>NC_054835.1:55021164-57948226 GCF_018345385.1 Vulpes lagopus
TGGCAGGTGCCAGCTTTCCTGGGCTTACACCCTGGCTCCGTTTTTGCATATTTAAAATTTGATCATTTCATTTTAAGTTAAATATACTAAGTAAATCACATCACGTGAAAAGAGAAACCAGAGAAAAACGTTTCCTGTCAGCTTGGGGAAGTGAATCCTTCTGTGACCTCATCAAAATTTTACCCTAAAGAGACCTATTTAAAAGCTTCTTTGGATTTCCCCTGCCTTCTAAGAGGAAGTAAATACCTCGTTGGCCTTGACTGAATAGAATTGGTATTTATCAGCTGCCTCACAAATGAGCTTTTCAATCACAGGTGAAAGAACTTCTTACTGCCTGAGGGGGCTGCTCAGCTGAGGCCTAGAGCCAGGAGGTGACTTACTGTGGCTCTGTGGCAAGGGACTGCAGTTTTTCTATCTATGAAGATGGAGGTGTTGGACTATAAGGTGTCCAAGCTTTACTGCCTCTGTACGTCCAAAGGTCTAAAAATATCTGCATTTTTAGTGGGTAGACAAGGGTTCTCAGCTTCAGCTAATCATCTGGGATGCTTATTTTAAAATGCAGATACCAGGGTACCTGTGTGGCTCAGTGGTTGAGCATCCACCTTTGGCTCAGGTCATAATCCTGGAGTCCTGGGATCAGGTCCCACATCAGGCTCCTTGCAGGGAGCCTGCTTCTTTCTCCCTCTGCCTATGTCTCTGCTTCTCTGTGTCTCTCATGAATAAATAAAATCTTAAAAAAAAAAAAATGCAGATACCCCTCCATAGGGACACTCATCCTGATCAAGCAGGTCTAGCATATGGCCCAAGAATAAGCATTTCATTTAGTGGCCCATATTTGGATGGACATTGAATTAGGGGTACACATCTTAGCTAGTCATCCTAGGCTCCCCTTGTTTCTTTCTCCTTGCTTATGATTCAGGATGAGATGAAGGGCCTCTATTCCCCATCATTTTTTTTCCCATCAAAATTGTATTGAGGATCTACATGGGCAGACACTGTTTTAGATGCCAGGGCTATAGCAATGAACAAATCAGAATTTTTTCCCTTTTGGAGCTGATGTTCTTTCACTTAGAAATATGTTTCAGAGGTTCACTAAGAAATATGTATCTCTTTGTGGTGTGAGAACTCACTTCTTTTTAGCACCAAGAAATCATCTGTGTGGATATATCATACATTCACCTACTAAAGCACAGTTTGGTTGCTTCCATGTTTCAGTGATTATGAACAAAGCTTCTGGAAATATCTGCATGTGGGTTTTTGTGTGCGTGTGAGTTTCCATCAATTTTACTTGCTTATTTTTTCAACTTTGGGGTAAGTTTGAGAAAATCATGAAAAAGCAACAACTGCTGGATGATTCTGGAGGAAGCCCTGACAGGGTGCATGGGGCCGAAGATAGAGGCATGTCTGATCCAGTTCCCTTTTCTGTCCTTTCAGATTTACTCAGCAAATGACTCAAACACCAGTAAACTAACCAAAGGGTGGGGGCAAAAAAGAAAGAAAGAAAGAGGATTCACTGTCCAGTAACTTCCAAGAGGTGTTTTCTTATGCATTGCAACTTTCTTCTGCTGCTCCTCTTAGTAAAGCCACACATCAGGAGGCTATCAGGAGGGTCAATGTCAGCCCAAAGAGAAAGCTTTTCAAGTTTGTTGGAGGGGGTCTCTGAGGTCCAGGCTTTCTGGTTTTCAGCATGTGGTTCTCTGATGAGGTCATCCACCTTCGTGGGTGACAACACCTCCCCCATCACCCAATCTGAGCTTCTTTGAGAAGGTGTTTCCTGGTGAGACTGTGAGAAGCCAGTCTTCACTCACCACCTAATGCTCAGAGGGAGAGGAGGTGCAGCTCCATCACGAAAGAAGGGCTGGCGTGCCCCAGGTTGACTGCAGACCATGTCTTCTTCCTCCATGACTTCTGATCTCACCAGACTCAAGGATGACTCTTTCTGGGAAGGTCAAACTTGGATGTCAAGTTAACAATAAAAAGATGAACAACCCAGTAAACAAATTAGGCAAGACAGTTGAACAGACATTTCACAGAGAAAGATATGAGTAATAAGCAAAAAAAAAAAAAAAAAAAAAAAAAGTGCTCAACATCATTAACCAAAAGGAAGTGCAAATTAAAACTGTGATCAGGGATCCCTGGGTGGCGCAGCAGTTTAGCGCCTGCCTTTGGCCCAGGGCGAGATCCTGGAGACCCCGGATAGAATCCCACGTCGGGCTCCCAGTGCATGGATGGAGCCTGCTTCTCCCTCTGCCTATGTCTCTGCCTCTCTCTCTCTCTCTCTCTCTCTCTGTGTGTGACTATCATAAAATAAATAAAAATTAAAAATTAAATAAATAAAACTGTGATCAAATACCACCACACATCCACCAGAATGGCTAAAATTTAAAGACTGATGACACCAAACGTTAGCAAAGCTGTAGAGCCACTGGAACTCCCGCACAGTGCCAGTAGGATTATGAAATGGTACAAACACATGAGAAGAGGGGCGCCTGGGTGGCTCAGGTGGTTAAGTGTCTGCCTTCGGCTTAGGTCATGATCCCAGAGTTGTGGGATCGAGCCCCACATTTGGCTCCCTGCCCCGGAGGGAGCCTGCTTCTCCCTCTTGCTCTTCCTGCCATTCCCCCTGCTTGTGCTCTCTGTCAAATAAATAAATCTTAAAAAAAAAAACCAACCCAAAAACAAAAAACACGAGAAGAAGTCAGGCAGTTTCTTATTAAGTTAAACATTTATACACCTGTGACCTAGCAATCTCACTTCTAGGTTATCTAAGAGAAATGATACCATGTTTACAAAAAGATTTGTGTAAGAGACGCTGGATAGCTCAGGGTTGAGCTCTGCCTTCAGCTCAGGGTGTGATCCCAGGGTCTGGGGATCAAGTCCTATATCAGGCTCCCTACAGAAAGTCTGCTTCTCCCTCTGCCTATGTTTCTGCCTATGTCTCTCATGAATAAATAAGCAATATCTTAAAAAAAAAATGTTCGGTGCAACCCAGACTGGAAAGCTCTGAGATGTCCATATACAGAACGTGTAGGGTGTAGTACATCCACACCATGGACTACTATTCTGTGATAAATGGGGAAAAATTACTAAAACACACCACAAGACAGATGTCTCAAAACACCCATATCTTTTGTTACATTCTGTTCTATTCACCCAACCCTTCTGAAAGCAGAATTAGGCCATCCAGAGCTTGGAGTGGAAGAAGATAAAGTGGTAAGATAGAAACCACCATGGAAACCTGACTAGTCCTGATCCTATAAGTGAAAATCATGTGCCCCTGCAATGCCCTGCCCTTGATCTGGTGGGCCTGTTTGCATCTTCTAGAAATCAACATCGTGTGTGTGTGTGTGTGTGTGTGTGTGTGTGTGTAGTTTGCCATTTCAACCATTTTTTATTTTTATTTTTTTAAATTTTTATTTATTTATGATAGTCACACACAGAGAGAAAGAGGCAGAGACACAGGCAGAGGGAGCTCAACGTGGGACTCGATCCTGGGTCCCCAGGATCATGCCCTGGGCTGAAGGCAGCGCTAAACCGCTGAGCCACTGGGGCTGCCCTCAACCATTTTTTAAAAAAAGATTTTATTTATGTATTTGAGAGAGAGAAAATGAGCAGGGGGGAAGGGCAGCAGGAGAGGAAGAAGCAGACTCCCTGCCGCGCACAGAGACAGACAGGGGGCTGGATCTCATGACCCTGAGATCATGACCTGAGCAGGAATTCAAGAGTGACCAACTGAGCCACCCAGGCAACCCCACAAGGCACATGAACCTTGAAAACATTCTGCTAAGTGAAAGAAACCAGACACAAAAGGACACATACTGTATGGTTCCACTTAGATGAAGTATCTAGACTAGGTAAATCCATAGATGTGGAAAATAGATTAGAGGTTCCTGGGGGCCAGCAGAAGGAGGGGATGGGGAATTATTGTGTAATGGTTTCAGAGTTTCTGCTTGGAGTGATGAAAACATTCTAAAAATAGTGGTGATAGTTCACAACATTACAAATGGAATGAACGCCACTGAATTCTACACTTAAAAACCATTGAAAATGGAGGTGCTTGGGTGGCTCAGTTAAGTGTCTTTCTTAAAAATATATATTTTATTTATCTGAAAGACAGAGAAAGAGAGCAGGAGCAGAGGGGAGAGGGAAAAGCAGGCTCCCCACTGAGCAGGGAGCCCAACGTGGAGCTCGATCCCTGGACCCCTGGATCATGACCCCGGCCAAAGGCAGCTGCCCAACTGACTAAGCCACCCAGGTGACCTGGTTAAGTTTTTTTTTTAAGATTTATTTTTTAATTTGAGAGAGAGATTGAGCAGGGGGAGGGGCAGAATGAGAGGGAGAAAAACTGAGCTCAGAGCTGACACAGGGCTCAATCTCACAACCCCAAGACTACAACCCAAGCTGAATTCAACAGTCACATGACCCACCAACTGAGCCAACCAGGCGCCCGATAAATAAATCTTTTTTTTTTTAAATTTTTTTCTTTTTTTTTTAATTTAATTTTATTTATTTATGATAGGCACATAGTGAGAGAGAGAGAGAGGCAGAGACATAGGCAGAGGGAGAAGCAGGCTCCATGCACCGGGAGCCCGACGTGGGATTTGATCCCAAGTCTCCAGGATCGCGCCCCGGGCCAAAGGCAGGCACCAAACCGCGGCGCCACCCAGGGATCCCCCGATAAATAAATCTTAAAAAAGAAAAGTTCAGGGGATCCCTGGGTGGTTCAGTGGTTTAGTGCCTGCCTTCGGCCCAGGGCGCGATCCTGGAGTCCCGGGATCGAGTCCCGCATCGGGCTCCCGGCATGGAGCCTGCTTCTCCCTCCTCCTGTGTCTCTGCCTCTCTCTCTCTCTCTCTGTCTATAATAAATAAATAAATAAATCTTTTTTTTTTTTTAAAAGAAAAGTTCATCTAAACTATAGCATGAGGGGATCCTTGGTTTAGTGCCTGTCTTTGGCCCAGGGCATGGTCCTGGAGTCCTGGGATCGAGTCCCACATCGGGCTCCCTGCATGGAGCCTGCTTCTCCCTCTGCCTGTGTCTCTGCCTCTCTGTGTGTGTGTGTCTCTCATGAATAAATAAAATCTTTTAAAAATAAATAAATAAAAAATAAACTATAGCATGAATAAGAATTTCATTCTTTTACACGGCTGAGTAATATTCCACTTGCATATATATATATATATATAGGAATATATATATATATCACATTTGGTTTATGCATTCACCTTTTGTTTTTTTTTTAAGTTATTTATTTATTTATGATAGTCATACATACACACACACAGAGAGAGGCAGAGACACAGGCAGAGGGAGAAGCAGGCTCCATGCACCGGGAGCCCGACGTGGGATTCGATACCGGGTCTCCAGGATCGTGCCCTGGGCCAAAGGCAGGCGCCAAACCACTGCGCCACCCAGGGATCCCTGCATTCACCTTTTGATGGACATTTGAATTCTTCCCACTTTTCCGCTAGTGTGATAATGCTGCAACACACATTCACCTTTGGATGGACATTTGAATTCTTTCCACATTTTCCGCTAGTGTGATAATGCTGCAACACACGGCTTACAAGTATCTGTTTGGATCCTTACTTTTTTTTTTTCAAGATTTTAATTTATTTATTCATGAGAGACACAGAGAGAGAGAGGGTCAGAGACACAGGCAGAGGGAGAAGCAGACTCCATGCAGAGATCCGGACACCGGACTTGATCCCAGGTCTCCAGGATCACTCCCTGGGCTAAACCGCTGAGCCACCAGGGCTGCCTGAATCCTTACTTTCAACTCTTTCAGGCGCATGCCTAGAAGTAGAATTGTTGGATTATGCTGTAATTCCATGTTTAATTTTTTTTTTAGGAATCACCAAACTGATTTCCACAGCAATTCCACATTCATGCCAGCCATGCATGAGGGTCCCAGTGTTTCCACATGGTTGTTGATACTTATTTTCTATTATTTTGGTCTTGTGCTTTTTTTTTTTTTTTTAAGATTTATTTACTTATTAGAGAGAGAGAGAGAGACAGCAGGGGGAGGAGCACAGTGAGAGGGAGAGAGAATCCGCATGCAGACTCCGGATGAGCATGAAGCCCGACGTGGGGCTCAATCCTGGGACCCCGAGATCATGACCTGAGTCAAATGCTCAACTGACTGACCATCCAGGTGCCTCAGGTGTCATGTGCTTTTGCATATACAATTTTCTCTTCTTTCCCTCAGCATCTCTCTGAAGCCTTTCCAGTTCCCAGCTGAGTCTGTTTCCCCTCCTCTCTGTTCCCTCCCACCCCTGTCCTGAGATGGATCATTGGTCAGCTTCCTCCACACCTTTTGAGCTCCCTGAAGGTTTGGTGACCTTCCTGTTCTCTCCGTCTTTTGCACCTGGCACAGACCCAGGTTCAAAATGCTCAGTAGTTGGGGCAGCCCCTGTGGTGCAGCGGTTTAGTGCTGCCTGCAGCCCGGGGTGTGATCCTGGAGACCGGGGATCGAGTCCCACATCGGGCTCCTTGCATGGAGCCTGCTTCTCCCTCTGCCTGTGTCTCTGCCATTGTGTGTGTGTGTGTGCGTGTGTGTGCGTGTGTGTGCGTGTGTGTGTGTGTGTGTGTGTGTGTGTGTGTCTCCCATGAATAAATAAAATCTTAAAAATAAAAATGCTCAGTAGTTGGGGTGCCTGGCTGGCTCGGTCAGTAGATCGGTCAGTAGAGCATGTGACCCTTGATCTCAGGGTCATGGGAGATTATTAAAATAAATAAATAAATATACTTTAAGAGCAAAACAAAATGCTCAGGGGGATCCCCGGGTGGCTCAGCGGTTTGGCGCCTGCCTTCCGCTCAGGGTGTGATCCCGGGATTCTGGGATCAAGTCCCGTGTCAGGCTCCCTGCATGGAGACTGCTTCTCTCTCTGCCTGTGTCTCTGCCTCTCTCTCTCTCTTTCTCTCTCTCTCTCATGAATAAATGAATAAAATATTTTAAAAAAATGCTCAGTAGTTGATACTGTGGGGTGCAGGGAGGGAAGAAACAGTACCCTGCTCTGGTTCAGAATGAAATGATTCCCTTTTCCACATCTGCCTCCAGCTCTCAGAAATATTTATAGACAGGGATGTGGGCGTGGAGAATTATACATGTAAGAGAGCTGAATGGGGAGAGATTGTCGGGCATCTTGGGGTGTCTTTTTTTCTTTCTTTTTTTGTCTTTTTTGTTTACCTTTGGTGCATCCTTCCTCCCCACCCCCCCAAATTCTGGAGAAAATGAGACACCAGGGAATGTGGGGAACATTCGAACCGTTGGCGGACGTGCATGAATGGCCACATATCAGGATTAGATTCAGCTAATGGGGAGGCTGTCCAGGGCTGGTTTGGACCAAACTTCCCAGGGGCACAGACTCCTGGTTCACCACGCCCACATCCTCGGGGTGGCCCTCATGTCTGACAGGAGAGAGAGATTCTGGGAGGTTACCTGGAATTGCCACGTGAGACTTTCCCCTGAATCCTGTCGCCAAGAACCTAATCACAGGGCCACACCTAAAGGAGAATGGTCTTTATTGTGGCTGGTCAGGTACAAGCTACAAACCGAGCATCCTACTACCACAGAGGAAGAGAACAGGGTAAGATGGCGGATAGGCAGCCTCCACCACAGATGGACAGAGAAGAAGAGTGTGTGTTGAGCAAATACTGGATTTCCAGCATGCGCTTGAGGTTTTATATATTACTCACTTCTCCCCAAAGCCTAGGAGGCAGACACCGCATTCCGTCAGATTGATGAGGAAAGAAGGTCAGACACGTTGGGTAACTCACCCAAGTTTACACAACTGGTAGGGGCCAGAGCAAGGACTACAGACTACATTATCGAATGAACGTGGGTGTCCTCCTGACCCTGCCAAATCCAGATGTTGAAGCCCTCCCCCCAGCGCAGTGGTGTGAAGAGCTGGGCCCTTCCGGGGAGAATTAGATGTAGGTGGTCCTCGTGATGGCCTAGTGTCTGTATGACTCAGAGCTCTCCCTTTCCATCTTGTGAGGAGGTGGCAAGGCGGCAGCGTCTCAGGCCAGGGAGGGAGCCTTCACTGTGAGCCGATTTTGCCAGCACCGTGATCTTGGGCTCCCCGGACTCTGGTGTTTCGTTATAGCAGCCCCGAGCTGACTGAGACAGACTTCAAAGCTTTTCCCGCCACATCCTTGGGAGTCAGAGAGGGTGGAAGGTTGGGTGGGGGAAGTTCAGCCAACTTCTGAAGTTCAGACCAGCTTGCCAGGCCAGGAAAGGTAGCAAGAGCTTGCAGGAAAAAGTCATTTTTCTCCTTTCTCTTTTCTTTTCTTTCTTTTTTTTTTTTTTTTTTTTAAGATTTTATTGATTTATGCATCAGACACACATAGAGAGAGAGGCAGAGACACAGGCAGAGGGAGAAGCTGGCTCCCTGCAGGGAGCCCGATGTGGGACTCGATCCAGGGACCCCAGGATCACGGCCTGGGCTGAAGGCAGGAGCTAAACCGCTGAGCCACCCAAGGATCCCTTTTATTTTATTATTTTTTAAAATTTATTTATTTATTCATGAGACACACACACACACAGAGGCAGAGACACAGGCAGAGGGAGAAGCAGGCTCTACGCAGGAAGCCTGATGTGTGGTACCCTCCCGCCCTGAGCCAAAGGCAGATGCTCAACCGCTGAGCCACCCAGGCATCCTACAGTCATGTTTTTAAAATGCATTTCCCGCTTGGTTTCACTTCTTAGGGTCAAGGGTGCAGCTGGACAGCAGGAACACAATGTTGTGGCTGGTCTGGTCTTCACAGCACTGCAAACAGGATTGTGCAAGGAAGAATTCAGGCTCTGAGCACTTGGACAAGTCCCTGCCTCTAAGTGTGTAATCCCTCACCCATCCTACCAAAGGGCTCATCCTGTGGTAGGATTCCTGGGAGCTTCGCAAAGAATTTTTTTTCTTACATGTATATTTCCCTTTTCTGTGAGGTTCCAGAACCAGCTATTATAGCCAACGTTTATTTTTCTGCCCTCTCCCTCTTTTTTTTTCTCTCCCTCTTTTTTTTTTTAAGACTTTATTCATTCATGAAAGACAGAGAGAGAGAGAGACAGAGAGACAGAGACACAGGCAGAGGGAGAAGCAGGCTCCATGCAGGAAGCCTGATATGGGACTTGATCCCAGGACCCCAGGATCACACCCTGGGCTGAAAGTGGTACTAAACAGCTGAGCCATCCAGGCTACCCGGCTGCCCTCTCCCTCTTTTTAAAAATTAAGTAGGCTCCTGACGTAGGTCTTAAACTCATGACCCTCAGATCAAGAGTCACATGCTCTGCCAACTGAGCCAGCTGGGAACTCCTGTTTCTTTTTTTATTTTATTGTGGTAAGAACACTTAACATGAGACCTACCTTCTTCCATGTTCATGTGTATAACACTAGTTATTGTCGACAGTAGGTCCCATGTTGCACAGCAGATCTCTAGAACTTCTTCATCTTGCTTAACTGAAACCTAATATCTGCTGATTAACCACCATTTTAGTCTTTGATTCTGTGAATTTGACTACTTGAGACGCACATGAGTAGAATTAGGCAGTATCTGTCCTCCTGTGACTGGCCTGTTTCACTGAGCATAATGTCCTCAATGTTCATCCATGTTGTCCTTGTATTGAAGAATTTCCTTCTATTTTTTTCCCTTCTTTTTTTAAGCTTGAATAGTATTCCAGTGTGCATGTGTGTGTGCATGTGTGCATGTGTTTGTGTCAGGTCTTTTATCCATTCATCTCTCTCTCTTTTTTTTTAAGATTTTATTTATTTTATTTATTTATTCATGAGACAGAGAGAGAGAGAGAGAGAGAGAGAGAGAGGCAGAGACACAGGCAGAGGGAGAAGCAGGCTCCATGCAGGGAGCCTGACGCGGGACTCCATCCCGGGTCTCCAGGATCAGGCCCCGGGTGGAAGGCGGTGCTAAACCGCTAAGCCACCCAGGCTGCCCCTCCATTTATCTCTTGATGGATGTTTAGGCTGTTTCTACATCTTGGTTGTTGTGACTAGTACTACAATGAACATGGGAGTGCTAATGTCTCTGTAAGATCCTGATTTCAGAGGCAGCCCCGGTGGCCTAGTGGTTTAGCGCTGCCTTCAGCCCAGGGTGTGATCCTGGAGACCTGGGATTGAGTCCCATGTTGGGCTCCCTACATGGAGCCTACTTCTCCCTCTGCCTGTCTCTCTCTCTCTCTCTAATAAAAAATAAAAAATAATTTAAAAAATTAAAAAAAAAAAAGATCCTGATTTCAATTATTTTGGATAAATACCCAGAAGTAGGATTGCTGGATCAGAAAGTAGTAGTAGTTGCTGTTGTTCTTCTTCTTCTCTTCATTCTTTGTTTTCTTCTTCTACTTCTTCTTCTCCCTTCTTTTTTTAAGTAGGCTCCACACCCAGCACAGAGCCCAATGTGGGGCCTGAACTCATGACCCTGAGATCAAAACCTGAATCAAGATCAAGAGTTGGTCTCTTAACCAACTGAGCCACCTAAGTGTCCCTCAGTCTGTATTCCCACCAACAGTATGTGAGGGTTCTAATTTATCCACACCTTCACGACATTTGTTGCTTTTGCTTTCTTTTTTCCCCCTTTTTCTTGATAACAGCCATCCTGATAGGTCTGACATTTTGTTCTGGAAAAGGTAACTCCTCCTCACAGCTTACTTTTCTCAGGCTACAAAAGTGTTGTAATTTTATGGCCAAAAAGAATTTGTAAAAGAACTTGTATCCCTTACTCAGAACAAAATGTTTTAAGCTAAAAAAAAAAAAAAAAGTTTAGAATTTTGTGCTGATTTTGCACAGATGTAGGCAGATTTTACGACCAGAGTCATTAAGCATCTCATTTAGCCCTTCATCTCTTAGACTCAGTCATTTGCTTACTAAACCAATTCTGTGGGGGCTCTTGGGCTTCTCAGGTGGCTAAGCATCCCACTTTTGATTTTGGCTCTGGTCATGATTTCAGGGTCATGAGATCTAACCCCATGTTGGGTTCTGTGCTGAGTGTGGAGCCTGCTTAAGATTCTCTCTCTCCCTCTGCTCCTAATTCCACCCTGCTCATACTCCCTCTCTAAAAAAAAATAAATAAAATAAAACGAAAAAAAAAATAATGATGGGGCTTGTCCCAGTGTGGGGAGATCTAGAAGCATTAGAAGAACTTTCTCAGAGCTGGACTAGTTGTGGGGTTTAAACTTGAGATTTGAACACAATTTTGTCCCAAACAACTTCAAACAGTCCAGCATTCAGTAGGAAAGAGAGATCAAAACCTTTATCAAGAAATCAATACCTTCCCATATACAAACATCCAGCAGTGAGATGGCATGACGGAAGAGGTCTGATTTCCAATGTCAACAAAACAGATAAAATATCTGGGAATAAACATTACAGGAAACGTGCAAATCCTCCCCAAGGAAAACTCTGAAACATTCCCAAAGGACATGAAACTGAAAAGAATGTGCTGTGTTCTTGGATAGGAAAACCCAACATCATAAAGATGTCACTTCTTCCAAAGGTAGTTTATAAATTGAACAGGATCCAAATAAAAACATCCAAAGGCTTTTTTTCCCCCTAGAACTAGAAAATCTGAAGTTTACATAGAAAACATGAAGAAGCAGAAAAGCCAGGAGAACTCTCAGAGGGAGAGAGGTGTGGGGAAGAGTGGCCCACTGGACACCCAAATCTGCTTGGAAGTAAGGCCACCAACAGACAGAGTGAGAGAACAGAAAGTCCAGAAACAGGACCTCACCATAGTGGAAACTCAATGTGTAAAATGGATTTTCTCGAATCTGAGAGCTGACAATAGACCTTTTTTTTTTTTTAAAGATTATTATTTATTTATTTGTGAGAGACACAGAGAGAGAGGCAGAGACACAGGCAGAGGGAGAAGCAGGCTCCCTGTGGAGAAGCCTGATGTGGGACTTGATCCCAGGACCCCAGGATCCCAGGATCATGACCTGAACCAAAGGCAGATGCTCAACCACTGAGCCACCCAGGTGCCCCCTACCCCCTCACTCCGTTTTAAAAAAGATTTTATTTATTTATTCATGAAAGACACAGAAAGAGAGGAAGAGACACACAGGCAGAGGGAGGAGAAGCAGGCTCCATGCAAGGAGCCCAGTGTGGAACTCGATTTCGGGAATCTGGGATCAGGCCCTGAGCCAAAGGCAGACAGACGCTCAACCACTGAGCTACCCAGGTGTCCTGACTCCCTCTCCTTTTTAAAAAAGATTTATTTATTTGTTTTAGAGAGAGAGAGAGAGTAAGCACAGTGGGCAGGGAAGGGAGGGACAGAGACTGAGAGAGAGACTATCTCCAGTAGACTCCCCGATGGGCACGGAGCCCAACACAAGGCTCCGAACTTGAGATCATGACCTGAGCCGAACCAAGAGTCAGATGCTTAACCAACTGAGCCACCTGGGCGCCCCTGGCCATGGACCTTTTAATAAACACTATCTGGACAATTGGGTAGCATTTTGGAAAAAGACATCCGGGTCTAACCTCATACCGATCACCAGGGTAGCCTTCAAATGGGTCAAAGGTTAAAACATAAAAGAGTGAAAATATGGATGAGTTCCTTTGCCGTCAACAAGAACAGGAGCCTTGGGCACAGGGCTGACCAGGACTGGGCCGGCATGCGTGCAGGGATTCCCTGGTGTGGGAGCTGGCCCCGAGGAACCCCCAGTGGCCTGGGCAATCCTCATATAGCTTAGCAGACTAAGCTTCCTGAAGCTTGGAAAGGTAGTCTGTGTAAGGCCACCTCCTGGTTGTTCCCAAACCATAGGAGGCACCCTGTCCAAGGCCTGGGCATGGTGGTGGCAGGAGGCAAGGTTCCAGGCAGGTCCAGGAGGGGTCTTGCCTTCTGCATGTAGCTCCTCTACATCACCTGGACCAAGGTCAGGCATTGGGGTTTTTTGAGCTTGTGGCGGAGCAAGAGCTCTCTGGAAGCTGGTCAGGAAAGGCTTTTCAGAGGGTGTGGGGTGTGTGGAGTCAGTGCCCAGGTCAGGCTGAGGAGAAGTAGAGGCAGAGAGGAGAGAGAGCCCTTGGCCTGGGATCAGAGAGAGAAGTCGTTGCTGGCTAAACCCAGGGAGGCTCAGAGGGGACTTAGGGTGCCAAAGAGTTGGAGAATTGGCTCAGAGAGCCAGGCTGAGATTGTAAAAGGTCTAGAATGCCAAGATCATAGTTGGTCCCTCTGTACCTCGTAGTTTGAGAACACCTGCACACAGTCATAGTCACGTTGGATCCTCAGGCCAACCTGGTGACGTTGGCTTTTTTTTTTTTTTTTTTTTAAGGGATTGGAGTTTAAGGCCCTGCCCAAGGTCACAGAGCCTGGAATAAAGGCCTGGGCCTCTGACTCCTATCACACGGCTCCTGAGGGTCAGGAGTCTGCCCTTCATCCTGGAAGCTGGGAAGGTTTCTCAGCAGAGGAGGAACCATGTAGCCGGGCAGGGCAGCCACAATCGGGTTGGGATGGAGGCTGAGGGGTCGGCAGAGGATGGCCTCCGGGAGGGTCCTTGGGACACTGTCCTTGTGCACTGCCTCCTGCTTCTTCCGTCCCTCCCCTGCTGCTTCCTCCTCACCCCTGGTCCAGCCCTCGGCCTGGCCTTCATCAGGCTCTGCTGCTTTCTGCCCTGTTTCTTCACCCAGAGTGGTGGTGTGAGTGTGGGGCAGCAGCCAGGGCCGTGACCTCGGAGCCACCTCCCTGTCCACAACCCCTCGTCCCGGGTCCCCTGCTCAGATTTGCATTCCTGAGCTACAGGTTAAGATGTCCTGCTGCCCTTGGACATTTGTCTGCTGGCACCGCACATTCCACTTATCCAACCTTCTCCCCCACCTGCCCCTGCTCCCCCTACTCCAGGGCTCCCTATCTCAGGCCACAGGAGCCGCTGGTCCTTACTGCCCCCCACTGCTCAAGCAAGGATCCTAAAGGTCATTGCTATTCTTCTGGAATATAAGCCCCAACAGGCTTCCTCTCTCGTTTTTTGTTTTAATTTAATTATTATTATTATTTTTAAAGATTTTCATGAGAGACACAGAGAGAGGCAGAGACATAGGCAGAGGGAGAAGCAGGCTCCCTGCGGGGAACCTGATGCAGGACTCCATCCCGGGACCCTGGGATCATGACCTGAACCAAAGGCAGACGCTCAACCACTGAGCCACCCAGTCACCCCTATTTAATTATTATTATTACTTTTTAAATATTTTATTTATTTATTCATGAGAGACAGAGAGAGGCAGAGACACAGGCAGAGGGAGAAGCAGGCTCCATGCAGGGAGCCCGATGTGGGACTCGATCCTGGGACCCTGGGATCACACCCTGCACCAAAGGAAGAGGCTCATCCACTGAGCCACCCAGGCGTCCCTAATTATTTTTTTAGAGAGCAACTGGGGAGGGGCAGAGGGACAAGGAGAGAGGGAGACTCTCAAGCTGACTCCACCCTGTGCACAGAGCCCATGATGGGGGGCTCCATCTCGTGACCCTGAGATCAGGGCCTGAGCCCAAATCAAGAGTCGGACACTTAAATGACTGAGCCACCCGGGCACCCTCGCTTCCTCTCTTATGACACAAGAGCCTGGTTTAAGCTTTGATTGCAGGTCCACCCCCGATGCTCTCTGGACTAAGCACCTTGCCAGCCCCGCGACCAGATAGGGAGATAAAGAGCCCACTGTTTCCCCGCATGGAGGCTCCTTTGTTTTAAGGATCTTGGGTGATTTCCACAACTGATTCCAGTCACTTGTTTTTTTCTCTTCCTGAGCTTTGAATTCACACTCCTTGAAATTGGCCTCCACCTTTGACCCCAATGAAAGGAAAACCCCAGGCCCCTGCCCTCTCTGGTTCTCTACCTGGGACCTCACTATATGACTCCAGGTGTGTTGTGGAATTTCCAGGTCCTGTAAGTGGCAAATCTTTATTTTTTCAAACTTTCCGATGGTTATTGCTGACGGGTGCCATCATCATGGTAAGAACCACAAGGTCCTGTCCGCCACTGGTTACTGGTGGGCTGATACCAGCACACAACACCCTCCTTCCCTTTGCCCCCCAAGTCCTGACATCCCATCCTCCAAGATATGGCTAAAACCAACCAGCTTCGCTTTGCTCTCCCTGCCAACCCCCTCTGTCACCAGAACAACGGCAACAGTTTCTTGCGTGGTCCCTTTTCTCCACTGTCCAAACCAAGCAGGACCATGGCCACCCCTCTGCTTAAAATCCTTCAGAGGGACACCTGGGTGGTTCAGTGGTTGACTGCCTGCCTTTGTGTATGTATCTCATAAATAAATAAACTCTTTATTTTTTTTTAAAGATTTTATTTATTTAGTAATGAGAGACAGAGAGAGAGGCACAGAGACACAGGCAGAGGGAGAAGCAGGCTCCGTGCAGGGAGCCCAACGCGGGACTCGATCCCGGGTCTCCAGAATCAGGCCCTGGGCTGAAGGCAGCGCTAAACCGCTGAGCCACCTGGGCCACCCTAAATAAAATCTTTTTTTTTTTTTAAAAGATTTTATTTATCCATTCATGAGAGACACACAGAGAGAGAAAGAGAGAGAGAGAGAGAGAGAGAGGCAGAGACACAGGCAGAGCAGGTTCCATGCAAGGAGCCTGATGCAGGACTCGATCCCGGGTCTCCAGGATCACACCCCGGGCTGCAGGCGGCGCCAAACCGCTGCGCCACTGGGGCTGCTCTAAAATCTTAAAAAAAAAAAAAGAAAAAAAAAATCCTTCAGGGTATGTCCTCATAGAAGGTTGCACACGAACGTTCACAGAAGCACTGTTCGCCAGAGTGGAGACACCCCAAAACATCCTTGGGTATGTGTGGATAAATGGAATGTGTATCCAGGCCATGGAATAGTTTTGGATGTAACCAGGAATGAAAAACTGACACATGCCACCACACGGATGAACCTTGAGAATACAATGCAGGGCAAGAGCATCCAGACACACAAGGCCGCACATTGTCTGACCCCCCCATTTGTACAAAAGTCCAGAAAAGGCAAATCCATGGAGGGCGCTTGGGTGGCTCAGTCGGTTGAGTGTCTGCCTTTAGCTCAAGTCATGATCCCAGGCGCCTGGCATTGAGCCCCAGGTCCTGCTCCCTGCTCAGCGGGGAGCCTGCTTCTCTCTCTGCTTCTCCCCCTGCTCATGCTCGGCTGTCTGTCAAATAAATGAACCAAATCTTTAAAAAAAGAAAAATCCATGGAGACAGAAAGTAAGTCTACTTACTGGGGTTGCCAGGGGCTCGGAGGGGTTGGGAGAAGTGGGAGGTGCCTGATGAGGGATACACAGTTTCTTCTTGGGATGATGAAAATGTTCTAAAATTGATTGCATAATTCTGTGTGTGAATAACACTAAACACCATGGAATGGAATACTCTAAATGGGTGAGAAATGAGTTGTATCTCAATAAAGCTATCCTTAGAAGCCCCCTCGGAGCCCCCAAGCTGCTCAGGCTCCCCACTCCCAGCTCCCGCCTATGGCTTACACAGGGCTGCCTCACCTGGCCTCTGGCCCTGTGCCAGCCTCTCTCCCTTGGGCCCAGCTCTCCCTCCCTCCCCACACTCGGCTCTTTCTGGGACTTGATCTGTCCAAGATCAAGTTCTGTTGATTGATTGATCAAGATCAATCTGTTCCTCCCTGGAACACATCCCTTCCCCTCTCCACAGAACAGTCATCCTGTCCAGCTTCTAGCTGTTTCTGCCTGTCTCGTGTCCCCCAAACTCCTACACTCCCCTTACTCATGCCACTCCTACCACTGAGTCACTCTTTGGCTGCCTTCCCCCCTGCAGACTTGAAGGTTGGGGTGCCGGGATCATTGGCCTTGTTCGTGAGCAGCATCTGGGACCCGGTGTTTTACCATCAGATAATGAATACTATGGACACTCTGGATGTTTTAGGCACTCTTCTAAGGGTTAGGGATGCAACAGAGCCTGAGCTCCTGCCCTGACGAGCGTCCAGTCTGGTGGGAGAGATGGGCAGAAAGTCTGCACTCTAGAAGAAAGCCGGGAGGCAGCCAGAAGTGCTTCCTTCTTTAGAAAAACAGCCCTGTGAGGAACAGAAAGTGCGGGAGGCGAGGTGATTACTAAATATATTTTGGGAGGGCCTGAGCAGGGCTCGTGTCTGAGCAGAGGCCTGAAGGAACACACACCCAGTGACCGAACAGGGACATGAGAGGGGGGCACCTGGGTGGCTCAGTGGTTGGGTGTCTGCCTTTGGTTCAGGTTGTGATTCCCAGGGTCCTGGGATCGAGCCCTGCATCGGGCTCCCTGCAGGGAGCCTGCTTCTCCCTCTGCCTGTGTCTCTGCCTCTCTGTGTCTCTCTTATGAATAAATAGTCCTTTTTTTTAATAAATCAATTTTTTAAATTTATTTTTATTTTTTTAAAGATTGTATTTATTCATAGAGACACACAGAGAGAATGAGAGGCAGAGGCACAGGCAGAGGGAGAAGCAGGCTCCACCCAGAGAACACAACACGGGACTTGATCCAGGGTCTCCAGGATCACGCCCTGGGCTGTAGGCGGCGCCAAACTGCTGCGCCACTGGGGCTGCCCAATAAATCAATTTATAAAATTGATTTTTTAAAAGATTTATTTATTCATGAGACACACACACACAGAGAGAGAGAGAGAGAGAGAGAGAGAGGCAGAGACACAGGCAGAGGGAGAAGCAGGGTCCATGCAGGGAGCCTGACGTGGGACCGGATCCCGGGACCCCAGGATCACACCCTGGGCTGAAGGCGGTGCTAAACTACTGAGCCACTCCGGCTGTCTAATAGTCTTTTTTTTTTTTTTTTTCTAATAAATAGTCTTTAAAAAAAAAAGGGCACAAGACAGTCAGAATGGTAGGAGAGAAATGAGCAGGCTGTGCCCTCCTGAGCCTGGAGCCCCGGGAGAGGAGCGTGGAGGACTGTATCACGCTGGGGTCTGGGCAGCGTCAACCTGGCTGTTGTTGCTGCTTGTATTTAGATCCTGATGAGCAATTCTGCTTCCTCCTCCAAACTTAACACTTCAGTCCTGTCAGCTTCCTCCCTTGCTCACTACTCCCCAGAGTGGCCCCTGGAAAGTCAGGCAGGGGTGAAAGCTGGAACAACGAGCTCCTGACGCCAGCGGTGCAGAACAGTCCAGTACAGCAGGTGCATCCAGCCAGTGGTGGAGAAAGAATGTGGGGGCCCCGTGGGGCGGCCAAGCCTTGAGGTGGTGCATATCACATCCCAGGACAACGTCACACGGCCACTCGGAACCACAAGGAGGTTGGCACATAGTCCAGTCGGCTGCCAGAAGGCTCGAGAACCAGGCTGGGCTCTGCTGTAACTCTTTATGCCCTTCAACTACCTCGGCCTCATCAGCCTCATCCAGGCGATCTTGGTTTGTTCTGGGCACCCGTGCTGTCAGGTCTTCCTCAACTCCTGCTTCCTCGTGCCACTCACCTACAAGACCAGAGGAACCCTTCGTGTCCACAGCGAGATGGGCGTCACTTGGTCTGTGTTGGAAGCCCAGCAAGCCTACCTGGAGTCCTTCCTCCTCGTGGGAGGCTGCTCAGGTTCCTTTATAGCAGCGTCCAGACACCACGCTTGACTGGCTTCCAGCCCACACCTCTCCTAACCCTGCACCTCCTGCTGGGTGGGGGCGGAGTCTACTTGTTCCACCCCAGGCGACCTCCCCCAGGACAGGCTCAAGTCCCATCTGCTCCACCCCCCACACCTGACATTGGATGTAGAGATTTCTTAAAAATAAAATCTTTAGGGACACGTAGGTGGCTCGGGGTGTGATCCTGGAAACCCGGGATTAGTCCCACACTGGGCTCCCTGCATGGGGCCTGCTCTCTCTCTGCCTGTGTCTCTGCCTCTCTCATGAATAAATAAAAAATCTAAAAAAAAAAAAAAAGTTAAAAAAAGTCTTTACAGGTGGAGCACCTGGGTGGCTCAGTTGGTTAAATGCCTGATTCTTTTTTTAAAGATTTTATTTATTTTTATTCATGAGAGAGAGAGAGAGAGGCAGAGACAGAGGCAGAGGGAGAAGCAGGCTCCATACAGTGAGCCCAAAGCGGGACTTGATCCCAGGACTCCGAGATCACGCCCTGAGCCGAAGGCAGACGCTCAACCGCTGAGCCACCCAGGTGTCCCATACGTGCCTGATTCTTGATTTCAGCCCAGGTCATGATCTCAGGGCCCTGGGATCAAGCCCTGTAACGGGCTCCCGCTGCAGCAGAGTCTGCTTGTCTCCCTCACTCTCTGTCCGTCCCTCCCCGTGCTCTAAAATAAATAAGTCAATCTTAAAAAATCTTGGGGAGCCTAGGTGGCTGTCAGTTGAGCATCTGACTCTTGGTTTTGGTTTGGGTCACAGTCTCACAGTGGTGGGATTAACCCCAAATTGGGCTCTGTGCTAAGTGTGGAGTTTGCTTCAGATTCTCTCTCCCTCTCCCTCTGCTACTCTACTCGCTCTCTAAAATACATAAAATTTTTAGGGGTGCCTGGGTGGCTCAGTTGGTTAGGTGACCATCCCTTGATTTCGGCTCAGGTCATGTGATCAAGCCAGCAATGGGCTCCACACTGGGCATGGAGCCTGCTTAAGTCTCTCTCCCTCTCTCTGCCCCACCTGCAGCCACCCCCCATGCATGCACTTCCTTTCTCTTTAAAGGAAAAAAAAAAGGGGGATCCCTGAGTGGCTCAATGGTTTAGCACCTGCCTTTGGCCCAGGGTGTGATCTTGGGAGTCCCGGTTCCCATGCATCAGGTTCCCTGCATGGAGCCTCCTTCTCCCTCTGCCTCTGTCTCTGCCTCTCTCTCTGTGTGTCTCTCATGAAAAATAAACAAAATCTTAAAAAAAAAAAAAAAAAAGGAAATAAAAAAACTTAAAATTCCCAGGTCTCATAAGAAAACAAAACAACCCAAAACCTAATGACATCGGTTTTAGATGTTTTAAAAGTAGTGTTGGAATGCTTTCAGTAGCAAGTGGGTTAGTCAACAGCACTACCATCTAGTACTTACATATCTGTCCTGTTGGCACGCACAATTGTTCTTCTTTCCTTAACAGCGATGAATAGCCTAAGATATAGTGGTAATTCAGGACTTTGATGCGATCCATCTTGGTGGTAAGCACATGATTCGCTTGCCTCAGGACTCTGGATGGAGTGAGGAGCCCCCAGGACTAAGTTTAAGAATCCTCTGATGAGGGATGCCTGGGTGGCTCAGCGGTTGAGCGTTGTCTTCGGCTCAGGATATGGTATGGGCCCAGGGTCCCAGGATCGAGTCCCATAGAGGGCTGCCTTGAGGAGCCTGCTTCTCCCTCTGCCTATGTCTGCCTCTCTCATGAATGAATAAATACAATCTAAACAAACAAACAAAAGAATCCTCCAATGAACACACACGCCAAGAACACATACAGGATCTCTTTGTTCTTCAATGTAAAACAGGGCTCAGACCTGGAGAATTTGTATTTCATGGAAATACAGACTCTTAGGAATGAAAGTATTTCCAAGGTGCCCAGATACATTGCCACTTTCATTTTTCCTAGTTATCCAGGCACATTAGTAAAGCAGAGTTCAGCCTTAAGATCACCTGCTGCAAGCAGGTCAAGGGGACAAGTCAAGGAAAGGCAGACCACTTGTACCCCCTGCCTTATCTCTTTCCAACATGCCATGCGTTTGTGCCCTCAAGCACCTTGAAGTACCTGAAGGTGGGGTCTGGTGCTGCAGACTGCCTTGAAGCTCTTGGTAGGAGCTGTCACCACCTTCCCCTCTATACTCATGTTTGAAGGAGTCTGTTCCAAACTCCCCGGTCAGTGAGCCAGGCACATGCAAGCTCCAGCCAGTGCAGGGCCACCAAGGTGAACACAGTGCGAGGGCACTTCAAGGCCGCTTGCCCACCTCTTAGTCATCAACTGCAGATGGGCTCTGACAGTGGAGTCTTCCCCAAGATGCTCCCACTCAGATGCTTTCCCAGGAATTTCAGATCCATGGTGGAAGGAGATATAATCACCAAGAAGCCTGTGACCAACTGTGCAAAAGTATCAACATTCCCATTAACAGTGATGCTATTCTGAGGTCATTAGTCAAACAGCAGAAAGTCTCATTGACTGTCATTGCCTGAAGTTTACACTCAAATGGCCCCATTTTGAAAACAGCTGCTCAGCTTCAGAGTAGCTAGCACAGGTGGGGGTCTGTGAGACTGGCGGCGTCCAGCAGGGCAGTGCTGACAAGTTCCTACTCACAGAGGTCTCTGCAGAAATGCAGGAATTGGAAAACTATAGCCCAAACGGGGCAGCCGCAAATGTGGTAGTAGGCTGAACTCTAAGAACTGGACCAAGAATCTAAGTAGAAATTCCTTGGGTTGAGTTTCTGTTCACGCTTTTCCTAAACACTCCTTGTTCTGGTCTACGCCAGCCAGTATGCTGTGGTTAGGCCTGGCCTCACCTGCAGCAGCCAGCTGAGCAGACAAACATGCTTTAGCTACTGGGCACATGGAGATTGCTTCAACACAGACCATCCTGCACTTCTGTCCTTTATTTAACAGGAGGAGGGGATGAGGACTGGGCAAGCGCTGGGTCTAGACCAGAGTTTCCAAAGTGTGGTCCATAGTTTGTCAGAAACACCAGGCATGCCTGTCGGTGCTCTTAGCCACCATCTGGCAGCACCTGTGGGTGGTGGCTGGGCATCCATGGTGACCAAGCTCCCAGGGATTCTGATGAGCAGCTGAGTGTGGGCATCACGACTCCAGGGGCCCAGCAAGGTCCACATGCTTCCCCAACAAGCTAGGGGGGTGGGAAAAGATGACACAGGAGTCCCCCGACACCCAACATAGCTTTTAGGTTTTTATTTTAAGTAAGGTGGTGGTGGTGGTGGGCGGGGGGGCGGGGGGGGGGGATAAAAAAGAGAAGAGATACAGAGTGAAGAATTCATTGTATGTTTATTATTCACAGTTAATCACTACCTACCAAATGCTATCCGCAGAGTTAAAGGATTAAGTACATAGGTCTTTTTATTTAAACACTGATTTTTTTTTAAATATATACACACAAAACTTAGTTTAGCAAGGCTTCATGATATACACCAATTCCAAAATAAAACAATCAAATGGTCCAGGTGTAGAATGCCAGAGATTCCTTTTATCATCACTGAGGAAAGAAGCTACCAGAAAGGGAGCGGGGGGGGGGGGGGGGGGGCAGATGCTCTGTCCAGAAGAGCAGCTGCCTCCGGGGCCTCTGAGTACTCCAGGCTGAGTCTGGCTCCATAACCAGAGTCCAGGGGAGACTCCAACCAACCACTTCAGAACCCAAAGGCTGTCACCAACTCCTGGGCAGCCCCGTTTCTGTTGCGGGCAGGGGACTGGGTGGAGAAAGTTCACAGGCACATCACTACGAGGGACAAGCAGCTGACAGGGCGGACAGAGAGAGCTCTGCAATGTCCTCGGCCTTCCTACATTTCCCACTTGTTCTTCCTCAACTGTTCCTGCTTCATGGACACATTTCCTTGGGGGGAAGGGTGGAGCAGCTAGAAACACAGCCCACTGGGAACAGAGACATGGAAACCCAGCTGCTTCTTGAATGCTGCCCTAGTGCTCACCTGGGCAGGTCAGGCAGGCGACACAAGATGAAAGCCGTGGACAGATACCTCTAACTTTCAGAGCAAGAAAAAGGAAAACTCTCATTTTCCACCCCAGTGTTGGAACACAGTATAACCTGATACAGTCACAGAGCGACAGTCTAAATTCCTTGGGTTTTCCTGTTTGAAACTTGCTGGCTCCAGGGATTTTTTCTCTGGGGGGCTCTGGAGCTGAGGAGGGGCAGACAACAGCTGGGATCACAAGGTCAAGGACTCTGACCACCCCCCTGCAGCCAGATCCAGTCCAAGGTGGGAAGAGCTGGAACTTCTCCTTCCTCCCCAGCAGCTGGGGGCTCTGCACCCCTGGGGCAGCCACAGCAGACTCCAGAGGGCTGACAAATATTAAAGCTGAACCTTAAAGACTCGTGGCTGAGAAGAGGCGGACCGCCCGCACCCTCCACCTGTGCCTGTAGCAGCCGCTCCTCTGCCCGGAGCCCGGCTCCCCCCACTCCCAGAGAGGACTATTTACACAGAGCAGGAGACAAACTGGCTGGAAAGCTCTGGACTGTCTTTAACTTATTTTAAAACAAATAAAAAAAAAAAAACACCACTCATAAGCAACTCTTGAAATAAGGAAAAAGGCACTATGAAAAATCAACATGCTCAATAATACCATTTGGAAAGGAAAACAATGTAGAAAAGAGACAAAGGTTTTTAGTTCGACTTTTCTCAGGAAGCCATGAGGGGTAACAGTCCTTCCTCTTGCCCCCGCTCCACTTCCAGCTTTGTCACAAGATGCCTGCGGCCGGGGGCTGCCCCCCCACGCCTGGCAGACACTGACCAGTGAGGGCCGCGGCCCAGCCGCCCTCTCCTCTGTGTGCACGAGGAACACAGCCACGGCTGTCCTTCCTTCAGTCACTCCAACTACAACAGACATTTTGCATAGAGAAAATACCAGCCCACTTGGTTTCTTTTCTTTTATTATTGGCATCAGCTAGGACTATATGTGGCATTAGACGTCATGCACTGATGGACAGAAGAGGAGAAGGATGAAAAAGAGGACAAAGGAGAAACAGGAGCAGCGGTGAAAATTTGTAATAAAAACTCTTTTCTTAATTTATAGGTAAGTTTTGGCATTTTATATCCAACGCCCCCCCACCCCCCCAAAGTTCCAACCAAAGTGAGAGGGTCACCAGGTGACCCAGACAGGTGTTCTGAGCTCCCCTCATGGGCTGCTGTTAAGGCAGCTCGGGGGTTTAATTCTTTTGTATGTGTTTTAAATTTTTCACTTTCTTTAAATAATCTCTTCTTTGATTCTTAGACGTTCCGGTTCACAGGGGTGACGTAATTGCGGGGAAACATGCCGGTTTGCCCATGGCAGGCCCCTTTCCACCAGTTGGGGTCTGAGTTATCCATGACGTGGATAAAGTCTCCCCGACGGAATCCCAGCTCTCCATCCTCCTGGGGATCAAAGTCAAAGAGGGCCTGGACGTACGTCGGTTGCTGTAGAAGACAGGCAGGGAAAGAACACCGGCTAGGTCTCTGCTCATGGGCAGCCCCTACCAGGTGGGACCCGGCTCCACAGACATGTGCTGTCTTCTTCATGTTTCCCGAGATAACCTCCCACTTCTCCTCCAACTCCGTTTATCCTTACAGGTCCTAAGTCTACTCTACGTGGGTGCAGTGTACTTTCACCATGGCTCACAACACGCTAGAACATGCTAGGGCACAGCCCTCCACGGCAGCCCGTGAGCTGCCACCCCAAAGAAAACCTGGGAACCAGTAGTCAGGCTCTGGTTTACAACTCTAAGCCTTTGAAAAGGCTTTAGTTCCCATCGGTGTATTGCTTATAAAGTCCTTAAGGTTTCACAGAGTCAAAAGGCCAAGAGCTTGACTAAAATAAGGTGGAGTGCCCCATAACACAGGACTGGGGCTTTGGCCACAGGAATACAGGAGTGAGTGTGGACTCCACTCCCTCACACACAGGGTTTTCCTCCTCACTTGCTTCCAGGGATACAATACTGCAGAGGGTTAAAGATGTTCTACAGAGACATAGGTGGTAACTGGCAACACACCACCACGAAAGGCAGCCTCTGGAAAAGGCCAAACTATTTTGTTTCAAACTACACATCTCTGACACAAACTAAAGATACTATTTTGGGGCAGCCTGGGTGGCTCAGTGGTTTAGCACCACCTTCGGCCCAGGGCGTGATCCTGGAGTCCCAGGATCGAGTCCCACATCAGGCTCCCTGCATAGAGCCTGCTTCTCCCTCTGCCTGTGTCTCTGCCTCTCTCTGTGTCTCTCAGGAATAAATAAATAAAATATTTTTTAAAAATTAAAACAATAATAAAGGTACTATTTTGAATGATGGGCACAGAAGCCCCAGAAAGAATCCTTTGAGAGGGTACCTGCCTGTCTGAGGAGCTATTCTTAATTGCTAAAACTGATCCCAATCTCTTATGAGGCTTACCTGTGGCACCTGTTCTATGTCCCGGAGGAATATCTGCTGGTTTCTGGAGACGGATGTAGATCTGTGATAATCGACCAGCTCGTTCAGAGAATTGAATTTCACCACCCAGAGGAAATACTTCCCAGCTCCATCTCGGAGCACCTTGAAGTGCTGCACATCATTTCCAAACCTGGAGGGGCAGAGAACACCCACGAGAACAGGTGAGAGGGCTCCGTCCTGGCTATCTGGGGGCCGGGTGCTTCTCCCATCAAGGAGGCATCTTCTGAGAACTAGAGTTCTGGCAACACTTCTCATGGCCTGAGGGGCCCAGACTGCAGCACAACACGATCCCCTGGCTGCAAAGTCAGGACGCTGAGTGCCCTTGAGATCCCGCCAGGGGACTGATGACGACCAGTGACGATGGGAAGAATCCTTGCCATATAGGAAAACCTTGTCCATCAGGTTAATTCTGAAGATGTTCGTAAGATAAAAAAAGAATATCCTAACCTATGGCATGTCTCCAAGTGCCCTGTGCTGTGCCAAATCAAACAGCCCTATTCAAGGAAAAGTGTGACTTCATTAACTTTTCAAGCAAAAAAAGCATTAAAACTTTACAGGACATTTAAAGATGACAACAGGTGGGGTAGGAAAGTGAGAGAGTAGGGACTGGACATACTTTCAACAACTCTCCTGTAATTGGGAAGTGTAGATTATGTTTTCCATTTAGGAATCTTAGTTCTACTCACAGGTGAAAGGTCTCAGAACAGAACGTAGTAGGAAAATAAATATAAGAGGCCGAGGCACTGGGTGCCCAAAGATGTTTCTCGATCACCTGGTAACATGCTTCCTCTTATACTGCCCTGCAGAAGCAGGAGTACAACTGGGTGCTGACCACCCCTCGGGGAACAGTGTTATGTGGCTGCTATACCAGCCCAGTGAGGCTTTGCCTGTCCTGCTCACTGCTGGGTCCACAGGACAGACACCAGGGCTCAGCCCTCAAACAGTATTCTAAGAAGATCTATGAATGAAGGACACAGTCTTTCCTCTCCTTCCGTCTTAAAGGGAAAATAAATTAAAAACAACCCAGCAGGTGGCAGCGCTGGGCTTCAAGTAGGAGATCCCAGGCATCCAGGACCGGTATATAGCTTTTCCTGAGAATCTGCAGTGTGGTGAGGAAGGAGGGCACATTCCCCAGAAGCTTATTCCCTCTGGGCAATGCAAATGGTTTGGTTCTTATAAGGCGTACTGGGTCCCAGACAGTGACCTGTTAACAACCACCACGCTGTTTTTCAATACTGAGTCCCATCTTGAAATGAGAGAAACCTTCTGAAGACTGTAGATTCTTTTTTTTTTTTTTTTTTAGACTGTAGATTCTTGAACCTCCTTTGAGAAAGTGTTTGTGTTGTTAAAGGCAGTAATGACATCTGTTTCAAATTTTATTTCTGGAACAATAATTGCACGGATTCTTTAAAGTTTTTATTTGATAAAATGGAATGGTTTGGGAGCTTGCCAGCAGCTACTGTATGAGCATGCGCAGTGATTAGTGATAATCAAGGGCTCCACTGCACACTACCTGCCAAGGTGGCTTTGGCCATTACTCAATTAACCTGTGAGTTAACTACTTGTACTCCTCATTCTATACTGTCCTCTACTCAGGTCAGTATAAAATGTAAGGATAACAGATGACAAAAGACAAATTAGCAAGAAGCATTAAGATAGTAATTCCACCTCAAGATACTCCTTCCCTAGATCCTCACTCACATGTGTTTATAATTGAGTGCATCAGAAGGCCGCTGTTGCTTGTGCCTGCTGGGAAGGGGGGTTGCTGGGGATAACCACTGTACCTGCCACACAGTTTTGCTGTGAACCTACAACTACTGTAAAAAAATGAAGTCTATTAAAAAAAAAAAGTCATTGTTAAAAGAGGAAAACTCTGAAAATAATTAGATCCAGTTTGACTTTTTCATGCTGGGACTAAAAAACTCACTTATACAGGACATGTATCTCTGTGGTGTTGTGAATATGGCCTGAAGCCACCTCCCACACCTTCATAGAGGGGGAAAAAAACCCCACAAAAACAAAAATTAAGTTTAAATCTACATTTAAAAAACACTATATTAAAAAAAAAACAAAACAAAAACAAAAACAAAAAAAACAAAAAAACCCACAAAAAACAAAAACACAATACTGGTCCTAAAATGAAACAAGATATTCAGTTAATTTTGGACACTGAAAAATCTTTACATTGTGTTTAAATGGTAAACTCTCTTATGGTCTTCATTGAAAAATAACGTAATCTATAGTAGCAGTGATCTAAGACCCAACCCCTTCAAGTTTTTATTTAAATTCTAGTTAGTTAACATATAATCTTAGTTTTATAGGGGAGGAATTTAGTGATTCATCACTTATATATAACACCCAGTAATCTGAGTTTTTAACCTAATCATGCTGTCATAGGAGTGATTTGTAAGATTTTCAGGGGAGGGGTTCCTCTGATAATATATTAACTAGAAAAAAAAAATATATTAACTAGAAAGGCCTTGACAATTTGATTAAAAATACTTATTTCAGAGATGGGAAGTAATTTGCATGAAATCCTCAAAGCTCCAACTTATGTTCTCAATGATTCCTAGGGTGGTAAAGCTCCCTGTCTTCCCTATTCCTTGCTTACCAGCTCCCTTTCACATTTAAATTTACCACTGGGGAAAGCAAAACACCCTCGAACCCTTGTGATAACCTTTAAAAGTTGAAGTAAGAGGCCTAGGATGGTGTTGGTGGATTTATGCCAGACATCTGTTGAAGGTACAACAGAGCCAGCTGCAAGGGTGAGCAGTCATGCCACCAGAGTGAGATCCCACAGAGGGCAAACGAGCAAAGAGCTGCTGCTGCGTGCAAGGCAAAGGGCACAGCAGAGTGGGGATTAGGGAAAACATGCTGCAACTCACCAACTGAAGGCTGTTTCCACAGAGGAATCTAAACTCAGTACTGGTAGAACTAATTTTTGAGGAGTCAGGAATTACTATTTTAATGTAAACTATTCTGCTTTATAAAATACAGTTTAGACTAACCCTCTACCAGTTGGCAATCTTTGTGTGTGTAGCCAGACACCTGGCCTGTGGCTTCACGTTTCAGATGAGGAGGGAGAGGACTCCAGGGACCAGAGTGGGAAGCACTTACTTGACAGAGAGGGAGAAGTCCCCGGGGGCACTCTCACTCTCTCGGATGAGAAAGGCCCCGTCATGCCGCTGTTTGCTAAGCATTTCTTCTGCCTTGGCTCTGGGGATTTTGCCAAAAAACCACCTAAGGAAGGAAGACAAGCCAGTCAACATCTGCTTCCCCACAAAGAGACGGGATATCCAGCCTCCTAAATGTGAGTAACAGAACACTCCTTGCCAAAGGAAGGGGCCTCCTGCTTCACCCTCCAGTGTCAACATGCCCCACAAAGCCATTCAGTCAGCTTCTCCCTCGAGACACAGACCATCTCCCTTCAAATGACATTACCCTACCCTACTCTCCCCAGAAAGTGACTCACAAGGCATGATCATGGGCCACTCTTCCTAAAGAGGAAGACAAAGATGGGCCTCCTAGGTCAAAGCCCACCGCGCACCCTACTGACTCATCAGCAGGGCACTGGGGAAAGCCCAGGTCTATCAATATGAAGTACCGGAAGAATCACAGAAGGAGGGACAGGCCTCTTCTCGCAGCCATTTGACGAGGTCAAACCTTTGGCTACAGTGGGATTAAGGGAAATGGAGGTAGGAAACTGGAAGGCCCAGAAACTGGAGACAGGGCTACTTCTTGTAACAGCCCAAGGCAAAGAGGTTCGGCTAAGAGAGCAGCCTCTACCTACTATCACAGAGGCTGGGACTCCTCTCGATGCCTTTCTGAAACAGATGTGAGCTGCTAGGAAGATCCTATCGGAAGCTGCCATTAATTGGATTAATCTTTAAACATCCCTAAATCTACCTTCTTGTGTCTTTCTCACGTTGAGTACTACAATGCCAGGCTGCTGAGTAGCTGCCAGGATCTAGCTTCTAGCTTCTACAAATAACTCACTGGTAAGCCCTCCAGTGCCTGGAAGTCAGGCCACACGAGAGAAATTACATATTAATACAACAGAGTCATCTCCAACTATGAAAGGACAGCTGACTCTTCTAAAACCATTTAACTATTTTCTATTTTAAACTCTAGTGCTTTCAAGCTTGTGATGGACTTGCAGGCAGTAGGGATCAGTCTGGGGTGGGGTAAAGTCAGCCACCCTCTCTTCCTCTTAAGCCCCAAGATTTTCCCACCAAGCAGGTATTTTCCTTTCTTTTCCCCTAGTTTAAAGTAATGAATATGAATTTTAAAAAATAGCCTAGATGTTTGTGAAGTAAAAATGAAAAGCAAGACTTCCCTTAAACTCCCCAGAGGCAGCAAGTGTTGGCAGTTCTGCGCTCTGATTTTAGGCCTCTGCTTCTGATGTACACATACAGAGATGCGGCTGTAGGGTCTTCTAGCCTCCAGCTTAAGACGAACTTAATTTTATTTTCAATGAATAAAGATAAACTGAAGTGAAATAAAGTATTCTAAATTGGAATTTTTACAAAGTAAACACACCCCTTACACCTAGGGTGAAAAATAGAAAACTAGCTGGAGACCATTTTATTAAAGACTTCTTTTGTACCTGCTTCCATTTTTATTAAATTCTGTCCTGGGACGCCTGGGTGGCTCAGCAGTATGGCACCTGCCTTTGGCCCAGGGTGTGATCCTGGAGACCTGGGATTGAGTCCCACATCGGGTTCCCTGCCTGGAGCCTGCTTCTCTCTGCCTGTGTCTCTGCCTCTCTCTCTGTATCTATCTCTCACGAATAAATAAAGTTTTTTTTTAAAATTATGTTCCTCTTTCTCTTGAGGATATTCCACAACATAAGGGTATCACGCCATCTGAAGAATAGTGAGTGCTCTCACTTAAGACATTTTTTTTTTAATTTTTTAATTTTTAAAAAAAGATTTTATTTATTTATTCATGAGAGACACAGAGAGAGGCAGAGACACAGGCAGAGAGAGAAACAGGCTCCATGCAGGGAGCCCGATGTGGGACTCGATCCCGGGACTCCAGGACCACACCCTGGGCCAAAGGAAGGCACCAAACCGCTTGAGCCATCCAGGGATCCCAAGACATTTTAAATAGTGATACTCAGGTGTAACTACATGGTTAAGGTCAAAATTTTTAAAATCTTTAAAAGATGGGTTTGTACTACAACACAAATAGCAAAGGAAAAAGCTAGTGGAGGAGGTGGCTCGTTTTCCATTTTAAATCTTCACTACATTCCACAGGCTCCCATCCATATGCACTCAGTGTGAAAAGCACATATCTGGACCTATCCCCAGTACGCCCAACAATCTGTGTTGCAACACTAGCCAACAATCGTTTCCTAGTTTGTGTTTAACTGGTTACCTCGAAAGCTGTATTAGGTTGTACTCCACTGGAGACTTCCCTCTTCCTAACAAAAACTAAAGATAGGGGGAGAGGAAGGATTGAGGAGAGAGGGAAGGGGGGCTTAGTGCTCTGTACTCTCTCACCACTATGGGAGGGACACGGATGCTGTACTTATGGATGTCCAGTCACAGAGCAGTCCCGGAACATGATGTGTGCTGCAAGGCCAACCACTGCACAGGCCCATGGCCATGGTCTTTTCAGCAATATGGTTTCCTGTTTCAGAGCTTGCAGCAGAGGAACACTCCCTGCCTTTCAGCTAGACTCTGCAAAATCCACCACCATGGAGGCTGTCCTCCTGGATGTTTCCCGATCAATTACTATTCCAGAGTTCTTTAGAGTAGATCTTTTAAAAGCACTAGGCAGGAGAAGGAGTTTCCTTAAGGGCTAACTCAGCAATTGGGCAACTGGGGCAGAAACTCTGCTTTCCGGGGACAGAGGCCTTTCCTGTGTTTTCTCAAGGTGGATTCGAAAGGCTTATGTCACTTCAAACAATCTGAAGAAAAACAAAGGTTTAGAGCCACTGGTATTTTACTGAATATAGAAATTATAGTATTATGTTCTAAATTCTCTTCCAGCCTAGAAATATGAAAATGAAAAGGAAACTGAAGCTGATTTTCCTTTTTTTAAAGATTTTATTTACTTATTCATGAGAGAGACAGACACAGGCAGAGGGAGAAGCAGGCTCCATGTAGGGAGCCCAAAGTGGGACTCGATCCCGGGACCCCAGGATCACGCCCTGGGCTGAAAGCAAGGACCAAACTGCTGAGCCATCCAGGCGTTCCCTGAAGCTGATTTTCCTGTCACTGGATCAAGTACAGAAGCCAGGCAACTATGGCCCTCAGCCCAAATATGCCCAGTTTTTGTATGGCTCACAATCCAAGACTTGTACAAATTTTTAAGGGTTATTTTAAGGGGGATCCCTGGGTGGCTCAGCGGTTTCGCGCCTGCCTTTGGCCCAGGGCACGATCCTGGAGTCCTGGGATCGAGTCCCACGTCGGGCTCCTGGCATGGAGCCTGCTTCTCCCTCTGCCTGTCTCTCTCTCTATCATAAAATAAAAATAAATCTTTTAAAAAATAAAGGGTTATTTTAAAAACTTCAAAAGAATATGTGAAATGACAGAGATTGCATATGGTCCTCAAAGTTTAAAATATTTATTATCTGGTCCTTTACACAGTTTAGCCAACCCTTGATGTACTCTGAGGACAGATTGATGGAATAGATGTATATAGAATATCTGGCATCACTCCCAGTCTAAGTATCCACTATCCAACTGCTTCTCCCATGAAGTACATTCAATGATGCTGTTTGTGAAAAGCCCACACAGCCCCCAAAGCAAACATGGACACTAAATGACCACATGAATGCAAAGCTGTTCTTAGTATACTTCCCAGGATATCTGTACTAGTCTTGGTTCATCTTTTGGAGTTTCTTGGTTATCACCATGTGTGCCTACATTTTAGTAACCTGGGCATGGTTGTGTGTAAACTCCAAAACTAACGTTACAGGGACTTCAAATGAGGGGCATTATCAATCCACTGATAGGGGTCTAGGAACCTCTGCCACATACACCTTTTAAGATTTTTTTATGCCTACTTTATTTTTTTTTTTTTTAAAGATTTTATTTATTTATTCATGACAGACAGAGAGAGGCAGAGACACAGGCAGAGGGAGAAGCAGGCTCCATGCAGGAAGCCCAAAGTGGGACTCGATCCCGGGACTGGGATCAACCGCTGAGCCACCCAGGTATCCCTTACGCCTACTTTAAAAAAGAAAAAAAAAATAATAAAAAAAAAAAAAAAAAGAAAGAAAAAGGCTAGCATTTCGCTGACATTTAATTGCCAGTGAGTCCTATATTACTCTGTGGTTTTCTATATTGTCTTTTATAATGAGAAACAGATTCATAAATTACTGTCATTGAAATAAAAATACCAGCAGCTTTCCTAATTTTTAAGATAAAAAAAGGAATGAACTAGATGATTGAAGGCCCCTTTGAGCTCTGTGTAGGATAAGATGTGGTTAAGATCTCTGTTCTGGTGGCTTGGAGGGGTGATGGGGGATGACAGACACACATGAGAGCAATGACAATGAAGACAGGGACAAATGGGCTGTCACTCAAGGTGGGTCAAGTCATCTAAAGGTCTTATTTATCATTTGTGTTAAATTAAGTAGACAGAATCTGCTGCTCCTCTGTGTCTCAACGGCATTCTAGCCTGAGCACTGAGCCTCAGTTCCCCCTGATGTGCAAGGGATGGAAGGACTGCTTCTGAAGGAGAAGCAGGGCCTGCTAAGGGTGGGAGGACAGAGGTCTGTAAGGGCTCCCAAGGTCCAGCCATGTCACCGATCAATAAAAACTGGGTGGAGGAGGGCATGTTCTGAGGGAGGGGGAAAAAAAGTTCATTACTCTCAACAGCCTGGGGTAGATGATTTTGTTTCCTCTGAAGTGGGAACACTAAGCAGCAGTCAAGGATAGGGATTATAATAAGCATTTACTGGGAACCTATTATACTGCCAAGCACCGTGCTCTAGGGATACAAAGATCATTAAGATATAGTCCCACAGGGCAATCAAACATATTAACAAAACCATGTGATAAGTACACTTTCTAAAACTCAAAAAATGGAGAATTATGAAACAGATCTGGCCTCAAGGGTTTTAGGAAAAACAATCAAGGAATGGTATTTCTGTTGTTTTATTATCTGAGGATCAATGACAGCTATTATCGATCCAAAACATATATCATTATTATTATTATGTAATCGTAGGTAAACTACTTTTTTTTAAAGATTTTTATTTATTTATGATAGACATAGAGAGAGAGAGAGACAGAGACAGAGAGAGGCAGAGACACAGGAGGAGGGAGAAGCAGGCTCCATGCTGGGAGCCTGACGTGGGACTTGATCCCGGGACTCCAGGATTGCGCCCTGGGCCAAAGGCGGGCACTAAACCACTGAGCCACCCAGGGATCCCCTCGTAGGTAAACTATTGTTTTAAACGAAACAATTGCTTCATTAAAGACCATCAGCAAGCATTATCAATCTAAAACATACGACTGGGCACCTGGATAGCTGAGTCAGTTAAGCATCCAACTCTTGATTTCAGCTCAAGTCATGATCTCAGGGTCCTGAGATCGAGCCCTGCAATGGCCTCTGCGCTGGGCGTGGAGTATTATCATCATATACTACTACTGACATGCAAAATCCACATGCTTTATTAATTCTCTAGGGAGACAGAGTAAAAGGTGTGACAACTATCCGAAGGATCTCAATTTAAAAAACATTATAAAATAAAATAAAAATATTATTTGGAATAAGCAGATGGGTCTGACTCTTGGAAGACCAGTAGAGTTCAACTTACGGATGTGGTTTCATTTCTATGTAATTCTTGGGAATGAAGCCATCTTTCCCGTTGAGCTCTGCCTTGTACCAGTTCTGATCACATTCTTCATTCAAAACCTGAAAAGAAATAAGGGGAGGGGAGAATCAAATAATTTCCTTTTCACACTCTTAAAAACGTAGCCACTAAGACAATTATGTTGCCATTTAGGTTTGTTCGTAAAAAGCGTTATTTGAAGTATGGTCAGTTACATGGATTCAAGACTTCAAATAACTTCAAACAGCAATAAATCAACTCTTACAGTTAAAATTAAAAAGTAAAATAAACGGTCTCTGAAAATGAGAGTCTGACCCCCTGAGTACCTAGCAGTAACCCCTCAGTAGGAAAGTAGACAGGAGAATGACAGGAAAATAATAGTTTGTGGAAAACAGCAAGCACTGATGCTGGAGAATGAAGGGAGCCCCACAAGGATGAAATAAGCCTGCTCTCTGGGAGAGAGGCAGAACAGAGAGACTTTAAAGACTTCTCTAGAGCTCCTCTGGCCCACCTTCAGAATCACAGGAATCCAATCCTGGGTCAGCCACCAAACAGGTGTGTCAGGCTGCTGTTTACATGCATCATCCACGTGTCCTCATGCACAAAACATATTTTAATGAAAAAGCACGGCAAGTCCTTCTCCACTCACCCTTAAGGCCACAACGTGTTTGAGTCAGGGAATGCTGGAAGGACAACAACCAGCCCAATTCAGGGGGAAGATGCAGAGACCATAAAACTTAAACACTGTATTCTCCAGAATGAAAAGATTCTCTACAAATGTGACATGACCATCCAAGGTTATGAGCTGGTGAATTGCACACAGATTTGTAGATCCCCAACTGCTCCTTGTGAGTTACATGGCTAGGCTAGACTCATGATACTGCAGAAGGGTAAAAGGAACAGAACAGGGATAGTATAAAAGCCACCTCTGAATTCTAGATTCTAGGACAGTATTCTGTTATCTACCAAAAAGAAGGGCGTTAAGAAGAATGTGGCCTAGTAATCACCTCCTAAAGCATTATCCTAAAACAACAAACCTGTAGGCTTATTAAGAAGAGTTTTTCAAAATGTCTTTAAAATTCCCCAAAATGGTGCGTTATATATCTTACTCTAAAGATTTCTTGGAAGACAGAGTAGAGTCAGGCTGACAAGTAACTTAGGCCCATCTGGGCATCAAAACAGAGTAATGTAACCACCTGGAAAAGACCAGTTTTAATTTGTGACCAATAACTTTGCAGAATAGGCTGTGTTATTACATACTAGTTCATACAGCTGCACATACCTATCACCTTTACTAAGACAGAAGCAAGCCCCCTAAAAATATTCCCCCTAACAAAATAATTTATGGGACAACTTGCAGATTTGGCACCAATTTAGAACTATGGTTTTCTGCAAAACAAAAGTATTACTTGGTGTTTAGTATGCTTTTCTCCTCAGGAAGACAGGGAAATATGGAATAAATGCATTTATTTTTAATGCATGTGAATAATTAAAATGTTGGTTCTCTGAAACATTCTAGTATCTAGAATATCATTTTGCCAGAAAGTCAGAATTGTTGGTGCATGCCTCTTAACTTCTTTACTCTAGAACATAAGAAGATGACTGGTTCTGCTGTAGGCAAAGCACAAGAGAAAGAGTGATCCTGCCAGTTGGGGCCACGCTGGGAGTCAGGGACCACGTCTTTCTACCCAGCAGCTCCACTCATACAACAGCATGACATGCAAGCCCTGTGGCTCAGATGACTTAACAGATATTTCCAAATTAAGTTTTATCCAGGGCAGCCCCCGTGGCGCAGCGGTTTAGCGCTGCCTGCAGCCTGAGGTGTGATCCTGGAGACCCAGGATCGAGTCCCACGTCGGGTTCCCTGCATGGAGCCTGCTTCTCCCTCTGCCTGTGTCTCTGCCTCTCTCTCTCTCTCTCTCTCTCTCTCTCTGTGTCTCTATGAATAAATAAATAAAATCTTAAAAAAAAAAAGTTTTATCCAAATGTCTAAATGCTTAAACAGCAAAGGACACAAAATCTAAGTGAGTCCAAGGTGAAGCAGAGAAGGGGACCAGAACCACGTATGGACGAGTGCACCTACAGGGACAGTGTTCACTTTCCTATGGACTGACATGAATACCCACGCCCTTCACACAAAATTTAAAAAGCCTCATCAGAGTTCTGAGAATGAGGAAGTACTCTTCTCACCACTCCCCACAATGGAAGGTACACTCACTCATCCATCCCCCCAAAACGAATAGATGGTGGCGTTTTACAGCCAAATCTTCAATCTTGAAAACCTAAAGCGATGTTTTTAGGTTTTACCCCATGGCTGCAAGTTCTATTCCAACCCTCATATTTCCTCAAATTAGGACTTCATAGCTATACAAGACACTCCCGTTTAACGGAAGCAAACTGATCAAGAGATGAGATTATGAAAGGAGGAAATGACAAGTTTCAGTGACTTTTTCTTCTTGCAAAAAGAAATAAAACTTTCTTTACCGTGTGATTTGACTTTTCTATATCATACAATTTTCTTTTTTAAGATTTTATTTATTTATTCACGAGAGCCGGGGGAGCGGTGGGGAGGCAGAGACCCAGGCAGAGGGAGAAACAGGCTCCATGCAAGGAGCTGGATGCGGGACTCCATCCTGGATCCTGGGATCACACCCTGAGCCAGAGGCAGATGTTCAACCGCTGAGCCAACCAGACATCCCCAATCTGAGACCATTCTTAAAGCAATGCAAATTTCCATTTATACCAATATAAAGTCAAAGCTTTCTAACTGGTTTAACAACACACAAAAAAGGTCAAAGATTTAGTCCCTGAGGATCCCTAGGATTGAGGGGGCCAAACACATGAGTTCAAATTCCAATTTTACCAGTGAACTAAGTGACCCTGAGGAATTGACCATTGTCTAAATTTTGGTTTTTCCACCTAAAAAGTGGTGGTAAGAGCTACACCTCCCAGGGCTACTCAGATGATTATATGAGAAAATGTGATGTGTAGCGTAGCAATCAGTACAGATTCATTTTCATGGGCACCAACAGCATACGTATGAAGATGACCGAGATTCTTGTTTTATTCTGAAAACATACAAGTAACAGACTCTAGGCTTATTTCAAAAAAGATTTTAAATGCAGATTTCCAGGATTACAATAGCTAATTCCTTTCTTTGTCTCTTCTACACAGATCCTGGGAGATACGATCTGTACTTAATTTTCTGCACAAACTATGGAAAAGGTATCTTTTAGGAAAATGGTAGGTAAATATTTTGTTTATAAATTGCTAGTTTATTAGATTGTTATTTGAATTATGGGACTATTCTCTTGCTGAATATATTCAGTTATTCAGAATAAATAAACAAAATAAATGATGTTTTTGAAGAGCAGGGGTGTGGGGGAGAGGAGGAGAAAGAATCCCAAGCAGGTTCTAAACCCAGTGCAGAGCCTGACGCAGGGCTTGAGTTCACAACCCCAAGATTATGACCTGAATCGAAATCAAGACTTGGTTGCTTAACCCACTGAACGCACTCAGGTGCCCCAGAAACCATGATTTTTATTTTTCAAATTATTTTATTTATTGGGGCACCTGGGTGGCTCAGTGGTTGAGCATCTGCCTTTGGCTCAGGTCATGATCCTGGGGTCTTAGGATCGAGTCCCACATCAGGCTCCCCATGGGGAACCTACTTCACCCTCTATGTCTCTGCTTTTCTGTGTCTCTCATGAATAAATGAATAAAATCTTAAAAAAATAATAAAGATTTTATTTATTTATTTGAGGGAGTGAGAACACAAGTGAGGCAGGAAGGGAGAGGGGGCAGCGGACTCCCCGCTGAGCAGGAAGCCCACTGTGGGGCTTGATCCCAGGACCCTGAGAAATCATTAAAAATAAATAAATAAATAAGTGTGTGTGTATGGGGTGGCTGGGTGGCTCAGTTTGGGTAAACATCTGACTTTAGCTCAGGTCATGATCTTGGGGTCCTGGGATCCAGTCTTGCATCAGACTCCACGTTCAGAGGGGAGTGTGCTTCTCCCTCTCCTTTTGCCCCTCCCCTCACTCGTGCTCTAAAGAAAAAAAATAATAAAATAAGAAATGTCAACTGGGATGTTGGCAAAAAAAAAAATAATAATAATAATATTAAGTATGTAGTACAGTTTATGGAGTAGGCCAATCCAAAATTTTATCAATTTGTAAAGCAACTTGTGTAAGGGCATTCACACACGAAAGATTGGCACAATGACACATTTAGGCTCTTACACATACCCCCCCCCTTACATGCCACTTTTATGTGATCCCTACATTAGAGAAATTCAACATAAGCCAGTGAGTTTCTCCTGCTCTTCAAGGTCAATCAATCCCACAGGAAAAATACTGAAATTCTGCCATGACATGAAGACAGATTAAGAATCTGGTGATCCTAGCATATTAATTCCAAGTTCTTAGAAAAGAGAGAACACACACACTGTTTAAAGACTTGAACCCCTAAAAAAAAGTGACCAGGGCCCTGTCTAGGATAACTGCACTGACAGCCACTTAAAATCTGTTATCTTCAGCTGACTGTTATATATTTTATCGGAAACTATTAGTCTTCGACTTTAAGACTCCCTTAGCGTGGATTACTGATTCGGGCTCAGACTGCACTGATTCACCACTAACACTTTAGATAAGTGCTTTACAATCACCACCTCCGTCTGTTACAGGTTTTGCTCAACGTGAAAAACATCTTGGTTGTGCTGCTTTCTCTACAGCATGCCAAATCATGAAAAACACCCACACTGTAGATAAGCTATTCTCATTTTAACGATGAGATGCCCAATTTAAAGGCAGTTTAATAAATAATAAAGGTTCCTGGTCCCACAGAAACCTTCAAGTGTTTACCCAAGCGCACAGAGAGCAACAATTCTCAAAGTTCACGCTTCCTGGCCAAGTCTCCAGGCTGAAGGACTATACAGCTCAGTCGAGATTTGCCAAGCACCTCTGGCCCAGTCAAGACTCTTGACAGGCAGCTGGCCCTTAGACACCAGAACATTAAGAAGTGAAATACATTTATGAGGTTTTAACCCTCTCCCAATTTTAGCAGATTTATGAATTTGTGTGTGAACATCGAAATTACACTGTTTCATTAAATGTTTTAAAGAGGGACACTTGGCTGGCTCAGTCAGTAGAGCATGTGACTCCAGATCTCAGGGTGGTGAGTTCAAGCCCCCACGCAGGGAGGACAGTTTACTTAAAATAATAACATTAAATGATTTAAAGACAGTCTATTCATTAAAAAAAAAAAGTATTCATGTAACAATATCAAAACAAGAGGGTTTTTTACCTTATAGTGATGATCTCTCAGCAAAAGTACATCTGTGCCATGAAAATGCTTTTTTAGTTCCCTTTAAAATGGGTCTTTCCAGAAGATTCATTTCTTTGGGGATCCAGGAGTCTGAAATCCTTGACTTTTTAATGTTTTTTTTTTTAAAAGTTTTTATTTATTTATTCATCTCTCTCTCTCTCTCTTTCTCTCTCACACAAACACACACACACACACAGGCAAAGGGAGAAGCAGGCTTCATGCAGGGAGCCCGATGTGGGACTCGATCCTGGGACTGCTGAGCCACCCAGGTGTCCTTTTTTTTTTTTTTTAAGGGGGGGGGCAGCCCCGGTGGCACAGCGGTTTAGCGCTGGCTGCAGCCCAGGGCGTGATCCTGGAGACCCTGGATCGAGTCCCACGTAGGGCTCTCTGCATGGAGCCTGCTTCTCCCTCTGCCTGTGTCTCTGCCACTCTCTCTCTGTATCTCTATGAATAAATAAATAAAATCTTTAAAAAAATGATTTTATTTATTCATGAGACCTAGAGAGAGGGGCAGAGACATAGGTAGAGGGAGAGGCAGGCTCCCTGTGGGGAGCCTGATATGGGACTCAATCCCAGGACCCCGGGATCATGCCCTGAGCTGAAGGCAGATGTTCAACTGCTGAGCCACCAGGCGTCCCATGTTATTTTGAGAGGATATCATCTATCAAAGTAAAGAAATCCAATGGGCATTGTTAGTTAAGTCTATCTTCTGACCACTAGTGACGTTTAGTGAAACGGGTTAGGTTTTGGCCTTTAAATACTTTTAATTTATTTATTTTTAAAAGATTTTTATTTATTCATGAGGGACACAGAGAGGCAGAGACATAGAGGGAGAAGCAGACTCCTCTCAGGGAGTCTGATGAGGGACTTGATCCCCAGACCTGGGATCACACCCTGAGCTGAAGGCGGATGCTCAACCGCTGAGCTACCCAGGAGTCCCTAAACAATTCTATTTTTGAAAAAATATATCTATTTAAAATAGACTCCACACCCAATGTGGGGCTCTAACTCAAGACCCCAAGATCGAGTCGCATGTTCCACCCAGTCAGCTAGGCACCCTCTCGCCCCTAAAACTATTTAAAAGGAAAAGAAAGAAAAAGAACGAGAGGAGGAGGGAAAAAACCACAAGCTCTCAAAATCTTCAGTGGTAAAAATCACTTATCACTACTACCATCTGAATATGAACCAGTTGTATCTCAGAAAGGGTATTTTCTTCCTTGTTGCTCAAGCTACATTTCTGTACTCTCTTAGCAGCTGCTATCAACAGGAATTAGTGTGAAAGGGGTACAGCAGTGAATCAGTGGGCTGAGGGGCACCAAATGCCTGAGCATTAAGGCTGAACTGGTTTGACCTCAATCTGTTTAATGCCCCAAATCAGCTGAAACGTCACTGGTTTTCTCTTTAGAAAGTACTGAGTAGTTTCCTACAGACCCAAACTGTTCTTAGTCTGGCGTTCCAGTTTTTATAATTCAGCCAAAATCTACTTATCTGCCTTCTTACAACACCCACTTATCTACTTTCTTACCTGCTAGTTTCTAAATGGACCCGTTAGTTAAGAAGTCAACTCACCAACATATTATGGACTTTCAAGTTTTCCCTCTAGTTGGAATGTCCTCTTATCTATTTGATAAGCTCTCAAGATTCAGTTCAGAGTTTACAATCACCTTAGTCAAATCTTCTGTTTCACTTTTATAATATTTAATGGAGCATCATGGTCAGCATAACATAATCCCTTATGACATCTTGTCTACCACTACACTTTGTACTGTGTACTACTGGTGTGCTTTGGCCCTCTCCTAAATTAAACTGCAAACATCCTGAAGCGGGTTCCATGCCCAATTGTCATCTGTGATCCCCACACTTAGAATGGTATCTAGCATATTTTGAGGAATGGACTTAAACATGGGGGCTGTGTTCTAAGTGGTGTATACTATATCCCAGAACTAGCTGGATCTAAGATCAATGGTAGGAGCAGCATAGATTACACACCATCAGACTCCTTGATGAAAAACAATAGCCTCTTAAATAGAACCTAGAAAGAGGACTCTCATGAGAGTTTGTTTCTCCAAGGAGGAAGAGGCAAAGTAAAGCAAGTAATAGAATTAGGCAGTTAGTCTTGCTGCAACATGACTACCACTGCCCAAAGACTTCCATGTGGAGAAAGTACCTCAAAAGGGGGAATCCTTTTCACAAGACTACCTGCTTTTACTTTCCCCTAGATAAAAAGACATAAGGTGGGGGTGTGTAGGTAGGTGAGGGAAATTTCAGTATGAAATGGATAAAAGCAGATGACTTGGGTAGATCAGAGCAACGGGGGGTAGCTCCTACACTGTTCATACTAATGCCTCCCAGTAGGGGAGCACTTCCTGGAATGCAGAGATGCCCGTTTCAGTCGGCATGTTTGACTTCTGACTTGCAGAGTATTACTTCATAGCTAAAACTCTTCCAGCAAAAAAATTTTTTTTAAAAAAAAACTATCTATCTATCTATCTATCTATCTATCTATCTATCTATCTATCTATCTATGAGAGACACAGGCAGAGACAGAAGCAGGTTCCATGCAGGAAGCCTGACGTGGGACTCGATCCCAGGACCCCAGGATCATGCCCTGGGCTGAAGGCAGTACTAAACCGCTGAGCCACCCGGGCTGCCCTCCAGCAAAATTTTTAACAAAAGACAGCCTGGAAGCGGTGTCTGGGGTGGCTCAGTTGATAAATGTCTGACTTCAGCTCAGGTCATGTTCTTGGGGTCGTGTGATGGAGCCCCACATCAAGCTCTATGTTCAGGGGGAGTTTGTTTCTCCCTCTCCCTCTGCCCTTTCCCCAGTTCTCTGTCTTTCGCTCAGGTAAATAAATAAATCTTTAAAAAGTGGGAGGCGCAGCACCTGGGCGGCTCAGGGGTTAAGCGTCTGCCTTTGGCTCAGGTGGTGGTCCTGGGGTCCTGGGATCAGTCCTGCATCTGGGCCTCCGGCTCAGCGGGGAGTCTGCTTCTCCTGCCTTTCACCCTGCTCGCGCTCATGCCCGTGCTCTCTCTTGTTCTCTCTCAAAAAAAAAAAAAAAAAGCCCAGAAGATCTTGAACTTTTATTTTTTAAAAGATTTTATTTATTTATTCATGAGAGAGAAAGAGAGAGAGAGAGAGAGAGAGAGAGAGAGAGAGGGGCAGAGGGAGAAACAAGCTCCATGCAGGAAGCCTGACCAGGACTCGATCCCGGGTCTCCACGATCACACCCTGGACTGAAGGTGGCGCTAAACCGCTGAGCCGCTGGGGCTGCCCGAACTTTTATTTTTTTTAAATGGTAGTTTTATTTTTATTTTTATTTTATTTTTTTTTTAATATTTTATTTATTTATTCATGAGATATACAGAAAGAGGCAGAGACACAGGCAGAGGGAGAAGCAGGCTCCATGCAGGGAGCCCGACGTGGGGCTCGATCCCTGGACTCCAGGACCACACCCTGGGCCAAAGGCAGGCACTAAACTGCTGAGCCACCCAGGGATCCCCTAAATGGTAGTTTTATTAAAGTATGGGACAGGACCCGTGAGCAGAAGGGCAGTTGCCTTAATTGATTTTTTAAAAAGATTTTGAGAGCAAGCATGAGCAGGGGGTGGGAGGAGCAGAGGGGAAAGGAGAGAGACAAGAAGACTCTGCACTGAGCATGGAGACCAGGAGGAGGAGGCGGCTCAATCCCAAGATCATGACCTGAGCTGATACCAGAAGTCATTCATTCAACCAACTGAGCCACCTAGGTGTCCCTAGGCCTTGGACTTTTCTTTCTTTCTTTTTTTTTTTTTCTTTTTTGGCCTTGGACTTTTCTATGCTTCCACTGAATGGTAGTTAAGTTGATGTAGACAGAAAAATGATTAGACACACACTGTGTATACACAAAATGATTAACAGCTCAGGACTATGTGTGCATTTTTTTTAAATGTAAGAAGACTTTCTTTTTAATATTTATACGTGTAAGAAGATGAACAATTAAGAAGACTAATCAAATTATGTATTTCTCCTTCTCTGAGAAACAGTTAAGTACTTAAGAACCAAATGAGATACTTCCATCAACCAGTAAAGGTTCAGTTGTCATTGAGAAAAGCTGTTCATGACATTTTAACAAAACAGGAAGGTAGTTCACACTTATGTGCTATTACTCCACCCAGATAAATCTGGAGGCAGTGAAACCTAAATGCACAGGCAATACCCAAAATAAACTCATTCTACCAAGGGGGTACCAAGAGTTTCCATTCAAAATAACTGTCTTTTGTGTTTTATGACTCATAGAAGACATATTACATTGGTGTAGCTGACTGCTCAAACAGAAGCATAAAATGCAGTTAGAATGTTAGAATTTCAATGTCAGGGGGTTGGGGGGGGGTGGGGGAAAGGGGAGGGACAGAGATAGATACCAGGAGTTTCAAGAGAGAAAATTCTGTGCATTTGCAAATTCAGCAATCATATGATGGCCTGTATCAGGCAAGTACTATATCACAAGAGTACCAAGCCCTGAGCTAGGTGAGCTGAGGATGCAATGGATACACTTTCCAAGAAGCTTGGAGTTTAGTAAATTGCTAGGTGCAACACAGGGAGAAAAATGCTGGGGAGGAGGTGATAATGGGTGCTACGGTAAATGCCAACTTAACAGACGATATCTGGGTTCCAAACACTGAAGACAAAGACCTGAGTCCAATTTAGGGGACACAGGAAAACTTCTTGGATCAAGTGTGAACTAGGTTACATTCTTTGTCTGCAACTTTAGCTCTGCCCAGCTCAGGCAGAGCTGTGAATGGAAGCAACATGGCACACTTCTCAACTTGCTATCAACCAAATGGAGGATGGGTTTTTCTCTTGGTCACACTTAGCTGCCATTAACTAAATGACTGGTTAAACTTCCTTAAGTTGAAAAGTAAAACCTTTACTAACAATATCAGAACTTCCCAATGAAAGTGACCAAAATAACCTCTAATTTTAACAATATATATTTGTAAAAGATACTGTCTTTGCCATACTCTTTACTGACAACAGAAAGCTTTCCATCTTGAAAAAAAAAAAAAGAAAAAAAAGAAAAAAAAAAAAAAAAAGAAAGCTTTCCATCTTGGGTCAATTTCTACAACCCTCTCCTCTAAGAACCAAACAAAATAAACAAGGAGAGGCCAGAGCACAGGAGCTACTGTCTTCTAAGGATGGCAAACCTGCTCCCATTCACCCATTCCATCCTCAGAGACCTACTTCCTGCTGCTTCACCATAATATATACAACAGGAGACAGGAACTCCCAACACCCCCACCCTCACCTCAGTCCAAAAAATTAATGACAATAATTTATTAAATTTCACCTAAGGCCTTATTGATTCAAGATGTGAACCGGAGTCAACTGATTTACGGTGGTCTTGTGACACAAGAGCCACCTCAGAAAATATAACTGAAAGAAAAAAACAAAAACACACCACACCAAAAACCAATGTCAGTCACTGAGCTGATCACTGACAGTGCATAATGATCTAGGCCTCTGAAAAACTCAAGGCCAGAATGTCAAGAATGTTAACATTCTGAACTAAAAAAGCTAGTTGCAAATGGACTTCCACTTCCCATGAATCTAGCTCCAAATTAGAATAGTTTGCAATCACAAGATAGAATGGAGGTACTGGGTAGAGTGGTTAAGTTCCCACTCCCTAGTCCCATGGTGGAGGTGAGTGCAGGCAGTCAGGCAGGTAATGACAATACTAAGGTGAAAATGTGGATTACTGTTACGTACAGCAAGAGGGAACAGAAAACACGGGACCTAGTCTAGTCCCATGTTAGGCTAGGCAGTCAGAGACTGACATTTGAGGGGAGATCCAGAGGGTCTCCTGTAGATGCTGAAGGCATTAAGTTTATCATGTGCAGGTTAGGGAATGAAAAGTGGTGGCTAGGGATTACAATCAGAAGGCACTAAAGACTGATACTCAGGCTTATTTTTTTCACATGGTCTGCCAGCTGCATTTTGCAGGGACAGGGAAGACAGGTGGCAACACTATAGCTAAGGGCACTGATGACACGGTCTGCAAGAGGAGAGGCAGTGCAATGAAGGGAAGGAGTCACATTTTTTTTTAAAGATTTTATTTATTTAGTCATAGACACAGAGAGAGAGAGAGGCAGAGACACAGGCAGAGGGAGAAGCAGGCTCCACACAGGGAGCCTGATGTGGGACTCGATCCCAGGTCTCCAGGATCACACCCCAGGCTGCAGGCGGCGCCAAACCACTGCGCCACCGGGGCTGCCCAAGGAGACAATATTTTTTTTTTTTAAGATTTTATTTATTCATGAGACACACACACACACACACACACACACAGAGGCAGAGAGACAGGCAGAGGGAGAAGCAGGCTCCACGCAGGGAGCCTGACATGGGACTCGATCCCGGGTCTCCAGATCATGCCCTGGGCCGAAGGCAGGTGCTTAACAGCTGAGCCACTGAGGGATCCCCTTAAGACAATTTTTGGAGGTAGAATCAAAAGGGCGGGATCCCTGGGTGGCGCAGCGGTTTGAGGCCTGCCTTTGGCCCAGGGCGCGATCCTGGAGACCCGGGATCGAATCCCACGTCGGGCTCCCGGTGCATGGAGCCTGCTTCTCCCTCTGCCTGTGTCTCTGCCTCTCTCTCTATCTCTCTGTGACAATCATAAATAAATAAAAATTAAAAAAAAAAAAAAAAAGAATCAAAAGGGCTTGGTAATTAGATGTGGCTGGGTGGTGTCTCTCTCGGCCACTGATATTTTTCTGAAAAGCATTTTAGAAAACTACCTATTTAGAGCTACTGGGCAAATTTTTCTCTTTTAAGGCCACCACGAATACAAAGAATAATTTTAAAAGGTAGATGGTATCATCCACCTCTGCCTTTACAGATCTGGCTGACACCTTACTCTGTCCTGTGTGGACCCTATTAACAGGCTCCTTCACAGGATCTCTTGCTCTCGGTATCCTCCTCCAGTTTGTGGGTTTCTGTGGACAATTCTGGACCCTCAACTATTACTCTCAGCCCTTTGACACAGTCCTTTTCTCCCCCAGCTTCTGGTAACTCCCCCTACTTCCTCTGCCCCACTCTTCTTCAGCCCTCAAGATGGAAACCTGGTTCCTAGCACTGGGCACTGCACCATCCCCTGTGGTTTTTCAGAGAAGCTCTGCCTACACCCCGTAGAGTCTCATTACTGAAGCCTCTTCAAATTAGCTGACTTAAGTGTGTGTCATGTATTTCCTACCAGGACCCTGATTGAAATGATTCTCAAAATCAGCTGTAATCTATCCTTTGGAACTCATTAAGAAGACATTTCATGATTTAAAGTGACATCTGGGGACACCTGGGTGGCTCAGTAGTTGAGCATCTGCCTTTGGCTCAGGGTGTGATCCCAGAGGTCCTAGGATCAAGTCCCACATCAGGCTCCCCACAGGGAGCCTGCTTCTCCTTCTGCCTATGTGTCTGCCTTTCTCACTGTGTCTCTCATGAATAAATAAATAAAATCTTTTTTTTTTTAAAAGTGACATCTGTTATGGGGCAAGGAGAATGCAAGAAATATCCGAATTTTACCAACTATTTGGGAGAAGAAAATCATAAAAGGGCCTTGCTTTATGAGGCCCACTATTTTTAAGGAGACAAATGATTCTGCCTTATTATTCAAGTAGTTCCAGGAAGCTGAAAAAGGGAGTGAAGGTATGAAAATCTAGAGCCTGTCTGGTCATTACTAGACAGTCATAATAATTCATAGTTGCTATCCTCTTTGCATTGCACTTTAGTGTTTACATATCCATTACACGGAAAATGTGATGTTAGGAAGCTACACTGTGAATTAAAAAAAAAAAAAAAAAAAAAGACATGGTCCTGCCCTCAGAAGCATTTATGAGCTAAGGGAGCTGTCTACATAAATCATGAGGGAATAAGTAAAACGTGGGACAAGCGAAATTGCTGATTGTTGAGCTGAATATGGAACCCACAGCTACTGGTTTCCAAATCAGCTGCATGGCTGATGTAGAAAATTCAGTTCCTGTCTGGGAACTATAAAAAGGGCAACTTCAAAGAGTCCAGGAATAGAGCAAGAACCTAAAGGTAGAGCAACTCAGTATGTTACAGGATATGGTAAGCAAACAAATCTTCTTTTATTTTTTTTTTTAAAGGTTTTATTTATTTGAGAAAGAGCGTGAGCATGAGAGAGAACATGAGCCGGGGGTGGGGGGTATAGAGGGAGAAGCAGACTCCCAGACTCTCCACTGAGCAGGGAACCTGACTCAGGGCTCCATTCCAGGACCCCCTTCCCCTTTATATTTTAACTAGGGTTCAATAAGAGAAGGAGCCATTGCTGTTTCATCACACTTTGCCTACGACCCTCTGCCAGGCTTCAAGATGTCCTGCTTGGGACAAAGCTGTCATGTGTTTAAATGACAAATGGTAATTATAGATACTGGACAGCTGGATATGGCTCCATCAAGCAGAGTTACCTCTTACAGGGAATCACTCTGGCAATGCTACTCCACTGCAGGGGAACTACTGCCTAACCAAGTAAGAGGAGCTACTCTCTCTGTGGCCTCTTCCACTTGGCTGAAGTGACGCCAGGAGGCGGAACAGTCCTAAAGCCAGCAATTTTCAAGGACAGGATTTCATGTAGGCATGCCTGGAATAACCAGATCAAGTGGCCTCTTCCAAGTCTTCTGTTTCTATCACTCAGATATTTGACAGACTGCCCGTTGTCTCCTTTCCTTTTGGATGATCATATTGGCAAAGATGAAAACAAGTTAATACTCTGTGATGGTGGGGGGATGGTACTGGTGGGAATAGAAAAAGGTACATGGTTTTATGAAAAGGAATTTGGCCATATGTATTCAAGATCTCAATTTTCATACCTAATAACCCAGTAATACCATTCTTAGAGCTCTAGCCTAATAAAATAATCAAAGACTGTATACCAAGGTTCAGGGAGCAGACAGGAATGCAGTGAGTATCCATTTTGAGTCAGACACAGGCCAGGCATATAATAAAGAACTGATCCTTACTTGCAAGGAGCTGACAGTGGGGGAAGCAAGCGAATTATAACTTCAGATAGGATAAATTATATGATGAAAAGTTCAGGGCACTTTGTAGGAGAGCACATCTTAGGGAGATCTAATCTAACCCTGAGCAGAGATGAATGTCAAGGAAAGCTCACCTGGGTGGTAACGCCTCAGCCGAAAACCCAAGTATGAAGACACGAATAAAAGTAACGAAAGAGAGTCTAAGCAGAGGGGAGAGCATGAGCAGAGGTTTCTGGTGACAACGGGCTTTAGCAGAGCCTAGCATTCAGACCCTGAATCCCAGGGAAGATGTCCAAAGGGGAGGCGCTGGAAGCCAAGGAGAGAGAACTGGGCAGGCCTTTGGAGAGTAGAATGAGGATTCTGGGAGAATATGCACTAAATGTGCTTTGAGATGATGACTCTGGCTTTTGTGGGGACAAAAGTGGAAGCAGGAAGACCAGTTGGTTAAGAAGTAACTGCAGCAAGTCAGGTAGGAGGAGATGGAAATTTAGACTAGGGTAGGGGGATTTTGACAGTTTTGAAAAGCTCTAAAATAAACACTAAAAACCCATACACATTATTTTAAGAATTTAAACTTATTCCTCTACCCTGCAAAATCCCCGGTCTGCAGGAACAGAGAACACAGTCTAGTATAGGGTGAGACAGAAAACTTTGTGCCATACCATGGGCTTCTCATGGTGACAAACTATAAAAGCTGGATAAAGCGGAAGTATTTTCCACCATAAATACATTTTTTAAAAAAGGAAATCTATAAAAGGGAAAAGGGATAATCCCTCAGTTCTTTGAGAACACAGGTGATATCTTAATTGCTATACTATTAAAAATTGCTAGACAAAACTGACATTACTTTTCCTGACAACCAATTCAAACAGATATCACATGCAGACAAACTTTACAATCCATGAAAATATTAAATTTTAACTAGTATACTCTGACACATGCTTATTCACTTACTAACCTTTTCCTATTTCCAAAAGTGACATGAGGAAAATGGACACAAGAGCCCAGGATAGGACAACTTTTTCTCAGCACCACTAGCGGAACCAGAGGGGACACAGCCGCCGCTAACAGGCAGGCTAGGCTGACTACCCCTCCTTGTACCAGTGGAGAGTAGGCCCCCTCTCTGTGATCACCCAGCTCTGGGGCCTCCTCAGGCAGCTGCACAGCCAGAAACAGCAGGTTCACGGTAGGGGTGGGGGTGGGGCTGCTTGGGACCGTCGGGGATGACAGGCCCAGCCTTGCTTGCCTGTTCATTTTCTCTCTCTAAGCACCTACACACTGCTCCATGGGGGAAAATCAGCACTTTCGTCCCACAGAAATGTCACAACCTGCAGAGAGCACAGAGGGACTCAGAGGACTAAATAACAGGATATATTAATGTCAACGATAGGTTTGTCAGACCCTCAATTCCAGACTACAAGAACAACTTCCTGGCTGCATGTGGCATTTAAAAATGGGAAACTTGGGTGCCAACCCCTCCCCCCAATTCTGGGGTAGCCACAGAACCAACTGAGTACAGAACTAAGCTGTGCTCTCTGGAAATTCAAGAGGGAAGCTGGCATATGGGATTCCCTCCCTTGCCTGCAGTGATAAGTAGTTTCCCCAAAATGATCTGACATTATTGGGATCAACTAAGATATGCTTACTGTTTGCAGCTACAGGATGCTCTTGTTAGGCCTTTAGGAGGCCTCCATTCAATAAAAGTTTTTTTTTTTAAAAAAAGATTTCATTTATTTATGTATTCATGAGAGGTACACACACACAGAGAGAGGCAGAGACACAGGCAGAGGGAGAAACAGGCTCCATGCAGGAAGCCCGATGTGGGACTCAATCCCGGGTCTCCAGAATCAGGCCCTGGGCTGAAGGTGGCGCTAAACCGCTGAGCCACCGGGGCTGCCCTAACAAAAGGGTTTTAATGTCAGGAATGGCTAAGCACAATAGACCTGTAATTACTAAGGTAACAAATCTGAAAGGACAATGTGTTTTCTACAGTTAAATTTTCATGGCCAAGGTCACAGTGTGTACCTCTGGGAGAAAAAGTTAAGCTAGTTTAAAAAAAATTTACAGTTCCTTTATTGGATGGCCTTCTGCTTTCCTAGAGTTCAAATGGCCTTAAAACATTTTTTTTTCCTGGCTTCATTTCACTTTTAAGCTATTACAAGTTTTCAAGGACGATATAAAATATCTGGATTACCTACTCCCCGCTTCAATAGGTTTATCATTTTGGGGGTTTCCTCTAATACCTTTTTCAACTGGATGTCCTGATTCCTAGATTTCATGCCTTCCTCATTCTTGGTTTTTACTGGAATGCACCCTTAAAGTACTCTCACAAGAAAGAGTGCTTGGAAAGCAAATGTTCTGAGTCCTGGCAGGTCTGAAAATGCCTTGATTCTATGCCTATACCTGAATGCTAGTCCGATGAGGTACAGAACTCCATAAAATTCTAGACTGAAGAATTTTCTGACATCGTTTTCTCAGAATGTGAATGACACTGTTTTCTGGTATTTGGAGTTGTTTATGCAAAATTGGCAGTCTGATTATCAGTTCTTTACACATACTTGTTTCTTTCTTTCTCTAGATGCTTTTAGAACCTTTTTTTTTTTTTAATTGCCATTTTGAAATTTCACAATAATGTATCTGAGCTCGGATCTGTTTTTACTCATTAGGCTGCGTATTTGGTGGGTAGGCCCTTCCAACCTGGAATTTCACATTCATCAGCTATAAGAAGTTCCTTTTTTAAAAATGTGATCATCTTTCCTTCAATTTACACAGTTCTCTTTCTGAAACTTTAAATGTCAGTTATCAGTCCTAATAAAAGCCCACAAGTGGGCTGGTTCTCACTATATTCACTCTCCCAGCCAACTCTCACACCTCTTCCTATCTCCTTAAGTCTCAACAGCCCTTCCACCATCCTTCCCACCAGATGAGCTTACTTCCTACCTCACTGACAAAACAGAAGCAAGAGAAGACATCTTAAAAAGCTCCTCCACATCTATAGAACTACTTGTATCCGGGGATCCCTGGGTGGCTCAGCGGTTGGGCGCCTGCCTTTGGCCTAGGGCATGATCCTGGAATCCCGGGATCCGGGATCCCACATCGGGCTCCCGGCACAGAACCTGCTTCTCCCTCTGCCAGTGCTCTACGCCACGCCCCCATGAATAAATAAATAAAACCTTAAAAAAAAAAAAAAAACAACCTACTTGCATCCATATCCTAACTCTCTGCCTATTACTCTTGCCCATGTAAAAATCTACTACTGTGCTACATCTCTTCTTGCTCATTCCAGGACATTCATCCAGTAATATTCCTTCCTTTCTTCTACACCACCGATTTTTTTCTGTCTCTACTGGATATTTGCTATCAGTAACTAAAAATGCCATTATTTCTCCCATCTTTGGGATTGGGGTAGAAACAGTTCTTTTGATTCTACTGCCTATCTTTCCTTCCCTTTACATCATAACTCCTTAGAATAGTTGTCTATATCTTTTTTTAAGATTTTATTTATTTATTCATGAGAAACATGGGCGTGTGGTTGGGGGGAGGGGAAGGGGGAGAGAGGGGGAGAGAGAGAGAGAGAGAGAGAGAGAGAGAGAGAGAGAGAGAGAGGCAGAGGGAGAAGCAGGCTCCATGCTGAGAGCCCAATACAGGGACTCGATCCTGGGACTTCAGGATCACACACTAGGCCGAAGGCAGGGGTCAAACCGCTGAGCCACCCAGGGATCCCTAGTTGTCTATATTCCTAATTGTTTTCTCCTGTTCCCTCTCCTGCCCTCAATGTTAGATTATAAAGTTTTCAAATGTAAATAAATAACATTCTAATAAAAATGTTAAATGTGAGGACTTCTTTAATAACAATGTAGGTAAAGTACAATTTGGAATCATTCATCTTAACAAGTCTTATACACAAATTTTTATTTATTTATTTTTTAAATTTTATTTATTGGGCAGCCCCGGTGGCACAGCGGTTTGGCGCCGCCTGCAGCCTGGGGTGTGATCCTGGAGACCCGGGATAGGGTCCCATATCGGGCTCCCTGCATGGAGCCTGTTTCTCCCTCTGTCTGTGTCTCTGCCTCTCTCTCTCTGTGTGTGTGTGTCTATGAATAAATAAATTTTAAAAAATCTTTAAAAATTGTTTTTATTTATTTGAGAAAGCATGAGCGAGCAAACATGAGTGGTGGGAGGGGGCAGAGGAAGAAGTAGGCTCCCTGCTGGGCAGGAAGCATGACTCCAGGCTCTATCCAGGACTCTAGGATTATGACCTGAGCTGAAGGCAAAAGCTTAATTGACTGAGCCACCCAGGTGGGATCCCTTTATGACCAAATTTTTAGTTTAAATATTGATTACTCATAAAAGCTATTTTTTTTCCCGTTTTATACTTATTTGTGTGGGCAGTGAATCTAATAACTAAGTCCAGTGACAGGTGGAGATTAGTTCCAGAAATCTCACCTGCAACTAACACAGCAAACAGTACTAATCATTTGGGCTCCCAGATTCTGAGATTGGTGTGCAGTGGCACAGGCTCCTCTGCATCAGACACCCCCTGATTTGCCAGCCTTCGTGGCTGTTACTTCCTGCCTTGAGCTCCAAGTTCCAACAATACTAAAACTACTGAAAGTGGCTTCCCAACTGCCAAGATGTTTTAGGATTTTTAGACTTGGTATATGCTGCTTCCTTTACTTAAAATGGCAAACTCAAGACTCAAGAATCACTTCCTCTTTGCTACCACTGACCTTTGGATTATCTCAGTTGTACCATCAATAGATTTTAATAATGTGTCTTCTCTAGGAGATTGAGCTACTTGCAGGCAGGAACCTCTATTAATCTTGGTATCCCCAAGGGCATTCAGTAAGGATTTGACAGTTTGATTTGTCTTACAAAGACAGTGTGCTATGGAAATATTCTAGTTCTTTCTTCCTTAAGAAAAATGATAAACTATCTCTCAAGTGTAAATGAGGAAATGTGATTATTACATAATGAATTTTTATGGCTAGTTTTCTTTTTACTCATAATAAGCAAATGCTTCAATAGCTTAAGTCTCAAAAATATGGTTTCAACAGATTGCAGCCATTTAGGGTAAGTCTCTCTCTCCCTCCCCTCCCTCCCTTCCTTCCACCCACCTCCCACCCTCCCTCTTCCACTTCCCCCCTACCCACCCACATCTTAAAAGATAATTCTGGACAACAGGGACTGGTTTTATATGTGTTTGGAATAATTCCTGGTAATTGTAAGCCCTTTACACATAAAAATCAAAGGACCAGATGGGCTTTTAGGAGATTTTCCAACCCATTTTCCTATTATAAAGCCTAGTAAATGAAGTCACAAATACGGACAAAGTAATTATCCTATTTTAGAAGGCTTCCTCAGAACTATCCTTAGGAATCCACACAAGTGTAATCGTTGCCAATGCAATGTAGGTCTCACTCAGCATCGGCTCACACACAACCACCACCATTACCATGTGTGTCTGCACCGTAAGGAATGATGTGACACTAAAAAAAGGTATACCAGAGTGAAAAGAACAGTTAGTGGCATCCATGCTGTCCCTCCCTCTAACCTTGCTCCAGTCTCTTGGTTTGTCCGGGTCTCACACGAATCCCTCATAGTGTTCTGGGCTGGAGCTCTAAAATACTAATTATAGCCATTTATTTAAAAAAAATTTTTTTTACAGTATATTGTGTGTCTGTTATATAACCTTTATGTGTATATTAAAAACCACCCTTTCCAGAGAGGGTATTTTTATTTTGAGCTCCAAAGAAGTTCATTAAACACCTCAATCACAAACACAGCTAACATAAAATGAAACCACAGTCTCTCTTGTTCTAAAAGACATCTTGCTAATCTGCCTCCTGGAAAAGGGGGGAAAACCCAAAACTAGAGTGGCAAAGATATAAAAAAGTGTTTTTCTTTCAGACAGTGTAAGGACAGAAAAATAGGTCAAGACGGTCTATTATGCTATGGGAACGGATAGGGAAATCCTAAGAAAAATGGGCCCAAACACTTGGCTCTTTTAAAATGTCATTATAAATTCTATTGTTTCCTTACCAATTGCTTAATTAATCAGAAAATATCATCACACTAACCTCATTGATCTACTTGCAAAATACCAGGCATCTTGAATAAAGGTATGTGAGGTTAACACTCCCAACAATGTGAGGAGCACTCTCAGTATCATGGTTGACAGGAGGGCATGGCAGGCACACCACACAATAAACTCCCCATCAAAACAAGACCAAAAAAATTCCCAATTTAGTAAGTTTTTTTTTTTAAGATTTTATTTATTTATTCATGAGAGACACACAGAGAGAGGCAGAGACACAGGCAGAGGGAGAAGCAGGCTGCCTATGGGGAGCCTGATTCAGGACTCGATCCCAGGACCCTGGGATCACACCCTGAGCTGAAGGCAGAAACAACCACTGAGCACCCAGGCGTCCCTTGTCCCTAGTAGTTTTTTTTTTTTTTTTAAAGATTTTTTTTTTTTCTTTTAAGATTTTATTTATTCATGAGAGACAGAGAGAGAGAGAGGCAGAGACACAAGCAGGCTCCATGCAGGGAGCCCGGGTCTCCAGGATCAGGCCCTGGGCTGCAGGCAGCGCTAAACTGCTGAGCCACCGGGGCTACCCTCCCTAGTAGTTTCTAACAACCCTGAAACAACATGACTTCAGAGCAAAATATATTATGCTCATTAAATGTCTGTTGCTAACTGGGCCAATTCCACTCCTACAGATCATTAATATTGTAAGTTATAATGTTGTAAATATTTTAGGATTCATGTCTTCCCACCCCTGGTATTTTTTTCAGCTTATTTTCTCATGTTTAAGCCAACCTCAAAGTTCCCTGATGTAGGGGAACTATATAAATATATTTTTGAATCATTACATATACAGTGTTAGAATCACATAAATCCTAAAAAGTACCCATAAGCATTCTGGAAACACTTCAGATCATTGAGACTTTATCACCCTTGGACCAGTTTTAGAAATGAGAAAAATAAAGAAGGTGCACTGGGGGCACTTGGGTGGCTCAGGTGGTTAAACCTGATTTGATTTCAGCTCAGGTCGTGATCTCAAGGTCCTGGAATTGAGCCTCCATCAAGCTCAGCACAGAGTCAGCTTGAGGGCTCTCTCCTTCTCTCTTTGCCCCTCCCCCTGCATGCTCTAATAAATAAAATCTTTAAAAAAAAAAAAAAAGTACACTAATACCCTGAGACAGACACAGACTCAGAGCACGACAGGCACTCAAATGAGGTCAGGTAGCCCAGTGTTCCTTAGCCTTTATAAACAAACAAACACCTCCCCCACTGAAATTTTGATACCACAGATATACTGTATATTTACGCACTGTCTGCATAAAAAGAGTATGGGTTTTTTTTTCACCCTCCAACCACCAAATTTCACCCCTACAGGGGAGAAAGAATTCCTTTGAGAACGCAAAATCCAGTTCATTTCCTCCATAAATTACTCGAAACATATATGTCAGCAAGTATTAACAATCTGGGTGCCAACACACATTTTTAAATGTGCTGATTTTTTTAAAAACCAATAAGCAATACATACAGGTACTGAATACTTTTTTAAAAATATTTATTTATTTATTATTTATGATAGACATAGAGAGAGAGAGAGGCAGAGACACAGGAGGAGGGAGAAGCAGGCTCCATGCCAGGAGCCCCACACGGGACTCAATCCCGGGACTCCAGGACCGCGCCCTGGGCCAAAGGCAGGCGCTAAACCACTGAGCCACCCAGGGATCCCCCCTGAATACTTTTTACTGTGTCTCTGTTCTTAGTATTTTAAATTGTTGGATGTAGAATAAGAAATAAACGTTCTATCTGTTGTAAAGTTTATCCTTTGGCCCCATTAGGTGCATGGGCTTTGTCTCCTCTAAAAATTCTAAAACGATACATACTCCCACCCCCAGTATCATGCTTTTGCATTCAAAATCCAGCCAGCCTGCCTCTGCTCCTGTGTGGGTACCTAAGCACAATGGTGTGTGGGCCAATCTTTAAAAGGGCAGAACGGCCCCCCACCTCCAGCCAAGATCACCCAATTACTAATGTGACAGATACAGACAGCTAAATAAAGTACTACACTTGAACGCTAAAGGCTTTCTCATCTTAGGAGTACAGGAAGGAAGAATAGTGAGCCTTAGAAGACAGAGAAACACATTTAGAACTGTTTGTTCCAGTTAGGAAATTGAAGGAAGAAACAAATGAAAATAAAGGTGCCCAGCTGAGGGTTTATTCTGGACACCACACTTCATAATCCATGTCTGTTCACAAAGTATGTGTGTCCTATCTTTTTGAGGGGGAAAGATTCTTTTCCATCACATAGATCTCCTGGTTTCTAACATCAAGAATCAAGACACACTCTCTTAAAGATTTTGAACACCTAAATTGTCTTCTTTGGTCAACCTATGTCCCAATACCCATCTGCTAATAAGTAACTGCCAGGTCTTCCACTTCACCTCTAAAATCAGCCCCAGAGGGGTAGACTACTATTGTTTCCACTCAGAGTGGCTAGCACCTTCTGCTTCTAGGTTTTCTCTGTGGAACATCTTTTCCACTTGGGAAAACTATGTGGATTAGGTAGAAAACAGGGATAGATACTCTGTTTGATCATTTATCTCAGGAATCCAAAAGGACAAAGAATGCAAAGAATGCTGTATTTGCAGAATGCTTTACACGGAATCTCATTCTTAAGAAATCACAGCCTTGAGTTTTTGTTAAGCTCGTCCAAAGAGCAAATCCGCTAAAGAACACAAAGATACAACTGACTTGGCGTGTGTGCCAGAAAGTCAACATCATGACCGCATATCAAAAAAAAAAATCAACCTAGGATATTGCTGGTACAGTGTTACAATGGCCTCTTTAGATTTCAGGCAGCAGGTGTGCTTCCACAGCACCATGCCAGCTCCTCTTCAGAGGTCTGACGTTCCTCCAGATTTTATTCACAACCCTGAGATCATGACCTGAGCTGAAACCAAGAGTTGGACACTTAACCAAGGTGCCCTAACAATTTCTTCCTTAAAATGCAACTCTGAGTTACTTCCATGCTTAACATCCTCCGATTACTTCCTACTCTTAAAAAGAATCAAGTTCAATATGAACTCCTGAATTATACGATTTCTGGCTACTTCTCCAACGATCTTTGCCATTTCCCCACAAAGACTCTGCATTGACTGGGACTAAGGCAGAATTCCCTGCAGTTCCTCAACCTTCCGTGTGTTTTCATGTCTCTGCTGTAATGCCCTTACCTCCATATTCATTCACCCAGTTGAATCTCACTCTTCAAATGTAGCTGGAGGGATCCCTGGTGGTGCAGTGGTTTAGCGCCTGCCTTTGGCCCAGGGCGCGATCCTGGAGACCCGGGATCGAGTCCCACATCAGGCTCCCGGTGCATGGAGCCTGCTTCTCCCTCTGCCTATGTCTCTGCCTCTCTCTCTCTCTATCATAAATAAATAAAAATTTAAAAAAAACTTTAAAAAAATCTTAAAAAAAAAAAAAAAACAAATGTAGCTGGATGGCCCATCATCTGGGCCATCTATCATCTTAACTCTCCTCTCTAGGTCTGTACCCTGTACACATCTCCGCTAGTGAAATGTAACTACACAGCCACAGAGCATATGCTCCTCCTGTATCCTGCTGAGTCCAGTCTTTGGTTTCATCACACACCGAGATACAGGAGACATGAAACACCTGTTTGAGGAACGAGTTAATCCCTCCTTTAATGAGGAACTGAAATAACACAGCTTACCTTTATTAACCATTTATCATGTACCAGAAGTAGATTCATGATCTACTGGGCCATTTCATCTTCACGACAACTCCGTAAGGTGGGTATTTATTATCCTTATCTATCTATCTATCTATCTATCTATCTATCTATCTATCTATCTATCTATCTATCTATCATCCTGTTTTATAAATGAGGAATCTAATCTAAGGTCATTCAAAGAGGCCAGATAACTTGCCCAAGGAGACATAGCTTATAAATGGAAAAGGGAGGATTGGAACTCAGGTCTGATCGATTCCAGGGTTCATGCTTCTAACCATTATGTACACTTCCCGCCATGTGTTGTTTTACACTTTCCTTGACAGACCTCCCAGACTATTATCCATGCCGTTTGTAACCACCACTTCACAGAATTAACCAATACTTCACAGAATTATCTAGCTAGGTTTCTACTGAGGCTTTACACTTTTTGCAGCTGAGAGAATAGTTACAAGTACCTGCTACTCAACCTAATCTTTCCAGTTAAACCAAACAAGAGGGATGCCTGGGTGGTTCAGCAGTTGAGCATCTGCCTTTGACTCGGCGTGATCCTGAAGTCCCGGGATTGAGTCCTGCATCAGGCTTCCTGCATGGAGCCTGCTTCTCCCTCTGCCTGTGTCTCTGTCTCTCATGAATAAATAAATAAAATCTTAAAAATAAACACACCAAACAAGAACCCAGCCAACCAGAAAACATAGTTGTTTTTTTTTTTTTAAAGATTTTATTTATTTGACAGAGAGGAGAGAGCACACATAGGGGGAAATGCAGGCAGAGGGAGAGGGAGAAGCAGGCTCCCCGCTGAGCATGGAGCCTGATGCAGTGCTAGATCCCAGCACCCTGGGATCATGACCTGAGCCAAAGGCAGAGGTCTGACTGAGCCAACAGGTGCCATGAAAAGGTAGCTTTTTGAGGTCCACGTAGAAAAAAAAAAAATCTACCAATTACTTATTTACTTAGGTCAGTCTTCAAAAGGAGTAACTCCTCTCAATTTCTGGAAGGCAGGACAGTCTGAAAATATAAAAATTCTTTTTATTTGGTGGTTTTGAGTCCAATAACCAAACTTCTGATGGCAGACCACAAAGACAAAAGTAAGATCAAACTAATCCTGTAAGTCTCTCCTCTGCTCCTGGACATCTTTATTTTTAGGACATTCTCTGGCAGTTCTAGTATCAAATGATTGCTATACTGAGAATATGTAAGCTGGCAGGTGTCTGATACCAGGCCTACAGCAGCTCCATCTGCTACTCACCCAGATGCTTACATTTAAACTGGGAAAAAATCCATGAAGGGAGTAGAAGCTAATGGCTCATCTTATACGAGATCTCCTACTTTTAGCTGTCTCAGAATGAAACAAAACCAAAAACCTTCTACATTAGAACCATTTATAAGGTTCCAGATAGAACCTTGTATAAAAGAAATTCTCAATTTTCCTTTAATGAATTTTATTTTGTTGTAAATGGTACAGGAAATTAAGCTGACCTTTTACTCAGAATAAATCAATTTTGCATTTTTAATATAAGTAAAACTAGAAGGGGACACCAGGGACAGGCTATTAGGGCCAGAAGTTGCTTTTACAACTGTGGTAGTAAAGACTGGTCTGACTTGAAAAGGAACATCTGGTATGATCTCTATCAAGGTGAAAAGTTCAAGTCGAAGTACAATGGGACTGTGGGGCACAAAGAAAATAATGAGTAAAATTTTAAAAAGCACCATCAGTACAATGAATGTCTTTACAAGTTGAGTAAGTGAAAGTAACTGGAAACAATTAATAACCAATGGGTCCCCAAAGGTTGCTCAGGAACACCAAAAAGATAACTAGAACTATCAGAGGAACAGATCTCAACCTGTGAAAACCAAAACCAATCATCCCCCAAGCCTCCCTACTATCCACTTACAACTCTTGTCTATGGTCATACACTTTCATAGTGACTTCTTTTTCCTTTCTTTCATATTCACATCTATTCGGGTATCAAGTCTTACCTTTCCTTTAAAACACCTCTAAATATAATAAGGATGTTCACCTAAGCATTATTGAGCATAGTGGGGTGGGGAGGAGAAACATTCTAAAATGTCCAGCAGTAGCAGAAAGGTTAAAATTATGGTTCCTTCATATAACAAGATACTCTGCAGCTGTTACAAATGTTACTTCTAAAAGTTTATAATAGCTTGGGTGGAGTAGACACCTGGTGGTCTCCTCAACCTCTAGTCCAGCAGCTATGTGGCACTCATCAACTCTCCCCTGACCCCCAGGGAGAGCTGGCTGTAGGATGGGTTTAGTTTTTGGTTACTTGAACCAACCAACCCAAATTGCAGGACTTTTGCTGAAGGTGGGAAGGGCATACTTCTCTCCTCTGCTAATGTTAATAAGGCGTCTTCTAATCAAGGATATCTGGTGACTGGTCACAAGGGAAACCAGCTGCAGAACAAAGCTAACACATGTAATAGGGCACAGCTACCAAAAAGTCATGGCAACACTGAGCTGGAGCCCTGAACAAACCATATCTCATCTCTACATTACCTTTGATCTTTCTGGTAACGTAAGCCTATGTTTAGACCAGTTGTAACAGCATTTTCTGTTATTTGCAAACAAAAGCCACTTAATGCAATGGAAAAATATTAATTTTTTTTAAAAATTCAATTTCACATATGGTGATCTCCACTTAAAAAGTATCTAGAAAAAAATTAAAATATCTAGGAAAATTATTAGGCAAAATAAAATATAAACAGTGATCATTTTTGGGGTAAAAGATGGGGCTAGACTGGGGCAATGATCAGGAACCATCACATATTTTCTAATTACAAAAAAAGAGACTGCCATATTGATCACTTTGAAACTCATATTCCATGTACATGCTAATAACCCTCTAAGAATACTACCACTTTTCTGTACCTATCCAAATCTTAGCCACTTAGATCAGTGCTTCTCTTCCTTCCTACCTTGAATCCCCAACAACTACTTTTTCTGAATGTTTGATGCCTTCAACAGTTAACAGCAGGAATTTATAATATCCACCTCATTTACTGAACATCTGCTATTAACACCAGCTACATCCTGGGCACTTTACGTTATTACATTTAAACATAACTTTCTGGGCAGCCCAGGTAGCTCAGCGGTTTAGTGCTGCCTTCAGCCCAGGGCATGATCCTAGAGACCCAGAATCGAGTCCACGTCAGGCTCCCTGCATGGAGCCTGCTTCTCCCTCTGCCTGTGTCTCTGCGCCTCTCTCTGTCATGAATAAATAAAATCTTAAAAAACAAACAAACATGGGGATCCCTGGGTGGCGCAGCGGTTTGGCGCCTGCCTTTCGCCCAGGGCGCGATCCTGGAGACCCGGGATCGAATCCCACGTTGGGCTCCCGGTGCATGGAGCCTGCTTCTCCCTCTGCCTGTGTCTCTGCCTCTCTCTCTCTCTCTGTGACTATCATAAATAAAAAACAAACAAACAAACAAAAAAAAAAACCAAAAAACAAAAAAAACCACATAACTTTCTGTATTACTTTTTAAAAAATGATTTTAAAAAATGATTTTATTTATTTATTGGCACAAGCAGGAGGGGTGGGGAGAAGGAAAGAGAGAATTGCCAGCTGACTCCCTGCTAAGCACAGAGGCTGACACAGGGCTCAATCCCAGGACCCTGAGATCATGATCTGAGCTGAAGTCAGACCCTTAACCGACTAAGCCACCCAGGCGCCCGAGTCACTTCTTTTCAACTAAATACAAAATTCCTAGAGGACAGGAATTGTTTTACGTTTACACTGAATTGCCTCAACACCTAGCATATTCTAAAATAAAGCAGAGGCTCTTAATATGGATTCTTTATACACATTTGCAAGGTAAGAAATATATTTTTATAAAGATTTACTTGAGAGAATGCATGCATGTGTGTACAGTGGGGAGGAGGCAGAGGGAGAGAGAGTCTTAAGCAGACTTCACAGTGAGCACAGAGTCCTGAGCCAAAACCATGAGTGAGGGATCCCTGGGTGGCACAGCGGTTTAGCGCCTGCCTTTGGCCCAGGGCGTGATCCTGGAGACCCAGGATCGAATCCCACGTCGGGCTCCCGGTACATGGAGCCTGCTTCTCCCTCTGCCTATGTCTCTGCCTCTCTCTCTCTATCTGTGTGTGACTATCATAAATAAATAAATAAAAATTAAAAACAAAAACAAAAACAAAACCATGAGTGAGATGCTTAACTGTGCCACCCAGGCACCCCAGGAAATAGGTGTTTGTTTGTTTAGATTTTATTTATTTGAGAGAGGGAGGGAGGGAGAGCACAAGCAGGGGTAGTGGCAGAGGGAGAAGCAGATTCCCCATTGAGCAGAGAGCCCAATGTGAGGCTCGATCCCAGGACCCTGGGATCATGACCTGGGCCAAAGGCAGACACTTAACTGACTTAACTGACCAAGGCGGCCCCCCAGGTAACATTTTGTATGTATGTATGTATTTTTAAAGATTTTATTTATTCATGAGAGAGACAGAGAGAGAGAGGCAGAGACAAAGGCAGAGGGAAACACAGGCTCTCCGTGGGAAGTCCAATGCAGGACTTGATCCCAGGATCACGACCTGAGCCAAAGGCAAATCTCAACCACTGAGCCACCCAGGTTCCTGGAAACAGTTTTTTGGTTTTTTTTTTGTCTTTTTTTCTGAAAGTTTTCAATAGAGTTTCAAAGGTGTGACCTCCAAAGCAGTTAAGAAGTACAGCAATAGAGATTCCACAGTTCTTCAATCAGCAACTATCCAGAACACGAAGAAGCCAAAGACTCCCATGGAAAATGGCCTGTGATATACACCCATCAGCCCAAGTAGAGGGATTGATCTCTAGTCCCTTTGTGAGTATACTATAAGGCTTTAAGGACCTGACAAAAAAAAAAATTGTTTTTAAAGATTTTATTTATTTACTCATGAGAGATACAGAGAGAGGGAGGCAGAGACACAGACAAAGGGAGTAACAGGCTCCATGCGGGGAACCCGACAACCTGACCTGGGACTCGATCCCGGGTCTCCAGGATCATGCCCTAGACTGGAGGCGGCGCTAAATCACTGAGCCACCCCGGCTACCCCTTGACAAAGATTTCTAATGACATGGAGGCAAGTACAACTTTCCCTTGATAGGTGACAGCACTGTTAAAACAGTCCCTTTTCTACTGGAAGTACCTGTGTTTTCAACCTTCTGTCCATATGAATTAGCTTTAACTGAAATCATTCTAGCTGAGCCAGGAAGCTTTTCCTGGGCCTACCATAACAAGTACAGTAGCATAATGAGGTTAATGAGGGTATAAAACTAACACAAAACTTCAGTACTTGAGGATCTTATCACTGAGATGTGGGAATTCTTACTAGAACTGTTCTTTTTTTAAAAAAGGTTTTATCCATTTCTTCATGAGAGGCACAAAGAGAGAGAGAGAGAGTCAGAGACTCAGGCAGACAGAGAAGCAGGCTTCATGCAGGAGCCCGATGTGGGACTTGATCCCGGGACCCCAGGATCACACCCTGAGTGAAGGCAGACTCAATTGCTGAGCCACCCAGGTGCCCCTAGAACTGTTCATTTATAGGACTTACTATTCTATTAGCTATAAATAAAAAGAAAAATCATATTCCAGGGGCACCTGGGTGGCTCAGTCAGTTGAGCATCCAACTCGGTTTGGCTTGGGTCATGATCTCATGGGTCTTGGGATCAAGCCCTTCATCAGGCTCTGTGCTAAGCTTGGGATTCTCTCTCATTTCCCTCTGCCCCTCCTCTGTTCACATGTGCATATGCACTCTGTTTATCTCCAATAAATAAATATTTTTAATTAATTTTTAAAAGATATTATTTATTTATTCATGAGAAACAGAGAGAGAGAGAGAGAGAGGCAGAGACACAGGCAGAGGAAGAAGCAGGCTCCATGCAGGGAGCCCGATGTGGGCCCCGATCCCAGGTCTCCGGGATCATGACCTGGGCTGAAGGCGGCACTAAACCGCTGAGCCACCAGGCTGCCCTAAATATTTTTTATTTTATTTTATTTTTTTTAAAGATTTATTTATTCAGGATAGATAGAGGCAGAGACATAGGAGGAGGGAGAAGCAGGCTCCATGCCGGGAGCCTCACTCGGGACTCGATCCCGGGGCTCCAGGATCGCGCCTTGGGCCAAAGGCAGGCGCTAAACCGCCGAGCCACCCAGGGATCCCCTCCCAGATATTTTTTAAAAACTACATTCAGAGCACCTGGTTGGCTCAGTCAGTTAAGCATCTGCCTTTGGCTCTGGTCATGATCCTGGGATTGAGCCCAAGGTTGGGCTCCCTGCTCAGCAGAAGAGTTTGCTTCTCCCTCCTTTTCTGCCCCTCCCCTCAATCGTGCTCACTCTCTCAAATGAATAAAATCTTTTTTAAAAAGTACCTTCCACTATAATTTAAAAAACCTACTCCAGTGGATTCTAGCATTTGCCACAAAGAGTCACAATCCCATTCATCACTCTATTTTAAGACAGATAGTGAAATAGGAATTGCCTAGAGCAGTAAGTCCCAGGGATGACTGATGCTCCTCCAGATTAAGGCTGCTTCTTGCCATGGAAGACATAAGGAGAAGTTACCTTGGGAGCAACGAGGTGGCTTCTGTTGCTGTTTACTTTATTCACCCCTGAGGAGATTCTAAATAATCCACAATATGTTCAGTCAAACCTTTTCCTACAGTTCAGCATTCAAGCTCCTATTTTCCTCAATTAGAGAATTCCCACCTTTCCCACCTGGGTCAGCAGTAGCAGGGCATCCCAGCCTCAAAGCCTCCCAGTCTGCCTGCCTGCATCTCTTGCCTAACCCTGGGGCTTTTCCCCCTGTAACGCCCACGGAGTGGGACTCTTGCTGATCCCTGACAACTTACTCCATCAGTAGCCTGCAACCAAACTACTTCCTAGGTGATAAGAATCACATAGTTGTTCTAAATACTTGTATCATTCAATTCATCTAATCCTCACAAAAACTGGATAAGTATTAATACCACCCCCATTTTTCCAAAGAGGAAATCTGGCACATTGTAGTTTAAAAAATTTGCCCCGCGTCACACTCACAGCAAACAGCACAGCTGAAGTCTGAACCTAGACTGCCCGGGCTCCAGCCCTGCCTCTTCAACCCTATGCCTTGCCTCCAACCTTTCCCTATTTCTATCTGTACTAGTCCAAAGTCATCTTTCCAAAACACAGCTTTGGTGAACTCACTGTTCAAGAATTACTGGAAATGCCATTGTTACACATCTACATAAACGCTTGTCTTCTGATTAGCCCACAGTTCAAAATCAGAACCTGATCAAACTATGATCAAATGTCTACCTTCCCACTCCTTAGCTATGCAATTTCACACACAAGTTACTCAACCTCTCTGAATCTCTGTTAAGACATTCTTGAAGATGTTCTCTCTTGAGCTGCTGAGAGGATTAAGGAGCAGAAAAGTACACGGTACAAAGCCTGCCTGACTCCCAAGACGATGGGCTCAGTAAGAGCTAATTTTCTTGTCCAATGAAAGCTTTACATCATTAAGGCATCTCGGGTATTCACCTCCATCTCCGTAGTCTGTCTCCTCCCACCCAGAAGGGTCTGGTTATTTAGATGGTAGCTACCATTTCATACAGTACTTCTTAGTATCTTGAGTTCAAAATTTAGTTATAGTCCACAATCACTATATCTGAGTCTACCTTACTATAAATCCTCTAAATCAGTGTTTAATCAGAAGATTAAACATTTCTGCATTCTGCATTAACATAAATGCATTAAAATGCATTTCAGGGCAGTCCGGGTGGCTCAACAGTTTAGCGCCGCCTTTAGCCCAGGGTATGATCCTGGGGACCCGGGATCGAGTCCCACATCAGGCTCCCTGCATGGAGCCTGCTTCTCCCTCTGCTTGTGTCTCTGCCTCTCTCTCTCATGAATAAATAAAATCTTAAATAAAAAAAAAAAAGAAGAAGAAGATGCATTTCATACAGCAGCATCCTTTCCACACTGGTTCACAGGGACATAAAGCCTCACCAGCTCAACTTAATGACCCAAGTACACGGAGATGGTCTCTTTGGCACACACTCAAATGCTTGCTGACTGAGCTGAACATAGTACGTGAAAAGAGAATCCTAGAAATGTGTTAAGATTTTCTTCATTTAAATAAACTTACTGCTAGATATTCCTGAGTTCAAAGGGTATACATCAAAACTAACTGATTTCAATGATTTTACACTAGGACAGGAAGTAGCAGCTTAAAGTGGTAATAAAACTAAAATGCCATAACCCAAAGACAAAAAATTTAAGAAGGCAAAGACAAACTGCATGCTGCTTTACTCAAGTTTAAAAGAACTGATCACGGGATGCCTGGGTGGCTCAGCGGTTGGGCATCTGTCTTCGGCCCAGGGCGTGATCCTGGAGTACAGGGATCGAGTCCCGCGTCGGGCTACCAGCATGGAGCCTGCTCCTCCCTCTGCCTGTGTCTCTGCCCCTCTCTCTGTGTCTCTCATGAATAAAATCTTTAAATAAATAAATAAATAAATAAATACTCTGATTTAAAAAAAAAAAAAGACTGATCAGAGTGCCTCGGTGGCTCAGTTGATTAAGCGGCTGCCTTTGGCTCAGGTTGCCATCCCAGGACCCTGGGATGGAGCCATATATGGGACTTCTGTGCTCAGCAGAAGTATGCGTATCCCTCCCCCTAAGCCCCACCCACCCTGCTTGTGTGCATGCTTTCAAAAATCTTAAAAAAAAAAAAAAAGCTTTGATCTACTTTCTACTGAGAAAAACTCCAAAACTCTGAGCTTTCTGACTAAGCTCAGCTGCTTAGTCACTTTACAAGGTTCTTGAGACAAGGACTGTGGCCTGATAGGGCCTAGGCTGGTCAAAGATGGACTTTGACTCTAGTCAACCAGCCCGTTGCAGAATGGCACCAGTCATGACAGAGATGGTGTTTAAGAACTTTGACTCTTTAATGCACCTACCACTATTATAAAAAACAACTCAAAATATATGTAGCCCTTTGCTTTAAAGATAGCATTAATTATTCAAAACATAAACCATCATACTACTAGTGAAGAGACAAAGACACTTAAAATTTTTTTTAACTTTTTAAGTTATGCTTCACACCCAACGTGGGGCTTGAACTCACAACCCCGGGTTAAGAGTTGCATGCTCCACCCACTGAGCCAGCCAGGTGCTCCATTAAAATTAATGAATGCTTAAAACTGAAGCTTAGACCAACTCATGGATTCAATGGCTAAAGCAAAGCCCTACAACAGATGCAAATTCATTATTCTGTGAGTATCACATGGCTAGGATGTTAACAGGTCAGTCACTGCTCTAGCTCCAAGTTTATCACCAGTACATGTACAACAGCTGGCTTCTATGGGTAAATTTAAGAGGAAGTACTCTAGCCTTGTTGGCTGAAACCCACTACTCAGTCCCTAGAAAAACTGAAATGTCAGGCTATGACAAATCTTCCGAAGCTTGTCAGATCTGCCTGCATTGCTCTCCCGTGAAGACTTTCAGGACTCTGACTAAGAGAGTATTTGTACCACTTGTTCATTCTGACTTCAGTATCTTGCTCGGTTTGGACCTGTTCCAGGTTGGCTACAGCTATGTCTGGCATCACAAAGCATGCCTCCACTCCTAGCTGTGTTACTATTAAGAGGCCAGAAAGCATACCTGGAAGTACAGGGACACAAGTAAGAGTTCAAACAATTGTTTGTAAGCAGTGTTCTGGCAAAGCTGGAAAAACAAGAAATTCTTCCCTCTTCCTTTCAACCCACCTCCCTTTTTAGCAGTAAAGTCAAGAGAACATCTGATAAGACTCCTCTTCCCGCAATCCAGTGCTCTGCAAAGCTGTTCTCTGGCACTTTCTCCAAGCCTATGAGTTGTGTAAACTATGTAAATTACAACAAATCATCAGAATTACTTCAAACTGTTTCTTGGAAAAATTTTTTCCTGTTTTTCTTATACACTTAAAAAAAAAAAAACAAACTCAGGAGAGAAAGCCTAGTAAGTGTTTAGAATCTCCTATAGTGGTATTTTAAAAAATACGTATGGACTATCTGCTGGAATAAATGTTCAAGAACAAAAGCTGGTGGAAACTGGAAATTTTTTTTTTGGAATGTTTTTTGAACAGTAGCTTAAAAATAAAACCAACTGAGTGGGCAGCCTGGAGTAGCTCAATGGTTTAGTGCTGCCTTCGGCCTAGGGCGTGATCCTGGAGAGCCGGATGCAGTCCCACATCAGGCTCCCCATGCATGGAACCTGCTTCTCCCTCTGCCTGTGTCTCTGTTCCCCGCCCCCCTCTGTGTCTCTTACGAATAAATAAAATCCTTAAAAAAAAAAAAAAAAAGATTGAGTATCCTTTAGATTACATGCACAGAAAAGTATAATTATACTTTACACTCAATGGGAAAATAGCTAAGAAACCTAACTAAGGTGGTGGCAAAAAATAAGGGAAAATACAACAAAGGTGTGCCTGGGTGGTTCAGTTGGTTAAGTGTCTGCCTTCAGCTCAGGTCATGATCCCAGAGTCCTGGGATCAAGCCCCATGTCAGTGCCTGCTCATTGGTGAGTCTGCTTCTCCCTCTCCCTGTTTTTGCTCACTCTCTCTTCCCTTCTCAAATAAATAAAACCTTAAAACTCACACACACACACACATGAAATTCGAGAACTCCTATTTCTGGTCTATGTCACCTAAATTAACGCAAAAACAGCTGTGGCAACACAAGAACCATGCCTAACCTCTGACAGTGCAATGCTGGTAACAAAGACAGTGTCAACTACAGACTCGATTTATACCAAGTAGAACAAACTTGGTGTGGGTTTCAACGCTTCCTCCATTCCACCCACTAAACTACCATGTTGCTAGGCACCCTGCAAGACACTGAGACACAGGATCCTATTGAGATATGGGGAATCAGAAATATGCTGTGGCCAGATGTAGACAGTGGAGCAAAGGGGCAGTGGAGAGGCATCTAGGGGAGAAAAATGGCTCAGGAAAAAATTCTGGAGCTCGGGGCTTGCTCTAGGTAATGAGTGTGGAATGGGAGATACCCAAGATTACACCAGATGAAAAGAACAACATGACCAAACCAGAAGAGGTAGTGTTCAGGGAAACTATGCTACTAACTGAAAATTGACCAAATTTTGTTTAAAGATAGTCATGGGGGGGCAGCCCGGGTGGCTCAGCAGTTTAGCGCCGCCTTCAGCCCAGGGCGTGATCCTGGAGTCCGGGCATCGAGTCCCACATCGGGCTCCCTGCGTGGAGCCTGCTTCTCCCTCTGCCTGTGTCTCTGCCTCTCTCTCTCTCTCTCCTCTCTGTGTATTCTCATGAATAAATAAATAAAATATTAAAAAAAATAAGATAGTCATGGGGGTGTCTGGGTAGTTCAGTTCAAGATCTCAAGGTACTGAGATGGAGCCCCTCATTGAGCCCCATGCTGAGGGGGGAGTCTACTTCTACTTCTCCCTCTGCCTCTGCCCCTCCCCCTGCTCATTGTAAGTAATAAACAAAATAAAAATAAATAAATAAAAATAACCATGAAGATTAACTGACTCATTATTTGACATTACCGGCAAAAACGTTCATCAACAAAACACTGTAGAGTTTTTCAGGTGAGGACATTAAATTGTGCAAAATTTTAGTGCAAGTTAACAAAGAATCAAAATGACTCTACAATAAAAGACTTTCTCTAAGATTATTTATGTAAAACATTTTGAAAAGAAAACACAGTAATTATGGTTTTGCTAAATTCAAAGAAATGCTGCCTCTGCTCTCTGGATATGCCTCAGATGCTGCTGTCTGCACATTCAGCTCAAGACCACATTACACATCCAGTGACACAAGGAACCCAAATTAGAAGAGGCTGCACTAGCCTCAGGAACCTCATGGCTCACAGCACCAAAGCTAGTATACCAGGACTCTTCAATTTTCACTAGAAAAGACACAATACCAGGTGGGCAAGGGGTTCCTCATATCTGCCTCTGCACAGGCTGGAAGTGAGGAGGGTGCAGCACTATGAGGAAGGGGGTTGGGGACTCAGATTCACATGGAAAGAGAGGAGTACAGACTGGGACAAACTCCTGAGAAAGACAAAACTCACCCCAGTTCTACCCCCAGACTACAGCACCATTCTGAGGTCACTCTCCCATCTCAGTTCTTCCCCAGGGCCTCACCTCCAAGGAACAGAATAACCACAGATGCTTTGCTAGGAGAAGAAAAGATAGGATTCCTGGCATTTTAAGGTAAAATCCAAAATACCTTGACACTAACAGTGTTGTTTGGGTAGTGACAATCTACAGTGCAACTGTCTAAAAACACTTTCTGCTAGGGATCCCTGGGTGGCTCAGCGGTTTAGTGCCTGCCTTCAACCCAGGGCGTGATCCTGGGGTCCTGGGATTGAGTCCCACATTGAGTCCCACATCGGGCTCCCTGCATGAACCCTAGTTCTCTCTCTCTCTCTCTCTCTCTTTCTGTCTCTCATGAATAAATAAAAAAAAAAAATCTTAAAAAAAAAAAAAACTTTCCGCAATGGTGTAATGTCCTATATCTGCACTATCCAATACAGGAGCCACTAGCCACATGTAGCCGTTAAGATCTCGAAATATGGAAAGTGCAAGTGAAGAAATGAATTTGTTTTAAAAAAGGTTTTATTTTATTTATTTATTTATTTATTTATTTATTTATTTAAGAGAGAGAGAGAGAGAGAGAGAGAGAGAGAGAGAGAATGAGCAAGGGGAAGAGGCAGAGGGAGAAGCAGAATCCCCACTGAGCTTGGAGCCTGATGTAGGGCTTGATCCCAGGACCCTCAGATCATGACATGAGCCAAAATCAAGAGTCATCAGCCCAATCGACTGTGCCACCCAAGCACTCCTATTTATTTTTTAAGTAGGCTCCACACTGGGCTTGGACTCATGATCCTGAGCTGAGATGAAGAGTAAGACACTTAACCCACTGAGCCACCCAGGCACCTCTAATTTTAAAATGTCCTAAAATAATTTTTTGAAAATTGAAGTTAAAAAACAAAACAAAACTATATTCAGTAAACATGCTGTAAGAACTTTACTTTTAAAGGACAGGATCCTATTGAGGGGACCCTGACTGAGGTGACAAGTGGTAGTGCTATCTTGATCCACCCTCCCTGTAAACAGAGAACTGAATTTTGGGGTTTCCAAATTTATTTTTGATACACAATATTAATTGGGGGGTGCTTGGCTGGCTCAGTTGGTAGAGCATGTGACTCTTCAAGTTGTGGCTTCAAGCCCCAGGCTGGGAATAGAGCTTAAAGTTTCTTAAAATTTAAAAATAAAAAATAAAAATGAGTTTAAAAAACAAAAAACAATATTAATTGGGTAAATGCTTTGAGGTCTATGAAGGGGGATCTTGAGGTTATTTACTGGAGCAATTTTCTTTACAAAGGGTTCATGAAATGGTATTCCATTTTCCCCTTCTTTGACCACCGACTTTTTTTTTTTTTTTTTAAGATTTTGTTTATTTATTCATGAGAGACACACAGAGAGAGGCAGCAGGCAGAGGGAGAAGCAGGATTCCTGCAGGGACCCTGGGATCATGCCCTGAGCCAAAGACAGACGTTCAACCGTTGAGCCATCCAGGCGTCCTGTTCACTGACTTTTTTAAGATTTTAAAAATTATTATTGGGATCCCTGAGTGGCGCAGCGGTTTGGCGCCTGCCTTTGGCCCAGGGCGCGATCCTGGAGACCCGGGATCGAATCCCACGTCAGGCTCCCGGTGCATGGAGCCTGCTTCTCCCTCTGCCTGTGTCTCTGCCTCTCTCTCTCCTTCTCTGTGTGTGTGTGACTATCATAAATAAATAAAATTTTAAAAAAAATAAATAAATAAATAAAAAATAAAATATTTATTTATGAGAAAGAGAGAGAGAGAGGCAGAGACACAGGTAGAGGGAGATGCAGGCTCCATGCAGGGAGCCTGACGCGGGACTAGATCCCAGGTCTCCAGGATCATGCCCCGGGTGGAAGGCGACACTAAACTGCTGAGCCACCGGGGCTGCCCTGTTCACTGACTTTTTAAACTTTAGAAACTAATATGTAGGGATCAGGTTTCAGGTACACCAACTCTGGATTATATACACACTTGTTAAATATAATTTATATTCTAGTGATGAAGGAAATAAAAGGCTAATCCTTTCCAATTCTTAAGTAACTAAAACACTGGTGTTAAGCTCATGCTATTTTCAATGTGAGAAGTTCTAGTTAAAAGTAGCCCCATTTAGGCACCTGGCTGGTTCAGTCAGAGGAGCATGCAACTCTTGATCTTGGGGTTTTGAGAGTTGGAGCCCCACACTGGGTACAGAGATTACACAAGAATAAAATCTTAGGGACCCCTGGGGTGGCTCAGTGGTTGAACATCTACCTTAAGCTTAGGGGGCATGATCCTGGGGTCCGGGACGGAGTTCCATATCAGGCTCTTTGCGGGTAGCCTGCTTCTCCCTCTGCCTATGTCTCTGCCTCTGAGACATGAATAAATAAAATCTTTAAAAATAAGATAAAATAAAATCTTAAAAAATAATCCTACTTAAAGTAATGTTATTCAGTATCTTCTACATACAAACATGTAGTAGAAACCTGTTTCCATAAACATTTCCTTCATGGAGGTGGTGGTGAGAGAGACAAAATAAAGTCTTTAACAAAATGTGAAAAAGAGTCATAACTACTTTGAAGCTTTTGCATGTGCCATGCTGTTATCAACAAGGCTCACATTTATTCTTATAACTGCCAAATACAATGAAAGGCCATTAACTTCATAGGTTAAGTGTTCTAGGAGAGCTCCAACAACTCCTCAGAACTGACAGTAACCATTGCTAATGTTAGAAACAGTCCTCAATCAGTGAGGCATATCTGGATAGACAAAGTGGTCCTGAGTGTTTCTAAATTAGCTCAAAAATTTTTTCAATACTCATGTCTTACTGAGTCCGTTTCAGAACATCCAGTGCATACCTCTGGCACAGTTCTTAAAACAGTGTATTATTAAATATTAGGTATATCCTGAACCCTATGCACTAAGCATAGCATGCTGTGATTTACCAAGATACTAGATAAGCAGTAGTATGAATTCACCAAAATCCTAAAACTATCTTGACACACTCAAGGGAAAAATAAGTAACTAGACCTAAAAGACATCTTTAGCTAGTAATTCCTATGCCTGACATGGGGCTTGGGGCTTGAACTCACAACCTTGAGAACTAGTCACATGCTCTACTGCCAGCCAGCCAGGTGCCCCACCTACGAGACATATATAGCATATAGAACTCCACCCAACAGTGTGCCTGGGTGGCTCAATGGGTTGGATGTCTACCTTTGGCTCAGGTCATGATCCCAGGGTCCTGGGATTGAGCCCCGTGTGGGGCTCCCTGCTCAGTGGGGAGTCTTCTTCTCCCTCTCTTGCTCCTCTGCTTGTACTCTCTCCCTCTCTCTTTCTCTCAAATAAGTTAAATAAAATTTTAAAAAGAACTCCATTCAAAAACAGCAAAATAAACATTCACCTCAACTGCACAGTGAAACATTCTTCAGGTCATTTGTGAAGCAATAAAACAAGCATCAATAAACTTAAAAGGACTGAAATAATTCAAAGTATATTATACATGCACAATGAAATTAAAATAGAATTTAACACCAGAAGTAGTTCTGGGAAATTCACAAATACGTGGAAATTAAATAACATACTCTTAAATAAATCAATGGGTCAAAGAAAAAAAATAACAAGAGAAATTAGAAAATACTTTGAGATGAAAACAAAAACTGCACACCAAAATTTATGGGATGCAGCTAAAGCAGAATTTAAAGGGAAATTTATAGCTATAAATACCTATATTGAAAGATGGGCTATAGTTCATTCCAAATTGAGGTTGCAATTATTCTATATATAAAACCCAAGTCCAAAAAAAAAAAAAAAAAAAAAAAAAAAACCCCAAGTCCAAAAGCAGGTAATTTTTCATCAGGTTACTTGAGAATATGTAAAGAAGAAGCATGCTCTTTTTGCCAGGCTTTTACTTTCATACTTGGAAAGGGGAAGAATGAGAGAAAGAACATGCAGAAATGTCACACTTTAATATACAATACCAAAAAAAACCCCAGCTAAATTTGAATATTCTACAGCCTTTAAAGGCAACAGCTGTTCAGGTGGGTATAGTTATAAGTGCTCAAAGAAGGCAGATAAAGGGTTTCTGAACACATAAGAATATGACTTCCCAAGTTAATGAAAACAAAGTATTTGTTCTTTCTACTACACCACTAATCTAAATTTGGAAGACCAATAATGTAATCAATCTCAGGAAAAGACCTGTAGGGCTACTAGTTTCCACTTCTAGCACTAAGTGGCCATTAGTCACAAATTCACCTGGGTATCTCATATGGATATTAGCACAGTTTTAGAAAGATGACACCAATTTCAGGTTTAAGATCTACTCTGACTCAGCTTTAACATGCGACTTTGAGAAAGTTTTAATCATTATGATCTCTAATAGCCTGGCATAGAAATCCTCTGAGCTACTGCTATTTTCTAAAGAGGTACAGTACACTTAAACGGAAACCCCATCCTCCCTTTGTAAGATGAAGTACCTGCTTACTTTCATTATTAAAATTTTGAATATGGTTTCACTGTATTTCTTACTGTATCTGGAAAGCATTAAAAATGTAACTATGGCTATACTCGTTAATTTCTTTTTCCTGAAAGGTTACAAAAAAAACTGAACAATGATTTTCTCTGAGAAGAGTTTCCTTTTTTACATTTTCTAACATTAAGAGAGACATTTATTTAATTTCAAAAAAGTTATCCGGGTGACAGGAGGGAGTATGGCCTTTCTTTTACGTTTTTCTATTAAATAATTCTAACATACATCTAAAAAGAATAAAATGAAAACACCTGATTTTTTTAATGCACAATAGATAACCAGAAGCCACTGATTACTGCAAACTTCAAACCTTTTTGTCTCTTGATTTTATTTTTCTAAGTTAAACATTTTTGTAAAGTTGGTAATTAAAAGTCAGCTTGACCAGAGCTCAATACGGACAAAAGAAAGGAGAAATGAATAATTAAACCTCTGAAAAACTGCAATTTGGCTGCATTAGTAATTTTAATCCAGTTTGAAGACTGACCTAAGTCAACATGAAATATGTAAGAAAGCACATAACATTACTTTCATATCAGGTGTAGGGAAAAGATAAGCAAGAAATAACTAGATCTGGGCAGCAAGACCATTTTTTGGGCCAATCTGTTCCCAAGGAAAGGGCTGAGCATGCATCTGGTTTCCCGTCATGCATTCTACACAAGGTCTGTGTTAACAGCTCTAAATGATGTGGAGGACTTGTGCTTGTGCTTCCTGAACCAAGAAGAGTCTCAATATCTAATAAATTTGCTCTAGGAGGCTGTACTCGGTGATTTTTTTTCCCTTGTAAGAAAGCAAAACAAGTCGTTAAAAGGTTTGTTTTTTTTAAAGATTTTATTTATTTATTCATGACAGACAGACAGACAGAGGGACAGAGACAGAGACACAGGCAGAGGGAGAAGCAGGCTCCATGCAGGAAGCCCGACACGGGACTCAATCCCGGGTCTCCAGGATCATACCCGGGGCTGAAGGCGGTGCCAAACCACTGGGCCATCGGGGCTGCCCGAAGGTTTGTTGATTTGTAAACTGATATCTGGAAAATTACTGTAGTGCTTTTGTTTCTTACTGCTTTTCTGATATGAAACTAATATATGCTTATGAAAACATCCATGATAGAAATGCATGCTAGCGAGAGTGAAAATTCACCAAAATCTCAACATCCAGAGAAGATCAACTGCTACCAACAGAATGGTTCTCTTTTTTCTTTATATTGCAGTACATGTGAGGATGCTTCAGTAAGCCACTCTACCTTTTTGTCAAAGCTCTCAGCAGAGGGTCCTGGCTCTAAAGCTCAGCGTTTGCAGCATCAACAAAGCCTGGTTTGTTTTTCTAAACATAAATTGGCATGGATGATTTCCTTCTAGAAGGGTTTCATTTAGCCCAAGAAAGTAAAATACGGAATGAAATGAAAAAACTATACCTATGTGAGGCGCCTTGCTGGCTCAGTCAGAAAAGCATGTGACTCTATCTCTGGGCCATGAGTTCAAGCCCCATGCTGGGTGTAGAGAGGACTTAACAATGAAACAAATCAAAACCCACACCTATAAATACACACCAAATTTCTCAGCTATCAAAATGACTTATTAACTTAATCTGACACAGTTATAAAAGCAAATCAATCAGAAGGACTAGCACAAAATAAAATGTAGCTCAGAAAAACTACGTGCTGCTGTGGACCAAGTATCTTAGATGCTGAGTAGATGTTTCCTCATTTCACACATCTGATTCTACATTCCTATTATACACTTGTCAAGCTGTGAAATAATGTTCTGTGTTAAAAGAGACTGGTGCATGAAGCAGACTTTAGCTGTGCTATTATATATTCTGGCTATGGATTATGGGCCATTCTCATTTAACCGGATCTCAAGCAGGTAATCTGTTCAGCCCTTTCAGAGAGTAGAGCAACATATACACCAACAACCTCCTTTGAGATTATGAACTAAATTATTATTAGAAACAAGCTAAGGGGTGCCCTGAGTGGTTCAGTCAGTTGGGCATCTGGTGAGGCTCAAGTCATGATCCCAGGGTCCTGGGGTAGAGCTCCACACTGAGCTCTCTGCTCAGTAGGGAGCCTGCTTCTCCCTCTCCCTCTGCCCTTCCCCCTGCTCATGATCTCTTTCTCTCTCAAATAGATAAATAAAAGCTTAAAAAAAAATAAAGAAAGAAAAGAAACAAGCTAAACATCCAGCAATAGGGAAATAGATTAACTTTTTTTTTAAGATTTGAGAGAGAGAAAAAAAAATTTGAGAGAGAGAGAGAGAGAGAGAGAGAATGAGCATGAGTGGGGGGTGGAAGGGTGAGGGACAAAGGGAGAAGAAGCAGACTCCCTGCTGAGCAGGGAGCCCAACAATGCAGGGGGCGGGGAGCTCAAACCCAGGACACTGAGATCATGAGCTGAGCCCAAGGCAAACACTTAACTGACTGATCTACCCAGGTGCCCCTAACTTTATTACCTTTTTTTAAGATCATTAACTCTAATACCACTTAATATTATTAAACCATTAAAAATAATCAGTAAAATCAATATAGAAAAAAGGTAACGTTGTATTTTAAGTCCACTACAGTTTTACAGTATTATGAAAATGCATATATAACAAAGCCTAGAAGAGCTCTGAAACAGTAAAATTACCAGGGGGTGGGGGTGGGTAGTTTATGCAAGATTTTGAGTTTCCTATGAATGTATATTAAATTTTAAATGTTAAAGTAAAATGGAATTACCAATAAAATGGTGAAATATATTTCCCCTAGCAATCCATTTCAAACCATACTTCTCTATGAAAACAAAGGCCTATGTAAGAATGACATGAAGAAGACAAGCCATGATCCATCTTCTCACTGAAAACACATCCCCCCTTCCAGTTCTCTTCGAAGCCTATAGTCCAAGGGTCATAATGTATTTCCTCTCACTTTATAACTAAAACTGATGCTTTTTGTATTTTTCAAAAGCAAAATTCTACAGAAGGCTTCTGACATTTTGCTAAATTTAAGATTTTAAAAGTCTACTGTTAAACTAGTGAATGAATTAGTTAAAATTAACATAAACAAATGACATTAAAGTAGTATTAACACTCAAAAAAAAAAAAAAAATAAAGCCATTGTTCAAGTGAGGAAATACTTCCAGTATTTTACTGCGAATCATTAGCACCTGTTTGGGTAAAAATATCAGGACCGAAAATACAAGAACTGCTGCTAGAAATGGGACACCCAAGTAGGCTTAAGCTTTCCTACAAGATAAAGAAGAAAACATACTAAAACAGTATATAAGCATCCTTAAGATTTTAGAAAGCTGTGTGGGGGAAAATCTGCATATTCTTGGCATAGAGACCAGAGAGAACGTTTTCTCACTGAGGAACTGAGGGACAGTGAAAGACGCCTTAATACCCCTACTGTAAATAATGAGCTTTCCCAAGGGTGTTTCTTTTAACATGTCTCAATGTTAGCCAACAGCATGACCCCCAAAGCTCCATCCAGCCAAAGTAGTCTACAAAAGAGACGCCTCCAGCCGGACACTGTCCAGGTGCCCATCTCCTTGCTTTTGGATTTAATCCTGACAGAAACCAAAGACTTTAAGAAAAGAGGAACAACTTGCCTTTCACACACCCGTCCACCAAGGCCGTGCTTTCCGCTGAGCTCTAGGACAAGGTTTCAACAGTTCTTGAGTTTGAGGTAATATCAGGACAAGCACCTGGCTGGTTTTATGGGTAGTCATGTGACTTAAAACAGTTACCTGAGCCAGGGGTTGGCCTGACATTTTATCAAAGCTGTGCACCTGAATAACATTAATAAAACTACTGGCAGGGGCACCTGGTGGGCTCAGTCAGTAGAGTGTATGGCTCTTGATCTTGGGGTCATGGTGTTCAAGCTCCAGACTGGGTATAGAGAGTACTTTAATAAATAAATAAATCTTTAGGGGATCCCTGGGTGGCTCAGCAGTTTGGCACCTGCCTTTGGCTCAGGCCGTGATCCTGGAGACCGGGGATCAAGTCCCACATCGGGCCTCCGGCATGGAGCCTGCTTCTCCCTCTGCCTGTGTCTCTGCCTCTCTCTCTTTCATGAATAAATAAATAAAATCTTCAAATAAATAAATAAATAAATCTTTAAAAGAAATTAAAAAAAAAAAAACTAATGGCAGCTAGCATTGTCTACTCTAGGCCAGTCACTGCTTTAAGCACATGAATATATTAATATTAGGTTTTTCTTTCTTTTTATTTTGTAAAGATTTTATTTATTTATTTATTTATTTATTTATTTATTCATTCATTCATTCATTCATGAGAGAGAGAGAGAGAGAGAGAGAGGGGCAGAGACACAGGCAGAGAGAGAATCAGGCTCTGTGCAGGAACGATGTGGGATTTGATCCCGGAACTCCGGGATCACGTCCTGAGCCAAGGCAGATACTCAACCGCTGAGCCACCCAGGTGTTCTTCTTAAGAGTCATTTTTAAAAAACATTTTATTTGTGTGAGAGAGAGAGAGAGAGGGAGCATGAGCAGGGGGGAAGGGCAGAGGGAGAAACAGAATCTCCGCCAAGCATGGAACCTGATATGGGGCTCGATCCCAGGACCCTGAGATCAGAACTAGAGCAGAAGGCAGACCTTCAACTGAGCCACCCAGGCACCCCCTTAAAGTCATTTTGTATCACTTTTTAAAATATCTTTCAGTTTTAGGACACTGAGCCACAGTGAATTTCAGCCTAATGATTTAAACGCAGGTTAAACTTCAGCCTTTAAAAAACCAACCAAACGGGCAGCCGGGGTAGCTCAGCGGTTTAGTGCCGCCTTCAGCCCAGGGCCTGGTCCTGGAGACCCGGGATTGAGTTCCGGGTCGGGCTCCCCGCATGGAGCCTGCTTCTCCCTCTGCCTGTATCTGTATCTCTCTCTCTCTCCCCCTGTGTCTCTCATGAATAAATAAAATAAAATCTTAAAAAACAACAACAACCAACCAACCAACCCCTGACCAGAGCCCTTTACTTCCTGGGCTGTCAAGTAAAATGTTAACTACTATTTGAATATAACTTTATTGGGGTTTGTTTGCTTTTTGGATTTTTACAAAATTTTTATTTATTTATTCATGAGAGACACAGAGAGAGAGAGGCAGAGACACAGGCAGAGGGAGAAGCAGGCTCCATGCAGGAACCCGATGTGGGACTCAATCTGGGAACTCCGGGATCACGTCCTGAGCCAAAGGCAGATGCTGAACCGCTGAGCCACCCGGGCATCCCTATAACTTTATTGTTTTAATAAAACTATAAATTAGGGCAGCCCGGGTGGCTCAGCGGTTTAGCACTGCCTTCAGCCAGGGGTGTGATCCTGGAGACCCGGGATTGAGTCCCATGTCGGGCTCCCTGCATGGAGCCTGCTTCTCCCTCTGCCTGTGTCTCTGCCTCTCTTTCTCTCTGTGTCTCTCATGAATAAATAAAATCTTTAAAAAAAAAAAAAAGTAAATAAAACTATAAATTGATTAAAGTAAGAGAAATGAGGACACAAAAGGAGTAAAAATCACCTGAAATCAAGCCCCTTGGAGGCAACTGTTACCTTTTAGAGGACCATTCAGAAAGAAGTCTATGTATTTAATAAGCAAACAAATAGCCCAGAATGCGAGCTCCCTCTCTATTGACCTCATTTGGGTATGAAAAGGCCCTGCAGGGTTGCAGTTAAGAACACAGAATCTGGACTCACACCGGCCTCAACTGGAATGCTAACTTGTAAACTTGGGCCAGTTACTTAACCTAAGCCTCATGTTCCTGATCAGTAAAATGGGGATAACGGCATCTTTGTTAGGATTCTTGCAGGGATTCAAAGGGAATGGAATGGAAGTAAAATATCTGGCTTAGTGCAAAGACAGACATCCTGAGCGTTCAATATATTGTTACATTACTACTTTTTTTTTTCTTTTTTATTCATGAGAGACAGAGAGAGGCAGGCAGAGGCACAGGCAGAGGGAGAAGTAGGTTCCATGCAGGAAGCACGATGTGGGACTCAATCCTGGGACTCTGGAATCACGCCTTGAGCCAAAGGCAGACGCTCAACCGCTGGGCCACCCAGGCATCACACATTACTACTTTTTAAAAGAGGGTCAATTTAAATACTTCTCTGTGCCAAGTGTAGACACTATTCTGCGTTGATATAGATTTACACCAGCATTAATACCCTCACAGCATTCCATTCTACAGGTACCATAACTACTTAAGTAGCCCCCCACTTATGCGTACTTAGGTCTTTGGTAGGGTTTTTTAGGCACCTTTTCAAGATGCCTCTTTTTACACACTTTAACATCTCTGAAATGCATCTAACAAATAATATTTCAAATTTAACAGCAGAAAATTTCTTTTCTAGAAATCCTGGGCCATTTTATGTTCTGATATATGTCATCCAGCCACCATTCTCAAAGAATGTGTTATTGGTATAAACCTCCACTGGCAGAAGGTGACAAGAGTCCAGTTCTCTACATCCTGGCCAACACAGGGTGGGGTCACTTTATCATCCTTGGTAATCTTTATCATCTTGGAAAATGATCTCATTTTCCCCATTTCTTTCACTATTGAACTCAATTTACTTTAGATACGATGTCTAGTAAGTCACTCAGTAGAAGCAGTACCATAACCTGCTGTCCATGACTGCAGATGAGCAAAGCAGGTCTGCTGATACTTCACATTTCTGGTTTATTCATACCTTACAGTTAAGAGGAGCAGTAATGTACCGCAGAAGGAGTTAGAGGGAGCAGCCATTGTACCAAGACCTAAAATCAAGCCCCAGGTTTGCTGCTTACTACATGTGTGAACCTGAGCAAGTTTGTGTGCCTGTTTCTGCAGCCATAGACTGATGCTAAGGAGCGCCAACCTTTCAGTACCCAAACTAGAAATGATGTAGAACTTTGTTGCATAATAAATGCCACATAAATGGTAGCTATTCAAGGATGACTTCAATCATAATGGCTTACAGAGGTGAAGACTGAAAGATCCCCCAAAGGGACACTGCATTTCCTTACTCATTTCTTTCTCCAAACAGGGATGACCGGTCTTTAGCCAGGACCCTAAAAGGAGTCTTGTATAGGAACTGAAAGTTCATTCTTAACACCTATTTGGAAACAGTTCATTCAGAAGACAGAGGGAAAAATGAATATAGCGAAAGGCAAACAAATTATTTGTTCTAAGAGAACTCAAACCATCCTCATTCATAAAAATTAAATGTAAAATTCTGGGTTTAGTCAATAAGATTAGTAAGAATTCTCATCAACAGGCAAATACTCCTACCTAGTACACTGATACGAGGAATTTGAATTAGTGAAGAAATAAACACCTCAACCCCATTTTTAGATTTAATCATTCAAACACTTGAAAGGGGACTCCTGTATCCAAATTCAGGACTTGTGGCTGCTATGAAAACTATTATCAATCAAACCCCAGTTCTGATTCCTGGCTCTCAGGAATAAACTCAGTGGGCATTCATTTCTCAGTTACATAGATTCATTCCAATGTCCCCAGCTGACAGGCAGAAATCCCCCTCATTTTTCCATTTAGCAACTCTTAACACCCTCCACTCAGTCCTTCATTCCTAGTCTCCAACACCTATGCACCCAGTAGTCTCATAGCCTGCTCACTCACTACAACCTCCCAGGCTGGGCCTCCAGGCTTCCCTCCTATCCCAGAACACTTCCATCAATCAGCTAAAAGCCTGCAAAGGCTTCTTAAGAACAAGATCAAATTCCTGCTGGTTTTTCTTATCTTGCTCCAATTCTACCTTCTTCTCCACCATGGCACAGTCTACGACCCCATTCTAGCCTTCCTATCTCAAACCACAGCTCACCTCCCCAACCCCCCTCCACAGCCATCTCACAAGTTCAAGTCGCACTCCCTCCACACAGGACTATCAGACATCAGCTCTTACCAGTCACTGCCCTTCCTATATTACTCTGGCAATTAGTGTGTCACACAACTCAGCATCCCATTAAAGGTATTCCTTACTAAGTACTAATAGTTGTGATCCTGGATGGATCATTTAACTCTATGGGCTATTTCCTCATCTAAAAAGTAATAAAAATAGAAATTAAGAAATTTTAAAAGGTCTTCTGTTCTAAAAATCCTCTAATTTTATACACTGCCACATCCTGTTTCACATATTAATTTCACTTCTCTTATTTGACTTAGAGCTCCTCAAGGGAGAAAGTATTTCTTCCCCAACTCTCAAAGCAACTTATCCCAGGATGTGGCTCAAGGAGATGCTCAGTAAATGTGACATTAAAACAGGTCATTAGCACCAAGATAGCTTCAAAAAGCTGAGTGTGATCCCGAGACCTATTTTTTTTTTTAAAGACTTTATTTTTAAGTAATCTCTACACCCAACGTGGGGCCTAAGCTCACAAAAACCGAGATCGAGGTGCACATTCCAATGAGCCATCCAGGTATCCCTCAAAACGTATTTCTAAAGCGGTACTGAAAACTGATAAAAGTAGGTAGTGCCAGACAGAAGACACTTAGATGATCCACTTGGTTCTTTTCAACAATCAGAACCAACAGAATCATTTAGTTCTTTTCTAGAATTAAAAGTCTGCTTTGTAGAAAAGCCGCCAGCTCTGGAATGCAATGAACACAGGTTTGAGAGCTCAAAATGGTCTATACACAGCACTGTTTGAAGTATGGGTATGTAAGCCCTTAAAACAGCAGATGCAACTCAGATGTATTGTGTTCTAGGGTAGAGAATTCAGGGGCCTTGTTTGGTGGAGAACCCCTGGGACTATCTGAAGCCTGCAATAAAACGGGAGGGAAATTTGGGTTCATTTCAGCCACACAAGGCTGAAACCTGCAAACCTGCAACAGAAGAGCAAATTCTTCCATTTCTCTGCTCCAATGCCCTTCTCCTCCTCCCCTCCAAAAAACACATGCTTTTATAAGAGGAACAAAGGCAGATATACTGAGTTCTATTTTAGGCTTCCAGTAAAATGTTTTTGTTTTTCTCTTTTCTCAGGGCAGCACAAGTCGGCATGTAGATGGAAAGAAGGGAAGTAATCTGCTGGAGGATGGGGTCCTCAACTCACCAAAGTTAACCGGGAGCCCCAAGACAGAGAGAAGAGGAAACCCTTCTGAACTCTAGTCAGAAGCAAAGGGCTAAGCCCCTTGCTACTGCATTATCCTCAAATAAAATGTATTCAGGGGCGCCTCAGTGGCGGTAAAGCATCTGCCTTCGGCTCAGGTCATGATCCCAGGGTCCTGGGATCGAGCCCAACATCAGGTTCCCTGTTCAGTGGAGAGCCTGCTTCTCCCTCTCTCTCTCTACCCCTCCCCCCTGCTTGTGCTCACTGGCTTTCTCTCATACTTGCTATCTCAAAATCTTTAAAAAAATTAAGTAAAATGTATTCAGTACTGATGTGTATGTGTCCCCCCTTATCGAGAGTGCAAATATAGCCCTATTTCAATCAAGTCAAACTGGTCAATGCTACTCCAGCCACTTTTAAACATGTTTTGGCTCACAGCTAACATCCTAAAGAGCTATCAAATCAAATCAAAGCCACTCAAATGAAACCAGTTACTCCTTGAATAATAAAATGAAGGAAACCCCTGCTTTTTAAAATAACAGCTCTAAGACAAAGCAATGTCCCTTCTTTTCACTCAGCTGTTTCACAGAATTTCAAGACAAAGGGCAACTACTGTATCGTCACTTTTTTTTTTTTTTGGAGTAAAGCCACAAGATTACTAATAAACAGCTAACGGTCACCATTCAAAAGTAATAATGACATTATGACTTCATATGCCAGTTATCTACCAAATTGGAAAGAACCAAATATATGCATTTTTCTCTCCCCAAAGAAAATCTGAAAGTAAATGTGAGCACTCTGACTCACTTTCTTTCCCATTAGAACAATTTCTGGGGGAATGTTAAACAGTATCATCTTCTCTAATTATAGGATAGGAGAGAAGCATTTCACACTTGTTCAAGAGTTTACCAATTTAAGTCGGAGAACTTACAGATGCTCATGGTCTAGGTCTAGGATAAACTTAAGAGGTAACAAAGTTCTTGCCTAAAAATTATTAAAAATAGACCTCAAATCCCTAGTTTGGTTTTGTTGCTTAATGTTAAATACACAATGGGATAAACTTAGAGAAAAATATGAACTACCAGGCTTCTAGGCTCAAGTTTCTTGGGTAAGCTTAAGGGAGAAATCAAAGTTTGTGTTGGGGGAAAAAAACTGTTCCCACAGGGTTTTTGTACAGGCTACAGATGTGGGTACCTGAGCAGCCAATCTTTTTTAAAAAATCCATTATGGTTAACATACACTGTTTTATTTAGTTTCAGGTATATAGTATGATGATAGTTGGGACGCTTGGGTGGCTCGGTGGTTGAGCATCTGCCTTTGGCTCAGGGCATGATCCTGCGGTCCTGGTATTGAGTCCTGCATGGGGCTCGGGCTTCCTGCATGGGGCCTGCTTCTCCCTCTGCCTACGTCTCTGTCTCTCTGTGTCTCTCATGAATAAATAAGTAAAATCTTAAAACAGAACAAAGCAATATGATGACAGCACGACTGGTTATCTGCTGAAAACAGTAATCACATATGAAAACATCAAATTACCCCTCCGTATATCAATGATAGAGTAATTTAATAGTCTAAGTTAAGCTTGCTCCTTTGTTCTGACTTCTAGCTAAGAAAATAGAAACAGAAAAGGCAGATATACTGAGTTCTATTTTAGTTCTATTTCATGTTACTCTAAAACCTACAGCTGGTTCTGTCTGCTTTCTGACAATTCTGTGCTGACTTTGAGAATATCAGAAGTAAGTTTGGCAACACAAAAACAGCTCTGGAAAAAACACTTTCCTTCTCCTTAAAGAGCTCTTCAATATGGCCTTCTATGAAGTATACAACCTACATTTCTAACATCAAGAAACTTCAGAGTAGAACTCTATGCCTCGGGCAAGGAGAGCAAAATAGTAACTACCCACGGGTCTGCAGGACTCAAAAAAGAAAAGAAAAAAAAAAAAAACAGTCTTTTTATAGGGGACCATATTTCTACATTTCCACTTTCTTCCTCTTTGTAAAATTCTAATAATTTCATTCAGGGGTAGTAAACAAATGAGTGGCAAACTCCCAATCATCAGACTACCGCTCTCAGGAAAAAATGTCAAAACCTGAGAGGCAGTGAATATGGAATATGCAAACGCTGAGCTTCAGGTTCTCCTCCTGTAGAGCTGACACATTATTCGATAACACCCACCCTTGTAAAAATAAATTACATATCCAAAAGGGCAAGCTGCTGCCGTCAATTGGGTAAACAACATAATTACCATGTGCCAGGTGGACAGCGAATCCTCCTGTAAATAGTTTGGGCTCAGAATGAGCTGCAAAGTGGAAAGCAGCTTATTTTTAAACTGTCAGCGGGTTTCTTTTGTGCAGTTAGAGTATAATATGGGGTAATTGCTCAAGTTTCTTTTAAAGAAAATCGCCATCTGACTCGTGCAACAGCAAGATGAACCTTAGGATTTAGTACTCTAGTTTTTTTCACAAAGAATAAAAAGGCTGAGGTTCTTTAATGAATTTTGGCATATACTTCTAACCACCCCTCTAAACTAGAGGAAATTCATTTCTAACCAACTAGCATCACGTTCCAAAATGGAAAAATCTTTTGACTAGGCACAATAAGATTAATTGAGTGCTTTTACATAAATACCTCAAGTCTTAAAAAAAAAAAAAATCCCAATGGGATAAATCAGTTTACTGATATACTTCCTTGCCACAACCATGCTGCTTTGACTTTACTCAAATTACCCACCAACAAGCAAATAAGAGATACTCCAGGCATTCACACAAAGGCAGTTAAAGACCATACATCACACCAACCCTCCTAAGTCATATTTTATATTCCACTCAGCATCTATCTATCTCAGCTATCCAGAGCCCGCCCGACGGTAAATGGGAAAAGTAGGCAATGAGAAAGAACAAGCTCGGCTTCTTTGTGTTATCAGGGCAAACGAAGGTAGGTGAGTACAAGAGGAGGCCATCTCAGCATTTGCGTGGCATTACGCTTACCTTGAGGATGTCCCCCCTCTTGAAGCTCAGCTCATCGTCAGCAGTGGCTTTGAAGTCATATTTGGCGATGGCTTCCATTCTGAGCGCTGCTCAGGGCTCAGCAGCCTGAAGCCGAGGGAAGGAGTCTTCCCTGCCGAAGCCACCCAGCGCTCTGGGCTCGGCCTCGCCGCTCTCCCGGGACTTGCTCGTGCACTCCGGGACACACAAGGCCACCCTGGATCACAAGAGGGATGGGTGAGAGAAGTGGCCAGCACCGAAGGCAGCCCCGCCCTGCCCTGCCGATCGGCCTGCCGCCCCAGCCCCCACGCCCCCTGGCTCGGCCCGGCTCGGCCCGCCTCCCTCGCTCGCAGGCAGGAGCCCGGGTCGCCTCCTTCCTCTTCGCAGTCTCAGCCCCCCGGCGACTGACAGCCCCGCCGGCCAATGGCGGCAGCCGCTCGAGCTATTCCCGAACACACTTCCTCTTCCTTCCCGCTGGGTGTGCGCGGGGTGCAGGAACCGGCTGGGGACCCGCTCAGTCTCCGCCTTTCCTCCCTCGCCCCTCACGTTCTCTGCCCCTCCGCCCGAGATGCGGGCCGCTGGAAGAAAGGCCTCCCCCTGGGGATGGCCCCCTGCTCCTGGGACACAGGCCTGTCCTTCCTTCGCCTGCCCAGCTTTCTGGGCTTCTGAAAACGCTGGGTCCCCCGTCCAGTCAAAAGCAAGCAATTCCGGCTTTTGGTCCTGAGCTGTTTTAACTGTTCTCAAAAACCAACCCTGGGTCTGCTCCTAGGAAAGCAGGACAAAGTGAACCTAGGAACTTTTTAAAATTCAGTTTGCATTCCGAGCAAGGCAGCTCTCCCTCTATCGCTTCCAAACGGTGATCAGCAAGCTCAGGTACCCAGAAAAAGATCCGGCGTCGGAGCCTTTTGTTGGTGAAGACCGGCTCCTGCCTAAGGCTCCCTCTCCCCTGAAAACCCCCGAGGATCTGGAGTCCCAATAGCACTCGAAATAGATGTGAAGGTTCAGCATTTCCAGAACTAGCCTCCACATTATTTCCAACTACCCTAGGGAGCAAAGCTAAAGTCCCAACCACACTTGAAAGGAATCCCTCTTTCAGAATCTGAGCTGCCAGATGCCTTATCTGGGGAAAGAAAGTGCGGGGAGACGGTGCCAGTAAATCAAACAGAAGCCTCTCACAGTTACCCTGACAACAGCTGCTTTTCTCAGAGCCAGAGGGGTTCTAAAATGAATCAAATTGCATTTTGCAGGTAAAGATTCTGTAATGACCCTTAGGCAGTGTACTATGTGATGGTGAACTGTGGGCAGTAAATACGGACATAATCTAGACCTTCGCCTAACTAAAGGAAAATAAAGCCCCACTCTTGCTTTCAGATACTGTTTTCATACAGGCTAAATAAAAGCAGAAAACAACACTGACACTGGCAGAATGGGGACAGATTATTTATAGTGACACCCTTCTTGGATAATTACCACCTAGGGGAAAGCTCATCCGAGGGGCACTGGTGATTATTATTCTTTTGTTCTAAACTTAACAATTGGGGCATTAATCATGCATAGCTGCAAATGGACTAAGCAGTAAACCAGCTGGGAATATTAAGATTAGAAGGAAATGAGTGTTACCAAGGAGGAAAGAAATCACCTGGTAATAAAAAGTCCTTCAGTCAAATTCTGAAAGCCAAACATTCTACCACAGGTAAACTAATTAACCAAAACAATGTTTATTCTATCAGGTCACACCTATGATATCTCATGTGGGGCTGGCTCTAAGAGAGGGAAGACAGAGTTCTAGCAAATATTTAAAAAATATGTAAGATTAGTCTCAGAGTATTTATTTTAAATTTTAAGTGATCTCTACATCCCACAGGGGGCTTGAACTCACAACCCCGAGATCAAGAGTCACATGCTCTATTGACTGAGCCAGCCACGCACCCCGCCAAGTAGTTCTTTTTGTGTGTCCTTAAACACCCTTTACTTATTCTCTGTAGATGCTTTTTTTTAATCAAACTAATCCATATAGGGCAGCCCTGGTGGCGCAGTGGTTTAGGGCCACCTGCAGCCTGGGGCGTGGTCCTGGAGACCCCGGATCGAGTCCCACATCCGGCTCCCTGCATGGAGCCTGCTTCTACCTCTGCCTGTGTCACTGCCTCTGTCTCTCTCCCTCTCCGTGTCTCTCATTAATAAATAAATAAAATCTAAAAAAAAAAAATTTAATCCATGTATATAATTTTGAAAGTCACAGCTTTTAAAAGGCTTATAAAAAAAAAGGCAGTTCCCCACACTAACACCTAACAATCACCCTCAATTTTGTTTTTAGCTTTCTCTTTGTATTTACTTAAAATATTTCTAAATAGCGGGATCCCTGGGTGGCGCAGCGGTTTGGCGCCTGCCTTTGACCCAGGGCGCGATCCTGGAGACCCGGGATCGAATCCCACATCGGGCTCCCGGTGCATGGAGCCTGCTTCTCCCTCTGCCTGTGTCTCTGCCTCTCTCTCTCTCTCTGTGTGACTATCATAAGTAAATAAAAATTTAAAAAAATATATATATATATTTCTAAATAGGGGATCCCTGGGTGGCGCAGCGGTTTGGCGCCTGCCCTTGGCCCAGGGCGTGATCCTGGAGACCCGGGATCGAGTCCCACGTCGGGCTCCCAGTGCATGGAGCCTGCTTCTCCCCCTGCCTGTGTCTCTGCCTCTCTCTCTCTCTCTGTGTGACTATCATAAATAAATTAAAAATTTTTTTAAAAATATTTCTAAATAACATGTTTTTACTGCTGTTTCTTAGTTTATTCCAGCCATGACTTAACGCTTGCAAGGTGTTTACCCCTGCCAGCTTCCCCTTGCCCCATCCCAATAATATCACATATTCCAGCTTAAGCAGAGGTTCACATTACAAAATACTCTTCACTGCTGACTTAATTATAAGCAACCTTCATTTCTAGTACAATCCTTTACTTTTTCTTGGCATTAATAACCGCTTTTCCTTTTTTGCCTACTTTCTAATGTGTGTCCCTATTTTTATTTTTTTTTTTACAAATGCTCCAAGATCTCTGCTACATGTCTGTCAGTATTTTCAATATTTTCTACTTGACTAGCTCATTTATTTTAACTGGTCTCCAGGGCAGATTGTTGGGACCATGTATCAATGATGGGAAGCCGTAGCGGTGTCTGGGTGGCTTAGTCGGTTAAGTGTCTGCCTTCTGTTCAGGTCATGATTTTGGGGTCCTGGGATCCAGCTCCACGTTGGGCTTTCTGTTTAGCAAGAAGTCTGCTCCTCCCTCTCCTGCTGTGCCTGCTCTTTCTCATAAATAAAAAGCCTTAAAATTTTTAAAAAAGTGATGGGAAACTTAAAAACAATTGAGCAGATTTAACAAAGATAAGGAGTTTCATTTTTAAAAAACACAAATCAGAAAATCAGAAACTCAAAGCATTGTCACTGTCAAGGTACTATGTTGTAACAGGGCATAAACTTCTATGTCATTTGGGATTTCATACAACTGCAATGTAACTGAACAGCCAAAGCATAAAAACCAAGACAGTTTTCAACACTGGGTTTTCCTGTTACCCAACTCATCTACCACAGGTTTCCTAGAGAAAGCATAAACAGACTAACACTCTTGAAAATCACGTTTCAAGTAACTACTGTTTTGTGAGATAACAGTTTGAGAGAAATGAAAACCCAAGAACAATCAATACTTCTGTGGCTGTGCCAAATAATAATTAGCAGCTCATGGAGAAAACCTGAAGGGGTCAGCATCTCGGGCTAGCCACAGAAAAAAGAGCACACAGGCTAAAGGAATTCAAAAGGGTGTATTTCATTAAAGACAAACGACACCCCCCCCCCAAAAAAAACTATCTTATACACGACACTAACTACTAAAATAAGAAAACTGAAAGTAGATGCAAGTATAATGATTTTAACAGAGAACATGGGTTGACAGCACATTAATACTGAACCCTAATAAGAATGGTTAAGCTGTCCAGCATACACCCTACAGTCCGTCACAAGCAGCAAATTTTAAGAACACAAATGCAGTTTGAATTGTTCATTTCAAGCAAGGTGCATTGAATCCTAAAATGCAGTCTCCTAAAGGTATTTGTAGGACTTTATTTTCTTTCTTGCATTTAACTCTTTTCTTCCCAAAATTCACAGAAAATAAAATACACAACACTTCCTGGGTAATATAGCTTAGTGTCTGCATGGTCTCTAAAAATAGGCTGAGGGCAGGTGGCTCAGCGGTTTAGCACTGCCTTCAGCCCAGGGCATAATCCTGGAGATCAGGGATCGAGTCCCACATCGGGCTCCCTGAATTGGAGCCTGCTTTTCCCTCTGCCTATGTCTCTGCCTCTCTCCCTCTCTGTCTCTCATGAATAAATAAATAAAATCTTTAAAATAAAAATAGGCTGACCTGAGTTCAAGTACTGACCTTGATGCTTACCAGCCATAATTCTGAGCAAGCCTTTTAAAACAAGCTCAATTTCTCATATGTAAAATGGGATAGTACCATCTACTTTATAAGGTTCACTCACTATTAAGTAATACATATAATATAAATGAAGTGCTTTGAACAGGGCTCAACATTAAGTTACTCAAAGTTAAAATGTGATTCTATGTAAAACACAAGATATGCAATTTCACTATTAAAAATTTCAAGTTAAAACCATGAGATTTGGGGATCCCTGGATGGCTCAGCGGTTTAGTGCCTGCCTTCGGCCCAGAACTTAATCCTGGAGTCTCGAGATCGAGTCCCACATCGGACTCCCTGCATGGAGCCTGCTTCTCTCTCGGCCTGTGTCTCTGCTTCTGCCTTTCTCTCTCTCTCTCTCTCTCTCTCTCTCTGTGTGTGTGTGTGTGTGTGTCTCATGAATAAATAAATAAAATTTAAAAAAAAAAAAACATGAGATTTCCTCCATCTACTAATCAAATTTTTTTAAAGTTTCTAATAGGGATGCCTGGGTGGCTCAGCGGTTTAAGCGATTGCCTTCGGCTCAGGGTGTGATCCTGGAGTCATGGGATCGAGTCCCACATAGGGCCTCCCTGCACAGAGCCTGCTTCTCCCTCTGGCTCTGCCTCTCTCTCAGTGTCTCTCATGAATATAAATAAAATCTTTTTAAAAAAAAGTTTATAATATTTAGCCTTTGCAATATTCTAGGTGAACACACACTGATTCTTTATCTAATGTTTATCCATTTAACATTTTGAGCAGCTACCATATGCCTGACAATGTGCTTAGTACTGGATTATAATAATAAAACCATCACAGAGCCCACACTGTAGCAGGGAATTAATCAGTTCAATCTTTCTGGAAGGTAATTTTATAGTAGTATACTATAGGATAATAATTTTACACTGACAATTTTAAAATACACATTCTTGAACAAGCAATTTGGACTCCTAGATTTATCTCAATGAAGTAGTGACAAATGCTATGTGCCAAATACATATATACCTGATCAATATCCATGAGAATATCTAAGAAACATCTTTCTATATAAATACCAAGAAATACTATCAAATTAAAAACAAAAATGCAGAAAAACTAGTTTGTCCCATTTCCAATAAAGCAAAATAGTATTTATCAGTGTGCTAAAGAAAAAAGAAAGGTTAACAATGAGTTATCTCTAGGTGCATGATCATGAAATATTTTCTTTCTGCACTACACATCTCAATTGTATTTTCATCACTACTTTTGTAGTTTAGACAAACACCAAAATCTTCATGGTACTATAGAGTTAGACCTGAATTGGGTCTAGGGATAATTAACTATCCCTTTACCACTAGATGGGCGACACTAGAGAAATAACCTATATTCTCTAATTCCTAGTTTTACTCAGCTGGAAAATGGGGTAATAAAGTATCTGAGAGGACACTTTTTGTGATTAAAAGAGAAAACAAATGTAAAGGCCTTCGTGGAGTCTCTGGCACAAAGTGCTAAGAAGTGTTAACTGGAAAAAAAAAAAAAAGAAGAAGTGTTAACTGGCTAGCATCACCAGTGTCTTCTCAAGTACCAGTCCATATGTTCCTCCATCGTCCACCTTCCTCTATCTACATACAAACTTAGAAGAGCTTTCTGGTAGGCAAATTAACAGCCCTATTAAATATAAACTTTAAAATTAAATTGCTCCACATCAGAGTCCTAACAATGCTCAAATATTTACACATATAAAGACTAATCACATCTATCGTCACATATTCTATTAAGCTTTTAAATATTTACTCTGTACATATAGAAAGTGTAATTTAAGTTGACTAATTTAAAGCCACATTCCAGCCTGACTATTTTACAGCTGCATTCTGTAACAACAGTTTTGGTCCTTGGACCAGCTGCATCAAAATAGTCTCATTCAGACACTGATTCATTGTGGAATGCCTTCTGGAGTTTTGCAATGTAGTGGCCTTAGCCCCAGAGCCTAATTTAAAATAAGACTCACAGGTAATTCTTTTTTTTTTTTTTTTAAGATTTTATTTATTTATTCATGAGAGAGAAAGAGGCAGAGACACAGGCAGAGAGAGAAGCAGGCTCCTAGCAGGGAGCCTGACGTGGGACTCGATCCTAGAACCCCGGGATCACGCCCTGAGCCAAAGGCAGATGCTCAACCTCCTGAGCCACCCAGGCATCCCAGATTCACAGGTAATTCTTAAGCATGCTAAATTTTAAGAATCACTGCTTTACTAGTAGAGTGCCTTAACCAGATTTCAAACTTTGCATTCCAGATAACGCACTACAATGTCTTTGCATAAAATAAAAGTAATGCACATTCACTTGGCTCAACTAGGAAAAAGCCAACTTTAACAAATAAAACCAAGGGCTCTCAACAGCCTTTCAGTAGTGCTAGGAAAGTCTTTTGAATTAAGCAAGGAACTATTAATTTCTCTCAGGAGAGCATGGTACATCTCTATTCTGTATTACTTAATTTCTCCAAAATCTATTATTATTTTGTTCTAGGCAACAATCAGAACTGCTGCTGCACAACAGGCAACATAACAGCAATTTCTCAAAAAAACTGCTAAGTACCATCAACTAGTAGTATTTAAAACCCAGCAATCCTTCAAATCTGAATACACTTGCTAAGGGAGTAAACTGCCTCAAGCACTTAAATGCTTGCTTTTAGTATCAAAGAAAGCCAATTACAAGAATTAACTTCGGTTTTTATTTTGGGAATTCAGAAAATTTTGGACAAAGGAAGGAGTAATGAAACAGTTATTTCTATCGAAAAAAACCCCAAGAACAGTAACAACGATGCCCCATTACAAGAACCCTGGTAAAGAATCCAATTGCCACAATGGGCAATTTTTTTTTTTTAAAGATTTTATTTTATTTATTCATGAGAGACACAGAGCGAGAGAGAGAGAGAGAGAGAGAGAGAGGCAGAGACACAGGCAGAGGGAGAAGCAGGCTCCATGCAGGGAGCCCGACGTGGGACTCGATCCCAGGTCTCCAAGATCACGCCCTGGGCTGCAGGCAGCGCTAAACCGCTGCGCCACCGGGGCTGCCCAATGGGCAAGTTTTAATTCATCAGTGATCTAAAGAAATTCTATTCCCTTAAATATTTAATGTTATCTTAATTCTATTGTAACATAAGTCTAAGGTTGGTTTTCATTTTCTAACACGCACCACTCCCACTAAAAGCCGAAAAAGAAGTCCTACAAACCCCAAATTGACCCAATCTTCCTTACCAGTACAAAAGAGACATAGGAAGAAAAGTGTAAGCAGGCACAAAAGCACAATGTTAAAATGAAGAGAACAACTAAAACACAAATAACACAAGCAAGCTACACTTGTGACCTAGTGGCAGTATTGATTACTTACGGATGAATTCAATCCTTTGAGCCTCCCAGTTCCCAGGGGGAGAACTTAAAGTCTCCCAAGGCTCTCTGGCAACTCTTCTGGCTGACTGAAGGAACACAGTGGACGCTTCAAAGTGAAGGATAAAGCAGGAAAAAGGGTATCTTCCCCGGAGAGAAAACGGAATCTTTAAATGAGGGAGAAGACAAACTGCAGCAAAGGGCAGAAACCTTGAAAAATTATGCCAAAGAGGGGACAAAAAGGAGGAAGGGGAAGTAGATTAGAAGAAGGGGGGGGCAGGGATGGGCAAATGACTTGCATTACACAAGCAAACATTTAGTGTCCCCAGTGAAAATGGAGACAAGTAGGTAGAAAGGGAAGGCAACTACTGGAGAAGTATAAAGTGAGAGAGAGAGACAGGAAAGCCAAAGAGATATGCTATCTTCTTTCATGTGTCTTTTGGGCTCTTTTCGGAATCAACAGTACCAAAAGACACAGGTCGAGTGCACTTCGGCTCCTCTGCAAATCGTACCTTTTAGAAGAACTCCCTAAACGAGCTGCTAACTCACGGGGCGTATATGGAGAGCGATGCAAATGAAAAATACCAGTGCCTTCCTATCCTCTTGCACAGAAACCTTTCCTCGGAGCATTTCCAACCAACTGCTGCTTATTGTTCTTTACAAGTATTTTTCAGTGTAGTTTCAAAAAAAACAAAAACAAACAAACAAAAAAACTAGATATCTCAGCTGGCTCCGGCAGCAAAAGTTCTAAACCACGGTATTCGTAGGGTCGGTGGGCTCCCTCCCCAAATTCTGGCCCAATGACACCGGGAGATGGTGACGTGGTGGCCGTGCAGGTCGCAAGAGCATCAATCACCACATTTGCAGCCGCGGCGAATCCCCCGCCTCCCGGGCCGGGCCGAGTCAGACTGACTCACAGAATGAGTACCCAGGGCTCCCGGGGTTCTCCCGGGCCCCTCTGCGCAAGCCGATCCCCCGAGAAAGCGTGAAACTTAAAGAGGCGCACCCGGCCTCCTGCCCCGAGCTAAGCTAAGGGAAGGACGGTCCCCAGGAAGGAAGCGCCCCAAAAAGGGAAATGCGGAGCCCGGGGGACTCCGTTCCCCGCGGCAGGCCTCGTCGCCCCGACCCTGATCCCCAACCCTGGCAGCCCTCGGTAGACCGGGCCCGGTCCTCGCGGGCCATCTCCCGCTGCCGAGCAGGGGAGCAGCAGCACCCGAGCAGCAGCAGCAGCGCCGCCGCCGCCGCCGCCCGTACTCACCGTGGCGCAGCAGCTCCGCTCCGCGCCCGGCCGACCCGTCTGCAGCGGTGCGAGCGGCCGCGGACCGCGCTGCTGCTCCCCGAGGGCAGCGCCTGCTCCCGCCGCCGTCGCCGCTTCAGTCTTCGTCGCAGCCGCCGCCGCCGCCGCCCGCTCGCTAGCAGCAGCAGCACAGCCGCCTGGCTTCCGCTCCTCGTCGGGGTCCCGCGAGAACTTCCCCGCGCGGCCCCGCCCCGTCCCGCCCCGCCCCGCCCCCGCGAGACTTCCCCCGGCGGAAAAGGCCCAGAGCGCACGCGCTCCTCCTCGGCCGGGGCCCCGCAGGTAGCCGCCGTCTAGATGCCAGGGCGCCTGCGCCAGACCGCCCCGGAGCAGGTGGCACCCACGTGGCCCCGCCTCTGGGTCGCTGTAACCCTCTCTGTGCCAAGGCGGGTAAATGACAGCTGAGCCCTGAAGGAGTAACTCTTCATCACTTCCCTTTTCCTGCCATCAAACCGAGGATTTTGCCGGGGGATGTCGGAATCTCCCTCTACCCTGAAGCGCTCCAAATAGAGGACCAGCTTTTGAAATGCTTGAGAATTCCGTCCAAACTGCAGTTAGACGAATGAACATATTCTTCGCTCATGGGTCTAATCAAGTGCCTGATATGTGCTAATCCTAGGCATAGGTATAGGTATACAGGTGTTGGGTAAAGAGGTACAATGATGAACAGGTATCTTGGCCCTCAAGGAAATCGAGGTCTACAGGAGCGGGAGAGGGAGCCTGGCTGGCTCAGCGGTTGAGCATCTTTCTTTGGCTCAGGTCGTCATCCTGGAGTCCCTGAATCGAATCCCACATTGGGCTCCCTGCATGGAGCCTGCTTCTCTCTCTGCCTATGTTTCTGCCTCTGTGTGTGAATAATAATGAATAAATGAAATCTTATTGAATAAATAAATGAATAAATAAAATCTTATGAATAATACATGAGTCAGTGAATAAATAACATCTTAAAAAATGAATAAATAAAATCTTGAATAGATGAAATCTTTAAAAAATGAATTGAATAAGTAAAATCTTGAATAAATAAAATCTTAAAAAAAAATTAGAGGAGCGGAAGAAAACAAAAAAATGCCATATGCAACGTTAGAATTATTTGGGAGAATGCTGAGGAAGCTAAAAAGATGGGAGGGAGAACTGCTACTCTGCCCGTCTCAGAATAGCCTCCCAGAGAAGGTGATGATGATGTCTGAGCTGAGTCTTGGAGGACGAGTAGGAGTTCACTAGACGGAGCTGTCGGGGAAGGGCGCTCGGGGCGAAGGGAACCGCATGCCTGTACAAAGGAACGGAGGCGTGAGAGAGAGTCGTGTTCTGTGCGAGGCTAAGTTGTTCGATTCCTGTGTGAGGCGGGTGAGAACGGGGGAGCAGCAGATGAGGCCTGAAGAAGTAACTCCTATTTTTCAGTTCCAAAAGCTCTTTCCAATTAAAGAGAACAGAACGTATCTAATGGTAATGTGCTCCCTGGAAGCCAACAAAATAGTGCTGAGATGAGAATAACCGAACATCTGATTCTATAGAGAAAAGAAGCCATTGAAATTAGGAAAATGAGTTGTTCTTTCACCAAGCATTTATTGAGCATCAACTGCATGCGAGGCACTATGCAAGGTTATAGATGAACCCACCAAACCTCTGCTTTCAGCAGTTTCTAATCCAGAGAGTCTCGGAGCGTGCAAGACAAAACAGCTGCACTTAAATCCCATTGAACTGCGTACAGGACTGCAGAGGAGGGAGGCTTACTTAGTGCTCAAGTAATCAGGGAGGACTTGATGTTTGAACTGCAACCTGGAAGCAGGGAGGAAAAAGTGAGGAAATTAGCCAATATTTCAGATTGCCCAGATTTTAGGATTTGGGGTGGGGTGGGGGAGTAATGAGAGACAAGGCCAAAATGTATGGCTTAGGGTTCATTGTCAAGTAATTAGCAATCTCTGGAGATTTTAGAGCAGGACATGTCTGATATGTACTGAAAAATGATAAGAGGACTAACTATTTGCCACCTGAAGTGCATAGTGTTTCTACAGGGCGGATAATAAATATCCTCATTTACAGACTCAGAAACCGAGGCTTAGAGAGCTCACTGAAATGACCCAAGGAAACCTACACACAGTAGACTCAAGACTTGAACCTAGGCCTATCTTGTTCTAAAATGCATATATTCCCCACTATGATACTTTATCATTTCTTTGTAATTCTAGAATGGTGGCCAGAAAAAAAAAAAAAGAAATGAAAGGGAAAGACTTAGCTTTTGAGCAGAGAGGAGGAAGAAGTGAGGGAAGAGTTGGATTTCTTTGTTTTGAGTGAAGAGAACAACAGAGAAGTTTGCCAGCCAAGAGGAGTCGTTAACTGGGCAGGGATGGGGTGGTATAGGGAGGAGGGAGGGGAGGAGATGATGATGTTCAGTTTCAGACAGGTAGAGTTCATCATTCTAGAAGACATGCAGGTGGAAATATCCAGTATGCTGTTGAAAAGCTCAATGCATTCATTCATTCTCCACACAACATCAACAGAGCATCTACTTTGTAGAGAATAGGATGATCTGTCACAGAGCTTGCAGCCTAAAAGGGAACATACCATTGAGAGTATGACATTTGCAGTATTGGCAGCTTTGAAAGCCTATGGCAGGGGTCCTGACCTAGCCTACGATCAGTGAAGACTGAGGGGCAAGGTTTGAGAATCTAGTTAGCCCAAGAGGAAAAGAGTGTTCTAGAAGAGGGCATAGCATGTATAAAGGCCAGAGAGTAAGAAAGAACTCAAGGAAGCCATTTATAATTGGGATGAAGAAGAATGTGGCACATGATAAAGGATTTGGAGAGGCTCATGCAGGGTCCTTTCACTGCTGCTAAAAACTAGGCACTTGACCCTATAAGGTCCTGAAGCAGGAGTGAGCCACAGTCAGATTTTCATCTTCAAAATACTTTATCACTGATTGCAGAATGGAAATCGAGGGGAACTAAGATATATTTTTTTGGAACTAAGATATTTATCATCCACGAGACAATATCTCAAATCCTTTGCAAGATCTTTATGGATCTGGCCCCAGCCTGCCAGCCCTACTCTCTTTCTGTAGCCAACACACACACACTTCACCAAAACTAAACCACTGTGGTTTCCAGAAGGTACTATAATCTTTTGAACGTCCATATCGTGGTACATGCAGTTTCCTCTGCTCTGTTGGCCTCCTGCCCCACCTCTGTTTTAGGCACCCAAGCCAGTTTTAGGGTTTTTTCTTCAAAATTCCCACTATACCTCCAATCTCATTGCAGCATTATTTATTCAAAACCTGCCTCCCACCACCTTCCTTATAATGCTTTACAAGTTCTCAGAGAAACAGGACCGTACCTTTTCACATTTGTATTCCCAGCCCCCAGCACAGTGCATGGAGTGACTAAATGGATGTGTGGAGAATAAATAACAGAAGCTGACTCGAGATAAAGATGTGGTTGCTTTTCTGTGCAATGTGATATTTGAAGCTAAGGAAGTGGGTGAGATCTCAGAAGAGTATAGATGCCTAAGAGAACAGGAAAAAAAATATGCACTTCCTTTTAAAATGCAGCATTGATAAAACAGACTGTGAGTATGTCTTTGCAAAAATATATGCATATGGACCAGATTTGGAAGGGAACATTTAAAAGTAAAAACAATTGTCTTGAAATGAAGTGATGGTGGGTGACGTATTTAAAAAAAATCCAGGGCAGCCCGGGTGGCTCAGCGGTTTAGCGTCTGCCTTTGGCCCAGGACGTGATCCTAGAAACCTGGGATTGAGTCCCACATCGGGCTCCCTGCATGGAGCCTGCTTCTCCCTCTGCCTGTGTCTCTGCCTCTCTCTCTCTCTCTCTCTCTCTCTCTCTGTCTCATGAGTAAATAAATAAAATCCTTAAAAAAAATGCAACAAAACACCAAAATCTTCAACATTTGTTACGTTGTCTTGCCTACAAAGACTCAGAAACTTAAGAGAGCATTGCCCAAGATCATTCCATGTAGAGAAAAAAGACACACTAGAGACAATAATATTTTGAATGTGTGGCTACTGTTAAATAGCAAAAAGGTACAGGAGTGAGTGAGAGGCAATTGCAAAGTCAAAGTCACACCCTGGCATGGAAACCTGTGTAACTGTAGCAAAACTTGCTGATAACAAACTGGCCACACCAGGCACTTCAGATTGGCAAATTATTTTTTTAAGATTTTATTTATGTATTTATTTGTGTATTTATGTATTTATTTTTAAAGATTTTATTTATTTATTCATGATAGACATAGGGAGAGAGAGAGAGAGAGAGAGAGGCAGAGACATAGAGGGAGAAGCAGGCTCCATGCAGGGAGCCCGACATAGGACTTGATCCAAGGTCTCCAGGATCATGCCCTGAGTTGAAGACAGATGCCCAACCGCTGAGCCACCCAGGCATCCCAGAATGCACAAATTAATCACCCAAAAGTATTTCCTTGCGGGTGGTGGTGGGGGTTTGCAGTTATTTTTAGTCGTCGGAAAGGGTTTCTCGTTTTGTTTTCTGTGAATTGTCGTGCTGCCGCCTGCCGGTAAGAACTGGAAATTACCCTGGCATTTACTGAACCTTCTGATCCCGCCCCCCCACCCCCCAAACTGGGCCTGCAGACGACCTCTTACCCTGGAAGCTGCCTCCAGCCAATCTCAGGCTAGTCCTCTGAGCCCACATTTCTGAGCATTTCTGTAGCGAGAAAGAATCAGACAACCAGTGACAACCTAAACTTGGTCATTCAAATTCTACTCTCACCTGCTCAATTGATCTTTGAAGTTCTCATCTTAGAATTTCATTTGGTCAAGTTGTGAGCCAAGTCTCTGTCTGCTTCTCAAGCTTAGAGGGTGACCTCTCATGCCAAGCCTACCAGTGGGACACCTAGTCCTGTGACTTCCCTTCCTCTACCCCCTGACTCCATTTCTATTACCTAACCTGATCCACATCATTGTTTTTGGGATGCTCCCCCAACCTGCTTACTGATCATTCTGCCCCACGTTCCAAATCATTATCTACATTGCAGCCAGGATGGGCTTTCTTCTTCTTCTTCTTCTTCTTCTTCTTCTTCTTCTTCTTCTTCTTAAATATTTTATTTATTTATTTCTTATTTATTATTTCTTTCTTATTTCTTATTTATTTCTTTATTTCTTCTTCTTAAATATTTTTATTTATTTATTTATTTGTAATAAATCTATTATTTATTTTATTTATTTATTTATTTATTTATTTATTTATTCATGAGACACAGAACGAGAGAGAGGCAGAGACACAGGCAAGGGAGAAGCAGAGACAGGCAGAATGAAAAGCAGACTTCATGCAGGGTGGTCCCAATGTGGGACCTGATCCCAGGACTCCAGGATCATGCCCTGGGCTGAAGGCAAGTGCCAAACATCTGAGCCACCCAAGGATCCCCTAGGGTGGGCTTTCTAAATTACAGATTGAATCATGATCATAGATAATGATGGAAGTCCTTAGCATGCCCCATGTGGCCCTCTGTGGCTGGCCTTTTGTCTCTACCCTTCTGAATGACCTGCAGTTTCCTAAATAATTCTACAGTTCTCTTGCCTCCACATTTTTGTACATACTGCTCCTTTGGGCCAGAATGCCTCTTTTCCCTGCCTTCCTCATCATAACCTGGCTCCTGTCTGTCCTTTAATACTCAACTAAGGTGCCGCATCCCATGATGCTCTGGTCCCAAGAATAGCACCTTCAGCATACCGCATCATCACCGTATTTTTTTTTTTTAAGATTTTATTTATTTGAGGGCAGCCTGGGTGGCTCAGCGGTTTAGCACAGCCTTCAGCCCAGGGCCTGATCCTGGAGACCCGAGATCGAGTCCCATGTCAGACTCCCTGCATGGAGCCTGCTTCCCCCTCTGCCTGTGCTTATGCCTCTCTCTCTCTCTCTCTCTCTCTCAGGAATAAATAAATAAATAAATAAATAAATAAATAAATAAATAAAATATTTAAAATTTTTTTTATTTATTTGAGAGAGAGAGAGCATAAGCAGGGTGAGGGGCAGAGAGAGAAACAGACTCCCCACCGAGCAGGCTCAATCCTAGGACCCTGGGTTCATGACCCAAGTGGAAGGCAGACTCTTAACCAACTGAGCCACCCAGACAGCCCCATCACCATATTCTTAAGACCATATGTTAGCCATCAACTTACTTTTCCTTCTCCCCTTTAGACTTTGAGTTCCTCAAGAACAGGTGCCATATCTTGTTTTTCTTGGCTCCCCAAATAAACCCTGATTCTAAATAATATGATCCAGCATGACAAGTGCTCTCGCAGCACGGGGACTCAGTGTTAAGGAAGTCCAGGAGAGAGAGATAAATTGGGAATAGAGAGTCCAAGAAGCCTTACATGGAGGAGGAGGTAATTGAGTTATCTTGAAGAACAGTTTGCATTCCATTAGGTAGAACCAATGGAGACCCCACTAGACTGAAGAGCAAGTTTTTAAGATGGAGTAAAGGGCCCCAAGTTCTTTTCTAATGTTTTCACATTTTAATACACAAGAGAAGCACCTGGAGATCTGTTTAAAATGCAAATTCCAATATCCCAGAAATATTCAATCCATTAGGTCTAAGAAGGGCTCAGAAATATGCATTTAAGGAGTCTCAAGCTCTACCAACTGAGCTAGCTGGGCCCCCAGAAATATGCATTTTCAGTAAGCAGCTGCAGGTAATTCTTAGGCTGTTCTTCTTTGAACCAGACTTTGAGAAACAATGCTTATTAAATAACTGAGTCATGGGAATTCTGGGACCTTCCCAATATGTCCTAGATTATAGGAATCAAAATGTGAATTGCTATGGGCCAGAGAAATTGAGGACTCACTCCTTTGTGCACTCCCTTGGGATCTTATGCTGTCTGATGCTGAGAAATGCCAGTAAAGGCTATTGGTGTGGTCATTATCTGGGCGGGTGGCACTTAGCGCCACAGTATAAATAAATAAAAAAATTAAAGCACAGATAAGCAAATGGACTCTGGTCTTGACTGCTCTCTGTAGCGATGCCAGAGTCAAGTTCAGAGAAGGCTGGCACTCTTCTATTCCTTCTGTTTCAGTTTTCACATCACTTTTTCATTAGAACACATTCTGTTCATTAAGGAGATGAAGTCAGTTCCATTTTGGCTGTGAGCTAAAATGGAATCGATGCATCCAAAGGGTGGAAATTTCCCCACTGTTCCTACGCCTCCGAGAAAGAAGCATTAGCAATTTTAAGACCAAGAAGTTTCTCCAATATTGGTTTATTATATTCTTTTAAATAATAAAACATTCCACATAGAAGAATCTCCCTTTTCTTCTCCCTTAACATTTTTCATTTTTTAAAATTTATTTGAGCTTCTGATGTCCTTTTGCTTTTTATTTTTATTTATTTTTTACACACTGAGTTTTCGTTAGACAAATATTACATGAACCCATGATTTCATGAAAGATGAAAACATCAAAGATGAGCAGGCAGGTATTGAGCACCAATTTGAGGCCAGGGAAAGTCTATAAGGGTTTTTTTTTTTTTTCTATAAGGGTTTTTTGCACTTTATCTCATATAGTCTCCACAAGAACCACATGCACTGGATATTATGACTATGCCTCTTCTATCGATGGGGAAAATTAAATGTTTCCATAAGGAGGAGGTAGTCAGCCGTGTCCAATGTTACCAAAGGGGACGGGTAAGATGAAGACAGAGGCAGTCATTGAATTTGGAGATTGTTGATGAAAAGAACAAGAGCCTCAGCAGCATCATGGGGTAAGAGTCTTTTTGGAGGGGATAAAGAGAGACAATGTAAGTAAGGAGGTAGAGACAGCAGGTAAGGGCAGTTCTTATAGAAGAGTTTTGCTATAGGGGCATCTGGCTGGCTCAGTTGGTGGAACATGAGGCTCTTGATCTCAGGGTTGTGGGTTTGAGCCCCAGGCTTGTTGTAGAGATTACTTAAAAAATACAATCTTTTTTTTTTTAAAAAAAGCTTTTTTATAAAGCTGAACAAAGATTGGGACTTAGGGGACCAAGGAAGGGATTTTAAGTATGGGACCTGTTAGGGCATGCTTTGTATGCTCAAGGGAATTATCTAGTAGAGAGGGAAACTGGTTGCAGGAGAGAAGAGGGAATTGGGGAGCAAAGTCCCTGCGGGTCAGGCATTTTCACAGACAATGAGAAGCACAGGTGAGAACAGGTATAGGTCGGTGTGTGGCAGTGGTTGTGGGAAGATGCAACCTCTCTACCCTGGCGACTTCCAGTCTCTCAGTTAAAGGAGGGGAGGTGGGGGAGGGCAGAAGAGGGCAGGAAGTTTGTTTTGGTCGGAAGGCATGAAACTGAACTTTTGGACTATGGGGAATGAAATCGATTCAGGAAACATTGCAGGTGCTGCTGTGGTCCCACTGGGTTTTGTGACTGAAAATTCAGAAAAGGCCACTCAGCCTGGCTGGCTGTGTGTGTGTGTGTGTGTGTTTTTTTTTTTTTAATTTATTTTTTTTAATGATAGTCACACAGAGAGAGAGAGAGAGAGGCAGAGACACAGGCAGAGGGAGAAGCAGGCTCCATGCACCGGGAGCCCGACATGGGATTCGATCCCGGGTCTCCAGGATTGTGCCCTGGGCCAAAGGCAGGCGCTAAACCGCTGTGCCACCCAGGGATCCTATTTTGTTTTTTGTTTTATTTTTTAAGATTTTATTTATTTATTCATGAGAGACAGAAAGGGGCAGAAAGAGAGGCAGAGACATAGGCAGAGGGATGAGAAGCAGGTTCTATGCAAGGAGCCTGATGTGGGACACAATCCCAGGACTCCAGGATCATTGATCACTCCCTGAGCCGAAGGCAGATGCTCAACCACTGAGCCACCCAGGCACCCCTGTAAAGGGTCTGGTTTAGCCAGGTTGGGATTTTGTCAGGCTGATACCACCAAAGGAGAAAGGCTGGAGTGTAGAGTATGTGTGTAAGTCAAGGAGCCCTATGGGGCATGGAATCTAAGCAGGCAGAAGAGAAAGGTGGGGATGGGAGGGGCAGTGTGTGATGGGGGCAGAGTTTCTGTTTGGAAAGATGAAAAAGTTTTGCAGATGGGTGGTTAGTGATGATTGCACAACAGTGTGAATGTGCTTAATGTCACTGAACCGTACACTTTTTAAAAAAGATTTTATTTATTTATTCATGACAGATAGAGAGAGAGGCAGAGAAACAGGCAGAGGGAGAAGCAGGCCCCATGCAGGAAGCCCAACGTGGGACTCGATCCCAGGTCTCCAGGATCATGCCCTGGGCCAAAGGGCTCAACTGCTGAGCCACCTAGGCATCCCTGAACTGTACACTTTTTTAAAAAAGATTTTATTTATTTATTTGAGAGAGTGAGAGCAAGAGAGAGCATGTGCAGGGTGAGGGCCTCAGGGAGAAGCAGAGTCCCTGCTGAGCAGGGAGCCCAAAGCAGGGCTCAATTCCAGGACCCTGGGATCATGACCTGAGCCAAGGCAGATGCTTTTTTTTTCTTTAAGATTTTATTTTATTTTATTTTATTTTATTTTATTTTATTTTATTTTATTTTATTTATTCATGAGAGAATAATCCCTCCCCTGCAGGGAGCCTGATGTGGGACTCGATCCCTGGTCCCCAGGATCAGGCCCTGGGCTGAAGGTGGCGCCAAACCACTGAGCTACCCAGGCTGCCCTGAAGGCAGATGCTTAACCCATTGAGCCATCCAGGTGTCCCTGACCTGTACACTTTCAATGGTTAAAATGGTAAGGATTATATATATGCTACCACAATAAGAAGTTTTTAAAATATATTGAATATTTTTTTTAAAGTATTGAGGGACGCCTGGGTGGCTCAGTGGTTGAGCCTCTGCCTTTGGCTCAGGGCGTGATCCCGGGATCCTGGGATGGAGTCCCACATAAGGTTCCTTGCTGGGAGCTTGCTTCTCCCTCTGTCTGTGTCTCTGCCTCTCTTTTTCTGTATCCATTGTGAATAAATAAATAAAATATTTAAAAAAAATTATTGATACCTGGCACTATCCCAGATAAAGTAGAATCCCTGGAGTTGGGGCCTAGACATGAGGATTTTACTAGACTGGAATCCTGAATTAGCATGTTTTCCCTCATTCGTTCTACAAACACATATCGACGTGTATTATGAGCTAGGCACCAGTGAATTTTTATTTATTTATTTGTTTGTTTGTTTGTTTTTAAAGATTTTATTTATTCATTCATGAGAGACACAGAGAGAGAGGCAGAGACACAGGCAGAGGGAGAAGCAGGCCCCACACAGGGAGCCCGACGCAGGACTGGATCCCGGGACTCCAGGATCACGCCCCGGGCCGAAGGCAGGCACTCAACTGCTGAGCCACCCAGATGTCCTGGCACCAGTGAATTTAAAAGGTGAATTTAGGGGCGCCTGGGTGGCTCAATCAGGGGGGGAGTCGTCTTCCCCCTCTCTTTCTGTGCTTTCTCTCTCTCAAATGGATAAATAAAATATTTTTTATTTTATTTTTTATTTATTTATGATAGTCACACATTGAGAGAGAGAGAGAGAGGCAGAGACACAGGCAGAGGGAGAAGCAGGCTCCATGCACCAGGAGCCCGATGTGGGATTCGATCCCGGGTCTCCAGGATCACGCCCTGGGCCAAAGGCAGGCGCTAAACCACTGCGCCACCCAAGGATCCCTAACTAAAATATTTTTTAAAAAATAAATAAAAGGTGACTTTAAAAGGACAAGGTTCCTGCTCTGGTGCAGCCTACAATCCTGTGGTGGGGTTGGGTTGGGGGGGGATGGTGGAGGACAAATCGGTAAACAAATATTTAACCACAATTTCAGAAGCTTGTTGCAACCGTTTAAGTGAGTCTGGACTAGGTTGGTGAGTCAGAGATGGCCAGAGGGGCTGTGGGATGGGCAGGCTTGAGATCTTTACCGCCGACAGAAACCGCAGGTTGCTGTGATGGAGCTTGGAGACGTGTGGTTGCATGTTGCTGTGTCGGAAGGGAGCAGTGAGTGACAGTGAGAAGTAAAAGATGACTCCCGGGCTTCCAGCTTGAGGACAGGAGGACCGACCCAGGAGACACAGTGAAGCAAACACAGGATTTGGGGCAGAAGAAGTGTTTCCAACGCTAGCCTTTCTGCTAACCGACTGTGTGATCTCTGACAAGTGATATGATCTGCGTGTGACTTACTTTTCTTATCTGGAAAAATGAGGAAAATGATCCAACTCAAAACAGAGCTGATATGAAAATGAACCAACATTAGGTAATGCATCGTAAAAGTGCTGCAAAATATTTTTCTTTTTAACGATTTTGTATTTATTAGAGAGAGAGAGAGAGCATGATTAGGGGGAGGGACAGAGGGAGAGGGAGAAGCAGACTCCCTGCTGAGCAGAGAGCCCAATGTGGGACTCGATTCCAGGACCCTGAGATCACGACCTGAGCCGAAGGCAGATGCTTAACCGACTGAGCCCCCCAAGAGCCCCCAGGACATCCTTTTATAAGTGAGCACCAGTGTACAGTTTCTCCCACAAAGCCTTAAGGCTCCTCTAGAGAGGAAACATCCCACTGCCCCCCCATAGCTGGGCAGGTTATCCCCCTAGATAGAAAAGTGTCTCGTTCCAATTCAAGACCATCGCTGCCAAGGCCAGGAGGTTGGGCACATCCAAATATCCAGCGGTTTCATGTTTTATGTGAAAGCGTACTTCACAGCTTTAATTAGCAAGTAGAATAACTTCAACTTGTTCCTGTTGTCAACCTGACCTGTCATCATCAACCACAGGGCAATTAGCAAAAGAAGCGAGAGGCTTCTGTTGGAACAAGGAGTCCCAACCGGTCCAATGATTTCTTCCGTAGGCTAGAAAATTGGGCAACTCCCTCTGATTGCCAGTAGAGGTCCATCTAGACAGGCAAGAGCTTCCCCTGAGGTTGCAGCACTAACTGTAAAGGAATGCTGGTGTTTGGCTCCAAAAATGGATTTGACCTCGCTGCTGCCGGGACTGGCTGCTCTTGAGTGCCAGGAAATGTCGCTTGCCAGGTCCCAGCGATGGAGAGTGGAGGAAATATCCAGTTGCACCCCATGCAATAGAAGCCCTATATCCCTGGAACCAAAAGAGGAATCAGGAATGAGCAAGACTCCCCTCCCCTCTCATTCTTCCTAACCCCCAAATCTTTAACCACAAGTTTCAACCCTTTGTGGTTACCGAAGCCCAGAAGTAATATTTTCCCATTTATTTAATAAACCCCAAAGCTGCACTTTCCCTGCCTTCTTGTGTGAAACACTTCTTCCGTCTCTGCTAGATTATTCTTCTGGTTTTATGGCCTGAGGGTAGAACGTTATGGAACTTACTCTCTCTTCTCAAACCTTTTCAGATTTAGATGTTTCAGCTGCAAGGTTTGTGGCGTCCTCCCTTCTGGCAAGGATCCTCAACGTCTGAACATTTTGTCTTTAGGAGTCTAAATGTAATAATGCATGTAGTGTGTTTAAGTCAGAGCCTGGCCCTCAGTAAGCTCTTAAGAAATGTTTGATGTTATTATTATTACTGTTATTATGGCATCTGGACCATGGCATTAAGGTAATTGTGGGTCAGGACCGAGGGGAACAAGACTGGTTGCAGGGATTCATTGTCCCCCAAAGCTGCTCCCAAGGTGGCCAGACAACCTGAACCAGACTGTCACCAAGAGCAACTCTCCCTGGGCAGTCTGACCACAGTTGCCTTTTACTGGCTGTGTTTTATATGACGATACAGCTAAGGGTTTTCATTGGCAACTAAAATGTCAACTCCATTGCTCCTCTAACACTTCTTGTTATGAGCAGCGTAATCAGGAAAATAACCGATTTGAAGTGAGTGCCGACTATGTTTTAGGACCCTGTGCTAGGCACCTGGCACAATTTATCTCATCCTACGAAGTTTCAGAGCCCATTGAAATAACGATAGGGTGTTGTGAGGACTGGTGGGTCATGTACATTTTCTTGCTTTCTTTAGGCTCATTTTGTCTGAAAAATTAGATAAGCTTGCTTGTAAATTAATTCTAATGCTTTTTGTTTTTCCAGTTTCGCCTCCAACCCCTTCTTCCCTCCCCTCTCCCCTCCGCCACCTCCTCCTCTTTCTTCTTTGTCTAGCTGAGTGTTTTATGAGACTTCAACCTGTCATAAAACGCGGGGAAGTTTATTAATGCCATCTCTGTTCTCCTGCTCTGAGCGCCAAAGAAATCAAGCGACTCGCTTCAAAGTCTTGCTGGCAGACTTTCTGGGGTTAGGAATCAGCTCCTGAGCTCCTGAGTCTTTGGCTCTGTTCAAGAATCCATTCCCAAGTTAGCATGAGCATTTGGACTTTCAGAAAATGAAATCTCTGCAAGCATCATCATGAGCTCAGATCAATATAAATATCAGAATTGCCTAGAGACCAGAAGGCAGCATCTTTATTCACTCACTCTGATATTTAGAAATGTCAGATGGGGAAAATCTTTTGCTTTTGTGAAACTGTGCTCATATACACACAGGCTGAAGATGAATCAGGCAGGCGGCTCCAAGGCTTGTAGAATGCATGTGAGAAATGAAAAATAGAGTAAAAGATGTCGATGGTCTGTGCAGGGAAAACTCTTCATGAGCCTCTGGCCTGTTTCAGAGGTCATGAAAAGAAGAGCAAGCAGACCCGAACCACAGGAGTAACTGAAGGATTAGAAACTCAATGTAAGGGACACCTGGGTGGCTCAGCAGTTGGACATCTGCCTTCGACCCAGTGCGTGATCCTGGAATCCCTGGGTTGAGTCCCACATCCGGCTCCCTGCATGGAGCCTGCTTCTGTCTCTGCCTATGTCTCTGCCTCTCTCTGGTCTCTCATGAATAAATAAATAAAATCTTAAAAGAAAAAAAAAAAGAAAGAAAGAAACTCAATGTAAATGGAAGATGAAAGAACTTGGATGGGCTTTCATTTAGTGTTAAAGGGACAAAGGCTCCTATCTTCAGGTACCAGGAAGATGATCACCACCATTTTCCTTAATTAGTGGATACCAGACAAATTCTAGCTCCGTGAATTAAGGTTGGATCCAACTTCCCACTTTCTGACATAGAGTTGAGTACTGGAATGTGTTACTGAGGTCACAGGATCTCTTTCAATTGGGGTGATTAAATACCCATTTGTTTGACATAAGATTGAAGGCAAGTGAGTGAGCTCTCTTAGCTCTATATATACACATAGTTACCCTGCTAACAGTGTGACAACAAATAGCCCTGTTTATCCAATAAACAGGTGCATCTGAGGACTTGGGCAGCTTTAAATTTCCCAAGTCAATCATGGATAAATATAAAATCTGTGGATTTTATGGAATAGACACTGAACTCCAGCAGCCCAGGGAGAGAATGTAGGAAGGGATTCCCTGGCTCATCTCACACGGCCTCTGCTCATTGTCTTCTCTGACCTGTCCTTCGGACCCTCTAGCAGCTGAGGCCGAAGCTATGCGACCTCAAGGATCTGTGCCTAGGAGGAAAGCTGAGAACCTAAGCCCGGCGGGAATGTCGGCAATGTGGGCTTGGCAAATGGGGAATGTTGAGAATGAGCCCACAGTCCAGAGTTCAGATCTCACAGTGTGGCTTTGCCCTGCCCTGACATCCTCCATCACAGATGAGGGGCTCTCTGCTTTGGGAGCTATGAATCCTGCTTCTGAATCATATTGCTTTTCTGAGCCCATGTGTCTTATTCTAGCAGGAAAGACTTTATCCTGTCTAGCTCAGGCTGCAGAGGACTAGCTCTGCTGTCAAAATACTCCTTAAACTCAAGATCCAACAGCTGTCTTGATTATCAAATAGTTCTATCTGATGTTTAGCAAGTCACCCCATCACAGTACTCATCAAAATGAATTTCCCTCACACGGGGCACCTGGCTGGCTCCGTTGGTGGAGCGTGCGACTCTTGATCTCGGGGTTGTGAGATTGAGCCCCATGTTAGGTGTAGAAGTTACTTGAAAAAAATCAAAATCTGAGGGGGTGCCTGGGTGGCTGGCTCATGGGTTAAGCGTCTGACTCTTGGTCTCAGCTCAGGTCTTGATCTCAGTGTTCTGAGTTCAAGCCCAACCTTGGGTTCTACAACATGGAAGCTAGTTTTTAAAAAAGTTATTGAAAGCAAACAAAAAAACCCTGAAGTAGGTTTTTATTTATTTTTAAATAAAATAAGTAGCTTTCACAAGTAGCTTTTTATTTTTTTAAAGATTTATTTATTTAATTTACTTGAGAGTGAGAGAGAGAGAGAGCACATAGCTGGAGAGGGAGAAGCCAACTCCTCGCTGAGCAGGGAGCCTGACGCGGGGCTGGATCTCAGAACTTGATCCCAGGACCCTGGGATCATGACCGGAGCCAAGAGCAGATACATAACCAACTGAGCTACCCAGGCACCCCAACAAGTAGCTTTTTCAATAACAAAAATTTCTGGGAGGATACTTAGGAAATTTACATATTAGTTTCCTCCCGAGGGAACCTGGTAGGTAGGGGACTGGGCTGGGAAGGGACCTATTTCTCCTTGTATACCCTTTTGTTTCCTTGGGATTATTTATATGTATGTATTACCTTTTCAAAAATAAATGCAATCATTTTTTTCAACGTAAGGTTTGTAAAATTCTTTTTTTAAATTTATATTCAATTAATTAACATACAGTGAATTGTAAGTTTCAGAGGTAGAGTTTAGTGATTCATCAGTTGCATATTATCACCCAGTGCTCATTCCATCACATGCCCTCCTTGATGCCTGTCACCCAGTTACCCCATCCCCCCACCCCTCTCCCCAGGTTTGTAAAATTCCATGTGGAATTAACTTGGCTCCTTGTCTTCCAAAGTAGGCTTTTTCCCTTTCTTATTCAGCTTCCCATTTCACTGAGAGTCACAACCGCAACCTCCTACCACCCACTAACTACGTGATAGGGGCTGTGCTCAGGATCTCCTGTCCATTACCTCATGGTCTCAAGCCAGTGACAAGCTTCCATGGTTTTCCAACTTCTATGGATGAAGAAACCAGGGCTTAGACAGGTCCCATAACCAGCAAGAATCAGATCTGCGACGCAAACTTGGTTTTATCTGGCTGGGCCCCACCTAACCCCAAACCTTCTTCCTCAGGAACAGTTAGAACACGGAAGTGCTAAGTGCATCAAATATATTAAGAACTTTCTCACAAATTCCTTTGTCAGCCGAAACCTTAAAAGGCATGGACGTGTTGAAAAACATTTCGGGATGGGGGGGCGCCTAGGTGACTCAGTGCTTGAGCTTCTGCCTTCAGCTCAGGTCCTGATCCCGGGGTCCTGAGATCAAGTTCTGTATCAGGCTCCTCACAGGGAGCCTGCTTTTTTATCTGCCTATGTCTCTGTCTCTCTCTCTGTGTGTCTTTCATGAATAAATAAGTAAATAAAATCTTAAACACACACACACACACACACACACACACACACACACCATTTCATGCGCATTCTTAGCCTGATAGCAAAGCTGGGTTTTTCAGTACATGTGCCTTTTCACATTGGAGCATAGATCATTCTGTGCCACAATGACTGACTAGCCAGCTTATTAAAAAGCGTCAGGCCTCTGATCCCCCAGAACCAAACCCTCAGTGAGGTCCCTCTCAGCAGGACCTGTGGTAAGTGGTATTCAGATGGAAAAAGGGACACTTTTGGTTTGAGTTAAAGACACTACCAATGCATACACCAGCTCTATTTCTGGCTTAAGGGGGAAGGCTTTGGGGCTCAGAGCTAAGCTGAGAGAATCTTAGAGGCCCCATGAAAGGACAAGCCCCTGCATTACTGGCAGTTTCTATGGACACAAGAAGAAAGGACAGGATTGCAATGAAAAATAAGTAAGCAGCCAGCAATTCGAGACAAGGCTGCAGAAGGCCAGGTGGAATGACAGCTGATAATATATCACACGCTCTCTTGAAGGCACAGTCACCCAAAGATAGAAAAAGGGTTTTATAAACAGCCATCAATTATTTCAACTTTCTGTGGTAAAAATCAAGGCAGGGATCTGGTCGTCGTCCTTAAATAAACCTGCCTTCCCTCGTGTAGCTTACTGACACAGTTAGAAGGAGGGCTTATGGGGGCATCTGGGTGGCCCAGTGGTTGAGCATCTGCCTTTGGCTCAGGTCGTGATCCTGGGGTCCTGGGGTCAAGTCCCGCATGATGAATAAAATCTTAAAAAACATCTTCACATGGGAATCCCTGGGTGGTGCAACGGTTTGGCGCCTGCCTTTGGCTCAGGGCGCAATCCTAGAGACCTGGGATCGAATCCCACATCAGGCTCCTGGTGCATGGAGCCTGCTTCTCCCTCTGCCTATGTCTCTGCCTCTCTCTCTCTCTGTGTGACTATCATAAATAAATAAAAATTTAAACAACAACACCAACAACAAAAAAACATCTTCACATACATTATCTCATGTGATCAGGCAAAAGTCCTCATCCTCCTTGTCCTGGAGTCCACCAACCTCTGTCTCTATACCTACCCCCACCAAGCAACCACCCGAGGCACATGGGATATGCTGCCTTAGAATAGCAGACCCCAGGAAGCAGCAGCAAGCAAGGTTCAAAGTCTGCAGGTTCTGAATATGGTCCAGTATTTGAAGACACAAACTTATTTTTCCTTTTTTTAAGATTTTATTTATTCATGAGAGACACACACACACACACACACAGAGGCAGAGACACAGGCAGAGGGAGAAGCAGGCTCCACGCAGGGAGCCCGATGTGGGACTCGATCCCGGGTCTCCAGGATCAGGCCCCAGGCGGAAGGCGGCGCTAGACCGCTGGGCCACTGGGGCTGCCCTACAAATTTGCTTTTCAACAATGAGGCTCACGGTGGTGATTGAGTGTTGACAACCGGAACTTTAGAGAGGAGGCTCTGGGTGGCTCAGTGGGTTAACCATCTGCTTGGGTTCAGGTTATGATCTGAGGATCCTGGGATCCAGCTCCATGTTGGGCTCTCTGCTCAGCGGGGAGCCTCCTTCTCTCTCAACCCCCCTCCCCCGCAGCTCATGTGCTCTCTCTCAAAGGAATTAATAAAATCTTAAAAAAAACAAAAAACAAAACAAAACAAAACAAAAAACTGGGCAGCCCTGGTGGCTCAGCGGTTTAGCGCCACCTTCAGCCCAGGGCATGATCCTGGAGACCCGGGATCTCCCTGCATGGAGCCTGCTTCTCCCTCTGCCTGTGTCTCTGCCTCTCTCTCTCTGTGTCTCTCATGAATAAATGAATAAAATCTTAAAAAAAAAAAAAAAAACTTATGAGGTTTCACCCACCTTCCTTTTCAAAGTTTGCATTTATGACATTCTTGAAATTAATCACTGGCAAGTATAAGCCACCACCTGAGTAAGCCATGTGACTGAGAAGCACAGATAGACACAGCCTGAGCCACCAAGACATGTCCTTTCCCAGTGCTCAGCATCTGCCCAGCAGATCCCAACAGGATGCTGACTTCCAGATTATGCAAGGCTGACTGTCGTAATTCCACTGACATGACCCTGGGAGTTTGACTCTCAATGAATAGTTATGACTTCTAGAGAAGATAAGAGCTAACGGTAGGCCATGGCTGATGGAGATTTTGCAGGAGAAAGCCAACCTTTCCATTAAGTGGTATTTTAAACCTTTCCAAAATTTCATTATTTCCCCCCAAAAGAGGAAAAAGTAAATTGAATTCAAATTCTTCTTGGTGTTGGAAATTAAAAACTAAGAAACAAGACTTCGTTGGGCAGAGCTGAGCTTTAGAAGTCCACAAACAGTTTTAATACATGAGATTTCTTTCATCTTCCAAGAACCAATTTCTTCTTTTCCCCTTTAGGGGCAATATTATCCACATCGAGAATGAGGAAATTCTCGCAAAGAGGAAATTCAAAGTTTATCTTTTAAGAACATATTTTTTTTCCCTAGATGGCCACTTATGCATTACTCTTAACCGAAAATTATGAGCTATACCAAGCAACTAGTATTACAATGCTGAATAGAAAATAAATTCTGTTTGTATATTTTTTGTCTGAATTTTCTTTCTTCTTTCTTTCTTTCTTTCTTTCTTTCTTTCTTTCTTTCTTTCTTTCTTTCTTTCTTCTTTCTTTCTCCCCATTAGGTAAATTTGAACTTAATCACTTTTTCAGTTCTCAAATCTGCAGCTTACAGATCAACAGCTTTGGCCAAATTGCCACTCTGCAACCCTGAAATAGCCTGGAATAGCCTGGTGGTTTATCAAGGATAAAGAAAACAAAGCTACATACTGTACCCTTCAAGTTAAGCCCGGATTTTCCCTTCTAGTCTAGAAGCTGGAAGGGCACGTTCCAATCGGTTGGGATCCCTGGGGGTATGTGCATCAGGCATCTGCTCCCTACATGACGTGATCCCTCCCTCAAAAACTCAGCCTGCAGCAGAGGCAGCTTAAGGTTCCCCACTGAGAGAAGGGTGCAATGAATGACAAGCTTAAGGCTTATTTTCAGCTTCAACCCACAGCCCATTTATTGTGTGATCCTGAGCAAAACCTCTTAGCCTGGTTGTCCTACTTTTCTGCCTTCGAGAATATGGATATGATCTTACTGACTGCAGCCCATCTCACTGAGATGTCCTAGGCAGAAAGGAGGTCATCAGTAAAAAGCTCTGTGAGGACCCCAAAGAAAAGGCAGTGAGTTCATCCAAGGCTTTATTATGAGAAGTGCAAACAGCTCTGAACTTCAGTCCAGTAAAGACATTGAGAGACTACAAAAGTTCGTTTGGGGCTGAACAATACACTAACCGCACCCATGATAAAATCAAAACAAAACCAAGGCAACAACCTGTGTTGGTTGGCCTTTACACCCAGGAGGAACTGCTCAGCCGCAGGGCTGTCTTCTGAGCCCCGGCAGAATGTTTTCCCAGGGAGGCTCCTGTGTTTATTAGCTGACATGGATCACACAGCTATTACTGCACCAACAGGCCCCCGAGGCTGGCCCCCTGAGGTGGGGAAGATGGCAATGAAGGAGAGGTGACACTGAGGCATCCAATATCACCACCCAGGCAAGGGACTGTCTAGAGCTGAGCAGAGACATGTGAAGAAGTCTCAAGTGCTGTCCTCGGGCAAGACCCAAAGCAATCCCCCCTCCAGTGTTTCTGCTCCTTGTTGGAGGCTTGCTGGTCATGCAGATGCCATAGGTACCTTCCACTCATCTGCACATCCTGATCCTAGAAGCTGAGACAAGCTCCCTGAGGGAGAAAGACCCATACTCTGAGTGGACGCAGCCTCGCTCCTGAGGGGCTGGGAAGAGGGTGTGAACATGGGCTAAAGGGCTGGAAATGTACTGAGGAGGTTTCTGTTACCCTTGGTCCCTATAATGACCAATTTTTAAAAATAGGAATATTCTATTTTTTTCCTATTCTATTGACAGCACACACAGACACTAACCAGGGCCTTTGCAAATTTCTGCCCTTGGGGGCATCTGGGTGGCTCAGTGGTTGAGCATCTGCCTTTGGCTCAGGTTGTGGTCCGGGGTTTTGGGATCAAGTCCTACATCAGGCTCCCCCTGCTCAGTGGGGGAACCTGCCTCTATCTCTATGTGTCTCTCATGAATAAACAAATAAAATCGTAAAAAAAAACAAAACAAAACAAAACAAATTATGCCCTTGATCAGAAAGGACCATGGATGAAAAGGTGCGGGTAAACTGATAGAAACCCATTACTCCCTTCAGAAAAGGAAGTAACATCAATCTTGTCAGGGAATGACCTGACATAAGGAATCTGCAGCTGGCAAGTTTTTCCTCTGGGGACGTTTTTTTGCTATTCTCAGAGGCGACTCCTCACCTCTTGGGTTTTAGGTCTCCCAGGAGGCCAGGCAGGTGTCAACTGTACTAACTAGGAATCTCAATACCGATATAAACACCAAACCCGTCATTTGGTTCATAGCAGCCTTCATTACAGGAGGTTACATAGGGAGGCATTTAATAAACTTGTCTCTGTTAACTAAATTGAATTTAAATAAAAATGTTAAGAAGTCTAGGGCGCCTTGGTGGCTCAGTTGGTTAAGTGTCCAACTCTTGATTTCTGCTCAAGTCATGATCTCAGGGTCCTGGCTAGAGCCCTGCATCAGGCTCCCTGCTCAGTGGGGAGTCTGCTTGTCCCTCTCCCTCTGCCCTTCCCCCAATCATGTGTGCTCTCTGTCTCTCTCAAATAAATAAATGAAAATAAATAAATAAATAAATAAATAAATAAATAAATAAAATCTTAAAAAGAAAAGAAACTTGTCTCTGTATCTCACATGACCCAGCAGTTTCATTCCTAGGTAATACCCAAGAAAAATGAAAACACACATCCATGCAGAAACTTATGCACAAATGATCATAGCAGTATTATTTATGACAGCCACAGAAAGTGGAAACAACTCAAATGCCCATCAGTGGATGAATGGATTAAAAAATGCAGTCTATCCAAATAATAGAATATTAATAGTAATTAAAAGGAATGAAGGGGCACGTGGGTGGCTCAGTTGGTTGAGCCTGTGACTTTTGATATCAGCTCGGATCTTTTTCTTTTTTTTAGATTTTATTTATTTATTCATGAGAGACAGAGAGAGAGAGAGAGAGAGAGAGAGAGAGGCAAAGACACAGGCAGAGGGAGGAGCAGGCTCCATGTAGGGAGCCCAACGTGGGACTTGATCCCGGGACTCCAGGACCATGCCCTGGGCTGAAGGCAGGCCCTAAACCGCTGAGCCACCCAGGGATCCCTCAGGTCAGATCTTGATCTCAGGATTATGAGTTGAGACTCTGTGTTGGGCTCCATGCTGGGTGTGTAGTTTACCTAAAATGAAGTAAAATAAATAAAATAAAATAAAATAAAATAAAATAAAATAAAATAAAATAAAATAAAAAAGAAAAGGAATGATGTACTGATACATGTTATGATGTGGATGACCTTGAAAACATTGTGCTAAATGAACTAAGCCAGTCACAAAAGATCCTATATTATATGATTCCTTTTATATGAAATGTTCAGAATATACAGTCTATAAAATAGAAAGTAGATTAGTGGTTGCCTGAGGCTTGGGGCAGAGGTAGGGGGAAAATGCACATGACTGCTAGGGAGGATAGGGTTTCTTTTCTGGATCCCAAAAATGTTCTGTAATTGGTTGTTGTGATGGTTGCACAACTCTGTGAATATACTAAAGGCCATTGAATGATATATTTTATTTTTTTTAATTTTTTATTTTTTATTCCTCTGACACAGAGAGAGAACACAAGTAGGGGGAGCAGGGGGAGCGGCAGGCAGAGGGAGAGGGAGAAGCAGGCTCCCCACTGAGTGGGGAGCCCGATGTGGGGCTCTATCCCAGGATCCTGGGATCATGACCTGAGCTGAAGGCAGACGTTTACTGACTGAGCCACCCAGGCGCCCCTGAATGATATATTTTAAATGGGTGGGGGCACCTGGTGGCTCAGTGGTTGAGCGTCTGTCTGCCTTTGGCTCAGGTCATGATCCCAGGGTCTGGGATCAAGTTCTGCATCAGACTCCCCACAGGGAGCCTGTTTCTTCCTCTACCTGCATCTCTGCCTCTCTCTGTGTGTCTCTCACGAATAAATTGTTTAAATGTTTAAAAAAAATAAATGGGTGAATGTATGGCATGTGAATTACATCTCAATAAAGCTGTTTAAAGAAAGAAAGGAAGGGGGCAGCCCGGGTGGCTCAGTGGTTTAGTGCCGCCTTCAGCCCAGGGCGTGATCCTGGAGACCCGGGATCGAGTCCCACATCGAGTCCCACATCGAGTCCCACATCGGGCTCCCTGCATGGAGCCTGTTTCTCCCTCTGCCTGTGTCTCTCTGCCTCTCTCTCTCTCTCTGAGTCTCTCATGAATAAATTAAAAAAAAAAAAAAAGGAAAGAAAGAAAGAAAGAAGGAAAGAAATAAAACAACGAACTCAGCCTCTGGAGCCAGACTGCCTGGCTTGAATCTTGCTCTACCACTTACTAGCTGTGCACCTCGTGGCAAGTTACTTGGACCCTAGGGGCCTCATTTTTCTCATCTCTGACGTGGGAATGATAGAATTTCTATCCTCATAGGGTTATTATGAGTTATGCAAAGCATTTATTTATTTATTTTTATGCAAAGCATTTAGAACAGTGCAGAGTACATAGTAAACCCCACATAAAAGTTAACGATTACTGACATTATTATTAATCACATCATGTCTCCCAGGACACCCCCTAGCTGGTTTTGAGGTACTAAGGAGCTGAATCAGAAGGATGCTTAGAAAGCATGAACTCAGAAGCAGGTGGATATTCTTGTGGGATATTCATCCGACTTTGGAAAGCCCTCATTCACTCATTTGTCAAAGTCCTATGAATGCGGGCTGGGTGCTGAGAAGATAGTAACGATCAAAATAGATACAATTTCCGGGCAGCCTGGGTGGCTCAGCGGTTTGGCCCTTGCCTTCGGCCCAGGGTGTGGTCTTGGAGTCCCAGGATTGGGTCCTGCATGGGGCTCCCCACAGGGAGCCTGCTTCTCCCTCTGTCTCTGTCTCTCTCTGTGTCGCTCGTGAATAAATGAATAAAATATTTTTAAAAAGTAGATACAACTTCCTGTTCACAAGGCCATTTCAGTTCCAGCAGGAGAGTGACTCGATCTCACATACGTCATGAGAAGGTCCCCGTGGCTACCATGCAGATACTGTGTGGAGGTGAGCTGGAGAAGAAGCAGGGGCCTGGTTTGGCTGTAAGCCACGGCCGCCGGACGCAGGTGTTTGGTAGTGGTCTCCACTGGGGTGGTAGAGTAGGAAGTGAGAGAAGTGGACAGATTAGGGCAGTAATTTGGAGTTAGAGCCCATAGGACTTGTGGATAGTTGAATTTGGATAGTGAGGAACAGAAAGGAATCACACCCAATGGGTTGTGCTGGAGGAGCTGGGGGTTTGCTAGTGCCATTTACTGCAGAGGGGAGGAGTGAGAGAAGGATGTTGTTGCAGGGGAGAGGCCATGAGTTTGTTTTGGGTGTTTTAAGTTCGAGATGCTCATTAGACAATCCAGGTGGAGGTGTCAAGTAAGCAATTGGCTCAGGGCCTCCGGAGTTTAGGGGAGAGACTTAGACAGATATAAATGTGAGAGTCGTCAGAATGAATCAGGTATTTAGGACCAGGGGCCTAGAGAAAGTCTGCAGTGGAGAAGAGAGGAGACCCTCCTCCCTCTGATACCCAGGGGCTGATCAGAGGAGGAGCCAGCATGGGGTGGAGGGTACAGGGAAGGGGTAAGCAGTGAGTGGGACAGGAACCAGAACAGAGTGGCGACCCAGAGGCCCACAGAGGGCAAGTCTTTCTAGGAGGGTGAGGAGTGGGCCAGGAGTACTGTTTATGTTCCAGCAACTGTGTCTGTCACCCCGCAGGGCCCCGACTGCGCACTGACAAAGAGCACTCCTCTGCAGGGGGTTTGTGGCTTTCTTCAATGCTTCCCATTCTGTTCAACCCACGTAGCCCCCTCATGGTCCTTTCTGGTCTCTGGGTGGACTGGTTTGTGTTAGGGATTCTCCCACAGTCCCACTGGGGTGGTGCCTCATGGGACCGCACTGACTCTTGCCCTTGAATCCTCACTAAACCAACCACTCACACAAGCATCTATGCCTGCAGATGGCGCCACTGAGGAGCTGGGGAGGTGCAGGCATTTACACTGTAGAAAGAACTTCAGATTCCTACCGGGGTGGGGCGCCTGGGGGCCTCAGTCAGTTAAGGATCTGCCTTCCAGTGTGGTCAGGATCTCAGAGTCCAGGGTTCGAGCCCCGCATTGGGCTCCCTGTTCAGCGGGGAGCCTGCTTCTCCCTCCCCCCTGCTTGTGCTCTCTCGCTGCCTCTCTCCTTATCGCAAATCAATCAATCAATCAATCAATCAATCAATCATTTGGAGCTGGACAAGAAAGAGAAGAAAAAGCAGAGAGGAAGGCTGAATGATGTGAGGCACATGGAGACTGAACCGTGGAAACACCAGGGGACTTTCAGGAAAAAAAAATTTCCCTGGGAAGAAATTTATTTATTTATTTATTTTCAAGATTTTATTTATTTATTTGAGAGGGAGAGAGAGAAGGGGAGAGAGCACAAGTGAGGTGAGGGGCAGAGGGAGAAGCAGACTCTCCCCCCCCCGCCTGCTGAGCAGGGAGCCTGATGCAGGGGCTGGATCCCAGGACCCAGGGACCTGGACCCGGAGATGACCTGATCCAAAACCAAGAGTCAGATGGTCAACCGAGTGAGCCACCCAGGTGCCCCCCAGCTCCAAATTTTTGGTTCAGTTTCCAGTGTAGAGCATTTGGGCGCGATCTCTTACCTCTTCGGTGCTTGCAGACCTAGGGGTTTGGGGCCTCGTCTTTCTTCAAAAGACTTACCGAGTCTTTTCCTAAACAGTGTCCTTCCTGTCATTTTCTGTGCCACTGTTAGGACACAAATGTGTGTGTAAACAACCGCTCTGATGATCTGGGAGGAACTAAAGGCAGGAGGGCGTTGTCTCTGCTCCCAGAGAGCGTCAATGTAGTTAATGAAATGGTATTTACACCCAAAGTGTGAAAATGAGTACGGGATGCCAGACAGAGAAGTCTGGAGTTGGTGTTTGGGGAATAAAGTGCTGGAGAGGGGTTCCTGAGGTTGGAGTGGGAGGTGAGGATGGCTGGCTGCCTCGCCAGCTGGCACCTGGACCCGTCTCTGCTGGCTTCCTGTCTCCATGGGCTCCCTTTCTAGTTTATTTTCCATTAATTTAGCTTTCTTCTCCCCAAACCTGTCTTTTTAAAAAAGTTTTATTTATTTTATTTATTTTATTATTTTAAGTAAGCTCTACACCTGACATGAGGCTCAAACCCATGACCCTCAGATCAAGAGTCACATGCTCTGAGCGCCTGGGTGGCTCAGATGCTTTAGTGGCTGCCTTCAGCTCAGGGCGTGATCTCCAGGTCCTGGGATGAAGCCCTCTCCCTCCCCATCTCCCCGTTCCCGGCCTCCTCCACCCTCACTTGTGCTCTCTCTCAAATAAATAAATAAATAAATAAAATCATAAAAAAAAAGGGGTTGCTTGGTTGGCTCAGTTGGTTAAGCGTCTGCCTTTTGGCTCAGGTCATGAGCCTGGGGTCCTGGGATTGAGCCCTGCATCAGGCTCCCTGCTCAGTAGGGAGAACCTGCTTCTCCTTATCCTTTTGCTGCTCCCCCTGCTTGTGCTCTCTCTCTGTTAAATAAATAAATAAAATCTACATGTGGCTGTCCGATTTTCCCAACACCATTTGTTGAAGGGATTGTCTTTTTTTCCCATTACATTTTCTTTCCTATTTTGTCAAAGATTAGTTGACCATATAGTTGAGGGTTCATTTTTGGGTTCTCTATTATGTTTCGTTGATATGCGTGTCTGTTTTTGTGCCAGTACCATACTATCTTGATGATTATAGCTTTGTAATATAGCTTGAAGTCTAGAATTGGGATGCCATCAGCTTTGGTTTTCTTTTTCAACATTCCTTTGGCTATTCAGGGTCTTTTCTGGTTCCATACAAATTTTAGGATTATTTTTTCCAGCTCCGTGAAATCAGTTGATGGTATTTAGATAGAGATTGCATTGAATATATAGATTGCTCTAGGTAGGGTAGACATTTTAATGATATTTGTTCTTCCAATCCGTGAGGATAGAATATTTTTCCATTTATTTGTGTCTTCTTCAATTTTTCTTTCTTTTTGTTTTTTAAAAGATTTTATTTATTTATGAGAGAGAGAGAGAGAGAGAGAGGCAGAAACATAGGCAGAGGGAGAAGCAGGCTCCTTGCAGGGAGCCTGATGCAGGACTCGATCCCAGGACCCCGGGATTACCACCTGAGCCGAAGGCAGACACTCAACCATTGAACCGCCCCAGGTGCCCCTTCTTCAATTTCTTTCATGAGTGTTCTATAGTTTTCAGAATACAGATCCTTTGCCTCTTTGGTTAATTTTATTCCTAGGTATCTTATGGTTTTTGGTGCAATTGTAAATGAGATCAACTCCTTAATTTCTCTTTCTTCTGTCTCATTGTTAGTGTATAGAAATGCAATTGATTTCTTTGCATTGATTTTATATCCTGCCACTTTGCCAAATTCCTGTATGAGTTCTAGCAATTTTGGGGTGGAGTCTTTTGGATTTTTCACATACAGTATCATGTCATCTGTGAAGAGTGAGAGTTTGACTTCTTTGTCAGTTCGGATGCCTTTTATTTCTCTCTGTTGTCTGATTGCTGAGGCTAGGACTTCTAGTACTATGTTGAAAAACAGTAGTGAGAGTGGACATCCCTACCATGTTCCTGACCTTAGAAGAAAAGCTCTCAGTTTTTCCCCATTGAGAATGATATTTGTTGTGGGCTTTTTGTATATGGCTTTTATGATATTGAGGTATGTTCCCTCTTTTCCTACACTGGGAAGAGTTTTATTCAGGAAAGTTTGTTCTACTTTGTCAGATGTTTTTTCTGCATCTATCGAGAAGATCATATGGTTCTTGTCCTTTCTTTTACTAATGTAGTGTATCACATTGATTTGCAGATGTTGAACAACCCTGGCAGCCCAGGAATAAATCCCACTTGGTCGTGGTAAATAATCCTTTTAATGTACTGTTGGATCTTATTGGCTAGTATCTTGGTGAGAATTTTTGCGTTCATGTTTATCAAAGATATTGGTCTGTAATTCTCCATTTTGGTGGGGTCTTTGTCTGGTTTTGGGATCAAGGTAATGCTGGCCCCATAGAAAGAGTTTGGAAGTTTTCCTTCCATTTCTAATTTTTGAAATAGCTTCAGAAGAATAGGTATTAATTCTTCTTTAAATGTTTGGTAGAATTCTGCTGAGAAGCCATCTGGCTCTGGATTCTTGTTTGTTGGGAGATTTCTAATTACTGTTTCAATTTCCTTGCTGGTTATGGGTCTGTTCAGGTTTTCTATTTCTTCCTGTCTCAGTTTTGGTAGCTTATACATTTCTAGGAATGTATCCATTTCTTCCAGATTGTTGGCATATAGCTGCTCATAATATGTTTTTATAATTGTTTGTGTTTCTTTGGTGTTGATTGTGATCGCTCTTCTTTCATTCATGATTTTATTTATTTGGGTCCTTTCTTTTTTCTTTTTGATAAGTCTACCCAGGGGTTTATTGATCTTACTAATTCTTTCAAAGAACACTGCTAGTTTCATTGATCTGTTCTACCATTCTTTTGGTTTCTATTTCATTGGTTTCTGCTCTAATCTTCATTAATTCTCTTCTCTTGCTGGGTTTAGGCTGTATTTGCTGTTCTTTCTCTAGTTCCTTTAAATGTAAGGTTAGGTTGTATATTTGAGACCTTTCTTGTTTCTTGAGAAAGGTTTATATTGCTATAAACTTCCCTCTTAGGACTGCCTTTGCTGCATCCCAAAGGTTTTAAACAGTTGTATTTTCATTTGTTTCCATGACATTTAAAAATTCTTCTTTAGTTTCCTTCTTTAGTTTCATTCTTTAGTAGGTTGCTCTTTAACCTCCATGTATTTGAGTTCTTTCCAAATTTCCTCTCGTGATTGAGTTCCAGTTTCAAAGCATTGTGGTCTGAAAATATGCAGAGAATGATCCCAATCTTTTGGTACTGGCTGAGATCTGATTTCTGACCCAGTATGTGATCTCTTCTGGAGAATGTTCCATGTGCACTCAAGAAGAATGTGTATTCTTTTGCTTTAGGATGGAACGCTCTGAATATATCTGTGAAGTCCATCTAGTCCAGTGTGTCAGTCAAAGCCCTTGTTTCCTTGTTGATCTCCTGCTTAGATGATCTGTCCATTGCAGTGAGTGGGGTGTTAAAGTCCCCTACTATTATTATATTATTATCGATGTGTTTCTTTAATTTTTTTATTAATTGGCTGCTCCCGTGTTAGGGGCTAAATATTTACAATTGTTAGGTCTTCCTGTTGGATACTCTTTAATTATAACAGTGACCTTTTTCATCTCTTATTCCAGTCTTTATTTTTTTAAAGATTTTATTTATTTATTCACGAGAGACACACAGAGAGAGGCAGAGACATGGGCAGAGGGAGAAGCAGGCTCCTTGAAGGGAGCCCGATGTGAATGCGATCCCAGGACCCCAGGATCATGCCCTGAGCCGAAGGCAGACACTCAACCACTGAGTCACCCAGGTGACTAAGATAAGAGGGCTTATTACGGTTTGTTTGTTTATTTATTTATTTATTTATTTATTTATTTATTTATATTTTAAAGACTTTATTTATTTATTCATGAGAGAGAGAGAGAGAGAGAGAGAGAGAGAGAGAAAGGCAGAGACACAGGCAGAGGGAGAAGCAGGTTCCATGCAGGGAGCCTGACGTGGGACTCTATCCCGGGTCTCCAGGATCACACCCTGGGCTGAAGGCAGCACTAAACTGCTGAGCCACCGGGGCTGCCTTATTACAGTTTAAAATCTAATATGTCTGGTATAAGGATTATTCCCTAGCTTTCTTTTGATGTCAATTAGCATGGTAAATGGTTTTCCACCTCCTCACTTTCAATCTGGAGCTGTCTTTGGGCCTAAAATGAGTCTCTTGCAGACAGTATATCAATGAGTCTTGGTTTTTTATCCAATCGGATACCCTGTGTCTTTTGATTGGGGCATTTAGCCCATTTTACATACAGAGTAACTATTGAAAGATAGGAATTTAGTGCCACTGTGTTACCTGTAAAGTCACTGTAAAACATACAGATTTTAACTGTATAATTTGATGAGGTTTTTTAAAAGAGTTTATTTATTTACTTAGTAATCCCTACACCTAATGTGGGGGCTGGAACTCAATGGCCGCAAGATCAAGAGTTGTATGCTCTACTGATTGAGCCAGCCAGGTGCCCCTGTAGTTTAATGGGTTTTGATAAATTATAAATCCATTAAATCACTTACTCTGATCAAGATATAGAACCTTTCCTTCATCCCCCTAAATATTCCTCGTGCCTCTTTGAAATCAGTCCTCACGTCCCCCGTCCCCCTCATCCCTGTCCTAGAAGTTCATGTAAGTGGAGTCTGTGTGTGATCTCTTATGTCTGACTTCTTCCCTTCAGCATACTGTTTTGGGATTCATTCATATTGTGATGGGTATTCAGTGGTTCATTTTTTGGGGTGTTGTGTGGTGTTCCCTTGTATGGATATGCCACCATTTGTCCACCCATTCTCCTGCTGATGGTTGGGCTATTATCACCCCAAGATTTGTGTATTTCAAAGGGAATGCAACCAGATGCTCATGCTGTGTTGTGAAGTTGTGCGCCTTGTTTCAGGACCATCTTTTAGCAGGACAAACAAGTTTCAGAATTGCTTTTTCTCCATTTTTTAAAAAAGATTTATTTATTTTTGATAGACATAGAGAGAGAGAGAGAGAGAGAGGGAGAGGCAGAGACACAGGCAGAGGGAGAAGCAGGCTCCATGCACCGGGAGCCCGACGTGGGATTTGATCCCGGGTCTCCAGGGTCGTGCCCTGGGCCAAAGGCAGGCGCCAAACCGCTGTGCCACCCAGGGATCCCCTGTTCTCCATATTTTTAACATAGTTCTCCCTTGGACCATTTGAGTGACTCAAAGGGCTCAAGAAAAGGCCCTCCTCATCAGTGAGACATAACTCTGAGTTGTTGCAGATATTAAAGGAGCACCTTCTTCTAAAAATGTCACTCACAACTTAAAGGCAAAAGGCTCTTGAGAACCAAGGAGGCTGAGGGCAGTAGGAACTACCCAGGAAAGAATGGACAGCTCTGGGGTGCCTGGCTGACTCTGGCTCAGTCAGTGGAGCACAAGACTCTTGATCTCGACATTGTGGTTTCAAGACTCACATCGCGTGTAGAGAGAAGTTAAAAATAAAACTTTAGAGGCACCTGGCTGGCTCTGTCAGTAGAGAATGAGACCCTTGATCTCAGGGTGGTGAATTTAAGCCTCATGTTGTAGCATGGAACCTACTTTAAAAAAAAACATAGAAAAAATATTTAAAAAACCCAGAATCGGAAAAAAAAAAAACAGAATCGGGGTGCCTGGGTGGCTCAGTCAGTTAAGTGTCTGCCTTTGAGTCAGGTCATGATCCCAGGGTCCTGGGATCGAGCCCCTCGTTGGGCTCCTTGCTTAGCAGACAGCCTGCATCTCCCTTTCCTCCCTGGCTCATGTTCTCTCTTGCTATCTCTGTGGCTATTTCTATCTCTCTCAAATAAATAAATAAAAATCTTAAAAATAAATAAAATAAATAAAATAGAAAGAATCAACAGCTCAAGTGATTTCACGGATCTTCAATTTCCAGTTCCTAGTATCCTAAATGCTTATCTATCTCCCTCCCTCCTTTGGGCCATTTCCTCATGGCTTCTTCCCCTGCTGTCTCCCTCCAACCCTGGTTTGGAAGCCCTGGTTTCTTTGTGAGGAAAATCTCTAACAGCCTCAAGATCTTCAAATTGATTCTCTTACTATCCCTTCCCTTGCCCTGAGGAGTGGCTTTCCCATAAAGAGACCACTTCTCCTGTAGCCTTTGAGCGGAGGGAGTATTTCTCTCAAACCCAAGTACCTTGGGATTGAGAAGCAGCAGCATGGTTTTCCCTGCTTTTGTGCCTGCTTCCAGACCATTTCCCTTTCTTCCTCCTGAAAATTCCCTTTTGGGGTGCATGCCATCTGGCCATAATCTGTGACCACACATCTTATAGTTTGTTCGAAGTTCTACCATGACCCTCTATAGATACCCCACCCAATAGTTTAGCCTATTCTTTCTTTTGTTTTTTTTTTTTTTAAAGATTTTATTTATTCATGAGAGACACAGAGAGGCAGAGACACAGGCAGAGGGAGAAGCAGGCTCCCTATGCGGGACTCGAACCCAGGAGCCCGGGATCACAACCTAAGTTGAAGGCAGATGCTCAACCACTGAGCCACCCAGGCACCCTAGCCTTTCTTTTTCTTTTTCCCCTTAAAAAAATTGAGATATAATTGGCATATAACATTGGGTAAGTTTAAGGTGTGCCCACTCACACACCGCTTTGGAAATATTTCCTGAAATTGTATTACCAGAGAAAGAGAGAATCAAAACAGAGAGTTGATCATTTCATGGTCAGGTTGACTAGCAAAGATATTGTAACAATACACATTGCAATAAGAAAATATACTGTATAAACATACAAGTTTCACCACAGCTTCAGCATTATTAAATTTTCTTATCTAATGAATAGGTGAAAAATGCACCTTTGTGTCAGTTTTATTTTATTTTTTATTTTTTAAAATGTTTTATTTTTTATTCATGGGAGACACAGGGAGAAGCAGACTCCTTGCAGGAGCCTGATGTGGGACTTGATCCCGGAATTCCAGGATTACACCCTGGGCCAAAGGCAGATGCTCAACCACTGAGCCACCCAGGCATCCCTCTGTGTAAGTTTTAATTTAATATTCTTTAATAGTGAGATTGAACCCTTTCCATAAAAAAAAACCTTTTAAAAAAATATTTTATTTATTTGACAGAAAGAGAGCACAAGCAGGGGGAGTAGCAGGCAGAGGGAGAAGCAGGCTCCCTGATGAATAGGGAGCCCCATGTGGGGCTCGATCCCAGGACCCCGGGATCATGACCTGAGCCAAAGGCAGACGCTTAATCAACTGAGCTTTCCAGGCACCCCTCCCCCAAAAAACTTATTCCTAATATTTAATTTCTTCGTGTGTGAACTGTCTGCTTATGTCCCTTGATTCTTTGGTTATCCTTCAAAAGAGCCTGGAAGTGCTGGAACTTTGGCACAATAGAGATACTCAGCCATTGGCAGGATATGGATCCCAACACCGATTTTTGGCAAGGGACTCTAATTCTGATTGTAGTGCTCAGTTGAATTGAAAGAATTTCAGCTCAGGGATCTTCAACGATCACCATTTCATCCTGCCACCTTTATTTTTCCTTTTTATTATTTTTTAAATATTTTATTTATTCATTCATGACAGACACACAGAGAGAGGCAGAGACACAGGCAGAGGGAGAAGCAGGCTCCATGCAGGGAGCCCGTCATGGGAGTTGATCCCAGGTCTCCAGGATCACGCCCTGGGCTGAAGGTGGCGCTAAACCGCTGGGCCACTGGGGCTGCCCTATTTTTCCTTTTTCAAGATTTTATTTGAGGCACACCTGGGTGGCTCAGTTGGTTAAGCGTCTGCCTTGGGCTTGGCTTGAGTGGTGATCCCAAGGTCCTAGTATTGAGGCCTATGTTGGGCTCCCTACTCAGCAAGGAGCCTGCTTCTTCCTCTCCCTCTCTCTCTGCCCCTCCCCCTGCCTGTGCTCTTTTTCTTTCTCTCAAATAAATAAATAAAATCTTTTTAAAAAAAAAGATTTTGAGAGAGGGTGAGGAAAAGGGGGAGGAACAGAGGGAGAGAGACAAGCAGACTCCACAGTGAGCAGGTAGGCTGATGCAGGGCTCGATCTCAGGGCTCTGAGATCAAGATCTGAGCTGAAATCAAGAATCAGATGCTCAACCAACTGAGCCACCCAGGAGCTCCTCATCCTTCGGACTTTAAACAGATGATTAGGTATAGAGGCTAGGGCTAGGAGGGGGATGCTCTAGTGCAGGGGCCAGAGCTTGTTCAAAACATGCATCAGTCCTGTGGAGTTACTCAGGGTCTCTGATTCATGTCTCAGATCTGCATCCAGAAGAAATGAAATCTCATAACAGTCGAGTTTTCTGGATAATGCTATGTTCGTGTTTTGCTCTAAATTGACCATATAGAGGTACTGTTGCTGAGCAGAAGTACCTTGCCATTAGAACTGACCCTATATGAGGTCCAGCATATAGAAACCTGGAGTCATCCCTCCCTCTTTCTCCCCGGACCTTACGTCCCATCCATCACTACCTTTTGCCTAGTCCACCTGCTAAATATCCCTTGAATACATCTACTTCTTGCCACTTGGGCTGCTGTCATCTCAGTACAGGGGCTATGTTGAGCAGATTATGGCCAAGCCTTTTCTCTGGGCTTCTGCAAGCTGCTCTTGCTTCTCTACAATCCATTTCCAACTCAGAAGTCAAAATTAGTATTTCTATAAGTGCCAAACAGACCCTGGTATTCTGTTGTTTAAAACCCTCCAAGAGAGGTGCCTGGCTGGCTCAGTGGGTAGAGCTGGTGATTCTTGATATCAGGGTCATAAGTTTGAGCCCCATGTTGAGTATAGAGGTTACTTACAAAAACAAAACCTTCTAAGAGCTTTTTAGTGCCCTCAGAATAGAGCCTCAATACTTGCAAGGTGTTGCAGAGGACCCCTCATGAGCTGTCCCACCCCCAACCCCCTACACCCTGCTTCTGGCTTTGTCTCCACCACTCTGCTCTCCCCATCTCTGATCCACTCATGTGGGAATCTCCTTCAGTTCCTTGGTCTCATATCTTCCTTCCTCAGGGCCTTTACACATGCCCTCTCTCCTTGCAGGGCTTATTTTCATTCCCTTTGTCTGGCTAACTTTTTTTTTTTTTAAGATTTTATTTATTCATTTGAGGGAGAGATAAAGGAATCACAAGCAGGGGGAATAGCAGAGGGAAAAGCAGACTCCCCAGTGAGCTGGGAGCCTGATGTGGGACTCGAGCCCAAGACCCTGGGGTCATGACCTGAGCTGAAGGCAGATGCTTAACTGTCTGAGCCACCCAGATGCCCCTGTCTGGCCACCTTGTAATCATTCTTCAGATTTCAGCTTAAATGTTACTTCTTCAGGAAAGCCTACCCCAGCCACCCAAGAACTCCAGGATTCCACTAAAGATGCTTGTTTGCACACTTCTTTTTAAAAAGATTTTATTTATTCATGAAAGACACAAAAAGAGGCAGAGATATAGGCAGTGGCAGTAGCAGCATCCCTGCGGGGAGCCCAGTGTGGGACTTGATCCCAGAACCTCGGGATCACGACCTGAGCCAAAGGCAGATGCTCAGCCACTGGGCCACCCAGGTACCCCTTGCACACTTCTGATGTAATTATGTATTTGTTTAATGCCTTGTCTCCTCCATTAGAATATTAGTGGCGTGAGGATGGGGATCCTGTCAGTTTTGTTCACCACTGTATGCCCAGCATCCAGTCCTGGGCCTGGCGCATACAAGGGGCTCAGTAAACATGTGCTGACCAATTGGCAGGTAGGCCAACATAGTATGACGTTGTTGGTCAGTTCCAGAGGTATTTATTCCAGGCTGATTTTACAACATTTGAAACATGTTTCTTAAAGTCATTCTACATGGACAGATTCAGTTCTATCTCTCAAAAACTCCACAGGGCCCCAAAACAAATGAAGCAGTGGTTGTCTGTTGGCTGGAGCTAAGGTGAAGTCAGTAGGTGTTATACACTGGCTAGTATAACAGAGACATTACACTGAGGAAGGAGAGGGAGCTTCTTTATGGCAGATCCATGAGCCATCTGGCAGAGGAACATCACATTTAGTGTGAGAGGGCCTCCCCTTCTTCTTCTCTTTTCCCTCTACTATCCCTCTCCTTTTGTTTTCAGGAGAGACTTATGAGTGTTTATGAGAGACCTATGAGAAGCTGGGGGAAAAGAGCTGATGGAAAAGAAGTAACTGAAGATGCTACAGAAAGGGGATAACTGGACCCTAGTTCATTTATTCAATAAACATTAGACATCTATGGTGTGCTAGGCACTTTGTTAATCAATAGTGACACAAAGATCAATAAGACACAGTCCTTGGACTCTGAGGGACTCACAGAAAGAGAAATGACACATAAACAGGTAATGCTATTAACTATATAGCGCCTATAGATAGATATGTCCAGTGTCTATACAGAATCCTATACAAGGGAGGCACCTGGGTGGCTCAGTGGTTGAGTGCCTGCCTTTGGCTCAGGTCATGATCCTGGGATCGTGGGATCGAGTCCCGCATCAGGATCCTCGCAGGGAGCCTGCTTCTCCCTTTATGTCTCTGCCTTTCTCTTTGTGTCTCTCATGAATAAATACAATCTTAAGAAAAAAAAAAAAAAGGAAATGTAAGTTGGCATCCAAAAATAATCCCAAAGCAACTTCAAATCTTTTTGTAGTCTCAAGAAAAATGCCGAAGGGGGTGAATTACATGAATGATTTATAAGAAACCTTCTTAAAATCCCATTGTTCATTTCTCTTTCCCTTCTCCTGTCTGTTGAGGATTCTGTCTCTACCTGCTAGGTTCCCTGATCACTGATCATCATACAATATCAGAATAATAGGGAAAAGGTATTTCACCTATTCACCCAAGGAATTTCTCCCCCTGCCCTAAAGCTTCTCTCTCCTGTTGCTCCAAACTTCCTCCACCTCTTCTTGAATCCATACTATCTTGACTCTTCTCCTTGCTTCCTTCTGTGCTCTTTTATTTGAGAACGAGATCATGAATAAGCATTAGTGGGGGGAAGGACAGAAGGAGAGGGAGAAGCAGACTCCCAGCTGAGCAAGGATCCCGATGCAGCAGATGCAGCGATGCTGGGCTCCATCCCAGGACCCTGAGATCATGACCCTAGCTTAAGGCAGAACTTAACTAACCCACCCAGGTGCCCCACTCCTGTGCTCTTTTAAAACCCATCTGTTCTCACCAGCTGGTAATTCCTCATCCTACCCAAAGTAAACTAAATCACTCAAGACTCTGCCCTTGTCAGGCCTACTTTTCCCCTATTATTCCAATGATCTGGGAACCTAACAGGCACAGAATCTTCCTTAACAAGTAAGAGGAGAGAAGACTAGATATTCACAGATTATTACTATTCCTTTTTTATTATTACTATTCCTATTATTTATGATATGATAGGTCTTCTTTATTGTAATTAAAAAAAAATATTGTATTTAAGTAATCCTTACACCCAGTGTGGGGCTCGAACTCATAGCCCTGAGATCAAGAGTCACATGCTTAGGATGCCTGGGTGGCTTAATGTTGGGGCATCAGCCTTCGGCTCAGGGCATGATCCCAGAATCCGGGATTGAATTCCACATCGGGCTCCTTGCATGAGGCCTGCTTCTCCCTCTGCCTATGTCTCTGCCTCTCTATGTCTTTCATGAATAAATAAAATCTTTAAAAAAAAAAAAGTCACATGCTCTACTGACTTAGCCAGCCAGGTGTCTAGGTGTTACAATTTTATTGTAATTTTATTTATTTATTTATTTATTTATTTATTTATTTATTTATTTATAAAAAGATTTTGAGAGAGAGTGTGTGCATAAGCAGCAGAGGGAGAGAGACAAGCAGACTCTCTGTTGAGGGGGGAGCCTGATTCAGGGCTTGATCCCAGGATCCCAAGATCATGACCCGAGCAGAAGGCAGATGCTCAACTGACTGAGCCACCCAGGCACCCTTTTTATTTTTAAAAAATAATTTGGGACACCTGCATGGCTCAGTGGTTTAGCGTCTGCTTTTGGCTCAGGTTTCCCAGGGTCCTGGGATCAAGTCCCACATCGAGATCCCCACAGGAAGCCTGCTTCTCCCTCTGCCTATGTCTCTGCCTTTCTCTGTGTCTCTCATGGAATAAATAAAATCTTCTAAAAAATTGTAAAGATTAAAAAGTAATTAATTTATTTGAGAAGGCAGGGAGGAGCAGAGGGAGAGAGAGAGAGAGGGAAATCTCAAGCAGAATCTGTGTGGAGCCCAGAGCCTGACATGGAGCTTGAGTCCACGACTCCGAGATCATGACCTGAGCTGAAATCAGGAGTCTGGATGCTCAATCAACTGAACCACTTAGGTGTCCCTTAAATTGAAGAATATATAGTTGACGGTAATGCATTATTATCTTCCTGTCAAAGACAGAAAACAATGTGTTAAGTGAAGTGATAGTTATCTGAGGCAAACAGAGAGGATGAGAGAGAGTTATCCAGGAAGACAGGAGTTAAGAGGCATTTCAGTCCCAGGGAACAGGATAAGCTGAGTCCTAGGGATGGGATATAGCATGTGAGGCTGGGGTAGGGGAAGGGACTAAGAATACAGATGGGGAAAGGAAGAGGGATTTCTCTCTCTCTCTCTTTTTTTTTTTTTTTAAGATTTATTTATTTATTTATGATAGAGAGAGAGAGAGAGGCAGAGACACATGAGGAGGGAGAAGCAGGCTCCATGCCGGGAGCCCGACGTGGGACTCGATCCCGGGACTCCAGGATCACGCCCTGGGCCAAAGGCAGGCGCTAAACCACTGAGCCATCCAGGGATCCCAGATTTCTCTTTTTTGGAGGAATGTTGAAAAAAAGAAATAGTAGATGAGGAATATCCACTGGAAGGCTTTGGTTTCCACATAAAGGTTTTTTTTTTCTTCCTTAAGATTTGAGAGAGAGAGAGAGAGAGAGAGAGAACCTCAAGCAGACTCCCCCTTGAAAGCAGAGCCTGATTTGGGCTCAATTCCATGATGCTGAGATCATGACCTGAGTCTAAATCAAGAGTTGGCTCTTTAACCAACTGAGCCACCCCTCACATCACGGTTATTTTGATATGGAGACAGATGAGGCTCAGAAAAATGAAGGATTGGTACAGGTGCCTGGTATTGCTAGATAGACATCAAGACATGGCCACAGGGATCTCAGAGATGCAAAAAGTCTTGCCAGGGTGAACTTAGACTGGGTACGCTGGCATGTTTTGGCTTGATTTTTTTTAATCACTTAAAAAATTTTATGTGACAGAGAGAGAGAGAGAGAGAGAGAGAGAGCACACAAGCAGGGGGAGGGCCAGAGGGAGAGGGAGAAGCAGACTCCCTGTTGAGCAGGGAGCCTGATGCAGGACTCCATCCCAGGACCATCCCAGGATCATGACCTAAGCCAAAGGCAGACACTTAGCCAACGGAGCGACCCAGGACCACCCCCCTCGCGTTTTAGCTTTATTCAATTTACTTCTTCAGCAAAGTTTTATGACTTTGGGAATGGTCGTGGGGGGGGGGGGATGAAGGATTGTAGCACAGCTCCTTAAACTGGTAGACACACAGTTTAAGTTTATTGAGTGATATTCATAAAACCCAGTGGAGCAGAGAAACAAGTGCAGCCAGAGGTGACTTGAGGTACAAGGTGGAGCAGGGCAGGATGACTATGATACATTTGTTGGCCACATAAACCTTCTGAGATGAAATAGAACGACATAAGGCACAGGCGATTGGCTAGATCGGTTCAACAAACATTTACTGGGTGCAGGTTCTGAGTAAGGTGCTGTGGGGGCTGCCAGGATAAGCCAGCTGCCTTTTGGGAGCTCCAGGTCTTACAAAAATAATATTTTACAAAGCATTACTTCCGTAAAGGCGGCAACAGAAACAGCACTAGAGAGTGAGAATTTCAATGACTCAAAGTCAGGGACGGCTTTGGGGCAGGGAGCATTAGAGGTGAATTTTCAGGATGGGCGTGTATTTGAAGGTTGGCTTTATTGGTCGGAAGGAATCTTCAAAGGGTAGGGAACCTCTTGGGAAAAAGAGCAGAGGTGGGAGGGTCCCAGATGCATTTAGAGGATGGCGAATCTATGCGGCTGCAGGAATAGTTTGGCCTGTGGGGAATTAGCCTGGAAACATATGTCTGAGTTGATTTATAAGGGGCCTTGAATGTCAGGAAGAGAGATACAGAGATCTCCCTGTATAGAGAGGTGTCTATTTGCAAAAGATAAACTGCAGAAGATTGTTGTGTGCAGAAAGGTAACATGATGTTTTAAGCCAGGGCTAGAACAGTTGAAACATATAAGAGTAGATACCAAAATATCTTCTTGTTCAGCTGAGAAGAGAGATTTTAATTATATAATTAAATTCATTAATGGGGGAAGGGGGCTCTTACTTCCCAAGGCCAGCCATGACCCTCTTTTAATTTTATAAACAGACAGAGAAGCAAAACACAAAAAAACAAGTCTCCAGACTTCCATCTCTGGGAAAACTGAAGTAAATACTGACACAGGCTTGCTTTGTTTTCCCAAGAGAGCTCTCCCAGGCGATTTCTCTAATTATCTCAGAAAAAAAAAAAATTTTTTTTTTTTAAGCTTGTTTTTTCCCTTTAGGGTACAGCTGAGCTGAAGGGAAAACTGAAGTCTTGCCTTAGGTTCTCCAGCTTTGGTTCAGTTGCAGTATTAGTCTCCGAGGGACTCTCTCCGAGGTCTCTAAGCCAGGTGTCTCTAGGCATTTGCTCACAGCAACAAGAGGGGAGCTTAGAAGAAATAGCAGATCCTGGCGTTCTACAAAAGGGCTGATTTTAAAAAAGAAAAAAAAGGCGGCTTGGGTGGGGCTCTATCTTTTTAGGATATATACATAGGAAAAGTAATTGGGGTGGAAGCCGTGCCCTCGCCTCTGGTCAGGACCTCTGGACCTGAAAGCGCCAGAGCCACACACCCACAGGTGGACAGCGGGTCCCTACTCTCCCGCCGGCAGCGCTCGGCCTTTAATTCCGCCAGGCTCCCAGAGGGACTGTTTCAGCTACAGTCTAGCGCGCTCCGCAGCCAATAAGAAACCAGGACTCCCCGCCCGTCTCGGGTTTTCACCAATCGGCGTCCAGCACTTTGGCCTGCTAGCGGCGCCCCGGTTGTCTGAGAAGGGAGGCAAGCCCCCTTAGAGTTGCCAGCACCGGACATGGCCGCGGCCCCTGGAGGAGGGGACGCGAAGTGAGGAGGGGGCAGGGAGGGAAGAGGACGCGGGCGAGGAGGACAGCCCCCCGGGCCCCGGTAAGTACCAGGAGGCCGGTGGCCCGAGCAAGGGGAGCAGGGAAGCAAGGGGGCGTGGGGCTCGGCCTTCCACGCCCTCTGGATTCTTGGCCAGGGAGAGAGGAGTCTGGGGTCTGCACCCAAGAAATGGCCTCGGGGGATCTCTTCGGAGGCGGAGTCCGGGGACCGGCTCTTGCCTCCAGCTCCCGGCCGCTTCCTTTCCCCGGGTGCTCACACTTGCCCTCGGCCCTGGCTCGGCCCCTTGGGGGTCCCGCGTCCGATGGGAGCCTCCTGCCAACAATGAATCCCGGCCCCAGGGTGGGGGTGTCTGGGCCCCGGCTCAGGGGGCTGCGGTGTATTGACGGGCCCCTGGGGGACCCGCGCCCCCAGCCCCCGGTTCAGACCGTTGTCCCTGCTGCGCGCGCTCTCAGCTGCCACCTGGGCCCTCGTGCTGACCACGTCCGTGTCCAGGTGGATGGAGCCCAAGGGCCTTGACCCCGAGCGGCCCGGTGACCGTGCAGTTGGAGCGTGCCCTGCCTTTTTTTTTTTTTTTTCCTTCTTCTTCTTTTTTCTTTCCGTCTTTACAGAAGCGTTTAAAGACTCCTTAGAAGCAACCATAGGAACATAATACTTGCCATCCTGCAAACCGACTGCTGTGCTTGCCGCCGCGCCCTCCTTCCCCTGCTGCACAGCCCTGAAGTCCAGCTCGCAGTCCCTCGCGTGCGCGGTGGGAGCCCCTGCCGGGTGCCCGGTGCCAAGTGCCAGGGAAACCCTGCCCTTCTTTCATTGGTGTGGAACCACGGGCTGCACTTTGGCGTGTTCCTTGATTTGGTCACGTGCTGCCACATCCCACCCTCTCTTCCGAGTTTTTGTGTGGCTCCAGGGGAAAAAAAGGAGGGAGGTTTGCACCGAGCCTGTTTTCCTGCAAGCCTGTGATTTTTGCATCAGAGGAGCTGATGGTTTTCTCCTGCTTTGTCCAACACACTCCGCTTTAGCGACGTACTTCAGCTATTCCCTGGGTACTCTTAGACACTTTAGGACGGTGGAAGTGGGGAGGGAAGAGTTTTAACGCTTTAACTTTACAAATGTGGAGAGTAACTTTTGGGAGAGGCAAAGAGGCAGGGGCAGGGTCACCTGGAGCCAGGACTGGCACTCTGAAGTGTAAGAGTCTGAAGTTCTTTATCCACCAGACCAGTTGTCTGCTAGGTGCGATTGAGAAATAAAGTTCCTTAACTTTTCTGAGCTTCTTGCAGAGTAATTGCTTGCGTTAGAGATAGTATGTGGAGGATCTCTATCTATAGGTATATATGGCATGAGCACCAGCACTAGATTCTTTTTTTTTTTTTTTTTTAAGGATTTTATTTATTTATTCAGGAGAGACACAAACAGAAAGGCAGAGACTTAGGCAGAGAGAGAAGCAGATTCCCCGTGGGGAGCCTGATGCAGGACTCGATCCCTGGACCCCGGGATCATGCCCCGAGCCAAAGGCAGACGCTCAACCGCTGAGCCACCCACTTACTAGGCCACCCACTTACTAAGTTCATAATACATTTTTGCATTCATTATTTGTAAGTAACCAACAGGTAGTTCCCTGGCTGATTTCTTGTATTAATATTTATTGTAGTCTTTATAAATTTTTTTTTCTTTATAAATATTTTGAGGTGAAATGATTTCAGTGATTCTCAGCTGAGAGGGCAGGAAAGGATGGAGTCAGAGCAAGGTAGGCTGTCTGTTTTTTGGGAGAACAATTGTAGTGTTATTAATGGGGATGTGTTTTGTGTAAGAACAGTGTAGAGGCAGAAAACACTTGAGAACCACGGAAAAAAGAAGTATCACTATGGTATGTCTTCATGGTAATCTTGGGAAAAGAACGGCCGATCTTAGTATTCTAACAGGTAGTTTTAATTTTTTTTTTTTAAAGCAATGGCACAAGTAAGGTTCATCATCTAGAATAAAATAAAAATGTTCCATGGAGTAAAAAAGTTTGAAAATCACTCTAAAGATCAGAACACATCAGAACATAGCCTATTATTAACCCTGGAACAGGGGCAGCATGTTCAAATAAAATCCACAAATTCTCTGAAGTCTTATTTTAGCTGCTGTGTTAGCTCTAACTTCCTTGTTCACTGGTTCTTTGTGTTAGAACTTCAAACAGAGAAACTGGTGGGTACCGTGGAACAGTTCCTTGGCCAGGGAGGTGAAGTACAAACCATCCCCTTGATAATCAGCCGTCAAATAATTGAGAGTTAACTGCCCTTGAACTCCCCCCCACCAGCCTTACCCTGTCCCTTGTTTGTGGTGACCCGACATCAGAAGATTAGATGGAGAGAGCCAGGGTTGGGCGGTGAAATGGAGGAAAACAGAAAGCCCTTCACATTTCTATTTTGAGAAGTTGCTAGGGAGTGCCAGCTCCAAGTGTTGAGAATCAGCCTTTTGGAAAGCTTAACTCCTGCCCAACTAATGAGAAGTGAAGGTCACGATCCTTTGGTTCTTCCTCAATGCTCTTTCCCTAATGTTGAGCTTGGGAAACAATTTCTGTAGAGAGGGGGAGGAGTGCTAATGTAAATACTACCTACACTTGAGGCTTTATTGAACCTTACCTGGTGAGTCCAGGATGAACTCTTATAAACCTCCCCAGTTGGAAAGACACAAAGACTCTAAATCCATTCCTGATGTTCAAGTGAGAAGTTTCTAGGTCATGGTTGGCACTTCTCCACTCCTACATGTGTGTCAATATTTATCTTGTTATTGTGTCAGTGTTGTTTCCTTGAGAGTGTCTTTCTTTACCTAAAAGATAGCCTCCTTTAAAAATATTGTTTGAAAAAAAAATGTTGTTTGAACCCTGGTTTCTAAGCCTGGATTTGTGTCCAGTAGCACAGGTGAACTCAAGGGTAGGCCAAAGCTGTAGCGGGAATGTTCTTCTGCCGGAACTGACCCGCCAACCAGAATGTGTGGTTTCGTGATCAGGGGTTTGTGTAATAATAAGCTTTGCTTGTGGCTGCTGAGACGGTAGTAAACAGTATTGGTCACATGGTATGGCAAGTAGGGTAAGGGCCAGATTTAGACCCGCCAAGATGCCTGCCTCAAGCTGGGCACATCTCACACTGATTGCTTTGGGCTTCCCTAGTTCCAGAGACCCAAGTGGTGGGGGAACCAGGGGTGCTCAAGGGATGGAGACCCTTTCAAGGGCTTACAGTGGCCTTTGGGAAACCAGAAACCTCAGTATAGTTATATGAACCTAGTTTTCTTAATTTCAGGATCCTTTTGAGAAAGAGATTTGTGATAGGAATATTCCTTCATAGAAAGGCGAACAGAAAAATACTGGGAAATACTTGGAAAGGATATACACTAGAGAGAATATCAAAGGTGTGTTTAAAAGAGCATATATATCCTTAAAGGGAAGAGTATTGCTTTGTAACATAAGCCAGAGCTAATTGCAAAATCAGAGTCAGAAGTTAGTGATTTTTTGGTTATCATGGTAAAATATACATAACATAAAATTGACCATTTGAACCGATTCAGTAGCATGAAGTGCATTGACACTGTTGTGCAAACATCCCCACCATCCATCTCCAGAACTTCTTCATCTGCCCAAATTAAAATTCTGTCCTCCTTAGCACTAACTCTTCATGTCCCCTCCTGCCCCCAGTGTCCGGCGATCACCATTCTCCTTGCTGTCTGTAGGAGTTTGCTTACACCAGGAATGTCAAATAAGAGGAATCATCATATAGCATTTGTCCTTAGTGTAAAGTCACTAGAGTTTATCCATGTCATAGCATATGATAGACTATTCTTACTTTTTTAAGGCTCAGTAATATTCCATTGTATGTGTAGATCACATTTGACTTACCCATTCATCTGTTGATGGACACTTGGCTTGCACCTACCTTTTGGCTACCGTGAATAATGCTGCTAGGTACTTGAGTATACAAATACTTGTTGGAGTCTCTGTTTTCACTTCTTTGGGGGCATATATCCAGAATTATTGCTAATTTTCTAAATTTTCACATGGTTTGAAAATCAAAAGGTATAAATATATGTACAGTCAGATTCCTCCCCTCCGACTCTTGTCCACAGCCACTCCGTTCCAACTTAATAATTTTTTCTTTTGTGAGCTGTGCTTTTGGTACTTAAGAAATCTAAGCCAAAGTCACAAAGATTTTCTCCTATCTTATAATTTTACATTTAGGTATCAGATCCATTTTTGTGTATAGTGCAAGCTGTATTTCCAAGTTCTTCTTTTCTCTTAATCTGAATGTTCCAATTTTTCCAGTGCAGTGTGTTGAAAATACTACCTTTCTTCACTTTTGCAGACTTCTCAAAAAATCAATTGACCATATATATCTGGATCTATTTTTGGATATTCTATTACCAGGTCAATACCACATTGCCTTAATTACTGTGGCTTTAAAAACCTTGAAGTCTGGTGGTGAAAGCCTTCCAAACTTTGTTCTCTTGGGGTCTAACGTGAACGTCTCTTGTTACAAGTGGAACTGAGCATCTTTTCATGTGCAGAAGCTACTGGATTTCTTGATCTCTTTTGTCTCTCAGGGTTAGAAGACATCATAAAAGGTTATCTTTTATTTGCTACCTGATGTATTATTATCTTCATAATTTTCCAGCCTCTGCTTGGATCCCTCTGATGCTGGGGAATTCATTGTCTCTCAGGGAAGCCTGTTCCTTTTTTTTTTTTTTTTTTAAAGATTTTATTTATTTATTCATGAGAGACACACAGAGAGAGGCAGAGACATAGACAGAGGGAGAAGCAGGGGCTCTGTGCAGGGAGCCCGATGTGGGACTCGTTCCCAGGACTCCGGAATCACGACCTGAGCTGAAGGCAGACGCTCAACCACTGAGCCACCCAGGAGTTCCTGTTCCATTTTTTGTTTTGTTTTCTTCTTTTTTTATTTGTTCCATTTTTTATGCAGTTCTAATTATATAAAAGATACCACTCATGTTGAGTCCCCCCCCAACACCCCCTCAGAGTAGGTCATTGATAAAAATATTGATTAGGACACTACCAAGGATAGAACCCTGAGGCTTGTTATTAAAAACCTACCCACAACTGAACATCAGTCCATCAGTTAGTACCCTTTGGGCACAGCTACTCAACTGAATACCAGTCCACCCCATTGTGTTTTCGGTGTTTTGGTTATGGTTAGAATATAAGTGCAGCTAACGAAGGTTGTGTTGGAAGGAATTAGAAGGACAGTCAATTCCTCAGCTTGCCCTCAACCTGAATCTTGGGCACCTACTTAGCTCTTTGTGAGCTGGTTCTGAACTTGGCAGCAGGAAGCATCCATCCCTTTGTTTCCATGGCTACTATGCTGCCTTTGTCTAGATACTCATCCTGGCAAACCAAGATTATTATAATTTTCATCTACTTCTTCTGCCTGTAATTTCTTTCCCTTCCCTCCCTTTTTTTAAAGATTTATTTATTTATTCATGAGAGACACACACAGAGAGAGGCAGAGACATAGGCAGAGGGAGAAGCAGGCTCCTCTCAGAGAGCCTGATGTGGGACTCAATCTCGGATCCTGGGATCACGTCCTGAGCCCAAGACAGACACCCAGCCGTTGAGCCACCCAGGGATCGCCTTCCTTCCCTTTCTGAACCATTCTCTACCTTCTCAAAATACTGGAACTTGCTCAGAACCTTCAGTGACTCCCCAGGGTTATTTTGGTTTGGCGTTTATGCACCTATCCATTTTGGCCCCTGATTCCCTGCTCAATATAGTCCTTTATTTCTTCTCTCTTTCTTAGATCCTCTGCTCTAATTGAACAGATCGGATCACCATTTTTCTTTCCCCCTCCCCTGTTTTTTTAGTATGTCCCACACCCAGCATGGAGCCCAACAGGGCTTGTACTCACGACCCTGAGATCAAAATCTGAGCTGAGATCAAGAGTGGGACACTTAACCTACTACTGAGCCACCCAGCACCCCAGATCACCATATTTCTAAAAGGCTCCATGCTTTTCTTCCTTGATGCCTTTGTTGAGACTTCTAGTCCTTGCTTGGATTGTTCTCACTCTTCTCATTCTTTTTTTTTTTTTTTTTTAAGATTTTATTTATTTATTCATGAGAGACACACACACACAGAGAGAGAGAGAGAGAGAGAGAGGCAGAGACACAGGCAGAGGGAGAAGCAGGCTCCATGCAGGGAGCCTGATGTGGGACTCGATCCCAGGTCTCCAGGACTTGATCCCGGGTCTCCAGGATCACACCTGGGCTGAAGGCGGCGGCACTAAACTGCTGAGCCACTCAGGGCTGCCCACTCTTCTCATTCTTAAGCTTTCCTAAGTGCACTGCTTGAGCCTTGGCTTCTTTTTATTATTTTTTAAAGAGTTTATTTATTTATTTAGAATGTGAGCTGGGGGGAAGCAGAAGGAGAGGGAGAAAAAATCTAAGGCAGATTCCATGCTGAACATGGAGCCTGAAGCTGGGCTCGATCCCACAATCCTGAGATCATGACCTGAACCAAAATCAAGAGTCAGCTAGCTGCTCAACGAACTGAGCCATGCAGGTGCCCTGGGCCTTGGCTTCTTTCAGCAAGGGATTCCTGGCCCCCACACCCCTGTTTCAATTCTCATTTGGTATTTCAACGCCAACTTAAATATCAGTTATATTTTCTCAGAATATTCAAAGCCTGGCTGTATTATAAATCCCTGTTGTGAAGGGATCATATCTTATACTTTTGTGAAAATAAGACTATTCCTTACATTGAGTAAATACATACAGTTATTACACACAGTAGGCACTGGATAAATGTTTCCTTCATCAACCCTTCTTATTTATTTATTTATTTATTTATTTATTTATTTATTTATTTATTTTTAAAGATTCTATTTATTTGACAGAGAGCTAGAGAGAGCCAGAGAGCACAAGCAGGGGGAATGCCAGAGGGAGAAGGAGAAGCAGGCTCCCCACTGAGCAGATAGTCCAGTTGGGGATGTGGGACTCAATTCCAGGACCCTGGGATCATGACATGAGCCAAAGGCAGATGCTTAACCTAATGAGCCACCCAGGCACCCAACCCTTCTCCTTCATATCCACCAAACCTTGCATGTGCTAGGCATTTTAGAGGTTGGTAGAGCTAATTTAGTTGGAACTTAGATCCCACCTTACTTTTTATTTTTTATTTTTTTAAATTTTTATTTATTTATGAGAGTCACAGAGAGAGAGAGAGAGAAAGAGAGGCAGAGACACAGGCAGAGGGAGAAGCAGGCTCCATGCACCGGGAGCCTGACGTGGGATTCGATCCCGGGTCTCCAGGATCGCGCCCTGGGCCAAAGGCAGGCGCCAAACCGCTGCGCCACCCAGGGATCCCCCCACCTTACTTTTTAGAAATCAGCCGTATCTACTGAGGCATTTTTTCCATATGATAAAATGCACCTGTTTAAGTATAGAGTTCAAAGAGTTTTGACAAATATATACACCCTTGTAACCACCACCCACAGTCAAGATATTGAACTAAAGGCTCCTGTGCCCTTTACAGTTTTTCCCTCCCTGTAACCCCAGGTAACCCCTCACCTGCTTATTGTCACTATAAATTTTAAATTTTTTAAAAGGATTTTATTTATTTATTCATGAGAGACAGACAGAGAGGCAGAGACACAGGCAGAGGGAGAAGCAGGCTCCATGCAGGGAGCCTGACATGGGACTTGATCCTGGGTCTCCAGGATCAGGCCCTGGGCTGAAGGTGGTGCTAAACTGCTGAGCCACCTGGGCCGCCCAATTGTCACTATAGATTAATTTTGCCTGTTCTAGATTTTATGGAAATGAGATCATATGCTATGCCCTCTCTTGTGCTCCTTTCGCTCAGCAAATGTTTTTGAGATTCAGCCACATTGTTGCATTGTATCGGTAGCTCACTCCCTTTGGTTGCTGCACAGAATTCCATTGTATGGATATACCACAGTTCATTCACGTGTGAATGGACGTTTGGATTGTTTCCAGCTTTTGGCCATTTTAAATAAAGATGCTATGAACATTTGTAGACAGTTCTTTTTGAGGAAGTATGTTTTCATCACTGGGAAGTATGGTGAGTGGATACTCAACTTTTTTTCCTTTTTTTTTTTCTTTTAAGATTTTACTTATTCATGAGAGATACAGAGAGGAGGAGAGACGGAGACACAGAGGGAGAAGCAGGCTCCCCACAGGGAGCCTGATGCCCATTTGATCCCTGGATCTGGGATCAAGCCCTTGTGGTGAAGGCAGATGCTCAACTGCTGAGCCACCCAGGTGGCCCTGGATACTCAACTTTATCAGAAACTGCCAAAATGTCTTCCAGAGTGGTTGTACCACGTGACATTCCCACCAGCAGTTTATGAGCTTGTATCCTCATCAACACTAAATATTGTCAGTCTTTTTCATTATAGCCATTCAAGTGGGTATGTATTAATATTGGGGGCACCTAGGTGGCTCAGTAAGTTAAGCATCTGGTTCTTGATTTTGGCTCAGGTCATGATCTCAGGGTTATGGGATGAATATATTAATATAAATGTTAGCATTTAATTTAATTATTTAAACATTACATGTTAATATTGAATCTTCTAACTCATGAACATGGTATATCTCTCCATTTATTTAGGTCTTGAATTTCTCTCAATAGCATAGCGGCCTTACGTATATATTTTTAAAAGTCATCCCTACGTATTCACTATATAACTTATATATAAGTTATCCCTTATAACATATAGGAATTTAATCTATATTTGCATTTTGTATTTTGACCTTGTATCTTGTAAACTTACACACTTACTTGTTCTATCCCTTAGAATTTTTCCTATACGATCGAGTCTTTTGCAAATAAAGAGTTTTACATATTTTATAGTATTTATACCTTTCGTTTTCTTCTTCCCCTTACTTTTTAAAAAAAATATTTTATTTATTTATTCAAGAGAGACACAGAGAGAGGGAGAGAGAGGCAGAGGGAGAAGCAGGCTCCATGCAGGGAGCCCAATGTGGGACTCCATCCTGGTCTGGAAGGATCACACCTGGGGCTGAAGGCGGCGGCGCTAAATCACTGGGCCACCGGGGCTGCCCCCCCGCCGGGGCTGCCCCCCCCCCCTTTTTAAAGTAAGCTCTAGGCCCAGTGCGGGGCCGAACTCATGACCCTGAGATCAAGAGTACCATGTTCTGGGACACCTGGATGGCTCAGTGGTTTTGCGTGTGCCTTCAGCTCAGGGCATGATCCCGGAAACCCAGGATCGAGTTCCACATCGGGCTACCTGCGTGGAGCCTGCTTCTCCCTCTGCCTGTGTCTCTGCCTCTCTTTCTGTGTCTCTCATGAATAAATAAATAAAATCTTAAAAAAAAAAAAAGTTCCATATTCTACCTACTGAGCCAGCCAGTTACCCTCTTCTTACTTTTGAGTTTATTCTTCACTTAGGTGGCACCTTGTTCATATTTCTTGTTTCCTGGTCCAAGTGTTTATTAAGACTTACTATATGCTAAATACAGTACTAGACCCTCTGCATATAATATTTTATGTAATTCTTGTTGCTTCTTTGTGAAATAGGCATATTTTTTTAAAATTTTATTTTATTATTAATTTTTACTTATTTATGATAGTCACACACAGAGAGAGGCAGAGACACAGGCAGAGGGAGAAGCAGGCTCCATGCACCGGGAGCCTGACGTGGGATTCGATCCCCTGTCTCCAGGATCGCGCCCGGGCCAAAGGCAGGCGCTAAACCACTGCGCCACCCAGGGATCCCGGAATAGGCATCTTTCTATGAACGAGGATACTGAAGCTCAGAGAGACAAGTAATTTGCCGAGGGCACTTGGCGCTTGTTACATGTTAGAGCCAGGATTTGAACCAGGGGTATGTGGCTTCGAAGCCTGTGCGTTTTTTCACAACGGACCAGAGGTAGAACTGGCCCTTTAAGGATCTAGCGGCTGGTTTCAGATTAGACAGTGAGGACTGTTCTTTCCCAGAATCCCACATATAGAGTGATGGGAAAACAGAGACTCTTAGAAAAATGTCCTGCTCCTGGCTGCCCTCTCTGAATGCTGTGGTTCCAGCTGGCCGCAGAGTTATTTCACTCCTGTTGTGTTGGCAGAAGGAGCCAAGCACAATCCCCATCTGGCTTCTGGTGCCTTGCCCTGTGTGGCAACTACCTCATCCAGGCCCTGCTGGGATGGGGTGCATGGGGACCTTGAGCTGTACTTGTAAACAGGGACTGGGCTGTGTGAGTCAGAGCGGCCTTGGGGAGACATGGATTCAACCTCTCAGGATCCCATTTCAGTTGGCTGCCAAAGACCAAATGTCACTGCATTGAGAGGCTGCTTCCAGTGTCACCATCTGTCTCTGACCCTCTGGGGCTAGCTCACTCAGCTCTGAAAGCCTTGGTTGCAAAGGGCAGGGGTAGGGAGAGACGTGGAAGCACAGGCCTGTCAGGTCAGCACTAGTGCCACCTTGCAAGGAATCACACGGGGTTTTGGAGTGGAGTTGGTGGCTGCAGAGCTGAGGCCTCCTGGCTGGGCTCTCTGGGTGCAGCTTTTTTTATTGTTTCTAGACAGCTCTTTTCTGGATCAATTCTTCTGGGCTTCTGACAAGCTCTACTCCATGAGGCTTTGCTATAGGCCCCAGAAAGAACTGCCCTAGTCAGCAGGTTAATGCTTTCTCCACAAGTAGTCACCGGGCACCGAACCAGATTACTCAGTGGCACTCTACCCAAACACTCCCCAGTGTGAAATTATTAAAGTGGTTGGTTGCCAGGATGGGTGGGTGAGGATCAGGGGTTGTGTGGGGAGATAGGACTAGTCTTCATTTTCCAGATGGTTGTCAGATTGGATCACCCATCCCGGTAGGTATCTGCCCAGGTGCCTGTGGAGCACTGCCCTGTCAGCAAAGCACACAAGAAGCTCAGCTGTATGGCATGTGGGCATGTGTGTGTGTGGGCATATGTGTCTGGGTGTGCATGTGCGGGCACATGTGTGTGGGCATGTGCATGTGGGCATGTTTGTGGGCACATGTGGGTGGGTTCCAGTTTACCTTAATGCTAACCTTTCTTTATTTTTAAAATTAATCAATTCATTGTTTTTCCTAATCTCTACTTTTTTTTTTAAGTTTTTATTTATTTAAGTCATCTCCACACCCAATGTGGGGCTCGAATATACACCTGAGCCAGATGGGCACCCCTAGTCTTTATTTTTTATTTATTTATTTAAAATATTTTATTCATTTATTCATGAGAGACACACAGAGAGAGGCAGAGACATAGGCAGAGGGAGAAGCAGGCTCCCTGCGGGGAGCCTGACACGGGATTCGATGATCGAATCAAATGATCGATTGATCTGGGATTATGCCCTGAGCCAAAGACAGACGTCCAACCAGAGTTACCCAGGTGCCCCTAGTCTTTATTTTTTAAAAAAGCTGAGAAGCCAAGGTTTCTCCTGCTTGCTGCAAGTCAGTGAGCCAGAGTGCACATGGAGCAACATATAGCGTGCGTCCGAAAATGAGGGTTCATAGAGGGGAAGCTTCGGACTTCCAGCCAGCCCTGTGCTGCCTTCTCCTTCCCAGCCTCAGGGTGCAATCCACTCACAGCTAGATACCTGGGGAAACTGTGCTGCCAGGACAGGGCTGGCTGGGCCCGGGCGTCCAGGGTTCCAGTCTTTTCCACGAGCCTCTCTGTTGTGTATATACCATCCTGTTTCTCACTAGCTGCCCATGCAGCACCCTGGACTGATGGGGTCTCTCCCTTCCTTCTTGCCAGATGCTGTGACAGTGACAGAGTCACTGGTCCTTGTACATGCCGGGGAGGAGCCTTCCTTTTGGGGGTGACCGCATTCATCTGGGCATGCCTGCAGTACTCTGGGCCCATGGATGTGAAGGAGAAGCGCACGGTAGGCCACGTTTGTGACCTGATGGGTATTATCTATGTGTCTCTGTTGGACTCTCCCTACTTGCGTTGGCCTGGGAGTTCCTCTTTTGGGGGCTTTAAACCAAAAGTGAGAGAGGGGGCTTTGGCTCTCAGGATTGGGGTGTGGGATGGCGGTCCCCCCTGAGACAGTGCTATTACTGGGCTGGGAAGCACTCAGGGAGCTGGGAGCACAAACCAGAGGGTGGGGACCAGTTAGCATGCCGGCCTGGGAGCAGGTTTCTGATTTGGGTTGGCTCTGAGCCAGTCTTCCACCTCTTGCCCAGGGGTGTGTAATTTCATTTGTTTGCTCTTTGCTAGGGCTCTGCCCCAACCTGCTGAGCCATGTTGAGTACTGTTGGGCACCCTCTCTGTGGTTAGGGAAGAGCTCCTCAGTCAGACTCCAAACACAGCTGCATAACCAGCTGGAGGCAAGGAGCCAGGAGGCCCAGGCACCGGCAAGGTCGGCCCCCTCCTCCCAGCCTGATGCAGGTACACCTCCCAGCCTCTGTATACTGCCTTCGATAGGCAGTGGATTTGTTGGCAATCGGAGTATCCTTCCCCTGTGACAAAGACTGCCCCAGGGGAGGTCCTTCTGTCTCTTGCCTGGACTTCTGGCACAGCATCCTATAGGTCCCCTTTCTCTCATCTCCTTTCCCCACTTGCTGTAAGAGAAAGGTGTCCAAAATGCAGAGCTGGCTTTTGTCACCTCTGCTTAAGAGTCTGCAGTAGCTCCACGCCACCTGCTGAAACACTGAATGTGACGAGCAAAGTTCACCGTCATCCCACTGCTGCCCGTTGTCCCTGGTTCCCTAGCCTCCCCTACTTTGCCTTTACCACTTGTCATTCTGCATGCTTTAGGGTTTGGGTACGCTGTCCACATTTAGGCTCTTTTTTTTTCCTGACAAACTCCTACTCTTCTTTATTTCAAGCCCCATCACCTTCTCCTGATAAGTCCTCCTTCCCCCTCCAGAAGTCCCTCCTTCCAGGATTCATAGTAGTACCTCCACCACTGTGCCCACCACGCTGAATTGAAACAATCTGCCCATCCCACTCTATCCCAGTGTCCCTGGCTCCTTCCTAGTGGAGAGCCTGGCGCGCAGCAAGGGCTTGGTGAATATTTATCAGTTTGAACTTAAGGACGGCAATTTTCCTGTCAAAGAGATCTTGGAAGGTTTGGAGAAGGAGCAGTGGGTCCACACGCTGGGTCCCTGGTGGTGCCTGCCTGCCCGCTGGCTCATTCAGCTCCAGGCTTCACATGCCTCTGGGCCGGCTGTGGATCAGGCTTGTGGGCCTGAACCTGGAGCAGCTGTGTGCAGCCTCCTGGTTACAGATGCCCCTGGCTGCTCTGCAGGTGTCCATCCTATGCACGATTGCACAGAGGGAAAGCTACGTTTACTTTGTCCCTAGCCTGAATGCAAGGCCGCCACATCCAATTACAAGAGCCGTGCATTGTTCAGTGATGGGGGGCAGCCTCCAGAAGCTTTGCGGTTGTGTGATGTGGTGGCCAGCCGGGGTGAGGCTGACAGCATTGTCCTCTGGTTCCAACCTGTTGGTGAAACACTGCTTCCTAGCAAGCCGGGGAAACAAAGTTCTGTGAGCCAGCGGGCTGGCTTCTCTCTCAAGCCTGAGCAAGAACACTCCAGGGCTTGGGAGGGATCACTCTCAGGGGCCGTTCTGCCTACAGGATTTTTCTTTATCCTCTTTGTCTTTCTGGAGAGATGAGTTCTGAACTAGAAACATTGTCAGCCGTATTCATGGAATACCTACTTGGGGTTGGTGGAGCTCTAGGCTCTGGCGGGGTCACCCCCCCTCCAGTTTGGAGAGGCTTGTGATCCAGCTGAGGAAATAATAGTATAAGCACTGAAGAAATAGAACTGGACAGAGGTTCTACTGGAAGTGGCTTGTGAGTTGTATACGTGGTTTCTAAAGATTACCCCAGTGACCTCCAACGTTCAGGGCTTCTGAGGGTGGAGGGCGTGGGAATGCAGAGAGCTGGGTGGCGGAAGTTGATCAAGAGGGGCCTGGCATTCCCTGGCGGTAGCCCAGGATCAGCTTGGCTATTGCTGGCTGCTTTTCTGCTCCCCCACCCCTTCATGACCTACCAGTCCTCCGTGTCCCATCCGAACCTACTTTCCTCGGTCGCCAGTCCCCTGTGGTGGACAGGCTGTAGTGGTGAATGTCTGGACTTGTTTCTTAGGTGCAGTGTTCCACTTTTCATGTGTAAGAAGGGGACAGGATGGAAGTCCTGCGGAGCCCTGGGTTAGGCCCCGTGAGCTGCTCTTTCTAGGGCTTGTCACACAGGAGGGAGAATGTTTGCTTAGCTATGGCCCCCACAGAGCAGGGCCTTGGTTGGGAGTGAGAGGGAAGTGTGTCCTGGGAGCAGGGGACAGGGGGACACTTGGTCTCTCCTTGGTCTGCTAAGGCTGCAGCCCAATGTGTAGCTGACTCCTCCTCAGGGAGACCTCCTACCCTTAACTTCTGGACGTCATGGCCCCTCCTTTTCTGCTCCCGTTCAGATCTGGATTTGGCAGGGGTGGGGTGGGAGGACAAGGAGCTGTGCTTCAGAAGGGGGAGAGGAGAGGCTGGCTTGAACTCAGCTGAGGCTCTCTCTCTCCCCCTCCTTGCAGCTGGCAATGGTGGAGATGGTAGAGATGGTGTTGTCGGTGTTGTCTGGGAAACAGGGCCCTGGAGAGGAGTGCTCAGGGTCTAGCCTGCACTCTCTAGTTATTGGACCTGTTGGCTGCTTCCTCTCCCTTGGGGTTTTGCAGCCCCTTCCTAAGAGTGGCCTGGACATAGGCTGAGATGTTTCCGGTTTACTCCCAGGGCCTTTTGGGGGTCTGTGCAGGGAGCTGCCTGTGTGTCAAATTCAGAGTCCCGGAGCGATCAATGCTCAGGCTCTGCTTGCTGCTCCTGGAATCATAGGTCCCTGGGTGGGAGTTAAGGCCCTGTGTCTGCAGGGGGCTCCTGTCCCAGAAGCTCTTTGGCAGGTATGTCTAAATGTGACTGCGTGTTTATCAGCTGCTGGCTGAGCTCTGCTGTTGGGAGTACCCCCAAACCCCTGCTATCTAGTGGGAAGGTGTTAGGTCGAAGGTATTGGAATCCTCAGAAGCCCTTCCTGTTTGCTGGCTCTTCCCTCTTTCTCTGGACTCTTCCACTGGATTCTTCTGCTGGCTTCCAGTCCCCTGCTCTGCCTCCTAGAAGTCACTGCTCCAGGCTTCTCAGTTGCCAGTCTTTCCCCCTTCCACGCTGGATGTGCTGCTATTAATAACTGGCAAGTCCCCCCTCCCCTCCTTCCTGCAGCTACAACTGTGGGAAGAGCTATTGTTGGCATGGCTCCATACTGGGAGTCTCTGAGTGATTTGGGGGAAGCTCTTGTGGATGGCAGGCCCCCACCTTGCCCAGTGACTTGGGGCCAAGGAGGGGTGGTCTGGGGAGAGAGCCCTCGGGCTCCAGCAGCCCGCTCAGCACAGCCTCTCCTCCCGGTGGTGTACGTAAGCACACCTTGTTGGCTGCAGCCGCCCCCCTGCTCACCCTTCGGTGGCCTCTGATCACTGGGCCAAGCTCCTGGGCATCTGGCAAAGCATCTACAAACTTTCTCCTCTCAACCGGGCTCCTCCCTCCCTCTGCCTCTCCCTCCCTCCCACAGCTCCATTGCTGCACTGCCTCCTCCTCCCTCCCTAAATCTGCAGCGTGACTGGAAATAGGCTGAATTAATCAGCAGACTGAAGCTTCACTCTGCACGGATCCTCTGCGGCACAGGCTCCCGGCTCCTCGCTCCCACGCTCCCCAGCCCACTCCCCTCTTTTTCTCTCCTCTCACCCTTTCTCTCTCTCTCTGTTCCTGCCTCTACTCCTCTCTCCTTGAGGGTGGTGTTGGAAGTTCTGTAGTTGACTCCTTGTGGCTCAGGCTCTACCACATGCTCTTTAAGCAGACAGAGCTATGGATGCCCCTTCAGGGCAAATGCACCAAAGTGAGTATGCTAACTTGGTTTTATATTTCTGTTGCAAACGCCTTGTTCTCTGCTTTGTGTGCAAGGCTTTTGTGGCATAGTAATTGCCACAAGTCTTGAAAATGGGTGCTGCACCGGAGGCAGCTCAGATTATGAGGTAGCTAGGATTGAAGAAGGCTAAGAATGGGAATCCCAATGCCCGTGTGTCTAGGGAGCTGCCATCCAGGCTCCCAAGTCACCCAGAGCAAGACTGGAGCTGAGCGTCCCAGTGGAGCATCCTGTTGAGTTATGCTGGGACCTGGGGGTAACGGGAAGCCCTGGGCCTGGATGTCAGCCCTCCTTGGGGCTAGGAAGGGTTTTTGTTTTTTGCTGGACCACATGCGTTGTTGAGTTGGGAGGAACCAGGGCCCGGCTGATTTGTTCCTCAGTCTGGGAGGCTGCAAGAAGAAGAAGATGGGTGGAAGTGCCAAGGTCAGCAGGAGGCCGGAAGAGGAAGAAGCTTGAGGCTTTGATTTGCCTGGCTGAAAAAAGACTCAATTTGTGTCTAGCCAAGCTAAGAAGAGATTTATCATGGCTACTAAAAAAGACCCAGCTTCAGTGACTTAGGCATGACGTGGAGTCCAGCTTTGGGTCCCCTCCCCACCTGCACTGGCCAAGAAAGCTGGGATGGTGGGGACCTGGTTCCGGGGCCAGCCAGCTCCGATTAACTATTGGCTATTATCAGGGCTAGGGGTCATGGGCTAAGTTCGTAACCTATCTACCTGAGCCTATGGGAACTGATTGTTGCTCACCAAGCAGGTGGAGTGGGAAGGTAAACAACTGCTGTGGGGATAGAACCTATGAGGGGTCCTGAAAGGACCAGGGCTGGGGGGCCAGGTGCTTTTGGATCTGGGCTACCTGGGAAACCTGACCAAAGTGGTGCAGCTTAGGGGTGTTGGCTCTGGAAAGCACATTAGACTGACCCAGATGCACAGCATCAGGCCCCACAGAGCTGGTCCTGTTCAGTAGTGGATTTTTTGTAGTTCTGATTTGACCGAGTTCTTTCCCTACCCTTCTGCTGCTCTCAATCCCCATGCCCTCCCAGTGTCCCCTTTAAAAAAAAAAAAAAAAGATTTGTTTTAAAGATTTTTATTTATTTATTTGACAGAGAGAGAGAGAGAGAGAGCACAAGCATGGGGAGCAGCAGGCAGAGGGAGAGGGAGAAGCAGGCTCCCCACTGAGCAGGGAGCCTGACATGGGGCTCCATCCCAGGACCCCAGGATCACAACCTGATCTGAAGGTAGATGTTTAACTGACTGAGCCACTTAGGTGCCCCTAATTAATTTATTTGAGAGAGAGAGAGAGAAAGAGAAAGAGCTGGGGGTGGGAAAGCAGAGAAAGAGGGACAAGCAGACTCCGTGCTGAGCATGGAGCCTGTCTCAGGGCTCAGTCCCATGACCCTCTGATCATGACCTGAGCCGAAATCAAGAGTTGGACTCTTAATTGACCGAGCCACCCAGGCACCGCTACCCCCCCCCCCCCCCGCTCAGTGTCCCTCTTTGATGGAGGAGAAGCCCAGCTCATGATGGGCATTTGTGGCCACTTCTCCTGGGCCTGGGCTTCCTAGCACCTCAAGTTACTTTGCTGGGTTCAGTTGAGCCTGAGCATTGTTATACCTGCAAAGCATTGGTGTAAGTGGAGATGCAGGCTCCTGCCTCCCCTCTGCTGTAGAGCTTGCACTTAGCTCTCACTCCTCACCCCAGGAACATCTTGGGAGGTGTCTGGCAGTGGGATGGGTGGGAGATTTGGACCATCTGGGAAGCATGAAGAATCTCTCACTCCCTCTGGGTACTTAAGGCTGGGGCAGTTTTTTCTCACCCTTCTTGGCCCTGTAGACAGGAAAAGCAGACCTTCAGATGGCATGTGTAAGAGTTGGGTCCCTCCCAAACCAACCACACGCATCCTTGCACGGTCTCTCCATTGGTGCTCAGCCTAACTTGTGTTTTGAGAAAGGCCAGCAGAGCCCTCTCGCCCATGGTGCTTTCTTCATTTCCTTTGAAAATGCTGAAGTTCCACCAAGTTCCTCATCTTTGGCTCTCACGTTGCAGGGGACCGGGTGTGTGTGTGTGTGGGGGAGCATAACAGGAGAAACCGTGATTTTACCGGTGACTGGTACTCTCCTGCCTGCCTACCTGCCACAGACAGGGTGAGGTGTGCGTGAGGGGTGGAGGCAGCTGAAGAAGTGTGCCTGGGGCCACAGAGAGCCGGCTGGCCCAGAAGGCTGTGTCCTTGCCCCAGGGCCTGCCTGTATGGGCAGGCATTTTTCTCCAGGAGGCGTGTGATTACAGAGTGGCTATTTTCCCTCTGCTTCCCTGTCTTTAATCGCCGGTCTGGGGTTGGTGTTCCTGGCCAGACACAACATGCGTGGGCAGACGCACACAGTCAGCTCTGCAGGCCTCTGCTGGCCCGGCCCCAGGAGCATCTGCTACCCTCTGGCCCATACCTCCCACACCTGGAGAGCAGTCATGTGCTGCAGGTTCTAGGAACCTGGGTGCAGAGAGGAAGAGTAAATCCATTTCTGGGTTGTGGAGAGGGGGGCACCTGGAATGAGGCAGCGGATGTCAGGACGGCCACGAGACGCACAGAGGGGAGTCACTAATGTCCAAAGTCTAAAGGCCTCACTAGAAGGGGGGCATCACCCTGGTTCCCTGGCTGCTCCTTTCAGCCTTTGCCTGTCTTTCGAACATGGTCAGCATCCCAGATGCTGCAGCTTCCCTCGTGACCTGCAGCCCCTGAGGTTTATCCGGCCCTCCCTCTCTCCTGCCCAATCTCTGTCTCTTGTCTGTTTGGCCGGCAACCTTTCCACCTCTGCGGGCCAGCCTTTCCCTCCCTCCAGGACGTTTTCTCACTGGAGCATTTCTGGAGGCCTGGCCCAGGCAAATCCAACTCTGGAACCTTCACATCTCCCCCGGTGGAAAGAGGGTTCCCAAAGTGGAGCCTAAGGGAGAAGGGGGCGGTGGGGAGGCACAGTGTGGGAGGCCCCATGTGCAGTGGCTGTGTCTTGCAAATCCTTTTCTTCCCTAGGTTGGGTGGAACAGGTGTCACCCCCCAGGCCAGCCCCTGAGACGTGAGAAGGCCTCTTCTCCTTTCTTCCTCCCCTCATGCAGGAGACTTTCTTTCCTTCCATGTGAGGAATCAGGGAGGCAGATATGCAGATCTTAGCCTTCCCTGACATTCATCTGTCCTGGGCCATGGCTTCTCAGGAAGGCCCCAGGGTCTCTGCCAGAGGGAGGTAGATGCTCTGGAGTAGAGTATTTAACCATGCTGGGGTATAGGCCATTTGCCCAGAGGGCCATATCTTCTTGAGCTGAAATAACCAGTTATCCCCTCTGGGAAGAAGCAGCTCTTATCTTCATAATCCCCCAAAGCCAGCATGGAGAGCAGGGATTAGGGGAGATTTAGGCATGGGACCTGGGAAGTCTTGGGGCCAGGCTCACCCTGGAGCCCATCCTCATCCTTCAGGCCGAGATAGCTGGCAATGAGCCAGTGTGGGGGCTCCACTCAGGTGCATCCTACTGCGGAGGGGCGGGGGAGATCTGCAGTCAGGGGATACTGTCCCTGTCCCTTCTAGTTGTAGAGATGTGTGTCCTGTGAGGGGCAAGGTTGCCAAGGAGGGCGGTGGATATGCAGACAGGCATGGAGGAGGAAATCTGGAATGTCAGTAGGCAAAGCCAGGGCAGGCCCCAGGGAAAGCACTGGGAGAGTAGGGGAGGGCAATGAGCTGGAGTAGCCAGGGCGCCACCAGCTCAGCCACCCTTAGTCAGGACTCAGTAGATACCCTAGCCCCTTTCTTGGGGCCCCAAGTCTAGGGCTTTGCTCCTCTTGCTCAGGAACCTTTTCTGGTGGGAGCTCGCCTCAGAGATCTTGGGATGGCCCAGCTTGCCAGCACTCTTTTCCCAGGGGGCGGTGGTGGGGGGTGGGCATGGGGGATGTTCTTTTTGCCAGGACCCCCAACCTAGGGATCTATGTATCAGATTCAGTGTGTGCATCGGCCTCACCTACAGAAGTCTTGATTCGGTCAGTTTGGGGTGAGACCTGGACCTTTGGGAACTCCAGGTGTTTCTGTTATAGATCCCAGGTTGACAGCTCCTGATTAACATGTCACTGGGACCACGGAAGATATGTGCGTGCTCATTCTTTCATTCCTTCAGCCGGTGGTTGTGGAGCCACTGCTGTGTGCCAGGCACTGTCTCAGCAGCTGGTCGGAGGGATGTGGAGATAGAAGAATTCAGTACCTGTTTTCAAGGAACTGGCAGTCTGGTGGGAGAGCCAGACAAGTAAATCTATAATGACGGTTCTCCACAATGCAGACCGGGAGCCAGGTTGCCCAGGGTGCTCTTGAAATACAAACCTCTCCCTGTAAGTGCAGCCCTTGGTTTTGGGAAAATTTCCCAGAGCGGATGACGTTTGAGCTGAGGCTTGAAGGGTAATAAGTAAGAGGTGTCTGGGGCCGGGAACATGTTCCTGGGCAGGAAAACACATAGAGGTCCTTGCACATGAGCTAGAAGAGCACGGCTTGCAGCAGGAATGGAGGAAATGCAGGCGAGGAGGCTGGAGAAGCTGGCGGATCACAGGTCCTGCTCTGGAGTCTGGGCTCGATTGGAAAGATAAGCAGGGGTCAGTTGATGTGACATGCACGCTGCTCTGGCTGGATGTTGCAGTTGGTTTGGAAGAGGTAGAGACTGAGGAGTGGGAGGGGGAGGTGATCACCGCAGGAGCCACTACGTCCAGCCGGGAGGGCCACATTCCAGGGTTTTGGATGAATCCACTCCTGGGGGCCTATGAAACCACAAGGCAGCCATTGAGTAAACAGGTCAGAATTCAGGGCAGTGGTCAGGCCTGGAGGTAAACTTCAGGAGTTGTAAGCTTGGTGGCAGTGGGTGACTCCACGGTGGTGGCTGAGGTTGTCCTGGAAGATGTCTGAGGGATAGTCTGTAGGGTAGAGGGAAAAGAAGAGCCAGTCAGAAGAAGACAGAGGTAAAGCCCAGGAGTGGGGCTGCCAGTAAGGAGAGGCCAGGGTGGGCTTGCACAGGACAGTGTGGGTGGTCCCCAGCGCCGCCCAGCACCACCCAATCCATGCCCTGTTCCACCACCCCTGGTGACCAGAGAGTACGGTGTCACAGGTGCTTTCCTGGGAGCACCTATCCCTTGTCTGAGATATTGTGTCCTTCCTGATGCTGGAGTATCACAATGTGCTCCCTTCTGTGAAATGGTGGAAACAGTATTTGGTGTTTTTTTTTTTTTTTTTAAGATTTTATTTATTTATTCATGAGAGACACAGAGAGGCAGAGATATAGGCAGAGGGAGAAGCAGGCTTCCTGCGGGGAGCCCAATGCAGGATTTAATCCCAGGACTCCAGGATCATGCCCTGAGCCAAAGGCAGACACTTAAATCACTGAGCCATCCAGGTGCCTCTGGTGGTTTTTTCCTTAATGTTTTTACATAGCAATAATGAAGAACTATTTTCTCCTTGTTAGTTCTCCTTTCCTCACTTAAAAAAAAAAAAAAAAAAAAGCCCCACTGTTTTTTGGCCCGTGAAATGCACTGATGGCAGCAGAGGTAGATGGAGAGGTGAGGGGGCAAGAGTAGTGCATGGGACCAGGAGATGCTGTGGCCTTGGAAGGTGTTCGGAAACACTGAGTAGAGAAGGTTGTGTGTCTGTTTCTGTTTTAAGCTTGGCCTTGAGGAGTAGGGGACTTTTAACACGGTGGAGATTTAAGCAAATGCCCCGAGGGTCGAGGTTGGGGCTGGTGGAGGAAGAGGAGGGGAGGTTTCATGGGGTGGGATGACAAGGCCATGACCTGGCCTGCAACAGAGGGCCTCTCTGTGCAGTGACCTGGGGCCTCCAGGGCGATGCTGAGTGCCCCCTGCTTCCCCCCAGGGCGAGCCACCCTTGGCCCTGGGCCTGTCTACCCGGAAGGCCCTCAGCATCCTAAAGGAGCAGCTGGAGGCGGTGCTGGAGGGACACCTGAAGGAGCGGAAGAAATGTCTCACATGGAAGGTGAAGCTTCTTCCCTGGGAAGCCAGAGCCAGGGTGGGATGGGCAGACAGACGTGGGAGGCCCAAGCGCGGGCCCGGAAGCTGTGCTCATGCTGTGTGGTGTGACCCCACTGAAGCTTCCCTATAAAAATCAGAAGGAAGCTGGGGCTGCCTGGGGAGTGATTTCCTGGCCCCACTTGCTGCAGGAGCCCAAGCGGCTGGACCCCAGCCGAGAGCAAAGCGAGAAGACAGAGGCAGCCCTGGGCCAGGCCAGGCGGGTGTGGGAGGAAGGCGGCCAGATTCCAGCAGGATGCTGCCTCCTAGCTCCTTCCACGGGCCCCTCACTCCCCACTGCCCCTCCGCAGGAGCTGTGGAGAAGCAGCTTCCTGCACCACAGTAACCGCTGCTCCTGCTTCCACTGGCCTGGAGCCTCACTCATGCTGCTGGCTGTGCTGCTGCTGCTCGGCTGTCATGGGAGCCAGCCAGCGGGCAGGTAACCTTCCTCCCGCCTCTCATCCTGGGGGTGCTGGTCCACCCCTCCTGCCTCAGCCTCCTGCCTGGGAATGCCCCACGGGGACTGGCCCCGCCCCCCCACAGTCACAGTGGGTTCCTGAGTGGTGAGGGGTTCTCAGTTCCCTGCTGGCTGCCATCAGCACCCAAGCAAGACACTCTTTTCAAAAGGGACTGGGGTGGGGTGCCTTGGGTCAGCTGGGTCAGGGAGCCCCTCTCCCTGCTACTAGCCCCTTACCTCTTTCCACCAGCCGTGGGGTGGAGCTGGTGAATGCCTCAGCGCTGTTCCTCTTGCTGCTTCTCAACCTCCTCCTCATTGGGCGGCAAGATCGGCTGAAGCGTAAGGAGGTAGAGCGGAGGCTCCGAGGGATCATTGACCAAATCCAAGGTGAGGCCAAGGGCCAAGCATGGTGGGTGGGAAAAGGTACCCTATGATGTGTCAGCCCTACAAGCTCTCCTCCTGAGTCCCAGCCTGGAGCCCAGCACAACGGCGTTGCCAATGGTCAGTGTTCTGGGGGCTCTTGGCACCAAGAGCATTAGGAGGCTGCCCTGCCCTCTTTTGAGCAAGGACAGTGAGAGCAGGGACAGCTAGGCCTATGCAGCCAGTGGCCCGAGTGTGGCATGCAGGGTGGCTGACGGAGGCCTGGTCAGCTTGCAGGCTCACTAATGATGGGAGGCTAGCAGAGAAGACCCTCTCTTGGCAGGAGGACAGTTGAGATTTTCTCTTCCAAGGCTGTCCTGTCTGGTGGTGTGGGGCTAGCAGGTAGGAAGATGGGCCAGAGAAGTCTAAAACCCACAAGAGTCAGGGTTGGGTGCCCGGAACCGGGAGCCCCAACGGAGCAGCTGTGTTCCTGAAGAAGGGAGTTGCTCAGTCAGATTTCTGCTTGTCCTTTGGTTCAGGTGGTGGTTATTAAGCCCCAGCTATGGATTGGGAAAAACAGGCTCTTCTGAGAGATGGTGGCTCCTGCTTTCCAAGGGCCTGTGGTCTCATAAGAGAAACACTCAGTGTCTGAGACCTTTCTCTAACCCGACCAGGCAGCTAGGGTGAGAAGGGGTTGCTTCATTCTGAAACGATCAGTTAGTTGTAGCCACGTGCCAGGCACGGGAAAGTATAACAGTGACCAAGAAAGATGGGCCCTGCTTTCCGAGAGCCTAGTCTCTTGCTCAGTAACCATCAATGGCTCCCTCTTGCTCATCAAAGCAGCCCAGAACCTCTGAGTCAGCCTCCAGCCTCCCTCTCCAGCTTGTTCTCTTACCATCATCCTCACCCCAAAACTCCTCCCTGGTGCTAAAGTCACTGCACAGACTTCCCTGCTTCTGTCAGGCCTTTGCCCTGCTGTCCCCATCTGGCGTGCTTCTCCCTCCCTCAGCTCCAGCTGACGGATCCTGCCCATCCTTCACGACCCATCCTAAGTGCTCCCTTTCCCCTCGAAGCCGCCTCTGATCGCATCAGCTATCTCCTGCAGCTCCGGGCTCTTTCCTAACGCTCTGAGCATGTGTTTGCCTTGATGTGTATTATCTGCCCACATACATCTCTCTTTTCGGTTGCGGCTCCTCGAGGGCAGGGGTTGTATTATCTTTACCTTTGACCTTTGCACCCCCTCAAAGCCCTCAGCAGCGCTTGTGAAATGTGTTTGAATGGAATTAGGGTACAAAGAATATGAGCTTCAGGTGTTCAGAGGAGGTAGCGGTGCCTGGGCTGGCCCGGTGGGGAAGGCTTCACGGGGAGGTGACCTTGAGAGAGGGGTGGTGTTGGGGTGAATGGTGCGGGTTGCTGCAAGCCTTCTGGGGAAGGAAGGAAAGCACACAGAGCTTCATGGTGTGTGCTGCATGGCTGATGTGTGGAGCTGTGGGTGAGATGGTTTCCTTTTTTCCCTTCTCAGATGCACTCAGGGATGGCAAGGAGATCAAGTGGCCCGACACCATGTACCCAGACCTCCACATGCCCTTTGCGCCATCCTGGTCTCTGCACTGGGCCTACAGAGATGGACATCTGGTCAACCTGCCAGTTAGCCTGTTAGTAGAAGGAGACATCATAGCCCTGAGGCCTGGCCAGGAATCATTTGCCTCTCTGAGGGGGATCAAGGTAGCTCGAGGCTTTTCTCCTTCCCTGAAAATGCTGTGGGAGCATCTACAGGCAATGGGGGGAGGGTCCCAGGGCTAAATCCTGAAGCTTCCTGGCCAGCACACAGGCTCCTTGGCAAGAGCTCTGGAAGAATGGAGAAGATCTGGAATGTCCTTCTCCTTGTCCTGTTCTTTCTTTTCTCTGACCTTTAAGCTGCTAGGAATCTAGTTCCACAGCAACCGCCTCCCACCCCACGCCCCACCAGCTGACTCTGTGCTAACTGATGGTCTCAAACCCAATGAGATGTCCCCACTTGGCTGGAATTGTCAAGAGAGAGTGGCTTCCGATTGAACCTGTTCATTGCCCTCACCCTCCTCCCCTTACTCTCTGGTAGGATGATGAACACATTGTCTTAGAGCCGGGAGACCTGTTTCCTCCTTTTTCTCCACCCCCTTCCCCCCGGGGAGAAGTAAAGAAAGGGCCACAGAATCCCCAGCAGCACCGGTTGTTCCGCGTCCTCGAGACCCCAGTGATTGACAATATCAGGTAGGGTCGCTGCCCTGCCTTCCTTCTGGCCCCTGGGTGCTCTTCCCGAGTGCCTCCATGAGCCGAGGGCAGGGTGACAAGGAGATAGCCTGGTTTCTACTGAGGCCCCTTTAGGGTAGGCACCTCTGTGGGTTCTTCATTTTAGCATCTCATGAAAATTACTAGACTGGGTGATTGTTCCTCTCCCTGTGGGAACTCTGAGGGGACAGCTCAGGAGGCTGCTCCAGACCCCTCTCTCAGGGGCCACTTGCTGGGGCCCGGGAATAGGAGAGATTGCCTGACTCAGGGATGCCCAGTGCACGTGCGTGTTTCTGGCCTCCCCCGCTAAGAGCTTGCCCAACTAAAGGGTCACCCCTTTCTGCAGATGGTGCCTGGACATGGCCCTGTCCCGCCCAGTCACTGCCCTGGACAACGAGAGGTTCACGGTGCAGTCGGTGATGTTGCACTACGCCGTGCCTGTGGTCCTGGTGCGTGAGGCGGGCCTCCCGGGGCAGGGGAGAGGGCCAGGAAATGGGGGAGCCTCAGGGCCAGATTCAGGTGAGCGTGTGAGGGAAGATGGGGGTGGTCCAGAGTGAGATGGCCAGTGCTGGGGTTGTGGGGGTGGGTGTGAGTGGGCAGAGGAAAGGGAGCCTTAGAGCCTAGGTCCTTCTCTGGGTGGGGAGCTAATAGGGCTGCACTTCTGCTGTTCCCAAAAGGCTGGCTTCCTTATCACCAATGCCCTGCGCTTCATGCTGAACGCCCCTGGCGTCACATCCTGGCAGTACACCCTCCTCCAGCTACAGGTAACCTCCGCCCTTCCCCCTCTGCTGTGCTTTGCTCTTTCCTTAGAGGCTGGGTCCCCTCATGATGCCCTGGCTGTCCCTCCCTGTCTGTAGCCCAGGGGTCCCTCCAGCTCCAGCTTAGGAATGCCTGCTTCCCTTTTCTTCCCATTCTGGAAAGTTGTCCCATTCTATTAAGGGGATGGCTTTAGGGCTGGGGAAGCCCTTCTGTCCCTCCCTCTTCCCAGGCCAGCAGCTCTTTGGGTGCCTTCAGTGTGGTTCGTGCTTTCTCAGGTGAATGGCGTCCTGCCCATCCTTCCCCTGCTCTTTCCAGTCCTCTGGGTTCTGGCAACTGCCTGTGGAGAAGCTCGAGTCCTGGCCCAGATGAGCAAGGCCTCTCCTAGCTCCCTGGTAGGTTCTTCCAAGGCATCTTGGGGACAGTACAAAAAAAAACAAAAATCAGGAGCAAAAAGGTGTTGGCTGTGCCCCAGTGAACAGGTACAGAGGTCCAGCCCCACTCTGGGCCCAGTACACGAGCAAGCCCTGGGCAACTCTGCATGCGGAAGGGCCCCCAGGCTAGGCCCTGGGAGGCAGGCAAGCATCCATCCTGGCATTCAGATGCGGGGGTTCGGGGACTGCCCAGGTGTCCTTAAACCAAAGGCGTCAGGAGCCTTGCGGGGGTGGGGCACCCACCCTTGCATCTTGGAGGCCTATGTGAGGGTGCCTCCCTGAGCTGGCGCCCTCTTCTCTGCACAGCTGGCCAAGTTCTCAGAGGATACCCTCAGCAGCTATACAGAAGCCGTCTCCTCTCAGGTACACTCACCTGGGACACTGTCTGCCCCAGGCCTCCAGAGCCACCAGCCTGAGCTCCCTCAAGCTGGCTGCCCCTTCTGGAACCCTGGGGCTCCTCCCCTACCCCATGGCCTTGGAGCCTCCTGTCTCATGTGGGCAATGTGCTCTGCCTAGACAAATGCCTCTCCACCCCAACTTCCTGGTATCCCCGGACAGTTTCCTCTGGTGGCCCCAGAGGCTATCTCTAGGGAAATAACATGGACTTTGTCTCTCCCACCAGGAAATGCTACGATGCATTTGGGGCCACTTCCTGCGGGTGATCCAAGGGACATCACCGACTCTGAGCCATAGCTCCAGCCTGCTGCACAGCTTGGGCTCCGTCACGGTGAGGGGGGCCCTGAGGGAGGACCCCCGCCTCAGCTGGCCTGCTGCCTGGCTGTGTCCGGGTGCCTGTCTGCCGCTGGAGTGGACCCTGATGGGTTGGAGGATGCCAAGCCCTCTTTCTGATCCCCATCTCTCCCTCCAGGTCCTGTGCTGTGTGGACAAACAGGGGATCCTGTCATGGCCCAACCCCAGCCCAGAGACTGTGCTATTCTTTAGTGGGAAAGTGGAGCCCCCACACAGCAGCCATGAGGACCTAACAGATGACCTGTCCACCCGCTCCTTCTGCCATCCCGAGGTAGAGGAGGAGGTACGGCCGGCTCCCGGGGACCCAGCTCTGGGCCCGGCCAGTGGCCTCAGGGAGGGCAAGGCTGGGAGGGAGAAGGAAGGCTCAGGCACCGTTAGGATCTGCTTCTGGGCAGTTCAGGCAGAGCCACCACAGCAGGCAGGGAGAGGACATACCTGCCCCGTCTCTCCGGTCCATGGCAGCCAGCGGGACCCTGGTCCGAGGCCTGTGTTCCTTGTTCTTCTCAGCCCCACGAGCGAGATGCCCTCCTGGCCGGTTCCCTGAACACTACCCTGCACCTTTCCAATGAGCAGGAACGTGGCGACTGGCCTGGTGACGGTCCCAAGCCCCCTGAATTCTACTCTCACCACAAAGCACACGGCCGCAACAAACACCCATCTGGCTCCAACGTGAGCTTCAGCAGGGACACGGAGGGCGGTGAAGAAGAGCCTGGCAAGGTGAGAGGAAAGGGGAGAGCAGCCACAGGGTGTCCTGGCCTCCCTGCCACAGGGGCCAAGGGGTGCAGCCCATCCTGAGATGTCGTGGCCTCCATGCTCAGGCCTCCAGGCTTGGCCTCCTGAGGCCTCATCCAGGGCCTGGGGCCCTTCCAGAAGTAGGCCCTTTCTCCATTTCTGGGTCTTACAGGTGGTAACTGGTTGGGGCAAGGCCCTTCCTTCTCATCATAACCTAAATACAGAAAGCTGGTGGCTCCCTCTAAAATACACTCCCAAACCCGTCTGAAAGAGATCTTTTGTTGTTGCCTCCTTGCTCTGGGCATCCTTTTCTTAGGTACCACCATTGCTGGGCATCGATCCTAGGAGAAGCCAAAGTCCAGCAAGGACAGGGAGAGGATTTTGGGGAGGGATGAGGAGAGCGTGGGCATGAGCATGCTGCTCACTGGGAAGGGGGTGCCTTCTCCCGGGGCCACCCCGGAACCCTCCCAGTCTGAGGCTCCCCTCCCCACCTGCCACATTTCCCTGACACCCAGCCCGGGCTGGAGGGCGAGCCCTATGAAGCAGAAGACTTTGTGTGTGACTACCACTTGGAGATGCTGAGCCTGTCACAGGACCAGCAGAACCCCTCCTGCATCCAGTTCGATGACTCCAACTGGCAGCTCCACCTCACCTCCCTGAAGCCCCTGGGTCTCAACGTGCTGCTGAACCTGTGTAACGCCAGTGTCACTGAGCGTCTGTGCCGGTTCTCGGACCATCTGTGCAACATCGCCCTACAGGAGAGCCACAGCGCCGTCCTGCCCGTGCATGTGCCCTGGGGCCTCTGCGAGCTCGCCCGACTCATAGGTACGCTGGCAGGGTGGGTGGCCATGCTGTGCCCGCCACTGACCCCAAGCAGGCTGGTGCCTGTGAAGCGCACTGTCAGCCCTTTCAGCTTCTGACCACCCCCTTTAACTGGGCGCTGTTCCACAGTGCTTCCTAGTCTGGGGACATAGCCAATGGTGGGATGAATAGGGGGAGGGAACCAGCCCAGCCTGACTGGGGTTGTCTGTCCCTGCAAGAGAGGGAGGTCCAGGTGCTGTGCGCTTCCCCCCAGACACTCCAAGTTGGCATCCCTCCCCCTGCAGGCTTCACCCCCGGGGCCAAGGAGCTCTTCAAGCAGGAGAACCACCTTGCACTCTACCGCCTCCCCAGTGCTGAGATGGTGAAGGAGACCTCACTGGGGAGGCTCTCCTGTGTCACCAAGCGGCGTCCCCCCCTCAGCCATATGATTAGTCTCTTCATCAAGGACACCACCACAAGTGAGCCTTCCGCACTTGGCCGGCATTAGGCCAGACTTTCCTGGAGCTTGGCAGGGCGGGGCTGCTTTTAGGTGTCCCTTTTTAGGGGGGCCTGGGCAGATGAGCCCTAGACTGCTTCCTAGTCTTCCTCAGATGTGGCAGGGATTGGATTTGGGGACTGGTGCTGGGATGGTGGTGGCCGCAGGGGTTGGGGACCGTCTAAAGGGTGGCAAGCCCACATAGACCTGGGGCATTCTATTCCCCAGGGGCTCCCTGGCACCCTTCTCGAGGACAGCAGGGTGGTAGCTGAGGCAGGAGTGAGAGGCAGCAGTGGCAGGCACTAACATTCGGCCTCGTCCTCCCCCTCCCCACCCCAGGCACAGAACAGATGCTGTCTCATGGCACAGCCGACGTGGTCTTAGAGGCCTGTACAGACTTCTGGGATGGGGCGGATATCTATCCGCTTTCCGGTTCTGACAGGTGGGTGAGGAAGCAAGCACACCCCTCGTGCTGGTGGCACACAGCCCTGGCCGTCTGCCTGCCTGGCTCACAGGCCTGGGGGCATCTCAGGACCACTCGCCTCACTTCTTCCCTGCTTCTCTGGTAGAAAGAAAGTACTGGATTTTTACCAGCGAGCCTGCCTGTCTGGTTACTGCTCTGCCTTCGCCTATAAGCCCATGAGCTGTGCCCTGTCCTCTCAGCTCAATGGCAAGTGCATCGAGCTGGTGCAGGCGCCTGGCCAGAGCAGCATCTTCACCATGTGTGAGCTGCCCAGCACCATCCCCCTCAAGCTGAGCACGCGCCGCAACAGCTGGAGCTCTGACGGTATTGTGCACACCTGTCCCGTTGGGGGCCCTACAGGGGAGGGCTTCTGGAGGGCCACAGAATCCGTCATAGTAGAAGGAACGGTGGGCATAGCACTGGCCCTGGAGCGTCAAGATGGCACCTGTTGTCTGGCAATGTGGACAAGTCCCTTAGCCTTCTCATGGGTAACTAGGTGCCTGCTCTGCCCTTCTCACGGGTTTCTCGTGACCCTCCGGTGGGATAGCAAAGAGCTATCTCTGAAAGTTATAAAGCAGCTGTATTTATAGAACATTAGCCTTATTTGATCAGATAAAAGGCCTGGTTACAAACCTGCTGGGACAGAGGGACTCAGAACCACCCCACCCCTCCCCATTCCACCCCTCCTCATTCCACCCAACAGACAGACTCACAGGGTCTTATGGCCCAAAAGACCATGAATTGAGGCCGTTGCTGAGAGTGAGGGCAGCCCGCTAGCCCTGGACCAGGGCTGGGCTCTATTGTTACTTCTTAGCATCATCACCTGACTGATGAGTACCTTTCATTGTCTTTTCTCCTGTGTCTGTTGGTTCCTTTGTGCGTCTTGGCTGTGTGTTTGTGCGCACGTGGCTGTGTGTGGTCCCCCGGGGCCCACATGCTCATTGACTTGGGTGTGGCATCTGTGTGTGTGGCCTGGGCTGCCTCCTGGAATCTGCTGGTTCCTGGGTGTCCCGGCCGGGCTTTGTGCCTCATGCCTACCTGAAGAAGGGATCGGGGAGGTGCTGGAGAAGGAAGACTGCATGCAGGCCCTGAGTGGCCAGATCTTCATGGGCATGGTGTCCTCTCAGTACCAGGCCCGGCTGGACATTGTGCGCCTCATCGACGGGCTGGTCAATGCCTGCATCCGCTTTGTCTACTTCTCTTTGGAGGACGAGCTCAAAAGCAAGGTGGGGAGAGACATCCCCCTCTGCCTCCACGGACCCTTTCGCCCATGGGTGCATGGGACCATCTGTTCGTTGCCATCTGCCTTTTGCAGGTGTTTGCAGAAAAGATGGGCCTGGAGACAGGCTGGAACTGTCACATCTCCCTCACGCCTAATGGTGACATGCCTGGCTCTGAGATCCCCCCTTCCAGCCCTAGCCATGCCGGCTCCCTGCATGATGACCTGAATCAGGGTAATGGCACAGGTTTGCGGTGGGGTCAAGGGGGTTGTGGATGGCTCCCCTTCCTTAGAGGTATAGCTAGAAAGAGCCTCCATTGATCCCTCCTAATAAGTACATTCCCTTGAAAAATGGCTCTGGTCTCCCTGTGGTAACAACAGTTGACAGTGGAGGAGAGGAGACCTGGAAGCAGAAGGTTCTTTGCTTTCTTCCGGGCAAGGAACAGCCCTTAGAAGGCTGACTCCAGGGACACCTGGGTGGCTCAGTGATTGAGCATCTGACTTCAGCTCAGGGCATGATCCCAGGGTCCTGGGATTGAGTCCCACATCGGGCTCCCCATAGGGAGCCCGCTTCTCCCTCTGCCTGTGTCTCTGCCTCTTTCTCTGTGTCTCTCATGAATAAATAAAATATTAAACAAACAAACAAACAAACAAACAAACAAAACAAAAAAAAAGAAGGCTGACTCCAAGGTGAAGGACAGGGTTTCATCCCCACAGTGTCCCGAGATGATGCGGAAGGACTCCTCTTAATGGAGGAGGAGGGTCACTCAGACCTCATTAGCTTCCAGCCTACGGACAGCGACCTCCCCAGCTTCCTGGAGGACTGCAACCGGGTATGATGGCACGGTCTGCACCCCTTTGTCTCCCGAAGTAGTCCAATGACTGGTCCAGAGAAGGGGGGCAGGGACCACCTCCCCAGCCTGAGGCTACTGACATCTGTGCTTCCTCCAGGCCAAGCTGCCGCGCGGCATCCACCAGGTGCGCCCCCACCTGCAGAACATTGACAACGTGCCCCTGCTAGTACCCCTGTTCACCGACTGTACCCCTGAGAGTGAGTACTGTGGCCATGGCGACCGAGGAGACCCGGGCACCTGGCGGGCTCCGCAGGAGATGATGTACCATGCTGGGAGCAGAACAAACCTGAGCTGGGATGAGCCAGGGAACATAGGGGGCGGGAACTGTGGGTGACCCATTCTAGGGCTCAGAAGTGACTGTCAGTCACTTGACATTCATATTCTGGGATGAGGGGAGGACTGTCCCAAAGAGGGGCTCCCTTCCCCTGTCTCCTGTTCTGTTGCCCTGTGGGTCTCTGCTCGGAGCCTCACACAGGGCTCCACCTGCCTGACTCTTGTGCCCCCCAACTCTGCCCCCTCAGCCATGTGTGAGATGATCAAGATCATGCAGGAATATGGGGAGGTGACCTGCTGCCTGGGCAGCTCTGCCAACCTGAGGAACAGTTGCCTTTTCCTCCAGAGTGATATCAGGTCAGGGTGATGCCCCAGATTGGGGGCTTGCATGAGGCTGGGGCATATTTCATGGCTGATCATGCTATGGCTGGGAATGAGGGGCCTGGGCACGATGAGAGGAGAGGCGACAGGTGCTTGCCTAGTCCCATGGGAGGTGGGGTCTTCACAGAGTGTAGCTCATGGGTGTGCTTTCCCCTTGCACTGAGCAGCATTGCCCTGGATCCTCTGTACCCATCCCGCTGCTCCTGGGAGACCTTTGGCTACGCCACCAGCACCAGCATGGCCCAGGCCTCGGATGGCCTTTCTCCCCTCCAGCTCTCAGGGCAGCTCAACAGCCTGCCCTGCTCCCTGACCTTTCGCCAAGAGGAGACCATAAGCATCATCCGGCTCATTGAGCAGGTAGGGGCTCAAGCAGGTGGAGGGGGCAGGGATGGGGAGCCTGCAGAGTGGGGAATGGTGACACGGGATCCATCTGGGCCCCCAAGGGCTGACCGCCCTCCAAGAGAGGCTTTTCCAGGCAGTTTTATTTGCCCCCACCCTTTCCTAGCAGGAGCATCTGGGGCATCTGGCTCTGGGCTAAGATTTGTCGGCTGTAGGCCCGGCCACAATCTGTCCCTCCTGGTCCCTAGGCTCGGCACGCCACCTACGGCATTCGCAAGTGCTTCCTCTTCCTGCTGCAGTGCCAGCTGACTCTCGTGGTCATCCAGGTGAGGTGGGGTCTGCATGGGCATTGCCCATCCCTCCCTGCTTCTCCACTCAAGGGCTGGCTGAAAGTCTGAGGTGGCAGGCTGGGAGATGCAGCACAGCCTAGAGGGCCCCTAGCCTCTGGAACCCCTGGACTTGAGATGACCCCATTGGCAGAAGTGGCCCCTGCGGCCCTAGCTCCTCTGGCCGACTGGGCACAGGGCAAGTTTGCCAGAATCTAATCCTGCTTCCTGGGCTTTCCTGGTCTAGTTCCTCTCTTGCCTGGTTCAGCTGCCACCGCTGCTGAGCACCACCGACATCCTGTGGCTGTCCTGCTTTTGCTACCCTCTGCTCAGGTGAGGGTCATGCTGCCCATCCATATCCAGGCAGGCAGGGCTGGGATGTCACCGAGCAGCCTCAGGAGCCCAGGTTCTGCTCAGTGCTCATGTCCCCTGGCACAGGAGGCCCTGGGGCGGGGTGGGGGTGCTCTCCCTTGTCTTGTCACATCTCCCCTCAGACCTGTCCTCATTCCTAAAATTCCCCAAAGGCTTCTTCCCAAGTGGGAATCAGGGGACAGAGGGTCACAGCCACCACCCTTCACCAAGTCCCTCCTTTTCAGCATCTCTCTGTTGGGGAAGCCGCCCCACAGTTCCATCATGTCTATGGCCACAGGAAAGAACCTTCAGTCCATTCCTAAGAAGGTAAGCAACGGGGAGTCCTGTGAGCCTGGGCTTTTCCTGAGGACTGTGGGTGTGGAGGGGGCTGAGCCTTCGGGGAGAGAGAGGCTTCCATCAGAACTCCCCTGAACCAAAAGGGAGGTGGTGGTACAGAGCTGAGAAGGATCCTCTTGCCCTGGGTCTGCCCGTTTCCTGAAGAGGCTGCTGAGCCCGGTGCCAGAGAGGCTGCCGCCGTGGGAGTGACAGGCCTCCCTTCTTTCTGCAGACCCAGCACTACTTCCTCCTCTGCTTCTTGCTCAAATTCAGCCTCACCATCAGCTCGTGCCTCATCTGCTTTGGCTTCACGCTGCAGAGCTTCTGTGACAGCTCCCGAGCCCGCAACCTCACCAACTGCTCTTCCATCATGCTGCCCAGGTGGGTCCTGACCCTACCCCTCCGCCTACACCTCTGCCTGCCCACTTTCCTGGGGCCCAGGGGGCGCTGAGTCCACCCCTTGCTTTGGCAGCCATGCTGACACAGCTCCAGCCTGGTTTGATGATTTTGCCAATGGGCTGCTGACGGCTCAGAAGCTCACGGCCGCCCTGATCGTCCTGCACACAGGTGAGGGGCTCCCAGGGAGGGGCCAGCGGTGGCTGGTGGGGTGCCCTGTGGGCAGGGCCTCCGGTGGTGGCAGGACATCTGATGCCCCCCACTGACCCTGTTTTCTCCAGTCTTCATTTCTATCACCCATGTGCATCGCACCAAGCCCCTGTGGAGAAAGAGCCCCTTGACAAACCTCTGGTGGGCCGTGACGGTGCCTGTGGTGTGAGTATCTGTGGACGGGGCGGGGGCAGGGGCAGGGGCTTTGGCAGGACTGTGCTTCAAAGTCCTACTTCCAGGAGTTAAGCCAGAGGTGGAGTGCTGCCTTCCTTTAGCTGCTCGAACTGAGAAAAGCAAGGAAGGAAGCAAGAAGACCCAGGCTCATGCGGGCCGCCGCCTCTCCCTGCAGCCTCCTGGGGCAGGTGGTCCAGACAGCAGTGGACTTGCAGCTGTGGACGCACAGGGACAGCCAAGTCCACTTTGGCCTGGAGGACGTGCCTCTGCTGACGTGGCTCCTGGGCTGCCTCTCCTTGGTCCTTGTGGTGGTCACCAATGAGATCGTGAAGCTGCATGAGATTCGGTGAGCCACAGCCGGGCCTCCCTCTGGGGTCGGGTGCATTCTTGAGGCCTGTAGCGTCCTGGGCATTGTTCTCCCACTTGGCCGTGGCCTGTACTTCCCTCCATCCCCGGGGTCCTGCCCTGTGCTCTAACCTGTGCTTTTCATTTCCTGCCCCACCAGGGTCCGGGTTCGCTACCAGAAGCGGCAGAAACTGCAGTTTGAAACTAAGCTGGGCATGAACTCCCCCTTCTGAGCCACTGGCCACTGTGGTCATATTTGCCACAGTGCCACAGGCAGACCAGTTTCTGAGTCTGGGTAGTTGGTATCATGAATGTTTCTGGGTGTCCTCTTGTGCCCCATGGCATTGGAGGCCGGGCTCCACGTCAGACCCAGCTGTTTTCCTTACCGCGAGGGCTTTCCCATGGAGGAGTTGGTGAGCCATGGCCTCAGCATCAGGACAGTCTGGTCTTGAATGTATGACCCAGTGCACTTAGTGTAGGGGACCTTAGCCTCCTCCACCTGCAGGCTGTCCTCCTTTAGGGTCTCTTAACCCAGGGCCCTCTGTTGTGGGGTCTCCAAGGAGAGCCAAGAACCATGGGGCCCGGGCCTCAGTGGCAGCCACCGTGGTGGGTCCAGACAGACCACTGTTGACGACAGCAGTGGTAGTGCACCCTCCCTGCGCCCCACCTGTCCTCCTGGGAGAGGGGCCTGGAGGTGGTCAAGTACTTCCCTCCCTCCCTCTGTGGGGGAGCCTCACGCTCAGATCTGAAGATGAAGAAGCCCCCTGCCTTGCCCTGGAACCTCGTCCTGTGCCTGCCTCACGCTGGCCTTGAGCGTCAGTCTTGGGGCTATGGCCCAGGGCTCCTTTTGGCCCCTCACCCTATTTCTCCTGTGAGAATGTTTTTACTGGTGTATATTTTTTACTGGAAATGAGCCTTTTAGGAATGAATGTAGACTGGTTTGTATTAAAACTTGTAAATTGCTTAAGAAAAATCTGTGGCTGGTCCATGAGGCAGCCACTGAGGGGCCCACCCAAGGCTTCGGCTGGTGAGGGAGCCCCAAGGGGGAGGAGAGGGAAGAGCCCAAGCCTTGCTCCCTCCACACTGGCGGGAGCCCTCGGGTCCAGCTCGGGTGAGAACCCTGGGCTCAGAGGTCCGTGGCACAGATCCAAACACACAGCCCAGTCACGGGGAATGACACTTTTCATTGGGGTTAGTTGGGAGAAGAGGTTAATGGTTACAGAGCCGGGGCCTGGGCCAACCAGATTGGGCTCCAGGCCCCAGGCGAGCAGTGCACTCTTGCTGTGGTCCGAAGCCCCCTCCCCTGTGTCCTCTCAGGCGGTTATAGATAGAATAAATTCCATTTAAAATATATGCATTTCTCTCTGCTTAAAAAATAACATTTACAAGTTGAAAAAGTTTGGACTTTGGGGAATCTGTTAATCCCACTGTCTCCACTCCTGCCAGTTCTGTCTCACTGGGGCCGGGGGGGGGGGGGCCAGGCCTGGGTACTGCCACCACCACAGAGAGCAGGCCCCTGGCCACTTATTTACATGTCCTGTGTACACTGTGCAGACCTGGTGAGACACCCAGCCTTCACCAGCCCCTCCATGTGCCAGGACAGCACAGCAGGTGTCCACAGGCCCTTGGGGTGGGAGAGGGAGAGGAAACACTGCAGGAGCCCTGCCCCCACCTTTCTTCCTGGGAAGGAAGCTCTTACCAGGGTCCCTGTCCATGGAAGAGGGGCTGTCTGGTCAGATTACACGCTGGGAGGGGGCTCTGCTGAGATAACAGCTTCTGACAAGTCCCCTCAGCCTCCCACGGAGACTGCCCTCCAGAGCTGCTGCGTGGACAGCCACAGGCTTGGAGTAGCAGGAGGGCCCACGCTCAGGCAGCAAGAGCTTCTGTGCTGGGGCAAAGGCGACAGACACTGCAGGTCACGATGGGCACTGCCGAAGGCCACCAGAAGCGCTCAATCTAGCATGGCATCCAGCTGGTCAGCCAGGGCATCAAACATGGTGCTGATGTCATCCAGAATGTGCTTGGTGGAGGTGCTGGGAGGGCTGCAGCGGGGGAAGGACCAGGTCTGATCAGAAACTGGCCTGCACCCCATGGGCTATGGGTAGGCCGGGGGCTGTTCCCAAACTCCTGGCTGATGCCAAGCACTCTGCGTGCATCTTACTTCTCAGCCTCCCGAGGCAGCAGGACCTGCGGGCCCTCACGAGTGTACAGGGCTCAGGAGGAAGGGATGTGCTCCAGCTCACATGCCTCTATGGGCCAGCCACCAGGATTCCCCACAGGTCAGATCTGGGTGGTTTCAGAACCTGGGCTCTGGCCATTCCAGTAAGGGTCACCCCAGCCTAAGGATCTGTCTGGGCACCCTCCCCGCTGCCCCCGTCCCCTGCCAACATCCCCAGGACCCCGGGGAAGAGGATCAAGGAAGAGCTGTTCCTCCACTGTAGCCCCTTCCCTCCCTGCACCCAGCACCCAGCGCCCCTCACCCCTCTCGCTCCTCAGCGCCAATGCTCTTCTCTGCGGCCCGTAATGCAGCTGCCAGGGAGGAGCTGGTCTGTTCCAGCCTCTGCTGGGCCCGGCCAGAGCCCACAGCCCCAGTGCTCTCTGGCCTTGGAGGAGGCACGGGGCGGGGGCCAAGCCGGGGAGCCAGCTTCGGGCCTGAAAATGCCAGCTGGGTGCAGGCCACAGACACAGGCTTGGGGGCCGTTCCTGCAGAGACAAAACGGTTGGCTGTGACTTGATGGGCCGGCCACAACCTTTGCAACAGTGCCCCCTCCCACAGGCCCTGCCTCATACCTGCACCTGGCACCTTGATGAGGGCAGCGGGGGAAGCTGGGGGCTCTGTCTCCCCGTGCCGCCAATCACCTGTTGAGCTTTCCAGAGCTGGCCCGGGGCAGGGGGGTGCAGAGGGCTGGGTTTGGGGGCTGGGAGAAAGGGGTGCTGGAGCTCCCTGAGTTGGAAGGCTGCTAGGGTCCGGCCGGGGAGGGCTGGGAGCAGCTGAGGAGGGCTCGCTGGGGGTCTGGGAGGGCAGGGGGGCAGAGGGGCTGGGCGTGGCACTGGCCACCCCGAAGGCCAGCAGGGCCGTCTGCAGCGGCTCTCTCTCCCGGCATTTGGGTCTCCGCTTGACAGTGTCTGACTCTGTGAGGTTGAAATCCAGGCCAGTGGGCACAGGCGCCTCCCGGGGAGGGGGGCCCGCTGGCTTCGGCCGCTGTTTGATGGTCAGGTTCCCTTCCTCTGCAAATGGGAGCCCCTCCCCTGAGCTGCCCCGAGATGGGGGCGTCCCCTCAGGCCCCGGCTCCTCTTCCTCTGTGTCCGACACGGGCCCTGCTGGCACAGGCGGGCTGGGGGGCTCCGAGGGTCCGGTTGGCTCACTCAGTGTTCGCCTTCGGGGCCCAGAGGCCCCCTCCTTAGGCCCCGGGCTTCCATCTAGTGGAGGCGCCTCTGTGGTGGGGCCAGAGACTGAGCTGAGACGTTTAGGGGGTGGGGGTGGCGGGCCTTTGCGTCGGGCACGAAGGGCAAAGGACTGGCTGCGGGGAGCCCCTCGAGCTGGGGTCGGGCTAGGGCTGGTCCGCGCTAGGGCACTGCGTCCTGGTCGCCGGGTGAGGGTGGCATAGCTGCCCAAGGCACTGTCCGCTGGCCCCTCGGCCTCCCCCTCTGCTTCCCCCTCCGCAGGGCCCGGACGGCTCAGGCTGTGTGACCGGCGCTTGGGCCGGGGTGGGTCCGGAGGAGTGGCAGGAGGGCCAGCCAAGTAGGAGAAGGCACGGGGTGCCCCGGGAGGTGGCCCCGGAGCTGGGCTAGAGGGTGAGGCCTGGGGATGCATAAAAACATAAGGGGGAGGCCCTTGGCCAGGAAGTGGGGAACAAAGCTTAGAGGGTCGCTCCGTGCCCTCTGGAAGGTTTCTCTCCTGTGGGGTACTGGAGTCTCCACCACTGGGCTGGGGGGCAGGCTGTTCCTGTGAGTGCCCGGACCCTCGTGAGCGTGCTCCAATGCTCTCCTGGCTGGGGGAGCGGGCGGGGGGCAAGGGGAGCGGCTCGGGGCCACCCCCAGCCATGGCTGCCTGTAGTTCTGGGCTTAGCTCGCTGCCCTGAAAGGTGAGGAGGCGTGGGCCGGTGGCAGCCGGACCGTCCCCATTCTCCAGCCCCTCGATGGCCATGAGCTCCGGGCCTCTGGCTAGCCGGCGGCCGCCGCCTTCAACCGGGACCTCCCCCTGCAGGAGGCCCCGCCGCAGCTCGGCCAGCCGCTTCACTCCCAGCATCAGCTTCTTCTGATGACCTGAGAGGGGACGGGTAGAGGCCACAGGGTTAGCCGGGGCTGCAAAGGGCCACCCTAGCCCCTCCTGGACCCCGTTCTCCCTGCTGGGCTTGAACCCTGGGACGTTTTAGAGACCCTTGGAGGCACGTGGGGGCCCGGCCAGGAGGCCCCAGGGCAGTCCTCACCGAGCTTGTTGACTCCGATCTCCTGCAGCTCCTCCCAGGTGAGGTCGGCCACCAGCCCCATGGAGTCGTAGCCGCTGCTCACTAACTGCTTGTGGTACTGCGGCAGCCCTAGTGCACACAGCCACTCCCGCAGGTCCGCCTGGAAAAGGACCCCATGGGAGCTGGCTCTCTGGCCCGCTGCAGCCCCCAAGCCAGGATGGGCCCACACAGCCATGGCTGCGGGTGGGAGCCGGTGCCAGCCACCTGCTTACCGGGATGTAGTTGGGCAGCCACTCGGCGATGCTGAGCTGAGCAATCTCTGAGGCGATTTTCTTCCTGTGCCCAGGCTTGGTCACCCCGATGGCCGTCAGGTCCTGCCACACAGACTCGTGCCATCAGGCTCCCTCCGGCGCCCACTGGGCCCTCCACTGCCCTCCTGCTGTGGCACCTACCTCAGGAGTCATACGGCTGATGGTTGGCACATCATAGCCAGCCTGCAAAAAGTGGGCGGTGTAGCCTTCCAGCTGGAACTCACTCAGCCAGTTATGAATGGCCTGAGCGTCCTGTGGCATAGGGGTAGAGGCTGAAGTTAACAGAGCCAAGTCTACTGAGGAAGAGCTGAGGCCGTGGCCCAGCCACCTGCTCCAGCCTCCCCTAGGGGCCTGGCCTGAGTCCATACTGGCACCCATCCCACACCACTGTGCTCCCCGAGACCCACAGCCTACTTCCCAGTGGAGGTCACACCTTCCCCTCCAGCAGCTGCTCTGGCCTCACGTCCTGGGTGAAGAGCTGTTCCCCAGAGCGGTAGTGAACCAGAGGGCGGTGGTTCAGGTTGTCTTTGGGAGGGAAAGAACTGGAATCAGGAGCGGCACGGTGGAGGGATGCCCACCCAGGTACCATTTACCCCCCTTCCTACCTGCCAGGGGTAGTGGGTGCAATCCCGGCAGCACCTGGTCCTCTCCCGTGGAAGGCAGAGGCTAGAGACAGGGAAGGGTCTACTCAGCAGGTGGGGGGCTGACTGCAGGGTGTAGGGCTCTGTCCTGGTCCCAAATCCCCCTCTCTCCTACCTGGGCGTTCTCAATAAGAAGGCCAGTGCCATGGCCGTTGGTGCCCTCGGAACTCTGCCCGCTGCCGGCACTGCGGATGCTGCCCACGCTGCCCTCACTGCCTACACTATTCCTGTCACCTGCTACAGGGGCACAAGCAAAGAAGTTAGAACCCCAGTTGGCCCTGCCAACAGCTGACTGGCAGCTTGCCAAGGCCAGATGCCCACCCTGGTGCCTGGCACTGCTCTCTGGGAGGATGTACCTGGGCTGTCTGGGCTGAGGCCCACCCGAGGAAGCTGGCCATAGGTTAAAGGGTGTAAGGGGTCATCGGCAGGGGGCTGTGGTGTCCGAGAGAAGCCTGGGCGCAGGGGGGTGGGAGCAGATGGGAGGCGAGGTGCGAGGACGCCCACCCGCTTGCTGACCACCTCCACAATGCCTGGGGGGAAGTAGCCCACACGGTCCGTGCCCCTCTGGCTCTCATGGATGTGGCCCTTCCAGCGGCCATCGGGATGCTGCTCAAGCACCTGTGGCAGATGGGGCGGTGGGGGGGGGGGTGACAATGAGAACAATCACTTCCCGCACCAAACAAGAGCAGCCAGCCAGCCCCCCAGCCACAGTCCAGCTCCTCTCTTCCCACAAGAAGTTGATGCCCAAGAGCACCCAGAGCGCTGCCCTTACTTGCCGGCTTCCGGCTCAGGCCCAACCCTCTCTGTGTGCCTCCAGGGCATACAAACAAGGGTCCCCGAATCAGCCTGGATTCAAATCCCAATGCTACTGCTTGCCGTATGATCTCAGGCAAGCCATTTTAATTTCTCTAAGACTCAATTTTGTCGTTCTGGGAAGGAAATAGAAATAGCACCTTCCTTACCTGGATGGGGAGGAACTCAACGAGACAGTACACCTAAAGACCTTACACAGAGCCTGAACCACAGCAGGTGCCCACGTTAAGTGACAGCAATCACTGGTGCTAGCAAAGGGATGCCTGCACCAGGTCCTCACCGTGATGACATCCCCTGCCCGGACATTGAGAGCAGTGGGATCGTGGAGGTTCCAGAAATCCTTGAGCGCTCGCACCTTCAGGATCCCTGAGGCCTCTGAGAGAAGATGCAGTGTAGGCGTCCACTGAGGGTCCTTACGGTGTCTTCCCACCTGTCCTGTCCCGTCCACAACCCTCCCCCGGGATCCTGTTGCAGTGGTCCCCTGACTAGCGCTGGGTTCAAGAAGGTGACATCTTGCTCCTGGGACCTTGCTCCTGCTCCCCTTCCTAGTACGCACCAGAGAAGCTCTGGATCCCACCCTGGGCTGGGTCTTCTCTCACATGCACTCACCCCGCAGTAACTGCTTGATTTCTCGGCTGGCCTGGGAGGTGGTGAACTGATTCACGATGTCCAGTGCTGTCTGGTTATACGTGTTCCGAATGTTCACGTCCACCCCGCCCTGGGTGCACAGTGCAGTGTAAGCGTGCACGAAACACTGTGCTTGCCACTTCCCCCAATCCTCACGGCTGCCCAGGAGGTGAATGGTTTCTACTATTTTTTACGTTTTATAGATGAAGGAATGGAAGCTCAGAGATAGGATAGTGGAGGTGCTCAAGGTCATTCAGCCGGTGAGAGGCAGAGCTGGGGGCCTGAACCAGGTGGGTCTGCTCTCCGCCCACCCAAACACCATGTGGTGGCATGCTTCCACAGCGGCTCTAGGCCACGGCACCCAGGGGGGCTCCACACCCACCTCCAGGAGCAGCCGTACCACCTCCGTCTTGCCGTACAGTGCGGCTTCGTGGAGCGCCGTGCCGGTCTTGGTCTGCCGGTTGATCTCAATCCCCGCTCTAAGGAGCTGTCTGTGGGCATGGGGGGCAAGTCACAGGCATGGGGGTGGGGGCAGGAAAGGAAGCAGATTGCTGGGGGCTGGGAGAATGATCCAGAGCAAGGGTGAAGAGGGCAGCAGGGCAGGGAGCCGAGGGGGACAGCACTCATTCCGCAGGAAGGGGATGAGGAAGTGGCGGGGGGGCACCCAGTGGGTACCTGATGACCTCTCTGTGGCCATTCTTGGCAGCCAAGTGCAGGGGTGTGGTGTAGTTGGGGTCACACGGGTCCTTGGCCTCACCCTCCAGCAGCGCCACACACAAGTGACTGTTCAGTAGCAGCTGGGCCACCTGTAGCAAGCGGCACCCAGTAGGGCTTCCTCCTGAGACGCCCCCCTCACCCCACAGGTGCCCAGGACCTAGTACCCAAGGGCTGCAGGCCTCACCTTGAGCCGCCCAAACTCACAGGCCAGATCCAGGGGTGTCTTCTTTGCCTTGTTGACCAGGCATGGGTTGGACTGATGCTGGAGGAGCATTTCTGACTGGGGTGGAGGCAGCTGAGTGAGGAGTCTGGCCTGGCCAGCCTCCCCGCCCCCTCCACTGCTCCAGAGCCCCTTGTGGGCAGGTAGGCAGGTTCACGTACCACTTCATAGTGTCCATACTGGGCAGCCAGATGCAGTGGGATCTGCCCATCCAGTGAGGCGGCGTTGACGGCTGCAGAGGCACGCAGCAGCAGCCTCACTGGCTCCAGCCGGCCCTGCCAGGCTGCGTAGTGCAGTGGGCGCATGCCTGCAGGAGGGAAGCAGATCTGAGGAGGTCCTGGGCTGCTATGGGGTCAGGGGAGGGAGCTCAGCAGAGTCCAGAGCCACCCCAGCTGGAGGGGGAGACAGACCCAAGGGGAGTAATGCTGGTTTGGTCAGAGAAATGTCTGGTTCACGAGGCTGAAGTCAGAATCCCATCTGGCCCACCATAGGTGATGTGGGGGGATCTCACGACAAGAAGGTAACCTGAGCTTCCTCATCTGGGTAACGGGGTATTAGAACCACTCACCACCCCAGAAGGCTGTGAAGATTAAAGAGGTAAAGGATCTGCAATCCAGAGAAACTACACCAACCCATATTAGCATTGCTGGGATGTCACAGGAGCAAACTGTGACCACAGGGTGTGGCCAGGGGACACACTGGGGTCTCACCATTGCTGTCCTTGATGTCAACAGTGGCCTGAGCCTCCAGCAGCAAGGCTATGAGCTCCAGGCTGCCCCCCAAGGCGGCATGATGGAGAGCAGAGAATCTGGTGTGGGGGACACAAAGTAGGGGTGTTGAGTGAGCAGTCCCCCACCCCCCAAATCCTGGTCGTCCACACCAGACTCATCCTGGAGGCTGGCAGGGCTGAGTGACTTGCCCACTGTGCCCTCGCCCCCCCCACCCTGCCAGCCCTGCCGTGGGAGCGCAGAGCAGCCGGGCTACGGTATGAAAGGGCTCAGTGTCTGGGCTGAGAGGCCTGTTTGTCTGGCCTCCCCCCCCAGCCAGCCCAGGGGAGGGGGCCGTGGGAGCAGGAGCCTGAGGGCTCCTACCCTCTGGGGAGAAAAGGGGGCCTAGAAGGAATCTGACCCAGGAGGCCCCTCAGAGAGGCATTAGGGCTCCCTCCCCTCACTTGAGGATAGCGCCACAGGCAGGAGGGTGGGCAGGAACCAGAGCTCTCAGCAAACATAATTCAAGGGCCAAGTTTGACAGGGGAAGGGACTCTAGGGCCCAGGTCTTTCCCCTTACCCCTCCCCCACCCCACAGCTCTGGAGAGGGATGCGGGCTCACACTCACCCATCAGCATCCTGATAGTTGACGTTGAGTCTCTTCGTGGAGCCGAGGAGCTCTGGGGGGATCAGAGCAGAAGGCATCAGGATACCCTAGAATGATCTGTCCTTACCTGCATCCCAACCACTTTTCCCTTCCGCTGCTGAATCCGGCTGACCTCTTGGTGTGCAAGAAAGCACCTGCCCCATGGCCCTTCGGCTGTCCTGTCCCTATGGCTCCCCACTGGCCCACAGGCTCATCAACTTGAGAGTGCCCAGTGCAGGGAGTAGCCGCACCAGGGGCCTGGCTTCCCTGGGTCCCCAGCTTGTTTATAGAGCCAGAGGGGGCGGGAAAGGGGGGGACTGGCATGCCATGCCCTCAACAGACAGGCCCACGAGCGCATGGTTAGCATTCCTGCCTGAGCAGGCCAAGGAGAGTCTCATTGTCCCACTGGGCCAAGGGGGCTGGGGGAGAAAGGAGAGGGCCACTGGACGCTGGAGGTAGCAAGGCAGATGCTGGGGCTGGACTCAAGCTCGGGGACATCCCTGAGTGAAGAGGAATGAAGAAGGTGGCATCAGACAGACCTGCACTGGGCCCGGCTCTGCCATGTACCGGCTTGTGTGATCCTGAGCAAGTCACTTAACCTGTCAGGCTTAGAGTCCTCATCTGTAAAATGGGCCAATCATAGATCCTGCTCACCAGAGTTGTAAGGATTATGCCTGACCCTTGTCGGCACACCACAGAGGGGGGCCGTCACCCTTCAGAGCTCCTTACGCCTTAGCTGTTACTGTCCACATGCTGTCCTTTGGCAAAACTGGTACAGTCCCCCACTGGCTCCTGTCAGGGGAGTAACTGCTGATTCTGCACCCACAGGCTCCCAGCAGAGATGTCCACGCCCCAGCAGAGGGCTCTCTGCTGGGTGGTGGCCAAAGGAGCCAGGGGCATGGGCAGGACACTGGTTGGTCCCCATTGGGGAGGGCAATAGGATTCAGGCAGGTGTGCTCCATGCACCGGCCAGGGCACAGGAGGGGACAGTCTTTGATGAGTGTTGGGAGAGGAAGGGGAATGTCTGTCACAGGCAGGCCCCTGCCTCCTGCTGGAACCCACCCCTGCTGGGAAGGAGGCCTGGCTCAACCCAGGCTGGGCAGGGTGCCAAGCATGCTGGTCCAGGCCTGCCCTCCGGGCCCTGGTGGGCCCCTGAATACCCCAGCAAGACAGGGCCTCATTCCAACAGGGAGGGATCAACATGGTAGTGAGGAGCACGGGATGGGGAGAGAGGGGACGGCCACGTTTAGGGCTAAGCCAAATCACACTATACGCTATGCAGAAAAGGTAAATACAGAGCTGGGCAGTGACAGGAGGGGTGAGGGGGTGGAGGCCGCTGGAAAAAAACCAGAGGCCTCCCAGCCTTCCTCTGGTCTCCTTGGAAAGTCCTTGTCAGAGAGAGCCACTCAGGGCACTGTGAAGGAGAGGGGCTTTAGGAGCAGGAAGTGTGTGGTTCAAATGCTCCCCCTTACTGGCCGCACGACCTTGGCCAGCCAGTCACTGAAGATGACGAGGTTGGCGGGGAGGAGACACAGAAAAGTCCCTCCACCTGCTGCTGGCCTGGACAGCCCAGGATGGGGCAGTCCAGTAGTGAGATACAGTCCCTCCGGGGAGTGGCAGGACAATGTGACAGGAGGGATAGACAGGAACAGGGGCAGGGCCAGGCTGGGTGGCTCTGTTCTTTCCAGAACAATGGCCGGAAAGGCTGTGGGGGGAGGCTCAGAGTGACTGGGCTAGGGACCTTGGCTGGAGGGCGGAGGGTCCTGGTTCCTGGCAGTGGCTCCAGGCACTTCCCCTGCAGTGCAACCTTCTTCCCGGCCTGGCTCTGAGGGTGGAAGGGTCGCTCCTGATTTAGGCTCAGGCAGAGGATGTGAGCTCATTGGGCCACCCTCAGCCCACTCCATTTCCTCCCGCCAGAGAAGGAGACAGCTCAGAAAAGGGAGTAGGGGAGCCAGGGAGGGCAGGGCAGGGGCACCTTCTTCTCCCAGCCACCTGCTCCATCAAGAGGACCTGGGTGGGCAGGGAATGCCAACCCCCCAGTGACCAGACAGCAAATAGAAGCCAAAGAGACAGCATCTCCCAGTGGCCAACCAGAAGGCTCTAGCCACCCACCAGAAGGAAAAGGGGGAGCCCTGACACCTCCCTTTCTGTCAGTTTCCTTCGCTCTTCTGGGATATGGGGCAGGAGTTCCCAGCCTCCCTTCTGAGACTGCTTTAGAGGCACCTGGACAACATTCTGATTTGCAGTCTCCAGATCTCTGTGATGCTTCTCATTCTGAGGGAGAACAGGGAGCCTGCACTCTCAGAACAATCACTAGGTAATTCTGAGGGGCAGGAGCCGAGGGGAGAGGACAGGGACTTGACTGATCTGCCACAAAATGGCTGTGTGACCTTGGGCAAATCACTAATCCTCTCTGAGGGTCAGTTTTCTTATCTGTAAAGAAGATATAGAAATACCCATCTCACAGGGAATTGAGCGCTTAGAATATTTCATAACCTACAGGTTCCTCAAATGTCGCCTTGTGAGTCTCCTTCTTGCACCAGCTTTCCCAGCTTCTCAGAGGATTGGGAGGGGAGGCTCAGTGCCAGGGCCTCACAAGGAGTCCCAGGACTCTGTCACTCTGTGCCCAGAGCCTAGGAGCCTGGCTGTGAGGTTCCCACCACTGGCCTCTCGACCCCACCCACTTGCCCTCCTGAGGGCCTAACTTTGAGGCCCCAGGCCGTAAGGCCAACAGCAGCTCTACCAAAGCCCTACTGGGCAGGTCGCCAAAAACAACACAGAGGTGAGGGGGAGGAGGGGGAGGGGCTCCCCACTCTTGGGCCTCCAGGGCACTCCGGGACCTCCTTGGCACCTTCCTCCCACTGTGCTCACCTGGTATCCACTTCCCCAGGGCACAGAGATCACACTACCTGTGCTCCCCAGCCCCCCTGGCCCAGTTCCATCTCCCCCTACCCTGGGTCTCCTGCCCTAGTGTGCAAGTGGGTGCACACCCACTTGTACAACTCCCAGGCCCTTCAAATTCAACCTTCTGGCACCCCCAAACTCCCAGGTGTGGGTGAGGATAATTAGATGCCTTCATGTTGTCTGGGGCGGGGGGAGGGGGGCGCTGGCTGTGCATAGGACTAAGGTATGTCTTGGGGCTAGAGCCCCAGCACTCTGAGGGAATCCTCCCTCCCTAGCCCCAGTCTGGTGGCAGGAGCTACCTCCTGCCCCTGCTGGTCTAGAAACTCTGGGGACAGGTCCAGGGTCTCCTGGGATAGAGCTGAGAGAGCTTGCCCTGAAGCCCAGAGATCCACTCTCCTTGGTGGGGGGAGGAGTCTCACCACAGAGGTACCCAAGAGATGGGGTTCAGGTATGGCCACCCATGCATAGAGCCCCCACAAGTCTGTCAAGACTAGAGACCCAGGCTTTGGAGAGACCTCTAGAAAGTTAGCTTTGGCCACAGCCCTCCCAGGGCACACAGGCAGCAAAGTCAAGGGGAAGGGGCTTTAGCAAGTGCTGAGAAAGCAACGAGCTTTGCTTTAAGCAGTAGAGCCCTCTTTTCTGAAGTGATCTTACAGGCATCCCCATTAAGGCAACATAAATGCAGAAATGCTCTTTCTGAATCGGGGGATGGGGTTGGAACTCCAGCTAGTCAGTCTTTCCCAGCCCACTGCCAGAAAACTCCTGCCTCCAAAGACGACATCAGAAAAACCACCTGCTAAAGGCAACTCCAATGAGGCCAAGAATTTTGGTCTGTTTTATTCACTGCTGCCACATAATGGCCCAGTGCCTAGAACAAACTGGCACACAGTAGGCACTCAAACAAACTTGAATGAATGCATTTCAACCCATTCACTCTATAGGTGAGGAAACTGAGGTCCACAGAGGTTACATGATTTGCCTAATGATACACAGCAAGGGGTGACCCAGCTCCCTCTATGGCTCTCCCACAGTCACTCCTTAGAGAACAGGACAGTCCTCCCACCCCAAGACCCCAAATCAAAGACCCACAAGCCTCTCTCCGCAGCCTGAGCACTCAGGGCAGGATCTCTGCTAGACAGTCACCCCACCAAGCACTCACTTGTCTTTGCGGCCTTGACCTTAGCCACAAGTTTCTGCACACCAGTCACATCTCCGTTCTTGACGGCGAGGATCAGGTCCTGTTCACGACCCATTCCGGTCCCGGGGCTGGGCTCTGGGATCAGGAGTCCAGGGCAGAGGCAGGAAAACTTTAGGTCTAAGCCAAGGCGTCAGGGTGCCATGCCTTGGACCTTTGGAGGGCCAGGTGTCTCCTGGGGGAGCGTGTCTGGTGTCCCAGCAGGGGGCTTCTTGTTACGCACTGACGGGTACTCTCTCAAAATGTTTCATGAGCAGCCACCACAAGCAGGAAAACCGATCTCTGAGGGGGTGGAGGCCGTGTGGCAACCCGGACAGATAGCTGCTTGCCGCGTCTGACGGCCCAGGGATGGGCTGGGACTGGGCACGCCAATCTTCCCAGTGTGGCTCAGGAGCACCAATGCCCACCCAGAGAGCAGTCAGCATTCCCTCGGGCCTTGGGAAGCAGCAGTGGACAAGTCTCAGGGGTCTGGAAAAGGTGCAGTGCCTCTGCTGAAGGCTGGGCCAGGCCTGAAAGGGTCCCAGAAGCAGGGCTCAGAAGAGTAGGACAGGGCTTCCAGGGAGCCCCCAAACCACCCTAGCTGCCCTTCTGAGTCAAGGAAGGGCCAAGCCACTCAAAGCAGGGAGACAGCTGCCAGGCATGAGAGGAGTATTTGGGGGGAGGCGGTGACTTTCTGGGAGAGGGAGGCTGAGTCATGGAGGCCCCAGGGCACCTGGCAGCACCTCAACCTGAGGCAGGAGGGGCAGCTGGCAACACGACACACTGGGGCAGGCTGGGCCCAGCAGCCTGTTCTCCACAGCCCGGGGCTCTGACACCCACACACAACTGGTGGGCCAGGAGGTGAGGCCTGGAAGGGTCAGGCACAGGCAGACACACAGCGGTCACTCCCTGTGGAAAGTACCTGCCCCCACACTCCTCCCAATCTAAGCTTTACTGTAATAGCTGGATGCCCTAGCCCCAGGCTCTTTACGAATTCAGAGGGTGGAGTGGGGAGCTTACAGCTCCCCATTTCTGGCGGGTGTCTGACTGCTGGACAGGGAGGCTTTACAGCACCTGTTGCTGACCCATCCTCACCCCTTGCGCGGGAGAGGAAAGCAGCTGGGCAGAGAAGAGACAGGAGCTGGGGGCACTGCTGAGAGACTGGGCTGCGTGGCCCCCCAAGCCTGAACCTGAGGCCCGGAGCCCCGACTTCGCTGCAGAAAAGCTTACGTCAGTTCTCAGTGGCCAGGAATTTGTTGCCCGAGCCCCGTGGCATGAGACCCATGCAGGCCTGGGGCCCTGGCTGGGGTCTCCTTACTCCCAGAACGTCCCAAGCCCGACACGGATGGGACTCCTGCTCTCGCCCGCAGCCAACACAGGAGGAGGACGCCCCCGGCAGTGCTTGGGGTCGGGCTGGCTCCCCCGCCCCCCGGAATGCCCGTCCAGCGCCGCGCAATCCCCCAACCCAGCCCAACCCAGGCCGACCCAGGGAACAAAGCGGCGGGAGCGACCGGGAGAGCCCAGCGCGGGCGGGACTGATGCGGGAGGACGCAACGGGGGCGCGAGAAGGACGGAAGGAGCAGAGAGACGAGGGCGCCCGCCGATCCCGAAAGAAAAGTTAGTTTGCGGCCGCCCTCAAAGGTGCTGACCCCCCGCGCAGGCCCCGCGGTCTCACCTTCCCCAGCCGCCCCGCCGGGGGTCTGGCTGGCCCTGCCCGGTCCCTGGCACTCCGGACGGTGGCTCCCACTGCCCCCCTTGCCCCTTTCTCCTCCCTCTCCTCCTTTTCCAAGGCCGGCTCGGCGCCTCCCGCAGGAAATCCCGCCCCTCCCCCCTCCCTCCCGCCGGATCGCGAGCGGAGGGACCGTCCCGGCCTCGCAGTCGGGCTGTCAGTCAGCGCCCGCGGCCCCGCCCCTGCCCGTACCAGACCCCGCCCCCGCTGCGTCCGTCCGGACCGGGCACGCTGGCCGGGTCAGCGCATGCGCCCAGGTGAAACGGCGCGGTAGGGACGGGAGTGCGCGCCCAGCATCCCAGTGGCGGAGCGGCCGGGACGTGAGGCCCTGGAGTTCAGACCCAAGGGCGAGATGCCCTGTTGATGACGGAGTGGGAGAGAAGACGTGATGTGAAGGGGTCTGGAAGCCGAGACCTGGGGACCCCACTCGGGAAGCCCCCTTTCCTCTTCGCCCCTCCTGGGACGCCCACATTGACCTCCGCTCGCGGCCACAGGCGCCGACACCAGCCGCTGGTTGGAGCAATGGTGCCACCTAGCGGACCCGGTGGGAGCGGCCCACGGTGGCGGCGGCGGGGACCCCAGCCTCGAGGAGGTGCTGGTGACTGGCTGGAGTGGCGCTTCAGCACCATCGTGGGCCGGACAGCTCCTCCCGCCCCCGGCCCGCGGAACCTGGCTTCCGAGCCCCTAGGAAGGGACCCAGCGGAAGCCCCAGAGGACGTCTGAATCCACCCAGGCCGCATCTGACACTCCCCGGGGGGCCAGTCTGCGAAGCTGGAATGCGGGAACCCATGACTCTCCCTCCTCTAAACCCTCCCTCTTTCCTCCTTGTCCGGCCTGAGTGGTGAGGACTAAGCGGCCCAGGGCTGCGGAGGGGACGGTCACGCATTTGAGTGTCCACACTACGCTCTGAGACGCCGGGCTCCTCGATTTTTACTAGAGAGGATCCCGGAGGAGGGCTTGGGAGGAGAGGCGAGCTCCTACGAATCCAGACACCTGCAGTCTCTCTGCCCCCGGAATCGCGGCGCAAACTTGTTGGCAGGCGCTTAGGACGGCCGGGGAGTCGTGGAAAGCTCCCTGGTGGAGCCGGGGGCCCGTGGCGCGGCGGGAGGATCCGCGGGCGCTAGGGCCGCGCGGAGTTCCGGCGGTGGGCGGGCCGGGGGCGGTGCGCGCGCAGCCGCAGACGGCGGCCCGATGGAGCCCGAGCTCGAGCCCGGCGCGGTGGAGGTTCCCGCCGGGCGCGTGCTCAGGTGCGGTCCGGCCCGCGGAGGCGCGGGGCCCGCGGAGAGGGCGCGGGGGGAGGGCGCGGGGACCCCGGACGCGCCCCAGGGCGCCGCGCTGACCCCGCGTCCCTTCCTTCCGCAGCGCCCGGGAGCTTCTCGCCGCCCGCTCGCGGTCCCAGAAGCTGCCTCAGCGCTCGCATGGGCCCAAGGACTTCCTCCCCGACGGTTCGGCCTCCCAGGCCGAGCGGCTGCGCGTGTGCCGCGAGGAGCTCTGGCAGCTGCTGGCGGAGGAGCGCGTGGAGCGCCTGTGAGCGGGCCGGGCCGGGGCGGGCGGGGGCGGCCGGACCGCGGCCCCGGGGCGGGGGGACACCCAGACCGACCCTCTCCCCGCTCTTGGCCAGGGGCAGTTTGGTGGCTGCCGAGTGGAGGCCGGAAGAGGGCTTCGTGGAATTGAAGTCTCCAGCGGTAAGCGGCGGGGCGCAGGGAGGGGGACCCGCCTTCTCCGCCTTGCAGGCTCCTCGGTGACATTTGCTGTGGGTCCTGCACAGGGTAAATTCTGGCAGACCATGGGCTTCTCGGAACAGGGCCGCCAGCGGCTTCACCCCGAAGAGGCCTTGTACCTGCTGGAGTGTGTGAGTGGGGCCCCTGGAGCGTGAGGAAGGGTTGGGAGCAAGGACCTGAAAGGACGTGTTTTAGTTGGAGAAAAATTCAAGAAGCTTGTAACCCGAATTCTACAACCGGAGACAAGAATACCGAGTAGAGGCTGGGATTCCCTTCAAATGAGGGGGTGGTGCCCTCCTTTTGTGGTTGGCCACATTCTTGTTGTGACGCTGGAGATGGGGGGGGGCGCCCCTATATCACCAGCCTGGAAGTTGCTCCTTTAGTTGAGCCACTGCAGGAGGGAACACAAGCTGAGTGGTTGGCCTCACTTCCAGGGCTCCATCCAACTTTTCCACCAAGACCTGCCACTGTCTATTCAGGAGGCCTACCAGCTACTGCTGACTGAGGACGCTGTGACTTTTCTGCAGTACCAGGTATCTGCCACCCTCTCCCAGGAGAGGAGCCACCCATCCATTGAATCAGGTGCTAGACACCAGTGAGTACCGGTGATGTGCCGGACGCAGAGCTATGTGCCAGGACAAGACAGCCAAGGGCTCTGCTGTCATGGTGCTTGCATCCTAGTGGTGGCAATTGGGAATAAGTGAGCACCAACTGAATGGTTGACTTCACAGAACTGAGGGCTGGGAAGAAAACAAAGCCGGGGAGGAGCATAAGGCTACTCCTCAAAGCCGGGGAGGAGCATAAGGCTAGAGATAAAAATGTGGACATCATGAGCACATGGATGGTGTTTAAAACCACAGGGCAGAGTAGAGGGTTGTGTTTGAGACCTGGAGCATTTCAGTTGTGAGGAGGTACGGGAGAAGATAAGGAGCCAGAAACAGGGACCAAGGAGTGTCTGACAACACTGGACAAAAACCAGGAGAGGTGGTATCACAGAGCCAGGAGAAGGAAGTTGTCAGCTGTGTTGAAGGCTGCTGAGAGATCAAACAGGATGGGGGCATTCCTGCTTACATCTCTCTGATGTGGGTTTCAGAACACAAGGATGGACAGGTTCTTTACCAAAGACCACTCCTACCCTGCCTGTGTCTGGAGGTGTAGGGTGGAGTAGCACGGGCAAGGGGTGTGCTATCACCTTTTGCCACTTTCTTGTTCATGTTGTGGTCAGGAGCTTCACTCTCGACAGCTTTGGTATCATAACATCTAGCACCTAGTTCTTTTCCTGATTCCTCATGTATCAGCTTTTTTGAGATTTTGCGTTTAAATCAAGAAACTGCTCAGTGTCATTTGTGCCCATAGTAAGGTGGGCAAGGGACAGGAATTCAGAAACAGACCTTAGTTTGGAGAGGGTGTTTATAACAGAATATAGTCCAGCCAGTCCCAGGGCGTGGAATTGGTGTGTGCAGGAGGAGCGGGGGGGGGGGGGGGGGCATATGTGGGGAGTGGCTCCTGTTTGGAGAGATTATTTGGTATTTTCAAAGGTAGACCTCTGATCTTTACTTTTTCTCTTTGAGGTCTTCAGCCACCTGAAGAGACTGGGCTATGTGGTTCGACGATTCCAACCAAGGTAAATCCCGATCCCATTTTCCTCCCATTCCAGTCCTGGGACCTGGTAAACTAGCCCCAAATTGGAAAATGGCCTCTCATTACCTGGAATCCTTAGCTGGAGCTGCAGCTTCCTGGGCATGGGCTGGGGGCCTTTTTTGGAAGTGCCCTATTGAGAGACACATTGGGACAAGTCTCAGTCATTTCAGCTCATCCTGGGTTTTCAAATTGAGCCCCATCTTCAGCCCATTCCCTCCTCAGATAACAGTTGAGCACTTACAGCTCAGGACAGTGCACTGGCACATAGCTGTAGTGCCAGAACGATGCCTTAGTAGGTGTGTAAGCAGATTCGTAAGTGCATGCATGAATGAAGGGCCAACTGAGGAATTAATAGTTGAGTAGGGTCTCACATTCCTTTTGCTAAGTTAGATGTTCTTTCCTTCTGGGGCCTCTAAAGATGATCACCTTAGTAGCCCAGCATTGCTAAGAGCCACAGAGACCATCAGCTAAAGAGTGGAAACTGATATACTCTTTACTGTTTCCCAGCATGTCACGAAAGCTCTAGAACAGGTATGTCTTTTAGTTCCTAAAAGTGGGATATATACTCAGGAAATAGTCACAGAAGTGTGCGTAAGTTCACCTGTGAGAACGTTCATTCATTCATTCAGTAATATTTGTTGATCCCTTACTGGGTGCCAGGCACTGTGCTCATTGCTGAGGAATAGCAAAGAGCAAAACCACTGCCCCTATAGAACTTGTATTTAGTGGGGAGCTTACACAAAACATCACTTTGCAAAATTGGCAAACTCGAAAACACCCTGTGAGTTCAATGGGGAAGGGATGGTCACACAAATTAGAGTTTATCCCTTAGAGCAGCACTGTCCTGTAGAACTTTCTGCAGTGATAAAAACGTTCCAGGCCTCTGCTGCCCAATATATGTGGCTTGTGCAACTGTGAGACTGAATTTTTGTTTAATCTTAATGGGTTTAAATTTAACCCCTTCTGTTTAGCGGATACCATTTGGACAGTGCAACCTTAGCATCATAAAAAAATCATGGTAGGGAAGAATGCTATAGTGAGAAGGGGCTATGTCCATAATATATTAGAGTAAGAAAAGATTAAACTGTAGTATATTAGGACAATGTCTTTTCTTTTTTTAGATTTTATTTATTTGTGGGGGGAGTACAGGAATTTGGAAGGGGGTATAGAGAGAGAAGGAGAAGCAGACTCCCTGCTGAGCAGGGAGCCTGATGTGGGGTTTGATCCCAGGACCCTGGGATCATGACCTGAGCTGAAGGCAGACGCTTAACCGAATGAGCCACCCAGGTGCCCCAGTACAATGCCATTTTTGATAGAAAAAAAAATACAGAGACAGGATGTGTATATAAGAACCAAAAGTGTTATAGTGAGTATTTTTATTTTTCTTATTTTCCAAGTGTCCGTTTCTCTTGATTTTTCTCACCCATGATTAATCATTTACTGCTGGCTGTGTGGGAGCCCCGGTTCCAGTAAATCTCTGTTCAAAGGGGCCACTGGTGAATCCCAGAGGCCTGGGCATAGACATATGAGCAGGCAGGTCCCTGTGGTTGCCCCCATTTACCCTGCTTGCAGGTCTGCCCAGGGACTTAGCCCTTGGGTTTGGCTTTGACTCTGGCCCCCTAACTTATTCTCTGGGCCAGTCCCTCACAAATTCCCCCTGGGAACTCCAGGCTGAGGAGATGGTCTGTTGCCCACCCAATTCTCACTCCACAGCTCCATCCTGTCCCCTTATGAGAGACAGCTGAACTTGGATGGCAGTGCCCAGTGCCTAGAGGATCAGAATGGCAAAAGGAAGAGGAGGAGCTCCAGCTTTCGGTAATGCTCCCCACATGGCCACCCCCTGCCCCCTGGGAGTTCTGGGGAGCAGAGCTGTTGAGGGAGTGCTGGTTTGGGGACCTTGGAGAATTCATTGGCTTAAGAGCTGGGCTTGGGCAGCTCCCTTGTAGGATCCTGGAGGCAGTATAATATGTGTGGGACATGTGCACCTCAGCAATCAAGAGCAGACGTGCTGCATTTCCTCCTCACGTCCCTCAGGTCTATTAATAAGAAGGCCAAGGCCCTGGAGAATCCCCCACAGGGGGTGGATGAGACACCTGAGAGCCTGACAGCCTCCAGCCCACCTCCCTGCAACCAGAACAGCCGATGCCCAGAGGAGAAACCTCAGGAGTCAAGCCCTGTAAAGGGCCCAATGGGCCCATCTCAGCTTCTGGGAGCCCTGGAGCCCTGGCCTGGCCTGGCTAACGAGGGGGTGGGGTGCAGCCCGGAGAGTGGCAAAGTAGAGAACAGGGTCAAGGGGTTTTGTAAGCCACGCTGGAACTTTAAACAGATCTCCTTCCCCAACATGGCTTCAGATAGCCGCCACACCCTTCTGCTTGCCCCAGCCCCAGAGCTGCTCCCAGCCAATGTCGCTGGGCGGGAGACAGATGCTGAATCCTGGTGCCAGAAGCTGAACCAAAGGAAGGAGAAGCTCTCGAGGCGGGAACGGGAGCAACAAGCAGAGGCCCAGCGCTTCCGGGAGGATGTAAATTCAGATCCCGAGGTGCAGTGCTGCTCCAACTGGCAGGAGTACAAGCAGCTGCTGCAGAGGAGGTGTCTGCAGAAGAGCCAGAGCCGCCCCCCGCACCTGTGGGAACAACCTGTTAGGCCCTTGCTGAGTCCTGGCCAGGCAGACTCCCCAGGTACCCTCCCCCCTCACCCAGCCAAAGCCCCACAGGCTCCTGGCAGCTGAAGAATCACAAGACTTTGAAAGGGGCATGGATTGGCCATAACCAATTGAGGCTTAAGAAAGATGGGGCAGAGAGAGCTATCCAGGGGAGTGGAACCCATAAGGACAGTCTGTTCTCCTGGAAAGCAGCAAAAGGACCCATGTGGGAAGGCGTGGAAATGGCAAGTCAGTGTCCAGGGAGAGGCGAGGGGGAACGAAACTACAACTACATCCTTAAAATAATAAACAAGATACATGTGGATAGCTCTGCCACCGACTAGCTGTGGTCCCCTGTTCTCGCAGCTCTGTGAGAGGGGAGCAAGAGGTCATCCTGGCCAAATCAAAGGAAGGCTTACTGTATGCCCTGTGTGTTTAAGAATGGAACTAATAGGGCAAGATTGGTATTAACAGATTCAGGATTCTTTATAATCCTTATGAGAACACGGGAGATGTCACCATAAGTATATTCCAAATATTGCATGGGACATACCTATAACTTTTTTTTAATCTGCTAAGTCTGGCAACCCTAAACTAGATGGCAGGTTCAGAAACATCAGAGGAGTCTGCAGATGGTTGACTTCCCTCCCCAACACCTTATTTTCACTGTCCTTGCAGCCATAGCCCTTCAGCATATCTCTGTGCTGCAGACCACACACCTTGCTGATGGAGGTGCCCGGTGAGTTTCCAGGTAGTGCCTGTCTCCATAGTACCTTGGCTGCCAGCAGTTGGCAGCTGGGACTTGACTCCTGAAGTTGGGCATGAGCTGGGGGATCATTCCAGGGCCCTCAGCCTGGCTGATACTCATGTGTCTAGGGGAGAGGGAGGGATGAGAGGCAAGAGGTGGACTAAGTCTGAGGATTCTGAGGTAGGCAGCCAAACCTCCCCCTGCCCAAGTGGCACCTCACAGCAGGACCTCCATCCCTGTGGATGAGGCTGCTTCCTGGAACTGTGGGAGGGAAAGAGCGGGGCATGAAAGAAAAGGGAGAGGAGGAGAAAGATCCCTGTTTCTTAAAGTTTCTTCCTCTGTCTACAGGCTGCTGGAGAAGTCTGGGGGCTTGGAGATCAGCTTTGACATTTATCAGGCTGATGCTGTGGCCACATTCCGAAAGAATAACCCCGGCAAACCCTACGCCCGGATGTGCATTAGTGGGTACGAGACCAGTGACCCTACCCCCAGGCTGCTGCCAGTTATCTTGTAAACCAAGTGGACCTCTCCTCCCCACCCCTAGCCAGTTTGCCAATCTGAGAGGAACCAGAGGTCCAGAGAGCTGTCATTGATGCAGGTCACGCAGCCAGTCAGTACTATAGGAACCAGAGCATACCAAGTCCTAAGCCCTCATTTCTGGCGTCTCTCTCCTGTGCCAATTTACTGCAGGGCTCACCCAGCAGAAGGGTTGGGAATCAGAGGGATTCACAGGCTATGAGTGGTAAGAACCTCACTCTTCCTAGCCCTGGTACTCAACCAAGGCTCTGGTCACTCTTGGAGAACTTACTAGAACCATGCAGTTTGCAGACAGGAGAATCCAGAGGCCATTTGGGTTCTTGCACCCCCAACTCTTGTCTAATTCCCCCCTCCCTGGTAGCCTGAGAGGGCTGGGGTCTCAGAGCTTATGGGCGGCCTATGCCTACGTCTCGGTCTAACTTTATCCCTGCAGATTTGATGAGCCAGTTCCAGACCTCTGTACCCTCAAGCGGCTGTCCTACCAGAGTGGGGATGTTCCTCTGATCTTTGCCCTGGTGGATCATGGAGACATCTCCTTCTACAGCTTCAGGGACTTCAAGCTGCCCAGAGATCTGGAACACTAATGACACTGCTCTGGCAGGGCAAGGGACCTGCTCTGGGGGACCTGGACTGTCTATTCTCAGGGACCATCTCAGCTGCCTCCTATACCCAGACTCACCTGTAGCTTCAGGGGCTAGTCTGGGCCTTGGCCCTGAGTGTCTGATGCTTGCAGGAGAACGAAGCCATGCCCCTCCCCTCCCCCCACCTGGCTTCCATAGTCCCAGGCCTGAGATTGCTGTCTTGCAGTGATAACTTTGGAACTCAGGACTCGATTTCAGAGACCCAGCGGGGTGGGGCAGAAGAGAGGACTCTGTGCCTTTAATCGAGAGGGTGCCTGCTTCGTGCGATAAAGCCAAAGCCATTAAAAAATAGATCGCTCTAATGCTGTGGCTGGAGGTGGTGCAAAATTCCCCGACCCGAGCCTCAGGCCACCACCCCTCAAGTCCCGATGTCCGTGGAGCAGGCTCCAGGCCCTCACCCCTCCTTTGCCAACCCGCAGACCGTACTTTCTCTGGTGCGGGAGCCAGGTCCCCGCGAGGGCAAGAACGCGACCCCGCACTTTCCTCAGGCCCTGCGCCCAGGGGACAGGAAATCACAGACCTAATCAGCTTGGCTTTCTCAATGGTCGTCCACGGGGAGGAGGCTGGCGCTCCATCGGGCCTTCCCTGAACTCCCCCGCTTCGGGGTAGAAGGGCGGCGGAGAGGCGCCGTGTCGGCGTGGCTTGAACGCTAGCGGCTTCGGAGCGCGCCGTTCGCACCCCTGGCCTCCGCGCCTCTTCCGCTCCCGCCTCTCGTCGCTCCACCTCGCTCCGCAGTTGTGCTAAAAACTGGTCGCTGTTGTCCTTTGGGGCCTCGGGCGCCTTCTTGACTCCGCAGCAACTCGGCGGACTGGGGTCCGGGCTCGGGGCCCGCCCCGAGGGGAGGCGCCTGGCGGCAACGCCCCCGTCCCCAAGCCACCTCGCCGTGGGGTCCCGAAACCGGGCCCCGTGGCCGCCGGTCACCCGCTCTGATTGGGTGGTGCGTCTTCGGGAAGAGCAAGCCCGGCTACGTCCCTCCCTCGGCCGCTCGGGGCCGGCGGGGGGAGGGACGGCTCCCCTCCGCGGTCCGGCCTGGGAGGCGGGCCAGGCTGCCGCGCGTCCCAGGGACTATTTCCTCCCGGGCGCGGCAGGACACTGGGCGCGGCGCGCCGTCCTGAGTCCAGGTGTGCTCAGGTGAGACAGGGGCGGGCCCTCAGCGCCTCGTGCATATTCAGGCGGCCGCGGCCCCGCCCCCGCGCTCCCCGGGACCGCGGATTGGCCCGAGAGCGGCCGCCGCCCGCCCCCCGAGGGCGCCCTCGCTGCGCGCCCGCCCCGTCGGCTCCGAGCTGCGGGAGGCGGGGCCCGGCCCGGGGGCGGGGCCGCTGGGGCCCGGCGCTCGGGGCTCCGCGAGCCCGTCCGGCTCGCCCTTTATGTAAATAGCGGCGGCTCCGCCCCCTGCTCGCCGCGCCGGAGGTGAGCAGGAAGGAGGCTGCCGCCCAGCAGCCCGTGGCCCGGCTGCGGAGTGAGCGGAGCCGGCGGCGGGGCCGTGGAACGCCGAGGCCTCGGGCGGGGGCCGGCCTGGGGCTCCAGGTGAGGCGCGGGCCCGGAAACACCGAGCCGGTCCGCCCCCTCGGAGCGCCGTCCGCTCGGGGCGGGAAGGCGGGGGAGCGCCGGGACCCCAGCCTTGCCCGGGCGGGGCGGGGCGGGCTGTGCCCGGGTCGGCGCGCGCGTCGCCCTGGATCCCGGGGCTCCGTTCGTCCCGGCGAAAGACACCTGTAGGAAGTGCGGCGGGGAACTTTCCCTGCCCGATCCGTCCGCGTTTACGGAATTCGAGCTCCAGGTTTGCCTAGTACTCTTGGTTCGGGGAAACGGGGAAACAAGTGCCCGGCCTGGCCGAGGGCAGGAGGTCACCGCGGGCGGGGGTGGGATCCCGGGACCTTGGGCCCACGTGCAGGGCGCCTGGCCCGAGTGGCCGGCGACGCGCGGCCCAGGTAGCCGGCCCTCCGCGAGCGGCGGCCGCAGCGCGTTACCTCGCCGGCTTAGACCCTGCCGCTGCCATCTGGGCCCGCTCCCTGCCGGCCCTTTGTGCCTCCTAATCCCCGGACGCAGGAAGCCCGCGGGAGGGACTTCGGTCTCTGGGCCTTTCTCCGCCTGTGGCGGCCTTGGACACCTTTAAGGGAAGGCAGGAGATCCGGTGTGTTTTCCACGACGACGGGGGTGGGGTTGCGCTGTGATACGATGGGACTCGGTGAGAAGGGGAAAATACCGTCTTGCTGAACTAAGTGTGCAACGCTTGCCCCTGGTTTGCCCTCGCCGGGCAGTTTGTAGGCGCGCTGAGCTTTAGCTGTGGGGGGACCTGACTGTAACCAGGAGAACCGCGGTGTGGCGGCCTCGGGCTCTCACCTGAGACAAGGTGAACTCTGGGTGAGGGGGCAGGGCTTAGACTCCGTGCCCCTTCCCCTGGGGATCCATGTGCCAGATGCGGGGCGTCTTAATGTGGGCTCTGGGGATCCTCTGCAGAGTTTACAACTCAAAGTCCTCTGTCAGGCTGCAGAGGGGATTGCCAGCCGGGAGCTGAGCTGGGAGGGATGATACTGTTAGGGAGACAAAAGCCCCAGGTGGGAAGAACAGAGCAGCGGTAGGAATAGCTGTGGCCTAGCCCGGGGAAAGCCAGGGTCAGAAGGGCTTTTGAGGAAGAGTCTGTGTCTTCCAGAGCTGAAGCATGGGAAGGGTCCCGGGAGAGATGGTCCTACTTATCTTATGCACCGAGCACTCAGATTTGGTTTTCTTTTATTTTCTTTTATGGTGAGGTTATTTATGGATTTGAGAGAGAGAGAGAGTGTGTGTGTGGGCATGAACAGGAGTGGGAGGGGCAGAGGAAGAGAAATCCTCAAGCAGACTCACTGCTGGGTACAGAGCCTGACCCTGAGCTCCATCCTAGGACCCTGAGATCATGACCTGAGCCAAAATCAAGTGTCTGACGCTCAACCGACTGAGTCACTCAGACACCCCAGATTTGGTTTTCTTCTTCTTTTTTTTAAATGTTATTTATTTATTCATGAGAGACACACAGAGAAAGGCAGAGAAGCAGGTGCCTCACGAGGAGCCCGATGTGGGACTCGATGCCAGGACCCCGGGATCACAACCTGAGCCAAAGGCAGATGCTCAACCACTGAGCCATCCAGGCATCCCATGATCCACCCAGGTATCCCCAGATTTGGTTTTCTTAAGTGGTCTGCCCACAGTGTTCACTGGTGGCAGTCAAGAGGCAAACCTAGCTCTGGGGGCTCTGACCACTACTACTCCTCTTCTCCAAAGTTAGAGGTCAATCTCTGTGGGGCCCACTGGACAGTGTTTCCAGTGTCTGAGGCCAGTCTGCTCTCCCTACTGTTCCTTAAGTCAATGGAGTGCTTCTTTGGTGGCTGAATAATATAATTTTAATTACTTAAGAATTTAGCACTTGGCAACTTTTAAAATAGTTTCGTTAAAAGAAGAAGAGGGAGGACGCCTAGGTAGCTCAGCAGTTGGACATCTCTCTGCCTTTGGCTCAGGGCCTGATCCTGGGTCTGGGGATTGAGTCTCCACATCGGGTTCCCTGTGAGGAGCCTGCTTCTCCCTCTATGTCTCTGCTTTTCTCTCTGTGTCTCTCATGAATAAATAAATAAAATCTTAAAAAAGAAGAAGAAGAAGAAAAAGGCCCATAATTCCAACTGACTTGTTGGTTTAAAAAATTAAAAAGGTGGGATCCCTGGGTGGCGCAGCAGTTTGGCGCCTGCCTTTGGCCCAGGGCGCAATCCTGGAGTCCCACGTCGGGCTCCCGGTGCATGGAGCCTGCTTCTCCCTCTGGCTGTGTCTCTGCCTCTCTCTCTCTATCATAAATAAATAAAAATGTAAAAAAAAAATTAAAAGTGATAAGCGCCCATAGTGGGGAAAGTGAAATGTTTTAGAAAGTATAGAGGCAAGACTCCCTCTTGCCCCTCAGACTTTTTCCTCAAACATGGTGTTCTTCAGTTTTTTAGTGTCTTTCCAGATATCAGGTGTAGTTTTCAATCATGCCTTGCTGATTTCTTGCTGCATAACCTTGGCTCAGTCACCTAATCATCCGAAGCCTCAGCGAGCCTTGTTGATAGGAGAATGAAAAAATGTCATGAACACGCGTGGCCTGGCATAGAGCAGGCATTGGGGTGGGTGAGCTGCCTAACGTGCTCCATAAAGCATAAAAAGTGTCATTTGTGGGCCCGTGGGCAGACACCTGAGTCTTTTGGACATGCTTGCTGGGTCATGAGGGAATTTGGCTTCTTTGTCCAGAAGTTAGCCTAGAGGTCCTGATTTTTGAAAGCCTCTGGAGGTCAGACCTTTTAAAATGTGAATATTGTTCCTTGAAACTAGGGAGGCAGAGGTAGAGGACAGTGGCCTCTTGCAGCCTCACTTTTGTTCCCTTGGCCCTTGGTACTTGCCTTGTTCTTGGCAGAGCCAGGAGTGGGTCCTGATGGCCAGACCCCAGCTGGGGGCCTTTTCTGGGAAGAAGGGGGTGTACAATCTAATCCGCTCAGCTTTTTGCTCAGCAGAGGGCTTGGCTGTATACATTCTGTACCCTGTTGGGGGTGGAGGGGATCACATTCTTGTGCTGCTCTGCTACCATTAAGGAGCTTTTCTGGGAACTCCATAGTGCTTTCTTTCAACCTTATTTAGGGAAGAGGTGTCCTCCCCTGCCAGGACTTCCTGGCCCCAGGCACCTGTGTCCCCTCCCCACCCCCCGCACCCCAGGGAAGTGGTACAAGGAGCTGGAAATTCCGGAGCCTCTGCCATCAGTCTGTGACCCCTTGTCTATCCACTGGAGACATTGAACATCCCGGGCAAGAGTCTCCAGGAGCACTGTGGGGTTTCCTGAAGGATTCCTCAACTTTCTGGAAGCGTCAGGGGCAGCTATCAAGACACCTGAGTGGAGGCCCAAGGGGCCCATTGCCCCCACTGCTGGGCTGGCTGCTTTGAGCAGTGCTGGCCGCCTGGACTCCCTTATCCTGAGTACTCAGCTCAGAGAAGGCTTCTTATCTCACTCAGGCGCTATCACTGTCAGGGCTCCTCCTGGGTTGAGGCATGCCAGGTCTGTTTGGCAGCTGTTTTCCCCTACCTAGGAGCAGTTTTCAGGGAGAAGCTGGGTATGGGGCAGGAGAGGGGTGTCCCCCAGTGGGGCCATGGGTACTGCTGGCTCTTCTTCAGCCTTGGCTCCCGGTTCCCCGGGACACCCTCCCCTCCCAGTGCCGTGGCACCACGGGGCCTTGCCCAGCTCCCTTTGAGGTGACCTTCCCTCCTCGCCCTGCCTCTCAGAGGAAACTGGTACTTTAAAGAGTCACCCTGCTCCTTCCCCTTCCCAGGAACCACAGTGAATTCTTGAGCTAGGAGAGGCTCCTCAGGGCGTGGGGACAGGGAAGCTGCTAGGTACCTGACTCTACCCCTAAGGAATTCAGCAGAGACTAGAGTCTTCTCTCAAGACACCTGACTCAGTGTTCCCAGGGTTTGTTGAGAGGGACACCTGGGCACAGGACTATTTGACTCTAGTCAATAATATTATTCTTGGATCCTTCTTGCTGAGGAGCAGGGTGTCCAGGAGCCTTGGTCTGAGGCAGGGCCCACAGAGGTATCCCCAGCAGGATGCCAGGCATGATGTCTCCATGACCTGGCCTTGGCCAGAGACTTGAGGATGGGGGGTGAGGAAGTTCCCTGAGCAGCCCCAACCCGGGGCTCCTCGGGGTCAGTGGTTCCCAACTAAAGAAGACCTTTACCTCCTTGATCTCTATTCAGTCCTTGCTGTTCACTCATTCGTGCGATAAGTATCTACTGGTGCCTCCATATGCCCAGTGAGGTTTAGGCAAAATCCTTACACGAAGCAGAGCTCTGTCACCCCAGGACTCACATTCTAAAGAGTGGGGAGCGTGAGTAACAGGAAACAAGCGGAAGTAATAAAATCAAAGTGTTAAAAGGTGATTCGAGGTGCACAGAATAAAAACAAAGTAGGGGCTGGGGACCCTGGGGTGGGGAGGAGTTTGCAGCTTGAGAAGGGTGGCCTCAAGGAGAAGGCTGCATCTGAGTACAGACGTGCAGGAAGTGACGGGGTTCCTCAACGGACTTGAGTGTGTCTCATGTGTCAGGGTATTAACTGCTGTGGGTACAACCATGGACAGGACAGGTACTCCCCCTTTCCCCTGCCCCCCCCCCCAAACTGACATCTTTTGGAAGTTCCTTGGGTCAGGTTTTCAGGTGTTGAGCCAAGTAAGAGGCTGTGGAATGGGCCTGATAGGATAGGCCAGGCCACCCACCATTCCCACCCCAGGCAAGTTGTCCAACCTCCTCCCCAGGATGGCTTTGCTCTTTGGACTTGGCCATATCCAGTGTGTCACTTGCCTAGAGAGTCTGAAGTTGGGCTGCAGAAAGGGGACTGAGGAATGGAGATGTGTTCAGGGAATGCATGCATGTCTCCTCCCTTCCCTGCCCCTCCCCTCCATCCTCTGGGGCCTTGGGAGGAAACCCTGCAGTAGGGTCCTCCCAGGGTTGTGGGGCTGGCTTGTGGCTCCTTAGGATGGGGGCCTCTGGTCTGGGCCCAGCCGGGGAGGGTAAAGTCAGCCTCTGGCTGCTGACCCAGGTTGTCCCATCCAGGCCGCTGCTGGCCAGCCCCTTTGTCCTGGGGGAGAGGCCTGCACTGGGCAGACAGAGGGCTCTGCAATCAGCTTGGAGTTCAGATTGGGGCTCAGACTCTGAACAGCTTGGGTTTGGTAGCTCTCTGAATTGGTTATTTCATAAGTAATAAAACTACATGAGATGCTGTGGGGAAAGTGCTTCAGGTGGCATCTGGTCACAGTTTGGTCTCAATCCTTTTTATTACCTAACGACAGCAGGGACAACCCTCTGGTTCCTGCCCCCTCTCTGGGTGTTTCTTGTGGTCCCACCTCCCACCCAGCTCCACGCCCTCTTAGCCACAGTTTGGTTGCTAAGCAGCTGGCCAAGGCCCTGTCCCCTGCCTCTGGGAGATTGGGTTCACCAGGATCACACAGGCGCTTGCAAAGCAACCTCGAGCATCATGAGTTGGCACAGACAGATACCAGAGGGGTCCACGGCTGCCCCCACCCATGAGAGCCCAGCCCCACTGCTCCCCTCCTCTGGAGGTTCAGGGGTGAACTCAAACCCCTCAGACGGAAGGACACAGCCACACACAGGCCTCACACAGGATGTTGGGAAGGGAGGGCAGCCTCTGCAGCAGCAGGGGGCTGTGGGGAGCACAAACGGGAGAGGAGAGGACAGCTTGGGACTCTGGTTCACGCTGTTTATGCTCCTGGAGATCGGGACTCCAGCCAGGTGCTGTGTGGTGGGGCCCAAGATACCTAGAGCCCTGCCACTAAGCATAGCCTCTCTGGGCAGATCAACAGGGCTGACTGGGTTATTGAGCAGCATTCTCGGTGGCTGGCCCATCACACACCTCCAGGACAGACGGGCTCAGCATGGCCGAGCCTCTGTGTCAGGGACAAACAGTATCTGTGTGGGATGAGCAGCCCGGGCTGGGACCCTCCTTTGTCCTCCCCACAGCACCATCAGATCTGCTTCTCAGAGAAGAAAGAGAGCCAAGTCAGGTGTCCACCTCTACTGGTCTCTTTACTGAGGTCCTAAGATGCAGGGGGGCAGGGCCTACGCACATCTCTCGAGGTGGGATCTGCACAGAGGGATGGGAAGGGAAGCCAGGGCATGAATTTGTCAACCAGGCAGCTCTCCTGTTCTTTTCCAGGGTGGGCATCAGGGTGTGAGGAGACCAGTCTTAGCCCGTGGCATGAGAGTGTTGGGTGGTGGCTGGTGGCAGTGTTGGGTGATGGGTGCAGCAAGGGGTGGGGGTGGTCAGATGCCTCCAGGGAACGCACGGGCAGGTTTCACACTCAAGGCACAGACCTGTGTGGAAGATCAGTAAGAATCAGCTCCTACCTCCACCCCTGCCCACACACATCCACACAGATCAGCCGTTGGTCAGCAAGTCTCATGTGCCCACACCCAAGGGAACAGAGAGCAGAGGAGGGAGGGCTGCTCGGAGTTTGGTGCTGTCAAGGACGGAGGGTGTGGTGGGCAGGAGCTTGAGACTGACGTCGGGCCATCTTTAGGAGTTCAGGGGATGAAGCTGTTTCTTCCAAGGAAGCCCCCTCTTGGGGGTCATGCTCTGGCCAGGTGACTTGCTCTGGCCAGGTGGCCTGCCCAGTGCAGGAAGCCAGAACCCCCCAGAGCTTCTTAGACCTCTCCAGTGACTTTGCCTCAGACTCTCCTTGGCATCCCCCCAGGCATGGCCTGTAAAGTAGTAGTGTCCTTTACGCCCAGGTCCTGGGACCCTGATGCCCGAGGTCATGCAGCCGGTCTCCCCACCTGTGTCTTTCCTCCCTCTGCGCCCTTTTGGTGTCCAGGGGGCAGGCTTTTCTCCTGTTCAGGTTAACATGGCTGGAGAGGAACCCAGTCCCCAGGAGAGCAGAAGGGATGCCACCACCAGGACTGCCTCCCCTGAGCATGGGGCCACTGTCATACCTGGCCGCTGCCTATGCCTTCACCCCCTCTCCCATGCGATCCTCTTATCTACCCGCCTGGGAGGCAGATAAACCAAAAGAAGAAAAAAAATCTCTACTAATCCCATAACCCTGCCAGTGTGGTGTCTACTTATGTAAATATTTTTAATAGAGCGTCACTGACTTCAGGATCCATCGTCTTCTGCCTTTCTAATGACTGTACGCCTTCGATCACAACACTGAGCTCCCTTCCCCTGCTGCCTGTTGTTGGCCACTTGGGTTGCTTCTGATTTTCCCTGATAGCCTGGTGACCTGCACAACAAGGCGGGGGAGAACATTCCAGGAGCTACATGGGTGCTGTTGTCTGCAGTGGTTTCAGTATAAGGTGTGGTCAAGCCCTGAGGGAAGAGGGGGAGAGTGGTCAGCCTAGGTTCAGAAAGAGATTGCTTTCTAGAAGACGATTTTTGATGGTATTGCATGAAGGGCAAGAAGGTTATTTCAGATAAAAGTGCAGAGACCAGAGTAGAAGGGGCCTGGGGTGGGGACTAAGCAGACGGGCCGGCCAACACCCGGCCAAGCAGACAGGGGACATGGGGTGGGGGTGGGGAGGGCAGACTAAGGCAGGCCCTGCCCAGGACTGTTGGGGGGTATGAGGGGGCTGCTCCCAGTGGACCCGGGCTGAAGCTGTCTGCTGTGGCCCGACAGGCCGCCCTTTCTGGCCCATTCCATCTCTCCTGTTGCCTGCACCGGGCCCCTGTGCTTGTCTTCGTCCTGCTGGAAGACGCAAGCTTGTTCCGTTTCCCCTGCCACGCCCTGCCCCTGAATCTTAGCGCCTGACCACTTCCTATCATTCAGGTCTGGGTGGAGACATTTCTGCCCGTGTTCATTCATTCTGCAGGGGTGCCTCAGTGAGAAAGACGGCCACAGTCCCCAGTAAGACTGAGAAGGCTCTTCCTTGGGAAGGGTTGCACGGGTAACGTGACCAAGTGCTAAGGAGCAAAGCAAAGCTGGGAAGTAGTTCCGAAAGAGAAGGTCCGAGAAGGGACATTTGAGTAGAGGTGGGTGAGAGAGTGCAGGTGGGGACCTGGAGGAAAAGCATCCCAGGCAAAGGACCAGCAAGCCCGCGGACCCAGACGCGGGAATGTTCGCCAAGACCATCCACACCCTGGCCCCCTCTTTCATTTCCTTGCTGGCCCTGCTGTCTCTCTGAAACCATCCCGCTGACTGATCTGTGTCCTCGTGAGTCATCACGCACCCCCCTGCAAAGATGCCAGGCTTGGTGAAAGAAAGGATCTTGTCTTTCTCCACCGTTGTGTCCCCGGTCCTAGGACAGCGCCTACTCCACGCCGGGTGCCTGGCGTCGCTCCCACTCCTGCCAGCGGACCGGGGCATCGCCCTTTACAGACGAGCTCGCTGGGCCTCTGGGAGCTACCTTGGGAGGCCCCCCAGCTTGGAGGAGCTGAACTGTGGTGGCTGAGCCCAGGCTCTTTCCCTTATGACCCCCGCACCTCATTTCCTACCTTCAGGGGTGGGTTGAGTAGGTAGGATCTATTCCATACCAGGAAGCTCCACGTCTGGCTTCCTGAAGCTTCTCTGTAGGACCCCCTTACTTGGGGTCAGTGGAGCTAAGGGTTTGCCTAGAGGTGAGTGTAGCCACTCCCAGACCTGTTCCCCTTCAAGAAGGGGTGGCACTTTTTGCACCTCGACCTGGGCAGTTATTTGGCGTTGGGAGCAACACCGAGGGGTTGGTGGGGGAGAGGAACCAATGCTGTGGTTTCCTCACCCCGTGGCCGTGAGGTCCCCACCTCCTGTGGAGGAAGTGGCACTTTGCCAGCACCGCGCCGACAGAGGCCGGACCCCAGGCCCCGAGCTGCTGGGTCGACCCTGCGCTGAAGGCCTGTGGGAGCCTGTGCGCCCCAGCCCGCGCCTTTTATTTGCAGGGGTGTGATTAGGCACCCTCGGTCCTGTCCTGGCCATCCTTCCCCGCCGCCCAGAGTCCTTAGATCTGGAGTTCACCAGACCTGGGGGCGAATCCAAGTTCTGCTGGTTTCTCCTCAGTGACCTTGGACGAGTTACCCAGCCTCTGTGGTCTTCATTTCCTTGTCTGCCAAGTGGAGATATTCCACTCAACTTCCAGGGAGGCTCGTGGAGGGTGAACAAACATCCGGGACGGGGTTTAGGTGTACCTTGTACAGGAGTGGGAAGGAGGAGGGGTCAGGATGTGTCCCCACATGCCGCTGTGCCTACTCCCGAGTGGTGGGATTTAGGGAGGATTTTCTCCTCAGGATAGTTTTTTCTTTCTTTCTTTGTTTTGTTTTGTTTTTACAGTGAGCAGAGATTACTCCAGCAAAATGTTTTAAAAGTAGTAAACATAACACGTAGGGGACTGGTATAGTGCCTGGGATGCAGCAGATGCTCTGAGGGGCATGTGGGTGGATGGAGTGCCTCCCTTCTCCCACCCATCTCCACGTCCGGTCTGCCTCCCGCCTGCCTGCAGCTCCTCCCCCGGGGGCTGTGCCATGTCACCCTCGAGCCCATGTGGGTCCTTGGCAAGGATGGCCCTGTGCCCGCTTGTCCCCACCCCATGGCCTGTGGGGGGGTCCTTCAGGGGAGAGCCCAGATCACCCTCTCCTGGGAGTCTGCAGGCCCCTCTGCTCCTCCAGGGCACCACTCCCAGCTTCCTCTGACTTCTGACCCAGTGACCTAGGCCCAGGAAGGGAGAGTGGACGCCCCCGGGAGCCCGGAGCGGAGCTGCCGATTTATGAGCTTGGGCCTGTGCTGCCCTCCCCCACAGCTGGAATGTGAGCCATGGCTCAGCTGTTTGTCTGGGAGCCCCAGGTCACTGCGGCAGGCCCAGGGGGTGTTTTCACTCACAGTCCGCCAGAGCCTCCAGGACTTCCCTGGGTTTCCTTCCCTGACCCGCTTCAGGACCTCGGGTCAGGAGTTTCCCGACTACCTGCCATTCCTTTTAGGGAAGTGGGCCCCCCCCCCGATCTGCTCTGGCTCCCCCAAAATGTGAAGGCACAAATCTCTTGCATCCCCCCCTCCTGCAAGTGGGGGTTCTTTTCAGTGCCCCCAGAAGGTGATGGCACTCTGAGGGCCAGTCTCCACCTGTTCTAGCAGAGATGGTATCCGGATTGCCCCAGGATATGTGTCTCTGCCAAGTGGGGTCACCCCTCCCAGCATGGCCAGCCCTTGGTCGCTCTGCCAGAGACCATCACCACCATGGCCCCCCTTCTACCATCCACATGCCTTAGAGGGAGCCCCCAAGTCTTAGACCACACAGAGTCCTTTCATATGCAGAGCACTGGCCTGATGGTTAATTTTTGTCACTTCACTAGAAGCCAGAAACCGAAGGGCATCTTTCAGGTCTCAGAAACCTTCTTCTCCCATCGGACATCCAGCACGTCTGGACCAGGTGCTTCCCCAAATCCGCACTCTGGCCTGGTGCCTCCCTGGCAGGGCGCTCTGCCCTTGCCCACAGGAAGCTCCTCCGGGGCAGGGACCAGGTCTCTTTAGTCTCTTTATAGTGTCTGGCTAGGCCTGAGCGCCTGTGTTCCTGAGGGCAGGCCTTGGTGTCCTGTGGTCAGTGGGAGGCTGTGCTGCTGGAAGCCGGAAACTGAAGTGAAGATGATCCTCCTCCCTTCCCCCAAGGATGATCCAGAAATAGTTCCCCTTGGATTGGGAAAGCTTTCTACATTCAGATGGTTTGGACGGATAGGTTTTGGGCCTTGAGCTGATTTCTTTATTGGGAGCAGATTTCCTTTCTCGATAAGGCTCCACTTGGGCCCATGGGAAAGGGAGTCTCCAGTGCACCCCATCAGAGCCCCGGGGAGCGGGGACCAGAATAGACAGAGAAGGGCAGGGGCCGCCCACGGCCAGAGCTGCAGCTCCAGAAAGCTCAGCAGCCTCATGGGGTGGACCCAGTGCCAGCATAGGCCCTGGGCATGGGGTGGCATGGGCCAGCACCCCCTAGCCCTGCACCCTGCTCCTCGCCCGCTCAGGCTCCTGACAGCCGTGGTGGGAGCGCCCTCCCCGCAGTCAGCAGGAAGAATGGGCCTGGGTGTGCTGACCCCAGAGACCAGGCCTCTCCCTTCCCCCGTCGGGGTTCTGGTCTGGGAGCCCCGGTGGACTCCCGGGTGGAGGCTTTGTATCTCTACCTCCCAACCGGCTCTGGGGGAAGAGGCTTGTGAAGTTTCCCTTTCTGTTTAGCCGGGGTTTTATGGTTTTTCAGAAAACAGGTTAACAATTAAGCTCATTAACCTCGGGGCCTCCGTTCCTATAAAGCCAGGTGAAATGGCTTCCTCCCCCAGCTTCTCCCGCTGGCTTTATAAGGCCACGGGGGCCTGGAACAAGGCTTAGAGCTTCCGCCAGCCCCGGGCCTGCAGGTACAGAAGTCCCTGGGTTCCTCACCTGTACTTGGCACATGGAGCAAGGGTGCGCAGGAGGGTGGGCGGGGACGCCGCCGCGGGCCTGGGCCAGGACCAGCCACCGCTGGACCCGGGGAGAGCAGCTGGACAGGTGCCTGGGAGCCAGCGTGGGTGCTGGGGGGCTGCACGGCCGCCTGGCGCTGGCGGCCCGCGACTTCTCCTCTTTCTCCAGGGGGCTCCACACTCAGCACCATGCGGCGGTTCCTGAGGCCAGGGCACGACCCTGCGCGGGAGAGGCTCAAGCGGGACCTCTTCCAGTTTAACAAGGTAAGAGGGGCCGCACTGTGTCGTCCACCTCCCGCGGGCCGGGGCTCTCCAGTGGCCGTCACCTGGGTTAAACTGCCGACTTGGCGCTGCCGGCCCTGCCTCCCGGCCCTTGACTTTGGAATTTGGGTCTCGGCGAGCTTTCTCGGGAAAGGGCAGCGGGAGCTCCAGGCGTCAGGACTCCCTCTCTCGAGTCTCCCTGGCTGTGTGACCCCTGCAAACAACACTCCCTCTTCCAGCCTCAGTTTCCCCGCTTGTAAAATAAGGCTGGCACAGCCTACCTCCTCACAGGGCCATGGAGGAGGCTCAGGGGCAGGAGAGGTGAAAGGGGGCCGACCCCTGCCAGGGGTAGCAACGTTCCAGTGATGCCAGGTCCCTGGGGCAGTGGCCGCTGTTCCCTTGCTCCCCACATTGCCCCCACAGGAGAACGCAGTTTTCCCTCCAGTCAGAACGCACTGACTCCTGTGGCATCCTTGCGGCAGGCTCTAGGCCCGGCTGAGTGGGTCAGTGTGCCAAGGGTGGCATTCGGCTACCCTAGCCCCAAACCTGTTCCTCAGGCTCCTGAAGCCAGAGCAACCTGTCACCCAAGATCACAGAGAGGGTCCCAGAAGCGCCACAGAACTTCCTCACAGTGGTGCCCGAGAAGGCCAGAGCTGGCCTGTAAACAGAAGCACAATGTGGTTTATTAGGTCTGCAGCCACCTAGCAATCTGCTGCCGTTTCGGGGGTAATTAGCCTCTCACATTTGCTTTGATCTAGGCCCATGGCCTGCATGCCCTAGCTTCCTCCTGCCCCAGAAGGTGGACTGCAGGAAATGGAGCATCATGATGCTCTGCTCCTCGGGCCTGGGGCCCCCTCCGGGACATGCTGATGGACAAGGCTTCAAATCCAGCTTGGCCACTTACAAGTTGGGTGACCCTGTGCCCGTCACCCCCAACATAGGCTTGTTCTGAGGGTTGTATGGAGTTAGCTGATTTGTAGTCCAGGAGCTCTAGCTGCTGTTCTCAGGAGCTGCCTCCCAGGGAGAGACAGTTCCAGGGGCTTGTCTGAGGTGGGTGGGGGTGCCCTGCCATCTTCTTGACCTGTGGCAGGTGTGGTGATGGAGCTTTGCTGAGGCCACTCACCTGTGGGACAAGGGCTTCCCTGAATGAGCAACTCTTTCTACTGGCAGAAGGAAGCTGTGGGCGGTTTTGGGCCTCAGGAAATGGGGTACAGGTGTTGGGAATGGGAGATCTCGAGGCCCCTGGGTGTCTGACAACCTTAGTTCCAAGGGAAGTGACCCATGGGTGCCAGTCTCAGAGCCTCAGCACCCACCTGGGGAATTAGGTGAACCCCGTGTGCCTCCGTTGCACCTGATGACACTGAGATATATCACACCCCAAAAAGATCACCAATTCTAGTAGAAACCGGATAGACAGGCTCAGCAGAGGGAGGAACCCCTGCCCCAAGTTCCAGCTGTGCAGTGGGGTGGGGCGGGGTGGGGCAGAGGAATCCTATCTCCCCCCTAACCATGCCTCACAACGGGAGGCCCCCAAACTTGGCTGCCCCACCCCTAGGGCTGGCTGGGGAAAGGAGGGGAGGCTCCTGAAATTCCTTCCTCTTTCCTTTCACTTGTTAGAAACGTGCATTAAGCATCTATTGCAAAGACAACCGGGGCCTGGGGCTGTGGGATCTCGATAAGATCTTTGCCTTCCAGGCATTTTATAGCCTGGAAGGAGGAAAGGGACTGATGGTCTGAAATGCCACTTCCTAGGAATAGAAAGGAGGAAGGGGACAGGGGAAGGGAGGTGGGCCTGTTTGGTCTCATCTAGACACTGAGTGAATGTGCAGCCTGCAGGGTTGGGATTGAAAGATGAGGCCCGAAACCTGGGTGGTCCCACCCTTGCCAACTCCTCCCCCACCCCAGGCTTCCCTGGAACCTGGGAGTCTGGGGCCTGACACACTATAGCTGTGGTGGCTTTTGAGCAGGGGAGTAAGCCATCCCATTTAGTTTGGAAAAGAACTTTTTTTTTTTTTTTTTTTTTTTAAGGGGAGGATTGCAACCATTGAACAAGGCCTGTCCCGGGGCAGTAGGGTGGGGTGCAGGGCTTGAATAGAACAGGGCTTCTCAATCTTTTCACTGTTGACATTTGGAGCTGGCCCTGTGGTGAGGATGTTTAGCAGCATCCCTGACCCTGCCTCCCCAACATGTCCAACTAGAAATGTTTCCAAATGCTGCCCACTGGCCCTTGGCTAAGGACCACACTGGATTAAAGAACTATTTAGGGCATATGGCCTTGTGCTAGATGGGGATGTAGGAGTAAGGGGGCAGGGAAGGGAGATAGTTGTCCAGCACGACTGAGGGGGGGGGGGCTCCATCTGGAGCAGGTAATGGTGCCACGCCCTGGGAGGCAGGGAAGCCCAAGGAGAGGTGAGGAGCAGGTGAAAGGGAAAGTGATGCACTTGATTTGGACAGAACAGCAACAATGATGATCATTTATCAAGAGGCAGTTGGGCCCAGGAGTTGGTTAGTGGTGCCAAGCCCAGGACTGCCAAGGTTCACCAGCGAGGTGACCTTGGGCAAGTCACACATTTCCATAAGATGATACGAGCTCCCCCAGAGAGTTGGTGAGAGGATCATGTGAGTTAAGGTCTAAGTTGAAAGGCAGTGCATGGCTGGTGGCCACAGATTCAGAGCACAGCTCTGTGGGCCTCAAATATGAGTTTGGAGAACCTTGGAACCCTTGGTCCTCGCAGACTGTGGGATATTCAGAGCTGGAGCTCTGAGCCTCTGCTGGCCCGTCTGTAGGTGTCATTCACACAGAGGTGAAGGGCAGCCCTCTGACGGGTGCCCACAGCTGGTGAAGCAAGAGGCGTCCAGGCCGAACCTGTGGTACCTGGGAAGGAGCTGAGTGTGTAGACATATTCTCTGAACCCCCCACCAAACAGCAAAGGGGCCAGGTGGTCCTGTGGTTAGGGATAGGGACACAGGAGCTAGATGCCAGCTCTGTGGCTTTCTCACTGAGTAACCACAAACACGTTACTGAACCTCTCCACTCCTCAGTTGCCTCATCTGTGAAGTGGGCATCCTAATAGTATCGATGTCCAGGTGGGTGTGCTAGGCAAAATTAAATTTGAATGGCACCTGGCACACACAGTTGGTGCCTCACCTTGTCCCCATGGCGCCTCACGCCCAGGTGGCGTTCCCATTCTGCAGGTGGGAAAACTGAGGTCGCTGAGGCTGGCACAGCCTGAGCATATGGTGGCTGGAGCAGGGTCTTCCGGTCCCGTCTGAGGGTGGTAACCTCAACCCCGGAGCCTCAGTGTCTTTGCCTGTGAACTAGTCTTCTGAGCCAGTGAGAACCAGATGAGGGGCCTGTGGAACCCACTGGCCATCTCAGTGGAGAGGGAGTGATTTTGAGGGGACAGAAACTCCTGCCACAGTAAAGCTCCTTCCTTGGAAGTCCCTTGCGGCTGCTCCCTCCCTGGTGAAACCAGCCAGTTGATAAGGTCCCTGGCCCTTCCTGTCCGGCCTGCCCACGTTCCCCACCCCCCCAAGCCCCGAGCAGAGCAAACAGTGTGTTCCTGACTGGCCACCCCTATCCAGGACCAGGTTGTTTTGTCTTGGCTTTTTTGTGGCTGGGCCCCTGGTGTCAGGTGACGGGCACACAGTGAGGGCCAGGTTGCTGCCACCACCAGGAATCTGAGCTGACCACACCCAGTATAGGGCAGTGCCACCCTAGCGGCTGGGCGTGGCCCCTCTGGCCCCAGGCAGCCCGCCTTCCAGCCCCCCAACGAAGGCTAGGGACTCCTCAGCCCTGGATCTTGGCCGGCATCCTCCCTCCCTGAGAGCAGGATGAAGGGCCCCCACTGTCTCTGACCAAACAACCTTTGCTCTCTCCCTTCCGAGAACCTGAAATGGGGTCCAGGAACCAGCGTGAGACAGACAGGGCTTTCTTTCCCGCACCAGGCTAATGTTGCAGTTTGGCGGCTCCTACAAATCTCTCCTTTCTCAGTTCCTGTCAAAAGCGTTCATTGTTCTCTCCTCCCTTGGCAGAGGTCACCTGGGCCAGGTAACAGGGTGGGGGCAGGGACAGGGATGCTGGATGCTGAGCTCTGGAGGTAGGGGATGTTGGTCCCAGTGGTTGGTTGTCAGGCCTTGGGCAACCTCCTAGCTTGACTCTGAGCTGGAGGCTCTGCTGTCCTAGGCTGTGCCCCCGTCCCACCCCCTGTCCTGGGTGGAGCGATGATTCGGGGCTGCTGTGTGCCTGGGAAGTTCCACAGCAGGCGCCCCCAGGGCACTTCTTGTGCCCCACATGGACCTCGGACTGCAGTCAAAGGCCAAGTCTTTAGAGGCTGTTAGAAGCTGTGGGATGGGACAGCCAAGGAATGGGGAGGGCGTCTGAGGTTGGGGGAACAGCCGAAGCACAGAACAGAGGTGCCTTGCAGAACCTTCCCGCTTCCTCAGGCTGCTCTGGGTTTCTAGCTCTGCCCTGTTGACCACTGTCCTCTTCCCAAATCCAAATCCCTTTCTTCCCGTTCCCAGCCAGACCCCCGGGCCTCTCACAACTGGCCTGGGGCCCCCACACCTCCTCCCTCAGCCTGCAGGGAGGTTTGCGGCCTCCTATTGGATTATAATCACCTCATTTGAGGATTTGTGGGCGTTATTTGCGTGTCCACCTCCCCTTCCCACCCTTCCCTAGACTTGGGGGATCCCCTGTTCTCACACTAATTACATTTATACCCACTCTGTGGGCCCCTGGCTGGGTAAGGGCACCATGACATTTCCTCTCCTCATTTCATTCTTGAGGGAACCATGGTCCCCTGGAGAGATGCCCTGAGGAGTCCAAGGGAATGATGGAGAACTTGAAGGCAGGCTGCAAGGGCAAGCACCCCTGTGTGCTATGAGGGGTGAGCTGAGCATTCCAGCCACCGTCTGGTGGTCTTCTGGAAGGTCACATTCAAGCTGAGGGTGGCCCTGCTCAGTGCCGTCCTTGGTATTATCCCATTGATCAGATATGAAAGGAGCTCACCCAAGTCCGAAAGCATTTTATTTTATTTCATTTCGTTTCATTTCATTGCATGTCATTTTTTTTTTTAAGATTTTGTTTATTCATGAGAGACACAGAGAGAGGCAGAGATACAGGCAGAGGGAGAAACAGGCTCCCTTTGGGGAGCCTGATGTGGGACTCGATCTCAGGACCCTGGGATCGTGACCCAAGCCAAAGGCAGACACTAAGCCACCCAGGAGCTCCCCCCCCCCCCCCCCGCCCAAGTGTATTTTACACTTATAGCATATTTCAATTCAGACACAAAATTTTCTCTGGGGCTACGTAATCTGTAGTTTGAAAGGTGTGTAGCTGAAATGCGATATTCATAGCCTGGCCTGCCAGCCCCCTGTTCCTTTGGAACCCAAGAGCATACCTGGAAAGTCTTCCAGTGACTGAACAGAGCCCTCATTCTTAAATTTATTTTTAAATATTTTTTTTTAATTTTTTTTTTAATTTATTTATGATAGTCACACAGAGAGAGAGAGAGAGGCAGAGACACAGGCGGAGGGAGAAGCAGGCTCCACGCACCGGGAGCCTGACGTGGGATTCGATCCCGGGTCTCCAGGATCGCGCTCTGGGCCAAAGGCAGGCGCCAAACCGCTGCGCCACCCAGGGATCCCTCATTCTTAAATTTAAATGAAAATTTCTGTTCCTTGGTGGCACCAGCTACATTGCAAGTGCTTGATATCTCTGCACTGCTCATGGCTGTCACACTGAGGAACCCAGGGCACGCGGCTCCTTCCCGCAGGACCTTTTCCCCAGATGCCTCCAAATTCCAGAGGCTTTGGCCCTGTGCTGCTGCTGACCGGGATGATCGGAAAATGCTACCGTCCCAGGAACCTTTTCTCCGGCCCTGGCTGCTGACTTCCTGAGGCCCCAGCAACCTGAGGCTGGCTGAGGCCTACCAGGAGCCCTGGAGGAGCTGGTCCCCGCACACACCATCACGTGTCCTGCCCTCCTTTTCCTGGGAAGTGTTTACATTCCAGACACTGTGCTATCTCCCCAAGGCTTTTCCAGGCACTGCATTTTTTACATAGCTGAACAGGGACCTGGTCTGGCCAGGGGGGCTCCTGCAGGTCACTTGTGCTCTCCAGGCTGTCCCTTCCAGGTATAGCCATTTGTAGGGCAGACCAGTTCCTGGCAAAGAGCTGGGTTGGGGGGTTGGGGGGGGCTTATACCTATGTGTCCCCAGAATAACATTCTTTGGAGCTCTCCTCTCTGGCTGAACCCACCTCAGGACCTCCTTCCATGAACCACTAGACTGGACAGGACAGGCTAGCTGCCAGCAGTTGGGTTTGTTAAAGGGACAGCCAAGGTAAGCCCAGAGGAGAGCCCTGAGCCTAAGGAGAGGTGCTTCATTGGTGCAATCTTTTTCTGCCGGGAGAGTCTATATTGCTTTAAAAAAAAAAAAAAAATGTAAACCAGCAGGCTGGCATCTTTTGCCCTGCTGTGATCTAGCTCTACAGGTTCGGTATCCCCTGGGGTGGGTGGTAGGGGGCGGGGAGCACTGATTAAGAAACAACCAAAAACCTTCCCAGAGATGGTTTATCAATTCCAGTCTGTAGTGTTTACTTCCATACCTTTTAAGCCTGTAATTCCACCACTGGGACATCTGCCTAAGGAAATACTGAGTTAGTTGTAGGCAAAGATAGGAGTCCAAGGAAGGTCATCAGTGCAATTGGCAATTGTAAACCCTGTAGAAACAGAAAATGTTCACCAACAGAAGCCTGGCAAGTTTGGGTGCCTTGACACAGAGAACATTTCTTAGCTGTTTATTTTTTTTTTAAGATTTATTTATTTTTTAATATCCATTTAAGATTTTTTATTTATTTATTTATGAGAGAGAGAGAAAGCAGAGACACAGGCAGAGAGAGAAGCAGGCTCCACACAGGGAGCCTGATGCGGAACTCGATCCTGGGACTCCAGGATCACGCCCTGGGCCGAAGGCAGGAGCGCTAAACCGCTGAGCCACCCAGGGATCCCCAAAAGATTTATTTATTTAAAAAAAAATAGATTTGAGAGGGTGAGAGAGAGCACGCATGCACCCTCACACACATGGGGGGGTTGGGGGGCAGAGGCATAGGGAGAGAATCCCAAGCTGACTCCCCTCTGAGTGCAGAGCCCGACGTGGGGTTCAGTCTCACAATCCTGAGATCATGACCTGAGCTGAAATTATCAATTTATGCTTAACCAACTGAGCCACCGGGGAACCCCTCCTTAGCCATTTTAAAGTCACTTTAGTACTTTGGACAACTTGGGCTGGCTGCAGGTGGGCAAACAGGCTACAAAGCTATGTGTGTATGCACATAGCCGTGTGGCATGACCTCAGTCAGGTCTCTGTTACGTGGAGGCACACAAGTACACAATCACAACACGAGAAAGACTGACGCACCAAGATGTTAGCAAGGATCACGCTAGTTGTGGGAGTCCAGGTGACTTTTGTTTTTCAAACTCTTTCATATGTTCCAAGTTTTCTACAACGTGTATTACTTCTGTAATAAGAAATGAGCAGAGGCTCGCCTGAGTGGCTCAGCGGTTGAGCATCTGCCTTCGGCTCAGGGCATGATCCCGGGATCCAGGATCAAGTCCCACATCAGGCTCCCAGCAAAGAGCCTGCTTCTCCTTCTGCCTGTGTCTCTACCTCTCTCTCTGTGTGTCTTTCATGAATGAATGAATGAATGAATGAATGAATAAAATAAGAAAGAAATGAACAGAAATGTGTGTCTGGAACAAAACTCCAGAAGCTTCTCTGGAAAACTCGCTGTAACAAAGGCACAGATATTCAGAGCTGGAGGAGCCTTGGACGGCTCAGAACCGGGAGAGGCTGCTGCAGGTTCTGTCCAGCCTCAAGGGACTGGCCCAGAGCTGTGGTACATCCAGGCTTCCTGAGCCATCTGGTCCTCCACTGTGCCAGCCCCCCACAGCTTCCTTTGCCCCTGCACCCTCGCAGGAGGACTGGGTCAGTCACCCATAGTGTGGGTGGTAGAGTTCCAGGAGAGCGTCAAGTGGCCAATGTAGTGTCAAGGGAGAACATGCTCCCAGGGATGGCCACAGGGCCAAGGACTGGGTCAGAAATGGGTCTGGGATCGGCTCCACACTCAGCTATCTGGGTAGGAACCTGAACGTCACTCACTTGCTCCTTCCTGCTGGGGGTGGCTCTGTCCTGCAGCTCCTCCGTCCGGCACTTGCTCCCCAGCTGTGGTGTGGCAGAGGGGACATGTCAGCAGGTCTGTGCCCACATGGTTCTCATTGCAGACGGTGGAGCATGGCTTCCCACACCAGCCCAGCGCCCTTGGCTACAGCCTGTCTCTGCGCATCCTGGCCATTGGCACCCGCTCTGGAGCCGTCAAGCTGTATCCTTTCCATTGCCCCAGCTTCCACCCGGGTGGGCGGTTGGGGGACTGGAATGGGTGGGAGCCCTGGCATGGTTGGGATCCAAACTGAGGCAAGTTGTAGATGACCCCTCCTGTTCCTGGGATGTTCTATATATCCTCTTGGGAATTGGCCTTGAATGTAGGAAGTAGAGGCAGGTTGGGGTTGTTTTTTTAATTCCTTTCTCCCAGTTAGACTGGTCCCAGGCTGCTATCCAAAGCAGGGTGTCCTTGGGTCAGAGGAGCAGTGCTAAGCTTCCAGATTCTGTCCCAGCACGCATACCCCCCCCACGTATACACAGGCACACCAGAAGTAGAATGGGCTCCTGGTTGGCATGGATAGCCTTCCCTGGCCAGAGGCTCGACATGGTCCAGTAGGGTCATCCTCTATCCAGAGCATTGGTTCTGGGCTATTTCAGAGGCAAGTCCATAGGTTCCAGGATGGAGGATCACTGCTTGGGTCCTCTGGCTGGCCTGGACTACAAGTCTAGAAGCTCCCCCAACCCCAAGTCCCACCTGAGCCCCTAGAGTGAGCCAGGGTGGCTCCTGGGAGGATTGGAAGGTGGTCCCTCAGTTCCAATGGAGATCACCCATGGAGAGCCCAGCTGGGACACACACACACACACACACACACACACACACACACACACACCGGTGAAGCTGTGACTCCCTCCCAATCCTCTGCTGCAGCATGGGCAGGGGAGGTGGGGGTGCCTCCAGCAAGCTGGGCTACGCTGGAGGTGGTATATAGCACCCCCTCAGCTGGTTAATCATTGTCAGGCCACGGCCATATCCTGGTTACCAATGGTGCCAAGACTCCTGGCCATAGCTGCTGGGGGCGGTGCCCTTATCTCTTCTCAGGTGCCACCTTGTGGTAGCTCATGGGTCTGTTGCAGCTTAGGTGCTAGGGTCATGGTGAGGGTGCAGCAAGCAGTCCACAGTTGCCAGGATAAGGCTCCACCCTCCTAGGGTGTCACCCCACCTGCCTGGCTGGGAAAAGCTATCCCTGGTTGGAGTGGGCTCCCCCTCAGGGTCACATCACCCCTGGCCAAGTGCTGTCGGGCCAGGGCCACTGCTGCCTCCTCCCAACCCCAGGCCCCATCTGGGAGGAGGGTGAGCCTGTCGCTGAGGTACTTATATTCCTGCCACGTGGGCCTAGAGGTCCTGGCCCTTTAGCGGGAGGGGGTGGTGTCCTGCCTTCTGCAGCTTTTCCTGAGCCTGCTGCCCGTAGCTATGGTGCGCCAGGGGTGGAGTTCATGGGGCTCCACCGAGAGAACAATGCTGTGGTACAGATCCATTTCCTACCTGGCCAGGTGAGGGGCCCTCTACACCCTCTTGCTCTCATGCCACCCAGAAGGGGTGTACATACGGTGAGGTGGGCATCTGGCGGCCCTGGGTTTGGTTCTGATAGGAGGGCCTGGGACTCCCTTTCCCTCGGATTTGGGTTCATGGGCCACCCCGAGTGTAGCCAGGGATTTGCTTCTGGGCCTCCCCAAATCAAACGACATGGGGTGGGCCACCCCAGTGGGAGAGGCCACAGTGAATGCTGGCCCTCCCTAGTGAATAAGACGGCACCCGCCTGCTTTTGGTGCCATTCCCCTCCTAGTGCCAGCTGGTCACCCTGTTAGATGACAACAGCCTGCACCTGTGGAGACTGACAGTCAAAGGCGGTGTGTCGGAGCTGCAGGAAGATGAGAGTTTCACACTGCGTGGCCCCCCAGGGTAAGGACTTGGTGCCCGTCGTCTCCCAGCCGGCCTGACATACACACCCAGCTCCGGGTGTCGATCAGGAAGGTCCTGTGGAACCCTTGGTGGCCCTGCCTCCTTCCATCCCCACGCAGCGTCTACATAGGAGGCTCTGAAAGGGGGCAGGGGTTCTGCTGCCCCGTCCAAGCTTCTGTCTTGGCAGAAAGTAATCCCTGTATTTACCCCATTGGACCCCATTAAAGGACCTCATGGGTCTGCTTTCCCTGGACGAAGCCTTTCCTGGGGCTGGCGAGGGGCCCCTAGCCCAGGGGCCTCCCTGCCCCGTGGCAGCCAGCTCACAGGCAGCCACTCCCATCCTCAGGGCTGCCCCCAGCGCCACACAGATCACCGTGGTCCTGCCACATTCCTCCCATGAGCTCCTCTACCTGGGCACTGAGAGCGGCAACGTTTTCGTGGTGCAGCTGCCGGGCTTCCACATGCTGGAGGACCAGACCATCACCTCGGACGCCGTGCTGCAGTGGTGAGCCTGCAGACCCCTGGCGGTCGGGGAGCCACCCCCTCCAGCTGGGCCTGGTCTCCTCCCGTCTGTCCCAGTAATACCTCAGGAGCTTCTAATTTCTCTCCTAGGGAGTCTATAGGGACTATAGACTATATCTATCTATAGGGAGGAGAGATTCTCAGCTCCCCACCTGTCCCCTAAGCAGAGACTCTGACCCCATGATGTGTTTAACATCATAGCACTCAAATGGTCTTGGGGGTAACTTGTCATTTCATTTAAAGGTGAGAAAAATGAGACTCAAAATGATTTTGCACTGTCATCAGTTCTTAGTCTACTGTCCTTTGCACTGTCACCACAAATTTCCCAGCCCCCGGGCTCTGCAGTGGGGCACATGGGGCCCAAACCTCTCCCCAAACTTTTGGGGAGGTTTATGCTGGGGAGGTTTATGCTTTGGAGTCTGCTAAGTTTTCATTTGCATGCATGCCCCATGGCCCAAACTCCTGGACAGCCACGACCCTCTAGGCTTCTTCAGATCATTCTGGAGGCTTTGCCCCATGATAGTCTGTGACAGAGAATAGGTCAGGTCAGGTCTGGATGTGGAGAGAGGGTACTAGGGTCCCAGGGAGGGGGAGCTGAAGAATTAGCTGTGGTGGGATATTCCAGGGTTTCACGGGATGGAGAGGAGGCCAGGGTCCTTGGATGGGAGCTGCTTCTCGAGCCGGTGGGACACTGTTCTTGAAAGGACCAAGCTTCCAGTGCACTCACTCTGTCAGGCCCGCTGTCCAGAGCTGGGTCGGGAGGATTCCTGCTTGGGGCTGGGTCCCTCTGAGCACAACCGCCTCCCTCTTTCCCGCTCGGCAGGATAGAGTCAGGGCAGCGCGGCCATGGTCAGAGCAGGACTGTTTGCTGTTTGTAGGTCAGCAGGCTCGGCCGCTTCTCAGCCTGGGCGCCCAGTCTGTGGGCAGGGCAGTGGGAGGACCTGCTCCTCACATGTGGCCATGCCAGTGCCATCTCACTCTGCCGATGGGAGTCCAGTTGGGGGGCCTCCCCCAGCCTGAGTGTCCTGGGAGCCCCCTCCTACCTATGTAAATCCTCTCTCTGAATAAAGAGAGGTTTGACTTGGTTGGGTGCCTAGAAGTGTCCTGAGGTCTAGACTGTTTGCATAACCTACTCTCCTGTGGCGCTGGCTGTGGGTCCTGCGCCTGCCACCTCATTCTCTGTTAGCTGCAGCACCTCCAGACTTCACATCAGCATTCCAGGCCCAGAGAAGGGGGAGGGGGTCAAAGCTCAGGGCCAGGCCAACTCACATAGAGAGCTTTGTTTAGTGGGTTTTAAAAACGTTTTTATTTAAAAAAAAAAAAAAAAAAAAAAGAACGTTTTTATTAAGAAATATCACCTCTATACAGAAATGCACTAAATACAAATGTACAGTTTAGTGGATTCTTGTAAAGTGAGCCTCCACGTGCCCTCCCCAGTCACGACCCTCTCCCTCCCCGGAGATAATCACCACGTCAACTTCTGGAAGTCACTTCCTTGCCTTCCCTTGTAGTGGCACCAGCTGTGTTTGCATCCTTAGGTTCCTATATATCACTATGCTGTTCTGCGCACGGCTTCTCTCCCCCATTGGCGGTGTGTCCCCACGATCTTCCCACCCTGGCACATCCCCACCCACGGGCATGCCTGTGCCCCGTGCTCTGTCCTGCCCTGGTGGCGGTGGCAGCCTGGCCTCACAGTGCTTCCTTTGGCCAGGTTGCCTGAGGAGGCCCGCCACCGGCGGGTGTTTGAGATGGTGGAAGCTCTGCAGGAGCACCCCCGTGACCCCAACCAGATCCTCATCGGCTACAGCCGGGGCCTCATCGTCATCTGGGACCTGCGGGGCAGCCGCGCACTCTGCCATTTCCTCAGCAACCAGGTAGGCCATGCCGGGAGTGTGGCAGGTGCCACAGGGCTCTCCCAGGCTCCCATGTCATACAGCCCTGTGCTGGGACATGGGGTGCGGTTGATAGGACCAGCACCCTGATCCCAGCCTGCACACTCTGCCTCTCCTCCTCTGAAGCAACTGGAGAATGTCTGCTGGCAGCGGGACGGCCGCCTGATTGTCAGCTGCCATTCCGACGGCAGTTACTGCCAGTGGCCTGTGTCCAGCGACGCCCAGCAACCGGAACCCCTGCGCAACTGTGTGCCTTACGGTCAGTTCTCCACCTGCCTCGTGGGGGCCTGGCCCTGCCCTGTCGCTTGGAACCACCTTTTCGCTTGCAAAGCAAGGTCCTCTGTCCCCAGTCTTGTCTTTCCCAAATTTGGGTGTAGGTGCCCGACTCCTAGCAGCAAAACTGGGGCCCCGAGAAGTGAAAGGCTTTGTCCAAAGCCATGCAGCAGGTTTTGACACTGGTCGTGGCTATCTCCGGGGACTGCTCAGAGCAGCACTCCTGAGCATAGGTCTGCTGTGCAGGTGTGGGTGTGAGGGGTCTGTGCCCTGTGGACACAGGAATGGAGGCCCCCTTCAAGCTGCTTCCTTTTTGGGGAGACACCTGGGTGGCTCAGTTATGCATACAACTTAGCTCAGGTCTTGATCTCAGGGTCGTGAGTTCAAGCCCCATGTTGGGCTTCAGTATGGGACCTACTTGATTTATTTTTAAAAAATATTTATTTATTCATGAGAGACACAGAGAGGCAGAGACAGGAGAAGCAGGGCTTCATGCAAGGAGCCCGATGCGGGACTCGATGCCGGGACTCTGGGACCACGCCCTGAACCGAAGGCAGATGCTCAAAAGTTCAATCTCAGATTCTTTATAAAAAGCTTCTGCAATCTGGTTCCTTTTCTTGTAGGTCCTTTTCCTTGCAAAGCTATTACCAAAATCTTCTGGCTGACCACCAGGCAGGGGTAGGTATCCATGCTCTGTCCTATCCCCACGCTACAGCCTTCCCGGGGTGTCTGGGGAGTGAGTGCCTTTCTGTCCATCAGTGTCTTAGACACCAGTGAAGGGCGAGCGGGCTATTCATACCTGTCACGGCTAATTCCTAAGTGACCATTCTTGATCTTTCCCTCCACCATCCCAGAGAGATGATTCAGATTAGCAGAGTACTTTCTCTTTTTTAATATTTTATTTATTTGAGAGAGAGAGAGAGCAAGAACGAGGGGTAGGGAGGGGCCGAGGGAGAGGGAGAAGCAGAGTCCCCACTGAGCAGAAAGCCCGATGCGGGGCTCGATCCCAGGACCCTGGGATCATGACCTAAGCCCAAGGCAGACTCTTAACCTACTGAGCCACCCAGGTGCCCCGTGGTCAGCAGGTTTCAAACTTTGTTGCAGCAGGAGACCTGTTTCTTCAAACAGAAGCATATGGGGAGACCCAACTCACAAGCAGCAGTGGGAGCGGGTGGGGGCACCACAGGGGAGTAGCTGCCAAGGCCGAGGAACCGCAGCCTGCGAGCCCCTACCTCACCCCCAGGTTCTCCTGGGTTACCGCAGTTAGGAAGTGAGAGCAGTCCACCCCATCCTCCCAGGGGCCTTGAGTTGGTGCTCACCCTGAGCCTGGCCTCCCTCCCGGGTCCTGCCACATTGGTCACAGGAAAGTCCCAGCTGCTGGCTCAGCCCCGGGGTTCTCTGATGGGAGCCCCAGCCCACCCCCCGGCTCTCCTGTGCCTGCCAGGTTGCCCTTCACCATCTTCCAGGGGGGCATGCCACGGGCCAGCTATGGGGACCGCCACTGCATCTCGGTGGTCCACGACGGCCAGCAAACGGCCTTTGACTTCACCTCCCGCATCATCGACTTCACGGTCCTCACTGAGGCGGACCCTGCGGCAGGTAGGTGGGCTTCCGGAGTGGGTGTGGACGGCTGGCTTCGGGGAGTTGTGGGGATGCGCCAGTCTGTTCCCAGCCCTGCCACTGCCTGAGTCCCTCCGCCCCACTGCACCCCTCTTGGTGCCTTGTCCTCCCCCTGCCGGCCTGTGGCTTCTTCTTTGCTGGCCACACCTCCCGCCAGCCCTGAGCTCTCTCTTCCTTGCCCAGCTCTGATAGGCCATCGCCCAAAGAGGGCAGACCTGGGCTGATCTGGGTTTCACAGCCACCCAGCTGAGGCAAGGAGGTCTTGGCTTGGACACGGAAAGCCCTCCCATCTGTGGGGTGGGGCAGGGGGTGCACCGTGGGCGGCTCTGAGCCAGCCTCCTGGAGCCTGGCCAGGACAGCAAAGCCCTGAGTCAGCCTCATAAATTGGTGACAGGCGAGACCAGAAAGGGCTGATGTCGAAACCTGGAGAGGAGGCCTGGCAGATTTCCAGAAGGGCGGGCCTCCCCTCCACACGAGCTGGGCCTGCTCAGGACACGCTGGGCCATGTTCTCCCAGCCTCACCACCACAGGCCTCTTGGAGGGAGACTCCAAACCCACTTTGCCTCCTGTCTCAGCCCCTTCCCTCCTCACACCTGATGCAGGATGCTGGGAGTAGGATCGACTTTCAGGTTTTCTGCAGAGCTGATCACATCATCTGTGAACAAAGACAGTGTTCTTTCTTCTTTCCTGATCTAAACCTTTTATTTCCTTGTCTTACTGCATCAGCCAGGACTTGTTAAAGGAAGCAGAGAGAGGGGGCACCTGCCTTATTCTTGATCTTAGTGGGAAAGCTTCGCATTTCTCACTGTTAAGTTACACAAGCTGTGGCTTCTTCATGGTCTTTACCAAGTTGAGAAAGTTCTCCTCTTCCTAGTTTATTGAGGGTTTTTTTCCTTTATCATAAACGGTGTTAGGTTTTGTTAAATACTTTGCCTATATCGATATGATCACGTACTTTTCTTTAGCCTATTGATGTGCTGGGTTCCATGAACTGATTTTTCACATGCTGAGGCAGCCTTACCCGCCTGGGATAAATCTCGCTTGGTCGTGGTGTATAATTTTCTCTCTTTATTGCTGAATTTGGGGTTTGTTTTTAAGATGCACGTTCCCTGACTGCAGCCTCAGGGCTTCAGATTCCGCAGGGCTGGGCTGGGGCAGACTGTGGCTCCTGCAGCCCCTGACCCTCTGCCTGTCTGTCCCCCCAGCCTTTGACAACCCCTATGCCCTGGTGGTGCTGGCCGAGGAGGAGCTGGTGGTGATCGACCTGCAGACGACTGGTTGGCCGCCAGTCCAGCCTCCCTACCTGGCCTCCCTGCACTGCTCCGCCATCACCTGCTCCCACCACGTCTCCAACATCCCCCTGAAGCTGTGGGAGCGGATCGTTGCTGCGGGCAACCAGCAGCAGACACACTTCTCCACCATGGTAGGTCCGGCACCAGCCCTGGCCCCACCTCGGGCCAAGCTCTCCCATGGACTTCTTGGTCTCATTCTTTAGGAGTGGCCCATTGATGGTGGCACCAGTCTGGCCCCAGACCCTCCCCAGAGGGACCTGCTGCTCACAGGGTAGGCGACTCTCACAGCACTCTCCTTCCGCTGAGTAGAATACACGGGGTGGGAGCAGAGCCCACAGGGGTGCATGCCAGCCCGGGGCCTCTCGGGCACCCCTGGCCTGGCATCTCTCATGACTGGCAGGTGGACTCTGCCCACAGGCACGAGGATGGCACAGTGCGGTTCTGGGACGCCTCCGGTGTCTGCTTACGACTGCTGTACAAACTGAGCACGGTCCGGGTGTTCCTCACCGACACAGACCCCAATGATAACCTCAATGCCCAGGGTGAGGATGAGTGGCCCCCACTCCGCAAGGTAAGGCCAAGAGCCTGGAAACTAGGGTGAGCAAGGACAGGCTGGGTCTGGCACTTACAGCCCCCCATGGACCTCCTCTCTGTTGGCAGGTGGGCTCCTTCGACCCCTACAGTGATGATCCCAGGCTGGGCATCCAGAAGATTTTCCTCTGCAAATACAGTGGCTACCTGGCTGTGGCAGGCACGGCGGGGCAGGTAGCAGGCTGGGCTGGGCTGCGGGGGGCTGCTAGGAGGAATAGTCAGGTGACTGGGTAGCGGCCCGGGGTTGTAGAGCAGAAAGGACAGGGGCCCATCTCCTGAGCACCCACTGATGGTGTCACCAGACCATCACCTGCTCCTGTGGGCTCTGGGCTTTTCCCAATGGATAGAGGTTGCCTGGTCCCCTGAGACAGACCTGTGGGGTGATTGTTTCTCCTCGAAAAACCAAGATCAAGGGCCAGGGGTGGGGCAGAGGCCTTCTGGCTCTCCTTGGGCCCTGGGACTTGGCATGGGTCCCAGGTCCTTTACTGTCCACGCACAGGGTCCCTGTGCTATCCCTTGGTGCTGGGGTTGCTCAGCCCACCTGCTGTCTCCCCCAGGTGCTGGTGCTGGAGCTGAATGACGAGGAAGCAGAGCATGCTGTGGAGCAGGTGGAGGCCGACCTGCTGCAGGACCAGGAGGGCTACCGCTGGAAGGGGCACGAGCGCCTGTGTGCCCGCCCAGGGCCCGTGCATTTCGAGCCTGGCTTCCAGCCCTTTGTGTTGGTGCAGTGCCAGCCCCCGGCTGTGGTCACCTCCTTGGCCTTGCACTCTGAGTGGCGGCTTGTGGCCTTCGGCACAAGCCATGGTTTTGGCCTCTTTGACCACCAGCAGCGGCGGCAAGTCTTTGTCAAGTAAGCAGCGTGCCCGGGGTGGCCGAGGCCTGAACCTAGGGTTGCCAGTGGGCGATGACCCCTGGGCCCTGGCAGCACTGATGCCCTGATGCGCGCCCCCCCAGATGCACGCTGCACCCTAGTGACCAGCTAGCTTTGGAGGGCCCGCTGTCCCGAGTGAAGTCCCTAAAGAAATCCCTGCGCCAGTCCTTCCGCCGGATTCGTCGGAGCCGAGTGTCCAGCCGGAAGCGGCGACCAGCTGGTCCCCCTGGAGAGGTGAGGCTGAGCCTGGGGAGAGCTCAGAGCAGCCAGCAGCGGCTCCAGACTAGGGCCTCCATCCCCCACCTGCTTTGGCTGCCAGGACAGGCTCTGGGCCCCACCAAGTAGCTTTGTGTCCTGCCTCACTGCCCACCAGCCAAGTGACCTGTGCCTCATCTTCCCCAAATGTAAAGGTTTAAGTCTTCAGTAAATGTCATCGGACAGGTGGTGGCATGGGCAGTGGCCTGTCATCATCTCCTGGAAGGATTGGTGTGGGGCAATCTGATATCCCCAGGAAGGGGAGGCCAGAGTACCCCTCCCACTCAGGCCCCACCCGACCCACTGCAGGTGCAGGAGGGGAGCGCCAGGGCCGAGCGGGTGGGTGTGCAGAATATGGAGCTGGCGCCCGTGCAGCGGAAAATTGAAGCTCGCTCAGCAGAGGACTCCTTCACGGGCTTTGTCCGGACCCTCTACTTCGCCGACACCTATCTGAGGGACAGTGAGTGGCCAGCCTGAGGTGGGGGGCCCCAGGAGAGCACTCCTTGGCCTGAGGTCATATTGGGGGCTGCCACCTGGCCTGGCTAAAAGGACCATAAGAGAGGTTTCCGCTTGGGAGCATGGGGAGACCAGATCCTCTGCCTGCTTCTTTCTTTCCCCTGCCTGGGTCTCTAAGGGAGCTTGCCCCAGCTACATACTCGGGCTCCCCCACTCTCTGGAAGTGCTACCTTAGACACGTCCCTGAACCTGGGTCTCAGCTTCTGCCCCTGCAAAATGCCTGTGCTGGCATCCAGTGGGCCCTGCAGAAGCTCCCCTGTTGGCCTCCCACCAGGGCAAGGGTGTCATGGGGATATCCACTGCTATGTCTTGAGGGTTGAGCTGTCCTGGGTTTGAGATCATCTGTGCTTGGGGCCCTTGGTTGTCAGCCCTCCTGGCTTCTGTCTACACCCCAGGGGGTTAGGTAGGATCCACAGCCATTCTGTCTTACAGAGGAGGAAACAGGCTTGACCTCGGAGTCACCCAGGTAGTGAGTGGCGAGGCCAGGATGCAAGCTCAGGTCACCTGGCTCCACCTGACCCCCAGAGCCTTGGGTTAGATATAAACCTTTGCCTCCTGGCAGGCTCCCGCCACTGCCCCTCTCTGTGGGCTGGCACCAATGGGGGTGCCGTCTACGCCTTTGCCCTGCGCGTGCCCCCTGCCGAGCGGAGAATGGACGAGCCCGTGCGGGCAGAGCAGGGTGAGTGCTGGGCAGTAGGGGAGAGCAGAGGGTGCTCATCTGCTGAGGCTCAGGCTGGGGTGGTATCTCTGGCCTTGCCCCCCGCCTGACTGTCACCCACCATCTGCCTCTTGCCCTGTAGCCAAGGAGATCCAGCTGATGCACCGAGCACCCGTGGTGGGCATCCTGGTGCTGGACGGACATAGCGTGCCCCTTCCTGAGCCCCTGGAGGTGGCGCATGACCTGTCAAAGAGCCCCGACATGCAGGGAAGCCACCAGCTGCTTGTGGTGTCAGAGGAGCAATTCAAGGTGTTGCTTGGGTAGAGGCAGGAACCTCGGGGAGTCCGGGGGACATCTGGGGAGCTCAGATCCTGGGCACAATGACAGTGGCTGGGGTCCACTTGAAGTTGGATCTGCAGTTGATGTGAGATGTCACCAAGGCACAGAAAGGGAGAGGGGTAGAGTCCAGGGCCCCGGGGCAGCACAGAGGACACTGAAGCAGGACCCATGTCCATAGGAGGGACAGAAACACAGACATGGAAAAAAGTAGCCCAGGCCTCCTCGCAGTCCAGGTGCAGTGGCTGCGTGGCCGAGCACTGGGCAGAGAGAGGCAAAGAGCTTGAGCAGACTTTGCTGGGAATCAGGGCAGGGCAGGGGCATCTGCTGGGAGGCAGGGCGCTGTGGTCTGGCCAGGGTTCAAGCTGTCCTGTGCCCTCAGGTGTTCACGCTGCCCAAGGTGAGTGCCAAGCTGAAGCTGAAGCTGACCGCTCTGGAGGGCTCGCGGGTGCGGCGGGTCAGCGTGGCCCACTTCAGCAGCTGTCGAGCCGAGGACTACGGGGAGCACCACCTGGCCGTCCTCACCAACCTGGGCGACGTGCAGGTGGTCTCGCTGCCCCTGCTCAAGCCCCAGGTGCGGTACAGCTGCATCCGCCGGGAAGACGTCAGTGGCATCGCCTCCTGCGTCTTCACCAAATACGGCCAAGGTGGGCACCGGGCAGGTGTGGCGGGGCCGCAGCGATGACGGCCAGGGCTGTCGCAGCCAGGGCCAGGCTGGACTGACCTCAGCCGAGAACTTGGAGGGAGGCCCCGGCCCCCCATTCCTCCTGGGAGGGAAGTCCTGTCGGCAGCCGGGCCCAGGAGCCGCAGGCTGGCCTCACCTGCCAGGCCTCTCCTTCCCCCAGGTTTCTACTTGATCTCACCCTCAGAGTTTGAGCGCTTCTCTCTCTCCACCAAGTGGCTGGTTGAGCCCCGCTGCCTGGTGGAGTCAGCAGAAGCCAAGAGCCACAGCCGCCCCCGCAACGGATCAGGCCCAGAGAAGGCCTTGGGCCGAGCCAGGTTGGTAAAAAGGGTGGCCTGAGGGTGCCTCGCTGAGACCCCCCTCTCCTGTGAGCTCCCCACCCTCCTGGCTCTGGCTCACTACCCCCCTTCATAGGCCCCTCCCATGCAAGCTGCCATCCCCCGGCAGGGCTTGGTTCTGGCTCAGGGTGGGCCCGGTCAGTTGACCTCATTCTTCAAGGGATCAGAGCTTTCTGAGCTGGAATGGGGGGGGGGGGAGCCTAGCTGCCCCCCTCACTCCAGTCCTCACCATCTCTCTCCCCACAGGAACTCAGGGAGCCAGAGTGATGGAGAGGGTAAGACAGGCTTCCCTGTGGCCAGGGGTGTGGGGGGACAGAGGCAGTGTGAGACTTGGGCCCAGACCCAGACCGAAGGGGAAGGAAAGGAACCCCAGGCCCGCAGATGTGTTCGGGCTAAGCGTAGAAACAGCATCCCCTCCAGTCCTGAGCTCTGGGCTCCAGCACTCCCACTTCAGTAAAGAGGGAGCTGGGGCCGAGGGGGCCCCAAGGCTCGCTTGACTCAGCCTCTGCCTTTCAGAGAAAAGGCCTGGTCCAGTGATGGAGCACGCCCTGCTCAATGACGAGAGTGAGTTGGGGCAGGAGTTGGTGGGCTGGCTTGAGGGATGTTCCAAGGGAGGCTTGGAAGGCCAGGGTGGAACTGAGGGCCATTACCCTGTGGGAGGCAGACCTGCCAACACCCTGCCAGTAAAAGGGGGCGAAGCATTCGTGTCCGGCTCAGCGTCTGTGGGCTTCACAGCGCCTCTGTTCCCCAACCCTGCAGGGGTCCTGAAGGAAATCCAGAGCACGCTGGAGGGAGACCGAGGGTGAGTTACTGCTGGGGCCTGCAGGGCTGGGTCCGGGGGCTCCAAGAGATCTCAGGAAATGATGGGCCTCGTCTGGCCTCCCAGTGGTCCCCATGGATGGTGACTGCCCTGTCTTTGCCCTTCAGGAGCTATGGCGATTGGCGTTCTCAGCGAGTGACCGTGGGGTACAGCCTCAGCAATGGGGGAGGTAGGGGCTCTGGGCACTGCTACAGGGCTGGGGGCAACTGGGAGGGCGTGCCTGCTGGACTGGGGTGAGAGGGGGGAGGAGGAAGAGCCCACATATGCCCCCGGGGGTCCTGAAAAGCTGTGTGTCTAGGCTCAGGGTGGGTGACCGAGGCCTCTGGGCCCACCCAAGAGACTCCTGAGTTGTCATTGTTCTATCTCCTTCCACAGCGGAGTGAACAGGTTGTGAGTCCAAGCTACACCGTGAACACACACTACTGAGGGCTCTCCCTGGGGCCCTGCCCTCCCCTAAACCCCACCCCCACCCCAGGGAGGACTGGACACCGGGCCATGCCCAGGGCTGGAACGGAGCCCCATGTCCACCCTCCTGCTGCTGCTCTTGGCCTCGGGAGAGGCGGGGGCCCGGGGCCACGGGGCTGCCCCTCCTGGGCCTTGTCTCTGTTGATTCTTTTGTCAATGTTGCACAGTTTTTACTCCCTCCCCTTTTTGTAGTGGGCTGGGTTTTAAATTATAAATTTTAACTGCCTCTGGGTGGAAAAATAATTTTTAATAAACACATTACCTCTTCACCAGACTGGTCCAATGACTAATTCTTTTAATTATGCAGAAATTTTCTACGGAAACAACGGTTAGCCAGTCCCTTGCCTCTGCCCCTGGGGTACAGTTACTGGACGAGACCAGTACTCCCGAGAATCTCTTTTTTAAGACATTTGAGTCAGAGCAAACTGAGCTTGGTTGTATCTGGACACTACACTTCTGTGTTTGGGAATGAATGGCAAGAGTTAACCATCGCGAGTCTGCATGACTGTGCATCCCTGGGTCGAGGCAGAAGGGTTTGACTGGCCTTTCCTTGCTGTTAGAAGGGGAAGACACGCACCGTATTTTCAGACCTGTTGCCTTCTTCCAGACTTCAGGGAAGGGCTGGGAGCTGCTGCTGAGGTCAGAGACTGTGCCCAGAGATGAAAGGTCTTACCCTCAGATGAACAGCTGGATCAGATAGCTGTTCTGGTCCTTATAAACCAGGGGGGTGGGTCTACTTTTTATATATATATATATATATTATTTATTCATGAGAGACACACACAGAGAGAGAGAGAGAGGCAGAGACATAGGCAGAGGGAGAAGCAGGCTCCATGCAGGGAGCCCGATGTGGGACTCGATCCTGGATCTCTAGGATCACACCCTGGGCTGAAGGTGGCACTAAACCACTGAGCCATCCAGGCTGCCCCGGGGGTTGGTCTACTTGATTCTACTTCATTTACCTGTCTTTGGTGAGCATCTACTATATGCCAGGCACATGGGGTCCCTGCCTTGTGGGGCTCACCATCCTAACAAGGGCAAGAAGTCTTAAGATGCAGGCAGTCCGGGGGTGACAGTAAGCTGGGGCAGGAACATGACCAGAGAGGGTGCTCCACAGAAGACAGAGGAGCCAGCAGCTTGCCTTGGGAAGCTGGTCAGTCAAGAGCTGGCAGGGGTAGGGGGTGGGAACGCCTGGGTGGCTCAGCAGTTGAGCCCCAAAGCTCAGGGCGTGATTCCTGGTCTGGGATCAAGTCCTACATCAGGCTCCTTACAGGGAGCCTGCTTCTCCCTCTGCTTATGTCTGTGCCTCTCTGTGTCTCTCATGAATAAATAAAATCTTAAAAAAAAAAAAAAAAAACTGAAGGGGGTGGGCATGAAGTGTTCTGAAAACAAGACTACCACATGACTGGGGCCAGATTGGGACCCCCCACCCTGGAGCCTGGCGAGGGCAGGGGCACTGCTGTGTGGCACAGGAGCCCACCTCTGGGGCTGTTAGAAAGGACATGGATTGGTGAACAGGGCAGAGGAGGAGCCAAGGTCCAGGTCCCAGGATAGATGTGCTGTGGGAACGTCCTCCCCAGCACCCTCCAGCCAAGCATGTACAGCTCAAAAGTCTCTGAGCTGTTTAACTTGGGCCACTCCAGTGCCCCCTGTTCTTGCAAGTGGGGGTGGCGCTTATTGAGTCCCAAAAGCCACAAGGAATGAGGAGGAACAGTCCCTCAAAAGGAAGAGGGGCCCAGACCATGGTCCCAGAAGTAGTGGAGAAGGGATTCTGGGTAGATACAGAGACAGAGTTACAGACAGGAGGGGACTGCTACACACCCAGCCAGACAGAGCATGTTACCGCTTCCCTGCACAGGATCTTTATTTTTATCATAAAAGAAATTAAACTCTGCTGTTTACACCTTATAGAGTTGGCACTGGGTCCTCAGTCTGGAGGTCAGAGGGTTATGCTCCTAAAGTGGGTGCCAAGGAGGGGGTGAGAACATGACACCCCAGAGAGCTGGACAGACGCACAAAGTCTATGGGGACTCATGTGCTTTTCTGACTACTGGTTTAGAAGGGCTTCCTGCTTGTTTTTGTCCAGTTAGCTAAATTAACTCACACAAGTGGACAAGTGACACAAAGTTTCCTCCCAAAGAAACCAAGAATTGAAGACCATGGTAATAACACAAGCACCAACATGTCAGAAAACAACAGACCCAAACACTTCCATGGCACAGAGAGCCTCATAGCCACAGCAATGATCCAGCTCCACTGAACAGAAGCCACCCAGCGCCACACACACACACACACACACACACACACACACACACACACACCTGAAAATATCCACTCTGAACATGGATTTACATCCATGCTCACTGAGGCTGAGCTTTGCCTTAAGTACTTTGTGCTGTGAAGTATCAGCTACTGTCGGTGGCTCACCTATTTCAGTTCTAGAAAAACCTTCCCCTATCAGGAGTATGAGATCAACAATTTTTATTGATAGGCATGCACAAATGGAAGGGTTTGGCACTGTCTAGAAAGTGGATTAATGGAAACTGGGCTGGCACAGAGCGAAGCTGGGGGTCCTTGCAGCTTCTGTCCAAGGAGGGGTGATGGTAGCAGCAGGTGGGGGTACCAAGAGTAGAGGTGACAAGGACCTCTGCCAGATGGAGAAGGTGAGTGAGTGACAGAGATCACTGCTGACTCCAAGGCCTTGCTGGTGTTCCAAGGGCAGCTGGACACATGGTCTGGAGACTGGGATCTGAGGGTCTTTGGCACTGACAGGTGGGACACTTAGTGCTTACTTAGACTTGGAAGTCAGGCAGGTAGACCCAGTCCCCAAACACTGTGTCATTTTGCCTGTGACCCACAGTGTGACCTTGGGTAGATGATGTCACTCTTGTGCTATGGTTTTACTCATCTATAAAACAGAGCATAATCATAGAGCCTCCCCTACAGATAGTAAGGATTAAAAGAGTCTGTAGGGATCCCTGAGTGGCGGAGCGGTTTAGTGCCTGCCTTTGGCCCAGGGCGCGATCCTGGAGACCCGGGATCGAATCCCACGTCAGGCTCCCAGTGCATGGAGCCTGCTTCTCCCTCTGCCTGTGTCTCTGCCTCTCTCTCTCTCTGTGTTACTATCATAAATAAATAAAATTTAAAAAAAAAAAAAAAAGAAAAGCAGGTGGAGGAATCAGGAGGGAACATAGGAGCCAGAGTCCAGAGCTGGGCTTGGTGGAGAAGTAGGGGGAGGTCCCTGGAGGCTGCCTGAGGTCACACAGCCAGGAGGCAGGCTGGAGGGACCAAGGCTGCCTGGTTCCAAAGCCAGTTCCCAGCAGAAGCTCCGAGGAGCAGAATAGCAGGTAGTCATGGTCAAGGAGCTGGGTTTGGTGCCCAATTCCTAGTTACCGGCTGTATGGCCTTCAGCCACTTATCCTGAGCTGTCCCGATCTGTACAACTGAGATCTTATCCCTTTCCTAGGGTTTGGGGAGATCTGAATGAAAGGCTGCCAGGGTGGGCAGCCCTGGTGGCACAGCGGTTTAGCACCACCTGCAGCCCAGGGCATGATCCTGGAGACCCTGGATCGAGTCCCACATCAGGCTCTCTGCATGGTGCCTGCTTCTCCCTCTGCCTGTGTCTCTGCCTCTCTCTGTGTGTCTCTATGAATAAATAAATAATCTTAAAGAAAGAAAGAAAAGAAAGAAAAGAAAGAAAGAAAAAGAAAGAAAGAAAAGAAAGAAAGAAAGAAAAGAAAAGAAAGAAAGAAAGAAAGAAAGAAAGAAAGAAAGAAAGAAAGAAAGAAAGAAAGAAAGAAAGAAAGAAAGAAGAAAGAAGAAAGAAAGAAAGAAAGAAAGAAAGAAAGAAAGAAAGAAAGAAAGAAAGAAGAAAGGCTGCTGGGGAAGGGACCGGGGCTGGCCACACTCACAGAGCTGAGTGAGCTACAAGCCCTGGCCTGGATCAACCAGGAGGATTGGAGCGTCCCAAGAAGGCAAGAGATTGGAGAGGGGCACTGAGCTCTCTGGCCACTCCAGGGGCTTGTGGGCCCCATTGCAATGGGCCAAAGAAAGTCAAGTTTGCTGCTGGTGGTAGGCCCCCACACCTCTGCTCCAGAGGGCTCTGGGAGCCACACTGCTTGGGTTCGCATCCCGTATCACCCTACTGGGACGCTCAGCTGTAAGCCTCATCATGAGCCATAAATGGGAATCCTCAGGGTACCCACCTCTTAGTGTGCTTTCAAGAACTAAATGACTCCATGGTGAAGTGTTTAGAACAGTGCCTGGCACACACTAAGCCCTGAAATACTAGCTATGTATCGGGTCCAAGAGGACTAAGGAAGGAGTGGGTATCTGTTGAGCCCCCAGGATGAGGCTCCGGACAGGAACTTTGAAGTAGGGCTCACCACCCCGCCCCCCCACTGGGCAAGCAGTAAGACAAGAGCAGAGCGTGTGGGTCCCCAGCGGGCGGGGTGCCAGGCTGACCCGGCCGGCAGCGACACCGGGCTGCACGGTTGCCCTGTCCTTGGCCTTTGTCTGCGGCTGCAGCGGCTCCTCTTTCCTGGGCCGCCTCCCTTCCTTTGTCGGCCTGGGGGTCAGGACCCGCAGCCACCTGCATTATTAATGCTCGCGGGTAAGGCTGCAGCCCCCGGGGGGTGGACTGCGCGCGTCCACCCGGAGCAGAACCGGAGTGGGCAGCGCTCGCTCAGGCTCCGCTCAGGCGCCCGGGCTGCGGGATCTTGGGCGAGAGGACGAGACCCGGGAAGCCCCTCTTCACGGAGCCCGCCATGGGGGGCAGCAAGGGCAAAGCGCCGCAGCGCCGGGAGGGACCCGGGGCGCCATCCTCCGGGGAGCAGGGCTCGGGGTCCGCCAGCGCAGACGGCGCGCCCAGCCGGGAACGCCGACAGGGTCGCGGCAAGGCCCGCAGGGCCAGGTCGGTCCCGGGGAGCCGCGGGGCCCCCGGTGGCCGCCGGGAGCCCACCGCGGAGGGAGGCGGCGGCGGCCCGCCCGGGGCTGCGGCGCCAGCGGAGGCCCAGGAGGCCCAGCGGAGACCCGGCAGCGCGCGGCGGCGGGGGCCCGGGTCCAAGGGCAGCCGCCGGCACCCGGACGGCCAAGGCGGGCGCCGGGAGGAGGAGCGTCTCCCCGGAGAAGGCAGGACCCGCGCACTCGGCCGCCGCAGGAATAGGGGGAAAGGGCGGGGACCCCCGGCTGGGCAGGGCGGCCGAGAGCCCCGGGGCCCCGGGGGGGGCGCGTCGGGCGCAGCCGCGGGCAGCTCTTGCCCGGACAGCGAAGCCCGCGAGGCCCGGGACGGCGACCGGCGGAGCAGCGGGGCCTCGGGGCTGCGGCCCGGGCCGGCGCAAGCGGACTCGGGCTCGGGCTCGGGCTCGGGAGACGCGCAACCCGGGTCGGAGCCGGCGCCGGGACCCCGCGAGCGCGCCAGCAGCGACGGGCTCCTCAGCGACGACGGGGACAGCGCTGAGCCCCGGAGCCGGGAGGGGTCGTCGGGAGTGGGACGGAGGAAGGGGAGCGAGGATTCCGGGGCAGACACGGAGTCGAGCCTGGAGGCGGCCGGGCCTGGAGGGGGCCCACGGGCAGCCCCGAGGTGGGCGAGCTGGGCCGCTGGAGCCGAAGAGACTGAGCCGGGCGGAAACGCCGCGGCCTCCAGCTCCCCCGAGGGCAGCCCCGCGCGCGCCCCCCGGAGCTCGCGGGCTTCTCGGGGCCGCAGGCTGCCCCGGGACGCGACAGACAACGAGGCGCCGCCCGACGCTGAGCCGCAGGGCGCCGAGGCTGGAAGGGCCGAGGCCTCGGCCGCCGCGACTCGGCGCCGCCAGGTCGGAAAGGTGGTGGCGAAGGTGCAAGAGGCGACCGGCGACGGCGAATCTGCGGCTGGAGGAGAAGACGGGCCCCGGGGCCCAGCGCCGCTGGCCGCCCTCGTGGCGCTCCGCAGGCTCCGCGCAAAAGCGCCGCCGGCCCCGGCTCCCCAGGCCGCGGCCGCGGCTCCCGGCTGCACCGGCCTCAAGGAGCGGCTCCTGCGCGTCGTGCGCGCCCTGGGTCTCCTGCGGTGGCTGCGGCGGCGGCTGCAGGCGGGCGGGGGCCGGGGGGCGGGGGCGGGGCCGCGGGCGGGCGGGGGCCGGGGGGCGGGGCCGCGGCGCCGTCTCGTGCTGCGCCTGGCGGGCGTAGCGGGCCTGGGGGGACGGCCCAGGGCTCCCCCTAGCGGCGGCTCGAGCTCCCCGCAGCTTGCGAAGAGCCCGGCTCCCGGGGACGCCTCGGAGGACGAGGACCGGACTCCGGATCCCAAGTTCGCCGTCGTGTTCCCCAGGATCCACAGGACTGGGAGGGCGTCGAGCAGCCGGAGCTCAGAGGACGCGTCCGCGGACGCCCCACCCGCGGAGGGGCACGTCCGGCCTCGTGCAGGAGCCTCGGGAGACAGTGAGGGGCGCGGGGCGAGTGGACAAAGTGGGGCCGGGTCCCCCCGAGGGTCTCTCCTCGGCCCTCCTGCCCACGACGAGCCCCCACTCGACGAGAGCGGCTCCAGCAGCGGGGCGGAGCCCGAGACCTTGGGGGCCGAGGCCCGGGTCCACTGGGCCCAGAGCTCAGAACCCCGCCAGGACCCTGGGCTTGGCGCCGACGCGCTGCTGCCCAGACTCACCTTGGAGACCCGCGTGCGGTGGGAGAGGAGCCCCGGGCCCTGCGGGTCCCCGAGGGAGCGGTGGGAGCCCGAGGACGAGACGGAGGAAGCGCTGGAGAGGGACCTGGAGCTGAGCCTGGGGCCCGGCCTGGAGCTGCCGCCCGCCCTGGACGCTGAGGGCAGGAGCCCTGGGGAAGGTCTGGAAGACACGGAGGACCTGGCTCTGCTGCGGTGAGCGGGACGCGCCCGGGTCCCACAGCTCCTCCTATCCCACCCTTTTTAGAAATTGTGTCCGTAGAAGGGATTGTACCTTACCAGAGGTCCTCTGGCTGGAAGGGGCAGGAGAGGGGTGAAAATCAGGAGCCCCTGCCTGGGACTTCCTTCTCTGGCTCACAGCCTGCCTCGGGGTCAGCGACCTGGTGGTGCTCCTAGCCCCCATGAAGTGGGTACCTCACTTGGCAGCAGGCCCCTGTGTTCTGGTCAGGGCTCAGAGAGGGTGCACGACTTGCCCAAAGGACCTCTGCAGCCGGGGGCAGCACTAACCCAGGACCTCCTTCTGCCCCCAATTCCCCGCTTCTCTATCCCGCTGTCGCCACAGACCAGTGTGTAGCAGCTCTGTGCTGCTGTGCCTCAAGAAGAGATTTCATCTGGGCCGAATCTACGTATGGGGGCACCTGGGGAGGGTGGGTGGGGTGGGATTCCCTGTTTCCTGGGATCAGAGGGCCCTCTGGCACTTCTAGAATTTCTCCTTCCTTTTCCTCCCAGGGCTGGGTCTGAACCCTCACTGGGGACCTGCAGAGTGGGAGCCGGGGGCTGGGGACTGGGCCGGGGAGCTCCCGAGTCCCACTCCATCTGTAGCAGAGGAAGTAGGGGTGCTTTCTCCATGTTCTGATGAGAGCATCTACTTCTCTCCCCAGACCTTTGGGGGGCCTCTTCTGCTCTCTGTGAATCCCCGTCGGCCCCTGCCTCTCTTTTCAGCTGAGGTCCTGGCCAGCTACCACCCCAAGAAGGCCCCTAACACCACCCCGTACGTGACTTTGCCCCCACCAACCCTCTGCTCACCTCCCTGGGCGCCCAAGCCCCAGCATGTCCCCTGAGACCCTGGGGACTGAGGGTCCTGTCTGCACCTAGGAGGGCCCAACTCTGGTAGCCTTCTCATTGGCTCCCTATCCTCCTCCCTCAGACACATTTTGGCCATCGTGGTATCAGCCTATAGCCTGTCGCAGAGCACCGGGCAGGGCACATGCATTCTCCTCAGGTGAGTGGTGGTGCCCCGCTAAACCCACAGGCCACTCAGGGCTGGGACGCAGGGGATGTGGGGTCTGCATTTGAAGCTGCTGGTCTAGTCCACTGCTGGGCAGCAGCGATGGAGTTGGTAAGGGCTGTGCTCCTGGCTTAAGTCATCTCTGTGCCCTTGAATGTGGCATCTTGGAGACTTTTCTCTTTGGTCTCCATGCCCTGCGTCTGTCTTTCCACATTTCCACAGGTGTGTGTGTGTGTGTGTGTGTGTGTGCAGGGGTTGTTCACTTCCAGGTGGGCATACCCCACTTCCTGGGCTCAGTGGGGTGTCCTCTGTGCCCCTTCCCGGAGACCCTGTTGGCCCCTCCCTCCTGCAGTGGGCACAGTGGCTCCGGGAAGACAGAGGCTGCCAGCAAGATCGTGCAGTTCCTCAGCAGCCTGGCACAGGAGCAGACAAGGGACAGAAGATGTCAGGTGAGGGGCAGATGGCCTTTTCCCAGGGATCCAGGAGGGACCTTCCTTCTCCTTTGGGCCAGGAGAATGGTCTCCAGCCTCAGGCTTCTCCTTGGGGGCAGCCCCAGGCATTGCCTACCATGGGGCAGGTAGGGGGGTCTGAGCCTCTCAGGGGTGAGCACAGCCCCTGGGCGCAAAGTATCCTCAGCTGATCCTTGGCTACCACTGCCACGCCCCGCCCCGGGACGCTTGAATGCTCCTCCCCCACACAGCTGGATGGCGTGCTGCTCCTGCTCAGCAGCTTTGGCCACGCCAAGACAGTCCTCAATGCCAACGCCAGCCGCTTTGGCCAGGTCTTCTGCTTCTGCCTGCAGCGGTGAGTGCCGGGAGTCCTGGTGGGCGCAGGGAGCACTCATGATCACTTCCCTTCACTGGGAACCTGAGGCTGCTGCCCTTGGGTCCAGCCCCTAGTGTGTCCCATTCTGAGCAGCACCCCTAGGTTGCATGCACCCCGGGCACCTCCACCCACTGTCCTGTGCCCACAGTGGGGTCATCGTGGGAGCTTCTGTGTCACACTATCTGCTTGAGACCTCAAGGGTGGTGTTTCAGGTAAGAGCCACCCTGCTGCTCCCAGAATGGGAAAGAGGGAGGGCCCACTGTGGGGGGCCCCTGCGGTCGCTAAGCCCCCCTCCCTGCCTTTCTCAGGACTTGTCCTTGCTCCCCTAAGGCCCAGGACCGGACCACTACTCCCCCTAAGCCAGTCCTTCTCCCCAAAGGCCCAGGCTGAGCGGAGCTTCCATGTATTCTATGAGATGCTGGCGGGGCTAGACCCTGTGGAACGGGAGCAGCTCTCCCTCCAGGGGCCAGAGACCTACTACTACCTCAACCAGGTCGGGGAAGACCCAGCTGGCGCTGGGTGACAGGGCTTGCGCAGGGGTCTAAGGAGTGGCCCTGGTGGAGTGGAGCTCTTGGCGGCTGGGCCCTGTCCCCTGACCCCTGCTGTGCTCCGCAGGGCCAGGCCTGCAGTCTCCAGGGTAAGGACGACGCCCAGGACTTTGAAGGACTGCACAAAACCCTGCAGGTCATATGCCCCGAGGAGGTGACTGCCACCTGGGCCGTGCTGGCCGCCATCCTGCACCTGGGCAACATTTGCTTCTCTTCCTCAGAGGTGGGCTCCTGCCACGGCCAGCGGCCAGTGTGGACGCCGGGTCAGCTGTGGCATGTTTGCATCATCAGGGCCGCAATGATACCAAGCACTTGTAGGTAGATTCCAAAGGCCTGGCTTCATGCTGGGCATGGAGCTTACTTAAATAAAAAAATAAATAATTTTTTTTTCAAAAAAGGGGATCCCTGGGTGGCTCAGCGGTTTAGTGCTGCCTTCGGCCCAGGGCATGATCCTGGAGACCCGGGATCGAGTCCCACATCAGGCTCCCTGAGTGGAGCCTGCTTGTGTCTCTGCCTCTCTCTCTTTCTCTGTGTCTCTCATGAATAAATAAATAAAATCTAAAACAAAAAAAAACCCAGTGAGACAGTGGAGGTTCAGAGAGGGAGGCAACTTCCAGAGCCGGCCAGCTAGTGAAGAAGATAAATTAGGACTCAATCTCAGGGCCCCCCTCCCTCCACTCCAGAGTCAGCTCCCCACACAGTCTGACTTTGGGCAGCAGGGCAGCTCCCAGGAAGAGGAAGCCAGGCCCTGCCTGCCCCGCGGGAGGGCCCATTCCCCAGCACAGCTCTCCCTGCTTCCTCCCTTCTCTGTCCAGCGGGGGTCCCAGGAGGTGGCTGCTGTGTCCAGCTGGGCCGAGATCCACGCAGCAGCCCGGCTACTGCTGGTGCCGCCTGAGCGCCTGGAGGGGGCTGTCACCAGGAGGGTCGTGGTGAGCCCTGGGCTCCTCGGGGTCGGGAGGCAGCCCCAACCCCAACCCCCCCACCCCCCACCCCCCGCAGACTTGGCCTGTTGTTCCACGTGCCCTACCTCCTCTGTCCTCCAGGAGACACCCTATGGCTGGGTCTGCAGATCTCTGCCGATGGAAAGCGCCATTGATGCCAGGTGGCCCTGGGGACGGGAGGGAGCCATCGCCAGGCGGCCACTCTACCGCACAGGCTCACTCAGCGTGCCCACAGGGACGCCCTGGCCAAGGCCCTGTACTCACGGCTTTTCACCTGGCTTCTGAGGAGGACCAATGCGCAGCTGGCACCGCCCAGAGAGGGGGAGAGCATGGACACCATCACTGTCGTGGATGTCTACGGCTTTGAGGTCACCCCTTGGGGCAGGCCCCACTATGGGGTGCCCACCTCATCCTGAGCATTTCTGGGGTCAGCGCTCCCTGAGGGGAGCACTTGTGAGCTCTTGCCTGCCTGGCCATGAGACAGCACACACTCCACAGGTGTAGCCTGTCCAGTCCTGACATCACCTCTGGAGAGTTCCATCCTGCTTGGCCTTGCAGAGTCTCATAGGAGCCTCTAAGGCAGCAGAAGACGGAAGCCCTAGGATGAAGCAGCCCACAGCCTCACTTCCCATACACCAAGAGAAGCAGGAAAAGGGACAGTCCCCTGAATGGTCCTGAGTTTTCATAAGCTCTTCACCCCTTTCTAGAAGATCCTACATCCTCCGGGCAGGGAGGAGGGGGCTTGAGCAAGAGAAGGTGGCCTCCACTCTTGTTCCCTGGGTGGGCACTGGTCACCTGCCCCTGCTGTCTCCTCTCCAGCATGCCCTTGGTGACTATGCCCTCTCTGTGGGGAGGGATGACAGTGGCAAGTGTGCGTGTATGTGCACATACGTGCTCTTGTGTGTGTGTTAGAGTGTGTCAGAGTGTGTGTCACTGTGTGTGTCAGAGCTCTCTGTAAAAAGCCACATGGAGGGAGGGGCTCTGCTGGGCTTGTGAGTAAAGTGCTGGTGGACACAGAGGGAGGGACTTGTGATCTCTACAGGAGGATTTCTGGAAGGCTTCTTGGAGGCAGTGGCCTGGAGCCCTGCTTATGAGGATGTAGGATTCTGATAGCCAGCGAGCCACTAGCTCATAGGAAAAGGTGCCTTCAAGACCACAGGATGGCTGTGACCAGAGGCCTGAAGGCTCACGGTCCTACAGAGGCAAAGGGAGGGGTGTGGGCTGAGGCCTGGGCCTTTGGGCTTGACCCCGTGGGCTGTAGCAGCAGCCCCAGGGCACCACTCCTCCCTGAGTTCTGGGAGGGGAATGAGGGACACCAGGTCAGCGGGTCAGCGTGCAGGCCTCCCCTGTGCCTCCGCCCTGTGTGGGTGCCCACGTCACTGCCCCTGTTCCTCCAGGCCCTGAGGGTGAATGGCCTGGAGCAGCTGTGTAATAACCTTGCCAGCGAGCGCCTGCAGCTCTTCTCCAGCCAGATGCTTCTGGCCCAGGAGGAGGTAAGAGGCCCTGGGCCTGGTGGTGGCTGGGAACACCAGGCCTTCCAGAACAGGGGCCATCCCTGAGAAACAGAGCGCCCTGAACTAAGAACTCTGCCCCCAAACCCCCATCCCCGCCCCCACCACACTACGAACCATCTCAGCCCTTCTGGGCCTCATTTTACTCATCTGGACAATGGGAGGGCCATCCCTGCTCTGGCTCCAATGAGCTCTAACAATTGACCCCATGCTGGCTGTTCCCAGGAGGTGTGTCGGCGAGAGCTGCTGTCCTGGGAGCCCATTCCCCAGCCTGTGCGGGATACCTGCCTGGACCTCCTCATAGACCAGCCTCACAGCCTCCTGAGTATCCTGGATGCCCAGACATGGCTGTCACAGGTGAGCCCCAAGCGGTGGGGGCCCTGGTGGCCAGGTCAGGGCCAGCAGGGCCTCCGAGAGGAGCAATAGATGATGGGGTCCAGAAACTCTGCTCATAGCCTCTCAGCACAGTTTGGGTTCAAATCCTGTCTCTGGGTGATCTTGAGCAAGATACCTGACCTCTCTGGGGTTCCTCAAGTCCTGAACAGGCAGGGTAGTGGGGACTGCATGGGGCTCATGCAGGGCTTGCGGGGGGGTCCCTCAGGCCTCCAGCTGGTAGGAAGCAAGCCCCAGGGCCGCGGTGCACCCATTCCACAAGTACTTACTGGCTGACCCTGGAGAGACACACAGTCTGGGCAGGGGAACATCATGTGCAAAGCCCTGAGGGAAGCTCATCCCTCTTATCAGGCCACAGACCACACCTTCCTCCAGAAGTGCCACTATCACCATGGCAATCACACCTGCTATGCCAAACCCCAGCTGCCCCTTCCTATCTTCACCGTGAGGCATTACGCGGGGACCGTCACCTACCAGGTATCAGAGTAAATCAGGGACAGACTCTTGGGTGAATCAGTGAGGGCGATGTGGCCCTGGTGTCCCCTCCCCAGAGCTGAGTCATCTGATGAGAAAGAGGAGTAAGTGAGGGGCGGCCCCTCTCAGGGTTTGACTGTTATTTCTACCTATGCCCACAGTTCCTTTTTTTTTTTTTAAGATTTTATTTATTTATTTATGAGAGACACACACACACACACACACACAGAGGCGGAGACACAGGCAGAGGGAGAAGCAGGCTCCATGCAGGGAGCCCGATGTGGGACTCGATCCCGGGTCCCCAGGACCACACCCCGGGCCAAAACAGGCGCCAAACTGCTGAGCTACCCAGGGATCCCCAGGCCCTACACAGTTCCAAGCATAATTTAATGAGTTCTGGATGAGCACCACGGGGTAAAGGGAGACGAGACTGGCCTCTGGCCTGCCTGCTTCTCTTGAACTTTCGTTTTCCTATTTTTAAAATGGGAATACAGTCTGTCCTATAACACTGTTGGGAAGATTAAATGCAGTAATGGGGAAGTGGTCAGGCAAATGCCTAGCACACACTAGGTGCTCCCTGAAGGGACTTGCCCTTCCCCCTTCACAATTTCGCAGTGACTGCACACTCACCCAGGAGGAGAACTGCTGAGGGGAGGAGGCCTCATATAAAGGGTGAGATCATGTGGCTAGTTTGAGGTAGGGCAAGTCCCGTAGGGCTTCCTGGAAGAGGTGACATGCTTTGGTTATAGAAGAAAACACAAACCACTCAGGAATTACCCAACCAAGAAACCCAGGGGATATATATATGTTAATCATACCTCTGCCCCCCTCACCAAAAACCAATCACATCTAAATACACACACAAGGAGATTGAATAAAGAAAACCACAAAAGAGAACTTTTTAAAAAAGATTTTATTTATTTATTTGAGAGAGAAAGAATGAGAGTGCATGAAGTGGAGGGCAAGAGAGAGGGAGAGAAGCAGGCTCCCCGCTGAGCAGGAAGCCCGATGCAGGACTCGATCCCGGGACCCTGAGATCATGACTTGAGCCAAAGGCAGATGCTTAGCCGACTGAGTCACCCAGGTGCCCCAAAAAAACTTTTTAAAAAACTTTTTAAAGTAATATCTACACCCAAAGTGGGGCTTGAACTCACATTTTCTTTTCTTTTTTTTTTTGAACTCACATTTTCTTTTAAAAAAAGGGGGGGGAGTAGGATCCATGGGTGGCTCAGTGGTTTAGTGCCTGCCTTCGGCCCAGGGTGTGATCCTGGAGTTCTGGGATCGAGTCCCACATCGGGCACCCTGCATGGGGTCTGCTTCTCCCTTGGCCTGTGTCTTTGCTTTTCTCTCTCTCTCTCTGTGTCTCTCATGAATAAATAAATATAATCTATTAAAAATATATTTAAAAAATTTTAAAGTCTTTTGATGCACTTAGGTTTTAATTTGAAAAAATTTTTATTTATTGGAACACCTGGGTGGCTCAGTGGTTGAGCGTCTGCCTTCAGCTCAGGTCATGATCCCAGGTCCAGGGATCGAGTCCCGCATCGGGCTCCCTGCATGGAGCCTGCTTCTCCTTCTGCCTGTGTCTCTGCCTCTCTCTGTCTCTCATGAATAAATAAATAAGATCTTTTAAAAAAAATGTATTTAAGTCCTCTCTACACCCAATGTGGGACTTGAACTCACAACCCCGAGATCAAGAGTCACAAATTTCCACTCACTGCACCAGCCGGGCACCCCACAAAAGTTTTCATTTTGATGATATCCCATTTATTTTTTCTTTTGCTGCCTATGCTGTTGGTGTCCTATTCAGGAAATCGTTGCCAAGTCCAACGTCACAAAGCTTTCTTCCTATGTTTTCTTCTAAGAGTTTTAGAGTTCCAGGCCTTAAATTTAGGTCTTTGATCCATTCATTTTGGGTTAATTTTTATATCTGGTATGAGATAAGAGCCCAACTTCATTCATGTGCACGGGGATTTCCAGTTTTCTCAGAGCCATTCGTTGAAAAAAACAAAGGTGGCCCTTTATTTAGCTCAGTGGGAGAGGCTGGACTGTGACAAAGGGACAGGCCTCCACCCCAGCCTCTCCCTTGGGCTTCTCCTCCACACCCCACACTGTCTCCTGCAGGTTCACAGGTTTGTAAACAGAAACCGGGATCATCTTGACCCTGCCGTGGCAGAAATGCTTGCGCAGAGCCAGCTGCAGGTGCCCTGCCAGCCCCCTCTGAGCCCCCACCCCTCCACACTTGCCCCCCGCCCCCACCTTGGACCATGGGCTGAGCTTCCCAGGGTCTGGATGCCGGGGACTGGCCCACCCTGGCTCCCGGGGACGCGGGCACAGGCTGGGCTCTGGACAGGCCTGGGAAGCGAGCCAGCTCAGCCTCCCCTCGCCCCGCAGCTGGTGGGCAGCCTGTTCCAGGAAGCAGAGTCCCCATCCTGGGGTGGGCCACGCAAACCCACACTGGCCTCCCGCTTCCAGCATTCCCTAGAGGACCTCATAGCCCGGCTGGGCAGGTGAGAACAGCGGCCCCCACATGAGACCCCAGGGACTTGAATGGGGGGGGAGCTTGTCTGTGCCCAAGTGACCCCCCTTCCTCCCATCAGGAGCTACGTCTATCTCATTCAGTGCCTCAACCCCAACCCAGGAAAGGTGAGCCTCAACCACACCCCCCACACGGCACCTGGCCGCATCCACCTGCCTGCCCTGTTCAGAAGCCCCCGGCCTCCCCCGCAGCTCTAAGCCCCTTGACTCCAGCTCTCGTTGGCTCTGTTCTATGGCCACAGCTTCCAGGCCTTTTTGACGTGGGACACGTGGCAGAGCAGCTGCACCAGGCGGGTGTCCTGGAGGCCGTGTACGCCCGAAGTGCCAACTTTCCTGTCCGCGTGGCCTTTCAGGCCTTCCTGGCCAGGTAGGACCCCGGGGTGGAGGGAGCCAAGGGCCCCCGCACCTCAGGGCCAGAACCCGCAAGGGGGGGCCTAGCACCCCTTCAGGGTGTCCTTTCCTAGGGACATGGGCCTGGCTCCAGCCTCCCTCCTTTCACTGCTCTCTCTCCACTCCCTCTGTCCCTCCTCCCTTCCTTAGTCATCAGCCCCTTCCTTCCGTGCCTCCACTCGCCCCTCTGTTCAGCAAAGCTCTGCTGGGTGCCTGGCACATAGTAGGTGCCTTCCAAATCGCTGTTGAATGTTGAATGACTTAGAGACTGAATATGTGCTGGAGGTGGGGGGTCAAACAAGTGGGGGGTGCCTCGCTGTGCTTGTTCTGACCTCAGCTCTCCATCCTCGGGGCAGGTTCCGGGCCCTGGAGACAGAGGGGCAGGGAGAGTCCTCTGACCGCCAGAGGTGTGGCGCCATCCTGAGCCAGGTGCTGGGGGCCGAGTCACCCCTCTGGCACCTCGGAGCCACCCAGGTGTGTGTGTGTGTGTGTGTATGGGCGTGTGCGTGCACGCACACAGAGAGGGAGGCACAGCTGGAAAGGCAGAGGAGTGTCCCAGGACAAACTCAGGAATTGGTGGTCCTTCTGGGTGGTGAGGAGACGGAGTGGGCTTGGGTGGCAGGGGTCCTGGGCTCCCCACAAGACTCGGTTGTCCCGCTGGAAGGGGGGAGGCGGAGGCTTCAGGAGAAGAGCAGGGTGGGGCCCCTCCTCTCTGCCCCCAGGTCCTGCTGCGGGAGCCCGGCTGGCAGCAGCTGGAGCATCACTGGACCCGCCGACGCTCCCAGGCCCTGCTCACCTTGCACCGCAGCCTCCGCACCTGCATCTCCCGCCAGCGCCTCAGCCGCCTCCTCCTGCCACGGATGCAGGCTCGCGTGCGAGGGCTCCAGGCCAGGTCTGCAGGGGTGGATGACCCTTCTCCAGGTGGTGGGGCCTCAAGGAAAGTCTACCTGCCCCGGGGGCCATCCGGTCAGCACCCCGGGTCTGTGTCCATACAACTTCTGTTCTAATACCCCGACTCACAAGAAGCTCACTATCTGCTGAGGGCATCTGAACCTCCAGTCTTTCAATTTTTTAAAAAGATTTATTTATTTATTCATAAGAGACACACAGAGCGAGACAGAGACGCAGGCAGAGGGAGAAGCAGGCTCCCTGTGGGGAGCCTGATATGGGACTTGATCCCAGGAGTCTGGGATCATGACCTGAGCCAAAGGCAGACACTCAACCACTGAACCACCCAGGCATCCCAAGAATGATCTTTTAAAAGCATGAATCAGGTTGTGTGGGGCTCTGCCTACCTCTCCAGACGCTAGGTCAGATTTTTATACTCCAGGCTCTTTGGACTTCTCCCTCTTGTAACACTTCCCTCCCCCTTTTCACACAATTAGCTCCTACTCACCTTCACAGTTTGGTGTGAATGTCTGTGCTCATTCATCCAACAGCTGTTGCTTGCCCTTCTTCATGACCCTGGGCCCAGAGCTGGTGACCCCGGGATGGAGGCAGAGGTGACACCTACCCAGGGGGGTAGGGGGGGTGGGGGCTGGTGGTGGTGGCAGGATCAGGTGCAGGCAGTAAACCAGCCACCAGTCACTCAAAAGGTGGCGGTAAAGTGCTGAGAACAAAATAAGGGCAGTGCCGTGGAGCCCAGGGGAGCCTTCCGAGACAGGGCACCCATCACCACGATCTACTTCCAAAATGTCATCACCAACGAAGCTCTGCATCCCTCAGCAATAATTCCCTGTTCGCCTTTCATCCAGCTCCCAGTAAACTCCAGTCCACTTTCTATCCCTATGAATTTGCCTATTCCAGATATTCCATGTAAGTTGACTCATGCGGTATTTCCTTCTACATCTGGCTCACTGTGCTAAGTGGAACATTTGTGAGGTTCAGCCACGTAACAGGTAGCAGGACTTGGCTTCTCTTCTATAGCTGACGAACGTGGCACTGTGTGCACAGACCACACAGTGTCTCCTCTCATCCACCAGTGGTCATTTGGACTCTTTCCCCCTCTCGGTGATTGTGAATAAGGCTGCTGGAAACACGAGCGTGCCCGTGTCTGTTTGAATCTCTACTTTCAGTTCTTTGGGGTCTTTCCCTAGGAGTGGAATTGCTGGGTCATATGGTCATTCTGTGTTTTGTTTTTTGAGGAGTTAGCTCCCACCAGCTTGGGTCAGGGTTCCAATTTCTCTACAGCTTTGCTGACACTTATTTACTACCTTAAAAAAAATTTTTTTAAAGACTTTATTTATTCATGAGACACAGAGATATGGGCAGAGACACAGGCAGAGGGAGAAGCAGACTCCCTGCGGAGAGCCGGATGGGGGACTCGATTCCAGGACCCCAGGATCACGATCTGAGCCAAAGGCAGACACTCAACCAATGAGCCACCCAGGCACCCTATTTTCTACTTTTTAAATGATAGCCATCCTAGTGGGCATGAAGCAGTGCCTCATTGGGGTTTTGATTTGCATTTCTCTAATGACTGACGAGGTTGAGCATCTTCTCGTGTGTTTCTTGGCCAGTTGTGTATCCTCTTGGAGAGATGTCTAGTCAAGTCCTCTGTCTGCCTTTTGTGTGTTTAGTTTGTCTTATTAAGTTGTGGACGTTCTTTATAAATCCTAGATGTCCTCAAACTCTTATCAAATACGTGATTTGCAAATGTTCTCCCATTCTGTGGGTTGTCTTTTGACCCTCTTGATGGTGTCCTTTGATGTACAAAACCTGTACACTTATTATCATTTTTTTAAGTAAACTCTACCCCCAACACGGGGCTTAAGCTCATGACCCCCCAGATGCTCTACCGAGCCAGTTGGCCACCTCAAAGCTGTACATTTATTTTCTCATTTTCATCCTGCTCTGGACTCCGTCACTGAGAAGTCTAGTTTTTCTTATACCTGGAAGATTCTCAAAGACATGATCTCTTCTTCGATCTCTTATTAGACTCCTAGCAATAGCAGTTTTTTCATTTTTAGAAGTTCGGCTGCTTAAAAATGTGTCAGACTCTTCTCAACGTGTCAGTTGATTCATTTAATCTTGTGATGGGGCAAGGATTACACGAATTCTCATTTTGTGGATGATGACGATGAAGCCGAGAGGCACGGTGACTTATCCACGACCACACTGAGCGAGCAGGAGAGAGGTGCACCTGCTGGTGGGCTCTGCCTGCCGCCTAAGACTATAATCGCCTGTGTCGGACACCTTAATTTACTTGCTCTTTCAAGGTGTCCTGTCCTTTCCCCATGACTTCAGTTAAGCACCCAGGGGTCGTCGGCCTGGGGTCCACGCTGATGTTCATGTCTCGGCTCAGAGGGTTTGGGTACCAGGCCTTGGACCACGCTTGGACCCCTCTCCAACCCCCTTCCCGGCCTCCAGGAAGCGGTACCTCCGGCGACGGGCGGCTCTGGGACAACTGAACACCATCCTGCTGGTGGCCCGGCCCCTGCTCCGGAGGCGCCAGAGATTGCAGGTCAGGTAGACGTCCGGGCAGGGCCGCTGCCCTCAGCAGCTCATGGTAGGGACGTCAGGCCGCCTTGCTGGCCAAGTTGGCCAGACCCCAGCCTGGTCCACCCCTGGCCCCCACGCACCAGGACCAAGGTCTCAGAGTCATTGCTGGTCCACTCTTCCCATTTCCCGCTGCCTGGTCAGGGGAGGCTGGGGCCTCCGGAAGGTCACTTCCTTTACCGCTGCCCACCCTCCAGAGGCTGATGCTCCCCTGCCCACCTGGGGTGCCTGCCGGTCCCCTCCAGACCTTCCTCAGGGCCTGTCTGCTTCCCTCTTTTGCCTGCTGACTCCACTGTGCAGGCCATAAAGCGGCTCAAAGGTCAGGGCCCACATAGTGCCCCCCCCCCCCCCCCCCCGCCCCAGGGCTCCTCCCTGGCTGGACTTTGTCCCCGGGACCATCTCTTCCTGTCTTCTTCCCAGCACCCTGGCAGACGGGCAGCAAAGGCCAGCAGGGCTCTGAAGGGCTGGCAGCAGGCAGCTGGCCCTCTGGGTCTGCGCTTGTTTCTCTGCTGGGGGGCGGGAGGGGGCAGCTGAACTGCTGAGGTGGGGAGGAGCTGCCAGGAGGTTCGCGGAGACTCCTCACCGGGCACCGGCTCCTCCTGCATCTCCCCCCCGCAGCTTGGCCATTGGCGTGGCTGGTGTAGCCGCAAAGCCTACAAGAAAGTCCCAAGCATGGTAGGTGGCCTGGAAGCTGGAGGGTGTCCACTGGGGTGTGAACCTCTGGAAACTGGCACGGCTTGAGGATCAGTGTGGGGTTCCAAGGGGAACATCCTTTATGCCTCCCAAGAAGAGGCCTGGGCCCATGGTCTCCCTCTAAAGGCTCTTGGGGTCCTATTTGTGTCCAGGATCAAATCCTTGGTCTTTGGAGAAGTTTATGGTCCTGGGGGTGAGGAGAGCCACTGGGTCCCCATGCCCCCTCCTTTACTAGCTGGCCAATTTTTCCTCCCTGCCAGGAGCTGGGGTGCTTGGAGATCCCGGCTGAGCTGGCCGTCATGCTGAAGACAGCAGAAGGTGAGTTTTGATTAAGTGTCATTCTTGGCATGACCCCTCCCTCCTCCGGTCTGTCTGTGGTGCAGTGGGTCTGTCCCTACAGTCCCTCCCTAGGATGCTCTGGGCTCCCCTGAGCTCCCTCTGCCCCAGAGGTGGGGTCACAGCCGGTTCCTTACCTGGGCCTTCTTGGGCTGCCTCTCGCTGCTATCCCCAGGCCGGCAGCAAGCCTTGGCTGAGAGCATCACCGAGTCCATGCCCCCCGAAGTTCCTGCCCGGCCCCACCTGACCCTCCCGCCTGACATCAACCAGTTCCTGTTCTCCAGCTTCATCTCCACGAACTTTCTGGTAGGTCGCCAGACCTCAGCTCTTTCTGGCTGACTTCCATGGCTCCCCAAGTATTAGCCCTGCCAGGCAGCAGCTGTGCCCAGTTTTCCTACTTCCCCCTCCACCCATCCTTTCCTGTCATGGGGGTGATAGGTGCAGCCACCCTGCTTGGAGAACATCCATCAAACCTGAACTCTCTAGAATAACTTAGATCTGTGATGCCACACCTTTGTTAACACCCGTGGCATTGCCCTGTCACTGAAGTCCTGTCATTTCAGGGTGTGCAGTAAGGTAAACATCCAGGCTACAGCGTTGGATACAAAAGCAGGATTCCAAACTGCACATTGAGTAGGATCCCAAGTTGGTTAGAAACAGCAATAGAGGGATGCCTGGGTGGCTCAGTGGCTGCGTGTCTGCCTTTGGCTCAGGGCATGATCCCGAGGTCCTGGGATCGAGTCCTGCATCGGGCTCCCCGCGGGGAGCCTGCTTCTCCCTCTACCTGTGTCTCTGCCTCTCCGTGTGTCTCTTATGAATAAATAAATAAAATCTTTAAAAAGAAAGAGGGCAGCCTGGGTGGCTCAGTGGTTTAGTGCCGCCTTCAGCCCAGGGTGTGATCCTGGAGACCCAGGATCGAGTACTATGTCAGGCTCCCTGCATGGAGCCTGCTTTTCCCTCTGCCTATGTCTCTGCCTCTCTCTCTCTCATGAATAAATAAATAAAATCTTAAAAAGAAAAAGAAGAAAAAGAAAGAAAGAAAGAAAGAAAGAAAGAAAGAAAGAAAGAAAGGAAAGAAAGAAAGAGCCAAAGAAAGAAAGAAGAAAGAAAAAGCCACCAAAATGCATTTTTAAGGTAGTTTCCTGGCCAGCCCGTCACCTTCTCCCAGGGCGTGTGCTCCCAGCGGCCCCACTCAGGCCGTCTCCAGGTCAGCACAGACCAGCACCTGCTCAGGCACTGTCTCCCTCCTTCCTTGCAGGACCCAGTGCTGCCCAGCCCTGGACAGCCACTGGCCAAGCCCCTGACCCGGCTGGATGGTGAGAACCCTCAGCATGCCCTGGACATCAACAAGGTGGTGAGTGACACGTCGGGGAGGGGACGGGGCGGGCTGGGCGCTGGCTCCTGGGTGCTGGCTGAGTGTAGGGGAGCCCTGCAAGTCCTGCCCTCACCTTGCTCTGCGTCTACAGATGCTGCGGCTCCTGGGGGATGGGTCCCTGGCCCCATGGCAGGAGCAGACCATGGGTGAATACCTGGTGCGACAGGGACAGCGCTGGCCAGGGCTGCGGGACGAGATCTTCAGCCAGCTTGTGGCCCAGATCTGGCACAACCCAGACGAGCAGCAGAGCCAGCGCAGCTGGGCCCTCATGGCCATCCTGCTGAGCGCCTTTCCCCCCATGCCCACCCTACAGAAGCCACTACTGAAGTAAGGGGCCTGCCACGTGGGGCCCAGGGAGTGGGATTGGTGGAGCGCCCACCCCCGCTGCAGCCCTGTGCTGTCCCCGCAGATTTGTGTCCGACCAGGCCCCCAGAGGCATGGCAGCACTGTGCCAGCACAAGCTGCTGGGGGCCATGGAACAGACGCATCTGGCCCCCAGGATGGCACGGGCCCACCCACCCACCCAACTCGAGTGGACAGCTGGCTGGCGGCGGGGCCGCATGGCACTGGACATCTTTACCTTCAATGGTGATGCTCACCTTCTGCTCCGGCCTCCCCACGCCTACAGGGGAGCCAGCCCCGCCTCCTCACCCTCCCTGGACCCCCTTCCTGCCTCAGCCCTTCGGCTGCACCCCAGTGACCCTGATCGCAGGGTCCTGTCCTGCTGTCCTCTGTCCCTCTCCTGGAACCCCCCTGGGGACAATAGCCCCTCTCTGTCAGGGCCTGCTGCCCCTCACTCCGGCCCCCACCCCTTGTCCCTATAGAGGAGTGCTACTCCGCCGAGGTGGAGTCCTGGACCACAGGAGAGCAGTTCGCCGGGTGGATTCTGCAGAGCAGGTGCGGGGGCCTGGGGTGGGGTGTGGCCAACACTGACCACTGTCCCGTCCTCTTCCTGCGTGCTCCTCATCCTCCCCACCCACTCTCCTGCTGGGTGCTTCCTCCAAATGAGGCCTGCACCCCACTCCCCCAGGGCGGTGTGCGAGGGTGGGGTGGGGGTTGTGTAGAGGGGTAAGTGGGCAGGGGCCAGAGAATAGATTCAAGGTAGGGAGCGGGAGTAGAGGTGAGATCTGTGGTCCAGATTCTAATGAACTAGGTCAAGAAATAAAAGAGCACTCAGGTGTCTTTCTGCCCGCCCCCCCCTTCCTGGCTGATCAGGCCCTTGTCCCTCCCAGAGGCCTGGAGCTGCCCCCCCGTGGCTGGTCCGTGTCACTGCACTCCGGGGACTCCTGGCAGGATTTGGCTGGCTGTGACTTCGTGCTGGATCTCATCGGCCAGACCGAGGACCCAGGGGACCCAATCAGTCCCCACAGCTACCCCATTGCCCCTCATGGCTTGTAGGTGCCACCCCAGCCCCCTGTCCCAACCTGTTCCTGTCTCTGTTCTGTCATAGGTGACCCCCAGAGCCAGCCTATCACACGCTAGGGTTCACGGGACTTGCTACAAGCCCAGCACCCTCCCCCTGCGTTCTCCTATCGCATGGGGATGATCCGCCACGGCAGATTCTAGACCTGGCGTCAGCCTGGACACCTCCCCCATTCAAGGCATCCCCTTAGTTGAGCGCACTGTCTCCCACAGAGCTGAGGACATCCCCCCTGCCCCTGGCATCCAGGCCCCCTCACTGCCTCCAGGTCCACCTCCAGCCCCCACACTACCCAGCAGGAGCTACTCAGGTAAGGCCAGAATGGGCACAATGAGGTTGGCATTGCAATGGGAATAGGGAGCCCCACACCCCAGGGTGACACTAACCCTCCTCTGGCCCTGCAGGTGAATCTCGGGGCTCAGGGAACCTGGATGGCTTCCTGGACCACCTCTTCCAGCCAGTTCTCTCCCCAAGCCACAGCGTGAGTGTTCTGCACACACAGCCAACCCCATCCATGGCCTTACCCCCTGGGGCCTCCGCTGCCTCTCCCATCTCTCCCAGGGCTCCAGTTCTGACCCTGTGGCCTGTGGCCTTTGTCCCTTCAGGATCTGGAGCAAGGCTGGGCTCTGAGCAGCCGCATGAAGGGAGGGGGGGCCATTGGGCCCATGCAGCAAGGCAGCTACCCCATGGGTGAGTACAGGGCTGAGCATCTGTCCAGGGTCTTCCTAGTCCAGTGGCACAGGTGGGGATGTGGGGGTCAGAGCTCCAGCCAGCACCTGGTGACCCATCCTCTTGTTGCCTGGGGCTGGAGGAAGGGCGGGGGAGAGGGGGCTATGGGCCCAGATAAGGATCAACCTGGCAGGGCCCTGTTCCCTCAGTTTACCCAGGGATGGTGCAGATGCCTGGATACCAGCCAGCCATGATGCCTGCACCCATGCCTATGATGCCAGCAATGGGCGCAGTCCCTGCCATGCCAGGTAAGGCTGGGGAGCAAGTCCCAAGGAACTGGAGAGGAAGGAAGGTCCTATCAGGGGCCCAGAGGGTACAGTGAGCAGAGGACCATGTGCAAGCTTGACACTTGTGTGCCACTTGCAGCTATGGTGGTGCCACCACAGCCACAGCCGCAGCCGCAGCCGCAGCCGCAGCCGCAGCCCCTGCTTCCCAGTGTGGACCAGAGGCAGCTCGCCATCCAGCAGCAGAACTTCATCAACCAGCAGGCGCTCATCCTGGTGAGGGTGGGCAGGGCCCTCAGATCACCTTGTGGGGGCAGGTCTGTGGGGCAGAGCCAGACCAGCTCTTACTGGGCCCACTGCCCCTCCCCCTTCAGGCCCAGCAGATGACCACCCAGGCCATGACCCTGTCGCTGGAGCAGCAGACACAGCAGCGCCGGCACCAGGCTCAGACCCAGGCCCAGGCCAAGGCCCAGGCCCCTGGAGCTGCTTCCCCGAACTCACCCCCAGCCGTCGCCCCCTAAGCCCAAGAAGCCCATGGCCCCGCAGGAGGAGCCAGAGCATGAACCAGAATCGGTGGGTGCTTGCCTGAGGGTGAGGAGTGGAGGCCAAGCAGGTGGCACCATCTGGGATGGAGACCACAGGCTCCAGGGCTTCCACAGGAGCAGGAAGATGAGGAAAAGATGCCCAGGGCCCCAGCTCCAGGGATGGGTGGGGTGAGGGGTGCTGGGAGGGTGGTGACTTGGCTGGCAGGGCTGCTCCTCCACTTTCCCTTCCTGCCCACAGGAGATCTCACAGGAGGCCCAAGAGAAGCCCTGGCAGTCCAAGAGCTTCCGGCAGAAACAGGACTTTTTCCAGAAGATGGGTGAGGGTGCTTGGGATGGCAGGCCTGTGCAGAAACCCGGCCACCAGCTCACCCCAGCCTGGCTGGGGCACAGGGGGCGCACTCTCCTCCCCTGGGTTAATGCAGCCTGTCTAGGAGCCCGATGGGCAGGCCAGGGGAGAGTGACCGGGCCACCTGGGGACACTTACAGGGCAGCAGCAGATCAAGGTGAAGACAGTGAAGCCTCCACCCAAGATACAGATTCCCCAAGTGGAGGAGCAGGATGAGGAGGAACAGGACGAGGAGGAAGCAAGAGCAGGTGGTGGGGCCTGGGGGGAGGGCCTGGCCCTGGGGGTCTGCACAGGGTCTCATGTGTTTCTTCTTCTCCTGGTCAGAGCCATCCCCGCCGCCTCCCCCCATAGTAAAGAAGCCAGTGACGCAAAGTAAGGCCAAAGCTGCACAAGAGACTGTGGCTAAGCCGGCGGCCTGGGAGGCGGAACCTGCTGACGCTCCTAAGCCAGAGTCCCGACAGCGGGCAGAGCCGAGCAGGGAGATCCGGAACATCATCCGCATGTACCAGAGCCGCCCAGGCCCTGTCCCTGTGCCAGTGCAGCCATCCAGGTGGGCCTCGGGGGTGCCCAGGACCACCTACACCCCTGGGAGTCATCCTGTGGACTTAGGACCTCTTCCTTCTCTCAGGAAGCCCTCAAAAATGTTCCTGAAGAAAAACAACCCTAAAGATGAGGCTCTGGCTAAGCTGGGGATCAGCAACACCCATGTCCCCACGTCGGTGAGGCCCCATCCCGTGCAGGGCGGCAGGGTGTGGCTTCCCACCTCGGGAGTCTGGGGTCTCTGGGGTAAAGCTGGCCTTCCCCCCAGACCCAGCGGTGTACTCTCTCTGACCTTCCCCAGATGCCGTCCCCCAGCCCAGGAAAGGGCCCCCCTCCAGCTGTGGCTCCTCGGCCCAAGGTCCCACCACAGCTGGGGCCTTCCACTTCCATCAAGGAGAAGCTGGATCCCTTTGGCCAGACCCCACCCTCTGCCCAGGCACCCCCGCCTCCGCCAGCGCCCCCGCTGCCGCCGCCTGAGGCCCCGGACACACTTTCCCCTGGGCCCCGTGGTAAGGACCCGCCTGTCCTCTGCCGAGGGGGCTGCGCAGGGCGGGGCAGGGTCCCAGCGGCCTCTCAGGCCTCAAGGCTGAGGTCAGCCACCCGGGTCTCGGGCTTCCGGACTTTGGAGCCATGAACCCCAGCTTCCGCGTTCTTGGCTAGGGCAGGGCCCCGGGCACCTCTGGGGCCTGAGTGGCTTCGGAGCACTGTCCCGGGGTGTTGTCCTCAACACAACCTGGTGGCTCCATCGGGAACCTAGTGGCCCTGCTGACGTGGTCAGGGACGGCAGGGAGAGTTTGAGAGCTGGAAATGGAGGTTGGAGATGGGAGGTGGGCAAGTGAGGCAGCAAAGGTGGAGCTGGGCCCTAGGGAGGGGAGCGTCTTCTGTCCCCGTGTCCCTGTCCTTCTGGCTCTGGCAGCTCCTCGCCTGAAACCCTTCGGCCCCTTCGTCTGCCAGGCTTGATGGGGCCCATGGAGGACCAGGGAGTGTCCACCCAGCTGCTCCCGCCCTCTGGCAGCGTGTGCTTCTCCTATGTCAGCACGTCCTGGAAGCTGTTCCTGCGCAAGGAGGTGGGCACGGGGGCAGGGCCGCAGCCGGGCCTCTCTGGGCTGGGGGGGTGCGCGGCACGCTGTGGGTGGCACCCCCGCACCTCCCCACCACCCACCTCCTCGGGCCGGTTTTCCTCCTGGGTCTGGGTGGCAGGCGGGCAGGGCACCATTCCCATCTGCTCTCCCCCGCCGCCCCTCCAGGTGTTCTACCCCCGGGAGAACTTCAGCCACCCCTACTGCCTCAGGCTCCTCTGTGAGCAGGTGAGAGCCCCGCCCACCTGCCGCATGGCCGGAGGGACTGCAGCAGCACCTGGGCCGGTGTGAGGGCCAGGCTGGCAGCCGGCGCTCAGAGGGCAGGTGCTGTGTGTCAAGCCCTCCTTCCTTAACCCTCACCGCATCCCCGAGAGCAAGGACCACTGCTGGCGGGCAATGAGGATTCAAAACGAAGTGTATACGGTCCCCAACACAGGCCCTGGCACACAGCAGATGCTCCCTGATGCTTGTCCCTATGCCACCCCTGGATGCTCCTGGGACCCTGTCTCTTCCCCCAAATTTTGTAGCCATCTCCCCTCCTCCCCCAGGTTCCTTCAGGGACTCTCTCTCTCTGCTGACGGAGGAACAGCAGCCCACTAGTGCACGTGGTTGAGGGAGGCGAGTGGGAGCTCTGGGCCCGGGTGGCCCTGGATTCAGAGGCCCCACATCGGTCCTGCTCCACCCTTGCCCCCGGGCTCTCCAGCTTTTCCTCCCGGTGTGGCTGCGTCCATGGTGAGCTCTAGCATAGGGATCTGGTGGTGACCACTTGGCTCTGCCCCCAGATCCTGAAGGACACCTTTGCCAAGTCCTGCATCCGGATCACCGAGGATGAGCGGAGCAAAATGAAAGACCTGCTGGGTAGGGTCCAGGGACCCTGGGATCAGGGAGCTGAAGTGCTGGGACTGGGTCTGCCTGTCTGGAGGGAGCAAACTCTGGGGTGCCCCCTGTGAGGGAGCCTGAGGCCAGTCCGGGGCTGTTCCTGCCCACAGAAGACCTGGAGGTGGGCCTAGACTCGCTGGATACCACCGAGGACAATGTCAAGAAGCGCATCGTGGTGGCTGCTAGGGACAACTGGGCCAATTACTTCTCCCGAATTTTCCCTGTCTCGGTCAGTAAGCCTGGACGTAGGGCTGTGGGAGTGTCAGCACCCCAGTCTGGATCCCAGCACGCTCAACATGGGCCCCTGAGGCAGAGATGAGAACTGGGGCTGGGGTGGGCGGGCCCCACCTGGGACGAAGAACAGCGCTCGCCCTGGGCGGCCCCGGGGTGTCTTGGTTGGTGGTGGGGACCCGGAGCCTGTCAGTGACCCCCCCACCTTCGGGGCAGGGTGAGAGCAGCAGTGATGTGCAGCTGCTGGGCGTGTCCCACCGGGGGCTGAGACTGCTCAAGGTGACCAAAGTCCCCAGCTTCCACCTCAACCAGCTGAAGACCCTCTGCTCATACAGGTGAACCTGGGCGGTGGCGGGGCAGGGTCGGGGGGTGGGGGGGGAGCCGGGGCTCATACCGCCCCCTGTGCACAGCTATGCTGAGCTGCTGGGCATCGAGTGCCGGGGCAGCTCCACCCTGGAGCTGTCGCTGAAGAGCGAGCAGCTGGTGCTGCACTCGGCGCGGGCGAGCGCCATCAAGGCCATGGTTGAGCTGTTCCTGCGTGAGCTCAGGAAGGCAAGTGCGGCGGGGCAGGGGGCGCTGCGCTGGGGGGCCTGGGGCCCGGTCGGGGGTCTTGGCCCGGCTGCATCCAGCTGGCTGCATTCAGGGCTGTCAGCCAAGCTCCCTCAAGCCGCCAGTGGGGGGGCTGGGGTTCAGGCCGTGGGAACTCTGGAGTGTGGGGGGCATGAGGCCACCAGGGAGAGCAGGAGGGGCAGGTGGGCTCCCTGGCTCCCTGCCTGCTCACCGTCCCGCCTGCAGGACTCCGGCTATGTCATCGCCCTACGCAGCTACATCACCGACGACCACAGCCTCCTGAGCTTCCACCGTGGGGACCTCATCAAGCTGCTGCCGGTGGCCACCCTGGAGCCCGGTATCGCTGCGGGCAGGCGGGGCCGCGCTCGGGGAGGGCAGCGCACGGCGGAGCCGCCCAGGGGCAGGGGCCGGGGGGCTGAGGCGCTGTCCCTGGGTGCCTTCCAGGCTGGCAGTTTGGCTCCACTGGCAGCCGCTCTGGACTCTTCCCTGCCGACCTCGTTCAGCCAGCGGCGGCTCCAGACTTTTCCTTCTCGCCTGAGAGGAGCGGCCGGCACCAGAGTCAGCTGCAGCCCAGGGAGCCGGGGCTGGCTCCCTGGGACGGGGCCGTGGAGGTGAGGAAGACGGGAGAGGCCGAAGCGCGGCCCGACTAGGCGTCGAGGAGGAAAGGGCTCAATTGCCCCTGAGCGGCCAGGACCACCTGCTGCCGGGCGGGAGCGCTTGGCCTGACGCTGCCCCTGCGTCTCCCGACTTCCTGCCTTGTCTCCCCAGCAAGAGTGTGAGCTCCTTGCGGGCAGGGGCTGGCCCCGCGCGCCGTGTTCGCTCGCAGCGCCGAGCGAGCTGCTGTCCTAGGAGATGCTCAATAAACGCCTCTTGACCTCCCTGGCTTCTGGTGGTGTGCTCACTGCTGCTGCCCTGGCTGCGCCTCTTGGGCTGGGCTGGGGGCTGGGCAGTGCCCCTGGACAGGCCAGTGGGCACGCGGGTGGCATGAGGTCTCCTGTGCCCCCAGCGCCATGTCCGCCCCTGGAGCCAGGCACACAGTGAGGACTCCATCGCCTACGCCTCCCTGTCCACCGACTCCCACAACTACACCATGCAGGAATTCGCCCTGTGCCACTTCCGGAAGCCCCAGGCCTTGTGAGTGCCCGGGACCCACCCTTCTGCCTGCCTGTCCTCAGTCTCCCTGAGCTCAGCCACCGGGCCAGTGCTCTTGCACCCTCCCTGCACAACCCACAACCTGGGATGGGGGCTGGAGGGCCGAGCAAGCGGGGCTGTCCTTCCTTCTCCTGCCTCAGGCTGGACCAGACAGATGGACTTGCTAAGGACATGGCCATGGCCAGCCTGGTACAGTACACCAAGGTGAGGGGGACAGGTGGGGAAGGGTCGAGCCTGCCCTCTGGGGGTCCCTGGGGGCCCTTGGACCCATAATCCAGTCTCTTTGGCCACAGGCTCCCATTCAAGAATCACTCATCAGCCTCAGTGATGAGGACACAAACAAGCAGGCTGTGGAAAGCTTCCGGGGTGAGTGACCACAGCATCCTGGGTCCCCGTGTCTGTGCTGCCTCGGACCTAGGCACCAGGTCACCTTCTTGCCTTGGGTTTGTCAACTGAGGGAAGCTCACTGGTGGCTACCAAACCCCCACAGCCCTCACCTACTTCTACTCACACCCAAGGGTGGTGGGTCGCATGGAGCCTGGGCAGGAAGGCAGTGCTACGTCCAGCTGGCTATGTGCTGTATGCAGCCACAGGTGCCCCCGGAACCTCTCTGAGCCGTGTCCTCACTGGTAAAGCGGAGACTGCTTTACCTGCCTCACATGCGTTTTTGCAAGCCAGGCATGAGATGACAGGGAAAGCCCTGTCTAGCAAGGGCATGCGCCACAGCCAGGCCCCCAACCCAGCTCACCATGCTTCTCATCCTGCCTGCAGTTCTGATGCAATTTATGGGGGACCAGCCTAAGCCCCGGGGCAAGAATGACTTGGAGCTCCTTTATGAGCTGCTGAAGGTAAGCAAGAGCTTGCGTGCTGAAAGCTGCAGGGAGACCGTGTGCCCTGAGGATCTGTTCCTGTCCTCCCGCCTGGGCCTGTTTGCCACCCCTTCCCGGGATGTAAGCGCCAGAGGAGGTTATTGCAATGATCACAGGTGAGGGATGGTGCTGGCCAGGCCCAGCGGTAGCAGCAGAGGGAAGATGCGGAGCAACAGGATTTGCTGTGAATTATATGTGGTGTGTGACAGAGAGGAGCCAGGGATGTCGCTGAGGCCTTGGCCAGAGCAATGATCGTCTTCCATATGGAGGTGTAAGGAACAGGTCTGGGTTGATGCAGGAATCTGTTTTGGAATCCTGAAATGTGAAGTTGGGTCTTCCAAGGGGGGCGCCTGGGTTCAAGCGAGAAGTCTGCTGGCACTGGTAGTCCTCAGCAAGTGGGAGCGGCTGAGCTCACCGGGGCGGGGCGTGGAGGCACGGATCCCAAGGGCGCTGCACCCCCTGAGGTCAAGGATAAAGGGAGCCAGCAGAGAAGGCAGGTGAGCGTAGCCCATAAGCAGATGAAGATAGTGACGTAGAGAGTGGCCAGTCGGGCACAAGCTGTGTCAAAGACCCAGAGATGGGCCCCCATCCGAAGCCAGCAGCAGGATCTCTCCTTGACTTCAGCTCCCGTGCCACCCTGTCCCCTGCTCTTCTGTCCCCACAGCTATGCCGGGAGGAGAACCTCAGGGATGAGATTTACTGCCAAGTCATCAAGCAAGTCACCTGTCACCCTCAGCCGTGAGTATGCAGGGCCAGGGTGAATGGCGGAGGGCAGCCTGGGGCCACGGCGTGGTCTGGCCAGCCTGAAGCCCAGCTTTCCACCCTGTAGGGAACACTGTACCCGTGGCTGGAGCCTCCTCAGCCTCCTCACGGGCTGCTTCTCCCCGTCAGCCACGCTGATGCCCTATGTGACCAAGTTTCTGCAAAATTCGGGCTCAAGCCAAGGTGCCTTATGGGAGGGACTTCCAGGTTGAGGTTCAGCAGCTTTGGGGAGGGGTGTGGAGAGGCCCACCCCAGCCTGCTTCCCCTCTGCAGAGCTGGCCCGGAACAGCCAGGAGCACCTGCAGCGCACAGTCAAGTATGGGGGGCGCCAGCGGCTGCCCTCCCCGGGCGAAATTCAGGCCTTCCTGGTACTGGGGGCAGGGGTGGCGGAGGGTACACGAGGCTGGGCATGATAGGACTCCTGGGTGTGGTCAGGGAGTTGGGGCCTCTGGCCACTGATGGACTGACCCCTAACCTGCTTCCACAGAAAGGGCAAGGAATGCGCTCCCTCCTAATTCACCTGCCAGGGGGTGTGGACTACAGAACTACTATCCACACTTTCACGGTGAGCATGGGGTCAGTGAGACACAGGAAAGCTGCGGCACCAGTTCTGGGGACCCACCCAGCCTCCCGTCCCCCCACCCATCACAGCCCCCCACCTATATGCCCAGGTGGCGGCAGAAGTGCTGGAGGAGCTGTGTCGGCAAATGGGCATCACAGACCCCCAGGAAATGCAAGAATTTGCCCTCTTCCTCATCAAAAAGGAAGGTGAGTCTCTTGCCTGGGGAGGGAGTGGGGCCAGGCTGGATTCCAAGAGGTGGCTCATCTGCTGGTTGTGTGGCCATGAATGAGACAAACTCCTGTGCTGGGGTGGGCAGGGCTGGCCCTGGAGGTCAGGGTGGGCTGTGGAACTGGGCTCCCCACACAGGCGAGCTGGTGCGGCCCCTGCTGCCCCACGAGTACCTCAACAGCGTGGTGGAGCAGGACACAAGCCTGCACAGCCGGCGGCTCATCTGGGAGACCCCACTGCATTTCGACAATCCCATCTACATCACCACGCACTACAAGCAGGTCAGCTGCCACCCCCACCCCGGGCTGCACGCAGCCTACAGGTCGCTTGACCCAGGGCTGCAGCTTGCAAACGAGCCCCTGCCTGGGTGGGGGACCTCCAAGTCTCCCCCCTCGCAAGGAGAGATGGTGACAGGACCAGACTTGGGCCCCAGGAGCCACCACCACGTGGGAGCTTTGGGCACAGCGGGGGGGGGGGGGGGGGGGGGGGCTCTGCTCACTGCTGCCCCCTCTCAGGTGCTGCGGGATTACCTACGGGGGAAGCTGTTGGTCAACCCCCAGGCAGACACCCAACTCGCCAGGCTGGCTGCCCTGCAGCACCGCAGCCAGGACCAAGAGGACTACTCGGAGTGAGTGAGCATGGCTCCCCACCTCCATCCACCCTGTCCCTGGGGGTGTGGAGGTCTACCTCAGCACATACCCCAAGGGCCTCTCCTTCAGCACCCCCACCCCCCACCCAGCCCCCCAAGGTCAAGGCCACTCAACTTATACCTTCCACAGCCTTAACCTGATAGTCCTGGAGCAGAGGAGGCTGACCTCCCCACCCCATGTTCCTCATGGGCAGGGCCCACACCTCACTCATAAATTTGGATCCCCAGTCTCACCCCCAGTAGCCCCTGCTCATTTATTTAGCACCTGCTGTACACCCAGCCTTGACTGACCAGTCTGTCCTAGGCAAGACATGCTGAACTACTTGCCAAAGCCGCTGCGAGGGCACGTGAACATACCTATCATAAAGAAACTGATAGACCAGGAGCTGAGGCAGCTGCAAGTCTACAACTCCCAGGAGGCACAGATCAGCTTCATTGGTGGGTCTGGGCCTGGGAGTTACAGGGGCTGAGGCAGGAGGCCCAGGAAGGCACGGGTGAAGGTGGAGGGGTGAGGAAGCTTCTCTACCTGCCCTGCCCCTCACATCCACCGTGGGGGCCAAGTTGAGCAGGTCCCAAGGCCCGGATGGCCGGAACACCTATCCTGGCCCCTCCCTTCCCAGAGGCTGTGAGCCAGCTGCCCCTCTTTGGCTACACTGTCTATGTGGTGCTGCGGGTGAGTCAAATGGCCCTGCCTGGACCCAGCCTCCTGGGACTGAACCACCAGCATCTCATCGTCATGGACCCCTGCAGCCAGGTGGGCCAGGCTCCTGCCCCAGTGCTGGCCGGAGCACCCCTGCGCCATATTCAGGGGAGGGGTCACCATGGGTGAGAGGAGAGAGACCAAGCTCTGCTGTCTCCACGGCCCCAGAAACAGTGCTGCTCCATCACCCTGAAGGACCTGCACCGGCTCCACCTGCTGAGCCCCCTGGAGAGTGAGGGACCCCCTGGCCTGGAACTCAACTATGGCTCTGCCGACAACCCCCAGACCATCTGGTTTGAGCTGCTGAAGGTGAGTGGCCAGGGCCTCTGATAACACCCTGGCGAGGCAGGCGTGCCTGACCCAGGTGTTCCCGGAGCCTGGGCCCAGGCCTGTGGCTCGGGTGTGGTGTGGGCCAGGGCAGAGGTGGGGGCACACCGGGGAGCCCTGTCCTCACATGTGTGCCTGTTCCCCGGGCAGGCCCACGAACTGATGCACACCATCGTCTTCCTGACGGACAGAGGCCTTCCTTCCAAGTAGAGGCCGAGAGGAGTGGGGGAAGGGATGGAACAAGGAAGGGGCCCCTCCCAGGTCCAAGTTTGACTGGGAAGGTCTCTCTTGGGTGCTGTCAAGCCGTTGGTTTGGACTCCCCACTTGGCTGTTCTGGAACCTGCCACAGCTTCTGGCCCATGTGGAGGCCACAAGGCAGGAGCTGCTACAATGACGTCTACTGAGAAAGAGCAGCAGGATCCCCCCTGGGGGGCCCAGGTGGGCACTGCAGGGAACTCACTTGGGCATCCAGTGCTGCCCAGGCTGGAGGGATGCCCACCCGGCCCCATGCTCAATGTAAGCATGAATCCAGGCCTCAGAGAAGCAAACTCTGCAGAAATAAAACTCCTAAGAGAAAAAGGCTGTGTTTTGGAAGGTGGTGTGTGTGTCAAAACAAACAGGATTTTATTTCTCTGCTAAATCTCGGCCGGCTCAGCCTTCCTGACCCAGGAACTGAGCAGAGAGCAAGGCCTGGCTGCTGCCCTCCTCCCGAGCTCTGCACCTGGAGCCAGGCTGGAAGCTGGCATCACCAGGGAAAGGGGTCGTGGGTCAAGGACCCGAGGCCAGCAGGGCTCTTCCTGAGACAGCCCAAAGCCTTGGACAGGGGGCCTCGGCTTGGTCTACAATTTGTCAAGTACAAGCGGTACACAGACCACTCCTTCCTCCTGTTCCCCTGGCAGCGGCCACCCCACCCCACCCCCTTCTAATCTGGTGATCTGGTTCAGAAAACCCAGCCCAGAGCGGTAGGGAAGCAAGGAGAAGATGACCCGAGACCTTGCAGGCAGAGTGGCTGGCCTCTCGCCTCGATCTGGAAAGAGTCTAGCGCTGTCTCCAAAGCAAGGTATGGATCCTGAGGAAAATGACGCCCCGACAGCTGCAGGCTTTCCTACAGCTGAGGCTCGGGGAGCACTCTGGCCCTGGTGGGCAGTAGCTGGTCATCTCTGTGGGTCACACAGGCCATGCCAGTCAGCTTCACTCTCGCACCGGGCCCGACCGTGAAAAAACTGCTTGATGAAAGTCTGGGCCTCTTCCTTCACTACAGATTCAGGAAGGCAGAAATGAGGGCCAGTAACCTCCCCACCACCAAGCCCCGAGAGCACCCCCTGGCCTGGTGAGGTGGGCACTCACCACTCCTTCCAGGAGAGGCCTTCTGAGTCAGCGAGTGTGAGAGGTGGCGGGCGAAGGCTTTAAACAATTCCTGGAGGCAGAAGGTGACAGGAGCCAAGGGCATGGACCCCTGCGCTGCCCCCTGCCAATGGCCCTCGGCCATGAACCAAGGCAAGGTTAGCCTGCTTCTGCCCTGCCTCGCCCTCGGCTCCACCCCCTGACCCCACTGCACCCAAGGGCCCAGGCCAGAGCAGAACCCACCCACCTACCCTACCTTGGATGCAAACTTGCCCTCCTTGTAGAAAGGGGTCAGGCATTTGACCACAACATTTGCAGCCTCCTTAAGAGAGATGCCAGGGGCTGGGAGAAGGCAGGAGCCTTGGGCCATGGGGTTCAAGGTGTCCTGATTCCAGGCCGGGACGCTGTCCTTGGCCTCAGCTAAGACGGAGGCATTGGCTGAGGGGCGAGGCCTCTTCTGAGTCTGGTTCTCTAGGTTCTCCTGTGTCGGACGAGAGTGGAGAGTCACTCCTGGACTCCCTGTCAGTGGCCCCACCCGTCATTCTAGAAGACTGGGCCTCAGCATCCGCTGGCTACCTCCAACCTGTGCCATCTATCCCTGGGATATAAAAAGAGATGATCTTCCCCCAAACCCCTAGTCCAGAGAAGAACAGATAGCAGCCTGGTCTGCAGGCCTCCTCCCCTGTGGCCTTGTCCCTGTCAGTACCTGCTGGGGTCTGGGCCGCTTGCCCCTGGGGGTCTCCTCTGTGGGGATGGGCTGGCCTTCAGGGGACCCCTGGTCTCCAAGTGTGCAGGCTCTGGCCAGAGGGGAGAGTAGGTGTGAGAGCTCCAGCCACCGGCCACACCCTCAACTCTGTCCGCCCAGCACAACGCAGCCCAGAAAGGGACAGAGCTTCAGAGGCCCAGTTAGCAAAGAGGATTCCTTAGAATTTCAGAACTAGCAGGGCCCTTACCTTGGCCTCTCCCTGGTACACTCCTTGGTCTGGGGGTGCGTAGCCAAACACCCCAGGGCTCCATCCTCCTCCCCTGCGCACTTCTCTGGGGCTGCTGGGGGTCCCCGCATTCCCTCACACGAAGGGCCAGGGCCGGCATCTTCCGCCCCTGGGGCTGAGGTGAGGGGGGACGGGCTCTTGGCCCTTAGGCAGAAGCGGGTGATGTTCTGAGAATCCTTGAGGGCCGCTGCGGCTAGGAGCTGCTGCTTCTTACTGGCCCGGGCCTTGGCAAGGGGACCACCCTTGGAGGGGCTTTTCCCCATCCTCTCAGGGGAGGATCCTCCACAATGAACACTGCTTCCAGAAGCCTCTGCTCTGGGCCCAGGGAGGGCCTTGCTGCAGTCCTCATCCTGGAGGCCACAAGGCTGGCTGGGGGGCTCTCGCTCACCTCCCTGCACAGGCTGGGGGGCTCGCTCCTCGGCCTGAGTCTTCTCCATCAGCTCAGTGGCTGTCTGAAATGGGCAGGAGCCCCTGGGGAAACCAGCTCCCACCCGCTTAGGTTTGAGCTGTGAAGAGAAGAGAAGGTTCTGACTCCCAACCCCCCTCAAAGGCACTCTCTGTGATCCATGAATGGCTGAGTTGGTGGGCTCTGGGGAATGGAGGAGGGAGACACTGGGCAGGACACTGCTGGGGGTCAGATTGAGGAGAGAAGAGCCGTGGGGGCTGCAGAGGTGGAGGGGACGTGGGCAGGAAAGCTGGAGGGCCTGCTGCAGGGCACCTAGGGCCAGGACCACCAGGAGAGGGCAAGTGCTTACACCCTGGGTAAGGACAAAGGAAGCAATGCCTGTCCCAGAGCCAGGTTTTGGGGGGATGTCAGGATGCCTGCTCACCGAGTACACCTGGGAGGCTGGCCGGATGTCATACTCAGTGGGCTCTGGGGGCTGGGCATGCATACTGCAACTCCTGGTATTGCTTTCCACATTGTAGAGCTGCCCATCCTTGGAGGCTCTGTGGATCTCAGCCACCTGAGTCAGGGAAAGGCAGAGATGTCATAACCTCCACGAGCTTCTGAGAGCCCCAACCCAGGCTTTCCACAAGTGAGCTTCTGGGACTCATGGCTGCAAGTAAGTGGACACTGGACAAGTTCTAGTCCTGACACAGCTGGCTAGAAACATCTCCAGCCAGCAAAGAAGGGCGGTCAGGCCCCCTCTGTGTGAGTGGCCTCCCAGCAGGGCAACCACACAGCCCGGAAGGGTATGGGGGCTGGCTCTTCCACCCCAACCCAAAAGTACACCCTGCCCAGGGCCCACCTTCTTCAGCACGCTGGCCTTGTACAGGTTGGCCATCTTGGCATTTCGGAACATCTCATGTTCCAGCTCCACAGCCTTGGCCTGGAGATCAGGGCTGAGGGAATGAACACAAGGCATCAGGCGGGCCTGAGCCCTTTCTGTTGAGCTCCTATGGGATTCTCCCTGGGGACCCTGGAGATGGCTTCAGGGCCTGGTGGGAATGGCCTTGGGCATAGGGATTCCAACTCGGACTCCAGGCACCCTGTGGCTTTCTGTCCAGCAGGCACTGGCAGCCCCTCAGCCCCTCAGCCTGCCCCCTGGTGGGGCTGTGAGACCTGCAGCCACTGGGAAGGGATGAGACATGATCCGGGGAGAGGGTGACCAAATAAGCCAGGAGGGATGGGGGTTCGTTCTTGTGGTCTACAAGGAACAGGGGCCTCTTTGGCCCCTGTGACCTGGGACACTCACCCATGGGTGGTACTTGTGGCCTGGCAGTTACTGCTCAGAGCCTCCTCCAGAAGCCCCAGGCAGTGCTCACGGGCCTACACAGGGGAGGGAAGTTGGTCACTTAGGCCTCAGGGTTGGGGAAGGAGTCAGGGGGGCAGGTGTGGGTAGCTGCCCACTGCTTACCTTCACAGTGAGTCTAGGGATCTTCCTGCTAGAAGCCTCTTTCAGGGGACAGTCCTCATCTGGGGGGAAGAGGGATAGGTCCTTTCACTCTACCTTCTGCTTTCTGGAGTCCCCAGCCCTCCCCCCAAGGCCCCTGGGGACATTTCTGTACTGACCTGGGGGTACAAATTCTTCTATCTTGGGGTCTTTGCCCTGGAGGATGACATGAAGCGCCTATGAAGCACCTTGCTTGGCTGTAGAACAGCCCCCAGTCCAGTGCCAGGGCAGGGGCTGAGGGAGTATGAATGGAGCGCCACTTGGGACCCCATCAGGCCCCCAACCCCCTTCACCTTGCGTAGGCTCATCTGTTTCTGGTAGAAGAGATTCCATTCCCGCTTGTGGGCCTCGTCTCTGCCCTCGTCCCCACTGCCTCCAGAACCTTCATCATACCTAGGGGACAGGTGAGGTGTAAGCAGCCCCGGACCTGGGCTCTGCCCTCCTGTCATGCTTCTCTGGTGGGGTACTGATGTTTCCAATAGGCTGGCAGCTAGGAGCAACACCAAGGTCCTGGCTGGCTCTGACATAGCCCACGGGGACAGGGAGTGAACGATGACCCTGGGGCGCCATTGGTCTGGCCCTGGCACCAGGAGGAGAATACCAGCCTATCTGCAGTGGCTTGGGGACCCCTGACTTCACAGTCCCTCACCTGCTGAAGCCCCCATAGCCGCGACGGCCTCCCTCATACAGCTCAGGGTCAAAGCCATTCCCCTGGGAAGGCCCGATGCAAGTCTTATTCCAGCTGCTGCTGTGCTCCAAGGCATCCAGTCGCTTCCGCAGGGCTGCAGGGTCCCGGCAGTGGTCACAGCCCTTGGTGCAGGCAGGGGGCGCATCCCCAAAGTACTTGGCAATGGCAGCATGGCGGCACCTGGCGGAGGCAGCACAGCAGAGGCAAAAGGTGAGGAACCTGGGCAGGCTAGTGTTCATTTGCCCACTCCCTAAACTCTGGCTGAGGAGCATTACATGTGGGCACCACACTCAGTATCACACACCTCATGCTGTATGAGCCTATCAAGGCATCACGTGGTCACCCATTTTACAGACGACAACAGTGAGGTGAAGGAGCTTTCCCAAGGTCATACCCCACAAGCAGAGGAGCCAGGCTATGAGCCCCATTCTGTCCTGCTTCGCTACAGGTTGCTGTTCTAGGTCCTGGCCTCCTGCTCTCTACTCTGTCCTCTGGCGGTGGGGTGTCCTGGGAATAGCTTCGGCTCTGGGTACAGATGCTGACTCTGCTGCTGAGGCTGCATCCTTGGGGAAAGCATTTGATGGCTCAAAGCCTATACATTCTTGCCTGTGAAACGATGCGAGAAGAGCACTGGCTCCTCTGGCCGTGCAGGGCTGGGGGAGACGGCGCTCTGAGGCACCGCGCACAGCGTCTGGCACACAGTGAGCTCTCATTACTCTTCACCCTTGCCCGGAGGCGGAGGAGGGAAGAACCAGCACAAGGTGGCCCTACCCCAGACTCGGAACCCTGTCCCGCTTCTACCTCTTGGTGACCTTCTCTGTCCCCAAGAAGACCGCCTGCACACACAGCCCGGGGCTGGAGGACCGCCCAAGAGCAGAAACCAGCAGCTCTGAGGACTGGCATTGTATGCTGGTCCCTGGTGAGGGCAGTGAGATCAGCCCTGACAGAAGTCTCATCACATCTCCCGGTGCCTCAGCCCTGCCACAGCCCCTTGCTGTGCCAGACTCCAGCTGTCTCTCCTAGGACTCTCAGGATGGGGACACAGTTGGTCCTCGGGGCAGCTGCAGAGGCCCCTGGAGGGGCCACAGATCAGGGTCCTTGCAGAGGGCCAGTCTCGCTATGGAAATGTGGCATGGGATAGGGGAGCCCAAGAGATTGGGCAGCAGAGGCAGGGCTGTCCAGGTGCCACATCCCGAGGACAAGAATAGGTGGCGGCACTCTCTAACCAGAACACCGCCTGGAACTGCAAGAAACTCTTTGAGGAGCTGAGACCCTGAGGGCTTGTTACACAGGCCCTAAGAAGTGAGGTCTGGGTGCCTTGTTTAGAGAATGCAGCTCTGAGGGGCAGGAGGTGGCAAGGAGGCCCAGGCGGCCAGCAGAGGGCACTGCTCCCACCACTCGGAAAATGAACGTGTGGCTGCTTCCGTTGCCAGTCTGAGTCCACAGAGCGGCGGCCTGTCCAGCCTCTGGGAGGCTCTGGCATCCAAGTGGTGTGGCTACACGGCTGGCTTCCTTCCCCCCACCCTCCCTCAAGCCCGGACTCACTGGGGTTTTGTGCTCACACTCAAAGGGCTCCATTGAGAGCTCACAGATGCGGGCTAGGGTCAGCTCCTGTCCTGCTCCGGGCACAGCCTGGTCTGCTGGGGTGGCACGACCAACCAAATGTCAAAGGGCCCTGCCAGCCACTGAGCTCTGGAGCCCGTCCCTGATGGCCAGGGTCAGGCGTGCAGAGCCGGCCCCAGCAAACACCCTTTGGGAAGAATGAGATCAGTAGTGTCCCCCCTCCTCCTGGGGCTGAGGAACACCAGGCACTCCACAGGCAAGCAAGCCAAGAGCAGGGTACTCTCAAGTCACCCCCAGCATGCCTCCCTAGGGGGCTGGCCTTGTGGGTGGTCCGGCAGCTCCCCCACCAGTCCCTTTCTTTCCTAGGAGGGACCAAAGGGCGGGACCATCCAGGGAGTCTCCAGAGAGGCAGTCTCCAGAGAGGCAGGTTCGCTAGGTCAGGGGGGATGGGTCCAAAGCCTTCCTGAGGGTAGGGAGGGAGCCAAAGAGCTGGGAGTGCTGCTTGGCCTCCCTCCCTTCCCCGCTCTACTGCTCAGGTGGAGCCTCCCAGAGGGCATCTTTGCCAGGGAACAAGAGAGCCGACCTCCTCTTTTATCAGCTCCCAGCCCAGGCCCAGCCCACGATGGCTTAGCACACACCCGCCAGGAGGGAGAGGAGAGGAAGAGGAGGAACCGAAGAGACCTCCCAGGGGCAGACTCCCAGGAGTCTGAAGCCACCCGCCAAGGTCCCAGCAGGGATTCCCTTGCCGGGCAGGGGCAGCGGTGGCACAGGCTCCCCAGCTTCAGTGGCCGGCCCCCGTGTAATTTGACACTTGGATCTCCAGGACGACCAACAACAAAAAAGCTGAGGCCGAGACAGCAGCTGGCTGTCAGCAGCCAGGAGCTCCACACGCTCTGAGGAAGGCGCCCAGAAGCGGGTCAGGAAAGAGGCATCCGAGAAGGAAGGAAGAGGTGGTGCCCTGGCCAAGGAGAGGCACGGGAGGCTGCTGGGCTCCCCAGCATCTGCGCTTGCCCCCCAGCCCAACACCTGAGTTCCTAGGTGAGTGGTGCCGGCCACAGGGGATAGGACGGGGTTAGGGGAAGGCAGCCAGGGTCCCCTGCCTCAAGGGTGGAGAGCCACCAACTACCTCCAACACAGAGGTTCACAGGGCTGCACTTGGGCACAGTCTCCAGACAGCCTCGTTTAACCCGGGGCTCTCCTTTCTCTCCCAGCCCTGGGGGACACCGGCTGGGGCTGCAGCTCTGTGCTCAGAGTGCTTTCGGCTTGCTGAGCGGGCAGAGGGGCCCCAAGTGCCTGCTTACTCTGCAAGTTAGTTTAAGCTTTTTCTATTCAGGAGGCTTAAACAAGGGATTTGGCTGTCCTGGCTTGGGAGAGAGCATTTGCCTGCCCGCTGAGCCTCCCTTTTTCCTGGGATCAACGCAGAGCCCTCTGTGTGCCTGCTTTCTCCCTGTAGAGGCATGTGAGGGCAGGGTCTGCCCCGCCAGTTCATGCCCCCCAGGAACGTGGCAGGACCCGTGGCAGCTCTGCCCATTGGTGTCCTTCATCAGCGCGGCAGCTACAGCCTCTGGTGAGGGGCTTGGCCCACTCACTGCCAGGTGTCCTCAGCTCAGAGCTAAGCCCAGGTGCTCCTCCCTGGGCCCACTTGGAATCCTGTGCACTCCCTATCCACCCCGAATGTTGCGCCAGAAGCATGAGCGCCTGACTCTGAACCCAGGGTGGGGTGGGGAGAAGGCAATGATGGTGAAGCTGAGGCTGGTATTTGGCCCTCTGCTGCCCCTGGAATGCTGAGCCCAAGATGTCTCTTCAGGCAGCACTGGGAGCGGCCCCCTTGGGCAGGCCCCCATGAACCGAGGATGCCTATGCCTCCTGCCTCCCCATCCCCACACTAGGGTTAAAATCTTCCTCCCCTGTCCCCCAGAGGTTTCCCCCAAAGCAAACAGGCTGGTATCTACTTAGAAAGAAAAACAACAATCCAAGGAAAAGTGGAAACCAAGGATCAGTCCAAGTGTTCTTGGCTCAGCAGAGGCTGTGGGGTTTGGCCTGGGTTGGTGGCTGGAGAGACTAAAAGCCCCACAGCAATGGGCCATGCATGGCAGAGAGGGGACAGGCACTGGTGTGTGTTGGGAAGCAGGGGGAGGGCTGGGTGAAGGCAGGGAAGGGCACAATGGCGAGCCCAGGGCTACCCCTGCTGGCTCTGATCTGTAACACAGCCTAGGCAGGGGTGGTGGGGGACACTAGGACTGAGACAACAGAGTGCTTGCACCACAGGACATAGGAGGATGGGGTCCCAGTGAGCACAGATGCTGAGCCAGGACAGGCACAGAGCTGGAATAGAATGGGAACCATCACTAGCAGCAAGAAGTGCCCTCTCCAGTCCTGCAAAGTCACGGGGCTAGGGAAGCACGATAGCTCTGGGTTCAAGCATCTACTTCCCACAGCAACTTAGAGCCAAGTAGCAAAGGGCAAAGTCTGAAGGCCTGATGCAGCACTCAGTGGAAATCTCTGCCTTACCGGTCAGGCCTCCAGACCCTGTAAACCTGCCACGACCATCAGTTTGCCTTATTAGAGCTGTTTCTTAAACAAGACGATGCCCTATGGGGCAAGAGTGGCTGCAACCCACCATGACAAAATGAGAGGCAGAGCAAGAAGCCCTTGGGGCCCCGAGCCATCAGCACGGCACTTATCAGTCATAGGCAGGCCCGCCTGCTGCCTGGTCTCTTCCACAAAGGGCCTCTGGAGTTGGAGTATCAGTTTTGCAAGGAGGAAACAGGGTAGCTTCAGTACCAAGCAGCAGCTGCCTAGCCTGCAGGATGCCCGCATGTTCTGTCACAGGGTTCTCTGTGCCAGGAGATGCCACACAAAGGAATGTTTTCTGGTCCCTGCAGCTCCGCCAGCCTTCATCTCTGCCCAGCTCACTTTCCCCCTCCACTGGCTGCCATTTCAGCCACCGTGTACCATCCAAAGGCTCCAAGAAAGGCCAGGCGGACAGTCAAGACTGCTCTGCCTTCCTGGGCCGTGGGAAGCAACTTGCTTTGGCTGCCTCCAACCGATGCACTCTGGAGCACAGGGCCGGGAGGGACTCTGATTTCCCTGGTTCACAGGCAGAAGTACAGTTTTGGAAGGAGAATGGATGACCCTCCTATCTCCTTGAGATAGACCAGAAAGATATATGCGATCATTAGTACCTGCTCTGGGCTTCCCTGTCTTCCTCCCTCCAACCCTGGGAAAGTAAAAAGGATGAGCAGCAGCCAGCCTCAGAGCACCCACTTTCCCTGGGCTACAGCTGGGAACACTGACAGATTGGGATTCCCTACAGAGCAACGGCTGAGGAACATACTGCACGGTCACCTGACGACTGCTGGTTATATTGAGCACCAGGCGTCAGGCACCCCCCCCCCCCCAAGGCCTCGCTTTAAATAGCCCACTGGGAAGAGTGCCTGGGACCTGCTGGAATGTGCCTCCTCCCTCTTAGGAGAACAAGGCCCCTCCAGCTCCCACAGTCCCCACTAAGGTTTATTCTGTTCAGGCCCAAGCTGGAAATGGCAAAATGTCATCCACCTAATGAGGAAAAAAAAGGGAGTTCCCCTTCAGGCTTCGGGGCAGAACCGTGGTTGTCCAATGGCCCCACTGCAGATCACAGCACAGACAAAATCAGTGAGCAGCCCTGGGTGAGACCCCAGGGCTGGGACACCTTGTTAATTCAGGTCACCAGAGAGGCCCTGGGCTCAAAGGCACAATGCCATCCATGGGCCCACGGCCTGCCACTGGTGTGGACTGACATTCCTCTCAGAGTGGGGCCCAGGTCATCTGGGTGTGACTCTGCAGCATCTTGATTTCACAATGCCCAGAGGATGGCCCACTTCAGAGCCAAAGCTTCTGACCAACAAAGCCCACCTTTCCGGCACAACAGAGCAGCCTTGGCCCAACCTTTGTCCTCCACTCTGGAGATCACACGCCTCAGGCTGACCGTGTCTCCACACCATGTCTTGCTCACAGGCAAAGGCCTCCCCTCCACAATCCCTCCCTGGGTCTTTGGACATGGAAACAAGTGAAAAAACTGCCTTTGCCCAGCTGGCCTCCACCTGCTTCCTCTTTCAAGGAGTCTCTGATGGCTACATTAGGCAATGCAGGCACAGAGCCAACCAGGCTGAAGAAGCCAGACAAACGTAGATGAAGGGGGCAGAGAGAAAAGGTGCCCAACTCCTGAGCCCTGTGCAAACTCTCTGCTGGGGCTTTGGCTGGCACCTCTGTTCCCTCAGGAATGAGACCAGCAGGCAGGCTACTGTACTACTGGAAACATGGGGATTGGGGATGCCCAGAGAGGCCCCAGAATGAGAGGGCCTCTTGGTGAACCTGAGACAGACATGCAAGATCTGTTCCCTCACTGACAAGTCACATGTGGTTCTCAAAGAACAGGTATGGCCCTGGCCTGGGGGGATGTGCCTGAATAAAAGCAGTGTTCATTTCCAGACTCATGAATGTGGAATGGGGCTGATCGTGCAGAGCACAACAGCTTCCAAAAGGCTCTGGAGCCGTGGTCCCTGCACTGGGCCCAATGCATGGACAGTGCCCTCAGTAGGCTGCTCTGTGGGCTGACTTACCTTGGCAGCCAGAGAGCAGGCTGCCTAAGACAGGCCTCCACGAGAGACAGCGTGCGGTAGCAGGGGGAGCCTGGCCAGGCCCTTGTCCTGCTGTGTGACTCCAGAGGAACCACTCTCGCGGCTCTGTTTCCATATGTAAAGGGAGACAGGAATGGATGACTCGTGGCATTCTAGGATCTCGTGCCTCTTAGTATACTTGGAAACTGGGATCTTGATCTCCTTTGCAGAAACATGCTAACCCTGGGGTGGGGCGTGAGAGAAGACAGGAGGATCTAACTCCAGGAGCCTCCCACTTCTGACAGGAAACCTTCTAATCCTGATGGACCCACCATCTGCCTACTACCCTCAATATCACTTAAAACACACCTCCATCTCCAGCCTGCCCCAGCACCTGCCTTCACCTCACACACCACAAACATCCAGGGATCGAAGGACACAGATGAAACTCCCCAACGGTGTCTGAGGAGGATCTCTGACAGTGTACAAGGGGGTACGACTGCCCTCAAAGGCTTTCTTGATGCTCCTACAATGGCCAGACCCCAGGCAGAGGGGAATCACATGTGCTGGGCACCAATGTGTGCCAGGATCTGTGCTGGCTGCCACTGTGCTTCCAAGTGTCAACCCTCCCAATGGCTGCAAAGGATGGGCATCTCCTCTTACGTAAAATGAGGAAAAGAGACTCAGAGAGACAGAGTGACACGTCCATGTCACAAAACTGCAAAAGGGGCAGGCAGCATCAAATGAATGTTCTTTAGAGGGCAGCTGACCAAACGAGAACAGTTACCTTGTGGAAGAGGAGACACAGGGGGCATGTGCCAGTTGCCGTCTAGGTCCTGAAGGACCATGAGGCCGAAGAGGAGTAGAAGTGTCCTATGTGACCCTAGGTGGGACCAAAGAGGTCAGGAGGAAGTCCCAATTTCCAATGATGAGCTCCAAGAAGGAAGAAGGAAGGCTGCCAGAGCAGCTGGGACTCCCTACCTCACCTAGAGGGGCTCAAGCCAAGGCTGCACACCAGAAGGAATGCAGAGAGCCAGATACAAGGTAGAGGCTTCAAGCAGACAGCCTTCAAGGCAGTTTGGAGACAGCTCTACTGTGGTGGTAGTACCAGCAATGACCAGCTTCCAAGACTACAGCCATCTCGGGAGAACCCGCCTGGCTGAGATCCAGGACGAGGCGGCAGTAATTAGATCCTAAGGTCTGGCACCAGCCCTTGGCCACCTGTTACCCTCCCTTGGATTAGAGCTGTCTTGGTGAACAAGTCAGGCTGGGTTGGCACACGGCTGTCCCAGGTCCATCTCTGAAGAGGCACTGGTTCCCTGTGCCCACAGCTGAGGCTGAAGGGGAAAGAAAAGTGACGTAGAGCATGCCCCAACTCACAGACGCAGCCTGGATCTTCACCTTTAGCCCGTCGGGCACTCTTAGACCAGAAGAGGTTCTCAGTCATGGGGCCTGGAGGGCTGAGTTGCTATGTACCTGGGACAGGGGTAGGGGCAGAGGGGACTCTCGGTTTGAGCCAGCAGAGAAGCTGGTAAACCAGCCGTGGGACACCTAATCCCATCCTGAGAGGATCCCCATGGGAGAAACTGCAGGGACACAGTGTCACCTCTTCCTCCTCAAAGAACACCATATGAGTAAAGAAATTGGACTGGTTAGGGAAGTGGGGGCCCTGACAGGGCTCAGACTACCTTCGCATTAGCTCTCACCTCCAGCTGACCCCAGCTAGAAGCCCCCAGATGCCTGCTTGAGGAAGAACCTGATCCTTCTGGCCCACATATGATGAGGGGCAAGAGTACCAGGCTGGAATCTTAAAGCCCAGTTTCCCCACCGGGAATCCAGGGGAGGCACCTAAGTCCTGAAGGACCCAGAGGTCACTAGGGGAGCCCGAGGCACCCCAGCAAAACCAGGAGTGGTGCCTGAGACAAAGGAATGTAACAGTGAAGTCACCCCACCTCAAAGTCAGGAACCTTGGCCAACCGTGGCCAGCTGGCAGATCTCCCCTGTGTCTGGCTGCTCTGGGTACCCCCCACGGCAGGGCCTCAGGCTCCCTGCGGTCATCAGATTCCCTCAACATGGGTGGTGGGGGCTGAGGGCCACTGCTGGGTGGAGGGCCCCAATGGCTCCCTCCCCCCTCATGAGCCACCAGAGGTACAGGGGTGAGACCTGACGAACTCGTTCTGCGGGCTGCAGGTGGGTGGCGACTCCCGGCCCTGTCTCTGCTTGACACGCCCAGCAGGAGCCTGGCAGGAGTCTGATGCACCATGGCAGCTGCCAACTTTGTGCAGGAGATGCGCTCCATGGGTGAGAAGCTGCTGCTCAAGCTACAGAAACTACCCCAGGCAGAGCCTGTGGAGATCGTGGCCTTCTCCGTCATCCTCCTTTTCACAGGTAAGCTGGGGTTCTCACATTCTCCCCAGAGCCCCTGGCTCTTCTTGGCATCGAGGAAAGGTGGGACCATGGTGCTGACCAGAGGGCTGGCTAGGTGTCCGCTAGATAGAGGAGGAGAGCGGATGTCCCTGGGGGGAAGCCAAGGGACTTCCCTAATCCTCAACAAGCTGCTCAAGTGACAGGATGGTGCTGGGCCCAGAGGCAGCCCTGTATCCCAACCAGCGATGAAGGGAGCAAAGCTGTGGGCAGTGGAGGAGGCATGGCAGGGAGATTAGGGCCTGGTGGCCAGCATGGGGACAGCCAACACCTCAGGGCAAAGATCCTACACACCCCAGAGGGGTTTGTTTGTTTGTTTCTTTCTTTCTTTCTTTTTTTTAAAAGACTTTATTTATTCATTCATGAGAGACACAGAGAGAGGCAGGACACAGGCAGAGAGAGAAGCAGGCTCCCCGAGGGGAGCCCAGTAGCCCAGTACAGGACTCGATCCCAGGACCCCGGGGTTAATGACCTGAGCCAAAGGCAGAGGCCCAACCACTGAGCCATCTAGGTGCCCCCAGAGGGGTTTCTTTAGAAGTTGGGTGTGTGTTCCCTGTGTCCCCCTGCCTGAGCTTCCTGTGCTCTCTGCTTCTCTCCCCTGTGCCCCCAGCCACTGTGCTGCTGTTGCTGTTGATAGCTTGCAGCTGTTGCTGCTGCCCTGAGCGCAGAGGCAGGAAAGTCCAAGTGCGGCCCATGACCCCACCGTGAAGGACAGAGAGGAGGAGACATTGGAAAGGAGGCTGCCAAAGCCATGACCCCAAGTGACACCTGGCCTTGTGGCCCTCAGCTCACAAGACTGCGATCCGTGGCCCCAGCTCTGGCCCTGCCTAGGAACCTGACACCTGCAGCCCTTACCAAGGAAACAAGGGCTGGTACAGCCACCAAACTCTGACCTGCCGGTGAATCCTGGGTGCCAAGGAGGAGTTAACGGTTTAAAACACTGAGTAAACAAAAACTGGGGATTTTCCCCAACCTGTACCTTTTAACAAAACACAGAAGCAGAGTCCCCGTACTTGGATGGAGAACAGCCTGCACCTGTGGGGAGCTGGCCCGTGGGGCTCCCATGCCAAAGAGGAGCTTTGTGCAATAGCTACTGGAGCCTAAGCTTCCCCCTGGAGGGGAGCATGTCAGTATTCTACTCCAGTATTTTCCCATTTCTTTCCCAGTAAAAGCTTTCCTGTTATGTGTTTCTGTGGCACCAGACTCCCCAGCCTGGGCTCTGTGCTTCTGAAGGGCAATGTGCCAGAATTCCAAGGGTGTGGCCAGTGACTGTCCTTGCCAGGCCTCTGCTCTCGCTGTGCCCACGAAAGCTGGAAAAACACACAGGCAGGAATGCCATGCAAGAGGGAGCCGGGGGGAAGGGTGAGGGTGAAAGTCCCATCAGCACCAGCTGCTAACGAGCTCTGGTTTCCAGATGCCCCCTCCGCAGTGCCCAGGTGGTGTCTGCCGGATGCTGGGCTCAGAAATGCCACTCCACAGCTTCCGTGGCCATTTACTTAAGCCTGCACGCCCCACACCAGCAGGCTCAGGCCACCAGGTCTTCCCAAACTTCTAGTCTGAGAAGAGAGGTCAGGCCCCTACTATCGTCCAGAAGCCGCATCCCAGCCCCTGTCCTTTCCCTATTGTGTGCCAGCCTGTCTGGGTGCAAATCTTCACCGCATCACTCACTGGCTGTGTGAATGCAGGTTAATGATTCAACCTCCCTGACCCACATTTCCTCCCCTCTGAGACGCAGTTAACCCTGGTAGCTACCTCCTGGGGTGAGGAGAAACTAAGATGATGTACAGCACTTGGCACAGTGCTGGGCATATCCTGAGAGCGCTGCAGATATGAACCACTGTCATTATCTGCCCGTCTAAAACAAGAGCATTGTGGACCCATTTTAAGGACTGGCCCTGCTGCGATGCAACACCACCACCCTGCCTCCCTCCCTTCAGTTTACTTTCTCTTCCAGAGAACTTTCCAGGTAGAACTACCAACCCAGGAATGAGGGTAGGGGAGTCCAAAAGCTCTCCATGGTATCTTCCCCCTCTTGCCCCACTGGCCCCCCAGAGCCACAGAGAAGTCTGCGTGCTCTGGCTGCCTAGATGTGGAGCCCTGTCTACCCAGAAAACTGGAGAGGGGATGCCAGGCTCTGCCCCCACCCCCATCTCGGGCTGGCAGGCAGGTGGGAGAAACTGGTGAGTTTCACTTCCTGCTGTCCATTGACTTGTCTGACGGGTTTGGTTTAGGTTGAAGACCCAGAGAGGAAGTCCTTCCACACAAAAGAAAAGAAACTCAAGAACCAGCCTGTGCCCTCTACCCCACAAGAATAGGATTCAGAATAACAATAGAAAGGATGAGAATAGTGAAAATAGCAGGTGATGATCAAGTTGGCAGAAATTCCCTGAGGGGTTTATGCGTGCTCAGCCACTGCCTAAAGCATTCTGATGCAAGTGAATTTGTTTGATCACAACAGCCTCAAAGGCCATAGGTACCATGACCATCCCCACATTGGAGTTGAGGAAATTGAGCCCTAGCAACACTAGGTGACTTTCCAAGGTTCAACCAGCTGAAAAGTGGCAGAGCCAGCCTCTGGGCCCAGCCCAAGGGGCTTGCAGAGCCCCTGATGACCACACCCAAGGCCCTGAGGCCTACCAGCTGCAGTGCAGATAAGGCTCGCATCCCATTATCCTCCATCAACCAATCCTACATCCCACACCCCAAGCTGTCTAAAAATCACCTCCCTGTGACTGGGTGGAGCCCAAGTAAGAGCTAGGGTGGGGCCCAACTAGGTCTCCCTCCCTGAAGGAAAACAGGGGAGGTGGGAGGGAACGATGGGAAACCCTGCCCTATTCAGCCCTCAGTTCAGGAGATGCTCTGACATTGGGACAGCCCAATTCTCATGTGACTCTCCCATAAGCAAGCCTGAGGGTGGTTGAGGGTGGCTGAGGCTGTGCCTCTGCTAGGAGATTCTGGTTCTGTGGTCTGGCTGCCAAGAGGTAGGGACCATAGGCCTGGTCTTTGGCGTTCTCCTCCTCCTAAATACTAAGTCCAAGTAAGATGCCATCCCTACGTTTCTGAGAAGGCTTACTCCTTTCCCACTTGGCAGCAGACTGGCCCACGCTGAGCCCCACCACTAATGGCTCCCCACGGCAGTCACTCAATCCCACTCAGCTCAACAAACCAGATCGGCTCCAGCAGGGCAGAGGCCTGGCACACTCCCACCATGGGTCTTCTCAGGAAAAGCAATCCCCCCATTGTGGGAAGCAGCAATGGTGGCCATGGAAGGGGAGGCCAGCAGGCTGTCTGAGCCCCGAAGGGCATCTGGTTATCACAGGTCTCCATTCCTGCCACCAGCCCCCCTGGAACAAGCCACCCCCAAGGTTTGCCTACCCGCACTGCTGCACAGATTTCCCAGCCTTGTCAGGCCTCCTCTGACTCTAGCCTCTACTCTACAGGAGCCTCTCGCTTCCTCCAAAGATCTACATTTGAGATCTGTGCATTTCACCGGCTCTCATGCCTTATTAGAAACCACAGAAGAGCCACCAGTGCAAGAATTGCACAAGCAAAACCTGGTAAAGAGCACATAAAACACTTTTCTTCTAAATCTGTTTTCTCAACCATTCACATTTGAGAGCAACCTATAGTAAAAATCTTCATGACAGAGTTGCTTGTGGTTAACACAACTTCCAGACCAAAAAGCTGAGGACAAGGTAATTTTGTTCTCAAAAACAGTTTCTCACCCTCCTAGGGACCTGATGCCTGCCATGAAACACTGTCCCCTAGCCCCACCTTGTACATAGTCTTCCTGCCTCAACCTAACCTCATTCCTTACAGGGGATCCCTTCAGCCCCCAGGCCAGGCTATGCCACACACACCAACAGGATTCTCCACCTCTTCCTATAACGTTCCCTTCATGGTGATCATTTCGGCAGAATTTTCTGATCATAGCCAGCAATTAATTGGAAGAGTTGGTCAAAGCCACTTCTGTGTGCATGACACATACCATTCCCTACACACCTCATTTTAAATGGAAACATATACGTGGGATCCCTGGGTGGCGCAGCAGTTTGGCGCCTGCCTTTGGCCCAGGGCGCGATCCTGGAGACCTGGGATCGAATCCCACATCAGGCTCCCAGTGCATGGAGCCTGCTTCTCCCTCTGCCTGTGTCTGCCTCTCTCTCTCTCTCTCTCTCTCTGTGACTATCATAAATAAATAAATTTTTTAAAAATTAAAAAAAAAAAGAAACATATACATGCACATTCCTTGGCCAGTCTTTTTGCTGGGGGGCCAAGGTCTTTCCTCTGAGTGTGGCATGTGCAGGCCAGAGAGTTCCTATGTTGGCTCTTTACTAACTGTGGTTACTGTAAAGCAGAACAAGAAGACATCCACAAAGAAATCGGCATGTGAAATCCTGGATTTTTGCAAAACATCTCCAGTTGGCTTGCCACATCTGTCTTGACAGAAATACTGAGTGATTCCAAAGTCATTCCAAAGTGGTCCAATAGATGCTTTATAGCAACAGCTCCCACTAACCCCCACTCCCTTGAGGTGCAACAGGGAGCTTCAGAGCTCAGTCTCTGCAGTGGAGCTCAACAGGTGGGTTTAAACACACACACACACACACGCACACACACGATCCCCACCCTTGCCCAGTTACTTCTTAGTTGTAGGACTTTGGGTAAAAGTTGCTTAACCTCCGTGCTTGCTCCTCAGCTATAAAACTGGGGTTTCAAGCTATTACTGTTGCTCCATGTTTTTATGTAACATTAAGTGCAATCACATCATTACAATAATAAGGACAAATGCCACAAACAGGTTTGGGAACAAACAGCTGACTCCTGATAAGCATCCAACAGGATGGAGGTAGGTATGCTAGAGACCTGCCGGCGGGCTGGGAACATTGAGCAGCCAGGGGCACACATCACAACGTTTTCCGGAGGGAAACTCAAAGTATCAGGTAAGCCTATGACAGCTAAGGACTTTACTGAACTCGTTCATCATCTGTCTCCTCCAACCCTGGCTGCAGGTTAACATCACCTGGCCAGCTTTGCAGAGCACGGGGCTCTGACTGCCCAGAGACTGAGCTAAGTGGTACCAGGCAGGGCCCAGATGAGTCTAATGAGCAGGGCTGAGGACCAAGCAAGCTAGAATGGAAACCTGGGTGGGCAGGGCCAGCCTCCTTTGGTTCACGGTGGACACGAGGTACCTACCGCAGTTCCTGGCCACACCAGGCACTTGAATCCTAACTTCTAAGGAATAAATGGTGGCCACTAGGTTTCCATTTCTGCTTCCTAGCTGCCCTATCACAACTGTATGGTTGGTAGGAACCAATCACATGAAGCAGCTGCAGCTGTACCTCAAGAGGCCGGCAAAGGCAGGACCCTGGAGCCTCAACAATGATAATACACCCCCACAAAGAAACACCTTCCAGGAGGTACCAGCTGGAGCTAGTTAAACATTCACCAGCACTCCAGCGCCACAGGAAGAGAACAGCCCCTGTGCAGCTCCAACCCAGGGCTTCCTCAAGTCCTGGGCTTCCAGTACTCTGGCGAGGGCCTCCCAGTTCACAGGCTAGCAGCCAGACAGAGAGGAGACGCAGGACCCAGCCACAGGTGAGGCAGATAGGGGGCTTGAGGCAAGGGTCCTGGATCCAATCTCTTTCCCCATCCTACCCCAAGCCTGACTTCTCTCAGTGAAAACGCCTGAACATCTGTACCCTGAGCAGCCCCCAATAAGACATCACAAAAAGGACAGAACGCAGCTGACAGGGTAAGTATGAAAGGCAGCAGGGGAATGCAGTTGCTAGGCAACGGGCCCTAGCCCACCTTTGTTGGCTCCAGTGTCAGCACATGGGGTCTGGTAGGGCCACGTGGCAATACCAACACCTTTTCCTCCCAACAGCTGCTTCAAATCCGGGTGCGGCTCGGGCACCCAAAGCGTGGGGCCTGCAGGATTACCCTACCGGCCCACTCTAAGGACACAGGAGCCGAAACAGCAGAATCAGGTAGGGATTCCTTCTTTCTCGCCGCCGTTACTCCCGCCGTTACTCCCTTCAATGGACTACAGGCCCGCAGCCTGCTGACCTTAGCTGTTCAAGATTAGCTAGTTCTGCTTGCAGCTGCCTCCGAGGGAGCTTACCGAGGCCTTGGCTGGAGTCGGTCCGCTTTTCGACTCCCATGCTCATCTCTCAAAATGCTTCCCAAATGTTTGGCAGTTGAGGCAGGGAAAACAGCAGGGACCTGTGGCGGGGTGCTTTAAAGTCTAGATCTCAGCCCGCCACCCCTGTGGAGGAGCACCAGCTGTGCTGAGACCGGTCCAGAGGGTGAAGTTGGGGGTGGACAGCACCTGGGGAGGTCCCAGCATTCAAGGGCTCCATCCCCGCTTTTCCAGGTCTACGTAGACAAGCTGATAAAGCAGAAGCACATGTGGAATGATGAGTTCTGGGAGAACCCCTGGGACCAGGGAGGCCTAGCAGTGATCGGCTTATTCATCGTCACGATCCTGTCTCTTGTTATGTTTGCCATCGTATTTGGTTTCTTAAGTCCGGCTGAGAACACCAACCAGCGTGAAGAGCTGTGACTGGCCTTTTGGGGCTCAGGAAGGGACCCACTGTTAACTCTCAAAACACCATGTACCTTTTCTTCGGAGACCTTTTAAGAATCTGCAATTACACATCCATGTTCGCATAACTAATGTGCTTATCTGATAAGTACCTGTCTTCCCCACTGGGCCAAACACCAAAAAGGCAGGGGATGGGTCTCTTTCTGTTCACCACTGTATCTCCCATACCCAATGTGTCTGGCACAGTCAGTTTCAGTCAATATTTGGTGGTTGAATAAACGAATGAATGAATGACCAAACAAATGGATAAACAGAAGGTCTGGGCTGTCGGGCTAATGGGCTGGGCTCTCGGGCTCCTCTGGACCATAGTCCCCGGATGACAGGGCCCACTTCAGTTAAGGCCCAAACACAAGCCTGTTCTTCTATCTCAGACAAGGTCCAGAGGCCTCTAAGCTGGGAGCTGCTTCAACCTAATGACTGGTCCTTTGCACACTAAAAGATGAAGAGCACTGTCCTGAGTGAACAAATGCTTTCTATGGCTACAGCTCAGACAAAACAGCTGTGTGCAGAGAGGACAGGAACATCACTGGATGGCCGCCCCCGACCTCATTCATACTGACCTGAGTGTCTCTGCCACTGGTCCCGGAAATGCCCAGTTATCCTACACAGGGTGCCACAGTCCCCATGCATTCCAGACCCTACAGCACCACCTTTGTAGGCACATACTTGCCTCTGCCAAAGCCACCATGCCGGCCTGCCCCTTGCTGCCAGGTGCCCTCCCTTAGCAAACAGTTGCTTTCACTTAACCCACAAACCAGGACTATTCTTAGAAAAAGAGCAAATATCTGGTGGGGAACGGACGATATGCCATTTATGCAATAAAGAAACATTCCTTTTTACTCAAAGAGCAATGTCACATCCAGCCACACCAGCAGTGTTCATTCCATCCCAGGAAGTCCTGGAACCTGGAACCCTCGCAGGTAGCACACAGGTGGGAGATGAGGCTGCACGTGGCGCAGCAGGAGGCGCACCAATGCCTAGACCCTCAACGCACTAAGAGGCCCCAGCTCCCCAGTATGACACAGGTCCCTAGAAGGACCCGTCCTGTTGCCAGGTGGACTGCTGCAGCCCAGAGAGATACAGCAGAGCTAACCCCTCAGCCCTACAGAGCCTCAGACTCATCCCAGAAAAGAACCCAGAAGGGTTATTTCCAGCAGAAGGGACTCTGATAATTAGCAAGGACCCTGGGCCCTTTCATTATGAGCATTTTGCTCAAGGAGCCTGAGGGCCTAGTTTAACAACTCCCTCTATGAGAGCCTGAAAAGGGCTCTAGTTGCAGTGGATGTGGGCAAGGGTGCCAACCACCTCTGCTGGGCGTGGCCGTGCCAGGGATGTCAAGTGGGAGACTCAGTCTCAAAGGAGCCACCAAATCATCAGTGAGTAGGAGGGGGTGGGAAGCAAAACACGTGGCCCTATAAATAAGCACCTCTCTGGTTTCCAGAGGAGAGCCTCAAACATCTGTTGGACACCAGGTCTATGTACTTACTCAGCTCTGTGCCTCAAAAATCTAGTCTTGCAAAAACCAAGCTGGGACATGTATGTGAGATGCACATGTCACTAAAAATCAGGAGACCCAGGTTTAGTGGTGTCTGTCTCCTGGGAGCTTTGTAACCATGACCTCTCTGGGCATCGGTCTGTTCATCTCTAAGTCTGAAGCAATCACTCCTGCCTCATCTACCTTACAGAGTTGTCCAACGAGGTCTGACCCATGTGAGTTTCTTAGACCAAAGGGTTGCATACATACAAAGTGCTCCTAGCTAGGGACTCCTGGGTGGCTCAGTGGCTGAGCATCTTTTGGCTCAGGGCATGATCCCAGAGTTCCGGGATCAGGTCCCACACCAGGTTCTCTGTGAGGCACCTGCTTCCCTCTCCCTATATCTCTGCCTTCTCTCTGTGTCTCTCATGAATAAATAAATGAAATATTAAAAAAAAAAAAGTGCTTCCAGATATTCCAGAATCATCCTGAGTGTCCCTCATGTCTCGAACCTGTCCTGCCACAACCTGCCTGTCATGGAGCAGCCATCAGGCTCCTTCAAACTTCTACCACCAGCACATAGATGAAATAGAGAAGTGGACTCCAAGTGGGCTATATGGTGTTACGATAGAAAAAGCTGAATTAAAAAAAAAAAAAGCAAAAAAAAAAAGCTGAATTTTCTCCAAGCTTATTATCCACCCCACCTCCAAGAGATAAGGTAGGTCACGTAGCTCCTCTCAAATCCAGGATAAGAAGGACTCTTACTCAAGTGAAGCCAGTGGTCCAGTTCAGTGTCAAGTGACAACCACAATGCTAATGGCTCAAGAACCAGTCACATGATTCATGACTCACTCATGGGACCAGCCACTCCAGAAGTGAGTGGAGTTGGGTGGCTGGAAAACCACCCAAAATACTGAATGAGTCTTCACATTGCCAGTTTCTGGAGCCTTCCTGGCAAGGATACTGACTTGCAGGCTGCCTGACAGGAAACACCCCACACAATAGCCTTCGGCAGGTGACAGTGCATTGGTCGCCTAAGAGCTGCCCTACATTAGTTGGTTAACTAGTAGGCATTGGGGGAAGAAAGATCTAAAATGTCATTCCACATATGAAATAAGTCACTCACCCCAATTCTTCACAGAAGGTGACCAGGGCATCAAAGGCCAAGATAGCAGCTTTATCAGATGCTTTGTTCCCTCTCTTTTCCTGCAGGCAAGAAAAGACCACTTAGCAAAAGCCTTACATAGCTGAACTACCTTGCAGCCTAAAGGATGATGAGGGAAGAAGCATCAAATGATAGTAAGAAAGCCATTTGCAAAATGGGTGTCCCCAAATCTAACCATACCTCAGAATCACCTGGATAACTTTTTTTTTTTTTTTTTTAAGATTTTAACAGGGCACCTGGGTCGTTCAGTGGTTGAGCATCTGTCTTTGGCCCAGGTCGTAATCCTGGGGTCCTGGAATAGAGTCCCACATCAGGCTCCCTGCAGGGAGCCTGCTTCTCCCTCTGCCTCTCTCTCTCTCTCCCTGTGTCTCTCATGAATAAATAAATAGATAATCTTAAAAAAAAAAAAAAAAGGATTTTTGGGGTGGCTCAGCGGTTTAGCGCCGCCTGAAGCCCAGGGCGTGATCCTGGGGACCCGGGATTGAGTCCCACATCGGGCTCCCTGCATGGAGCCTGCTTCTCTCTCTGCCTATGTCTCTGCCTCTCTCTCTGTGTATCTCTCATGATTAAATAAATAACATCTTTTTAAAAAAAAAGGATTTTTCTTTTAATTTTTATTTATTTATGAGAGACAAGGAGAGAAAGAGTGGCAGAGACATAGGCAGAGAGAGGCAGGCTCTATGCAGGAGCCCAACGTGGGACTCAATCCTGGAACTCCAGGATCACACCCTGGGCCAAAGGCAGGCGCTCAACCACTGAGCCACCCAGGTGTCCCAAAAAAAGGATTTTATTTTCAAGCAACGTCCACACCCAACTAGGGGCTCAAACTCACAACCCTGAGCTCAAGAGTCACGTACTCTATTGACTGAGCCAGCCACGCATCCTTCATCTGTAACTTTTAATTTTTTTATATTTTTATTTTTTAATTTTTTTATATTTTTAAAAAATATTTATTTATTCATGAGAGACACAGGCAGAGAGGAAAAGCAGGCTCCATGCAGGAGCTTGATGCGGGACTCGATCCCAGAGCTCCAGGATCACATCCTGAGCCAAAGGCAGACCCTCAACCGCTGAGCCATCCAGGTGTCCCCCACCCATAACTTTTAAAAAGTGACCTGGGGCCCACACCCAAGCTACTGAATTGAACTTTTTGGAGCCAGAACTTTTGGAGTTTATTTTGCAAAAGCTGCTCAGGTGGTTCTTATGCAGAGGTCCCAGGAACTGGCATTTGGGAATCCTACATAATAAGATCCAGATTTTTTTTTTTAAGATTTTATTTTTAAGTAATCTCTACACCCAACATGGGACTCAAACTCATAACCCCAAGATCAAGAGTCACATGCTCCACTGAATAAGCCAGCCAGGTTCTCCAATAAAATATGTCCAATTTATTTTTTTAAGATTTTATTTATTCATGAGAGACACAGGCAGAGGGAGAAGCAAGCTCCATGCAGGGAGCCCGACACGGGACTTGATCCCGGGACCCCAGGATCATGCCCTGGCCAAAGGCGGTGCTAAACTGCTGAGCCACCTGGCCTGCCCCATATGTCCAATTTAATAGTAAATATACACACAAATGTATTTAGATTTGAAAGAGCACATATACCTCTGTGTGTAGAGAAGGGTATATATACTATAATGTGAACAGTGATTTCTTCTGAGTGCTGAGATTATGCATTATTTGCCTTTTTGTACATGTCTATTTGTCAAAATTTCCTTTCAAAAAATTGTGAAATTTTCAAAAATAAAGAAAAAGATACAGAAAAGGAACTTTGAAAATATAAGACACTGATATCTGAAATCTTAAATATTGACTTTCTACTTCTGGAAGGTGAATGAATCATCCCCACTTCCCAAGCGCATATAAATAAACCTACTACCTCTCCCCTCATTCTGCCAATCTGTTTGTATCGCAATTTCTTCTGAAATCATAATTTTCCTTATGGGGAGGAAAACTACAGCAACATCAGACCAGAGCAAAAAACATGTGACTATATTTTTATATTTTTCATGATCACATATCCCTTTCTTGAACAACTTTGTCCTCCCAAAATTAATAACTGTTACACTTGGGGATCCCTGGGTGGCGCAGCGGTTTAGCGCCTGCCTTTGGCCCAGGGCACGATCCTGGAGACCCGGGATCGAATCCCACGTCAGGCTCCCGGTGCATGGAGCCTGCTTCTCCCTCTGCCTATGTTTCTGCCTGCCTCTCTCTCTCTCTCTCTCTGTGTGACTATCATAAAAAAAAAAAAACCTGTTACACTTTTTCACTTACTTAGATTTTAGTGTATATTACTCTTTCACCCCCCAAATGCTGTGATATAATGAAAAATTCATGTCAACAGCGGCCAAAGATGGCAGGTTTCACTTTTATTTTTAGAAACATCCCCCCCTACCGGAGCCTTCTGTCCTTCTAGGTTCAATGTGAACTGCCTCTCCCTTGGCCTGGTGTGCACAGCTGAGACGGTCCTTCAGTGGCACCCCCAGGACATTCCTTCTGCCTGGCTTGGGTCAGATCTCTATCTTCCCCTCTCCAATTACTGCCTCTTGGGGGCTGGGGGGTGGGGGTCATCCTTCAGTAGCTTTTCCACAGGAGGAAGTTTCTTGAAACCCTGTGTCCAAAAATGTCTCTTTTTTTTTAATCATAAAGTCTAATTATGGTTCAGAAAAAATTAAGGAGATAACTTTCTCTAAAAAAAGAAAAACACACTGTGTAGACTGCAGTTATTTGGGGGGGGGAGGGAGCTAGCAAATTAAACTGCCCCATTTTCAATTCTGAAAAATCATAAAAGTCCCCCCACTTCCGGTCTGATTATAGAGATGCTTGTGCCCAAAATGGCTGAAAACAAATACAAGAAAGGCAAAAGCTGCAAAGCTAAGAGAATGCAAAGTCTCAGAAATACCCCAAGTGGCCACAAGGAACGTTTGGCTGGAACCCCAGTTCTTTTCAGTCATCTTTGTCTTTTGCTCCCCCTGATTAAGAATGCACATGAATTGAGATTTCCCTTTTGGTCCAGGTGCTTCTCTGTGAGCTCATCCACTTCCTTGCCTGTAACGTGGCCTCCCACTGCTGTCTGCAGCTCTCCCAGGTGCTCTCCCCGGATGGTGCCAGTTGCTTCATCAAAGCAAGCAAAAGTATTTCTGAGGACATCTTCCAGATCTGTGCCATTTCACTTTTCACCAAACATGGTGAAATTTATGGGCCCTGGAGCCCCATTTATCATGGCATCCAGATTCTCATCAGTTGGATTTTTTTCCCCAGGGAGGCAAGCATATCAGGGTAAATCTTGTCAATGAAACCATCTCTGTTCTGATCATTGTTGAAGGCCTCTTTGAATTTCTGAATCTGTGACTGGTCAGAAAGGGTGAATGCATTGGATGTTGAGCATTGGGGGGGTGCTTCTTGGTGGTCTTGGTCTTTGCCTTTTTGCTTGACGTGGTGGTTAAATCCCTGCACAGCCAGGAGAATGTGAGCACTTTGCTGAGGCTATCAACACCCTTCTATCCCCAGAGCCTGTAAAGACCAACACTTCCGAACTCCGCTTATCAAACTGGAAGCTGTAAATGTCTTTTTAACTTGCCTTTATACTTAATTGGCTGACTGGGTGGGAAATTCTAGGTTGGAAACAGTTTATCTAGAATTGGAAGGCACTGTTTCATTGTTTGTTTCTGATATTATGATGGAGAAAACTGGTGCTGTTCTGGCTACCAGTCCTCCACGTATCACCTCTCTGGAAGCTTTCCGGATCTTGTCTCTGTCTTACATGTCTTATTGATAAGCTTAGCATGAGTTCTTATACCTCACTGTAAGTTTTAAATAAATATCTTATACCTTATCATCTTACCAATATCTTTTCTTTGTCTAATTTGAATTTTAGATAAAAGGGACAAGTTAATCATGCCCCCTTCATTCCTGGCAGAGTACCAGGTCCACAAAAGGCCCCTTCCTTCCCAATCCCAACTTGTATTCACCTCCTCTCCCTATTCATTCATTCATTCATTCATTCATTCATTTCTCTATTAAAAAAAAAATGTATTAAGCACTTACTATGTTCCCAGCACTGGTCTGGCCATTACAGATATACAGGACACAAAAGGTCCCTGCTCTCAAGGAAATTAACTTTGACAGAGCAGATAGAGAATAAGCAAATCTATAATGTCACACAGTAATCAACATGATTTCTTTTTCAAAAACCAAGAGAAGAACGCTCCTGGGTGCTCAGTTGTGCCTATGGCCCCATGGTGAGCATGTACTATAATTCCATCACTGCTTGTGGCCGAGTATTTAGTTTGTTCTTCAGTTTCAGTCCTCATGACCAATTCTACCACACAAGCCCTCAGGCACAAGCTTGTGCACTGCTGCTTTTATTTCAGGCAATTTGGTGCCAGAAATATGGTATCTGGGGCAAAGGATAACTGCATATTAAAGTGCAATAGGCGGTGCCTGGGTGGTTCAGTCATTTGAGCATCTACTCTTGATTTTGGCTCAGATCATGATCTGGGGGTCATGGAATCATCAGGCTTCACATTCAGCACAGAGTATGCTTGTCCCTCTCCCTCCGCCCCTCCCCCAGCTCACGCTCTCTCTCTCTCAAATAAATATTTTTTAAAAATAAGAAAATAAAATGTAATAGATATTGCTAGAATGCTTCCCCCTAAAAAGACTGCAGCACTTCTTTTTTCTCCAGGCAAAGTGCAGGCCCTCTCCTGCACATGCCCACTAGCAATGAGTGTTAGAGCCCTTTCACATGTGTCATTTATTTTTAATTTGCACTTATCTGATTACTATTGAATTTGAATGTCTTTGGATGTACCGTTTGGATGAGCTTTTCTGGGAACCCACTTCTACACACTTTGCTTTTTCCTGTCAGTTGGTGAAATCTCTCCATTTATCCTCAACATCAACCTCTGGTTTGCCCTCTACATAACTAGTTTTCCAGTTTATGTGCTGGCTTTGTTTATGGTATCTTTTGCTGAAAATGTCCCCCACCCCCCCAAAGGTTAAGGATTTATAAAAGTTCAAGAACTTTATTTATCTTTTTTTTAAAAAAGATTTTTATTTATTTATTCATGAGAGACAGAGAGAGAGAGAGAGAGAGAGAGAGAGACAGAGACACAGGCAGAGGGAGAAGCAGGCTCCATGCAGGAGCCCGACGTGGGACTCCATCCCAGGTCTCCCGGATCACGCCTTGGGCCGCAGGTGGCACTAAACCGCCACGACACCGAGGCTGCCCAGTTCAAGAACTTTAATTCAAATACTTTCTTTAAAAGATAGTTTTCAGGCAGCCCCGGTGGCCCAGTGGTTTAGTGCCACCTTCGGCCTGGGGTGTGATCCTGGAGACCCGGGATCAAGTCCCATGTCGGGCTCCCTGAATGGAGCCTGCTTCTCCCTCTGCCTGTGTCTCTGCCTCTCTCTCTCTCTCTCATGAATAAATAAAATCTTAAAAATAAAATATAGTTTTCTGAATTTCCAATTTCCATTACAAAACTATTTCAAACCCTAGGTTATACATACAATAAAGTGTCTTACAAAACATTGTTTATTTTTTACATGCAGGTCCTTAAATCTGTCTTTTATATAAGGTGTTAAACGGGGCACTTTTATTTTATTCCAGAGGGATGCCCATACCACCTACTAGACAATCCTTTCATTTTCCATTAAATTGAACTATCAGCTTCATCACATATTAAACTCTCACATGTTCTGGGACTGAATTCTAATTTCTTTGTACCACAGCTTGCTGCTGTATTAAATGCATTTGGTTACAGCAACACCCCAGCACATTCTGACACTGAGTTAAATTCATCCCCTTCACCATTCTTCCTGTCCTGACTTTTCCTGGCTGTTCTTGGGCTCTTCTTTCACATAAGTTCTAAGATTCCACTTCCCAATAGGAATCTTTTAGGATTTCTACTGGAACTTCATTTATATTAACTTTGAGGAGAACTGTATGTAGCTTTACGTCTTCCCACTCAGTTTTTATGCCTACTCAAAGCCTGTTTTCTTTCAATGAGCTATTAGTTTTCTTTATCTCAATCAGCAGTTTCCATCCCTGGCTGCATGTTAAACCCAAGTGGGGAGGGCACCTGGGTGGCTGGCTCAGTAGTTGAGCATCTGCCTTCATCTCAGGTCGTGATCCCAGGGTCCTAGGATCGAGTCCTGCATTGGGCTCCTCGCAGGGAGCCTGCTTCTCCCTCTGCTTATGTCTCTGCCTCTCTTTCTGTGTCTCTCATGAATAGATAAATAAAATGCTTAAAACAAAAAATACAAAATGGTGAGTTTTGGGGGTTTTTTTAAGATTTTTTTTCTTTATTGGAGAGAGAGAGAGAGAACACTCATGAGCAAAGGAGGGGGCAGAGAGAGAGGGAGAGACTGAGGGAAAGGGAGGAAGGAGCAGGGAGCCCAATGTGGGGCTTGATCCCAGGACCCTAAGATCATGAACTGAGCCAAAGGCAGACGCTTAACTGACTGAACTACCCAGGCACCCCTACTTTTAGGTATTTTATAAGTTTTATTCTTGCAAATTTAATATTTTTTCATTTCCGTTCCTAGGCATTCATGGTAATGTGGAGAAAAGCTAGGCTTTAAAAAATATATCCTTTACATATAGACATCTTGCCAGGTTTTCTTATGAACTCTAATAGGTTTCCAGTAGAGTCAGGGGTTTTCTAGGCAGACATTTATTGACATTTCTACCTTGTTTTCTATTCTTCTTGTCCCTGTGGATTTATAAAACTTTTGTCCTTTTAACCTCAGAAGGCTCCCTGCATGGAGCCTGCTTCTCCCTCTGTGTCTCTGCCTCTCTCTCTGTGTGTCTTTCATAAATAAATAAATAAATAAATAAATAAATAAATAAATAAATAAATAAATAAATAAAATCTTAAAAAAAAAAAAAGACTTATTAAAATGTTGGTGGGGGTAAAAAAAAAAAAAAAGGCTACACATCTCCATTTGCAACTTCACAAATTATGCTCTGAGGTCTTTATCCGTGTTGGTTAATGTAGATTTATGGTGTCATTTTTAACGGCTTTAGATCATTCCGCCAAGTGACTAACCCAGTAAACAGTGGGTTATCCGATACTCTATAGAGGAAGAGTTCATTATGACGGAGTTGCAGCAAACATCCCTGTACTTCCTTATACCCGTCATGACAACTTGTTTATCTAGAAGTGGAATTACTGAATCACAGAGCACCATAATCCTCCCATTACATATACTGCCTCGTCTCTCTTCAAAGCAGTCATACCAGCCCATATTCCTGACAACACCATGAGTTCCCCTTTCCCCACATCCTCACCAACAGTGATTATAAAGATGTTGGACATTTTTGCCAGTATGATGAGTATAAAGTGACAGCTCATCATCTCTTTTACAAGTCTCTGATTTCTAAGGGAGGCTAAGCAACTCTTCATACCTTTATTAGATATTCTGGTTCCCTCTTCTATGAAATTCATACTTTCTGCTCTGCAGTTATCTGCCTTTTACAGAGTCACCAATAGGAATTCTCTCAATTATGCATATTGCAAATACCTTCCCCAACAGTGGCTCATTTTTTCACCTTGTTTATGGTGTCTCTTATTACAGAGAAATTTTTAGTTTGGATTTAGTAAAATAGCCAGGTCTTCCTTGGATTCCACTTTTAAAATCTTGACATGCTCATCCCTTTGTCAAGGAAATAAAATATTTTCCCCCAATTTTACAGGTTTTTTTAAAAAAGATTTTACTTATTTATTCATGAGAGACAGAGACATAGGCAGAGGGAGGAGAAGGAGGCTCCATGCAGGGAGCCCAGTGCGGGACCCAATCCCAGGACCTTGTGATCATGCCCCAAGCTGAAGGCAGATGCTCAACCACTGAGCCACCCAGGTGTCCCTTACCCCTTTTTGAGATCCTTACTGCACCTGTAATTCATATGTGTATGGTAGAGGAGGTAGGTATCTGATTTTATCTTTCTCCAGCACCAATTATTCAAGAGTGCATCCTTTTCTGTTGACTTATAATGTCACCTATCATACATCAAGTTCACTTAGGTACTTGGTTAAAAGAAGAAAGAAAGAGAGAAAGAAAAAAGCAAGCAAGCAAGCAAGCTGAAAACCAAAACACAGAACTTTCAACAATGTGGAAAAATTCTTATATAACAATGCTAATTAAAACAAGGCAGGACTGGGGCGCCTGGAAGGCTCCATCGGTTAAGCATCCGACTCTTGATTTCAGCTCAGGTCATGGTCTCATGACTGCGGAGCCCATTTAAGATTTAAGATTCTCTCTCTCCCTCTGCCCCTCCCCACCCTAAAACACAAGACAGGAGAGTGGAAACTGGAGAGTGGGAGGGAGTTTGGACAGAAAGGGCTCCTGCTGCCCAGGACTTACCTGGAGTTTTGCTACTTCCTTCCTGATCAGGAAACTGACTTGGTCCCGGTCATTCCTGGAGTAATAGAGACGGCACCAGGAAGGCTTCCCGTCTCTGCCTGCCCGGCCAGACTCTTGATAGTACCCAGCCATAGACTTGGCAATATTCCAGTGGGCGACAAACCTGTAGGATCCAAAGGGACAAGCAGCATGAGCTGTGGCAGAAGAGCTGAGGGGAGGAATGACCAGACCAGGGAAGCAGGGCTTTCTGTGGCCACCAGGAGCAGGGAGGCTAGCAGGTTACAGAAGAAATGTGGCCATGACCCCTGTACCCCATCAATAGATCTCCTGGCCACGGAGTGGCCAAGTCAGAGGCCACAGCAGAGTTAAGAGGAGCAATTTCAGCACATATGAGAAACCAAAAACCCTCAGTGTCACAGGCCCAGGAGAAAAAGCACTGGACTTAAAGAAACAATATATGGCCACTAATAAGCTGCATGATCCAAGTAAGTCCCTTTAACCTCTCTGAAGAGAGAGAGAGGGACAACATTATTATATACCTCCTATAAATAAATAACGTTATCTATTTGTCTCACTTAATTCTACAGTTACTATCAGATGAGCTAACCCCATCTTATAGACAATGAAATGATTAAAAAAATGTGTACAAGGTGACACAGCAAGGGGACAGTAGCACTAGGATTTGGGCCTAGTGGTGTCTGACTTCAAAGCTGGCCCTAAAGATCCACAGCCAACCTAGGGTCCAAACTGATTCCAAAGCTTGTGTTCTCGTAAACGCAAGCACAGAGACTCATTCCACTCCTGATCAACTTGAGTCTTAAGGAGATCATGTATGCAAAAGTGCCCTATAAATCATATAAGGCATTACTGCTGGTGTTGATCAGAGCAAAGGGCTTCAGGCTGTAGCTGAAAATGTCTCTGGAAATGTCAGGTGGGGCTAGAGGGAAAAGCCTTCCCAAGGGTTGCCAGGGTGGGGCTAGGAAGCTGGGACACACCCATCTCTTCTGGAACATCAGTAAGCAGTAACAAGGAATGCTGGGAATAAGGCATTGCTGAGGATTTCCCCAGGGAGCAGTTTAAGATAGTTCATTCCACCCCCTCACAGGGACCAGGCATTAGACTCAGGGAACTGGGCTGTGCTAATGGATGGGCCTGACGGCTGCATGCTGCCCTCTACTGGGGAATGATAGAACCCTGCTGTGCAGTCCCCTGATAGGGGGCTGCACAGCACCTGTCACCATGTGGGCTATGCACTGGGGACTCGCTCCTGGGGCCTCCTTCCCCTTTGGCCCTAGAAGGAGCATATGCACTTGGGCCTTGAGGCAGAGCACTAGGCAGTCACTTGAGGCAAGCCCCACCTGGGATGGTAAGGCAAGAACCATCACTCACCTGACATTGGCTTTGTCCACTCCCATCCCAAAACTAATGGTTGCAACAATGACAGGCACCTTCTCCTCCATCCACTCATTCTGCACCAGCGTTCTTTCAGAAGCCTTCAGCCCTGTGATGGAGGGGACGGTGACGAAGGGAACCCATATTTCCCTTGGAATCTACCTTGGGTTTGACACTGTACTGGGCGCTGTACACATACCCTGATTAACCACTTACCAGCAGTGTGGCCTGGGCCACACACTTAACCTCATAATCACCCTAGCTTGTGTGGAGCACATAGCACCCAATAAGCGTTAAAGCCCAGATTGCAACCTAAGTCTATTGGCCTCCAAAACCTGTGCTCTCTCCACAACACCAATACCTGGCCTTCTAAAAACTCATCACTGCTACTGGGAGGGCATAGGGAGAGAAAAAGAATTCAGGAGTCATAGTTCTCATTTTAGATCTCATTTGTGTCTAGACTCCTTTTTGCTTTAGCTCTGCCTGGGTATCTGGAAAAAGATGACAGACCAGCTGATTATCCAGGATCTTTAAAGAACAAGAGACCCAATGAGAGGTCTCTGAGATGGAAGGGGATCAGATGCCCCAGGCACCCCTTACCTGCGTGGTAAGCCTTGGCATTCACACCTCTGTAACTGAGCTCTGTTGCCAGCTGTTCACAAGCCTCTCTGGTCCTGCAGTAAACAATGCCACAGCCAGACAGCAACTGAATGAGAAGACATGGAAAGAAAGTAAGCATTGAGAACAGAACAATCTGCCTATTATACCTCGTCCTGTTGTAAAAGCAGCTCTCGCGGACAGCCCTGGTGGTGCAGCGGTTTAGCGCCGCCTGCAGCCCAGGGTGTGATCCTGGAGACCCGGGATCGAGTCCCACATCGGGCTTCCTGCATGGAGCCTGCTTCTCCCTCTGCCTGTGCCTCTGCCTCTCTGGCTCTCTCTGACTGAATAAATAAATAATAAATAAGTCTTTAAAGAAAAAAAAAAAAGCACCTCTTGCTCCTTCTCACGGGTTCCTGTAAGGCAGGACACCAGCAGGGCTCTGCCATTTGTAACAAAGCAGTTCAAAACCCTAACCCATATAGCTCCTCTGCTTGGATAGGTCTGCAAAGGCCTCACTCAGGGGCTGGACACCCATCTCCCACAGAATTCCAGCATCAGGGAACTCCACTAAGGGGAATAATGCCAAGAAACCAAAGGAACAACTCTCTGTGCACAAGTTTTAAGAAGCTTCAGCTAGTTCTAAAGAAGCTAGAAAAAGCAAAGGTTCTAGAAAACCAATATCCATCTCTGTGTTGCAGATGCCTCCCAGCCTGAGGGCCCTCACCCCTTTATCAGCCTTCTGTCCAAGAGCCTTAAGGCAGAAGTCCCTCAGGTTCCCATAGGGATCAGAAAGCAGTTCTTTGAACTGCACATCATAGAAGAGGTTGGCCCGGAAGCAGGGAGTCTTGAAGGTGGCAACTGGTTGCTTCAGGTGGAGGGCAGCAAACACATCCTCTTGGACTTGGAGAGTGGCTGTGGCGGTCAGAGCTACACATGGGGCATGTGCTAGGCGGGAACGGAGGGTACCTAGACGCAAGTAGTCAGGACGGAAGTCGTGCCCCCACTGAGAAACACAATGAGCTTCATCCACCACCAGGTAGGAGAGCAGGTGGCGGGACACCAGTGAGTTCAGGGTGGGCTGGAAGGAAGGTGAGGCTGCCATCTCTGGTGTGATGTACAGAAGTTTGGTCTGTGGCTTTTCTCGCTCTAGATCAGAAAGCAGCTCCTTTTTCTCCTGTGCTGAGAGCTTGGAGTTCAGGGAACTCACTCGTACCTTCAGGGCCAGCAAGTGGTCCACCTGGTCCTGAGGGAAGAAAGGAAACAGGCCACAAGGGAGGACCCAATGATAAATATCACCTTGGCTCACTGGGCATTTCCCAGTCATAAATGTTCTCCTCCCAACCTCCAAGGTCTCCTCTGCACAAACAAGAAGTACAGGAGGTGAAGCAGTCTTGAGGGCACAGACTCTGGAGGGAGACAGCCCTGGCTCACTTCATCACTGCATGCTCTTTGGCTAGCTCTTTGCCTCTGAGACTCAGTTCATTCTGTCCCTCTCTACGTCCTACAAAACCGGTAACTACCTAACAGGGTGGTTGTTAGCATTATATGAAATTTTATGATGCAAAAGTAAAGTGAATGAACATAAAGCATTTAGCACAAAGCCCGAGATCTCGTGAAATTCACGATGCACTGGTACTGCCTCCTGTTTCTCCTTCACAGTGGATGGCTCTTAACCGCATGGCCATACTTCCTCATTTCTGATTCTGTCAGCCCACCTGCAGGCCTTAAATATAGCCAGAGGTGCAGAGCAGATGCTGACAATGTTCCAACCAGTTTATATCAATTTAGCTTTCCATCCATCTGCATCCTCTAACCTACCAAGAGTACATATGTGTGTACACCAGAGAGTGTCTGTGTATACAGATACATTTCCATACACCTCTGGGTGAAAAAGTAACAAAAAGACAACAAAAGGGATCCCTGGGTGGCTTAGCGGTTTAGTGCCTGCCTTTGGCCCAGGGCGTGATCCTGGAGTCCTGGGATCGCGTCCCGCGTTGGGCTCCCTGCATGGAGCCTGCTTCTCCCTCCTCCTGTGTCTCTGCCTCTCTCTCTCTCTCTCTCTCTCTCTGTCTATCATAAATAAATAAACAAATCTTTAAAAAAAAAAAAAAGACAATGAAAGGCCTCAGGCCATCAAGACACAGAAGATTCATTCATAACCACTAGTTATGAATGCACTAGTGGAGACCCCACATTTGGGCAATTCAGAAACCCAATATAGAAACGGAAATAGGCAAATCAAAGAAAATAAAAGGCAAAAGACCAAACAAATGAGAGGTGACATTTCCAGATGAAAAAAAAACAAACTAAACTAAAAACCTTCCTCTAAACTTTTGAAGCTATCATCTTCACTTCCCTAAGCCTCACCTGAATCAAAGCAATGAGTGGAGAGACTACGATGGTGATGCCTTTGGCCAACAGAGCAGGGAGCTGATAGCAGAGGGATTTTCCTGCCCCCGTGGGCATGCACACAAAGACATCCTTGTCACCTGCAAAAATACAAGACAATGACACTTAATGCTTTCTGCCTAGGGGTACCTGGGTGGCTCAGGTGGTTAAGTATCTCTCTTGATTTTGGCTCAGGTCATGATTTCAGGGTTGTGAGGTTGAGCCCCACTTCAGGCTCTGTGCTCAACAAGGAGTCTGCTTGAGATTCTCTCCCTCTCCCTCTGCCCCTCCCCATGCCCGTGCATGAGCATTCATGCCCTCTCTCTCAAATGATAAGTCTTTAAAAGAAAATAAATACATGCTTCTTGCTTTTTACCTTTTTCCTTCATCATGGCTATTGAAAACTTAATGAGTGTAGGAAAAGCACCTAGCAGTGTCTGGCACACGGAAAGATCTCAATATGATGCTAATTTCCTTCCCATCCTTCCTGTGTAAAGGGTGGGGATTGATCCAGAGAGATTTGGAAATGGGCACAATTTCCAGTAATGGCAATAACCACAAGGGTGAGAAGTCTGAGTCTTTTGGGATATGGACAATTGAATTAAATAGCCATGAAAGTTGAATACTCCTAGATGAGTGGGGATACCTGTGAAGACATGGAAGTGGTATCATTTAGAGGTCTTCTGTTTGTAAGTGTTATGATGTAATTAATGTTACATTGCTGCTTCTCTCTGGACAACCTCCATTTGCCAATACATCTCAGTTTATAACATTATTCCTTCCGGGGAATCCCTGGGTGGCTCAGCAGTTTAGCGCCTGTCTTTGGCCTGGGGCGTGATCCTGGAGTCCCGGGATTGAGTCCCACGTCAGGCTCCCTGCATGGAGCCTGCTTCTCCCTCTGCCTGGGTCTCTGCCTCTCTCTCTCTCTCTCTCTCTCTCTCTCTGTCTCTCATGAATAAATAAATAAAATCTTTTAAGGAAAATATTACTCCTTCCTTCTCTATTTCAGACCCAGGTTACTCAACCTTCAACAAGGAGTTTAGTAGGTTAGTGACTGGATTAGGCTATTCCTGTCACTCTCACTACTGCCTAGACCACAAATAAACATGGATTGAAAATTATGAGTTGGCTTTTTTCTTTTTTAAGATTTTATTTATTTCTTCATGAGAGACACCGAGAAAGAGGGAGAAGCAGGGTCCCTGTGGGGAACCTGATGTGGGACTCGATCCTGGGACCATGACCTGGGCCAAAGACAGATGCTCAATTACTGAGCCACCCAGGTGCCCCTATGAGTTGTTTTCAATCTGCAGCTCTGGCTATGAAATGTAAGAACCAGAACAGCTGGGTGATTCTGCCAATAAAACTGCAAGTTTTAAGGGACGCATCTACAAGATTTCCAACAACTATGGACCAAGGTAGGGTCAAAAGGAGGGTGTTGGCACCCTCTGGCAATGCTACAGTATAGCCAGGACAAATGTAAATGCAGGAAATTTGGCAATGTTACCTCTCACTACAGCCATGGTCGCACTCTCCTGTAAAGGTGTCTTAAAAGAGTCAAACCCAAAGACCTTCTTCAACGTGCTCCGGACTCGACGTTCACGGTCAAAAGGGTGAGCGCTCATCTTAGCGACAGTGGCCAAAAGTTAAGGTAAAGGCGATGATCATACGGTTGCGATGAAAACCCTCTGTTCTGCTTTTTAAATACCGCTTATTTTTTCTCTAGGTAAAATCTCCTTTATCCACTCTCAAGCAACATATTATTTGCACCGAACATAGCTCCAGATGAACAGCGTCAAGCAACAAATTCCTGGGCAATTTAACATCTCCACTTTTATGCTCAAGAAAATCAAAAACACTGAACAATCCCATCCCATGATACAGCACAGAGCTAGAAATCAGATCACGACGAGAAATACAACTGTGTCATTAGAATAATTTGGAGAAGATGGAATTGTTTTTTCTAAGATCCACCTCCGGCTCCCTTTATAAGCGCCGCTATCACGCCCGCTCTCCCCCCTCCGCCCCCCCCCCCAAGAGCCCCGACCTCTTCTTCCCACCTCCCGGAGGAGAGCTCTTCCCTCCTCCCTCTAAGCCCCAGATCCGCTCGCTTCTCCCTTTCCCAGCCGAAGCCTCCCTGTCTTCACCCCCAAGATATCAGAGATGGGCGTGGGCCACCCAGGAGCGAAGGACTCTTGCCGGGCCGCCGCTGCCCGCTGGTCGGGAACTACTCGAAGACCCCCATAAGCCACCCAGATCCTGAGGAGCCAAATTGCTGGGAAATCAGTGTCAGGCAAAACCCACACAACTTTACATCTGTCGCGCAGTGATGACGTTTCGGCACCTCCGGTGCGAGGGGCGGGGCCAGGCGCAGAAACGGCCGTTTTGATTGGCTGCCGGACAGGAACCGGCGCGAGTTCTCCTGGGATAGGAAAAAGTCGCCTTCACGCACGGAAGTCGGCTTTTTTAAGGCATAGGAGTGAAGCTCGCCGGGGTTGCGGGAGAAAGATGGCGGGGAAGAGGAATGTTCTGTCGTCTCTGGCAGTTTACGCGGAAGATTCAGAGCCCGAGTCCGATGGCGAGGCTGGAGTCGAAACGGCGGGCGGCGCGGCTGGTGAGGCGCGAGTAGGGAACTGGAAGGGGAGGGTCAGGTGGCTGCTTGGAGTGCTGGTCCCCTAGCAGGGCGGAAGGGAAAGAAAGAGACGGTCATTGTGCCCCCAGTCCCGGGTCCCGGAGCCGCGAAGCGCGATCGAGGCCCTGGTTGGGACAGAGTAGACGCTTTAGAGTAAGAGTGGATCATCTCCTTCCGTTGATTAGATTGCTCTGCCGACACTATGGAAAGACTTCTCCGTGCCGGGCCTCGTGGGGCATAGGGATGGACGAAGGATGGAGAGGATCCAAAGCTACCTATTCCCTCGGGGTTCATTGTATAACGGGGAGAGCGATGAGTAGAACGTACGTGGAGGGTGATAAAGGTTGTGTCTTTGCATTTATGACTTCGCGTTGGGAATGTGCCCTACACGCCATCTAGGAGGTTTTAAAAATCTGTATACCTGGTCTCGCTGGCGAGGGAGTAATTCATTGGTTTGTGGTAGGATCTGGGCATTTTGTGAGCTTTTTTTTTTTTTAAGATTTTATTTATTTATTCATGAGAGAGAGAGAGAGAGAGAGGCAGAGACACAGGCAGAGGGAGAAGCAGGCTCCATGCAGGGAGCCTGATGTGGGGACTCGATCCCAGCACTCCAGAATCACGCCCTGGGTCAAAGGCAGGCGCCAAACCGCTGAGCCATCCAGGGATCCCTTGTGAGCTTTTTTTTTTTTTTTTTTTTTTTAATTTTTATTTATTTATGATAGTCACAGAGAGAGAGAGAGAGAGGCAGAGACACAGGCAGAGGGAGAAGCAGGCTCCATGCACTCGGAGCCTGACGTGGGATTCGATCCCGGGTCTCCGGGACCGCGCCCTGGGCCAAAGGCAGGCGCCAAACCGTTGCGCCACCCAGGGATCCCCCCCTTGTGAGCTTTTTAATGCTCCTCGGTGATTCCCTTATTTTGTGAGCTGTTAAAGACCCATCAGTGATACTGTTAACGCTACTCAGGTTGAGAATCACAGTGTTAGAAAATGGGAACAGATTTCGTTGGGATCAGAGGGCAGCAAGTTAACTAACATATCTGGGCCTTCCTTTCCTCATTCGAGGTTAGCTACTCTCAGTTTTGTGTGGTGTGTTCCAGTCAGGAGGTTCTCTGGTGTTTCCCAGTAATTTGTAGCATTTCATATTTTTTGTTGTTGTTTGTTTTGGTTTAAACGGAAAAGAAGATTTTTGCTTCTCAAGTAGGTATGATTGGTAGCCCCTCCGAGTGCCCCCAGCTAAAGCTCCTGTTCCTAGGGGAGGACACACAAAAATGAGGGCAACAGAGGCCTGGTCTTGTATGAGAAGACAAGTTTTACTGCCTCTGATAGAGGGTAGATACGCATATCAAAAGAGGTTTTCTGGGACGCCTGGGTGGCTCAGCGGTTAAGCGGCTGCCTGCCTTTGACTCAGGGCATGATCCTGGAGTCCCAGGATCAAGTCCCTCATCGGCCTCCCTGAATGGAGCCTGCTTCTCCCTCTGCCTGTATCTCTGCTTCTCTCTGTGTCTCTCATGAATAAATAAAGAAAATCTTTTAAAAAGGTTTTCTAAAAACATGCAACAGTAGTAATAGAAATAGTAGAGGTCCTCAGCATACTAGGTGAATGGAAAGCATGAAAGAAAGAATTTAGCATTTGGTTTTCTCCCATGTTCTTTTTGATGATTTTATCCACTAAATTCTGGTCTTTCCAAAGGTAGATTCTGAACCTATAGTCGCTTACATGAGACTTAAGACATTCAAAGGTAGTTCTGGCTGCTCAAATCACGGAAATATCGTCTTGCATTTTTGTACGCATTCATTCATTTTTCTTTTTTTTTTTTCCCCCCTCTGTTTCAGAGGAGAAAGGTGGATTAGTATCTGAAGCCTATGGAGAGGATGACTTTTCTCGCCTCGGAGGTGATGAAGATGGTTATGAAGAAGAGGAGGATGAGAACAGCAAGCAGTCGGTAAGTAAATCTGTTCTAATCCAGAGTTGCTCCAAGCGCCATTTTATTTGCCAGAAACCTTCGAACTGTACCAACAATGTTCCATTCCATGGCTAACGTCATTCCCCACCCTTCCCCCACTTTTTGTTTGGTATCAGTTGAGGAAACTGGGTTGGTTATCGGTAGTTCTGTTTGAAAACGAAACTTGTTTTCATCTGGACCATTTTGAATTAACTTTTGAATTGAAATTTGGGGGAAAAGATAGTGGACTATTTTATTTAACTCCGATATCAATGAGTGTTTCGTGTCGTTCCCCATTAAGGGAGTTTATTCCGTTTGTGACAATGCATTTGTCCTAACATTGATATCTGCAGTCAACTCAGTATTTTTAATCTTAGTTGGGGTTTATTAAAATCTTTCAGCTCATTAAAAAGATTAGGGAGGAAAATTTAGTTTCTTATTTGTGATTTGATCCTTCTTAACTTCTTTCTTGACATTTTACTTGGCACTTTTTATCAGAGTGCCCTCAGTTCTTGAGCACAAATCTGGCCTGACATTCAGTATGTACTGGCAACAAAGAAAAGAGAACTGTGTCTTAATTAACCAGAAAGCCTTTGGATACACTATGACCCTGAGTGAGCCTCAGGAGCCAGAATTTAAGTTTGGAGAGAAAGCAAGGATTCAAGCTGGTGCTTAGCACAGTCATCTAAAGTGAAATCTGGCTATTCAGCAATACTTTTAACTGAAGCACTCAATGTACTTTATTATTTGTTTGAAACTTTTTTATGCATTGATATTTAAATATTAGCGTTAAAATAGTTTCTGATTAAACCAAAAAGCGTTTTGTATTTGATGCTCTTTTGGAAGATATTCTCACATCATTAGCCCCACCATTAATGCCAAGAATTTAGAATTGACTAAAATTGTTTAGAAAAGCTTTGCAAATTTTCTTAAGTGCACACATGCTAGCCTAACACTGTATTTTCTTGATAAGTTTGCGTGATGTGTTTCTAAAGTGTTGCTCCATGTTGCTTTGCTTAGAATTTTCATTCTATTTAAGTTTTGTATCATATTCTAGTAAAATCCTCTCATCAGATCCCAATATAGACATTTTAAAAATGTAATCGTATTTGGCTAAGCTATATCACTGACTTTCTGGCATGATTGATTACATTTTAAGGGAATCATGGAGATTGGATTTAAACCTTTGGGCTCACTGGCACCTAGAGGGACAGTGAAATCTCAAAGCCATCAGTATACCTTGTTCAGGTCTCACAGATAATGTTTATATTAGCATCTGGGGTGCTATTTAATGTTTGGGTTAGAGTGTAGCTCGATTGAAAAAAAGCAATTTCAAATGAAACTTAATTTTTTCCTGGGTGTTAAGTTAAAGGCTCTTGTGCATTGGGGTGTTCTGGGAACAGATGTGGATATAGCTACCTAATAGGGTAGCTGATTTTTGACCTTCATTCAGTGATATGGTAGGCTGGCTCGTGTGAGGCCAGCACACACTTTGGAAAACGCCTTACTCATATGGTGCTTTGTGTCAGGCAGGCCATTTGAATCAGGAACAAGACTGGATAGAACAGGTCAGTGACAGTTCTATGAGACCCAGGAAAGGCCAGGTGTGGCTATGTAGTCCTTCCCTGGGTCACTTGCCCTGGTCATGTGACCTGTTGTTGGTATAGCTATGAATGCTCCTGGGCGGAAGTTCCCGGGTGTGGTTGTATGGGGGTCATGCTAGTCTGACTGTGAACAATGTCATGGTAGGTCTGAGTCTGATGTACTTGTGTGTATGAAAGGCAAAGGAAAGGAGGAAAAAAAGAGGTTCATGTTCCAGGTTTTAAATAATTGATATTTCGTTGGAAACCCTATGCCTGCTTTATCTTATGGGGCTTACTCTTACTCTTTTCTGAAACATTGCAGCCTTTTTCCATTTTTGTGTGTGTGATTTTTAATCTCAGGCATTTCCATTGCTGTAGACTATGACACTGCTGGAGTAACGACTTTGAGCTGCTGGTGGTCTTTTCTCCACCCCCACCCCCTCCCCCACCTCCCAGAACATCTCCTTTCCCCCTTCTCTTTCTCTAGTTCTGGGTCATAGGGGAGGGGAGGGGTTCTTGGTGGGATGGCCCAGGCTGGGTACATTGCTCCAGCCCCTAATTATGCATGTGAGAACTCTCAGGCCCGCTTCTTTAAGCTTAATCCTCTAAATTCTTTGTCTTGTAGGAAGATGACGATTCAGAGACTGAAAAACCTGAGGCTGATGACCCAAAGGTATTTGGTGTTGGCTGTGGTGGGGTGGCCGGAAGCAAATGAGGCGTTGTAACACTGTGGCTCGGTTCCTATGTCTGGACCTATGTTGGTCCAGCTAATGCACTGTACAAACCTGTACATTATCCGGGATGAAAGCAGGTTTCTAAAGAAAGGAGGTTACCATGGAGGGAGTCAGCCCTCAGGCAGCTTGGATTTCCAGCCTTGCAGCTAGTGCCATATCTTCAGACTAGAAAGGCGAGAAGCCTTGGCTGAGCATAGCAGCCTACCTGTGCTCTGCAGCGAGGTGAGCTTGGTGGGATCACTGCACCTGCAGGTGACTTAGATGTGGGAATGTTTCTCGAATCAGGGAGTGCCTTTTGTACTATTTAGTCCTCTAGAAGTGAGGAAGGGCTATGAGAGAGGGTCTGACAAAGTGAGGCCTCTCCCCAACTGTTGGAGAAGCTCCTCCTAATCCTTGTATCCCCAGGCTTGTGCCCATCCACTTTTAGGTAAACAGTTGGTCTTTCTGAAACAACATCACCATTTCTGATATTTCCCTCCCGGTAGCAACCGGGAATGATTAGCATTTCCTGTCTGCTCCTTGACCTATTGTGATGATGGTTGAGACACCTACCCCCTTGTGTGAGGTAGGTTTGCTATACTGTATACTGAGCATCAGTACAACTGTGCCTGTTGAGGAAACATTCTTTAGGGAACAACCTTTTTTTTTTTTTTAATTCATGAGAGACACAGAGAGAGGGGCAGGGACATAGGCAGAGGGAGAAGCAGGCTCCCTGTGGGACTCAATCCCAGGATCCCACAATCATGACCTGAGCCAAAGGCAGACGCTCAACCGCTGGGCCACTCAGGTGCCCCACAAACATTTCTTTTTCAAAGAGAAAGTCTAATTCCATCACTCCAGGCCTGGGGAATACAGGCCAAGTTTTGTGATTAAAAGTTGCTTTGAAACTAACTGAAGCCTTCAAGGCAACATAGTAGAACTTCGGAAAATTGTACCAAATTATAATCAAAACAGTAGTATATCCAAAAATATAGCATGAGCTGTTCCAAATTTGAGCTGATTCTGAAATTGGATCGAATTGTGTGCAACCATTGAAATAAGCCCATGATAGGCTGTGGGATGATACAAATAACACATTTACCAAGGAAGAAAGTTTGGGCACCAACATGCAAAAGAGAGAACAAGCTTGAGCCCTAGGTACTGCAAATGCCACTCCCTTCTATGTCAAGTAAGGAGCCCAGGCTTCACTCATCCAAGCATCCAAAGCTGAAGGGCAGACCTGTGGCTTAGGTCAAGCGTGACCATACCTCTGCTTGGGCTTGCGGAATGAAGATGGCCAGTAGTGGTCTTCTGTCTTCATATTTGGGGTGTGGGGGCCTTAGGGCCCATGCACAAGATAAACCTGAGGAGCTGCCAAGTGCTGGAGCTTCAGTGTGGAGGGAGAGGAGGGTGTGTGGGCCCCCAGAGCCTTTGTGTGTACAGTAGCTGGCCTTTGCCTAAAGCTGGAAGGCCTCCTGGGGAAGTTGGCTAGAGAAGTGAGGTACTTCGCTGTCACCCCTTCTGGAATACAGCAAGCTAAACAACAAATCCCCTGAGAACAAGGAAGGACAGCAGGGTTTAGGGGTGTGGGGGCAGAATTGGGAAGATTGTTAATGTGTCTTGTGCCCAGGTTTTCTCAGTACCACGTGAATGTGGCAAAGACGGGTCATTTATACTTAGGCTTTGAGTGGTGTGCTTTACTGTATTTCATTCAGTCATTGGAACTTCAGGTCTGGTTGTGGAATGAGCAGTGTTCTGAAAGTTTCTGTTTTTGGGACAGAACACAGAATCTGCCCTCAAGGTGAATTGTAGTTCTTTTGGCAGATGAATGTGGAAGGGGCGAGCCAGAACTCTCCGGCTCAGATGTCCTTAGGTCCAAAAATCATGAATGTCCGAGGTATCTCCAAGGTCTGTAAACAGTCTTCTGGGCTCCCCATGCCTTAACCCTGGTGCTGGCTTCCTCTCCTGTCTGAGCTGTCATCGGACTGTCTTCAGGCAGCAGCCTCAGACCCCTCCCAACTCTCCCTCTATTCCTGAACTCTTCTGGAATACTTAATTGATTTTTAATATTTTACATTTTTTTAAAGATTTATTTGAGAGAGAGAGAAACCTCCTGCATGCACGGGGAAGACAGAGGGAGGGAGACAGAGAGTCAACAGACTCAACCTGAGGCCCTGTCTCATGACCCCAAGATCACGACCTGAGCTGAAACCAAGAGTTGGACGCTTAACCAATTGCGCCTCCCAGGTGCCCCGACTATTAATGATATTTTTGAGTTCCAAACCTTGAGTTTTTAATATTTTTGCCTTAAGTATGTGAAGTTTCTAAAATAGGATATGTTACCAAATGGACCAGAGGTGTCATTTACTTTATTAGCAAAGAGATTGGTATCATAAACTGTCTTTTCCACCAGATGGCATTCCTTCCTACTTTGGGTTTTTATATATATATATATTTTTTTAAAGATTTTATTTCCTTATTAGAGAGACAGAGCACAAGCGGGGGAGAGGCAGAGGGAAAAAGACAAGCAACTCCCCAAACAGTCCCACAACCCCAACCCTGAGATCACTAATCTTGAGCTGAAGTCATACACTCAATTGACTAAGCCACCCAGGTGCAGCCTCCTTGGCTTTTTAAAATCTGCTTTTGATTTTTTTACCACAGCAGTTCTCAAAACATTTTGGTGTGTGTTTTGTTTTGTTTTGTTTTGTTTTGTTTTTATGATAGTCACAGAGAGAGAGAGAATGAGGCAGAGACACAGGCAGAGGGAGAAGCAGGCTCCATGCACCGGGAGCCCGACGTGGGATTCGATCCCGGGTCTCCAGGATCGCGCCCTGGGCCAAAGGCAGGCGCCAAACCGCTGCGCCACCCAGGGATCCCCATTTTGGTGTGTTTAACACAGTTAAAAACCGAGGATCCCAAAGAGCTTCACTTCATTTTGGTTTTATCTATTACTGTTTACTATCATAGAAGTTAAAACAAAAATTTGAAATATTTGGCATTTTTGAAATATCCATTAAACCCATTATATAGGGGATCCCTGGATGGCTCAGCGGTTTAGCGACCGCCGTTGGCCCAGGACGCGATCCTGGAGTCCCGGGATCAAGTCCCACATCGGGCTCCCGGCATGGAGCCTGCTTCTCCCTCTTCCTGTGTCTCTGCCTCTCTCTCTCTCTCTCTCTCTCTCTCTCTCTCATAAATAAATAAATAAATAAATAAATAAATAAATAAATCTTTTTTTAAAAAAATGAATAAACCAATTATATATTAACATAAGTAACTATATTAGCAAAAAGTAACTATTTCTGAAACCCAAAAACGTCGTGCAAAACCTGGCATTGTTTTGCCATTTTACGGGTCTCTTTAACGTCTAACGTCCACTTTGGTGGACAGCTAGGTTCTCACAACTGCCTCTTCGTTCATTGTGTTGTGATGTTTTATTTTGGTTGAAGTGGTTGAAAAAAAATCTGGCTTTAGACACAGGTCATTGGAAAGAGGAGAATTTTTTTTTTTTTAAGATTTTATTTATTTATTCATGAGAGAGAGAGAGGCAGAGGAAGAAGCAGGCTCCCCACAGGGAATCCCGGGATCACACCCTGAGGTGAAGGCAGCTGAGCCACCCAGGCATCCCAAGGAGAAATATTTTAATAGCCCTCTAGGTGATTGATTGTGGATCCAAGTGGTGATTTCCTAAAAAGTTACTCTCACCATGGAATGTGAACTCTTTATATTCTGCTTTATTCGAGTCCCGTTGGTATGCCTGGCCCTCTGAATGGCTCTCTCACCCAGTCATGAATTCGAGTCCCGTTGGTGTGCCTGGCCCTCTGAATGGCTCTCTCACCTAGTCATGATATTCCATTCCAACTCAGGCAAAGTTGGTTCACTGAGTTGTGCAGATCTAGTGTTTGTTAATTACATTTGTTAATGACCTCACTAATCTCATCAGACAAGCCATTAAGTTTTGGGAAACTGCCCACTGTGGGGAATACACATTTTCCAAGATGCTTATTCTTACCTGATCTTGAATTTTATCATTACCAATAAATAAAATAGAGTTTTCCTTGATGTGACAGGCTTCATTTTTTAGAAAATGTGTGCCAGCTACCCAAACCTGACCAACCTTAGTTGGTCATTCTTTCAAGTAAAAATGATGCTCTATGGAGAAAGCACCTAGATCAACCTGTAATTCCCTCACCTAAGTGCTTTTCTTTGAGGTGTGCAGAGGTGTTGATGTGACATCTCATATCAAACAAAATGCAAAAAAAAAAAAAAAAAAAAAAATGTGTACCCAAGGGTCAAGACTCAGTAAGATTAATCATTTTAAGAAGGATATTCTTAAATGAAATTGGATTTTTTTGTGACTGAGAGTATGCCTACGTGGGCAGCCCAGTGGCTCAGCGATTTAGTGCTGCCTTTAGCCCAGGGCCTGATCCTGGAGACCCAGGATCAAGTCCCATGTCAGTCTCCCTGCATGGAGCCTGCTTCTCCCTCTGCCTGTGTCTCTGCCTCTCTCTCTGTGTGTGTGTCTCTCATGAATAAATAAATAAAATCTTAAAAAAAAAAAAAGAGAGAGAGAGAGAATGCCTACTGCTAAAACTCACTGTAGCTGCCTTGATTTGCTCCAAAGGGCCAGCTTTGTCCACCCTTGCCCCTGTCAATGTAAGCACGGTGAAAAGACAAGGGATACCTTAATATTAGGGCAATAGTTTTGACCTTACAGACCCCCTGGGGTCCACAGATCAACTTTGAGAACCCCTATTTTTCAGAAACTAGACCCTTGGGTTGGGAATACTAAATAGGTGTTTGGTGACTGTTTGCATTGCTCTGGAAGTGTCCAGTGAGCTGTCAGCCATAGGGGGGCCTTGAGCTGCATTGAGGGGTAGAATATCCAGAGTAAGACGAGACAGCCCCAGGGTAGGAAGTTAAGGCTCTGGAGCCAGAGCTCTGTGTTGGAATGCCACCTTCCTTGGGGAAGTCTCTTAACCTCAGGGCTCGTCACCCAGGAAACAAGCATCATAATAAAATATGCCTCATTTACTTAATGTAGATTAACTGAGTAAACGTGAACAGTCAATTAGCTTAATGGTGTCTGGCATGTCGGTGTTTAGTGACGTTAGTTGCCACCACCAGTACGTCCCATGGCTCACCTCCTAGGCTGGTCACTCTGTCGTTGGGCCTGTCTGGGAATAGCGAATTCCACACGTTGAAACTGGAGAGCATTCAGAGGAGAGCAGTCCTAAATGTTGAAGAACCTAGAAACCACATGCCATGAGAAGCTAGGGAGCTAAGAGAAGCAACCGGGAAAGAGCCTGCAGTTGTGTCTGCTGTGTGAAGGTCTGGTCCAGGAGGGGAAGTGAGAGCCACGTGCAGAACTTGAAGCAACACACAAGAGTTACAGGGGACACATTTGCTTCACAAGGTAGTGAGCTCCCTGCTTCTGGACCTTTTTCAGACAAGTTTTAAGAAAGCATTTGTCAAGAATGTTCTAGAGAAACATGGATTTGGACTAACCCCCCAAGTGGTGTCCTGGGAAGGGGCTTGGGCATTATGGATAATCAAAGTTGAGTATCCTTCTCTAACCTCACTTATTACCTGCTGACTTTGGAAAGTAAAAGTGTAGAATACAAAGACTGGGAATTGCCCTAGTTTTTATCAGTCTGATGTTTGGGGTTACCTCTGAGCACAAAGTTCCCCATTTGGGGGTTGGAGTAAGAAATGGTAACTCCAGATCCACCTCTGGGGGGAGCCCTTGGTCCTGACCCCTCACCCTGGGGAGCTAGGATGGAGCTCTGGGGTGCTGAGTTTGCCCCTAACTAGAGAAAAGGAGGTGGCTGAGCATTCCACGGGAAGCAGAATGCCTCAGCACTTGTGTTCCATCGCATCTTTTTTCCTCTAACTTCCAATTTTCTGGTCTCACCTCCGCAGTCAGCGGCCTGACTCAGATCTGATTACTCAACAGAAGGTGGCACTGCTGTCCTAGAAAAAAACAGACCGGAAGTGGCAGGCCTCTGCTCAGCTCTTTACTGTGTGGGGACAGGGGTGCCAGATGGCTTAAGTGTTTCCTCCATCTGTTTGCCCTTGGCATATGGGTTTCCTTTTCCCACTCTCCTTTGTCCGTGTTCTGTGTCGGCTACGCGGGAACGTTTTCCCTTGTTTTTTTTCCCCTGCTCCCACAGTTCCTGTGGATGGAGGTATTTCCACTGGCTTACTGTCTCTGACCCACCCTTCCGTTGAAAACAAACACGGGCATTGATGACCTGGCATGGAAAAGCTGGAGCGGCCCGCTGCCAGCTAACTGGGAGGGCTGGCTTCACTTTTTGGGGTGGGATTGCCGGCCTCCCTGAGGTGCTGCAGTCCCAGCTTTGACCCAGGGAAAGAATCCTCTTGGCCCAAAAAGCAAACATCTGTCAAAACAAAATAGCATCTCTGGGTCAAGGAGGTGGCATCGGGTGGGAGAAAGCACAGTTCCGGCATTTTTTTAAAGGTGTGTATAACCCTAATTACATAAATTAGTTCTTTTTTTTTTAAGATTTTATTTTATTTGAGAGAGAAAGAACATGAGTCAGGGTGGGGAGGCAAAGGGAGGGAGAAACAGACTCCCTGAAGAGCAGGGAGCCCAACATGGGACTCCATCCCAGGACCCTGGGATCAGGACCTGAGTCGAAAGTAGACTCTTCACCACCTGAGCCACCCAGGTGCCCCCCCCAAAAAACATTTTTGAGACTCTTTGACCCTAAAAATAGTGAGGAATTGTGGGGTCATTCCTTTGATCCAGGTTAGTGGACTTGGAGTCAGGAGACCTAGATTGAGCACTGGCTTGGCTCCCCTCCAGCTGTGGGACTACTGGCTCATGGCTACAGCTGCCTCGGTTCATCTGTAATGCCTCCTTTACCAGGTGATGTGACGTGTGTAGACGTCCAGCCCATGGTCTAAAATGCAGTTGTTGGCAGCCAGTTTTAACAAAACTGGGTCTGGTTGGATGCCCTCATCCTGTAGGTCAGAAGTTACCACATTTTCTCGGTTCATGGCACCCTTGGTGTCTCAGGAATTTTTCACAGAACTCTCATAGGCCAAAAGAAATACCTCACAATTAGCTGCAAACAATCAACATTACTCTTCTCACAATTTGGTAGCCACTTGAAAAGGTAACACGTGAATTTGTGTGGTATCTGATAGATGTTGAGTAATGCTGTTTTTCCCTTGAAATTAATTACTTTAGGGCAGTCCTGATGGCCTAGTGGTTTGGCGCCTCCTTCAGCCTGGGGTATGATCCTAGAGACGCGGGATCGAGTCCCACATCAGGCTCCCTGCATGGAGTCTGCTTCTCCCTCTGCCTTTGTCTCTGCCTCTCTCTCTCCGTGTGTGTGTCTCTCATGAATAAATAAAATCTTTAAAAAAAAAACAAAAACAAGTGAAAATGATAAGGGCTTTTTAAAAAATTAATTACTTTATTTATTTATTTTGAGAGGAAGAGAGTGGAAGAGGGTGGGGGCAGAAGGAGAAAGAGAGTCCCAAACAGGCTCCACATCTAGTGCAGAGCTGCCCATCGTGGGACTCGATCCCAGGACCCTGAGATCATGACCTGAGCCGAAATTAAGAGCCAGACTCTCAACTGAGCCAGGCACCCCTGCCTTGAAAATTTTTGTTTTGTTTTGTTTTTTGTTTTGTTTTTTGCCTTGAAATTTTTAAATGTCATTTGTACCTTTGTGAGTTTGCTACAGTTCCTAACAGTTCCCAAACTGGCAGTTTAGGAACTGCGTTGGTAGATTGTCTCTGAGTTCCAGAACACTGGGACTGGGTAAGGTTCTCACCCTCCCCGGAGGCCTGGCTCAGCGTAGTGAGCAGTACAGTGACTGTACCTCACACACTTGAATTCCCTTAAGAAAGTCAAGTGTCTCAGTCACCATGTGTTATGAATTGGCTTGAAGTCTAGAGGAGGGATTTGCGATGGGTAGAGCTGACTCAGTAATCTCCTACTTCCTTTCCTGTCCTCTCCAGCCTCTCCCTGGACCCAGCATTATTATTGATCTTTTCAGGCTTCATTGATCTGGAGCCTGGAAACTGCCTATGGAGCTTGTTTCCGAGGAATTTGTTACTGACTACTGATTTTTAGGAAGAACTTTCAGGAGCCTACCAGCAATTGTACGTGGGCAGCACTTCCAGTTGAAATCCTTCATTCTTTTCATCGACCGTTTAAGGAAAGAGACTCCAGAATGTGTTCTGGCTGTAAATTGTAAAGGATACTTAAGAGGGACGGGCTCTGGGGCTCCTGGGTGGCACAGTTGGTTAAGTGTATGACTCCTGGTTTCGGCTCAGATTGTGATCGAGCCCCACATCGGACTCCATGCTCTGTGCCGAGGCTGCTTGAGATTCTCTCTCTCTCTCTGCCCCTCTCTCCCACGTTCATTTTCTCTTCCTCTCCCTCTCTACCTCAAATAAATAAATTTTAAGGTGGGAAGGCAGGTTGTATGGTGTGGCATAGGAACCATGAGTCTCTTTCCAGCCTTCACGGTGGTTATTGTGTGCCTTTGCATTGTGAGCTTCCGGACAACCCATGCTTGTAGAATGTTCTGAGAATTATTTTTCAGGATAGTACAGCAGAGGTTATCTATTAGAGCATAATGTAGACTTTTTCTTAGAAGTCTGACACCTGATGGGGTTATATGGTACGGTTTTTCTGGTGTTTATCCTATCAAGGTTTGTTTTTGTTTTTATTTTATTGCCAAATTATTACAGTAGCAGGAATTTAATATTTAGTTAAAATATTCCACAGTCCTGACAGTGCATTCATTTACATTCTTCTGTATTTTGTGTTTGCCTATATAACAGCATACATAGTTTGCATCTAGTTTTGTTTCCAACTGAGTAATGAACATTTTCAGAACTAATAATGGGACACAAGTGAAAATTTAAAAGCTAAACACTTAAGAATCGAATGGGACTTGAGTTATATCTCAATGAAACCGCTCTAAGAAAAAAATTTTTTGTCATTGTTTAAATACTATCAAAGGGGAATGATAAAAGGTTGAGATCCAGCTTTTATTTTAGGGGTGAGACCAGTCATTAGCACACTTTTCACATCAGTTCCTGTAGCTCTTCTCAAATGAGCCAGCTAGAATAGAAACCAGAATTAGTACACTGTAGTAGCAAAAACTATTTTATGTTTAAAGTTGTTACTGAGTAAGATTGCATGTAAGCAATTTCTTTTTGATTAGACTCTCTGGTGGACAGAACACATACTGTACTCTTTATGTGGGTCAGAAGAAGTAACTCGTTATTTATTTATTTATTTATTTATTTATTTATTTATTTATTTAATGACTCATTTTTTAAAACTTGAGTTCTCCTCACAGTCCTCATGATTGTTCACCCGTTAAGGGAGGAGGGCTTAGTAGCAGTCAGAATTTGGTAGCATTCCTTCTGTAAGCTCCCAGGAAGTCTCTAGACTCAAGGCCAGGGTGGCGGCACCTGCTGTTAATATGATTAAGTCTTCAGTACCAGCCATTCCACTCAGGTCAACTCAGACATTACTCGCTGGAGCACTGGGGACCCTTGAGCTCTTTCCCCTAATCGTTATAGTTAAAAGGTAACACTTCTGGCTGTCCTCTCCTTAAGTTGAGAGCTTAACTTCTTTATTCTGTGACCTACTATGGAGTCATTCCTGGAAAGGTATTTTTCCTCATTAGTCGTTGATGCTGGCTTTCCCCAGTGGTTGAACCAAAGGCTTCATAGAAACCGTTATTATCTGCCACTTCATAGTCTAGAGGGAGGATATTGGGAAGCAGTGTTACTAGGCTTTGGGTCAGATAGCCTCGGGTTGCAGCATTGCTACTTCTGGGCCAGAAGCCACTTCATTGGATTTTGCCTCGGTTTAGTCCTCTATGAAATAGGAATAATTTTGTCTGCCTAACGGGGTTACTGGGAGGTTGGATGGTATGTGTCAGCTTCTAGTGTGTTGTTGTTCAGAGCGTGGGAGGGAGAATGTACTTGCTCCCTCCATCTTGGTTTTGTCATTTTACCTTCCTCCATGTTCTGCCTCCTATACCTTATGATCCTTTGAGTGCTGATTAGGGAAAAGAAAAAAAAAAAAAAAACTTAGAGCATGACTCACCTAGGACCAGAGAAGGAAATGGCCCTTGACCATTGCTGGATTGGGAGCCATCCACTCTGAACTTCTTGTTGGAAGTTGTAACGTGGCCTTTGAACTGTTGAGAATGCCCAGGCCGACTTAACATTCGAGTTTCCTTGCTCTCACCACAATGAACAGCCGGATGGCGTTCTTCAGTCCTCATTCTTTAACAAGGCAAGGGGTGCCCTTGCAGAAATGGGCATGGAATTTCCATGGAATTTCACGGAAATGAAATGGTCATGGAATTTCCATGCTGGGGAGAATCCATCCCACCCCAGGCTGGGATCTGTAGTTCTAAGTGGTGATCCGATCATTTTAAGTGGTGATCTGATCTGAGTAACAAGACAAGACTGAGATTGGGAGAGGGGGAGGGTGTAGGCTGTAGCTCTTTTTTAGAGGGAAGTAGCTCTTTTGTTGTCCAGATTGAATTCCAACCTAGGTCCTTTGTCTAGCCACCTTCCAAAGAAGGCCTGGCTACATCTTAAGCTGAACACTGCTGGTAGAAATGTAATTGCTGGAAGTTGTGATCTCGTGCAGAGGAGAACAACCATTATTCTCCCTCTGACACACACACACACACACACACACACACACACACACACACACACACACACCCGGCTCCACTGACCTGCCAGCAGGGCCTTCTTGACTGCACTTGCACCAAGTCAACTGAAGCTCAGACTCCCAGAAGCCTCACCCTGTTCCTTTGTGGTTCTTCAGCCAGAAGGAGCCCCTGCATGCCCAGTCGGCCCGCCTTCAGCGTGCAAGCCCCAACATATTTCTCCCCTTCAGGCCCAGATGCCACAGATTACTAACCAAGGTGTGGCTGGGTGCCTCCTTCCCTAGTCAGGATTTATCTTTTTGAAACTCTGTGATGCAGAAAGCAAGCTGCCTGTCCTTGGGGATCCAGCACTTCCCACCCTCATTCTGTGTTCTAATCCTTGTCCCTTGAAATGATGCTGTGCTAAGATTTTGTTCATTTGCATTCCTAACTTTGGAGTTAGGTAAATGTTTTCTAAACCGTGCTTTAAAGGTACTGGCTTTGCTTCTGGACCTGTAAATTGTTAATTCTTCTTCCTGCCAGTATGTAGATGGCAGCCAGTTCACCTTTCCAGTCTCCTGGCTTTCTGGCATCCGTTACTTTTGTCCTACATGTTAATCTTAACACCTCAGTTTGGTGGCTGACCTCTCAGATGGGATAATGCTATTGTAAATTTGTGACCATGTTGAGTTGTGTCAGAAAGACTTCACTTTTCTACCCTCAGACCCACAAAGCTGTTTCCTGTGTCTTTGTCTGGCTCCAAGCCCTTCCACCCTGCCCCAAGTAACAACTTGAAGTATAGAAACACTTTTTATTGGAAAACCTTTAAGAAAAAAATACTACCTGACCCACTACTGAAGGCTTAATTCAAATTCTTTTTTTTTTTTTTTTTAAGATTTTTTAAATTTATTCATTGAGAGAGGTCAGGGGGCAGAAAGAGAGGAAGAAGCAGACTCCCTGCTGAGCAGGGAGCCCAATATGGGGCTTGATCTCAGAACACCTGGATCATAACCTGAGCTGAAGACAGATGCTTAACCAACTGAGCCACCCAGGCACCCCTTAACTCAAATTTTTTATGTAAGATGATCTCTATACCCAAACACACACCCCAGGTATAAGAGGGAGGAATGGAATGGCCCTCTTCAAACATTTTGTACAACTTTCAAGAAGCTCAAAGTCTTCAGATGTCTTGAATCAAATATGAGATTATACTTGGAATAGTCAGATAACAAAGTCTCTCCTTTGGAATGGCTCCTGGCCAGAGCCTTGCATTTACGTTGAAGTCTGGTTGGTTCCATGTGACAGAGCATCAGCACCACGTTGAGCAATATTGGCTTTGTTGAGCTAAATTTTTCAGATAGGGGAAAAAAAGTCTTTTCCTCTTCAGTCTGCAAGGCCAGGTTGAGAGCTAGCTTAATTTGTCTTAGCGGATGCCTGTTTAACCCTTCCCTATAGAAACCTCTGCTTGGGGAACTGAGCCTTCCCGTCAGTAAGCTGGGAGTATAGGTGAGTCCTTTGGATCCAAAGTGGCCCCACCAACTTCCGCCCATTTTTCTGATAAGTTGACTGTTTCCATCCCCAGGCCGGCAGTGTGCCATGGCAGTGACCCAATCCTGGCCAACAGGATACAACTGAAGGAAATGTGCTGGTGACGGGCTTTCTCCAAGGCTCCCCTGTGTGTGTGTTAGGATAAAACAGGGCATAGACACTGGGCATCTATGACACGGAGGGCTGTCCTGTGCAGCATGGGGATCAGTGACTTCTGCTGAGCCTTGGGGTTCCTGATAGTCCTCACTATGCCTTATCCTTGCCCGTTAAACCACAGTAATTTTTTTCGGGAGCTTGGAGGTATTTTGACAGAAGTTCCAGAATTGCTGCTTCTTGGCAACCCGAAGTGGCTCACACATTCATCTCATCTTGATGCCTTCAAGGGGCTTCCTAGGCATACTCATCATTTCGGAAACTGCAGTGCTGTCCGCCCACACTTCATGGCACTGTCTGAGAATCAGATGATCTCCTTGAAGTGCTTAGCATAACACTTACAATTAATTCCCTGAGATTGAGTTGCCCGTTGTTTGGCCCACTGCCTGGTATACAATAAATGCTCAATAAATGATCTATGGATAAGTAAATGAGTTAACTATATAATAATTATTTTTGTTTTGGGATTAGGAGTGACAAGCTAGATTTTTTTTTTTTTTTTAATTCAGTATTGATGCCCCCGCCACCTTCTTCCTTCTGCCTGTCTCTCATCAGCTTTTTATCGCCAAGGCTGGCCTCTTTCTTAGTCCATCTCTGCTGCCTCCCTGTCTGGCATTGAGTCGCACATTGACACTAACTGTGGACTTAAATAGGTCCAGAGTCTGGGGTGGGAACTGGGCTGAGGAATGGACCACTGGCCCATTAGAAAGGAGAGTGTCTCTACATATGTGTGTGTGTTTCATCAATGTTGAGCAATGTTTAAGCACCTGTTGTGGGCATGGCACTAACCTGCAGGTGCTGGGAACATAGTGTTAACTAAGATAGAGCCCAGAATAGAGCAAATGTCCTCATCAGCTGGGTGGGAGTGGGGCGGAAGAAGACTTCCTGGAGCTGAGGACTGAGGCCTCAGTGAGGCTTACTTGCAGCAAGAATAGGGAGGATGTGTTCCAGGGAACGGGCTTTCCCCAGGCCCTGGTGCAGCTCTGTGCTGGGAGGAGGAGGCTGACATGGCTGCAGGGAGTCCCCCAGGGCCTCGCGCCCCAGAGAGGAATCATTGCTAAGTGAGATTTCACCAGGACTTAATAACTACTTGGCCAGTCCCAGATCTGAGAGAATTGAAGGTTTGGAAGGCATTGTTTTACTAATCTGCGTCCCCGGCTGCCACCCTACTTTTAAGAAGCAAGATTACGTCATTTATCAGAAAATGTACAGTCTGTAGCATTCTTCCCCAGCAGTGGGGAGAGGCTGCCCTCTGCCCTCTTCTCAGAGTGCTCTCTCTGAGCCTAAGCTCCCAAAGCTGGGCCGAAAAAGCCACGTTTAGGTTGGACAGAATCCAGCTGCTGGAGGCTGCATTGCTTTGTCTCCATTTGGACACTGGGCCCTTGAGCGTGCTTTGTGGGGCTGCCTCTGGGACGGATTGAAGTATTGTTGGCTGTAAATAAACCTCCATTCTCGCGACCAGGATCTGGTACTTCTCTGCTGAGCAAATCCTCCCAGCTCAAATGGCCGCTTATCCCACGTCATGGAGCCATATTGTGTCTGCTTCCTTCCTCTGATCAGAAGCAGTTTCTGAGTGGCTGGACTTTTTTGTGTTCTCTGCAGAGGGAACCACATTCCAGGTTCTACAGTCCCTGAGAACAGGGTGTCTGTAATGGCTGATGCCTTCTTATGGGTCTCAGACACAGTTGATTAAGGAACCAAAGTTGGACGGGTTCAGATCTCTTGACTTCATGGCCATCCTCTGGGCTGCTGTGGCTACTTCGTGTCCTGGTGCCCTGGTTGGTGAGGCTTTAGGCTCAGGAGGAGCCTCGGGAGGTTAGAGGAGTGCACAGTCAGCCAGGGAGACCTTGCCACAGAATTGGTGTCTTTGACCAGCTCAGCACTCATTTCCCGTGTTCTCACTTGGCTTCTTCAGGAGTTGTGTATTTTTATTTTTTATGTCTTCATTGGACTTGAACTAGACAGCTGAGGTGGTTTACCTGGTCTTTTCTCCTAGGACCTGTTAGATGAGATGCTTTGTTTTCACCTTCCCGGTGAACTGCCGGGGAGCCCCTCAGCCTGCCACAGCTGAAGGCCATGCACTGTCACCTCCAGGTCTGTGCGGGTTTCTGGACATGCCTCCTGGTTGGGTTCCATGCCTCCTGGCTGGGTTCAGGACTTTGACCAACTGAGAATATCCACCTGGAGGCCAGGGGGATGGATTCCTACAAGTCAAGACAGGGACCCCCTGGGTCCTGTGGGTTCCAAAACACCACCTCGGGGGAAGAAAAGGAACAGTGGCTTCTTGTCGCTTTTTACTTGTATCCTCCTAACTGTTCCTTTCAGCCTCCTTAAGGGGATAGAGAGAATCTATGGCAGGTTTGTATAACCGTTGTCCTGAACCACTGGCAGTTTAATAACGTGAATCTTTCATCTCTCTCCTTAGCTCTGTCAGATGTTTTCCATGGGTGGTTTCCAAAATAACTACCATGGGTGCTTGGTTCATTTTGTGCTGAATTCCTGGTATCTGAGGCATGACTGGGAGAAGGGTGTCTCTCTAGGTCTTTGTATTGAGTGTGGACCACCCCTGTCCTCAGGCCTGTCTTCCCAACTGAGGCTGCTTTCATTGGATGAAATTTACCTCAAGGGACAGTTGAGGGTAAATGGTCCCAAAAGGTATCTTTGGGGTATTTGACAGTCATCCTCTCTGATCTCAGCAGACCTACCAACTCTCCTTCATTGCTGACCTTTCTTCAGCATCGTTTGCAGTCCTGGGCTCATTCCCCTTTGAAGAACACTGATGTATGGCACCAGGCCCTTCACTGTAGGGCATAACTGAGCATACTTGTAATGCTCAGGGCAAGAGGTGGGATTAAACTGCTTTTGGATTCAAAAGAACGTCGGTTGTTGGCTTCTTTGGGGGCATCTTGGCCAGGAGTTCCACAGGCTCACACCCCAGCTTATTCATGTCGGAGGACAGAAGAATTACATTCTAAAATCTAACAAGGTGTGACCACCAGGAGGCACAGATTCCCATTGTTTCATTGTCCATACCTAGGAGTCCCGTAGGTGGCAGTGACAGGGAGGAGGAGGATCTGAACAACCACAGATTCCAAAGTTTTTCCAGGAGACCTTTGTGAAAACCTCTGTGGTTTCCAGTCCTTCCAGTTCATGGTGGCTCATTTATATATTCAGTTTTTAGGATTCTCTTAAGGCAAAAGAATCTTCTTGTACTTCGAGTTGGGTCCATGGTTCATAGGTTGGTGCTTTGCATGGAGGAATCACGGAGCTGAATTCCTCTGCAGGGATGGGGAGTGGGGGTTGTTTCTGGGGATGTTGGGTTTGGGGTTGAGTAAGAGTCCATAGCTCCATGGGGCTCTGAGTACGCCCTGGACACGCCCCACCCATGTATGTGCATGTGCGCATGCCTGTGCATGGTAAGAATAAAAAAAAAAAAGCAGAGCAGTTGGCAAATTGAAACCAACTATCAACTTTATCACTTTTTGTGTTTGTGTAGAAAGATTATTTTGAGAGAATGAGGAACCAAGCCAAAAAAGGAAAGACTGAAAGAAAAGAGAACACCTTCCTGTTGGTGGTTTTGCCCCAACATTGCCTTTCTCCCTGAGATGTGACTAAACATCCTCAGCTGAGCCAGGCGAGGACCTTGTGAAATGTGGGAATCCCCACCCCGCCTCACTGGGGGCACAGGCTGCTTGGAGGCCCCTGGGATAGCTCACAGCCTTTCTTTCACCCTTCCCAAGGAACCCTCAGGAGAACAAGTATTTTCCCTTGAGAAGAGACAGGTTTAGTAACTGTGTTTCCTTGTCCCTCTGGGGTAGGCTGGGTAGGATTCCCACTTGGCCATCTTGCCTCCTTCCTCGGGCCAACTGAGGGGCTGGTGCCCTGCCATGCTTTGGAAAGGAGCCCCTAGGGGGCCTTTGAATGGTTAAGGTCAGTCCTCAGAATACTAGCCAACTGGTCTGGAAGGGGAGGGGAGGTAGGATGTACCCACAATCTTGTGCTGATGTTTTCTTACAATTAGCACCCAGAAAGCTGTCCCCTAGAGGGAATATTTAAGGACCTCTTACAGTCTTCGCGTTTTGTTGCTGCCACACTCTTTTTAACACTGATTCCTTTGGAGTCACTGCTACAAAGGGATTGTTGTGGGGCCCCTGGAGACGGGCACTCTCTGTAGACCAGCTGATTGATGATCAACCTGAATTTGGCACAGCACTCCTCCAGGCATGGCTCCCAACCCTCTGTTCCCTAGCGCAGGCCTGCCTCCCCTCTGCCCACCTGACTGGCAGGGGGCGGAGTGAGGACTGGAGGAGACAGGTTGCTAAGCAGCCGGGCCTGGAGGATAGGCCCATCCAGGTCGAATGAATAGCTGCAGTGTTCAGAAGAGTGAGGGGTTTGGGCCTGTCCCGGAGTTGGGAGGGACTTTTTGGGGAAGCAGGCTAAGAACTACTACTCTGCTCTTGGCATGGAGCCATCGCACAGGAGGGCTTTTGGTGGCTGCCTGGCACCTTCCTTTCTGAAGTGTTAACTCGATGTAACATCTCTTCATATAAGTGGAGTACAGAGAGGTCTGCAGCTGTGTCCATGTGCCCATTTTACTTTGTTCCAGAATTGTTACTGTCTTGTCTCCTCCCCCACCAACCAAAGGAGAAAGAAATAAGATCCAGCAGCTTGTTGTGAGCACAGCTTCTGCCACTTTGCTCATTAGCATGTCGTGGCACTTGAGACCTCCTGATCTGACTGTGTGTGAGGGGCCGGATGTCCCCCCCGCCAGATGGGGAAGACAGGTGTGTTGTTGCTCTTGGACATTTGGGACGATGGAAGCAAGGGAAGGCCTTCCCACTGCCTGGGCTTGCGACAGGGGCTGGGACCGGAGCCTTCTCCGGGTGGATTTGGTTAGGTGAAGCACTTACTCTGAGCTTTGAAATACAGAGCAAATCCAGAAAAACGTCTGATAAGAAACCTTTGCTTTTAAAAGTTTCTGCACCTGGCGTCGCTGAAGGACCTGTAGAAGTGGGTGTTGCAGGGCGGAAGTTTGCGTTAAGGATCAGAGAAAGCTTTTTCTTTGGAGAGATATAAAGCCAATGTAAAACGCCAAGAGGTGAGCCAGGAGAGAAGCTGCCCTGTGCCGGGGCCGTCCTGGGGCCTGGTTCAGTCCCTTATTAATGGCCCAGTACCTGCCTGCTCCAGGGTTCCAGGAGCTAGCCCCTTATATAAAGTCTCCCTTTTTTGCTTAAACTGAAAGTAAGAAAAATCTCTTGGGAGCAGATAGTCTTTTGTGCTTTAGTCTTGCGAGTCTTATGTTACAAAGTTGCCACATTTTGCTTCCTCAGTACTGGGTAGGGGTGGCTGACCAGGCCCCATGGAGACAGCGGGCAGGGTCCAGGTGTACAGGTGACAGATGGCTGGCATTTGCTCTCCTTGGCATCGGTAGGTACTAGTCCTTGTTGGGGGCTGTGGAGGAGGGATTGAAGCGGGCATCTGGACCATCTTGGCTGCTCTGATGAGGAAGGGGGCGTAGGAGGTTCAGGGGCCCCAGAAGGCCCCCAGAGCACCAGCTCACTCTTAGGTTCCTTGTGTTGCCTGCACCTTTTCTCCTCCCTTAAAATCCTGAGTGGTTTCAGTGAAAAGAGGAACTGCGGGTTAGGAGTCCCAGGCTTACCTCTTTGTATTTGTCTCTCGTTTACAGGATAATCCCGAAGTAGAAAAGCGAGATCCTCAGGAATTAGTCGGTAAGTACCCCAGGGGGAGCCTCAGGGGCAGATCTCTGAGCCTTGCCCAGAGCGAACTGGCTTCCAGCCATGCCCAGGCCTGCCACTGCCTGGGGCTTCTCTCTGCTTCAGCCAAGGCCACTGTTCTGCTGAGAGCCTTCTCTTCATGTGCTCTCTCAGGGCCTTTGGCATTTCCTAAGATGTCTGAGTAAGACACCCAGGGAACAATTCTTCTTTGAAAATCGGATTCATGGTGCATTTCATTGGGCTCTGGTCAGTTGCCAATGTTGTCAAGATGGATTGAGGGCCCCCTCCAGCTGGGAGCTCGTTCCCCTTGTGCCCTAGGCCTGTCCTCTGTCCTTGTACGCCCCCGCCCTGTTTTGCTGGCATATTCCTATGCTCAAGGAGCAAACATGTGGCCTCTGCTGGCACTTCACTTTGTCGCCAAGAGGGAACATGCCTCATACATAGCCCCAGAGTCTAGGGCCTTTTGTGACTTGGGAGGGCAGGGCAGTTATGTTTGAAAAAATGGCACACATGTCATACCAGTCCTGTGCTAACCCCAGCCTCCTCATCCTTTTTAGAAAGTCCCTCAACTCTTGGTTTGGTCATGGACTTTGTAACAGCTCTGCCAACACCTGTCCCAACCTCACGGAGAGGATGACCCTCCCTCCCTGTAGTGACTGAGCAGGGATCCTGCTTATCCGGGCTTTGCTTCAGAGGTAGATGACAAAACCTACACCTGTGCTTCCAGATGGAGGCTTTGTGGCTTGCAGCCCCTTGGACCTGTCCTGTTTTTGGACAGGATCCTTTCATGGGATGTGGGAGGTGGGGAACCATTCTGGTTTCCCTAACTAAAAGAATGGAAAATTGTTCCATTACATTTGTTTTCTGAGGAAGGCTTGGGTAGGAACAAACCACAATGAATAGCCCAGACCCTCAGCAGGATTCTGCCTTTATCCCCAAGTGTGAGTTTTTCAAATCCTATAAAAATCAGAATTTTCCTAGACCTTAGCGTTCACTCCTTAGAAAAATGGCACTCAGAGGATGCGCTGGTCTGCTTTGCAGAGGAAGCAGAGCAAAGCCTCCTGCAAGCAGGGCAGACCGATTCCTCCCTTGGCCTCAGGCAAGCAGCATTTGACTTACTTCACTATCGTTTTGCCTTTTTTTAGAATTTCATAAAAATCGGGATTTCTCAGCCATGGCACCCTTGACATTTTTAGCTGGATAATTCCTTGTGGCAGGCCTGGCCTGTGTTTAACACGAAATTTTAGCATCCTCCGTCTCAGGATGCTCCTAGCTCTCCCCTCCCTCTACCAGATGTAACAGGGGAAAAATGTTTCTAGACATTGCCAAACGTCCCCTCGGGGCCCCAGGGAGCATAATTGCACCCCCCTTCCCATTGAGAACCATGGATAGAATTGAAATTATCACCTTATTTTTTTGTCTGGCTTCTTTCACATACCATATATTTTTGAGATCCTTCCATGTTATTGGGCATATCCATAGTTTCATTTTATTGCTCAGTATATTCTTTCACTAGGATTACCCCCATCCATAATTTCTGTCTCCATTCACCACAGTAGGTCTTAAAGCCTCCTGCTCTTGTATCCTACTACGTATTTCTCACTGACGAGGTAATAATTGATTGAGCTCTGTCTGAACTCAGCTCCTTTTGTTAATCACTCTGGAGATAGGACTCTTGGATTGCTCCCCAGATATGGGCAGGATTTTCATATGTGTAGACAGCCGCAGGTTTAATGGAGCAGATGAAAGCAGAGAAGCCGACTCCTGGGTCTCTCCAGCACTGTGGCCACTTGACAGAGCTGAATGCACATGCCCTGCAGATGCCCCACTGATGCCCCGTGGTCATGTCTAGAACAGTGGCCTCGGGTGGCAAGCCAGTTGGATTCTCCATGGGTCTGGTGAACCAGAAAGCATGCCACTGCTTCCTGCTCCCAGACCCACAGTACTCACTGCGCGATCCCCCCGCCCCGGGCACTCCTTACTCCCCACCGTTACGTAACCCCAGCTGACTAGCTGCTCGGCTCAGATTCATACCTGGCAGCTATGGATACCATGACTGTTTCCTGGCTTGGGTGTGCACAGAGGATGAATCACCAAGATAGACTTCTCAGATCCTGAGTACAGCTGCCCTTCTAGAATGCCCCCAGCACACCCAAGAGCAGTTACAGTACCTGGAGCTGCGCCAAGTACCTGGATACCTGGAGCTGCGCCAAGTACCTGGACACATTTCTCCACGAATTTCCTAGGAAAACAGTTTGAGGCTTTGTGGCTGCTCAAATAACCATTTATGTGGGTTTGGTATCTTCTGCTTCAAATCATGCTGGGACTTAGGAAAGAGAATCACTGAAATATTGCTCCAGGAAGCTATGGGAAAATTTTTACCTAATTTTCTGACTGGCCCTTCACTTGCCAGTTACTTTGTAGGAATTCTTTTGTTCCTAACTCGGGAGCTCTAAAGGGGCTCTCCCTTGCTGTCATGCTGTATACCACTGGAGCTTTAGTGTGGTTGGGTTGCTGAGCAACGGCATCACACCCTGTTTTTCTAAAAGGCTTTCCTGGCAAATGCCAAAGGGCATTCTTTGTCTCTCTGTCATGTACACATCTACTCTCCACCCCAAGGGAGAGCTTCACCCTCCATGTGCCCAGAACCTACCCAGGCTCTCCTTGCTTTTGCCCTCCAGAAATAACAAGGACCAGCTCGCCCCGGCCAGTTCCACTCTCAACTGGCCTCTGCAGCCTGCTTGGACCTCAGGCTGAGAACCCCAGTCTCTCCCAGGGCTGAGAAGACTGGGGAAGTCAAGATGAGACTTGAACTCCAGCCAGATGTGGGTGCCATCATTGCTTCAGGAGTCAGGAGATGGAAGGGACCAGGCAAAGAGGAGCATGGGGTCCCCTGGGGGAAACTGCTTCTGAGCTGCACTGGTCCAGGACAGGATCCTCGCCCTCACCAAAAGTGGCAGGTCTAGTGCTCTGCGGTTGTGGCATACCCAGTGAGAACCTGCTGCCGACCATGGGAGTTGGCACAGGCAGCGTGTGGAGACTCTGCCCCCACCTTGGGCTTTGCAGTGTACGCAGGTGTGTTTTGCCGCAACAGAGATTGGCAAAGCCCCCGCAGCCATATCCTCAGCCCTGAGTTCTTTATCATTGTAGTGAGACTCCGAGTAGAGATCAAAGTACCTTATCTGCTAAGAAAATATTAACCCAGCACAAGGAGAGAAGAAGGCAAGGCTGTGCTAGGTTCTCACCAGACAGTCCAGGTAGCCTCTCAGGGCTAAGAAATAGTGGCCTGGAGCCTGGCACACAATGGCTACCCAGTAAATACTTGCTGGGTGTTACTGGTGCTGTTTTGTTCATTCTTTGCCTTCATCCTGCCCCACCCCTCTCCGCCTGCTGTTTGCTCACTGTATGGTCCTTTTCATGAGAGAATGTTTTAAAGAGCACGGACAGAACCTTTTAACAAACGATGCATTGTCTGAGTGATCCAGAGCATACTCTACAGGCCCAGGGTGGCCAGAGGCTACAGCAAAAAGAACAGAGAATGCAGCATCTTGGGTGGGCAGTGGCAGATCTCCGAGGGGATTACCCCTTGGGAGTTGTGATTCTTCACCCCAGAATCAGACCTTTTGTTTCCAAGAATGAGGTGGACCAAAAGGATGGTTAATTGGTTTATTTTTGAAAGACAATAGCTAATAACACAGGTAATTTTTTTTTAATACCATTTATGCACAAGGCAGTTTTTAATGTTTTGAATCCCAGAGCCTAGGGGGAACCCTGAACTCTTTCTCCTCTTATCTTGGGTAGGATGAGAAGGATGACAGCAGAGTCCTGGGAGGGTGTCATAGGAATGTAGCTGGCGGGGAGCGGGGGCGGGAGGGGGGCGGGGGGGGGTGTTGAGGGGTGGGCTAGAGGGCTAGAGCTGGTTCACATTGTGAGCTGGTGGTGCTCTTCTTTTCCCTGGCCTGGGTACCCTAGAAGAGCATTGGTACCCTAGAAACTGACACATGCTGCAGATCATAGCTCTTTCCCTGCCACCACCACCCCCTCCAGCAGGTTGTTAAACATTTACCAGCATACCTCGAACAGACCCTTTCCTGAAAAGTTTGCTGCTGGGATGCAGGAAACCACATTCTTGACACTTGTCCCCTCTGCCTGAACAACTCTTCCACCTCCTTGGCACACACTGGCTCCTTCTGGTCATTTGACCTCAACTCCGATGACAGAGAAGCCACTCTGAGCATCGTTTTACTGTTTCATAGCCTTTCCCTCTCCCTGAAAAGATCTGATGTGCCTTTTTTAAACTATCCATGTTTAGCCCGTGCCACCCAACATACATCAACAGAGTTCTTCTGTTCCCTCACAGCCTCCTTTTCTGAAAGAGTCCGGAACATGTCACCTGATGAAATCAAGATCCCGCCCGAACCCCCTGGCAGGTGTTCGAACCACTTACAAGTAAGTGTAGAGCTTGGCCACCACAGCCCATCCTGTGTGGGGGAGAAGGCCTGGTCAGGTCCGATTTAGTGTGACTTTAAGCCTTCTGTCAAAGAAACAGGCTGGTGGGCAGGAGCTCACATGTCCGGCTTACCTGTCAGGAGGTTGCTCTGAGCCCACTGCCAGCCTCTGCCACATTACCTGGTGTGCTGTTCTAACAGGACCCCTAGCTCATCCTCAGTGGGGTCCTGAGCCTAGGCAGAGAAAATACCATAATTTTCTGCAGTGAGCCAGTGGGGAACTCCTCTAAGAAACAGAGGGACCATTAGAATGGAAAAGAGATTATAGAAATGTAAATACACAAGTGTTAATGCACCTGAGATTCCTGTCCTCCTCTCCTGACAAAACTGCCTAGACTTAGCCAGAGGTTTTGAAATCCCAAGGATTTGGAGCATTTAATGCAGTTACTCCCTTGGGAGCAGGGCCTCAGGGGGCACCTGGGGCTTGCAACTCCTCCTTTTTTTTTTTAACCTTTTTTTTTTTTAGATTTATTTATTTGTTTATTCATTCATGAGAGACAGAGAGAGAGGCAGAGACATTGGCAGAGGGAGAAGCAGGCTCCCTCTGGGGAGCCCGATACAGAGCTCCATCCCAGGACCCCTTGATCATGACGTGAACCAGAGGCAGATGCTCAACCACTGAGCCATCCAGGTGTCCTGGCTCCTTTTCAGCAGCTCTCATTGTTTCTCCTTAGCCTTCTGCAGGTTCCCCTGTGGGTAGAACCTTGTGACAGACACTGGGGCTGACACCCAAGGTTGCCCACTACCCGGTCCACCAACTCTGCCTTTGATCCCATAGGTTCTGCTGGCGCCTCTGGCCACACCACAGCCCCAGGGAATCATCCTAACGGATGGATGACTAAGGGAACCTGGGGGAACAGAATGCATCTGGCTGGGCAGGACTGGGGGCACAGTACAGGTCCTCTTCCTTTCCCAAAAGTCTCCTCCCTTGGCAGAGCTGTCCACCCGGCAGCGTAGCACCTCACCTCCCTGCCAGGCAACAAGCCACAGCCTGTAAGGAGTCCAGCAATCTGCCAGAGATACCCAGCTTGCTCAGCCTTTCAGTTCAGTGTCTTTCTCATTTTTAGATCCTCCTAATGGTAGAAACCATGACATTAAGTGAACACTTTAGTTGACCTGAAATGGGAAAACCCATCTGATGGCCCAGGGAACCCAGCAAAGTAATCTGTAAGATATAGGTCGGCCTCGTTTCACCAAGCCTTCTGTGTGAGGCTTCCTTGCTTTGCTCTTGAAGAGAGAGTGTTGAAGGTTGTCACTCTTGGTCGCCTCTCCCCTGGTAAATGTATTATAGACCTCTCTCTGCACTTCAGTGCTTCCTCTGGCCAGTCTCTGCAGAAAGATTCGGCCTTCTGACAAAGGGAGTGGATCACCCCTCCTGATGTTCCTCAAAGGGCGTTACACAGGATTTCCAGCCCTGCCCACCTCCTCTTGCAGGTGAAGAGTGACCCAGGTGTTTTCCTTCTGGAGAGTTTGTGCATTTAGCCGCCACTAGTGGGGGAGGCTGCAGAGAGAACCTTGCCCTGGGCCAGCCCCAGCCTTGCTGGGTAAGACTGCTCCTCCTCAGAAGCGGCTCTGCCCCGAGACTCAGGTTTCTGCAGCCTCTTTCTGTGCTGGGTGATATGGATGCCATCTTCTGCCAGTTTCATCTCTGTGGGCCTTGAGAAACCTGTGGGACTGGCTGGGCTCCTGCCAGGTGATTCTCCTCTTGCCCATCAAAAGCCAGACCAGGGGATCCCTGGGTGGCTCAGCGGTTTGGCGCCTGCCTTTGACCCAGGGCGCAATCCTGGGGTCCCAGTATCAAGTCCTGCGTCTGGCTCCTGGCATGGAGCCTGAAGTCTTTAAAAGAAAAAAAAGCCAGAGTAGGGATCTGGGGTTGGGGTGGGGGGAGGTTTAATGAGATGGGCTCTTGACCCCCCACAGTGCCTCTTAATAAAGTCATGGGGATTGGCCATGGACCTGTAGGAAGTTTGTGAGGCCAAATCCAAAAAATTCTACTTCTTCCTTTCTCTGAAAAGACCTACCCTTCCCAGGTCTCCCACTGAGGACCTAACCCCATGTTAAACTTAAACTAGTATTGAGCCCCTCCATTCCCCCTCAAAGCTTTGCCTAAATCCTCTTTGGATGATTCAGGAGCCAATTGAGGGGGAGTTTCATCCATGGTCTTCCCCATGGTTTCTCTGCCTTGATGTTTTACTGCCCCCACTGCCAGCCATCCAGAGGGAGTCAGGAGAAAGCAAAATAAAAAACAGATTGGTCTCCATTTATCTTATTTGTGCTTGGCGCTGGTCAGAGGCTGGGTGGAGAAAGACAGCATGGCTGGAGTAGGGCTTCACATGGCTCTGTGGGTCTCCTGTGCCCAGGCATCCACCCAGCATATGTGCCCACAGACTGGGATTGCCAGTGGGTAGGGTGGTGTCATAGGTGCCCTTCCGTTTCTCTTCTGCAGGACAAGATCCAGAAGCTTTATGAACGAAAGATAAAGGAAGGAATGGATATGAACTATATTATTCAAAGAAAGAAAGAATTTCGGAACCCCAGGTGAGTTTCCCATGAGTCTGCAGGGTCAGTTGAGTCACCAGTATTGGACTAGGGACTAGAATACCCCCCATGGAGGTGGCAGGGAGAGGCCCAGCTACAATGTAACCTGTGCCCAAAGGGGCCATCACCCCAACTACAGTGACACAGAAACCGGGATGAAGAGTAGAGGCCGTGAGGCCAGAGCTAGGATGGAAGAGGCCTCCTGGGGTCTCCTCCTCACTCTGCCCCTCCCAAGGCCTCCATCTCATCTCTAGAGTGAGGAAATTGGACTAGGCAGTCCCTGAGGGTTCCTCTTTCCCCTCCAAACTGTCACTGATTCTGCGTGCAGGTGACAAGTTTTAGGAACAGTGCTGTGTCTGGGTCTTACTCCCTCCAGGGTCTGACCAAGTGCCACACCTGTAAACAGTTTGGTCTGGTGGCATCAGGGCCCCGACCCAGCCACGCAGCCAAATGTGGGTCATATGTCAGATGTCTGGATAAGACCAAAAAACACCATACCAGTCCTGGCTCCTGGCTAACGATCCCTCTTGCTGGAAGTGGCAAGGACCTGGAATGACTTAATGCCAGTGGACATTTCTCATTTTATTAGGAAGCTTACTTGCAACTGTTTAGCTGGGTTTAAATGGTTCTTCTGAGCCTCGGAACTAGACGGTTCTGATCTCTCTCAGTCTGCTGCCACACAAGGCATGGGACTAGAGCCTGCACAGTGCCTTCTGGTATTGTTCTTTCAGCATCTACGAGAAGCTGATCCAGTTCTGTGCAATTGATGAGCTGGGCACCAACTACCCAAAGGTATGTCCTGCATGCAGAGGCTGAGGGCTGAGGGAGGATGCCCAGGGCCCTGTGTTCATTCTGCTGGATTCAGCCTGGAGCCACTGAAAGGCCCATGTAACAGTAGCACTGGCTGAAGAGCACAGTTCCCAGCTCTCTCATTTGAGTCCCTAATGCTCTGAAATAGTCCAGGAGAGAGATCGCAGCAACAGACCTGGCCCCAGGCCCCTGATTGGTTAGGACATGAGTGTGCACTCACTGTGCTCCTAAAGCATAGCCCACAGAGAGGTATCACTTCCTCTGTGACTCCCAAGAGCAAATTGGCCACCCCCTTCGCTGGAGACCAGGAATAACAGCTGAGCCCTCATGCCCTTAAGGCAAGAGCCTCCAGGCCAGGAAAATCCATGGGAAGACTTGGGGAGAAGGGATGTGGGTTTCTAAGCCATTTGTCATTCAACGACCCTGGCTGGCTACAACATTAACTCTTACTTTTTCAGGATATGTTTGACCCCCACGGTTGGTCTGAGGACTCCTACTATGAGGCCTTAGGTAGGTGGCCCTTATCTGTCTCTCCTCCTGTCTGCTGTCAGCCAACAGGTATATCAGGGTCTCCTCTGTGTCAGGGCATTTCCAAGAGAGTAGGTATACGGTCTTGAATGAGATAGACCCACTGCAACTTAGGAGGCTTATGACCTGGCACAGAAGGCAGAGAAGGAATAGTCCTAGTAGTGAGGGGTGTTGCGGCGGGGGGTGCAGGCTGGGCCAGCTAACCTGCGGAAGGAGGGGGACAGTCTTGCTGAGGAAGTCACGTTTGAGCTGAGGTTCGAAGGTGCCCAGAGGCCAGCCAGGCAGATGCAAAGAGCGTCCCAGGCAAGGGGACTGCGTATTCTGAAGCCAGCGAGAAAGCATTTTCTCAGGGGTCCCCGTAGGGAGAACTGGGAGGAATTTCAAGGAGTCCAAGCTCTCCGATGGCAGACCTTAACCCAGCAGCCCACAGACCAGATCTGGCCTGTAGGTGTGTTTTGTTTGGCCCACACACATTTTATCTTGCTCTAACTTGAATCAGTTGCCAACATTTTACCTCAAATCTGTAATCTCGGCTTCTCTTGGTCACTGGGCAGGTCATCCACACAGGGCCTGCATCCCCACATGGTGACAGTCAGCCAGTGCTCGGGAGCAACTGGCCCCTCCAGACAAGGCCCCGGCGCCTGGGCCTTTCTGTGTGAGGCCTCTGCTCTCTGCTGGCCAGGGGCGGGCACTTCCGTTTGTCCATCACAAAAGGACAGTGAGCCCAGTGGCCCAGAGGCTAGCGCACACACTGAGCAAAAGCCCAGGGGAGGCAGCAAGTGCTGGTGTGGGGTCCCTCGGCCTCAGGTGGCCTTTCACGTGGGAGCTGTTCCGGGACTGCTTTTAACATCTTCTCCTGTCTTTGTTAGCTAAAGCCCAGAAGATTGAAATGGACAAATTGGAAAAGGCCAAAAAGGAACGAACCAAAGTAAGTGATGCACTGATGTCCTAGGGGGAAGGGCAGGTATGTGGAGTGTCGTTCCTCACCCCCCCACTTTCAGCTTGAAGGTGCCTCTCAGTTGCTTCCATTTGGTTTCCTGGGGTCTTGTGGTTTGCTGCACTCCCCCCTCCCTCTGCTGCCTGCTACAGCTGCGGAGCCCTGCTGGCTCTGGGCATGGTCATCAGTGTCCTCCCTGGCCTGATAGAGTAGCGGGTCTTCCTCCTGAGATCTGATCTGCACAGTCTGCCTCCATGCTTCCTTGTAGGTCCCATGTCTGGTGGCCAGCTGACCCCTTATTTTAGGGCTCTGAATATCCCTTCTTCTCAAGCAGCGTGATTTACTTTTTTTATAAAAGCTCTGCATTTTATTTTTTTAAAGATTTTATTTAATCATGAGAGACACAGAGAGAGAGAGAGAGGCACAGGCACAGGCAGAGGGAGAAGCAGGCTCCATGCAGGGAGCCTGATGTAGGACTCAATCCTGGGTCTCCAGGATCATGCCCTGGGCTGAAGGCGGCACTAAACCGCTGAGGCACTTGGGCTGCCCAGCAGCGTGGTTTAGATCTTTGGAGAACAGAAATTTGGCGATGAGACTAAACATCCTCAGGGCGCTATGCCCTTTATGACCAGTCTCTGAGAGAAAGGGGCGTTGGCACCAGCTCTGCCCACCTTGGCTTTGCTCTGACCCTCCTGCAGCAGCTTAGCCTTCAGGATGCCTCCAACCCCCAGCAGAGGGGTGGCCACCCACCAGGAGCTGGTGCTGGGGTGATCAGGTTTTCTCGTTCTTAGTGCTTGATGGAGTATCCCTTCTGTCTCTTTCCTTCCCCATTCCAAACCCCAGGCTTAGTGTGGGACATGTCTGCAGCACCTGGGAACCAGAGCTGTGCTTCTCCCACATGGGTGGGTACACCTCCACCCAAAATGTGAGGCAGGGCAGCAAGCTGGTTTGCCCTGCACGTGCAGAAATGTGGTAATGCTGGGAGCAGTCCAATGTCTAGAAGGCTGTCCTCAAAGTAGTAAAATTCAATTCTCTCTCCCTCTTCCTCTACCCCTCCCCCCAAAAAAATAATAAAAAAATCAAAGGGGCCCCTGGGTGGTCCCATGGGTTAAGCATCCAACTCTTGATTTTGGCTCAGGTTCTGATTTCAGGGTCATGAGATTGAGCCCCACCTTGGGCTCTGCACTGGGTGTGGAGCCTGCTTGAGTTCTCTCTCCCTCTGCCCCCCTCTCCGGAACACAAAAAAAATGTAATAGAAGTCTCCTCCAAGCACCTCTTGGACACCCTCTCTTAGCACAACAGGGCTGCTTCTCACTGTCTCCTCTGTACAGCACAAACTCAGCCCCACTGGCCGAGGATGCGGATAAACTGCTTGGCACAGCCCTTATCTCTTCCCTTTCTCTCCAGATCGAGTTTGTGACAGGCACCAAGAAAGGTACCACAACCAACGCCACAGCCACCACCACCACCACAGCCAGCACAGCAGTTGCAGGTAGAGGGAGGCTGGTCTGCTTCTAGCCACACCACAGATGGAGCCGGGGTTTCCCTGCCTTGTTTGGGGGAGCAGAGCCCATGGAGATCTGGGCATAGGCTCCACCTTGCTGTGTTCTTTTCTGACCCCCGAGTTTGCAAGGCATCATGGGAACTTGGGGTGGGGTCTCCACTTCACTGGCTACCCCTTCTGTAGGGGCCCCTAAACCCTGACCTAGAAAAGAGAATGTTACTTTTCAGTTTATTGTCCTGACACTCATCCCTTGCCTCACTCCAGATGCCCAGAAGAGAAAGAGCAAGTGGGACTCCGCCATTCCGGTGACGACGATAGCGCAGCCAACCATCCTCACCACCACAGCCACCCTGCCAGCTGTCGTCACGGTGACCACCAGTGCCAGTGGCTCCAAGACCACTGTGATCTCTGCCGTGGGCACCATCGTGAAAAAGGCCAAGCAGTGACCTGAGGGACCAGCTTGGGGTGGCTCGGACATTTCTTTCCATCGAGGGGAGGAGCCACTTCAGGACTTGGGGAGACTGTGCAGCCCGGAGACCGACATTGGCACAGAGGTGCCGCCTTGTTTATTTCAGGACTGGGATCTGCTCCCCAGATGCCACCCCAAGAGGAGCCTCTTTGTGGCGTTCCAGCCAGGAAAAAGACATAGCTACAGAGGAGTCGGGTGCTGTGGACGGTGTCCACACACCACTTGAGGTCCGGTGCCCTATTAAAAGTGCCGTATTCTTCTGTCGGCATCTTGGCTGCACTGGCCTCTTCTGTGGTCTGTTTTCAGGCAGATGCGGAAGTTCCAAGTGCCCTCTCCAGCTCCTCTTGTCGGGTTTACTACCTCAGGGTTGGTAGTGGAGTGGCCGAAGCCTGTGGCACTAGTCAGTGGGGGCAGCCCAGGAAGTGGCTGTGGTCATTCCCGGCATGTGCCTCTTGGCACGGGCAGGTGGGCGTCCAGAGAGTGGGGGAGGCCCCATGGTCCCGCTGGCCGCTGCCCTGATCCTGAAAGCCAGCCAGTTCTCAGACAAGAGCCGAGGTCTCTGCTCCCTTGGGGGAGATTGAGCCCTCCCAGCCTCTTCAGACACACCCAGGCTTTTGAAGTCCGGCCCGTTACCAGAAGGCCTGGATTTGATCCCCAGGCTGCACAGGGAGCCCGAGAGGCATCCGCGCCTGGCCAAGGCTGCCCCGGTCCCTCAGTGCCCGCCGAGCACAGCCAGCGGGCTCCACGCCGTGGGACATGAATCACCTCCTGCCCTGGCGGCGGCAGCTCATTGTTTACGTGAAAGCCAGGCTCTTGGGAGGATCCTGCCACCCCACCTTTCCTGTGCCTGTTATCTCTGCCCCACAGCAGCGCCTGGGCAGCGCCAGTGGCCGCCGGGCTCCTCTTGAGGCCAAAACAGATTTCCCAGCCGCTGTCAGCCCAGAAGTCTGGAGGGAATTCTCTTGCCTTTCTTGGCCCTTGGCAGCTGTCCAGCCCAGCGGAAGGGCTACGTGTCGGAGAGGGAAGCCGGGCTGTGAAGAGCCGTGTTGCTTCTGTGGCATGGGCAGAGGGTTAGAAAAGTGCTCCTAAAATTGCACCTGGTAACTGTCGCATAACCAGAGGAGTACGATGATCCTGCCCCACCATCCCCAAAATAAAAATTGATTCACATTTGTCCCCGCCCTTGCCCCCCTCCACACACTTGGACGCTAAGAGAGGTCAGCGTCATCCTCCCCTCCTTTGATGGGACTTTGCAACCCTGGAGAGGAGCTGCTGCCCCTTCAGTCCCAAGAGGGTCTCTGAAGGCTTCCTACCCTGCAGCCTCCAGCGGAGGCCCCTCTGTGGTGCAGAGGCATCGGGGTTGTGTGGGAGGCGGTGCAGCACAGTGGGCATGGCAGGAGACGTGGACTCTGCCCCTCTGCTCTGGATCCTGGTTTAAACAAGTTGTGTTTTCAAGTTGTGTGTCTTGGGCCCTTATCTCTGTGAGTCTTCTCTGTCAATTCCTGTAATAAAGCTTTCTAATTACAATTAGGGCAATTGTGAGAAGTCCGTGAGATGATTTGTGCAAGAGCTGTATAAACTGTAAAGTTCAAGGTGTTGGGGCCCCTGGGGGGTTCACTCGGAGAAGCATCTGCCTTTGGCTCAGGTCACGACCCCCAGGGTCCTGGGATTGAGTCCTGCATCAGGCTCCCTGCTCAGTGGGGCGTCTGCTTCTCCCTCTGCCTCCTCCCCCTGCTGACCTGTGCTCGAGTGCTCTCTCTCTCTCTCTTTCTCTCTCTCTCTCATGAAGAAATAAAATCTTTTTTAAAAAATAAGTACAAATGTTTGACCCATCCAGTTCCTTCTTGATTTAGACCAAGGAGAGAAGCAGACTGCACAGCCACTAAGACTGGCCAGGGTCATGGCCCTTTGCTGTCCTCTGAGCAGCCCCTGCCCTGCGCCTGGGCAGTCATGACTGCTCAGCCAGTGAATTGGGCAGCCCCAAGGGGGCCGTGCTGTTCCCCTTAGAAGCCTTGTGAGTTAGGTCAAGGCCTCTAATGCCTCTGAATTTGACTTCATTCTCCTGCAAAATTAGTTTAGTGCCTGCCCACACCTTAGTCCCACTAAGGCTGGCATGGAGTCTCTGTGGACACCGGATGTTGCAGGCACTAGGGACTCAACTGATTTCTGCCTGGTTGGCCCCTGCTTTCAACTCCTCAACTCCCATCTAGACAAAATGAACTCTATCCCACCCACCCAGGCATCCCTACCCTCTTCCTATAGTTCTAACCGTAGGTAATGACCTCAGGATCCATCCCAGGCCAATGGCTCCATACCTGGGATCCTGTGCTGTCCCCACATCAGATGGGCCCCTTGGGAAACCCCTTCCCAGTCACCATCATTCCTGCTTAGCTCTGGCCCTCATCCCCCATGTGGCAGGCTGCTCCCACCTCTTCTACGTCATCTCAGCCTCCCCACTCCCATCCAAGCTCCATCCGGCCTCACTCTACAACCCTTCACCAGCTCACATGGTCCCCTTCAGTGTGGCAATGCAAGGCCGCAAATGGTCTTGCCACTCTCGGCCTCCTCCTCCAGCTCCTTTTCTCCACTGTCCCTGTCCCCATCCCCACCTATGTACATGTGGTTCTTCCAGAAGCAGCTCAGACTTTCCTCCCGGACTCCCTTGGGTGTTAACTGCCCCCTTCTCCGGGCCTTGTAACCTCTGCACACGGGTTGCCAGGCTGAGACCACGCATGTCTACTGGTTCATTTTGTGAGTGGAGGCAAAGCAGTCAACCATGCTGTGCCCCAAGTGCCCAGGTGATTGGACTTCCAATGACTTGGCCTCACAGCCTCCTGTTGTAGGTTGTCTGCACGTTGGCAATTATTGATGTTCAGTGATGGGCACAGAGACGTTTATTATCCCCTCTAATTTTGTATATGTTTAAAATCTCAAAATAAAATAAAATCTCTTGGGAAGCTGGGTGGCTCAGCAGTTGAGCGTCTGCCTTTGGCTCAGGGCCTGATCCTGGAGACCCAGGATCGAGTCCCACGTCGGGCTCCCTGCATGGAGCCTGCTTCTCCCTCTGCCTGTGTCTCTGCCTTCTCTGTGTGTGTCTCTCATGAATAAATAAATAAAATCTTTAAAAATAAATAAATAGGGATCCCTGGGTGGCGCAGCGGTTTGGTGCCTGCCTTTGGCCTAGGGCGCGATCCTGGAGACCCACGATCGAATCCCACGTCGGGCTCCCGGTGCATGGAGCCTGTTTCTCCCTCTGCCTATGTCTCTGCCTCTCTGTGTGTGTGTGTGTGTGTGTGTGTGTGTGTGTGTGTGACTATCATAAATAAATAAAAATTTTTAAAAATTATAAATAAATAAATAATAAAATCTCTTTAAAAAAATTAGAGGGAGCCTGGGTGGCTCAGTCAGTTAAACCTCTGCCTTCAGCTCAGATCATGATCTCAGGGTCCTGGGATTGAGTCCTGCATCAGGCTCCCTGCTTAGTGGGGAGTCTGCTTCTCCCTCTCCCTCTGCTCCTCCCCTGCTTGCTCTCTCTCTTTTTTTTAAGATTTTATTTATTGGGCAGCCCAGGTGGCTCAGCGGTTTAGCGCTGCCTTCAGCCCAGGGCCTGATCCTGGAGACCCGGTATCGAGTCCCATGTCGGCCTCCCTGCATGGAGCCTGCTTGTCCCTCTGCCTGTGTCTCTGCCTCTCTCTTTCTGTGTCTCTCATGAGTAAATAAAATCTTAAAAATATATATTTTGTTTATTCACGAGAGACACACAGAGAGAGGAAAGGACATAGGCAGAGAGAGAAGTAGGCTCCATGCAGGGAGCCTGATGTGGAACTCAATCTGGGACCCCAGGATCATACCCTGGGCTGAAGGCAGATGCTTAACTACTTAACCAACCAGGTGTCCCTCACTCTCTCTCTTTCACTCTCAAATAAAGTAAAATAATAATAAGGATACCTGGGTGGCTCAGTAGGTTGAACATCTGACTCCTGGTTTCAGCTTGTCATGATCTCAGGGTCATGAGATCAAACCCTGAATCAGGCTCCCCATCAGCACAGATTCTGATTCTCCCTCTCCCTCTGCTTCTCCCCCCACCTCTCGAGTTCACTCTTTAAAATAAATGAATAAAGGGTGGGGGGGGCGGGGGGGCGGCTCAGTCAGTAGAGCATGTGACTCTTAATCTCAGGGTCATGAATTCAAACCCCACAGTTGGGTATGGAGCCTACTTTTTTATATTATTATTATTGTTTTTTAATTAAGAAAAAAAGGTCTGTGGAGCCAGAAAAAAGAATGAGGAAGATCTCCATGGACAGATTTGGAGTGATCTTAAGGAGAGATAAAATGAAAAGGGCAACGTGCAGAACACAGTATGGAATATGCTGTCTTTGTGAAGAAAAGAAATGCTGTCTTACTTTTTACAAAACAAAAGTAAGAAAGAGATAAAAGAATAACATCCAAGAAATTAAGAAAATTCTCACTTGTTAAATTTGAACTGGAAACATCAATATGAACTCATGACCCCCCAAAAAAATTTCCCGGCCATGTCCATTGAAAGGGCCCACAAGCAATGGCCCCCAGTGGCAGTGAGTACATACATGAAGCACTGGGATCTTCACCTCTAATGTGATTTCCCACTAAAAGGACCAGGACTCCTTAGAGAAAGAATCTTAGATCCCGAAATCTAAGTGGGATTGGGACAGTTTGTTACAGAAAGCAAGGAAGACTAACCGGAGTGTTTCAAAGGTCAGTTGAACTGGTTTGAAGGGATCTCCCACTGGCCAAATGTGATTAAATTTGAACATTCAGAAAGAATGAAATTATTGTCCAAAAAGGAAAAAAACCCTTGTTCCCTGTACACTACTACTCCTAACACCCACAAAACACTTCTGAAACCAAATGTGTGGGTTTTCCACATCATGTAATTCTGACACCAACTGCCTGTAGTTTGTGAGAGCTTAACCCAAGACTGCCGCCTCCCACCCAAATGCTAATTGTTAAGGTTGCTACTTTGGCCCAACTGGCTATAAATTGGGGGTTCCCATGACCCCTTCCTCAAATTCAATAATTTGCTAGAGTGGCTCACAGAGTTCAGGATAACAGTTTATTTATTGAATCACTGGTTTATAAAAGAATACGACTAAGTAAGAGCCAAATAGATGCATAGGGGCTCCCTATGGAGTAAGTGGCTTGGAGCTTCCATGCCTTCTCTGGGCACACCACCCTCCCAGTGGGCCAGGTGTTCAACAACATGGAAACTCTCTGAACCCCCTTTGGTTAGGGTTTTTATGGCTGCTTCATTACTAGGCGTAATGGATTAAATCATTTACCACTGGTGATGGAACGCAATCACCAGCCCATCCTTCCTCCCCAAAGGTCGGTGGGGGCAGAGGTAGGGGTTGAGGGACGTTTGAGGCTGAAAGTGGCAACTCTAATCACGTGGTTGGTTCCCCTGACAACCAGCGCCCCCATCCTTCATGGCTTTCCAAAAGTCACCTCATTAGCATAAACTCTGTGGTGATCCGACAGGGGCCTGTTATGAATAACAAAAGACTCTCCTTTCACCTTTATCGCTCCTGAGCTGCTCCAGGAACCGTGGACAATGACCCAATATAGATCTCTTATTATATCACATCACCATTGTACATTATCGAATAAATAAAAAATTATTCATGCAAAACAAAATTATTCACGCATAGTATTTGAAAAAAAAGAGAAGAAAAAATGTATTCGTCACCATTGGAGTGGAATATATTAACTCCTTACTCCAAAATCGACAGTGAAAAGAATTCATCCTTTGGGCACTACTGATAGAATCATAAAATAATGCAACTGCTCTAAAAAATAGTATGGTGGTCCTCAAAAAATTAAACACAGGACTACCATGTGATCCATCAATCCCGCTTTAGGCTATATACCCAAAATAACTGAAAGTAGAATGGAGAAGATCTATTAGCACACTGTGTTCATGTAACAGCATTATTCACAACTTCTAAGAGGTGGGAACAACCCAATGCCCATTAACAGATGAATGGATTAAAAAAAAAAAAACAGATGAATGGATAAACAAATGTAGTACTTAGATATTTAGGAATATTATTCAACCCTAAGACGGCAGGAAATCTTGCCACATGCAACACAGATGGACATTATGGGAAGTGAAATAAGCCAATCAGAAAAAAGACAAATACTGCATGACACCACTTATATAAGGTCTCTAAAGTAGTCAAATTTATTGAGACAAAAAATAGAATGGTAGCTAAGTAGGGGCTGGAGGAGGAAGAAATAAGGAGCTGTTTAATGTGTGTAGAGTTTCAGTTCTTTTTTTAAAAAATTAATTAATTTATTTATTTATGATAGAGAGAGAGAGGCAGAGACACAACACAGGCAGAGGGAGAAGCAGGCCCCACGCAGGGAGCCCGATGCGAGACTCGATCCCAGGACTCCAGGATCCTGATCCTGGGACTCCAGGATCGCGCCCCGGGCCAAAGGCAGGCGCCAAACCGCTGAGCCACCCAGGGATCCCCGAGTTTCAGTTCTCAAAATGAAAAGTTCTGGAGACCTATTGCCCAGCTGTTGAACTGTACATTTACAAATAATTAAAATGGTAATTTTAATGTTTTCACCACAATTAAGATCTTTTGGGTCATTTTGTAATAAATTTTGGGGGGCATCTGGGTGGCTCAGTCAGTTGAGTGGCTGCCTTGGGCTCGGGTCATGATCCTGGGGTCCTGGGATGGAGTCCCGTGTCTGGCTCCCTGCTCAGCGGGGAGTCTGCTTCTCCCTCTCCTTCTGCCACCACCCTCCCATGCATGCTCTCTCTCTCCATTACTCTCTCTTTCAAATAAATAAGTAAAATCCTTAAAAAAAAAAAAAACAGTGACTTTTAAAAGTTTCTACCTTACGGCGCCTAGATGGCCCAGTCGGTTAAGTGTCCACCTTCCGCTGGGGTCATGATCTCAGGATCCTGGAATCAAGCCCAGAGTCCAGCTCCCAGTGCAGCAGGGAGTCTCTTCTCCCCCGTGCTGCCCCTCCCCACCCGTGCTCCTTCTCTCTCTCTCTCTCTCTAAATAAATAAATAAATAAATAAAATCTTTTAAAAAGGGACGCCTGGCTGGCTCAGCAGTTGAGCATCTGCCTTTGGCTCAAGGCGTGATCCTGGAGTCCCAGGATCAAGTCCTGCATTGGGCTCCCCGCATGGAGCCTGCTTGTCTCTCTAGCTATGTCTCTCATAAATAAATAAATAAAATCTTAAAAAAAAAATCTTAAAAAAAAAAGTTTCTACTTTGTTTGAGGAAAGCATTAGCATCCTAGAAACTTAGGCTAGAAAGCAAAGGCTTTTGGTGAATGCACTAACCTCCACCACCCTCTTATCAATGGGTCCCCAACCTGAGCAGCAGCCTCCAGCGGGGGTCCCCGCCCTCCAACACCCTCCTCCTCCCCTTCCAGCCCAGTCATCCCTGCTGCAAACTGGCGGTTTCTCCTCCCTAATGGGGTTTTGTGCAATTCAGAGATTTTCATAAACTGACACTCTTATTTGTATAGGCTTTAGTGGAAAGGAGATCTTGGTAGTAAGAAACCCAAGACCTCCCTTAAGTCTCAAACAGGTTTTGACTCCTAATTCCCGGGTTTTACATATTTTCCTAGTTTACTACTTACTAAATTGTGAATAAGACTTCAGCCCCTTTTACTATTCAGCATTCTTAGAGTCTGAATTATTGTTTTTTAAGATTTTATTTTTAGGGATCCCTGGGTGGCGCAGCGGTTTAGCGCCCAGGGCACAATACTGGAGACCTGGGATCGAATCCCACATCAGGCTCCCGGTGCATGGAGCCTGCTTCTCCTTCTGCCTGTGTCTCTGCCTCTCTCTCTCTGTGTGACTATCATAAATAAATAAAAATTTTTAAAAAGTTTAAAAAATATTTTATTTTTAAATCATCTCTACCCTCAACATGAGGCTTCTGGACTGAGCCTTAAAGTCCTATTTTAGGGGTGCCTGGGTGATTCATTTGGCTAAGCGTCTGACCTGGTTTCCATGAAGGTCTTGATCTCAGGATTGTGAGTTCAAGCCTAATGCTGGGCATGGAGCCTACTTAAAAAAAAAAAAAAAAAAAAAAAAAAGTCTTATTTTAGCTTTACATTTCAGACTTGTTCAATAAAATACAAAATAATAAAAAATAAATAAAAAGTAAAATTGGAGTGACTGGGTGCCTCAGTTGGTTAAGCATCTGCCTTTAGCTCAGGTCATGGTCCTGGGGTCCTAGGATGGAGCCCTGCATCCGGCTCCCTACTCTGTGGTGTGCCTGCTTCTCCTCTCCCTCTGCCCCTCCCCCCTACTCCAGCTCTTGCCACCCAGGCTCTCTTCCTTTCTCTCTCTCTCTCTCCTCAAATAAATAAATAAAATCTTTTAAAAAATAAATAAAAATACAAAGTAAAGGACAGCCCGGGTGGCTCAGCGGTTTGGTGCTGCCTTTGGCCCAGGGTGTGATCCTGGAGACCTGGGATTGAGTCCCATGTCGGGCTCCCTGCATGGAGCCTGCTTCTCCCTCTGCCTGTGCCTCTTTCTCTGTCTCTCTCTCTCTCTCTCTCTCTCTCTGTCTCTCATGAATAAATTTTTAAACAATTAAATTAAATTTAAAAAACAAAGTAAAAGTCTCTAGAACCCAGAAAGAAGCATTTATCCTATATTTTGGGGGCCTGGGGTTTTTCTTTTAATTAGTTTTTTTAAAGTAGGTTCTGCATCCATACCCAATGCAGGGCTTGAACTCAACCCCAAGATCAGGAGTCACATTCTCTACTGAATGAGTCAGCCATATCCTATATTTTTGGAGGCACATCGTTCATCCTCTGTTGATGAAGGGAACTTTTTTTTTTTTTTTTAGGATTTTGTTCATTTATTTCTGAGAGACACCCAGAGAGAGGCAGAGGGAGAAGCAGGCTTCCTGCAAGGAACCCAATGTGGGACTGGATCCCAGGACCCCAGGACCACTACGGGAGCTAAAGGCAGATGCTCAACCACTGAGCCTTGCAGGTGCCCTGCTTTTGTGTTTGTTTGTTTGTTTGTTTGTTTGATCAGAAGATGCCTTCTGGGACGCCTGGGTGGCTCAGCAGCTCAGCAGTTGATTGTCTGCCTTTGGCTCAGGGTGTGATCCCGGAGTCCCAAGATCAAGTCCTACATCAGGCTTTTTGCATGGAGCCTGCTTCTCTCTCTGCCTATGTCTCTGCCGCTCTCTGTGTATGTCTTTCATGAATAAATAAATTTTAAAAACTTTTTTTAAAGAAGGATCCCTTCTATTAATGTAGAAACAGAAAATCACCATTCTTCAACCCCCAAATTCAGGCAAAGATCAACAAGACATGCTGATGAAAACCGTTCAGTGAAAGTTTGCTGGGAAGTGGGCAGTGTGACAAAGCATAATCACCCCCTCTACCTTACTTCTTAATCACAAAGTAAATAACATACTTTTACAATGGAGAGACACGGCAGTCACTTCCTTAATAATCTCTAACAGTGAGGCAGCTGATATTGTGTGCCACCCAATAAAACACACCCAGCCCCATCTAGAACTATCCTTGCCAAAAATCTTTCGCCTAAAGCTAATCAGGCTTTTAGCCATAACTTCCAGTTTACAGGAGGCTAAAAAACACACAAACAAAATCAATTCCAATGACAGCATTAAGGAGCAATCTTGGGACATTCTGCAGATCCACTGCCCTGTCTCTTTAAAAGGTCAAGGGTAAAAAAAAAAGAAAGAAAAAAAAAAAGTCAACGGTAGGGGGAAGGGGAGGAGACTTCTAAAGTGAGATCAAGATATAAAGCAATCAAATGCAATGGATTGGACTCAAATTCAAAAGGAAACGGTTAAAAGAAAGCTTAAGAAAAAGCAAATGGTTATAACAGGCATTTTGGGGACAATTAAGAAATTTTAATATGGACTGAATCATGGATAGTAAGACATTCGTGTTCATTTTCTTTTTAAGATTTTATATATTTATTCATGAGAGACAGAGAGAGGCAGAGACACAGCAGAGAGAGAGGCAGGCTCCATGCAGGAAGCCCGATGTGGGACTCGATCCTGGGACTCCAGGCTCACGCCCTGAGCCAAAGGCAGCCACTCAACAGCTGAGCCACCCAGGCATCCTCATCCCTTGGGGGGCTGTTCTTGGGAGATGCATGCATCGAGGGATGAAATGTCCTGGTCTCTTAAAACTTAAATTCAAATAAAAAGATGTATAAATAGGGATCCCTGGGTGGCGCAGCGGTTTGGCGCCTGCCCTTGGCCCAGGGCGCGATCCTGGAGACCCCGGATTGAATCCCACGTCGGGCTCCCGGCACATGGAGCCTGCTTCTCCCTCTGCCTGTGTCTCTGCCTCTCTCTCTCTCTCTCTCTGTATGTGACTATCATAAATAAAAAAAAATTTAAAGAAAAAAAAAAGATGTATAAATACATAACATACATAAATAAAATGTTAACTCTTGCATCTAGGTGGTAAAAAATACAAGTGATCTTTGTACTCTCAACTTTTTTGTATGTTTGCAAATATTCAAAATTTAAGGTTCAGGGAGGGGCGCCTGAGGGGCTCAGTCTATTAATTGTCTGCCTTCAGCTCAGGTCTTGATCTCCCCATCCTGGGATTGAGCCCCAAATTGGGCTTCCTCCTCAGTAGGGAGTCTGCTGGTCTCTCTCCCTCCTCCCTCTGCCCCTCTCCACTGCTTGTTTTCTTCCTCTCTCTCTCAAATATATAAATAAAAATATTTTTTTGAAAAGGTGTGGGGGGGCACCTGGGTGGCTCAATCACTGAGATAAAAAGATAAAAATCTTACAAAAAAAAAAACTTTAAAAAAGGGGGGGATAATTTCTCTTATTTTTAATTTTTTTAATTAAATTTTTTAAAAGATTTTATTTATTCACGAGAGACACACACACACACACAGAGACAGAGAGAGAGAGAGAGAAAGAGAGGCAGAGACACAGGCAGAGGGAGAAGCAGGCTCCATGCAGGGAGCCTGAGGTGGGACTTGATCCCTGGGCTCCAGGATCAGGCCCTGGGCTGAAGGCCGTGCTAAACCACTGAGCCACCTGGGCTGCCCATATTTTTATTTTTTAAAATATTTTATTTACTTATTCATGATAGACACAAAGAGAAAGAAGCAGAGACATAGGGAGAAGCAGGCTCCATGCAAGAAGCCCAATGTGGGACTCAATCTGGATGCTCAACTGACTGAGCCATCCAGGTGCGCCTGGGGAGAAAAATAATTTAAAAGTAGCCTATTGAGCAATCGCCTGGCCCTGGGGAGAGACCAGGCCTAGCAACTATCCACCTGAGGGGCCTCTCTGTCAGTTAGAGAGGTAGTTGACAATAGGTCTTTAGAATGGGCACCAGACTTTTTGGATCACACATCCACTATTTATCATTTAACTTATTTGTAAAAACACGTCCCACTCTAGAATAAGTGATGTTCATTGTCAAACACAAAAATAGCAGATCATCAGGCTGGAGAATATACAGTCCACTTTGGAGGCCCATCGTTAAGCAGAGAGTGTTTGGCCGGTTTAGTCAGTAGAGCAAAGTACCCTTGATCTCAAGGCTGTGGGTTTAAGCCTCATGTTGGGCATAGAGCTTACTTAATAAAAAAAAAAAAGGAAGCCAACAGGCAATGTGTTTCATTCCTCTGGGGGTATCTTCAACCCTCCTAATCATGTTTAGAAGGTTCTGACAATGAGGAAAGGAAAGGGCTGCTAAGCCCAGTGAGTCTGTGGCTCTGTTGCCTCAGGGCTTGGGTCTTCTTCTCCAGGAGGGTGCCTCACTCCCCCTCCCCCAGTGGAGTGGGGTATCACCTACCCAAGCCCTCTAATGGATGGTGCTGGCAGGCTGCTCTCTGAGCTCCTATTTCCCAGAGTGGACTGAGCACCTACTGGAGTAGCCCAGGCCCTGGGTACTTGTGCTGCCCTGGCATGCCCAGACCTGAGTGCCTCAACCAAACTGGGGCTCCTGCCACAGTGCTTCCAAATCTAGGAGCCAGCCTCTCCAAGCACCTGGCCTGTGCAGAGCAAGGTGGCAAGGGTGACTGTGGCTCATACAGTTGCAGGCAGCATTCGTGTGTCAATGGCACTTCCATATCCAGTCCCACCTACTCCCGTGATCACTCTGAGAGCTGGCAGTGCAGCTGGCAGATGAGAGCGCTGACAGTTGGGAAGCTTTGTGTGGCAATCCCATTTGGTTTCAGCCACACTTTCATTGAGCATCTGCTATGTGCCAGGCACTGTGCTAGGTGCTGGAAATAAAAAGATAGGCTAGGGATCCCTGGGTGGCGCAGCGGTTTAGCGCCTGCCTTTGGCCCAGGGTGCGATCCTGGAGACCCGGGATCGAATCCCACGTCGGGCTCCCAGTGCATGGAGCCTGCTTCTCCCTCTGCCTCTCTCTCTCTGTGTGTGTGTGTGTGTGTGTGTGTGTGACTATCATAAATAAATAAAAATTAAAAAAAAAAAAGATGGGCTAGAGAGTGTCAGTCATCAGGCCTCACTGTCTAGTGGGGAAGAGAAGCCCCTAAATAGATCATTTCTTTCTTTCTTTTTCTTTTTTTTTTTTTTTTTTCTAAATAGATCATTTCAAGCCAGTGCGGCAAATGACAAGAAAAAGCCATGCCCTGGGCTGGGGGGGGGGGGGGGGGGGGGCGGCGGGCAGGGGCTACCAGCTACAGGGACCCATAATGCAACTAAGGGTAGTGCAGGGAAGTCAAGGAGGCTCTCTGGGGCATGTGACATCAGCACAATGCCTTCAAGTACAGGAAGAATAAATCAGGCTGTTTGGGGGCAGACGGGAGGGAGGACAGAGACACTGGGAGCAGAGGTACCAGCCTCCAGCAAAAGCGTGGTGGCAGCTTGAAGCTGCATGGTTTGGGCAGGGCTACCCACGGCGGGTTGTGTGGCCTCGTTGGCGGGTGGGAGCAGAGTAGACCAGGTCGAGGTCATGGAGCAACTTGAGAGCCTCCAGCTTGAACACGTGTGGCACTTGAAAGATCTCAGGCAGGGGTCAGATCCGTGAACCGGCTTGTCAAGAACAACTATTAACAGCGTGAGTGTCTGCGCGCTATCAGGTCGGTGCTGGCCCCTTGATGGGTATTGCCTTGGAAGGAGGTTTAAGTACCTTGCCTGAGGACACTCGGGCGCGGTCCCTACTGGGCTCTCCCGCTGGACACACACGTGGAGGGGGGTGGGGGTGCTGCGCGGCCCCAGCGGATGGCAGACGGGGCCGGGGCATCCCTGGCCCGGTGCCTCGCGCCCGCAGGAAGCCACGCGCACGGTCGCCTGCCGTCGGGGCAGGGGCGCTGCTCGGCGCAGCGTCGGGAGGTGGGCGGGGCAGGGGGCTGGGAGGCCACCCCGGGCCGGGGCAGCCGGGCAGCCCGGAGGAGGGGGGAGGCGCGGCGCCCGGGGCTGGACGGGGGGGGGGGGTGGCTCCTCCCCCGCCCCCGCCGCCGTGGGTCGGGGCGCGGGGCCGGGCGCCGCGGGAGCCGCAGCCTTTTCCGGGGGGCGGGCCCGGCAGCGGCGGCGCCCCGGCTCCTGCCCCGACAGGTGCGCGCCGCGCGCAGGAATGCGACGGGCCTGACTCACCAGCGCCTCCTTCCCACCTGCGGCCGCCCCATAAAGCGGTGCCCCCCCGCGGCCGCCGCCGCCCTCCGGACCGTCCCCGCTCGCCCGCGCCGCAGCGGGAGCAGCCGAGCGCAGCCCGGCGCGGGGAGGGCGCGAGGCCGCGCCGAGGTAGGTCGGCTCCGACCCGGGCGGGCGCCGGGGGCTGCGGCCCGGGGCGCGGGGCGCGGGGCGCGGGGCGCGGGGCGCGGGGCGCGGGGCGGGCAGTCGGGGGTCGCCGGGCTGCACCCCGCCCGCGCCTCCCGTGCCCCGGGACCGCCTGAGCTGGGCGTCCAGGCTGGGCCCCGGGGGCCAGGAGGGCAAAGCGAGTGCCCACCCCAACTCCGGGGACCCTTTCGGGAGGGCCGGGCGGCTTTTGTTTGCTCAGCTCTTCCCTTTGTAAAGGCTGGCAGGCCTTGGCCCCATCCGCCCGGGCAGATGCCGGGGCTGCCAGGGTGTGCCCAGGGGGCGGCTGGGGGCCGCCGGGCGGTGGAGCTGGAGAAGGCGCTTGGTCTCGAGACCTCGGGGCTGGAGGGCCGCAGGGAGAGAGGCCTGAGCGTGGGGTGGGTGTGCGGGAGAGGTGGGCAGAGGCTAGGGGGTGGCTGGCAGGCCTTCTGGGCTGGGCCCACTGGGGTTTGCAAAGAAGGTGAGGGGAGCGGCCACCCAGCCGCAGAGGCTCTCCATGTTTGGCCGGGCCTGGCCTGCTGTGTGCAGTTCCATGGTCCATCTGGGGCCTGGGGAGTCCCTGATTCCCCTCTGGGCCAAGCACTTGCCTGCTGAGGTCTGGGGAGTCCCTGACGCTCCTCTTGGCCAAGTACATGCCTGCCCTCCTCCCAAAGTCATCTCAGGACACCCTTCCTCCAGGAAGCCCTCCTGACCTCAGTCAGCTGCCTCCGGCGCTAGGCCCACCGCTTCACCCTCCTCCAGTGCTTGCCCCCTCTCCCACTCAGCTCCTGGGGCCCTCTGGCTGTGGTGCAGGGACCTCCGATGGCTTTGATGGCTTCGGAGAGCGGAGAGCAGGGGCTGGGCTCCTTCCCACCCCGCCATGACCTTGCCACACCCAGAGCCCGAGGATCTGACTGAACCAGAAGTGAAGGCTGAGAGTCTGTGTCCATCCTGGGGGCTGAGAAGAGACAGCTGGGGGACAGCGAGGAAGGGGTGCCTGTCTCCTTGGCCCCCATTTCCTTGGGTGATAGAACAGCCAAGGGGCCAGGGGCTGGGAAGGCAGGAGGGGCGGGGGCTGTGGTGGCAGGTACAGGTGTGCTAAGCAGGGGTCCTGTGGGATGGCAGGAAGCGTGGCTGTGGTTCTGGAAGAGCTCCCGGGGTGGCCCGCGGAGTGCAAGTCCTGAGGACCTGGCCCAGCCTGCGGCCACAACTTCCGGTAAGCCCATAGTCCTAACTTTTCCGTGAAATCTCATTGTTTTTAATACTGACAGCTACTTTTAAAACTTTTAAAACACAAGTTGAGTCAAACCAGACACTCTTGAGTGCATAACCAGCCCCCTAACTGCCATCTTATGGCCTCTGAGGATAACATGGAGGTTAGCGCCGGGGCGGGGGGTCTGGATGGCCCTCATTTGGTTGGAGCTCCCCGACTGCTGGCTGTGGGATGAAGAAGTCCTGCAGCCTTGTGCCCCATCTGTGTCTCCTCATCTGGGAAGTGGGGGTAATGCAATCATCCCCCCCTGGATTCCCGGGCAGAGGAAATACCAATCACGTAGGTGAAGTGCTAGGCGCCTGCCTGCTGTGTGCCCAGCCCTGTGGGCTCAGGAGGGTGAGTAAGAGCCGGGTTCAGCCCTCCAGTCCCTGAACTTGGTGTGTTATGGTGCCCCCGGGAGGTCCAAGTTTGCAGCCTGTATTGTGTAGCATATGGGTGTGGTGCCTACACCCCAAGGCTGCAGAAAAGTCATTTCCCCCAGAGACTCCTCCACCTTGGCTGGCTCAGGGCTCCCTTACCCTAGGTCCCTTGGAGGTGACAGCTCCTCCCCAGCCTGTGGATGTGTTGGGGCTGCTAGTGGTCTCCTGGAAGCCACATGCCTTAGGGGGAGGGAGGCTATGCCTTCCTGCCCCCTTCCACAGGCTTCCCTAAACCTAGAGGGAAGCTTAGTGGGAGGGCCTTAGGTCTGCACAGCCTGGGGCTGCTGCTGCCCCGCAGGCCAGGGACTGAGGAGCCGTCCCAGGAGGAAGCCAGTGAGCATGCAGGGACTGGTCCTGGAGAAAGAAGCCAGGGCCCTTATGTCTGCCCTCAGCTCTGCAGGCCTGGTGTCTCTGCCAGTACCTTCTCTTCCTGAGGCAGCAGGCCACCCCATCTTTTTTTTTTTTTTTTAGATTTTTCATATATCTATTCTTAAGAGACACAGAGAGAGGCAGAGACATAGGCAGAGGGAGAAGCAGGCTCCCCACGGGGAGCCTGTTGCGGGACTGGATCCCAGGACCCCGGGACCACGACCTGAGCCAAAGGCAGATGCTCAACCACTGAGGGACCCAGGTGCCCTGGCCACATCTTTTTAAAAGGCTCTCAGTGTGGACGCCTGTGTGGCTCAGTGGTTGAGCAGCTGCCTTTGGCTCAGGGTGGGATCCCAGGTAGGGGGATTGAGCACCGCCCCCCCCTGCGTTGGGCTCCCTGGGGGGGGCCTGCTTCTCCCTCTGCCTGTGTTTCTACCTCTCTCTCTCTCTGTCTCAGGAATAAATAAATAAAATCTTAAAAAAATAAAAAATAAAAAGGCCTCAGGGCCTCAGGGCCAGTGCCTGCCCTGAGGTCACCAATGAGCTGAGATGGTATAGTAGCAAGCCAGAGGCAGACAGTCTTCCTGGGGAGCCTGACAGTGTGTGTGTGTGTGTGTGTGTGTGTGTGTGTGTGTGTGTGTGACAGAGACAGGGAGGCTTGTCATCTAGCTCCAGGCGAAATTCTGAAAGGATGATCTGCACAGGCACCCCAAAAACTCAATTCTGGTGCAGCCAGGGTAGGGGGCAGGGCAGGGGACCCCACCAGTGATGGGCTAGGCAGTCATTGCACAGCCTAGCTGAGTGCAGCCAGCTCCCCGCTCCCCTCTGCAGGCACCAGACCTTGGGAGGGCACCCCCTCCTCCTGGCCCCACTGCCTTCATCAAAAGAGCAAGACAGAGAGGGGCCAGGCCCTTGAGGGGTGGCCCCCTGTCAGGTGAGACCTGACCCACGCCTACCGGGATCTGAAAGCAAAGGTGGAATAAGCCTTGCCCTGCCCTCAAGGAGACCAGCACAAGAGACCTGGCATTAGGACAAGCTCAGAGCCCGCAGTCCTCAGTGACCAGAGGGTGGGGCCTCCCTGGGGCAGGTGTAGGCCTTTGGGGCCAGTCACTCCAGGGATGGCAAAAGGAGTTAGGGGCCCTGGACCCTGCCACTTGCAGACTGGGTGGCCTTGGAAGGTCACTGAAGCTGTCTGAACCTCAGTTTCCACCCCTCTGTGGTGAGAATGCTGGAGCTCTGAACTGGCAGGCACCTGGGCTGTGGAACGTCTTACGTCGGTTATTGCTGTTATACAGAAGGAAGAGGATGGCAGGACCGAGTCCCCACCCATGGACCTGGCTGCTGCTGGCAGTCCTGATGACTGTCAGCTTCCCCGGGGAAATGGGTAAGTCTGGCACCCCTCTACAGTGCCCTTCTGGGCGGGGGCACCCCTTTCAAGGCACTGCCCTCACACGGAGGCTTCCCACAGGGTGTCTTACCCCGACACTCATTTGGCCATTCAACAAACAGCCACGGCCCGCTTTGACGGCTGGGGAGCAGTGAGCCTGAGCCTGTGGCCCAGAGCACCGAGGGAGGAAGACCTGCTCTAGAGGAGGGAAAAGCTGCCCACTCAGAGGACTGAGGCACTTGCAGGGTGGTTTTTTAATGGGAATTTGGAGGAATTCTTCTTTTTTTTTTTAAGATTTTATTTATTTATTCATGAGAGACACAGAGAGAGAGAGAGAGAGGCAGAGGGAGAAGCAGGCTCCATGCAGGGAGCCCGATGCAGGACTCGATCCAGGGTCGGGTCTCCGGGATCACGCCCTGGGCCTAAGGCAGGCGCCAAACCACTGAGCCACCCAGGCGTCCCTGTCCTTTTGGAATTCTTTTTTTTTTTTTTAAGATTTTATTTAGGGCAGCCCTGGTGGCGCAGCGGTTTAGCGCCGCCTGCAGCCTAGGGCGTGATCCTGGTAGACCCTGGATCGAGTCCCACGTCGGGCTCCCTGCATGGAGCCTGCTTCTCCCTCTGCCTGTGTCTCTGCCTCTGTGTGTGTGTGTGTGTGTGTGTGCATCTATGAATAAATAAATAAATTATCTAAAAAAATATTTTAAAAAAATAAAATAAAATAAAGACTTTATTTAGGAATTTGGAGGAGAGATCGGTGACACATCCGTCACCTGCTCTCTCTGAGTGCCTGCAGTGCGGAGCCAGCTCCTACTGATGAAATTTTGCCTGTCAGAGAAGGCTGTGTTGATAGCCTGAAGGAGACTGTGGAGGGAATATGGGCAATCCCCTGAGGCCCCAGCAGAGCCAGTGTTAAACACTGACAGTGCATCATCACCCAGAGCCCAGGAGACACCCCCACTGCCGTGTGCACTGAGTGCACACAGTAGGTCCTCACTGTGACTTTAACTGAACAGAACCAAAGGGAATCCCAATAACCCCTAAGGAAACTCCAGCACTTTCCTTCATTCATTTACTAACAATTTGCTGTGTGCCGGGCTTGGGGTAGGCACCAGGAACCAGCATTAAACAAGACAGACATAGTCTCTTGTCCCCCGGAGAAGCAGGGAGGGACAGCCAGGGTGTCCCTACCCACGAATGAGCCAGTACCTCTTTCTCAGCCCGCACCATCCTTCCCTCTGGACTTGAGTGGGGAGCTCAGGTGTGAGACCTGGCTCTCCCCAAGCTGGGCTCCCTGGGCAGACCACCCGCCACTGGCCTCCACGCCCTCCTCTGTAAAGTGGGAGAGAACCCTCACTTCTCTCCAAGGAGGATGCATATGGGAAAGGGCTTGGTCACTGGTGAGGTTCATCTCAGTGGGTCTGCGTATCTCTGCCCTCCAGCGAACCGCTGCAAGAGGGCCCAGGTGAAGAGCTGCACGGAGTGCATCCGCGTGGACCAAGACTGCGCCTACTGTGTGGATGAGGTGAGCTGCTGTCGCAGGCCCTGGCCAGTTCCCCAAGCTGGGTGCTCCGCCCCACTGTGCCCCACCCCGGGGCTCTGGCCGAGTCCATGCTTGCCACACCCTCAGTCCAGCCTCAGACCAGGCGGGTGTGGAACAGTCAAGGGTCAGGATAGATCCAGGGCTGGGACAGCCAGGGGATGGGCACTGCCCCCCGTGACCCTATCTGTTTGGGCCAGATGTTCAAGGAGCGGCGGTGCAACACCCAGGAAGAGCTGCTGGCTGCGGGCTGCCGGTGGGAGAGCGTGGTGGTCATGAAGAGCAGCTTCACTATCACAGAGGTGCCCGGAGTGGGGGCCAAGGGAAGTGGGCCCACCCATACTCGAGGCTGGCTGTTTACAGGGGACCGCTGTGCCCACTGGTCAGGCTGAGAGGCTCCCCCATCAGGTCCCTGGAGTGACCCTCCAGCCAGCTGTCCCCCTCCCCTGGACACAGGAGATCGAGATCAACAAGACCCTGCGGCGCAGCCAGGTGTCCCCCCAGGGGCTGCGGGCCCGGCTGCGGCCAGGCGAGGAGCAGCACTTTGAGCTGTTGGTGTTTGAGCCCAGGGAGAGCCCTATGGACCTGTACATCCTCATGGACTTCTCCAACTCCATGTCCGACGATCTGGACAACCTCAAGCAGATGGGGGAAAGGCTGGGTATGTCTGGGCCAGCGTAGAGGATGGTGAGGTAGGGAATGGAGAGGGTGGCCTCCCCTAGCCTGCTGGGCCCCTGCTCGGGAGGCCAGGGCTCAGGATAGCTGCACCCACGCCACAGGGAAGGATAGGACATCTGAGCCCCCCCAAGAACTCCTTCCCCATCCATTCTGAAGTGGAAATCCCGGCCAGATCCCAGTCACCCATCGCTCAGGACTTTAGAAAAGGCCCAGGCTGGGTGAGCAGCCAAGCCTTCTGGCCCCGACAAGGAGCACAGCCATGGCCACGAGGCTGAAGTTCTTCCCCGGCCCTGCAGCCCGCTGGTCCAGCCCCCTGGCTGCCCCCTCCGGCTTGCCCCATGCCTGACTCTGCCCCGCCCCGAGGCCTGTCCCCCCTCATCTGCACCCAGAGCAAGGGCCATCATGAGCATGAACCGATGTTCACACATGAGGGATTGACAGAAGCTTACCCTCCCTCCACCTTCCCAAGCCAGCCCCTGGCCCCTGTGCTGCTGTGGGGGCGTTGGGGCTCAGCTGCCCCCTCTTTTCCCTGTTGACACCCAGCCCAGGTCCTGAGCCAGCTCACCAATGACTACACCATTGGATTTGGCAAGTTTGTGGACAAAGTCAGCGTCCCTCAGACAGACATGAGGCCTGAGAAGTGAGTGATGTAGTGGGCAGGGGTCCCAGCCACACCCGGCCACGGGACTTGCCTCCTCTTCACCAGGGGCACCCACAAGGGCTCTGGTGGCAGCAGGCCCATGGGACACTTTCAGAGAGGGTGGACACAGGGGCCTGGGGTCTGCTGCCCTGCTGACTCTGTCTCCCTCCTCCTCTGCCCAGGCTGAAGGAGCCCTGGCCCAACAGCGACGCCCCCTTCTCCTTCAAAAATGTTATCAGCCTGACGGAAAACTTGGAGGAGTTTCGGAATAAACTGCTGGGAGAACGGATCTCAGGCAACCTGGACGCTCCCGAAGGAGGTTTTGATGCCATCCTGCAGGTGGCCGTGTGCACGGTGAGTGCCGGGGAGAGCCCTGCCCGCCTAGACCAGGGTTGTGCTTCTCTGCAAAGACATGAGCTGCCCGTTAACCTGCTCTGGTGCCAGGCCGTGACCCAAAGACTGGCTGGCGAAGCAGACATGAGTTCTGAGGTTCTGGAATCTTCTGTTCCCTGAAGCCAGCCTACCATCAATCTCTGTGCTAATGCCAGTCTTCCAGGAGACCCCCCAGTCTCCAGCTGCACTGGGCAGCTGAAGAGGACAGTTTTTATGTGCACAGCAATTTTTTCATTTTGAAAATAATATACCCATCTTATAAACAATTTGGAAGACAAAGGACAGAAATTGCCTGTAATTTCAGCACAACCAGCCAGCCTACCACTTGACATCCCACCAGCATATTTTGTTCCCTGTTCCTTATTTTATATAGCTGCAATCAGTGTACTTATAATTCTGAAACTTGCTTTTTTTCCCCCACGTGACAGTACCATGAGCATTTTTGCTTGTAATACATAGCTTTCCAAATCACCCCATATATTTCCTAACTGCCACGCACAGCTGTATCTATTTTAACCAGGCTTCTCATTTAATATTGCCTGTGTGCATTTTCCCACGCAGTTCAAATATTCCCACAGAGTGGTTTTGAAGCCTTGGGGGGACTAGTCAGGTGAAGCTGGCTCGGGTCTTGGGTGGTGACCACCGTGTGCAGACCCCGCCTGCATCCTGCCCGCATCCTCATCGCTGTGCCCAGAGCCATGGCTCACGTGCTGTCACGAGCATCCTCCGTGATAGTGGCGTGCTGTGAATCCTGTGGCTTAGCGACCCCATGTTGGGGACCTGCTTTCTCAGTCATAGGCAACACTGCAATGCCTGTCCTCAGTAGGCAGGCTGCTCGATGGGCCTCCTCCCCTCCTTGTCCTTCCCAGAGGGACATTGGCTGGCGCCCCGACAGCACCCACCTGCTGGTATTTTCCACCGAGTCAGCTTTCCACTATGAGGCCGATGGTGCCAACGTGCTGGCTGGCATCATGAGCCGCAATGACGAGGCATGCCACCTGGACACCTCGGGCACCTATACCCAGTACAAGACACAGGACTATCCATCAGTACCCACCCTGGTGCGCCTGCTTGGCAAACACAACATTATCCCCATCTTCGCCGTCACCAACTACTCCTACAGCTATTACGAGGTGGGGGGCTGAGGCCTCACTGGGCAAGGGGGTGGGCGTGGGATGGAAGTCCAGGGGGCTTCTCGGACACCCTCCCTCCCTCCCTCCCTGCCTTCCCATCCCCCCCTCTTCCTCTTTTCCTTCTCCAAACTTTTGGCTCCCTCAAGGGTGGACTCTGATGGGAAGGGGAGTTCATGTGCCCATCCCCCAACCCAACTCCCAACCAGGTAGGGGTGAGGAGGGCAGGTTCTAGAATACGCCAGGCCTTAGCTTCCCCATTAGCAAAGTGAGGATAACCCAAGCCATTGCCCAGATTCGGTGAAGTGGTGACAACTGTTGAAGGCTTAGCCCTGGGCTGGCACTCTCTCCTACAGAAGCTGCACACCTACTTCCCCGTCTCCTCGCTTGGGGTGCTGCAAGAGGACTCCTCCAACATTGTGGAGCTGCTGGAGGAAGCCATCAATGTGAGGGGCACCGTGGGCTCCAGTCTGAGCCCTCCTGGGGCAGGGCTGGAGAGGGGCAGAGTGGGCAAAAGGTGTCCTAAGTAAAGGTTGAGAAACAGGCCAGGGCAGTGAGGAAGGGCCTCCGCTGTTCCCTCAGGACCCTGAGGCACCCGCCTTAGCCTGGCCGCAAGTTCCTACAGGCTCTGCCCCCCTGACCCCCCACTCTGCCTCAGTCCTCCATGCAAAGTGGGTGGAGCCCAGCCAGGCCAGGCCCTAGTGGGTGAGCCCTGGCTCCCCCACCCAGACCATCGATTGCTTGCCCTCCTTCAGCGCATTCGTTCTAACCTGGACATCCGGGCCCTGGAAAGTCCCCGAGGCCTGCGGACAGAGGTCACCTCCAGAATGTTCCAAAAGACAAATACCGGCTCCTTTCATATCCAGCGTGGGGAAGTGGTATGCTTCTGGGGGGCTTTGGGAAGGGGAGGATGGGGACAAGGCCCTGCAGGGGGACCTGTGTGAGCAGAGCTCAAGAGCGTGGCCTTTATGGGCTCCTGACTGACTCTTGATCTCAGGGTCGTGAGCTTGATACCCACGTTGGGCATAGATATTACTTAATTTAAAATAAAATTTTCAAGTAATAATAATAGAAAAGAGTGTGGCCTTCAAAGTCAGACAGGCCTGGGTTTGAAGCCCCCTGGGTGAGCCACTTGGATGACATTGGCACTTTCCTCAGCTTGTCCTCGTCTGCAGAGTGGGGATAAATCAGCACAGGGCTCAGAGGGATGCTCAGATGAGTGAAAGGGCCATAGATGCCCCTTGTCAATGTGGGGTCCTTGCAGGGCACATACCAGGTGCAGCTGAGGGCCTTGGAATTTGTGGATGGGACTCACGTGTGCCAGTTGGGAGAGGAGGACCAGAAGGGCAACATCCACCTGAAGCCCTCCTTCTCAGATGGCCTCAGGATGGATGTGGGCATCATCTGTGACGTATGCCCCTGTGAGCTGGTACGATGCGGCCCCTCCAGGTGGGAGGGAAGGGCTGGCCAATTGCCATGGGGCCCTGAGGAATGAAGCAGAGCCTCAGTGGCTATATCTGCCTTGCGGGGTGCCCCAAGGGGCAGAGGCAGCAGAAGTGTCCAGTGGCCCTGTTACACCCTGCCGTGATCTCATTCCAGCAAAAAGAGGTGCTTTCAGCTCGCTGCAGCTACCACGGAGACTTCATGTGTGGACACTGTGTGTGCAATGAGGGCTGGTGAGTGTGCAGGAGCCCCGCTGGCTGCCAGGACGCCCTGGCCACTGTAAGGCTCTGCTGTGGAACACACCATGTATGCCAGGCTGGGGACAGGACGGCAGGTCGTAGAAAGGCTCGGAGAGGGGCGTGCCCAGTTGTTAGGTGGATCCAGTCCAAAGCACTTCGAAATACATAGAGGTAAAGAATATCTCTAGGGAAGGCGCAAGAATCAGGACAGTGGTGGCCAGCAGGGTGTAGGGACTGGCTGTTGGGGGACAGACATGAGAGGGACACTTACTTTTCACTCCATCCATTTGTACCTTAGAATTCTGAACCATGCACACGTGTGACCTAGACAGAAATGGGCTCATTTCATAGGGCTTCAGGTGGATGTTGCCCTTCTGGTCCTCCTCTCCCAACTGGCTCATAAATAAGGGTCATGAGGGCTTTTAAAGCTTCAAGACACTGAACAAGTCCATGGTGACTTGAGGAAGGGACACTGGGAGGGTCTTGGGACTGACGTTTGAGTCTCAGGTCAGGCGCTGCTGTCTGTATGCCTTGAACCCACTGAGGTACTCTTAGGGCCTCAGCTTCCTCATCTGTAAAATGGGATGATAAACACCCCAGCCTTCGTCTCAGGCTGTGGGGAAGTGACTGGCTCCTCCCTTAGGAGTGGCAAGACCTGCAGCTGCTCCACTGGTTCACTGAGTGACATAAAGCCCTGCCTGAGGGAGGGTGAAGACAAGCCGTGCTCTGGGCGTGGCGAGTGCCAATGCAGCCACTGTGTGTGCTATGGAGAAGGCCGCTATGAGGGTCCATTCTGCGAGTATGACAACTTCCAGTGTCCCCGTGCCTCGGGGGTCCTCTGTAATGGTGAGCTCAGCAGCCCTGGCAGCCAGGGGTGGTTCGGGACAGCAAGGGTGACCTGAGTACCCAGGCCCTGACCCACCCCAATGGCTCTTGCATCCTGACCCAGGTGGAAGGGCCAGGCCAGGAGTCAGAATCCCCAAGTTTGGACCTAACCCCCCTTGGGACTCCCCAAGTGCCTCCCCGCAAGTCCACTGCAACCTCACCTCTACAAACTTGGTGCCCAAGGCCCCCACCAGTGCGTTATTCTGCTCATGCCTCATGCCACTGCCCCTGGTGTCCTGTAGTCTGTGCCCACCCTCATCCCCACTCTCCCATCTCATTAGGGTGGGTCCCATCCAGCTGAATCCTCAGTGGTTGGTGGTATATGTCATTACGGTCTTTCCTTTCTCGGAAGATAGCAAATTTGCAGTAAGCAGGGCCTGGAGTTACCTGTCCATGCTAGCCCCACAGGGCTTAATGCAGCATGGCCAGGGCTTCCAAGGAGGGCAGGGCTCCCAGATCCCACACAGGGGCCACAGGAAGGATTGACCTGTTGAATGGAGGAGAATGAACGAAAATCCAGTCATCAAATACTTACTAAGCCCCACTTACCTACTTGTCATTAGAGGTCAAGCCCTTGCTTTCCTCTCTTCTTGCTTTTGTCTGCCATTCCTTCTTGTCAGCTCTCCATCCCTAAGTGTGCTCAGAGAAATGAAAGGAGAACCCAGTACATCTGGAAGAAGAGAGACATTTGACACAGGCTGAGCTGTGAGACAGAAGGGGAGGTGGAGGCTGTTGGAGAAGGAGGCAGGACCAGAATGCGGGGGTTTGGGTTCTAGTCCAGGGTGGGTCCAGTTCTAGTCTAGTCCAAACTTCTTAAAGGGCCAGAAAGTATTTTTGGCTTTATGAGCCATATGGCCTCTGTCACAACTACTCAGCTCTGCCACTGTAGCAGAAAGTAGCTGTAGACAACACAGAAACAAGTGAATATGGCTGTATTCCAATTAAACTTTAGCAAAAATAGGTAGTGAGTTGGATTTGGCCTGTAGGCTGTCTAGTTAATCAACCCTTATTCTGTTCTAAGGATATTAGACTTCATGCTTTGGCAAGTCATTGGAGGTTTTGATTTCACTTTCGAGCTATTGGTATGTTGACCTTGTATCCAGCCATTTTAGTAAAATCACTTATGAAATCTAGTAATTTACCTGCAAATTCTTTTTTTTTCCTGCAGATTCTTTTTGATATTTTGTGACATATTCCTAATATTTTTTAAGATTTTATTTTTAAGTAATCTCTACTTAAAACACGCTCTGTGGAGCTGAACTTAACAACCCTGAGATCAAGAATCACGTGCTCCACTGACTGAGTCAGCCAGGTGCCCCATGTTCCTAATATTTAAAATAATGGCAGTTTTATTTCTTACTTTCTGATATTTATGGGTTTTTTTTCTTTTTCTTACCTTATTGCATTGGCCAGAATTCATTAGAGACACATGATTGGATTTGTGTTTTGGGATAATGACTCTGGCTGTAGAGTAGAAAGTAGAAGGGAGAATGGAATCAGAAAGATGGAGAGAAGGAGATTCCAAGAAACTGAGGAAGAGATGGATTTGCCCCTGGCTGGAGAAATCCCAGATCAAGCTCAGCAACCACAGGCCCTGCCTGGCAGATGGGGAGCCTGGACCACAGGAGTGAATGTGGCTCTCCTCTCCTGTCCCTCCTCTTCTCTGCAGACCGGGGACGGTGTTCCATGGGCCAATGTGTGTGTGAGGCTGGCTGGACAGGCTTGAGCTGTGACTGTCCTCTCAGCAATGCCACCTGCATCGACAGCAGTGGGGTAGGCCTGGGCACAAGGAGGGCAGCGCAGGGCGGCAGAAGGGACCCTAGCCAGAACCACCCACCCTCTAGGGCAGGGATGGGGGTCCCGGCGCCTCACTGGTGTCCCCTCTTACTCTAGGGCATCTGTAATGGGCGTGGCTACTGTGAGTGCGGCCGCTGTCACTGCAACCAGCACTCACTCTACACGGACACCACCTGTGAGATCAACTACTCTGCGGTGAGGCCAAGATCACTGGGGTATCGGCATGGGAACCCCGGACACAGGGCAGGGCAGACAGGAGGCCCGAGCCTGGTGACATAGGAGCCGGCCAGGGGTGTGAGTGAGGTTAGGGGAGCAGGCCTGGCAGCCACCCAACACAGTCCCGGTCTCCCCTCATTCCCTACCCAGATCCGCCTGGGCCTCTGCGAGGACCTGCGCTCCTGTGTGCAGTGCCAAGCCTGGGGCACCGGTGAGAAGAAGGGCCGCACGTGCGAGGAGTGCAGCTTCAAGGTCAAGATGGTGGACGAGCTTAAGAAAGGTGTGATGCAGCGCTGAGGACGGGGTGCTAAGAACCTAGGCAAAGGGCATCCGATGGGTAGGGTGTGTCACCCATCTGGGTGGGGCTGGAGAGCTGGGCGGAAGGCTCACAATCCACGCTGAGATCATGCAGGTGAGAGAGAGGGATTCCAGACTGGGGAGAGGTCACAGAACGCACACAGGGCACACCGACCTGGGCATGGGCACGCGGGCTTGTCAGGACACATGGACCCCAGCAGGATGCACAGCTGAGTAGGGGCCAAAGAGTCTGGGGAGGGAGAACCTGGCCTGGGCAGGGAGCAGATAGCCGGGCAGGGATATGAACACAGTAGGGGCACATAGTCCGGCCATGGGGGCACACAGCCTCCTCTCCTGCGGGTCAGATCAGTGTTCTAGAAACCAAGTTCCTGAGTGACACCCAGGATGGGGAAGTGGGCATGGGGCACAGATTTGCAGCCTTTGATTGCTCCCAAGCAGGGATAGAGCAGTGCCCCTCCTCACCCTGGCCCTGTGCCAGGGGACTTGCGTTCTCCCGCAGGGAGATGTGCAATGGGCACAGTGGGCCCCAGAGTAGAGGACGCCTCCTGAGGCCTGGGGTGCCCTGCTGACCATCTGTGGGTGCAGGAGAGGAGGTGTTGGAGCACTGCTCCTTCCGGGATGAGGAGGATGACTGCACATACAGCTACACCGTGGAGGGCGACGGCACCCCGGGGCCCAATAGCACTGTCCTGGTGCACAAGAAGAAAGGTGAGCCTGCAGACAGGGCCAGCGGGCGGTCTGGCAGGGCCCGGGGGGAATGGGCATTGCCTTCTTCCTTTCCTTCCTCCCCTTTGTCCCTAGAGTGCCCACCTAGGTCCTTCTGGTGGCTCATCCCTCTGCTCATCTTCCTCCTGCTGCTCCTGGCACTGCTGTTGCTGCTCTGCTGGAAGTACTGTGCCTGCTGCAAGGTGGGAGCTCCCTCCCCATCCCCTGCCAGGGTCCCCACTTACCCCAGGGTCCCCATCCCTCACTAGGGACCACTACCCCCACCAGGTCCTCACCCTCCACCAGGGTCCCCAGTTACCTCAGGGTCTCCACCCCCCCCTCCCCACCAAGGTCTTCATAGGTGGCAGAGGCCGGGTGAACCCACGTCTTCTGCCCAGCTCTAGTGCCCTGCCCCACCCCAGCCCTCTGCTTCTGCCAACCATCAGTGGCCCGTACCTGAGACCACTTACCCTCAGGTCAGGCACATGCAAAGAGCCATGGGAGCCAATAGGGAAGAAAGGGCCTTGCGCCAGGAGCTGATAGTCTCCCTGGGGAGAAAAGATAAGAGGCAGGAAAGCACGGAGGGTGGCCTGGCACAGAATACTGAGTGGTAGGAACAGGGAAATACCGTGTAATAGCCCCAATATTATGGGATGTTAGTATGTGTTATAAAGAAAAAAAGACATCTATGATCAAATACATTTGAGGAAGAGGCTTCTTCTCTGCAGGACTTCTCCGAGCCTTTGATCTAGTTGTACGCATAGTGAAACTCTAAGAGGGGCATGGGGAATGAATTCAGTGCTTCTCAAATGGGTTCGATCATAGATCCTTTACTTTACAGATCATCTGGCAGGACCAGGGTCCCACCAACTGGGAATCCTCTGGCCCCTGTCACCCTCTGTCCTCACCCTAGGTGCTCCACACCTAGATCCCTTTGACTTCCTTGATGTCCCGGTGTCTAGGGAAGGCACTGGTGCCCCTCTGGACAATTGGCATGGAGAGGGGGTGACTGGAGGGGCTTACCTGCGCTCGGGCAGTTGTCCCAACCCTCATCCCCCCCTCCCCCACCTTGTCTTCTAGGCTTGCCTGGCACTTCTTCCTTGCTGCAACCGAGGTACTGGTCCAGCATCTGCAGGGGCGGCAAGGACTCTGGCCGCTCATTCTCCCAGATAGGGTGGAGGGGAAGTAGTGGCTGAACCTGGAACAGAGCCACGAGGCCTGGACTCCCACCTTGAGGGGGTCTGGCCGGGAGGGTGTAAGGTGAGGCCCTATGCTGAGGACCCTGTCATGCAGGTCACATGGTGGGCTTCAAAGAGGACCACTACATGCTGCGGGAGAACCTGATGTCCTCTGACCACCTGGACACGCCCATGCTACGCAGCGGGAACCTCAAGGGACGTGATATGGTCAGATGGAAAATCACCAACAACGTGCAGCGGCCTGGCTTTGCCACCCACACCTCCAGCATCAACCCCACAGAGCTGGGTGAGGGCCGGAGCTTGGCACAGTGGCTCTTGGCAGTGCCCCTGGGCCCTGGGGCACATTCACCACTGTTCCAGGGTTCAGATCACAGCATTCCTGCTTTCTCTGGGTGTCGGGTGCAGGCACAGGCTTGGCCACCTTCTACCCTTCCTGATGGTGCTACAGGCCTCAGGGTTTCAGCCACCCAGCTCCATGCCCCCCAACCCCCTGCTGCCCCGCATCCTAGCACGGCTCCTGGAGGGGGCTCCCAGGGTGCCTGCTTGTACAGGGAGCTGATGACACCCATCCCTGCCTGTCCCTAGTGCCCTATGGGCTGTCCCTGCGCCTCGCCCGCCTATGCACCGAGAACCTGCTAAAGCCAGGCACGCGAGAATGTGACCAACTGCGCCAGGAGGTGGAGGAGAACGTAAGGGCCAAAGAAGCTGACCCTGGGGCAGCTGGCATCTCTGGGCCTGGGCGTGATCCCAGTAGAGGGAGAACAGGGGGAAAGCAGCCATAGAACCTGGATTTCTCCAAGTAGGAAAGAGGGGCTTCCTTGGATATGTGCCTGGCCTGGGGTCATCCTTGTGAATGTTTCCAGAAGGGGACAGGGCAATGTGCATGCCCGTGTGCATGTCCCCAGCCAGCCATGTCCTCTGGGCCTGGATGGCTCTGGGTAGAGAGGCTTCCCCAGGGTGCCAGCCTCATGCCTTTCCTTGCCTGGCAGCTGAATGAGGTGTACAGACAGATCACAGACACACACAAGATCCAGCAGACCAAATTCCGGTGGGTGTTGGGTGCCCAGGGTTGGTGGGGGGAGCTGCCCATACTGCCAACTCTAGGGGTACCCCCCAAGCAGGGTGTGCCTCTGCCTCTGACACTGTGTGGCTCACGGTCCCCTCTTTGTCCTCCGCAGGCAGCAGCCCAACTCTGGGAAAAAGTGAGTTGAAGGCACACGGGTGGGGCAGCCCCCAGTCGGGTATCTTGCCCAAGATTACCGAGTTACTGAGAAATGGAGGCAGGATTTGGACTCAGGCTGTCTGACTCTAGCGCCCATGCCCTTAGCATCTTTTCTGTCCTGCATCTACTTCTGGGATCCCACCTGTAGGAGTGTGGCTGGGGCGGGGCGGGGGGCGCTCTCGGGAGGGGTCCCATTTCATAGATGAGGACCCTGAGGCTCACGGTGAGGTGGCGGGGCCAGCATGGGCCCCGAGGACTGCCCCATTCTGAAGACCCTGCACCTTTTGCTGCGCGGCGTCTTGTCCCCTGATGGGGAGAGGACAGGCAGGGCTGGGGGCGGGCAAGGGCCAACATAGTGGCCAGCCTGACACTTCCCACCTAACCCCCCCGCCCCACCCCAGGCAGGACCACACCATTGTGGACACGGTGCTGACGGCGCCGCGCTCGGCCAAGCAGGCCCTGCTCAAGCTGACAGAGAAGCACGTGGAGCAGGGGGCTTTCCACGAGCTCAAGGTGGCCCCCGGCTACTACACCCTCACTGCAGACCAGGGTAGGTGGGCAGGCTCCCTGCACCGCTGCCTTGTGCCTCCCACCCCTGTGCGGCCCCCTGACCCGTCTGTGACCCCCGACATCCCCCCAGATGCCCGGGGCATGGTGGAGTTCCAGGAGGGCGTGGAGCTGGTAGACGTGCGGGTACCCCTCTTTATCCGGCCGGAGGATGACGATGAGAAGCAGCTGCTGGTGGAGGCCATCGACGTACCCATGGGCACGGCCACCCTCGGGCGCCGCTTGGTAAACATCACCATCATCAAGGAGCAAGGTGGGTCAGGGCGGGGGGAGCAGGGGGTGCAGACGGGGGGCTCTGGGAACCCTTGTTCCTCCAAATGACAGAGTGGAGATGGGGCCTGGCTGTGTGGCCTAGGCAAGTCACTTAACCTCTGTGGGCCTTGGTTTCTCCATCTGTAAAATGGGTGTCTGGCTCTCGAGAGGGGTACATGGCAGTGCATCACTGCCTGGTCATGAGCACTCAGTGTGGGAGCTTCTGTTTTAATCCTCATGGGGGGCTGGGTCTTCCTGAGGTTGCCCCGTCCCTCCCTTTGTTCTTCCCTCCCTCTTGGCCTTTGAACTTGTGAGGTTGGATGGGCCTCCACAGGATGCCGGGACATCAGAGCAGGAGGGCAGGGGGAGCTCCTTTCACCCAAGCCTACCTGGAGGGGAAGCAAGGCGCTGCCCCACTGACACCCTCACTGCCTTCCCTCCTGCTCCTCGAGAACCCCAGGTTGTTGACAACCGTCCTTCCTGCACCCAGAGCACCTGCTCTGGTCCCTGAGCCTTCTCCCAACCTGCTCTAGCACTGAGGACTTTGTCCTGCTCTGCCCCAGCCCTCAGTCTCCGGGCCTCATGTCTGGCTGTGCCACTGTGGGACCTCCTTCCTCTGCCCTGACACTTCCAGGATGTCACCTGGACACTGTTCCAGCCCCCTCAGTCTTTCCTGGGAGAATTTTCCTTTCCTTTCCTCTCCTCCCCCCAGAGAGCAGTGGGGTGAAGAAAGGACAAGTAGGGGATCCCTGGGTGGCTCAGCGGTTTGGCGCCTGCCTTTGGCTCAGGGCGCGATCCTGGAGTCCCAGATCGAGTCCCGCATCAGGCTCCCGGCACGGAGCCTGCTTCTCCCTCTGCCTGTGTCTCTGCCTCTCTCTCTCTCTCTCTCTCTCTGTCTATCATAAATAAATAAATAAATCTAAAAAGAAAGAAAGAAAGAAAGAAAGAAAGAAAGAAAGAAAGAAAGAAAGAAAAGAAAAGAAAGAAAGAAAAGAAAAGAAAAGAAAAGAAAGAAAGAAAAGAAAAGAAAAGAAAAGAAAAGAAAAGAAAAGAAAAGAAAAGAAAAGAAAAGAAAGAAAAGAAAAAAGAAAGGACAAGTAGAGTCCCAGAGTCTTGGCTGGGCTGGGCCAGAAGGAGGGTGGCTGTTGAGAAGGGACTGAGGCCCGGATGCCCTGACTGGTGCCTTGGTCCTTGCAGCCAGCGGGATAGTGTCCTTCGAGAAGCCCGAGTTCTTGGTCAGCGGCGGGGAGCAAGTGGCCCGCATTCCTGTCGTCCGGCGCATTCTGGACAGTGGCAAGTCCCAGGTCTCCTACCGCACACAGGATAACACTGCACAGGGCAACCGGGTAAGGATCTGCTGCAGGGTCAGAAGCATCTCCCAGGGGCCTGGTGACAGCAGGACATGCCAGTGGCCATGTCCAGTCCCTGGATGCTGGTGATGCCCCTGCCCAGCTTCCAAAGGACACATCTACCTGCTTCTGCTAGTGGTGCCCGAAGTGAGTCCCCACCTCTGCCAGGATCAAGGCCAGATCATTCGTGTCTCCCTTCCAATAGCCCAGTATCTTTCAGGGCAGGAGTCCTGGGGCTTTGGACTTCTTCTTTTTTCTTTTTAAAATATTTTATTTATTTGTTTGTTTATTTATTTGTTTGTTTATGAGAGATAGAGAGAGCAGGGGATGAGCAGAGGGAGAGGGACAATCAGATTCTGTTGAGCATGGAGCCCGATGTGGGGCTGGATCCCAGGACCCTGAGATCATGACCTGAGCTGAAATCAAGAGTTAGATGCTTAACTTACTGAGCCATCCAGTAATCCCCCAGCCATCCTGGGGCTTTGGACAGACCCCTCAAGGACTGTCATGGTTTGCCTGGCAGGCCCTCCCAGGGTCAAGCTGCAGGAGCAGCCCTTGAAGGCAGGGAGTCCCGTGCACATGGGCCCCCATCCCTTCCATCACTGGCCCCAGTCTTAGCGAAAAGCCAAATCCAGCTGTTGGATGTGCTTGACTTGGCTTTCAGGTTTGGTTGTTTTTCGGCATTTATTATCAACATTTACAAACTAAAAATATTCATATCAGCAATTCACTCAGAGTAATAGAATCTAGTCTCACTGGGCCCACAGGCCTGTTTGGCAAATGCAGGCGAGCTTGCGCTCAGTGGGCTCCCGCAGCCTGGCCACACTTCCTTTTATTGGAAGGAACAGTTCTCATTACTGCTTCAGTGCTCCCAATAAAAGTTCCAAAGAAGAATTTGCAGGTCCATAAATTTCCTTAAATCCACCATATTAAAGAGAATCTCCATAAGAGATTCTGGACTCTGGCAATCCTGTGCTTTTATTTTTATTTTATTTTATTTTATTTTATTTTATTTTATTTTATTTATTTTTTAAGATTTTATTTATTTATTCATGAGAGACACAGAAAGAGAGAGAGGCAGAGACACAGGCAGAGGGAAAAGCAGGCTCCATGCAGGGACCCCGATGTGGGACTCGATCCTGGGACTCCAGGATCACAACCCGGGCCAAAGGCAGGCGCTAAACTGCTGAGCCACCCAGGCATCCCCTTCTGTGCTTTTATAAAAGATATTTTGGTATTCACATGTTTTTAAGAACATTATTTCTCAACTTTTTATTTTGAAAAACTTCAAACCTACAGAAAAATGAAAAGACTCATAACATTAGCACCCATTTATGCTTTTCATGGAGTCACCAGTTAATATTTATTTTCTCTCTCCAGTTCAGATACAGGAATAGATGCACGTACATAGATACAGATGTATGTGTGGTTGTGTATCTCTTATCTGTAACTGTAGAGAGACAGGGAGAGAGTTGTGTTCCATTTCATTTTGTTTGCCGAACTATTCCAAGTAAGTCGTAGACATCACATTGACTCTAAAGTTTCTGCCAGCACCTGCTGAGAACGAGGCTCTTCTACACAACTGTATCATTACGGACTTTAAGAAACCTCACAGTGTAGTATTACCTAATAATTGGTCCACACTCAGACTTCCCCTTGTTCACATCTATAGGTTTTTGTTTTGTTTTTTTTGGCCTCAGTCCAGAAACCAGTCAAGGATCTGGCCTTGCATTTTGTTGTGGTTCTGAAGCCTCCTTTGATCTAGTACAGTTCCCCCAGCGTTGAGTTTTGTGCCTTTGACGTTTGGAAATGTTCCCCCCAGGTCAGTGGTCTAACAGGTAACTCCTGCTTTTCTTAGGCTTGCAGTGTTTCTGGGTTATACTTGAATTTGCCCCCTGCTGGGCCTGGACTTAAAATGTTGGCTTGCAGCGCCCCCTAGTGGTCTCTTGTGAGCAGAAGCGGGCCGCCCCGCCCCTCTCAGTTGCAGGGTGGACCCCAACACGTATCTACCATCCTGACCTCTCAGGAGAGCTCTGGGGCATTGAAAGAAGAAAGCTGGAGGGGCGCCTGGGTGGCTCAGGTTAAGCATTTGCCTTTGGCTCAGGTCATGATCCCGGGGTCCTGGGATCAAGGCCACGGCTGGCTCCCTGCTCAGCGGGGAGCCTGCTCCTCCCTCTCCCTCTGCCTTCTCCCTACCCTACCCTGCTTGGATTCTCTCTCTCTCTCAAGTAAATAAATAAAATCTTTAAAAAAAAAAAAAAAGCAAGCAAGCAAGCAGGTTGGCACTGATAGGAGGCCCCCTACCCAGGAAGCAGGGCCTGGGGCCTGGTGGGATCCCAGACTTCAGAGCCACGATGCAGGAGGGAGGAACTTCCTGGGTGGAGCCCACCTGTGTAGGGCTCTCTCTGTCTGCTGTACATCCCCATCTCTGAGCCTTGGTTCAAATCTCAGCTCTATCACAACTACCCGGTGAACTTGGGTAAGTTTCTCTACCTCTGTGTGCCTCGGTTCCTCATCTGTAAAATGGAGACAGTAATAGCTGCGCCTCACATTGCTGTGAGGGTCAAATGAGCTAATATTTGTAAAGTGCTTGGTGCACAGGTGGTGCTATAGAAACACGAGCCATTTCGTGTCCACGTGGGATGGTCTCTGCCGTAATATGAGGTTGGGGTGGGGCGCTTGGCGTGATTCAGTCCCCTGGTCTGGCCTGACCCTGACCCCTTCCCACTCCCAGGACTACATCCCCGCAGAGGGTGACCTACTGTTCCAACCTGGGGAGACCTGGAAGGAGCTGCAGGTGAAGCTCCTGGAGCTGCAGGAGATGGATGCCCTCTTGCGGGGCGGCCAGACCCGCCGCTTCCACATTCAACTCAGCAACCCCAAGTTTGGAGCCCGCCTGGGCCAGCCCCACTTAGCCACCGTCATCATTGGGGAACGAGGTGCGCAGAGCCTGGGGTGTGCTTGAGCAGGTACAGAGCGGGGGACTGGGGGCCTCTCCACTGAGGCTGCCAGTCTTGGCAAGAAAAAATACAGGTTGCCCAGTGAAATCTGGACTTCAGATAGTCAAGGAACAGTTGTATATAAGTCTGTCCCATGCAACAGTTGGAATATACTTGTCCTATTGTTATTTATCTTAAATTCTGGCTGAACTACAGGTCCTGCATTTTATCTGGCAACTGTGCTCTCAACCTGAGAGGGTGGAGTCACGTCATGGCTACCCAGCCTGCTGGCAGCACCATGAACCCCACTGCTAGGCCTTAGCCCTTTGACTTGAGCCTCAGTTCCAGCTAAAATGCAGGTGTTTCCTAAAGAGTGCAACCAGTTTTTATGGGTCCTTAGCCTCCAGTATGGCGGTGTCTGTGAGCACCCCCCGCCAGAGGTTTGCTGAGAAGATAGGAGAGGAGGGAGGATTCTCAGGGGGGAGGAGGGGGTGCATACGAACAAATGTTCGAACACCTGGAACATTCCCTTGGCTGCCAAGGGAGAAAGAAGGCCAGACCAATTCCCTCCTCCTCATTCCTCCAGAATGGGTGGGCAGCTGTCAGTGGAGTGCTGGTGGGGAACTGGTTGGCCCCGAGGGTTTAACTGAATCTCCGGAGCCCCCTGGTGGTGAGGGTGGACTCTTGCCTCAGTCAAAGGGGCGCAGGTGGCTGAGCTGGTTGCTCCACTTGGCCTTGGTCCACTACAGATGAACTGGACAGGAACTTCACAAGCCAGATGCTGTCATCCTTCCCATCCCACCATGGTGAACTGGGTGCCCCCCAGAACCCTAATGCCAAGGCTGCCGGGTCCCGGAAAATCCACTTCAACTGGCTGCCCCCTCCTGGCAAGCCAGCAGGGTACAGGGTAAGGTGGGAGGCAACGAGGGAGGTGGATGGGGAGGCCTGGTACCCACTGGGGACATGGGCCACCTGAGACCCTGAGGGGGCGGAGAGGGTATGCTCCACCCTAGGGGGCCAAGCATAGGTGAACAGGGGCTCCCCTATCTGCCTGGGGAAGAGGGAGGACCCATCCCTGAAGTTTTCAGACATTTGCCCTCCTTCCTGGAATGTGGCCCCCTCCACTCATCCAGGAGACATCCCAGTTCTGCCCCAGGCCTACTGTGTGAACCTGGCAGGTCCCCAACCCCTCGGTGTTCCATCTGTGCAGAGGGGACAATAAGAGAAGCTCTGGCACTTGCCGCTCCCCACTGACCAGTTCCTCCCCCGGGGGCAGGTGAAGTACTGGATCCAGGGTGACTCTGAGTCCGAAGCCCACCTGCTTGACAGCAAAGTGCCCTCAGTGGAGCTCACCAACCTGTACCCATATTGCGACTATGAGATGAAGGTGTGCGCCTATGGGGCCCAGGGCGAGGGCCCGTACAGCTCCTTGGTGTCCTGCCGCACGCAGCAGGAAGGTGAGGCTTCACTACCTCTGTCTGTCCCCGAGCTACCCTGATGCCAGCCTGCCCAATCTGCCCCCTGCCCCACCTCCCAGAACCCCGCCCTCCCCCTGCAGCTGCTGACAGTTTTCTTCTTGTATGGCCCCCTTCCTCCCCCAGTGCCCAGCGAGCCAGGGCGGCTGGCCTTCAATGTTGTCTCCTCTACGGTGACCCAGCTGAGCTGGGGTGAGCCGGCTGAGACCAACGGCGAGATCACGGCCTATGAGGTCTGCTACGGCTTGGTCAACGAGGACAACCGTAAGGACCTGGACACCCCACCCCCTAACCCCTGGGGACAGCAGGAAGGGGAGGGGGCAAAGAGCAGGAGGGAGGTCATGCCACCCAGGTCGGTGGATGAACCACAGATGTCCAGTTCCCTGAGGCATCATGAAATTTGTGGTCAGGTTTGGGCTAACCTCATCCCAAGACCAAGCCCAGAAACTCACAGGGCAGGGAGGGGAATGGGAGGCGTGAGTTGGATGTGCGGTGAGCTCACAAGTTCAGGAGTGCCTTCCCATACAGCCAACCAGGGTGACTCATTTCTACATGGTTCCCTTAGGGCCAAAGTAGATTTACCAGATTTAGCAAATTGGGGATATCCTGAATTTCAGATAAATAATTTTTTTTAGTACGGCTCCTGTAACATTTTGTCTGGTAGCCACGAGGCCAGAGTGCCTGGAAGCACTGTTTCTTCCCAGTCTTGGAAGGGAGGGAACAGTGGGCAGCTTTGCCAATTGCCAAGATGAGAAAGTGAGGGAAATGAGTTCCATATCTCACCTGGTGCAGGGGCCTCCTCCTCGTGCCCTCACTTCTTGGTCAGTCCCAGGGATGGGGAGCTCACCACCTCATACGACCTCTGGACCTTAACATGGGTCAGGCTTAGCACTCCCGGGGTGGCCCAACAGGGCAAAGGACAGCAAGATTATTCTAGACTTCGGGCTCATTGCTCTTTACCAGACAAGCAGACCACATACAACCTCGGCAGCCGCATCACCCCTCTGGCACATTCTGGGTTTATAACACCTGGTTCACCCATGACCACTATTAGGAAGTGTCCTCTGACCCTGCCTTTAATCCCAGGAGTGATATGTATCCTATCGAAAATTCATCCTCAATCATCTTAGGCACGGCTTCAGGCTGCTGAGGTCTCAGCTATGTGCTGGATGGCCTTTCTGGATGAGGGCATCAGCACTTTGGTGGGTGCCCCCTCCCCCTCTCTCACTAGGTAACGAGATGTGGGGGGTGAGCCGAGAATCAGCGCCCATCTTGGCAGCTAGAAACCTCCCCCAGGTTGATGGGCCTCCATAAGTCCATTCTTTTTAAGCATGGGTGTTATTAGGTATCATCTTCCAGAACCCTCCCTGGGACCTCTTTGGAGACTGGGACCTTCTGTGGCCTCCAGTCTTTTGTGCCTTCTCTGGTTTCCAGAAGGCTTCCAACATGGCAGCCTTCCCATTGTATCTGGGCCTAGACACCATAACTTGCTCTTAACAGGAGCCACTTTCTCCTTTCTCCCAGGGCTGTGTGTCTGCCCTTCTAGACGTGAGCGCAGAAGAGTTGCTTGGCTTCTGCCCTCTGCTGACCTGACACTGCTGGGCCTTCCTGCACACCCTTCACTCCTCCCCAACTCCCTTAGCTCTCACGAAATACAGCTTTCCTGAGCTCACCCTCTGCTCCAGGCCTCGCTCCTATGACCCCATGGCAGCTGTGCTGGGCGCTGGGATGGCTCTGCTTTCAGCACTTGGGGTTTGGTTGTGGACAATGAAGCACAGGCAGCCTCACCACTAGAGCGCACACCTTGTGTGCAGGCACCCTGGATGCAAGACCATGTACCAATCAATAGAGGTGACAGCGGGGCCACCTCGAGCCCTGTCCTGGCTCTGCCAGTTAAGGATGAGCCCTTCGGAGAGTTGGTGACACTTCTTTGAATGCCTTGCCCAGGTTCTCAGGGGCTTGGCATGCCCTGGGAATTCCATAGCTGCTTGCCCCCTGCCTTGTTCCTGTGCTCTGTCTGGGAAGTAAAGGGCTGAGCACCAGGCTGCCACATCAGAGGTGGGGCTGGGCCAGGCAGGAACCTCGAATGACCCATCTGAGGTGCTCTCCCTGCCTCAGGACCCATCGGGCCCATGAAGAAGGTGTTAGTGGACAGTCCCAAGAAGCGGATGCTGCTCATTGAGAACCTGCGGGAGTCCCAGCCATACCGCTACACGGTGAAGGCGCGCAATGGGGCAGGCTGGGGGCCCGAGCGGGAGGCCATCATCAACCTGGCCACCCAGCCCAAGAGGCCCATGTCCAGTGAGTGGGGCGGGGGGTCGGGGGCAGGGGGGATAGGGGAGGACAGGAGGCCGAGTCTGGGCCCCTGGCTCACTCCTTCCCACTCCACAGTCCCCATTATCCCGGACATCCCCATTGTGGACGCCCAGTGTGGGGAAGACTATGAGAGCTTCCTCATGTACAGTGATGACGTTCTACGCTCCCCTACTGGCAGCCAGAGGCCTAGCGTCTCCGATGACACTGGTGAGTGGGTCTGGGATCCCTGAGAGGAAGCCCCAGGTAGGAGGCAGGGCTGTCACTGGGGTCCAGAGAAAGCAAAGCGGCCAAAGCCTACCATCTGGCAGCACCTTATTGGCATTGGGTACCGAGGGGACAAAGCCAACGTGGCCCACATGCAGTTGTGTGCACGCCTGTGTAGAAGCGCAGGCAAACACTTGGCTTGGGAGTAGGTGCACACAGGGTGGTGTACACGGGACCATATGGAAATACAGCCTCGCGCCTGGAAGGCTGTGTCACGGAGCCAGGACAGTCAGGCCACCTCCCAGGAACAAGGCTATGTGGGAGGAGGCAAGCATGGCCCAGGAGCCCAGAGCCGCCACCTGGCCTGTCCCGCGTCCTGCTCCTCCCTCCTGATTCCCCACAGTGTGGGATAAAGGGCCCTCGACTGGACTCCCTGGTATCAGTTTTAGCTCTGGCTCCACTGCGGGCCGCCACACGAACTGCTCACCCTCTCTGTGCCTCAGTTTTCTGATCTATATGTAAAACAAGATACGGATCATAGAATGCCAGGAGTCAGCATCCTCCAGGATTTCTTTCTTCCGTCCATGCCTTGAGAGGGCTTGGGCTTAAGGAACCCAAGTCCAAGGGTCCTGGGGGGGTTTGTCGGTCTGAGAGAAAGAACAGGAGGAGGTAAGGATCAGGTGCCCAAACTCAGCTGCTAACACTACCTGTGGCTTCTGGAACTATCCCGAGGAGGCAGGCAGGGCAGAGCGCACTCTCTCCAGTACACAGATAGGAAACGGAGGCTCCAGGCAGGAGACCTCACAGCTGGTGACAGAGCCAGGGCCACCCCTGGGGGCCGATCCTCAGCAGCTGCAGCCCGGGCTGCCCCGGCTCACACGGAGGGGCCCCTCCTCCACCTCGCGGGCCGCGGGCCGAGGGTCCCGCCTGTCGCCTGCCCCGCGACCACGCGGCCCCGCGCACTAGGATCCCGGAGAGCCCGAGGAGCGGCTCGCTCGCTGGCCCCCGCCCCGCCGCCGCCCGCGCCCGCCGGCGGTGCCAACGCGGCCCTTCGTTGTTCCCAAGGCGGCGGCTGGAAGTTCGAGCCCCTGCTGGGGGAGGAGCTGGACCTGCGGCGCATCACGTGGCGGCTGCCCCCGGAGCTCATCCCGCGCCTGTCGGCCAGCAGCGGGCGCTCCTCCGACGGCGAGGCGCCCCGCGGCCCCCCGGACCACAGCGCGGACGCGGGCGCGGGCGGGGAGGGTGGCGGCGCCACCCCCGGGCCCCCCGGAGGTGACGGGCCTGCCCGCGCGCCCCGACCCCGCACCCCGCGGGCTGCTCGCTTGCTGCCTGGGTCCGCCCGGGTGGCCAGGCTGCCCATCAAGGCCCCGGCTGAGCCTGGGGAGGTGCCACCGCGCAGGCGGACCCCCAGGGCAGGCAGTCGGGCTGTCCTCAAAACGCACAACGTCGGAAATCTGTTGAGCCCAGGGGCAGGCCCTCGTACCCAAGGAGACCCCTCAGAGGCCTGAAGGGACACGAGGGCAGGCATTTGGGCTCCCCCCCCCGCCCAAGACAGGGCTAACCGCGAGGGCAGTAGGCGTCAGAGGTGCTCAGACCAACTGCGCTGGCATCCTGAGGGCCAAGGGACACAGGCGGCAGGAGCCTGTGTGGCCCCTCGGGCTCGGCCAGAAACATTGAGCCTCTGTCCCTAGTGGGCCAAGGGAGGCTGGTTTTCTTTGTGCCAAGGCCACCCCGCAGAAAATAGGTAATCCTAGAAATTCCCAGGGCCACAGCCTGCCCCATAGGGCTCTGGGTCCGGTACAGGTCTGTGCCAGTGATGCTGCTCTCCTCCTGCAGAGCATCTGGTGAACGGACGGATGGACTTTGCCTTCCCGGGCAGCGCCAACTCCCTGCACAGGATGACGGTGGCCAACACTGCCTATGGGACCCACCTGAGCCCACACGTGTCCCACCGGGTGCTGAGTACATCCTCCACCCTCACGCGGGACTACCACTCGCTGACCCGCACAGAACACTCCCACTCTGCCACGCTGCCCAGAGACTACTCCACCCTCACCTCCCTCTCCTCCCACAGTGAGTGTCTGCAACCAGCCCTGCCTCCCCGACGCTTCCTCTCTTCCAGCCCCGGGAGGCTCAGGGTACTGGCCCCGCTGCCCATCCTCCAGCACACACACACTTCCTGCCCTCTCACTCCTGTTTTGTCCTGCCATAGGCCTCCCTCCCATCTGGGAAGAAGGGAGGAGCAGGCTTCCGCTGTCCTGGGCCCTGGGGCCCCTGAGTCGGGCCCAGATGAAGGGGTTCCCTCCCTCTGGGAACTCACGAGACACTATAATCCTGGCTGGGCAGCCAGCAGCGCCCTTTCGGGGCCCAGGTAGTACAGGGGTGGCCATGCTGTTGTGTCTCCACAGCTGTCCTGCTCCATCTGTCACCCATCTGCTCATTGCAGTCACTGCCCGAACCCAGCACCTTACCCCTCATTCCATCCCCATCACTGCTGACGCCTAATATGGCCACTGTCCCTTGGGGGGGGCGGTGCTGGGCTGGGGGAGGAGAGGCAGCAGGCTGTGTGGGGGACCTGGACAGGGTGTTGCAGGGGGAGCGAGCTGCCAGACAGCCGCAGGAGGTCAGGGGATAGAGGCAGCACCCCTGCCCAGAGACCCTGGACACAAACTGACCACAGCCTCCTGTCTTCAGACTCCCGCTTGGCCCCGAGTTTGCCCAACACACCCACCCGCCTGGTGTTCTCAGCACTGGGACCCACATCTCTGAAAGTGAGCTGGCAGGAGCCACAGTGTGAGCAGGTGCTGCAGGGCTACAGCGTGGAGTACCAGCTGCTGAACGGCGGTGAGGCTCAGCTGCTGCTGGCGGCTGTGGGGCGACGCCTTGCAAGGCTCGGCCCTGTGTTGGGACTCATGGGAGCATCCAGCCGGATAGGAATCCACCCAAGCCCCTTGAACAGGACGATCCCCACCAGACCTTCTGAGGGTCTCACTCCCATGCTCCTCACTACCTCCGCTCTCCTGAGTCCTCATCCAGCCCCCTGGGCCTCTCTCCTGGTCACTCTCTCTACTACATTTTGCCTAACGAGGCTTCCCTGGCTCAGGGACCCAGGGCCTCTGCTGGCCTGGGAGATACCTTTGTGGGAGCTGGGAAGTGCTGCTTCCCTGGGAAGACAAACTCACAGCAGCTTGACTTGGGCCCATAAATAGCCAGAACGTAGGTGGGATTTTAGGCTCCACTTATCCTCGTAGTGTACATCCTAAACAACCACCATAGCATACCAGGCTGATCCCACCTGTTCCCAAACCACAGCTAATCCTGGTGAGTGACAACCAGGTCTTGGTGGCAGCCTAGGGAAGGGGTGGGATCAGGACAGGGGTGGGAATCACACTGCTCCATTGTCTCCCCCCACCTCCATCCCCAGGGGAGCTGTATCGGCTCAACATCCCTAACCCCAGCCAGACTTCAGTGGTGGTGGAAGACCTTCTGCCCAACCATTCCTACCTGTTCCGCGTACGGGCCCAGAGCCAGGAAGGCTGGGGCCCAGAACGCGAGGGCGTCATCACCATTGAGTCCCAGGTGCACCCCCAGAGTCCGCTCTGCCCCCTGCCAGGTGAGCTGCGTCCCCATCCCATGGCTGCCCCCCCCCCCTCCGTGATGTCTCCTACTCTCCCACACACCGACACTCTTGCTCTGCTGCCTGCAGGCTCCCCCTTCACTTTGAGCACACCCAGTGCCCCAGGCCCACTGGTGTTTACTGCCCTGAGCCCAGACTCCCTGCAGTTGAGCTGGGAGCGGCCACGCAGGCCTGAAGGGAACATCCTTGGCTACGTGGTGACCTGTGAGATGGCCCATGGAGGAGGTACCCTGCCCCCAGGTCAGGGGTGGCCAGGGGAGAGGTAGAAGGGAGCCACAGACACTAAAGGCATCTTCCCTATCCAGAACCAGCCACGTTCCTGGTGGATGGGGACAGCCCCGAGAGCCGGCTGACCGTGCCAGGCCTCTGTGAGAACGTGCCCTACAAATTCAAGGTACAGGCCAGGACCACCGAGGGCTGTGGGCCAGAGCGTGAGGGCATCATCACCATTGAGTCCCAGGATGGAGGTACGCTGCCTCGCCCCTTCCTGACTCCTGCCCCTTCTCCGGCCGCATCACTCGGTACCAACCCTGACTGGCCTCTCTATCCACACCAGGCCCTTTCCCACAACTGGGCAGCCACCTTGGACTCGTCCAGCACCCACTGCCAGGCGAGTACAGCAGCATCACCACCACCCACACCAGTACAACTGAACCCTTCCTACTGGGTGAGCTGCTGGGCAAGGGATCTGGCTCTCCTGCGGGGGGAAGGGGGAGGGGGGTGATGACGAAGAGCTCACAAGGCTCGGGAAGCAGGGGCCTAAGCAGAGTCCTTCAGTGTTTCTTCTGCTATAGATGGACTGACCCTGGGGTCCCAGCGCCTGGAAGCAAGTGGCTCCCTCACCCGCCACGTGACTCAGGAGTTTGTGAGCCGGACACTAACCACCAGTGGCACCCTCAGTACCCAGGTGGACCAGCAGTTCTTCCAGACCTGATCCCCACCGCCACCCTTACCCAACAGTGTGCTGGAACCTGGGTCCCCACCCTGCTTCCTCTCCCTGGCTCTGCCTCAGCTACTCCATCCTTGGATCCCCCTCCCCCCGCAGCCCAGTGCACCCACAATCGGATCACAGGACCAGCACCTCTGGCTACAGAGCAGAGGGAAGGTGTCCTCTGGGGGGGCATGAAAGAAGCAGAGGTCCCAGAAGGCACTTCTGGCTGCAACTCCCCTACCCCAGGCCCCAGCCCATTTGTGAGTAACCAAGGAGTGGGCACCAGTGTGACAAGGGCCCAGCTTTGTTTGGCACTTAATAAAAGATTTTGCTACGGCTTGGCTCTGCCCTGTCTGTTCCTCCAGGGAGTGCCTGCGCAGAGCAGGGCAGCGGTCCTGACACACTTCTCTGATACCCAAGCACACACCCACCTCTAGAGGCAGGCGGGTATCATGGTGGGAGGCACAAGTTTATTGAGCACCCAGATGTGAGGGCAGATGCCAGAGGCCCAGAGCTTCGTGACTTGCTGCCTGGCAGGCCCCCTGCCCAGCGGGTGCCATCCTGGGGGAGTGCCTCACCAGTGCAGCACCTTGGCACCATCAGCTGCCTGAGAGAGGTAGAAGGTGGCGGTACCACTGTACTGCTCCTATGGGAGAGGCAGGTGGGGTCTAAGCATGGCAGGGCCCTGGGAACCCGTCTCCATCCCTCCTGCCCCTGGGCACCCACCCACCCACCTGTATGTGCTGCATGACCTGGGAAGTGAAGGAGGCTTCCAGCAGGGTCACAGTGCAGCCACCAAAGCCACCACCAGTCATGCGGCTGCCGTAAACCCCAGGTGCTGAAAGCGCAGCCTCCACGAGCTGGTCCAGCTCGGGACAGCTCACCTCGTAGTCATCCCTGCAGAGAGGACACAGGAGAGGGTGGGCCTAGGACAGGCCCCACCCTGCCCTGGGCTCCACCTGCGCCCAGGCTCCACAGGCACCCAGGCGTCCTCACCTGAGCGAGTGGTGACTCTCTACCATGAGGCGACCGAAGGCTCTGTAGTCTCCGCGGCACAGGGCAGCTGCCGCCTGGGCCGTGCGCCGGATCTCACCTACCACGTGCCGTGCCCGCCGGAAGCCTTCCTTGCTCACCAGCTCTCTGCCCGCTGGGGAAGGAAATGGGTCAGCAGACCCGCCACCCACCACCTCTGAGCCCCTGCAGACGTGGGGATGGGGGCAGCAAGGCAGTGGGATCCTGATTGTGACAAAGCTGCAAATAGAACCTTGTGTTGGTGACTAAGGTTCAAGGCCTCCCCTCCTCGAATATAAAGTGGGGCACCCGTGTCACTTCAAGTGCGGTAAGCATGGAGTGAGAGAACACATGGGGGGAGCTCCCATCCCGGCAGGGTGCCTGGTGCACAGCAGGCACCCCATCAGCAGCAGGGTAAGCTCCAGATTCTTGTTGTTTCCAAGGTGAGGGAGATACGTGCTGCCTTCAAGAGCCCATGGCAGAACAAGAGGGAGACGTCCTCCCACCGCTGTTTACACCGGGCATCAGTGCAGCTTCCAGGGGCTGGGGTTCTAGAATTGGGGGACAGCCCAGGCAAAGGTCAAGAGGCACAGGGCATAGGGCACGCCAGGAGCAGGCTGTCCCGCTGGCTAACGCTAAGGTGGGGAGAGCAAGTTGAGTGGATGATGACACCCTGCGTGCCAGGGGGCTCTGCTACTTCATTCTGGGTGCCACAGAGGTTTGGGAGTGGGGACAGGCTGGAGCTGAGCTCCAGTGGATAAAATCGACTGCCCTGGGTGGAGAGCCGGAGCTGGGAGAAGTGGGCACCAGGCAGCAGCTGTTATGCGCTCAAAATATGAGGGGCCTGATGTCAGGGAGGAAGGGATGGAGGGGTCAGAGATCAGAGATCAAAGTGGGAGGGGCAACAGTGAGGACACGGGGTGATGGAGGTCTCAAACCCGAGTGACAAAGGTAAGAAGAAATAACAGGCAAGGGGAAGTCAGCAGGGGAAGCCTCCAGGGGAGGCGGGAAGAGGAGTTCTGCTGGGAATCAGGTGGAGGCTCCAGGACTGCAGGCAGAAATGAGGGTAGGCCCCAGCTGGGAGAGCAAGGGGCTGCAGGCTCCAATCTGAGTCCTAGGTAGAGCAGTGGTGGCCAGTGCTGTGCGCTGAGGACGAAGCCTGGGGCAGGCACACGCAGAGAACCAGAGGTGTGAGCAAGCAGGGCCGGTAGCCGCTCATGGGGAGGGAGTGCAAGCTGTTGGTGTGTTGGGGGTGTGTGTGTGGGGGGGACCCTGGGAGAGGCTGCTGTGTCTGGTGGCTGGGGAAGGGGGTGGGCCAACTGAGAATATTGAGAAATGAACATAGATGACAAAATGGGGGCCATTAAGCATTATGTCTTCTTCCAAAATTGGTAGAGGAAAAGAGACTCAATTTTAGAAGGGAAGAGAACTGTCCATGTTTCCAAGCAGAAGGGGAAGAGCCAGGCAGAGGACAGGGAGGAGGCAAAGTAGGGCTTCTGGCACAGGACACGCTGAAGAAGGCAGAGGGCGGCACTGGTCTGCAGGTAGGGGAGACCCCCAAGGAATGGTGGGAAAGGGGTGCAGTGGAGAGGAGGGAGAGCCACAGTGTTCCAGCGTGAAAACCTCTGCCAAGGTCACCTGCAAAGAGCAGGTAGGACAGGTCTGAACCTGACAGTTCACCAACGAGAGGGACCAGACAGTCCTACAGAGCTGGCCGGTGTCCCTGCAATGGGCACTTGCACACTGCCAGGGAGGGCACAACTCCCTATGCCAGCAGCCCGTCCCCGAGGCTGAGAGTACAGGCTAGGGGGCCAACCTGGCTGGTTCGAGTTTCAGAACCGCCACTTACTATGGATCCCTCATCTAAAACAGAGAGAAGAGCGGGCCCCTGGGTGGGTCAGTTGGTTGAGCGTCTGCCTTTGGCTCAGGTCATGATCGTGGGCTCCTGGGGTCGAGTCCCACATCAGCTCCCCACAGGGAACCTGCCTCTCCCTCTGCTTATGTCTCTGCCTCTCTGCTTATGTCTCTGCCTCTCCCCGTGTGTGTCTCATGAATAAATAAATAAATAATCTTTTAAAAATGAATAAATCAGGGGATCCCTGGGTGGCGCAGCGGTTTGGCGCCTGCCTTTGGCCCAGGGCGCGATCCTGGGGACCCAGGATCGAATCCCACATCAGGCTCCCGGTGCATGGAGCCTGCTTCTCCCTCTGCCTATGTCTCTGCCTCTCTCTCTCTCTCTCTCTCTCTGTGACTATCATAAGTAAATAAATAAAAATTTTAAAAAATAAAAAATTAAAAAAAATAATAAATAAAAATGAATAAATCAAAATAGTATCCTCTCCACAGAGTAAGGGAGAATGAAGCGATATTGATCTGACCTTCAAACTACTAAATATACTATCTTCTTGGCCACATGTATCAACTTTTCAAATACATGTATCTTTTGCTCTGCAATCCTGCTCCTCAAAATCTAATCCTAAGAAAATAACAAGAGAGGGGCGCCTGGGCGGCTCAGACAGTTGAGTGTCTGCCTTAGGCTCAGATCATGATCTCAGGGTCCTGGGATGGAGCCCCATGTAGGGCTCCTTGCTCAGCCAGAAGTCTGCTTCTCCCTCTCCCTTTTTAAAATCTTAAAAAGGCAGCCTGGGTAGCTCAGCAGTTGAGCGTCTGCTTTTGGCTCAGGTCATGATCCCGGGGTCTTGGGATCGAGTCCCACGTCGGGCTCCCTGCATGAAGCCTGCTTCTCCCCCTGCCTATGTCTCTGCCTGTGTCTCTCATGAATAAATAAATAAAATCTTTAAGGAGAGAAAAAGAGAAACAAGTGACAATACTACATCTACTAAACTTTGAAAATACAGATGTACAAAAACACTGGAGGAAAATATGCTAAAATGTGAGCAGCAGCTATCTCTGGGTGCTGGTCTTATAGCTCATTTTATTCCTCTGTATTTTTCTCTACCTCCCATAGTGGCACCGTAATCTTAGTAGAAAAGAATAAGATTAAGGGGCGCCTAGGCAGCTCAGTTAGTTAAGCATCTGACTCTTGATTTCAGCTCAGGTCTTGACCTCGGGGTTTTGAGTTCAAGGCCCGCACCAGACCCCACGCTGGGTGTGGAGCCTACTTTTAAAAAAAAAAGAAAAAGAAAAAGAAAAAAGAAAAACACTATTAAGATTTCAAGCAGCCCTGCTGAGGTTGGAGCCTTCAGTCTGCAGTGTTGGGGGTAGTGCGCAGAGTATAGCAGAGGCCCCTGGAGATGAGGGAGGACACAGCAAGGTCAAGGCCACACGCAGGACCCGGCAACCCCCCAGAATACCCAGCCAGCTCTCACCCTCCAGCTCCTCCAGCTGCACCTCCCGAAGGCTTTCCTTGCCCAATGCCCGGGCTACTTCTTCACACTGGCGCCGCCGCAGAGGGTACTCACTGGAGCCCAGGGAGTGGCGCACATTGGAGTTGGTGATGAGCACAGCCAACTTAGGCTCTGACAGTGGCACCAGGCTTGTCTCCAGGGACCTGGCACAGAGTTGGAGTGGGGAGGTGACAAGCCCTTGACGTGAGACAAGTGTCCGCTTGCCACACCGGGCAGTGGGCATGCTCCACCCAGAAACTCCTGATGATGAGGTGGGAGGGGGCGAGGGGAGCCCCTGACCTGCAGTCAATGAGCAGCGCGTGGCCTTCCTGCCCGAGCAGTGCGATGAGCTGGTCCATGATGCCACAGGGCACCCCTGCGAAGCTGTGCTCGGCCTGCTGGCACACCTGAGCCCGGGCAGCTACTGACCCTGAGTCTGTGACACAGGGTAAGGTGGGGAGGCTGGCACAGCCCAGGAGGGCGTGCGGGGGGGGTGGCGGGGAGGGGCAGCAGCAGCTCCAACAACACTCCAAGGAGATAGATTTCCACCCTCCTCCCGAAGCTCCAACCGCCAGGAAACCTCAGGGAAGGAGAGTTGGATTGGGGGCTGGGGTCTAGGAAGTACCTGGGCAGAGCTGCTGCAGGAAGGTGTACGTGGCCACTTCCAGGGATGCGGAGCTGGACAGCCCACCCCCCAGGGGCACTGAGCTGACCACCACTGCACTGAAGCCAGGGAGGGGGGCAGCTGGAAAGAATGGGTGGTGGTGAGAGGGGCCGTATGGGCAGACAGGCCCACGAAGGGCATGTGTTTCGGTATGAAGGGAGCCAACTACCTGGTAGCTCCTTTCATGATGCATCTCAATTGTCAGAGGCCACCTTGGTCCCACTACCCTTAAGCCTCCCACCTGAGGTTCCTGGGACACAGTCTTCCTAACTCTTCTTCTGGTTTACGGCGCTGGAGGCCAACAGGCTAGGATTTGAATCCTGGCTCCTCCAATCATAATGAGCAGCTCAAGGCAAGTTCTCGAACCTCTCAGGATATCAGTCTCATTATCTGTACTACGGAGATACTCTTCCCTGCAGGCTACCCCGTGGTGGATTAGCTGAGCTAATGAGCTTTGTAGCTGAGAGGTGGTCCTCAGAGCACTAGTGTGAACTTGACCCAGGCCGAGGCCCCATACCTGGGTAGTGCTGAATCACTCCCTTGACATAGTTGGCCCAGCGGGGGGTCCCAGGCTCCAGTGATCGCTGGGCTGTAGGCAGTGGAAACTGCAGCCGCCTGGGTTCATCAGCATCCTCAGAGGTGGTGAGGAGGGAGACAAGGCCATCTGCCCGGGGGCTGCCCACCAGCACGGTCACCAGCTCCAGCGCCTGGTGGGCAGGAGAGACGGAGTATGTAAAGCTTCTGTCCACCGACCAAGGGATGGGGCCATTCTAAAGCTCTGAGGAATGAAAGGTTTCAGATTCCTTTTGAGGCGCAACAACAAAGAAACAGGGGGTGTCCTGGGGAAGAACCTGAGTGCTGAGTTGGCCCTGAGGGCTTGGATCCTGCCCCTGGGTCTTCAGGGGCAGGGCCAGTGCTGCAGAAGTATAGATCTGGACTCTGCCCTGAACATGGGCTCCCCAGCTGTGAGGCAACCAGGAGGAGAGCTCGAAAGGAAACGAGAATCAGAAGAGCTCCAACTGATGCCTTCCCATTTTGGGGGTCTCCGGCGCACGGTACCCACTCACTTGCCAGGCTGCACCAAGTGGAAAGAGCCGCAGGCTGAGAGCTGGGAGGCCTGACTCTAATTGCAGCCCCACCACGACTAGCTCTGTGACCTCGGGCAGATCACTAGCCGTCTCTGGGCCTCAGTTTCCTCCTCTGTAAGCGGAGCCGGCCGGGCCAGATCTAGGGCTAGTTCCCCCAAAGCCTGCGGCTGGGGCTTCTCAAGAGCCCGAAGTGCCCTCTTCCGCATGCTACTCGGGGCCCCACAAGCTGATGGTGGGGATGGGCGGTCCACAGAGGGCAGGCCAGAGCCAAGAGGCGTCGGCACACCCCCTCCGAGCTACGTGCTCGCGGGTCCCCCGCTTCCTCCCTTCCACCGTGGGAAATACCCCGGGCCGGGCCTCTCCCACGCGCCGGCGCCCCCAGACTCCGGGGCGGCCGCGCCACATCCACGCAGGGGCCAGGCGCCCCCCCCCCGGCGCCCCTCCCGGCCCTGCCCGGGGCGCCCCCCGGCCCCTCACCATGGGCAGCACCAGGCCCTGGTTGTAGTCCGTGTGCTCCCCGATCAGGTTGACCCGGCCCGGCGCCGACACCGCCAGCTCGGGCTCGGCCCCGAACTCCTCCCGGAAAGCTCTGCGGGCCTCGGCCAGCAGCTCCCCGGCCCGGGGCGGGCTCGAAGCGGCCATGACGCTCGCCCTGCAGCGCGGCCCGGTCGGCGCGGGATGCTCGGGGCGGGGCCGCGCGGGGGCGGGGCGCATTCCTGAGCGCGCCCCCCCCCGCCCCCGCCCCCGCCGCGCCGCCCCGCCCCGCCCCCCGGCCCAGCCACCTGCCGGGCGCGCGCCGCCGCGTCCCCGCACCCCCCACGCCCCGCCGCGCCCGGGCGGCGGACTTCGGGCAAGACCGGCGGGTGCCCCCTCGAGGGGGACCGGGGGGACTGCAGCATCCGGGCTGGCCTTGCGTGGTGGCGCCCCGGTCCGTGCTGCCCGCCCGGGCCGGCCCTGCACCCGCCCGCGGTCGGAGCGGCGCGGACCTGGGTTTCCCAAAGGGCTCTCCTAGGTCCTAGAGCCCCGCCTCCGTGAGAGGTCATCAGACCCTGATCTGATCCCGGGGCTCTGAGAGGGCGGCCCAGCAAGCGATGTAAACGGAGATAAAAGAAAGCCAAGTTTGGTGGCGATCAGGGAGTCGCTTTCTCCGGGCTCCTGAGCTCGACTGGCCCCGCCGGCATAGCTGTTAGCGAGGGAAGACTGAAAAAAGGGGGGCCTTGGACAGCACTGGGCCCAGCCTTTCCTGGGGGGGGGGGGGACCAATGGCAGCAATCCCCCTAAGGTGGGACTGTTGGCCTCAGCAGGTGCTTCCTTGGTCCCTCCCGAGCCTTGGAGCCAGAGCCTGACACTCACTCACCACGTCCTCTTTCACCAGCCTGCATCCTGAACCTTTAAGCTGGCCCCAGCCCCTGCCTGGACCCCTGTCCACAGTGGCACCTATATGAAAACCCCGGAGTAGAAATCCTGAAATGTAAGCAGCCTCTTTGGGACTAGGGTGAAGGCTTTGTAGAGAGGTGTAGCCAGAAATAGAGCTTGGGGTCTGCTCAGGGGTTGGCCCAAAATGCAGCTCTGATATTCTTATTGTGATGAGGACACAGTAATGTATAGACTTGTTGAATCATATAGTTGAAGCACATAACACTATGTTATTTACACTTCAGTTTTTAAAAATGCAGCTCTGGAAACTTCTAGAAATAAATATAGGGGTAAATCTTCAGGACCTGGCTGAGGCAGTGGCTTTTTTTGTTGTTGTTGTCGTCGTTGTTTAAAGATTTTATTTATTAGAGAGCATAGGCAAGGGAGAGAGGCAGAGAGAGAAGCAGGCTCCCCACTGAGCAGGGAACCCGATGCAGGGCTCGATCCCAGGACCCCAGGATCACAACCCAAGCCCAAAGCAACTGAGCCACCTAGGTGCCCCAGCAGTGGCTCCTTAGACATGACACCAAAAGCACAAGACACAAAGGAAAACGGATAAGTTGTAGTTCATCAAAATAAACTACTTTTGTGGCCTCAGAGGACACCATCAAGAAAGTGAAAAGACAACCCACAGAAGGGGAGAAAATATTTTCAAATCATATATTTAATGACCTTGTATCAAGAATACATAAAGAACTCTTACAACTCAAAAAAGACAAATAACTGGGGATCCCTGGGTGGCTCAGCGGTTCAGCGCCTGCCTTTGGCCCAGGGCGCGTTCCTGGAGTCCCGGGATCGAGTCCCGTGTCGGGCTCCCTGCATGGAGCCTGCTTCTCCCTCTGCCTGTGTCTCTGCCTCTCTCTCTCTCTCTCTCTTTCATGGATAAATAAAATCTTTTTTTTTAATATATATATTTTTTTAAATTTTTTTATTTTTTACTTATGATAGTCACAGAGAGAGAGAGAGAGGCAGAGACACAGGCAGAGGGAGAAGCAGGCTCCATGCACCGGGAGCCCGATGTGGGATTCGATCCCGGGACTCCAGGATCGCGCCCTGGGCCAAAGGCAGGCGCTGAACCGCTGAGCCACCCAGGGATCCCATAAATAAAATCTTTAAAAAAAATAAATAACAAAATGGGCAAGAGACTTGGAAAGACCTTTTTTTAAAGGTTTTTTTATTCACTCATGAGAGACACAGGCAGAGGGAGAAGCAGGCACCATGCAGGGACCCCAGTGTGGGACTCGACCCTGGGACTCCAGGATCACACCCTGGGCCAAAGGCAGGCACTAAACCACTGAGCCACCTGGGGATTCCATGACCCAGCATTTTCATTCCTAAGTGTATATGCAAGAGAATTGAAAACATATGTCTACACAAAACTTGTACATTAATATTCATGGCAGCACTATCCATATTAGCCAAAATGTGGTAATAACCTGCGGCGCGTGGCTGGCAGGCTCAGCTGGTGGTTGTGAGTTCCAGCCTCAGTTTGGATATAGAGATTATTAAAGAAAGTAAATTTTTTTAAAAAGGTGGTAATAACCCAAAAAAGCTAAATGGATCAAGATAATGTGGCATGTACAATGATTTTTACTCAGGCATAAAAAGAGTGAAGGCTGATTCATGATACAACACAGTTGAACCTTGAAAACTTGGTAAATAAAGGAAGCTAGTCACAAAAGACCATGAATTGTATGATTCCATCTATACAAAATGTTCAAAGTAGACAAGTCTTCAGAGACAGAAAGATTAATGGTTGCTTAGAGCTGAACTGAGGGAAATGGAAGGGATAAAGAGTGATAGCTAAGGCTACTGAATTCTCTTTGTGGCAAAGAAAGTGCTCTAAAAATTGCCCATAGTGATGGTTGCACATGTCTGTAAATATGCCAAAACCACTGAATGTTATACTTCAAATAGGTGAGTTGTATGGTATGTGTAATATATCTCAAAACTGTTTTTAAAAACTTTGGGAGAGGTACCTGTGTGATTCTGTGGGTTAAGCATCCATCTTTTACTTTCAGCTCAGGTCATGATCTCAGGGTTGTAGGATCAAGCCCTGTGTCAAACTCCGAGCTCAGTGAGGAGTCTGCTTGAGATTCTCTCCCTCTCCCTCTGCTCTTCTCCCACTTGCACACTTGTACTCTCTCTCACTCTAAAATAAATATATCTTGAGGTGCCTGGTTGGCTCAGTCCGTGTGTCTGCCTTTGGCACAGGTCATGATCCCAGGGTCCAGGGAGGGAGCCGAACATCTGACTCCCTGCTCGTCAGGAAGTCTGCTTCTCCTTCTACCCCTTCCCACTGCTCATGCTCTCTCTCTCTTATACTCTTTTTCTCTCTCAAATAAATAAAATCTTATATATGTATATGTATATATATATATAATTATATATATAAATAAAATCATATATATATTAAGATTTTATTTATTTATTCATGAGAAACACACAGAGAGAGAGGCAGAGACACAGACAGAGGGAGAAGCAGGCTCCATGCAGGGAGCCCGATGTGGGACTCGATCCTGGGTCCCCAGGATCACACCCTGGGCCGAAGGCAGGCACTAAACTGCTGAGCCACCCAAGGATCCCCCTCAAATAAATAAAATCTTTAAAAAAAATTTTAAACCTGAGCCACTCAGGTTCCCCCCCAAAATAAATAAATCTTTAAAAAAAAAAAAAAAAACTTTGGGAAATACAACAATTCCAAATTTCATCTGATGGCTTGCTACTTTTGAGCACTCCTCAGTAAAGCATTTTTGGGCACAGACAAAACAAAACAAGACAATGAGTGGCTCCTGGGGCTGGTTGAAATGGGATTAAACTCACAAACCATGCCTTCCAACGGGCACCACTCTTGGAGCAGTGTGGGACGAAGCAACCACTTCTCTGTGAATCCTCTATCTACCTGAGCTCTGACATCCAACGGTCCTGAGCCCAAATCTCTGTTTTGACTATCTGTGATCTGAGATCTGTGTGATTTCAGGCAGATAATTGGACCTTTCTGACCTCTCAGCTGTAAGATAGGGCTAGTGATTCCTGTTATAAAAGAACTGAACGAACTCATCTTCATATAGGGCCTGGCCCAGCAGCTGGCACTTCGTAAACACAGAATAAATGTCTGCTATTACTATCAGTCATCCATTAATTCAACAGACATCACTGGACTCTCCTGTGCAATTGGCCGGATAAGAGCCCCAGGCTCTCATGCTCTGGGCTGGGCGAGAGGAAGACACAATCTGGCCCCCTGGGGCTAAGTGCTCTGCTGGAGGAGGAAAGAGCTTTCTGAGTAAAGAGAGAGAGGAGGAGTCCTAATCCCTGTAAAGCCTATACTCCTTTTATTTCTATTGTTTCAGTTTGATTGAAAACACATCCATTTGCCCCATGTTTGTCCTTGGTGTTGTTTTAGTTGTTCTTGGAGAACCGGGTTTCACCAGGGGGCCTGCTCCTGTTTGCTCACTGATGAACTCTGAAACATTGATTTTATTTGGAAGATGTGTTTACTCTCAGTTTTTTAATCCCGTGCAGCATGTTACATGAAATTTGTCCAGCAGGAAGTCTGTCTCTGACCTTTGACCCTCCCTCCCATTTTCCTGGCCAGATAAGATGGGATTGGGGTGGGTGGGGCAGGGGTTTAGAGATGACACCTTAATGCGGACACTGCATCCCAAGGTCTGTCCTCTTCTCTGCTGGCTGAAAAACTCACTAGTATCAGCACAGCCAGAGCCAACCGTCACGCAGGACTGAGGCATCATGATAGAATTCCCAGGGTCACCCACCACAGGGATACAGTATCCAGTGATGGAAGTTCCACCATGCTGGCCAGAAGCCCAGTGACTGAGGCAGGCCGAGAGGTTGCTGATGCACAAGCGGGTTATAGTGAGGCCTGGCTCCTGACTGAGGACTGGCATTCTAGAAGTTCCTCTTCTTGGGACGCCTGGCTGGCTCAGCAGTTGAGTGCTTGCCTTTGGCCCAGGGAATGATCCTGGAGTCCCGGAATCGAGTCAGGCATCGGGCTCCCTGCATGGAGCCTCCTTCTCTGTCTCTCATGAATAAATAAAAATATATAAAAAAAATAATAATAAAAGTGCTTCTTCTCTACTGGAGTCTGTCTATCCTTGTGTCCAGTTCTTAGCCCTTGGATCCTCCCTGCTAGACCCAGGTTTTCTTCATGCAATTGAGGTCTCTGGGCTCCCTGTAGCTCTGACTGCTTGTTGCAATCACAGCCTGGCTCCCCGACGGGACCTGGGTGCACATCTTCCATGCTAATATCTATAGACACCTTCTCCGAAAATGTTTGCTTTCTGCAGATGGCCCATCCTCTCGCTCATTCTGGGAGATGCTTTTCTGGTTCTTCCCAGAGGGTTGACCTATCTCCTGATTTGGACCCCCTTGGCCCTTCTGTAATATTCATGATAATAGCTTCTGTAATACGGATAATACTGATATGGAGCTTGCAGTCGCCTGTACTGCAGTGCTGGTTGTTTATTCCCAGGCTGTGTTCTGATTGGCCAGTGCCCTTTACTTCCGTTGTCAAATACTTTTAGTCACCAGGCTTTGCACAGATTATTTCATTAAATCCTTGCAAGCCTATTAGGTAGTAACTGTTTTTATTCCCGTTTTACAGATAGGGAGGCACAGATGGGTAAAGGAACTCATCCAAATGGGACAGCTGGGCCTCAAACCTGAGCCTCGCTGCCCCTGAGCCTGCCCTCTCAGCCACCACCTGGTCCCCCGGAGCATCCTGACCGGCTTCAGCTCCTGCATACTAAGGTGTGAAGACAGAAAGCTCAGATTCAAAAAAAAAAAAAGTAAGAAAGCTCAGATTCAAATAAGGGATTGGGTGAGAGGGGGCAAGCAGCTGCTCTCTGAAGCCACAGCAGCCCGTTTCTACATGGAACACTCCTGATTCAGAAGCTAGGCCAGTAACCAAAGCTCTTGGGTATTGGGCTGATTCTTTGCCACCCATGCCAGGAGCAGATCCAGCCAGCTGTGCTATGGGGCTGCCAGAGCCATCCAGGTTGCTCAGCAGACAAGTCCGGAGCCTCTGCTGTGTGCCAGGCATGACTCCAAAAGCAGGCAGGGCTCAGGCCTTGCTTCAGAGTGCCAGGAGCTTCTTGTCCCTCCCTGGCCTCGGATGCTCCTGCTTGGAGGGGCCAGCTTCAGGCATTGTGTTTATTTGGTGCCTGCACCATGTCCCCAAAGTTCCTGCCCGTCAGGCTGATGACCACCATGCCAATGGCCAGGGAGAAATCAGACTCACAGGATGCAGGGGACAGTGTAGGGCCACAGTCATGTCTTCTTGCACCTCACACTGGTCACTGCAGCTGGTCCAGGCCTCCAGGCTGTAGTGGGTGGGCATGAGGACTGAGACTGCCCAAAGGTATGGTGCTGGGGAGGGGGAGGGCTGCAGGCTGGAGCAAGACCCTCAGGCCTATGGTGCCTGGGCCTTGGAACCAATTCCCTCCTTTCCCTCTGCTGATGCTCTTGGCTCAGTACCAAGCAGTGAGGAGCTTAGAAGAAAGGTCCCGAGGCCCAGTATGTCCAACAGAGAAGGCAGGAGGGAAGTGGGGGCTCACGGAGCCCGGGTACCACCTCCACAGGGAAGTGCATGGTCCCTCACACACCCCTCCGCAAAAGGCCACCTAAATCCCCGTAAGCCCACCAGCCTGCCTTCCCGGAGCCCTTTTGGTCGGTAGTATTGGTGGTCTGAGATGGGCTTCTCCTTTTCTGCCCACCCTCCATTACTGTGTGCATTCCAGACCTGCAGCTTTCAGAACAAGAGCTGGCAGCTGCTGGAGGGAAGACCCAGACCCTGGCACCCTTTCCAAGTCATGTGTGACCTTATAACCAACCCCTCCAGGGACCACAGCCTTACCAAAGCCCCCTCTCCTTGGTAGAGGGGGTGACTGCAGAACTCTTCGCTTCCTCCATGGGGAAGGGTGATGGTGTGTGAGGAGGGTCCTCTGGTCAGGGGAGAAGGCTAAGAAATGCTGTTCCCAGGTGTGCCTGACTGACAATCCTGGCCCCTGGCAGAAGCTGGGCATGATGCTCAGGTAAGGACCCCAGAACAGGCAGGGGCACATCACAGAGAAGTCCCATGAGTCTGCTTGGAACAACAGTGGTGTGTGGGTGGGACCCCTCACTGCCAGGGGCTACTGGGCAGTTAGCAGAGCCCCTGCGAACAGGCACCTCCAGGAGGGGACGTCAGGCTCTGGCCCTGCCTCACGGCACAACCCTCTACGTATAAACTCAAAGCTGTCCCAGCTGTACCCACCTCGACCAACAGCCTTGCTCATTCCCCACACGTGCTGACAAAGGAGTCAGGGAGCTAAAAGGCCAGCCACCTGGCCCAAGAGGGTACTTTCAGCCTTCTCCCTGGGGCCGGTGTAGGATTTGGGTTAGCAGCCTGGGCAGGCAGTTGGCTCTTCCTTCCTTCCCCTAGCCCTGCCCTCAGGAAGGCAGCTGGAAGGCCAGCTGTTTGTGCTGAAGTTCCTGGCCAAAAGCCAAGCCCAGCTGGATGGACATCCCTGAGCCATGGAACCACAGGGGCAGATGGGACCACCACTGGGCTGAAGGAAGGAAGAGGATGTGGGGCCCAGACAAGGCCCAGCCAGTTCAGCTGGGGGTACTGAGGGACATAGGCTGTGATCGCCTCAGTGAGGTGACTATGAAGCGCTTCCAACCCAGGGGATGGGGAAGTAGGGTGGGGACCGGATGTGCAGGGTGGAGACTCAAGACTCTCATGCCTGGGGGACCACAGCACCGCCAGTGAGACAACAGCTGCAGATGGGTGTGGTGACAACCGCACACCTCGCCCTTCTCTGAGGCAGCTAGGCTGACCATAGGTCTGACGCTCTGATCTCCGGCCCTGGGCTGTTTATAGGCTGGCCCCATCCTTCAGTAACTGAAGGGCAAACCTGTTTCCTGCCAACACAATGGCAGACAGCTAACTGGCCTGTGTCTGCCCTCTACTACCCCACCTGAAAGTGATTCAGCAGGGCCTGCTTTCCAACTGCTGCACAGACCCCAGGCCCAATGCCTGACACCAGGCAAGCAGCAGTGCTTGCAAGGAGCCAAGAAGGGGGAACCCTGGAGAGACCACTATTCAGAGACAGCTGAAAAATGACTGAGGAAATGAATGAGTGGGAAAGAGTATATTTCCAGTCCAGCTAGCGGGCTCAGAGCTCGTTCCCCTACACTGAGATATCAGTTGGGAGGCAGCAGAGGCCCCTAAGGGGTTGGGGAGGCCTGGCAAGGGGCATGGGGTGGCCCTTGCCAGGCCTCTCCCGGACCTGCTCTTCTTTCTGGGGGTGTGATGGAGCCCAGTTAAGTCTATATAAGGCAGATCTCTGGAAATATGCCAGGTTTGAAGCGCTTGCCTCCCTAGGTTCCTTTGATACCACCTTAAATTTTGTAAATAGGATGTAATTTCTGTGTGTTGCTTAAATCATCCAGTCTACACACTGAACATGAACAGTTTGGGGATGAAGCAAGATACTGCACCGACCCAGCAGCATGGGGCCAGAGGTCCACAATTACTTTAAGTGTAACTTGCCAAGCAAGGGAAAGGGGGAGTGAAAGGGGAGACAGGACAAACAAATGTGGAGGGAGAGCAATGGTGGCCACGCTCACTGAAGGTGGACCTGGCTCATGGCCAACAATTTACAACCACCTTGGCCCTTCAACTACCTTCTGAAGGGCACAGGACAAGGGCAATGGCTTGCTTCAGAATCTCCTGGTGACCGAACAGAGCCCAAGTCAAGTCCACTGATAGTCAAGAAATGCACTAATACACAGGTTCAACAGGCATCACCTGCCACTATCCTGAGCAAACTGTGACACCTATCACCTTTCAGAATAAGGGTCCTGTCACTACTGAATGCACTTCCCCCACCCCCAGCAAAAGTCAGAAGGCAACTTTCCAGGCATTTCCCCACAGAAATTTTATTTGTGAAAGAAAGGTTATCAACTCAAATGAAGACCATTAACAAGATCAAATAGTCTCAACTTCAAAAACTTTATTTTTGTCTCATCCATCAAGGGCACAGGATACCTTCATCAGCTCCAGCTTTTGCTTTTCTCCTTACAGATTCTATTCCATCACCTAAACCCAGGGTTATCCTGTGTGGGCAGCTTCCTAGAACCAAAAGATATTTTTGCCTTCTGGGTTAAGTATGCTCAGTGTGGAAGCACAAGCTGCACTATTTAAAGCAGCAGATTCCCAGCTGCCCAATAAAACCCACAAACCTCTACATCAGGATGGAGGGAAGATGTGCTGGGGGGAGAAGATTCAAGTTTCACCCCATTTGGGTTATCACAGTAAACTCAATAAACTACCACCACCATAGTGAAGTCTACTTGTACTGACACTGCCAGGTATTCCAACAGCACGTTCCAATGTCGAAGATCACAATGTCCTTCAGAAGCACTATGTTGAGATAATCAGAACTGGGAAGTCACTGTTCCAGAGCTGGTTATGGTGAATCTTCTAGAAAACCAGTTCACATTATATATTCGACTCCACCCTTGAGGCCCATGAAAGCTCAATAATTTGCCAAAAATCAAGCCTATCCCAGCTTGCCTAAGTCCCTTGAATAGGAAACCAAACTTTGAAAAAAAAAAACAAAAACAGCTACTTTATTAGGGCACAACTATCTTTCTACAGCTATCAAACACACAGAATGCTTATCTGAGAACCATGGCTCTTGTGCCCATGTCTTGCTGACATCTAGATACTACGCATACAATGGACCATCTCTGGTCAAGAAAACTAGCTTCATACTGAAAAAAGCAGCTTAGACCAACAAAGAGTCCTGTACTTGAGGACTTGTGTTAAAATAACTTGTATAAACTATTTTTGTGTATAAATGGTTCATCTACCAAGCAAAACCAGATATAACTAAGCTCAAACCTCCAGATACAAAGATTCTAAATGATGGATGTATTCAAGCTTTGTATATTCAATGTAGGTTTTTGACACTTAGTTGAATAAACAAGTTTATTTGTAAATTTAGTCAACATACATAATTGACCTAGAAGACTTCAATAGAAGGATAATTTTTAAAACCACTTGGAAAGGCCATCTCTATAAAGTGATTTTTCCCAGGACCATGTATCAGATGTAACCTAACCCGACACCATGTTAACCCGCAGAGGTTCAAAAAAAGCTGGAGTTGTGTGCCCCTCCCCCACAGCAAGTTTACTCTAAGGGTTATTATAATACAAACTCCACAAGGAAAAGAACTTCGGCATTGTTTCCCTCTTGGTAGAGAAAAACTCAACCTAGTTATGAGACCAACCACAACACAAAGGAAAGCTGCACTAACTAGTTTAGAATTAGTAACAGATGATGCTGGTGTGAATAACTTGTATTATATTCTAGAGCCCTTATAAATAAAATCCCCCCATTAGTGTTTGCATTAATCAGCTAGAGGATTAGTTAACATGTGGTAGAATGAGGACTTATGCAAGGTATAATTTGCAAAGCATTTTACTATTATGAAAACAAGTGCAGTCTAGTTAGAAAACCAACTGGACTTTAAATTACACACACCTTAATGACAAGACTCCCCACCACATGTGAATGTAAAACATTTAATTTAAAAATGTTGACACTACAATATATAAAATAGCTATTATAAATGCACATAGTGTATTCTATAGCTGCCAGGTTTACTTTTTTTTTTTTTTTTTAAGGAAACTGTAAGTTACACTGTGGTTAAGACTTGTATCTTCACCCTTGAAAAAGCCCACATTCTATCACAGTGATGTATGGTCAGACTTAACAGCCCCAATTGTTAAACACTTGGATCAAGTCATAACCAGTTTTATTGCAAAAGGACCCTGTACACATTTATCAATTCTAGTACCTTAATAGCTACCCAACAAGTCATTAACATACAGAAACATGCATCATGAGAAGCAAGAAGTATCACCCATCCCTTCTGCATATTAGCAACTTGTCACTCCTGAGCAACAGCGCTCACATCACTGAGGTCTGTGAACAGTCACTTTTCGCATTCATCCTGAGTGAAAGATGGAATGACTTAAGTACAAATGCAACATATTATAAACAATTTCTTACAAAAAAAGTCACAAATTAAACCAAAGTATTTTACAGAATTTACTACAAAACACCATAAAAACTGCCTTCACTTAAGCTCTCTCTCCCCGTATCCGGCGAGCCAACTGGATGTCTTTGGGCATGATGGTGACTCTCTTAGCGTGGATGGCACACAGATTAGTATCTTCAAATAAACCCACCAGGTACGCTTCACTGGCCTCCTGTTGAGGACAAGAGCCACACTATTAAACTCTCTTCGAGGAGAGGAAGCCACGCACGAGCCCTCCGACCTTAAACGGCCGCGCTCGCCTTACCTGAAGCGCGCCAATGGCGGCGCTCTGAAACCTCAGATCGGTTTTGAAATCCTGGGCGATCTCCCTCACCAACCTCTGGAAAGGCAGCTTCCGGATCAGAAGCTCGGTGGACTTCTGGTAACGGCGGATCTCCCGAAGGGCTACGGTCCCAGGCCTGCAGTGAGCGGGCAGGGGAATGTGAGCGGACACCCGGGGACGGACAGCGCCCGGCGCCAACCCCAGGACGCGCTCCCGCGCGGGCCGCGCGCCGCCCGGTCATTGTTTTCCTGCCGCCTCGCCTACCTGTAGCGATGAGGTTTTTTCACCCCGCCGGTAGAAGGGGCGCTTTTCCGGGCGGCTTTAGTGGCCAGCTGTTTGCGGGGCGCTTTCCCACCCGTGGATTTACGGGCAGTCTGCTTGGTTCGGGCCATTTTCTTTTACCTAAGGAAGACATCTGTGACTCCGGGGCCGCGGCGCTCGCCCCCCGCGGGCGGAGGGGGAGACGGGCTCGGCGCCCCTGCCCTCCCGCCTCTCCGCGGCGGCAGATGGCCCGGGGCCGCCGCCTCCTCCCCCTCCCCTAATGACTCAGGCGGCGAGGAGCGGCAGCAGCCTCCCCCGGGAGGGGGGGCGCGGGGAGGAGTCACTTCCCCTCCTCGACGGGCGGAGGCCCCGCTTGCCCGGAACCCGACGTCGGGACCTCTGAATCACCACAGGGAAGGAGGTGGAGAGGCGGTTCCGGAACCAAGCCTCAAGGGAAAACCTCCCGGGGCCCACACCCGACGCCAGCGGCCCGAGCAGCCCGCACCAGCCAGCACTCCGCTTCCAACGGCTGCGGCCCCCGGCATCAACGGCCGGCGGGGCCTCGAACCGCGACCAGACCCGCCAAAGCTTACCCAATGCTGAAGTTTTAGACCGCTCCTCCGACTGCCGCGCCGCTGCTGCTGCCCAATGAAGAGCCGCAGGCGCCGAGCAAAGAAAAGAAGACCCGCCAACGAACGACCAAACCGCTCTATGCTCCAAACCCCCCCTTTGCCTCCGCTTTTATACCCACGCTTCACGCTGCGTCTCTACGTCATAGGGACTTCATTTGCATACACCAACGACTTTTTCTATTGGCGGGAGCTTTCGCCGACGCGCTGACATCCCCGACACAAAGGCCGTGCTTCGGCCCCGCTCCCGGATTGGTGGGCATCTAGGCCGCTGATTGGCTGTTAAAGTGGCCTGATGATTGGATAAATGCAAAGAGGAATGGACGAATCAGCGATTAGCACGAAGCGGCTCTTCTGATTGGATAAAATGAAGCTATGTTTGGATCCTTCCCTTGGTTCCAAAGCTCTACAATAGAAAGTCAATGCAAATGATTCACATAGGTCTTTATCAGGACTTCAGGGTCCGGACGGGCAGGAGCCTACCCAAATTCGCATCTCGCTGATAAAATGCAGGAGAGGTTCCTTCAAGGAAATTCTTGTAAATATTTTCCAATGTAGAATAAAATGAGTGCCATGTGATTATTTACTTTGACATTTTGATGGTTATGTACATGGTGTAAAAGAGAATTTGAATTCATCAAATCATATTACACCACCGCGTATTTTACATATCAAGCATACACATTTTATTTTTTTAATTTATTTTTTAATTTTTTTTAATTTTTATTTATTTATGATAGTCACAGAGAGATAGAGAGAGAGGCAGAGACACAGGCAGAGGGAGAAGCAGGCTCCATGCACCGGGAGCCCGACGTGGGATTCGATCCCGGGTCTCCAGGATCGCGCCCTGGGCCAAAGGCAGGCGCCAAACCACTGCGCCACCCAGGGATCCCCAAGCATACACATTTTAACCAAAAATCAGTTCTTTTGTATGCTAGTGTAGGTAGGAGTAAATATTAGATAAAAGGAAAAAAATGTCAATAAATGATTTTGTAAGTACTGTTTTGTACGTTCTTAGGCTATCACAAAATACTTTGTGATTTCAATAGCTGAAACAACCTACTAAGCAACATATTTTTAAATTATGTAATTTAACTGAATGAAATGATTACAGCCAGAATGGAAATAGTGCTAGGATAGCATTTGCACGTCCGTAAAGAATAATCGAAAGAAAACTAAATTAAATACAAGCCCCTGTATTTAACGATGTATTCTAGTAGGTATTATTTCTAAGAAACATGACAAATATATAAAAATGGTAATCCCTACCTTTGCCTAAATAAATGTCTTTGATGGATTGTAATGTTCAGTTCTCTTGATGACACAGGTATATAAAATACCAAAGCAGGCTTAAGTTTAAGACCAACCAAACAAAGCTCAGAAAATTGAAATAGAGCTTTGGGTATTTTACTCTGTAGTTCCTCCTCTGGGTTTGCTGAATTTTTTTCCCCCACTGAATATTTTAAATTATCAAAATTAAGAAGTAGCAAAACCATGTATGGGTAGATTTTAACTCAGATAATTATGACATACAAATACAAATACCTCAGAAATTTAGTTGTAACATCGAAGGGCTGCTCTCAGTATCAATAGGGAGGGGGAAAATGTACAATATGAAACAGCTGCTATGACAAAAATGTCTTTGACTTTATCTCCAGCATCAAAATTCCTCTCATTTCAGCCCTCTCAACCTTTTTTTTTTTTTTTTTTAAGATTTTATTTTATTTATTCATGAGAGACACAGGCAGAGGAGAAGCAGGCCCCATGCAGGGAGCCCTACGTGGGACTCGATCCAGGGTCTCCAGGATCACGCCCCCGACTGCAGGCAGAGCCAAACTGCTGTGCCACTGGGGCTGCCCCCAGCCCTCTCAACCTTAACAGGGCACAATTTGTATTTAATTATCAGACATCTAAACTTTTATGTGATAATTACTTTCTGCTTTCTGCCCAAAGTTTACAGAAGGGGAAAACTTAAGTTTTCTGTTTCATTCATGTGATGCTGAGAAACCAAGATGGAGGCTCTTGCCTTGTCCTCAGAACCTGTGTAAAGCTAAGGATCAGGGCACTGGTTAGATCCCACACAAAAGGCTCTCAAATGTTCTGAGATGTAACCAGAAAAATACCCTGTTAACATTTTTTGACTGCCCAGATGGCCTGGAAAAGGAATGGGTTCCTAAGTTAACAACCCCTTTGTGTTCCAACGATTTTCTAAAAGATCTGGAAACCTGTCTGTCCCAAGCCTCCAGAGGACAGACACTCCAGTTTTGTTTTCCTTTTTGCAGTTTGGCTAATTACTAGAGGAGAACTAAATGCTCCAGGAGAAACTAGGTATAGATTTGGACTTAAAGGGCAATTAATGGGAATAGTTTGTCCTTCCTACTCGGCAGTCAGGCCCGTTTTTCTTTTTCCTAAGTTGGTGCAGGAGAGGAAAAGCAACCAGGAAATGGGAAAGAACTAAAAATGTTTATACAATCAAAACAATGTAGAATGTGATGCAGCATGTAGACTACTGTCCTAGTTCCTGTTCTGCCATGGGCTTGCTGAGTAACTCCTGCAAGTTACTTCTCTGAGTTTCAGTTTCTTCTTTTGTAAATTCAACAGTTTGGATGATATCATCTTCCAATTTTACCAGTACACACTCCTTCTTGAAGCTTATGCTATACACTTATTCAAAGCCTAGTGCTAGGAGCTGTATTTCTTCATTCAAATTACACTCGGTTATTTCAGGCACAACATATAAATCAATTACTTGGATTTAATAACAGGGTTAAAGCAAATACACTACAACTTTTATTTGTCCTTTTGGAATGTTTCATCTTCACATGCCCCTAGTGGTTAAACAATTGATTTGGCCTGTTAAGGAAATACCAGTTTCTCAACTTTGTAAGGCTGACAACTTGGCTTCTGATGTGAGGTTACTCGAACTAAATAAAATGTCATTCTTAAACACTAACAATTTTCCACTCACTCCTCCTTCCTTCACCCCTGAGGTTACTGGGAATGTTTTTCATTAACGTGACAATCATTAGTCAACCCATCTAATCAAATACGAATCAGTCTTAAAAACAATGGACTTAAATAGGTTCATTATGGAAAACGAAATTCAATGACAAATATCCTTATGAAGAACTTTGTAAAGCTCACAGGACCAAACACCTAGATCTCGGAGTGTGTGTGTGTGTGTGTGTGTGTGTGTGAGGGGGTTGGATAATTGGACTAAAACCAAAGAATGAAGCACTTGGCCCCGTCAGTGGGAAGCGGGGTTGGAAAACACAGAAAAGCTGGCGTCCAGAGCAGGCAACTGCGTTGGATTTTAAGTTGTACCCCTTACCCAAACCCAGGCTCTGCCTCTCGACACCATGCGACGCTTCTCCACACCCCTCCGACTTGCCAGTGTATCTGAGACTATTCTAGACAGAGATTAAGTTCGTCCTTGGCCCCTAACGTGCTGGAAACAAGTCGGTCAGGCCAGGTGTCGAGTTGGGAAGCGGCCCAAGTCGTGGGAGCTCTGGGTGTCAGGGCTGGTGAAGGTTTATGGGGCGCCTCGGCAAAGACGCGGGAACAGAGTGTTGTGTCGTGTGGCTCTACTTTAGCGAAGATTCCTCGAGCTGACTTCTAGGAGGCGGACACTCCTCCATGCCTTCCCACTTAGCCTGGCCGCAGGCATGGACTGCAGGTGCCCGCAGCACAAAGGCCCAGAGCTAAGAACGGACGATGCAGATTCTGAAGCACTGCTGGGACCCGCATCAGAACTCAACCCAAGCTCTACCAAGTCTGGTGGCGAGATAATTACTGCACTGTTGGTGGTGACATTACACTTGGAATGTTTCACATAAGTCCTTAGGGCCTCTCTGGTTCTGGGCCTCTTCCACTCCAGAGGCTCCAGTTTCAAGGAAAGCTCCTCTACGAAACTGGAAACTCACTGGTAAGTAGAAGAAACGCGGCGGGACTGCAATCCCCACAAGCCGTGGCGGGACCTCAGCATCCGGGACACCGACTGCAAGGATCCCTGGGTATTGTGGTCCATTCCTTTGGCAGCAACCCTCTGCCGACGGTAAAATTCCAGCCGAACCGAGGACCACAACTCCCAGCAACCCTTGCTGCCGTGCGGGGGGTCTTCACGTTCTCGTGGCGCGGCGCAGGCGCACTCGGTCTTCGGCGCGGACCGCGCAGACTGAATAATAAAAGGGGAGCGGCGAAGAGGCAGGAAGACAGGACCATGTCGAAGGGCCCCGGGCCCGGCGGCTCCGCAGCTTCCTCGGCGCCCCCGGCCGCTACCGCTCAGGTGCTGCAGGCACAGCCCGAGAAACCGCAGCACTACACGTACGTAGAGCCCCCCCCCGCCGCGCGCGCACGCCTGACGTCAGCGGCCAGCGTGAGTCACGCGCGCAGGGAGAGCGCGAGGCGGCCTCTCCCTCCCCCCTTCCTCCTCCGGCCCGGCCCAGACCGGTTCCAACCTGCTGGGGCCGGTCCCAACTGCCTCCCAACTGCCACCAACCCCTGGCCGGGCCGTGGGGCGGGAAAGCCGGGCCCGGCCGCTGAGTGGGGAAGGCGGGAGCGCGAGCGTGCGGAGAGCGCACATCTCAGGCCAGGCCTGTGAGGCCTAACTGTTCCTCAGACCGTGAAAACCACAGTATCAGGCCCTGGCGGGGCGATAAGCGGCCCCGGCGCGCAGCCGGGATGAGTGCCTCGGGGGCCTGCCCTCGAGCCGCCGCGAAGTCCTGTCAGGCCCCCCCGCGCTCCGAGCCCGGGAGCCCTTTTGTGTCCCCGAAGCCCCGTATGTCGGTGGAGGCCCCCCTCTGGCTGGGAACTTGCTGGGACAGCGGGCCCGGCCTGAGTCGGGGACCCCGAGGGCGATGGGGTCCGCGGGGGTCCCGTAGACGGAAACGCCCTCCCCGGGACTCCGCGCGCGTCGGAGTGCGGGTCCCCGGCGCCGCCGCCTCGTGTTCTCTGGAGGCGCGTTAAGGGACCACCTAGCGCTGGGGCCCTGGGGGGGGCGGCAGGCTCAGAGGCCTGCCCTCCTCCTCAGCAGTGTTGGTCCCCGTCCCGCCCCCACCCCCCACGCTCTTCGAGCGCCTCGCGTCCGCTCGGGGCTCCCAGGTGCTGTGCGTGTTTAGAAGGAACCCCAGGTGGACCTGAGGCTTGCCCCCCGGTCCTGCCGCCCGGTGAGCCGAGAGCAGGAAGCCTCCTCTGGTGGAGTAGAAGGAACTAAAACTAGACAGGAGGAGCTCCCGGTTGTCACTCACCGAAGTAAGCCCCGTTGGGAAGCTGTTCTGGGATTGGGGGACACGGCTTTTAGGAAGCGCATTGGTTTCTTTGTGAGATTCCCTGCCATTGGTTGAAGGAACTTGAAGCTTTTTTTCTGGGCTACAGCCTGCCTCGTGTTAACTATTCCTCTTCTATTGTGGCCACTGCTTTGCGGGTCCTTTTCTCACCTGAAGGTCTTTCTGCCATCCTTCCCTCGGTTTTGGTGAAATGATCTCACCTCAGAGGACACTGTGAGGAGTCCCGTCAGTTGCACGATGTGGTGAAGCAGCAGTATGGGTTTTGATGGGAAAGTCTGCCAACTGCCCGTAATTGGGACTTCTTTATGATCTCTGGTTGCTCAGCTCATATTTTTCACAGTGAGATACGTAGAACACTTTGGCTCATGTGTCAGCGACCTCTGTATGTCGTGCTGTCATCGAGTAGACCGTGGAATCTGTATGAGAAGGGTTCTCTTGCCATTTCGAACTGACAGATGAAGCAAGTCGACATCCATGTAAATGTTAAAATCTGAGTTTTTGTGCTGTTGATGCTCATTTGTTCAAAATCTGTCTTTCCATTGCTTGTGGGGTAAGTGCAGAGTAATCAGTCTTGGCTCTGGAGGTGGCTTAGTAATCAACAGAAGTAGAGGGAATGAATGCCCAAGCTTGATTGGGTGATTGGAGGTTGTAGGTGTTCCCATCTTTTTATTTCCTGTTAAGTGTTCATTTGCGTATATGTTTGTTTTTATCCAAAAATCAGAGATAGGCATCCGTTATCTTCCTTGGTAGATTTATGGGCATTCGGAAGCTGTGATGTTTTTGGAAAACTTTATTCCCTGGTCATCCCTGCTCTTAGGAACAGGGAGTTTGAAGATACAGATGATGGCACCTGTATACTTAATGGCACTTTTTTTTTTTTTTAAGGTGAACTCATTTGTTACCTTTGGGGGTTAGACCACAGGAATATTTTTATTTTGATTTTAATATTTACTTTAAAATTTTGAGCTGGTTAGCATTTTTAAAAATTCTCCCTTCTGAATTTCCAGAATTTGTACCAGTCTGAATATGGCTTTATATTTTGCATTGATCCCATTGTGAAATACAGATATGGACCCCCCTCTTTTTTTAATGTCTGTATTTTTTTTATCTGTTATTATTTTTTTTACTTTTTAAGATTTGTATATAAATCACATTTTGTGTATTTTTGGGGCCTGATATTATTTGAGATTATGAGATATGCAGTAATCTTTGCCATAATCCAAAAATCTGTTAAAATTGAGTGCCACTCGGGGCACCTGGCTGGCTCAGTCAGAAGAACATCTGACTCTTGATCTTGAGGTTATGAGTTTGAGCCCCACGTATGCTGTAGAGATTACTTAAACAGGAATTTTTAAAATTGGATGGCACTCATCATAATGGCAGACAATCCACCAAAAACAAATAATTGCCTTTCCATAAGCTTGCCTTCTTGCCCCACAAATAAAGTCCTAGAGTTTGAGCTCTTTTTTTTCTTAAACCAAGAGGATTATTCATAACATAGCTTGAAGGATATTTTTTTTTCTAAACTCATGAATAATCTTGCTTTAAGAAAAACTTTGAAATAATCCTTTCAGCAAATTGGTGTAGTAGACACTTGTGCTAGACCTGAGGAATCCCAACTGTTTAGAAAATGGCTATATTCAAATTTCTTCTGTTGTTCAGCTCCAAGTATTTGATTAGCATGTAGTAAAATGATAATATGCATGTATTAGTCCTCCTCCAGTACAAGAACCACCTGACATCTTGCTAGGTAATTTGTCCTTTTATTTGACAAAGATAGAAATTAATCCACTTGTAAGTCCATCCACTTATAAGTCCATCTTATATATCGTATTAGAAGAGTTTTAGAAAAACAGACTTAAGAACAGGAAATTTTGGAGTAATTACATTCAAAAATGTATGTACGAATTTAGCTGATTGGACTTTTTACTATATAACAATTATTTTGTTAAAAATATATAGTTGAAAGGTCACCAAAAAAACCTAGTTTCTGCCTCATTATTTTGATCCTATAAGAGGATGTAAGCCTTAAAGACGTCAGATCATTTTTGGATTCCTTCGCCTGCAGTTGATTCTCAGACTTCTTAATGCTCTTGAGGTAAAGGAAAATGAATTCCAGTTTAGTGAAGGTTTTTTGGAGTTTTCTGGCCACTGGGTGATTTCTTATGGGTAGACAGAGAATAAGTGTTTTATAGCCTCATCTAGCCAAGTGTCATTTTTTAAAATTTAGGTCTGTTCCCTGGGCTTCTCTAAACAGGGATATTGTAGCAATTCTTCCATAGACAACTATTTGGAGGCAAGTTTGTTAATTTGTACATTGTATAAATGTCATGAACTTTACTTGATTGCATCTGACTGTGTTTTGGAAAATCCAGGAAATTAAACTGTATTTAAGTCATTATTGCAAATTGCAATAAAATTGTAAATACGTTATTAGAGTACAACTTGTTGCACAACAGAAGTCACTGGAAGTGTTGCTAAGCAACCTCAACAAGCATGAGTTAAATTACCAATAAATATTTCTAGATCTTGTTTACTTGTTTATCAAGTAGAACTAATTTCTTACAGCACAAAAATTAAGAGCTCGTGGTCTTCAGTCAAGCCCACAAAATCCCCATTAATAATTAAGTGCCCATGCTAAAGGTAGAGTCAAGCATAGCACCTAGTTGATATTTGCTATGAAAGTAATGATTAAAGTGAAGATTTGCTTAATGGTTAAGTTTTTTTGTTTTAATCCAGCTATGTTAGATACTAAAGAAGGCTTCCCCACAATCCATTTGCATCTGCTTTGACTGGTGGTTTCTATCAACCTACAAAGACTGACTTATTGGTGAGGGCAGCTGGACAACTCTGAGAGCAACTTAGAGAAATCCATCTTGGGCACACTCTATAAAGGAGCTCCTTCTCTGGAAATAGCACCCCAGATAAGTGCACAAAAGCAAGACACCCTCGTGGACCTACTTCCTCCCGCTTTCAACACCCTGATGCCTGAAGGTGAGGTCTCCTTCCTGTGTGTCTTAGAAGCCATGAGCTCACTTAGGTAATGAGAGCCCTGCAGCAGCCTGAGCACTACACATCTGCAGGCTTTCCTGCCAGACCTTTGCTTAAAGGTTATTTTTCTTGTTAGGAGAGGGTCTAGGTCACAAGAATGATAAAAGTTACATTACTTTAAATACTGGACTGGTGTAGGGATTGTTTTCCCAAATGGGGCAATATTTACTTAATGATTAAGTTTTTCATTTTGTTGTTGTTGTTTTTTTTTTTTAATCCAGCTATGCTTGATACTAAAGGAGGTTTTCCCACATTTGCATCTTCTATATTTTGAAATTGCAACTATGGAAAGTTATGGCTAATCCTAGTAGATTGTCTTCCCTTCTTTTAACATCTTGGATGAATTTGGGGCACACTAATGTGTTAAGTGAAGATGGATATTGAATGTAAGTTTCTCTGCCATTCTTAGCCAATATAAAAAAATTACATTAGTGTAATTGCTAAAATGCCAAGAATTTGGATTCAGTATCCTTCTGGACAATGTAGCTTTCTTGTTTTCTTACCATATAGATACTGTGTAGATTCACCCCAGCCAGCCATCTTAAAATACCTGCATGGGCCACAGAGATATCTGCGGAGAAAGTATGGGTAAAATCAGTGCATATGATAATAGGTATGGGGTTTATTTTTGGGGTGATGGAAATGTTCTGGAATTAGATAGTGGTGATAATTCTACAACATTGGTGAATATACTAAGAACCACTGAGACGTACACTTTAAAATGGTGAAATTTTTATGTTGTGTAAATTACATCTTGATTATTTTTTTAAAAGCATTAAAAAAATCAGTGTATAACAGTCTATCAGACTCATGTGGCCTTTCAGGGATTGGCAGCATCATTTGGTTATGGGAAAGCCTACAGTTTGTGAAAAGCTCATTGGTGCCGCTTTTCTAGCCTTCTCAATGGCTTGGTCCCTGTGTATCCATTCTAGGTGAATACCCCCATGTTCTAGGTCTGTGGAGATGCTTTTGAGATAAGAACTGAATACTCAGCAAGTTTGAGATTCCCTAGTTGTTGGTAGTTGTACTTCAAATAGTCTCTGAATTGACAGCCATTATAAGGAACAAGCACATTTTTTCCCAGTGCCTTTGTAAAATTGAATTGAGCTTCCTAGGGTGGGTGGGGGATAGAGGGTTGCTGTTCTGCTGAAATGTAATGAATCCCATTCTCAGTTATTTTATGGTGGTTTTAATGTTCACATTGGCATTTCTTTAAGGACAGGCCATGTGTTTTAGGCATTTTAAATTATATCAATGGCTATAATATTTTAGTACAAGTAATCACAAATTTTTTATTTCTATACAATCCCTCAACTTTCACCCCTTTTTTCTTTGCCAGTGTGTAGAATTTGACAGCAGTATCAAGAGCTGATGAGGAAGAGAAGATGGAAAGGAGTCTAGCGACTTAAAAATCTCATAGCGTTCTCTGTGAGGTGACCTTTTTCCTGTTGGGGGCTCAACTTATTTAGGAGATAAAGAAGATATTCAGGCCTGTGATAGTGTCATTATGTCATATCTGAGCTTATTGAAATGTTTCATCCCTTATATAACAGTTTGCTTTTTGTGTTAAGTCGACTCATTTGTTTCCTACTAGTATTTGAAACACATGTGGCCACAGTAAGTCTTGACAAGTTGACTTCTAATGAGGAGGGGAACGGCCGGTGTGCCCACTTTCCTGTGAAATTTTAGCCTTGTCACAAAACTACCCCCACTGAGGAGAGGTAGTTATGTTTAGGAAAGAAGAGGTTGGGAAAAAACCTTTGGCCTGGTGTTTTGAGACTTAACAGTTTAAATATAGTTTTTATATGTAAGTTTTTATTAATTCTGGTAAGAACATTATATTTTTGACATTTACTGCTTAGAGGTACCAAGTATTTGGTAGCCCACCACATTAGGATTTGTGTAAATCAATCTATCCAAATATAACATAAATTAGAAGCCTATACTTGTATTTTTTATTTTAAAAAACTCCAAAACTTAAATTTTATAATTGAACTAAGAGTATTTCATAATGAATATTAAATTTTCAGTAAAGCATGTTAAAGTTAACATTTCTGTTTTTTATTTTTAGTAACTCATTTTGTGGTTGTTGTAATTATGGCCTGTTAAAAACTCCCTGACATATCTTGAACAGCTTTTAGAGAGTCACGTATGCTTATTTGCTATTCCTCTTGTTTTTCTTTTTAGCTCAATTAAGAAAAGCATAGTTAACAGTCAGCATGATGTTTAAGAGTACTGACTCCAGGGCCAGACTGATTGAGTTTGAAGCCCAGCTCTGCCACTTACTAGCTGTGGGACCTTAGGCAAGTGACTTTACTCTTTGTATGTCAGTTTCCTCAGGATACCCATGGTACCTGCCCTGTGGAGTTGTTATGAGGTCTAAATGAGTTAGTATCTGTAAAGTGCTTAAAATAGTGCATGGTATTTAGTACAGTGTAAGTACCACTCTTACCAATATCTGAATAAGGCCCACTTACTGCTTTCAGTTTCATTGCTGCCCTCCTTCAACAGCTTTAACCAGATGCCTTCCTTAGCTACGTCTGTACTAAAGCAGATTTTTCAGTTCCAAGGCACATGTGGGTCAGTGTTGTCTGCAGAGAGCATATTCCTCTCCTCCATATCCATTCAAATTTTACTTCAGTTGCCATTCTTCTAGTAGTCTCTGTCAGACTACCTGTATCTTACATGATGGATAAGTTCTAAATGGAACAGATCTGCTTTTATGGGGCCAAAGACTCTGTTTTACAGAAAACCATATACAAAGTAACACATCAGTTCAAACTTACATACTAAAACATTCCTCAAATTGTTTTTTTTTTTTTCAAGCCAGCTGTTTATAGGAAAACTGAATCAAGTCAAGGTGTTACCTAATTTAGGGAAGAATGAACCAGGGTTTTCAGTGCTTGTCACATATATTCTCCACAATTGTGATGTGAGTGAACCTTCCATGAATTTTTTCTCCTGTTTAACTAGTTCCAGAATTCTTAGGGCAAGGGTGTGATCCTGGAAAAAAGGAATCAGGGGGACATGTAGGACTAGCTGCCAATATTGTATCATTGGCTCTTGTTAATTCTCCTGGCTGGGATGGAGTCAGACCTTGCCCAGTAGAGTGGGCTCCAATCATTTACCCATCAGGGCTCCTCTCCCTGAAAGCATTTGCTCTCAAAGTGCCTGTAGGACTTACACACTGTGAGTTCCTATGTATGTTTCTGTGTGTTAGAACAGTTTTATTGAATCCAGGAGGTTCATACTGGCTGTAAAATCCTACTGTATGTGCTCTGGCTAAAAGTCAGTTATAGGGATCCCTGGGTGGCGCGGCGGTTTGGCGCCTGCCTTTGGCCCGGGGCGCGATCCTGGAGACCCGGGATCGAGTCCCACGTCGGGCTCCCGGTGCATGGAGCCTGCTTCTCCCTCTGCCTGTGTCTCTGCCTCTCTCTATCTCTCTGTGACTATCATAAATAAATAAAAATTGGAAAAAAAATAAAAATAAAAAAAAAATAAAAGTCAGTTATAGAATCAAAGTCTGCCTTAAATGTTCAGACACACTCAAATCCATTAGACACTTTAATGCATAATACTGAATAATACTATGAATAATACTATCTGAGCTTGCTTTTTTGCCAGAGAGAATGTCATAAGTCAGGATCAATTGAAATTTGAGAACCAAATCTCCATAGCTCTATGGTGCTTTTTCAGAATTGTTCAAATATTTGCTAACAAATTTTAGCTTTATTTGGTTTTGTTTTTTATTTTTTTTATTTTTTATTATTTATTTATTTATTTATTTATTTTTTTGGTTTTGTTTTTTAAAAGACATTTTCTGTAAATAAAAATTTTAAGAGGGAGTAGATTGCCTTAGTAGCTCAGTCAGTTGAGTGTCAGACTCTTGGTTTCAGCTCAGGTTGTGATCTCAAGATCATGAGATCAAGCCCAGCATTGGGCTCCACCCTCAGCACGGAGTCTGCTTTTTCTAGTTTACATGAGTCTCTCTCTCCCTCCCCCTCTACTCCTCTCCCTCCTCTCTTTTTCTCAAATAAATAAAACCTTAAAAGCCATTTTCTAGTAACTCTCACTAATGTGGTTACTGTTACACAGTTGTATGGTTTCTGGGTTATGTTTGGTATCAAAACAGAATGTGTATTTATATCGTTATATAAAATCTAGAACTAATAATTTGTATTTGTTCTTCAAAAATTAGGAAAGATTTTCAGCAAATTGTAAGAAGTATATATATATATATTTAAAGTATATATAAATATATATATATATTTTAAGAGTTTATTCATGAGAGAGAGGCAGAGACACAGATAGAGGGAGAAGCAGGCTTCATCCAGGGAGCCTGATGTGGGACTCCATCTCAGGACTCCAGGATCATGCCCTGGGCAAAAGGCAGGCGCTAAACTGCAGAGCTACATAGGGATCCCCTTAAAAATGATTTTGAAAAGCCATAATCTATGATTTCTGTGGCTCAGTTTTTTTCTAGGAGTTGTATATGGGTAGATTAAATATATATATATATATATATTTTTAAGATTTATTTATTTATTCGTGAGAAACATAGAGGCAGAGAGAGAAGCAGGCTCCATGCAGGGAGCCCGATGTGGGACTCGATTCTGGGACTCCAGGATCAGTGCCAGCTGAAGGCAGGCACTCAACTGCTGAACTGCCCAGGCATCCCATGTATGGGTAGGTTATTTTATTTTATTTTTTTTAAGATTTTATTTATTCATGAGAGACAGAGAGAGGCAGGGACAGGCAGAGGGAGGAAAAGCAGGCCCCGCGCAGGGACTCTGGGATCATGTCCTGAGCTGAAGGCAGGCGCTCAACTGCTGAGCCACCCAGGTGTCCCAGCATGACTCTTGATGTTGGAGTCCTGAGATCAAGCCCCACATTAGGAATAGAGCTTACTTTATTTTTTTTTTAAGATTTTATTTATTTATTCATAGAGACAGAGACAGAGAGAGAGAGAGAGAGAGAGAGAGAGAGAGAGGCAGAGACACAGGCAGAGGGAGAAGCAGGCTCCATGCAGAGAGCCTGACGTGGGACTCGATGCTGGGTCTCCAGGATCATGCCCTGGGCTGCAGGCGGCGCTAAACCGCTGCGCCACCGGGGCTGCCCTAGAGCTTACTTTATTATTATTTTTTTTTAAATTTTTTTTTATTTATTTATGATAGAGAGAGGCAGAGACACAGGCAGAGGGAGAAGCAGGCTCCATGCACCGGGAGCCCGACGTGGGATTCGATCCCGGGTCTCCAGGATTGCGCCCTGGGCCAAAGGCAGGCGCCAAACCACTGCGCCACCCAGGGATCCCTAGAGCTTACTTTAAAAAAAAAAAAAATTGGAAAAAAAAAAAAAATTGGAAGAACAAGACCTTTTTTTTTTTTTTTTCATTTTAATTCTGTATTCTGTTTCCATGGTAAAGCTTATACATTGCTTGAAAAAGATGAAATTCGGTTTTTATGAGACTAGCTGTAATAAAGATGAATATTTGTGACTTATTAGAGATGCAGACATATCACATTTTCCTTGTGCAGCTTGTGAACAGTGATTTGACTGGCCAGGAGAAGCAGCAGGCTCCCCAGGAGCAGGTGCTTCCTCGCGGCCTTCCAGGGTCATGGTCTCCGTGTTGGGGGGGAAGAGGGTATCTGAGTTTCTTCAGTTGGCTCAGTCTCTTGCCTATTGTCCCCTTTTGTTGGGCTCACATGTTGCTGTTCACTTTGTGTGTTGGGATTCATCACATCTTTAACAAATCTGGTGTTGCAGCACCATCTCTTCTGTTGTTTTTCCAGAGGCCGTCACTGTATTGCTTATTTGCCTGTTTACTCTAACCATTCTGCATATGTGTCCAAATGAGGTTTTACAAATCATAAACTGGATGACATTCTAATAGTTATGAACTTTAAAAAAATATTTACCACAGTTCACTTAACTTTAAAGGAACTCTTTTGGCTTATTAACATCTTTAATTTTGCATCAGTATAGATACCCTGTCAAATTGTCATTAATATTGTGGATTTCTTTCCCAATAAAAATTTTTTAACTCTAAAAGTAATCACAATTCAGTAAAGAAAAGTCTAGATAACCTCTAAAATCAATCATATTAAAAAAATAATAAAATCAATCATATTAGATGTATTTTCTCTTATAGTTTTTTTCCCCCTCTCCATTTATAGTCTGGTGACATGCATCCATGATTTTTCTTGATAAATCCTTAGTTTGTACTCAGTTTTTGCCAAATAGTCATCATAATACACCTTAGTTTTTGGAAGAAACAGAAAAAGGAATTTAATACATTTCTAGCAATCTGTATACATTCCCAGGAATGATAGAGCAAGCCTGGTTGTTTTTCTAGTCTGTGTGTGAGTCTGATCTCAAAATTAGTGTTCAGGGTGAGGAACAAGGCTGGGCAGACATTATGGGGAAGATAGCTAGAGAAGCTACTGGATTATTAATTGCCAGGAGAAGCATGTAAATCAGAGGTTGGAATTGTTTCTCTGTTTTGCTGGATTAGTTTTCAATTAGCAATATTTGCGCCTCGGATAAACCTCATTGGCTACGATACTGCCACTGCGCAAAGCTGTTTTGCTGGATTAGTATATAGCTGCTATGGACCGGATTTGTACCACTTGTGACGCTTTATGCCTTTGCTTTTTCTTGTACAGACCTATTTTGAATACCTGCTATGAGCCTGTTCTTGCAGAGGTACAGAAATGTGTAGAGATGGCTACATACAAAGCAGTTGAAATCAACTGCGGTAGGGACTCTCTGGGCTGTATTTATATCTTGTAGTGGAAACATGGAAGGAGGGTGATTAACACCAGTGGGCTGGGACGGGGAATCCTCATGCAGAGAAGCCAAAAGGGGGAAAAAAAAAGCCAAAAGGGTGATCCAGACACCAGGAGCAATATGATCAAAAGTGTAGAGATGTGAGGGGAGGATTATGGTATGTTGTGGAATACCAGCTTTTCAGAGCAAAATGCAGCCTGCCTGCCTTTGTATGGCCTGTAAGCTAAGAATGGCTTTTACTTTTTTTTTTTTTTTTGCTTTTACATTTTTATTAGTTGAAAAAGAATCAGTAATATTTGATGACACATGAAAATTATATGAAATTCACATTTCAGCATCTATAAATAAAACTTTAATGGACCCCTTTCCTCGTTGGTTTACATATTTTCTGTAGCTGTTTTTGCACTATAACTGTAGGATTCTGTAGTTGTGACAGAGACCATATGTGGCATTCTCCTCACTCGGCATTGCTGTTCAATGTACTACAAATGGCAAGGACACCGTACAACGTGACGGTGTTTCCAGTGCTGTGTGGGTCAGCATATCATAATGTTTTATTTATTATTTTATTATCAGTGCCTACTGATCATGTCAGAACAAGTGAGGAAGAGGAAAAATGGACTTAGAATGTCATGTTTTTAGGGCACAGTAGAGTGTGCATTCTTTTGTTATCAAATTAGTTGGCAAAGCTATCCTTAGTAAGAGCTGTGCTGAGAGGACCCATCGACATTACCAGACTAAATAGTTGCCACGATAGTCCCAGCACATAGGAAGGGAAGTCTTAAAGGGACTGTTTCATCACAGCAGAATTTCTTCACAAAAAGGAAAATGAGGCTACTACTGGAGTAAGTTTCCCAAGTGGCTCATCAATTAGCTGAACAAGGAAAGCTTTTTACTGATACAATGCCGAAGAAATGTGTCGAGAGCAAACAAACTTGTTTAAAAGTGTTAGCCTTTTGGCAAGAACAACTTCTCAAAATGTAGAAGTCCTTGGGAGGAATAGCAGTAGTCAAAACACTAGGCAGATGAATTCATGTGGTTTTCCTTGGCTCTTGATGAGTCAACAGATGCCAGTGTTACTGTTGGTTTCTTCACAGAATCAATCCCTCGTTTGAAGTGACTGAAGAATTAGCATTAACGAATAGTCTACTTAAAACAATGACAGCTGAGAATGTTTTCAAAAACGTTTAAGAAAAGATCAGTACAGGGATCCCTGGGTGGCGCAGCGGTTTGGCCTGCCTTTGGCCCAGGGCGGGATCCTGGAGACCCGAGATCGGATCCCACATCGGGCTCCCGATGCATGGAGCCTGCTTCTCCCTCTGCCTGTGTCTCTGCCTCTCTCTCTCTCTCTCTCTCTCTGTGTGTGACTATCATAAATAAATTTTAAAAAAATCAGTACAACCTGAAGTGTGATCTGCTAATATCTGTTACAGGTGATGGTGGTAAGAATATATATGGAACAGAAAAAATTTAACTGGACAAATTTATAAAGCTTGTGAAAATGTAAGGTATTTAAAGCCTGTGGTTATTCATTATATCCTTCATCAGCAGGTACTTTGCAGAAAAATATTTGAATCTATCATGTTACTGAACTGTTAGAATCAGCACTGAACTTCACTCCCTCTTGTGGACTTCACGATGATAATCAATTCCAAGAATTTTTGTTAGAGAAGCTGAATATTCTGGCATGCCCTAGTACATAATAATTTGACAACTTACCGGTGATAAAGTTTTCTTGTAATTTTCTGAGTTTAGGACTGATGTTGAAATTTTTCTGAACGAGAAGAATCATCATTCTCAACCACTATTACTGAATGCTGAATAGCTTTGGAAATTGGCCTTTGCTGCAGGCTTGATAAAGTTTCTTAATGACTTTAGCCTAAAATTACAAGGCAGACAGCTTCTTTGCAAACCTTAAATTGTAGTAAAGTCATTTTGACAACTGATGTTTGAATCATAAGTCATGTCAAGCTATCTTATGTACTTCTTTTTGTACTGTCAAAAGTTAAAGACAAAATCTCCATTCCTACACAAAGTTACTGTGGATATGATCTCTAAATACAGACTATGGTTCTAGCAGTGATACTGCTGTTTGATGTGAATGGAAAAGAAATTTCCTTATTTCAAAATCCATTTGTGCAACTAAGGAGTTTACACCAAACCTTTGATTGGAAGTGATTAAAAGGCAACTATCAAGACTCTAATAGAATTGTATAAATGTCTTCTAAGAGAAGAATGTGTTCAATTAAAATCATGCTTGTGGAATGATAACAGTATTTGGCGCAGTACCTATCTATGTGAAAAGATGTTTTCAGAGATGAAATATGTAAAATCTTATTACAGAATCTGCATATTAACAGGTGAACATTTGTAACCAATTTGATGAAAGGGACCTTACTTTGCAAATGTGATCCCACCCCCTAAATCTGATCTAATCTATTAGTAGAACCTCTACAAAAAATGTAGCTAATTACCAGATTTTGAATTTCATCAATTGAAAAATGTGGAAGTTTGTTTTCTCTCTTGTTATATAAGTACATATTCTCAATTTGGCCTCTTAGCCCTGAAAGTCTAAAATACTTATTGACTGGTCCTTTACAGGAAGTCTGGTTGTTGTGGGAGGGAGCAGGTTAGTGACAACAGGGCAGGTAGAGTCAGAGTAGAGGCACTGGGGGTCTAGATGTGGATTAGAACACCAGCTCTCTTCTCCCCATTGCCTCTAAACTTACATAGTTCTTCTGTCACCTCTGATACTTTTCTGTTTATTGAGTTTTGTTTAAATTCTCCTCACACTTCTCCCTGGAAGAGAGTGAAACACCCAAACTGATAGGTCTATTAAGTGAGACAACTTGGAATAGGATTTAAAGTTTAGCTGGAAATTGAACTGGTAGCAGTTTAGCATGTGATTTAACACCTCCTTTGGGGTGATGTAACTTACTGAATTTATTGTTAATCTCTTATATACTCTCACAATTAGTGGGGCAGCTAATTTAATTTAGATTTCCAATAGCTTGCTTTTTGCTGTTAGGATTTTAGAAAATATTTGGGCATCTGGGTGGTTAAGCGTCTGCCTTCGGCTCAAGTCACAAGCCTGGGGTCCTGGGATCAAGCCCCACAGCCTGCTTCTCCCTTTGCTGCTCCCCCCTGTGCTCTCTCTTTCTCGAATAAATTCTTTAAAAAAAATTGGAAAATAAAAATAATCCAGTAAATATTGAAAGTATCATTTGATTTTTTAAAAAATGGTTGCATATATTTGATTCTAAGTTTTTAGAGAAAAGTATTAATAGTCGTGTAAGTGGCTTAGCAACATGATACATTATATCTGTGTAAAAATACCAAGAAAATTTACCGAAGGCTAACATTATTAGTGATGGGATTAAGAGTAATTTTGCTCTTTTCTCCATTTTCCAAGATTTTTACAAGTGGGATCGTGACTTTTATAATAATCTTTTACATTTATAAATAAACCATTGCTAGGATAATTAATGTGATGTCCTGAAAAGGAGTGAAAGGTAGCTTTGACTTAAGCTTAGCAGTGGGGCAGACATGGAGGCGCTGCTTAGTTAAAGGTGAAGCTCTGAGCAGTTGTGTGTCCCTCTAGGTTTTGTCATCCTTCTATAGGTTGAAGGCGTGGCTTTCTTTGACAGAGCTCTTATCTAGGGCTTGTGTGGTTTCTGGACTCATTCTGGCCATAGTAACTCACTGAGGCCTCACAGTTTGAAACTTGCATGTTACTGGGTTTTACCCTTGAGTGCCGGTATTCCTGGGAGATGAGAGTGTGAAGAATTTAGCTGTGTGGCCCTTGTGCCCTCCCAGAGCTTAGAGCGGGGAGTGAGCAATTGGTATGTCTTCCCTCCTTGGTTAGATCCCACCTGAGAGTTTGGTTGAATTAAAGAGTGAGTTTCAACCTATTTAATTTCATAGATCTTGTACTTTGAAAGCCTTAAGATGAAGAGAGGGGATCCCTGGGTGGCTCAGTGGTTTAGCGCCTGCCTTTGGCCCAGAGCACGATCCTGGAGTCCCGGGATCGAGTCCCACATCAGGCTCCCTGCATGGGGCCTGCTTCTCCCTCTGCCTGTGTCTCTGCCTCTTTCTCTCTGTGCATCTGTCATGAATAAATAAATAAAATCTTAAAAAAAAAAAAAAAAAGATGAAGAGATGGATTGGAGCTTAACAGTGACAGTTGTGTATTTCCACTGAAAATGTTTTATTTCAATTCATGAAAAAATAAAAGTGATTTCTAAGTGGTTTTCTCCTTGCCTCCTGGGCACTGCATTGCCTTTTAGCATAGGGTCAAAATTGGAGAGGGAGAATGGAACATTCTGAACAAACATTTTGGTTCCTAGGAAGCAGATGGTACAGTTCCATTCATGACTTTAGCAAAAGGTTAGAAATTTCTCTCCTCTGATTGTAGTTGATTGGAAGTGGGCTCTCTGTGTAAATTTGGTCACTCAGCCCCTTCTCTTATGAGGCTTTTCTGCAGGACATTCTGCCCTATCTCCTAAATTACAGGTTTCCAATAGTGTAGTACTTTTCACAAGGGAATAGGGATTAGCTTTCACCTCTCAATGCTCTGCCTGCTGGTGGCATCATGAAGCTGTTGGTATTGCTTTGTGGGTTTTGCCTTTTCTGTGACTTCATTTCTTATATTCATTCAAACTGTACTTGATTCTTGCTTGCTGTCAAGGATTATATAATCTAGTAGAGAAAGTAGAGGAAAATGTACAGATTATTAACATGCATTGCAGGGTAGTAAAGGCTAAAAAAATATCTAGAGAATGTGCTGGCAAAACTTAGAGATTACAACTTTTAGCTGGGGACAAGGCCAGAACGGGGAGGGTAGGTGGAAGTCAAGGAAGGCAACATGGAGGTGATGGCATTAGATTTATTACCATTGAATTCCGCCTTGAAAGATTTCTACAGGTAAGGAAGGGGACATAAAGAGATGGAAGTTAAAGATCTTTTTGCAAGACACCAAGGACTCCGGTTTTAGTAGCTGGAATGGAGAGTAATCAAGGGAAATAAAGCTGGAAGAAATCTATTGGGCCAGATGTATAGGGCCTGGCTTCATGCCAGGCTGGAGAGTTGTTTATCTGGAGCCACTGGGGGAAGCTAAAGACTTTAAAGAAAGTGAGAATTAAATTTGGGCTTAAGGAAGAATAATGAGTGCTGTTAGGATAAGTTGGACAGGGGAGAGGCTGGAAGCAAAGAGACTGGTTTATTAAAAGATACCAAGTCCCTGGCCTACAACTTAAAATGAGATAATTTGTTGCCTTGTGTCTGTCTTCTGTGGCATTCCTGCCAGCCAGAGCCCTTCTGGAGCCCTGGTATTTGCGTGTGGCACTGGGGACATGGCTGCCCCAAGCCAGCAGGCCAAGAGGATAGACTATGCCCAAAGTCAGGGTGACCGTGTCTTAGAGCTCTTCCTCTGGCTGCCTCCTGGTTTTTCACTGAGGCACTGATACCAAGCAGACAGGTACCACTCAGGGTTGGCAGATTTAGCAAACAAAAATGGTGCCAGTTAGATTGGGATTTCAAATAATTGGATACATTTTTATTATCATTATGCCCCATGAAATATTGGTTTATCCGAAATTCCAGTTTAACTAGGTGTCTGTCCCATGTTTATTTTTTTTTTAAAGAATTCTTTTTTTTTATTTTTTATTTTTTATTTATGTTAGTCACAGAGAGAGAGAGAGAGAGAGAGAGAGAGAGAGAGGCAGAGACACAGGCAGAGGGAGAAGCAGGCTCCGTGCACCGGGAGCCTGATGTGGGATTCGATCCCGGGTCTCCAGGATCACGCCCTGGGCCAAAGGCAGGCGCCAAACCGCTGTACCACCCAGGGATCCCCTCTGTCCCATGTTTAATCTGACAATCCTAACCACTCTTCTCAGCTCCTGGCCCTGGATTCTGCTTTTTCCTCTCCCATATTCCACCTCTTACTTCCTGAGTTAATCTCCTATTGTGGAGTATGGAGTATGGATAGAGTATGGCACTGCCCAGGAGGGATCAGCCTAGTAGTTGGGAGGATGGGTGTCCCAACTGAGTGCCAGGGTTTGGGACATGTGTGCAACATGAGGTACAGCTTTCTGTCTAACCAGACAGGAATAAAGACTTGCTATTCTGGTGCCAAAAGGGACAAGAGAACATCAGGCCCTCGGGAGACTTCCAGGTTTCTCTCCAGTGTCTCAGAATGTACCTGGGACTCAGTCCCTGCAATTTGGCTCCTCCTGCACCTCACCTTATCCTCATTTCCCGTTTCTAATTCCTTTCCGCCCCACTCATATCCCGCAAAGGTACTTGGAGCTCTTGGACGCAGACATACTCTTTCAAAGCTCATACTTAGTCCTTTGCCTAAAAACATCCTTCCCACATTCTTCACTCACCAGCACCTCCCCGTTTCCCTTCCTCTGTCCCAGCCTGGGCCCCCTGCTCTGGGTTCCCAAGGAACTCTCAGCAAACCTCCCTTGTAACCTTTTCCACACTTGGTTGATTATGCCTGTTATTTCTATGTTTCTCCCATGAAAATATGGACTTCCAAGGGCAAGGACCTGCTTCATTAGGGTCCTCAGTGCCTACTACCACCACGCCTTCACCTAGAAGGTGCTCAAATACGTGCTGAATGAACAGATTCTGTTCGGAAGTTTATTGCCCCTTAAACCGTTACTTGTGTTCCTCAGGGAGCACCCAGCTCCAGCTTCCTCTGGCCCATTACGTACACCTGGATACTTCTCTACACTTCAAGGTGGAGAGGATTCTTCAGCACTTTTTTATTAGCATTAAAGAAAACCTGTCTGGAAAGTATTAGCCCTCAACCTACCTATCCCTATACCTTCCATATGCTCAGACTAATAAGGCCTCAAGTATCCTGGCATGAGCCAGATCTTCTCACCTTTGTCTCATGCCTTCTAGCTTCAGGTGCTGCTCCAAGCCGGGACAGTTACTTCAGGTCAGGTGGTAGTTCTCTCCCTGTCCCCTTCTGTACACAATCTTCTGTGACTTCTGGAACCATCCTCATTCCTGGCATCAAATGTCCTCTGTCAAGCCATTTTTCCCTGCATTGTTAGGGCTTAAGGGAATGAGTAAAGAAAACTGCTGCCTGCCTGTCCCCACTGTGCAGGGGCTCCCAAGTCTAGGATACCCTTCACCTGGATACGTAGAGTGAGCAAAAACACAGATGGTGTGTTCTTTAAGGGGGTAAGTGGGTCTTGGGCCCTCCCCTGGGTGGTGCATGGGAGAGTGCTGTGTTGGAGTGTCTTGGATATTAAATGCAGAGGAGAGGGACAAAGGTTGGGAGGAAGCCAAAAGCACAGTGCCCCCAAATCCCCAGGTTAGCCAGGACATAAACAGCCCCAGCTTTTGCAGGTATGCAGTTGCAGGTACGCAGAGACTGCTGGGGGCAGGCAAGGCTGGGAAGGAGAGTCTCTTCAGATGCTTCTGTAAAAGGAGCTCCTTTCTAAGAAAGGCACTAACCTGTGTAGTGCTAGGAAGTGTCTCTGAGAGGAGGTAAGCAGACAAGATAACGGTATTCTGATTAGTAGTTTAGAGGAACACCTTGTGACTTGGGCTTTCAGTTCCAAAGCAGTAGCCTCTCTAGCCCTCAGCCTGGAGCCCCAACCCTGCTTCTGGGACAGGTGAGACCCCTAGGGGATTGGCAGGCAAACCTGGGCAGCAGAGGACCCCACAGGGAGCTTGGGAGAGGCTCCTCATGCTCTTGTTTGCAGCCCTTTGTCTGCAATCAGTGGTTTGGTGTGGGAAACCACAAAGCGGGCTCAGAGAACTAAGCCACTGGTTAAGCCCTCCAACGGCTGCCATGGCAGACAGCTGACTGCTGTGGTCTGTGGTTCCTGCTCTTCAGGCTGGCTTGGGATCTGGGTACTAGGAAGGGTCTGGACGCTAAGGTCTATCCTTAGCTCTGGGCCTCTTCTGTCCTAATGGAACTGGCACCCCAGAGTAGGGCCCTCAGAAGACTTGGTGCCTAACTTCTTGCTAAGAAGCAAGGGGCTTAAGTCTCTGCTCCTGGCCCACCCTACGTGGGGGCTCTCCCTGCAGGTACCTGAAGGAATTCCGCACGGAGCAGTGCCCCCTCTTTGTACAACACAAATGCACTCAGCACCGGCCCTACACCTGCTTCCACTGGCATTTCGTGAACCAGCGACGTCGCCGGTCCATCCGCCGTCGGGACGGCACCTTCAACTACAGCCCCGACGTCTACTGCACCAAGTACGACGAGGCCACAGGCCTCTGCCCGGAGGGCGACGAGTGAGTGCCCTGCCCCTCAGTCTACCCTCAGAGGAGCCTCCTATCTTCTGGGTCAGATGCTCTCAGAATAGGCTGGGTAGATTCTAACAAGCTAGCTAAAAGCTACTTTCAGGGGCAACTGCTACAGCCTGGCCTGCTTTCCTGTGGCCTGGACTTGGGCTCAGACCCCACCATCCTCGAGAGTTGGGGGGGGGGGGCTTCTTTACCCACTTTGGGGAAACTCTGCACAGGATTTTCTTCTAAATAGAAAAGAAAAGGCAAACCTGGGGACATCGTTGGGAGGGAGCATTTGCTGACCCTGCTTGTTTGAACTGTGCAGAGGTGGTAATGGGAAACCCTGCTAGAGGCCTGTGGGTATAGCTCACTGAGCCATCTCTGCATGTGCACTTCTCCCAGACGTCCAAGACTTGTCGTCCCCACTGCCCCAGCCTGATAAATACGCCAGGGGCGTGAGGGGGTACCCATGCTTTGAGCAGGCCCTTGCTCTGTGGACCTCTGCAGATCCAGGCAGCACTTGCTCTCTCAGAAGTGTGCTCCCTCTGGAGCTTCAAGTCAGCCCAGGGCCCTGGCCAGGTAGCCTTTGAGAGGACTTGCTGAGCAGGCTGAAGTAGGAATCCTGGCCCCTGTTGGGCTCCCGTCCAGCCACAGCATCCAACAGATGGTGGGAGGGTGGTTTTGTTCCCACAGCAGGGCCCTTCGCTGCTGGCCTTAGCGCACTATCCACGCACTGTCCCAGTCCTGGAGAAAGCCTTCAATGGGGAGGGCAGGGCAGGGGCTGATTGCCCAGGCTACAGGAGCAAGGTGAGTGACCCCTCCCTCATCCCAATGTTTCAGGTGCCCATTCCTGCACAGGACCACAGGGGACACTGAGCGCAGGTACCACCTGCGCTACTACAAAACTGGAATCTGTATCCATGAGACAGACTCAAAAGGCAACTGCACCAAAAACGGCCTGCACTGCGCTTTTGCCCACGGGCCCCATGACCTCCGTTCCCCTGTCTACGACATCAGGTGGGCTGATGGCTGTGGGCCAGGTGGGGACCTGGCTGCTGACACGGTGACTGCCATAGATGGGGTGCAGGGGCTGGTACTCTGCTTCTCACCTCATGCCCCGGCCCCACTTTCTGTCCTCTCCTATCCTCTCAGAGAGCTCCAGGCGATGGAGGCCTTGCAGAACGGCCAGACCACAGTAGAGGGCAGCATAGAGGGCCAGACGGCTGGGGCTGCAAGCCACGCCATGATAGAAAAAATCCTCAGTGAGGAGCCACGGTGGCAAGGTAAAGGTGGCCCCACAAATGGCCATGCTTCCCTCCTGCTAGCTGTGTCCTCTCTCCACTCCTGCCCATAGCTACCCTAAGGATTTGGCTCACCACCACCTACTGCATTCTCTAGCCAGAGCCACCACTTCTTCATCCCAGCTTTCTTCCAACCACAGCCCTTTCGTCTGGGGGCACTTCTGGCAAGTTTCCCCAGACACACCTTGCCCTGCTCTGATCAGTCCAGGTGCTCCCCAACTTCCTCAGGGGGCTTTCCCACAAGCGTACTTAGGTATGTTTATATACACCTGCGCTTGACCCTCCTGAGTTGCCCTGTGTTACCCTGTGAGCCTAGTGAGGGACAGTGTTTTGATTCTCTTGGGTCTCAGTCTTGGTGTTGGCACGTGAGGAGGTGGCCTGAGCTCCTGGACTCCTTCCTAAGTGGCTTCTTCTGCCCTACCTGCCTGACCCTTGCCTCTGACCCCTCTGTGTAGAGACCGCTTATGTGCTGGGGAACTATAAGACGGAGCCATGCAAGAAGCCCCCGAGGTTGTGCCGCCAGGGCTATGCCTGTCCCTACTACCACAACAGCAAGGACCGGCGGCGGAGCCCCCGGAAACACAAATACAGGTCCTTTGGCCCAGGCAGGCCAGTCATGGGAGGGAGGGGTGGGAAGGAATGGATCATGGTGGGGGCTGCTTCTAGTGTGCTCGCAGGGAGGCAGGGAAGCCAGCCCTGGGGATTATAGGGTTGTAGGGCCCAGGTACAAAGGGAGGGGATGGTCAGCATAGCTGAATGACGGGGAGTCCTCTGGGATCCTCCCCTGGCATGAAATGAGGATCTTGGGTCAGATGATTTCTAAGGCCCCTCCAGTTCTGATCCTCAGGGGTGACTGCTGGGGCAAGCCATTGTACGGGAAGTATGGTTTGGCTGTTGTGGGGCTGCAAAGTGCTTGGTGTGAGGACCTGGTGGAAGGGGACAGAATGTGTTCTTGCTGATACAGCCACGCTGCTCCACAGAAGCAGAGTCTAGCTTCTGGCCCCAGTAAGGCTCTCGCTCAGCAGCTCATCTTTTCTCTTTGTGAGCCTGGCCCTGTGAAGCAGGGAGACCAAAGAGGGCCCTGTACAGGCACCTAGTTGGCATTTCCCAGCTCCTACTCTCTCCCTCTCCTATATCCCTCTGACCCCACCATGTAATTGGACCAGGTCATCTCCGTGTCCCAACGTAAAACATGGGGATGAGTGGGGAGACCCTGGCAAGTGTGAGAACGGAGATGCCTGCCAGTACTGTCACACCCGCACGGAGCAGCAGTTCCACCCAGAGGTGGGTGTTGGAGCAGGGGCTGGGGCCCTATGAGTTCTGTGGGTGGCTTAACATGCCCTTTTTGGGAAGCAAGGAAGAAGTAAAGGAAGGCCTGGGCAGATGTGGGCAGAACTGACATTGACACTGTTCTGGAAGAGGCCCCCACCCAGGCAGTGCCTAAAGAAGCCCTGTACCCTAATTTGGTCACTTGCCTGGTTCTGAGCCCATAGTCATTGAGCAGCCCCCTGCTCCCAATTTTGTATCTCCCTGGCCTCCTGACAGGGAAGATATGGACTGGGCATAGTGACCTGGCCATTCTGGGCTTTGTAAAGCACACTCATGGTGCTTACAATCCAGTGACCTCAGGATTTAAAAAATAAGAGAGCCCTTTTTTTGTGTTTCAGATCAGAGTTGATGGTACCTGCAACCTCTCTATTGTATTTTCCCAGCCCACTGGCCCTATGCTGTAGCCTTGGGCCACGTCAGTGATCTAAGATCTGGTATAGGGTATAAAGAGACACATGCTGTCCTGACCTATGGGACCATGGAGGCTAGGACATCTTGAGATAGACATATGGACAGAGGTCACCTTATGTGGGTTACAGATAGCAGGATGGAAAGTTAGACATAGATCCCAACCCAAGGTGCCCCCTGGTGGGTGGGTGCTGCCTGTGATCTTGACTTTCTTAATGCCCAAAGGGGCATTTAGAGGTCATAGCCCTGGACAAGACCCTGAGTGGAGTAACAGCATCGAAAAGATCCCTTGTGAGGGCCAAAGGACTGGTTGAATCTGTGACTCCAGAAGGGAGGGTGTCCTTGGCATGGGGGTGGCCCTATCTGCTTCAGGAGTTTGAATAAGAAGTGAATACATAGAGACTTAGGGAAATGATGTGGAATTGGGAGGAGAAATAGTTACTAAACTCATCCTTTCATGTTGAAGGCCTGCCTGTCCCTCTCTGCCTAAGCTTGACCTGCCTCTGTTCTGCCCTCCAGATCTATAAATCCACCAAGTGCAACGACATGCAGCAGTCAGGCAGCTGTCCCCGAGGACCTTTCTGCGCCTTCGCCCACGTAGAACGTATGCTATTTCCATTGCCCTCTCCACCCTCCTCCCCTCACCCTCTGCTCAGGCTCAGTCAGAGGAGTGACCTCTCATTTGCCAGCCAGCAGCAGGCTCTGTCCTCACTGGAAGTTCCAGTCCCCCCCTGCATATACCCCCTGGAACTGGCCTCAAAGCCCTGGAGCTTCCAAGGTCCTGAGACAGAGAGCAGGACCCTAGTCAGGCACTCACAGGCCCAGGCAGGGTGAGGCACCCTCCCAGAGCCAAGTAGGCAGATCTCAGCAGCCACACCATGCTACATCCATGACCGACATCACTAATAGAACACGGTGTTCCATCCTGCTGAGAGCAGAGCTGTTCCATGAAAATGTACTGCAGCCCTCCTTATGTCATTTTTTTTTTTTTAAAGATTGTATCTATTTATTCATGAGAGAGAAAGAGAGAGGCAGAGACACAGGCAGAGAGAGAAGCAGGCTCTATGCAGGGAGCCCAACGTGGCACTCGATCCCGGGTCTCTAGGATCACGCCCTGGGCCGAAGGTGGTGCTAAACCGCTGAGCCACCCGGGCTGCCCTCCTTATGTCATTTTAGACTTTATAGTAACCATGTATAGTAAGTAACCATGTTAAAAAAGGCTAAATTTTTACAGTATATTTTTAGTTAATTCAGTATAAAATATCATTTCAAAAATAGTATAAAAATCTATATTTTACTTTTTTATCCCCCCAGACTAAGTCTTTGAAATTTGTTGTACACTTGAATTAGGTACAGCACGTTTCAGTTCCAACCAGCCCCTCGTAGCTGCATGTGGCTCATAGCTGCTGTGTCAGACAGCGTGGCTGTCAGTGCTTCCACTGCACTCCAGACCACCACTGCCCATCTCAGAGATGGGGATCGAGTTAAAACCTGTGGCCACCACAAGCCACTGCTCTGATTGTCCTTCACCTCTTTTCAGGGCCAGGCCTTACCTCTGAGATTAGAGTGAAAAGTACACTGAGGGCCCTTAGAGTGGGGAGTGTATTCTTGGCACGGAGGTCATCCCCAGCCAGGGGCAGCTGGGCCACATGGAGGAGTAATTAATGGCTCAGGCTTTGGAGTAGTTCAGATCCCAGGTCTCCTGTTTCCTAGCTCCAACACCTAGGGAGACTAACCTTACCTCTCTGAGCCCCAGTTTCCTTACCAGTAGAATGTAGACTACAATATTTTGTATCTTCTAGTCATTGTGAAGATTCACAGTTAATATAAATTGCCTGGCACAAAGTAAGTGCACAGTATGTAATATTAACAAAAGGAAGGTAGGAGCCTTCCCTTTGTGCACGGGGGGTGCATGCTCTCCTTAGAAAAAGACCCAGATGTGTTTTTGGAGGGATAGAGCTGACACAGGAGCCTGCTGACACCCTGACCCTGTCTCTTGCAGAGCCACCCCTCAGTGACGATCTACAGCCTTCCTCAACCGTGTCAAGCCCCACTCAGCCGGGTCCTGTCTTGTACATGCCATCTGCTGCCGGAGACTCGGTGCCCGTGAGCCCTTCCAGCCCGCATGCCCCTGACCTCAGCACTGTACGTGCCCGTCCAGGGAGTGGGTGGGCTCCAGCTAGCCAGGAGTTCAGTGCCTGCCTCTGAGTCCCCCAGTTCCCTCACAGCCAGTGCTTGGGCCCTCATATTTTGCTTCAGGCCAAAGGGTTCTGCCCTTTCTGCCTCCGGGTTTTTCTGTCAAAATCTGCTTGGGGCGGGTTGGGGAGTAAACCCAGAGCCTGCATTGGTCAGCCTGGGTACAGCTGGTAGAAGGGACACGAGCCTTCTGCCACACACCCCCCCCCCCCCCCCCCCGGTCATTTCCTCATGAGGTTCGGGGTCTCTGCATGGTAGTTGCTGCCCATTGGCAGATGAAAATAGAACTGAGCCCTGTTGAAGACTTTTCCTGAGGAAGGGATGGAGGATGGGCTGTGCCGCAGCCCACATTTTGCACACCAAGCTACTCCCTTTCTTTTCTGCAGCTCCTCTGTAGAAACAGCAATCTAGGAAGCCCATCTAATCTCTGCGGCTCCCCCCCGGGCTCCATCAGGAAGCCCCCAAACCTGGAAGGCATTGTCTTCCCTGGGGAGTCTGGCCTCGCCCCTGGCAGCTATAAGAAGGCTCCTGGCTTTGAGAGGGAAGACCAGGTGGGAGCTGAGTACCTGAAAAATTTTAAATGCCAGGTAAGGGCTGCAAGGGGAACCTCAGTGAGGTTAGCCTTCTCCCTGCATGGGACAGGAGGAGCCCTGGAGGGCAATCTTGCCCCAGCTTTGGGGAGGGAACATGATTGGGAGCTAGGAAGCCCTGTCATAGCCTCTTCGACACTAAGCAGAGTGAGTGAGGCTATCCGGATTTTACAAATGAAGACAGGAAGGTTAGCATGGCCAGGCACCTCTGTCACAGAGACTATCTCAGTCTTCTGACGCCATAGCCAGTCTTTTCCCTGCCCTATGCTGCCTTGATGGAGTGACAGGGCCTTGGGGAGCAGGACAGAGAATCTCTAATTGTACTTACCTGAGGCTTGGAGTCCCCAGTGGGGAGAGAACGGCTCCCTTGGTTCCTAGGGTAGGTAAAGGAGTAGGGGTGGAGAGGGAGTCCAGTGTGTGTGTTTGGAGGGGAATCGTGGGACACATGCCTTCAGCCTCAGTGGGCCATGGCAGGTGGGTGGTTTGGGAGGACTCCTGGACTCCCAAGCATCACATTGATTTTTTGCTCCCTGACTTCTCTTTCTCTCAGGCCAAGTTAAAACCCCACTCACTAGAGCCCAGGAGTCAAGAGCAGCCTCTCCTTCAGCCCAAACAGGTATACAGCTCTCAGCCCCCTTCCTTCCCTTCTGGTACTAGCTATGGACAGGATAGGCCCAGAATCTCAGGCTTCAGGGAGTGGGGCCACTGCTTTCCCCACAAACTGAGGGCAGGACTAAAGTGTGGTCCCAGCTCCAAATCCAGAGAGAGTGGGGTCAGGCCCTGGAACCCCTTACCTCCTGGACTCAGTCATCAGTCAAAAAATATATATTTCTTGAGCACCTATACTCTGCTCAGCACTGGACTGACTTCTCCCTTCCCTACTGCAGGACTTCAGGGTGAGTGGGCCCTGCAGCCTGCAAGCCACAGCTCTCCAACTCCAGCCTCTCAACAAGGTGTCAAGAGGGTGGGGTCCTGTCTGGGGATGGGGTTATCTGTATGAGAGCTGGGATGCACCATTTCCCTCTGCCCCTCCTCCCAGCCTCCATCTCCAGCTGCTGGCCATGGCCTCCATAAGCAGGCATCCCATTGCCTCTCCTCCTCTCTCGTTGCAGGACATGCTGGGCATCCTTCCCGTGGGCAGCCCCCTGACCTCAAGCATCTCTTCTAGTATCACCTCCAGCCTGGCAGCTACTCCTCCTAGCCCTGCCGGCACCAGCAGCGTCCCTGGCATGAATGCAAATGCTCTGCCCTTCTATCCCACCAGCGATACGGTAGAGTCAGTCATAGGTAATTAGGCCATTTCTGTTGCCAAGTCCAGGACTGGACCTGTAGTTAGAGAAACTAGGTCTCTGGAGTGAGATTCAAACCAGTGTACTTATCACCTGTCAGTTTATCTTGGGAGAGTCAGAGGGTGGGCACTCTGAGCCCTTTGAGCTAAAGGGAAAATGAGCCCAAAGTGTAGCGCCAGGATTACCCCTTATAGCAAAGTAGCCCTCCAGTTTGCTCTGTTGTGCAAATTAGAAAGAGATCCCTCTTCCTCTGGACAAGTGTAGTCTCATTCCATGGCATAGGTCATTCAGGCCTCACTCATTCTCTCAAGTGAACAACCTGCCCAACTGTCCTCAAGAGTTCCTGGTTATTAGAAGCCACTGTCTCTTTCAGCGGCCATTTATGGGTGCCACTTCGTGCCAGATTGTGTTTTAAGCACTGGGATATTAAGAGATGGAGACAGAGTGTTCCTGCCCTCAGGGAGGGACTTTGTTCCCAATCTCGCAGTCTAGTTCAGCAGAGGGCAGTGGATATTTGTTGAGCACCTACTACGTACACTACCCCCTGAGGGCTGAGAGACTTGCTTTTCCCTAGAGAACTCGGGGATGAGACATGAGCTGTAACAAAAGGAGACAAGATAAGATCTCCATCAGATTCAGAGACCCTGCATTGGGTCCCCCGGAAGTATCAGTGAAGGCTTCGGAAAAGAGAGCCATTTGAGCTGGACTTGGCAAGGCAGACAGTGCAGGGCATCTGTGTTGGCAGAGGAGCAGCCCAACAGGCAGAGGCTTGAGAGCATGGGTCTAGTGGGACTGAGCATGAAGAGGAGGCAGTAGAGGGCAGGTGGGTCCTGGAGGCAAGACCTGGAACCTCAGGTTTGTGTGGTCCCTTGGGAGGCAAGGAGGCTCATACCCCAATCTCTCTATCCTCAGAGTCTGCCTTGGATGACTTGGACCTGAACGAGTTTGGGGTGGCTGCCCTAGAGAAGACTTTCGATAACAGCACGGTGCCCCACCCAGGCAGCATCACAATTGGTACTGGGCAGTGGGCGGGCAGTGCATGAGGGCGGGCTCCTAGGGGTCCAGCCTGGCCGGGGGAGGTGGGTGGTGGTGGTGGTGGTGGTACAGATGAGCTGTCCCCTGCCCCGTGTAGCTTGCCCTGCCCTCACTGGGCCCTCTGGGGCCTCTCTTACAGGTGGCAGTTTGCTGCAGAGCTCTGCACCCGTGAACATCCCTGGCTCCTTGGGCAGTTCTGCTTCCTTCCACTCAGCATCCCCATCCCCTCCTGTCAGCCTGTCCTCACATTTCCTGCAGCAGCCCCAGGGCCACCTGAGCCAGTCGGAAAACACATTTTTGGGGACCTCAGCATCACATGGATCTTTGGGTAAGAGGGGTTTTATGTCTCTGAGATCTGGGGCAAAATCTGGGCTTTTCGAAAGTGCATCTGGCCATAGCCAGATGCAATGCAGAGTAGAAGCTGAAGTAAGGGGCTCATGGCTTAGAGGTGGGTCGGGCTCTCTCTCAGGTTTCCCTTAGCTGGGTAAGCCTAGACAAGCAATTTAGCCTCTCTTAGTTTTCTCTGCTTGAAGTTTGTGTAATGGCAGCATCCTCTTTGTAAGACAGTGGTGAGGCTTAAACGGAGTGACAAGAGTGAAGTGTTGGGCACAGGGGCCAGTGTGTAGTGGCCTCAGGCACAGGGGCCTAGGTGCCAGTTCTTCCTGTCACCTTGAACTCTGCACGGGGGACTCAAAACAGCCAGCTTCACAAGAGGTGAAAGGAAGGATCTGAACAGGCTCAGGGTTGCCCAGCTGTAACTCCAAAGGCTGTTTGCTGTACACAGAGTTAGAATGGTGTGGATTGTGGGTTCCAGAGGGCACATCAAATCCTAGTTAGAAGCAGGGTGTGGAGAGCCACAGGCTCCACCAGCTCAGGCAGGGTACCCTCTCATGGGCGGCCACTGTGAATATTCACTGACGTAACACTTGGGCCCAGCCTGCCACCTCTCAAACAGCAGCTGCTCTGCTTAGTCCATCCCCCAACCAGAAGCTGTTGGGAGGAGGTCAGGAGTAACCTCCCCCCAGGGTTCTGGGGTTCCTGGTCACACTGAGCCTAAGCCTCTGAGCCTTTGACATTCTGACCAGGTTTGGGAGCTCCCTAATCTCACTCGAGATTTCTTAGCATCTTTCCAGTTTTGAAGGTGGCCATTGCCTTTTTATGTTGATTTTTGTCAGCTTCAGATGCTTTCTGTTACATTTGTCTGACTTGCTCATGTTCTGGAAGCGTCTTGACCCTAGACCTTCTTACTGACCCCACATTCATTCCTTCTCTATGTAGTTACTGAGCAGAAGCTTTTAGATACACTGTGAGTTCAACAGGTCCAGCTGGCAGGGAGGGAGGCAGAGGTGCACAGACATTAGAGCATACTTAGGGACTGTCACTCTTGTGTGGAGTCAGAGGCCTGGGTTTGTGATTCAGAATAATAGAGGTCATCTGACCTGGAGATGATCAGGAGAGGAAGTGGCTCTCTTCCAAGAGAGGAAATGCCACCTGAATTGTGGAGGAGAGGTCCATGGGAAGAGCTTGTTGCTGGGATGGTGTTATATTGGTTCTGAATTCCCATCTCTGAGACCGGGCTTGTAGGCTCATAGATAGCGCACATCTCAGGCTCTCCACACAGGATGACGTCTCTCATACTTCAGGTGCACTTGTATTGCTTGGAAGGTTCTGGAATATCCTGGCTGGATTAGTTGGGAAGGGAATGAGAAAGAAATTATTAGAATAATAAGTGTGGGGCAGCAGTTCAGTGCCGCCTTCAGCCCAGGGTGTGATCCTGGAGACCCAGGATCGAGTCCCACATCGGGCTCCCTATGTGGAGCCTGCTTCTCCCACTGCCATGTCTCTGTCTCTCTCTGTGTGTGTCTCATGAATAAATAAGTAAAATATTTAAAAAAAGAAAGACTGAGCAAGTGCATGGTTGGAGGAGCATGCAGCTTAGCTCATCAAAAAGTGTAAGCCCTTGGAGTCAGATATCCTGACTGTATATTGGCTCCACTATTTACTGTTTGTGTGATTTTTTTTTTTTTAAGATTTATTTATTTATTAGAGAGAGAGAGAGCGCATGCATGTGAGTGAGTGTGTGGAGAAGGGGCAGAGGGAGAAACTCAAGCCGCCTGACATAGGGCTCGATTCACATGACCCTGAGATCACGACCTGAGCCAAAACCAAGAGTTGGAACCCCAACCGACTGAGCCACCCAGGCGCCCCTACTGTTTGTGTGATTCTTAGCAACACGTTTTATCTGTTTCCTTAGCATAAAACAAGGGGAATGAACCCAGGGCTCCCTGAACTCCTCTTGTTCCAGCTGTACCTCCATCTGAAGCTCTAGCCTGCATTTTGCCCCTGACTCTCCTCCCAAGCCTTACAGCAGGTGCAAGAAGGTGCTCCTCCCTCTAGGCTGAAAGTTAGCTCATAGTCACAAATTGCTCTCTCTACAGATTGCTTTCCTGCAGTACTTCTGAAGCCCCTGAATCACCCTGTGAGGCAAGTGATGGCAACCTCACTTTTCAGATGAGGATGCTAAGCCTCAGAAGCTAAGTGCCAAATTTAAAAAAAAATATTTTTTGTTAAGATTTATTTATTTATTCATGAGAGAGAGAGGCAGAGACCTAGGCAGAAAGAGAAGCAGGCTTCCTGCAGGAAGTCCAATGGGGGACTTGATCCCCAGATCTGAGCCAAAGGCAGATGCTCAGCCGCTGAGCCACCCAGCCATCCCTAAGTGCCAAATGTTGAGTGGCAGGTCGTGCTTGGGTAGGTCTGATGCATCTTTGGGCCCTACATACCTGGGAGAGGCCCCAGCCTGACATGGCAGAAGCCTTACACAGCTAGCCCCTTGAAGCCGCCAAACAAAAGTGGACAGGACCATGGCCTGGGCCCAGGCCTGAAAGCCCTCCAGAGCTCTCACATTCCTCCCTTTCCTGAGGCAGGTCTGAACGGGATGAATAGCAGCATCTGGGAGCATTTTGCCTCTGGTAGCTTCTCCCCAGGCACTTCCCCTGCCTTCCTGTCAGGGCCAGGGGCTGCTGAGCTGGCCCGGCTGCGGCAAGAGCTCGAAGAAGCTAATGGCACCATCAAGCAGTGGGAGGAGTCCTGGAAGCAAGCTAAGCAGGTACTGGGTCGCCATAGCCACTCGCCTTCCCAGGGTCTGGGTGGCATGCAGCCTGAGCCTGTCTCAGACAGAGCAGGCACAGGGGTGCAAGGGTGGGGGGGTCCTAGAGGACAGAGCAGAAACTCTCACTCTCTTCTCCTGTGGAAACACTCGCTTTGCCAGTCATGACCCTGGGGAGCCTAGTGTCCCCAGCCCAGAATTCCCACTGAGTTGCTTATTTGATTTGGTTCCACAGCACTGCTGGCCTTTCCTCAGAAGCCCTGACTCTCCAGGGCTCCAGGTCCAAGGTTCTAGGTTCTGAGATGGCTCCTCTGGCCAGGTGCAGCCTGGCTGCTCCTGCAGGTGCTGGCCAGCAGCACATGCAGCTCTGCCAGGTGCTGCCCTGCTGTGTTGGGCTCAGCCCTATTCCCTGCCTAGAGAGTCTCTGGCAGGTCCTGAAATCTCTCTTCTCTGCAGGCAGTGTCCGCCTCCTCCCTCCCCAGGCAGCTGACCCAGCTCCCGAGCAGCCCCTGCAGCCACAAGTGGCCCACACAGGCTCCCAGAGAGGCACTTGCAGGGGGGACCGGGGGCAGGGGGCCATCACGATGAGGTGCTGTGTGTTGGGCCCACAGGCTTGTGATGCCTGGAAGAAGGAGGCAGAGGAGGCCGGTGAGCGGGCCAGTGCAGCAGGTGCCGAGTGCGAGCTGGCCCGGGAGCAGCGGGATGCACTGGAGGGTCAGGTTAAGAAGCTACAGGAAGAGCTGGAGCGGCTTCACTCGGGTCCGGACCCGCAGGCCCTACCCACCTTCTCTGACCTGGAGGCCCTCTCGCTCTCTACCCTTTACTCCCTCCAGAAGCAGCTGCGGGCCCACCTGGAGCAAGTGGACAAGGTCAGCCTGGGAGGTTAAGGGAGTGCTGGGTGGGGGTATAGAGTAGCCTCAGCCAGTACTTGGGCTCTGCTGGGTCCATACTGCTCCAGGGACAGCCACCCTCCTGAGAGCCTCTACCTACCTGCTGGACTGACACAAGATCCTGCCCTCCTAGAGGTGGGCATAGTGGAGATGGAGAGGCGTCAGTGCCCCCTGCCCCCCACAGTTCTGGGTTGGGCTGACCCAAGCTGCATCACTAGGCCTGGGCCTTCAGTGGCATCGAAGTGCTTCTCCTCTGAGCTCTGCACATACCAGTAGGCATTCCAGAACAGTTAGGTCCCCAGGGCTACTTTGTCTGCATTCTTAGGTGCCCGGCTGGATGTCTGGGGAGCATGGCACAGTAGAAAGTGCGTTCTTTCCTTCACTGGGCATTTGCAGCCAGGCCCCACTGTTCTCTTTTGGGGACCAAGGGACACTGTTAGATCAAATGAAGCAGGGGCAGAGGCTTTGTGAGAGGAAGAGTCTGTCAGGGTAGGAGCCTGTGGAGTCACCCTGGCCCTCTGTTCTCCCCAGGGGGGCCAGAAGCAGACCTTGAGAGTCTTGAGGGCAACAGCCTGAACTCCAGCTCTCACTTGCTTGCCTGGGTCCTGCGAGCATGCTGCTGAACTCTGTGCCTTAGTTTTCTCATGCCAGGGGGACTGAAGTGAATGTTGAGAGAGCTGCTGGCTCCAGTGCTGGGCCAGGCCAGTGATCACGGTATCCCCTCCCACCGCAGGCCGTGTTCCACATGCAGTCGGTGAAATGCCTTAAGTGTCAGGAGCAGAACCGAGCGGTGCTGCCGTGCCAACACGCCGTGCTGTGTGAGCTCTGTGCCGAGGGCAGCGAGTGCCCCGTCTGCCAGCCCAGCCGGGCCCACACCCTCCAGTCGTGACCCTGCAGGCCCGGCCCCGGCCTGGCTCAGATCTTCTTACCTAGGACTTTTTAAAGTATATATATATATGTATGTATGTATGTATGTATGTATGTATATGTATATGATTCTGTATATGTATACATTTCTGTACGTGTGCAGGTATGCGTGGGCAGCAGTGTGTGAACAGTGTCTGTGTGTATATCTGTACATAGATATAGACACACACTTTAAAACAGACTTACCAAGCACTTTTTAAAAGAAACTATTTTGCAGCCCTCCCCTTGCCCACTCTCTCCTTTTCCATTGCAGAGACAAAGTCCCTTCATTGCCCACCGGCCTTTTGGCAGGGGATGTGTTTCTGTCTCTTTTTAATGTAGGAAAACTAACTAGTTTTAACTTCTTCCTGGGGCCCAAGCAGAAAGCTGGAAGGGGCCAAGGGGAGGGACCCAGCCTTCAGGGCAGGCCCTGTTCACTGCACCTCCCCAGGCCAGGGTGAGAGCCAGGGATGTGGACATCCCGGGAACAGACCTGCTTCCCAGTTGTGAGGCTTGAGGAGGTGGCTGTGCTGGGGTCTAAGCTGGCCTAGCTCCTAGGTTTACCAAATGTATATTTAGTCTGGGGCTGGCAGGCCAAAGCTGCAGAGGCCAGCCCCACTCCCAACCCTGGGCCCTTGAAGCTCCTGGAGGGGGCAAGGCCTGGGTGTTCTACCCCTCAGGTTCCTGAGGCCAGGGGTCCGCCTCAGTCCCCTCCCTCCGGGCCCCCAGAGCAGCCTCCCTGGCCCCAGGACCCCCAACCAGACTGGCACTGCCCTCTTCCTAACCCCCCAGCTGCTGTCAGCTTCCCCCCTTTCCCCTCCCTCCCTCTGGCAGCTAGCAAGGCAATGGGTGGGGAGGAGCTGCAGACTGAGGACCAAGGTGGGGCTTAAGCCCTGCCCTCCTCATGGGAGGGGCTCCGTATGCATTCCTTGGTGCTCTCTGAGTGCAGCTGACGTCCTGCCCTTTGGAGCGGACGCCTGTATACATGTGTGTGCGTGCCTGTCCAATGTATATTGTGTCTTAGCTTCCATTTTAAAAATTGTTCTGTACAGAAAGATGCAGCGGGGGCGGGAGGGCAGAGCAGGTGGAGGGAAGCCACCCTGCTCCCAGCGCTGGGGGTCTGGGGATGGGAGCAAGAGGGCTGTGAAGGGTCTGGCCTGGCCCAGGCTCCCCCTTGGGCTCAGCACGAAAGGGCTTTCAATGAATTAAGTGAAAACTTTTTTTTACAAAAATGCAAAAATCAACAAAGCTCCAAACCTATTGGAAATAAAATATGAACTTACAGTGGTAGCCTGTTTACATGGGGGGTGAGGGAGAATAGGGCTCCAAGTAAGGGCCTCTGAAAGACTTGGGTGAGCCAGCTTGGCCCTCCCAGCCTAGGCCCCAGCCCACCTGGGCCATGGAAAGAGCTTGTGTCCCCACCCAAGCTGTGGCTAGGCGGCTAAAGCCACCTTCAAGCCCCCAGGTGGCTCCAGGCCCCTACACAGAGCTCAAGTGCTCTCTGACTCAGGCCTGCTGGCACCTTTAGTCTTGGACACAGACCTCCTAGGGCTTGGGACTCTGCTGGGACCCATTTACTTGTTTTTCCAAAGTTGTTTCCCAGAGAAACAGACTTACTGCCCTCTCATAAAGGCACTAGAAGGAAGGAGGAAGGTCTCCACCTTTGAGCCACCTCCTTCAGCTGCTCTTACCCGGCTTAATAGGTAGCTGTGAGAAAATGCCCCGAGTGGGCTCTGTATGGGGCTCAGGTTCAGAAACTGAAAGGAGCCTTGGAGATGATCTCGTCTGACGCCTTCCCCTGTCGCACTTGGGCAGGCTCAGAGGGCCAGCTAGAATGACAACCTGGCCTTGGGCTCTGTGACTCTCAATACAGGGGTCACCCCCCCCCCCCCCCCCCGCCAATCCAGGCAAGGCCGGGACCCTGCTCCTTTAAGCCTTAGAACAGCCACTCAGCCTGCACTCCTGGGAGACCCACACTCCTGGTGTTCCCCCCTTGGAGTGCCAGGCAACACCCACAAACTGCCATGCCTAGAAATGTTTGAAGCCCTGCTTGTGCATCAGTTACACACCACCTGCTTTGTAACATGGGGAGATGACGGGGGGGGGGGGGGGGGCAGGCCACAGGTGGGGGCAGCTCAAGGTCTCCCGGGGGCTGAGGAGGCAGTTGGCATGGCCTGATTGTGATCTTCTGGGCCCTGATGCAGGCCAACAGTACAGTTCCTTACAGGACACTGACATGTTTTTGGTTTTTTATTTTTGTTAAGAAAGTTCCTAAGTGGCAGGTACTGTCCCAGGGAGGAGGTGTCCTCAGTAGACATGGCTGGCCAAGCTGTCTTTTCTGCTTCTGCCCCTCCATGCCAGCCGCATTCCCTGCCAGCTTTCACCTCTTCAGAGCCAGAAGGTCCTTGGCTCTAGGCTCCTTAGCCAGGGTACTGGCAGCTGCCCCAGGAGAGGAGCCAGGCTCCCTTCATTAGAGCTGCCGCCCTCCCCACCAGGGCAGCTGTAGCCTCGTCTTTGGCAGGGTCCCCTCCCTCCCCCAGGAGGCTTTGTGCTGTAGCCCTAGCCCCAGTGAACCAAGGTAGGGGTGCTAAAGGATAGGCCCAAGGGAGCCGAGCCCCCACCCCAGTGACTGGAATAGATATGCCGGAAACAGATGGCTGAGAGGTCTCTGCCAGAGCAGCTTCTAGAGGGAAGCAGGGGTGAGAGCTGCAGACAGCTGCCCCCTCCACCTGGTGCTGGGGTTTGGTAGAGAATGCTGAGGGCAGAAAGGAGGGAATATAAATACTAATGGGGCCCCTGCACCAGCACCACGGGCCCCTGCTCTGGCAGGAGGGCCAGAGATGATCTTTGTGCTGGGCCTTCCACACACTGGGGTTCCCCAGACTTGTGGGGTCCTTCTGGGCTACGCTATGGTGGAGAGAACCCAGAGCTCTCAGGAAAGCCCGTCCCTACTGGGCACCCAACCCCAACCCCATCTTTAACCTCCACTGCTACCGCCCTGGCCTTGGGGCATGCTGGGAGGCCTGCTTGGCTCGCTGCCGCCGCAGCCTCACAAACACCTGGGCCTCCCGATCACCCTTTCGGCTCTCCAACAGCTGCAGGATGGGATCCCCTGTGAAGAGAGGCGTGTTGGGGGGTCAGGCTGCAGCAGGAGGAGACAGTGCCCCATTCTCCAGCCATCCTGGAAACTGGAAACGAGTGGACACACACCAGCCAAGCTCACAAGACAGCCTGACGGTTAAGACAAGACACCTCACTGTCTTTGGCATGACTGCTCTGGCACAGACACTGACCCCATTTGCACTGGAAGAGGCTGAGGCGCATCTCAGGTTGCAACCATTACCTAGACCTGAGACTAGCTAGTTAACCTCATTGTGCCTCAGTTTACTCATCTGTAAGATAGGAATAATAGTACCTGCCATGGTTGGTGGTTGTAGGATTGGGAGTTAACGTGTCAAGTGTTTAAGAGTGGCCTTGGATAAGTACTCAGACATGTGACCTATTATTATCCGGCCCAGAGAATGTTTGGCCTGTGCCCCCCAGGCGGAGACCCAGTCTCTCCCCAGGTAAACTGGTGACCTGCCCCCCACTGAAGAGAGCCACACCACACATGGCCTAACAAATTTCACTGGTCTCTGCATTAGACTGAGATCTACTCAGCAACACAAGCCACCACACTGACTCCACTGGCTTCTGCATCCAAGAAGGGATTTCTCTGATCTCAACTTCATTCACTTCCCTAGGGGCCACCGGCTTTCGTGGGCTGCCCCTTCCCTGCACCCCAGTGCTGGGCCAGGCCCTGCACCCGAAGCCCCACTGCCCTGGGGCTCAGGCCTACCGTTGAGTGCGGGGTAGGTGAGGGGCAGGCGGATCTGAGGCACCTCGCCAGGCTCCTTGGTCCCAGTCAGGCCTGGCACCGAGCATAGGGGCAGAAAGGCCTCCCCTTCCAAGTCGTCAGCCCCCAGCGTGTCATGGTCCAGCACCGTGAGCAGGAGGCACGCTCCGTCCTTCTGGCACGGCTCAGCAGGCACCAGGCTGAGGGGGACAGAGTGGGGCTCAGCTGCCTGCCCCCTACATGGTCACTGTCACCCACCCCCATGCACGGTTCACTGCTGGTCCTAGAGGACGGGCCACGGCTGATGGCAGGTGGGGATTAGGATCGCCGTCAGTGCTCAGTGGGCATGTGCTACGTCGGACGCCTCCTCTGACTGGCCTGCTACTTTAAACCAAGACCCTCCTGTCTTGGGGAACAGAGGACCTCGGGAACAGGCTCGTTCCTGGAAGCAAGCCTCTAAGTCCTACAGGTGGACTTCCTGTCCCCGGTCCTACTCCTCCTCCTGGGTCCCTGCAAGCCCCTGTTCCAGGTGCCCCTTGGCCTCAGGTGGGAGGAGCAGGTCTGAAGGAAGTCCAGGGCTGGGGAAGGGTGGCAAGGGTAGGCACCCACTCACAATTCAAACGTCTCATCAAACAGAGGGTGAAGCTCCTTCTTGTGCCTCTGGGTCTCCCGGGGGGCCAGCTCGGGGAACTCGTGCCTGGGCTCCAAGGTCAGCTGGACGAAGGGGTCGCTGGAGCCTGGCAAGTGGGCAGGTGACGGGGCCAAGGCTCTCCCAGCTCCCGGCCCCTAGTTCCCGGCGCCTGCGGCTGTGCCCTGCTGGCAGCACCGCCCCCTCCTGGCAGCGTGAGGGAAGCGCAGCCTGCGCTCCAGGGAGGGGGCGGCCTGCACTCACCATTGGAGTCCAGGGGCAGCAGGCTGGAGGCGCTGAGCAGTTCCACCCGCAGCTTCTGCTCCGAGGCGCGGTAGGAGGCCTTGACCGTGACAGCCCCCAGCTCCTCGGAGGCGGTTTCTGCCTGCGGGGGGTGGGGGGCGCACGTGGGCAGTGTGGGGCAGGGTGGGGGGCTCCAGGGGCGCCCGGAGTGACTGCGGGGAAGGGGCCTCACCTGCTGCTGGATGCGGCTGCAGTAGTACTTCTGGATGAGCTCCCGGCTGGAAGCTGCCTGCAGCTCCAGGTCCCTCTGCAGAGCCTGCGAACAGGCATAGCCGAGCAGTCCCGCGAACTGCCGTTCTCCACCGCAGCCCGGGGCCGCCCTTCCCCTTCGGGAACACGCAGCCCAGAGGGTTTGATTCAGCCAACAGCAATTTGATACAGAAAGCACCGGGTGCCCCGGATGCTCACCTGGGGAACGCACCCTCAGGACGGCAGGCCTGCCCCGGCACGGACGCGATGGCCCTCGAGGGTGGCCACCCTTACCATGGCACGGCCACCCCCTCACCGTGCCTGAAGAGCCTTATGTTTGGTTTAATGCTCTGCCGTTGCTGTCTTTAAATTTTTAATAATTTTTGGAAAAGGGGCCCACATTTTCTTTTTGTGCTGGGCCCTGTAAATTATGTAGCTAATACGGGACACAGGACACAGAAAGGCGGGCTCCCCCCACCCCACCAGCTCACCAAAGACCCCCACCTGGAAGGTGACTGTGTGCAGCGCCGCAGGTGGCAGGCCGCAGCCCTCCGCATAGAAGCAGATCTCCAGATTCTAGGGGATGAGACATCCAAGGTGACCCCACCGGGGTTATTATTTGTCATCTCCCACTAGGGTTTTTATTTGTTGTCACTGCTCTTATTACCTGCAACGCAATCTTCAGTCTGCTAGAGGCAAGGGGGCAGCTCCGCTGGGAGGCAGCCACATCCACCAGCACGGTGAGCGTGTGGGTCCAGAGCAGGGTCAGAAGGCTGGGGTGAGGGCAGAGGGATGCCAGTCACAGGACAGGAGGATGGAAGAGGAGGAAGCAGAGACACTCCTGAGAAAGGGGCCCAGCCCCACCCCCAGGTCCTCCCTACCCCACCCTCCACTTCCACCTGTTACTCAGGTAAGGCTGGGACCAGGGCTGTAGGCAGGAGTGTAGGGAGGGAGGGCTGGTCTCCTGAAGGAAGCAGGACAAGGAGGGGGGCAGATGGGGCCAGTCCCAAGCAATGTGTCTCACAACCTAGCAAAGAATCTTCCTCAGTAGGATTATCAAACCCCAACAAACAAGGTGCGGTGGGGAGGCTGGTCCCCCAGTGACCGAATCCTGATTCAATATGGGATTGGCCAGAAGGAATAGGATTTCAACATGGATAAGCACCTACTCTCCTGGGGAGAAAAAGGTAGCGACCTACTACCTGAAATAACTGAAATTTCACATGTCAAAGTAGAGTCAGGCAGTTAAGTACAAAAAGAAAAAAAAACAGCTGAATTGTGTAAGTAAGAATAAGGAAGGTCATTCGAAAGGTAGTTCATGTGTTCAGCATATCTGAGTGCTGATTACGCACCAGGCAATATTCTAACGCCTTTTGAGACAGCAGTGAGTCGAGTCCCTATAATGGAGGTTTAACTGTGTTAGCTGAACAAACGGCATGTTGTGGCCTGAGAAATAAGGACGCTGGGCTCCCTCGGGCCCCGCTGCGCCCCTGGGAGTGGACCTCCAGGGGGAGGGGCAGCAGCCTCAGAGCCCAGATCCCCGGGGAGGACCCACGGTCATCATTCTGCCGCTTGTCACCGACCACTTCCTTTGCACAGGCGCTGGGCTCGGCACCCCATGTGACTCACTTGGTCCTCGTAAGAGGTCAGAACAATGATCATCTGCATGGAAAACTTGAGTAATCTGCTCCATCGGCCCACCGAGCAGCAGCAAAGCTACAGTCTGAATCCAGGTGGGCCAAAGCCCACACCTTTGAGTTCTAGTCCTGCGCCCGGTGTGCTGGGCCCCTGCTTTAAGAGAGAGCCTAACTAGAAGTTCCTTTGGGTCCTGAGACAGGAACACCAGTGGCCTGTGATGTTAGGAGAGTAGAACTGCAGTCGGCAAAGCCCCACAGATAGCCCAGGGCTAAGGGAGAAAGGATTGGCAGCTTTCTGCTCAGCCTAAAGGGAAATGGGCAGGTGTGTGAGGTAGTGAGCTCCCCGTCCCTAGGAGTGAGCATTTAAGCAGAGGCCGGTTGCCTCCTCCCCTGAAAATGGATGCTGAGGCCGGGAAGGAGGGGCAGGTGGAAGGGAAGGGCGCCACAGGGCAGGAGGCTGCTGCAGACCTGCTGAAGTTCTCCTGCACCAAGTTGGTATTCATGTAGCAGAGCTTCACCTCCAGAAACTTCATCAGAGGCAGAATGGCCTGCGGAGAGCGGTGGGCGGCAGTCTGGCTCTGGCCCCTTCCCATGGCCCCACCCGGAAGAGGAGACAGGGCCGGAGCTTTTGCCTGCTCCCTTCAGAACGTGTGCCAGAGCTGAGCCCTGCCTGTGGTCGGCCCCGGCCTCCCGGCTCCTCCGTAGCCCCCACTGCCAGGCCCCTGCTGTGCGCCCCCCTAGAAATCCTCAGGGCTCCTCTCTGGCTCCCTTTAGGTCTCGTCTCAGCGGTCACCCTCCGGGGAAGGCCTTCGCTAGCCACTATCTAAAACTATCTTAAAAAAAAAACTACAGGGATGCCTGGGTGACTCAGTGATTGAGCGTCTTCCTTCGGCTCAGGGCGTGATCCCGGTTAGGGGTTCGAGTCCCACATCGGGTTCTCTGTGAGGAGCCTGCTTCTCTCTCTGTCTATGTCTCTGCCTCTCTCTCTCTGTGTCTCTCGTGAATAAATAAATAAATAAATCTTAAAAAAAATACAATAGATACAAATATTTTCATTTTCTCTGGTTCTTACTACCTAGCATGCGCCTGGGCGCACACACAGGTGGAGTGGTCCTCACGCTATGGTTCTAGCTCTCCGCCTCCCCTGCCAGCACGTAAGCTCTAGGAAGGCAGGGGGTTCTGTGAGTTTCGCTGGTTGATCCATACACCCCAGGCCAAGCCCTCCCCCACCGCAGTCCCTTCGGCTGCTGGGAGAGCCAGGGGAATGGCCCACGCTGCCCCCTTGCGTCCAAGGAGGAAACTGAGGTTCAGGAGGGGACATTTCCTGCTGAGTCTGGGAGACTTATCTCTGCCACCCTAAGCCCCTTTGGCAAAAGTGAGCAGGGAGGGCCACTCACATCCTCAGGCAGGACAGACTCCTTGACGTCCACGAGTTTCTGGATGTGCTTGGCAATGCCCGCCTCCAGCTGGGGACACAAAACAGTGTGGGGGATGGCCAGGGCATGAGTCCCAGGGACAGGGTGAGGTCACCTGGAGGCTGATTTAGGTTCAGGAAGGGGCAGGGGCTGGACATCAGCCCAGGTCCTGCTGAGGATGCTTCAGACCGAAGATGGGGGGCAGGGGGAGGTCACTGTGAATTGCACAAGGTACCTGCTTAGCCAGAGTGCGGACGCCAGTGCGGATCTCATGGCCCAGCCCAGCCAGCGCGCCCTGCAGCTGGGCGTGCAGCGTGTTCTGCAGCTGCCCCTGCTCCAGCACAGCCCCTACTCGCTGCTCCACGGCCTCCCACGCCAGCTGGGTGGGCAGCCTGCCGATCACCAGCCGCAGCTGCTCCATGTCATTCACCACCACGCACAGCTGAAGGCAGGCATGGGCACAGGGACGCAGAGTGTCATGAGCTTGCCGGGACTGGCCCTCCCTGTGCCCACTCAGGCCCAACATCCAGGTCTGGCCCTTACCATGTTGGCGGCCTGGCCCTGGTCCTTCTGGCCTGCGGAGAGCTCACGGGCCCGGGCCTTTATAAGGCTGCAGTACACCAGAGCCAGCCGGCAGGTATCCTGGGGTGGGGAGAGGATGATCAAGGTGGGGGGAGCCCCAGGGGAGGCTGATGCGGGGAGCCACGGAAATCTCAGTGACTTGGGGGTTTAAGACCTAGGCCTTTGGAGGTTGCTAGGGCAAGAGCTTGGGAGAAAAAGGGTAAGTCAAATGAAGCTGTCCTGGAAAGGTGGGGGAAGACCCATGAAGACCCTGCACCTCCACAAACTTGACAGTGATCATGAAGGCCTCCTCCGGGTCGGGCCAGTCCAGCTGCCGGGCAGTGTGGCTGATCTGGGCGAAGCAGGTGGACAGGTCCACGGCTGACGTGCTGTGCTTGGTCAGCTCACCCAGGGGCACCAGCTAGGGCATGGGGGAGCATGCGGATAGGAGGCCTCAGGGCTTGCCAATTAGTCTCCTCCCTCCCCAACTTCCTTCCGCAGGCATTCAGAGCTACCACCAGCAAGTGGGGGTGGGCAGGGGACTCAAGGGGTACACGCAAGGCTCCACCCAGCCCCCCAGGCTGCAAAGATCAGAGTCTGTAAAGGAAAGCCACAGTCTAAACCAAGGATATCAGGAGGCAGTGTTTTACACACAACGGGCCTCAAGGGCTGGTCACCAGCATTGGTGAGTCCTAGAGGTGCAAACAGAGCCCCGAACCCCGCCCCGTCTCAGGCCCCGCCCCCACCTCGTCCATCTGCACGGCGCGCTGCACCCTCGCCAAGGCCACATTGTAAGTCTTCTGCAACCAGGAGGGGATGGCGGGCTGGAACCAGCGGTGAAAGCCATCCAGGGCCTGGACACCATCTCTGGAGAGAGTGGGGGCTCAGCCTGGGGGGTGCCGGGGCCAGCACAGACCCTCCGTGCCCCCTTCTCTCGAGCTGAAGGCCCACTGCCCACCTCTCTGCGGGGGCCGGACCCAGCTGGCAGAGCTCCTTGAGGCTGACATAGAGCTGGAATAGACTCTCGCCCATCTCTGGGGACACAGGGTTGCCCGCCACCACCGCCGTGTGGTCCTGCACCCTCTTGGCCACCTGCAGGGGGAAGGCGTGGGGACAGGGTTCCAGAGCCAGGGGAGAGGGCAAAGGCCCAGGGAGAGACTCACCAGCCACTGCAGCTCCAGGAAAGCCATGGAGAAGAGGTCGACCTTGAGGGTACTGGAAGGAAGGCAACGGGTGTGACCTGGTGGCCCACACAGGGGTCCTTCTGGTCCCGTTCTGAGCCCCTGCCGTGACCTCCCAACCCTGCCACCTGCTCACTTCTGGAAGATCTTGTTCCATGTGTGCTGGCACTGGCGTAGGTCGACTATGATGTCCTGCACCAGGCTCAGCAGGGCCTGGCCTGCCTCCAGCATGCCCTGGCAGGGACAGAGGGGCACTGAGCAGGGCTGCAGGGAGCAAGCACCCCGCCCCCCGTGCTGCCCAAGCCCCCTCACCTGCACCATGGGCTGGTGGTGCTGCTGCTTCAGGTGGAACCACTCGACGGTGCCAGTCTGCAGGCAGAGGGGCGTGAGCAGGGAGCGCTGCCAGGCTCAGGCACCTGCCCTCCTCGTCCCCCCCCCACCCCTGGGTGAGTCCCGTACCTTCAGCGCTTCGGTCACCAGGTGGGGCAGTGGGGCGCTGTCCTGGCACAGTTCTCCAAAGGCCTTCATCTTGCACATCTGTACGAGGACCCTGTGGAGACAGACAGCTGTGTCCAGGATGCCTCTACTCCTGGCCCTGGCAGGTGCCCCGGTTGTTCCCTGACCCCACCGAGGAAGGGGGAGGGCTAGTCGCCAACCTGAGAAGAGACTGCAGCCGGGCTGGGGAGTCGGACACAGACAGGGGGAAAACAGACCGGAACCTCCGGATGAGGGAGAGGCCGTAGGCCAGCAGGTTGCTGAACGAGGTGGCCAGCTCCTCCAGCTGCGGGCCGGACAGAGTGGGGAGCAGCGTGAGGGGCCCCGCGCGGCCTTCCTGCTCCCCGAGCCCCGCCCGCCCAACACCGCTCCTCACTCCGCAGCCCGCTGCCCACCTGTTCCGCCTTGAGCCGGCCCTGGATCCACTGGTACTCGATGCTGGTGATGGGGTGCAGGAGGCAGCTGCTCGGGAACTCCAGGCTCTGGTACAGACGACTGTAGGCCAGCCACTGCCTGCGGCACACGGGGGGCCCTCAGCCCAGCCCGGTGGGGCCTCTCCCTTCCCGCTAGCTCACCGGTCCTGGGGGGGACAGCAAGACGCCCCGCCCCGCAGGCCGCCCGTGGACCCCCATCACCCTCGTCAAGGTGCTTTTCAGACATGTAAATGAATCATCTACCTCTCAAATTGGGGGATATTTGTGATTTGAAAATTTAGGATTTCTTGCTCCTTTTGAAAAATCAGATGTGCAGACTGGAGCCTTCAAGCGCACGGGCAAACATCCACTGGGACTCCCCTTTAGACAGTTCAGGGGACATTTGAAGATGGTGACGACCAAGAGGAGATGAGACCCGAGTGGGACCATGACGGAGGACGGGGGAGAGAGCAGCCTGGCTGCCCCTGGCACATGGCAGTGGGCCCTCACTGTGGGTACCTGCTCCTGCGTCCAGCACTTCCCCCTCCCCCCAACAATCTGGGGACACCCACCTGCCCATGGTCCTACAGGCCTCGTCCTCCCAGCCTCTGTCCACCCCCCACTCAATGCCAAGTGTCAGCCGTGGCCCAGGGCAGCGTCTGCTCTCATTCCACCTGGTATGACCCCAGCTGTGTGCCCCTCACCTGAGACACATCCCCACAACCTATTACAGCCCTGGGGACATGACGGGCCCTCGACACAGGTTTGCTAATGCGGCACACTAATCTGTTGACCCCACAGCAATGGAGCTGAGGAGGAAGGCTGCCGTCTGGTCTGCGGCAGGGGTAGCAAGTTCAGAGGCACAGGAGGTCTCAGAGGGTGTCGGGGGGGGCCTCTGAGCCCATGGCAGCTGTGAGGGGCTGGGGAGGCCATGCGCTCTGCCGTGACCAGCTGCAGCCCAGCAAAACGACAGCGCTTAGGGTACACGGGAAGCTGGGGGTGCGAGTCTGTATGGACAATCTCCAGATTTTTAAAAGTTGGCAACTGACTCAAAACTTAAAACACACAGTTAGGGCCAAACAGAAATCTCTCAAGGGTTAGGGGGTTTGGCGTGCCAGCTTCTAGGAGGACAGGCAGGGAGGGAGAGGCTAGAGCCCCCCCAAACCCCCCACGACCCAGGCAACCCTCCCAGGGGCACTCACGCCATGGACTGGTGGAAGTCGGACAGGTCCTTCTGCGTTGCGTGGAGAAAGAGGATGGTGGCAGCCTGGGGACTCAGCGACCCATCCCAGGAGGTACTCCCTGCCTGAGGGGGCAGGAAGAAGGGTGTCAGGACCTGGCAGGCAGGCCCTGTGCCCCCTCCCCACCCCCCAGCCCTGGGAGGCCAGTACCTGGTGCTGGGTGACCTCATGGGACACAAGCTGCTGGAGCAGGTGAAGATGCACCGAGTAGCTGGGCTGGGAGCGGCTGGCCACAGTGGCTCTCTGTGACAGGGCCAGCGTGGCCGTGAGGAGACGACCCCATCCCCGGCATGGCCCATCCACCTGGCCCAGGCAGGCCGCTGGAAGACCCCTGGTCCTGGGCCCAGGCCTACCCGCTTGTGGATGAGCTGGAACTGGAGGTGGCACTGGCCCCGGTCTGGGTAGGTTTCCGTGCGCGGCTCCAGAGGGTACCACTGATCCTCCCGGCAGCGCAGATCCTGGCAGGCCAGGAGGGCAGAGAGGCAATGGGAGGCAGACCCCAGGCTCTGCTTGGTGTGGACCCAAAACCCCTCCCTTGAGCCCCTCACGAACCCGTTTCCTGACCCCACTCACCTGTAGCCTCACAACCACATTCCCCAGAAAATCGTCCTGGCCTTTGTCCTTCCGCGCCTCCTTAAAGATCCTGTTCAGGGCAGGGGCCGTGAGACGGATGGGGCAAGGCACGGGGGTCAGGCTGGGGTCTGTCCCCTTCCCACGGCCCTGGGGCCTGGCCAGAGCCTGCAGCCCAGCAAGCGACCCGCAGGCATGGGAAGGGCAGGAAGCGCCCACGTTCACCTCCGCAGCCCATGCAGGTCTGTGAGCTCCCCGAGCTTCTGTCTGACGGACTCCACGGTGTCCAGGTCCCTGGGGGCGTGGGGGGGCAAGGTTGGAGCAGGAGATGGAGAGGGGGTCCTGGGCGCCCTCGGCGGGGGAGGATCTGCCAGGCTCCGCTCCCCCCTTCTCTCTCTGGCCCCAACGGGTAGGGCAGGCCCCTCACCACATGTCCAGATGGAAGCTCGAGTTGCTTATGTTCTCAAACTCCCTACAGGGAGAAAAGGACGTGGCTGTGACCAGAGCCTGTCCCCTGTCCCCCAAAGCTCCCGCCCCCACTAATCCACTGTCCAGTCTGAGCCCCTCCTTGCAAACTCCCCTCCCTCCCCTTAGGTAAGGCTTGGGCCCACCGCCCACCATCAACCCAGCCGTGCCCAACCCTCCACCGCCTGCCAGCACAGGGTGTTTGTGCCACGGCTCTGTCCCGTCTGGCCTCCTCTGTGTCCCTGGCCTAGTGAGCAGGCCCCTCCTCCGGTCCCCTGAGCCAGGAAGTCCCGTTGAGCTCATGGAAGGGACAGGGGCTGGGGCAAGGGCCACGTACAGAATGAAGGTCTCCTCCCAGACGGGGTTGAGGGTCTGGGTGATGACCTGGGTGCGGTGGGTCTGCTCCTCGGGGATCGTGTGCCTCACCACAGCCTTCTGCCGATGCCGGGACCCAGGGCTGCCCTCTGGCGCACCCACCCCCTGCTCAATTCCCAGCAGGCAGTAGGGGTCACTGAATCCTGAGGAGGAGGGGAAGGACAAGCCTCAGGGTGTAGGCTGGGCTCCCTCATCACCCCAGTCTCAGGGGCAGAGACCCTCCCCAACCCAGACTCGAAGGGCCTGGGACCAGCTGCACCAGGGTGAGCCCCAGGGGACATCTGGGAGATGGGAGTCCCAGCTGAATTCTGGACAGACTAACGGAGGGAAGGAGGACTGGGAAGAAGGCTCTCGGGGCCCCTGCCCCCCCATACTCACCACTGACATCTTTGCCCAGAATGCCCTTGGCTTGTTTCACTGTTGCCTTCAGACAAAATATTGGCTTCTAGAAGGATGGAAGGGTCAACCTGAGTCCCAGAGGGAGCTGGGCTTCTCAGCCCCTGTCCTAGCCTAGGATGGTCCCGGACCAGGGTTACCTCAAGTTTCTGGACCTGCTGCAGCATCTGCTGGTGCTCCTCGGGTCCCATATGGAAGGCCTGGGGGGTAGGAGTAGAGAAGCTGGGGGCACAGGGCAGGGGTGACTGGGCGGGCAAGAGAGAGAGGACTCCCGGGTCCGGGCTGCAGGACGGCGGGCGGAGGGCGGGCTGGACTCACCTCCTGCAGGTACTGCAGCAGCTCGGAGGCCTCCCGCACATGGTTGGGCTCAGGCTGCCCCAGGCGGTGCAGGATGGTGTAGAGAGTTTCCTCATAGAGCAGGGCCCGCTGAGACACAGCAGGAGCAGGGTCACCTCAGGAAGCCCTGTCTGCCCACAGCAAGGGGAGCCCCACTGGCCACCCCAGCACCAACACTGCACACCCAAAGCTGGGACGAGGCGCCCGCAATGTGCAGGGGGTGCAGGGTTTAAGACCCGGATGTGCCCCCCCCGCTGCTGCTGCCATCAGCCTTGGCCAGTAGCCCAGGAGTGTGTCCCTGTGCCCCCCCGCCGCTCCCATTCTTACCTCCTCCGGGGAGAGGTGATGGGATGGCGGCTCGATCTGGGGAGAAAGGTGAAAAGACAAGGTGTCCCCGAGGCCTGGAGCAGGCCTCAGGCCGCAGAAACGGCTCCTCACGGAGCAGGCCACGCCGGGGCGCGGGGCCCCCTACTTCCCGGCCCCCCAGCCCCCAGTGCTGCGCACCTGTTCCCACAGCAGGCCTCCTGGGAGTCCAGCCCCCGGGCCGCCTTGCCCGTGCCCTGGCCCGCCGTGGCTGAGGTCCATGGGCGCTCAGCGGCCCCAGCAGCCTGAGCTCTCGACACCCGCGGCCCCAACCTCCCTTCCTTCCCCAGAGGAAGCAGCGCTGCTTATCGGGCCGCCACGCTCCGCACCCCAGCGGAAGTGAGGCCCAGCAGTGGAGGTGGGAGACGGGGGGTCATGCCAAGCCGGCCTGGGGGCTGCTCGGCCGACCCCAGGCAGCGCAGCGGCGGGGACACTCGCAGGCTGATGGAGCCAGCGCCCCTGGGGCCGGAAGACCGGAGGGCAGGAGGCCCCTCCACAGGGGGCTCAGAGAGGCTGGGACCCCAGCCCTGAGACCCCGAAGGGCCCCGAGCTCACGTGGCCGACCTCGGCCTGCCAGCCAGGAGGCCCTGCCGGGAGCGGCCCGGGTCCTCCAGCCCAGCGCGCCCCGAGCCGCGGAGCCGCGCAGCCCCACCCTGGCCGCTCTCTCCTCGCCGAGGTCACTCCTACCTCCTGAGCGGGTCGGCCCAGGGGATCCTGCAGATCTCTGACCCTGCGGCGCCTTATCTTGATGGCCTGGCGTAAGAGGGGAGGGCGCCGCTGGGGGTGGGAGAGGAGTGTCGCCATGGTGGCCGCTCTGCCCTGCCCTGCCCTGCCCTGCCGGAGCTGCCTCGGGGGAAGATAGCGAAGCCACAGGATTATGCAAAGAGCACCGGTGCCACCCTGCGCCGGCGAGGGGTGGGGGCGGGCAGGTGGGGGGTTCCGGTCAGGGTTTCACCACCCCGAGGCCTGCACCTTCCTCCCTCCCTGGCTGGGATCCTGGGAGGAACTAAACCGGGCTGGAGGCAGGTGGACACAGTGGGCGGGCCCGGCCCCTCCACACCCTCCCCCAGAGGCCCGGGGTGGGGTGGGGTGTGTGTGGGGGGTGTCTGGTGCTCCCCAGCAGGGGGCGTCAGGGCCAGCCGGGCTGCCACCCTGCCCCATTGTGTGCACCCAGCTGGGCCAGGGACTGAGGGGGCCGCCCTGGGTGTGTGTGGGGCCTCTCACCCAGACTTCCCTGAATGGACCCCAGACCTAGGATGGAGGTGGGCAGGGCACAGGGTGGGGCTCCAGAGAGGCATCTCCCTAGCAGGCAGCCGGCTGCTCAGCCGGCTCCACCCCACGGGTGACATTCCACCAAGGTGACGGGGCCAAGCCACGCTGGGCTGGGTGGAGCCGGCCCCGCGGCCCCCGCCCCCACAAGGACGGTCAGGAGGTGCTCCCTTCAAGTGCCCTTGTAGGGGGCTGGCCAAGGCCAAGGGCTCCTGGGAGGGGCTGGCAGCCAGGACAGGAGAGGGACCCAGTCCAGCGCTTTCTCAGAGCCCCAGGCCCACTGAGGCCAGGCCCAGGCTCTCCTTCAGGCCAGGGCCCAGGGAGTGCAGGCCTGGGCATGGGCTCTGGCGGTTTCGTGGAGGTTCACAGGAGCAGCCACGCGCTGGAGGGACTGCCTGGCACGTTCCTCCTGCAGACACTGGGCCAGGGCCGCTCTTCCCCGGGGTGGGGAGCACAGCAGCCCAGCAGCCCGGCGCCTGCCTCCAGGGTCTCCCGCCCAGGGCAGCTGGTTGCTGCTGCCGCCCAGGCTCCAGGGGACCCCATGGGTGGGCCAAACTGCTGAGTCATCAGCACAGACTAGAGCCACGAGCCGCGGGAGGCCTTAGTGTGGGAACCAGGGGCCTCTCCAGCTCCTCCATTTGTCCCTAAGGGGCCCCCCTCAGGGCCCTTAGCAGTGAGACCTTTTTCCCCAGAGTTCACATTGGTCACCACACAGAGGCAAAAAGGGTCCAGTCACTTCGTTTTTACTACTTCACATTTTCAGCAAACAAATAAAGGTGCAAACAGGGTTTATTTCACATTAATATATTAACTGTTTTTTTTTTTTTTTTTTTTCAAATAAATAGGGAATTCTCTTTTAAATAACCATCTCCTCCCTTCTCGGCCAGTCCAGAAGCAAATGAAAGCAAATTTTAGTGCATCCAGGGGGCATATCACCAATTATGCATGAAGCTTAAATGGACAAGGGCAGGGGGAGGGGCTGGTGAGGAGGTCACGGACAGCACACACAGGCTCAGGCCAGGCCCCAGGGGTCAGCACCCAGCAGCCCCAACACAGCATGATGGAATGAACATGCATTCTCCAGTTCCAGTCTGAGAAGCCCCTTCTAGAGGGAGAAGAGAGAAGGCCAAGGGAAACAAAAACCAAAAATGGAGGGAAGCAGTGGGCTCCCTCCCCATCACAGCAGTCTGGCTGGATGCCGCCCACCTTCTAGAAGCTCAAGTTAAAGCTCCAAAAGTCAAAGTGGTGGCAACAGAGGACCAAGGACAGAACAGGGAGGGGAAGGTGAGTGTGACCGGGCTGGAAGCTGGCTGGGATTGGAATGTGGGCCGAGAGTCCGATGAGAACGTGGCCTTCCACAGGTAGGTACAGACCAGAGTGGAGGGAAGGTGAGAGGGGCCCCACAGGGCCCCCAGGAAGACACAAGGCTGGTCTGAGGGAGTTCACAAGGCTGAGTATAAAGTGGATTCCAAAACGAGGGAGCTGGACTGTGGTAGAGGAGGTGGCCAGAGAGTCCCTCCGTGGGCAGAAGCTACTAGAGCAGGACAGGAACGAGGTGGATGCCTGCGCTCCTGAGCAGAGCCCCGGAGATGGTGAGAGGAGAGCGCATCCGAGCGGCACCCTGGGCTCTGAGCTTGAAAAGCGGGAGGCACGGCTCCCAAGTCAAGGGGTGCCCCCCCTTCCCTCAACACCAGTCTCTGGGAAGTATTTTATAATCAGACCTGGAGGAAGAACAGGGCCCCATTCCATCACCCTTCTAGCCCCAGTGTCAGCCCCCAGGAGAAGGGAAGGGGAGAGTGATGAGGGGTGGGAGGCAGGGGCGGGAGGGGTCTACTGCGTCTTCTTATCTTCTGGGGGGTAGTAGGGAGGTGGTGGAGGCTGGTTCTGAGGAAGGAAAAAAGATCCCATTAGAAGGTTCACGACAAGACAAGGTCTCCCTGTCCCAAACCCCTGAGAGCTGTTGGCCCGCCCCCGGCCCGGCTCACCGTGGGCATGTAGACATTGTGTGGGTTGCCCGGGTTGTAATAGGCGCTGGCAGCCGCTTCTGCAGCCTTGGCTTCAGCTGTGAGAGCAAACACACTCGGGGTGAGCCCCAGCGACAAGCCCTCCCCTCTTCCAGCTGCCCCTGGAGCCGGTGCTACTGGGTCCCTTCCAGTTCCTTTACCCACTTCTCCCCACCTGATCCTCCGCACAATCCCACCATGTGGTACTGCCACTATCTGATCGTGGATGATGAGATGACATAGGGAGATCTTCTCCGCCCCAGGGCCCACAGCTAGTGGCAGGGGGAGGGGTGGGGGGGGAAGGACGACTGGAATCTAGATCTTCACCAGCAGCCACCACACTGCCAATCCCCTGGACTAGTCCAAGCCCAGGGGTCATTCACCATTCAGGGCTCCCGGCCAATCTCTAGCCATTTGCTGAGCTCTCCATGCAGCCATGGAGAGGAGAGAGCTGGCCCCCCAGGGCTGCTAGCAGCCCAGGGTCTCACCTGCTGGAGTGGAGGGGACATCAGGGCCGCTGACCGGAGGCTCCATGGGCCCAGGGTAGGGCGGCGGTGGAGGCTGCACATATCCCATGGCCCCATCCATCATGGGAGGTCCTGGATAGAACTCTGCTCCACAAGAGAGATAGACCCAGTGAGCAGCCTAGCCCCCAGCTCCCTCAGCTGGCACCTCCCGGGCCTCTCCAGCTCCTCCATTTGTCCTGAAGCAGCTCAAAGAACAAGTCTCCCCTCTACAAACCCCTGGCCTGGCCGGGGGTGGGGGTGGGGGGGTGGTAGGGGTAGGGGTGGTTAGTGGGAGGGGGGTAAAGGGGGCGGGCAGCAAAGGACACACTCACCAGGTGGGGGCGGTGGATAGGGGTAGCCAGGAGGGCAGGGGTACATTCCATTGGCGACTGGCGGGGGAAAGACATAGGCCCCGCTGGGCGTGTAAGAATACCCATAGGCTCCATTGGGGGCTTCACCTCGGGAGGCTATAAGTACAAGGGGAGAGAGAAGTGAGTGTCATCTACCGAGGGGAGCTGCAGGGTCCCGGGAATGTGCGCAGCAGACATGCCTTACTCCGTCCCATTCCATTCCCCACCCACGCTTGAGCCAGCCTCTTGAACAGAGAGGAAGTGAGGGATCTGGATGAGAAAAGAGGTCAGAGCCAGGGTAGGGTAGGGTAGGGCCAGGGCAGGGGAGGACAGATGGACAGAGAGAAAGAGGGGGGCTCAGGGACGGGGGACTAGGAGCTGGAGTAAGGCTGGGGACAACATGAGGATGTCTGCTGAACACAACCCTTGGTGATTTAAACTCCCTAATGGTTGCTTAACGGTTGGGTTTCTTGTTTGTTTTTATAAGGCCACAGTAAAACGTCTCGGAGTCCAAAGAGCTGTGTCAAGATGTCCTATCCAGGCTCCAGACAGGGTAACCCAGCCTCTGAGATACAGGCCACAGTGACAAGCTAAGGACAAGCTTCCTTCCCAATTCCCAGCCTCGGTCGGCCCGGGGCCCAGAGACTTAGCTTAGTAACAAAAAGTAAACAAACTCAAATGAACAAACTAAAACCCACAGGTTTCCAATATATGTTTTCACCCTGCACTTTCAGAGCCGGGATACCTTGAGATGCCACCTGTAGCATCCGCTGTCCAAACTCGATGGCGCCCCCTGCCGTAAAGGTCAACTTGTATGACGCAGCGCCTTCCCAGCCACCTGGGAGGGGAACAGGGCATTAACGGCTCAGGAAAAAACACAGATTACACCTGAAGAGATGGCTCTGTTCCCTACAGGTCTCCTTCCAGTGCCCGTGGGGAGAGGGCTGGCTCTGCAGTGCCTGCCTTCCCGCCGGGCTGCTTCTGGTGCGCCGCCCACACAGCATGTGCCCGCTGCCGGCTGGCCTGCCTTCTGCTCCTGCCTGCTTCACTCTCTGGAACAGGGGGCTTTTCTTTCTTGGAACTTGTTATCCCACCCCCAGCCGTATAAGTTCCTCAGCAAGAGCCTCCCACTCATCAATGAGGCAGCTTCCCCAGAGCAGGTTCCCTCAGCAACAAGTGACATTGAAGTTCAGAGCATCTCTCTCCTCCCCAGGGGCCTAAGGATGGGCCCCCCGCTCCTCCAGCCTGGCTTCTGCCAAAGGGAACCATGAGTCTCTAGAGAACAAGGCCACCTGGCTGGGTGGAAGGGGGAGGCCAAGTTTAACACAGAGGTCTCTGGCGTCTGCAGAAGAGCCTGCTGCCAAGCAGGGCCTCTCCAGGAGGCAGAGGGGCTACTGGCTCTTCCTGGCTCTAGAGAAGACCATTCCCAAGGGACTCCTGAGTGGCTCAGTGGTTGAGCGTCTGCCTTCGGCTCGGCGTGATCCCAGGGTCCCAGGATCGGGTCCGACATTCGTTTCCCCACACAGGGCCTGCTTCTCCCTCTGCCTGTGTCTCTGCCTCTCTCTCTGTATCTCTCATGAATAAATAAATCAAATCCTTTTTTTTTGTGTTTTATTTTAAAGATTTCATCTATTCATGAGAGACACAGAAAGAGAGAGAGGGAGAGGCAGAGACACAGGCAGAGGGAGAAACAGGCTCCATGCAGGGAGCCCGACATGGGACTCGATCCCAGGGCTCCGGGATCACGTCCTGAGCCAAAGACAAAATGCTCAACCGCTGAGCCACCCAGGCATCCCAAATAAATAAAATCTTAAAAAAAAAAAAAAAAGACCACTTCTGAGAACCTGACACAGTCATTTCCCATACCTAGAATGTGAACGTGCTCCCCGGTTACGGTAAGCATTTATTTTTCAGTCATTTGGCTGATTTCACTCTGAAAAGGTGACATGAGCTGCTTTTAATGTCAGGATTTCCTAGCTCTTGTCATCCAAAAACCCACCCCTGCTGACCAGCTCGCAGCCCAGGGTTGGGTCCTGGAAGCCAATCCAGAGCCAGGAGGAAGAGGATGTCTCCGAGACAGTAGAGGTGTGCCTCAGCACCTCCCTGGGAGCCCATCTGTGGCCCTGAGCCCCCTTCACCCACCTCCTGCTTCAGCTTTCACTGTTCCCTTGATGTAGTTTGCACCAAACACAGGCTGCTTGATCTCACAGTCCTTCATCAGATAAAATGGCATCATGAAGGACTGCATGGCATCCTTTCCTTTGGACAGAAAGATAACCTGCACGGAGACAGGAAGAGAGCCTTCAGTGGCCACACCACGGCCAGCCCGCTCAATTATCACTTCCCAGCAGCCCCAGGGCGCTCTCTGCACCAGACACTTCCGGAGAGCTCTGCAAGTGAGAGGGCCTACGTGCAGCCTGGCTGGAGAGGCTGAACGTGGGTATTCACGAGACAAACACGCCACTCACAGGTCACATGAGAGGGACAGGCTGCTCTGCCGTTTACGTGGTGGCTGTGGTACGCAAGTGAGGGGAGCTGTAAAGCTAGGGCAGAGGGGCAGGGAGGCAGGGTAGGGCAGTGCTGACTTCCAGAAGGGGGCGGGGAGGCATAGCCTGAGCTTCACAGAATAGAGTGAAGGAGAGTTAGGGGGTGTTGGGTCCCAGGAGAAGGGGGCTGCCCAAACTGCAAGTCTCCCAGCCTGCACTTGGAAAACTATGTTTTAAACCCTTCAATCTGTTGACTGAAGATGCCACCAGAAAAGGGGTTTTGAGGCTCCCTTGTCTCTAAGTTGCGGTGATGAAAACCTTAAAGATATGCCGCTCTCTTCCAACCATCTTTAAATCTAACTCTTGGGGCGTCTGGGTGGCTCAGTGGTGGAGCGTCTGCCTTCGGCTCAGGGTGTGATCCCGGGGTCCTGGGATCGAGTCCCATATGGGGCTCCCCGCAGGGAGCCTGCTTCTCCCTCTGCCTCTTTGTCTCTCATGAATAAATAAATAAAATCTTAAAAAAAAAAATCTAACTTTTGGTAGCTACAAGCAGTGAACCTTTTCTAAGAATGGCCATTTGTCTTTCTCTGGAAGACTCTCAGTCGGCCTGGCTCAGTCTCAGGCAAGGCCCATCCTGCAGTTGGGCACTTCTCGCTCTGCAGGGCTGTGCTGGGCTTTCCGCCCAGACTGGAGGCTCCGGCCATGCTACTGTGTCCTGTTTTCCGTACTTGTCACTCTGGATGTGTACAAAGGCCTTGTGGGCCCTTTCTGCTCTTACAGAAATCAAGGTACAACAGCCCCCTGCTGCTCCAGGCTCCAGTCACCCCAGCTGCTGCACACAACAACATAGATTTTACAGCAGTAGTTGCAGAATTTGCATGGATTCAATGCCCAGGGGTCGAGTCAGCTGCCCAGAGAGTCTGCTGATTCTAGAACCTGGGAGCACATGACAGAAACATGGGGAATGAGGAACTAATGTTCACCAGGTTCAGAGGCCACTGGACCCATAAGGCTGAGGCTGACATAAGACTCACATCGGCCTCCAGGAACCATGGGCTTGCAAACCCACCATCACTGTGCAACTCACCCGGTAAGGAGTAAGGTAGACGGTGCCTTTCTTGGTCCCTTTGAAGGCCTCAGGCACGTTCTTCATGTCATTGAATGTAAGTTCCACATGGTCATAGGACATCAGGATGCTGTGATGAGAAACGAGAACAGGCCGTGATGAGCCAGCTGGGAGCCATGACCTGCCTACACCAGGGACTAGACCCCCCATCCCCGAGATATGCAGGCGTCCAGCACGTCGTGTCTCAAAGTTGTTTTGATGTTGCTGCAAGGGAACTATTAATACGTCCTCAAAATAGAGGAGCAAGGCGGGGTCCTCAGAATTTCCCCAAGCCCCACATATACCCCCTCCTCTCAAGGGACAACAGCAGAAGAGCCCAGGCGGAGGGCTTTAAAGCCATTAACACCATAATCCCTCAAATCAGGTTAGATTACCTGGGTTGACTCTCCCATTTTCTTCTGAGTCCCTATAATGTGTGTCTGTTTTCATTGGCTTATTAGTACTGACCCATAAACCCTCTAAGATAGGACTCTACACATTACCAAAGGGCTCATTTCTCACTTCTTTAAACCGGGGCTTCCTGAACTGGGTCTACATGGGTGGGAGTCCATGAAATGATGGTGTACATGCGTTTTTCTGGAAGAATCTGTGGCTTTCGTCACTCTCATAGGGATTCATCACTTGAAAAGTAAGACTATCTTACACGTGAAATTTTAAACGCTAATTTAAACTCCAATCGCCATACAATTTTTTCCAGAAACAAGGCGGAAACATTTTCTAAAACAAGGCACACTATTATTTAGCAGCACAGAGCCCGAAGCCAGGTAGGCGGTCCACCAGGACAGATACATTCTTGTCCCACAAAGTCCCACTGAGAAAGAAAGAAAAATAGTCCCAGGAGATGTTACCAAATGGCATCGAAAGTGTTTTTCCAGGCCTAGGACTGGCTCGCACTCAAGAGACTACAAAATGGGAACAATGTGAGGTTTCTCCGATTAGAAGATAACAGAGTCCAAGTTCACATGGTTCCATTTGTCTTCCTCCTCCCAAATATCACAACTTTCTTCACTGGGGAGGGTAAGTGGGAAAGAGGACTGGTACCAGGGAAGAGAAGTACAGCTCAGAGGGGCACCAAGGTGGCTCAGCTGGTTAAGTGGCAGACCCTCGGTCTCTGCTCAGGTCATGATCTCAGGGTTCTTATGGGACTCTGAGCTCAGCCCCGAGCCTGCTTGTGGATTCCCTCTTTCTCTCCCCGTCTGATCCTCCGGCTGCGCTTGCACGGACTCTCTCTAAAATAAATAAACTTTGACAGAGAGCTCGCGCATAAATAGGCGGAGCAGCAGGCAGAGGGAGAGGGAGAAGGAGAAGCAGGCTCCCTGCTGAACAGGGAACCTGATCCGGCCTTGATCCCAGGACCTTGGATCATGACCTGAGCCCAATGCAGATGCTTAACTGACTGAGCCACCCAGGTGTCCCTAAAACAAATAAATCTTAAAAACAAATAGAGTTAAGAGGTACAGCTCAGAGAAAAAGAGCTCACTACCAGGAACAGGCTGGGCCGGCAGACCCTGAGCAGGGAAGATGGAGGGAACGTCAGCACTCTGAAGCCGGGGGCACCCCTGGCTTTCTCCTGACTCATCAAGCATTCCTGGGTGCTGGCTCTGGCAGCCTACAAGGCTCTGATCCCACTGAGTCTCTTCCAGGGACTCAGACTCCTCGTAAGCACCTCCCGCCTTCAAGAGAATTTCAGCGTCAGCCTAGCTGAACCGAGGCTGGATGGTCTAATTCCCGGCGCCCAAGGAGCAAGAGAGAAGCCACAGAGAAGTTCAGAGACCAGAGCAAAGAGGACAGAACTGACGGGCGGGGGGTGGAGGGAGGTGAGGGAGGGGGTGAGGGGTATGGAGAGAGGCCGGGAGACCTCTGCTCAGGGAAGTGAGCCAAGTCAACAGGCACTGGAGAGAAAGACGCAAGGACAGACATTGTGCCAGGAAATGTGTTCGCCATTTGACAAACATTATCTATCTAACTGCACCTCTGGGCCTCAGTTTCTCATCTGGAAACTCGGCAGTTCTGGAATATACCGGAAGGCTACGTACTGGTAGTCAAGCCTTTTGACTTTATTTATTTTAAACAGAATTAAGATTTTTCATGAGAGACACACAGAGAGAGAGAGGCAGAGACACAGGCAGAGGGAGAAGCAGGCTCGATGGGAGACTCGATCCCGGGACCCCAGGATCACGCCCTGGGCTGAAGGTGGCGCTAAACCGCTGAGCCACCGGGGCTGCCCGCCTTTTGACTTTAAAGACGCCTTTCCTGGAATCCCATCTGTGTCATATACATCCCTGTGATCTCCGGCAAGTCACCTAACCTCTCCGTGCCTCAGTTTCCCTGCATGTAAACCGTGCAGACCAGCATGGTCTAAGCGCTGCGCCGCACTTACACGTTAAGGCAGAAGAGCACAGCCTGGCGCGTAGGAACGTAGTAAACACTCAGTAAGTAGCAATTATTTTTGTCTAAGGCTCTTCCCGTCCCGTGAAGTCATCGACTCTGGGAAGGGGGCTCAAGAGCGACCCCGGGGCCCACCTGTCTGCCCAGCCGCCGCCCCCCCGCGCCAGCCCACAGCTAACCGCGACGTCCCAGCCGCTCCGCCGACCCACCCTCGGCCTCCGGCCCCGCCTCCAGCCGTTACCCCCCCCCCCCGCACCCCGTCAGTTTACCTTCACCGGTTCATCCCCGGCCGCCCACCGCCCACGCCCTCCCCCCCATCGTTTTTCCAGGATCCTTCCGCCGTGTTTTCACCTCTCGGTGTTGTTGACGATCACTCCGCCGCCCTCCGAGTGGTTCTTGTTGAGCGCCATAGTCTCTCGGAAAAGGGTCCCGAGACTCTCAACGCAGTGCGCCTGCGCCCCTCCACGGCCCGCCCCTAGTGGCGTCGTTCGTATTAGAGCCAGCCAATCACAGCTCTTGTGCGGAGCCTGGCCCAACCACCTGATCTCGAGCGTCACGTGGTAATAGTTTACTCACTCCCCCCTCCCCCCTCCCGTTTCGCCTGCATCACAAACAAGCTGAAGACTACAATTCCCAGAAGGCCATGCTCCCTCAATCGGCTTTTCTCTACGTTAGCGGAAGGATGCACTCTGGAACTTGTAGTCTTCCAGGCCGTAGGCCTGGATTGACCGCCCCAGTTGCATAACTAATCGGCCTGCGCGTTACGCACAGCCCTTCCTGTCTTCCAAGGGAACGGAATAAACAGTTGGACACGTCACAGGAGTATTACTCGGAAAGGCCTTGAGCACAAAAGTGCATACTCACAGAATGAGGGGGCGGCGGTGGGAATCTAAACCGGGTGTGGGGAATGCTGAGCAGTCACTTGCTAGCGCATCTTTATTTGTGAAACACTGAGTCTATACGACTTTGCCCCTGATCCGGGTGGTCACTGTAGCCGTGTAGATGAGCGCAAGACCCGGGTCCAGGATGGGGCGGGCTGCCAGAGCATCCCTGTCGTGAAGTCAGACTCGGACCCTCGGAGTTTGGGGGTGAGATTGTCCGGTGGCCCGACCTGACCCCTGCACCAAAGACCAGGGTCCGGTGGCGAGCGCCTCTACCTTCAGCCGCCTCCACCGCAGGCCTTGCGGTGGCGCTGCTCCCTCTAGAACGTTCTGGCTTCGGTCAGGCCCGCCCGGGAGCTTTCGGGCTGTAAGATGTCAAGACTCACAGTCATTGAAAGGACCTAGGAGCCCGGACAAGGCAAGTCCGGCAGCCGCATTATGTGGCTTATGAAATACAGCTGAGTCATTTCAGCTTGGGACCCAGCACTGGGCGGCGCCCTTGGGCAGCTGTAGTAATTATGTATCTCCACGTCCGAGGTAGTTCTTTTTTTATTATTTTTATTTTTTAATTTATTCATGAGAGACAGAGAGAGACAGGCAGGTTCCCTGCGGGGAGCCTGATACCGGGACTCGATCCCAGGACCCCGGGGATCAAGACCTGAGCCAAAGGCACATACTCAGCCACTGAACCACCCAGGAGCCCCTGAGGTGGATCTTTCAGGGGAGGAAAGAAGGTGTCACTCCCCACGTGGTGGTGCTGGTGCATCATTAATCTTAAAGGATCGAGTTTAAGCAGAACAGCTGATTCCCTGACACACGTGATGGCCAACCTGGGGACCCACCTGCCTGACTTCTCTTTTAGAGTTTCCTAAGTGAGGGATCAACACCCAGAAAAGATGAGACATGTAACAGCCTTCTGGGAAGTCTTAAGCACAAGCAGGTGGGACCTTGCAGGACGAGTGCAATAAATTACTGCACGATGGACGTGATCTGCTCCAGTAGTTAAATTAATTTTGGCTCCCAAAGTCTATGAGGCTTTTTTTTTTTTTAATGAAGGCAAATTCCATGTGCAGATACAGAAGGATTGCCAGTTAAGTTCAAACAGGTGTATAAATATGCTTCCGGGAAAAAAAAAAAAAAAAAAAAAAAAAAACTTTTGCCTAGGGGGCGCCTGGGTGGTGCAATTGGTTCAGGGTCTGCCTTCCGCTCCAGTCATGATCCCAGGACCTGGGTTCTAGCCCCACATCCAGCTCCCTGCTCAGCAGGCAGTCTTTCTCTCTCTCTCTGCCTCTGACTGCTGTTCCCCCTGCTTGGGCTCCCTGTGTCAATTTTTTTTTTTTAAAAGAAGAAACTTTGCTTGTATTAACATTAGGATCTAGATCTAGATCTAAAATTTCTAGAAAGAGCCACCAGGCATTGTTTTGGGCATTATCTCACTGAGGCATGTGTCTGGGAATTAGGGTGGGCTGGTGACTCTGTGTATTATATATTTCCTTGTACTGTTTGATTGTTTACTGTACACATGCTAAATATTAATAACACATTACAAAAGAAAGCGAAAATCCACCCAGTAAAGGTTATGCAAGAATAATTGCTTAGAGGACCATAAAAGGGAAGGTGGGGACTCAGTCCAGTCCCACCCCACCCCTTTGCAGAACTCTGTCGGTGGCAGAGGCAATTGAAGGTTTTGTGGGTCTTACAGCTTTTGGAGGCCTTGTTAAGAGCTAATATACACAATCATGAAAACACAGTATACACAGCTGTGGCCTGATGTAGGCCTCCTGACATGAGAGGAAATGTGTTGAAGAGGAAGTCAGAGTGAAGAGCTAGACGGCTTAGCTGGTTTCAGCTTCCATGTCTGACTTTTGCAAATTGAATAAAAACCTATGACTATGGAGACGCCTGGGTGGTCAGTGGTTGGGCACCTGCCTTTGGCTCAAGGCGTGATCCCCTGGTCCCAGGATTGAGTCCCACATCGGGCTCCCTGCATGGAGCCTGCTTCCCCCTCTGCCTGTGTCTCTGCCTCTCTCTGTATGTCTCCCATGAATGAATAAATAAAATCTTAAAAACAAACAAACAAAAGAAACCTATGACTATGGAGCACTTGGCTGGCTCAGTAGAGCATGCAACTCTTGGTCTCGAGGTTGTTGAGTTTGAGCCCCACGGTGGGTGTGGAGATTACTTAAAAATAAAATCTTTAAAAAGAAATGAAATATTTAAAAATAAATAAAAATTTAGGACCATGTGAACACATTGTTAGTCACTCCCAGCTGTGAAGGGGGCCAGGTGGTTTCCAGGACCCACACTGAGGGGCTCAAGGGCAGTTCCTTGGTGAACCCAGGCAGTGACAAAGTGCCCCAACTGAGCCCAGGTCTCAGACCTCAGACCCCAGGCCTTGGAGCTGCGCAGGCTCTGAGTGTTTCCAGAAATGATCACTTTTCGCTGAGCTGTAATCGTTCCTATTCTCCAGAGGGAAGCTTCTTGAGTGGTGCACTAAGCAGGAGCCAGAGTGTGCCTGAGATACTGCTCCCTTCACTGCAGGCCACCCAGGTGTGGTTGGGGTGACTGGGCCCCTGGCCCCTGGGCCCTGGACCAGTCACCTCTGAAGCCCCAGGAAGCATCATGTATTTTCCCCAGTGAGCAGAGCAAATATCATCTGTACCGAACAAATAATAATTTCCTATGTGTGCCACAACATTAAAAAGATTAGGAAGCAGTTTACCAGATGGTGGCTTTTTATTAACCTTGACCACAGTAAGAAATACATTTTATGTCAAGACTGGGTGTACCCAGGGGTGTATTTCTAAGTGCAACTGAAAAAAGGAAAGACCTGGGGTGCCTGGTGGCTCAGTTGGTTAGGTGACTGCCTTCCCCTCAGGTCATGATATGGGGTCCTGGGATTGAGCCCCACGGTGGGCTTCCTGCCCCTCACCCTGCTCATGCTCTCTCTGTGTCTCAAATAAATAAATAAAATCTACGGACGCCTGGGTGGCTCAGCAGTTGGGCATCTGCCTTTGGCTCTGGATATGATCCTGGGATCTGGGGTTGAGTCCCACGTCGGGCTCCTTGCAGGGAGCCTGCTTCTCGCTCTGCCTGTATCTCTGCCTCTCTGTGTGTGTCTCATGAATAATCAATAAAATATTTTGAAAAAAAATCTAAAAAAGGAAAGAAAGAAAACCCCTGTCCCAGAAGAAAGGCTGAGGGAGGGTGGGTGGGGGTGGGTGGGATGGGAGGAGGAGGGAAGGGAGCATAGGAGTTGAGGCTAGCACACTCCCCTCCCCTCCCCCAGCCCCGCCCTGGGAGTAGGGGGGGGGACACCTGCCTTCACCCAACTCCTGCAGCTGGTACCTGTCATGTTTAGGTTTCCCAGATCAGCCCCTGAAGGGCTGTATCTGTGCTTCCTGTGTGTGGCAGAGCCGTTGAGCAGGTACTACCCTTTCTCTGCCCTTCCCGAGGTGGCCGAGGTGGCCGCGGTGGCCGTGGTGGCCGAGGTGGCCGACTCAAAGACTGTGAGGCATCTTCCCATCTCTTAGCCAAGAGGGCAGGGGAGTCTTTGTTCCCAGGGCGGCCTCCGGGCTCCCTGTCCCCAGCGCGGCTGAGCCCACCGAGGGCGGCTGGGGCTGCGCGTGCTGGAGGCCTGGCCCGGTGCTTCCTGGAGCCGGGGGCAGGGGCAGGGTTTGGGGGATTCTCCTGCGGTAGCGCCCCTGCCCCACCCCCATGGAGCAATCCCAGGAGGTGGGGTGTGGCTGCTGGGAGTAGGGGGGCCGACGCCAAGAACTGTGGTTTGGGGTGCTGTGAAAGGGGCCAGTCAGGAGACCGAAACCACAGCAGCTCTGGGGCCAGGGAGCATTTACTGTAAGGAATTAAAATAGGTATAAAGCTACGGCAACAACGGAAAAGGTGAAATCTCCCCGAAGACTTCCAGTGATGGGGGGAGCGGGCAGACCCCCAGGCTGGGGCTCCTTCTCCTCCTCCGGCCCCGCGGGCCGTCTCCCACCGCTGCTGGTGGAGCCTGGCGGGGAGCAGCCGCCGAGCACAAGTGGGGCCCCTGGACCCCAGCATCCTGAAGCCACATGTAGAGGGTGAGTGTTACCGGTTGAATTATGTCCTCCCCCAATTCATATGTTGACATCTTAACCCCTAGTACCTCAGAACTGACCTGAAATGGTTGTGGGGTTGTAGATGTAACTAGTAGAGGTGAAGTCATCAGGGGGGCCCTATCCAATATGACTGATGTCCTTATAAAAAGGGGAGATTTGGGGCATCTGGGTGGCTCAGTGGTTGAGTGGCTGCCTTCGGCTCAGGTCGTGGGCCCGGGATCCTGGGATCGAGTCCTACATCGGGCTCCCTGCAGGGAGCCTGCTTCTCCCTCTGCTTTTTTCTGTGTGTCTCATGAATAAATAAATTTTTTAAAAGAGGAAATATGGACACAGGCCCACTGGGCGAAGGCCATGTGAAGATGAAGGCAGAGATCTACAAGCCAAGGATTGCCAAATGTCCTCAGCAAACCGCCAGAAGCTAAGGGGCTGGTACAGATTCTCCCCCACAGCCTCAGAAGGACATAAATCTGCCAAGACCTTCATTTCCAACTCTGGCTTTCAGAACCCCGAGACAATAGTTTCTGTTGCCTAAGCCACCTACTTTGCAGTCCTTCGTTATGACGGCTCTAGCGGACCACGACAGTGGGTTTGGGGCAGAAAGACAACAGTTTGGCGCGATCCCCAGACCCTGCTTGGCCCAGGGGAGAGAAGGCTCGCCATACAAGGACCACCTGCAGCTCAGACAATGGGCATCTCGGCAGCTGCCATTCTGGAAAGAAGATTCCCAACCCACGGAGCAGCTCTCCTGTCTGGTGGCACCGTGTAAACCCCAGATCACTGTCTACCAAGGAGAAGGACCACTGTCGCCCCCTCCGAACATGCCTGAGGTCAAATATCTTACCCTCCTGGCAAAGGGCAGCTCATAATCAAATTTTATTTGATTTAGGAAGAACAGCGACATTTTTTGTACCTGAGTGTTACAGAACACATTCATGCTTGACGACACCAGGTTTTTTCCAATCGGCGAGTTGTCCTCTTTCCAATAAGCCAGTGGAGAAAAGAAAACTCTTGGTGACTTTCACTTTTCGGCCATCTGCCTGGTCGGGTGGCCTGCGTCGTTGGAGTGGCAGATGCCACGTAAGGCGTCGGTGATGTGGACGTGAGCTATTTGGGGACAGGTCATTTTGACTGGGTATGTCGGTAACGGGTATTCCTTGCTTCTCCATCAGGAGGCTGAGCCAGGGCACGTCTGGGGCTATTTCTGGTTGCTATGGAGATGAGCCCCACCCCAGGTTCCCAGTCCAGACCTCCCAGTTCAATGTCCCCGGAGGCAGCTGCAATGGCCTGTTGTGAGCAATCCCTACTGCAGGAGTGTTTACGCAAACCTCCGCTGTCTGTTTCCATTTCTGTGCCTCCCAAACCCCAGAAAGCCAGAAAAACATGGGCGTCACCTCTGAAGGTATCCCTGGTCCAGCACTGAGAAGCCACACCTGGGGGCACCCCTCTGATGGGGGAGAACCCAGGGAGAAGAGAGACCAGGAGAGGCTGTCATGGATGTGGGCCCCCTCCCAGATTTTCTGGATGCTCCTTCCCAGCAGGGGGATGAGGTAGGGGGAGGGCTCCTTTCCTTCTTCCTGGAGAGATGCAAGTTGGGGCATCCTTAATCCTTCTCCCCTTTTCCCTCTTTTCACCTAAATTACAGAGTGACTTGAGACTTTCAGGTCCGCTTGTACTGTTTTCCCCATGTGACATCCTGCCATGGCTTCCCATTGCTCCGAGGAAAAGTCCAGAATCCTGACCAGCCTCTGCCCTGCCAGATCTGGCTCATTCACCCACTTCATGCTCTTCCCTACCCTCCCGCCTGGGATGGGAGTGCTCTGGCCTGGCTCACACCACCCTATTTGTCCTTGGCCAGCAGACTCAGCCTCCAGGAGGTCACCCTGGAAATGCCCCTCCCTGGTCCTAGTAGGGCGCCTTCTCCCAGCCACTGTCCTCTTCTTTTCTTTCTTTCTTTTTTTTTTCTTCTGACTCTGAAAATGTGGGTTTTGTCTTGTTTGGTTTGGTTAGAGGGGAGGGGAGGCAAAACTTTTCCTCTACTTTCTTGGGGTCTCTGTGGGACCTGAGAATTAAGTCAACCTAAGCAGACAGATTTTCCTTTCACATGTACCCAGGAGCCTTCACAGGAAAAAGAAGACCCCCCAAAACTTAGGCCTAAGTGCATCTACATGAGGCTGCACAGAGAGAGGAGTAATTGTGGAGAAGAAGGCTCACGGAAGTTGTTTTAAGGAGGCCCGTTTGTACAGATGTCTCTAGGCCTCAACATCCCCTCCCCGGTGATTAGAATGTTCTTTTCCTCTGAGTGCAGGGAGGCTATCTTTCACGTGGGAGTTTTATCTCCTCTCGTCAGGAAGCAAAGGGGAGGCCAGAACACCCTTCCTGCATCTGTTGTCTTTCAAAGTCTCTCTAGCACACATACTCTGAACCCCTCAGTGGTAAGAGCATAATGTAAAATGTACTGTTTTGGGGCACCTGGCTGGCTCAGAAGGTAGAGCATGTGACTTTTGATCTTGGGGTCGTGAGTTTGACCCCCACGTTGGGGATAGAGTTTACTTAAAAGAAATTTACTGTTTCAATATTTATTTGAGAGACACAGAGAGAGCAGGAGCAGAGGGAGAGGCAGAGGAAGACAGAGGAGCAGACTCCCCACTGAGCAGGGAGCCTGACTCGGGGGTCAGTCCCAGGACTGATCATGACCTGAGCTGAAGGCAGACGCTTCGCCGACTGAGCCCCCCAGGCACCCCCATTTAAGGATACAGTTTGGTGGCATTACGCACATTGTCGTGCAGCATCACCACCATCCATCTCCAGATCTTTGTCATCATCCCAAACTGACCCTCTGTCCCCGCTAAACGCTAACTCCCTACCTCCCTTCTTTCCCCAGCGGCTGGGACCCACCACCCTACTTCTGTCTCTGAATTTGCCTGGTGTGGGAACCTCATATAAGTAGAAGCAGGCAAAATTCCTTTTGAATTTGACTTATTTCACTTAGTGTAATGTCTTCCGGGACCATCCATGTGGTAGCAGGTGTCAGTGTTTCTTTCCTTTTGAAGGCTGCGTAATATTCCATTCTATCATAAATACCACCCTGAGTTTATCCATTTATCCATCGATGGACATTTGAGTTGCTTCTACCCTCTGGCTACTGTGAATAACTGAGAGGAACCTGGGTGTGGAAGGATCTGGTCAAGTCCCTGTGTTCCGTGCTTTGGGGTATCTCCTGAAGACGGAGTTGAGGCCCTTGTTTAGTGCCTCATTGCAGCAACAGTTATCGTGTAGCCCTTTGTGAGGTTCCCAAGAAGCCGGGGCATCCCTGTTTAGGTCACTCACCCCGTATCCCTAGCACTGAGCACAGCGCACCACACTGAACAAATATGGTAAAATGAGTGAGCCAAAGTTTCTAATCTTTGCAAGTGAGATGTAATGTAGTGTCCTGGCAAATGTGAAGTTTGGGCTCATCTTGGCGCCTGAAGAACATCTCTGGGGTTCCCTCAGAGGTTTGACAAATCTTCCAAGAGTATTGATTTTACTCAGTTATCCCAGGGAAGAATAATAGCAACAACACTTAATGAAGGCTTGCTCTGTGCCCGGACTTGTGCCAATGACTTTGCCTCAATTCTCTCCTTCCATCTTCAAAATAATGCTATGCAGGTCCGCTCTTATCCTGTTTTTTTTTTTTTTTTAAGATTTTATTTATTCATAGAGACAGAGAGAGGCAGAGGCACAGGCAGAGGGAGAAGCAGGCTCCATGCAGGGAGCCCGACGTGGGACTCGATCCCCGGTCTCCAGGATCAGGCCCTGGGCCAAAGGCAGTGCTAAACCGCTGAGCTACCGGGGCTGCCCTTATCCTGTTTTACAAGTGAGGAATCCCAGATTCCAAACCTGCCCAAAGCCTCTGGTTAGGAAATGGCAGAAGGAAAATTTTGAGCTAAAACTTTCTGATTCCAAAACTCATGCCCCAAAAACATTATCCACGCTGAAGCAGAAAAGCATTGCTTTTTTTTTTTTTTACTTTTTTTTTTTTTTTTTTTGCTTTTTATATTAAAGCAAAACAGGAGATCTTTTGGAGTAAAATTCAAAATTTGAATGTCTTTTCTTTATTTTTTTAAAGATTTTATTTCTTTATTCATGAGAGACAGAGGCAGAGATACAGGCAGAGGGAGAAGCAGGCTCCATGCAGGGAGCCCGACCTGGGACTCGATCCCAGGTCTCCAGGATCATGCCTTGGGCCGAAGGCGGCGCTAAACCGCTGAGCCCCCCGGGCCGCCCCTCTCCTGCAGTTTCTATGCATCTTCTGGAAGATGTGACTGTGTTGCCAGGAGGTGACCTCTGTTCTCCGTTTTGCATGGTAGCATTGAATGAATGTGTGTGCTGTGTGTGGGGCGGGATGGGACACACACCCGCAGCTAGATGCTCCATCTCCCCCGCTGCAGAAACCCTAGCACCAGCCCAGCAGGGACCATCTGCAAGCCTCAGCCCCTGTCTTCCTGGCCAGCCCTCCCACTTAGCTACAGTCTGGGACGAGGGGAGTGTGAAGGGAGGCACGCTGTGAGTGTGTGCCTTGGGAGGGGACAGCAGAGGAGGCTGAGGACAGGATGGTCAGCCTCTTTCCTCCTGGAGTGAGTGTGTGTGTGTGTGTGGGGGGGGTGCAAATGCAAACCCGTGAGGATACAGGACCCTGGCTGCCAAGACAGAGCAGTGCTTAAGGCCCTGCTCAGTCCCTTGTTTGGAACTCTGCAGCTCATTTTCCCACAGAAACAAAGCTCCAGTGGAGGTTGGCTCCCAGCCTGGCCCCAAGGAGCCAGATTCAGCTAATAGCAACAGCCTCAGAAGACCCTTCACACTCTCTGCTCTCCATCATTGTGGGTGAGCAGCGGGGGCTCTGGGGGGGGGGTGGTTCTGGCGAGGGCTTGGAGACCACAGGCCCTCGGAGCAGCTCTGCCAAGGGCTCTGGTGGCCGTGGGAACTGGGGTGGGGCCGAGGGCGGTTCTTACACTTGTATGCAACAGTGCTGGGAAGCAGGGTGTGTGTGTGTGTGTGTGTGTGTGTGTGTGTGTGTGTGTGTGTTAGACATTTCTAAGCACAGGGCATACCTAAGCCATGGAACATGGAGCTGGTATCCTGGACTGGGTGGCCTGGGGCAGCTCATGTCCATGTGCCTCAGTTTCTTCATCTGGAAATTATAGCGGTAGAAGGTTTGGACTAGACTGAGGGTTTTCTAACATTTTTTCTTATAAACAGTTTCTCTTTTTGCGAGCAATCTGGATGAAGCATGTACCATCTGCTCTGAGTAAAGTGTCGGTAGGGGCAGTGAAGGGCTGCCCCCCCCCCACAGCTGGTTGCTACTCCTGCTCTGCCCATCTGCCATGCCTCAGTGTACCTTCTTGATGCTTGAGATCTTCTCCGAGCCTCTCTCACACGTGCTCCCTCCCACTCCAGCATCATTCCAGAGTCACAGCGGAAGTGCAGGGCTGCAGATGACACTCCAGACTAGAGATAACACTGAAACCTGGAGTCGGGCCCAGACAGCCCCTCACTAGCTGTGCAGCCCGGCCGAGCCAGTCTCCTGCTCTGAGCAGTAAAGTTGTCAGTGCAGGGATTTGGCATGATGATGCATAAGGTTCCATGAGTTCTGGAAGATGGGCATCACTCTGCAAGTGGCAGGGACTGCTGGCTGCAGCCTTGGCGAGTTGGCCCAAATTCCACCCAGGCAGCACCAGTCCCATGCAGCAGTCCCTCCGTCTAGCTCACGTTCCGGGACAGGCCAGGGCCCTGCAGAGTCAGGGCCCCGAGAGTGAGCGAGTGTTCTTTGCAAAGGGAACATGTGGGGTGGGCTCCCTGAGTGGAGCCTGCTCCACTCAGGGAGCCCGACAGGGAGCCCGACAACTGCAAGTTGGAGGAGAAAGAGCTGAGCAGGGGGTGTAGTGGTGGCAAGGGCTCTGTGAAAGGTCGGAGGCTTGCAACAGGTGAGGGGGCTCTAGCAACCCCCATTGGTCCATGTTTCTGCTGATGACAGGAGCAGCCTTCCCCATTCTGGTGAGCTGGGGACCCTGGCTGCCAAGGAAACCGTGTTGAAAACACAAAGCACCAAGAGCAAAGAGGCCCCACCCGGAAAAACAACATCCTGGCTACTGGGCAAAAGCAGAGCTCCGAAGGAGGGGCTATTTTTAGCTGCTGAGCCAGGGCAGGACTTGTATGGCCTTGCTGTCTGGCTGCATAACTCACCCATTGTCCCGTCTGACCTTGGACTCCTGCCTGAGGAGCCTCTGTCTGTGCCAGTCTGGCGGGCATGGACCCTTTCTAGGGGGCACCTGGGCCCCAGAGAACCCAGGGAGGAGGGACTGGCCTGGAAACACGCTCCTGGTGTGGCCTCCCTGTGGGCGGTGGGCATCCTGGATTGGGCTGAGGGCTGTGGGGCAGTGGGGGGCCCTGGGCCTTCCTGGGAGAAAAGCAAAGGCTCTACTGGGGTGCAAGCCTGGGTCTCCCCAGAGTAGAGCTGTGTTCCAGCTGCAAGGCTGAGTGTGGGGGCACTGAAGGGGATTCTGGAGGAGGACACAGACCCCTTTATTGGAGGCATTCTTACCTCCAGCCACATCCTGGGGCCTTCTGGGCCGCAGCCCACCCCGACTGAGAAGGGGTGTGTGTGTGTGTATGAAAGCAGCTGTAGCTCTCAAACTTTCTTTCTTCTTTTTTAGATTTTATTTATTTATTCATGAGAGAGACACAGAGAGAGAGAGAGGCAGAGACATAGGCAGAGGGAGAAGCAGGCTCCACTCAGGGAGCCCAATGTGGGACTCGATCCCAGGACTCCAGGATCACGCCCTGGGCCGAAGGCAGGTGCCCAACCGCTGAGCCACCCAGGCATCCCATCTCTGAAACTTTCTTGCCCACACCCAGGAGTGGTGCCCTGCTCCTGGGGGGTATGTGCTCTGCATTTAGCCCTGGGCACAAACCCCAGAAGGCAGGTCTAGAACCGGGCTGTGGCATCAAGGATGAAAATAGCTCATGGGAACGGGCCACGAAACAAACACTCAAGCAGCCGGAAGGACTGGGGGGCTTGGCCCCCTCTGGAGAAGCCACCTCTAGCAGCCCCTGCCCAGAACCAGGAGAAGGGCTGCCCCAAAGGGCAGGCAGCTCTTTTCAGCCCCTCCTTCTGGGCCAGGGCTCCCCACCCCCCACTTTCCCCCCCAGGAATCCTGGGACCTCCTGCCTTTCAAGATCAGCTCTCCAAAGATGAGAATTCCTGATGGGTGGAGAGAAGGATAGAAAAAGGAGTTATTCATTCAACAAATATTTATTCAGCACCTACTATGTGCCAGGCACTGTCCCAGGAACCTGGGAAAGGAGGGACTGGGTAGCCTGGATCTGTCCCCGCTCTGGCTTTCTCTCCCAGAAATAAGGCCTACAGGGGGACAGGGTCTAAGGGGCATTTCAAGGGGTCTGGGGGACGCCCCTTGAGAGGTGGAAGGCCCAGGAGGCCTCCAGGAATGAGAAGCCTGGGGAGGTGGGGGACTCCACAGTGCCGTTCCCTGGGGTCAAGATGGGGGTGTGCAGAGAAGCTAGCTTCCCAGGAGCAGAAACACTGCAGGAGGCCCCATGCCCTCCGGCATCACCTCCTCTTCAGCACAGATATGCAGGACTTCTTGAGAGGCCCGATCTGCAGGTGGGCGTCCACACTCTCCAGGAAGAAAGCAGGCTTGAGCCTGCGAGTGAAGAGTCCTGCAAAATGGCCATCCAGGCGGCTCTGGAAGGGGTCGATGGAGGAGGCCAGGGTGCTGCTCCGGCGGGCCCTGGAGGCCTTCAACCTCCGAAGCAGGTTCATCTTGCCGTCCCGCACGGCGTAGAAGGCCAGGGCTCGGTCAGCATATTCTAGGCAGATCCCGACGGTGGGCGAGAAGGGCTGGGGCAGGGGCGCCTCGAGCCCGTGGAACCAGACGGAGAAGCTCCGTCCATTCCACTGCAGGCAGCAGGAATGGGCGTTGCGGCCCAGCCGGCCCCGATCGTAGGGCTCTTGCGGGGAGAAGTCTTCGGCCATGACCCCCACGCTGACCCAGCCGTCAATGATCTCTACCTCCCAGTAGTAGGTGCCCCGGTCCAGGGCGCCCTCACCCAGCACCTGCTCGCAGTGGGTGAAGCGGGTGGGTGACTCAGGGTAGTTGATGGGACACAGCACCCTCTTTACACCTTTGGTCCCAAACAGCTGCAAGTACTTGTCTGCCGTGTCGCTGTCCAGGTCCACGATGTAGGCGACTGCTCCGGGGGACAGGAGAGAGACATGGGGCTCAGGGTTGGGGGCAGGTGGGATAGCCTCTCCGCCAGATGACCACCTCCCTCAACACAGCCCCCCACCCCCCGCCTTCGTGACCAGCATGACTCAGCCCCCCTGGAGAGCACCCAGTGAGCTGACCCAGTTCCCCCCAGAAAGAATGGGGTGGGAGGGGAAGGAGGGAATCCAAGCCTTTGTGCAGTAGGGCCCAGCCCAGCAGCCTCTGGAGGGCCTGGTGCGGGCAGAGGGAGAGCCCAGGCGTCCACTTACACTTGAGGAAGTAATCCCTGGGAGCCTCACTCTCCACGTTGTTGGTGCTATCGGGGTCTTGGGACTCGGCATCTGCTGCAGAAGAGACAGGGGAGGGGTTCGCTCCAGCTGCCCGTGGCTGGGCAGGGATGCAAGGTGCTTCTCCCCTGAGCCTGTGACCAAAATCCCTCTCCTCCTGCATCCTCCCGGCCAATACCTGGGCACAGGCACACACCCAAATATGGGACTCCGTCCTCACATGCAAGCCTGGTCCTTGGGTTCTGCCCCTGCTCCACCCCCTCCCCGCCCAGCCCCTCTGAAACTCAAGGGCAGGGCAGGAGGGGCTCCCTTGACCCCCTGATCCTTTGGGCTGTGGCCGCAGGGGCCGGATCGGTGGCTTTGCTCGCCAGTAGGAGTTGGGGCCCACCCTGTGCCAGGCACACAGTTTCCATCTTCTACTCCTGAACGGGTGCCAGGCCTGGGGCCCTGTGTGGGGAGCCTGGGGAAGGGTGAGTCACTTGGGGGGCACCCACCTTCCGTGCCCAACTTCTGCAGCTCGTCTTCATCACCGCCCAACCCCCGCAGCTGCTCCCACTGGCTGGCACAGGCCGCCGTCAGCACATCTCTCACCGCTCGCACGGCTTGGGAGGATTTTGTGAAGCTGAGCTCCCTTGGGGGGCCGGGCCCAGGGCCGCACCCCTCCTCCAGGGCCAGCCTCAATGCCAGGAGCTCCTGTGCCAGAGAAATGACTAGTGAGGCCTTGCTGGTTCCAGCTCCTTGGGCTGCGGGGGGAGCCCTGTGGGACTATGGCACAGCCCTGGAGCCCAGGCAGCCCCGCCTGCCCTCCCCACTCCTTGCCTGACCCCCTCCCGTGCCCTCTCTGGCCCAGGAGAGCTGTTCTTACCTGCAGGAAGCTGACCGAGTCGGCCTCGGGGACCTGACTGAGGTTGTGGCGGGCCCGGCTCAGCCTACTGCGCTGTTCCTCCTGGCGCCGCAGGTCACCCTGGGAGCGGCCCAGCATGGTGGCCTCCCCCTCCTCGATGAAGCCCAGCACCTCTGTCTGGAAGCCCTGCAGGATGGCCGCAGCCTCGGTGAACAGTCGGCTCACCTTCTCCCGCTCTGCCAAGGCTGCGCTCTGCTCGGGACGACACAGGGGACAAGGATGAGGGCAAGAGCAGTGTGATTCTGGCCCCATCCTTCCCACCTTGCCCTCTTGCGGGGATAGAGGGACCAGCCCCGGCTGTCCTGGATCTATGTGCCAGGTCAGAGGAGCCGCTCATGCTCAGCGGGACCAGACAGTGCCCTGCGCACAGGCCTCTTTGGAGAGGACCATAGCGTGCTACCAGCTCATTGCCAGGAGCCTGCTGCAGGACTGCACGGGGACGGGGTCAGCGTGGGGTCCAACCTTGATGAGGGCCACCGTGCGCCGGGACAGTGCAATGCCAGCGCCCAGCTCATCCATGCGATCCTCCACGGCACTCAGGACTTTGGATTGGTCCGCCTGTGGGTGATACCCTTAATCAGCATGGGGCCTGGCAGTGGCCACAGCCCTACTCTGGGCTACCAGGCCTCACCAAGGGGGAGAAGAGGGATGACCCGGGAGTGGTATGTGTGCACAGGTGGGACTGGGAGTGGCCATGACATCCCATAATATGCCAGAGGTGCTTGGAGCCCAGGTGGGTGCCATTCCCAAATGTCTGGGGAGAGCACAGGCTGGGCAGGTTTGTGGGCTCTGTGCCTCGACTCTCTGACCAATGGGCAAGCACAGGGCCATCCCTGCTCCTCAATGTCGCTGAACTCGCTGGAGAACTTCCTTCAGTGAGGACGAGGCAGAGAGAGTGGGGTAGGTGCTACACAGAGGGCATTCAGCTGTCTCGGGGATCACTGTCCCCCAAGAGTCTGTATCCCCATTCCAGGCCTGAAAAATGGGGATTCCGGGCAAATCCCCTGGGTCTTATGAGTCACTGCTCCAGGCAGGAGAGACGGAAAATCCCAAGGCCAGAGGCGCCAAGACTGGGCTGGAGGCCAAAGGAAACTGGGGGTGGAGGTGGTTGACGGCCTGAGAGCACATGCTCCCTCCCCGGCCCCGGAACAGCTGGACAAGAGCGGTCTGTATGCTAGGTCCACCCTCTGCCACACTCCTGTCGCCTGCCACACCCATCTAAACCCGATGCCTCAGCCCAGGCCAAATGTGACCTGGGACCGCCAAGAACCCGGCCCAGCGCTAGGCGGAGGAGAGGCCAGAATCAGCAGGCGGGGACCCCGCCGGCCCGGACCCCCGCGGTCCTGACTGCTCCCTGTCACTGGACCGGGCTTCAGGCCCCTGCTTGCCCTTCCAGTCCTTCTCGCGTTCCCTCTGGGCTCCTCCAACCCCCATTCCCAACTCGAGCAGAACGTCCCACAGCGAGTGGATGGATGGGTGACATTGTCAGTATTGGAAAGGACGCCAAAGGGCCAGGTTAGAGGGCATTAGGGCCCTACCAGGGAAGGGCAGGGGGCTGGATCCATGGTCCCCCCACCCCCGCTCGGCCCTCGCCCGCCCTGGCACCCCCCGCCCGCCCCCGCTGCCTGCGCCCACCTCCTGGAGCGCGCGCTCCTGCTCCAGCGGCACGAGTTCGTGGCCCCGGTGCTCCTGGGCGGCGCAGGCCTCGCACAGGCACACGCGCTCGGCGCGGCAGTAGCGCTCGAGCGGCCGCAGGTGGCGCGGGCACAGGCTCTCCTCCAGCCGGCGCAGCGGCGGCACCAGGCGGTGTCCGCGCAGCGCGGGGCTGCGGTCGTGCGGGCCCAGGTGCGCGGGGCAGAAGGAGGCGAGGCAGGACAGGCAGGACAGCGCGGCGGGCAGGGCGGCGCCCTCGGGGCACGCGTCGCAGCGCACGGGCTCTTCGCCGCCGGGCCAGGGCTCGGGCGCGCAGGGAGCCGAGGGCTCCGGGGCGCTGGGCGGCGCGCTGGGCGGCGTGGGCTCCGGGGCCGGGGCCGGGCCGGGCCCGGGCGCGGAGCCCGAGCCCGAGCCCTGGCGGAGCTGCAGCAGCTCGGACAGCGTGTGGTTCTTGCGGAGCTGCAGGCCGTCGGGGAAGGGCTCCTGGCACAGCGGGCAGCGGGCCGCGCCTCCGGGCCCGCCGGTGCCACCCGCGCCGCGGTGCGGCCAGAGCGCGCCCAGGCAGGCCAGGCAGAAGTTGTGGCCGCAGGGCAGCGTCACCGGCTCCCGGAGCGGCTCCAGGCAGATGGGGCAGCCGAAGGGCCCGCTGCCGTCCATAGCTCCGCGGCCGCCCGGGCGCCGCCTGCTCTGCGCCCGCCCAGGGAGGGCCCCGGCCCGCGCGCTGCGGCCCCGCCCCCGGGACCCCGGCCAAGGGCCCAGCCCCCTTCCGTCCCCCGCTCGGCCCGCCCCCGGGGCCCGGGACACCGGCCCCAGCCCAGGCTGCGCGCGCGGCCCCGGCCCCGTGTGACCCCGAGGGGCCCCCGGACGACCGTGCCTCCCGGCCCAAGGGGAGGGCGGCACACGGGGAGTGCACCCCCCGGCACCCCCCCGGCACCCCTCATCCCCCCTCAAGGCCGCCCCCGGCTCCAGACCTCCCCGCCGCCCTTGTTAGCCAAGTTCCTGAGCTGTTGAGAATGAACCGCTGCTGTGCGCTTGTTTTTGCCCCTTAGCGACTCTATTTACCCCTGTGGGGAACTCGGGCTTTTCTAAACTTGAAACGGGAAGTCGATGTCACCCTCCCAGTCCCTTGTCTGAGATAATTCAGTTTCCCTCCAGGACCCCGGGGCGCAGGCACTTGTGTCTGGGGCTTGAGGTGTGGGGTTCCCGAGCGGAGGCATTTAAGGCTTGTCCAGCCATGCACTTAATAATGTTGTTTTTTAAAAAATGGCAACAAAATAAAGTAGTATTGGCTTATAACCCAAAGTATAAAATAAACACCCGTGAGTGCATACTGATGTAAATAAATGACTGGGTAAATAAACAAAGGAGCACAGAATCTCCCATTCAGAAGAATTCAAAGTAACTGTTATACATACTCCTAGATGGCCCAGTTTCCTACTTCTTAAACGTGGGCTGCGCACAGTGACTTTCTTCCAAAGGGAGCTAAAGAATCACTTTATAGGGATGCCTGCGTGGCTCAGCAGTTGAGTGTCGTGTGCCAGGATTGAGTCCCACATCGGGCTCTGGGCGGGGAGCCTGCTTCTCCCTCTGCCTCTCTCTCTGTGTCTCTCATGAATAAATAAATAAAATCTTAAAGAAAAAAAAAAAAAAAGAATCACTTTATAGTGGTGAAGCCTGGCAAGCAGGACCTCAGCCAAGTGATCAAGGTCACTGTCAATAGTGATAAGTCATGTTGACACTAAGCACCCTGTATAGGATGGTCTTCCTCTCCAAAACCCATAGCCCAGTCTAATCATGATTAAAACATCACACAAATCCCAGTGGAGGGACAGTCTACAAAATACCTGGCCAATACTCCTCAAAACCTTCAAAAAAAAAAAAAAAATGGCCACACACACACACACACACACACACACACACATACACACAAATAGTAGGGGGTCAAGTCTGAGAAACTGTCCCAGCCATGAAGAGCCTCAGTAGATGTGATGAGTAATGTTATATGTGTTCTGGATGCATTTCTGAGACAGAAAAGACATTAAGGAAAAACTAGTAGGGAGATTTGAATAAATTATGGACTGTAGTTAATGTATCAATACTGGCTCTTAATTGTGACAAATGCATCATAATTATGTAAGATGTTAACAAAAGAAGAAGTTAGGAGGGAGGTATCTGGGAACTCTGAGTTATCTTTGCAAATTTTTTGTACATTTACAATTATTCTAAAATTAAAAGTTCCTTAAAAAAAAGGTCCCCCCCCCAGACCTCCTGCTGGCAAGAGTCCAAAGAGGAAGGAATAAAAGGGTGAGGAGGGGTGTTCCATCCATAAGTGGGGCTTAACCTTTCTCATCACACCGGAGCTCCTCTCAAAGCCTGGTGCAGCCTTTTCCAAAGTTATGCTTTCAAATGTACAAAACAAAATGTGCAAGATTCCATGGAGACTGATTATACTGAAATACAGGTACAAAATATTAAGAAAATAAATTTGTGATAGAGTTGTATGTATTTATTTTTTTGAAAAAAAATTAAAAGACGGTATGTATTTATTTGACACAGAGAGAGAGAGAGAGAGAGAGCACAAGCAGGGGGAGGTGCAGGCAGAGGGAGAGGGAGAAGCAGGCTCGCTGATGAGCAGGGAGCTAGACAACATGGGGCTTGATCCCAGGACCCTGGGATCATGACCTGAGCCGGAGACAGATGCTTAATTGACTGAGCCACCTAGATGCCCCATATGTATTTCTTTAACCCAATAAATAACAAATACTGATGGAGGCTAATAATGTATTTTTGAAATAGTGATAAACATAAGTGATATTTGAGTTACTCTGTCGCCACATAACGTGCTATGAAAATATCTGTAATTTCTGTTGGTGACAAGTCACAGAATTGCTAACTCCTCCGTAGTGTGTTCTTTCCATTTGTAATAGAAAGAAATGTTAAATTTCAGTTTAGAGAACAGTGAAAATACAGAGAATTTTCTCATCAAGACCCCCAGCTTAAGAATGTTTAATTTAGGGGCACCTGGGTGGCTCAGTAGTTGAGCGTCTGCCTTTGGATCAGGTCCTGGGATCGAGTCCCACATCAGGCTCCCCGCTGGGAGCCTCCTTTTCCCTCTGCCTATGTCTCTGCCTCTCTCTCTGGGTCTCTCATGAATAAATACATAAAATCTTTAAAAAACTGTCTAATTTAGAAAGATGCTATGCAGAGCTGCCTTATGTCTTTCCTGGAAGGAGGGAAGAAAACTAAGGTCTGTGTAATATTAAATGAGGGGTGCAATCCTGGGGGACTCACGGGAAGGGAGGGCGGATCATGGAGGCCTGTGTGGAGGAGGTGGCATCTGAGCTGGGCTTTCATGCGTTGCTAGGACTCAGGCGTGCAGAAACTAAGGCGGGAACAGATCTTGCAGCAGAGGAGTAGCAGGGGTACCGGCCTGGGTGTGCCCAGTTTGGCAGGAAGACGGGTAATGAGTTCCATACGTTGGTTTCCACAGGGATCACTTCTTGATCATGACTGTCCCTTGTTTGCCAAGACCCAGGAACAGTTTGGAGGCTCAGACATCAGCACCACCCTGCTGCCCGGCTGCAAGCCAGGCTGCCCGGTCTTGCGGAGACCACAGACCAGCCTGGTTCTGGAGGGGTGAGGGGTGCCACTTGGGTTAGGGAGTGTTCATAGGTGCCGGCCGACCTTCTGCTCCCACCCCAGAGCACCCCAGGGTGCATGCTTAGGAAGAGCCGCTTCCCTAGGAAAGCTCAGAGATGTGATTTGTCAAGACAGTGGTGTTTTAATACTTCATTTCCATTATCAGAGCTTTAAGGTTGCCTGACATGTTAATTCTTTATGGAATGAATTGGCTCCTGAGGGGGAAAGGTAATGGGTGTTTTTGACGTCGGCAGGAACATGCTCACACCCGTATCTCACTCTGCCCCTGCAAGAACTATGTCATGAAGGATGGGAAATGGAATTCCAACCGGTTGTGCATTTTGCCAGAGGTCACACAGCTCATCCTGTGGAGGGGGGAGAATTTAAACCCAGAAAAGTGTGACCTGAGAATAATCCTAAATCTCATATATGAACTTGTCTACATGGCTGGAGTATTCATTGAAAGGGGAAAAAAAGAAAGGCAAAACTGAAACAAAAGTGGGGATCCCTGGGTGGCTCAGTGGTTTAGTGCCTGCCTTCAGTTCAGGGCGTGATCCTGGAGTCCCGGGATCGAGTCCCACATCCGGCTCCCGGCATGGAGCCTGCTTCTCCCTCTCCCTCTGCCTGTGTCTCTGCCTCTCTCTCTCTCTGTCTTTCATGAATAAATAAATAAAATCTTAAAAAAAAAACTGAAACAAAAGTAAGCAAAAGCAGTCCAGAAATGGGAGTAATGAGCAAGCCATTCCCAGCCTCGCTTACATCTATGAAATTGAAATGGGATCCAAGCCAGGTTCCACAGTAGCACTGAATGGTTTCGATATATATATATTTTTTATCTATTTTTTTTAGTAACCTCTACACCAAACGTGGGGCTAATGCATGACCCCAAGATCAAGAGTTGAATGCTCTTCTGACTAACCAGCCAGGCACCTCATTTTGACCTACTTAAAAGTTTTTTTTTTTATTTGTATTCATTTCAAAATAATTGAGTTTACAAAGTAAACAATTTAATGAGGTTTATAACAGAGCTGGCAGTTGCGTGTCCCACCTACTCATGAGGCCTGCTCCCGCGACCACCAGTTTCAACTCTTAACCATTTCTTTCTTTTTTAAAGATTTTATTTATTTATTCATGAGAGACAGAGGAGAGAGAGAGAGAGAGAGAGAGGGAGAGGAGAGAGGCAGAGACACAGGCAGAGGGAGAAGCAGCCTCCATGCAGGGAGACCGATGTGGGACTCAATCCCTGGTCTCCAGGATCATGCCCTGGGCTGAAGTTGGCACTAGACCACTGAGCCACCCAGGCTGCCTTCTTAACTATTTCTTTTGGCATTTACTTCCTCATCCGTAAACCCTGTGCTCATAAACCTTGAACATGTGTGGGGATGTTTATGCTGGAGTTTCTGGAGACTTCAATTCTCTATCACTTCTCTTCTGTGTTGATTACTTGTTGCTTGGGTCCCAGGTCTTCCTTCCCCTTCAATGAATTTACTTCTTTACTTTGGAAGAGCACATCTTCTGGGGGATTCCTGAGGATGGATGTGAAAATGCCCACAAAAGTAATTTTTCAGGCTCCAACACCAACTGGCAGTTGGGCTGGGTATGGAATTCTCGAATGAGAATCCCTTGCCTGGGATCCCTGGGTGGTGCAGCGGTTTGGGGCCTGCCTTTGGCCCAGGGCGTGATCCTGGAGACCCGGGATCGAATCCCACGTCGGGCTCCCGGTGCATGGAGCCTGCTTCTCCCTCTGCCTGTGTCTCTGCCTCTCTCTCTATCTCTCTGTGACTATCACAAGTAAATAAAAATTTAAAAAAATTAAAAAAAAAAAAAAAAGAGAATCCCTTGCCTTCAGGAAGCCTGACTCCACTGTCTTCTAGCTTCCAGGCCCATGGTACTTGAAGCCACACCTACAGCACCATGCTGCTCCCTCCATCCCTTCCTGCCTGGGGAACTCAAGCCTTCAACCCAACCCCCTCATCTCCCTGGACATCTAAGTCCCATATCTTTTAACATCTCTCTTGTCCCTCTGCCCTGCCTTATCCTGCCTGTGTGCCCATCGTCCTGATTCTGCCTCAGAGAAGCTCAGATCTAGAGCGGCGAGGCAGATATACCGGAAACACCTACAGGCTAATCTAGTGTCCTGCCCTTACAAATGTTACACCCCAAAGTCCATGCTCTTTTTCCCTCTTCCCAGTGTGTTTTTCCCACGGAGGAGACAGACTTCTGTCAGAGTCAGGTGGATCTGGGGCATTTCATTTGAAGCAGCTCTCCAACAGATTTGCAAAGGGTTGCCCCACACCTACTTGAAAAACAATCTACAAAAAGGGCAGTAGCATCTCACCACATGTAGATAAAGATGAAGGGTCACAATAAGGAACACTCCCACAGAACAACACGGAAAGGACTAACAATCTGATAAAAGGTAGTATCATAGAATAAAGACCCCAAACCTTTCCCACCACAGAAGCAGAAGGGGGCTGTTCTTCCTTTCTCTCCCCCTTTCAGAGCATGGGCACAGCCAATGGGACATGGACACGTATGGGGCTTTGGGATGGCAGGAGGTTGGTTGTGGTGGTGATGGTTAGACTCTACATGAGGACAGCCATCGATGCCAGCTGCTGGGCCAGCCCCATCCTGATTCCTCCCCTGCTGGGTCTCTCAGCAACTGTCAACCCACCTGCCCAGCAGTTCTCCCCATCTGGCTGTTTGGTGCCAGAGCCCCTGCCCCATGTTTGCAGAGTCCCCAACTTAGGAGTCTTCTTAGAAGCTCTTTGCCCAGGGTGTACTGGTCAGAGGCCTGGCCCCACCCTTGAACAGGGAGCTAGCTGGGGAGGTAGCTGCAGGATTGAATGTGGGGGGCTGGCACCAGGTTACAATATGGGAAAGAGATATATTTTTCACAAATACAAAAAAAATCTATATTTTAAAATATTTATTTATTTATTCATGAGAGACACACAGAGAAGCAGAGACACAGACAGAGGGAGAAACAGGCTCCATGCAGGGAGCCTGATGTGGGACCCGATCCTGGATCCCAGGATTATACCCTGAGCTGAAGGCAGACGCTACACGCAGGTGTCCCTACAAAAATATTTTGTGTTTTTCTGGAGTATGTGTTTTTGCATGTGTCATCCTTTAAAAAATTTGTTGTTTATGAAAACATAAAAAATAAAGAATTTATTGTAAAATAATTATTCCTGAGTATATAAAGCATATATGTACAGCATAAATAGTTATAAGGCCAACATCCTTGTAACCACCACCCAGGTCAAGAAGTTGAATCTTTTTAAAGATTTTATTTATTTATTCATGAGAGACGCAGAGAGAGAAACAGGCTCCATGCAGGGAGCCTGACCTGGGACTCGATCCCGGGTCTCCAGGATCACACCCTGGGCTGAAGGCAGTGCTAAACCACTGAGCCACTTGGGCTGCCCAAGAAGTGGAATGTTTTAAGTAACAAAATTACAGTTGCCTTAGGTCCCAGCAGCACCAGTTCCAGAAACACAAATGCCTGTCCAGGGATCTTCAGGAAAGTACCTCCTGAGTAGCAAAAACAAAGGAAGCCAGCACTGTCCTGGCACCTGCACTCATCACTGCATTTAATCCCCACACCCTGGGTAGGGGTGACAGGGGCTGAGGCTGTGTCCAGCTAAGCTGGCTGGTGGGGGTGGGGTGGGGAAGAGTCCGCCTGACTCAAGGTTGCTTCATTTTGGCCATTTGTATAAAAATAAAATCTTCAAGTGCTCATCATTATTATTTTTAAAGATTTTATTTATTTAAGGGGGTAGGGGCAGAGGGAGAGGAAGAGATCTTAAGCAGACCCCTCACTGAGCGTGGACCCCATAGGGCTCCATCTCATGACCCTGAGATCACGACCTGAGCAGAAACCAAGAGTCAGACGCTCAACCAACTGCACCACCCAGGTGCCCCTCATTTTTTTTCGGTTGAGGAACTCCGCTGGGAATTCCGCCTACATATGTAGCCATGGATATGGCCAAAGCTTCCTGCTCAAAAATATGCATTGCGGTGACATTTTTACAGCCCCAAATAAAACAACTGGAATGTTCGATATGAAATCTTTCATGAGCAAAAACAGCACACTGGGACGAGCATCTCTGGCTCTTCCAAAAGTTTGCGGCGCTGCCACTGTGCCTTACAAAAGACCTACAATCGTACCTCTTTTCATGAAGCAGAAGAAACTTGAAACCACACCAATATAGGTCTTTTATAAAAGCTAAGTGGCAGAACTTGAACTTTTGGAAAGTGGAAGATGCCCGTAGTGGGGAAATAAATTCTAACAGTCCTTGGGAAGACTGTTTATATTGCAGTGGTGCAGGAAAATATATTAATCCCGTGAGAAATGGCTATGCTAGATAACAGAATGCGAAAAACACAAGTGTTTATAAAATGCAATCACAAAGATGTATAAGAGACTAAGGTGTATCAAATTGTTAAGAAAAAAAAAGAGGGAGAAAAGAGATAAAGATCACTTTTCTCTAGGTTTCTTCCAGAATCGCTTGTGCTTTGGGCCCTCTCGCCTCCCGCCAAATGCCTATGATCTACGTCATCTGCATGGGAGGCAAGCGGCTGCGGGGTGTTTGCATGGCAGCGTGGGTGAGGCCCCAACTGCACAAGCTCTCCTGCAGCCCCAGGAGCCCACAGGCGCTGCACCCACCTCGAGGCCCAGGCAGCGCCGAGAAGTGCGCTCTCCTCAGGCAGGGTCCTCATTTTAGTCCCTTCCTAGTCCCCGTGCCCTTCCATGATGTTGGAAAAAGTGAACTCCATTTTGGGGGCATCCTCCCAATCTCTCTTTCCAAGTGGCCCGGCCTCCTTCTGAGTCAATCTTGTGGCCAAAAGCTGGTCCCATTATAGCTGTGGCCTCAGGCCCCCAAGCTAGGGGCTGGGCAGCTCTTGGTCACACAAGCACGGTGGCACCTGTTCCTGGCCCAGAGCTTCATCCTGTGCTTTCCTCCGCTGGGCTCGAGGCCTCTTCCTGGAGCTCTGGAGGGAGCTTGGCCTGAGGCCGATGGCACAGGGTCAGGGTTCTACCCTCCAGGAGCCAGAAGACAGGGTAGAGGGGCTGGGTGAAGATGGCATGGAAGGTATGCAGAGGCTGGGCCTTGGGTTCCAGGCTGTAGAAGGTGAGGCAGCCAGAGGCCAGGTCCAAATCCATGCCCAGGAGCCGCCCTGACACTCCTGGGAGGTGCTGGGCCTCCCCGTTATGCCAAGCCTGCACCCTGTCCTCCTGAACACAGAGCCCCCAGGAGCTTGGCCCACGCCCAATGTTGTCTGTGTGGGGACCCTGCTTGCGCCGCGTCAGTTCTGGATAGGCGACGCCCAGGGTCACTGAGTGGTTAGATGCATGCACCTCCCAGTAGTGTCGCCCGCTCTGGAAGCTCTGGGCACACTGCACCTGCCAGAGCTCGAAGCTGCTTGGCCCGGCCAGGTCCCGGGGCTTGTGGCGGTGCTTTACCTGCTGGTCCTGCCGAGACAAGTAGAGGTGGCGATTGGCGCTGTCTGGATCGAAGGTCAGATTTCGATAATCTGTCAGGACAGAGGGACGGAGGTGAGCAGGTGGACACCTGTGCATGTCCACCATCTTGCCCCCAGAGGGAGAGATAGCAACTGAAGCTCCAGCAGGGCCAAGCCACACACTTGGGTGTACAGCAAGCAGACCAAGCACCAGATGTCACCACAGCAGGTAGCCTGCAAGGGGGACCTCTTCCGTTTACCTCATTTCAAAGATGAAGAAACAGGCTTCCCAAAATAACCTAACTTCGTAACAAGTGGAAGAAGCATAAGCGATCCCAGGTTTTCGTGCCCAGAATCTCCTTACCCCCGTATCGGCTCCACGTGTAAGAGGCTTACATCTTGTGACAGATGTGCGGGGAGGGGGGGCCAGGCCAGATCCCAGGAAGGGCAGGACAGTCCCAGCACACGCCCCCCGCGCCCCCAGGTACACACAGAGAGCCACACAGACCTGTGCAAATGCTCACACGCACACATAGACACACGAACGCACAATGCACACATGCGTATGCGCACGCACACATGCCAGTCTTCTTACTCTGCCAGAGTTTCCTCCTCAGTGGACACACTGGGCTTGGGACTGGTGCCAGGGGACCTGGGGCCTCTAGGAGACAAAGAAGTCTTAGGGCAGTGATGGGGACCAGAGCTCATGGGGGCAGAGTCCTGATCCTGTTCCCATGGGCCGTGGGAGGGCCGGCTGGGCCCGAGGGGTAGGGAGGGATCGGGGTGAGCCTTACCCACGGGGCCCAAATTGGCGGCCTCTGCTGGTGCCCTGCGGGGGCCCCCCTCATCTAGCAGGAGGCCACACAGCCGGCTCAGAGACTCCTTCAGGCTGGCCAGCCGCTGCTCTCCGTCCCACCGCAGAGGAGTCAGAGGCCTGAGAGGCTCCGGGGGTGCCAGGAGCTGGGATTCCTGGGCCCCAGGGACAGCCACAGTGAGCTTTTGGGCAAGGTGCCGGGATGCCATCCCCCGACCTGCTGTCCTGGGGCCTGGTACCTGGAGGAAGGTCCGGTCATCCAAGTGTTCCAGGACGTGTCGGACCCTGTGGTCATAACGAGACAGGGCTTCCAGGTGGCCCCGCAGTTGTTGTTCTGTATCCTGGGCCTGCGCTAGGGCCTGTGTCTTGGCCGCCTTGATGTCCTCCAGGGCCAGGGCCTGTCGCATCTCCAGGGCCTGGAGCAGGCAGCTGAACTTGCCAGAGATGGCGGAGGCCAGGGTATGGGCTGAGCTCTGAGTGGGTGATGGAGTTGCCTCGGGTGGTCAGGGCCAAGGCTGCCCTTGGACTGAGGGGTGGGGATGTGGGGAGCAGGGGCCCCTGTGACCTTCCCCCCCAACTCTGCTCAGTCCATCTCTCCCTGCTGCCAGGAGGCATTTTCTTTTTTTCTTTTTTTTTTTTTTAATTTATTTATGATAGTCACACAGAGAGAGAGAGAGAGAGAGAGAGGCAGAGACACAGGCAGAGGGAGAAGCAGGCTCCATGCACCGGAAGCCCGACGTGGGACTCGATCCCGGGTCTCCAGGATCGCGCTCTGGGCCAAAGGTAGGCGCCAAACCGCTGCGCCACCCAGGGATCCCCCAGGAGGCATTTTCAAGGCAGCTCACACCTCCTACCCAGCGTCCCAGGGACCCACTGCTGGCTGCCTGAAGGACACAGCATGAGGATGTAGTGGGGGTCAAACAGGCCTCGTACCTGGATCTGGCTGCTTTGCCGCTGCAGTTCCTCTAGCTGGCTCTCGGCCTGGGTGGCCTGCTGCTGGGTGACCTCCAACATGGCTCTCAGCTGGGCCTGTGGTGCCCACCAGGGAACAAGTGACAAGAGGGGACTGGGAATGGCTGTGAAGTCCTCCCCTCCATCAACAAACACCTGCAGATGTGGGACATCCCCCTCCTTGTGCCACCCCAGGCAAAAGGCTGACCAGTGGACCAGCCCACAGAACAGTGGCCTTGGTCTGAGCCTCGGGGTGAACTGGGTCAGAGTCCCAGGGAGACCCAGACAAAGCCCATTCCTAACCTGGAGCAGGGCGGTACACAGGCAGAGCAGAGGCCTGGGGCTTTAAACCTGACCTCCAGTTCATCTTGCAGGCTGAAGAACCTGGGGCACAGCACCCACCATCTCTGGGCTATAAACCCACCCCAGGGCAGCCCCGGTGGCCAAGTGGTTTAGTGCCACCTTCAGCCGGGGGTGTGATCCTGGAGACCTGGGATTGAGACCCACATCGGGCTCCCTGCACAGAGCCTGCTTCTCCCTCTACCTGTCTCTCTCTGTCATGAATAAATAAAATTTTAAAAAAATCTTAAAAAAAAAACAAAACAACCCACCCCACACTACCCCCAGCCAATAAACGGTGGAAGCAGTACTTCTGGCTTAGGCAGCCTTGCAGCGAAGGGGCAACAACTCAAAGCACCAAAGCTATTTGACCAGCGGACAGTGTAGTACGTGTGTCTGCATGGGTGGGTTCTTCCAAATACCCAGTCAGGCCTCAGCCCCAGCTCTGGGCATGGGGTAGAAGAGGGCACCCATATTTGTGACTCCTCTGGTACCCATGAGGGTCACAATGTTGTGCTTTCATGGGAGCAGGGCAAAGCATCATTCCCTGCCCCTGGTCAAGAGCCTGCCTTGCTTCTGCTTCTTCCAGCTGCACTTGACAAGGAGATCAAGGGCCATCGTGATCCCCACTTTACAGATGAGAAAACAAGACAGAGAAACGGACAATCTGGCCAAAGGCATCAGATCTTCCAAAGCTCAATTCCTGTGTCTTTGCCCAGGACCCAAGGCCTCAGTGTTGTACAACGTGCCACACCCAGGACGCGCTCTGCTGGTTCCATCTGACTGTCCCCCAGGATGGCCAGGGGTCCTCTCACACCCCATAGAACTTCACCCCGCTCTAGGGGAACATGAGCTCCTTCGGTGTGCACGTGCCATCTGCCTGTGCCACCTGCCACTCCCTCCCTCCTGCTGCTGTCACCTGCGGGCCGGCACTGCACTTTCATGCTCAGCCTCAGCACTAACAACTCATCCTCAGTCTCTGACTTCTGAAGCCACGATGGTATCCTCCAACATTGGCTCCGGACTCCCTGACCTCCTCACCCGCAGAACCTTCACTCCATTTCAGCCACTCAGGCCTGGGGTCTCACCTTGGGCCTGTCACCAGCTCCGAAATCTCTACTCCAAGCACCTGTTTGTCCTCTTACTCGGGAATACAACAAACGTCCCAAAGCCTTCTCCTGCTTAAGCAGCCCGCCCCAGCCCAGGCGCCGAGAGACAGGGCGGGGCACCCCGGGTCACCTCGCGCTCCCGACGCTCGACGTCCAGCAGCGCCCGCTCGTGGAGGCGACACTCGTTCACGGTGCACGCGCTGCAAACGCAGAGACCCTCTGTGCGACAGAAGAGGTCGAGTGGCCGCCCATGTCGGGGGCAGCGCGCGCCCGGGCCGGGGCCAGGGGCCGGGGCGGCGCCGGGGGTCGCGGCAGGGTCGGAGCCGGGGGCCGGGACGGCCCGGGCGCGCATCACCTCGAGCACGGCGCTGAGCGCCACATTTCGGCGCAGCTCGGCGACGTCGGGGAAGGGCTCCCGGCACTCGGGGCACGCCTTGTCGCAGCGGCCCCCCCAGTCCCGGATGCAAGCCCTGCAGAAGTTGTGGCCGCAGGGCAGCGTCACCGGCTCCTGGAAGAGCCCCAGGCAGATGGAGCAGGTGAGCTTGTCCTCTAGCCCGTGCGCGGCCATGGCGGCAGCGGCACCTCAGGGCGCGCGGGGCGGGGCCTCCGAAGGTGGGCGGCGCGGGGCACGGCGCGGGGGCGGGGCCTGCGGGAGGAGGGGGCGGGGCGGGGCCTCCGAAGGTGGGCGGCGCGGGGCACGGCGCGGGGGCGGGGCCTGCGGGAGGAGGGCGGTGCAGGGGCGGTGCCTCTAAACGCGGGCGGGTCGCGACCTGCGGGAGAAGGCGGGGCGGGGCGCCTCCGGGAGCGGGCGGGGGCACGAGGCGTCGGGGTGGCGGGGAGCAGCGTGGGCCCGCCTAGCGGAGGAGAGCAGCTGTTGCCTCTCCCCCACCCGCGCCTGGGCCCTTGCCGCGCGTGCTTGCTCCCCTCTGCCCAGGCTCTGAGCCGTCTCATGCCACCCCAGGATGGGGGTTTGAGGTCCGGGTAGTCCCTGTGGCCCCGCTCTGGGAGCTCCATCCCGCTTCTCGAAACCCTCATTAAGCAGCTCCCTTGCAGGGGTGCGGCCCCCGCCTCCAGGGACGGGAACCTTTGGGAACCCCTTCTGGGCCCCTCATCCGTAACCTGGATAACAGGAGCTACTTCCCAGGGTTTGCGCCTGTCAGTAAGAGCACTGAGCACAGAGCTCATGTTCCCTATACGCTCCGGACCCGAGGTTCTCCGCTGCCCTTTTCTTGAGCTGTTTCAGGCATTTGCCATATTGGAGTGTTTCCTTTCTGTAGGCTACCAAATTTTGGTTCTTTTAAAGTAAGCTGTGTTCGGGGACGCCCGGGTGGCTCAGCAATTAAGCGTCTGCCTTTGGCTTAGGGAGCGATCCTGGAGTTCCCGGATCAAGTCCCACATCAGGCTTCCTGCATGGAGCCTTGCTTCTCCCTCTGTCTATGTCTCTGCCTCTCTCATGAATAAATAAAATCTTAAAAAAAAAAAAAAAAAACTAGAAAAAGCACATAAAAAAAAAAAAAGTAAACTGTTCTGGTCACCAACACAGAGACCAATCAACGGTTTTCATACCCCCCTTTACTGAAAGCCCAAAGCGACATTCAGCTGTTCTTGGAATCTTCTCCGTGTGGGCCCCCTGCTGGGGAGTTCCTTGTTTGCAGGAGGGAGCTCTTCTGGAAGCCCGGGATCCTCTGTCGCACCTGCCCTGGGGCAGTGTGCTCATCGGACTGAGCAGATGTAAGGCTAATTTTCCTAACCAACCTGTCCTAATTTTGAGGCAGAGTGCCCTCTCACTGCAATGCAGCATTCAGTCTTCTGTGTTGTAGTATGGGAAGCTCCTCTTCATGGGAAAGGAAGGTCTCCTTTTGACTGGTTAGGTAGAGGACAAATCAAACTCCTAGGATCCAGCAAGGGTGCAGGGGATTTCTGGGCCCCAAGGAGAGGTGTGCCCAGAGGTCTGAGACCTGCTTCTCATTCAAAGCATCCCAGCCAGATGCCAGGAGCCTGCCACCATGCTGTGAATTCCCAGTAAGGGGCCAATGCTCATGGGTGGCAAAAGCTCTTTCTAGAGACATATGGGAGCAGCCAAGCCCCACTGCCTTTCTTCTGTATCCATCTACAGCCATTTGATCCCAGGGCTCAATATTCTCTAGAGGCAGAACTGAGGTGGGAGGCAGGGTTCTTTCCATCCATGAAGCATTACAGATTCATCGTGGGGTTGGAGCATTTCCAGAACACAGACCCAGACCAGCTACAGAAAAAAATCTTTTTTTTTTTTTTTTTGAAAAAAATCATCTTTATTCACATGTCCCATCCCTGCCACTATCCTCAGAGAGCTCTCTTCATTTCCAAAGCCTGGGCCTGAGAAGGCCACAAAGGGGCTGCCTCAGGCAGGCGCTAGAGCCCAGAGCGTGGCCCAGTAGAGTAGTCTTTATTGTTCCTGCTGGTGGAGCCTGAGAGGCTCAGTCCACTTTGAGGTGGGTGGCACTCTGGCCACTCAGTAGATGCCGTAGGTGGGTTCGTGACTGTCCCTATACCGGTCCAGGTAGCGCAGGGGCTGCCGGTGGGGGAAGCGCTTCTGTTTGGGGTGGTAAGAGGGTGGCCGCACAAACTCAAACACGGGCTCCTGCATGTCTGTAGGAAGAGGGGGTATGGGTGTGAACTGCTGCTGGCCTGCGACTGCCCAGCCACCCACCCAAGGAATGGCATGCCTCCCAGGGGCACTTCTCCCTGGCACGTCAGGAGAGTTCTGTGAGCTCAGGCCAGCCGCCCCTGCCCTGTCTCCCAGCCCACTCTGGCCTTACCCAGAAGCTGGTGGAAGATGTGGGTCACTGAATCATCCCAGCGACACTGGAAAAAGGCCAGCCCAGCTGGTGTCATGGCTTCCTGGTGCTTCTTGTAGAAATCAAAAGTGCGGAAGGTCCGCTGGGCCAGCTGGTAGCTATAAGATGAGGACGTTTTAAGAGCAAAGAATGAGACATCAGAGCCCCACACCCCTCCTCCAGCCCCATAGGCAATCCTGAGAAGCCCCTTAGGATCTGCCTAGCATAACTCCCTCGGCCCGTCTCAAGCTGAAGTTAAGAGACAGGAGAACTGAGCACAACAGACCATTCCTGGGGAGGTGGCCTGAGAGGGCAGAGGAAATGTGTATGGGGGCTACAAGGCTGAGGGGGCATATATTACCAGGGTGAGGGCCGGGTGTCCTCAGAGAAGTCAATTGGCTTATCCTGCTTAAAGAGCAGGAAGGCAAAGCGGTGGAAGCCGGAACCTCGGGCAGGGAAAGGGGGCATGTAGGGACAAGTCTCCTGTCCTTCAGCCACACTGTTGCCTGGGATGTTCGTTCTGGTGGGAGGAAAAGTGTCCATGAATTATCACTCAAGGAAGGTGGCAGCAGAAACATTCCCATCCACATTTTCCCTAGATATTGATACCACTCCCTGGGAGGACAAACCCTAAAATGATCTTCATTCAATAGTCAAGCAGGAGGCATGGCTCTGTGAACCCTCGGATAGACTACAAACTTATGAAGGGAACAGTAGGGGCTCAGAGGCTGAGAATGGGGGTCCTAGAAATGGTCAGGAAGAGAGTAAGGTCTAGCAGCCTGTTTACCAGGCCATGGGGAGCTGGTGGGGTCACCACAGCTATTCAGGCTACAAAGCCATACCACTTGGGCTGCATCTCTCTTTACTGAAGGTTCTGGGGTCTGTCAAGGAGTGTTTGCCAATCCCCGACACTACGATGGCCACTGTACCTGCCCTAGATAGAACTCTCTGTGGGGGTCCTGCTGCACAGATTGCTAACTGCAGTTGACTAAAAATGATGGAAACCAACCTCCCAGTCACTGGCTCCAATTACCTAGAAGCTCTAAAGCTAGGGTTAGCTGCCTGACCTCTGCCCCCCTGGCTCCAGAGCCAAAGGCCACAGAGAAAACAAAAGTAGCCCAGCATGGGCAGTCCCAGCTGCTAGAGGCCTCCACCGTCCTTTTCCTATCTATACTGTCATAGAGCCCCTCAGGGTGGCTAAGGCATGGGGTGGCATCACCCTAGTTTTATAGATTAGGAAATGAATTTCCAGAGACCAAGAGGCCTGTGGGAACAGCTAAACCCTACTGCCTGGTTTTTCTTCCAGACCTGTCTTCAGCCAGTGGATCACAGGCCTCTTGACAGCATCAGGAAGCAGAGGTGAGGGGCTGCCCCCTGGGGTGGGAGGTTAATCAAAAGTTTCATAGTTAATCCACAGTGGAGCCGAGACTGAAATTCTGGTGCAGCCCTCTCCAGGATACCAAGGCCTCTTTTTTCTTTTCTTTTAAGGATTTTATTTATTTATTCATGAGAGAGAGAGAGAGAGAGAGAGGTGCAGAGACATAGGCAGAGGAAGAAGCAGGCTTCATGCAGGGAGCTCGACATGGTACTCAATCCCGGGTCTCGAGGATCACACCCTGGGCTGAAGGTGGCGCTAAACCGCTGGACCACTGGGGCTGCCCCCAAGGCCTCCTCACATGCCTCTGACCTCTTTCCCCATCCCAGGTACTTACACCAGCCAGTGGACGTATTCAGCATCTGGCTCCAGCAAGTGTCCATCTGCACACAAACAGACCCTAGTAACTGCCGGGCCCTGCTGCCCTTCCAGCCTGGCTCCACCCCTGGCTCCCCAGAGCCCTGGCTCCTGGGAGGTGAGGGAGGTAGGAGGCCTGGTGAGCCCTAGGTACCTACCCAAGTTGGTGAGCAGCAGTGTCCACATGGAGGCCTTGTCTGCCTCATAGGTCACCTCCGGGGCCTGGGCAGCCTGGTGGGGAAACAACATGAAAGGTGTCACCCCCATCAGGGACAGAAAAGCTGCTGGAAATAGGCCTTCTTTCTGGAGGACAGGAGTCTGAGGGAGCTTTGGAGAAGGGAGAACCCACCCTGATCCAAATGTCCCTGACAGTCCTTTGAGGGGCAGGTCAGCAAAAAGAAGCTTATAGAAAGATCTCTGCAGAGTTGCCTAGCCAGCTCTCTATCTGAACCATGAGGTGGCCCTCACATCAATGGACAGGGGCTAGGAGGGCACTCTGATTACAACGGGGTAGTGGCAGGAGTGTGCCAAGATGGAGCTTCTTTTCCCTTCCTCTCATATTCCTTCCTAATTATCATGGTGGAGTTTAGCAGGAAATCCAAAGGGAGAGAAGACAGAGAAGAACAAAACCCCAAATGAGCCTACATGGATGCCAGGCTTGTGCCCTTAACCACCATAAAAACCTCCTCTGTGTTTCAAGGAGTTGTCTGTGGTCCTGTGGTGGGATGTGTCTGTAAACACAGCGCAGGGAGGGGCTTGCATAAGCAGTTACCTCTGCTGGAGTGACCTCATTGCCGTGGTACACGGGCATCAAGTCATCCTCACCCACAGCATAGGCCACATGCAGGGGGACTCGGGGCACGAAGGTGGCACCATGGAACAGATCTCTATAGAGGCCGTAGTATTCAGCCAGACGCTGCTTGTGGTAGGGGCCACAGGTCTTTTCCCACTCGGCCCGCACAGCCTCCATCGGGATGCGTGCTGGTAAGGAATGATGCCCGTTAGGATGCTGGGGTGGGGCAAGGACACAGTAGGGGGGGGGGCCTCTGCCCTGGGAGGGCTTACCTGTGCCAAGGCGGGCAGCGCGTTCCTCCTCTGAGTTGGCCCGCAGCTCCCGAAGGACCCGTTTCCGCTCCAGCAGCTGTTGGGTCCGGCAGACCTTGGGTGGGGGCAGCCCAATGTCAACCTTGTCTTTGGGATCTGGGGAGGAAAGTTATGTTGGGAGAAAGTGGGATCAAGTCTCAGCTGCCTGTCCTTACTTAGTCCTTGCACTTGCCCAAGCTCTGCTGCTGGTAAAGCCTACCCTTCAATTCACAAAACTAGATCATACTATGCAGTCTGCTTCACAGTTGCTAAGCAAATTGGATTTGACTGGAGATTGCATTTTCTGATCCCTAAACCAGGCCACAATGTCTAGGTCATGGGAAATAGCTGAAGCTAGAAAGACTTAAAGAAGCACTTCTCATACTTTAATGGACACACCATGTAAATCACCTGGGAAATTTGTTAAAATTCAGATTCTGAATCAGCAGGTCAGTGTGGGGCCTGAGATTCTGCATTCCTAACAAGCTCCTAGGTAATGCCTGTGCTGCCAGTCTCAGAACACACTTTGAGTATCAAGGCCCACGAAGACTTTCGATCCGATACTTTTTTCCATTTACATCAGACAGTAATAATAAGTAAGGTGTGTGGAACCTTCATCAGAGATGGGATTTGCCTAAAAAAATCCAATGGACTGCGATCTTTAAAACAACAATTTTTTGACACAGACACAATTATTTTAATTTACACTGAGGAAACTGAAGCTTAGGCAAGTCACTCTGAGGGAAACTGGAGGACTTTGCTTTTTGCTCCTTTTCCTGCTGTGTGCGTGTTTTTAAATAAACTCTATGCCCAACATGGAGCTTGAAATCATAACCCTGATCCAGATCCCAAGTTGCATGTTCTGGGGATCCCTGGGTGGCTCAGTGGTTTAGCGCCTGCCTTCGGCCCAGGGCGTGATCCTGAAGACCCAGGATCGAGTCCCACGTCGGGCTCCCTGCATGGAACCTGCTTCTCCCTCTGCCTATGTCTCAGCCTCTCTCTCTCTGTGTCTCTCATGAACGAATAAATAAAAATCTTAAAAAAAAAAAAAAAAGAGTTGCATGTTCTAACAACTAAGCCAGTCACACACCCCTTTCTGTTAACTATTTTTTGCTAGGGCCCATACCCCCAACTTACAGATGCCTCTTAATATCCCTTCTAAGTAACAAGGAATTGATGACTCCTTTAGAATACAGAGCATCTAGGGAAGAAGCGGGTGAGAATGACTAGACGAAGCCACCCTATATGTGTTCCAGACCACCAGTTCTAGACACCTCAACGCCAAGATCCCTTGGCTCCAAGGAATAACATTTGGGCCCTCACCTTTGTTCTAACTTGTTTCTGGATGGCTGAGGACATGTGCACTGGGCCGCAATCCTCAGTATTTACTGAATACTGAATACTGAATTACTCAGGCCCCAAGCAAAGAGGAGACTCCCTCCTTTCCTTTCTGAATCTCCCAGACACTCTGTCCGTACCTGCACTCTTTCTATTCTTTTTTCTTTCTTTCTATACTTTCAAAAAACTCTGCTTTCATCTTCTGCTGGCTCAAGTTTGATTTTTATCCCTCTGAGCATTAGGGATCCTTGCCTAGGTGCCTGGACCTGGCCTGCCAGCGTCAACTCCTAAGATGCCCTGCCTGTGTCCTCAACGATCATAAAACTGCCTCCGTAAATGCTTTCCAGAAGGATGTACTTAGAAATAGGTTGCTCAAGGGCAGGATCCCCGAGTCCCTCTGCCCAGAGCTTTCAATTTCATTCAGGAAAGAACTGCACACCTACGCGCCAAGCACTACGTGGGGGCAAGGGTCAAACGGCGGTCCAGACAGGTAAGACCCCCGTCCTTAGGGATCCAATCTGGGGAGGGGGCCGGTGAAAAGTGAGTCAGGACAGGGTGTGGCCAGGGCTACACACGGCATTCGAGGAGCCCAGAGGGCCCTTCTAACACGGAGTGGGGGTAAGGGAGTGGGGAGAGGTCTGGAAGGGGTTTTAGGAGTATAGATAAGCTGGAACTCTAACAGCGGGGGAAGGGAGTCTTCCAAGTAGAAGAACCAAAAAGGTGTGAAAATCCCTGGTGGGGCTAAAGAGCCCAGGGCGCGCACGTGGGCGCCGGCGCCCCTCCCCCCGCCCCCGCCCCCGCCCCCGAGTCGCGAGGCCGCCGCCCACAGCGCCCGCCCCGGTCGCCCCGCACCTGACTCCTCCCGGAAATGCTCCCGGTAGGTCCGCCACCAGTGCGGGGCCCGCGCCTCCTGCTCCGCCCGGCGCCGGTAGCGGTCGAAGCTGCGGTATTTCTCCAGCCGCTCCAAATTGCTCACATCGATGTCCTCGTTGGGCATCGGCCCCAGAGGGGCGGTCCGGCGGCTCAGCGCGGCTGCGGGCAGACAGCAGGACGTGAGGCCCCGGGCGGACCCTGGGTCGAGCCCCGGGGTCGAGCCCCGGGGTCCGGGCCATACGGGGACCTCCAAGGCCCCCCCCGCCCTCACCCGAGGTGCTGAGGCCCCGCCACCTCCGGCTTCCATACAGCGCGGCTCGCCACCAGGGCGCCGCCATCTTCCCTCAGGACGGCTGCCCCTCCGCCGCGGCCGCCACCTAGGACCCCGCAGAGGTGGCCGCAGCAGCGCCTGAGCGCACTGCGGAGGCCCCGCCCCCAGATTTGCGTCCTACGCGCCCCGCCCCCACCCGGGCCCCAGATTCCTCCCTCCCGGGCGGCGAGAGGCGGAGGCAGCGGGCTCCGGAAGGCCGGGGGGTGGGGGGCCTGGCCGCCGCGGGCCCCCAGGGGGCGGCATACCCCACAGCCTGCCCCTCTGCGGCGACACGCAGGGCCTCGAGGCCCCGGCGGCAGGCTGGCCGATGACCTGGTGGCTCGGGTTTCTCCGATGTCCTTGCTTTTGAGAAGCGCTTGTTCTCTCACTGCCCTAGAACGCTCCAAGAACGGGCTCACTTGGAATTGGGCTGTTTGAGAGGCCTGGACGGATTCCAGCGTGTATCACGGAAGCAAATCCCGAGCACGGACGACCCACCAAGCGGACGTGATGCCCCCCCCACCCGTGCCTTTTCTCATTGGTACTTTCCGCCCATACTTCTCTCTGTACAGCTGAATTGAGCAATTGAGCATCTGGGTTGTGACCTTGACAAGTTTTTTTCTTATTTTGAAGGGAAAAGGAGCAGCAAACCAGCTGTAGCCCTGTCTGTGGCCTGGGGTCAAAGCTGACCTAAGGGGAGCAGTGAGCTCCTTGTCACACCTGAATGCCAGGGGGCAGTGATCGGGGCAGCTGTCGCACTGAGGAAAGTATCAGTGTAACCCCGCGGCTGTGGGGCGTCTCTCCCTGGCTGCTTCATAGGCACTGCTGTCCAGTCACACCACCCAGTTGCCCAGCCGGAAACCTGGGGTTCCCCTTCAACATGTCTCCCTTCCTGACCTTCCATGCCAGGCATCAGGTCCTGTGGGGTCACAGTCTCCTGACACCCCCCCGCCCCTAGTGCATTCACTCTGCAGCCACAGTGAGGCTTCTAAAGTGCAAACATGGGTGCCTGCCTGGTGGCTCAGCAGGTTAGGCATCTGCCTTGGGCTCAAGTCATGGGGTCCTGGGATAGAGCCCCGCATTGGGCTCCCTGCTCCAAGGGGTGTCTGCTTCTCCCTCTGCCCCTTCCCCCACTCGTTCTAATAAATAAAAATTTTTTTTAAGATTTTATTTATTCATGAGAGAGAGAGAGAGAGGCAGAGACACAGGCAGAGGGAGAAGCAGGCTCCCTGCAGGAAGCCCGATGTGGAACTTGATCCAGGGGCTCCAGGATCACACCCTGAGCTGAATGAAGGCAGACACTCAACCGGTGAGCCACCCAGGCGTCCCTAAATAAATAAAATCTTAAAAAAAATAAAGCACACACATAGTGTCTTACTGTGTAGAACAGTGAGTGCATACTCACTGCCCTGAAGGTGAGGCCCTACAGACCTGCTTTCTAATTCCACACTCATTTCTCTGTTTTGAAGGCCAAGCTCGCCCCTGTGGGTCTCCCTGCAGGCTGATCCTATCTATCAGGGGACTAAGTCAATGCCCGTGCTTACAGCTCTGCCGCTCTTTACACAGGTGACAAGTTATTTAGGTGTCTGTGGGGAGAAGGACCCAATTCTGAGCTTCATGAGGTTTCTCCCGGAATGGGACGTGGGACAATGAGACACTGATGCTTCCCTCCTCAGTGTAGGCACCATCCCGAGCAGCAGCTTGGAGATCTCGTACCTCATGATAGCACTTTGTGCAGCGTGCTCTTCTAGAAGGAGACAGTGGAATGAGGTGGCTGAGCGCCTAGGGCTTTGGAATCTGCTCAAGGAGAAGGCTCTGCTATTTGCTGTCACATAGGGCAGATGATTTAATCTCCCTGAGCCTCTGTCCCTTCCTGGGTGAGGTAGGGCTCGTCGTCATACCCTCCTCCTGGTTGTGAGACAGCCAGTGAGGGTATAGACTCAGGAAGGTCCCAGCACCAGCCAGCTTTAGAGCAAGTAACAGCGCTAGAGAGTGAACACTACTAAGAAATAAGTATAAACCCTCGGGAGTCATGGCAAATTGTAACAATTCAGTCATTAGGAATATAGCAGTTTAATGGGTCCAAGGTGAAGGCTAGAACTTGTTGGTAAATGAAGATCCTTCTAAAGGCTGTTCTGAAGGAGGAGAGAAACTGCGCCTGCTGATACCCTCTCAGCCTTGTCCTCCTCTGCCCTTTGTCCTCCAGTGGAAGGTAACCAGTCACTGGCTGAGGGAAGCCGCTTCAAGAGTAACCATGGTCATGCTAGTGGAGTCCATCTGTCTCGGGTTTGCTGGAACAAGCCTCCGCCCCCCTCCTGGCGCCCCTGCAGGGAAAAGTGCAAAGGTGCCTTCCTAGGGGTGGGCAGCCTGGATTAGGCCCCGTGGGGTTCCCCATACAGTCTACTCTCCTGGGGCAGGGGCCCTCACTCCCTTGTCTTTGTTCCCATCTGCTGTGGCCTCATATCAGGTGAACAGGACAGAGAGGCCTCTCTCTGGTCCCTCCCCACACCCTAAGTCAGTCTCAGTCCTGCCTCCAGGAAGCCCTAATCACAAGAAGTGACAGGCCAGTGTTCGTGCGGGGCTGGTCAGGGCCTCAGGCAGCTGGGAATGAGGCAGGGAGTTTATGCCAGTCAACCTGAGAGCACAAGATGGCACGGGAAAACCTGGCTGGGCACGGTGCCCTTCCTGCCCCCACCATACCGCCCGCCTCCTTGGTCAGGAGCATAGAAGGCACTTCAAAACATGTGCTGACTCTATGTCCCAGTTAGGGAGGAGAGCCTGTGCTGTCTCTCTTGGCCTCTCAGGATGGAGGGCAGGAGCAGCATCTCTCAAGAAGACCCCCTGCCTCAGAAGAGGCTCAGGTGAGAATATCCCCAAACCCTCTGCCTGCTGAGGAGGGGAGGGGTCCACAGGGCCATCAGACCCTCGGATCTGAGCTGGGAGTCTGGGGGATGGATCTGAGCTGGGATGTTGGAGAACGAAGCTGTGGCTGGTAGTTTCCTGGGGCTGAGACACTCTCAGCATCACATCTCCCCAGAGGCCACTGCTCCTTAGGCCCTAGAGGCTGGAGCATGCAGGAGGCACTTGCACCCTGTCCCCAGGAGGAACTGGAATCAGGCCCTGTGCGCTGTAGAGCTTTCCTCGGGCACCCCCTCCTCGGGGCCAGCAGCCAGTCGGCTGGTGGGAGAGCCTTGCAGGGTTGGAGGCCTCTGCTGAGGAGCCAGTGGCACCCTTCAGGCTGAATGGGATGTCATGTTGTAGGAGGCTTTTTTCAGGGTCTCCAGGAAGAACTGTTCATTCTCCAAGAAGTCACGGTCCTGGAAAGGCACACCTGGGTGAGCAGTCACCCCTGGCCCCCTCCTGTACCCACTTCTGTGAACAGGGATGCTGGCTCATAAGACCCCTTACTCTGGGCCCCCCTCTGCACTTACTCCTGCAATGAAGTGAGACCCCTATCGGCGCATGACTTCACCATAGCATTGGAGACCATACATTGGAGACCATAGCATTACCTGCCTATAGGGCTGGTGGGGGATTGGGGGGAGGCTGGCACCACACTGACAGCTTCCAGCACGGAGCCTGGAATGGAGCCTGGAATGCAGGAAGTGCTCCGTAAATGAAGCTATTATTTGGGTCGCAGGGCTACCGTGAGGTTCAGTCAAGATGGATGGGTGCAAGCTGCGGCCCACAGAACCAGGCCTGGAGGACAGGTCTCAGTTGGCTCACTGGGAAATCTGCACTATTATCCTGGGGTGGTCCTTCCTGCCTCCCGCCAGTGTGGGCAGAGGAGCCCGGGGCCCAGGCAGTGTGGGCGGCTCAGGCTGGGACTGGCTTCTGCTCGGGACACTCACCTGCTCTGCTGTGTGCTTTAGCAGCACCAGCTTGGCGTGGAGATGTGAGGGGCCCAGGCCGGTGGGTGGCTGGATGCCCTGGGGGACGGTGGGAGTGGGGGCCACGATGGCTGCAAAGGTCAAGGAGAAAGTCAGGGGCTGTGGCGTCAGTGGGACAGCAGAACAGCTGCAGCTTCCTCCCCACAGCCTTCTCACTACCATGGGTGGCAACCACTGTGCCGACCTTCTGGGCGCTTCCACCAACTCTTAAAAGCCTTTGAAAATGCTCATGGGATCTTACCTGGCAAGTCCAATTCTAGGAATTTATTCAAGGGAAATAATCAGGCACAGGTATAGGGGTGTATGTACCAACATTTCCACTGGGGTGTTTATCTTAGTGACAAAAAACCACTCAGTAGGGAATCAATAAAAGCATGGAACATAATGGACAATGATGCTGATTAAGAATTACGGTTAAATGCTTCGTTACAGATGGGAAAACCTGTTTGATACGTAAATTTCTGAATGAAAAAAATCAAGGTAGAAAACATGAGATGATCTCAGGTTTTTTTTTTTTTTAATCTCAGTTTTTTTTTTTTTTTTTTTAAATACACACGCTGCATAGAATGCTAAGCACCAACACGTTAAAAGTGGTTTTCTCTAGAGAGTGAGGTCGAGAGTGACACTTTACAAAGCAGCTTTCCTCTCCCTTATCTCTTAGTCGGGTTTCCCTAAGGAACACGCGTGACTCGGTGTAACAAGGGACCAGAGAGTAGACTCTCACAGCCCCTAACTGCAGTGGAGGGGAGCCACCCCTGGCACTGCCCCCATCAGGCCAGCCCGGCCCACATCCCATCCTTGTCCTTGGAAAGCTACTTACCACTCAGGCAGGAGGCTGCAGGGCCCTGGGCCTTGGGGAGGAGCACCATGGGGCTGGAGGGCAGGTCCTGTCGGATGCGGTCCAGCCGCAGCCTCTGGTGAGCCAGACTCAGATGCTCCTGTCCCCAACCCCAGAGAGGAGGATGTGGCTGTGGGGGCGGGCAACTGGGGGAGGTTGTGGGGGTGGCGGGAGCTGGGAAGAGCCTTGCCTGGTGCATGTGTTGCTCCTGCTGTCGTAGGTGCTCCTGCTGCTGCTGTACCAGCTGCAGTCGAGCCTGCTGCTGCTGCTGCACCTGCCGGGCCTCACACAAGGCCCGCTGCCCCTCCTCGAACTTCTCTGAGGCGACCTGCAGAGAGGTTGCAGTGTCAGCTGGGCTGGCTGGGGTGGGTGCCCGGTCATGTGTGCCCTCTGCCCCCCAAGCCGAGCTGCCTGGCACCTGGCTCATGCTCTCCACCTCCTCAGCGCGGAGCCTGGTGCGCAGGGCAGCAGTGCTGACCCTCTCCTTCTCCAGCCGCAGCTCCTGTCGCTCCCGCTCCAGGGCTTCCCTCTCGGCTGCCAGCTGCTCCTCCTTGGCTCGGAGCTCACTGGCCCTGATCTTTAGCTCAGCTTGCTCCTGGAGAGACAGCGAAGACTTGGCTGCAGTCTCCCCTCCAAAAGCAAACCACTCCCCCCTGCCTCAACTGGCCTACCCTGCCTTGGTTCCGTGGCTCCGATCCACCCTGACTCGGGGGGTGGGGGGAATGAGGCAAGGGGTCCAAGGATGGGTCAGGGAGTTGGGGACCGAGCCTCAGGGCTGCCCCTCACCCGACGCTCAACTCCTCTAAACCCCAGCTTCCTCATTTCTAGAATATCTAAGTCAGAGAATGTGATGACGATTGAATGAGAGCACGTGTATAAAGCACTAGGACAATCAAAGAAGTTATCATTATATGATTCTTGTTTTCATTTCTATACTCTTGTTATCTCTAGACTCTTTACTAAGCAAACGCATCGTGATGGAGGAGCAGCAAGAGCCAGGGAAGGAAAGGGCAGGGCTGCTGAACACCCCGCTGCCCTGGAGGCTCTGGGCCCTACCTTGGCCAGGCTGATGAGGGTGCCCTCCCGCTGGGTGTCCACCTGCAGTGCCCTCTCTGCCTCACGCTCGGCCCGTTCCTTACTCAGCTTTTGCTGTGCATAGAATTCGGCCCACTCGGCTGCAAGGCGCCGCCGCTCTTCCCCACACTTGTGCATGACAGACTTCTGCTCCTCCAGCAAGGCGCTCTGGGACAAGGAGGTGAGGTCACACAGTGAGCAGCTTTAGGCTTACGGCAGGGGTCACACGTGGCTGCACTCACCTTGGCCTTCTCCAGCTCCTCCCGCTCCATGGCGATCTGCTGGACCATGACCTTCCTCTGCTCTTCCAGAGCGCGCTGCGTGGACTCAACTCTGGACTGCTCGGCATTCACCCGCCATCGCTCCTGGGGGCCAGGTGAGGGCTAAGGATGCATGTGTCCTCGAAGCTCCACCTGCACCCTCTGCGCCCCGGTCAGGTCTGACTATGCCCTGGGGAGCTGGGCCAACCCGCCCGCCTCTCCCACACTGGGCCACAAAAGCCTCCAGAGAGGTACGGAAGGAGAGGTGCTGAGCAGGGCTGCCAGGGCCCAGCCACTGGGGAGGAAGTGCCTCAAGGTTCTAGTGGTGCAGAAATAGCCCTCACAGGGCCGGAGCACAGCCACGGACGGCCCCACTCCCCAGAGTGCCAGCTATTGCACTCTGCCTGCCTGTCTCCCGTCCACCAAGCAGGCAAGTGTGCCAGGGCAGGTGTGACACAGTGTATGCCAGGGGACTAGGGGACACACAAGCATGGCCCGAGACAGGGGCCTAAATAGTTACCAAATAACTGAGTATGTATGGTTCATGAAACAAACACACCAGGTCAGTATGTCTATGGGAGGGATGGGAGGTCCCCAGTGGCTATCTCTGGCTAGTGGGTAATTTTAATTTGCTCCTTTGTTGCTAATCATATTTTAATTTTTTCAATATAATGTATCACGTTATAATCTAGTACAAAGGAAAGAAAAGGAATGACTTTTTTAGAGAATGGTGCTTGCTCTTCTATACAAAAGATATACAGGACTTGAAACGTGCAGCTCTTAGAGCTCAGCAGACATTGGCTTCGGGGGATGGATGAACGTGACAGACCCAGGCAAGGTGGGGAGGACGCGTGGAAAGGAGAGCCCTGGCGGCACCCCTGGGGTGCTGGGGAGACAGGCCCTGCCGGCAGGAGGATGGCCCACCTGCTCCAGTAGCCGGCTCTGCTCGTTCAGGCGCGCCTCCATCTTCCCGATGACCTCCTGGAACCGGCTCCGCTCCTCCTCCATGTCCCGCTGCTGCTGGCCCAGCCTCTCCTGCAGCACTGGGGGGGCCATGGGGCACTCAGCACCCACCCACTGTTCTAGTGCGATGGGGGTGCAGGGGCAGGACCTGGGGCCCACCCGGTACCTCGGAGCTGCTGGTCATGTTGCCGGAGCCCGAGCTCCCGTTCCTGGGTGGTGGTGAGGTGCGAGGCCTCCACGCGGGAGGAGAGCTCGTGCAGGCTGCTGGAGAACTTCTCCATCTGCTCGATGATGCCGTTCAGGGATCTGGGTGGGTGCGGGTACTGGGTCAGCCTGGCCCTGGGCCGTGGGTCTGCCCCTCGGGTGGGCAGGGCCTGGATGCCGCACATACCGCGTGTGGGAGGTGGCGCTGGTGACCGCGTCGATCTCGCAGTCCTTCAGCAGCTTCATCCGCTGCAGCTGCTCCTCGTGGTCCTTGCGCATCTCCAGGATGGAGGCCCTGAGAGCAGTGGGGGGCGGCGCAGTGAGCATGTATGCAGAGCCGTGCCAGAGGGCTCAGCCATCAGCGCTCCTGGCGTCTCTCCTCCTCCTCCCTCTCTCCTCCAGGCACTGCCTCTGCTTCCTTGGCTCCTCATCCTTATGTGTCTTGGGGCCTCAATGTCACATCCACTCTAACGGGGAAACTCCTTCTGTTATTTAGCAAAGGATGTTTTACACAGTAGGAAAGACGGGTGTGTGGACAGCCTCTTCTGTCTGGCCAATCCGGGAAGTGTTAAAAAATCTGCTCTGCACACATCGACTGGCTCCCTTATGTACCTGTTCTTAGTTCCATTCTCATCTAGAAAGGCAATCAGATGGACTCACCAAGCGCAAAAGTGCAAACCCTTTCCAAGGTCGATCTAGTCACTAGACTGGAGAGCGTCAGTGGGTAAAGGACTTGACCTGTGTTGAGTTAGGTCCTTGAGATGCCGGGATTAACCTAAACAGCCAGGGACCCCTGCCCTGCTGTTGGAGGAGTATGGGCCCTCCACTCAAAGGGGGGTGGGTGGGTTAGTGTGCTTGGCCTTCGTCCTCACATGGAAGGGAAGGGGTCACGCCTCAGTTGCTGAGCCACGGCTTGGGGGGTCTCCGGGTAACGGACTTCCTCTGGCCATCCTCCAAACCAGCTCCCCCTGCCTGCCTGCCCTGGGGCTCGCCCTCACCGCTGCAGCTCCCGAAGCCGCTCCATCTCCTGGTCCTTCTCTTGCATGGCAGCCGCCAAGCGACGCTGGTGCTGGGCTGTGAGCTCGGCGTGGGCTTGCTCAGCTTCTTGGCAGTGAGACAGATACCGGGCTGACAGCTCCTCATGCTCCCTCCGTAGCCGCTCTTCCCGTTGCTGGTATGATGTTTCTAGCACCTTTATTCGGCTTCTGCCAACAAAACACAGTTGTAGGGCTCAGAGGGTGAGTGAGGTGAGATACCTAAAGAGCCTCTCGGAGCACGTTGGCTAGGGCAGGCCCTGAGGCCTGGGAAACCCAGATGGGAGGAGTTGGGGGGTACCTGTGAGCACTCTCGATGAGCTCTAGGTCAGCCTGGTGCCGCTGCTGCAAGCTCTCCAGCAGCAGCTGGTGCTGCGCCCGCTCTAGCTCAAGCTTCCGCACCTGGAGACGGTGGGAGGGTGGCAAGGGGGGCTCCCTGGGGAAGCCTTCGGGCCCTCAGAGGGAGACCTTCCCGTCTCAGCTTTGCACCCCAGCCCGGGGCTCCTCTGCCCTTCACCTGGGCCTCCAGCTCTGCCAGCCGGGCCTGACTCTGCAGAAGGTCAGCCTGGAGCTCAGTAGTGCCACTCTGAAGCTGCACCTGTGCGGCCAGGAGCTGTCTCTGGTATTCTGTGCCTGGCAACAGGCTCTGCACCAGGGCCTCCGGGAGCAGAGGCTGCAGGAGAGGGTGGGAGATGTCCCAGGGGACAGGGACTCAGCGAAGCTCAGCTACCTTTGGCCCTTAGCTCACTGGACCTCCCAGGCCCTGCACCTGACCTGTGGCTGCAGATGGGGACAGAGACGTGACACCAAGAGGCCAAGGACGAGGCCTTGGAGTCATGCAACTGTTGTACCTCCCCACTGAGTCTGGTTAGAATGAGTCTCCACTCCCCCCTCAGAACATCTTCCCAGCAGGTGTTCCAGATCCCTGGACCAGCCGCAGAGCCCCAGCAGCATCTCAGCTGTGACAGTAGTGTCCTCCTGCCAGGCCTCCAGACCAAATGTTGGGTGCTACTCTGCTTCCTGCAGGTTGCCCACCCCCTACCACCTCCAAAGGTGCTTCTGGGTTCCTGGGGATATGTCTCTGTGGCCTCCTCACTGCTGGGCTCAGGCGTGACTGGCTACCTTCCACAGCTGGCAAACAGTGGACAGCAAGTATGGAGGCAGCTTTCTAGACAGAATGACGGGACATCTGCAGCCCTACTTTCTGACCATTCCTGGCTCCATGCTCCCCTGTGGATGCCACCTCTAATTCCCTCCCAGAGTTGATAAATTACTATGACTCTGCCGGAGAATGGCAAGGCTAGAAGTTGAGGGAAGTGCTGGGGGAAGTGCTGTCAGATATCCTGACACATGACTCCCCGTAGGCTATTGGGTCAAACTATAGCTGTTGCCTCTGAGCACGGGAGATTTGCTCCATGGGCCTGAGGCCCATTCCTGTCTGTCCACCCTGCCTACCTGGGTGGGCAGAGAAGGCCCTTTGGGCTCCTGGGACCTCGGGAGACCAGCTGCGGGCTCTGAAAATCAACGACAGAGAAATGAGCAGGAGGCCCGAAGAGCACCTCTTGTGTGTTTGGGAGTCCAGCTCTACTCACCTTCCAGGACCCCAAAGGAAGCTCAAAGTGCCTCTTCCCCACCCAGAGGTAAAGCATCAAACAAAGTAGGAAACAAACCAGCACTGGAGAGGTCTCCAAGGGCTGTTCCCTTCTTTGGGTCACCTACAGGGAGGGTCGAGGCAGCCCGGTTCCAAGTCACAGGGGACCTAAGGACACAGAGATTTGGGGAGTCAGTGGTGGCAAGGTGAATAGCCTCCTGTGAGGAACACAGGCAGAAAAGAGGAGGGTTGGCATGGGCAGGAAAGGAAAACAGGTACAGGTAGTTGACTGGAAAGGCCTGGTGGCTGGCTGTTCACTAAGAGTGAGGTCTTGGTTGGGTAAAGGGAGATGGGGCCCGGCTTTAGGTCCCCATAGTCATGGGCCCGACACAAGGTATCAAATACCATATACCAAACTGATCAGGTCAGAGCCCAGCACAGCTGCCCATCATCTCTAAGGAAGGAGGCCCACGCAGGCCCAACCCCGCCTCTCACCCCGAGGTGGTGGGCCTTGTAGGTGGCTTCTGTGCTGTTGTTCCTGAGGGCTCTCCAGTGGCTGCCTGCTCGAACTCCTGCGCGCTGGTAACAGGTTGGCTGAGGAAGTAAATGTTAAAGCAAAGGTAGCAGAAGGTTCAGGTCGGGCTCACCATAGCTGGGTGGGGACAAGGCCTGAGCATGAAGTTGCTCACCATTCCTCCCCTCAGCCTGTTCCCATCATCCCGTCCTGGGACTTCTCCTCCCAAGTTTGAACCCCTGGCCTTCCAGTACCCACCAGGGCACAGTGGAGGGGCACTGACCATCTGCTGACAGCCCAAGGAATGACAATCCACACCTTACAGATACCAGAATTCAGTTCAAGGCCTTGTTCTGGCCCACATAGCTTTGCTGAGTTAGACTGGGGCTCTGCTCACTCTCCTGCCAGGTCCAGTTCCCTCTGGATTCTTTTCTCCAGTCCGTGGTTTCCACCACGGACTCTCAGGGCCAAAGGGAAGCCTTCCACTTAGTTTCAGATGGAGGTCAACACTACCCTCCTCATTCACACCACCCTTGGGGCTGGGTGATGTCCCTGGCCTATCACACAATTGCCTACTTCACCTCTTTCTCGCTCTGGCCACCTGGCATCTTGCCACTTCCTCTGAACAATCCCAGTCTTTCTAGTCCCTTTTGCCCTCTTACCCTCAGAGGCCACTTGGTGTCCTGCCCCACAGGATTGCCTCACAGTGGTTTTCCCTAGGAGTTGCCTCTTAGCCACTGTCTTCTCTAATACTCCCCCAAAGCATGAGCATGTGTCATGTACTGTAGGTAGCTCAGGCCAGCAGAGGCACCAATAATTTGGGTGCTGGGTCTTTTGTGACCCCAAGGGCACTGTGGGCAAGGCCCTTGCTCTAAGGCACCAGGATGACTGTGCTTCATCACATAAGGGTGCCCTCTGTCCCCGGCTGATCAAGTCAGCCCTTGTCCACATGACATTCAGGGTTGTCTACAGCCTCCAGATCCCCTCCTGTCTGCACCTGGGCCAGGGTGGGGAGCCAGACACTCTCTGTCCAGAGAGGTAGAGAGGCATAGCTAAGAGGCGGTATAGGCTGGCACTCCTAAATGAGGCATGGAGATGGCCCCTCATGTTCTGGCCTTGCCCTCCCTGCCCTAGATAGCAGCCCCAACCCGTACCTGCTGGCAGGGGGGCTGCCTCCTGCCCCCACCAGATTCTGGCCTTTAGAGGCCTCACTGTGTTCCTCTCTGGCCAGATCCTGGGACTTCTTCCGAGACAAGGCATGACTCAGCCAATCCTCTTCCTCTTTCTCCTCAGAAGCTCCCAGATTGGAGGCCTGACTGGCTTTGGCAAGGATATCTGCACCCCCAGTTGGTAGCTTGGCCCCCGAAGAAGAGGAGGGCAGTCCAGGGGAGGTAGAGTGCCGGCCTGGGGCAGAGTGCTGAGTCTTGGGAGGGAGCACAGAGGATGTGGAGAGTGCTGAGCCTCCCTTCTGCGCCTCTGCCTCTCCGGTGGGAGAGGGAGGGAGCAGGTCCTCATCCTTGAGGCCCAACCAGTCAGCTCCTCCCTTCTTAGGGTGGATGGGGCTGGAGGCCGCTAGGGTGCTCTGTTTTGAGCCTGGTTCTCCCTTGGGGTCTGCGCCACCTTCTTCTAGGAACCTACTTTAAGATAGAGAGGAGGGGGGTCTAAGGCAGGGCAAAGAGGCCTTCCAAACATCCCCCTGACCAGCCTCTCCCTCCACTGCTTGGGGTGACTACGAGGCCCGCACTAAGGAGTCAGAGGTGCCCAGGGCTCTGCGCAGCCAGCCTGACACCCAGCGAGCACAGTGCCCACACCAGCTCGGGCGGCAGAGCAGCGGCCAGCAAACACAGGCACCTTGAATTCCACCACGTGAACAGGTGACCATCCTATCCGTAGCTAACAGCACCGAATTACAACCACGGGTGCGCACGCCCAGAGAAAAATCAGTTGGATCGAGTAGTTTTAGGTTTTCTATCAACAGTGTTACCTGTTTATTTAGCTGCTATCTAGAAGTGCTGCTGGCCACTGGCCGCAGGTTCCAAGGTGCAAGAACACACCAGGACTGGAACAAATGCCAATGTGCATGTAGGGTTATTGAGATAGAAAGGCTGATAAGGCCAACATGGCATAATATCAACAACCGCAGATTCTGGGCCAAGGGCTGGAGGGAGTTCTTTGCACCATCCTTACAACTTTTCTATCGGCTTGAAACTATTTCCAAATATTGACTGGGAGAAAAACTCCCAACTTCAGAAAATCCTATCCGCTAACCTGATGTTTTGCTGCACTCAGGGATGAGCCCGCCAGCAGGCACCATGCTGGATCCCAGGCCCATTCCTGGGGAACATGGTGCGGAGAAGCCACTGAAGGCTCATGGTCTCGCTACACTGGGACCCAACATTCCTCAGGGAGATCGGCTGACCTCTGCAGCTTAGGGCTTTAGGGGTTCCCAGTGGGGCTGGGGCTACCTCCCCCTTTTCCTTCCAAGGTGGCTGGAAGGAAATCAGCCTGGAAGGGCAGGACTGTGCCACCACCCTCCTCCTGCACCTGCACCACCCTTAGGCCCCATATGTGTGGTTCCCAAACAAACTGTCGGCAGGATGGGGATGGGGAGGCTGGGGCACCTCTTCCTTCCTGGTGGGCACGCGCCTCCCAAGGCCAGCCTCCCTGCAGGCCCCGCTTACCTGACCGACTGCCGGCGACACTGCCGGCCCTCACAGGAGCCCACGGTGGGCTGGTAGTCCCCGAAGGTGAAGTCTTCATCACTCCAGGGATCTTCTTTGTCTGTAAAGGAAGAATCCCATGATCAAGAGCAAGGGAGTCAGACTTGTGGCTGTAGAACTCTGTTGAAAAAACCCAAACTGGTAGCTTGATGTGTCAGCACGTAAATAAAGGTGAAGCTGCTCTGGGGGAAGCAGGGGTGCCATGCTGGTGGGAGCTCGATGTTTTAGGACCCAGCACTCTGGGCATCATCTGGGAGCTGTGAAAAATGCCCTGGTGGGGTCCTGCCCCAGACATCCTGTAGATGAGGCCTGGGGAGCTGTGTGTGCCATGAGAACGATTCTCAACAGATGGCCCGTGGGCTGACACTTTGAGAAACGCCGGTCTAGAGTGACCTTTTTCAAACTGTGACCTACCAGCCGGTCAAGAAACCAATTTATTGAGTCACAACCAATGTTTTTAAAAATCCAACAGCACATAAATACAAAGTAACAGAATATCGAACATGGTAATTATCGTTTTGTGACACTTTTATCTCAGTTGCGATAATGTGTGTTGTGATGTAAGCTTATTTATTAGGGGTTCTGGTAGAAACGTGGTCTGGGAGCCCCTCACCTCACCTCCCCTGCCCTGCAAGCTTCCTCACCCTGTGGCCTCTGGTACTTCTTGTCCAGCCTGAATTCTCTACGCTCCCCAGTACCTGGGCGGGCCAGGAGTTTGGTGGCAGTGCCCAGACCCAGCAGCTCATCCAGCCTGGAGCGAGCAGAACGGGGCCCTTCCCTGCAGGAGGGACACACACAGGTACATGTGAACGGCAGGTGCTCCTGCGGGGCCTCACTGTGCCCGCCCTCTAGCTCTTCCCTGGACCTGGAGCAGCTGTATGGCCAGGTTTCTTCACCCATAAGGACCCTTACTGGTCGCCCATCTGCCTCCTGTCTGCCGTGGGGCTGTCTGCAAACCCCAGGGTGGCCATGACATCATCCTCCTCATCAAATAGCACTTCTTCTCTCTTTCGGACCGGGGTGTCCCCGGGAGTTAGAGGCATAGATGGACCTAGAAGACAGAACACCAGGCGCAATGCCCACAGCCCACAATGCCCTCAACTGTGGTGTCTAAACGGGTGGGGTTTGGGGGGGTGCTTCTCCGAGACCCGGACCCCTGGCTGTGGCAGCAGGAAGCACACATGTCTGGTCTGCCCACAGGACTGGACTCCCCCCGCCCCACCCCCTGTTCTGAGACACTGGGAATCTCTTGGTCAGGGATCTGGGACTTGTAGTACCTGCCGGGTTGAGTCTCTGGTTGTGCCAACTGCATCTGCCCAGAACGAATGACATGCTCATCCTCCCTACCTTGACCTCTGACTGGGGCTGGGCTCTTTTCAGAAGCCACTTTACTCGCTGCCCCAGGTGGCTTCTTGGTGATCCCTTCCTCATCATCAGAGAGAAGTCCCGCCAAGGGGTCTTCCAAGTCTCAGGGCCAAAAGGGAAAGCACAGGTCAGACTGCATACTTTGGTCAGGAAAACAAGCCCTGTGTGGTCCAGTGGAGATTTCTAGCTACTCGAATACATGAACAGGCAACTGAGCATCGAGAGGACACAGAGCAGCCTTGGCAAGGAGACAGGGAGCCGGAGAGCGGCCCTGGGCCTGCCTATGGGCCTCCAGACTCTGCTGTCTGCACAGCCTTCTGGAAATGTCCATCAGGCATCAGAAGTGAAGTAAAACATTCATGTATTTGGAAGAGGGAAGGGAATTCTTATAGCTTATAAATTGGCTTCAAAGTTCCTACAAATAAGGGGATCCCTGGGTGGCTCAGCGATTTAGCGCCTCCCTTTGGCCCAGGGCGCGATCCTGGAGTCCCGGGATCGAGTCTCGTGTGGGGCTCCCAGCATGGAGCCTGCTTGTTCCTCTGCCTGTGTCTCTGCCTCTCTCTCTCTCTCTCTCTATCATAAATGGATAAATAAATCTTAAAAAAATAAAATTAAAAAAAAAAAAAAACAGAGTTCCTACAAATAAGTTACCCAAATCTCCCCGCCAACACATCAGTCCCTCTATGAATTCCTGAGGAGCTAAACTGGTGGCACCAGATGTCTGTTCCTCCTCTGACACACATGGCAACCTGACCTTGGGCAAGCAAGTGAGCATTACCCAGGCTCCTCCACCCTCAAAACTAAAGTGTCCCAGAAGCATGACGGTTGGGCCTGTGGTACCTTTGAAGGAAAACTTTCTGTTCTGATGCCCAAAGTTGTTGGGAGAGGGAGGGGGCTTCTTGGCAGGAGTGGCATCACCTGCAAGAAGCAAACAGAAGGCAAGGTCACGGGCCTGGGCCTCTCCCAGCTAAGGTCCTGCCACACCATGACTGAGACCCTGGAATGGCTTGTGCTTCTCCCTGGGGGGCTGAGAGCTTGTGGCCATGGAGATAGAGGTGGGATGGGTTGACACCTCCCTGGTTCTCACACAGGCTTCTGGCAGGGAAATGTGGTCTGGAGTCTCCTCCTGCCCCCCAGTCACATGTTACTCTAAACACAGTCATGGACTTGGGAGGTCCACAGGCTCCCCCTAAATCCCTCAGTTTAACTCAAAGGGTTTCTCCGGGAGCTGCCATGTGGAGCTTAGAGGAACTGGACCCACACTAGGAAGGGAGGATGCTGTCCCCTCCCCAGTCACAAACTCTCAAATGGCCTCTCCACCCTAGACAGAGAAAACCTGCAGGAATGAGAGCTACCTTCTGACTATTCTCCCTGTCCCCAGAGTGTCCCTGGACTTGACGAACTCTCTCCCACTCACCTTTCTCACTGGCTGTCAATATACTGGCAGGTTTGGGATGACTGGGCAGCTCTTCTTTCCCAGAACCCTTTGCAGCTCTTCTGTTAGAGGTCAGATTAGACTTCTTCAAACCTAATAGATCGGCATCCATGTCATCCAGATCCTGGAAAAGTGGGAGGGAGGGAGACGTCCTTACAGGTGCTCAGCTAGTGATGCTAAACGCCCCTGTGCTCCGAGCAGCCTGGTGGTGATCCTGCCTCCATACTTCACAGGGGACAAATGGGGATTTGGTCTGGGGAACTGATCCTGACAGAGTTACAGAACAAAGTGAGAGGCCAGGCCAAAGCACAAAGTCTCCACTGGCTCAGTCTCAGGTAAGCTCGGATGGCTCCCCAACCATCGCTTACTAGCAGGTTCACTAAAACCTGGTCACCAAAGCTTCTCGCACAGGCTTAGTAGGCAGTGAAGCTCTATGGCGGGAAGAAAACAGCAGGATCCTGGGATTGAAAACTCCCAGAGGGACCGCTGCCGGGCTGCAAGAAGGGTCCAGAACCCAGCCAGTAGAGGAAGGCACCCAGTACAGACTTGCCAAATGCGGATCCTCATCAGGAGATGAGGACTTAGGACGCCTGGCACCTCAGGGGCAGAAGTGTGGAGAACCAAGGGAAATGAGGAGTGGGAAAGACAACTAGACCACAGGGAAACAGAGCGAGCTGGGGGTAGGGGCCTAGCTCATGGTTCTGGAGTGAGACTCAAAGTAACCACCAGCAGCTGAATCAGAGGACTTGAGGGTTGTGGCTGGGGGTGCCAGTGGTTGGGCCCTGGGGGGAAGAGTGATTTCAAGATGAGGTTAGAGAGGCTGAATATGGAGCCAAGAAAGCTCCAACTCTTTAGCCCTCCTTTCCGCCCTAGGGCTGGAAGCAAGCACTCAGCCTCGGCCTGGGACCATGGGTTAACAAAAGGGACGAGAGGCAGGATGTTGGGCAGGAGGGTGCCGCTGGACGGAAGGGCGGGGGGAGCAAAGGTGACCTAAGGTTTCAGACCCCAGCTAGGCCACCTGAGTCCTGGGGGATTAGCTTATAAACCGTACAGAATTTATGTCTTAAAATTCCATTGCCAAGCTTAGCTTGGGGCTTGATCCAAATGAGAGCACAGCTGGACTGAGGGGACTTGGCAGGGGATGTGGAGAGAAACCCAGAAAATGGTTAAGAAGCTACTTTAGAGGAGATAGTCTCTCCTTTCCCCTCGATGGTTGTGGTGGCTTTGAGTGGGAGCCAGCCTCACTGCACTAGGGGCCTGGTGCATGACTGTGTCTCCGGGTGGATGCATCTCTCTACACCAGGAATATGGATTTCTAGCCACAGGGACATGAAGGGTGGCAGCTCGTGGATGAGTGCCACTCTTGACTACGAAGAGCCCAGAAACACAAATTGTAAAGGGGAAAATGTGGGGGAGAAGAATGCTTGACACAGAGCATTCCTGCCACCCGCCCCTGCTCCCAGAACTATGCAAGCTGGGTCAGTACCTTCAGAGTCTGGAGCAAGTTCTGTGGGTCTGCATCTGAGACGTCAGACACCTATGTCCACGGGAGGGTAAGAACACGTTAGCTGAGGCCCAACAAAGCTCAGGGCTCTAGCTCCTGTTACCTTGCTACCAGGAGGGCAGACGGCAGCTCAGCCAGTGAGGCACAAGGAGGAGGTCCTGCCTTCATCTGGGACTTAAGTATCATCAGAAGTCAAAGCTACCACGCATAGAGACCCAGAAAGCGCTGCCATCTTCTGCCCCTCTTAACCAGAAAGGACCCTTCCATCATAGGCCATCGCTATGCCGCCATCACTGGATGGCAGGGGAGCTGATTACCAGCACAGTACCAGGGGACACATGAGGCTCTAACACTTGCTGGGGGCTCTACTTTCTAGCTCATCTCATTGGCAGGAAGGAAAAGCACATGGAGTCCACTTTGGGTCCACTTGGCAGCCCTTGGGTATTATTTTAAGAACACTGGCTTTGCAGAGACTTCTAAACCTTTGTTGTGAGCAACCTCCCAGCTACCACCCCCATTTCATTGTTTCTGGGGATAAGCAGAGGGCAGGAAGGAAGGTGGACCAGGCTCACCTCAGCATCAAGTCCCGTCAGGCCTGGGGTGGTGCTGAAGGCATAGTCTTCCAGGAGGGACCTATGAAGAGGCACAATTGGCACCCACCTGCACCCTGGGGGCACTGATTCCAAAAAAGGAAGGTGGCTTAGAGCCCAGCGAACCTGGGAGACTTCTCCAGGGAAATGGGACAGAGTTGTTCGAAGGAATGTCACAGGACGCCTAATGCAGAGATTTTCAATTTTCTAAAGCAGTAAAGCCCCGTGAAAAACAATCTGTTTAACACTTATGGTGATCACAGCATAACTATAGACCTATCCAATTACTGTGTGGTACGCTTAAGACCACCTTAATGCTGGATGTCAACTGTATTTCAAAAAAAGAGAATAGCCACAAGATGGAAAAACAATTGCTAAAAACAACAGACCAGAGAGTAAAACAGAACTGCACTGGCCAAGGTGAAAGTGGGGAGTCGGAGAGCTCACAAAACCGCCTCTTATCTCTCAACTGTCAGGAGCACTTTAGAAGAACAATCTGAGGGGCACCTGGGTGGCTCCGTTTGTTAAGTGTCTGCCTTCAGCCCAGGTATGATCCTGAGGTCCTGGGATTAAGCCCTGCCTGCGTTGGTTCCTGCTAGGTTCCTTCGCTCTGCTACTCATGCTGTCTCTCTTTCTCTCTCACAAAAAAAGAAGTTAAAAAAAATCTTAAAAAAAGAGAACGATCAGAAAGCCACCAATCTAGGCCAATCCTCTTAATCTGAGGATAAGAACATCAAGGCTCAGAGAGGTTCAGGAATCACCCAAGATCACACAGTGAGCAGTGGATGTAGGACCAGCAGCCAGGACTTCTGACCCCTGGTCAGTTCTCTTTCCACCCCTCAGGTTCCTTCACAGGCCAGGAACGGAGGGAAGGGAAGAAGAACCAGCGAGAGAAACAGGGAGCACAAGAGGAAATTGGGGGTGCGGAGGCAAGAGCATTTGGGCTGAAGGGGTCACAGTCACCCAGGCCAGTCTTGTTCTTACTTCGTTCTAGCCCTGGAAGAAGGGAGAGCCTGGGCTATGCCTTGGGCATCTCGGGAACGTGAAGCCAGTTTAACAGGCTCCTCTGGTAGTGTCACTGGAAAAAAAAAGAAAACAGAAATGATGCCATTTGGCTAGCGAACTGGAGGCAGATGAAAAGGACTGAAATTCCCCACCAAGCTCTTTAAGAAACATCTCCAGCTGGGGCCAAACAAAGGGCCCAACCCCATGAAGCACTTCCATCACCCAAAGCTCTCAGTTGGAACCCAAGGCTTTGGCTCCGTGAGTTCTTCGGGGCCAGGCGGGATTGGGTGGGTGGGTATCCTCAGCCTGGCTGTCCCCAGTGAGCTCTCTACAACCCGGAAGCCCCCTCCTCAATACAGCAGACGTGGACACAGAGCGTAAAGGACTAGTGTCCAGAACATATGAAACTCTTACAACTCAACAGTAAAAGGATAACTCAGCTTAAAAAAGGATCTGAATAGATCTTTCTCCAAAGAAGAGACACAAATGGCTGATAAACCCATGAAAAAGATGCTCAGCATCATTAGTCATTAGGGAAATGCACAACAAAACTGCAATGAGAGGGGAAGGGGGGTAGAGGGATGGGGTCACTGGGTGTGGGTGTTAAGGAGGCCACGTGATGGAATGAGTGCTGGGTGTTAAATAAGACTGATGAATCACTGATCTCTACCTCAGAAACTAATAACACACTACATGTTAACTAATTAAATTTAATTTTGAGAAAAAAAAAAGGGCTACCATGAGATGCAACTGTCTACGCACCAGGATGGGCATAATCAAAAAGACAGGAAATTAGCAAGTGTTCGCAGGGATGTGGAGAAACTGGAACCCTCATCCACTGTGGGCGGGAATGCAAAATGGTACAGTTGCTGTGGAAAATAGCCTGGTGGTGCCTCAAAAAGTTAGACACAGAGTTACCATATAGGTAATTCCATTCCTCACCATCCCCCCAGAACTGAAAACATACGGCCACACAAAAACGTGGACCTGGTTGTTCCTAAGAGCATCATTCATAACAGTCTGGCCCAAATGTGGAAACCACTCAGGTGTCTACCACCTGATGAGTGGATCAGCAAAACATGGTCCATCCCCACACCGGAACAGCGTCCAGTCATAGGAAGGAAGGAAGGAAGGAACGGCACAGCGTGGATGATGGGAACACACCACAGTGAGTGACTGAGGCCAGATGCAAAAGCCACGTAGTACATAATTCCATCTTACACAACACGTCTACAACAGGCAAACACACGGGAAGCAGAGGGAGGAAGTGGCTGTCTAGGGTTGGGGGAGGGGAGAATAGGAGTCACTGCTAATGGGCTCAGAGTTTTCTTAGGGAGTGATGAAACTGTTCTGGAATTAGACTGTGGTGATAGTTGTGTAACTTCGTGAACATACTAAAAGCCAGCAAACTGTACACTTGAAAAGAGTGAATTTTGTGTGAATTAGATTTCAATAAAAAAAGAAAGAAAGAAGGGCACAAGGGTGGCTCAGCTGGTTAAGCGTTTGACTCTTGATTTAGGTTCAGGTCATGACCTTGGGGTCATGAGCTGGAGTCCTGAGTCAGGCTCTGCATTCACTGGGAGGTCTACTAGGGATTCTCTCTCTGCTTCTCCGCCCCCCCTCAAATAAATAAATAAATCTTAAAAAAAAAAAAGAACAAGCCTAATTCAGGGGATTCTGGAGAAGGGGCACTTACGCTCATCCCCTAAGAGGTCACTGAGGACATCATCAATGGAGCCTGGAACAGAAAAGGAACTGTCAAGACTTTAGGAAGAAGGAAGAATGTCCTTAACATGCCTCACGTCTTGAGACCTCATCCCAATTCCAGACTCCTCAACATTAGAGCGCTCAGATGCTGGGACTGGGGCCCCGTTTTCTCTTCAGTGGCCACGACACATTTCCCAGCTCTCTGGCAACAGATCATAATACCTTGTTGAAAGACCCCAGGGTAGAAATTGAAGATAACTTTCTCAAAGGATGATGGTGAGGATCTTCAGGACAGCCTACATTCTACGGGCCAACATGACAGTCTTCCAGACTCTGAATAAAGCCCCATGTACTTCTTTGGGAAAAGTGTCCAACACTACTAGGCATACACAAGCTTCTTTCACACCAATGGCTTCCTCGTGTCCTTTCATCTGAGACTTCTCCCTGCCCCAGAATGGGTCTGGAGGTACATCTCCTTGGCCACTTTCCAAAGGGGGCCCGTGGGGGAAACCCAAAGTACAAGTACTAAATTATTCTTGCATCCAGCTTAAACCTTATTTAAGCTTAAACCTTATTTAAGTCTTTATTAGCCTTAACACCAACCACGTACTTCTGGCTACAGAGCCCGACAAAGACTTTTTCTCCAAGCCCCAGCCCTATTTCTGGATTTCTCTGAGGGCCAATAGGCAGCACAGGGAGTTCCCTAGAAGATCTAAGCTTCCTGTGCAATCATGGGGAAACCGACAAGACTCACATCAAAAACATTTAGATACAGACATGTCTAGTTATTTTTGGATGAAAGGTTGGGAATTATTTTTGGGTTACGGGTGATGTTCCATTTTTCCACTCACCTTTCAATCCCTTCTTGGTCTTTGGTGCCTAAAATTGGAAAAACAAATCACATTAACAAAATCAAAGCAGTGAATGTGGCTGAAACCGAGAATACGGAATAAATTGTTTTGCCTTTTGCCAAGTCGCCAGAGGAAAAGGAGAACCAATGGCATTTAGAGACAGAAGCTCTTTATACTTTCCCAGGGTTTCTGAGAATAGATTCATTCAGACCATGGAAACAGCCACCACTAATCAGCAATGGATGCCACTGTTGGTGCCATCCGGTAGGCAGAAGTCTCTCCTCTTCCCTGATTTCCAGATGCCACATGCAAACCCTCCTGGGTAGGATGTAACATGACTGGGTAGATTTTTTTCCCCTCTTCTGTATCCCTGACTTCTCAACACCAGCAAGAGACACTTAAAAATGCTTCTGGCTGGCCATTCGGAGGCTCAGAAGGCTTGCTCATCTCTTAATAAGTTTGGTATCAATTCTACCTCCCATCATTCTTCTCTGGGGACCATATCCTGGTCCTTGTCACCCAGCCCCTAAAGTGCTCCACACAGTTGAGATCTTGGAGGTGGAAGTAGAGGGGAGAGTGTGCATTCTGCCTACCATCTCGAGGCTATGGGAGCTGCTTGTAGCTTGTTCACAGCGCTGTCCAGCTCATTTGAATTCTGCCCACATCAGGCTCATCCTCACTAACGAAGAAAATTCAACTGGGTGCTTAAAAGTGATGTCGCTTTAACAGTGCTTGCGTCCAAGGCCCATCAAGGCTTCTCTGACTCTACCCATTCAAGAGGTTAAAATCTAGTTCCATCAATAAAAATTCCTTATAGGGAAAAAAAGCTACTTAGATGAGAAGCAACGTGCTCTGGGTGACCTAGTGAGCTTTCTGAGCCCTGGAGATTACTCACATAGAATGCAGGGGTCCCCATCTCTTCCCCTGAAAGAGGATGCAGGAGATGGTAGGTACCCATCTGAGAAAGGAGGTGGGTGCCTGGCACTATTGGCCAATACCCATTCCCAGGCAACACCCATGACTACATTTGTGCATTCAGCACAAAGAGTGGACGTGAGCACTGGTTACTCCTTGACACTATTCACAGACTGTGGAAATTTTTCCCTTCACGTTAACTGCAAATCCGACTTAATCCATTAACAGCCAAGTGTTTCACTCCGAGTGTCACTCTCTCCTTCCCTCACCTGGGCATTACCAAGACCCACCTTCCCAAGCCTTGGAAGAAAGGAGTCAGAGGGGATCATCTCTATTTGTCTGGCGTTGCAGGTCCTGTTAATAGAATGCAAAATTCATCTGGGATTACTGTGCACTGGCCACTCCGGATGTTTGTGTTTCTCTTTCTTTGTAAAGGCAATTTTCACGACCTGCGCCAAACACGTTTTGTCTTCTAGCACATCATAGCTTCTGCCTCTCCAGGGGATTCCGTCCTGGAGTCCCAGGACGGGGGAATCTCTGAGAAGTCTGCAAAGGCCAAAGTGCCACAAAGTACCATCGCGTCATCGCACCTGCAGAGCCAACTCCGTGCCAGGCATTTAAAGATCCCTAACAAGGGCCCCGCCGAATCACCCACTCGGGCCGGAGACTCCGCGCCCCTCCCTGCGCCACCCGCTCCGCACGCCCGTCCCAGCTCAACCCCGACGCGGCCTACTGTCTTCCCGGCCCCTGAAACCCCCCGGGTTACGCGCCATTCCCCGCGGAGGCGCAGCCGCTGGGACCTGTCCCAGCCATCGCCGCTGGTCGAGACCCCCCTCGAGCCCAGCTCGCACCGGCCGGCCTCCCGCCCCGGAGCCCCGCGGACGCCAACCTCTCACTGGCCGGACTGGAAGAGAAAGGCCAGGCGCGAGGCATCCTGGGAGTTGTAGTCCTCTGTCCGTTCACTAGCCGGGGCTTAGGGAACAGGGGACGCCGAGATAAACTACATTTCCCAGAGTGCCGCGCCACGGCCGTTAGTGGAGGCCAGGCCTCTGTCCGTGGCCCCGCGCGTTGCTAGGAGCCGCCGCTACGCCGCTTGGGAAGGAGGGTGTCCGACTCCCGAGTTGTTCGGCTTGCTCCTCTCGGCCTCCTGGGGGACTGCTGGGGACCTGTGTTCCAGGACCTCCTCTGAGAGCTGACTCGTGGCCGGGTGGAGGGCATGAGAAATGTATGAAGATTGGGAAATTGACGTGTGAAACTAACGAACAATTATGCATGGGTCCCACAGCCCAAAGTTTAGGTAGCTGTGACCTATAGGCTCAGTTGTGAAAAAGTTGCGGAGCCAAAACATAACCCAACACTGCCACCCAATAAAGGCACCCAACGCGCTGTGTGTTAATTACAAGGTTTTATTAAGGATTTTTTTTTTTCTTTCAGTTTTACAAGGGAAAAGGAAGGTAGTGGTTTGGCTTACCCGCAGCCCAAGCCAAGCAGGGACCAGCCAAGTTCTGGGCCCGTGCACCTCCACTGACAGGTCCAGCCAGGGATGGGTAACAATACATGCTTAATGCAACTTGTCAGGTAGGAACAGAACGCAAACCCTAACATTAAAAGGGAAAAAGCAAGTAATTATACACTCTGAAGAATACAATTTCCTTGAATCCACAGCAATTGGAAATAAAAGGGTGTTTACAAAGTGGTCAGCTGTCTGAACACGTGGAAGATGTTTGCTACCTAAACTATGACATAGTCAACAGTATTGTAGCAAAACAACCTATTTTGGTTCAGAATTCTTAAAATCACTCCCAATTTTTCGTGATCTTCCTAAGATAATCAATGGCTCAAATTTAAAGCAAAATAATAAAAAAACACCCTGGAATCTAGCAATTTGCAGGTCTGCAACAGCTAACACCTGGTAACATGTCTCTGTTTAGGATCATGGAGCACAGTAATAGTGAGAATTTAGTGTACATAGTTAAAAGTTTATTGATATTTTAAGATAAAAAAATCATTTTAGCCATTTACAGTGTGACTTGGTTGACTCCTCCAAGAACGTAGTAGTAAATACTTAACTGCAATGATCTCTGCAATATTTCATGAAAACGATCAGAATCTTTATCCAAGTAAGGAGAATCGACAAAAGACTCTTGGTCTCAGAATTCATTTCCTGGTACTGCTTGAAGGCATGTAACCCCAGGCATACTTCCTACATTTATAAAGATTAGCAGGTGTGCACACCTGCACCTAATCTTTTCCTTCCTAATATGATGGATGGAAAGGGCTCAGAAAGGGTCGGGAGGGACTGTGAGCCTCAACCACCTAAACAATTTCCGTTCCTCATGAATTTGAATGGGTCATATTTCCCCAGCCAAAGTCCTGCACTGAAGAAAATCCAAAAATTACGATCTAGCATGTTTAGGAAATATAAAATGCCTCCAGGTATATAAAAGCTGAAATTACAGGCAGGGAGTCCTTGGAAAGCATGTGAATATAGTTAATGTTGCAATTAAGCCAATGTTCTGAAGATAAGCTGATGTTTAGCACTGCTATGTTCTTAAGAACATGAAAAGCCCCAGAGGCCAAATTTGGAACCAACTGTGCTTTGAAACCACTAATGTCCAAACACTGAAATACTCCTCAGAATATATCTAGTAGAGCATAAAGTAGAGTTCCAAACACTTCAGAAGGAATCAACCTTCATCCAACACAAAGCAAAATCCTGTTAAACTTCAAAATTCCAATTTTGAGTTCTGTTCATACTACTTTTTTTTTTTAAAGGCTTCTGTCAATATCTAATAGAAAAAAAATCTCATCAATTATCTTAGCATTTATCATTTTAGAGGAGTAGGTTGAAATTTTGTACTTTTTGTGAGAATGGCTCACAAAAGAACCAAGCTTTTCTGGAGCAGAGACCTGGCTTCTTTGGGAGAGCAAACTGGATCTGCTGCTTCCTTTAAGAGCTGCAGAGCTGCCACCAGGTACGCACTCCCGCGCTGGTGAGAGCACGCTTTGTTTTTTGTGTCACCTCCACCCAATAACCTCATAAATCTGTACCTTAAAATTCCTCATAACTTGAACTTGTTTAATCATGTGGCATTCTCTTTCCCTCACAATAGTACAAATTAGGGAGGTTTTACTGTTACAGTACAAGACAAAAATTCAAAGGTTAATTAAAACTAGTATCAAGTATCAGATTTCGCTTTTAAATAAAACTCAAGGTGCTGGACGGAAGGTGGCTCTGTAGTGCCTACAACTTACTCAAACCTGCCTAGATAGATCCCAGATCCATGCAGCTGGATTAGGTGGGTGTTAGTTCAAACACTCTCAGATCTCAACTACAGATGTTAATCTGTGAATAAACTAATTCACTAATTTTGAAGCAATTCTACATATAACACGTCAATTATTAAGCAATTTCCTCTCCATTACTTCCCAGAATCTGAACTATCATCAAGATATATCCCAAAGAAATGAACAGAGTGCTTATTACTTCAATCTTAAAACAATTCCCAGTCAACTCTCTCGGTGGAGATTAAGGTTTGTCAACAGATAGTATTTCTGCAGGCCATCAAAATCTCCTATTACTGGTTCCACTGGGATAGATTTTGTCAGGTCCCAAGGTAGAAATGACATTTCCCCTGAATTTTACTACATTCTCAAGACTGATTCTAGAACTGGTTTTACGAGGCAAATGTCACAGTTATTAACAGGTTAAAAAAAGAAAGTCAAGTAATGTTTTTACATCAATTTTAAGAAAAAACTTCATTAAGTAGTCCATGTTTAACCTTTTAAGTGTAAATGATTGTGTAAATTAGATTCCAGCTCAAAGGACAATGTCAGTTCAGATGAAGCTCCTGGAAACAAACTGAAAATAAAGCCAATGTACAGTAAGAAAGAGATTCTTTTTTTTTTTTTTTTTTTTTAAGAAAGAGATTCTGTGGAACTTGCATTTATCCATTAGCCATAGTTTTGATGATTACATTGATTCGATGACTCATATCCAAAAATCAGGTTTGGTTTGTCAAAGGAGTTTTCTGTGGTTATTCCTGGGCAGAAGAGGTGGCCAGAGGAATGCTTCTATCTTTGTACTGCCAGACACTGTGACCTCCCAGCACTGTAATGGCTTATGCCAAATGACAGAATATAGAAAATCTGGATTGTTCCAGGATATCCAGTTGATATGGACATTCCACAGTCATAGTAACTGCACTGAGAGAGCTCTCCCTATATTCATTCTACTGTGAAGGAACTGTGACCCTTTCTTCTCCTTTCTTAGCATCTCTTTCAGGACAGAGAAAGGGGGAGGGAGAAGAATCACCACTGATGGAGGAGCCATCAGTTGCCAAAAGTCAAATGCGGAAATAATTTTGCTTCTTGCCCCTTCCCAAGAAGTTTGGGACAAAGTGATCTGTTGTGCTACTACACTGCCGATTTAGGGCTCCCTCAAGTTCCCTCGAGTGGAAGATTAATTCCTAATTACTCGGGACAGTGATCCTATGCTAGACCCATGCTGAAAAGATGCTGGAAAGATGCTACAGTGAATAGTTAGGTGGAAACAGGTTGGCAAAGAGGGGCAAGCAGGCGGAAGTCGTGTCAATGGTTCAGGCACAGATTCACTCACACTAGGTTTCCTTATTAGTCTATTTCCCCAAATCCCTTCTCTTCAGTCCTGCTTCTTAGCCAGGGCCCATGGCAGGAGCGGTAGAACATTGAGGAGAAAAGGTGGGAAGGGCTCTACCCCACTTAAAAAATACCTTTGCTTAAAAACACTTATAGATCCAGTGATTAGCAATTAAGTGAAAATAATTAACTACTCAGTAGTTAAATTCTACAAATTATCAAAAGTCATGGCCTACTGGGATCAGCAGCACTACAAATGGAAGTCATGCTGCATTTCTTAAAGCTCTTTCTGATGCTTGACAGGTCTCTTGCAGTGTTAATTGCACTTAAAACACATCTGTTTTTTTTTTTCATTTAATCTCTGAAATCTGTTCATTTTTGTCTTCATTTATAAAAAGAGGAAAGGGCTCAATTTATCATTTGCTCTATAGCTTTCTGAATTTGGTAAAGATTCCAAGCAGATTTGTGTAGCAAGTGTAAGGGGCTCCAGCTGTTTCTGGAGCAAATGAAACTTGTCACCATGACCCTTCAGAGCTTGGACTGCAGTGGCTTTAGGTGCTTGTAATAAGATTCATGGACCTGCAAGCAAGAGAGAGAGAAAGAATTATTAATGAGGAGCCTGCAGTGTAAATTAGCATATATATTTTTTAAGATTTTATTTATTCATGAGAGACACAGAGAGAGAGGCAGAGACACAGGCAGAGGGAGAAGTGGACTCCCTGCAGGGAGACTGATGAAGGACTTGATCCCAGGACACCAGGATCACAACCTGAGCCAAAGGCAGACACTCACCACTGAGGTGCCCATAAACTAGCATACTGTTAACCAAGAAGGTACCCGGACCTTATTTGGATTGTGATTCAAAAAACTGAAGGGGCAAAAAATAAAATGGAGTCAATTGGGGAATCTGGACACTGGGTAGTTCATGATATTATTTTTCATTAGTTTAGGTGGGGTAAGGACACCATGGTTATGTTTTCAAAAAAAGTTCTTATCTTTTAGAGATACATACTGAAATGCCTATGGATAAAGTCATCTGATATCTTAGATTTGTTTTACAATGATCCCCAGCGCGACAGTGGGTGGGGGTGGTGGTACGGGGTGTTCAGATGAAACACAATGGCCATGAGTAGACAGGCGGTCACTGAAGTGTGAGAGAGGGGTGTATTACAGTATTCTAGTTTTGTATATGTGTGAACATGTCCAACAGTTATTAAATGGTCAAGGAAATGAAAGACCTGTGTACTGTGGGAACAACCCAGCTCCCTTCTGAATCTGTTACTCAAATAAAGTGTTCAAAAAAGCCACAAGAGGTTCCAAAGCTTTCCCAGAGGAGTCAACTCTGAGATCCTTCCTGCCTTAATATTTAAGTGAAGAATTTCAAAAGGTGGAAAGACACAATTTTTTTGTACCTCTGCTTTGTTCAGTGGAGACTTCTTGGCCCACTCAAACAAATGTTCGTACACATTCCCATCATACCGGCCAAGCACAGAGCCGAGTGTCACATCCTTAAAATCAAATGCATCAACCAAAGCAACAGCATCTGGACGAACTGCAGTCAGCAACTCCTTTATGCGCTGATTTACTTGGGTAATTTGGGATTCCGTCATGATGCTTCCCTAGAAGAGATAAAACAAGCAAATGTACATGCGTACATGCAGAAGGACATGTAGAAAGATGTGCGTGCACACAAATATCATGTAGACGATGGCTTTTGATGGCTTTTCTACCACAAAAAAAGGACCTGAATTCAAAAGTACTCACCTGAAGAAAATCCCCTGCCTTCTGACTGATTCCATACAGACAATACAAGAGACATAAATTCCTTAGGACAGTGTGGATGGATTTATCTTGAATTTTGAGGAGTTTTTCTGAAAAGAGCTTAACTACCACATAGTGGCAATGTGCCTAGATAAAAAAAGAAACAGTAGAGTGAGAGAACCTTTGAAAAGATGCACCGCCGAGCAATAAGGGTTTCTGTAGTAAGAAAATGGGTTGGGGGCCAGGGTGAGGGATGGAGCCAGAGAGGGGGAAGGCGAGAGAGGGTGAGTGGGTTATCACGGACCTCGCTTGCTTGAACAAGGTCAACAGAAGTGAGGTTCCAGGCTACCTCCTTGCTTTCTCTGCGAATCACTTCATTTTGAAGGTTTTTTGCAGCAATTTCTACTAATCTGTCAAGAAATGAAAGAAAACTGGAGCTTGCAGGAAACACTGAGCAGTGCTCAGGCCTCCCGCTCTTCCATCAGGGTCCCAGTCTCCCAGAGGTCCCCAGCTGCTGGGTCCCAGCTCTCCAGGGTGGCCTCACCTGGCTGCTCGAAGTTTATATGCTTCTGTGAGACTGTCAGGGCTGTCAATGTCCACCACAGTCGGCCACACTGCCACCTGCTGCGGCTGGATGCGTTGAGTGGGCAAGTCATTCAAGTAGGACACCATGCCACACACCAACTTCCCTGAGTGCACCTGGTCATAACTTTTCATCAGGAACCTAAAAAATCACCAGTGGACATGCTTTCGGTGACTACGCTTCTCATAAAACAGAGAAATTCTTCCAATGACTTTAAGCATGTAAAAGGTGCTTTGTAATTGCTCTGCTGACCACAAGATAAAATCAATGGGTAAGGATGGGAGGCAAAACTACATCTCTCAGGAACAAATATAACATGAAGAGCAAACATGGGAACAGGAACATTAAAAAACAAAAACAGGGATCCCTGGGTGGCGCAGCGGTTTGGCGCCTTCCTTTGGCCCAGGGCGCGATCCTGGAGACCTGGGATCAAATCCCACGTCGGGCTCCCGGTGCATGGAGCCTGCTTCTCCTCCCTCTGCCTGTGTCTCTGCCTCTCTCTCTCTCTCTCTGTGACTATCATAAATAAAATAAAATAAAATTCTTTATAAAAAAAAACAAAAAACAAAAAACAAAAACAAACAAAAACCCCACCAAACATTGACAGAGAGAGAGAGAGAGAGAGAGAGAGAGAGAGAGAGAATGAGAGCAAGCCAGCGCGCACACATGCATGCAGGTGGGGGAAGGGGGCAGAGAGAGATGGGGGAGAGAGACTCCTAAGCAGACTCCACACTGGGTGGGGAGCCTGATTCAGGGCTTGATCCCAGAACCCTGAGGTCACGATCTGAGCCAAAACCAAGGGTCAGACGCTTAACTGACTGAGCCACCCAGGCGCCCCTCAAATGTTTTTACAACCAATACAGCACGGATCAGATTCTTACCTAGCCGTCTGCAGCATCATGACAGTGTTCTCTCCTTCAAAGGTGCAGGTGGGGGTAAAAGTGACATAGATATTTGGGAGGCCACTGCAGTGAGAGTAGCCATGCCCGCCACAAGCCATCCGGCAAGCTTCGATAGCAGCATTTGTCGTCCAAGAGGTGAAAGCCTTCAGCCCGGCAGTGAGGGCATGGAGCTGGAGGGGAAAGCTCAGGCTGTCAGAGCTGCCACAAACAGCTGTCTTCCTCACCTAACCGTGCCGGTCACTCTCAACATCACTTGGCATGTGTGCAAACTGAAACTCGGTCATCTCAATGGCCTGAATTAATACTGTTCTGACCCTCCCTTCCAAACTGTTCCATTTGGCAAAAGAGTCGCCACTTATGTTCCGTTGATAAGCAAACATCCAACGGTACTATGCTTTGAAATTTAAAACAAATCCCACATATCTTCGTATCTGATCCACTTCCAGTTAAACAAATGGCTGTTTCTTTTGAGAATACATGGATTCTTCTCAAGAAATTCCAACGTTTCGTTTTCTCTGGATATTATCCAACAGCAAATATCAAACAGAAGGGTGCCCACAAGCCAATGAGTAGACATACCTCAGGCAGTTCACTCAGATCCCCGTGGCCAATGTCCTCATTAATCCGGTGGTAGGTCTCCTTCATGTACGCACCTACAAACTGGAAGGCATAGGCCGTGGCCAAGAGTGGGAAGAGTTTATACTGCTGGGTCTGGAAATCCAAAATCTGTGGCTCTGCTTCACTAAAGGATATAGGAAAAACAAAAGTAAAAGCTTACATAGAACTTAATATGCACTAGATTCTGGTCTAAATACTTTGACATACTTTCCAGAGGGAAAAACAAGAGATTAAGAAACTGCCTGAGGTCACACAGCAGATACATGGCAGATTCTCAATTGAAATCTAGGCTGTCTGGCTACAGGAAACCATGCTCTCAATCGCCTTGTTGGAAAGAATGTTTGAATTGTGAAATTCCTATCTATCTTAGTCTTTGCAGTACATGACTAAGGAAACTTATCTCCTAGCAACATACAAAAATCAAAGTTAACTTCACAGAAGGAAGGCAATGATAAAAAAATTCTAACACACTAGATGGCTGAAGAAGTTATTTTAACCATAATTTTGGAGAAGACCCAATGCACAGAGTTAACTGTCTGACATCTAAGACATCAGGTCTTACCGATTTCTTTATCCCTTCTATAGGAGTTGAAAAGCTCATCAGGGAGTCCCGTTCAAGTGAAAGGCAGTAAGACTAAACTATGGCTATGAGGACAATAGGGAGTCCTGTTCCATGCCACTTTCACCACCCTCAATTCATAGTTGTCAGGAGCAATTAGGATGTTCAAACTGCCTTTAGTTGTTGTTTTTTTAAAGATTTTATTTATTTAGTCATAAGAGAATACACAGAGAGAGAGGCAGAGACACAGGCAGAGGGAGAAGCAGGCTCCCTGTGAGGAGCCTGATGCAGAACTCGATTCCAAGACCCTGGAATCACGACTTGAGCCAAAGGCAGACACTCAACCACTGAGCCACCAGGTGTCCCTGCCTTTAGTGTTCTAAACATTTCATTTATAGAGCTCAAGAAATATTGCTGTTTTTCTTAGAAGGTTAAAAAACAATATGGCTACCCTCATCTTTCTACTTAAGAAAAGGAAGTTTTGGGATCCCTGGGTGGCGCAGCGGTTTGGTGCCTGCCTTTGGCCCAGGGCGCAATCCTGGAGACCCGGGATCGAATCCCACATCAGGCTCCCGGTGCATGGAGCCTGCTTCTCCCTCTGCCTGTGTCTCTGCCTCTCTCTCTCTCTCTCTGTATGACTATCATAAATAAATAAAAAAAAAAAAAAAAAAAAAAAAAAAAAAAGGACATATATTCTTTGGAAAAAAAAAAAAAAGAAAAGGAAGTTTTGTTTCTAAGTAGCAGACCCAGCACACTGCCACCTTAGCTAAGTTTGAATGGGCAATGAGCATTCACTAGATCACATTTGGGAATTTTGATATTTGAATGGGGTCAAAGGTAGGTCTTCAGCACTGAGCCCATCTCAGATGCCACCCTTACCCTGGCTTGATTTCAGACTGGTGCCTCACAGCACTGTATCGGATGGCGATGGTGCAAGCCTTGGACAGAGATCGAGCAGCTTCTCCTACGAGGAAGGACCTGACAAACACCATGGTCCCGTAGGTCAGCTTGTTACTCACGGGTTTCACGTACGTCCCATCAGGCTTTACCTGGACAAAGAACACGGGACTGATACTTCCTTCTGTGAAACCCGAGAGGCAGTCTGAGATCATGATTCTCAAAGGATGGTTCCCAGGATGGCAGCATGTCCTGGGAACTTGCTTGAAATACGAGATCTCAGTCCCCACCCTGATCTACTTTCAATGACCCTCCAGGTGATTCTGACACATGTTCAAGTTTGAGACCCACTGGTTTAGCAAACTAGAATACATTCCTCCTACCTGCCAAATGCTTCTGATTTCACTGGCGTTAATGAAAGAAGCATCAAAAATAAAAATATGTTACTACCTTCTAAAAGAACAGACCCTTCCAACCTTGTGGTTATTTAGAACTGCCAAAACCCTGTTTGACACCTCTGCTCCTCTCAATATATCTGGGCATACCTGGGCATACTTCATCAGCATGTTTTCTCTGGGAATACGATAATTGTCCATCTTCAGGTAGCCGTTATCCATCTCATCATAGCCAAATTTGGGGCCAATATCTCCAACGGTAATACCTACCACAGATGAAAGGAAAGTCACAAGATGTTTATGCTCTGCAATTCCTGGCTTGCCCTGGCCTCTTTCATCGTGTGCTATACTTCTTGCAGAAGAAAGTGATCGGTTTGGTTTTTCATCTCAACATCAGACAAACAATTCTAACCTGGCAAAGGTTTATGGGTCCCAATTTCACGAATAGGTACGATGAAGGCATGTAATCCATAGCATTTCCCCTTAGTGATGAGCTGGGCAAGAACTATTGCATGATTTGAAGTCTTTCCAACTGTAACATCAAAGAGAACAGGAGAGAGAAGTGAGCAAACTCTCTTATAGTTTCAAAGGACAGAAATAAAAGATGGGGAAAAACTGTATGTTAAATACTGGCCTTCATCAATAAAGTATAGCCAAGAGGCTTATGACAGCACCACATCCAGTTTTCAGAAAGAAATTCACGTAAGCTGATAGTCATCAAAATTTATTGGATTTGGCAAAGTAATCCTCCGTTTTATGTTTATATAAGCTTTTATACAAATTTTGAGATATTATTGACCTATAATATTTATATGTTTAAGGTATACAGCTTGCTGATTTGATAGTAATTCTTCATTTTTAGAAAGACTTTACTAAAAAAAAAAAAGACTTTACTTTCTTTTCCACTTATTTCTTATTTGGTCACATAAAAAATTTTTTCAGATAACCACAAGAATCTTAATTTTTTTTTCTTTCTTAATAAAGTGCTTTCCAAAACAGTGGCCACTAGCCACATGTGGCTATTTACATTTAAATTACTTATAACCACACAGAGAGCACAGCTTTAAAGCTGCTTTAAATGGTGACTAAGGAAACTGTAGTAATGATGGGAATGTTCAGATTGAAAAATTAAGAAAAGAGTTAGACAGCCGTCCTTTCTGTGCCTTGTAAATGGAGGAAGGTCTCCCACATGCACTGTAAGAGACTGGGAACAGCTGAGAAGAGTCTAAGACTTCAGAAGTTTTTCTTTATTTCAAAATTATATTCTCATATAAGCTCTACATTCTAAACACAATCTTGTAATGACTCCAATGAACATCCAATAAATGCTAAAAAAAAAAAAAAAATTCACATACGTCCACCAGGCCACCACTTGATGGAGGTCACAGTAGGACTGTTGAGAATGAACTCTTGAGTTTCAGGGTCGTAAGTGGCTGTGGTTTCCAAACCTCGGAGATGAGTTCCTAAGGAAATAAGTTACATTCACATTGGATAAAATATGGGTAAAATTCTCCTGCCCTGTCCTTTCAGCTCTAGTATCTCAGAGAACAACAAACCCTAATGACAATAAGACACTGGTAGATAAGCTACAAATAGTTGATAACCAAGATACATAATTCCCTATACTTTTTTTTTTTTTTTTTTAAGTAAACTCTACACCCAACACGAGGCTGGAACTCTTGACCCCAATATCAAGAGTTACATGCTCTACCTGCTAAGCCATCCAGGTGCTCCGTAACTTCCTGTACTTAAACCAGACAGTTCCTATCATGGTGAAAATATAAATGTCAAGCATATTCTATTTCTATACTTGAATTACTACACCTCTATTTAGATCAACCGAAAAAAAATTGTAAAGGCTATTCAGAATCGTATTTTCACAAGATCATATGATATGAATGTAACAGGGAAGTTAACTGCCCTTTTAAATTAACATCCCTACGTATGCCAATTTCAACTCATGTATGGTGTCCACCACACCAGTTCAACATTCCGGACTTCTCTACTTACAAAGATTAAGATAAGAGATAATAGAAAGAGACTCCAGCCAAAGTTCCTATAAATTAAGGACCTACTTCAGGGTGATTGGTAGAATGGAAAACAAGACTTTATTTATTTATTTTTAAGATTTTATTTATTCATGTGAGAGAGAGAGAAGGGCGGGGGGGGCAGAGACAGGCAGAGGGAGAAGCAGGCTTCCTGAAGGGAGCCCGACGTGGGACTCAATCCCGGGACTCTAGGATCACGTCCTGGGCCGAGGGCAGGCGCTCAACTGCTGAGCCACCCAGGGATTCCCAGAAAACAAGACTTTAAAAAAATATAACGACTATGGGGAAAAAAGACCTGGAACAATGACTTTGATTTCTAAAGGTCTGAGGATAAGGTCTGGTTACACCCTGCGATTTCCAACGCCAGGCCTTAACTTCGACCCTGGCTGGTTCATGACTGCAACTAGGAAGAGTTCCCAGTGTCATATGTTTACTGGAGATGGACAAAGATTCATGCTTTCAATCCTAATACAAACGTGCCAAAATTATTTGAAAAACAGTTACAGAAAAATTTTCTAAGTGACACTCCCTCTAGGAATACTATCCTGAAGCAAATGCTGAGAACCTTTTCCCAAACACATAGATAATGCCAGGACTCATAAACACTTAAAACTTTGAAACATTTAGAAACTTCCAAGTTGAGTAACAGAAATGGTCACTTCACGTGTGATCCACAACCTTCTCCATTATAAGAGGAGCATCAGGAACCAAACATTTTCAACAAAGAAGTTTTTATAGGAAAAGTAACAGAGTAACAGAACAGATAATGACAAAATGTTTGCAGATGCACAATGGAACCAAACAGCACCCCACTCTGGGTCTTGTGAAAATCCTGTAAAATATGGCTAAGCACCAAGAGCCAAATTAGCTATAAAATCAAGATAAAGTTGCACAGAACATGAGAATGTGGCAAATACACATTTGATCTCTTTTTCTGAAACCTCCAAGTAGGAAAAGAGAAGACAGAATGAGATGAACAGTGAACAGAGATACCAATTCAGACCGGCTAACACTGCCGGATAGCCACTGCCTCCAAAACCAACTGTCTGGAAGAACGGCTTAATTTATTTTTCATAATTTTTGGCCAAGCTACCTTCAGGACTTAAAGGAATTTATTCAACCAAGGCACAAAAAAGGTCAAGGTATGAAATGCTCATATTATGGTTATATAAGCCACTAATTTCCCTCAAGCAAGTCAAAGAGCACTTGTACTATCAATCTGGGTTTCTTCTGGGATTTGTGCAAGTTTGTTAAGGTATCTGTAGCAAAGGTAATCAGTAACAAAGAAAAAAAGGTGGGTTCAGGTTCTACCCGCACACAAATTCTATACAACTCCAATGAACCTGAAAAACCACTTGGTAAAGAAATCCTGATTTGTAATTCTTGAACTACTCAGGGGGAACCGTGAAAGAGAATCAGCATTATCTCTGTGACAACATAATGTTTCATTTCCACTGACCAAAGCAATGTCTTCACCAAGACCTGTATGTGTGAAGAACCCGGCCTTTGCAGAAAGACCACACACAGTATGTGGATGTGCTGTTGCTAACACATGGTGGGCTCTCCACATCTGCTAAGCCTGCGGGGACCCGCCCAACCCAGAAGGTAGACCGAATGCACCGTACCATGGCCCATCTCTGTCTGGGCATAAGTGCCAATGATCTCCAAGTTCCAGGCAGGCATGAAGAAGCGCTCCTGCTGCTCTGCGGTTGCCTGGTGAAGTAAAGTAGGCAAGAACATGCCCAAGTGGAGATCCAGAGGCTCAGGCCGCCCTCGGTGCACAAAACTTCGGAGAAACACCAAGGATGGGTATTTGAGAGAAGAGTCATCAGGTGTGAGATAATCACCAATGTGAACAGAGTAAGGGGAAGGAGAAAAAAAATCTGTAAGTATGAAGCAACTGGGTGGACTTTATAATGGGTGGGAGCACTGCCCCTTTCTGTATTACTTGAATAAACTCTTGGCAAATTTCGTTTTTCTTAAGTGGGTGAGAGAAGTTTTTTTTTTTTAGGCTACTCAGCTTTCAAGCCATCAATCTTGGTGAGGATTGGCTCCCAATTCCAAAGCCCGTGCAGCACCAACATGCAAGTCAGGCAGAGGAGTCCAGCCTTGCAATTAAATCAAAGGAAATTAGAAAATCGGAAGAGGTTGTACGGAATGGAGAATTTAAGTTGTACAATGATTTACTCTGGTTTGAGGAAGTCAGACAGGAGAACTCTATTCTCTCAGGCTGACAATATGTTCCCCTAGATGAAAGGCTTTCCTAGATGCAATTTCAATAATGCTTCTAGGCTGGAATCCTTCCGGTTTGTCCATAAAACATCCAGCATAGATCCACATTTCTTACATAAATCTGTTCTTTTTTTGAAAAATCTGGTTATTTCTTTCAGATTCATCACAAATAACCAGCCATGCCCTACTGAAACAATTTAATACAAAAACTGACAGTGCTCCTCACCCAATAATTAATTTCAGAATTAAAAAAGATACGCAATTTCTAGTAAAGACCATAATAATAATTACACGTAACAGATTCATGCATAACAAGCCAATTATATGGGAATTATCACTAATGATAATAAACATCTTAGTTTTAGTAATTCTGAATCCTTTTATTTATTTACTACTGAGCTGGCCAGGTGCCCCTGAATCCACTTTCTAAAGTCATTCTTTTCCATTTAGAATTTGCAGATCCCTAGACTTCCGTGTGAATTTATTTCCAATAGGAAACTGATATGTTTTCATTATCTTTCCACATTACTAGCATCCCACTGAACTTCTAGCTCTAGCTTAATCGACTCTATATTGCTCTTATCATTCTCTTTAATGAGCTTAGAAATTTTGCCTATACAACATTTCAGTTTTAAAATCTCACAGTTTGGGGGCACCTGGGTACCTCAGTTAGTTAAGCATCTGCCTTTGGCTCAGGTCAAGATCCCAGGGTCCTGGGATCGAGCCCCCTGCCAGGCTCCCGGCTCAGCAGAGTCTGCTTCTCCCTCACCCTCTGCCCCTCCCCCTTGCTGGTGCCCTCTCTCTCAAATAAATAAAATCTTAAAAAAAATAAATAAGTACAAATAAATAAAATCTCTCAGTTTGTTCAGAAAGTAAGGAGGAAAATAACCAGGGCACACAGCTTAGGCGAGGGCTGATGAGTTATGTCTTCCAGTTGGGTGGTTGTGCTTTCAGTTACATAAAAATTAGACTGTACAACTGACATGCTCATTTTATAAAGAAATCAGGCTGAGGTGAGTTAAGTGCTTTCAGATCAAGAAGATAATGGCAGAACAAGGACAAGAATCCCACTACCTAATCACATTTTCTGGCTGGAGAAATTCTCATAGAAGTGCAACCAGGACTTAGCACCAGAAAGACTTCCCAAAATCAGAGCAGCTATCCTTAGAAGGGGCAAATGGCAATCCCGTAAGATATTAACACTGGTGGAAACTGGGTGAAAGGTCCATGGAACCTCTTTGTGCCATTTCTGCAACTTCCTAGGAATTTACGACCATTTGAAAATAAAAAGTAAAAAAAAAAAAAAAAAAAAAAAAAAATAGTGAAAAATCCTCAGAAAAACACATTCATGTGCTGAGAGAGTACTTTCACTCACAAACAGGAATACCACTGTCTCCAGTTTTTAAAAGAATGGTGCCTAGGAAGAAAAATCCATGTACACCTGGGATCTGAAAGGAGAAGGCTGTTGGAACCAGGACTGAACCCTGTGGCCTGGGACTGAAAGACTATTTCACCTTACTAGAATCCAGAGCCATTCTTGGGGAGGGAAGGGCCTCTCTTGAAGCAGCCCATCGGACTCACAGGAGGGGTCTGCATCAGTGTGCTACATAACAGAATAACATATGCCAAGGTTACCACAAAATACACTGAGTAGGGCAGGGGTAAACTACTCTAATCAGAAACTATTTTGAGACTGAACAATGTTTTTAAGAGAAAAAGGTCTCTTGTGACTAAGATAAGGATTATTCACAAGTGGATGAAATTTAGACACATTACAAGGTGAAAGTGACCTGGATAGTTTTTTTTTACTTAAATCAAGTATTTGTTGCAAAAAGTTGGTTATGCATGATAGAAATCACATGTTATTTTTATTTTTTTTTAAAGATTTTATTTATTTATTCATGAGAGACGGATAGAGAGGCAGAGTCAAAGGCAGTGGGAGAAGCAGGCCCCATGCAGGGAGCCCAATGAGGGACTCGATCCCGGGACTCCAGGATCACGCCCTGGGCCGAAGGCAGGTGCTAAACCCCTGAGCCACCCAGGGATCCCCCATATGTTATTTTTAAATCACTTATTTTAAAATTACAAAACACCAACATTTTACTTTGGTGAAACGCTACAGTTAATTCTTCTAAAACCATAACACCAAAAAGCCTTCCCAGTCTCTTCTTCTACATGACAGAGGGCTGGAAGGGCTGGCAGCCAATGCTGAGGACAAAGTGATTACGTTAATAATACATAAGAAAGGAAGAACTTAAAATAGCATCTTTATGGACAGCATGATTATAATCCTAGGAAATCAACAATAAAATGCCATCAATAATAAATGAATTTAGAAAAGCTGTGGGCTATAAGGGGGGGAGATGCATTATTATCCATTAGGACGCTTAAAGTAGAAACCTCAGTTAAAAGAGAAGCAATTTACAAACCCAATAAAATTTAAATTTGTTAAGTAATTTAGCTCAGGATATTAAAGATTAAATTAGGAAAAAATATCCATAGCTAATAGGAGGATTAAAAGAAGATATATGTAACAGGAAATAAAGTGCTAATTCCAGGTCGAGAAGTCAATCTTTTATAATAATAAAGATAATACCTCCCAAGAAATACAAAGATTTAATGTAACACGGATATGAAATTCTTTTAGGATATAATCTAGAATTTGACAAATTAAGATTGGAATTTGCCTAGAAGAGTAAATACATGAGAATACCAAATACGTAGGTCTTAAAATGTAACAACAGCAGGCTTATCCTATCAGATTTTTAAATAGCTTACAAAGCAACAATGAACCAATGTTCATGACGTTAGGAGAAAAACAAAAGGGACTAATCAATATAATGTATTTTAAGGTTCTAGAAATAAATTGAAATGATTAATAAAACGCTAAGAACCAGAAAGAACTGGAAAAAAACCTATTAGTTAATAAACATAAAAACGGAATGAGATCCATTCATCGTCCTACACTATATAAGTCAAAGCTTTAAACATTAAAAAAAAATGGTAGATTAGAGAATAATAATCCAAGATATAGGGAAAAAATGTAGACCTACTCAGAAGGATGCACTCAATACATAAGACTAAAGCAGTTTTTTTGTCTTTTAAAGATTTTTATTTATTCACAAGAGACAGAGAGAGAGAGGAGGGGTAGAGAACATAGGCAGAAGGGGAAGCAGGCTCTCTGTGGGGAGCCTGATATTGGACTTGATCCCAGGACCCCGGGATCATGACCTGAGCCAAAAGGCTAAAGCGTTTAATAAACAGAAGGCAATAGAAAAAATATCCAAAGGATCACAACATAATCATGTAAGATCAATGTACAGATTCTATTCAATCAACAGAGAAGAACCAAGTTTTATACATAGGAAATACAAATTAGTAAGCCAAGATATCCAAGCTCGTTGGCATTGGAAAATTAATACTTTAACTCTTAGATATATATTAAAGAAGCAAAAAAAAATTTAAAGTAATCACATTGATGGGGCTTATGGAGACACAGTATACTAATAAGTCACCAAATATACCATAAAGTTGTTCTGTTTCAAGAAAAGTCTTAAGCTATGCAATAAAAGCTATAAAGTGTTCATTCCTTTCACTGTATAATTTACTTCTGAGAAAGATATTCCCAAAGTATAACCCCAAAGGACATAGTTTTTGTAAAGAAGTTTATATTGTTACTGATAATAATAGAATATTATTAGAATATCCCCCAAACCCACTGATCATGTTTCACAGGATGTCCAACAGGGAAGAGATTCATTTGGAAGAAAGAGGACAGGAGACAGGGTAGTGAAAATACAGGGGAGAAAGACTAGTGACTTACACAATCACATTTACTATCTATTTTTCAAGTTTCAAAGGAAGAGAGGTGCTTTAGTTCATATTTTGAGTATGGGAAGGTGCAGACGTATTGCACCAATCTTTAAGGATGATAACTGTTGATTATATAAGCTCAATTTTCCTGAATAAACAGCAGAAAACAAGGGAAGGATAATTGCTATAAAGCAGCCAGAACTTGAAGTGATTAATTATCTGTGAAGACTGAACACAGTACCTGCTTTGGGACCCGGTGAAATGTATGGTCAGGAGGATTCTTGCTGGACCACATTCCACAGACGGTCCCTTCAACACCAGAACCCCCGGGGAGAGGGTGCACCCCTCAGCCCAGACCTCTGCCTTTGATGAAGGCTCACAGACCCACAGACCAAGTGTGTCGGGTTTTGTGTGTCTCTACAGACAGGTGAGTGTTCTGAGGAGGGAAGACAGAAAACACATGATGGACACTTCATGCAGGGGACTGAATTTTAAGATTCTTCAGGGTCCTGGAAGGAGCCTGGGCAATACTGTCTTCCTCACTTCTCAGCAGCTACCTAGAGCTGAAAGAGTTACAGCCAATTCCGTCACAACACCTAAGATAATCCTTGTTGGCTGGTTGATGTTCCAAAGTCTATTTAACCGTCAAACTTCCATCTGCACAAGTTGCTCTATTTCCAGTCTCTTTGATGTCGAAGAACTTAGTATTCTACACAAGGCTATACTGTCACAGGATGCAAATTAATCACCAACTGACTGGTGCCCCCGGAAAAGAACAGCAGTGGACAAAGCACAACAAACATCAACAGGAACAGACAAGATTCCAGTGAGAAACAAGACCTAAACTCACAACTCTGTTCTCTAAAATACAGAGATTAAGACAAAGTTGCTTCAAATACAAGAAAACTAACAGATGCAAACTCACCCAGAAAAACATAGGACCTCAGTCCAATTTCTGGGCTCCTCAAACCAGGAACTTCAAGTCCTCGTTTCCTCCTCTCTTTCAAAATTTAGGGCAAATATGTATTTATAACGTCCTTTTTAGAAACAGAAGGGTTAGGCCAGTAAGACATTCATAATAAACCCATTTAGCCTCAGAATAATTTACATCTCTATGCCTCCTATGAATAGCATTGACTGTAAGTCAAATAAATATCACAATGATGCGTGCTTAATATAAGGGTTTTGTACCACAAAGGTATTTCAAGATTACATCTCTCTTTCTCTCTCTCTTCCTCCCCCAGACAGGGAGACCTGTATGAGTGTTATATTACTTTTCTTAGGAAACCTTTCTTCAGGCTGCTTATTTCAGTACTGGCCATCCTGAAGCTAAAGCCTCAGGTGTTTTTGGCAGGGTATTCACAGGACAATATCATAACCAGAATCTGCAGTTTTCATGAGGAATATGATAAAGAACATTTCTCCTTAAACCACTTCACCAACCAAAAAGCACCAAATCAAACACAAACATGAAGTTTTCATGCTCTTCCTCTTCTCCTTATTCATGTAATGGAAGCCTTATGACAAATTAGGGAATGAAACTGGGCAGCTCAAATTCAAAATCCCCAAACCTGCCAATGGCCTTGTCTATGAAAACAAACCTCTTTCATATTAAGACCAAACATAAAACTTTTTGAAAGTAGCCAGCCATTTATAAACAAAAATTTTAAAAGTAGACACCACACCCAGCATGGAGCCCAACACGCTCAACCTTGTGACCCTGAGACCAAGATCTGAGCTAATAATCAGGTTGGACGTTTAACCAACTTAAGTCAGCAGGCGCCTCATTTCTATGAACAATTTAACCAAGAATGACTGGCAACACAAAGTCCAAAAATATGTAAAGAAAAAAGTATAATAGAAAGACTGCTGTAATTAAATGAAGAGAATCATGAATTTTTTTCCAAACAGCCTTATAATCCTGCTAGTAGGCAACGAAAGAAAGAGTAAGACACTTAAATGCTCTCTCTGCCCCCCCCCCTTAAAACCCACTTTAGTTTCATTAAAGCAGAGGGGCAACTTCCAGATATTGCTAAGGCAGTAACACTCTCAAAGCAATTCCAACAGTCTTTTTTTTTATAATTAGACATCAATGTAATATTGCCACATTTTCAATCCCATCTTCCCAAACTGCTCAACCGCCATTAAAATGGGATTATACGCAGCAAGGGTAAAAAGACTTTTAGAAATAACAATGAAGGATGTTTGAGGCTAGAGTCTTGGACTAGTTTATGGGGAAATGACCTATGGGAAAATGAGAAGCTGAATTTTATTTAAGGTTTAACAACTGAAAAACAAAATCCCCAACGTGTAGCAGCAGGAAAAACCAAACACCAAGAGTCATTTATCAATTTAAATCCTAAGGTGGGTTACCCACTGACCCTCAAATGTGGACTAACCGTGGCCCATTTCCGTCTGGGCGTAGGTGCCAATTATCTGGAGTCCTTTGGATGAAAGCAGCCATTTCTCTTGCTGAGCAGTGGTGCCCTGATTCAGCAAGGTAGGAATAAACATGGAGTAATTGAGGCCCACAGGTTCCACAAAATTGACCAAATGAACTCTACAGGAGAGAAAAGAAAAGGATCTCAGCCTTACTCTAGAAACTGCATTCTAGTATCCATTCTTGCCAGACAACCATGGCCCTCAGGATTGAGGCTGGGACAATTTCAACCCTTCTCTCAAGAAACTAAATGTAAAATGTATCATTTTCCCACCTAAAAGGCCAAATCCAGTGGTATCTATCTATCCCCTCCCTGCCCAAGTCATTTCAGGGCCAAAATTCCTCTAATTCTACACTTCATTCAGGAAGCAAATTCTGTTTTAGCCTAAAAATCTCTTGGTTTTTTTGTTTTGTTTTTGTTGGTGTCATCTGTTGGTTGGATTCTTTGGAGTGTGTGTTTGCTTTATTTTCAAGTTTTACTTGTTTTAAAAATCAAAAGGAACTCCATAGAACATTTATTTGTAGAGCTCTTAACAAAGCTTTTGTAATCTTTCCCTATATAACTAAAGCAGACACCCAGGATTGTAAATATATATTCCAGGACCAAACTACAGATCTCTAAAGGTCTTCAGAGGTTACAGATAGGTAAGCGGAAATGTGAGAATATTAAACATTTATCTCGGATGACCTTTGAAATTCACTCCAGATTAAGAGAACTCCAATCATAATGAAATTGTCTTCATTATTTTCTCATAAATCAATCTGCGAAATAGTCGAAATACAAATCACATACAATTGTCAGCTTTAGCTACACTATTCAAAACCTTAACAGGGACCTATTTTGTTCTACCTATCTATATAAAGAGCTTAAAAACACAAAGCAAGTACCACCTAGTAATCTTCACGACTCCTCCAGGAATGAATAGGATGTAGTGTCACCAGTCTGTCTTGATCTGGCCAATGAGCACATTATGAATTCAAAGAAAGAGGGGGAAGGCTGCCAATTCATTGTTGAGGAGGCCCTAAGAACAATCCTACCACCCTTAGGTTGGAAGATCACTTTTCAGGGGTGCTGGGGACCGAAACATCTAAGGAATGCCTGCATCCAAGCTCAGAACATCAAAAATGCCTTTTAACCTGAAGGTTCCATAATTTTACACCAATATCTAATGTCACTTTCTCCTGGGAGAGCAACAGGAAAAAAAGAGGGGTATGAACACAAGAAGTAAGTTAGCTTCCAAGTAACTTGGATTACCAGGAGTTTACTGCTGCTGGACAATAGAGAAGTAACGTTCCACCTCACCAAAGTGGGAGGCAAAAGCTTGATGAGATAGATAAATGTAGACATCCTCAAAGGCAAGAGCACCGCAGCATTCCCTAACAATCATATTTTCCTAAAAGAGGAAAGGAACTTAACAAGAGTTTGTGAGGAAGTGAAGTACTAGTTTAGGTGCCAAAAATGGTGGCAACAAAAGACACTTCTGTTCACCAGAAGGGAAGTGAGGGGGCTGTACGGTTATGTGAAATGATGATATTGACACAATGTAATTCTAGGAAACTCAGAGAGAAAAAAATTCATGACACAAAACAAAGACTGTCAAATGTTTATGTTAATAAACACACTGAGATTCTTTTGAGGATGCCTGAAAATCTACTTCATGAACAAAATCTCAGTGCTTGTTTTTAAATTATGTTTAATCCCTTCTGAAGACCTTTTCAAGGAATCAGCTTTAAAAACCTAAGGAGGATAACAAAAACCATGACTGATACTCACTAGAAGTTTTAATTACTCTTAAGAACATTCTACAATTTGCTTTTCATAGTAAACAATATAGCTAAAAGACAAAAATCACAGGACAGGAGATTAGAAAATCAACTTTTACATTCCCTGAACAGCAAGGTTTTTTTTGCCAAGGACTGGAGAGAGAACAGTTCTTATACTGCTCAAGTTGAGAAATCCCAAAGTATTTCACTAATACTCCATCAACTTCAATATATTCCCATATATAAATTTTGAGAGAAGATAAATAATTGTAAATAAACCCAGTAAATGCTCAAAATCTCCCAGAAGATAAATATTACTATATTTCACCAGTTCTGGTAACATCCCCTCCTCCATCTTAGCATTTAAGAAGTCAGGTGCATTTCACAAGTAACAGGATGTCATAGTTAACTGGCAGCACTTTTTCTTTATTAGTGGTACATGAAACTCAGGTGTGAGTTATAATTGATGGTGGGCTTGGATTCAACGGCATTCAGTAATTGCCAAGACTAATTTTCAATCATTAGTCTCATATCAATTAGTCTCAATCAATTTTCTCTCATGTAAGTTATCTCCCTGTCCTATCCCAGAGACACTATGTTAAAACTCTGTACTCTATATCCCCCAAACAGCAAGGTCTATACCATAAAAAATTATAAAGACTAATAGCTCATGTCCTTTCCTCTTTAACCACCGAAAGGAATCTGCTCTATTTCATTGTGATTTCACTCAACTCTGGTTACATTCTTTGAATCACCATTCATGATGAACTCTAATTCTGGAACACACTGCATCAACCACTTAAAGCAAAACAAAACAAACCCTTCTTTTGGATTGTCTTAAAAAAAACCAAAAAAACAAAAACAAAGAAAACAAAATTTTAGGTTTTTGAAGTTTACCTAAAACGCAACTCGGTAATTCAGAAACACAATCTTCTAGGAGGTGCTCTACACCTCAATATTCCCCAAGCCATGAGTTATAAATTTCAAAAGTGAAAAAGAACATTTGGAAGTTAGTCAGTACTCTGATTTGGGCTACCAAAAGTAAGTAAAATATAATTTTATGACTAAAAGGGAAAGGAATTCTTAGGTCAGTCCTAAGGGCCAGAGTAGAGTATTTTATCCTCAACAGTAGTAACTGGGTCAGACTGAAAATAATTAAGATACCAAACATACTACAGGCAGTAGAATAAAGGAGAATTTTGTCATTACATACAAGGAGAACTTGTAATACGTTCCCTTTTTCTTGGTTCTTGAATACACACCATTCTTATCATTTAATCTCTATTGATGAAAATACTGTAATTCACCTAAAACGTTGATCCCCTCCCCCCAAAAAAAGGAAGTGCCCAGGAATTAATGAGAAGTATAACAGAGGCTACAGGCCAAAGAAATCTTGTACTCAGATCACATTAGTGTTTATTCAGATAAAGGCCAAACAAAACAAAACAAAACAAACAAAAAACCCGGTACTTACTTTTTTCCTAATTAAGAAACAAAAAACAGATGATCTGGAAAAAGTACATACTCTTTTCAGCATTAGGACCAAGGCATGTTTTTAGCAGGTCTCATATGCCCAAGAACCATTGAACGCTGCCACTGGATTCGAGAATGCTGGGTTCTTACAAATACTTCATTCTAAAGTTTCGCTCACATTCTTCATCTGCCCCACAGTGCCCATCCGTTTCAACTCAAGAGCTACACTTTCATAAGGAAACACAACCTGTTATTGCTCCAAAAATACTGTTTGGTCTTCCAGCTAAAAATCGAATTCCGCCCCTAAATTTAGCAAACCACCATGTGACAAAGAGCAAAGTCAATTTTGCAATTTAAAAATCACCCTACATTGAGACACCCGGGCCAATGAAATCGGTACTGATTAGCGAGGACAACTGCAACCTCTCCGTTCATCATCAGCATTCTCCAAACGTCATCCCTTTAAAGGACTTAAAGACCTAAGCAAACACAGTTTTTCACACACACACACACACACCCTTGAAAGTGGGGTGCAAATAAGCAGCCCGAATCTTCCAACGCCGAGCACGATGAAAAGGGGACACCACGGGCTGCGCGTTTAAAATTAAAAAGTTTGGACGTGGGCGCTTGATCTCGGCGAGGGCATACGTACTTTTTAAACCACATGATTTCCTCAGGGTCTGCGATGCCAAAGTCCCTCATTTTCTTCACCATGTTGGCACTCTTCCTGACGGCCACCTCGTAGCGCTGGCTGCGAGTGAGGAAATTCAAGTCCTCGTGCTGGAAGTCTGGGTCATTCAGAATCAGGTTCTCTGGAAGGGAGCGAGAGGGCATCGAGTGGAAGACAGGACTTCAGGGCTCCGTGACACCTTCCCGAAGCCCAGCGGGTTTGTGGAGCGCGGGCCTCGCTCGGGACGGACGCCACCCCGCGCCCCGCCAGAGGCCGGCCCTGGGAGTGGGGGCGGCCTGCGCCCCACAGCGCCCCCACACACACCCCGGATTCCTCCTCCAGCGAGTCCCCGAGCAGCGCTCGGGGAAGGAGGGAGGCCCGGCCCGCCGCCCTCACCGATCTCTCGGCGGCGCCGGGTGTTCTCGGGGCTGCCGTCCAGGACGTGCGTGAGCAGCTCCGGGTTGAAGCTGGCGGCTTCCCGCTCCCTGCGAAGGTCTTGGTTCATGGTGGCGACACGCAGCGACAGCGGCAGAGGAGAGGCAGAGGCGGCTGCGACGACGGGTGTCCGCAGCTCCCAGGCGCGCCCGGCCCTAAGAGTCGCCCCGGGACGCCGCTCGCCCCGCCCTCGCTCGCCCCGCCCCCCGCGAGGCCCCGCCCCTTCTGGTTCCCCGCGGCGCCGGCGTGCGCGCCGTGACCGCGGCCTGCGCGGGACTGAGGCGTCCCCCGCCCACGTCCAGGGGAGCCCCACAGCGACCCCCGGCCGGGGAGGAAACCCCGGAAAACCGCCGGGAAACTGCCCTGGGGAGCGGTGGCGGGCGCGGGGGGAGAAAGCCAGGCGCTCCTGGTAGCCCGCCCCTCCGTCGTCACATGATCGCGCGGGGCGGAAAACGGGGACCCGAGGCCGCCGCGACGCCCTGACAGGTCGGCGAGAAGGTAGGGAAGGGGCGGGACGATGCGGCCGAGGAGGAGTGCGCCTGCGCCGTGGGACTCGCCGGGCCCGCCGCTTCCGGGTTCGCGCGCGGAGACCGTCCGAGGACTGAAGGTCCTTGACTGGGGATTGGGTGGGGGTGGGGGTGGGGTGGGGGTGGGGCGCGACACGGGGAGGTCGAGCCTCTGGACCGCGCGGCGTTGCCCCGGACTGTTGTCGTAGGGTTTCCTCAGATCCTCCCACATTGGACACGGGAAGGAGGACAAAAGTCGCACTGGGATGAGGCCTCCGCTTATCTTTTGTTAAGATAATGGCATCCTTGTTGCCAGAGGAATGGCTTCGGGGAGCTGGGCGTGGGAATGCGGGCCGCCTCCCCGGTCGAGGGTGGGTGTGGACCAGAATGTGACCGAGCCGGCCGTTGAGAGCTCTTGGAATCCCGGCTTTTTTGCTTCCACAGTCGTCGCCGTATCGCCATCGAAGTGACAGATGTCCACGTTTAGGAAACGTAGCCTCGGAGAAATTGTAATGAAAACCGAAAGCTCCCCGTCCTCAGAGGCAGCCACTTTCAACCATTTTTAAAATTCTGATTCCAAAACAACTGCTACACAAAATACATGCTAGCTCTTGATTTGTTCGTTTTTAGTGACCTTTTGACTTCACACCACTGTGATGAAGACCTGAGCACTCTACACCATCTCCTTTAACTTCTCCCTAACTCATCCTTATGACTTATTTATTTTTTTTCACCCTTATGACTTTAAACAGCATACGAATCCACTGTTTTGGAAAACTATGCACTTCATACTCTTATTTATAGCATCAATTTTTAGTAACAGTACTGGGAATGGGGCAAAGTAAGTGAGGCATTCACCTCTGATATAATTTAAGGGAGCACTGGTCAGGATGAATGAAGACAATTCAGTTACTTGAACTTACAGTGAATCAGCATTCACTGATTTTTCCTTTTGCCCCAGATTCCAATATATCAGGGCAAGGCACTGTTACTGATTGTGTTTTTAATACCTCCCTCCCCCGCCCCCCAAGCTTTAAAATATTTAGTTTGGCTACTGTGTTTGGACTGTTGTCCTGGTCCAAAGCCCGCTCTTTAGATACCGCTGACATAACATCATAAGACAAAGGTGGGGTGATTGCTTACTCAGGTAAGGAAAGGCTCTACTTGGCAAAGCTTTGGCAGTGTCTCAGGAGAAAATAAGGCCAGATTTTTTTTTTTTAAATTTTATTTATTTATGATAGTCACACGCAGAGAGAGAGAGAGAGAGGCAGAGACACAGGCAGAGGGAGAAGCAGGCTCCATGCACCGGGAGCCCAATGTGGGATTTGATCCCGGGTCTGCAGGATCGTGCCCTGGGCCAAAGGCAGGCGCCAAACCGCTGCACCACCCAGGGATCCCCTAAGGCCAGAATTTATTAAGAGTTGGAAGTCTGGTCTAAGATGTGTCTGTCAGTCCAGGGTTTGGTAAGAACCCTGTATAACAGTAGAAAATTGGTGGAAACATCAAGGCAAAGGAATTCAGATAATCTCAGTGGGCAAACTGCTGTTGATGATCAAGCCATTTGCCTGGGCTGGACAGTCAAGAAGAGTAACCAAAAGAAAAAAAAAAAAAAAGTGCTAATGAAGGCAGAGGACCACAAAGTCCCGTTAATGGAAGCAGTAAGATGTGGTTTGGGTTCTCTGTGTCCAGGCTAAGTGGGGTGTAGATGGTCTTCATGAGTACATCTATTCAATAAATATTTAATAATGTCCCAGACGCGGTTTTAGGCACGGAGAATACACTGAGGAATAATGCCCTCATGGAGCTGATAGTCTAGTGAGAGACGGGGGCATGAAACAAGTGAACAAATCACACTCTTTGAAATTCTACCATTTAGGAAAATGCAATGAAGAAAATAAATCAAGCTAAGGGGGTAGAGTGACTGGGGTTGGAGAATGCTAATTTAGATAGGGTGGGCAGGGACGGCCTTGCTGAGGAAGAGGAGGATGACCTGGGACCTAAAGGGGGAAAGAGAAACAGTACTGTGACAGTCTGGGGAAGGCTGCTCAAGCCTGAGGAGAAGCAGTGTGCAGGTCCCGAGGGTGAGGAAGCGTGATGGCCAATGAGAGCTGAAAGGTAGGCCAGGTGCAGACCCCTTGTGGCACTGCGGGCCAACACAGAGACTTTCCGTTTTAATAGGAATTTATAATAGGAAGTCTTTAATAGATTTTCAATGGGATCATGTGATCTGATTTACATTTTTAAACTTTTATTTTTTTTCACTTTTAAACATTTTATTGTGGAAATGTTCAAAAGGCTTAAACATGTACGAAGGTAGAAGGAATAATACAAAAAACCCCATCTACTTTTCACCCAGGTCCAAGGATTATCCACTGTACCTCCACCCAGTTCCCCTCCATGTTAATTTTAAGCATATCTGATATCATATTCTTTTTTTTTTTTTAGCGTTTTTTTGTTTGTTTGTTTGTTTGTTTGTTTGTTTGTTATGATAGTCACACACACAGAGAGAGAGAGGCAGAGACACAGGCAGAGGGAGAAGCAGGCTCCATGCAGGGAGCTCGACGTGGGACTCTATCCCAGGTCTCCAGGATCGTGCCCCGGGCCAAAGGCAGGCGCCAAACCACTGCGCCACCCAGGGATCCCTGATATCATATTCATAAGTACTTTTTTTTTTTTCATAAGTACTTTTAGTATATATCTTTAAACAATTTAACACAATCCTAATACCCTTATAACACTTGGGTATATTAACAATTTCTTGTCATTGTAATCAATATTCAAATATTTCATAAAAAATTGTCTGCCATTGGTTTGTTCAAATCAAGGTCCAAACAAAGTCTACCCATTGTAGCTGATAAGAATCTTAATCCTCTTTTTTTTTTTTTTAATCCTCTTTTAATATATAGGTTTCCACTCTATAATTTTTTTCTTCAACTTATTTGTTGAAAAAGCTAGGTCGGGGCACCTGGGTTGCTTGATCAGTTAAGTGTGTGACTCTTGATCTCAGCTCAGGTCTTGACCTCTCAGGGTCCTCAGTTCAAGTCCCATGTTGGTCTTCATGCTGGCTGTGGAGCCTACTTCTAAAGAAAAAAAGAAAAGAAAGAAAGAATTGGGTCATTTTTTTGTATTGAATTTCCCACAATCTGGATTTTGCCATCTCTGTGGTATCTTTAACATGTTTCTCTGTTTCTGTATTTGCTGTAAGCTGTTGGTTTTACCTAGAGACATTGTTAGATTCAGACTGAGGTTCTGGCAGAAAATACTCCCTTCGGCATAGTTTCCATTTTAAAATAGCACTCTAGGGGATCCCTGGGTGGCGCAGCGGTTTGGCGCCTGCCTTTGGCCCAGGGCGCGATCCTGGAGACCCGGGATCGAATCCCACATCGGGCTCCTGGTGCATGGAGCCTGCTTCTTCCTCCGCCTGTGTCTCTGCCTCTCTCTCTCTCTGTGACTATCATAAATAAAAAATAAATAAAAAATGAATTAAAAAAATAAATAAATAAAATAGCACTCTAAAATATCAGGTGGCTCAGCAGTTTAGCATGTCTCATGAATAAATAAATAAAATCTTAAAAAAAAATTAAAAATATCACTCTGGTTGTTACAAGAAAGGGAACAATAGAAGGAAAATAGTGGAAACAAAGAGACCAATTTTGAAGCCGATGAAAGCTTGGACTGGAGTGGCTTGGAGGGAGTGAAGTGCAGCAATTCAGTATGTATTGTGATGTAGAACTAGCGGAAATTCGTGACCAGTCAGATGAGACCATAAGAATAGGGAGGCATCAAGAGTGACTGGTGGGCTTGAGCAGATGGAAGACAGCGGTGCTGTCGTGCTGTCGGGGACAGAGTGGGGGTGACTTGGAGGTCATAGTAGAGCCACAGACCTTGGTTCTGGTAAAACGTCACCCACCTGTGCCTATTGCCTCTCCTTCTCAGGACCCACAGACATGGCCAAAAAGAACAGTAGAACAGCAATTATCAAATAAAGGAAATACAATACTGTTGATACCACACCATAATCTACAAAGCTTTTCATGAATTATAGTTGTCCAACAATGTCCTTTGTCTCCTGCACCCGAGATCCCATCCAAGATCATGAATTATATTTAGTTGTATTAGTTTCCTAGGCTGCTATAACAAAGTACCACAGACTAGGTGTATTAAATACCAGACATTGTGTCATAGTTGGGGGAGGTCTGAAGTCCAGATGTAGACAGCTTTGGATCCTTCTGAGGCTGTGAGGGAGAATCTGCTCCTTGCCTTTCTCTCAGCTTCTGATAGTTTGCTGGCAGTTCTTGGTGTTCCTCAGTTTCTATCCACATCGCTCTGACCCGTCTTCATCTTAATCTCTTTTAGGTGGAGCATCTCGTCTTCTGTGACTGACGTTTGAAGTCAGTAAGCCAGCTCTATAGTGTCCTTCATTTCAAATGTCTGATATCTCTTCATGATTAGATTCAGATTATGTATTTTTTGTAAGAATACCACAAAAACCATGTGTCTGTGTCAGTGCATCATATCCAGTATGACACGAAGGTCATATTTGCTAAGTTCCTTGACTGTGAAGGGGATCATTTTTCTCTTTCTAACTAATAGGTAATCCATAGGCAGATATGTTGAAATCATGTAAATATCCTGTTCCTCATCAGACTGTTACCTAATACGTGTAATATCCATTGATTATTCTTCCCTGAATATCTTTTTACCCTGATGATTGCAAAACTTTTCAATTGTAAAACATTGTAAAACAATCCTTTTATTTGGTAAAATTCATGTAGTTGAGATTATATTTAAAATCTGTGAAAATCCCCACAGGATAAAATCTTTGTGGGGGGGGCATAGTTCACATCGTGTGGTGTAACTTGGGTTTTAATGTTGAAGACTCATTGTGCAATATCAGCTAACAAAGAATTGCAGCTTTAAAAACATTTATGAGTGGCTTCAGGAATGTGCAGAGACAGTGTTGTGCTCCTAGAGAGTAGGGGGGCTTGACACATCTCTTCCATCTAACTATTCCTAACTTTTATCCTGTTATAATAAACTGGTAATCTGTTCTAATTGTGGAATACTAAACATACACAATCAAGATTCTTATCTCCAAGAAAGAAACCCAAAGCTGATAAAAGCTATAATGAACATAGTTACAGGTGTTACTTCCCTGACCTTCAATCTGACCTTCCATTCTACTACAGAAATCTTAGTAATTGCTTCAGAAAAAAAAATGAAAGAAGCAATCAGATCGGGTCACCATCCTTCCTGCATGGTATTTTCAAATTTCCCAGTCATTAAAAAAAAAGGACTATTTCTCTTATTCATAATGTGGACTTTTTCTCCCAAGAGTAGATGTTTTGCCTTGGGGAATGAAAAGGACAAGGCTCTGAAGTACAGGTTATGCCATTACTCAGACTTGTAAAGACAGTGCTTGAAGCCTGGCTAAGCCATAAGAAAAGCCAGTCTTGATAGATCTTCTCAGAAACTTCTTTGAATGTCTGATGATATATGGATAATAATTTACGGAACCAACTGTGTTTATTGTAAATTAACAGAAGTGTTTTAATAAACACATAGTAACTTATGACTGAAAAAAAAAATCAGAGAAGCCTGGGTGGCTCAGTTGGTTAGGCATCTGGCTCTTGGTTTTGGCTCAAGTCATGATCTCCTGGGTCGAGGGATTGAGCCCTGTGTTGGGCTCTGCACTCATAGGGTTGTCGGCTTGATGATTCTCTCCCTCTGCTCTCACCTCCCCCCCCCCAAATAAATAAATATTTTTAAAAATTAATAAAATAAAAAATCCAGACACCTGGTGGCTCATTCAGTTAAGTGTCTGCCTTCAGCTCAGGTCATGATCTCAGGGTCCTGGGATTGAACTCCAAGTTGGGCTCCTTGCTCAGTGGAGAGTCTGCTTCTCCCTCTTGCTCTCCGTCTGCCTCTGCCCCTCGCCCTACTCATGTGCGCTAACTCGCTTTCTCTCAAATAAATATATATATATTTAAAGAACAAATAATCAGTGATGGGGCACCTGGCTGGTTCAGTCAGAAGAGCATGCTAGTCTTGATCTTGAGGTTGTGGGTGTGAGCCCCATGTTGGGTATAGAGATTATTTAAATAAATAAACTTTAAAAAAATCAATGAGTTTGAAATTTGCAAAAGCATATACCCCTCCAAAGAGTCAATTCTGCTGTATGATAATTCAAAAAATAAAATTAATGGTGTAGTTACTTATAGTTTAACTTATAGTATGTGTAGTACTTGAGAGTAGAAAAATTACTTTTTGTTTTTAAGATTTATGGTTAAGATCAGATGGTTAAGCATCTGCCTTCAGCTCAGGTCATGATCTCTGGGTCCTGGGATCGAGCCCCAGGTTGGGCTCCCCGCTCAGTGAGGAATCTGTTTCTCCCTCTGTCTCTGCCTCTCCCCTCCACTCATGCATGTATGCGTGCTCTCTCTCTCTCTCTCTCTCTCTCTCTCAAATGAATAAATAAAACACTTTTAAAAAATAATGAAAAGATGTATTTATTTTAAAGAGGGGTGGAGGGAGGAGCAGAGGGATAGAATCCTCAGGTAAACTCGCCACTGAGCACAACCCAACGCAGGTTTCAATCCCAGAGCCCTGAGATCATGCATGACCCTACCTGAAACCAAGAGTCACACGCTTAACCCACTAAACTGACTAAGCCACTGAGGTGCCCCTAGAAAAATTACTTTTTAAACAAGATTCTAGGGCAGCCCCGGTGGCGCAGCGGTTTAGCCTGCAGCCTGGGGTGTGATCCTGGAGACCCGGGGTCGAGTCCCACGTCAGGCTTCCTGCATGGATCTCGCTTCTCCCTCTGCTGTGTCTCTGCCTCTCTCTCTCTCTCTCTCTCTCTCTCTCTGAATAAATAAATAAATCTTTAAAATAAAATAAAATAAAAAACATTCTAAGGTTTTGCCTTTTTGCTAGATTGAACAGAATTGTCCCCTTTATCCAATACTGGAACCAAACATTTTTCTCTTTTCTTGGCTGATTTTTGGATTTTTGGTTTTAACTTTTTGCTTCTCTCTCTTGCCAAAAATTATTAGGGGGCTCTCTCATTTCTGGGGACAAGAAAGAACAGGTTTACTCCCTGGTCGCAGGGATACCGACCATCTGCACTTAGGGCTATAGGACTGGGCCTTGGCCAATTGCCCTGTGCTGCTGTTCTGTACCCACTGTCTTGAAATGCCCTTTGACCAGTAACACTGCCCAATGACCTTGTTAGAGGATACTAAAGCCAATTGTACAAGGTTCTAGGTGACATTAAGCTGCTGCTGCCTTTTTTTTTTTTTTTAAGTAAGCTCCATGCCCAGCGCAGAGCCCAATGTGGGGGTTGAACTCACGACCCTGAGATCAAGACCTGGGCTGAGATCAAAGGTCAGATACTTAACCAACTGAGCCACCCAGGTGCCCCTAACATTAAACTTGTGCACTAAAGCTGTGTCATCTGGCTTCTGCAAGGGTCTTACTTGGGATGATTTAATTACCATTTTCTGTGTTTCTGTCTTGGTTTATCCCATCGAGCAGCTCAAGCTATCACCCTTGGCCATCCCATTGTCACTGATATCTATTCCAGAATCCCTACTTCTCTAACATTTTCTACATGTGGATCCTCATGTTCTGGAGTGTTCTTTCACACTTACACAGATATACATATTATATGTACATGGCTGCTCCATACCTTTTTTGCTGATGGTCTATCTTGGAGATCTTGCCATATAAGTGCCTACAATGCCTCATCTTAAAAAGCCTGCCAAGTGTCCTATGCATCATTATCATGTGACTTATTTAACCAGTGTTTTCTTATAATTACTAACAAAAGGTCAACCCTAGTCTAACCATGAGTAAAACATCAGACAAACTGAAACTGAAGGTCATTCTACAAAATACCTGAGTAGTACACTTCAAAACTCTCAAGGCCAGGGCAGCCTTAGCAGGGCTAAGCAGGACCCTCCCAGGGTCGAGTCCCCGTCAGGCTCCCTGCATGGAGCCTGCTTCTCCCTCTGTGTTTCTGCCTTTCTCTCTCTCTCATTCTCTGTGTCTCTAATAAATAAATAAAATCTTAAAAAAAAACAAAAACCAAAAACCTCTCAATGCCAAAAAGCAAGGAAAGTCTGAGCAACTGTCACAGCTTGGAGGAATCTAAAGAGACAACTGAATATAATGTGGTAGTCTGGAAGAGACTATGGACCAAAAAGAAGCATCCAGGAAAAAACTAAAGGAATCCAAATGAAGTGTGGTGTTAATAACACATTGATACAGGTTCATTAATTGTGACAAATGTGTCATACTAACATAAGATGTTAATTATAGGGAAAACTGGGTATGATATACCATCTTTACAGGTTTGGTTGCTTTTTTTAGAGGTGGGGAGAGGCAAAGGGAGAGAGAATCTTAAGTAGGCCCCATGCCCAACGGGGAGCCCTATGAGGGGCTTGATCTTACAACCCTGAGATCAACACCTGAGCTGATATCAAGAGTTGAATGCCCAACCGATTGAGCCACCTGGGTACATTTTTTAAATAAACTGTATTTTAGGATAGTTTTAGAGATGCCTGGGTGGCTCAGCAGTTGAGCATCTGCTTTTGGCTCAGGGCATGATCCTGGAGTTCCGGGATCAAACCCGCATTGGGCTCCCGCTTCTCCCTCTGATTGTGTCTCTGCCTCTTTCTCTGTGTCTCTCATGAATAAATAAATAAAATCTTTTTAAAAAATGATAGTTTTAAATTTATTTTTAAAGATCATTTATTTATTTATTAGAGAGAGAGAAAGAGGGAGAGAGAGAGAGCATAAGCAGGGGAAATGGCAGAGGGAGAAACAGACCCCTACTGAGCAGAGAGCCCCATGAAGGGCTCAATCCCAGGACCCTGGGACCATGACCCAAGCCAAAGGCAGATGCTTAATCTACTTAGCTACCCAGGTGCCCTAGATTTGTATTTTAAAAAACTTGCAGGGGCATCTGGATGGCTCAGTCAGTTGAGTGTCCGACTCTTGATTTCAGCTCAGGTCTTGATCTCGAGGTCATGGGTTCATGCCCTGCACTGGGCTCCACACTGGGTGTGGAGCCTCCTAAAAAAGAAAGGAAGACTCCCTTTATGTACAACAATGAAAGAATGCCATAATATATTAAGTGAAAAAAATTAAAATACGGAACACCATATATAGTATAGAGGAAGGAGTTGCGTGTGGTGGCTCAGTCGGTTAAGCATCCTACTCTTGATTTCAGCTCAGATCATGATCTCAGGGTTGTGAGATTGAACCTGGAGTCTGGCTCCATGCTGGGTGTGGAGTCCGCTTGAGATTCTCTCCCTCTGTTCCTCCCCCTATACTGTCTTGTGCTTACTCTCAAATAAATACATAAAGTATTTTTTTTAATTTATAGTATAGGGGGGAAATAAATATCTACTTATCTTTGTTTTTATTTGCATAATGAAACACTGGTTACATAAGAAATGAATAAAAATGGTTTTCTTTAAGGGCCAGGGTTGGCAGACTTTCAACACAGGTCAGATCCAGCTCATTGCATGTTTTCGTAAATAAAGTTTAAGGAACAAGCCTCACACATTTCTTTGTATTCTCTGCGACTGTCTTCATACTGTAATGGCTGCATTGAATAGTTGTGACAGAGATCGTGAGTGACCATGTGCCCTTTTATAGACCCCTCCTCGGAGGATCAGGGTGGGAATGGGTTGCATAGGGATTGGAGTGGGACAACGGTTCTCCCCGTAGATTTTTTTGCAAAGATTTATTTACTTTTTGAAGAGAGAAGCAATGTGAATGCATGGGGGAGGGGCTCAAGGGGCAGAGGGGGAGAGAGAGAGTCTCAAACAGACTCTGTAGAACAGGAAACCTGACATGGGGCTCAATATCATCACCTGAGATCATGACCCAAGCTGAAACCAAGAGTCGCATATCCAACTGACTGTGGCACTCAGGTGCTTTTATCTTTTATATATATATACATATTTTAAGATTTTATTCATGAGAGATGCAGAGAGAGAGGCAGAGACATAGGCAGAGGGAGAAGCAGGCTCCCTGCAGGGAGGCCCCTGCGGGACTTGATCCCAGGACCCTGGGATCCCGACCTGAGCCAAACGCAGGCGCTCAACCACTAAGCCCTCAAAAAATGTTTTTAATATTAAACTACCACTCGCTGGAACTAGCCTTTCAGGTGTTGCTGGTCTTAGGTTCTGTTAACCATAGTCTTGTGTTCTGCTTGGTTTGTCAGGAATCTTCAAAAATCCCTCTCCACTATTTGGGATGCTGCCCAAACCTGGGATCTATTACTTCCCCTGGGAAGTCAGTGCTGGCCAAGTTCCCGATGGGGGCGCGCTGAGAACATTCGGCAGGTGAGAATGGTTTCTTCATCATGTGGTTAGGAGGGTGTTTCAGTGCCTCCCACCCCACCTCCTGCCAGAAAAAAAAAAACAATTAAAATAGTGTTATTATAAGGGTTTTTTTTGTTGTTTAATTTTTAAAGTTTTCTTTGATCAAGTCATCTCTACACCCAACATGGGCTTTGAACTCACGACCCCAAGATCAAGAGTCACATGCTCCCCTGACAGGTAGTCAGGACCCCTTGTCTACTTATTTTTTAAATGCCAAAACATTAATATGTTTCATTGGAAAAAAGTGTAGGCAATCCACAAAGTGTAAAGCAAGCAAGCAAAAATCACCTGGAATCCCACTGTCTGGACAGCCACTGCTAACCTCTGGTGATTAATTTAGACACATTCATGAGTAGTAGGTACATGAATATGTGGATGGGTGTGTGTTCACACAACATTAAGTATAGCATTATCAGGAAAGTGCAAATTAAAGCCATAATGAGATGCTCCTCCTATATGCCCAGTAGAGTGAAGAAACCAAGTGCTGAGGAGGGTTTGGGGCCACTAGAACTCCTGTGCACTCCTGGTGGCAACTAGCTCTTTTGGAAAACAGCCTACAGGTTTTGTTTTTTGTTTTTGTTTTTGTTTCTTATAGCCTACAGTTTTTTAAAAAGCTAACAGGACACCTGGCTGGCTCAGTCCATAGAACATGTGACTCTTGATCTCAGGGTTGTGAGTTCGAGCTCCACTTTGGGTGTAGAGATTACATTAAAAAAATAAAATCTTAAAAAATAAATAAACCAGCCCCCCCCCCCATTACATGTTGTATGGCTCCATTTATGCAAAGGTTTAGAAAATGCAAAAAACATCAATAGTGGGGGGAAAAAAAGCAAGCCAATTGCCTGCAAGGATTGCCTGGGTATGGTGGGTAGGAGTATTACAAAAATGCAAGAGGGAAGTTCTTAGGGTGATTAAAACCATATGTTCATTATTGATTGTTTTGACAGTTTCTCAAGGGTAAACAATGTCAGATGTCAAATTGTGTACCTTAAATATGTATAGTTTATTATATTTCAGTTATATATAAGTAAAAGTGGAAGGGAAGAGCATACGTTCCAGAATGTTAAAAAGGAGGAGGGCAAAAGACTTGAAGAAACACTGCACAAAAGAGGATATATATATATCCTCACCACGTAGCAGTCATACAAAAAGTAAACAATTTTGCATATGACAAAATATATATATTTATATAATATACACACGCACAAAAATGGACAATAAACACATGAAAAGATTCAACATCATTAGTCACAGGGAAATGCAAATTAAAACAGGCCAGGAAGTCAGGGGAAGAGATGTGGAAGGGAAAGAATCCCAGCAACCTAGGAGAACCTCTTTGGCATCAAGAGTTGAAGGTTGCAGGGCACTTGCGGGGGCTCAGGGGGATGGGGTAAATGGGTGATGGGCATTGAGGGCACATGATGAGATGACCACTGAGTGTTATACTATATCTTGGAAAATTGAATTTAAATAAAATATTTAAAAAATAATAATAGGGCACCTGGGTGGCTCAGTTGAACATCTGCCTTCGGCTCAGTTCATGATCCCAGAGTTTTGGGGATCAAATCCTGCACTGGGCTCCCTGCAGGGAGCCTGCTCCTCCCTCTGCCTGTGTCTCTGCCTCTCTCTCTGTGCCTCTCATGAATCAATCAATCAATAATAAATAAAATCTTTAAAAAATAATTATAATGGTGATAAAAATAAAAAAAATAGAATAAAACCACAATGATATGTTATATTCGTGCCCACTAGGATGGCTAAAATTAAAAAGACTGACCATACCAAGTACCAGCCAGGATGTGGAGTAACTAGAACCGTCACACATTGCTGCTGGGAGCATCAAATAGCACAACCATTTTGAAAAACAATTTGGCAATTTCTTTTAGAGTTTAACAGTTTGACCATAACTCTATAGTCCCATTTGGGTATTTCCCCTAGAGAAATGAAAGCATATATCAGCCAAGAGATTTATATGCAAAAGTTCATACCAGTTTATTCATAAGAGCCAAACACTGGAAGCAAACCAAACAAGCTGATGGATGGAGAAACAAATTCTCAATAATAATTACAGCAGGGGCCCTCGGTGGCTCAGTTGTTTAGGTGTCTGCCTCCAGCTCAGGTCATGATCCCAGGGTCCTGAGATGGAGCTCCATCCATGTCAGGCTCCCTGTTCTGTGAGGAGCCTGCTTCTCCCTCTCCCTCTGTTTGCTTTTGTTTTCTATCTCTATCAAATAAATAAATAAAATATTTTTAAAAAGTAGTTCCAATAGGGTGCTACCGAACAAATAAAAGGAATAAACTGCTGATTTACCCAACAGCACAAATGAATCCATAAAACCATTATGCTGAGTGAAAGAAGCTAGACACAAAAGAATATATGCTGTTGTGATCTGATTTATATAAGATGCTTGAGTAGGAAAACTCACCTGTAGAGACCAAAGTCAGTGGTTGCCTGGGGTGGGAGTTGGGGAGGCGGACTTCAGAGTAGTGGCACAAGAGAACTTGTGGGGGTGATGGAATGGGCCAAATCTTAATTAGGGTGCTGGTTATATATCAGTTTATACTTTTGTCACCATTCATGAAACAGGTGCCTTGTGATACATGTAATTCATATCTTCACAATGTAGACTGAAAACAATTTTTTGAACTTGTTGCTGCCATTTTATTTCTCTGATCAGAGGCCCATGGATTTATTGGCCTTCCAGAACCTTTCAAGCTTTTTGAGTTTGTTCTGTTTGCGGACAGAAATGATCGCACTTTCTCTGACCTGCAGGTTGTGCCTCTATGACATGACCCAATCCCGAATGACCCTGCGAGCTCAGCATGGATCTGACGAGCACCAGATCCTGGTCTGCACCAAGCTAGTGGAGCCGTTCCAAGCCCAGGTGGACTCCCTGTACCTTGTCCTTGGGGAACTCGAACACCAAGGTAAACTTGTGGATTTATTTATTTATTTATCAATCAGTCAATCAATCAATCACATGTCCTTTCCACTCTGGGTCCTGGGCCTGCCTTCTGACGCAACAGGAGTCCCTCACTGGGTTTAGCTTCCCTTCCACAGCAGGCCAAAAGTTCAAGGACTCATAGAAAACAGATGTTATCAGGCTCAGTGGACCTGCTCCAGGGAAGTGAGAGGAGAGAGAAACCATGAATTATTGAGGGCCAACCACAAGCCGGGCCTGGTACTACACGGTTTACTTCAGTCTTTTTCAATTTGCACACCAGGTCTTAAACTGAGTCTTATTGTTGCTGTTCCATAGATAAGAAGACCAAGGCAAAGAGGATAGGGCTGGAATAACAGGCCAGGAAGTCAGGGGAAGAGATCTGGAAGGGAACGAATCCCAGCAACCTGGGAGAACCTCTTTAGCATCAAGAGTTGAAGGCTGCAGGGTACCTGGGGGTGCTCAGTGCATAATCTCAGGGTCGTGGGATCGAGCCCCGCATCAGGCTCCCTGCTCAGTGAGGAGTCTGTTTCTGCCCCTCCTTGTGCCACTCCTCCTGCTCATTCTCTCTCTCTCTCTCTCTCTCTCTCTCTCAAATAAATGAATAAAATCTTGGAAAAAAAAAAAGAGTTGAGGGTTGCTCTTTATTTTATTTTATTTTTTTTTAAATTTTTTTTTTATTTATTTATGATAGTCACACACACACAGAGAGAGAGGGGTAGAGACACAGGCAGAGGGAGAAGCAGGCTCCATGCACCAGGAGCCCGATGTGGGATTCGATCCCGGGTCTCCAGGATCACGCCCTGGGCCAAAGGCAGGCGCCAAACTGCTGCGCCACCCAGGGATCCCCGAGGGTTGCTCTTTAAAACCCAGGTACTGGGCAGCTCGGGTGGCTCAGCTGTTTAGCGCCGCCTTCAGTCCAGGGCATTATCCTAGAGACCCAGGATCAAGTCCCACATCGGGCTCCCTGCATGGAGCCTGTTTCTCTCTCTGCCTGTGTCTCTGCCTCTCTCTCTCTCTGTGTCTCTTGTGGATAAATAAATAAAATATAAAAAAAAAAAAAACCAACAACCTAGGTACTCAAATGAATTCTTTGCCTCCCTCTCTGGCCATCCCTATGTCATCTTCCTTTACATAGTTGATATCATACTAAATAATGTATCCGATTATTTAGGCTTCACATTATATTGTAAATATTTCCCCATGTTTTTAAAATTTTGTAGATACAGTGTTTATGGCTATATAATATTTTATAGATTAGATGTATATCAGTTCACACAATCATTGCACGTTTATATTGTTTCTGTTTTTTTGTTCTTAAAAATATACTATACGTTTACTGGTTAAAGACATTATGGTATATTCAGTTAGTAGAATATTATGCAGCCATTAAAATGGTGTAAATTTATATCAGTTGACATGAAAAGATGTTCACAGTATCCTCTTTTTTTTTTTTTTCCTTTGAGAGAGAGTGAAAGAATGTGTGAGTTGGGGGTGGAGGGACAGAAGGAGAGAGAATCCCAGGCAGGTTCCATGCCCAGCACAGAGCCCAGTGCGGGACTCCATCCCACAGCTCTGAGATCTTGACCTGAGCCAAAATCAAGAGTCAGACTCTCAACCAGCTGAGCCACCCAGGCGCCCCGATGTTCACAATATCTTATTAAGAAAAAAAGCAGTTTACAAAACAATATGTATTGTATGATCCCCCCATTTTTTTTAAGATTTTAGTTTTAAGTAATTAATCTCCACACCCAACATGTGATTTGAATTTACAAATCCAAGATTAAGAGTTGCATGCTCTATCAACTGAGCCAACCAGGCACCCCTGATATACATTTTTATGTATATAAAAAAATTAAATTTGAAAGATTACTCACCAAAATGTTAATAATAGTTATTTTTGTACTTTTATTAGCATTTTACAATGAAAATGTATTACTTTTATAGCCGGGGGGGAGGGTGGAAACATTAAAAAAAAATCTATATATCAGGGTGCTGGGTGGCTCAGTTGGCTAAGCATCTGACTCTTGATTTCAGATCAGGTCTTGATCTCAGGGTCATGAGTTCAAGCCCTGAACTGGAGCCTACTTTTTTTTTTTAAGATTTTATTTATTTATTCATGAAAGGCACAGAGAGAGAGAGAGAGAGAGAGGCAGAGACACAGGCAGAGGGAGAAGCAGGCTCCATGCAGGGAGCCTGACGTGGGACTCGATCCCGGGTCTCCAGGATCACGCTCTGGACTGAAGGTGATGCTAAACCGCTGAGCCACCCGGGCTGCCCTGGAGCCTACTTTAAAAAAAAAAAAATATATATATATATATATATATATATATATTTTTTAAATTTATCCACCTCAATTAATATTTTTAATACTTTAATATATATTAAAAATGCTATAAATTAATACCTTCATGCACTTTGTCCATTTTCTGATTATTTCTTCAGGATAGTTTCCTAAAAGTAGAATTGCTCTATTGAAGGATGCAAACATTTATGTTTCTTGCTTTATACCACCAACTTCCTTTCTAAAAGTCATGGGTGGTTTTTAACTCTGGATGAAATGTTATTAGATGGTGCTTACTTTAATTGTCTTTGATTTAATAAAAGTTAATCTTTATTCAGGCTTAAGCCTTTGAACTTGCTTACAGAGTTCCTACCCTCAATATTGAGAGGCAGGAGGAAAGTGGGTGGGAATGGGTACAAAGGGCCTTTGCACAAATGATTTCCATTTTGACTACAGCCCAAGTCACCTGAGGCTTTCTTCTTCTTCTTCTTCTTTTTTTTTTTTTTTTTAAAGATTTTATTTATTCATGAGAGAAACAGAGAATGAGAGAGAGGCAGAGACACAGGCAGAGGAAGAAGCAGGCTCCATGCAGGGAGCCCAATGCGGGACGCGATCCCAGGTCTCCAGGATCAGGCCCTGAGCTGAAGGCAGCGCTAAACCGCTGAGCCACCGGGGCTGCCCCTGAGGCTTTTTTCTGTACCTCCAGCCCTGCAGTGAATCTTGGGAGCTCCTGGGAGCCTGCCGCTCAGTGTCCAGGATGCTAAGGCCCGACTGCAAATACAGAGGTTGAAACAAAGGTGGGACAGCAGGCCAGGAGGAGAACAGGACCTGGAGGGGACATTTAGAATTACTTGTGGGAAGAAAATTAAGAAAAACTTTGTTAAAGTTCAACACATATAATTTTTTAAATTTAATATATTTTTAAAAGATTTTATTTATTCATGAGAGACACACACAGAGAGAGAGAGAGGCAGAGACACAGGCAGAGGGAGAAGCAGGCTCCATGCAGGGAGCCTGATGTGGGACTCTATCCCGGGTCTCCAGGATCATGCCCTGGGTTGAAGGCGGCACTAAATGTCTGAGCCACCTGGGCTGCCCCTAAATTTAATATTTCAAATCAAAGATGCACAAAAGTAGGATGGACCTCCCCGTACCCATCACCCAGATTCAGCAGGGACCCATAGTCTGCTGTTGCCTGCATTTTATTTACTTATTTTGCTGTCCTCCTTTAGAGCAAATCTGACATCATTTCATTTACCCATAAACACCTCATATGCTTCTACCAGTACCACAATCACACCCAACAACATAGCTGTCCTTTGATATAATCTAATCCCATGTCCACGTTCATTCCATTCCCCTCCATCGGTTTTTAAAATTGGTTACTTCAGATCAGGATCCAAAGTCCATTTACTGCATTTGGCTTCCATAACCCAGGTCTCTGTAAGAGTTCTGTCCTCCTCTCTCTCTCTCTCTCTCTCTCTCTCTCTTTTGGCATTTATTAGAGAATTTGGGTCTGAAATTGGCTGATTGCTTCCCCCTGGTTGCATTAAGCCTTCTTTTCCCAGCCTTTTCCTGAATGGATTGGAGTTCAGGGACAGCTCATGGTTGATGAGGAAAAGTTCTTTAGAGAAGAATCCCAGGGCATAAATGCAGGAAATGTCGAAAGGCACCTCCTTAAAAGACCTGATAAAATAATGAATCCAGGCAAGATCGTTATCACTGGCTGCTCCCATCAGGCTATCAGCCCATGAAAACAGGGCAGGAACGCCGCGCAGCAGGGACCAGCCAGCAGCACCGGGACCTGCCTCACAGGCCAGACTCTGCAGAGGCAGATCCATCAGCCGGGAAGGCACAGACAGCGCAGCACCACTCTCTGTCCTTGCCCGCACCCCCCAAACCTGAACCTGAAGGATCGAGCCTCAGGTCAAGCGGCATTCTCTCTGGGCTACTTGATCGCTTCTTATTATTTTCATCACAATCTATGTGTTTTTTCTTTCTTAAAAAAAATTTCTCCGTAAACTTCTAGTTTTTTTTTTTTTTAATTTTTTTTTTAAATTTTTTTTTTATTTATTTATGATAGTCACACACAGAGAGAGAGAGAGAGAGAGAGAGAGAGAGGGAGGCAGAGACACAGGCAGAGGGAGAAGCAGGCTCCATGCACCGGGAGCCCGATATGGGATTCGATCCCGGGTCTCCAGGATCGCGCCCTGGGCCAAAGGCAGGCGCCAAACCGCTGCGCCACCCAGGGATCCCCCTTCTAGTTTTTAAATAAGACATGCTCATCATTTGAAACTAACACACGGAAGGAAAGACAACGATGAGGAGGGAGGGGCAGAGTGTGAGCCGAGCCTGGAGGTGGCTGCTGGTCCCTAGTCTACAGGGTGCCTGCATGGCTGCCTTCACACCTCCTCTGTCTATCTTGTCCTGGTCAGGTCCCAAGTCCCATGGGGCACAAACATCAACTAGACACAGATCTAAGATCTGTTGGGTGGCAAGGTGAGCAGTTCTGAGGACAGCCAGGAGGCCAACTAAAGTCACCTTTCTGAAGCGCCTGGCTGGCTTAGTCATAAGAGCATGTGACTCTTGATCTCGGGGTTGTGCGTTCAAGCCCCATGTTGGGTGTAAAGATTACTTAAATAAATAAAATTATATATAATATATATTATATATAATTATATATTTAAGTAATATATATATATATATATATATATATATATATATATATATATATGTAAAGTCACCTTCCTGAAATTTGTGCACACAACTAGCCAAGGAGGCCAAAGGTGAAGAAATGCCGTACCAGAAATCCACTGGCTCTGACTTGTTCTTTGGGTACCATCCCAGAGCCTGAGGACTTCCTGCCCAGGGCTGAGGGGTGGGGACACAGTCTTCTCTCCATTCTGCTCCAGGGCCCCTGGGAGAATTCTCTCAGTTGCAGATGACCTTGCCCACAGCGAGAGGCTGCCCTGGAGCCCTAGCCATAAATCCCATGAATCCCACCTGCCTGATTTTCCTCCAGCTGACTCCTGTTACCTGCCCCTACAGGCCTTCCTGTTGGGTTGTCGCCTGGAACCTTTGTTCCTGCCTGAAGGGCTCCTCTTTCTGCGCTGGCCTTCCCCAGGACGTGCCTGAAACCTGTTCTCTTTGCCAGGACAGCGATTCCCCTCTGTCCCCATGTGAAGCCTGGTCATCCTCCCAGGGCCCAGAGGCAGGCCCAGCAGCCTGCTGGCTGATAGATCGGCTTTGCCATTCCACCTTTGTCCTCTGCTGCTAACCGGTTCTGCCACTAGGCACCTCTGCCCCACTTCTGCCTCCCATGGCCACGGCCACACCTCTGCCACCTGAGACTGCAGTTGTGACTCTGGGTGCCTCTCTGCTCTTCAGCCCCCACAGGACCTATGCACTCTGGGCTCCTCCTTTTCCTCCCACCTTCTGTCCTGGTCATGGCCTCCTCACTGCCATGGCCACCCCTTTCTTGGAGGAAGTTTCTGGCACTTACCTTCCATCACCAATGCCTGATGAACCCCCAACCTCCGCCCTTGCGGGTCCCGCCTGCCTGCTGCTGATGGAGAAGGTTCCCACGCTCCGTGGGTTCCTAGCATGATGTTAAAGTCTCTTGTCGCACTGGGGCCTCCCGTGTGTCCCCGTCAACCCTGTCCCACAACCCACAAACAGCTGTTTCTGGCATTTGCCTGTCACGGGAGACCCCTACTTCATCACCTCCCTGCTCCTGCTCCTTTCATCAGGTCCAGCAGAGGCCGCAGCAGCTCCTCCTAAAGTCACCTGTGTCCACAACCCCCTGTGGCTTCTTTCTTCTGTCTGGGTGGAGGGCCCTTCCTCAGCCCCTGTGCTGTGACCCACGGCCGGTCCTCCCACAGGGACTTGGCTCTCCCAACTGAGTCCTTAACCAGTTACTGCTGCCTCTTCCCTTTCTGAGTATAAATCACTCAAGCCTCTTCTATATTAAGATAATAACAATAACAGTGTTCTCTTCTGCTCTGTATCCCTACCTCACTCTGGCCCTCCTTCCCTCTTTCCTCCCCACACCTCTGCCCACTGCATGCCCACTACCCTGGTCATTCAGTCCTTCAGTTCTGGGTTCGTTAAACTTGCAAGAAATTCTTCTACAGGACTTCCTAGTCATCTTGTCTGTAAACTCTGTTCTCCCCTCCCTGCAGCATCTCCTCAAATGCTGTTCCTCGCATTCCAGTTTCAAGGGCCTGCGGATGCTCTGACAGGACTGCCCAGTCTGTCCCTTGTGATTATCCTATTTATTAAGGTCACTTCTGTGTTTGATAGTGTTTTTCATCCACAGGGAGAAACAATATGTTCCTCAATATAAATCTAAGATGGAGGGTTTCCCCAGGCTGACGAGAGGAAAGTGCTGATAGGCATCGAGTAAGAAAAGTTCTGTGCAGGGTGCCTGGGTGACGCAGTGGGTTGGACACTGACTCTTAGTTTCGGCTCAGGTCATAATCTTGGGGTCGTGGGATTGAGTCCTACCTGCATCAGGCTCCATGCTCAGTGCTGAGTCCATTTCAGATTCTCTCTCCCTCTCCCTCTGCTTCTCTCTACTCATGCGCACTCTCTCTGTCTCTCAAATAAATAAATAAAATGTTTAAAATAAAATGAATCTAAAAAAAAAGTTCTGCGCAATTAAGTCAGATAACTAAGAACATCTTCATACAGGAAGTTGTTGTGTTTTTTGTAAAGATTTGTTTTATTAGAGAGGGGGCCAGGAGGGGCAGAGGGAGAGGGAGACTCTCAAGCAGACTCCTCTCTAAGTGGGGAGGCTGATGCAGGACTCCAGAAAGAACCAACAGTCTACACTGATGGCTAGATCAGGGTAGTGTCCCACACTCACTGCTCCATAGGCCGTGCAGCCTCTGCAGCCTGGCCCCAGGGCCGACAGAACCTGAGGACACACAGGTAACCTGATTCAGACAAGTTCATCTTCCTGTGTTGGAGACTGGAATCTAGACATTCTGACCCTCTGAATTCTGCCCCCATGCTGTGTTAAACCAAGAAAGTGGTTCTAGGGTGCCTGGCTGGCTCAGTTGGTAGAGTGTGCAACTCTTGATCTCAGGGTCATGCGGTCATAGAGCGTACTTAGAAAAAGGAAAAAAAAGAAGGAAAGAAAGTGGCCTAGACCAGGAGACTAGGAGGAAAGCTAGGCATGACCTATCTAACAAAAGAGCCTATATTTCAAAACCGCATCAAAAGAACACAGGATAATGTCCTAGAGCATTGAATATGTTTGTTGACATGCCCAGAGAGCATAAAGAACATGGATGAAAAAAGAAAAAAAAAAGAAAGAAAGAAAAAAGAAAAGAAATCCAGAGTGCCTGGGTGGCTGAGTCAGTTGAGCATCTCACTATCTCAGCTCAGGTCTTGATCTCAGGGTTGTGAGCTGTTCTCCCCACCCATGTGGAGCCTAGTTAACAAAAAACCTGTTAGGGCAAACCCCAGAAGTCTTTCCAGCTTGATGTCACCTGCATGTTGACAAATCTTTCCATCAAGTCAGCACAGCATGTGCCAGAAGCACCTCCCAGCCCCTCATCCAGGGTGGGTTGACTTGGCCCTACAAGGCCAAACTCCTCCCCCTGGATCCCAATTTCCAATGCCAGTGGGGCCCAGTATGCCAAGGGGGGAAAATGGGATGGGATGGTGATAGAGACCCCTCCTCAACCCCAGGGACTCGGGGCCTACAGAGAAGGTGGCAGGAGGTGTCAATTAAGATGACAAAGAACAGAGGTAGAGGGTGCATCTACCTGGCCCTTCCTCGGTGGAGAAGTGGGACTTCCAGGCCATCCCGTGTTCCAAACAGGTGTGATCACATGCACCAGCCCCACCGTTCTGAAGCCCAAGTAGAGAAAAGTGACCAGTATCTCGCATACCAGCCTTCAGACTCCTCCTGTCAAAGTTCAGGCCTGAGAGCAAGTCCAGGGAAAGAGCTGGAATGCATCTGTAAGGTGTGTGGCTGACACGGGCTCAGTCACTGCTAGTGCCTTGTGCTTGTGTCTTTCAGACGGAGGCTCCGTGGTGAAGGCCCGGGTGCTGACTTGTGTGGAAGGAATGAACCTGCCCTTGTTAGAACAAGCCGTGCGGGAGCAGAGGAGGTACCAGGAAGAGAGGGACAGCAGCCAGTAGCAAATGGCAGTTCCTGGCAACCGCCACCCCCCTCGCCCCCCAACCGGCTCCTGAGGCTGAGCCCACTGGAGACGCCTGAGGAGAGAAGATCCAGGACCTTCCTCAGAATGACACCCTCTGGAGCCAGAGAGCGCCTTTGCTAATTTGGATCATTCCAGACACACCCTCCCCTCACCGGGAGCCCGTGGGAGGCTGAGCTGTGGGGTGCTGGGCGCTGGGCCTCGTGTGGGAATATGGAGGGTTCTGGAAGGTCCTCATGAATAAAGGCCCCAGTGGGGGAGACCTTGTGTTGTGTGCACGTGGTGCAGCGCCGGCCCGGGCCAGGAGGGGGAGCCGCCGAGCAGGAAGCCTGTCTGCAGTGAGGCTCCGGGAGCACAGGGTTTCTGGTGAATTCTGGGCCGGGGTTTGCCGGAGGGGTGCTAGGAGCCTCTGGGAGCCTCCAGGGCCCGGGGGGCCGGCTCAGGATGCAGGGGGGGCGCCCCACCAAAGTTCTGCCTTCAGAGGAGGCCGAGCGCCCCCAGCATTTGGGGCCCAGCCCCTCACCCTGGCCATGCGGCCTGGGGCAGGACCGTGGCTCCAGAAACTCTTCCTGACCCCTGACCCCTGCCTCAGGCTGACTCCGGCCCCTCAGGCCGCCCTCCTGGCTGCCTTCACCCCCAGAGCCTGGGCCCCGCGGGCAGAGGCAGGGGCTCGCTGGGAAGTTTGGGCCCTCCTGCACCCCGTAGCCGGCCCGGGAGGGCTGGGGTGAGGGGGGCAGAGGCGGGCGGCGTGTCCGGGGGCCGGGGGCAGCCGGCCAATGCCCCAGGCGCGCTCTGTTTCCTGGGCAGCTCTGCGGCCATGGATGTGTTCCAGAAGGTAGAGAAGATCGGAGAGGGCACCTATGGGGTGGTGTATAAGGCCAAGAACAAGGAGACGGGGCAGCTTGTGGCCCTCAAGAAGATCAGGCTGGATCTGTGAGTGCCGCCGCCCCCGGAGGCCCCTGCCCCCTCAGGGCTCCACGCCCCCCGCTTGGGAGTGTGCCCGGGTTCCGTGGGTGGCCCCGCCGGGCCACGCTTGCCCAGCGCCCTCGGCGGGTGTGTGCTGAGGAGCTCGGCGCCCCACTGCCGGCGCCCGGGCCCGCTTCCGGGAAGCGCAGCCGCAGGTGACCCCGGGCGGGAGCACCCTGCTCGCTCGGCCTCCACTGCTGCGCCCTCCCGCCCCGCAGGGAAACCGAGGGAGTCCCGAGCACCGCCATCAGGGAGATCTCCCTGCTCAAAGAGCTTAAGCACCCCAACATCGTCAGGTGAGGTGGGGAAGCAGGTGGGGAGGCCGGGCCGCCCGGGCCAGCGGGGGCCGCGTGGTGACCCGTGTCCCCGGTCAGGCTGCTGGACGTGGTGCACAGCGAGAAGAAGCTTTACCTGGTGTTTGAGTTCCTCAGCCAGGACCTGAAGAAGTACATGGACTCGGCGCCGGCCTCCGAGCTGCCCCTGCACCTGGTCAAGGTAGCGAGGGCGGGTGCGGAGGGCCCGGGCGCGCCCACCGGCCGCCGTCGCTCAGGCAGCGTCGCCGCGGCTCGGCAGAGCTACCTCTTCCAGCTGCTGCAGGGGGTGAGCTTCTGCCACTCTCATCGGGTCATCCACCGAGACCTGAAGCCCCAGAACCTGCTCATCAACGAGCTGGGGGCCATCAAGCTGGCCGACTTCGGACTGGCTCGAGCCTTCGGGGTGCCCCTGCGCACCTACACCCACGAGGTACCGCAGGACGGCGGGGCAGGGGCGACAGCTGAGGGGACGTCACCCGAGCACCCGGCCCCCTGAAGGATACCGGCTTCTCGCCCCCACAGGTGGTGACACTCTGGTATCGCGCCCCTGAGATCCTCTTGGGCACCAAGTTCTATTCCACAGCTGTGGACGTCTGGAGCATTGGTTGCATCTTTGCCGAGATGGTAGAGAGAGGGACGGGCATGGCCACAGGGAGGCCGCAGGCAGGGTCCCGCTCGGGGTGGGGAGTGGGACTCTGATTCTCCCTTGAGGGGTGGATTTCTGGGGTGTTTGGGACTGGCTCTGGGACTAAGAAAGCGAGCCTTATTCCAGAAAAGGGCGGGATTCTTCGCCCAGCCCTGGGAAAGACATCTTAACTGGTTTTGGATTCTGTAGGACAAGGGAGTGGGCCCCACACCTTCTCTTCCTCATTTCAGGTGACCCGCAGAGCCCTGTTTCCTGGTGACTCTGAGATTGACCAGCTCTTTCGAATCTTTCGGACCCTGGGGACACCCAGTGAAGCCACGTGGCCAGGGGTCACCCAGCTGCCTGACTATAAGGGCAGTTTCCCCAAGTGGACCAGGAAGGGGCTGGAGGAGATTGTGCCCAGTCTGGAACCAGAGGGCAAGGACCTGCTCATGGTAGGTACAAGTGGGAGGCAGCGCAGGGCGACAAAGCCTGCTACCCCCACGGAAGTGCCTCTTTGTCAGCCAGCCCGTGTGTCACCCCAGCTCCTCCAGAGTCCAGCTGGTCTCTTTTCTGACCCCTGAACACAACTCGCTTGTCCCTGTCCGTGTGTATTGATGGTTCAACCTGGAGGCATCACCCCTGAAAAGTCCAGGGCTCATGTTTCTTTTTAAAATTTTCTTCTAGTTAGCTTTGTTTTTATGCTCTAATAGTTACCTTTAAGATTTTATTTATTTGAGGGCACCCCGCGTGGCTCAGCGGTTTAAGCGCTGCCTTCAGCCCATGGCACGCATGATCCTGGAGACCTGGGATCGAGTCCTGCGTCAGGCTCCCTGCAAGCTCTGCCTGTGTCTCTGCCTCTCTCTCTCTCTCTCTCATGAATAAATAAAATCTTTAAAATAAAATCTTAAAAAAAAAAAGATTTGAGAGTGAGCGAGCACAGGCAGAGGGAGAAGGAGAAGCAGACTCCCCGCTGAGCGGGGAGCCCAACCTGGGGCTCGATCCCATGACCCTGAGATCATGACCTGAGCTGAAGTCAGACCCTTAACTGACTGAGCCACCCAGGCCCCCGATAGTCGCCTTCCTTTGTAAGCTTTCCCAGGCAGGGAGCTTGCCTCCTTCCATAGCAGTTGCTCTTCCCGGGAGGCTGTTCCCTGCTGTCTGGGCCCCTGCCATGGTCTGAGCCCACCTGTCCTGTTGCACATCCTGACCTGTTGGGCTGGCCCAGGCCAGACTGCCCAGGCCTCAGGCAGAGCCATCCATTCTTACCCACAAAGACTCCGAGCCACATCTGTCTCTTTAATCTGGTGTTGGGCCAGAGGAAGGCAGGGCAGTATTTTCATTTTTCCAGAGGCCTGTGTTTATCTACCAGCCCAATGCCAGCAGGATGGCATATACCTCCAGCCACGGCTCTTAGCACCCCATCCTGGCTACTCCCAGGCAAGGGGTCCTTCCACAGCCCAGCTGGGCTTAGGGACTCTGAGTTCCTGTCTCACCCCTGAGAAGTCTGTCTCAACCAGAAGTAGGCTGAGGCTGGGAACCCCAGGTAGGAAGAAGCCAGACGGACTGAGCCTCTGGTCTGCAGGAGACAAGGATGACTTCCAGGCCGGCCTAGAACGAGCTCTTTGTCCCCAGGTTCTGACAGGTCCAGAACGGCTCATGAGCTGGGAAGTAGTAGGTGCATGTGGTTCCTGTTTGAAGGCAGCTGCTCTGGGGCTTGGGACTCACCCCCCTGGGGGCTGAGGGTAACTCCTCTCTGGGCCTGGCCACCCGAAGGCTCAATCTCTTTCCTCTCCTCTTCCTTCCTCCACAGCAACTCCTGCAGTACGACCCCAGCCAGCGGATCTCAGCCAAGGCTGCCCTTGTGCACCCCTACTTCTCATCTGCCGAGACCTCCCCAGCTCCCCACCAGTGTGTGCTGGAGCGTTTCTGCCGATGAGGAGGTGGGAGGCCCTCAGCCTCGGGGCCTCTCTCCAGCTGCCTCCCTTCCCACTTCCCCCAGAAAGAGAACAATCTGGGAGAGAGCAAAACTTTGAGGAATTTGGCATCAGCCTCCAGAGAGCTGAGTTTGGGTGTTAGTTTTGTCAGCAGGTTAGCACGTTCCCGTTCCCGTGATGTTTGTTGGGTTCAACAGGGCCATTTCAAGATAGGGGTAGTTAGTCTGGCTCCCTGGCGCTGGAACAATAGTTACCAAGGCGGGTGGGAAGCCTGCCCTCTGGCAGCGAGGCAGAGCCAGCCCCCGCGCCCCAGCGGAAGGGTGCCCCCTGCTGGTCTTTACGGCTTTAAAATGTTTTGGGAGAAAAGCTGCATTCCAGTTAAGCGTCTGAGTTAAACAGGGAGCACGGCCAGGGAGAGGGAGGATATTTTCCTGATCCCAGCATAGGTCGGGGTGTGTGGCGGGTTCTAAGTAGTTGTCTGTACTCAGGATATGCTTATGTTCGTTTGCCTCTGGTTTTGAAAACAGGAAATAAAAGTGATGCGTTCGTTCCTGAGCTGTCCAGTGTTTTCTTCCTCAAAGGGGGTCACCAGGGACTTGCTGACAAGGGGGAGGTTGACAGAGGGCTGGAGACAGTTCTGGCCCGAAGCGAGAGGCAGTGGGGAGGGGCCGTCTGTGACCTTTCCAGGACCTGCCAACATACCCTCCCCAGAGTCAAGGGAGCCCAAGCCCCTGGGAGCACCTGTTCCCTTGGCAGGGCTGACTGGCATGTCCGCATCCCACCTGGGTGGGGAGGACCCCAGCCACGCTGTACCTCGCGCTCATGGCTCCGACAAATGGATTCCACGTTCCCACACACAAACTAGACGCTGGGCAAATTTGTTTATTGGAAGCACTGGGTGCGGAGGAGGGGAGGAAAAACAGATGTGCCGATCTCTGGGTCTGGGGATGGACTGGGCATCAAAGTTAGGGGAGGGGCCCAACACCAGAAACCTCTGAGTAATATAGCTCTGCCTCAGAGGGAAGACCTGCCCCCTCGGATCAGGCCGCTCTGGGGTGAGGGGTGCCGGTGGCCCACCCTCCCCTGCCCCCACTGCTGGGCCCCGTCAGTGTCAGCGCAGCGAGCGCAGCGCCCCGGGGGAGGCGGAGCGGTAGCAGTGGTACCCCTCCAGCGTGGCTGGGAGCAGCAGCAGGCCGCTCAGGGGGTCTCTCCGACAGCGCCCCATGGCCTCTTTGTAGCTCATCCGCTCCCTGGAGATGGGGTCTGTCAAATCCTTCTCATAGCCGGACTCATCCTGCAGGAGCTGGGCCAGCTCTTCACTGATCATTCCGGAGAGCACGGCCTGAGGGACAGGGATGCGGCCGGTCCTCTTGGGGTCGATGAGTCCCCCGGTCAGGTGCTGGACCTGCAGGTGTGGGAGCACGCTTTCCCGCGGCATCCAGCCCTTCTGCACGGCCTCGCCCACCGACAGCCTCTTCCTGGTGACGGGATCCTCGATGCCGGTGAAGGCCTTCTGCGCGTTAAGCAGCCTCTGCGTCGAGGTGTTCTCGATCAGCCCCCTTTCCATGGCCTTGTGCACGGAGTAGCGCTCCCGGCTGAGGAGGTCCACGATGCCCCCTGTGGCTGCCTGGGCCTCCAGCAGCTTCTGCCCCGTGATGGGGTCCAGCATGTTCTTGGCCATGGCCGTCTTGATGGTGCATTTGTTGTCCGTGGTCGTGTCGTAGATGCCAGCGATGGGGAAGCTGTCATCGCTGAGCCCAAGGGAGCCGCTGGAGAAGAAACCGGAGCCCTGGGCGGCTGGGGAGGCGAGCGGGGACTTGGAGATGATGGAGCCAATGGAGAGCGAGGAGCAGGGCTTGGTCTCCCCGGCCACGAGCAGCGCGAACTCGGAGATGGGCAGCCGGCCGTCCTTGTAGAGGTGGTACTCCTCCTTGGAGATGCGCCGGCAGTGCAGCGCCGCCTCGATGGAGTACTGCTTCCCGCTCTTGCGGTCCAGGAGCACGGACTCCTCGCCGCAGGGGCCCGAGGTGGTGACCTCCTCCCAGTCACACTCGAGCTCCTGGAGCTGGAGGTACTGGCCCCGATCGATGATGCCCTGCTTGTAGGCCTCATACGGGGACATGTCCTTCCCCGTCTCGGGCTCCAAGATGGAGATCTTGGTGGAGAGGTTGGTCTCTCGCGTCTGGGTCTCCTGGTTGAGCTCCTCCCTGCTCACCCTGGCGCGGAGGTCGCGCAGCGTCCGCTCCTTCTCGTGGATCTGGTCCTTCTCGCGGAGGATGGCCGCCTCGAGCTGCGAGAGCTCCTGGCCCCGCTGGGCCGCCTTCTGCCGCTCGCCGTCCGTCCTCTGGCTGAGCAGCTTCGCCTCCTCCTGCAGGTGCAGCGCCCTCTGCTGCTTCCGCCTCTCCAGCTCCCGCAGCTCCTGCCGCAGCTGCCGGTGCTCCTGGTCCGCCTGGGCCCGGGACCTCTGGAGCTCAGCCTCCTCGCGGGCCCGGGTCCTCCTCAGCGCCTCGGCCCCGTCCAGCCGCTGCCGGAGGTGCCGCACCTCCTCCTCCCGGCTCTGCCGGGCCCCGCGCTCCCGGTTGAGCGCCTCCCACGCCCGGGACCGCTCGCCCTCCAGCACCGGGTCCTTCTCTACCCGGATCACTTCCTTGTAGATGGTCTTCTCCTGCGACTTCGTGGTCTGGAGGACGTCGATCTGCACCTGCAGGCTCTTGCACTCCCGATGCAGCTCTGTCACCCGGGACTTCTCCTGCTCCAGGTCCTGCCGCAGGGCTTCTGTGGACTTCTCCAGATCCGGGTCTTTCTCCAGCTTGACCACCTCCTCCATGATGATCTTCTCTTGCACCGCGGGAGGCCGCTGCTCGAGCTCCTGGATCCGCAGGGTCAGCTGCCGCAGCTCCCTCTCCACGGCCAGCTTCTTGGTCCGGTCCTCCTGGAAGCTGAGCAGGCTCTCCTTCTCCTGCACGCCAGCCCGGAGCTGCTGCACCTCCCGCTCCAGCTGCCGCCGCCGGCCCGCCTCCTCGTCCAGGCTCTGGCTCAGCCGGCCGTGGTCCTCTCGGAGCTTCGGGTCCTTCTGGGTGACCACCACCTCCTGCACCACCACCCTCTCCTCGGGCCGCCTCCTCTCCAGCAGCAGGTACCGGTTCTGCAGCTCGGAGACCACGTCCTCGGTGGCCCGCCTCCTCTGGGTGGCTTCTCGAACCTCCTGGCGCAGCCGCTCGGCCTCCTTCTCCAGGACAGGGTCCTTCTCGTGGCGCACCACCTCCTTGTTCACCGTCTTGGTCTCCACCTTGGACCGCTCCCGCCTCCACTCGTCGCGCTCCCCCTGCAGCCGGATGAGCTGCTCCTGGGCCCGCCCGCTGCCGTTGACCAGCTCATTCAGCTGGGCCTTCAGGCGGTCGATCTCCCGCAGCACCTCGGGACTCCTCTCGTGCTTCACCACCTCCTGCGTCACCTGCTTGTACTCCACCGCGGGCTTCTGGGCACGGAGGGCGGCCAGCTCGGGCAGCAGCCCCTCCAGCTCCTTCTCCACGCCGCTCCTCTTGCTGGCGGTGTCCTGCAGCTGGGCCCGGAGCCGCGCCATCTCCTGCTGCGTCTCCGGAGCCACCTGGAAGGTCTCGTGGACGCGCTCCTGGAGCTCCACTTTGGGCTTCTGCTTCTCCACCACGCTGTACTTGCCCCGCAGGTCCTCCAGCTCGCGCGCCAGCGTGGCGTTCCTGCTCCTGGCCTCCTCTAGGAGGTTCCTCAGCCTGGACGCCTCTTCCAGGAGGCCCAGGTCCTGCTCCACCTTCTTCACCTCCTTCACGATCACCTTGGGCTCCACGGCACCGATCGCCCGCTCTAGCTCTTCAATGCGTGCCCGCAGCTTGGCCACGGCCTCTTCAGCCCCCTTCCTCCGCGCAGAGTCCTCCTCCAGCTGCAGCCGGAGGGCCTGGGCTGCCTTAAGCATTTCCAGGTCCTTCTCCACCTTGACCACTTCTTTCACCACGACCCTCTCCTTCACGTTCGGCTCCTTCTGCTCCAGGGCCAGCAGCTCCTTCTTTAGCGCCTCGAGCCGGGCCGAGACGGTGGCATTCTCCCCCCGCAGCTGCAGGATCTCGCTGCTGAGCTGGGCTGCCTGGCTCTCCAGGCCGGGGTCCCTCTCGATCTGGGTTACCTCCTTGGTCAGCAGGTGAGGCTGCATGGCCCTCTTCTTGCTCTCCAGCTGGACGACCTTCTGGGCTGCTGCCTCCAGGTCCGCCTGCAGGCCGGCCCGCTTCTTGCCTTCCTCCTCTACCTGGGACTTCACCCTGGACAGGCTGCTCTCCAGCTGGGGGTCCCGGTAAAACTCCACCACTTCCTTCTCTTCTAGCCTCTCCAAGGGGCGCTGGGTTCTCAGCTGCAGCAGCTGGTTCCGCTGTTCCTCCAGCTGTTGCTGCACCTGGGCCACCCGCTTCCTCTCCTCCTCCAGCTGGGACTTTAGGGCCTCTGACTCCCTCCTTGCTTGGGCTGGGCTCTCAGACCCCTGCTGTGCATCATGGGTCACCTGGACATCCTCACTGAGCTCCTTCTGCAGAGTGAGAGGGAGAAGGGAAGAGTACTGAAAGGGCAGTGGGGGGAAAGGGATGAGCCCCATTTCTACCTCTCCCCACCCCAAGATCAAAGATCCCTCCCTGCTTCCTGACACTTCTGGAAGGTCCCAGGAGTGGGAGCTGCAGTCCTGAGGTGCTTGGATGCAGGTTTTCGAGAGGACGTCTCAGCCCCATGATGTTGGGATGCAAGGCAGTGTTCAGAACGTGCAAACAAGACAGGTCTCCTTTCCAAACCTTTCCCCCTCTCCTCCCATCCAGGCTCCTGGATATGGGCCTATGCTCCATCCCCTAGGGGAGGCTGGGGTATTCCTCTGGGTAGGAGAAAGCTGGTAAGTCCCTTAGCCAGACACTAAAAATCATAGAGGGCTTTCTGTCTCCTGGTCCCCCAGGCATGGAGACGTAGGTGGCCTCTTGCCCACCGTGGTTGGTCCTGAAGCTGAAGACTTTGTGGGGATTTTCTCCTGTCCCACCAGAAGACTGTCCAGTGGCTAAGCTGTGACTGCACTGAATGAATCTCCAGGGCCTGACTCTGAGATGGATACCAGCCTGGAAGAGCTGCTGTGGGGAGCACAGGGGGAGGTGGGGAGCTGCCCTCTTCAGGAGGCAGAGCCTGTCCTGTGGCCACAGGCTGCAGGGCGAGGAGGAAGGGAAGCTGGCCGGGTCAACGAGCAGCCCAGGCCTCCTGGCACAGGGACGGAGGGAGTGTTCTCACCATACCTTCTCCAGCATCCTTCTGGCAAATTCCAGCTGGTGCAGCTGCTGCTGGTGTGCAGCCGCAACCTCAGTATAGGCCTTTGTCAGGCTCTTCTCCTAGAGAGGCCGAAGGGAGGCAGAGGGAGGTCAGGGTCAGCCCCAGCCAGAGCGCCTGCAGAGCTGATGCCAAGGGATACTGAGCCCCACTGGATCCCATCTCACCTGCTCCTGGATGCTCTCCTGCAGGGGAGCCACTCGGGGTCTCTTGGGGGCTGACCCTGCCTGGGTGGTGGTCTCTAGGGAGCAGCGGTAGGTGTCTGCCTGCAACTCATAGTCCTGAACAGGGAGGGGAGGAAAACAGGCTCTCAGTCAGTGGTTGCAGCTGGGTTGGGGAAGCGGGAGGCTGGCAGGAGGGAGGGGAGAGGAAGGAAAGTGCTTACCTGGAGAGCTGCCTGCAGGTCCTGGGAGAGGCGGGATGCCATGGCCCTGTCCTGCTCTCGGCCCTGGATCTCCTGCTGCAGCCTCTGCCGGGGAGGAAGTGAGAGTCAGGGAAGGTCAGTAAACACCACTCACCCAGTGTCTCCTGCAAGGCCTCCAGGGCAGCTGGCACCCCACAGGGGCAAGAGGTCACCTGGGAAACGGCCTTTCCAGGCATGATTCTCTCCGTGAATTCTTCCTTTCTCTCTTTGGGAGAGTCCCTTCCTCCTGCTTAGTGCTCCTCAGACTCCTGTTCTAGCAGGGGGGTTCTCCCGCAGGGCTGCACATCACAACCGCCTAGAGCGCTTGTTCAAGCAGAGATTGAAGGCCCCACCCCAGTGTCTGACTGAGCAGCTCTGGGTTGGGGCCTGAAAATTTGCGTGTCCAAGCATCTCCCTGATGCTGATGCTGCCAGTCCAGGGACCACCTCCTGAGAACCACTGCTCTGTCCCAATTGTTCATAAGCCTGGTTGCCCCTTTTAGTTACTTGGGGAACTTTAAAAGAAAGTACTGATGTTCTGGTCCTGGGTGATTCCAACTTAATCAGTCTGGAGTGGGGTTTGATACAGGGATTTTATTTTATTTTTTAAATTTTATTTATGTATTCATGAGAGACAGAGAGAGAAAAAAAGAGAGAGAGAGAGAGAGAGAGAGAGAGGCAGAGACACAGGCAGAGGGAGAAGCAGGCTCCATGCAGGAAGCCCGATGTAGGACTTGATCCCGGGTCTCCAAGATCACACCATAAGCTGAAGGCAGATGCTCAACTGCTGAGCCACCCAGGCATCCCTGATACAGGGATTTTATTTTATTTTATTTTATTTATTTATTTATTATTTATTTATTTATTTATTTATTTATTTATTTATTTACTTACTTATTTTTGATACAGGGATTTTATTTTTTTATTTTTATTTTTTTTTTTTTTGATACAGGGATTTTAAAAGCCCCCTTGGGCAGCCCAGGTGGCTCAGTGGTTTAGTGCCGCCTTCAGCCCAGGACGTGATCCTGGAGACCTGAGATTGAGTCCCACGTCAGGATCCCTCCATGGAGCCTGCTTCTCCCTCTGCCTGTGTCTCTGCCTCTGTGTCTTTCATGAATAAATAAATAAAATCTTTAAAAAAGAAAAAAGAAAAAAAGCCCCCTGGATGATTCTGATCTGCAGCCAGCACTGAGTCTCTGTCCCAAGCCACCTTACTGACATCACCCCATTACTCTCTCTTGAGACACTGTCATCCTCCTGCAGTCCCAGACCTTTGCCTTCCAGAGCACTCGCCCTGACCCCACGTGTCCTGCCGTGGGCTCCCACAGTGCTGCAGCTTTCCACCAGAGCTCTTAACAGCATCATGGCCTGCGATGCACTGGCCTCCCCCACCAGACTGGGCTGCCTGAGAGCCAGGCTGTACCTGCAGCCTTTGGTTCATTGTCAGTACGTAGCAGGGGATTGTCAATATGAGGAAAGAGATGGGATAGGAGTTGGAACCCTGAGGAGCATAAAGCTCACTGCCCATCTCGGAACAGATGGAGACGGGCTTGCTGTTTCTGAGGGCAAGATAGAGCATTTAGGGTAGTAAGTAGGTGGTGGTGGTTCGAGCTTTGAGGTCTCCTAGAATTCTGGCCACTAGGGGGCCACACACACCCAGGCGGCTGTGCCTACGGGAGGTTCCCTGAGTGGTGAAGTGGCTTGAGGCCCCAACTCTGGAGGGGCCCGACCTGCCCCCAGGTTGCCTGCAGCCTCAGCTCCTCACCTTCTGTGCCTGCAGCTTGTAGGCGAGCTGGCTGGGCCCGTCGCTGGGCCGCACTTCATTGTGGGGCAGGTTTTCCAGCCAGAAGCTCAGATTGTCCAAGCAATTCTTGAACTGCTGGTAGGTGAGGCCAACATCCTGCAACATCTTCTCCCTGCAGGAGGAGGGGGCCCGGAGCAGAGGTGAGCACTGCCCTCTGGGAACAGATGAGGGGTGCACGGAGGAGGCTGGTGGGAGCCTCCCTCCCTGGGCAAGTCAGAAGGCCTGAGTGACCCACCAGAACAATCTGCTAACTCTGGCCTTGTGTCAGAGCTGGGCATTCAGGGATGGACTGGACGTCTCAGCCAGGGATGCAGGTAGGCTCACCCTGGGAGATAGCTACTATTATCACCCCATTTTAGAGTCGAGGAAACTGAGCCTCAGGGAGGTGACGTCACCAGTCTGAGGTCACACAGCTTGGCAACAGTGGCTGCTGTGCACCGTGGGGATGTGCGTTGAGCCCTAATGGCCCTGCCACTCACCGTAGGTCCAGCTGGTCCCCCACAGCGTGGTAGCGGTCGGTAAGGGCCCGGGCCTGGCGCTGCTGGCGAGGCAGGTCTTGGCAGAACTCCTGGAAGTTGTTCTGCAGGGCGCTGCATGCAAGCTCGGTGGCCTTCAGCTCGCGGTGCAGCCCCAGCACACAGGCCTGCTTTTCCAGCAGCTCCCTCCGCAGGCGCTGGGAGAAGAGGGGACACAGCGCCATGCACCCTCGTGGTTCCACACATTCCCATGGGACCCCACCCATCCATGAATGCTTGGCGAGGCTGGGCCCCCTCACCTGTAGCTCGTTGACCCTCTCCTGCAGTGCCCCAGGGCTGGCGGGGATGGGGCCCTCCTGTGCCACAGTGGACTCGAAGCCTCGGATGACCCTGTCCGCGTCCTGGATCTGGCGCTCCAGACCCAGGGCAGCTTTGGCTCTGTCTCAAGGGGGCCTGAGGTCAGGCCCTCTGTCAGCCACACCCCTGCGCGCCACCCAGCGACCCCTTCCCCCATCCCCAGGGCACTCACTTCTCCCCGTAGAGGTTGCAAAGAATCTGCACGTCGCTGTACTTGTTCTTGACACTGTTGAGGGCCACGGGCAGCTGCAGGGCAGCGGCGCCCCCAGGCCGGGCGGACAGCAACGCCTCACACTCCTGCTGGGCTGTTTCTTTCTCTGCTCCCAGGCCCTGCAGCCGCTGGGCTGTGCCCTGGGGTGGGACGGGGCAGGGTCAGAGGTCTCCTTCCTGCCCACGGGGCCTCAGAGAGTGATGGGTGAGTCTGCATGCAGGCCACAGACCCAGGGACAGTCCTGGCTCCAGGAGAGTCCCCACGTGGATGACCTTGGGGCAGTGAGCCTCGCTGAGCCCCAGTCTGCTCATCCGCAGAATGATTGACGGGAAAAGGCAATGTGACCCCATGGGTCATCGTGTCAGCCATGCCTTGCACAGAACATCAGTTCCCTACCCTGTCGCCCCAAGTCAGGCAACAAAACCCCAGTGTGGGGCACTGTCCACATGGGGTGATTCTGCTCCTCATTCACTCATCCGTTCTGTAAGTCGTGGGTGCTGACTCTGTGTGCCACCCACCACCTACCTTCCAGTCTAACTGGGTTTCCTGTGGCCCCTACCCTGACATGGGAGATGTGGTGACTTCAAGACTCAAGGACGTATTTGGGGGCGGCTACGTACAGGTCCAGCCCTCTGTGGGCCACAGAGCCTCGGGAGGAGCTGGTGTCTGTTGAGGCTGCAGTATCACCCTGCCTCCTTCCCATGGGACACCCTCAGAAACTCCCAGTACACCAGATCAGAGACCCAACCTGCAACACGTCCTGCTCTTCCCACCCAGGGCTGGAGCCTCCCAGCCTGGTCCTCTGACCTGGGAAATGTCACCTCTAAAACTATGGGACAGGATGGAGTGGATATAACAAGCTGCACCATAATGTGTAATGACATGACTCAAAAATTTAAAAACCAAACCCAAATGATATACTTGAATAAAAAGCCGGTTGGGAAGGATATAAGCCAGACTGCAACCCCCCAGGTGTGGGGAGGGATGGCTCTCTACTGGGCTTTTGGGATGTTTACACACTACCCCCTCCAGGGAGGTGCCCCCACCTGCCTCCAGGAGAAATCACCCCTGAGACATGCAGGCTTCCTTGCTGCTCTCAGGACTCTCACCAGAACACCTCCCAAGTGTGGGGTACAGGGTCTTTACTCTGGGCCCTGCCCCTCTAGAACCTTCTCTGGCCTTAGTATCCTTCATCCAGATGAGCTGAGTATTATTGTGCCTGTTTTCAGTGAGGAGGAAACCAAGGCCCAGAGAGGTTAAGTGATTTCTCAAGATCACACAGCTGGTCAGCGGAGGACCAAGGGTGGGAACCAGCTTGTCTTGAGCCCTGGACTGTCTGCTCCCTTCCTCTGCCTTGGGTCCCTGCTCCTGCTCCCACACTTGCCCACACTTGCCTTATCCTTAGTTCATACACCCTCAGTGCGGGACTGTTTATCCTCGCTCACCTACCCACCTTATGGCTCTGGATGCGGCCCTCCAGGTCTTCCAGGGGTGTCGTGCGGCTCAGCGGGGTCCGGGCCCAGGCCAGCACTTGCCTCTCTATCTGCTTCAGGTCTCCATCCAGCTGAGTCATCTGTGTCAGGAGCTTCTGGGCCTGTGGGTCTTCTGGGGCTGAGCCAGTGGGAGCTGGGGGCACAGGGGTCATGAGGGGCCAGGGCCTACCTCCCACCTGCTCACATACCTGAGAAAAAAGTGCTTCCCTGAACACGCCCAGAGCATCCTGTGTCCGACTGGAAGGGAGGGGGATGGGCAGGGACAGTGCTCGGGGCTTGCCAGCCCAAGAGATGGAACCCCCAAGCAGAAGTCCCTACTCTGGGGTCACTCCCCGCCCACTACAACCACCCCCCACCTTGGCCAAAGTAGGAATCTACTCCCTCTGTTCCAACAACCCCCCGAGTTCCTGGCCAGCCCACAGTACCCTGCTGGCCGGTCTGTAAGGGCTGCTCAGCACAGGCCGTCAGCTCGCTCTGGACTGTGGCCAATTTCTGCTTCAGGGCCTGCAGCTCCGACGCCAGCCTAGAACGAGGAGGAGGTCAGAGAAGGATGTCTCCCCTCTCTCTCCAAACCTTCCCACCCACCCCAAGAGTCACTGGTCCAGGAGAAGGCCAGGCAGGGCCCGCCGTCTCCCTCCTGCTCCTGAGGATCCCCAGGCAGACCCACTTGGCGGCCCTGGCCACAGCATTAGGGTCCGGAGCTGGGATGCAGAAGCAGGCAGCTGGGGCACGTTTGGTCTCCCCATCTGGGCCCTGAACGACCCAGGTGTGCTGGTCAGTGTTGTCCATCAGCAAATACCGTTCACCCCGCAGCAGCTGCACCTGGGGGGGGGCAGGGAACAGAGATGGGGCAGGGGCAGGGGTGGGCCAGAGGCAGGGCAGGGCTTGGAGGGGGGCAGGGCGGGCGTTGGGTGGGACTGGAGGGGGCAGGGGTGGCGCTGGGTGGGTGAGTCTGTACTTCTCCTGAGTCCCAGTCGCAGATGCTGTCCACGTGCAGCGGCTGCTGGGGTGGGTTTCTGCGCTGCTGCAGAGGGGCCACCTGCTGGCTCTGCCGCTGTAGGTCCCTAATGGTCTTCTCAGTGACAGCCAGATGCTTCTTTTCTGCCTGTGGGATCCCAGGCTTCACTTGAGGCCTGCCCCACCCCACCCCCCATGAAAGCCACAGTCCGGTCTTCACAGAGACAAGTTCTCTAAGTCAGGACAGTGAAAGAAGCCCCTCCAGGGAGCCCAGGACTCTGGAATCTGCTGGTCGGGGTTGGGGGACTGCTCAGCATCACTCAGGCCTCTAGAGAAGGGCCGGAGGGTCAGGGGCTCACCTGCCACATTACAGGTGAGGAAATGGGTCCAGAGTGGGGAAGGGCTTCTGGCAACAGAGCAGCCCCCTCCTGCTGGAGCAGATCCCCTTCTCCTGCCCCCCAGGATTGGCTCTTGGCAGGACTAAGCCCCAGGGAAGGGTGAGGCCCAGACACAGGCCAGCCCCAATCCCTGGCGTGGGATGCAGGTGGCCTGCGGGGTGGGGTGCTCTCACCTCCAGCTGCTGCAGCAGCTCTGTGAGGGCGCCAGGGGGCGCCCCAGGGGCTGGGCTGTACTGGGTGTCCAGGCTGGAGTTCAGCTTCGCCAGGGTTTGGCTCACGGAGTCGGCCTCTTCCTGGAACTGAGGCCGTGGGTAGTTAAGGGCAGAGTCGGGGGCACCCACTGCCCCCCAACCCTGCAAGCCAGCTAAACGCGAATTGCCACCAGCCCCCGCACCGTCAGCTTCTCAGGGCGTGGGGCCTATTTGTACTGGAATGCTCTGCAAATGGGGCATTTTGGGCTCACTGAACGTTTCTTAGTGTTTTAAAAAACACCTTGGCCTCTGTCCTTCCTGCCCAGATGGAGGCGGGGCTCTCCTGCAACCTCCCCGCGGGTGGGTGCCAGGGCTTCGGGGCTGCGCTTCTCCCAGGCCCGGAGCGGAAGCTGGGAGTGTGCTCTAAAGAAACATCCCGCAGTTGGGTGATGTTACGGAATTCCTGTCCATGGGTGAGATGATGGGAGGGTGGTTTCACGGGAAAATCTTTTTTTTTAAAAGGATGGAAAACACTCTGGCTTTTGTCCCTCTCCAACTATATGAAACATCTTGGGGGGAAATTACCAAAAGAAGAAGAGTCCCTGTTGTATATTTTGTCAGTTTCTCAGCCCACTTTTTGTTACTGTCCCTTCCAAGGAGAGTTTCTGGGCATCTCTTCCATCTCCATAAAATCGTGATACCACACATATGCTGTACATCCTTCAGGTGCGTGTGTTTGTGATTTATGCATAAGAAGATTTATGTGATTTACGCATTTTTGCTTTTTTCCCCTTAAGAACCAAGCATCCCTGGGAGCGATACCACCCTGCTGCAAAGGTTTGCGTGACATCATCTTCCCTCTGGGGCCGAGTCACAGTGACACAGCTCTGCCGTTTTTATGAGGTGCCTGTCTCCCTCCCTGTGAAGGTGTCCTGCGCCGTTCTGCAGGTGTCTGTGCCCCGCCCCGGGCCCTGCCTGGCCTCCGCCCTCGGCTCACCCGGTGGTAGGCCTCCACGTGCTGCAGCTGGCTCTCCTGGCAGATGCAGAGGTTTAGAAAGTTCTGCCATTCCATCTTCAGGGCCTCCTGGTGGGTCTGCGGACAGCAGCATGGAGCCCTCGGACCATGCCCGCCCTGACCTCTGCACCCATCCGCTGCCCGCTTGGCCCGCCCTGACCTGGGCCGCGTCTCCCTCTCTGCAGCCTCCCTGGGAGGCTCCCCCCGCCCCCGATCTAGGGAGCAGGTGTCCCTGAGACGATGGGCAGTGTCTGTCCCTCGCACCTGGATGGGCCCCACAGCCGGGTGCCCCAGCTCCACCATGCGCTCCCCGTCATCCTCCAGCTGGTTCACGCTCTGCTCCTGGCTCAGCAGCTCCTGCTGCTTGAAGTGCTGGGGGAGAGTCGGGAGCATGGGCGAGGGGAGGACAGGACGAGGGTGCCCCTGCCTGTACCCTCCAACCCCGCTGTCCCCCACCCACCTCGTACTCCCGCCGCACGCCCTGGGGGTCCACCAGGAGGTCGCTCCAGTCCTGCTGCAGGATGCCCTGCTGCTGCTGGGCCAGGGCACTCAGCTGGCGCGTGCAGCCCTGCAGGTGCGTGTACAGGCTGCCCAGGCTCTGGCCGCGCCACGAGGCTGCCTTCTGTGCTCGGCGATACGTGGGAGGGAGAAGGGGTCGCGAGGGATGCCGTCAGCCTGCGCCCACCAATGCTGCCCACCCCCCGACCCAGCCCCCCGAGGCAGCTGGGCCTCCCCGCTCCCAGCCCCTGCTCACCAGGAGGTCCCGGTATTGGCTCCTGATGGTAGCTGCGTCCTGCCTCGACCAATGGGGTAGGGGTGGGGGGGACACAAAGCAGGCTCAGTGAGAGGCGGGGTGCAGGCCAGATGGCAGCCCACGTTCTGGGACCACGGTGCCCCCCACGCCCATCCCTTGTCCCACACAGGCTCTGATGGAAGACAGTGGGGGTAGGGCTGGAGGGCCAGGCAGGGATGGACGGCACCCACCGGCCCGATGAGGTTCCGGAGCTGCTGCCCGTAGGCCTCAATCTCCTTCTGCAGGATGTTGTGCTCCGCAATCTGCTGCTCCAGCTCTGCCATGCCCGGCCCGTACTGGCCCTCGCAGACCTGCTTCTGCAGAAGACCTGGCCACTCAGCTCAGCCGGAGGGCTGGGATGGCAGCCCTCCCCTGTCCCCCGTGTCCCCGTACAGAGGAGTGGAATTGGTCGCTTGCGCAGAAGCTGCACGAGGCAGCCGAGCAGCCTGGTGAACGGCTGGCAGCCCTCCCTCAGGGACATGCTACTCTCCAGGGGCCCAGGCTGAGGCCTGACTGCAGCCCCTGACTCCTACTGGTCCCCAGAACACAGGGCTCAGCCTGTCAGATGTCCTCCTACTCATCCCTACCTCCTTGCCTCCCCAGCCTCGGCACCTTCTGCCTAGAAACTGCTCACTAGGCTCTGGGACCCTGGGATACCCCCTCTGCCCATGGCCTCCCCACTGTCCCTTCCTTGTCATCACGGCACCCCTTCTGCTATGGCATCAAAGCACAATTCCTCACCTGATGTTCAGGGTGCCCATGACCTGGCTTTGCCTGCCTGCCCAGAAAACCCCACCCTCCACCACACTCCAGGCTGCAGCCTCTGTTTCTTTCTGGAATGTCCTCTCCTCACTATTTCACCCCAGCCTCACTAAGCCCTCCCACCTCTCTGAGGCCTCTTCATATGCCCCTTCCTGCAGGAAGCCTTCCCTGACTGCACTGTCTCCTCTGCTCTCTCTTCCCAGACTTTCCCACGGGTGCAAGCACACCGATAGGCCCCCGATGACACACAGCTCTGTTTTGCTCTCTTGATTGTGCTACGTGTGATTTTGAGCCCCTGGAGGTATCTCCGACACTGGGCATGGCGCTGACCTGTTTCTGCTCCAGCACACGCGCCCAGTCGACCCTGGGCCCCACATCGGGTGGCAGCACTATCTTCTCATACAGGGCGCGGTACTCGGCACACTCGTGGGTCACTCGCTCGTGCAGCTGCTTGATGCTGCCAAGGAGGAGGCCAGCGGGTCAGGGCTGGGCCCGGGGCTCCCCTGGAATCCCAGAGCCTCAGTCCTCATGCCCTGGCCCTGGCCGCCACCCCACTTACTCCTTCTCAATCTCCTCGGCCTGTGGGTGCTTGAGCCGCCGCGCCTTATCCACATCCAGGAAGAGGTCTTTCAGCAGCACCTCAGCCTCCTTCAGGCTGCGCCCCACTTCCTGCCGGTGCTGCAGGGCCTGGCTCTGCTCGCTGTGCAGCCGGTCCTGTGGGTGGGGGACGACACCCCTGCTGCCCATCACTGCTACCTGAGCCCCACCCTGAGTTCCCCAGGCTGCACTGCCAACCTTGGTGCCCAGGCCAGCAGAGGGCCAGACCCAGGGCATCTGTGGGGTGGGTGCAGGGACACAGGGGAGACCCAGGTCCCCTAACCCCTCTACGCCCCCCCCCCCAATTGGGAATCCAGCAGGAAAGGAGAGCTGAGCCCTCTCTCCCACTGTGTTTGGGGAATAACTGGTGAAAGACAAGGGCTGTCTGTCCCAGCGTAAGCATCCCCAGTGGGCACTCCAGGGCTTTAGTGAGCCTCCCCTGCACTCACACCCTGCCGCTTGCCCCTGAGGCCTTACCTGCTGCAGTCTCTTCTGGGTCTCCAGAATGTCCCTCTCTACCTGGTCAGCATTGGCCTGCATGCGGGAGATGAGCAGGGCCAACTCCTGGGTGGCAGCCCTGGGGCGGGGGTGGGGACAGAGCCAGCATGGTTGGAAAAGACCCCTCTGCCCCACCTGAGTGGGATCCCTTGTCTCCCTCTGCCCTGTCCTACCCTCCAGCTAGGCTCGTTGCCCAGGAGGGAGGCGTCTAGGACCTGGGGAGCTCTGGTCTCTCCCTGCAGGAGACTCTGTGAGAAACCCAGCTCTAAAGGTGGAGGAGCGCTGTTCTCAGGTGAGGGTTCAGAAAGTGGGGGCCTCTGGTGATGTCTGGCACCATGGAGCAGGCCAACATCACTGTCCTGGCAGTGAGTTCCCAACCCCACCCAGCTCCTTGCCACTTCCTTAGGAGTGAATCACGGCTCAGCCGCTAATACCCGAGACAGCATGGCTGGGCTTTGGGGAGGGGCAGTTGGGCTGCCTGGGGGCAGGGGAGCAGGAACATGTCCCCCTCCTCAACCTCTTCCCATCCTAGCCCTGTCTCCTCCTGACCACCCTGGGCTTTGCCTGTGCCCGGGCTAACAATCATTTGGAGGAGCTGCATGGCACCAGGGCAGGAGGAAGCCAAGAGATTGTTGGGGCACCCCAAGAGCCCCCAGATTTGGAGATTATGCCCAGATTAGGATCTGACTTGCTCCAGATCAAGTGGTAAGGAACGGAGTATGAACCTGATTTGGCTCCCCAGGGTCCTCTCCATGGGGCATTGCTCTCTGGGGCCTAGAGGGCCAAGTAGACCTAATAAAAGGTGGAGTGGTCCAAGGCTCAGAAGCACAACACCCTATGAAGTTACAGTCCTGGAGAAGGGGAAGGGGAAGACTTCACTGAGCTGGACCCTGAACTAGGGGTCAAAGGATGAGCCACCTCCACTTCACACCCCGTCCAGGCAGAGAGGCAATGCCAGTAAAGACCAGGCTGAAGGAACTCTGTGGCCAAACAGCCTGGGTCTGATCGTTCTCTAGCCCTACTGCTGTGTGGCCTTGGACAAGTTACTTAAACTCTCTGTGCCCAGTTTCTCACTTGCAAAGTGGGGCCTTAATAATCTCTGTATCACAATGCCACCTGCATGGATTAAGAGAATGAATCCATCTAAAGCATCCAGGGCACAGCCTATGCGGAGTTGGCACCCCGGGAATGTTTATTCTGCTAGAATGTAAGTACCACAAAGGCAAGGACCTGTTCGTTCTGTGTAAGGTGGCATCCTCAGTGCCTAGCACAGTCCTGGCACACAGTAGGTTAAATGTAAGTTAAACGAATGGATTGCACACGACGAGAATGGTGTTTGGGGGCTGCAGCTAGAGTCGACCAGGCCTTGTGGACAGAGACGCCAGCTGCCCGGGGCTAGGAAAGCATTGTCCAGGAGCCTGCCTGGGGACAGGGAGCTGTGGGTCCTGACCCCTGGGCGACCTATCCTCAGGCCCGGCCTCCTGGGATGGCTGCTCCCACAGGGAGGAGCACACTCCACCCTGGGCAGGGCCCAGGAGCACCAGGGAGGACAGGTCACTCCAGTGAGAGTCTTAACTGCTGTCTTTCCTGTCTGCCCAGAAGCCCAGCCTCCCTGTCATCGCCCGGATCCGATCCCTATCGGAGTAATGAGCGTTTCATCTCCGCTCCCATCTGCCACCTCCACCCAGCAGAGGCCCAGTGACAGGAAAGAACAAGAGGAAAGCAGCCAAGTCTGTGGACCACAGGGCGGAGAGCCAGGCTGGGTCCGGGAGGGAGCTGGGGGTGCAGAGGGAGGCTCTGAGGATGTCCTGGCCTGCAGGCCCTCCCCGTTCCGCGCAGCACCCTCTCCCCATACCCACCCGGTAAATGAGGCACTCCAACACTGTAACGAAACTCAAGGCCCAAGGGGAGAGCCTTGTGAGGAAATCTGCAGCTTGGACTTGGTATAGCACCACCTCCCTGCAGCAGGTACCCCACCTCCGCCTCTTGGCCACAGTCCTTCTGCCCACCCCGGGCCCAGGTTCCAAGGGTCAGCCCAGCCCAAGCAGAGCCTTGAGGGCAGAGCCACAGGCAGGGAGCCAGGCTCTCCAGTCTCCCAGCCCCTGGCCTGTCCTTACCCAGTGTGTCTCCTGCAGAGCACCCCTACCCATGGCCCTCAGGCCCCCTGGACAGTGTGGGAGTCCCAGGCCAGCCATGGCCTCCTGCCAGGGCTGGAACTCCATCTGGGCATGGAAGAGAGTCCAACGCCACCCCCCCTCCCCCCACCAACCCTTTGGCCTCGAGCACTGGGCTGGTCCTGTACTCTGGGCTGCCATCTCCAGGAGGCTAGAGCACCTGGGCCTGGCCCTACCTGCCCCAGCCCGCTGCCCGAGGCCCCGCTCACCGGCTGTGCTTGCTGGGGGAGCCCTTGGCTGAGGAGCCCTTAGGGGACCCCTTCCCCTGGGAGCCTTTGCTCAGACCCTTGAACATGGTTGTAAAGGCAGGTGCCGGCTCAGGCTGGGCTCGGCTGGTGCAGGCAGGTAGCGGGAAGCAGGCGTGTATCCTTGCTGGCTGCTTGGCTGGGCTCTGGTGAGGTGGGGTGGCCAGGCGCTAGGAAGGCAGTTTCTGGGAGGCCCCTCCCCGCAGGTGAGGCAGCGAGCGAGTGAGCGCGGGCCGGGGCTGCCACGCATGCACCCACACTGCCCACACTCAGCTGCTCCTGCACAACCAGTTTGGGAAGAAAGGGCACAGCCCAGAGGGCGGGGCGCCTGAGCCTGCTCAGCTCCCAGAGAAGGTTTGGACTTGTTACACCCACACACCCAGACGGGGAAATAGCCAGGCCCAGGAGGGACAGGGCTACAGAAAGACAGATGCTTGCACATGCTCAGGGACAGAGGCCCAGCCTCAGAGCTCAGGCTAGGTGTTGATAAACACCTCCAGGCCACACAGCGCGCCCAGTTATCAGGCCTGCCCCCACCCACAGCTCTTGCCCCACCAGAAGAGGTGGGGTGGGCTCCCCACCAGCCCTGGGCATCTGGACTGTGCTCTGTGCTCTCTACCACCACTAAGGGGCAGCCAGGGGGCAGTCACCCCAGACAACTGGCACAAGGCACGTTTTAAAAGTGGGCATCACCCAGTCAACTCCCCAGAGGACAACCCCACAATCCCGCTGCCCGATCTTCCTGGCTGGCTCAGTGTCATCCTGTCTGTGGCTCTGGGGCCAGATGCAGTAGGACATGCATGTCTGGGATCCTCCAAAGAGTCTCAGATCAGCTCCAGAGGGTCTGGGAAACCCCCTGGACCCCTTGCCCAACAATCCCCAGCATTAGCCTCAGTGTAGCTGAGCCTAGGGTCTGGCTAAGCTCTCTGGGAACCCACTGTACTTGGGTTTTCCTGCTTGGGTCTCTTCACTCAGTCTCCTAGAAGGGGCCCCTGATGGCTTAAGTCAGACGGAGGGTGGATAGTGGTGCCACTTTATTGGCCTCTTCCAGGGAGGCCATCTTGGTGGCTGTCTTCCTCCTGCGGCACCCCCCTCTATTTCCAGGCCCTCATTTCACTGGCCTACCTCAAAGAATCCTTCTACAGTTCCAGAGCCACTCCCTGGAACCACCGCAGCATTGGCGGAGGCCGGGCTGGAGTAGCAAAGGGGAGGGATGCAGTTGTGCTGGGTTTGGCGCACGGGGACATCCTGGCAGGTCCAGCTGAGGGTAAAAAACACCTAGAGAAGACATAGGGGTCCCTCTCACTAGAGAGGGCAGGGGGAGAACAGAGACTGGTCATGTGCACTAGTGGGACAGAAGAGGTTTAACTCCCTTTTCCTGTGTCTCATGGACAAGCCACCAAACCTGTCCTGGAGAGGGGACACAGGAGTCACCTGTCCTGGCTGGGGAGAGGCTGGGAGGGGCAGCAGGGATGGGGAGGGCACGAGGGGGCCTTGACAGAATAACAACAGGGAAGCAGAGGGTCTCCAAAGCTGTGCCCCAGGTGGACTGTTGATTGTGAGCTGGATGGAGCCAGAGATGGAAGGCCAGGCCCAGAGGCTACGTGGCCTTGGCCCCGGCCCCTCTCATTATTGCTGGGTGACAATTTTCTTTGAACCACTACTAGCAGGCCTGCAATCAACTGTCCTCAGAAATAGGCCATTGTTTAAATGACTGGTCCTGGGGGCCAGGCCTGAACGCCAGCCTCTAATTTCAAACCAGAGCTCACTTCCTTATCTTTGAGATTGGACAAGTGGTGGCAAAACCCAGGAGAGCCAAGACGGAGGTCGAGGTTATGGCCATCAGCCCACTGTCCTGCCTCCCTGGGAACTCTGGGCCCCTTCCTGGGAGGTGGTGGTCATCGGAGGTAGAGGGCTCAAGGGGAAAAGATGTAGACTCCAGCCCTGGGAGCAGGAGCAGCCAGGGGAGCCCCCCCACACCCAGCCAAGCTGGACAGGGGAGAGGGACGCAGACCTGGCTCCAGATGACAGAAGGCAAAAGGCAGCCATGCTGATTGGAAAGGTTGAGCTTTGTCTCCCGTCTGCAGCAGCTCTCCTGGAAATAAATGAGCACCACAGGAGGCCTGCACACGCCCCAGAGATTAAGGGTAACTGATTCACCGCAAGAAAAACAAGAGCTGAATTCCTGGCGTGACTGTCTAATGCCAAATCAAATCAGCCCCGGCTCCCCAGATAGGGGCTGACATGCAGCCTGCTCTCTGGGATGCTCCTCATCAGATGGCAGTGACTCTGACCCCCAAGACCAAAGCACAAGAGAAAGGACTGGGACAAAGAAAGAAAGATGCAGGGTTTTAAATATGTGAGAAAGACAAGAGTCATTTAGAAGGCCAGGACGGGACACAGCCTCCGTGGAGACCTGCACTGTCCCACACGGCAGCCACAGGAATTCAGCCACTGGATTTCAAAGACTCTGTATGAAAAAAAGGTGTAAAATATCTCAATAATTTTTTACCTTTTCTTAAAAAAAAAGGTGGGGGGACGCCTGGGTAGCTCAGTGGTTGAGCACCTCCCTTTGGCCCAGGGCGTGATCCTGGGGTCCCAGGATCGAGTCCCACATCGAGCTCCCTGCATGGAGCCTGCTTCTCCCTCTGCCTGTGTCTCTCATGAATAAACAAATAAAAATCTTTAAAAAAAAATTTTTTTTTTACCTTGGCCACAATATTTTGGATATACTATGTTAAATGAAATGTGTTTTTAAAAATTAGTTTCATCTGTTGCTTTTTACTTTCTTAAAAAGTGGCTACAATTAGAAAACCTCCAACTGCACATGTGGCTTGCATTTGTGGCTTACGTTAAGTTGACCCTTGAACAACATGGGGGTCAGGGGCACCGACCCCCTGTGCAGTTGAGAATCTCCGTGTAACTTCGGACTCCCCCAAAACTTAACTACTAGCAGCCTACTGTTGACTGGAAGCCTTACCAGTAACAGAAATGGCTGATACATCTCTTGTGTGTGATATGTATACTGTATTCCCACAATGAAGAAAACTAAAGAAAAGATGTCATTAAGAAAATCACAGGGAAGAGAAAATATATTTACAGTACTGGACTGTATTTATATATAATAAGTCCCTTATAAGAGGATCTGCGCAGTACAAGCCCATGTTTTTCAGAGGTTGACTGGACAGTTCTACCAAACAGCTCTGGCCTAGGAGCCCAATTTTCAGCCTTCCCAGGCCTCGCCCTGCCGCATCTCCTCCTTTTGAACCAGGCAGGAAGCCTGGGCCTGGCTTCTGGTCCTGCCCCCAGGGACTCCCCTCACCTGGCACTTTCTTCCTCCTCTGTGGAGAGGTTGAGGTCCGCTGGTCCAGGGTCTCCCCCCAGCATTATGCCAGCTGTGACTTCCCAAATCCCCTAGCCTGGAGGTCGCAGGCAGGCTCACATGTGCCACTCACAGTTCCTGGGGTGGGAGGCCAGAGCAGGAGAGCCACCCGGCTCCCAGTTTCAGGCCGCCACACACGCATGCAGCTAGGCAACAGGGCGGCAGCTTGGATAGCGTGCCAGGGCTTAAGCTACCCACTCTCTCCTCCAGCTCTTGGGCTCCTACAGGGAACATTCTTCTCCCTGCTGCAGCAGATGGTGGCAACTGCTGACTTTGCCCTGGGAGCCATAACCTGCCAAACTCCCATATGCTCCTCAATCAAGACAAGCTTTGCCATCTCCGGAAATTACCCTCTGTACTAAAGCTCTGCCACCAGACCCTTGGAGCCGAGCTGGCTGATAATCTCTCCTGCCTCACACTTCCTTGCCCCACTGAGGAGCCTGGAGAGGATGAGGGCTGGTGAGGAGGGGAGCCAGGGATGAGTCTCCCTTTGTCTGCAGGCGCCAAGAGAGGCAGGGCTGTGGCCCTGGGAACCTACAGGGTGGTCTAGAGGGCTCTCTTCTTGGCTTGAGTGTGCAGGATAAGCCTGATGAAAACAGATGCTGAAGGTCAGCCTGGAGAGAAACAGGAGGTGACCATGGCTGGCCTCACTAGAGCAGAACAGGCAGGAAAAGGGGCTGGTTATTCCAGGCCTCTTATAGGGAGAGTCTAGAGAAAGCCATTCAAACACAAACCAACAAACCAACCCTGCCTGTCAGAAGATCAGGGTCCCACATACTAGATGGCGAGACAGAAAATATGGGGTGACCTCAGGAGTCCTCAAGCCCCAAGTCTGCCTAAGAGAACGAGGTCAAGGCTTGTCCCCTTTAGGACTGACTCCCTCTCCCTAGCCTTGGGCCACAGTGGCCAGATGTGGGACCCTGCATGGAGCAGGGAAAGCGCAGCCTGGAAATCTGCAGCTACCCACTCTCACTGGGGAGCTGCTGGGCCTCCAGGTCTCCCCCGTTGCCCAAGGGCTCTGGGCCCTACCGTGAAGTTCAGGTCTGATGGAGGCGGCTATGCCGTCGTGGTGCTCACAAGCTCAGCAGTGGGAGGGTCACCCTCGCTGTACTGAACCTGCACCAAGCCCCGGTCCCTGGTGTGAGGAAAGAAAAGGTTTATAAAACAAAACAAAAAGCTAATAACAGTCTTCGTAGCTGGGGAGCAACGCTTCCTAATTAGTCTTTGCAGCCAGGAAATTGAAAGCACTCAAGGAAGCTCAGTGGATTCAGCTTGTTGTCCTGGTGATGCCATTTAGACCTAGCAGGGCTTGGCTCAGGGAGGGTGGCAGAAAAAGACCGTGCGGGTGCACCAAGGGAAGGGAGAAGACTGGGTGTCAGTGGAAGGGTCCCCTCACCTCTTGGCCCCCTGGCCCCACCAAGGGGAGGGGGCGGGAGCTGGTCACTGTAGGGCACAGTCAGAGGAGACTTTCCCATGGCTCTGTCCTTGCCAGGCAGGAGCTCCTCCCGTGAGGCCCCGGGCCACAGCCAGGATGCTCGAAGGCACCCATGGGCCAGAGGCCTGCTGGAGGAGAAGCACCATCCACGGGGGGGGGGAGGGAAAGGAGGGAAAGGAAATTCCTACTTAGTGCCCATTAGGTACTAAACCCTTTGCAGGTTTTCCTTCCCACGATCAGAGAAACGGATGCCCCTCCCTTCCACGTGAGGACCCCCACACCCTCTCCACGCCACAGTTAGCCAGAGCTAATGAACACAACAGCTTTCGGGGACCGATTTACCTGCCTGTTGGAACTGTACTGCCTCCTGCCAGAAGACCCCTGGGAAAAGTTCAGCCGGATAGAAGGGATGTGGTTCTTTTCCAAGTGTGAGGAGTCACCGAACCGCAGACTGAGCATGAGGACACGTACTGCAGTTAGCGGAGGTGAAGAAACCATCTGCCGAAAATTGGGCCCAAGAGAAGCCAGGCTCCCCCTCCAACGCAACGAACCTCTGCACAGAGGGTATGGCTGGGGGGAAAGCAGAGCCTCGCCTGCTCGGGGTGTTCTGCAGGTCTTGGCACCAGCACAGAGCGGCTCATCAGACTGCTGGGCTCTGATGGAGCTGCTGAGGCTGTCACAATCCTGCCCTCAAGCAAAAATAAAAACCAAGCCTTAGATTCTGAGATCACAGCTCGAAAAGGTCAAACTAAAGATTCTCATGGGTACGCCATCAGTATTCGTCACCTGAGACTACATTTCTTCTAACTTATACCAACTAGTAACACCGCCAACACTGCAGAGCTGCCCCCCAGCAGGGGCTGTGCCTGCCACTCGTGCGGTCTTGCCTGCGCCCCATGCACCAACACCTAGCAGATCAACAGGCTAGACTCTTCCAGCTGGTGTTGTCAGGATGCAGGCAGCATCCAATCTATCTCTCTGCTTTGGAACATCGATAAATTTTACAGCTAAACCTGGTTTCCGTCTCTTCTGTAGCAACAACTGTCTTAAAAATAAAATTAGAACCAACACATATTGTTGCTATCTTTGGCCGTCTTCCTAGACCTCTGAAAGTTCCAAGCTTGTGAAGGCTGTGGACGGCAATGTGCTGTTTAGAACTCTGTGATCGGCTAGCCCTTGGTATTAATGATGCCAGGTGTGCAGAATCAGTGCTGCCCCAGCAATGACAGTGACCAGGTTGGAGTGCAGCCCCTACCTTCGAAGTCCCTGGTCAACTGGCTCAGCGGGAGAAGAGCCACTGGGGGGTGAGGGGGAGGGGGGGCCACTGCCACCATGGGCTGTCACCTGCCGGCCATGGTGAATGGCTCAGGCAGCCACGAGAAAAAGGAGATGGAACCAAGCCTGGCAATATTTCACTTCCAACGGGGAATCCAAGAATTCTCAGCTTAAACCAGAGAGACAGTACCTCGAAACAGTGCCCATGGAAAGGAGAAAAAAACAACCAGGAAAACTGAGCGGTGTAGGGCCCATCTGGCCCCGACTGCCTCAACGCTGTTTTTCCAAACAGAACTAACAGGGTTAAAGGCCACAAGCTTGGCCAAATTAGGTCTTTCAATCCGATGTTCAGCATTAGCCCCTGGTAACTAAAGTTAGCTTTTCACTACAAATGTTTCTGCAGGTCAAGACCGGCACCACTCAACAAGCAAGAAAACAAACAAAAGCCATCATTAGCACAGCAGCTTTAAGGAATCTTCTAAAACTGCAGAGCCTGAATTAAGCTTCCCCTCCTCTCTGGATCTGGGGAGACAGATGCCTCCTGCAAGGTCCAAACTTACACAAGCATAGCTCATCCCAGGGAGGGATGGGAGCCTCAGCCAGAGGAAGGAGCACAGGAAGCAAAGCAGGTACCTGCCTCCATCCCTTACACCTCAAGACCTCACTCATTCCCCAGGAAGGAAGGACTGTGTGACTGCTGGCATTTAGGTCTGTGAATCTACCCAGCAAAATGTGCCGGCCTGTGGCTCGACTCTGAACCTGCTGCCATGAGAGCTGCCTCCTGGCCCAAGGACCCAATGGGCTCCTGCTTTTGGTGCACTGCCTCCCATGACAGCCTGTTTAATGTCCAGGGATCCTATGTGAGGGGACGTACTAGCTAAGCAGAGACTTCGGCCCTGCCAGGGCTGTCTTCTTATGTAAACACATGCTGTTAATACTAAACATGTCTTGTTACGGCCTCATTGGCTGACCACGGCCACTACTACTCAGAGCAGCCAGGGACACCAGGAGGAAGGGAATTTCTAGTGTGGCCACAAGAAAGGAAAAGCTTAGAAAAGGTCACTCAGAATGACTGACTCCGGATTCTGCCTCTCAACTAACACCAGTACTCTAAAGAGAGCAGGAGGGTGGGCAGGGCCATGAGCAAGACAAAGGGACATCTTCCCACATGAGGGCAGGAGATGCTGGCTCAGACAGGCTGGAGGGCTGCCTGCATGGGGGCCTGAAGTTGGGTCCAAAGAACCTAGTCCATAGCCTGGTGCTACCAAGCTGGGGAGCCGAGAGGAGGGTGAGGAAGAGGATAAAGGGCCCCAGGGCTCCCTCAGCACATTAGGGACACAGCCCCAAGCCTTCGGGACCAAAATCCAAGACCTCATGCTCAGATCATCTCTACTGCATCTTCAAAGGGCGATACAATAAGCCCTGAATTATATGGCGGTGGTAAATTCCTACTTAAAAACAAAATCAGGGGGGATCCCTGGGTGGCTCAACGGTTTAGCACGTGCCTTTGGCCGAGGGCGCGATCCTGGAGTCCCGGGATCGAGTCCCACATCAGGCTCCCGGCATGGAGCCTGCTTCTCCCTCTGCCTGTGTCTCTGCCTCTCTCTATCATAAATAAATAAATCTTTAAAAACAAAACAAAACAAAACAAAATCAGGGATGCCTGGGTGGTTAAAGTCGGTTAAGCATCTGCTTTTGGCTCAGGTCTTGATCCCAGGTCCTGGGACCGAGTCCGTATCGGGCTCTCTGCTCTGCAGGGAACCTACTTCTCCCTCTCCCTCTGACTGCCACTTTCTGCCACTTGTGCTGTCAAATAAAAAAAATCTTTTTAAAAAAAATTCAGGGTGCGCTTGGGTGGCTCAGTAGGTTAAGCATCTGCCTTTGGCTTAGGTCATGATCCCAGCATCCTGGGATTGAGCCCTGAGTCTGGGCTTCTTGCTTGGTGGGGAGATGGCTTCTTCCGCTCCCTCAAATAAATAAACAAAATCAGCTTCCTAAAGCTCTCTGACCCAAAGCAAATCTTGTAGGTAGCAGAGACCACAATCTGAGCATCTAGAGTCCTTGACAACATTCAATTCTAACAAAGAAGTCTGACTTGTCTTCCCGTCTTCTAACTTCCGGCAACCCCTCTGCAGTTCCCTGGAAAATGAGAGGCACAGCCATGGCCACAGTGGGTTCCAGCTTGAAATAATGTTCTCAGATCTTTAACCACCCAGCCTTCCCTTCAAGCTGCTCTAGTCAGCTCCAGGTTTGTGCCACATCGAAGCCAACATTTCCCATGTGGCTCTGCTTTCCTATGGGGAAGTGAGGTTCCATCTCCAAAGGGATTCAGAGGTTTCAGATATATCTCGTCTAAATCACCTTTATTTCTTCTTTCTTTACTGCTTTTGGGACTTCTATTATTGATGCAGTGACAAACAGAAAAGGGTCACTAAGGGAAAAACCTAAAAATGAAACTGGGGGCACCTGGCTGGCTTAGTAGGTAGAGCACGTGACTCTTGATCTCAGGGTCAGGAGTTTGAGACCCATGTCAGGTGTAGAGCTTACTTAAAAAAAAAAAAAAAAAAAAAAAAGGGAAACTGATTTAAATATAATTTATGGCATCTAAATATTTCAGATTTAGAAACTGCCTCTAACAGGTCTTAACTGGCATCAGACACACCTGAGCTGTCGGAAGTCAGGGGACACCTGACAGGACAGGACTGTGTGACAAGGCCCCTAGGAGAGAACTAGGACCAGATGTGTGTGAGGGCATGTAAAAAAATGGGCACAGTCTCCAGCATCTTTGCCTTTTAATATAAGATTTGTTTTCATCATTTCTGAGTGTAACACATTTCTTCTAAAAATAGAGCTCTTTGCTTGTTCTGAAACTTAACTTCCACTTGGAGGTGACAGGGCATAAGGCTGACTGTAGTTGTGGGGTGATGCTGCCAGTGGTTCCTGGTCACAGACTCTTCACGGGACTCTGGATGGATGCTCACAGCGAGGAGGAGTCCATTTCAAATTCGTGATACTGAAGAAACACGACACAGTTCCGAGCTCCCATCTATGCCTGGAGTGGACCCACCCGAGCACGGCTCCCACGGGGCCAGGTGGCAGCGGCCCTTCCCCCAGGAGGTGCGGACAGAGGAATCCCGCACACATCCACCAGAAGACAGCAGGGTCCCCTTTGAGCACACTGGTTAAGAATGTTAAGTGCACAAACACACAAGACATAGGGACGCAGGGCTGAGGATGATACACTCTTGCCCGGGGCCAATGCAGACCTGGATTTAATATCATGGAACTTGCTAGGGTTTTCTCACAATACAGATGAAGAGTGAGAATCTCCCCTTGCCCCCAAGAAGAGCCTGGTTAGCTACGGAATCCAAAGATGCCCTTGATGTATCCAGTGAGGCCACTCTTGGTCTTCTGCTCCAACTTGTCCTCGAGGGGTGGGAAAGCCACATGGTTGAGGGCCAGGTCAAAGAACAAAGGCTTGCAGGGGATAGGCTGGAATCCTGGCGGGAAGTGCACAAGGTTGGCTTGCTTGGTGACGAGAGAAGGGTCCAAGCAGAATGTCTCAAACCGTTCGACCAGAGGCTGGGAGTCAAATCAAAGGGAGGAACCCAAGAGTTAATCACAGATCACCGATGGAACATTCACTACATGCTGAGTACCCAGTTCAGAGCCTACATGCTAGCTCACTTTGATCCCCACAAATCTGCTACGAGGGTGCCTTCACGTCCCCAGCTCATAGCTGAGAGTCACTAAACCTGGAGAGGTTGAGAGAGGCATGGGCCAGGACTAGGGCACAGGTACCCGGGGGGGGGGGGGGGGGTGGTCCCATGCAGAGTTCCTAGCCAGCTGCTCTGTACAGCACGAGTTCCTATGCTCCTTATCTGGGACCATCTAGCTGATACTAAGAAACCTTATACAACCAGCTTTGAGGTTTTGGAGTAAAAGAAGAGAGGCAAGCAGGGTGTTTACTTAGAAATTAGTTTCTCCTTTCTATAACTGAGCATACATCTCCAGGGAGTTATGAATTCTCCTCTTTATTCCTCCAAAGTCCAGACATACCTTGTTGTCCTTGACTTGGGAAGAAGTCTCCGGTTGGTGGGAGTCACTTGCATCTGAAAGTTGCATAGGGATTGGGTAAGAACAGGGACTTAACATGTTACAGTCACAAATGACACCTGTCACACCTATGGGATCTAAATCCCAAGAGCAAAAGCAGCCAACACGTGAGGAGGTTAGCCCTTTCTTTCCTAGGTGAAAGTCTGCTAAGGAGCGCAAACAGATGATAAACCCCAGAAGCTATGCTGTCAGGCCAGTGGAGCCCTGATGGTTGTACAAAAAAACACCGTTAGGGAGAAGGGACCGCGTAACTGGTTCTCTAAGTTCTTCCACACAATTTGACGCCTTCATGTGGCAGAAATTATGACAAAAAACAAAACAAAACAAAACAAAAACACCTTTTGGATGAACCAAAACAGCAATGTAGGGGGCAGGAGAGAAGAGGGATAGCAGCAAAGGAAATTTGGGAACACAGTCAGCAAAAAACAGGCAAGTGGCTCACCCAGGATTGCTGCTGCCTGCAGAGAACACTTTTCTGACCTCACTTGAGTGATGAGCTCTTGCACATCGGGCAGGTCCTGTAACGATTCAGAAAACATGTACTCACGAGCCAGAGCCAGGTCAGATAAGTGTGCCAAGTTAACCTGACTGAGCTAAGTGATCCCACCAGCATCTTCACAGGATTTCAGACTTTATAAACGGTTTACCCTATTAATAAAAAACAAAAAACACTTGGGATGCCTGGCTGGCTTAGTTGGTAGAGCATGTGACTCTTAATCTCAGGGCCGGGAGGACAAGCCCCATGGTGGGTATGGAACCTACTTAAAAACAAAACAAAACAAAAAAGCACAAGCTTGTTTCAGAGGGGAAAGGGTATGCCATGGTTTAAAATAATAACGCCTGGAGACACTAGTGAGGATACCTCTATTGGAAATAAGTATATCACTTGCTACATGCACAATGGGCCAGGCACATTCTGAGCAGTTCACACAATTGCTAATTCCATTTTCGTAACAATCCTGAATTAACCTGTACTCCGCTTTACAGAGGAGGAGACTGAAGCATAGACGGGCCCTGTGGGAGGCTGCAATCTCTTACTTGGCAAAATCGAAAGATCTGAACCCCTCCCGTCTCTGGCCTTAGACTTAGGTCAGACGTGGATTTGTAAATGCCTCTTCCTCCCTCCTGGGACAACCATCCACACAGTCTGCCTTTACATCCTGGGGTCAAAGACACCCCATCATTACGCTGCCGCCATGCTGGTCACACACCCCCTCATCAACACCTTCCTATCTCCACCCTTCCTCGAGGACCTCCTATCTGCACGCCAAGTCTATGGCTCAACAAAACTGCAAGCTCTCTGAAGGCAGAAGCCCGACATGTATGTTACCCCAGAACCTGGTGCCATTCTGAGGTAACAGGCGAACACCCAGAGAGCAGAGGCTCCCGCACTGGCCTGACCAAGGTAATCCTAGCTTCCCTTTCTGAACGGTCTACATGGGACGCCTGGGTGGCTCACTGGTTGAGCATCTACCTTCGGCTCAGGGCATGATCCTGGCGTCCCAGGATTGAGCCCCACATTGGGCTCCCTGCAGGGACCTCTGCCTGTGTCTCTGCCTCTCTATCTCTCATGAATAAATAAAATAAAATCTTAAAAAAAAAAAAAACACAAAAAACAGTCTACGCTAATAAGTAATGTGCCTGGATTCCTTGGACTGGCTGGTGCTTCGATCCTTACATATCACAGCAGTCTGCGGCTTAAAAAGCCAGCTGTCCAATTCAACAAGCAGTAGAATGAACCACACCACCAGGTACTTTCGATCAGTAGGCAAGCTTTAACGTATACCCAAATCTCCTGGGGGGATTGCTAAATCCAGATTTTGACTCAGTGGGCCTGGAGTAGGGCCTGGGAGCCTGTATTTCTCACAAGTTCTCAAACGCTGCTGCTGGTGCAGGCAAACTTTGTGGGGAAAGGCTTCATCAGTGATTCTTGGCGTGGCTGCCTATCACAGTCACTGAGGGGCTTTACAAGATCCCAGTGCATACCCCTGACACCACTGGGATTGGAAGGAACCAGGACCTCTGGGGGTGGGACTCAGATAGTCATCTTTTAAAACTCTTTCCAGGTGACTAGACCATGTAGCTGAGTCTGAGAGCAGTATTTCAGGTTTATTTTAACCACAGGAATGGCTTTCCTTCTTAGTACCCGAGTCCATCTCAGGCCTGGAGCACAGCTCCCGGGCACTCAGGGCTGCACCACACCCTTGGCTGGCGGGCAGAATTGGCCCTGAGGAGGCCTCACCACACAAGCTTCTTGGGCTTGGGGACAAAGACCAGCAGCACACCTTTAAGCTGTTCCTGAAGGCCCCAGCATCCGAATTTACTTCGTTTGCATATTTCAGGACTCGGTCATACAGGACGAGGGCTTCGCTCCACTTCTTCACCAACACATAGGACTGAGCAATGAAAAAACACCTGGCAGAGAAGGGAAAGAACCAGAGAATTCTAGAGCAACAATTACCTGAGACCAAGGCTTTCCTTCAAATTTAGATTTGGAAACAGGTTTCTCAACCTCAGGATCACCGCATGCAAGACCCTGACGTTCTCCATGCCCAGGCTCACCAGGCCACCCTCTCTCTTCCCTATGCCCACAGCTGACTGTGCAGGTCTTACACAGTCCAAGACCCACTGTCTTCTAGTTACTGACTCTCCTGCTCCCAAAAGATGTGGCTGAAGGTGGGACAAGCACAGAGAAGGAACGCTGCCCCGCCCAAAGAGAAATCCCACCCACTGCCCACACATCCAGCCTGCTCACTCAGCTCTGCTCATCTCTTTTTCAAAAACCAAACCCAGAATCTTCTTAATGGAAATTACTCCACTGGGGTCAAAAAAGCCTGAGGGCTGTTGGTCCCTGACGGAAGGGTCCACATGGGCCAGGAGGGAGGCTAACAAGAGTGCAAATGGGGCATACTGGAGTCAGAGAGTGCTGGGGTGTGAGGGCCAGATGGGGGCACGGCAATTACACACACCTATCTTGCTCCACACAGACTACCTCCAAGTTACAAATAACATGATTCATTAAAAACAAAACAAAACAAAACAAAACAAATAAAATGGAGGCTTAGCTTTCGCCTAATTCAGTTCACGTTCCACTTTGGTTTTGTTAACTAACGCCTTGCCTTTTACACTTGTCCCTTTCCCACAGGGAGGAAGGAGGGAAGAGGAGGGAGAAGACCGTTAACATGTGCTCCCCCCTTCCCCGCCCTATCCAAAGAGCAAACGAGGTAGACTAAAAACTCCCTGCCACCACCTTTAGCAAAAGCTTCCTTTGAACATGCTGGGTTGACTGTTCAAGGTAACCACACAGCCAACCCCCAATCTTCTGGAGTCTGGCCCATGCTCCCAGGGCGTACAGAGCCAGTGGGCAGCACAGGAGAGCCCCATCCACCGCATAGGACCTTACCTGTAAGCCTTAAACACCAGAGTCTTGAGGCCTATCTCTTTCTGGAAGGCTCTGTCCTCCTCTAACCCAGGAAGCTGGAGCAACTCCACCAGATTCTGCATGAGAGATACAAGAAAACTCAGGAAGAGCAGGCCTCACATTGGGTCTTTGACAAGAGACCTTATAAAAACACACACAGGCAAAAAGAGAGCCCAGGTCAGAAGTAATGGAAAACTCCAGAGGAGTGGCTTGGCAGCAAATCCACCTAGTGTCACTGCCACCCACTCTCTGCCACCAAAAGCCTGTTTGTCCTTCATGACTCTGCTCACACTTTACCTCCCCCTCCCTCCAAGACTTCTCAGACCAAGTCAGCTATAGGGGATCTCTTGGCTCTGAGCTTTCATTTCAGAGTGGCCCTCTGTGTGGCATCTCCCACAGATGCCTGGATGGGGTGCATGTGTCTCTCAACCTTACTCACTGACCAACTCCCAGCAGCCAAGACAGTGTGGCCTCAGGTCTCAGGAAGTCCCAGGCATGTGGGAGAGGATCTTGCACAGGCGAAGTGCTCAGTGAATACCTGAGGGTTTGCTGGACTCTATACATCAACACATTGAGCTGTGGGGCTCATGCACTGCTGAGCGAGAGCAAGGCCTTCCTTCCTGAGACACTAACAGCTGCTGCTAGTCACAGCCCCTTCACTATGCAAAGCTAAGTCATTCTGGCTTCCCCAGTCCTTGAGGGTCACCTGTAGAATGATGTCATAGAGCCGGATGAGGTCCTGGGGCCGTGGCGAGCGCTTGCTCTCATCTTCTGGCTGCTGCTGTAGTGCTTTCTGCAGCCCCTTAGCCATGTTCTCGTTCCGCCTGATGGCCGTTGACAGCTTGATATAAGTCAGGTAGCTGGAATGTACCACACGTCAGCTCAGGTTATACTCAGGGAAGCTGGCGTTCTGAGAAGAGCACTGGACCACAAGTTGGGACTGACCTAGGGGAAGGGCGTGGGGGCGAGGGCGTGTCACACAGCAGGGCCATTTGACCTGGGTCTTAAGCTCAAGGGGCCCTCAATTCTGGCTGCTATTCGGTGGCAAATCTGCAAGGAACTGCTATGAGATCTTATGATGAAATTTGGTTTTAGCTAGAATTATATCCCTGTTCCTGTCTTAAAGAGCCACAAAGCTACTGACTTTGGAGGTCAATGTTAGTCCTTGAGATGATCCATGGATGGCAAGCCTGTTCCTGGAATAAGGATTTGTTAACTGCCTGGCCCACACTACAAGGATACTGAGCTTGCAGAACAGCTGCTCCTACTCATCCAATGACCTTCTCTTCTCAGAAAATACTTAGGGACAGTCTTGTACTGAACACCTGTATGTACCACAGATGATGCCTGCTAATTTTAACTGTACCACCTGGAAAATCTCTTATAATACTTAAAGATAAAAATACAGTAACAACTGAAAAGTCTGTTTAAAAAGCATTTTGGGAGTCAAGTGTTTAGGGTTCTAGATCTCCATCCTACTCTGGTAGAAGACTGGAGACATCCTTAGGGGAAGATACAGCCTGGAGTTGAAGTCAGGGCTCCACCATAAACACTGGGGATGAAGAGACTGTCAAGTCCCAGGTGTTGGCCCTCTAGCCTTCTCCTACTCGGCTTCTAGAACAGGAGCTGCCGGTACGTTCTGGGGCTCTGACCCACCCAAGGAAAGGCCCTCCAAGATTTTGGAGTCAGGGTCTTGGGTAGAACACCTCTAATGAAGCCACAGCTATGAGCCCTGCACACAAATGCGGAGTTCCCACTACACAAGCCATGTTCTTTAACCGGAGTAGATGTCAATGAATCACCAGCTAAGAAAAACATCTAATAAGACAGAACAGCTCAAAACCAAGGGGAGGAGAAAACAACTTGGAAGAATCAGACTTTGCAGGAAGAAGAAAATTTCAGAAAACCATTATTAATAATCCCCGAGAGGGAAGACTTTCTGGTCATAGCTTAGAATGAGAAACTTTTTTTTTTCTTTTAAATCAATATTCAGGGGCACCTGGGTGGCTCAGCTGGTTAAGTGTCTGCTTTTGGCTCAGGCCATGATCTCAGGATCCTGGGATCCAGCCCCAAGTCAGGCTTCCTGCTCAGCACTCTCTCAAAACAAAAACAAAAACAAAAACAAAAACAAAAACAAAAAAACCTTAATAAAAAAATCAATATTCAAAGAACACACACAAGCCCTTAGAAACTAAAATGGTACACAAAATGAGAAGGCCTGTAAGGAAGTCATCTGGGAGATCAGAAGAGTCAGGGTGGAGAGTGGGAACAGAGGAGGAGTGAGGGCTATCTTGAGAAGTGGTACAAAATACCTAAATCCAAAAATCAGGAAGTAGCAACACAAACGTCATTTGGAGACATAGAGGTAAATGCCAAGAAAATTTGTTTAAAGAATTAAAAGTGGCTACTTCTGAGAAATGGGAAAGAAAGGTCAGGAGATGGATTTTCCTAAAGCTTTTCAGAAAAAAGAGACTCTCCAAGTATTATTCAGAGTGGTGGAGAAATTTAGATACCTCTTTACAAAGTTTTATTAAAATACCAGAGCTACCTGATTCCTACTGTCAATTTATCCAAAAGCTGAACTCTAGTTCCTTTTTTCTTTTTAAAGATTATTTATTTGACAGAGAGCTCATGTGCAAGAGCAGGAGGAGGGGCAGAGAGAGAAGCAGGTTCCCCACTGAACAGAGAGCCCTGACGCAAGGTTTGATCCCAGGACCCTGAGATCATGATTCAAGCCCAAGGCAGATGCCTAACTGACTGAGCCACCCAGGCACCTCTGGGCTCCAGTTCCTAACTGAAATCCAGGATTCTGACAGCTGCTAGATGTGAAGGTGGGAGGAAAGATGCAAGGGCATGGGTGCATCACAATTTGAAGGTTTTCTGAGCCCTATGAAGCTCTCAGGGTCTTTTCAAGGTTAGGAAGTTGGACCTACCCCTGACTGATTCTCTGTGGCTGTTTACTACAAACACAACCCTTAACATCCTGGGCCTCGGCTTTTTCACAGGATGCTTAATAGAGGACATCAAACAGTCCTTCTTGCTCAATACCCCTTGGAGTCATCTGGCATTGAATTTGACATTCATATAATATTGAATTCCCTAAAACAGAATAAGGTACAGAGTGGAGAGGTGTCTGCATAGTTTTGTTTTTACAAAAAAAGGAGGGGTTAAGGGAATGGCTGAAAACAGTGCCAGGTTCACTAAAAAGTTACAAGTAGTAACTAAGCAATGAAGACTTTAAGGTTACATGGAACATGGGGCACAGAATCTGATGAGAAGTGCAGTTTTCCCAAGTCATTTTACTCCTCTCCACAAAGTTCCAAAAATGCTACTCTTCTGGATGAACAGAATAATCCAACCTTTAAAACAAAATTAAACTTGACAAGGTGATTTAAAATGTATATAAAAGAGTAAAGGAAAGAGAAATCTAGCTATGTCTGAGGGAAAACCTGGTGGAGGATGTGCTCCACCAGACATCAAGACTTACTACCAAATCACAGACATTCACTGTCCTGGGCAAGTACAGAAAATAAATGAGCAGAGCAGAAGAGTGTCCAGAAAAGAACATGTGAGGAGAAAATGGGATGCATGCCTGATGGAACTAGCACTGTGGGTGAGTGGGAAAAGGATGGTGTTGTCAGTAAATTGTACTGGAACAATCCATCCTCGTGCAAAAATGTGAAGATCTTACACCGCACTCAAAAACGAAGTCCAAATAGAACAAACCTGAACTGAAATTGAACTTAAATGTAAAAGGGATGACAATATATTCAGAACATAGAGGAGCATAACGTAGGAGCCCAGCACCAGGAGGATAGTGGTTACCTCCAGAAGAGAGAGAAATAACCAGGGTGGGGCCACAGGGACTTCAAAGTTACCGGCTGTATTCTCATTCTTAATGTATAAAATTTAAAATTATTCGTGTAATAGAATAATATACAAATGCAACATACATACTCTTTATTTGCAACATATACACTCTTGTATGATAAAACAGGCATATATACATATTATTTGCTATATAATGAATCAGAAATTAAAACATATCTGAACACTATATATATTCTTTCATTCCAATGATACATTCTACAACAGTGTTAAAAAGTAAAAAAAAATTATAGCCCTTACCTGTGCAGGTATTGAAGGTTAGATACCTTCCCGGACTCCCCGTCAAGGGTGTAATCTCTCTGTTTCTGCAGAAATCAATAAAGGTAAAGATAAGACAGCTGACCCTGTCCTTGGCTCTGACTGCCTCATTCTATGGTGTGGTCCCCAAAGTGCCCTGGACATGGGCATAGGCTCTAGTAAATTAAGGCTCTTGATATATCAAAGACCTCCTGGGCATATTCTAGAACAGCAAGGCCACTCGGTTGTCACGAGCATCTAAAAACTGGACTTAAGTAAGAGGTCCGAGTAATGGCTAGCCAAGCTTCCTACCCACTGCTCCCAGTCTCCAGACCTAAAGCATGAACAGCAGACAGTCCATGGCCCATGGCTCCATTTTAGGGTTTGTGCCTTAGACCCACATCCTGAGATCCAACCCCTTAGGCTGTCAGCTCAGCCTTTTGCAGTTGGCTGAATAATGGCTCCTAAAGATATGTCCTAATTCCAGGACTTATGAAGGTGTTACCTCACATGGTAAGAGATGTGATGAAGGATCTCTTAATTAGCCTGGATTATCCAGGTAGGCCCAGTGTAATTACAGGTTCCTTCTAGGAGGGAGGCAGGAGGGCCAGTGACAGAGAGAAGGTCCTGGGATAGAAGCAGAGGTCAGAGAGGAGTGAAGGTGCTGAGCTGCTGGCTCTGAACATGGAGGAAGGGGACACAAGGCAAGAAGTGTAGACGGTCTCTAGAAGTTGGATATTGCATTCCCTGGCATGCTGGAAATGGCTTTCTCCCTTAGAACTTCCAAAGGAGGGGCACCTGGAGGTGTTCAGTTAAGCATTCGACTCTTGATTTTGGCTCAGGTCATGATCTTAGGGTTGTGGGATCCAGCCCCCCATGGGCTCCACAATTAGCATGGAGTCTGCTTGAGATTCTTTCCCTCTACCTCAACCCCTCCCCCTGCTCAAAGGCTCTTTCTCCCCCTCTAAAATAAATAAAATTAAAACAAAATTTTTTTAAAAGAGAACTTCTACAGGGGCACAGCTCTATGTACTTTTAGATTAACAACCACCCAAAGCTGTAAGAAAATAAATTTGTGGTAATGTTATAGTAGCCACAGGAGAAACTAAGACACCTTGGTATCACCATCTTCATTACACTCTGAGAGGTGTCCCTACAACTGCTATGAGTTCATGGTGAATGATGGAGGGCAGGGCTCTTGTTAAGTGGATGAAGGGAAGTATAGTATATAAGGACAACTTAATGAGAAAAGGAAATGGGACTAAAGCTTAATACTTACGAATGTTTTATACTCAAGGTACCATGGGCAGATGCTAACTACATAGCTGCTTTTTATATGCTTATAATCTTGAAAAAAGCATAAAAAATATAAAATATTTAAAAAGGTAATTCTTGGTTAACTATCAAACAATTATAGCCACAAGTACCAAACATTTATTTATTATTTATTTGTTTGTTTGTTTGTTTATTTATTTATTTTTAGTACCAAATATTTAGAGTGTGGGGTGACACTGGGCTAGGATGGTGCAGGCAAGCTTCTCAGAGATGATGAGCTATGAGCTGGACACTGAACACCAGGTGAGGTTTGGACAGGTGAGGAGGGAGAAGATGGACAAGCCAGGTGTGAGGAGGGAAAGGAGCACAGAAGGAGGGCACCAGAGTGGGAAAGGCATATTAACCAGATGGTGAGTATAGCAGCTTGAGGCAGAGGACCCAGAAGGGAAGAACAAAATATCTGGAAATAGACACCAGCTCACAGAGTTGGAATTGCATTTGCTGGACCAAGGAGCTCTCAAGCAGGGTGCACATGACCTGAAGAGTGTGATACAGGAACAACATTAGAACTTCTGTTTATCGGGATGCCTGGGTGGCTCAGCAGTTGGGTGCCTGCCTTTGGCCCAGGGTGTGGTCCTGGAGTCTTGGGATCAAGTCCCACATCAAGCTCCCTGCATGGAGCCTGTCTCTCTCTGCCTCTCATGAGTAAATAAATAAAATCTTAAAAAAAAAAAAAAAAAAAAGGAACTTCTATTTATCTTATTTCTACTGAATAATTAAGTATACAATTTACAAATAAATGTATAAGAAGTACATGATCAATTTTACTTATGGGGTGATCATGAAAAGTTTGGAGCCCACTCTCTAGACCTGGGAGATGGGGTCCAGAAAGATCCCACTTTTGCTGCTGGAAGGAAAGACCTGGAGAACTGGACCCAGACCAAGATGGGAGAAGCCATCAGATCACTGTGGCAATCTAGGAATAGGACAACAAAAGGCTAATCAGAGGGATGCCTGGGTGGCTCAGTGGTTTAGCACCTGCCTTCAGCCCAGGGTGTGATCCTGGGGACCCAGGATCGAGTCCCACATCGGGATCCCTGCATGAAGCCTGCTTCTCCCTCTGTGTCTCTGCCTCTCTCTCCCTATGTCTCTCATGAATAAGTAAATCTTTTTTTTTTTTTAATTTTTTTTTTAAGATTTTATTTATTTATTCATGATAGTCACACAGAGAGAGACAGAGAGGCAGAGACACAGGCAGAGGGAGAAGCAGGCTCCATGCACCGGGAGCCCGATGTGGGATTCGATCCCAGGTCTCCAGGATCGTGCCCTGGGCCAAAGGCAGGCGCCAAACCGCTGCGCCACCCAGGGATCCCGAATAAGTAAATCTTTAAAAAAAAAAAAAAAAAAAAAAAAAGGCTAATCAGAAACAGGGCAGAGGCGGGAGATGGAAAAGTGGACAATGAAGCCAAAGGGAGAATTAGTAGGGTTTCTGTTGACAGGGAAGAGAGAGAAAAAGACAGTCCTGAGGTTTTCAGCCTGGATGACCAAATGAATTATACTGACATTAGGAAAAGGAAGCACTGGAAACGTCCACCTGGAGCCATGAGTTTGAGACCAAAGGCTTAGCAGGTAAAAAATGAACCCATTAGAAGAACAGGATGGAGAGAAAATTTCTCAACCTAATGGAGTTCAGAGGCTTCTGTCGTTTGTCAGCCCATCACTAGATCTAAAAATACCATGGCTAAGAGTCTGTGCACTCAGACCACTGCCCCCCTCCCCCTTGACCATCCTCCACCCCAAGAATGAGACACACAAACTGAGAAGGACCTAAGCCCAGAGCAAGAGTCGGTGGCCCAGCTGACAGTCCTACCTGATCTGGCTTGAGCTCTTCCCGAACAGCCTGGATGGCGTCCCGACACTCACTGAGCATTGATTCAAACAGACGCTCCTTGGTTTCTTCACTTTCAGCCTAAACAAAGGCAGAATGCAGCACAAAATTTTCCTCTGAGTAAGCCAAAGTATTCTAATGGGAGGAGGGCATAGTGCCTTGATTCTCCCCATTATACACACACACACAAACACACACACATATCCAGCAGAAACACCCCAAATCACAGATTGTTTCAATTGTCAATAGTCTCCACCAGGTTAAGATTTTTCTTATAGTCTTATCCATTGTTCATATGGAAATGGAATTTTATATATACACATGTATGTGTAACTATAAAGTGAACGTACTGAAAAAGAATCCATACAACTGGGACGCCTGGGTAGCTCAATGGTTGAGCATCTGCCTTTGGCTCAGGGCGTGATCCCAGAGTCCTGGGACTGAGTCCCGCATCAGGCTCTCTGCATACAGCCTGCTTCTCTTCCCTCTTCCCGTGTCTCTGCCTCTCTCTCCGTGTCTCTCATGAAAAAATAAATAAAATCTTAAAAAAAAAAAAAATCTGGGGATCCCTGGGTGGCTCAGCCGTTTAGCGCCTGCCTTTGGCCCAGGGTATGATCCTGGAGTCCCGGGATCAAGTCCCTCATCGGGCTTCCTGCATGGAGCCTGCTTCTCCCTCTGCCTCTCTCTCTCTCTCTCTCTCTATCGTGAATTTAAAAAAATAAATAAATCTGTACAATTGATCCGAAACTGTCAAACAACAGATGCTTTAAATTTTTTTCTATCATCGAACTTTCTACCACTTTCCTCCACCATCTCACCTCTGTTCAGGACCTGCACCTGACATCCCTGAACTCTGGCAAATGAGAACAAATGGTCTTTAAGCTCTACTGTGTGCCAGCAGAGTTACTCTTACAAATGTAACCCCAAAGACTTACAGATACTGTCCAAGCAAGTGAGTAATGTTACTAACCAGTATCAAGTCAAAAATATATTTCCTCTAAGTATCATACGAAGCTCCCTGCACCACAGAAATTCTGCACCTAGATATTCCCCGTGGTTATGCTGAGAGATTGACAAGCACTCCATGACAGTCTTTGTACAAATTTAAGGGCGTCGCCAGCTGGGATAAGGGAAAAGTGACTCATTAACTGAGTGCCTGCCGAACCACATTACCATTCTAAAGAATCTGACTGAGCAGGTAGGAGTGGATGAGAGGCAGAAAGGAGATGAACTTGTGTCGCCACCAGACTCACTGTGACATTTTTTTTTTAATTTTTTTTTTTATTTTTTTTTATTTATGATAGTCACAGAGAGAGAGAGAGAGGCAGAGACACAGGCGGAGGGAGAAGCAGGCTCCATGCACCGGGAGCCTGATGTGGGATTCGATCCCGGGTCTCCAGGATCGCGCCCTGGGCCAAAGGCAGGCGCCAAACCGCTGCGCCACCCAGGGATCCCTCACTGTGACATTAAAAGATCAACACTCCATTATTATATTTGACTTTCCACAGAAACATCCAATCTGATCCCTTGACATTCAACTGACCTCGAAGATAGCCCAAAAGAATACACATTACCACCCACTCCTTTAAGTCGTTGGTAGGGGCTTTTTTTGGGGGGGGGGGGAGGGCACCGGGGGGGGGGGGAGGGGGAAGGGGGGGAGGGGCGGCGCGCGCCCCGCCTGCCAGGGGGAGCTTCGCAGCCGGCCGTGGCCCCCCGCCCTTGGTAGGGGCTTAAAGAAAAACCTTTTCTTCTCTTAAGAACTCTTATGTTATTCCTAGTTTCCAATGTTGGGGGAAAAAAAAACACTTCCTTGTAAATTACTCAATATAAATCAAACATACTTTTCTATTTGTATTGACTTTCCTGGTGCTCACTAACTTAGGAAAAAATCAGTGGCACAGTCATTCTTTAAATTTCTAAATTTTTATTTTTTATTTTTTATGATAGTCACACAGAGAGAGAGAGAGAGAGAGAGAGAGAGAGGCAGAGACACAGGCAGAGGGAGAAGCAGGCTCCATGCAGGGAGCCCGACGTGGGACTCCAGGATCGCGCCCTGGGCCAAAGGCAGGTGCCAAACCGCTGCACCACCCAGGGATCCCAATTCTTTAAACTTCTAAAGGCAAACATAGCCACTATTAATTTACTGAAACCACAGCACTGTCCAACAGAACTTTCTGTGATGGGGCACTTGGCTGGCACAATCCAGGGAAACATGTGACTCTTGATCTCCAGGTTGTGAGTCTGGGCCCACGTTCATTGGGTATAGGCATTATATAAAAATAAAATCTTTATTGAGGCGCCATTGGGTGGCTCAGTTGGTTAAGCATCTTAACTTAAGCTCAGCTCATGATCCCAGGGTCCTGGGATGGAGCCCTGCATTGGGCTCCCTGCACAGCAGCAAACCTACTTCTCCCTCTTTTGCCCCCCGTTTTTGTTTGTGCTCACTTTTGCTCTGTCAAATAAAACCTTTTTAAAAAGAATAAAATCTTTATTTAAAAAAAGAACATTCTGTAATGGATGGAAATGCTCTCTAGCTGCACTGTCTAGTACAGCAGTCATCAGCCACAGTTGGCTACTGAGCACTTGAAATTTTCATTAATTCAAGCATAAACAGCCACAGATGTTCAAGCGCAGAGAAACACTTCACATAAAACACTATTAAGCAGCACCTCAAGTTAGCAAGACTGTAATAACTTAGTCAAACTTGATGGCCAAATTTTTTGAAGTACAAATCCTGTGGACTGGGGGAGCCATGTAACAGTTAACAACTGAATAGGACCTGTGAATAGACTTGGCAGCAGGTGCATACACACACTGGAGACACACTGAGCCCGTGAATCAATTTTGATGCCATGCAATCCGGCAGATATGCCACCAACACCATTTTAAGAAGGGTGGGGCTCAGGGCACCTGGGTGGCTCAGTGGTTGAGCATCTGCCTTCAGCTCAGGCCACAATCCTGTGGTCCTGGGATGGAGTCCTGCATCCAGTTCCCCACAGGGAGCCTCCTTCTCCCTCTGTCATAACCTGTCTTTCTGTGTGTCTCATGAATAAAAAAATAAAATCTTAAAAAAAAAAAAGGGGGTGTGGGTCAATGTTTGGGGCAATGGGTATATAAAGTAAAAGAAGAGTAAACTTTATTTCGCCAGCTACACAGGTTCTGCTTTCCTGTAAAGAGAGTGTAGCTCAAAAATAAATAAATAAATAAATAAATAAATAAATAAATAAATAAATAAATAAATCAAAAATGCTAAACCTCTTTACTGCCATGTATTGCTCTCATTCCCTCAGAACAAGGGCATCTTGGCAGCAAGGTACTGAACATAAGTAAACTTTCCCAAGTTTACTTGTTTCCCAAGTAACAAAAGTCTAAGTTATACTGGGCATTTTATAGAAGACTTAAATCACACTGCAGGAAAAAGCCCATCAGAAGGGCAGGGCTTCAGTCACTTGTATTTTCTGCCACCCACACTGCACTGTGACTCAGAGATCACTAATCTGTAGCAGAGCTTCTCAGGAGTCTCTCTGGGCTGGGCAAAATGTCTCCAAACAGAAAGCCAAAAATGTACTTTGCTACTTTCACTCGTATTTATATACATATTTTGGAGGCTAAAATCACCCTGAAAAGACAACAGAACAAGAAATACCTCTCTATATGCAGAGGCAGGATTCCTCAGCATCTACATGCAGACCTCCCAAGTCAGCCATGGAACGAACAAGAATGTGCTCCTAAACTCAAGTAGCAAAACTCTCTGCATAAGAATTTGTGGTCGGCTTGCACCTTTTCCCAGGTGTGCCTAGGAGGCAGAAATCTTAAGCCCAGAAGTAATGTATTACTTGGATCTAAAAAAAAAAAAATTCTAGATCAACTTTTATAAAACTTGGAACACTCCAGGATGTGTTTTGACAGCTTCAAGATCTGTCTCAAGGACATGTACATGTACAGAGGAAAACCAGCTGTTGTGTCCTGAGGTAGAGACCCCCTGCTATTCAAAAGTTTCCAGATTGTTTTCACTTATCTACAAAAATTGCTGGAAGGTGGTGGTATGGCTAAGAGACAGACAAGGCGAGTCTGACCACATTCTCTACCACACTGGTAGGAGAACCAAAGGAATGGGAACTAAGCCTTCCTTCCTAGGGCGACTAAGGTCCAGTAAACAATACATGGAAATCTGGTAAAGGAGAATGCAAACGTCAGGAACAGCGATGTTTTTTGTTTAAAAGAGGACAAATGGGGATCCCTGGGTGGCGCAGCGGTTTAGCGCCTGCCTTTGGCCCAGGGCGCCATCCTGGAGACCTGGGATCGAATCCCACATCCGGCTCCCAGTGCATGGAGCCTGCTTCTCCCTCTGCCTATGTCTCTGCCTCTCTCTCTCTCTCTCTCTCTCTCTGCGTGACTATCATAAATAAGTAAAAAATTTAAAAAAAAAAGAGAGAGGACAAATGGTCTCCCTTTCACTCACACATTAAAATATTAACCATAACCCAAGGATAATACTCATCAAACCTGCCACCTTTTCCAAAAGAGTGGCCTGACAACATCCTCACAATGCAACCACGAGTGACAAGTCAGGTAGAATCAAGTATTAATAAAGCAAAACAGGGCAGCCCGGGTGGCTCAGTGGTTTAGCCCACCACCTTCAGCTCAGGGAGTGATCCTGGAGACCCGGGATCAAGTCCCACATCGGGCTCCCTGCATGGAGCCTGCTTCTCCCTCTGCCTGTGTCTCTGCCTCTCTCTCTCTGTGTCTCTCATGAATAAATAAATAAAATCTTAAAAAAAAAAAAAAAAAAAGCAAAACAGAAACAAATTATAAAGGCAAATTATTTAGCACATGAAGACATAAAGCCTGGCTCAGGAGACCAAGAATTCTGCAACTGGGATTTGGCAGCGGATTAATTCTCTGCTCCAGTCTTTTCGGTCTGACACTTATCTCTCTGAATTATTTCTTCCTTCCATGCTTTTCAGTAAACTGCTGTTCTAGTATTTAAATGTCATAAAACCTCTACAAACAGGCATAAACTAGGTCTACCAAATTCTTGCATCCTAGTTCCCAGAGGGGGGCAATACCCACACCAGCTTGGTTAATATGAAGGGGTACCTGGCTGGCTTATTCGGTGGAGTGTGTGACTCTTGATCTCGTTGTGGGTTCAAGCCCCATGTTGGGTGTAGAGATTACTTAAAAATAAAATCTTTAGGGGCGCCAAGGTGGCTCAGTGTCTGCCTTTGGCTCAGGGTGTGATCCTGGGGTCCCGGGATCGAGTCACACACTGGGCTCCTTGCATGGAGCCTGCTTCTCCCTGTGCCTGTGTCTCTGCCTCTGTGTCTCTCATGAATAAATAAATAAAATCTTAAAAAACAAACAAACAAACAAACAAACCCAAAACTAAGTAATCTCAGGGTCTTGGGTTCAGAGCCCCATGTCAGGCTCCCTGCTAGTGGGGAGTCTGATTCTCCCTCTGCCCCTCCCCAAAGTCATGCTCTCTCCACCCCCTCAAGTAAGTAAATTAAAATCTTTAAAAACAAATAAAATATTTAAGAAGAAAAAAAAGAAACACTGAAATTAAGAACCCTGCATCTCTAAGGCATAGCTCTTGGTTCCCAGGGCAGTTACCAACACCACACAATCAGAACAGGCAAGATGGTGAAGACTTGTGTGATATCCAGCCAAATAATCTGGCAGTGGCACCAAGGGGCACATGGTTCTTCTTGGGATTAACCTCAAATGGCCAAGGGCATTTTCCCTAGTTAATAACCCATGGTTAACTTAATTCAACAGACATTTAATCAGCTATACTGCTAGACCCGACTTCTAAGGATTTAACTAAACTTTATTTCATACTACACTTGAATTATTTTACTTACCAACTAGATTTGATAACTGTGTGTATAGGACGTTAGGCACTGAACTGTTTCAAGGTTAAAACCTTACTGGAATTTCCTACGACTGACACACATTTTGTTTGATCTACATCTTTTATATCTACCACGTTATTTAAAAATCTCATACTCAGAAGCAACCTGAATGCACTGTAAGATCCTTAACAACCAGAGATAACTCTATTCACTGCAATCAACACATTAACTAGGTACTTCACAGGCGTTAACACTGAAATGATAAGGAATATTATATACTTTATGTCAGTAAATTCAACATGTACGTGACATTCCTAAGACAATTCATCCAAAAAACACAAGATGAAACAAAATCTGAGTAGCTCTTTATCTCATAAAGGAATTACCTTTGTTTAAAACAAGCAAAAACAAAATTTAAAAACTTTCCCATAAACATCAAATCATTATGCTGTACACCTGAACTAAGTTTCTGACAATTGTATCCCACCCACCCCTCCTCCACAAAAACCCTTCCTACAAAGAAAACTCCAGGCTCAGTAGTTTCACTGGTGAATTATAACACACATTTGAGAAAGAAAAATACTGTTATTACCTAAACTCTTTTTAGAAACAAGGAAGGAAAATCTCCAAACTTGTTTTATGAGGTGTGTATAACCCTGATACCAAACCCTGAAAAAAGGCATTATAAGAAACTTATAAGCCATGAAAATAGATGCAAAATTCTCAAATATTAGCAAGTGAAATCCAGCTATATATAAAAAGTACAACAATATACCATAACTAAGTGGGGTTATCTCAGGTATACAAATTTAACACAAAGTTAATCAATGTAATTCACCATGTGAGCCTTCAAATACTCTTCCCTCTTCAGCCCTTACTCTCAAACTCAAAAATGTGAAACTGTCATCATATGGCTCCTTCTAAACCTCTGCTTTCTGACATCCTTCACACATGCCACACTGTATCCCATGGAACAGCAAGTACAAACCCATACACCATTCCCAGCGTACCTGACCAAAATTTTCACAGGCACAAGGCAAGCCTGATGTCAGGTTTCCTAATGCCCCTATCTGAGGCGTAGCTACCTTTAGCAGTAAATGCCTGCAGAAGCCGGGGCAAGAAACCTGGGCTACTGATCCTTACCTACCTTCAAAATAAAATCTTGGACCAGGTCTCCATGGAACTAAATAAAACATATCCAGTGTGAAGGACTCTTTTCCTCGTGTGCAGAAGTACTCGTATGTTTTTAAATGTAGTGACTTCAGCAATGTTAGTAAGACAGAAGGTAATGGGCTTAAGTGAATGCTGGAGATCTTCAGAAAATATTAAAACACAAAAATGTATCACCTTCATTACTAAGCCTTTATATTACTTCAAAGAACTACTTATTGAAGGATGGTTTTCTTGATAAGGACCTTAAGTACCATGATAAAACAAAGCATGTGAAGAAAAAACCCAAACTACCAAATACACCGAGATTCTTTTGCTCTCCTTCTATTTCACTTTTTTTGGGCAAGTACTTAATTAACAGAACTTTAAAATAAACATTTTCTGGGGCCTTTGGGTGGCTCAGTCGGTTAAGCATCTGCCTTTAGGTCAGGTCATGATCTGAGGGTCCTGGGATCAAGTCCCACATCCAAGAATCTGGCTCCCTGCTTAGTGGGGAACCGGCTTCTCCCCCTCCCTACTTCGGCACACTCTTTCTCAAATAAATAAAATCTAAAAAACAAAAACAAAAACAAAAACACATTTCTCCATTAAATCAAGACTGAAAATTCTTAGGGCACCTGGGTGGCTCAGTTGGCGAAGAGTCTGCCTTCAGCTCAGGTCATGATCTTGGAGTTCTGGGATCAGGCCCCACATCAGGCTCTCCACTCAGAACAAGTCAGCTTCATCCACTCCCTCTGCCCCTACCCACTGCTCATGCTCTCTCTCTCTCTCTAATCCTAAAAAAATTGAAGGAGCACCTGGGTGCCTTAGTCGGTTGGGTGTCTGCCTTTAGCTCAGGTCATGAATCTCAGGTCCTGGGACTGAGCCCCGCATCAGGCTCCGAGCTCAGCACACAGTCTGTTTCTCTCTCTCCCTCTGCCCCACCCTGCCTTGTTCATGCTAATAAAATGTTAAAAAAAAAAAAATTGAAAAGTCTTAATTTAAATAACTTTATTCAATCAGAAAAAAAGATCAAATATATGTTTTTAGAGGCACCTGGGTGACTCAGTTGGTTAAGCATTCGACTCTTGATTTTGGTTCAGGTCATAATCTCAGGCTCATGAGATCAGGCTCCATACTGGGCTCTAAGCTGGGTGTGGAGCCTGCTTAAGATGTCCCAGGTGGCTCAGTGGCTTAGCACCGCCTTCAGCCCAGGGCATGATCCTGGAGACCCGGGATCAAGTCCCACAACGGGATCCCTGCATGGAGCCTGCTTCTCCCTCTGCCTGTGTCTCTGCCTCTCTCTCTCTGTATCTCTCATGAATAAATAAATAAAATCTTAAAAAAAAAAAAAAAAAAAAAAAGATGTTCTCTCTCCCTCTGCCCCCACCACCCACACTTGTTTTCTCTCTCTCCCTAAAGTAAATAAATCTTTAATATATAAATATATATGATACAGTATAACATACATATGCGTTTCTAAGTCTATGCAGTATTTTCATTTTAGGTAATTTATTCTACAATAGTAATCAAAAATATGGAAAAATCCATCTATAAAATTTTCACTGTTCCATAATTTACATTTACTTAAAACCTGTATAGAATCCAAATGCCAATAGGTGTATTTTGATTAAACAGCATTTAAACAAGTACACTTGCTATTATCTGTATATATTAAAGATAGGTACTAAATAGAATATACTTGACAATATAAACACAAACACTAATGATGAGGTCAGAACACAGAACTAGCAGCAGCTGTACTGAGATGACTGACTCTGAGTACAGCTGACTCTTCAACAATGTGGGGGTTAGGGGCATAGACCCCTGGCACAGCCGAAGATCTGAGTATTAACATCTGACTCCCCAAAAACCTAACTACTAATAGCCTATTGACAGGAAGCCTCACCAATAACAAACAGTTGACGGATGCATACTTTGTGTGTCATGTCTATCATATATACTGTATTCTTTTCTCCCCCCTTTTTGCTTGCCAAAGCCTTTTAACTTTCTTTCATCTTTCCACAAATTCCTAATAAATAAAATAATTAAGATTTGTAGAACTATTCAAAGCATGATCCTGGGACCAACAACCATCATTTGGGAGCTTACAAGAAAAGCAATTTTTTTTTTTTTAAGATTTATTTATTCATGAAAGACACACACACACACACACACACACAGAGAGAGAGAGAGAGAGAGAGAGAGAGAGACATAGGCAAAGGGAGAAGCAGGCTCCATGCAGGAAGCCCAATGTGGGACTCGATCCTGGGACTCCAGGATCATGCCCTGGGCCAAAGGCAGGCGCTAAACTGCTGAGCCACCCAGGGATCCCCAAAAAGCAAATTCTTAGGCTCCAACTCAGACTTACTAAATCAAAATCTCTGGGGAGTGAGGCCTTGAGTTTATGTCCTTTTTATTTTTTTTTAAATCATTTTATTTTTTTTTTTTATCAGTGTACTCTTTTCCCATCTGGCCCACCCACCTCCCTTCTGATACATACTAGATTCTATAATCTATGTTATATACTATATTCTCATAATAAAGTATGCTAGAAGGGAGAAAACATTAAGAAAATCATATGAAAACTACATTCACAGTATTGTATTATCAAAAAATTCCACCTATAAGTGGACCTGCATAGTTCAAACCTGTGCTGTTCAAGAGTCAACTGTATTTTTTTTTAATCTATTCAAGGTTGGAATAACATTGCTGTTTTTTTTTTTGTTTGTTTTAAGTAGGCTCCACCTACAACATAGAGCTTGAACTAACAACCCTGAGATCAAGAGTCACATGTGCCACCAAGAGCCAAGCACCCCAATGTCGCTGGGTTTTTTTCTTGCCAATACAACCAAAATTTGCCCCCCTTTTTTTTTTTTTAAAGATTTTATTTATTTATTCATGAGAGACACAGAAAGAGAGGCAGAGACATAGGCAGAGGGAGAAGCAGGCTCCACGCAGGGAGCCTGATATGGGACTTGATCCCGGGACTCCAGGATCACAACCTGAGCCAAAGGCAGACGCTTAACCATTGAGCCACCCAGGCGTCCCAATTTTGGCCAATCTTAAACTGCTTTAGAAGCAGCAGCTATGGGACACCTGGGTGGCTCAGTGAGTTGGGTGTCCAACTCTTGGTTTCAGTTCAGGTCATGACCTTGGGGTTGTGAGACTGAGCCCCAAGTCAGGCTCCTCATTTAGTGGGGAGTCTGCTTGAGATTTTTCTCTCCCTTTCCCGAGTATGCTTTCTCAATAAATAAATTTTTTTAAAGGGGGGTGGTGGCACCTGGGTGACTTAGTTAAGCATCTGTCTTCGGCTCAGGTCATGGTTCCAGGGTCTTAGGATCCAGCCCCACATAGGGCTCCTTGCTCAGCAGGGAGTCTGCTTGTCCCTCTCCCTCTGTACATTTCCCTGCCCACATACATGTGCTCCTTCCCTCTCTCCCTCTTGCATGTGCATGCTCTCTCTCTCAAATACATAAAACCTATTAAAAAAAAACAAAACACTATGATCTGAAGACTAAGAAGTCAACCCTTAAAATATACTAACAATCAAATTTGAGAGTAATCCCTTTAAAAATGTACACAAAGCTCAACTAGTCATCACATGCCTGAAATGACCTTCAATTTTATTATTTTTATTATTTTTTTAAAGATTCTATTTATTTATTCATGAGACACACACACACACACAGAGGCAGAGACACAGGCAGAGGGAGAAGTAGGCTCCATGCAGGGAGCCCAACGTGGGACTTGATCCTGGGTCTCCAAGATCAGGCCCTGGGCTGAAGGCGGCACTAAACAGCTGAGCTACCAGGGCTGCCCATGACCTTCAATTTTAGAAGCAATGGCTTCACATGCAGTTGTAAAATGCTTTCACTTCAGCTAATTTTGCTCAAGCTGGTTTTACGAATAAGGTAAAAAGATCTCCCCCATATGGGTCTTCATTTTCTAATTATGCATACAAAACAGGAAAAAGATAAATTCAGACAAAACACCACTAAACCTTCTCTTCCCATGTGGGAAACTCCCCTACCCCCACTAATCTACTGAATTGGAGAGGATTCCTTCCCAGGGACTATTTTTCAATTAACATTCTGCTCATTCAGTCTTTCCCAGGGCCCAGGAACTCTGCTTGTGTGTACCATGTATTATAAGATCACATTAATTAAGATTACATTAGCTATTCAGGTAAAATGATCCTGTTACTAGTCTTCCTGATATGTGGAAAAGTTCAAGGAATATGCACTCTTTGGAGTCAAAAGGGTATGGTTTACAGGCAAGCACTCCCTTCTATCAGACATGTATGGCTGTGTACAAGTTATACAGTCTCTCTGAGACCTATTTTCCCATCTGTACAATGAGAGTATCACCCACCCCGTAGGGTTAAAAATGTCAAAACACAAAAGCTTTAAGCAGCGTATCTAGGACATTAAGGAAGACCGTGACCCTCCTTTGTTCATCTCTGTGGTGTTTCTGTCCAGGTAGCCACGGCATATTCTTAAAGTTTGTGAATTGATACGTAAGCCCATGGAAAATCCTTACAACATGATAAGTAAAACAGGATTCAAAAGTGTATTGAGGGGGCAGCCCTGGTGGCGCAGCGGTTTAGTGCCGCCTGCAGCCCAGGGCGTTATCCTGGAGACCCTGGATCAAGTCCCACATCAGGCTCTCTGTATGATGCCTGCTTCTCCCTCTGCCTGTGTCTCTGCCTCTCTCTCTGTCTCTATGAATGGGTGAATGGAATCTTAAAAAAAAAAAAAAAAAAGAAGTGTATTGAGGTATGATCTCAACAAGTGAGAAAATACGTTAACACCCCTTATGACTATGAAGACTAAAAGGAAATCAAGTCTTGTCCTTTTTATCAGCACAATGTAACATCAATGAAAGTATATGGGAAGTGGGACTATCAGCTGATCTCTTAAAAACACTTACCTTTTCTAAACTTTAAGCTAAATAACTTTTTAAAATTAATAAATGTTAATTTTCCTTGTCCTTTAATATATGTGTCTGTGGCCCCATTCCTAAGGAGCCCCCTATTTATCTGCTCCCTGGGCCTCCCCCAACTCTGACTGCAGCCAGAACTCCTGTCCCACTGTCACTGATGGCAGCTCTGATCTTCCACTGCTGAAGTGTCCTCAACCCAGTGTAGCTACTTCAGAACAAGTCACTGAAAAGTTTGGGCGCTTAAAACAACTCATGAGCACAACTAACAAAGAAAGCACTCCCACATACAAATGACTTAGGGTACAACAGCTTACTGTGAAGTGGCAGGAAATGCCCGTGGTTCATGGGGAGGCTGCAGATATGCTCAGCAGCCAGGGGTTTTCCTTAGATGCTTTTCACCTCAAGGAAGAGATCCAAAAAGTGCCTTTGTCACAGTCTACTTTGTACAAACCAAGATTACCCGGATCTCTCATCTTTTGAAACTCAGGTGTTCATACCCATGAACAGGTAACAATTAAGTCAGTAAGCAACATCAAGTAGTACCGCTTTGTATGAACGTTACGTAAATGCCTCATGTCAAACAAGATATTCTGGCTTAGCCAGGCTCTTCTGAAACGGCTCAGGAATAAGGGGGGGCCCCTTTAGGGATAGAAGGCTAGGACAAGAGGTCAGACAGCAACAGTTAAGCTGCTGCACCACCTGCTGGGCCGGACAGGACCCCTTCCATTAAGCCAGCCTCTCACCACTCCCATTTCTATGTCCATGTCGAGGAGTGCCACTGCCAATTTCTTTGCCCTCTAAACGCAACAACTCTTCTATGAGCTCAGCCTTTACAATAATTTGGTGACCAAATCCCAAATAGCATTAAGACGAGTTTTTGTTTTGTGAGAAATGAACACCCATCTATACCTTAAGCACACAAGGACAACTTCAAACATATATGGATGACAGAACGGGCAGCTGCTCCTTACCTGGGCAATGGCTGCTTCGTTATCAGCCAATCCCAACAAAAAGATCCTCACTTTGTCAATCTTCACTGGAACCGTTCTCCCTCTCCATTCCACTTCGCTCATGGTGGCTGCCTGTTTGGCCCGAGTCTGAGTGATCAATGCCTGGAAAATAGATTTCAGAAGTCAAAGCTTTAATTGTTGATGCTGAAAGTGGTCTCTTTCTATAACCAACATATTACACCTTATATACTAGTATATACAAATGGTATTTAAATTCCTCCTTGGTGGGGCACCTGGGTGGCTCAGTGATTGAGCGTCTGCCTTTGGTTCAGGTTGTGATCCTGGAGTCCTGGGATCAAGTCCCACATCAGGCTGCCCTGCATGGAGCCTGCTTCTCCCTCTGCCTATGTCTCTGCCCCGCCCCCCTGCCTCTCATGAATAAGTAAATACAATCTTAAATAAATAAATAAATCCCTCCTTGGTGTATCATTTATCCTAATTTATAGAAATTCAAACATGAAAAGGACATAACAGAAAATTTAAAACAGCGACATTGGGGCACCTGGCTGGTTCAGTGCCCATGTTATTCTTGGCATCGGGGTACTGAGTTCAAGTTGGATGTGGAGACTACTTAAAAAAATAATAAGAAAATTTTTTTAACTTAAAAAAATTAAATAAAAAAAGCAACACTAAGCTTGGTAAGAGTGTGAGAAAAAAACATACTTGTATATATTGCAAGCAGAAATGTGAATCAGGAGAAATTTTTTTTTTTTAAGATTTTATTTATTTATTCATGAGAGACAGAGAGAGAGAGAGAGAGAGAAACATGCAGAGGGAATAGCAAGCTCCATTCAGGAAGCCTGATGTGGGACTTGATCCCAGGACTCTGGGATCATGCCCTGAGCCAAAGGCAGACGCCCAACTGCTAAGCTAACCAGATGTCCTGAATTAAGAGAAATCTAAAGAAATTTATCACTATGAATCAAAAGCTCCCAAAATATTCAATGCCACATTTAAGAACGTATCCTAAGGAAATAACTAAAAATGTGTACAAGAAGGATATTCACGGTAATATTATTTATCACTTAACAACAGCGAAGTGCTCATGTGAAGCCGACTTCAATACAAGAGTACCACATGGCTATCAAGATATGACAGTGTAGGAATATTTACTGAAGTGAAAAAAATACTTGGGATATTGTATTTAAAAAACACATTATTAAACACTATACTAAGATCCCATTTAGAAAATATATGCCTTTTCAGGGTGCCTGGGTGGCTGAGTCGGTTAGGCATCTGACTGTTTTGGCTCAGGTTGTGTGGTCTCAGGGTTGTGGGATTGAGCCCCGAGTCAGGCTCTGCACTCAGCAGGGAGTCTGCTCAGGCTTCTTGCTCCCCTTCTCCCTCTGCCCTTTCCCCCACCTGGGCTCTTTCTCGTTCTAAATAAACCAATAAAATCATACATACACATACACACGTATGTAATGGTTACCTCTGATTTTACCATTTTAGTTCTCCCCCACCTTTTGTATTTCCTTTAATTTGCCTACATTACTTGCTTAGAAAATAAGTGAGATAAAAAATTGAATACTTTACAATATTAAATGAAAAAGTTTTTAATTAAAAATACATGGATATACGGGACATCTGGGTGGGTCAGTTGGCTGAGTCTTTGGCTCAGGTTGTGACCCCAGGGTCCTGGGATGGAGCTCCATATCAGGCTCCCTGTTCAGTGGGGAGTTGGCTCCCCCTCTCCCACTGCCTGCTGCTCCCCCTGCTTGTGTGCTCCATCCCCCAGCCCACCAAATAAATGAGTAAAATCTTAAAAAAAAAACAAAAACAAAAACAAAAAAAACAGGGATAGAAATATACACATATTAATAGTAATTATGCTGAGTATTGAGATTATGGATTACTTCTTTTTCTGGACTTTTTTAAACCAAAGAGTTCACAAAAATGTACAGACTACATTACCTCCAATTTTTCAGCCAGGAGACCCTCAGTGCCTCCAGACCTCAATCTCATCTGCATGAGTTCATTGATAGCTGACTGGTCCCCTGAGAAAGAGAAAGCTATTGAGTGGAAATCCTCAAGGGTCTGGTCTATTCTCTCAAGAACCACTAGATTCAAATCTGAGCTCTTCCCCTTGCAGAAGCAAGTTTTGGTGAACCCCAAGTCCCTTTACAAAGCTCCTGAGGAGTACAGAACTTGGCATGATGGAAACAAAGCAAAGGAACTGCATTCTGTGATTTTAAGCTGGGCTGACTTTGACAGCTCTACTTTTCTCATCAGCCAAAACCCATGCCAAGGATGGAGGCAGGGACAAGGAAAGCGTGAAAGTTAAATAAATCCTCTAGGGCTCTCTGAGATGAACTACCACCAACCCACCCATTTCTGCTCAACTCAGCCTCTGCTCACCAATGTTATATGCACAGTAGCGGATATTAGGCGAGATCTCTTCCACACGTTGGTTGTATAGCACAGCCTGCTCTTCTGTGAAAGCACTGGCTAGTTTCTCATAGATAGTTCTGTGAGGAAAGAAACATTAGCTTTCACAACAGCCTTATTTTAAGAAAATAAAAGGGAACACATCAGCTAAAAACAAAACATGGCACTTTGAGACCCTTCTATCAATTATGAGAATTAGCATGGTTCTAAGGATGAATGAGAATAATCAATATTCCTAAAGGGAATGAAAAATAAATAAATAACTGGAGCTAGCTCCGTTGATTGGGTGTCCAACTCTTGATTTCAGCTCAGGTCATGATCTTGAGGTCATGAGACTGAGCCCCATGTCAGGCTCCTCGCTCAGTAGGGAGTCTGCTTGAGATTCTCTCTCTCCCTCTGTCCTCCCCATTGTGTGCTCTCTCCTGCGTGCACTCTAAGATAAATAAATCTTAAATAAATAATTGTACTTCTCTAGAAACAATCTTATCAGATGATCTGCAGCCTGAATGGAACTACATACAAGTGAAACTGGCCATAGCTTTTGAATCAGACCACTTACTTGCACTTGTTAAAAGCTTCAATCGCAGCTTTCCATTCTTGATGTTCAAAACGCAGCATTCCTGAGAGGTAAGCCATGTAAGCCTGGAAGGGGGGAAGGGAACTACTTCAACATCCAGCCCGCTTTCAGCCCAGGGCCTGTCCTGGAGACACAGGATCGAGTCCCATGCCGGGCTCCCTGCATGGAGCCTGCTCCTCTCCCTCTGCCTGTGTCTCTGCCTCTCTCTCTTCTCCCCCTCTGCCTGTGTCTCTGCCTCTTTCTCTCTCTCTATCATGAATAAATAAGTTAAAAATTCTCAGACGAATGGATAAAGAAGATGTGGTCTATATATACAATGGAATATTACTCAGCCATTAGAAATGAAGAATACCCACCATTTGCTTCGACGTGGATGGAACTGGAGGGTATTATGCTGAGTGAAGTTAAGTCAATCGGAGAAGGACAATCATATGGTTTCACTCATATGGGGAATATAAAAAATAGTGAAAGGGATTATAGGGGAAAGGATAGAAAATGGGAAAAATCAGAGAATGACAAAACATGAGAGACTCTTAACTCTGGGAAACAAACAAGGGGTAGTGGAAGGGGAGGTGGGCGGGGGGATGGGGTGACTGGGTGATGGGCACTGAGGGGGGCACTTGATGGGATGAGCACTGGGTGTTATATGTTGGCAAACTGAACTCCAATAAAAAAATGAAAATAAATAAATTCTCATTTCTCTGAAACTAATAGTACACTATATGTTAATTGAATTTTTTTTAAATTTTCATTTATTTATGATAGTCACACAGAGAGAGAGAGAGAGAGAGAGAGAGAGAGAGAGAGGCAGAGACGTAGGCAGAGGGAGAAGCAGACTCCATGTACTGGGAGCCTGACGTGGGATTCAATCCCGGGTCTCCAGGATCGCACCCTGGGCCAAAGGCAGGCGCTAAACCGCTGTGCCACCCAGGGATCCCTAACTAATTGAATTTAAATAAAATTAAATTTTAAAAAATGCAGAGTCCTGAAAAAAAAAATGTTCCATTTTGTGAACTTCCCAGATCTAAGAGTCAAGCTTTTTATCTTCATTTTCAGAGATGCATGAACTTTTTTTAAAAAGTTAAAGCTGATTATTAAAAACCAGCAGCTCAGGGCACCTGGCTGGTTCAGTTGGTGGAACATGTGACTCTTGATCTTGGGGTCATGAGCTGAAGGCCCACACTGGGCGCAGAAATTACATACATACATACATAAAGTGGGGGGAAGAAAACAACAACAAACCAAGAGCTCAAAAACAAAAGAGAAGCCAACTTTGCCTTGAAAAAGCAAGACCGTGTTATTTCCTCTCCCGTCAATTTATAACATTAAGAAACTGTTCTAAGGAGGGCACGTGATATAATCAGCACTGGATTATGAGACTGATGAATCACTGAACTCTACGACTGAAACTAATTAATACACTATATGTTAACTAAATTTTTTTTAAAAAAAGATTTTATTTATTCATTCATGAGAGACACAGAGAGAAAGAGGCAGAGTCACAGGCAGAGGGAGAAGCAGGCTCCATGCAGGGAGCCCGACATGGGACTCAATCCAGGGTCTCCAGGATCATGCCCTGGGCTGAAGGCGGCACTAAACCGCTAAGCCACCCAGGCTGCCCTGCTAACTGAATTTAAATTTAAAAAAAAAAAAAAAAAAAAAAAAGGAAAGAAAGAAAATGTTTTTTAACCATAAAGTCACGTCTCCAATCTTCGCAATAAAGCAAAGCAGACGTTAAGTCACTGACCTGAGCCTCTAACTTGGTCTTGGCATCCACGCGATTGCTCTCACACAAGCGTTCCAATTCCTCAGCATGCTTCACAGCTTTGCGAAGGCGAGACAACAAGTGGAAACGTTTTCGGGGTTCAGTGTTGGCTTCCTGTTTCAGCTGCATGGCATAGCTCCAGGCTCGTTCAGCATCCATCAGAACCAGAAGCAAATATCTAAATGAGAGAGAACATGATGAACACCAGGAGCATCAGACTCTGATATTCCCTAAGGCACAAGCTTCAGCCTCTCAACTTCTCTCTACGCCCTGCCTGGCTTTCCTCCTCAGAACTACTCTTCTCAAAGTATTGATCATGGCACTTGATCGGTATCTCTGACCAGGCTCCACCTCAAGTTTCTAACCACCTACCAGACACGTCTCACTAAAAACACTGCTACCACCTCAACTTGACAAACCCAGACTTACCCCACCCTAATTTTAGCAAAGAGGCAGTCCAGGCACACAACTGGGCCTCATCTTTGAATAAACGTCACTTCCATCCCAACCCAACTGAAAACTAAGTTCTTAAGAAGCAATGTACTGAAGTGATTAAGAAAAAGGCTCTAGAGTCAGGATTGGAATCTCTGTGTCATCCGTCACTAGCTATGTGATGTTGGACAAAGTACTAACCTTTCTGTGCCTCAATCTCCCATGCAGTAATACATGTAATATACTTAAACCAGAGTTTGGCACTTATTAAGGACCGATTAAATTAGTCACTTTATTGTTATACTGGAGAATCTCTTTTTTTAAATTTTATTTATTCATTCATTCATTCATGAGAGAGAGAGACAGAGACAGAGACACAGGCAGAGGGAGAAGCAGGCTCCATGCAGGGAGCCTGACCTGGGACTTGATCCTGGGTCTCCAGGATCACGTCCAGGGCTGAAGGCAGCACTAGCTGGCTAGCTGGTGCTAAACCACTGAACCACCTGGGCTGCCCACTGGAGAATCTTTTGTGAAACTAATGCCTTAATATTCCTTAAATATCAGCTTAATCTTGTCTCTTCGAAATAAAAGATCCCACTATAAGAGATCCTTCCTAACCTGTTCTCATTAGATTTAACTGATACATCCTGCTGAATCCCACCACGGTCTCTAAGCTCTAGTTTTCTGTGCCTCCATACACCAAGCTCCCAGCCTCTCTACTGCCTGAGCAGCAGCTAACAACCATCCAGAGTATTATAATTCCTAAAGTACATTCAGACACCTAGGCATTATGTTTCCCTCACACAGAATGTTCTTTCCTCTCAGAAATCCCTCAAGGTCCAGCCTCCTCAACACTGGCTTCCTGGTTTCCCAATCAACGCCCCCACCCCCCCCCCCAACCCCCGCCAGGCGCCTGGCTGGCTCAGTCAGAAGAGCATATGACTCTTAATCTCTGGGCTGTGAGTTCGGGCCCCACGCTGGGTATAGAGATTACTTAAAAAAACAAAATAACCAATTTTCAAGACTTCAGAATTCTTTTTTTTTTTTTTTTTTTTAAAGATTGTATTTATTTATTCGTGAGAGACACAGATAGGCAGAGACACAGGCAAAGGGAGAAGCAAACTCCATGCAAGGAGCCCGATGTGGGACTTGAGCCTGGCTCTCCAGGATCACAACCTGGGCTGAAGGCGGCACTAAACCACTGAGCCACCCGGGCTGCCCAAGACTTCAGAATTCTTAAGAGTAAATGACATACAATACAGCAGCTACAGTGCTCCTTGTTTTGAACTTGACTAGTATCTCTCAACAAGATCACAGTCAACCAGGTTCAAGAACTGTGCCTCTCCAACTCTTCTATGTCCAAGATGGTGTCTCGGCTCTGTCCTGTCCTGGCCACATATTTAGATTAGGGGACAGCAAACATTTTTTTGTAAAGAGCTCAACAGTAAACATTTTAGGTTTTATAGGCCATATGGTCTCTGTCACAACTACCCTGCTCCTCTGGCACAAAAACAGCTATAAGCAATACCTAAATAAATGGCTGTGTGATAATAAAACTTTACAAACACGGGGGCGCCTGGGTGGCTCACTGGGTTAAGCATTCAACTCTTGATTTCAGCTCAGGTCATGATCTCAGGGTAGTGAGACAGCCCACAGCAGATCTGCACTAAACGTGGAGCCTGCTTAAGATTCTCCCTATCCCTCTGCTCATCCCCTCCCACCCCCAAATGCGCTCTCACTCAAAACAAAACAAACAAAAAGCACTTTACCAAATCAGATGACAAAAGGACCAATTTGGCCCGCAGGCTGAAATCTGAGGAACTGGCCTAGACACCTCTACTACATGTTGCTTGACAGACTGATCCTTCTGTGAATGCACTGAAACACAAAACTCTCCAGGAGTAATTCACACACAGATTCCATTTAAGATGCATGGATTTAAGTATACACTGAAACTTGCATTCCAGAACCCTCACCAATACCCCATCAGGTCCTAACTGCAGACTCCAGTGTTCAGCACTCCAGCACAGCTCCTGAAAACCTTACTGAACCTCTGTGAGGCTCAGTTTCCTCATCTTGTAACTTAATAGTACACGTGTCTATTCCAGAGAGCTGCAAGAAGCATCAACTGAGACAGAGTTCTGGCACAGCGTCTAATACATAAGTGCTTGATACATGTATTAGCAAGAAGTATTTAACAACTAGCATGGAGCATGCAGTACCTGTTATCAGTCAGAAGATCTTCAGTTACTTTTTTCCCTGTAAATTTGTGTCTGTTCCCCATCTTGAAGTTGAGTGTTTTCCGAAGACGTCTTTGTCTACGGGAACAGTAGCCCCTGAAAGAAAATGACAACTCAGGCAAGCTGACAGTACTTGCAATAGCAGGTTTGATAACAAAGGCCAAAGGTTTGAGGTGTTCTACTTATGGTTTCCACAGACACCACACACCATCTCGCATTTACTGATGCAGGGCAGTATGACTGGTGTTGCCAAAAACACATTTCAAACCTAATCTCAGTGTCAGGGGTCATGGTTGTGGGGACCTTTGGGGAGGAAGGGTTTGTGATTAGAAGGAGCAAAACAGGGACTTCAGGGATGCTGATAAGGTCTGCTGGTTACAGGTTGTGAAAAATTTATCTCTGTCTACTTCTCTGTATATAAATTATACTTCAATAGAATAGTAAAAAAAAATCCTTCAATAAAAAAATATTTTATTCATGAGAGACACACAGAGAGAGGCAGACACACATAGACAGAGGGAGAATCAAGCTCCCTGCTGGGAGCCTGATGTGGGACTCGATCCTAGGACCCCAGGATCACGACCTGAGCCACGGTTGTGAGTTCCAGCCCCACAATGGCATGGAGCTTAATTTAAAAAAAAAGGGGGGGGGGATCCCTAGGTGGCTCAGTGGTTTGCCTCTCTCATGAATAAATTTTTAAAATCTTAAAAAAAAAAAAAAAGAGGGAACAGATAGAGGGCAAAAAGCTGATCGCTGTAATAACTGAGTGATGGATTCATTACAGTAGCTCTACATCTGTTTTTGAAAATTTCCTTATTAAAACAAACAAACAAAAAAAAAACCCAGGTTGTAACAGTCTCCAATTAAAACCTTTTCATGGCTTCCCATCACTCCTACACTATCACCTGCACAAGTTACCAGGGCTTAAGGTACCCTGGTAGTTCAGTCGGTCAAGCATCTGCCTTCAGCTTAGGTCATGACTCTGGGGTCCTGGGATCAAGTCCCAAGTTGGGCTCCCTGCTCAGCCAGGAACCTGCTTCTCCCTCTCTCCCTCTCCCTACTTGTGCTCTCTCTGTCAAATAAATAAAATCTTAAAAAAAAAAAAAAAAAAGTTCATTTTCTACCACTCTCCACCTTGCTCATGCTGCCCCAGCACTGTGGACCCTCTACAACAAGGCTCACTCCTTAGAATCTGTAGTGTTTTCTTTACTAGCACTTTTTAAAGTCCTATAGCCAGTGGTGCCTAGGTGGCTCAGTCAGTTGAGCGTCTGCCTTTGGCTCAGTCATGATCCCTGGCTCCTGGGATCTTGGGATTCAGCTCCATGTTGGGCTCCCTGCTCAACCAGGAATCTACTTTCCCTCTCCTTACTTGCATGCATGCGCATGCTCTCTCAAATAAATATTTTTTAAAAGTTTTTTTTAAATTTTTTTTCATGAGAGACACAGAGAGAGGCAGAGACACAAGCAGACGGAGAAATAAATAAAATCTTAAAAAAAAAAAAAAGTCCAGTAGCCAAAGCCTGTATCTTCAATATGAAATGGATATTTCTGCTTCTAAAATACTGGATTAGGGATCCCTGGGTGGCGCAGTGGTTTGGCGCCTGCCTTTGGCCCAGGGCGTGATCCTGGAGACCCGGGATCGAATCCCACGTCGGGCTCCCGGTGCATGGAGCCTGCTTCTCCCTCTGCCTGTGTCTCTGCCTCTCTCTCTCTCTGTGTGTGTGACTATCATAAATAAATAAAAATTAAAAAAAAAAGATTAAAAAAAAATAAAATAAAATACTGGATTATATTATACAGTAGGCATCTATTTTTAAGAGTTATATTAAATTTGTCTTCCAACTTGAAAGCTGTTACAGAGTTTATCAATAAATTATAATGATATCATAGAAATGCCCCTTATATAGGGTGCCAGGCTGGCTCATTCCGTGGAGCAGGTGGCTCTTGATCTTGGGGTCATGAGTTCAAGCCCCAAGCTGGGCACAGCGCTTACTTTAAAATAAATAAGGAACTGAAAAACTCTGACAATATGGTTAGGATTAACAAAAATTATTACCATAACTGTTTGCTATTTTCAGCAAAAGCCTCCAGTGTACCTGCATATTATGAGGCAAAATGGATAAAACAGTTGGCTTTTATTCATTATGAAATTTTAAATTTGAGAAGAACATTTTAAAGACTCAGTATGGGCAGCCCGGGTGGCTCAGTGGTTTAGCACCGCCTTCAGCCCAGTGCCTGATCCTGGAGTCCCGGGATCAAGTCCCACGTCGGGCTCCCTGCATGGAGCCTACTTCTCCCTCTGCCTGTGTCTCTGCCTCTCTTTCTGTCTCTCGTGAATAAATAAAATCTTAAAAAAAAAAAAAAAAGACTCAATATAAGTTCAGAGTCAAACTTTCCAAGTATAACTGACACAGCAAAATAAGTAGGATATTAACAAAAGCAAACCAAGTTTGAAAATTCCACAATAATTTCCATACATCTTGCACACGATACTAACCTATACCTCTGAAAATCTCCATGCCGCAAACCATGCTGCTGCTGGGATTCCTTAATTATCTGAAGAACTAGAGCCAAGATTAAGGAAAAACTTACAATGGTAAGAATCCAAATAAATCATGAACATACTCCCATTACTCTATATTTGTATCAAACTACAGCACATTCAACATTGCTGAAATACTTAGTACATTAACTACTGAAATCTCTTGTCATCATTTTCAATAGCTATCTTGTCACAGGACATGGCTAACCAAGTAGAAAAACTGTTCCCCCAAACCTGTTACTTTCAAACTAAAAAAGGAGAACATTATTAGCCATTGAGGATTCCTTAAATCAACAGCTTTAAAAAAAAGTTGCTGGATTTTAACTACTGAATAAAGCTGGGGTTGTTCCCACTGATTTACACCAGGACCCAGTATTTTACTCATTGGAGCAGATTCAGGTTTAAAAATGACGTGTACTACTCCTCTATTTGCATAACTTCCTGCATCTGCCAAATCTAACTTTTCTTTAACAGCTGTGATCCTGTATGAGCCTATGGTTAGCGCATGCCAACCAAACGAGGCCACAGCTTGCATAAAAATATTAGTTTTTCTTTTAAAGAAAAAAAAAAAAACCCTGACCAAACTCTTTTTAAGAATCTTAAAAATATTTTAAGATCATGTGCTAAACTTTAGTAAATCCAGGGACCTTTATCTACAATTTGAATTCCCCTCTAAAGTTTCCTCAACGCTCCTCTGCAGACTTATGTTGAAATACTGAACGCTATAAGGACTCTTTCAACAACTAGAAAGGAATAAGAAGGTGTAAGTTTTGTAAAAAAAGAAACCAAAGCGTTCTAATGCCATTTGAAACTATATCTATCACCGGTTCAAAAAGTAAAACTCCAAACCCCTGAAAACAGCATTAAGATGTGAAGCTAAACGTGTTATTTCAGAAATTCAACTACATTCTCTCCATCTGTTATTCATTTCAAAAAGCCACAAACTAGTGTCTCGGGCACTCAGTTGTGATACACTTGGATGTAAACTACAGGCCCATCCCTCCAGGTCAACTGAACAACTCTCCACGAGATAAAATGCCTACAGACCCCTCAAGAAAGCTATACAAGGGGATCCCTGGGTGGCTCAGTGGTTTGGCGCCTGCCTTTGGCCCAGGGCGCGATCCTGGAGTCCCGATTAAGTCCCGCGTCGGGCTCCCTGCAAGGAGCCTGCTTCTCCCTCCTCCTGTGTCTCTGCCTCTCTCTCTCTCTCTCCTCTCTCTGTGTCTATCATAAACAAATAAATAAATAAATCTTTAAAAAAAAAAAGCCACATAAGTGATGTTAAGCTATGCTCCTATTAAAAATGGACAAGCTCTTCCTCAATCCTTGCTCCACTGCCAGAGCATCAAACTGTAATGCTCACTATCCATTCTCCGACGGCTGTTGACAAAAGTATTAAGACAAAATGTCAATACTACAATTGCCCCTCCGCAGTTCAGCGATTCAAGGTGCCAAGAGCGCAGCTCACTGGGGTGGCCACAGTGTCATCCCCGTCACCAGCCCTCCACGCGGGCAAGCGCAGGGAAACTGCAAAACTCTGCCCAATCCGCCCCCCCCCCCCCCGCCCCCGGTGCCGCTTGAGAGAAGAGGACGCTCCCCCAGCCTGGGAGGCGAATGAGAAGCGAGAAAAGACCGATCGAAATACAATACCCTGTAAATGAGTGCCGGAAAGTAAGGGCGAGAGAAACTGCAACCCGAGGCCTCTCCTGCCCGGGCCGTGCCGGGACCCGCCGCCTCTCCCGCCCCCGGCCCTGCACATCGACACGTAGTCATAGCGAGTTAGGCCCGATTACTCTAGGATACTCTCCAAACTCAGGCTATCCCCGAATTCTCTGTTTGCCTTCGACCCAGCTGAAGGCCGTTCGTTTTCCTTATTTTCCTCTCCTCCGGCACCGCGTCCACCGCCACTGCCGCCGCCGCCGCCGCCGCTCCCGCCGCCGCCGCCGCCGCCGCCACCGGGAACCTGTTTCTCGGCAGCCATCTTGCCCCAGCGCCGCAGAGACAGACGGGATAGAGGAGGCGGGACCACGGAGGCGGAAGAGAGCGAGGCCTGCCCCGACGGCCTGACGGGATAGCGGCGGACTCCGCCGCCGACGGCCGGGTCCGCACGCTTAAACCGCTTGTTGGAGTGCGCCTGCGCGTAGGCTCGGGTTCTCGGGTCGCGGTGGGCGAGGCTGAGGGCGCGCTGGGGCACGGGGCCAGAGGTGTTAAGCTCTTTTCCGGGCACCGAGGGCGGAAGACTGGAAGGTGGACCCCCTCTGTCTCCTGCATCCCTGCACGGAGGAGCCTGCTCACGTCCCAAGCGCAGAGGGCGGGGGAGGTTGGCTAAGGAATTTGGGTTTCGGGGTGTCTACGTCCCTGGATACTGGGGAGCTGGGGTTCCCACACTCCCCGAATGAAGCACTCCCCCTGTTAGGGAACCGCGCCTCTGCGCTCTGCTCTGGGGCCCACCCTGAGAAAGCGCTGGCGGGGTCAGGGGTCAGCAAGTGGGGAGGCTCCTGGCCCTGCTGGCGACCTTTGTCCCTGGATTTGGGAGCAAGCAGTCCAGCAGTTCAGGAGGGAGACATGCTCTGCAACATGCGTTGGGAGATGTTGGGCAAATAACTTGGTTTCCCTCTAAATGCTTTCCCTTCTCTGTGAAATGGGGATAACCAATTAAGACAGTTTTTATGAAGATGAAATGAGGCAATTTAGGGGCGGCTAGGTGGCTCCGTAGGTTAAGAGGTCATGATCTCAGGGCCCTGGGATGGATCCTCAGGGAGTCTGCTTCTCCTTCTCCCCCTGCTCTTGTGCTTGCTTTCTCTCTCTCTCTCTCAAATAATCAAAATCTTTTAAGAAAGAAAGGAAAGAAGAAAGAAAGAAAGAAATTAAAGTCTCTACTCAGTATCACTAATCATTAGGGAAATGTAAATCAATCCCGCGATGAACTATCATTTCACATCCATTAGGATGATTACTATATATATATATATATATATATATATATATATATATATATATTTTTTTTTTTTTTTATGATAGTCACAGAGAGAGAGAGAGAGAGAGGCAGAGACACAGGCAGAGGGAGAAGCAGGCTCCATGCACCGGGAGCCTGATGTGGGATTCGATCCCAGGTCTCCAGGATCGCGCCCTGGGCCAAAGGCAGGCGCCAAACCGCTGCGCCACCCAGGGATCCCGATTACTATATTTTTTTATTTCATTTTGGGTGGTTACTATTTTTTTAAATATTTTATTTATTTATTTATTTATTTATTTATTTATTTGAGAGGGAGCCCACAAGTGGGGGGTGGGTGGGCAGAGGGCAAGAGACAGGCCAACTCCCTACTGAGCAAGGACACCACCCCTGCCACAACCGACTCCCCAACCCGGACTCACGGAGCCTGGCTAATCCCAGGGATTGTGACCTCAGCCAAAGTCAGATACTCAATGGACTGAGCCACCCAGGTGCCCCTGGATCATTACTATTTTTATAACAGAAAATGCCATGTATTGGAGAGGATATGGAGAAATCGGAACCTTGGTGTGCTTTTGGTGCAAATGTAAAATGGTACAGCCACTGCAAAAACCAGTATGATGGTTCTTTGGAAAACTGAAGAATTATGATTCCATCTGGTAGTTCCACTTCTGGGTGTATATCCACAAGAATTGAAAGTAGAATCTCTTAAGAGGTATTTGTACATTCATGTTCATAGAAGCATTATTAACAATAGCCAAGAGATGGAAGTAACCCAGTGGTCCTCCAGGAATAAACAAAGTGGTATATCCATACACTGGAATAATATTAAGCCTTAAAAGGGAAGGAAAATCTGGGCACCTGGGTGACTCAGTGGTTGAGCGTGTACCTTTGGCTCAGGTCATGATCATGGAGTCCTGGGATCGAGTCCTGTATCAGGCTCCCCACTGGGAACCTGCTTCTCCCCCTGCCTATGTCTTTGCCTCCCTCTGTATCTCTCATGAATAAATAAGTAAAATCTTTTTTTTAAAAAAAGGAAGGAAATTCTGATACAAGCTTCGACGTGGCTGAAGCTTGAAAATATTGTGCTAAGTTACATAAGCCTATCACAAAGAGACAAATATGGTATGATTCCATTTATATGAGGTATCTAGTGCAAATTCATAGAAAGTACAATGATGGTTACCAGGAGCTGGAGGCAGGCGAAAGGGGAATTATTATTTAATGGATACTGAGTTTTAATTTTGTAGGATTAACAAGTCCTGGAGATTGTTTGCACAACAACATGAATATACTTTTTTTAAAAGATTTATTTATTTTTAGAGAAAGAGAGAGCAGGGAGAGGGGAACAGAGAGGGGGAGAGAGAAAATCTCCAGCAGATTCTCCTCTCAGTGCAGAGCCTGACATGGGGCTTGATCCCAGGAGTGTGAGATCGTGACCTGAGCTGAAACAAAGGGTTGGGCACTCAACCGACTGAGCCACCCAGGCACTCTTGCATATACTTAATATTACTGAATCGTTCGCTTTAACATATCCAAGATGGTAAATTGTATGTTCTGTGTATTTTACCACAATTAAAAACTAAAATAGGTCTCAGGGCACCTGGCTGGCTCAGTGGAGTGTGAGACTCTTGATCTCAGGATTGTGGGTTCAAGCCTCATGTTGGGTGTAGAGATTACTAATAAAATAAAATAAAATGTATTTTAAAAAAATTCTCCCAGGGACGCCTGGGTGGCTAGGCGGTTGAGCATCTGCCTTTGGCTCAGGTCATGATCCTGGGGTCCTGGGATCGAGTCCACATCGGGTTCCCCACAGGGAGCCTGCTTCTCCCTCTGCCTAGGTCTCTGCCTCTCTCTGTGTGTTGTTCATGAATAAATAAATAAAATCTTTAAAAATAAAAATAAGGGCAGCCCCGGTGGCTCAGCGGTTTAGTGCCTACTTTCGGCCCAGGGCGTGATCCTGGAGACCCGGGATCGAGTCCCACGTCGGGTTCCCTGCATGGAGCCTGCTTCTCCCTCTGCCTGTGTCTCTGCCTCTCTTTCTCTCTGTGTGTCTCATGAATAAATAAGTAAAATCTTTAAAAAAATAAAAATAAAATAAAGATGTTACTTTATTAGCTGCTAGTTAAAAAAAAAAAAGTCTCCCAAATGTTCATAAACAAATGAATGGATAAATAGAATTGGTATCACCATACCATGAAATATTATTTGGCCATAAAAAGCAACAAAGTACTTATATATGCTACAAAGCAGACGAATCCTGAAAATACTATGCTAAGTGAATAAAGCCATCCAAAGACCACATATCATGGGAGTCCATTTATATGAAATGTACAGGGGCACCTGGTTGGATCAGTTGGTAGAGCTTGTGACTCTTGATCTCAGGCTCATGGGTTTGAGCCCCATATTGGGTGTAGAGATTACTTAAATAAGTAAATAAACAAATAAAACCTTAAGAAAAATATATTTGAAATGTCCAGAATTAAAAAAAAAAAAGAAATGTCCAGAATTGGCGAATCCGTACAGACAGAAAATGATTGCCTGGGGCTGGGGGTAGGGGTGGAGATTGGAGATTGATGGGTAAAGAAAGGGCAGGAGTTTCTTTGGGGAAGAACGTTCTAAAATTGATTATAGGTGATGGCTGCATAACTCTGAATATATTAAAAACCAAATGCACCCTTTAAGTGGATAAATTGTATGTTATGGGGATTATATTTCACTGAAGATTTTTTTTTTTTTAAAGTAAGTCAGGTGGTTTTGGTCCTCTGGTCAAAACTTTGCAGTGGCTCCTCATTTCACTCAGGCTAGAAGCCATGTTCCTTGCAATGGAAAAAGCCCTCAGTGTTATGCCTGTCACCTCATCTCCTGCCAATCTCCTTCTTGTTCATCAACTCAAGCCATAGGAGCTTCCTTATTTAGGGACACAGGCATACTCTTGCTTTGGAATCTTCGCACTGACTCTTTGGAATGCTCTTCCCCTAGATACTTGCTACTCTAGGTCCCTCATCTCCTTCAAGCCTTTGTTCAAATGTCATCTTCCTAATGAAGTCTATCTGGTCACCTTATTTTTATTATTTTATTTTAGTGCATTTTATTTTATTTTTTTATTTTAGTAGGTTTGATGCCCAGCGGGGAGCCCAATGCAGACCTTGAACTCACCACCCTGATATCAAGACCTGAGCTGAAATCAAGAGTCAGAGCTCAGGATGTCTGGGTGGCTCAGTGGTTGAGCGTCTGCCTTTGGTTCTGGGCATGATCCCAGGGTTCCAGAACCCGAGCCCGGGTTCCACATTGGGCTTCCTGCATGAAGCCTGCTCCTCCCTCTGCCTATGTCTCTGCCTTTCTCTTTCTCTGCGTGTCTCTCATGAATAAATAAATAAAATATTTTTTAAAAATAGATGCTCAGCTGACTGATCCACCCCAGTGACCCTGGCCACCTTATTTTAAATTGCACCATCACCACCCCTATGGTACTCCCAATTCCCTTACCCTGATCTACTTTTCCTGCTAGTATTTATCAATTTGTAATAGGTTAATAACTCACTCGAGGGACGCCTGGGTGGCTCAGCGGTTGGGCGTCTGCCTTCAGCTCCAGGTGTGATCCTGGGGTCTTGGGATCGAGTTCCACATCGGGGTCCCTGCATGGAGCCTGCTTCTCCCTTTGCCTGCATCTCTGCCTCTCTCTGTGTGTCTCTCATGAATAAATAAAATCTTTTAAAAAGTCACTTGAATTTTGTTTATTGTCTGTCTCTTCTGCGAAGAGGAAGTTCATGGGAGGCCTTGATCTTTCTAGAGCTCACCGGTATATACTAAGGACCCAGAACAATGTCTGGAAAGGGGTAGATACTTAATGAATGCTGAATGAATGAATGAATGAATGAATGGCAAGCAACTCATGAACATGAACTGTTGTCTTTTATCCCTGAATAGGCAGGCAGGGCAGGGGTGTGGATAATGTTTCCCTGACCAAGGAGTGGGAGTAGGCTTCAGGGCTGAGATTCTGGGGTGCGGGTGGGAGAAGGAAAAGGAATGTTCCACACTGGGACCCAATGGGCAGGGCAAGGAAAGGTGAAGCAGAGGTCACACTTCAGTGGCAGAAGGTGATGATTTTCAGACCCAGTGATCCAGGAGGGGGGATGTGGATAATCCTACAGAAACAGCAATGATTCCGAGTCACAAGCGCTAGATGCTTAATACATTAAAATCAGAAACAGGGGAGAATCCCTGGGTGGCGCAGTGGTTTAGCGCCTGCCTTTGGCCCGGGGTGCGATCCTGGAGACCCGGGATCAAATCCCACGTCAGGCTCCCAGTGCATGGAGCCTGCTTCTCCCTCTGCCTATGTCTCTGCCTCTCTCTCTCTCTCACTGTGTGCCTATCATAAATAAATAAAAAATAAAATAAAATAAAATCAGAAACAAGTATTTAGGGATGGATTCCTGGGTGGCGCAGCGGTTTGGCGCCTGCCTTTGGCCCAGGGCGCGATCCTGGAGACCCAGGATCAAATCCCACGTTGGGCTCCCAGTGCATGGAACCTGCTTGTGTCTCTGCCTCTCTCTTTCATAAATAAATTAAAAAAAAAAAAGAAAGAAACAAGTATTTAAGTTTTATTGCAACCTAAACACCTTCCTGACCACGCAGGAAAACGCTCCTGGGGCAGGGAACTCTGCTCTTTTGCAGAGCAAAATGTTTTCCCTTTTTGGATATCTAAGGCAAGGAGACAGGACCTTGATTCGCTGAGATTCAACTAACTGGCTTCAGGCCACACATCTCAGTCCATGCTCACTAGAGCCCTCCCAGAAGGTACAGTGATCCCCCGGGGCCAAAGAAACTGAGGCACAGCGCCAAAGGCAGGGACTGGCGCACAGAAGAGGCGCGGAGCAGGCGGCGGGCCGGGCCCTCGCCGGCCGTGGAAAGCCGTGGCCCCTCGGTTCACCTCCGCCCCGGTCACCTCCCCGCCCCGCTTAGCGTCGCCCGGGAATCTTCCGGGGAGGCCGGGCCGCGGGAGAGGGACGCGTGGTCCCAGGGGGGCGCTCCCGGCCGCCCAGACAGGCCCGGGGCGCTGGAGCGCGCTGCCGTCGCCGTCGGCCCGGGTCCCGGGCGGGCCTCCCCAACCCGTCCCCCAGCCCTTCCCCGAGCGCAGGGCCGCGGCGGGGCCCAGCCCACCCCTCCGGCTGCTCGCTCCTCCCCCTGCCCCCCGCGCACCCCCACATCCCGCCCCGGCCGGTCAAGGCTTGCTCCGCCCGCAGCTCGGGCGGCTCGCGCTGGGCGCCGCAGCAGCTGCAACCGCGGGAGCGCCGGGCTCCGCGGAACCCAGACGGCGGCAGGAGCTCGGGCAGCCCCGGGTCGGGGGCGGCATGAACGGCTCGGGCGGCCCCGGGGCCGAGGACGCGAGCGAGGCGGGCGGCAGGGACGGCGGGCAGCCCGAGGCGGTTATCGTGCCCATGCTGTTCGCGCTCATCTTCTTGGTGGGCACCGTGGGCAACGCCCTGGTGCTGGCGGTGCTGCTGCGCGGCGGCCAGGCGGTCAGCACCACCAACCTGTTCATCCTCAACCTGGGCGTGGCCGACCTGTGCTTCATCCTGTGCTGCGTGCCCTTCCAGGCCACCATCTACACCCTGGACGGCTGGGTGTTCGGCTCGCTGCTCTGCAAGGCCGTGCACTTCCTCATCTTCCTCACCATGTACGCCAGCAGCTTCACGCTGGCCGCCGTCTCCCTGGACAGGTGAGCGAGCGCCCTGGCGGGCCCCCGGCGGCGGGGAGCGTCAGGCACCCGGGTGTGGGCTGGAGAAGAGAGCGGGACTCGAGGCTGGAGCAGGGGCGCGCGGAGAGTAGAAAGGGGCGCTCAGTAGGCAAAGGAACCGGGAGAGAGCGACAGACAAGCCGGGCTGGACAAGGGACAAGGGGCGAGAGGAAGGAGATGGGGGACTGCGGCGCCCTCCGTTAGGCGCGCGCTCCGGCTCCCCGCGGCGGACCTCAGCTCTCCAGCGCCGCCGCGCGCGCCTGGCAAAGCGGGCGTTTCCCGCGCACACCGCAATTTCGCGGCTTCGTCCGGCTTGGGTGCCCCTGTGAGGCTGGGACGGGAGGGTTCCTGCGCCCCGCTTACGGATGAGATCGAGTTCAGAGGCGATGTGTTCAGTCTCCCATCCGGTAATCGTGTGCGTCAGGACAGCCAACGGGGTGTCTCCTGGAGACTCAGGCGCCTCCGCCTCGCTGGCCTCGAAGCCACGGTTTGCTCCGCGCAGTCGACTCTGGTGCGGCTGCGGAACGCGGGTCCTTCGCAAGGGCTCACACCAAAGTTCCAGCGAACGCGCGCGCCCCAGGCCCAGGGAGAGGAGAGCGCTGGAGGGTCTCCTCCATCCGCCCCGTTCGGAAGGACACGGGGACGATTCCCGGGGAGGAAATCTGGGTCCAAGTCCAATATCTCCGCGGCCCCTTCCACCCCCACGTCCTCCTGACCCTCCCTGGGCGGGCAGCGAGGTGACCCCCCCCTCCATGTACCTCCCAGTTCCGCCGAGCGCAGTGTGCTGGTGGGACCCACAGAGCGTCGGCTTCCCTAAGCAAGCCCCTCGCGATGTCTCCAGGCTCAAGGAGCCTGGGTCTCAACCTCTCCGGGCACCCTCACTGGTGGGTCATCACAGCCCCCAAGCCGGTTCAACTTTGGGGTGCCCTCCCGGCTGGAGTGTGACTGGGAAGAGCAGATGAGTGGCCTACACGCGCGCCTTCCCTGCCGCGGGGTCCCGCCCCACATCCCAAAGCAGCCGAGAGTGTCTGGGCTGCTCCCGGGCCAGTGCGGTGCCACCGCGCGCTAGGCACCCTCCTGGAGAGAGGGTGAGGGGTTCGAGGGGCAAGGGTCCGGCCCTGCGCCCCGCGAATCCAGCTGCTCACCCGTCCCCCTTCCCGGCCGGCCCCACAGATACCTGGCCATCCGCTACCCGCTGCACTCTCGCGAGCTGCGCACGCCTCGAAACGCGCTGGCTGCCATCGGGCTCATCTGGGGGCTGTCGCTGCTCTTCTCCGGGCCCTACCTGAGTTACTACCGCCAGTCGCAGCTGGCCAACCTGACTGTGTGCCACCCGGCGTGGAGCGCGCCTCGCCGCCGCGCCATGGACCTCTGCACCTTCGTCTTCAGCTACCTGCTGCCCATGCTGGTGCTCGGCCTGACCTACGCGCGCACCCTGCGCTACCTCTGGCGCGCCGTTGACCCGGTGGCCGCGGGCTCCAGCGCCCGGCGCGCCAAGCGCAAGGTGACGCGCATGATCCTCATCGTGGCCGCGCTCTTCTGCCTCTGCTGGATGCCTCACCACGCGCTTATCCTCTGCGTGTGGTTCGGCCGCTTCCCGCTTACGCCTGCCACGTACGCGCTGCGCATCTTCTCGCACCTGGTCTCCTATGCCAACTCCTGTGTCAACCCCATCGTCTACGCGCTCGTCTCCAAGCACTTCCGCAAGGGCTTCCGCAAGATCTGCGCGGGGCTGCTGCGCCGGGCCCCTCGGAGAGCCTCAGGCCGCGTGTGCATCGCGGCGCAGGGCCCCCGCGGCAGCAGCGTGCTCGAGCGCGAGTCCACCGACCTGACGCACGTGAGCGAGGCGGCCGGGGCCTCCGCCCCTGTGCTGGCGCCGCTCAGCAGCCCGGCCTTGAGCCTGGTGCCCGGCCCGTCCTGGCGGGACCGAAATGCCCCCAGTGGCATCCCCACGGTTAATGCGACCTGAGGACACTTAGCGATTATGCTTTTGTGTTAAAGGATTGGAGTCGGAGGGCGAGGGATCAGGGAGGGAATTTCCTGTTAATAAAATACACAAACCTGGATCCCTGGGAGGCTCAGCGGTTTAGCGCCTGCCTTCGGCCCAGGGCCTGATCCTGGTAGTACCCGGATCGAGTCCCGCATCGGGCTCCCTGTACGGAGCCTGCTTCTCCCTTTGCCTGTGTCTCTGCTTCTGTGTGTGTGTGTGTGTGTTGTGGATAAATAAAATCTTTTTTAAAAAAAGATGCAAACCTTTTCATGTGAAATCACGCGCTGTGTGTCCACATATCTCACAGTTATGAGGCTCTGTGATGTGCAGCCTCTGGGACTTCACGGGGGAGCTCTGGATGAATGCGCCCAAGGTGCTCTGCTGAGCCACAGAGAAAGAGAGTGGCCTGCAGCCAAGGCAGCCAAGTTAAAGTCCCCATAGAAATCCCTGACTGGGGAGCACGGGTCAAAGAAGGCTCTCTGCACACGGCCATCCAGAGGCACCTGGCATACATACAAGGCCGCACCAGCAGCCAGCTGTGCCTGCGACAAAGGCAGGCCGAGTGCTTAAGCGAGGTCCGTAAGTCAGGGAGGCGCAGACACTATGTATGTTCGGAGTAATGTTCAAGCACCAGCGAGTGGCAGGTCACTCCCTACTCCCAGCTCTCTGGGACATCTGGAGTGTCTGCAGCCGGATCAGTGCTCACCCACTTTCAGCCTTGGGGCTCCTTCCCTGGCTACAGGCTATAGCTGCCCCGAGTCAGGCCTCCAGCAGCTGGGTTTCCATGAGGCCAGGAAAAGTTGCCCCTCACCCCCACCAGTCCTGCTTCAGGGCACCCAGGAGCGCGTCTAAGGCACTGCTGGGCTGGAGCAGGCGGTGAATCCCATTGCCCTGCCCCAGGTTTGCCCCACTCCTGGGGTTCTTGAGCCTTTCAAGGCTTTTTAATCAGCTCAGTGTTTGAGCAGACGCAGGAAAACTCCAGCATGTATGGATCTCAGGATGTTGAGCGCAGGGCACTTTGGCAAGGGCTTGAATATTTAACCCAGCAGGCACCCGCTACAAGAAAGCAGGGAAGGCCTGTGGCATCTGCTCAGATTGGAAGGACCGAGTTTGGGAAAGGGGTGTGTGTGTTTGTGTGTGTTTGTTGGGGGGGATCTGTACTTGCCTGGTCCACTTGGCAGTCTTTGAATAGGGCTGATTCCAGATGGTGGAAATGAAGCGGGGCCGGGAAGCCTAGGCAGGTGCACAGTGGGCGGGGCTGGGTCCTGGGCTTTTGTCTTCAGGTGTTTGCGGAACCCTGGCTCAGGGCTGAGGGTGAGGGTGGGGTGCCAGCTCCAAGGCCCCAGAGCTCTTGCACAGAGCAGCTGCCTCTGACTAACCACCCAGGCCCCTGGAGAAGCAACTGAAACTGAGGTTGCAGTTTAGGCTGTGCTGCTCCATCCAGCCCTCCATGCAGCCACTGGCGATGGCCCCGCGGCTCCTGCTGCTGCTGCTGGCCTTCCTCAGGCTGGGCACCACGGGGCCCTTGGTCCAGGGCCGGGGCTTTCGCTCGCCAACAGTTGGTAGGTGGAGAAGGTAAAGTCATTAAGCTCTGGGATTTGGCCGCCAGGGCTCCCACCCAAATGACCTTGACCTCTGTCCTTCAGCCTGGCCATCCTTTTTCAACTTCAACCAGCCCCAGGGGGTTCAGGAAACCATCCAGATTCCAAACAATGGCAGCGCGCCCCTGCTCGTGGATGTGCAAGTGTTCGTGTCCAATGTGTTTAATGTGGTAAGTGTCCTCAGGCCAAAGAGAGGGCAGGGCACAGGTGCTGTGCTGGGGATGGGACACCACTCAGCCCCAGCAAGCGGTGGGGGCTCCTGCCTCTTTTGTCCCCCTACGCCCACCCCCAGGTGACACACTGCCCCTCCCTCAGGACATCCTGCGGTACACAGTGTCCTCCATGCTGCTGCTTCGGCTGGTGAGTGTCTGGGGCAGGGGGTGGGGAAGGTGGGACTGGAGACCCTTCTCTTGTCCAGCTCAGAAGTACCAGCCTTCATCAAACTGCCAAGCCAACTGACTTGTAGATACTTGGGAGCGGGAGCCTTAATGCCTTCTTTACGTCCCCAGTCCTGGGTGGATACTCGCCTGGCCTGGAATGCGAGCCTGTACCCACAGCATGCAGTCACACTGCCCTGGGACTCACTCTGGACTCCGGGACTCACTATTCAGGAGGCGTAAGTGAGGAGGGAGATCCTGGGCCAGGAGGTCCTCTTTAGTAACTATGCTCCTCTGGTGGCCCTGCCAGGCCACAGGTACACCCCACTGCCCTGTGCCCCCCTCACCCTTCTGGAACCTGGATGCCAGTAGAGGGCAGCTGGGCTATGCTAGGGTGTCCCCCTCCACCCCCTTCTGAGAAGCAGCCGAGCCTCCAGCTGTGGTATCTCCCTCCTCCACAACAGGCTCTGGGTGGACTGGCAGGACCAGAGCCCGCGGGCCAGAGTGGGCCCTGATGGCCACGTCGACCTGTATTTGGCCCTCACCACGGAGACCAACTGTGACTTTGAGCTCCTCCACTTCCCCAGGGACCAGAGCGACTGCAACCTCAGCTTCTATGCTCTCAGCAACACTGGTGCTGACAGGACAGGAGCTGGAGGCGGGGAGGGGGGAGGTGCAGCCTCTGGCCTCCAGCAGACATGTGACATGGGGGGGCAGCCAGCCTGTGTTCATACCGGGCCACCTCAGGCTTAGGGGAGCTGAAGAGATCCTAGAGCAGAGCGTGCCTCTCACTAGCACTTCCCACTCAAATGGCAGCCCACCTCCAAGCTCTCCCCTGCTCCGGGCTGCGGCCCCCACTGCAGCCGCCCTCAACAGCCAGGGCCAAACGGCAGTGTCTGCACTGCTTTTGTCAAGGCCAGAGGCCAAGGTTGCTGCAGCCTACTCCCGGAAGCATCCTAAAGGTGTAACCATCCAGTAAATATCCCATAGACCCATGGGGGATATCCAGCTTGGCCCAGAACCCCCCACCCTTGCCTCACATCCCTGCCCTCTAGGAAATACTACAGCAGCTGCCCCCTGAGGCTAATACTGCAGGCATGAGATATACTGGGGGATGCATCCATAACCACACCCCCCTCTGAGAAGTGGTGCCACATGCATTTAGTTTCACAATGAAAATTCACCTGTGAACCTGAGGTGGCCCTTCCCCCAGCTGGAGGGAATGTGGGGTGTGGCACAGAGCATGCTAACTTCCTGGTCTGCCCCCAGCCACCATCAGAAGTCTCCATCAGCCCTGGGCACCTGGCTAGTCCCTGCCACTCACTCCCAAGAGAGAGTCAGGACCAGGGGGACCTTTTTCCTGCTTCACCACTCTCCCCTGCCCCCTTCCAGTGCTAGAGCTGGAGTTCCGGGCCCATGCAGTGAACGAGATTGTGAGTGTCAAGAGGGAATATGTAGTTTGGGGTCTGGAGACCCAAATCCCTCCCCGGCAGCTGGTGCCCTGCTTCCAGGTGACGGTGAGTCAGGACATGGGACATGGCATACACAGGGCTGGCGAGGGCATGAAGCATGTGGCAGAGGCCACGGGGCCACCCTTCAGCAGTTCTGGCCCCTGATGCCTTCCCACAAAGCCCCAACTTTCTCCCTTCCAGTTGCGCCTGCAGAACACAGCGCTGAAGGCCATCATAGCCCTGCTGGTACCTGGGGAGGCGCTGCTGTTAGCGGACATGTGCGGGGGGCTGCTGCCCCTCCGGGCCACCGAGCGCATTGCCTACAAGGTGACCCTGCTGCTGGGCTATCTGGTCTTCCACTCCTCCCTGGTGCAGGCACTGCCCAGCTCCTCCTCCTGCAACCCGCTGCTCAGTAAGTCATGCGTCCCTCACCCAGCCCTGGGAGGGGGCAGGGGCATGTTCTGCTCATCTCTCTGGGCACCGGGGGATGCAGGCCTGGCCCTGACCCCACACACCCTCCTGCCCCGCCAGTTTACTACTTCACCGTGCTACTGCTGCTACTCTTCATCAGCACCATGGAGACCGTGCTGCTGGCTGCACTGCAGGCCCGGGGCCACCTCAGGGCCAGAAGCAGCCCCATCCCAAACCCAGGAGGGGAGCAGCAAGATCATGGGGACCTGGGGCCGCATCCTGAAGGTGGGCAGGGAACCCTTGCTGGGGCAGGGGTAGAGGGAGGCATAAGTCTAGGAGCAGCTTTGACAGGGGCAGAGCTGGCAGACTGTGCACTTAGGGCTGACGCTGGGGATCACGAGGTTATTTAGAGGCTCCAGGCACTCACTCTGCTAGCTCCGCTGTCCCTGGGCTCCTCCGTGCCTGCCCTTGGAAGACGCAGGTATGGAGCAGGGAGCAACGGCAGCTTCCCTAAGGGCCCAGGTGACTTCAAACTCCCTGAGATAACAAGGGTGCTTGTTATCGGAGCTTCTCTACAAGGGCTTCTTCAGCTCAAGATGGCCTGGAATGGGCCAGACTGAAACATTCAGCAGTTGTGAATCTAAGGAAGGGAGAGATCCAGGCTGACAGCCCCCAGGGTTCAGCCTCCTGCTCTGGGCCAGCATGTTGGGGGAGCCCTGAAAAACAGCTCCTTTCCCTGCCTCTTCCCCCACCAGAAGCTCCCGGAGTGAAGGAGTCAAGGAGCTGGGCTGAGGCTGCCGACCACATCTTCTTCCTGGTGTACGTGGTGGGGGTAGTGTGTAGCCAATTCTTCTTCATTGGATTCTGGATGTGGGCGACATGCAAGTCTGACCCAGCTCCTGGTGAGGCCATACCCCATGGCGGGCAGCCCAGGCTGTAACGGGCCAAGGCCTAGAGCTGTAGCCCAGGGAGGAGGGCCATGACAGGGTCTCTGGAGAGAGGAGGAGGGAGGACGACTCTCTTCCCTAAGCCAGAGGATCCCAGGCCACCCTGAGTTCTCCCTTAGTGACAGCATGCACGCAGAGCATGAAATAAACCCATCACCCAGGTGTCGTGCACATGTGCCTCGAGGGTCTGTCTTCACTGAGCTCAGCTACTCCTCATCCTGCGCAGGTGGGGCGGCCACTCTGCACCCACCCCCACTATGCTCCTGAACTTCTCACCACTGTGTACCAGTCATCTGGTCCCCATTTCTGTGCAACTACTGCTGCCTGACCCTAGGCCCCGAGAGATGAGCCTGGACAGGCCACACAGGGTGGCCAGAGCTTCTCAGGATTCCTTTTGCGGTGTGCTGGACCCCAGAGGGCACGTGCAGAGGGCACTCCTGCTCCAGCCACCTGAGGGATGCCTGGGAGGCAGAACACCCCCGATTTTCAGGACTGTGGGTGACGGGGACTACGTTTTCTGCATAAATCCATGAGCAGGTCAATCCTGCTAGCTTTTTCTCCGCGCTCTCTGGCTGTGCTGTGGCCTGCCCCCTGGACCCTACCCACACTTCGGGGCTAAAACAGGCGGTCCCCACCCGCAGCTCTGAGCTGGGCCGGAGGCAGGCTATTTCCCCTCCTGCTCTTATACACACGAGGCAGCTGTGGGCTCAAGCCCTTTGTCCTCCTTCTCTGTCCTTTCCTGTCTAGAAGCCATCATGTGGCCCATGCAGCCTGAGGGTCATGAAACCTAAGGTGGGAAGGAGCCCCAGTATTCTGGGAGAGTGCTGGTCAGGGGTGGGGGTGGGTTCCAGGAAGAAGTGCAGACCAGGACTCAGGGGGGGGGGGGGGGGCTGCTCAGGGACAGCTCTGGGCTGGACAAGGGGTGGAAAAAGTTCCCTGTCCCAAAGGATGTCAAACTCACCAGGCCCAGAGTTAACACTGGTTTATCTGTCCAATAACAGGGCTGACCGGGCAGTACCAGGCAGGGAGAGCAGCAGGCTCAGGCAGAGGTGTCAAAGAGGCGATCGATCATGTCGCCCACCTGCTCCACGCGGTACTTGATGTACTTCTCAGGGTTCTTGGTGAACGGCACGCTGCCATACCTGCCCAGGCACTGAGGTCAGGGGCAGCCTGGCCAGCCCCCCAGCTCCACTGCAGCCTAAGGTGCTCCTGACAGGCTGCCCCTGAGAGATGTCCCTTTCTGGCCCCACAGCAAAGCCCACGGCCCTGGGTCTGCCACCCACACCCTCACGCCCCTCTGTGTGTTCCTGTAGAAGAGAAGAGCAGAGACCCAGCAGGGGAAGCACGGGGCCCAGGGCTGGGAAGGTGGAGACAAAGGGCTCACCTGTGCAGAAAGGCCCCGTACGTCTCCCTGACGATGTTTTTCTGAGCTTGGCGAATCTTGTCTCTCTGCTCCATGTCAGGAATAGCCCAGGCCTTCTGGATCTTGCACAATTCTTCGAGGCCATCATTGAAACCCTGGCCACCAAAAAAGTGGAAATGGGAGTGACCCAAAGATAAAGACTATGGGTCCGTGTCCCTGCAATAGCAGCAGGAAGCAGTGGAGGTGGTGGGGGGGGGGGGGGGGTGAGCAGGGAAGACCCCAACTCACCTTGAAACGCTCTTTGATCATCTGTCGCTCCTTGTCCCTCAGCTGGGGGTGGCGAGAGAGGGCAGAGAAAGTGTTCCTCAGAGCAGATCTGCCCTGCCACTGGCTCCTTCCCCAAACACCCAAGCCTGGGCCTGGCCCTTCTTCTGGATACCATCATGGCCACAGGCAGGCATCGTTTGCTCATCCCAGCAGGATGCTTGTCCATTTTTTTTCCCCAGAGACATGACACAAAGTATCACATCTGCTAGACACCCCTTCCCAGCCCAGGCCTTCCGCCCACCTTGACTCCGGGTTGGAATACAGGTAGATTCTTCTCAGAGATGTAGTCAGTCACCTTTAACCAGCTGTCAGGTGGGGAGAGAGGCAGAAGGCAGAGGAGGGACAGCCTCAGGCTGCTGCCTCTTTCCAGGGGCTGGTTTGTGTTGTTTTTTAAATCTACTAGGGGAGGGGAGGTCAACGATCCATGGGGGTCAGAACTCAGCAGAGCACAGTGAGATTTCTCCTTGGGAAAAGAAAATGTTCAAGCTGCTGGCTTTTAAAATTAAGAACAGGAAACAACATTCAATAAATTGAACAAATAACTAGCAGCTATGCCTCACATCGATCTCCTGGAGAATAAAGATGGAGAAGCAGATGAGGAAGAAAGAAGCAGAAGACAGACAAAGCAAGGAGGAGGGAGACCACTTACAGGAAGAAACACACAAACCAAGGAGAAACAGGGGCAAGGAGCAGAGGGAGCCCTGGGGGCGAGGAACAGAAGGAGCTCTGAAGGACGGGTGAGGAGCAGTGGGAGCACTACAGAGCGAGGCTCAGGAAGTTTGAGTGTTCTTACAACCTTGCTCTTTGCTTGGCCTCACATCCCCACACCTCTGATACACAGTTTTTTGAATCTTTTTAGCCTGCACCCTTGACACACCACCCTCTAGAGAGGCTGGCCATAGCAGCCCCTAGGGAACAGGTGGTGGTAGGGAGGGGCTTCCCCTCCACCTGGTCAGTGTGGTGAAACAGCAAGGGGAGCACTGAGTCCATAGGGGAGCAGTTCCCCATTCCTGACCCCACTCGTAATGAGGTTTGGACAGGAAGAGTGAGTGAAGGACACAAGCATGGAAGTAATGGGGGGGAGGCACGGTGGAGGCCCACCTCCGCTGGTAGGTCTGGATCTGCTGCTCAATGTGCTCCCGGTAGGAGCGTTCAGCAGTCTTCTGGGTCACAGCCACCAGCTGGATCAGCTCAGACCTGGGGCGGGGGTAAGGAGGGAGCAGAGGAGGGCCGCATTGGCTCTTGGGGCCCAAGGGTAGCGAGCCTCCGCAGCAGCACCAGCGGGAGGCCTGCCTTATGCCTGTGCCCCAGGTCCTAGGACTCCAGGGGGTCAAGGGCTGCCCTCCCCACCTGGCCAGGCAGAGGGTGCAGGCAGCCCTGGGAGGGAGGCAGGCAGGAGGGCAGGCAGAAGGGAGGGAGGCAGTGTGGGAGGACAGGCAGGGGGGCAGGTAGGCGCAGGCCCCTGCAGCCACTCACTTCTCCAGGGCCTTGAGGATGTAGTTGTAGTTGTTGTGCAGAAAGATGGCGCTCAGAGCTGGGTCCTCATACACTTTGGACTTGCTCAGGAGGTTCAGCTGCAGGTTGCCCAGGACTTTACCTGCACAGGGAGGGTGTGGCTACATCCACGGGCAGTCTGACTTAAATGACCTAGTCCTGTCCCAAGAGCCTTGTCCTTCCCAACTCCAGACTCCACAAGCCTCAGGAGCCCTCTGCCCACAGCCCAGCTCAGCCCCTAAACTGGAAGTTAGGCTGCGATTCCAAAGGTGAGGCACGGGGAGGCTCAGGAGAGCACTGGGAATAGCAGGAGGGCACAGAGGAAGGAAGGGAAACGCCAGTGGAGGTGGGCAGGTGGGCGCGGGGGGCTGCCGGCCAGCCAGAGAGCACTCACAGATATACGTGCTTAGCAGGCGCTTGCTGAACTCGGAGCTGTAGCTGGTGGCTGAAGAGCTGGTCTCTGGGAGAGGAGAGGCCTGTCACTGCAGCCATGGCAGCAGCCAGGACCCTCTCTGGCCTTCCCTCAGCCCCTGGAGCAGCTGTGGAAACTTTGGGGTGGGGAGTGGGGCCCTGAGCCTTCCTCAGGCAGACTGGACGCAGAACGGGGAAGGGGTTGGGTTGGTCTGCTGAGCTGCCAAGCTCCCACCTGCTGCAGGAGCACCCCCTGGGCAGCCTCTTCCTGGAGCCCAGGGCAAGCCCCTCTATGGTGATAGGTGGCAGGATTAATGAGCTGGCCCATGATCAGCAGGAAGGCTGGGGGCACAGGAGTAGGACACCCCTTGCCCCCCAACCCCAACTAACGCAAGGTGCTCTCTATAAGGTCCACTTATCCCATTTGTGAACAGCAGGGTCTCAGAGTGGGCTCCCCATAGCCTTTCCCCTTTCTCCCCCACTTCCCACAACCTCCTCTACCGGGCCCCTCCGGACAAACAGAAGGCCAAGGAGGTGGGGGGGAGTATATGGGGAGGGAGGGGGCAGGCACTAGGCTAGCCTGGAGGGTGCAGCCAGCCCTGCTGGGAGCTGAGAGAGTTGGGAGCGCCCCAGAGAAACCCACGTCCCCTCTGATCCCCGCTCCCAACAGGTCCTGAGTCTGTCTGGGTGCCTCTGTCCCTAAGGAATCTCACCCATGGGGTTTCAGAGGGGTAGGATGGGGCTGTAGAGCCCTGCTGCTTACCTCGGGGGTCTAAAGGAATATTGTATGTGTCCCCAAGAACTACGGAGTGAAAGGCAGTGCACTCAGAGGGGAAGGGGAGACAAAGAAGGGAGAAAGACGCAAAGTGCAAACACAGGTTAGCAACCGTGTCCCCGAGCAAGCAGACCCCTCCCCGTGACAGCCAGAACACAGACAGCAGGACACACCCAGGCTGCGCCCCGGAAGGTGAGGGAGCACGCAGCGAAGTGGGGATCTAGAGAACCGCAGGCCAGAGGCCGCTCCTGGCTCCCTCGCCCCCAAAATGGAGGGAGGGGGAGGGCCCGGGGGCCCCAACAAGTTGGGTTGGGTCTTGGTGCTCAGAAATGCCAACCTCCTTCCATGCCAACCTCCCCAGCTCCAATGCCAGGGCAGCAGTCAGTGGGAAGACACCCGGCTGGCCCTGAGGCGCCAGCCCACGGAACGGTCAGCTGTGTGAGACTAATCGGGAGGACAGGCGAACCCAAGAGCAGATGGAGAAATGCGGAAGGAGGGGCGAGGCAGGCAGGGCATCTTCGAACCAGGGAGTGCCACTCTCCAGAGCGAGGACGGTGGAAGGAGCGAGAAGGGAGGGAGGTCGGGTCAGGAAAGGCACAGTCAAACCCCACTTCACAGAGCCGGAGGAAATCTCTCCCAGAGGTGGCCAGTAACCCTGTGTCTCCAGACAAGAGGGAGGAGTGGGGTATGGGGAGGGGGCCCCACTGGGAGGTGCCAAGTACCTTGGGAGGCCAGCATCGCCCCGGCTGTCTCTTGGAAGTCCAGGAGTTGCTGTAGAAAGAGGATGGCCTGTGTGGGGAGAAAACAGGTCCAGGGAAAAGGTCAAGGGCAGGACCTTAGGGTCAGATCACCTCCCAAACACACCCCCTCGGACCGTTTCAGGGCAAGTGCAGGGCCTGGGGTCTGCCAAGGGAAGAGTGGTTGCAAGCTTCCTGCCCTGAATGATCCAGTCTACTGGAGACATGAAATACTTTGCCATCCATCCTGCCACAAGCTCTGGGCCAGGATGGGTCCCTCCCCTCCCCAGGCAACCCGGGGCAGCACCTACATTGCTTGTGAGCTCATGCACGGTGCCATCCTTGGGCATGTTGTATTCCTTGTCTGGATCATTCTGTGGAAAAAACAGTCCCAACTTCCTGAACCTGCTTCCAAGGCCTTGTGCTCCACCCCGGGGCCCAGGCAGTCTGCACCCGATGCCACCTCCTGGAAGAGAGGTGTTGGGGTGCCCCTCAGGCACACAGGTGAGAGATGGGACAGGAAAAATGGGGCAGCAGCCTCACCCCTCAGAGGCTCTGGAGCCCCCTGGGTATTGACTAGCAGCACAGCCAGCCTCCCAAGGGCTCTCTGGGTGGCCTGGTTTCCGCAGGAGCCCCTGAGGCAGGCCCCTGGGGGTCCTGCCCACAGTTCTAGGGCCGCAGATGGAGAGGGAGAGCACCTTGATGTTGTCGGCAAAGTCCTCCAATGCCTTGGCTCCAACTGTCTCCATGGAGGTGATGAGGCCGGGCAGCTTGTTCTTGGTGCTGGCAGCTGTACCCTAAGGACGCACATGGCTGCAGAGCTGAGCCTGGCTCCCCTCCAGCTGCCTCCCTGCCCCTCACTGCAGGGCTCCCCCTCCTGTTCGGCTACCCTATGAGTGTGTGCCTACATCTGGGGCCCCGTGTAGAAGCTGCTTCCGTTCACCTTCTGACCGGAGGCGTGAAGGCAGAGAAGCTGCACCCCTTGGGAGGCCATGCCAGGCAGCACAATTCCTCCTCCCTGTGTCCCCGGGTCTTCCTACCCACATACCTGGAGCACCTGGTCAAACTCGGGCTTCGTCTGCTTGAGGTGCCGCAGGATGGGGAAGACAGTGAGTACGGCAGAGAAGTCGTGTCGGATGATGGCCTTGCGGGCAGCAGACACGATGTTCTCCCCTTCGAGCATCAGCCCGTCCAGTGCATCCTGGGAGAGCATGGCAAGGATGCGGCTCACAGGGGGACAGAGGGGTACGAGTGGCTTCCCAGGGGCCTCTGCCTCAGCAAGGGGCAGCAATGGGGAGGAATCCCCGCCCGCCTACACACACACACAGTGGAGGTGGTGGCTCTAGTTGAAGGCTACAGGACAACAGGTCTGTCCCAAACATGAGCTTCTGTGGTGGCAGCTTCTGCTGGGGCATCTGGTCAGGACCCAGGAGCAGGGTGGGGGCGGGGCAGCACCTGGATCAGAGAGTCAAATGTCTTTTTCTGATGGTGCTCAGGGATGACGTCCATCAGCAGCTGGTACTCGCTCTGGGCCAACTTGACGAAGGCACTGACACAGTGAATGTAGGCGTCGGTCTCCACGTCCAGCGTGTCGTCTCTCCCTGGAGGGACAGCAGTGCCCCTGAGCTGCTGGCCTACGGGAAGCCGCTCTCCCTGCTGGGTCTCCCCAGCTCCTGGCCTGTAGCTCGGGCCGGCAGGAGATGGGGAGGAGGAGGACTATTCTGGCAGAAAGCTGAGAGGATTCCAGCAGGCCTGACTGTTTCAAAAGGAAAAACAGGGCTGAATCCAGCCTTTGTCCTGGCTTCATTTTCAGCTCTGCTGGACAGTGTTTACGTCCCAGAGCATCAGCTACTAAAGGTGGTAGGGAGATCGATGAGGGGATAAAGAGGGAAGAGCCCTAAATCGGCTTCCTAGCCACGGTATGCCTGACCCCAGGACTTAGGATTCTGAACTGCACCAGAAAGAGGGTGGCCAGGGTGGGCGAGAGGCAGTGCCTGCCTCAAGGGCCGGGCACTGTGGTCACCCATCTGAGAAAATGCTAGGTCACTGAGGGCAGTTCTCAGCCCCACCAGACCTTCTGGAATGTCTAAGAAGGCAGTGGTGGGCTATGGCCTATGAGGCTAGCTGGCACAGGGTCACACTCTGAGAAGAGGCAATGTGAGTCCCAGAAAGGGAGGGCTCCTGGCTGGTCAGCTGGCTCAAAAGGAGACCGGGACCCACTAGTGGAGGCTGGGGCAGGGGGCACCCGCAGGCAACCTGGTCCCATAAGCAAAGGAACGGGCTCCGAGTCAGAGCTTTAGAGCTGTTGGTGGAGTCAGATGTCAGGGCTCCCTGCCCGCCAGGGAGCCGCCGTCCAAGTAGCGGCGACTTCTCCCCTTGGCCCAGGCCCTGAGAGCCAGGCATACACTCCCATCTGGAGAGAGACAAGGAGACCTAGTGCCCAAAAGAGAGACTTGAGAGAGAGAGAGGCAAACAGGCCTGGCTCATCCTCAGAGCGGAGCCCTCCGGGGACTGTTGCCAAGGCAGCGGCGGCTGCCCTCGGGCTGGGCTGCGGTACTCACCAGCCAGCGGCCCGTGCTTGTCGTTCAGGGCCTCGGACAGGTGCTTAACTCGGAAATCATGCTCGTGACCTAGCAAGACGTCGGCCGCACAGACACAAGCAGCGTTTATCCAGGGGCCGGGTGGGCTGCCCCTCGGGGCCGGGGAAGAAGCCCTCAACCTCCAGGAGGGGATGTGAGATGGGGGTGTGAGAAGGGCCCTGGGAGGGGGCTCTGAGGCCCTCCTCTGCCTCGGACCACCTTGGGAACAGCCATTTCAAGCCTGACTCGCAGTGTCCCAGACCGTCCTTGGGAGCTGGTTCTCCAAGCCCAAGGCCAAGAGAAAGCCTGCGGGACGACCAAGGAGGGTTCTGGAGAGTTTCTGGCAGCTCCAGAGGATCTGATGCTCGGCCCCAGGGGGTTTACCCACCTCACCATATTTGGGGAGAGACCCAGTTAGAGTAATGTCACTGCTCAGTGAAACGGGACAGCCTCCTTTTGTTCCCCAGGGTTATTCTTTGGAAGGAGGGTCAGGTCCACCAGGGCAGGGCTGTCCCTCCTCTGATAGGAGATAAGGAGGGACCCGGCCTACAGGCTGCCCATCCCCTTTGTGGCACACCGGAGGCCTAGGCCGGCTTGGTCCTGCCACTGCTGGTCTGAGCGTGAAAGGGCTGCCCATGACAAAGAACTTTCTCTGAGTTCAAATAGAAGACAAGGACAGAGACGGGGAGGGAGGGAGTAGGAAGCCTCAGGGAGGGCAGAGCTGCCGTCAGCCCCAGGACCAGGCCGAGGCCACGACACCTGCCCCTGTGGCCATCTGGAACGAGCAGCACCAGGGACCTGCTGTTCCCACCCCTGCTCCCCTCTCAGGAACTCTCCCACGGCCCTCCTGGGGGCTTGGAGGCTCTGCCCTGCCACGAGAGTGGACACATGGTGGAGGAGGAGGGAACAGGAGAACACAGGGTGATTACCTTCCAGAGGAATGAGGTTAGAGCCCCCCTTTTTCCCATCTAGACCATGCTGGGAATACTGTTTCAGAAGGTTCTGAGCCTTACGGATCGTCCCTGTCACCAGAGCCACACAGAGAGGAGACAAGAAGACCTAGGAAATGAGTGAGAGAAAACAGCAGCAGGCCTCCACCTGCCCCCCCGAGCCCCGGCCCTGGCCCCCCAACAGTGAGCATGCCCACACGCCATCTCTCCAGCAGGCCCCTTCCAGGACCCCCGGAGGCGCTGCAGATGGACAGGAGGGAACGGGCCCAGGTCATGCCCCACACGGGGCTCCTGATTCTGCTACTGACCCTCGTTGCTCTGGATTTGAGTTCTCTTTAGGAAGTGCAGCAGGTGAAGGAGATGAGATGGGCAAAGATCCATCGGGAGAAGCCAAAAATAAAAGACACCACTGAGTGGCAGTTAAGGCCGAACAGACCAGGGCTCAGGACGGAGGTGCTGGTGACGAAGCTCTCCCACCTGGAGAGCACAGCCAGGTTGGCGGAGTCTGGGGACCCCCTGGCCCGGCCCCGAAACGCCAGGCAGGGTTCCCCGGGCATGCTCAGTGTTGGGACGTGGACAAATGGAGGAGGTCAACAGAACGCAGAACCCGGGAGTTGGTGAGACGGGACTGAGCTTCTTGGGAGAGCGGTGCCTGAGACAGAAGGCCTGGAGACCCTGAGGCAGCCTGGCCCCACGCACCAAAGCGACCCGAACCCCCAAAGCAATCGGAACAAACTCAAAAGCTCGGTTGGGGTTAACAGAAGCCACCACACAGAGCCGGAGGAGGCAGGATAGTAGAGAGGGGGGCATGCTCCCGGCATGGGGGAAAAAAACAACAGTTAGTATCACGAGTGAAATCAACACAAACAAAACCACAGCGCCTACAGCCCCCGGGGTCAGCCACCTCGGTGGGAACGAGACCTTGCAGGGCAGAAAATGGGGGATATAAAATAGTATTTAAAATAGCCGAGGACAGCTGCCTTGTTGATAAAATGTATTGGGAGCAGGGAGGAGGCCCCACGTGTAACCCTGGTTCGTCTCCCCTGGAGACTCCTGTGTCCCCGCAGCTGTCTCTGAACACAGTGAGGCTGTCCGAGTCCTGGCAGCACCCCAAAAAATTGGGGCGGGGAGGGGCAAGATCTGTGACAGCTCCTTGTTCTGTTTGGACCACGTGACAATTAGCTACTAATGACCAAGTTCAGGGCCCAGGCTCAGCATCTGTCTCCTGTGTTCTCCCCATTCAGCCAGCGGTCCTGCTAATGAGCAAATCGGATTCCTGCCCCACAGCCCCAGCACACGGGCCTGGGGAAGGCTGGCTGGCGTGGACATGGGTGACAAATGCTGATGGGGTGGCCGCCAAACCCATCAGGTGCCCAGTGACCACAGACGCTGACATTGGGATTAGATTACTGGTCCACTGAGGCCTCGCTGCTCCCCACCTCCGAGCCAGGAGCGGATGTGCCAGGGGCCTGGCTCCCTGGTTCTCTAACATCAGCCCTGATGCACTGGCTGCTGACAGCTCTTGAGACTCTGCAGAGACCAGGGATCCTCACAGCCTGAGTCTTCCTCTAGAACCCACGAGCCAAGGACAGATGAGACCCCCTGTGAGCCCCGCCATGGCCAGCCAACACTCTGGGGGCAGTGCAGACCAGTCGGGGGCCCCCTGTGGGCCTGTCAGAGAAGAGATGGGAAAGAGGGCACAGGCCAGCTGAGGCAGGCTGCTTCACAGCCTCATGGAGGAAGACTGCCCCGCCCAAAGCACAGAGGCATAGGAACAGACCTACTGTGTGCCGGCAGCTGTGGCCCAGCAGGCTGGCTCAGCACAGTCACTATTGGGAGCAGGTTTTCTAGGTGACAGCCAGGATACCCACGCTGGAGGAAGGAGGTGGTGTGTCTCTGCTGGGGCCCCCAAGGGCAGCCTCTACGCTACCATTTCTCCAAACCCCAACTAAAGGCCTGAGTGGGAGCAGGTGCTTGCTGAGGGGCACAGGGAAGAGACACTTAAACACAACCTGCTATCACGAGGGACAGGTCCCACAGGCTACAGTGGGCAGTGTACACAGTGTACACAGCTCAGCAGTGTCAGCTATGGTGGCAGCAGCCCCTTACTTGTGACATCCTAGCCTCTCCTGCAGCTGAGGACAACAGCTCCTCAGTAGCCCAAGACAGCCACGCTCGCCAGGCCGTGGCTGACACACAAGGACATTTCCCCCGGAGCACAGAGCCTTAGCGGGCAGACAGGGCCCTGCTAGGTGCTTTCTGTCCTGCGTACCTACAGTTGGGGTCACCATGAGGACCAGCTCTGGACGGGCCGACACTGCTAACCCCAAGGTGGCTGAAAGTAATGCAGGTCCCATGCAGCCTCCTTGCTGGGGCTTAAAGGGCCGGGATGGGGGGCTCACCTGGCCTCTTGAGGGGCTTCTTGGTGGGCGTGTCTTTCCTCTTATTGGGGATAGCAGGGGAGTAGGGAACCCCAGAGGAGGAACTACTCTTCCGGAAATGCTCCTTCAGGCCCTTGATGGAGCGGTCTAGCTGGCTGGAGCGAATCTGGTAGTAGACATTCATGAAATCTGAGGAGAAAGGGGATGACAGAGCTATGGCAGCTGGGGTCCCTGCCTCTGCCTTGCTAGGGGAACCTCACTTTCCCCTCTAGGTGCCGGGTGCAGAGCGGGAGTAGAGCCCACTATTTCAGTTGCTAACTCATGCCTAGCATCTGCTATGGCTCCCAGCCACCCACATACCCTGGTCCCAAATCAAGTCGTCTTAAAGGGAAAATACCCCTCAATAGAATGGCTAATTAAGTTTTGAAGGTAAAGTTCTTTTAAATAAAAGAAATACATAAAAAATTAGAGGATGCCTGGGTGGCTCAGTCGGTTGCGTGTGCGACTCTTGGTTTTAGCTCAGGGTTGTGAGACTGAGCCCCACGTTAGGCTCCGCACTCAATGGGGAGTCTGCTTAACACTCTCTCCTTCTGCTCCTTCCCACTGCATGCATGCTCTCTCTCTGTTTGGACACTTCTGTTTGGACACTTCTACCTGATAGTCACATCTTTGAGAAAACAGCCAAAGAACTCCCTATGTAAGAAAAGCAATCCATACAAGTATGCTCACTGCAGCACTGTTTATCAATACTGGAAAACTGGAGAATCCAAAAATGCAAATGAACAAGGACACACTACATTTCCGCAGTTCCCATCCAATGCGTCTCTAGGAGCCCCATGAAAAAAACGGGCCAAAACACAGGGGCTCTGGCTGAAGGCCGCTGAGGGGTCTGGAGGCTGTCTGATGGCCTCCCTCTTCTCCCAAGGGAGCCCCTAAAACTGCCGTGGACGCATTCATAGCTGTCACATAAGCTGTAGGTTTATTGCTCATATATCATTTCGTATTGAACTTCTACTTATTAAAAAACACCCAGGTAGATTAAAGAAATAAAGGGGAGAAAAGCCCACTTGGTCTGGCCCTGCCCCCCGAGGTCCTCTCACCTTGGTTGCGGCCGTATTCCACCAGCCAGCGGGAAATGCGGATCACGTCCTGGAGCACTCCCTCGGGCAGGTGCTCCAGGGGTACCTCCTCCTGGACCTCCAGCTCATCTTCGCCACTGATCAGATCCAGGATGAGCACAGGGGACACGACCTTACTGTGCCTGGTCATCAGGCTGCGGAACTCGGACTCCAGCGACTCCTTCCCCCGCTCGAATAGCAGCTTCTGCAGGGAGGACGGGAGGAAGGAAGCGAGAGGGTCCAGGGCTGCTTCAGCATTCAGCTGGCCCCTCCTCTGCCCTCATATCCTTTAACCCAGAGAAGAAACACCAGGAAGCCCTCCTTGCTTATGTCTTTGCCTCACATTCTCTTAAAATGTATGTTCACAGGTGCAACTCAAAGTGCTTCACAAATACCAGCCGATGAACATCCCACTGAGCCATTAATCTGTCTTCTTGTTAGGAAAGGGTTTGCAAAAGAAAAAAATAGACAAATCGGGAGATCCCTGGGTGGCTCAGTGGTTTAGCGCCTGCCTTCGGCCCAGGGCATGATTCTGGAGTCCCGGAATCGGGTCCCACATTGGGCTCCCTGCATGGAGCCTGCTTCTCCCTCTGCCTGTGTCTCTGCTTCTGTGTGTGTGTGTGTGTGTGTGTGTGTGATGAATAAATAAATAAAATTAAAAAAAAATAGACAAATCGAACCATGTCAAGTGAAAAACTTTTGTTCAGTGAATGACACCATCAAAAAAGTGAAAAGATGACCTAACGGATGAGAGAAAACACTCACAAATTATCTATCTGGTAAGAAGCAGGTAGCCAGAACATACAAGAGAAGGGAAAACATCTGTCCACACAAAACAGGATCCGTGAGGATTCATAGCAACATTATTTGTAATCGCCAAAAAGTGCAGTGTCCATCAAGTGGTGCATGTGGTCCATCCACACAATTCGACATGCTCAGCCATAGCAAGGAATGAAGCACTGACACACATCACCATGTGCCTAAACCTTCAAAACATTATGCTCAAGGGCACCTGGGGGGCTCAGTCAATGAAGTGTCTGCCTTCGGCTCAGGTCATGATCTGGGGTCCTGGGATCGAGTCCAGCACTGGGCTCCCTGTGCTCGGTGCTTCTCCCTCTCCTCCTCCCTACTCATGCTCTCTCTCTCTCTCTCTCAAATGAATAAATAAAATCTTTTAAAAAACACATTATGGTAGGTCAAAGAAGGTGGACACAAAAGGTCACACATTACATGATACCATTCACAGGAGAAGCCCAGAATGGACAAATCTGGAGAAACAGAGTAGACCATGGACTAGCAGGGGCACGTGACTGGGGAGAAGAGCAGAGGGGAGTGGCTGCCAGTAGGTTCAGGGCTCTTGTTTGGGTAATGGAAGTGTTCTCAAATTGGTTCCAGTGTTGTCGTGCAACTCCATGATTATACTAGAACCACTGAATTGCATCCTTTAAATGAGCAATTGTTATGGTATGTGAATTATATTTCAATAAATAATTATATCTCAATAAAGATATTTCAAACACGAGAGAGGAAGGAGTTGGACCATCTCTGATTGAACGAGGAGGACATCCTCTTGAGACCTCTGGCTCACGTGTTCTGTATTCTGTCTCCACCCTAGCCCCATGCCCAAGTTCTAGTATAGCTCTTCACTCTACAATCCAAACTTAGCAATGAGCCCCAAAACAAAGTTGTCCAGTCCCTGACACCCCAATTGCAAGACAGGCCCTCCACCCATGTGCTGCAGTGCACTGATGACACTGGTGTGTCCCCATTGGTGACTGGTGTTCCAAGGTACTGATCCTGCCAATCCTCCAGGCAAGGAGAAAGGACCTTGGGTGGCCAGAAACCACTGGCTGGTTACCAGTTCACCCCAGTGTGACATACGAATGTCCTCACTTCCATCACAAACCCCGATGGGAGAAATGTTGGGAAGTACTGCTCTAAGCAAAAGCTTTCTGGGTTTGAGAAAGGCCAGGTTCCCATCTGCGTATCTCACTTACTTCCTGTTTTGGGCAAGACGCATACTTGGGGTGAGAACTGTAGTGCCAACAGGAAGGTGTGCTGGGTGACTGGGTCTGAGTTGACCCTTCCTCTACTGTTCTTCCCGCTTTGGGAGGTCTGAGGCTCTGCTCCTACCACTTCTCGGGTCTGCATTCTCCCCTTTTCCTGGTGCCTTGAGACAACCTCACTTTCTAGCCTTACCCCATTCTGCTCTGGTCACCTGCTAACTCTAATACTTAAACACAAAGTTGTAAAACAAAGAAATCAAACATGAAAGCACGAATGCAGGTTCTGAGAACAACCAAATTCATAGAGATATAAAGGAGAATGATGCTTGCCAGGGGCTGGGGAAAAGGTGGAATGGGAGTTAAATGTTTAGTGGGCAAAAGTTTCATTCTGGGAAGATGGAAGGAGTTCTGGAGATGGATGGGGGTGGCAGGTGTACAACGTGAATGTACTTAATGCCACTGCTCACTTAAAAATGATTAAAATGGCAAATTTTATATTATGTATTTTGTACCACAACAGAAAAAAACACAAATGAATGTATAAAGCTCAAATATGAAATTTATATTGGATGTGTAATTTAGTTTAAATTATAAAAACATAATAAAAATATGTATCTATAATTTCAAAGGCAGAAGTCTTCATGCCTGCAGTATGCATACCGCATTGCCTACAACTGTTTCTTCTACTAGGTTCTCCTTTAAGCTGGCCCTGTGTCCCTCATGAGACCAGGGCAGGGCCTGGTGTCCCCAAACCTCCCACATTCACCCACGGGCCTCTCACCACTTTGTTGAGCTCTGGACTGTCTGGGCTATTGTCCTGGAAATACTCCACAGCCTTCTGAATCTTGGCCATGCTCCCCAGGTACTCTTCCAGCCTGCCTGTAGGGCTGTGAAGGCAAAGAGCTGCATCAGCCTGGGCAGATGGAAGATGAAGAAGAAGGACCAAGAGAATGGAATCTAGAAGGGAAGAGAATTAACACAACGGATTCTGGGCTCAAATATATTCAAAAGCCTAGCGTTGTCACTGGCCCAAGAGGTGTTGGCAACGTGACCCTCTGGCCCTAGCTCACCCCTCCCTGATGATTTTCTCAGTGTCACTGGCCACATGGTAGTAGCTGATGACATGGTCCAGGCAGGACAGAGTCTTCTCAACATTCTCCTGCAGCCGCTGCAGGTTCTCAGTCTGCTTGTGCACAGGGATGATGGAGTTCTCTAGCTTCATAAGGCGACTTTCAAAGGATGACAGGATAGACACCTGCAGGGGGACAGCCCAGTCTCAGGACTTGGGGTTGTCCCAGGACTGCTTCCACCCACCCACAAGCTCTTCGACATCTGCAGCCTTTCCTCTGGTTTTCTAGATAATAATTCGTCCATGAGGGGAGGGAGACGGTGTCCTTGTTCACCACTGTATCCCCAGCACTTACCATGTGCACAGCACAAAGGAGGTGGTCCAAGTAAAGTGGAGGAAGTTTGACTTGAAGGCAAGCCACACAGCAAATGGAACTCATTCTAAGATAACCACCCAGGATAGCTTCCCTTCCACCCTTTGAAGCTAAATCTCAACTTCACTTCTCTTGGAAGCTTTCCTAGCCTGAACAAGAAGTAGTTTCATACAGAGTCGCCTCAAATGCATTGCTAGTACCTTCAAAACCCTCTCTCTCTCTCGGCCAATCTCATTAGATAAGGACTAAGACTTGATGATTGTATTCCTGGGCACATACCCAGTTTGCAACTACTCAATTTGAGCTTTTCCAGTCTCCTCTAGAAATAAGAAAGGAAATTCCTATTTGCTGAGCACCTGTTATTGACCAAGTACTATGCAAGATGCACTCCCAAACATTGGCTCCTATGACCTTCACAGCCACACCGGGAGTTGGCATCGCTGCTTCTAGTAGGTGAGTTAACTGAAGCTCAGAGTTACCTACCTGTCAGGAGCCACACACAAATACAGGGAGAGGCGAGGACCAGATCCCAGCTCTGTTTGATTTCAAAGCTCCTTCGACCCCTAAAGCCCTCTGAGGTGAAGGCTGAGTTTTCTCTGCCCTTAGTCATCGCAAAATCTCAGGCCACTCCTGCCCTCTGGTCATCACCCGAGGTGAGGATGGCGCACGACCGGTACCCAGCCCACCTAAGTCAGTGTCGCTAAGGGTTTGTGTTAGGAGATAAGGAAGAATGGAGAGCCTGTGCAGAAAGCGGAAAGTCTGCACCAGCAGGGGCTGCGGCATCCTCAGTGATGGGGCAGAAAAGGCCAAGGGAGCTAGGTAAGAGACACCCTACACATTACCAGCATCGCGACCCGGGTTCGAACCCCCGGGCCTTACGCAAAAACGGCCTGTCCGCCCCTCCCACCCGAGGGGTTACTCACCATGTTTTTGGTGAGCTGGTCGCTCTTCTCCAGGCTGTCTCGGATGAAGGACAGCGTCTCCTCCTCCTGGGGGAAGCGGAGGTGAGCGGACCACAAGAAGCCCGAGGCTAAAGAACACCGCGTCTCACCCCGCGGCCTCGCCCCCAACGCCCCAACAGAGGGTGCTCCCTCCCAACCCTGCCTCCTCCCAGAGCAGATGCCCTGGCCCGGACCTTGGTGCCTTCCCTCACCTGCTCCCCAGCCTCACCTGCTTCAGCTTGTCCTCGATCTCCCGCCGCCGGGCGGACGCCTCCTGCGGGGGGATCATCGTCTCGGCCCAGAGGCTCCCACCGCCCTGTGCCTTGTCTCTCTGTGTGCCCTCTCGGCTCCCGTCCCGGCCACACCCACTTCCGCCTTTGGCCCCACCCAGTGGCGCGCTAGTCGTGCCATATTGGGAGTGGCAGGCGGAACTGGATAACGGATCTGGGCAAGTGGCCATCTTGGGTGTGGCAAGTGCGGGTTCCCTGTATTGTCAGAGAAGGTTCGCAAGTAGCTGGACGGCTGGAGCTCACTTGCGGTCTCCGTGTGAAGACTCGCCCATTTGACAAAGGCTGCTGGGGAAGGACACAAGCTTATTTCACTAGATCGCATTTTGTGTCCAGGCGCGGATGTCGCGTTCCCCGCAGGCCGCAGCACAGAGCGTGGCACAGAGTGGGCCCCGAACACGTGGCCACTTGATGAACCAGGGGCTTGTGCTGTCGCTTCTTCCTTTGGGCCTGCATTAAGCAAAAGCATGGAGGGGCCTCGTGTGCAAGCCCCGAGCTGGGGGCTGGGGACAGAGTGGTGGCCCAAGGCCCTGGTGGCAACCATAACCATAAACCTGGCGTGTGTGGAGCCCAGCCAGATTCCTGGGGCTGCAGAGTCCTTGGAGCATCCATCCCCGGGAGCCTTGGAGCTTGCTGTCCAAGCCTCACCCTAGGGCGTCTGTTTTGGAGAGAGCTGTGTGGTTTTATTTGTTGGGAGTGAGAACCTGGCTGCTGGTGAGGTGTCTTCTGCTGGAAGCTTACCTAGATCTGGAAAAGGTGCAAGAGGAAGGCTGAAAGTTCTCAAACCTGTCTGAGGGATTGGGGCCCAGCTCGGTAACTACTGTCAGTTAAAGAGAGATGGTCGCCTGTCTGCAGGGATTCAGACACACGGGGAGCATTTCTCATAGAGGCTTTGGGGCAATGAAAGGTTTGGAGGGCCAGCAAGGTCCTTTCTCCAGAATTCGGAAACATTCTAAGTCCTCTGCCCCGAGGCTACTCTAACCACAACTCCAGGGGAGATGCTCCTGGATCAAGGTTCTTGCAAACCTGGATGTTCTGCTCTCACAAGACCGAGCTCCTGCAAAAACCTAAATGCCACTCCCTCCTCCATCTCTTCCCTGCCTACTCTGCCTCTGGTCCTGGTCCTTGGGGAGGTAAATAGCTGTGTGGCTGTCCTCAGGTCCTCTATGTATCTGGCATCTAAGCAGAAGGGGATAGACAACAAGGCGTGACCTGGTGTGTGAGGATATTTCGGGATACTAAACCATAGTGTTCCCCCCAGGACTCCCCACACCCAAGAGGAGGAAGAAAGGGGACCCAGAGCCTGGAGAGGGATTGGGCAGCTCTCCTGCTGGGGCAGGACAGTTTCAGATCTGGTGGGTGGCCACGAAAGTGGTATTGAAGGAAACCACCAAGAAGTGCAGCCCTGTGGCAGATGGAGGAGATAAAAAGGCAGAGTCATTGCGGAAGGGCACCTGCGATGATTTCACCGAGGAGGTCCTTGTGCAGTCCTGAGAACTAAGTAAAGGGGAAAGTTTATTTTATTTTTTTAAAGATTTTATTTGTTTATTTATTCATGAGAGACACACAGAGAGAGAGATAGAGAGGCCGAGACACGGGCAGAGGGAGAATCAGGCTCCATGCAGGGAGCCCGACATGGGACTCAACCCCGGGTCTCCAGGATCACACCCTGGGCCAAAGGCAGTGCTAAACCACTGAGCCACCCAGGCTGCCCAAGGGGAAAGTTTAAAACAGGTGCCACAGTACAGAATGAGGGCCCGGAGGGCTACGGCGGGAAGGACTTTGGACTTGGTAGAGCAGCCCAGAGAGCCCCCTTCAGCACCTACATCTCTGAACAGCACCAAGCCCAGGGTAGATGCTCAAAGAAAAATATTGATAATGTCTTGCTCTGTAAGTCTTAGGATCCCTATGATCATGAACAAATACTTTGGACTCGGCACAATATCATGGCATTTTTGCAAATACACTACATATCTGTGTGCTTTTCTGTATTTTCCCAAATCTCTTTTACTAAGTGTAATCTGGTAGCCAGCTATCCGGTATTGAGAGCCTTCTGTTTGTCTATCTCTGTTACAAACACCATCCTTCCTCCTTATCTTGTCTAATCCTCACAATAAACTTACAAGTCAGGCACAGCTGTTGTCTCCCTGCTGCAGATGAGGAAGCTCAGGCTCAGAGGGGCCAGGTGCACTAAGTCAACACAGCTGGCTGGGAGAGGGTACAGCTGAGGCTGCTCCCCTCGTCCCCATGCTGGGTAGCTCAGGAGTGGTGTTTGTTGCTATGCAAAGCTACCAATCTGATTTTCAAGAAAATCTGTTGCAAAAAGCAGGTTATATTTATGACAACCATATCTAGTAAAAGGCAAACAGAATGAAAGATGAGTTTAAATTGTTCACAACCCAATGTCAGGCATGTGTTGACAAGTAGACACTGATTCAGTAGAAGCCGTACTTCCCCAGCCGGTACTCAGAACAAGCTGCTTTAGCAAAAGGAGCAAGTGGTGTTTCAGTTACAGCCTCAGACACCTTGCTTTTAATTTGGAAACTTGTGTGGAACCAGAAGTGGCAATCATAGGCAGGCCCCCCACTGCCCGCTCACAGAGATTCTCTTTCCAGAGGAAAGGAGGGTGGAAGAGCTCTCTCTCCCAGCAGCAGGTTCGTTAGTTTCGTAGCTTCCTAATTCCAGACTTTGTATTCTTCCTGAGGAACCAGGTATATAAATCCTCCAGATGAATGTTTCCTGGCCCAGGAACAATACTGGCATTGTATATGCCAGGACATATACAGCTGGGATTACAGCCATTGGAAATATGGGCGATGCACTGCAAAAAAGGAAAACACAAAATACTAAAATGGTAAGTAGAGTAGATATGGATGATTCAGTTTCTCTAGTTTCTAAAGATAATGAGTTTAAATTACCTTTCCATTAAAACACTTCTAAGGAAGCAAATTGTCCTTTTTTCAGTAATGATAAAAAATAGCCTGTCTTGCTCATTTAGAAACCATCAGCCATCAACAGTGCCATCTGAAAGAGTGGTCAGGAGGCTGTTTTTTCTTTTCTTTTCTTTGAAATCCTCTCAGATATAAATTGAGACAAAGGACCAAGGTGTCCAGAGCCCAGGGGTGGGCAGCCTTTCATGTCCTTTCTTACAAGGAAGAGGGTGCACAGGAAATGGTTAACATGCTTTGAAATACCTGTGAGCTCAAACCTGCAGTTTGGTTTTAAAACTATTTTCCAAATGTAATTCTTATTCAAGGTTAAAAATTCAAATGGTAAGGAGGGTATAAGATGAAAAACAGAAGATGCCCTCTTCCTCCTAAGCCCCAAGCTCCTTTGTCCCAAACATAAACAGTTACTACTTTCCCAGTGCGTTTGTACAAATCCAAACACATTATACACAGAATACGCTCTTGTTTTTTATTTTTATTATTATTTTTAATTAATTAATTTATTTGAGGGAGAGAGGGCAGGAGAGTACACAAGCAAGAGAGGAGGGGCAGAGGGAAAGCCGATTCCCTGCTGAGCAGAGCTCCATCCCAGGATCCCTGCTGGGATCATGATCTGAGCTGAAGGCTGATGCTTAACTGACTGAGCCACTCAGGCACCCCTATTAAAGAAATTTAATCAACAATTATTAAAATCCCAAAACGGAAAGTACCAACTCCAGATGATTTTACTGATAAATTCTACCAAAGATTTAGGGAAGAAATGATACCAATTCTCTACACTCCCTTTGGAAATGGAAGCAGAAAAAAAAAAAAGGAAATGGAAGCAGAGAAGATACTTATAAATCTATTCCCTGTGGGATCCCTGGGGAGCTCAGCGGTTGGGCGCCTGCCTTCAGCTCAGGTCCTGATCCTGGGATCCAGGATCGAGTCACACATTGGGCTCCCTGCATGGAGCCCGCTTCTCCCTCTGTCTGTGTCTCTGCCTCTGTCTCTCTCTCAGTCTGTGTCTCTCATGAATAAATAAGAAAATCTTAAAATATATATATATATTCCCTGAGATCAATATCACTTTAAAACTAAAACCAGCAAAAGATATTATAAGAAGGAAAAACTGCTGACCAATCTAGATGCAGAAATACTCAAATATTAGCAAATCTAATCCAACAATGTCTAAAAAGAATTATACACCATGGAATGATTATACAAGTGAGATTTATTCCAAGTATGAAAGGCTGGTTCAATATTTGAAAGTCAATTAAGGTAATCAATTACATTTCAATAAGCAAAAGAGGAAAATTATATGATCATACCAAAAGATGCAAAAAAAAAAAAAAAAAGCATTTGACAAAATCCAACATCCATTCGTGACAACAATTTTCATCAAAAACCAGGAATAAAGAATAACTCCTTCCACTTAATTAAAACATCCTTAATAAAAACAACAATAAAAACTTACAGCTAACATCATTACCTAGTAGTGAGAAGCTCGACACTTTCACCCTAAGATGGGGAGCTGGGCAAGGCTGTCCACTCTCACCATTGCTCAACATCGCGCTAGAAATCTTAACTCTTGCAAAGAGACAAGGGGAGACATGTGGGAATTCTGTACTTTCTGCACTTTTCCTGTAAACCTAGAAAATTAAATCCTAAAAAAATATATAAAAATTGTAAATAGCATCTCATGTTTAATTTTTCTTCAGTTAAAAGTAAGTTTGGGGGCAGCCCCGGTGGCGCAGTGGTTTAGCGCTGCCTGCAGCCCAGGGCGTGATCCTGGAGACCCTGGATCGAGTCCCACGTAGGGCTTTCTGCATGGGGCCTGCTTCTCCCTCTGCCTGTGTCTCTGCCTCTCTCTCTCTGCCTGTGTCTCTGCCTCTCTCTCTCTCTCTCTGTGTCTCTATGAATAAATACATTTAAAAAAAATCTTAAAAAAAAAAAAAAGTAAGTTTGGGGCAGCCCAGGTGGCTCAGTGGTTTAGTGCCGTCTTCAGCCCAGGGTGTGATCCTGGAGACCGGGGATCAAGTCCCACGTTGGGCTCCCTGCATGGAGCCTGCTTCTCCCTCTGCCTGTGTCTCTGCCCCTCTCTCTGTGTCTCTCATGAATAAATAAAATCTTTAAAAAGAAAAAAGTAAGTTTGAGGGGCACCTGGGTGGCCCAGTCAGTTAAGCATCTGACTTCGGCTCAGGTCATGATCTTGGGGTCCTGTGATTGAGCCCTGCGAGCGGGGAGTCTGCTTGTCCCTCTCCCTCTGCCTTTCCACTTCTCTGGTACTCTCTGTCTCTCAAATACATAAATAAAATCTTTAATTAATTAATTAATTAATTAATTAATGTAAGTTTGAGGGGCATCTGAGTGGCTCAGTTGGTTAAGTGTCTGACTATCCATTTTGGCTCAGGTCATGATCTCAGGGTCATGAGGTCAAGTCCCAAGTTGGGCTGTGCACCAAATATGATAGAGCCTGCTTAGGATTCTCTTTCTCCCTCTGTCCCTCCCTCTCCTCTTAAAAAAAAAAAAAAAGTTTGAGGAAATTAAAAGACATGGGAACATGGTTAATATAATAACTTTATGTGCTGACACAAGGTAACCGCACTTCTAGTGGTGAGCTAATGTACCTAATTGTCCATAGTTATTGGACTGTGTTGTAGTTGTTGGACAAACCTGAAACTAGCATAACATTGCATGTCAGCAATATCTGACTTAAGAAAAGTAAGTTTGAGTATCTCTCTTGTTTATTGGCTATACTAGTTTTGCAGAATCCTTTGTATATTAAAGAAATTTGGGATGCCTGTGTCGCTCAACGGTTGAGCATCTGCCTTTGGATCAGGTAGTGATCCCGGGGTCCTGGGATCGAGTCTCACATCAGGCTCCCTGTGGGGAGCCTGCTTCTTCCTCTCTGTCTCTCTCTCTCTCTATATATATATATGTTAGATCATAAAAATAAAAATATATTAAATATTTATATTTATATAGATTATATATAATATAAATATATATTATATATATTTATTAAATAATATATATATTATATATATATTTATGTTAGATCATTGAGCCATCTGGATTTTTCCCCAGATGGATAACCAATGGTCCCAATACTATTTCTTCAATAATTCATGATTCAATCATTAGTTTGAAATGGTACCTATATTATAAATAAGTTCCACATATATTTAAACCTATTTGGGGGGAGTATATTCTTTTCCACTGAACTGCTTTTACCTATTTCAGTACCAGCATCAGACCAGTTAAAGTAACATGACTCTTACTGTTTAATACATGTAATGTTTCATATTTCTTTCTTGGTTCTCAAGAAAACTTCCTAGATATTCTGTTTTGTTTTGTTTTTCAGGTGAGCTTTAAAATGATTTCACAATTGCAAATTGAATGTCCCCTGAGTAAACTGGTTTGAAGTCAGGTCTTCAAAGAGGCTGGGACCTTGCCCACTTGAGGGCTAGAGGCAAAGTGTGACTTCAGAAAGGGAGTCTGGAAAGCTGGACCAGAGTCTTCCTGGTGGAGCCTGTGAAGTAAGTGGCCAGCAGAGAGCAGGACTCACTGCCAGGAAGAGCCTCCCAGGCCAGAGCTAGAGCTGAGGAGTGGCCAGGCCCCAGGAAGCCCTGCTGAGGGCAGATCAAAGGCAGGCAAGATGCAACCGATCTTCACAGTTGAGTGACAAAAGCCAGAGGGAAGCTGGGCCTCCGGGGCTGATGGTGTCAGGTAGGTGACAGGAAGGCCTGCACTGGCTTTCTAACAGGCTGCCTCCCCAACGCCCAGCTTTGGTCTGACACAGAGACAAATCTATGATGAGCAAATAAATAAATGCATGATGGCTAAATGCAGAAGGACAAAGGAGGAGCAGGGGCAGGAGCAAGGAGAGACTACCACGGCAGTAAATTAAGCCCATGAGTACGTGTCTCAGAGAGGGGAATCAAGGGGAAAGAAATTGGGGCGCCTGTTGAGGCACCTGTGAACCTCTCTGCCCTGAGAATCACAGCAACATACTTACAAGGAGCAGAAACGTGAGCAGAGACGTGGCTGATAAGAATCGCTACCCTCTCCTGCCTTTCTCTGGATCCACCCCAGCCTCCCACCCCGCCTTGTCACCTTACCCAGAGCAGGTCCCAGGAGAGGTCTGTGGAGCAGATGGGAGTCTGGCTTTGGACACATCTTCCCAAAGGAGTGTGTTCCATGAGGCATCTGACTCCTGGTGAAATCCCAGCCGGTGCCACCATGGCACAGAGCAGGGAGGGAGAGCCAGGCTGTGAGGTGACATGGGCCTGGCCTTTTCCCAGGCCTGCCAGCCACTAGCTGTGCTGCTTCAGCTAAGGAAAGGCCCTGCTGACTAACTTGCCACAGGAACTAAGTGACACAGCATATAGAAAGAGCCTGGCATATAGGAGGTGCTCAAGCAATGCTCAGCAGTGCCCACCCCAGATTTCCACTGGCCTTTCTGGCTATACATGGGGACTGTTAGGAGTTACGTAGGTGTCTGCAGCTACCACTGCTTAGAAATGTGTTCTAAATCTCAATAAAGCTAGGGGGAAAAAAGAAAAATGTTTTGAGTTCCAAACTGTTGGTCTATCCAGAACCTTTGGAACCCCCTACTTCCTTTTGTCTGCCCCAAACCAGTCCTGAGTCCCTGACCAGCACCCAGAGCAGCCCAGTTGGCGCCATCCAGTGAGGCCATTCAAGAGCAAGGAAACAAAATCAATCAGGTCGTGAGTGCCAAACATTGGATAGGTTGTTTTTAAAGAGCAGGAGCCACAAGGTGCTGGCTAAGGGGACGTGTGAGTGACATTTCCCCACACTTACAGGCCAGGAAGTCGGCCTGCGGTATGAGTATTACCATGTGCCTAGCACCATGCTGAGCCTTTATATGGTTACTCCTGGGCTCCTCATAACAACCTGTGTGTGCATGGGGGAGAAGTGGTAATGAGTGCCCTCAGGGAAGGGGAAGTGTCTAGAAGGGCCAGAAGTGTCTAGAAGGTGCCAGACCCAGGCCTGGAAGGAGACCCTCCATTTTGTCTCTCAAAACGTTATAGACGGGCTCACACAGAAACATGGGAATGACCTTCCTGGGCCCAGCTGGATGCTCCAGGGCCATGACCACAGTCCCACATCTTGGAGGCCTTAAGAGCCAGGGCTACTGGGGAGGAGCCTGAAGAAGTCAGTTTGGCCAGGAGCCTTTTAGATCCCAAAGGGGGCAGGTGGGTCAAGGGGCACCCAGCTATTACCCTGCTGCTGGCCATACACAAGCCACAGCCCCTGTGTTGTCCCTGGGCCTGGGGAACTTCGGTGGCCAGGACACCGGAAAGCCCTGGCCACTGGCCACAGGCTCTGACACTGGCCACCAGGCAAGAGGCCTGTGATCCACTGTGTGGATCTGGAGGACGACCAACACTTGAGGGAAATTTCCTATTAGCTTTTCAAACTCTCTAGCTCCCAGTCAGCCCAGCTTGGAGAAGGCGGGGATTTGCTTCTGCTCCCAGGGTGGAGGCCTGGCAGGAGGCCAGCTGGGGAGGCCAGTCCCCAAAGGCCAGGGTCAGGGGGCCACTCCTGACTCAACTCCCCGTTTCTGCCCTGCCACGACTCTGTCTCTCTCACGCCCTTCTCTCCCCTGCATGCCAGACCACAGACTTCCAGCAGGTCCCTGAGGAGGTTCTATGGACAAATGGGTGAAGAACCTGAAGAGACGGGCCTTGGCTCCTCGGAGCAACATCTGCCCCTTTCCCGCCAGCTCCCCTGCGGCATCTTCAGTCTCAAGGGCCTTCTGCTTTCCAGAACCCTGTGAGCCGGGCCGCTGGGGGGCGCCCCCCGCCTCAGGAGTTGCACCCCTGCCCCCGACCGGTAGGGGGTGCTGGGGGGGCCAGCGCCGGGTCTCTCCCACCCCAGGCCGGGCGCACAGGGGGCCGCGAGGGGGCGCCCGACACCCGCGGGCCTCTCGGCGGCCCCGGCGGCTGGAAGCTGCGAGAAAGTCCCGGGGGTGCAAAGAAAGGAAGAGAGCAGCGAGGGCAGGTGGATGGTGGAACCGGGCGGGGGTGGGGGCGGAAAGGGGCTGAAAAGAGCAACGCGGGGACGAGAAGAAAGCCCGCAGGGGAGGGAGACTCGGGAGGCCCGGGGTGGGGGCCGAGCCCGGCGGCCAGGGCGGCTGCTGCGATGTGGGGGGCGCCCCCACCCCGTCGCCTAGACCCGCCCGCGGAGGGGGTCCGGGCCAGCGGGCGCCGTGACGTCAGCCGCGGGCACCCCCTGCATTTCGGTCCCGCGGCTCCTGGCAACCGAGGACGCCGCGGCCGGGCTGCCCTGCGCGGAGGCTCCGGGCGACACCCCCAAGCCCCGGAGCGCCCCCGTCCCTCCTGCACCCAGCCGCGCCCCGGATGCGCCCCCGCCCCCGCCCCCGCGGGCCCGCGCGCTCCCGCAGCCCGCGCCAGGAAGGCCGGGCTCCCCGGGGGCCCCCCAGGCCCTGAACGTGACTCAGCGCTTTCCGCCGCCTTCTCGGCCGCCCGCGGGCTCCTGAGAGCCGAGTCCCCAGCCGGGTGATGGGCGGGGGCCCGGGAGGAGCCCCACTCGTGCCCCCCGCAGGCAGGGGGCGGCGTCCGGGCGGCAGGTGCGGGCCCCGGTGCACTGAGCCCTGAGCCGGGCGCTGGCCGCGACCTCCCTTAGGCTCCTCAGTGCGCCTTACCTGCAGGCGCCGCGCACCTTTCGGTCCTCAGCAGGGGGCAGGGCTGGGCTGGAGGCGAGGCCTGGGGGTCCTGAGCCGCCTCCTCCTGGCTCCGCACTGTCTTCCCAGCTCAGAGTTCTAGCTGCTGGATCTAGCTCTGCTGCTGCTAAGTCACTGGGAAAATTGGGGTGCGCCCTGCCCGCCCCCCCATCGTTTCTGCTACACTCTGTTGAGCACACACCATGTGCCGTCCGGACCCTGGCAGGTGCCGTGGACAACGTGGCACTGCCTCTGCGCTCCTGGAGCTCCCCACCCAGCAGGAGAGGCACACACATCGCCAACGTGATAAAGAGGCACTGGGGTCGCAGTGAATGGAGAGGTGACAAATGTCCAATTGGGTCCCCTAGCTAACGGAACCTAAGAGAATCTGTGCTGACATCCTCAGACCTATTCCACTTTGTGTGCCTCAGTTTCCTCACCTGTAGATGACACTAGGAGGCTCCTAAAGTGTCCTGCAGACTAAAAGCCCCTGCCTCCATGACTGAGGGCCATTCCAGCTGCCCCCAGCCTCCCACAGAGAGGGCAAACAGACCAGCTTGACCCTCCACCCCTGGCCCCCCACCCCAGGAGTCTGGGCCTGCAGATCCCTCAGACCACACCCGAAGCCTAGGTTTGCCAGAGGCCCAGCCAGCGGGTGTGGTGGCCTCCCAGAGCTCAGGACCCAGCCCAAGACCTTCCCCAACAAATCTGAACTCCAGGCAGCAGCCAGGAGCACCCAGGTGGCAGTCTATGCTGGGAGCAGGGGAGAGACATGAGTGTGACGTAGGAAGTGGACAGAACTCCTAACACTTGTCCTGACTTGAGTCATGCGTCAGGTTGCTGAGGTGAAGCAGGGAAAAGGATTGTGTTGGAGGTTATCCCCCAAACTGAGTTCTCCATCCACCAGATAAAAGGGCTGGGGTTGGGGCCCATGGGTGGCTCAGTGGTTGAGCATCTGCCTTTGGCTCAGGGTGTGATCCCAGGGTCCTGGGATTGAGTCCCACATTGGGCTCCCCGCGGGGGGCCTGCTTCTCCCTCTGCCTGTGTCTCTGCCTTTCTGTGTCTCTCATGAATAAATAAATAAGATTTTAAAAATAAATAAAGAAAAGGGCTCAGGGTGAAGGGTGGACTGGAAGAGGCGGGCTTCCCGGAGCTCTGGCCAGCTGGAGTCACAGTGTCAGGGGACACTCGGTCCTGATGGGCCCCAGGCTGCCCTTCCATTAAGGGTGTGGCACTGCTGGCGCTGTCACTGGTCTGGGTACCAGCCTGGGCCTCCCCCACCCCCCGCATGTGCAACCAGCTGCCTTCTCAAGCAGAGGGCAGCAGAGAGGATTGGGGTGAGTTCTCCCAGGACGGTGTTCTGCCAGTGAGGGGACCCCAGCAGGGGACTCAGCCCCTGGGACCCTGAACCTGAGTCATGTAGGGAGTTACCCACGCGAAGGGGGAGAGTGGGAGGGTGTTCATTCAGGGCAGAGGGCAGAGGTAGGAGATGGAAGGTGGAGATGGTGACTCTGAGTCACGTCGGTGAGACTGGTCCCAGGAGGAGGGGCAGATGGGAAGATGAGTGGGAGCAGGGGCAGACCTTGGTCCTGCTCTGAGGGCCTGTACGTGAGGGAAGTCAGTGCTCTCAACATGGAGACACGTGACATAGCCAGAAGCGCTCTTGAGAAGAGTCACACTGGCCAATCCCCCTCCCGTGGACTGAGCAAGCCAGGCGGCTTCCCACCTCCTCTCCTGCATGTAACTCCTTTCCTGTCGGGTTTCTGCCACATACCCAGGTATACTCTTTTTTATTTTATTATTTTTTAAGATTTTATTTATTTATTTGGGGGGAGGGTGAGGAGCAGAGGGAGAGGGCGAGAATCTCAGGCAGATCTCCTGATGAGTATGGAGCCTGATGCAAGGCTTGATCCCGCGCCCCGAGATCACAGCCCCAGCAGGATACAAGAGTCAGACATTAACCAACTGAGGCACCCAGGTGCCCCTATCCAGGCCTACTCTTTTTATTTTCTTCTTAAGATTTTATTTATTTATTTGTAAGAGAAAAATCATGAGCAGAGTGGAGAGGCAGAGGGAGAGGGAGAAGCAGATTCTCCAGTGATCAGGGACCCAGACGAAGGGCTCTATTCTAGGGTCCCAGGATCATGACCTGAGCTGAAGGCAGATGCTTTACTGACTGAGCCCCCAGGTGTGCCTACCAAGGCCCACTCTTACAACTCAATTCACGGGGGCACCTGGGTGGCAGGGCGCCTGCTTCTCCCTCTGCCTGTGTCTCTGCTTCTCTGTTTCTCTCATGAATAATTAAATAAATAAAATCTTAAAAAAAAAAAAAGAATAAACTCAGGGTAGGGGCACCTGGGTGGTACGGTTGGTTGAGCAGCCAACTCTTGCTTTCGGCTCAGCTCGTGATCTCAGGGTCATGAGATCAAGCCCAAGCTCAGCATGGAGTCTTCTTAAGGTTCCCTCTCCCTCTCCTCCATCTCCTTCTGCCCCTGCCCCCTGCGGGTGCTCTCTCTCTCTCTCTCTCTCTAAAGTAAATAATCTTTAAAAAGGGGGGAGGAAGAATCAACTCAGGAAAGAGCAGTCAAGCATGGCAGGTGGATCACATGTGTTTGTCGTCTCTTCCTGAGGCCCATCCAGGTGAAAGGAGATTTTAAAGAAAAGCTACACACAAAACGCCTTGTCCAAGAGCGTTCACAGCAGCTGTAATCACAGTGGCCCCACACTGGGAGCAGCTCAGGAGGGGCCTGGCTAAACAACCCCGGAGCCGTCCGATGGAATACCGCTCTGCCGTGAAAAGGAACAAACCACCGATGCTCGCAGCAGCATACATTTCAAAAATGACCCACGGGGTGAAAGAAGCCGAACACAAAGTACCAACTGTTTGATGCCATTTGTACGAAATTCTGGAATAGGCAAAATTGACATAAGGCGATAGAAATCAAATTAGTGGTGGTTGCGTGGGCCACAGGGGTCGGCTCAGAGAAGGGCATGAGGCAATTTCCCAGAAAGTAAAAGAAAAAGATGAAGTGAGAGAAAGTAGCAGAGAAAGGACAATACAATGTATTGTTTATGCTCTGAAAATAGTCACTTCAGAAAAAACAAAGGAGGGGGATCCCTGGGTGGCTCAGCGGTTTAGCACCTGCCTTTGGCCCGGGGCGCGATCCAGGAGTCCTGGGATCGAGTCCCACGTGGAGCCTGCTTCTCTCTCTCCTGTGTCTCTGCCTCTCTCTCTCTCTCTCTCTCTATGTCTATCGTGAATAAATAAATAAATAAATAAAAATCTAAAGAAAAAACAAAAGGAAAGAAAGGATCACACAAAGACCAAGACATCGTCTTAGATTAAAAGGTCCCATCGTGGGGCATTGGGGTGGCTCAGTTGGTCAAGCGTCTGCCTTCTGCTCAGGTCATGATCTTGGGGTCCTGGGATCGAGCTCCACACTGGGAGGTCCCTGCTCCGCAGGCGGCCTGCTTCTCTCTCTTGCTCTGCCTACTTGTGCGAGCTCTCTCTCTCTCTCTGTGTCAAATAAATAAATAAATAAAATATTTTTTTTAAAAAACAGGTATTTGCAGAGAATAGTATTGGTAAGGATTTGTAAGACTTTCTAAACATTTGTGAAGAATTAGCCCTAAGTACACAGAAAAGTAGGTAAATGATGAGAATAGGGCATGTGTGACATCCCAGGTCCTACACGAAAAGGACGATTCACGGGACACTCTCAGCTCCGCGGTGAGCAGTACGTGGGACACTGTAGCATCAGATCCCTGGCTCCTCGGCGGAAAACCCTACCCAGGAGGAGAAGGAGACAAGTACATTTTCATCTAGGGCAGGAAGCCAGGGCGTGATGTCCACATACACTGAAAATCCAGGGCTCGTAGTGTTACCTGGAAATACGGCAAGGAATATCTGGACAGCTGGAAAAATTGAAGGTGGTCATGGTTACTTCTGAGGATGTGCTTGAAGGACAGGAGAATTTTTGTTGTTTTTACATAATAAGTCTTATTTATTTATTTATTTATTTACTTTCAGTTTTATTGAGATATAATGGACATATCTAAATCAGGAGAATTTTTGTTGTTTTTACATAATAAGACTTATTTATTTATTTATTTATTTAGTTTGATTGAGATATAATGGACATATCCAAATCTTTTTATTTTTATTTATTTATTTATTTTTATCCAAATCTTTTAAAATACTTTTTTCTTTAAAAAAGATTTTATTTATTTATTCACTAGAGACAGAGAGAGAGGGAGGCAGAGACACAGGCAGAGGGAGAAGCAGGCTCCCTGCAAGAAGCCTGATGCAGGACCTGATTCCTGGATCCCAGGATCATGCCCTGAACTGAAGGGAGACGCTCAACCACTGAGCCACCCAGGTGCCCCTTTAAAAATACTTTTTAAGGGCAGCCCTGGTGGCTCAGCGGTTGAGTGCCGCCTTCAGCCCAGGCGGGGTCCTGGAGACCCAGGATCGAGTCCCACATCAGGCTCCCTGCATGGAGCCTGCTTCTCCCTCTGCCTGTATCTCTGCCTCTCTCTCTGTCTCCCATGAATAAATAAATAAAACCTTAAAAAGAAAAAAAAAACTTTTTAAAAGTCTTGGCTCCGGGGGAATCCCTGGGTGGCTTAGTGGTTTGGCGCCTGCCTTTGGTCCAGGGCGTCATCCTAGAATCCCAGGATCGAGTCCCACATTGGGCTCCCTGCATGGAGCCTGCTTCTCCCTCTGCCTGTGTCTCTGTCTTTCTCTCTGTGTGTGTCTCTCATGAATAAATAAATAAAATCTTAAAAAAATTAAGTCTTGGTTCCATGCCCAATATGGGGCTTGAACTCACAACCCTGAGATTAAGAGTCACATGTTCTTCTAAGCCAGCCAGGGGCCCCCATTGTAAGTCTTTTTTATTTTCATTTATTTTTTAAAAGATTTTATTTATTTGTTCATGAGACACACAGAGAGAGGCAAAGTCATAGGCAGAGAGAGAAGCAGGCTTCCCGTGGGGGAGCCGACGGCAGATGCTCAACCACTGAGCCACCCAGGTGCCCCAGTAGGTCTATTTTAAACTTATTTTTTTAAGGGGCACCTGGCTGACTCAGTCAGTAGAGCATGTGGCTGTTGATCTTGGGGTTGTGAGGTTGTTTTTGTTTTATTTTTTTAAGATTTCATTTATTTATTCACGAGAGACCTAGGGAGAGACAGAGACACAGGCAGAGGGTGAAGCAGGCTCCCTGCCGGGAGCTCGATGCGGGATCGATCCCAGGACCCCAGGATCACACCCTGAGCTGAAGGCAGACGCTCAACGGCAGAGCCCCCCAGGAGTCCCTGGGTTGTGAGTTTGAGGTCTGTGTTGGGTGTAGAGATAGAATAGAATCTTAAAAAAAACTGGGGCGTCTGGGTGGCTCAGTGGGTTAAGTGACTGCCTTCCTCTAGGGTCATGATCCCAGAGTCTTGGGAACAAGTCCCACATCGGGCTCCCTGCATGGAGCCTGCTTCTCCCTCTGCTTGTGTCTCTGCCTCTCTCTCTCTCTCTGTCATGAATAAATAAATAAAATCTTTAAAAAAAAAAAAAAGAAAGAAAGAAAGAAAGATCCATTGGCTACCAGCTGGAGAACTTACTGGGATGAAAAGACCCCGCCAGGAGTTCCGGCCAGAGGGGAGGTGGCCGAGTGGCCGTGGGAGCTGTCAGGGAAGGTGGGCCGTCAGGGTGGGGGTACGGAGAGTTGGAGGTGCCCCTGGCACAGGTGTGGGGTGCGGGAGAAGCTCCTGCGTGAGGCAGGAGGGTTTCAGGAGCGTCAGCTCAGAAGAGGCACCGTAATGTGTGAGCAAACCCGGGAGAACAAAGTTCCTACCCTGACACAGATGCCTCGAGCCCCGAGGGAGCCACTGTGCCTGCTCCTGGAGTGAAGTCAGAGGTCGCATCACCAAGGCCCCCCTGCTCCCCGACTCAGTGGGTCAGGGACAGTTTAGGAGAGAGGCAGGTGGAGAAGGAGGAGAAGGAGGAAGGGACAGGAGGGCCGCTGACACCTGCAGGCCTGGCTCTGCACCACCTCCCTCGGCCCCCCCGGGCGGCAGGGCCCGGCAACTCCAGGGTCAGGGATGAGACCACACAGGTCAGCTTCCTCCTCTGCAAGATGAGGGCACTCGGCCAGCTCGCTGGTCCGTGCTACGTGGAACTGGGTGTCACTGAGCCTCCTGCCTCCCCCATCAGATTTTCTCCCCATCTCTTCCTTCAGGCAAGAGCTCCCGGGGCCAGAGTTGCTGAAGTGTGGCGTGGGGGTCAGGGCGGAGACTGCTCTGTCTTCTTGACCCACTTCTTTCTGTGTGGAGGTTGTCAGGCCTACTTGGTGATTTCTCCTCCCCCGTGTGGGTTCCTTCGGGGGCTGGGGGACCCTCAATGTCCTTCTGTCCCAACACAGGAAGTAGGGAGCGTAGAAAGTCCCGGGGAACATGGATGGGGCCTGAGTCCTGGCCCCCTGTGAGTCCCCCCTCTCACACCCCCGACACCCCACCCCCTCCTCCAAAACTGGCCCTGCCTGGCCTCCTGGGAGAGTGCCAGCCCCTGGCCCAGCCTCCCAGCCAGTTCCCCGCAGGCCAGGGGGCGTCTTTAAGCCAAACCCTGGGCTCTGGGGCTCCCTGCCTCCTTGCAGAGCTCCTGGCCTCAACTTAGGCACCGAGTAGCCCGGCTCTGGGGTGTCAGGCTCAGGGGCCACATGGCCCCTGTCCCGGTACGCGGGGACAGCTGGGACAGCTGACTGGGTGCCGCTCCATTCTGGAGCCAACAACAGGCAAGAGGCGGGTTTGTCCACACTGTGGGCTCGGGTGGGGTCACGGGGGGTGGAGAGCCCTGAAGGCCGCACCAGTTTGTCCGCTGCAGCCCTGTCTCTCGCCCTCTGTGACTCTCCTTCCTGGGCCCAGCCCCCCAGTGGGGGAGGGGGGAAGGCTGGGCTTCTTCTTTCCTCTGCCCCTTCCTCCTACAAGGGTCCCCTCTCCCGCCTCACCGGGCTCACAGCAGCCATGTGTCCGCTTGGCCTCGGCTGGCACTTTCAGGACCCCAGCCCAGCCCACAGGGTCAGCAGAGGGGCCGCTTACTTGTTTCCAGAAGGGTGGCATGAGGCTTTTCTCAAAGAGCCCCCTGGCCTGAGCACTTTCACCCCACCTCTGTACCTTGGGGCCTTCAGGAACCTCCCAGTCCCAGCCGCCCGAGAGCCCTGATGTTCAGGGGGTTCTGCTACCCCTTAGCCAGCCACTGAGCCAGCTCACTCAGGCATTCAACACCTAAGAAGCGGGGTGCCGTCTTCGAGCCTGTGAACGTAGGAATGAGCGAGGCAGGTTATCTGCCCACAGAGGCCCAGACGTGGGGGTTCGGAGGCTGAAAACTGAGGCAGGGTCTGGGTGCCACTCCGTACCCTGCCTGCCCCTGCCAACGTGGGCCCGCAGTTCGTTGTAAGCAAGTTCAAGGGAACTGGGATGCCCTCTGGGGTGAAGATGGGGTTTAGTGCCCAGAATGAGGCATGAAGAGGGGCAGGATGGCCTGGGGGTGAGGACACGGCCTCCACAGAGCCATGGTGGCTGTGAGACCTCTGACCCTGTCCCTCCCCCTGTTAATGTGCACCTGCCTCACCCTGCCCTGTCCACACAGGCTGGTTGGCTTCTGGGGGACAGTGCCCTCCAGCTGGTCCCTGCCTGCCCCTGACACACAAGGGAAGTCCAGGCCTCAGCACCTCCATCATGGTGGTTCTGACCTTGCCCACCTGGGAGCCACATACTGGGACAGACACATGTGCCTCAGGAGGAAGGTGACTCCCCTCCCCCAGGGCTTCCATGCAAGTCTTCACCTCATGCTCTTCAGGGCACGCACACACCCCCGGCATGAGTGGCCTCACTAAGCCCTGGCCCCTACCCCAGGATCCTCCCCTCCCTTGTCACCTGTGTTTTCCTCCTCATCCCACAAGACTGTGTCAGCAGGACCTGGGGCCACTCTGACACCCCATTGTTAATGCAGGCCTCCCAGCCACGTCCCCACCCCCCCAACAGGCCCAGGCCTGCCCCATGGGGCCAGCCCACTGCCCCCTGCCAGGAGTCCAAGTACACCTGTTTACCTTTGGGCCTCAGCCCAGGTTGGAAGTACACCTGACTCCTGCTCACCTCTCCCCTAGCCCTCACGCTCTTCCTTCTGCAAGTGTGGGTCCCCGAGTGGGGGTGGGGTGCAGAGCCAGTCCTGGCCTCAACTCTGCAGGAGGCCTGGCCTGTTTGCTCCAGGACTGCGGAAGAGTGGGGCTGAAGAGTGGGGCTCGGGGAATCCCGAGGTTCTCCAGACACTGAGAGTCACTGGAGTGTGCATGGGGGGTGGCCTATCCATGGAACAGGATGTACTGAGGCAGGGACAGCAGGGCTCCCAAGGTCTGAGCTCCTGTCCATCCCCTCATCACGCTCCTGGCTGGGAGGACGCTTGGGGGAAGGAGGGCAGACAAGGTGCGTATCTGGAGACAGAAGGCTGGCTCCTTGCTTTGGGAAGACGCCATCCCCACACTCAAGCATGAAGTTTTCGGGGGGCTTCTCACCTCAAAGGTGGGGATCAGGGGAGATGAGGAGCCTGCTGGGAGAGCTTGGGTCATGGACCCAAAGCCACACAGCTCAAAAGAGATAGGACAGCTCAGTGCAACGTGGGAGCCTGGGGGTGGGGCAATCTGCCAAATCTGAATGGGGTCTTCGGTCAGAGGGATCACTCACCTGCATTAGGTTCCCAGTTTCCTGGCTGTGGGGTTGGTGCTAGGCTTAGAGGGGAGTGTCCTTGTTCTAAGGAAATACAGGCTAAAGTATTTAGTGTTAGAACATCAGATCTGCAACTTACTGGCAAATGGTGTGAAATCTATTTAGATTGGGATTACACTGAATTTATAAATAAATGTGAGGTAAATAAACACCTTTGTTAAAAACCCACAAAGCTGAGGGTCAGGGCAGAGATGGATCTGAGGGATAAGCTGGAGGTGCATGCTTTCTCCACACTCCTGGATGCTGTCTGCTGAGTGTGCGTGTGCGTGTGTGTGAAGCCCCATGGCAGGTCCCTTCAGAGCAGGCCTCTGAGTTAGGCTACACAGTGGATGCATCTGGGGACCCTCAAACATGCTAATGCTTGGGCCCCATCCCACCTGTCAGCCCAGGGTGTACCCCTCTGTCCAGGGCTGGAGCCTGACCCCAGGGGTCACTGGAGAAGACTGGAGCCCCCTTGTTCCCCTCTCCTGGAGACTGTGGAGAGCAAGGCTTGGGGGGGGGGGGGAGTCACGTGGGGGGTGAAGGGAGACTCTGGAGGGCAGATCTCCTGGGCCTGGGCCTGCGGTGGGGAGGGTGGGCTGGCTTCAGGGCTGGGCAAGGCCCCATCCCCGCTGGCCCTGCAGTGTGTGCGCCCTCCTGAAATATTTGGAATAATTAGCAAGTGAAAGCAGCAAGTTAGCCCTGGGAATGCCAGGCTGGCCCCCAGCCAGGCTTGAGAGAAGGGAAAGAAAGGGGCTTCTGGAGAAAGGGGTCCGTGGAGGCTGGGCAGGATTGTGCGAGACAGTGCCCATTTGTGCCCCGCGGGTGGGAGGGGGCCGGGTGGAGAGGTGGGCTCCACACAAAGCTGGGCTGACGGGACGGAGAGGTGCCACACACATTTCCTGTGCCTCAGTTTCCCTATCAGGACTCGGGTCGGCTGTTCTGTCACGGAGTGCACTTGCTGGTGTGAGTGAGTCGGGGAGCAGGGTCTGGGCACCTGGGCTTCCCTGGTGGCCTTCCTCCTCCTCCTCCTCCTCCTCCTCCTCAAGCCTGCCCTGGGCCTGAGAGGGAAGGCGCCAGGCGGGGCGAGCACGCGCCAGGCTGGGGCCCTCTGGCCTCACACCCTGTCCCTCCAGGAGAGGACGGAGGGAGGGTGGTGCTGGAGACAGGCCCAGGCCGGGCCCGCAGACTCCGGCAGGCGAGCCCGGGCAGGCCCTGGCGGTCAGGGACACGTGAGCTGAGCCCTGGGCCCGCTTGGCCCCTGCGAGTCCCCAGGGCCAGGGAGGGGGCTGTGCCTCCTCGGTCACCCACTTCCTAGGGCTGTGGGTGCAGCTCTCCCCACTGTGCAGACAGAGGTGCTGAGGCTCAGGCTGGAGGGGACCCCTGGGGGCCGCCTCTCAGCCCTTTTCTCCCTGGGGACACAGAGGTCATGGGGAGTTCATCAGGGGGCCCCCTTGAGGCCCTCAGGGCCTCCACATCTTCCTCCCAGACATTCCGCCTCTGCCAGCGAAGAGAAAGACCCCCCCCCCAAAACTGGCCCTTGCCTTTTCCTAAAGTTGCAAGCAGATCCATTTTCAGATTTTTAAAAATTTTATTTTTAAAAATTTTTTTTATTGTAAATAACTTTCCATGAAAAAGGTTAAATTGCCCCATAGGGCAGGAGGGTGGATGCGGGACGCAGATGTGGAGGGGCTCCGGGTAGAGCGAGACACTCCCCCCCAGCGCGTGCAGGCAGGGATGCGGCCATCCTGGCCTTCCTGTTCCCAGAGGTTCTAGCAAGCTCTGCCCCCCTCCCTGTTAAGCCTCAGCTATGCTACACTCACTACATTAGTCTGTCCTCCTCCCCGCTGCAGCTCGGCTGCCTCTGTCCCCCAGCCCCCCAGAACCCCAGCTCCCCGCTGCGCTCTGCCTCAAGTCAAAGATTAGGGATTTGCACTCCCTGCCCCACCTCTAGGGAGGGGGCCAGGAGAAGACCCCCAAGGCCTCGGAAAATCTCCTTGCCCACCAGGCTCCCCGACCTCATTCTGTCTCTGCCCTCGGCCCCCTCCCACCAGCCCCACCCCTCCTCCCCTTCCCCAGCCCCAGGGAGGCTTTGCCAGGAGAGGCCTCCCGGGGGTTAATTTGCTGTCACCTAATTAGCTTTTGTTGTACCTGGGAACTTTCTCTGAAAGAGACCTGGGGAGGACAGTGGGAGAGGGAGAGGCATGGAAGTGGGGTGCCCTGGGGCGGGCCCCCCCAGGTGCAGCTCCCACAGTGCAGGGCCAGAGCCGGACCCTGGGCAGGCGACAGGAGGATCAATGAAACACTGTGTGTAGGGGGTGGGGGTGGGGGCCCCGTTCTCAGCCTCCTGGGCCGGAATCTGAGGGGCCGTGGGGGGCCTCGTGGGGCGGCCTCCAGAGACCCGGCCGGCCCCTGCCTGGGCCGTTGCGCCAGGGTGGGGGGAGCAGTCTGGGCCCCGACGGGCGCGGTCGGGAGGTGGCGCGGGGCCGCCTCTTACAAGAAGGCGCCCACACTGGCCCAGTCCTGCAGGTCGGCGGCCAGGGTGGCATCCCCGGCCTCGAAGAGGGGCTCCGGCGGCAGGCAGCCACTGCCGCCCTCGTCCCAGGGATGCTGCAGGAAGGACGTGGCCAGGAAGGTCTCCTCGAAGTCCAGGCTGTCGGCCGCCTGCTCCCCCGCGGGCCCCCAGGTGGCGGGGCAGTCGATGTGGCGGCCGTGGACGGTCAGGTCCGCGTCCCCGGGCGCCGCGGGGCTCAGCGGCGGGCTCAGCTCCAGGCCCTCGAGCGCGCCCAGCTCGCCGCCCAGCGCGCCCGCCTCGAAGACGGCCTCCCAGTCAAAGTTGCCCTTGAGGGGCTCCAGCTCGCCCTGCTCCTCCTGGGTCAGCAGCAGCGTGCTGGGGGCCCGCGCCACCTTGGCCACGCGCTTGGGCAGCGGCTGCTTGCGCTTGTGGCCGAGCCTGCCCTCGCCCGCGCCCCAGGCCGCCTCCCCGGTGGCCTCCTCGAACTCGCGCAGCAGCTGCTGGGCGTCGGGGTTCACGGTCAGCGGCCCGGCCCACGGGGCGGCGCGGGGCTCCTGCGGGGACGCCTGGCGGGCAAAGGCCGGGTGGATGTGCACCGGGGGCAGCCGCCGCTTCTTGAAGGCCCCGCTCAGCAGCCGCTCGGCGTACTGGGGGTCGATGCGCCAGAAGCCGCCCTTGCCCGGCTCGTCCTTCTCGCGCGGCACCTTGATGAAGCACTTGTTCAGGGACAGGTTGTGGCGGATCGAGTTCTGGGCACGGGGGAGAGGGAGAGAGAGGTGGGCCGGTGAGTGGGGGGCCGCTGGCGCTCCTGGCCACACGGGAAGGAGGGACGGCCGCCCCGCTCGGCCCAGCGGCTCCGGGACACCAGCCACCGGCGCGGGCGCGGGGAGCCAGGAGTGCTGTCGGGGGCTTTTGTTCCCTGTTGCCGGGATATGGGCCTGCTCAGTCATCCGAGCCCTGAGCCGCAGGGTGGCTCTCAGTGCCGCCCCGTCCCGCCCTCCCTCCCTTACCCCACCGCTTTCGGCCTCTGGCCAAAGGCCTCAGCTCCCCCAGGGCCTGGACAGCCACCTCACCCGGCCTGGGCCTGGCCCTCTCTGTTTGTGAAGTGAGGGGGGGGGGGCGCTGGGCTAGCCAGGGTGTGAGGGTAGGGATGAAGTGGGGGGGTCTGATGACTTTCCTTGTTTGTTGAGTGGGCTGCTGGCCTGCCTCCCCCCCCACCGCCCCCGCCCGAGCCTCCTCCTCCCACCCAGACTATGAGGCCTCAGTTGATAATTACCCAGCCTAGAGCACAGCACTCATTTCTGAGGCCCACTTCCTGCAGCCTGAGCTTCACAGGTAGGGTGTGTGTGGGGGGTCTCTCTGCATTCTCACTGAGGGTACAAATGGCACTTGCCCCAGAGTCAAGGCCCAAGCAAATGTGGAATAGTTTGGGACTGTGGTTCTGCAGCCTGCTTCCTGGGGGTGCCCCAGGGAAAAGTCTGGACGTTCTGGGGCCTCTGTCCCTAGGCAGTCCCTGATCCTGATGGTGGAGGACTCCTGTCTGCCTGGCCGCAAGTCACCATCCTGCCCTGTTCATTCCTAGGTGCACAGTCTTGTTCGAACCATGCTGGGGGACAGGGCTCTAGGGCCCAGAAGGCAGGGTGGTGGGCAAGTGGTGGCCCCTGGCAGGGCTGGGATGTTTACACGGAGGCCTGGGCCCCTTGGCTGCTCTGTGCCAGTTCCGGAGACTTGGAACACGAAGCTAGTGCGGCAGGGAAAGCCCCTGTGGAAAGCACCTGGCGCAGGTAATTGTCCCCCCAGGGAGGCTGACTGAGAGGAGGGGGAGGACAGGAGGCAGGAAGCTGGGGAGGAGTTGGGGTGAGGGGCTGGGGCAGCAGCTGTACTTTAGGAAGGCACAGCCCCACTACGGGGACACAGCTGGCCTTCACACCCCACTGCCCTCCCCTGCCCCCAACCTCCACCAGCCAACTGCACCCAGACAGGATGCAGAGCCTGGCAAGGGCGATGCTCCAGCATCCGACTCGGAGTCAGGCCTTGACAAAGTGTCCTTTGGCCAGGGGGTGTCTAGGAATTCTAGGACTTGGGACAAAAATGTGTCCCCTAGTCCATCATCCTCTCTTAGGAGCCCATGTCCACACACAGTCTGGCCCTGGTCTTTGGGCTGGGTCTACTGGATGAGTGACAGGTGCTTTCCCCATGAATTTCGGGATCTGCACCCTTTCTGAAGCCCTCTAATCATCCTTCCCTCCTCCTCCTCTGAAGTCACAGGAGGGGCAGTTCCAAGCACTAGGCTCCCTTGAGGTCCTTCCTCGACGGCCTTCCTCCCTTGGGGCCCTGGCTGCACCGAGCCTAAGAGCCTACGAGGCACGCGGACCTGGGACCCGCGTCCAGTCCGCCTTGGCGCGGGGAAGGGGGAGGGGAGCGGGGAGGGAGCGGCCGCCACCGCGCCTCCCCTACCTGCCAGGTGGGATCCGCGTGGCGGAAGTAGCAGAAGTTGTCCGTGATCCACTTGTAGATGGCCGACAGGGTGATCTTGGTGGCCTTGCTGGCCTGCATGGCCATGCAGATGAGCGTGGCGTACGAGTAGGGCGGCTTCACAGTCGGGTTGGTGGCGTAGTCCACGTCGTCGGGGGGCGGGGCCTGCAGCCCCGGGGGCGCGCTCCGCGACGTGCACGACGACGTGGGCTTACCGGGAGTGTGCGGCTGCCCCAGGCACGCGGGGTCCGCCGCCAGGGGGGACCCCGGCGCGGCCGAGCCTGGCACCTGGTGGTAGCTGTGGGGGTCGGTGCCCCCCGGCGGCAGGGCGGGGGCCTTGGCGTTCAGAATGGAGAACTCCTGCAGCCACTGCAGGCTGGTCAGGCTGTCATCCAGGGCGTCGGGCTCCTCCAGGCCGCCCTCGGGCCCGGCCTCCTCCGCCGCGCCTGCACCCGAGAGGCGCAGCCAGCTCTCCGCCATGTCTGCGGGGACTCCCCGAGGGGGCGGGCAACATCCACGGGCTGAGCCGGGGGTGGCCCGCCGCGCTCTCCGGCCCGCTGGCTCCCGCGGCTCCCGTTACAGCGCCTCCCGGACGCGCGCTTCCATCCCGCGACCCGGGGGTCGCCTCCTCCTCCGGATACGAATGCGGTGCCTGCCGGGGACCACAGCGGGAGCTGAGCGCCTCCCCCCACCCCCGGGGACAGCGTGTGCGAGCGAGGGGGGGGGGGCTCTTCTAACACGGTCCCCGCTGCTGGGGGGATCTTTTCTGGCCGAGGTCTGGGTGACAAGCAGTGCCCACTGGGCCCCGTCTCTCTTTTCCTCTCGGAGGTTTTAGAGAAGACTTTATTAGCCAAATGAGGGAAGAGGGTAGGGGCATCCGAGGCTCCCACCTTCTCCCCAAGAGCGAGAATTCAACACTCCCCCCCCCCCCCAACAAGTGAATACGGGGCGAGGGAGCCCAGGAGGGCAGTATCACGGGGCGGGAGACGGGGAGGTTGTCTGATCTTTGGAAAGAGACATCAGGATGGGGGATAACGGGGAAGGAAGGGAACAGGAGTTATGGGGGGACGAGAAGTAAGTGTCCCCCAAACTCAGATGTCACTCCTGGATCCACCACTTCCGTCGAGGACGGATGGGAGAGCGGGCTGGTAGGACACCCTCCCTTCCCGCCGCTCGCAGCCGGCTCAGTCCCTTACCTGGCTCAGAGCGCAGCCCGGGCCAAAGGAAGGTTCTGGAAGAAGTTCCTCCCACCCCCCGCGGCTCTCTGTCCCCAGCTCGAGGGCCCCGCCAGCGCCCCTTGTCGCCCCCCCGCCCGACGGCGCCTCTCTGAGCGCCCGTGGCCCCGGGACCGGCATTAAGTAGCCGCTGCAAGGGCTTCTTCTGCTGCCATGGCGACGCTCCGCCCCCATAAACAGCTTCCGCTGCCGCTATTGGTCAGCACGTTTCCAAGGAGACCGCGGGCTCTAGCCACTCTCTCCGGCGGCAACTCTCCTGGAACTCCCTCCTTCTGCCGCCCGCTCCCGCTCCCGCGCCGCCCAGCCCCCTGCCCGCCACCGCGTCCCGGTCCGCGCATTCCCGCCCAAGGCCCGCGCAGGGCTCGGGGAAGCGCGCGGCTCCCGCCCGCCGCCCTCCCGCCCTCCCGCCCTCCCGCCTCGCTCCCTGCCGGTCCCGGCTGCGCCCGGGCGTCTGCGGCTCCGCCGACCGAGGCTGGGAGCGGGCGCGGGCTCCGGGGGCCTGGGGGTTCCTTTCGGATCTGGGCTCACGTTCTGTGCCCTGCCCCACCCTCCCGACCCTGAGCGTGGCGTCGGCGCCCGCAGGCAGGTCCGCGTCTTCGGGGCTGCCGGCCGCTCGGGTCCGCAGCGGGGGCTGCCCCGATCCCACACGCCCCGAGGCCGGTGGGGTTTCTCGGTAAGCGGCTCCCTCCCCACCCCTGTACTCAGCAAGGTTCCCGGAAGCTGACTTTCCAGAGGCTTCTGCGGAAGGGCCCTCCTCCCTCCTTTTCAGATAGCTCAGGAAACCGTGCGGGTGAGTGAAACTCAGAGAAGCCACGGACTTGCCGAATTCTCCGGAATTCTCCTAGCAGGGTCATTTGTCCGGTTAGTGTCCCCAACTTTGAAGTGGCAGGGACTAGGGGTAGGAGGGACACCAGGGCTTCCTCGTCCCTTCCCCTGGCCTCCCTCCTGCCGCCAGCTTTTCTGCTCTTCAATTATTGAGGAGCTGCGGTGGTGGAAGTTCTCCGGTTTAAGGGTGAGGGTGGGGTGAGGGCTCCAGGCCTCTGCCCAGGAGCAGGGGGGCAGGCTGGGAAGCCGGGCCCATGGAGTGGGACGTCAACTCCCACCTCCCGCCCCGGACCACGTCCTTCTCTACCCCTTGCCCTCTCCCACTCCTCCACTTCTAGATTCTCTTGAGTAAAAATACTTGAGCACTGGACAAAGTCGGCCAGAAACTTTTACAAATAAGCCAAGAGTACAATTAGCAGCTCTCCTTCCCTTGTAAACAGTTTTATTCGTTTTTAAGAATCATGCAGCAATCCATAAATATTGCATCCTTGATGTCCTCACTGTAGTGTGCCCATGAGTGTACTCCGGGGAGTGAGAGGGGTACCCAGATGGCACAAACAGTACACACACACACACACCAGCACACACCAGGTGTGCAGGTCCTAAAGCGAAGTGATCAACCAGCATGCCGAGATCAGGCGGGCGGGACACTAGCTCTCCCCAGGTGAGACGGCTCAAAGTGTGTGGGTCTGTGCCCAGGAGATGCCCCAGTGTGGGCATAAACTGCTGGATGAAGTGGGTGAGGAAGGGCAAAAGGAAAAAAGGCTCTGTGAGGCCAGGATCACCACACCACCTCGAGGCCATAGCAGTGCTCAGACCCGAGACGGGAGTTGGCAGGAAGAGCCACGGGCCTCCAGGTAGTCTGTGCTCTCTGGTGAAGAGCCAGGCCCGTCCATTCTCTCTGGGTCCCTATCGTCTAACACGATGGTCTCTAGATGATGGACTGGGGCAGTAGGGTTGGCAGCTGCCCTTGTTCCCTGGTCAGGCTAAAGACCGGCTCCTTTGGATGGGATATTTCTGCTTGCCTACGAGCCAAATGAGAACAAAGGAGAGAGAGAGGGAGACAGAGAGAGAGAGTGAGAGAGAGAGAGAGAGAGAGAGAGATGGGAGGATGGGTCTGAGAAGCAGGAGTGAAAGGGCCATTTCTAACCCAAGCATGTCTTGGTTACGGAACCAAGGCCTTTCAGAATCTTTCTGGGCCTCCTGCTGGAGGGAGGACCCAGCATGTGCTGTGAGGAAGGACTCGGGTCCTCCTCAGAAGAGGGTGATAATGGTTTCCTCTCAGGGTTCCTGGCCACTGTGGCTACTGTTTACCCTGCATCTCCTTCATCTCAGGTGACAGCACACTGTGAATGTGACCTGCCAGGAGAGTAGGGGAGGCTGTGTGCTGCCGCCCCGGGCTAAGGGAAGCTCCCCATTCCCTGGCGCTTAAACTTCAAGGAAATCAGGAAGTGGGGTTATTGCTCCGACCGAACGCAAACATGAAAGGGGCTGGAAGAAAGCTGGGGGAAAGAAGGGACAAGGAGTCAGGCCTGAAGCAGCAGAGTCCACGGCAGGACTCAAGACAGAAGCCTAGATTCAGGCTTGGTTCATGTCACATCTGTCAGGACAATGGGCCTTCCCCCAACCAGGGCAGGACCTGAGCCATAACCACTGGGCCTGGCAAGGGTCACCACCGCCTGACAGTGCAAAGAAGCCACACGGAAGGTGCGAAAGATTCCCTGGGCACCGGGCTCTCTTTGGGGTTTTGGAAATGGCCCTGAAAAACTCAGGGTAACAATTCTGAATACGAAGACAGGCCATCGTGATGGACTGGGCCTAAGGCTCTACTGCATCTCAGCCTCACAAATGGCTGTATCCAACTTTGCTTCCCTATCTCATGTTCCCCCCAAAGACCACCTTTTCCCAAAGCCAGTAGACAACACATCTGTCCAAGAACTATGTGGAACCCACTGGCCACACCAGTGTTGAGAGCAGAGAAGTAACTCCCAACAGCTTGCAGCCTGGCCTTGCTGTTTCAGACTTTTGTCTACAGGCCCTACACTGGGCTGATGAGGGCTGGGGGGGGGGGGGGGGCACATGATTTGAACGATACTTCTGAATCTCTAAAGAGCCTAATGAAGGAGTACCCCCCCCCCGCCCCAGCCCCCAAGGCTTAGCAGATCTGAAAGGCAGGGGAGGACAACACATGGGGTGGGGAGACTCTCAGATCACCGCTGGCCCCAGCTCGGCGGGCTCCGGGAGCCTCCTGGGCACCAATTTGAGAATCACTGTTCCACCCCTCCCTCTGCCTATTTCTCAACTATGAACAAAAAGGGGTGGAGACAGGGACAACGGATATAAGAATACTACCTGACAGGGCGCAGTGGTGAAATGTGAGAATATAGGACAGCTAACACAGTGCCTGGCACACAGAGGTGGCCAAAGATGTGTTTTTTGAAAAGTCACCTTAGGATGGAGTCCCAGGCCTTCATGAATGCACCTGATCATAACCCTCCTGGGGTGACCACATAACTGGGAGATTCTGGGATTCAAGGCCTCCTTCCTAAGCAGACATCACGTGAGGCACAGGAGACTAGCTCTGTGACCAGAAGCAAGAACTGTTTTTTCACCCAATCTTTTGGTTGCCACCATTCCTTATCCTTGAGAAGGAGCTCCTCCTAATGCTTTCTGAGGGAAGCTTGACAAAATGGCCTTCCTTTCTCACAGAAGCCATCCCCCAACCCCACCCCAAAGTGCTTATGATGTTCTAGAGACCAGATAAAATGCCGGATGGGTGTTTGTAATGAAGCTGCCAAAACTCCAGGCCTTCTTGGAATACCTCCTAGGGAGGAAAAGATGCACGAGAAACAACCAGCCTGTGGACCTCGGCTCCACCTGAGGTGGATACATTCCAGAGTCTCTGCAAAGGGTCTCATGAGCTGTAGTTCATTGAGAGGCTCTGGCCCACAAGCAGAGAGGAGGCTTCTAGTTCCTTCTGGGAGGGGAAGGGTGATGGTTATGGAGGAGGCTGGGCTGGGAGCAGGAACAGGCTGACCTCCACGTCCAGCTCTTGTCTGGATGTAGTCTTCGTGGTCTTGCTGAGGACACCCAGGGGGCCAGCAGTCCCGTGAGGCCAGGATGGAATGTGGGGGCAAGAGGGAGCCCCGTTGCAGGGCTGGGGCTCTCAGACGGCCAAAGGACCCCACACACAGGGTCTGTCCTCAAGGTCCTCCAGGCTGCCAGATGATAAGCGCCGGTGCTGTGTGTTCCGACGACTGACAACGTTGTCATCGGCCTGCCAGCTCCCTGGATAAGAGAAAAGGAAGGGTATAGAAGCAGACCCCTGGCCAGGTCCAGATGGCATCTCCAGCAGGACAGCCCAGGAGTTCGGCACGGATGCTAGCAGGATGCGTGTTATCTGAAACTCCCATGTGTGTGCGAGCCACAGTGAGGGAGGGAGAACAGGGCGAGACGCGCGCCCGTGGGGCCAGGGGACTGCTGCTGTCCTGAGTACAGCCATGGCCCCTGTGGAGAGGAACATGCAAAGGTATCTAGTTGCCCTACAATCCACTCTTGTATCTTTCTTTGTTTTGAAGTTTGCCTGTATGTCATGGTGGAGGAGGACAAAGAAACCCAGTCTAGCTGAGGTTTTTGCCAGGGCAGGAAGCAGCAGAGGGGGGTGAGAAAAGTGTGTTAATTTGGGTCCAGTGTCAGTGTTTGCTGCGGGAGCAGGGGTGGGGCAGGAAGGGGCTGGTAGCCCAGCAGGGTGCCAGGGAGAGAAGGGCATGGGGGGGAGCCGGTGTGATGGCTGCAGCACCCCTCTTGCACACCTGCTGTTCTTCATCTCTCCCGCCCCGAGCAGCCTGCTGAGGTCACCAACTGCCCCAGGAGCCAGCGGCCTGAGAGCCCTGGGATCCCCCAGGCAGCCTGCACTAAACTTCATGTCCTCCCCCAAATCTGCTGCTGCTTCTGCAGGATGAGCACCAGCTGCAGGTGCCGGAAGCCCATCCTGGGCCCCCCTGCCCTAGGTGCTCTGTATTTAATCCATCACTGCCTCCCATTTGTCTGCCTGTGGTCAGAAAACCCAGGCTTCACTCCCGAGTCCTGACCAACTGGCTGCGTGCTCCTGGGTAGGCCCCCTCACTGGGAGCCTTGGTTCTCCCACCCATCCAGTGGGAGCATAGTGCTATCCTCACAGGACTGCTGTGAGGACAAAAGGAGGAGACAGCAGGCGCTGACTTGTCAGATGTGCTCAAAGACCAGCCCCCGTTCTTTGTTCAGGCCACCCTCATCTCTCCCCGGGGTCTCCCCTCAAGTGCCCTCCTGGCCCAGACCGGCTCATCCAATCCCTTCGTTTCAGTGCAGCACAAAGCTCCCCGTGAGTCAGAGGCTCTGGGTAAAGACCTAACTCCATGGGGTCCACGACCCTCCCCGCGTGGCCCGCCTTCACAGGCACCCCTCCCCCCAGCCCGGTGAGGTGGTCTTGCTTCGCAGGGGCCTCCCAGTCTATCCAGCTGCCACAGGGTGAGTGAACCAGGAACCCCTGGCCGCCTCCGGGGCAGGCCTGGCCCCTCAGGACTCATAGCAGACTGAGTGCACAGGGGGCCCGAGGCTCACCGAGCTTGTGTTTGAGGGGGTTGCTCTCAAACATCTGAGGTCAGCCTCACGCTAGGGCCAGCCCAAGACCCTCCAGTGGTCCGAATGCTAGGATTAGGTAGGTATAAACTGCTTCTTCCCATGAGTGTCCTGGTGTGATAATCTGGCCTAAGGCTCTAATAGCGGTCTGTGGGGGTGGGCCCCTGGGGGAGACAGGTGAGCAAAGCAGAAAACTCATAGGTATCTCTCACACCCAGATGGAATTTGGAGAGCTCTCTCCCCTGGAGTCTGGGACACGGGTCAAAAGTGCTTTCTCCTCTAAGGGCGGCACTCCTGAGTGTGGCAGGATGAACAGAAGGCAAGACTGCCCTCTAGGTCAGGAACCCCCAAAATGCAAAGAGTTGTTCGTTCACTTATAGAATTTGGTAGATCTCATACCTAGTCCTCAATGTTTATGGGGCAGGACTCCGGAACGGCGGCTGTTTGATGGGAGAGACCAAAAGCAAACGGTGAACAAGAGAGAAGACACACACGCACGCACACAATACAATCCACGCCGCCGCCAACCAGCGCGCCACGAGACGCCGAACCAACAGGCTGTCCCGACTCTGAATTCACACGAGTCCTTGCTACCAACTCCACCACTCTAGAATCCTTAGCCAGGGCCAAAGACCATTCCTTCTGGAAGAGCCTTAAGACTCAGAGCTGAAGCATGTGTTCTCCTTGGCGTCTTGATTTCCCTGGGTGGCGAGGGGAGGTTGAGCAGCAATAATGAGGTACCCCCCCCTCCCCTGCAAGGAATCTGATGGGCCCTCAGCAAAACCCTGCTGCTGCCCTCCACTGGCTGCAGAGGCGGGCCCGCATGGTGACAGGGCTTCCTGAGCAAGTGCTGCCACTCTGTCCCCTCCAGCCAGACACCGGAGCTTGAGCGTGGCAGTTCAAAATCCTTTGTGGAGATAGATCAAGGTGCGACTTCCCTTCAATTCCCATCTAGAGGAGGAGAAAAGGGAGAGCAGAGAGACCTCTAGAGGTAGATTTGGGGAGCATATTTAGGGGAATTCCACACACCCTTTTCCTGCCTCTACACCAAGCCACAGATTAGATGTAAATGCTCTAATGGTTTGATTGTCTCAGAGAGTTTCCAGTGGAAAGAGAAACCTAATTCAGATTTTCCCTTTGTGTCTATGAAGTGCAAACTTTCCTAGCGGCATCTCCGTCTTGGGTTATGGGGCTTGAAGAGAGGAGTGAACTGAATTTCAGGTTTCTGTAGGCATTGCTAGGTTTCATTGGGTATGTCCACTCCTACAGTGTGGTCATTCAAAAACATATTTCTATTTCCACCAACAAACCGAAATGATTTTTGCTTTTCTTCCATCACATACATACTCTACCCACAACCTGTTCACAGACTTATCACTGGTTCCCTGGCCACTATGCTGCCACCTGTGTCCTATTCCACCCAGTTCCTTAGAACCATATCTACTTAGCCTGGCCTCACAATTCTAACCTGCTCATCTTGTGTACCTGTCAACTTAGATTTCCTCCCCTTGAGACCTTTTAGAACAATCTCAGAACATGCTACCCCCTTGGTCTTGGGGCCTAAGAAGGCTCAGAAGCTTCTTAGGGGAAAAGAGGCTAGCTAGCAGGACACAGGTGCCCTCTCAGTGACACTCCTACGAGTGTGATGAGAGTGGTGAGGATGGGGACCCGCATGGTCTTCCGTCATCAGCTGGGTCTCCCGGCAGAGCACGAGTGAGCACCGGGAGGGCGGCATGTGCCACAAGGGAGAGTGTGGGATGCCCTCCTCGGCTCTGCTTCTCCTCAGCCCTCCATGAAGGGAGTGGCGCCACTTGGAGAGGGAAACAGACTCAAGCAGAGACCAAGTGCCTGAGAAGCTGTCCTGATGGGTGCAGAACATGGAGCCGAGCCAGCCTGCAGGTGTCTCAGTCACAGGATGGAGGTTTGAACTTACAGCTGAGCGTGAGGAAGCCTATTTATTCCACGGGACCTACCAGAGTGGATACTCCTGTTATTAACCCAACAGATGCTTCCAGAGAGTTCTCCATCCCATTGCTACCAGTGTGATGTTAACAGCAGAACCAGAGAAACATTTTACCAAGAAAGCAGACGTGCTTTCCATCTCCTGTAAGAGCCCTGTGACCTCTGGGGAGGGTCTGAGGGGACATCTCAAGTGCTTATTCCTGAGTCGCTCTCCCAACAGGGGTCATAGGCATTTGGTTGCACCACTAGCCTGAACTGTGAACCTAGTTTCATCTCAGCCCGCTGGCTCTTGAGAGCACCATAAGGAACCCCAGGGGTTCTTTCCTCATCCCGAGCAATCCCATAAGTGGAATAAATATTAACAAGCAGGTTGGCTGGAAGGAGTCAGGAGGAGGAGGAAGCAGAAGAAACAAGCTCAATTTCCACCAGCATGGTTGGCTAAAACAGTTCCCAGCAGCTCCCTGTGCCGAAAAATGAGGGTGGGCGGGGGAGCCCCTCAAGGGAGGTGGGAGCCTAGCAAAAGGATGGTTGCTATAGAGCGGCCACAGACACAGGGCAGAGAGGACAGAGATGTCATCTTTCCCAACTAGTGACACGGGATGCCGATGCAAATCCTTCTCATAATGCTTGCCACAGAAGCATCCCCATTTTTTGTGGAGCAGGGATTAATATATTTTCGCAAATATTTTTTCTCAGAAAATCTATTGAATACAGGCCCTTGCCAGTTAGGACTGGAATCATAAGCAGGAGCCTCTGGGATGTGCGCACGCCCAGCAAGCTTGGTGTCGGGCATAGCATGGCCGGGGGCGGGGGCGGGGGTGGGGGCACAGTGCTGGCGCGGTGAACATAAACTTCCATACGGAGTCTACATAACATAAATGAGCTTCAAAAGAAACAAACCAGACAGACAGATTTACGTGTGGCAAAAAGACGTGAAAAACAAATGGACAGACGGACGCGAGGTGAGGAGTGGGAAGGCAGGAAGTGAAGTGTGCCCGGGCCCCACAGCTCCAGTCCAGGCCTGACTGGGTCCACGCTCCCTCCTCCACCCGCAGGCGGGAGAAGCAGGAGGACTGACATGGCATCTTTTGGCCTCACTGAACGTGAAGCGTCCTGGGCAGTATCTTCAGGACACACTAAACAGAAAACAACTGGAGAGAGGCCTTTGAAAGGCTGGAGAAAGCATCTTCTAGGAATTATGGCTTCCTTGCCACCAGCCTGTGCGGGGCCACGCAGGCGTGTGAGGCCCAGTGTCTCTCACAGGCTGACGGAGAGCGGCCACCACACCAGGCTGCGCCGCTCCAATGCCTCTAGCCGCTTCGCTGAGCGAGTAAAGCACTGGACCCATGATGTGACATGGCTGTTCTGAAGTTCAAATAAGTCTTCATCTCAGGGGATGTTGGAGAGATTACAAACACCACAGTGTGGATGACAATCTCTGCTGTGAAACCAGGAGGGCGGTTTTGACCTGGTCCACCTGGGCAAGACTTGGCTTCAGGGAAGCTGTTTGCGGAGCCCTTGAATGACCATGTGCAGCAGCAGGAAGTGAGTGCTCACAGTGTGATTAACACAGTTCCTGCGTTCAGGTTCAGCTTAGTATCAGGAGGAGCAAGGGCCATGGTGATAGTCCTGACTAAATTTAAAGTTAGGGCTCCAGGGAGCATAGTCACCCTTGTACTCCTGACCTCTCCTTTGGGATCCAAGTCTAAAAAATACAATGAGACTCGTAACCCAAAGCTCACTGCCTCACAGAGCCATGTGCTAATCTAAACCGTGTAGGCTTTCAAATTCCTCCCTGCTCCTAACTAAACAAATTCCTTCCGAGGAGCTACGCGTCCCCTTTTTAAGGACTCAGGCTATCTTCCCAAGACCTTCTTGAAGATGGGGTCTGCCTCAAACGTCCTGTTGAAAACAAGACCAGGCCACCTGTCATGGGGCCTGCAGGATCGGGGTGGAGGGCGGCGCGAGCAGGCCAATTTGGAAGGAAAGGGCATTTTACTCCCGTCTTCCTGTCCTAATATTCTTGTTCAGAGCAGGGTTCGCTCTCTGCACAAAGCTCAGGGGCTCTCCCGAGGCCTCCTCACTTCCTTCTAGCATCTGGCTTCCAGCGTCCTAGCACAGCCCATGCCTTCTTGCAGGAAGGGCAGGGCAGGAGATGAGTGTCCCAGGGTGAGAGCAGGGGTGCGAGCAGGGGAGCATCTCCCACCAAATTCATGTTCAGCAGCTGCCACTCACCCGGTAAGCAGACCTCAGGGCACAGCTTATTGTCCAGTGCTTTCACGCTGGCGATGCCAAAGTCATTGTTATTGTCACACTCCATACCTAGAAATGCGCATGTCCTCTGGCCTGTAACGGAGTTAACGCAGTTAGAGAGGGGCTGGCTATATTTTTCTCTACTTTGCTGTCCTTAAAAAAAAAAAAATCTTAAGGATGGAGACAAAAAAATCAAATCATATGTTAAAGAAAAGACAGTAATTAAGTGGGTAAAGAGTGGACAATAAAGGAATCGAACTGAATCAAACTGTGTGGGCCTGTCTGTGTTCTTGCCCTGTGCTGCCCTGTCTCTTGAACTGGCCCCTTCCCAGCTGGTGTGGGGACCACCAGGGAGGGTGTGGGCCCAACAGGGAGCCGCGTGGTGCGTGGAGCGTGGCTGGGGGATGTGAGGAAGAGCTGCCACTGAGGCTGCCTCTGCTCCTGCCTGGGTCTGCCAGGGCACATTGGGTGTTTATGACCACGAGGCTCTGTAAAATGATAGATACATAAAACAAAAACTAAAAGTCTCAGGTTCCATAATTTTGCATATTATTCAGGATCACCACGTTCACAAAATTATGTGTTATTTTCCTATGAAACTTAGTTTGTTACTTCAAGTATGTTTTAAGGGTCTGAGCAGAAACCTACAGACATGGAAGGGGAAGGGGAAGGTTTCAGATGTTATTTTTTTCTAGCTTCCCCCACGCCTCTGGTTTTCTCTTGATGAAAGGGAGAGGAAAAAACATAAATCCATCGTGTGGGCTATGGAATGTCAGGCAGAAACTGCCCGCCACCCTGCATTTTTCAGAAGCAAACATTCTATGGGGGGGAAGCGATCACAGAGGGTGACTTGGGAACCCCGAGCACTGAAGGCATCAACCAAGTCAATGAAGCACCCGGCCCTGTCTTGGGCTGGCGTGCAAGTGTGGCAGAGACACAGCCTTGGTGGCCAGGCCCTCCTTCAGGGCTACTGGGTCAGGTGAGAGTGGTCAGGCCAGCATGCACACCCCTGAACTCCCCAAGCAACGGCCAGCGCTAAAGCAAAAGCAACTAGGATGACATCTGCATCCAGGCTGGGGTCCAGGTCTGCTTTGGAGGTGCCCTTCTATGAGAGGCACCTCAGAGCAGCACAGGGCAGAGATGCTGGCTCCTGGAGCACGTGGTGTTTCATTCCCAGGGGGGGTCTCCCAGCCCCAACTCCACTTCCCTCCTTCCTTGCTCTGGAGATCATCCCTTCTGTCCCAGCCTTCCTGGAGACAAAACATTTCCATCTGAAGATATAACGGAGGCCTGAGTTACAGCAAAGAAAGTCATTACGATAGCCTACCAACATCTGTCTATGCTGAGCGGCTGATGTCTCTTTCTTGCACCTTCTCTGTGGCCGCTGGCCCCTACGGTCCCTCTGCTACTGAAACATCAGCTGCCATCTTTGCTAAAGCAAAACCAAACCAATGCCTAACAGTCCTTTCTCCCAAGTGGAGAAAATTGTTTTTGCTGCTGCTGCTGCTAAACATCAAAGCTGCCAAGAGCAGCTCTGAGGGATTCAGTTGAAAAGCGGAAGCGGGAAGGAAGGTGATGGGGGTTGCCCAAGAAGCTTCAGAACCTAGTCCACGCAAATACAGAGTTCCCTGTGTGCCTTCTGCAGCAGCTTCATCATACATCCTTGGCGCTGAGACCTTGAGAGAGCCAGGAAGACCTACTGTGGTCCTCAGATACCCTGCCTGCTCTGATAGTCCATCAAGAAGACAATCTTTCCCCAACAGCCACACAACTGAGTAGTGCCACCAAGTCATAACCGGTACCCCTTTCTCTACCCATTAAAGAATACCCAGGAAAGAAATCTAATAAGAGGGAGCAAAGGACCAGGTCTTTTACCATCTTCTTGTGTGGGTGATCCATCCTCTTCCTCTATAACATCATTTCCCTAGGACAGAAGGAAGGTGCTATGAGTCTATAAAAACAGTAAAATGAATATATTGATCAGTTAAAGACAGAAGTAACTGGGCTAATGGTATCTCACACTGGGGCCTTCGTCAATAGCATACATTGTCCATTGTGTTTGAGAAGCCTAGGAGGCCTGGAAGATACAGATTTTGCTTGGGGAGGCATGGTCTGCCCGCAGGGACCAGGTCTGAGGCCTGTTACAGACGTACCCAGGGAATTTCAGGAATAGCTTTGGCAACAGTTTATCTCATACTGTTTCTTGAAGGTGGAAATAAATGTCAAATGAAAAAGCAGCTAGTATGATCATAACACTTCCAGAAATTCCTTAGCATCCCAAACTCTCTCCAGATACTCCCGTGAGAGCATCACACTCAAGAAAAAGTTCTAGTGGGGCAGCCTGGGTGGCTCAGCGGTTTAGCACCGCCTTTGGCCCAGGGCCTGATCCTGAAGTCCCGGGATCGAGTCCCACATCAGGCTCCCTGCATGGAGTCTGCTTCTCCCTCTGCCTGTGTCTCTGCCTCTCTCTCTCTCTCTCTCTGTCTCTCATGAATAAATAAATGAAATCTTAAAAAAAAAAAAAAAAAAAAGAAAGAAAAAGAAAAAGCTCTAGTGCCCTCCTTGTGACCTGAACATTTCATGCATTTCCTGAACATCTCCACCAGGGTATCCTCATGCTGAATTGTAATCCTGCCAGGAGCTCCTGGATGAATATATAGTTTATTTATTTTTTTAGTAATCTCTATATCCAACGTGGGGCCTGAACTGACAACCCTGAGATCAAGAGTTGCATGCTTTTCTGACTGAGCCAGCCAGGTGTCCCTGGATGAGTATATATAGTCAGGGGGAGGTGGAGGCCAAAACCAAGTCACTGGGGTCTTTATGTCTTCCAGTGCCAGGAAGTGCCTGTGACGCAGTCCTTCTGGGTAAATGCGAAGTGAACGGAGGATGATCACATTCTCAAGTCTAGGGTCTGGATGGGAAGAGCTCCCTCTAGGACTCACTCCACACCTTTTACGCAGTGACCAGTACGATGGGCTAAGGGACCATCCACCGACCAGAGTGCATGGCTACTCTTCCCTCTATACCATAGCCCGCCCCTAACTGAGCCAAGCACACCACCTTGGAAGGCTTCTTCCAGAACAGACCCCAGCCTACTGCGTCCCCCGCCAGTGCCAACAGCCCCTCTGATGGGAGGGAGCCCTGCGCCCGCCGTTGGCGGTACCTCTGCATCCTGCTCTTCAGCGGCGAGGCCAACGAAGTTGCTGTCTGGAGATGCTGCTGGTGTCACCTGCCGAAGAGCAACAGAAATCAAGGCACAGACATCACTGCTCTCCTACCCAGCCCACAGGGCAGCAAATCCAAACCAAGTCCTTGGGACAGAAGTGGCACCAAACAGGAGTCAGACGTGAGGGAGTCTTTGATTCAACGGCCCTACCTTGTTTTCCAGGGCACTTCTGGACACAGCAGGGGACTTGGCAGTATCCCCGGCAGACCTTAGGCTGAGCTACTTTGGACGCGTGTGCAGCGCACAAAGCAGCAAAGACAATCACTGTGCTCCTCCCTTACCTCTGCTTCTTCTGAGGGGGCCCTGCTGGCAGCCTGGGGTGAAGGGAGGGCCTCTCCCTCTTCTTCAGTGCCAGGGGCGATGTAGGAGCCAGACATGGAGGAGATTGTGTCGGTGCTGATCTGGGAGTGCTGGCTCTGGGAGGACACCATGGACATGACTGACTGGGCCAGGCTGCTGCTGGCAGGGTCTGTGGAGTCAGGGGCAGAAGGAAGGAGCCGGGAGGTCAGGTATGGCTTCTGTGAGCTGACCGAGGAGCAGAGCAACCTCCCCGTGCTCACGCAGCAAGGACCACAGTGGCCTCACCACAGCCTCACCAATAAAGGTCTAGGTTTAAAATTTTCCAAGGTTCTGCTCCTTTACATTTTAGGGCTCAGAACTCAACCCAGGGAGCAAGGATCTGCTTGTCCCTGACCCAGCATTGAAGGAACCCATGGTGGCAGGGCCGGGGTGGGGGGGTGAGATGAGCCCTCCCCCCAGCTGTCAGCAGGACCCCCTGGCCTCTGAGAGGGGCCTGGTTTTCATGGAGCTTCGGTATTGACCTGCTGGTCCCAAGTCTGCCCACAGGAGCTATCAGGAGTGCCACGGACTGGGCTGAGCAGAAGAACATGCAATGGTTCCTGCTCCCTCATGTACCTTCTGGGGAGGAAATTGTGGAAGAGAGAGGCGTCCCTGTGCAAGACGACTGGTCAATAGCTCCCGAGGATGACAGGGTAAGATTTTCACTTTCTGGGGTTACATCACATTCCTGGAGGGAAGCAGAGGAAGGTGTAAGGGCAGGGGACTGGGTAAGGAGGAGGCGGAGGACACTGGGAGGGCCCTGGGCCCCATTGTCAGGAGGTTGAGGTTGCGTGCAGAGCAGGGACGGTTTCTCTTTTGTCTTCCCTCCTCTGCAGCCCTGGTCCGGAATGGCTGCTTCCCAGGGGAGGTGAAAACTTCAGTCAGCACATCCTGCCTGAGGCTCAGCATCTGCTAGGGCCACACAAAGACTGCAGCTCAGGTGACACAGGTCACCCAGCAGCTGTGACACGGGAACCACCCCGGGTTTCCCAGGATTATAAACCACTTTCCTTCTGAAGAACACAAAACCAGCAGAGGCCTCACTGCCTGCAAGGCGTCTCTAACTTGAATATCGGGTTAGTCCCAGCTCTATGGACCTCACACAAACACTACCTTTGCCTCATGACCCACTCCTGACACCCAGCTATCGGCCACCTGGGCCAGTATCCTCTGTCCCCATACCCTTTTCTCCATGAGTTTTTTTTTTTTTAAAGTAGGTTCCACACCCAACATGGGGCTCGAACTCACGACCCTGAGATCAAGCGTCACAAGCTCCACCAACTGAGCTGACCAGGCGCCCCAGAGAGTTCAGGCACTCCCACCTGCCTGGGCCAGCGGAGCCATCCCGAGGCCTCAGATGCTCTCTGGGGGACCATGCTGCAACCGTGTCAGATGGGCCTTTGTGGGCAACACTCTTGCATACCACTGGTCTGCTCAGAGCCCCAGCTTCTGCTCTGTGCCTTTGCACGGACTACTTCACCACCTGGAATGCTTCTCTCACTTTTTTCTACAAGTCTAAAAAAAGCTAAGATCCAGCTCAAATGCTACTCCTCCACCACACTTCCCTGGTTTTCACTACATAACATAATCTCTCGTGTCTCTGCCACAGCACCGTACTGTCCTTTTGTGGGGGCAGTTCTCTATAGTTAATATTCATTCATTCTCTATAGCTAAGATTCATTCATTCAGGGATGCCCGGGTGGCTCAGTTGGTTAGGCATCCGCGCTTGGTTTCGGCTCAGGTCATGACCTCATGGGTCATGGAATCAGGTGCTGCATTAGGCTCCATGCTCTCCAGGGAGCCTGCCTGAGATTCTTTCCCTCTGCTCCTCCCCCCATTTGAGCACTCTCGCTCTCTCTCACACAAATAAATAAATAAATCTTAAAAATAAAAAAAGAATCATTCATTCATCCAACAAATACTTACTGAACAACAACTGTGTGCTAGACATACTGCTGTTAGTTGTATGTATGTCTGATCCTCAGCTAGACCCCGAGCTCCCAAGGTCAGGGACCACTTTATCATCTTTGCCTTTTCCAATCTACCTGGCTAACTGCCATACAGAGACAGTTCTGCCACTGTTCTTGGCGTACAGAACAGTGCCTGGCACATAACATAGGCTCAATGTATTGTTGATAGGATGAATGGAATGAAGCTTTGGCTCCTGTCTCAAAGAATGTTCCATAGTACCTGAGGAGTGAATGAAAGCAGATGGACCTGGAGAGGCTGGTGAGACAAAAGTACCCGCCATCCAACGTCTGAGAAATGGAGACTGAGATTACCTCTTCCAGATGCTGGGCTGATGGCCTCTGAGAGAGCTGGGTGTCTGACTCACTGCAAGAACGCTCATCGTCCTCTTCATGCAACACAGAAGAATTCTGGGAAACAGACCTGCAGAAGTCCAGGGAGAGGAGCATCTGAAGCCAGTATCCCTGTAAAGAACTGAACCGGCCTGCACTCTCATTAGCCTGCTCTCACAGGAGGAAGAGGACCCAGAGGGCTGGGTGGGGGACACCCAGGTCTTCTGAAGGAGGGCATGTTGAGAAAGAACACTAAGAAGGGAGTGAGCTTTTCTGGGGGTCAGAAAATCGCAGTTTTGCCTTGAACTCCTTCAATACCTTGGGTCTGGGCTGGGGGAAAAAACCACTGACAAGTTTTAGGGTCTCAATATTTTTACCTAAAAACATGCTCCTTAACTCTGCCACAGAAAGCTTTTCAGGACTTGTGCCCAATTGGGTTTCAATGCATAAAAGGTACAGGTACAGAGCACAGGGTTCCTTCAGTGTTTAGACTAAGCAGTGCCCACCACGGGGTTCCCTGATCCCAGGGATGTCCTCTTCCCCACCCCGTCCCCCCACCCAAGAACACCTGCGATTTGCCTGCCTGGATTCTCCGAAGTACCCACATGCCACCTTATCTCCCCCTCCTAAAGGACGGGATAACCTCCTGCCTGAGGGGTAGCCCCAGGTTTTCAGTGAAACCAAGCTGGGAACAGCCTGGAGGGTCTACACTGCTCCAGTGACCCAGGACGTGAGCCAGTACCGAGGAGGCAAAAGACAGAAGAAAAGCATATCATCAGGGAACCCAGGGTAAACACTGTTGAACACCAACCACTCACTTAGAGAGACTCTTTTTGAGTTTGATTCCTTGGCTGCTGCAATCAGACAGGCGGTCGAGCGGGGAGAGCGTCCTGACCGGGGGCAGGTGGCCATCGCTGCCATAGGAGGGCAGCATTCCTGAGAGGTGGCCATCTCCAAGCACGTGGAGTGCAGGGACCGCTGGGGATGGGGTGAGGGGCCCATTGAGAGCTTCCAGAAGAGACACCACTTCATAACCTGGTGGAATGTTCTCTGAGGACTGGGGGAATCAGAGACAGGTTGAAACATTAATTAAGTACTCTTTGTTTTATGGCACGATCATGTTTCCTACTCTAATCTGAAAAAATGTTTTCTTTTACATCTGATCTGGCAAGAAGAGCTTCTGTAAAATAAGCCAAAGGATAATAAAATGTCAAAGAAACACACAGTCCTAGATTCCACTTATAGATGAACTTTTTTTTTAAGATTTATTTATTTATTCATGAGAGACACACAGAGAGAGGCAGAGACAGAGGCAGAGGGAGAAGCAGGCTCCTTGCAGGGGATCCTGGATCCCGGGATCATGCCCTGAGCCAGAAGGCAGATGCTCAACCACTGAGCCACCCAGGCATCCCTACAGATAAACTTCTTCCTTGTAATATTTATTTTTCTAACTATAATGGAAATATATGTTCATTATAGGAAACTTTCAAAACACTTAAAGGTAAAAAATATTAAAGGTAGAAAAGGGGGGTAGGGGTGGAAATAATCAATAATCAAAGTAAAACTTTTATTACCATTTTGGTATGTGTTCTTCCAACTTTTTTCCCTGTTCAATTTACACAGTTGTACTCTGTAAATAACAATTTTATATCCTGCTTATGTCAGCAAACATAAGTGTTTCCTTTCATACATGTCCCCTTTTCACAGAGTCCATGTTTCCTACTTACTCTACTTGTGCTGGGGATTTAGCTGCATCCAACATTTCCTAATGTAGACCACATTTTGAAGAACATCCTTGTGCACGAATCTTTATTTTTTTTTGAAGATTTAATTGGTTTTATTAAATGATTCGTGAATTGGGCAACATCCATCTAGCAAGTAGACAGATGCTCCCACAAACCTTTTCTTTTCTTTTTTTTTTTTTTTTCAGATTGTCTTCTTGGATTAAATTCTTAGATCTGGGCAGCCTGGGTGGCTCAGAGGTTTAGCACCACCTTCTGCCCAGGGTGTGATCCTGGAGACCTGGGATGGAGTCCCACGTCGGGCTCCCTGCATGGAGCCTGCTTCTCCCTCTGCCTGTGTCTTGGCCTCTCTCTCTCTCTCTTTCTGTGTCTCTTGTGAATAAATAAATAAAATCTTTAAAAATAAATATAATAAATTCTTAGATCTTAGATTACCAGAGATAAATGTTCTTAAGGCTCTTGATGTATATAACTATTCTGTTTTGTTTCTCCAACAATCCTATAAGTAGTCCTATTTTAGAAAGAACCTATTTTAACCAAAGAACCTATTTTAACTGCTTTTCTGCCCAGCATAGAGTCTCTCTCTTTTTAAGATTTTATTTATTTATTTGAGAGACAGAGTGAGCACCTGTGTATAAGTGAACCAGGGAAGGAGCAGAGCAGGAGGAAGAGAGAGAGAATCTGAAGCAGACACTGTGCTCAGCGCTGAGCTCAATGCAAGTCTCTGTCTCATGACCCCAAGATCTTGATCTGAGCTGAAACCAAGAGGCAATGCTTAACTAACTGCACCACCCAGGTACCCTTCATGGAGTCTCCTTTAAAAATCTTTAGAATCTGAAAGGTGAAAAATGGTATCTCATTTTAATTTGCATATTGTGGGTTTTTAATGTGGTTAACTTAAAAAAAAAAAAAGATTGTTTAACCCGCTAAGCAGCCTCTTCTGAGAATTTTTAAAAGTATCCTTTGTCTATTTTCTGTTTGATTCATAGGAGCCATGGCAAAGATATTAGCCTTTCCTCTGATATAAATGTGAAGATATTTTTTCTTTAAATGATTTGTTGTTTGCCTTTTAATTTTAATCTTTATACATCTGAGTTTTAAAGTTTTTTATGTGGTAAAATCTACACATTTTTTTAGTAATGTCCCTCTGCTTTTAAGCTTAGAGAATCCTCTCCCATTGAAAGTCAACTAAAGAATCGTCTAGAATTTATTCTGTCTTTAATATAGTTAACTAGTTACTCCAACTGGAATTTATTTGTTAATCTGGTAAGGAGTGAAGTGCTAAGCTGATTTTTCCTCCCTAAATAGCTAACTAATTATGCTAATACCACATGCAGAATGACGGCCCTCCTCTACTAGTGAGTGTGTGGATCTGAAGGCAGAGGCAGCTACGACCACACAGCTTGGAGGCTGCACTGAGCACGATCACTTGCGCCAGAACACGGAAGTGAACTATGTCATCCACTTGGTTCCCTGTTGCTGGAGCCATGAAACAGGGTAAAGAAAAAGTTACCTTTTCCAGGACTCGGATAAACACGGTACATTGTATTCAAATACAAAATAATCACCCCTTGTTCCTGCTTGGGGGGAGTTCCCACTGGGATGAAGCTGCAAGGGGACTGACTATTCCAGGCGGGGTAGATATTAACTGGATGCCAATGCCGAATTCCCAGGGAGGAAAAGAGGAATTTAATGATCAGTATCCAATTTTCCGTTGTAATGCTGGATGGTTTTAATACAACATGACCTCAGCCAGCTTACTAAATACTGCAGCGTGCCAAGGTTTAATTACTTGTTGCAAAGTCAGGTAAAGAAGGATGAAAGGTGCAAAAAGCCAGCAAGGAGACCAGAGCGCTTGCTTCCCGGGCAGTCCCGGTGCTCAGCCCAACTTACCGAATGCTCTTCCGAGTCAGACGTCTGGGATGAGATGATGGGGTTAAAGCTGGTGGGAGACAAGGGGCCCAATTTTTTCCTCATGGCCCGGATCTGAAGCAGTGCCCGAAAGGCTAGAAGGAGGAAAAGGGTCATCAGACCAACCTGATGCCATAGTCAGGGTGAACAAGAGCCCAGGCAGAAACCATAGCCCCCCTCCCAGTGCTGGTCAGCCTGCAGACCCTCCCGTGGGGTCTGGGCCTGAGGCTCTGGGACTCACGCAGTCGGCAGATGGGGCAGTTGTTTGCCTGGTAGCGCAGCGTGTCAGCGCACGTGTTACAGAGGCAGAGGTGGCGACAGGGCAGGATCAAGGTGTCCCGCACATCTGAGAGACACACCACACACTCAGCACTGTTATCGCTTACTTCATCCTCAGCCACCTGTCCCAGGAGACAGAAATGTAGCCAGTGATACAAAGACCCTAGCGTCCTCTATTTTCTTTATAAGCAGCTTGCCCCAAGAGCTGAGACAAGTAGGAAGAACAAAATCTGACACTCACTTTGGACTTTACAGTTTAGCAAGTGAATTCGCATACTCGGTTTCCCTTATTCTGGGAGCTGTTTATCTCCAGCTCATCTGCGGGGGCTCAGAGTGTTGGGGCCAAACACTGGGAGACCACACAGGGAAGGGCAGGGGCCAAGTGAGAACCCTACCGGGTAACCGAGTGGCCAGGGCTCTCAGAGGAACTAATCCAAACCTGCCAATGCTTTTCATTTCCAAAGTGATAGAAGCATAAGCATCTGGAATGAGGAAGAAAATAGCCTCTTTGGACCAAACTGATTCCAGAGTTTGGCAGGCTAAATCCCTAGATCCTAGCTTTATCGGAGCATTTCTCTCTCTGCCTCCTGGGAAAAGCACATCCAGAATTTTGGATAGAACTTGCCTTAGAATCTTGTGTATTGTACTTGTTTTCAATTCCATAGATCTCCTGAAGGAGGTAGCTGACGCCATCTACCTGAAGAGCAAACAGCAAAGTTCAAGGGCAGACTGATTCACCCCAGAGAAAGTGGGAACTCGCCCCTCAACCTTCTCTGGTAACCAAGGACTACTGATTCACAATGAAAAAAAATCAAAGGCCTAGACAAATAAAGGATGCTTTTATTTACTTATGTTTTCTCTTTGACGGGGGCGGGGAGGGGTGTAGAAAATCAAATGTTTAATTCACCCACCATTATACCCAAAAGGGAACATAAAAGTCACAGTACAACGTGTACTGCAGCTCACTGTGACAGATAGTTAAGAAAGCATAGTTAAGAAAGGCACAGACCAGCAAAACGGTAGAGGAATATGCATCAAAATAATAGCATTAACTATGTAATAGAAGTTAAGTGTGGACTTTACAAAAATAAAGAAATGGAGGGGTTCCTGGGTGACTCAGTCAGTCAAGCATCTGACTCACGGTTTTGGCTCAGGTCTTGATCTCAGGGTAGTGAGATCCAGCCCTGCACGGGGCTCCGTGCTGAGCCAACAGCCTGCTAAAGTTTCTCTCTCCCTCTCCCTCTGTCCCTCCCCACCTTGCTCTCTTTTTCTCTAAAGTAAATACATAAAGCTTTTTAAAAAATATTTTATTTTTCTTTAAAGATTAATTAATTTATTTTATTTATTTTTTATTTTTTTATTTTAATTAATTTATTTTTAGAAAGAGTGAGCACAAACAGCAGGAGGCGCAGAGGAAGAGGGAGAGAGAGAATCTCCAGCAGACTCCACACTGTGCACGGAGCCCGATGTGGATTTGATCCCAAGACCCTGAACTGAAATCAAGAGCTGATGCTTAACTGACTGATCCACCCTGGCACTGCATAAATAAATCAATCTTTAAAAAAAATTAATAAAGGAATGGAAAAGAAAAAGAGAGGAGAAGAAACAGGCAGGGGAAAGAGGGGAACACATTACAAGTAAAGAGGGACAGTAGGACCTTGAAGGGGAGGCCGACTAAGCCCCTCCACCTGCACCAGCCACCCCACTGCCCACACAGCCAGGGACCCCTCCTGGCCCTATTCCTTAAAATCCCAACTTTAATGACCACTTGCCCTACACTGGGCCTTTCCTGTTTCTTTGCGTGAGCCCATTCCACCTTCTGCTTCACCTGTCTCACTGGTCCCCTCCCCTAAGACCTAGCCTGTCACTGATTTCATATCTCACGATCCAGCTTGACAGACTCTTTTGCTAATGCCAATTGAACAATAGGAAAATAGATAAACCGTTTACCCTGAGCTACCCTAGCCTTTCCATCCTATCTAGTTGTCCTAGGGAATGAGGCCTCCCCACAAGACAACTCACCAAGGCCTGGCCTTCCCTGGGCTCAGGACGTGTTTCCTCCTCTGCTTCTTACAACTTTTTTTTTTTTTAAGATTTTATTTATTTATTCATGAGAGACACATACACACACAGAGAGAGGCTGAGACACAGGCAGAGGGAGAAGCAGGCTCCATGCAGGGAGCCCAACGTGGGACTCGATCCTGGGTCTCCAGGATCACGCCCTGGGCTGAAGGCGGCGCAAAACCACTGAGCCACCTGGGTTGCCCTCCCTCTTACAACTTATTTCAACCTACTGATTGATTAGATTGGAAAGGATATTATCAACAAATTTATACTAAGGTGTTATTGACTGCTGCTGACCTCATGAAGAGAGGAGAGCACTTAACTCCAATGAATGAATAATGCAAAATTTCAGACATCTATCACCCATCTGCAGGGGGGCCTACCAATGCCACTGGCACTACTCTTCCCTCCTCACTCTCCATGACTCTGCTCCCACCCCTGCAAGAGTGGGTAAAAAGGGCTGGCACACAGCAGGGGTTAGGACTTCAAGCAGACATATGCATAACTTGCTGGTCATTCTGGAAGAGGGCAGATGGCCAGCAAACCTGGGATGTTAGAAAAGCAGCAGTGGGATGAATTAAGCCAAGGGCCCTAATTGGCTCTGAATTGGACCCCAACACTTTATCCTTTAGTTTGGAATGTTTCTCACCCTGGCATTTTGAATAAAAGAAGCTCTCCCTAAACCTAATGTCAAGAGACAAATCTTGTCCTTTCATTTCTCAAGTCCTTTGCTCAGATAGTGGCTGCCTCAACACCAACAATTCTGGAACAATAAAGACACCAAAAATCAGTATTCCTTTCAGGCCACCCACAGAGTCTCTAACACACAAAACCACTTTTTTTTTTTTTTTTTTTACTTTTCTTTGATTTAAAAAAAGGGGGATGGAAGAGAAAGAAGGGTGCTTAGCAAAAGGGAAAAAAGAGAAAGAGAGATAAAAAAAAAAGAAGGGTGGGGGGACACCAAAGACCCCTGGCCATCAAATACTTACCACTTGTTTCTGTTTGAGGGGCTTGACACAGAAGGTTCCATCAGTGTGCTGAAATGAAAAAGGACACTTATGACCAGGAAGGAGGGGCAATAAGGCACCAGGTGTTCTCGTTATTCCTCTCAATTACACTTGCGGCGATTACAGACTCCTCATACCCCCAGGGCCTTCCAAGTACCCAGTCGGACCCTTCCACGTTAAGAAGAGGAAACCAAGGCTTTGGGAGCTGCAGGTTATGCAAGTTGGCAGCAGGGCTGGAACTAGACCCAAACGGAAGGAGTCCCCCGCAGGGGCCCCTGGCCTCCGAGCCGGACTCATCCTGCTGTGCTCAGGCAGCCAGCAAACAGGACTGCACATAGCCCCGCACAGTTAAATGTAATAAAATAAGGCCCTGTAAAGTTACTCACCTTTTCAAAAGTGCCCAGCAGTACATGGCAATGGCCAAAATACTCTGAAAAAAACAAAAAAATAAAGGCATAGGGATGAAGAAGAGAGCCCAACATCACACCATGATGCCCGTTTACCTTCCCGGATTCCCTGCAACTGGCAAACTAATGCTCTGGGCTGTCAGGAGAAGGGGTGCATTCTTAACCCAGTGCTGCTCTAGTCAGTCTGAGGAGACTGCCTGCTGGGACCCCACAGAGAGGGCATGTTGGTCCAGGGCCACAGTGGCTGCCAGGCCTGTGCACCACAAAAGGGCAACGTGTACAGCAAAAGAAGACAGAAGGTGCCATTACCATCTCCTTCATCCACCACGGCGTGGACCACTAAAGGGTAAACCTCTCGATCCAGATCAAATCCAAGCTGAAGACAAAGAAGAGGGATAAAAAAGAAAAAAGACGTAACATGTTGAAATGGCACAGTAGTCCACCAGAGAGGGAGGTGTCGTCAAGAAGCATTAATTTCATCTCTGCTCTCACTCATCAACCTCGTGACCAACTAAGTCTGTTTAATGGAGGCCACCGTTTCTAAAGCCTCGTGGCTATAAAGCCCTCTAACTTGAAGGTTCATTTCTTTGAACGCAGCTTTTTTCAAGTATCTGAGGTGAATGGGCTACTTGGGAGCAGAAAAATGAATGACATTAGGTCCATCTGCTTAAGGGCACGAAGGGGAGCATGGCCTCCAAGCATCCAGGCAGCCCAGGCACTGCTGGCCGCAGTCCTGATGAGGCCTTAGGCCACTCTAGGTCTCCATGAGGAACCTGCTCCTGTGCTTCCTCCCAGCAGCCTGTCACCTCGTCCAGGGGGCAGCTCACCTCCTCCTCTGCCCACTCCGAGGGGTCCACGGTGTGGGAGGGCAAGCAGAACTGCTGACACACCCCTCGCTTGTAGTGCACCGTCTCCGACTGGAGGCTGTTGTCTCTGGGGATGTAGCTGTTGAGCAAAGAGGGAAAGCAAAGCAAAAGTCAGCATCTAGTCCAGATGGATGGGCTGTTTCCTCTGTCCCATGCCTGGTCCCAATATCAACAGGCTCTAGGTATAGAGAAGAAAAGGAAAGAAAATATTTCCTTTATAATCCGTTTCCTTTGCTCTTGCTTGGTCAGGCCGCTAAACTTATCTATTCAACCCATATATCCACAGAAACGTAGCTTAATAGATTTTTTTAAAAATAGTATCTCGATGAAATGAAAGGTTCTGCTGCCATCTGCCACAGCACAAGATGGCACGATTTGAAGGGGAAAGGTGAGGAGGTGGGGGTCTGCAGAAGAAAATCCAAATTCAGGAGCCAGATCTCACCTGGTGGTAAAAAAGGTTTTCTTCCATGGGTGAGTGTGGAAGGTGTGGACTCTCACACATCTGGGAAGGATGTGGCTCCCCTGGGCTCTTGTTCTTACCTGGCAATCCCATTCTGGAACTCTTCCGTGGCCTGATAGTAGATGGTGATGGCCACCCGAGCATCAGTGTCAAAGGTGAACTCCACGTTGTAGTGGACTTTAGCTCTGCTGGCGTCTTCTCCAGGGGTCTTCACTTCCTCGGCACACCTAGAGAACCACAAAGACTCAGCATTTTGGGGATTGCAAATCGGTATTTTTAAATTCATCTTTTTATTTTTTTTTAAGATTTTATTTGTTCATTCATGAGAGACAGAGAGAGAGAGAGAGAGAGAGACGCAGAGGCACAGGCAGAGAGAGAAGCAGGCTCCCTGCAGGGAGTCAGATGTGGGACTTGATTCCAGGACCCTGAATCACGCCCTGAGCCAAAGGCAGAGGTTCAATGGCTGAGCCACCCCGGTGTCCCATATCTCTATTTAAAAAAAAAAGATTTTAAAAATTTATTTGAGAAAAAGAACGATAATGAGCAGGAAGGAGGGGCAGAGGGAGAGACAGAGAGAGAAGCAAATGCCCTGTTGAGCAGGGAGCCCAACATGAGGCTCGAGCCCAGGATTCAGAGATTACGCCCTGGGCGGAAGGCAGACACTTAACCAAATGAGCCACCCAAGTGCCCTCTCTCTCTCTCTCTCCTTTTTCTAACTTGATTCATTGTGAGCTTCTCTCCATGGCCACAGGCTTAGGCCTACATCTTCATTCCAAATGATGGCCAAATACCTCAGGACCACTACTGTGGAGCATTTAGGTGGTATCTGATAACTTCGAGGAGCTACAATGAACACTTGTACATTGGTCGGAGCTTGCCCCCCCCCCCCATTATCAGAGTTACTAATCATAGTTTACCTAGTTTCCACAAGGCTTGTCACAAAACCAGCAGGCCCCTTCCTCTTCCTCCTCTTAAGAGACCATCTCTACCTCTTTTAGCTGCTCATTTTGGCATTTACCTGCATGTTTCTATAGAACATGCTTGGATGATTCTTGACTTTTCAGTTTCAGGCATTATCCACTGACTTTCTACCATGGGAGCCAAGATTTCTTTCTCTTTCACCACGCTGCCTCATATAACTACCCCCCACCCCACTCTACCCCAGCGAATCATGAGCTACATCATGATTCTGGTAGTTCATGTTTGTGTCTGCATTACTGCGATTATATTAATGTGATTTCCAGCTTAGCCACAGAGTAATCTCTGATTATTTTTATTTTCCTACATCAGTTTTTCTTGGGATTTTATGCTCATTTCCTTTCTCAGTTGCTCAGTTTTCTGTGTCCTTTCTCACTGATCTAAACCCTAGCCCTCAGTTGGCTGGTTAAATCTCTCTGTGTTCAGAGGTTCTGGGTGCTCTGTACATTTAGTCTTCTTGCAGAGGTCCCCTCCAGACCCCAGGCACTCTCTCCCTGCACACAGCCGCCCAGAGCCACCCTCTCCTGTTACCCTGGGGAGTCCTACCTCTTTCCTGCATCTCCTGTCTTCTTCCTCATGATACACTTTCATTGTGGCTGGGCCCCCCTTCCACTAGCCTCCTGGAAAAGGATTTGTTGGAGGGATAAATTTTTTGAGAGATTTTATTCTATAGTCACACTGCATTGAAAATTTGGTTGAAAAAAAAAAAAAGAAAATTTGGTTGAGTAAAGAGTTCCGGGTTATAAATACTTCTAAAAGGCCATTTGAAAGTACTGCTACATTATCTCTCAGCTTCTAGTGTTGCTCTCAAGAAGCTATTCCAATTGCTGGTCCTGTTTTCCTTTGATGTAAGATGTCCACCTTATCCATTGAGGTGGGCATTCCAGTGGTCCTTGCAATTTAGAAACTCAGGCCCTCTGGTTCTGGGAAATTTTCTTAAAATTAGTTATGTCATTAATGATGACTTCCTTCCTTCTATATTCTCTATTCTCTTTCTAGAATCATTAGTTGGATGTGGGGCTTTGTACATAGGTACTCTATTCTTTCTATCTTTCCTTTTCTGTTTTCTGTATCTCAACCTTTTCACCCCACTTTCTGGAATATTTCAACTTTTCCTTCTCCACCCTATTGACTTTTTCATTTCTGCTACCATGTTCTTAATTTCTGAGTCTTTTTTCCCTCTGTTGATTTGTACTGCCACTTGCCACTATCTTTCATGTATAGGCATCCTTACACATCTAAGAATCCTTGGTTGTCTGCTCATATGTAAGAAATTTAAAACCCCAGAGTCGCCTGGGTGGCTCAGTCGCTTGAGTGTCTTACTCTTGGTTTTGTCTCAGGTCATGCATGATCTTGGGGTCCTGGGATGAGCCCTGTGTTGGGCTCTGCACTCAGCAGGGAATCTCCTTCTCCATCTCCCTCTACTCCTCCCCCTGCTTGCATGCTCTCTCTCTCTCCCAAATAAACAAAATAAAATCTTTTAAAAAAGAAATTTAAAACCCCTGATTGGAACTCTGCGTGCATGGCGTGGTATGGGGACCCTGGGCTTCCGTAGGGTCTTTGGAGGAATCTTCAAGGCCCATCTCTTTGGTCTTCCCATCTAGGAGGCTCCAATTCCTCAGAGACAGCGTTCCTCTCTTTGGATGAGGGCCTGGGGAGACAGGCTGGAAGGTTCAGCATCCAGTGTACCTGGATTTTTAGTGTACCCCCCTTTTAGTACTGAGATCAACCTTAGCTGTACCTGGGTCCCCCAAGTTCAGAATCTCTGTTTTAACTTTTCCATTGAAACTCATCTGTCAGGGGATCCCTGGGTGGCTCAGTGGTTTAGTGCGTGCCTTCTGCCCAGGGCGTGATCCTGGAGTCCCGGGATAGAGTCCCACATTGGGCTCCTTGCATGGAGCCTGCTTCTCCCTCTGCCTGTGTCTCTGCCTGTGTCTCTCTTTCTCTTTGTGTGTGTGTGTGTCTCTCATGAATAAATAAAGAAAATCTTTAAAAAAAAAAAAAAGAAAGAAAATCATCTGCCAGCCTTCCATTGGGGTGTAGGGAGGGCAGCTCTGGCTGTGCGGCCTAAAGGAGGGGATCTGATGGCCTCCTCAAAAGGCTTCCTGCCAATCCTCTTCATTTTAGCCATCCACTTTGGCGTCCAGAGGTCCTGATACTGCCAATTCCTGAGCCTTTGGGGCAACAGTTTAGCTGGGTGACTCTTGGCTTTTCCTTCTGCTTGCTCAGGATTCTGACTCCAGGGTCTGCTAGGTTATTTAACACTTGCCTTTGTTCTAGTCCCTAAACCACATTGGTGCAGCTCCTTTCCCATCTCCCCAGTTCTTCTGGATTGATGCTTTTAGTGGCTTTTTCTGGAAGCAAAAGATGTTCAATCCTCCATCTTTACCTGGAAATCTATGGATCAGAATCTACCCTATTCCCATAATCTCAGAAAAACAGAGCAAGAACACCATTCACTCTAACAGTTATTGAATAGCAGGTGTTTTTCCTATTATCTTGTTGAATTCTGACCATGGCCATGAAAGGTGAAGTGTGGTGTCGCTCTCTACAGATGGGAAACTTGAAGCTCGGGACTTATGTGAGCATGGTGCTTGCAGAGCTGGGAAGGAAGCTTGTTTTCGGCTTCCAGGTGGGGTTCTGCTGGCTCTCTGCTGGAGCTGTGGCCAGGCTGCCAGGCTCAGAGGCCAGGGCCAGGGCCTCTCTGCAGCTCAGGCCTTTGAGCCATAGCTATCAGGCCATGTGTGATTAAAGAAACAAGGTGCATAGAGTGACCTCAGGAGCCTCAATCCATTCTGCTGCCACAGGGACTGCCCCAGGGAGAGGGAACTACCCTAGGGAGGGGCGGGGGTTAGTGCCAGCTGCAGGCTGCTCCTTGGTAGAGCACCTCCATGGCCGCCTGGTCCCCAGAGCAGAATCCAGGGCTAGGGGAATAGTTGGAAAAGCAGTCAAAAACTTCTGCTTTGACAAATGAAATATAAAAGTTAAGAAGAAATACAGAAAGTAAATCAGTGGTTACTTAGGTCTGGAAGAGGGTTTCAGGGAAAATGTGGAGTCATCACTAATGAGTTTATGATCTCTTTTAAGGGTGATAAAAATGTTCTCAATTTCTTTTTTTTAAGATTTTATTATTTATTTATGAGAGACACACAGATAGAGAGAGAGAGAGAGAGGCAGAGACATAGGCAGAGGGAGAAGCAGGCTCCATGCAGGAAGCCTGATGTGGAACTCGATCCCAGGACTCCAGGATCACATCCTCAGTTGAAGGCAGACACTCAACCACTGAGCCACCCAGGTGTCCCAAAATGTTCTCAATTCCAATGGTAGTGATGATTGCACAACTCTGAATATATTAAAAACCACTGAATTGTACACTTTAAATGAGTGAATTGTACAGTATGTAAGTTGTATCTTAAAAGTATTAAAACAATGTGCAGAGAGAAGTAAACTTCCTAATGCAAATAGGACTGACCTATACAGGCATAAAATGGACTCAGAGTCATCTTCCTTGTCCATTTAGAAATATTTGGGACCTGTGATTTGCCCTAGCCAAATCTGTCTTCCCAGGGGATCAATGAGCACATTAGCAGACTGGTGTACTATCTGGAGGGCAACCTCGGTGTCAAAATTACACTATTTTAGAGCCTACACAGGGAATGCAAGTGTTGATAATAATATTGATGATGATGATTAACCAACCAGCAGAAAGCACAAGTTCCTCAGAGGGAGGACACATGAGGTAATAAGTAAACATAACAATAAAAATAAGGACTTTATATTCCAACTTCAAATATCCCATTTTTCCCTAGGCTTGCTGAAGCGTCTGCAAGATTTACTTTTTCCCTCAATAATTCTTCTTTTTTTAAAAAAAATCATAAAACAAGGATAATAAGGACTGCTTCCAGGAAAGGGAAAAGTCCTTCACAAACACAGATGCCAAGTTTTGAATAATCTAGATGTGGGAAGATCTAAACTCCATGGACGGGCGGGGGGTGGGGGGGAGTAGCGGGGGGCTGCTCCATCAGTGCCAAGGCAGGTCACATCCCTGAAGCCCGGAGGATCAGACTCCAGACTCTGGGTCTGCCAGGAACGGCTTCCCATGTCTCTGGGTCTTGTACCCAGAACCTGGCCCAAGCTCCGCCCCGGTGGGAACTTACTTTACAAGTCTTAGTGTGTCCTTCCGGATGTTGATCAGGCTTCTCAGAGTCTTCACGGGTTCTTGGGGCGGCGGGGCAGCATAGGGAAACTGTCAGAAACAAAGTGGGAGAAGGTAGTGTGTTTAGAGACCAGTCACTGTTCCCCGCTGGTACCAAGCTTCATGGCTGACAAAGAAGAGCCTTCTGAAGTTAGATGGGAAGGCACCACACTCTCTTAAGTGAGGACACTGGGACCCGACATGTTAAGTGAATTTGCTCAAGGTCACAGCCAGTGGCAGAATGGGGGATTCGTTATGGCATCAAGAGGGCTAGATTTATCTGCTTTCTCCATTATGGGCAGCTTATTTGAGTCAGCATTCAAAATGTGGATAACTAATAAAAACTCCTACTGAAGTTCCAAATACCAAAGGACACACTGTGGCCGAGTTAATCACAAAAGGCTTTTCCATCTGACCTGAGACAACAGGGAGCCAAGACCCGCAAGGGTTTTCCTTCAGTGAAGCCACATGGTGTCTTCGGAATTTAGGAACTGCAAATAAAAGAGAACCCCATCATGTGTACAGAGCTGAGGCTGCAAACAGTGAAGAACAAATTTTCCCTGCAGCTGGTTATATAAAGCAGAGTTCTTGAAAATGTGAGCCAGGAGCTATTTTGAGGTCATCAAAGGTTTATGGTCGTCTGCCGTTTCCCTTACGTTTTCACTCTTTCCCCATTGAGATGTGGAGTTCTGCATGATGATAATGAGATAAGGAAGGGGACATAGTACAAAATTTAAGTGGGGGCTTTCAGACACTTAAGAACGATTTTAAATGCCGCCAGTATTGTTCTAGTGTTATCTGGACAATGAACATTCTTTACACATAATTTACAGAAAACCCACCCACCAGTCTTTGTAGCTTGGCAAAACTGCAGTACTCCTAGCTCTAGAAGAGTCTACCTCCTAGTGCTGGGATCAGAAAATAGGACACCCACATGATACTCTAATTGCGCCTTCATAGATTTTTGCTGAATATGGTTCTTTTTCTTGGGAAACGTAATTTAACCTATGGTACATCTGATTTTATGTATTCAGTATGATTGCTGATAATTCCCTTGTATGAATGTGACCCTTAAGCACATACATTCAGTCTACCTTATGAGCATTGGCATTTCTAATTACAAAGCAATATATGTTCGAGCAAAAAATCTGAAAAACACACAAAAAATACAAATCAGCCACAATTTCACCGCTCAGCAATACCAAGTTAATACTGCAGAATGTATCTCTTCCGATAGGTGTCCATCCCCTCATCCATCCATCCATCCATCCAGCTACTCACCTACCCTTCTCTGTATCTAGGCACGGTTTCAAACTGTGCCCACTATTTTACGTTCTTTCTCGCTTAGAAAGATGTGGTAAACGTTTCAAGAGTCTACAATCTGGCAATAGGACTATACACATTAGAGAAAGGAGCATACTTTATTTAATTAATTCCATAGTATTCAATGTTTTCCATTAGTTTTACTCTTTTTTAAAATTTTTGTTTTTTGGGTTTTTTTTTTGGGGGGGGGTTGTTTGTTTTTGTTTTTTGCCGATACAAATGTTATGGTGAGTGCCTTGTCCCGACATTTCTGCGTGCTTATTTGATTACTTCCTTAGGACAAATTCCTAGAAGCGGAATTACTGGATCAAAGAGTAAGCATATTTTTAAGACTTTAAAAAATATTTTGCCAAATTGTTCTCCAGAAAGCTGATTCCAATTTTGCTCTCCCACTGGCAGCATATGAGGAGGCTTTTCTATAGGAAAGCTACAATTCTAGTTCAGATCCACTCTGTGGCCCATTTCCCCACACCCCACTTCCCTAGGCTGTCACACTAAAGGAATTTAAAACAATTTTAAAATAAGCTTAAGCAAAAAGTAATTAGGCAAGAAAATCCGACACAAATGCTAGCCTATTCTAAAGCCAAAATAAATGACTTTGGGATTAAAATTTTTTTCTGGAGTAGCAAAGTTAATCATATTCATTTCCACAGGTACTTGGGAGTTATCCATAACTCCTACCTGAGTTTTTTTTTAAAAAAGGCAATTCTTCCTTCATTCTTCACCCTTTTCCCCCCAAAGAGAAAAATAGAAGGAAAATGAAAAAGAAAGATGAGTGTTCCTCATCTTCCACTTAGAATAATCCCAGAGTCTCAATTCTCTGTCAGAAAGGAACTGACCTCAAAGGTTTGGTCCAGTAGTCCCTGAGCAGTCCAAACTTTATTCTCTGCCTGCTAGTCTTTACCTAAAGCCTGTCTTCATTCTGAAAATTGAAACAGAATTCCAGAAACTGCTTTTAGGATCCTTCATGAGGTTGTTCAGTTATGTACTCCAGAATGGTATCTGAGAAATGGGAAGGAGTTCCATTAGGCCACCTTGAACTTGAAGCAAGAAGTCAGGATATGCCTTACAGAAGGCTTGGCGGCCTTCCTCCATCTGTGGGCCTGGTGGCATGTTTTGTACTATACAGAAAAGGCCATTTCTTCTCATTGACTGGCCTGGTTGTGCCAGAGTACTTGTCTCTAAGAGAAAACACTCTGGCCCTTCCTTGTCACCACTCACTCACTAACTCAGTGGATGTTTACAGAGTATCTACTATGTGCCAGGATCAGGCTGGGTTCTTTAGATAAACATTTCTAAAAAATTTTTACTTAATTGTGGCAAAATACACATAATACAAAAATTTTCACCCTCACCACTTTAAGCACACAGTTCAGTGGCCTTAAGTACATTCATATGTCATGCTACCATCACCACCACCCATCTCCAGTTTAGACACATTCTTTTGGGGCACCTGGGTGGCTCAGTCAGTCAAAAGTCTGCCTTTGGCTCAGGTTATGATCCTGGGATCCTGGGATTGAGCCCCATGTCTGGCTCCCTGCTCAGTGGGGAGTCTGTGTCTTCCTCTGTATCTGCTCTCTCTCAAACAAACAAACAAACAAACAAATAAAATCTTTAAAATAAATAAATAAATACATTCGTATTTAATATGCTTAACACTAAAAACATGCATACAAGATTGTCAGGTCCTTGAGGAACTAAAAAATATGTTGGTTGATTAGACAAATGAAGAGTATCAGTATTAACATCCTTATTTTGCAGATAAAGAAACTGAATTCATTATATTTGTGTAATTATTGAAGATCCAGGGCTATTGAGTAGTAGCATTAGGATTTGAACCCAGAATCAGGAGTTGACTCCAAAGCCACATTCATTACCTTGCAGCTGTCTCAGCTAGTGAGAGGCAAATCTACAGGCTGCTCTGAGCCCCGGAGAACTCTACGAGCCCAAGTAGAGTGTAGAGTCTGACAGTCGTAAACACTTGCTGCAAAAGATATCAAATCCTGTTCAGGTTCTGGAAGCTAGTCGAGACTCTGGATTATATTCTTTTGCTTAGCCAGCACTACATACAAAAGCTACCTAATGCCACACTCCTTTTAAATTTCAACAGGAGTATCTAAGGTCTTAGAGAAAAGCTTTCTTGGAGCACAGCATGACAAAATCCTTTTGTTTGCAAGATCTAATGGCACCTGCAGAAGGCATGAACATACATCCGCAGTAAGGCAGTGCCAGAGAACATTTCCAGCAGCAGAAGCAGCCACTGTTCACCTGCTGCCCAAGGTGCTCAAATGCGTGGCACTGACAATAATTTCTAGAACACAGTGGTTTCTCCTCTAAACTATTTTCAAAGAACAAAGATGTGTACCCATGCATTCAACACTCTCACTTTGCCCTGAATCTCGTGCTGGGCCTGGGATTCAGTGAAGGACTGGGCTCACCCTCTCCTGGTTCTGTCTGTAGGGGGACCAGAGCTATGACTCAGGTACAGCACTCTCTTAGGACTGACCTGCCATGTCTGTACTGAAAATAGCCCAAATCTCAGAATCATTGAATTCCCAAACACCTCAAGTCCAGGAGTAAAGAAAAGGTCAGCCAAATGAACTCTTTCAATGGGCCCCAGGGAACTCCCCATCGAGATTCTGAGTGAATACTGACCAAGTTCCTCTTTGGCCTTTTATCCTAGCGCTCATCAGTTTCCTTTTACTCTTGCCTGACACTGGTCAAGTGCCACCTAGTGACCAAATGAGGAACTGCCAGCTTAGACTGAACGGAAGAAGTGTGGCTGAGTGTGGCTGTGTGTGTACACACACATACAAAATATATGTATAGACACATATATGTGCATATATATATCAACCATATAGCCTAGATTATTTTAAACCATTCTAATTTCAAACATTTTGTTAAACTACCCCAACAGAGTGCACTCACATTTTGTTGTAGAAAATATGGTCACAATGCATATGAGGTCATATCTTATTTTAGTTGCAAATGATTGGGCAATTTCCAGTAGTCTATAAAAAGGACTATAGTCACTCAGAAACATAATTAATTAACTTGAATAAAAAGTGTTTTTGTAAAAATATAATTTGCTAACATTTGCTATTAGCTTCAGGCCTAGCCATATGTGCACAGCATCCTAAATTTGGCCGTCGGGGGCTCTTTGGCATTGGCTACTGTGTCTTTTTGCATGCTTCCATCATTTTTTAGCACTTTCTTACTTTCTAGCACCACAAGATATTCCCATTAATCTTATGTTTTTCTCCAATCCCTGGAATCGATTATGTCTCCAAAGAACCCTGTTTTTGTTTTTTCAGAGAAGTCTACTTCATACCATTATGTATTCACTAATCTTTCACTAATGGTCTGTTTCTAGTTTTCACTATTAGAAATAATGATGCCATGAACATTCCTTGAAGGGAATCTTAATAGGAAAAAAGGGGAAAAAATAGGAGAAAGAAGGGTGGAGGAGAAAAACAAATTAAAATGCACTAATTCAGTTTTTACTTAGGAAAGAAAATGCCCCAAATGCCAAATCTCTGCTTCCAAAGAGAAAGGATATTATTTTAGAGAATCTATAATTAAAATAGAAAAGTACTCATTTTATACATTAGCAGACATGTAATATTTGTGCCAAAGAATCAAATAATAGTTACTATGGAAACCAACATCTGGGGTCATATGAATAACTCATTTACAGCACTACACAAACCTTTTCTTTTATAGATTTTAGTTCCTTTTTATTTGGTGTCTGCTTATTTTCTCAGCTTTCTCTACTTCCCCTCTTCTCAGATGTGTAGTGTGTCCAAGACTTACCAGTGGGTATTTTTAGACTGGTGATGCTTTAGAACATTTTCTTAGATCAGTGTCGGGAGAACAGTTTAGTCTCGGCTTGAATGCTGTGAAATGAATACAGATTTGCCTATTTAACCAGCTGCAGCCCTCAGACAGACTGTATTGTGCCTGCTGCAGACCAGAACATCAAATGAGCTATATTTACAACAGTAAAACCCCTTTTCACTCATTTCCCATCCAATCCTCATGGGGAGTCAATCAATCACTAGTGTAGAAAGACTGGTGATCACAAAGCTGACAACACGCAAGACACTCTTTTCACTTATATAAAGATGTGAGGGAGACACTAGGAGGGTGTCACAGGATGACCTTAACACAAAGATGCTTGGTGTTCAGGTTTGGTTACCAAAGGAATCAATCCAAGAAGGCAGTCTATTTATAGTCTGTTAACTCCCCTGCAAGGTCCCCTGGCAGGAAGCACACAGGGCCAATGTCATGGCTCTGTGACATCACATCTAATGTTGACCTTTTTCAAAATATTTAAACCCTAGGATGAATATACCCAATTAACCAATTCTCTCCAATCACCCTAATAGGTGATAAGAAAAGCATGAAAAAATCCACTGCAGAATAAAGCATCCACCATAAAATCACACAGATTTAGGTCAATGACCATTGCTATGTACCACTTTGGTGACAAATGAAACCTATTCAACTTTCAGTTCCCCACTGATAGAAAGCTCTCACCAAGACACAGCACCCTCTCCCCAGCCCCAGCAGGACGAAGATAAAGCACAACCCACTCATACTGTGCTTCTAAAATAAAAGTACCTTCCTGAGGATGAGCTGTTTTTAGATATAAAGGATTTTGCCTAACACTACCTAATTTTAAGGGGGGTTAAAAGGGAAAAAAAGAAGTACTTTTATTAAAGCGACACAGTCATCTTTTTCCTTCAGCAAGTTGGTAAATAATGACTAATGGTCAGAGAAACTATTCCTTACAGACAAGCACTCCATTCTAGACGTCTGACTTCCGGATTTCATCTGGTCAGAAGACCCACAACCCAGCACACAAATAAGAATCCACTTTTCATTTAAGAGAGTTTGAGATTCCTGACACTATCTGTAAAGAATGTGCCCAGAGAGACAAGCACCAGTATTCGTCGAAACAGGTATTTAAAAATATACAGCACATATTTTTTCTTTCCCCAAAGAAGCGTATGAATGTTCTAATGTCACCAAGTGTTAGTTTTCCAGTCATTTTTCAGCAGGCCAATTACTAAGACGGGCAAGGGGAACAAAGTCTTCTTCATTCCATATTTCAAAACCAAAAAACCATAAGCTAGTCTTCAAGTTGAAAAACTGCAAGCTGTCTTTCTGGGCTCGCACTGAAATATACTGACTCTAAACAACATAAATAAGGTCCAAGATTAATTATAAGAGTTGTTAAGTCTCCTCTCATAGTCCTGGAAAGAAAATATGCTCTGGCTTGAGAAACAGAGTAACAGTATGAAATACAGAAAGTTAAGTTTACAAGCCAATCGACTGCAGGATTCTCAGCCCTGGCAAGGTCTGGTCACTTTGGCTAGGCTCTCTATTTGCAGATATAGCCCTAGGGAGAAAGCCATTATTCTGAATCAGTAACCTTATTGAGATTTTATTTTCTTTAGCTAACCATGAGATTCGGAAATCCCATATAATGAGAATAAACTAGTATACAATAAAAACCTATAGCATATGTCTTGGTAACTTTCATTTCTAAGTTATTAATATTATGATCTGTATTCTGCAGCTAATTTAACAAGGTGACATTTGCTCCACCTTGCCCTGCAAAACTTCTGAGAGCTCTGATTATTCTTTGGTCACCCTTTAATAGCAGTAAATACTCAAGGTTATATAACCCAACTGAGCTACTTTATTTGGTTCATATGAAAGCGTAAGCTCATTTAAGTTCTCTATATAGTGAAATCTAGCAGCTAGAACTATAACCTTTATGTCCTAAGATGGTGAATCTCAGAGACAAGATGCACATATTACAATATGCCATGTGCAGAGTCTGACTCCAAGGTTGATTTTTGTCACTGGCTTCCCTGCATCCTGTTCCAGCACTTCCTTGGCTCCCTACCTGAGATCTCTACATCTCTCCATGTCTGCCACCTGTTAACCCTCAGCCCATCCTTGCAAATCTCCACTCCTTCAGCCACATTCTTTAACACCTCTAATTTTCCTAACCTCAGCTACTATGTCTCTATGGCTCTTCCTCTTTTTACTGATTTCCCACATGCTATTAAGACCTGAGCATCTGGGCAGCCCAGGTGGCTCAGCGGTTTAGCACTGCCTTCAGCCCAGGGCCTGATCCTGGAGTCCCACGTCGGGCTCCCTGCATGGAGCCTGCTTCTCCCTCTGCCTGTGTCTCTGCGCCCCCCCACCCCCATGTGTCTCTCATTAATAAATAAATAAAATATTTAAAATAAAAGACCTGAGCTTCTGATCATCTTTCAGGCCTTGTCAGGGTGATTCCAGCTCATGAAGAATAAATAGGTCTCCAACCACTAACCATAAACCTTCTGAGACTATAAATAGCCAAGTCCCAAGTTTAAACAGGGTACAAAACAAAGATAGTACAATGGATAATAGTTCCTTAAGAAGCAATACATGGCCACATCTAACATAATTAATTTGACTTCTAGGATTGTAATTCCTGGCCTTTAATGCAAAGATTCCTTTTTTTTTTTTTTTTTTTTTAAGATTTTGTTTATTTATTTGAGAGACAGAGAATGAGAGGAGCATGAGCGGGGTGGTGAGGGGCAGAGAGAGAAGCAGACTACCATCGAGCAGGGAGCCCGATGTGGGACTTGATCCTGGAACTCCCAGATCATGACCTGAGCTGAAGGCAGACGCTCAACTGACCAAGCCACCCAGGCGCCCCAATGCAAAGATTCTGTAAGTGCTAGTTAATGATCTGTTAAGAAAGCATAGCTCTGTAATTAAGCACCAAAAAAAAGTTCAGCAAGAGGATTTAGCGACTGGCTTCTAACAAATAAATTATGGAAAAGTAAAGATGTATAGTGGGTAAGCTTGACAGACACCACCTTGACCAAGTGATCAAGGTCACCATCAGCAGTAACAAGTCACCAGCTATCATGGACCTCTGAGATGAGGCAATCAGAGGAGCACTTACCTCTGTGGTATTCTTCCCCTAAATCCCTGCTCTAATCGCAAGAAAACAGCAGAAAACCGAAATCAAGGGAAGCTCTATAAAATACCTAACCAGTACACTTTCGAATTATCAAGGTCATGAAAAATAAGGGAAAACCAGGAAACTACCACAGATTAAAGGGGGGTGAGGAAATGTGACAAGAAAAGGTGAGGGGGAATCCTGGATTCTGTTCGGAGCTGGAAAAGAGAAATGAGTGGAAAAACTAGTGTAATCCTAATAAAGTCTATAATGGGTTTGGGTTTTTTGTTTGTTTGTTTGTTTTTGTTTTAGGCTTTTGGGGGGGTTTTTTGGTTTGGCTTTTTTTGCGTGTGTGTGAAAAGAAAGCTGAGTAAAGTCTGTAGTTTTAAAAACTAGTAACGTACCTATGCTAATTTTTAGTGGATAAATGTACCATAGTCGTGTAAAAGGTTAACGTTAGAAGAAGCTGGATGAAGGGTATATGGAAATTCTCTACTACTTATGCCATACAATTATTAAAAAAAAAGAGAGAGGTTCAGCAAAAGAAATGCTGAGATGCAATGGAAAGCATAAGATCTCAAAATAGAAGGCATAGGTCTTGGCTCTTGTACTACTGGTTGTATAATTTCTGACAAATCACGCTACCTCACTAAGTCCCCACTTCCTTGCCAGTAAAATATGTTTAATATTAGCTACCTCATAATTGGTGTGATTAAAGGCTGTCCAATTAGGGAAACAGAAACCACACTGGTCATTTTAATGGAGAGAATTTAATATAAGGCCCTGATTCAATAGGCATTAGACAAGAGAAGGGGATGCTGAACATCTGAGGGAGTGACCTCAGGAAGCAGCTCCCTCCCCTTGGGGCTAAGGGAACAGAGGGGAATGGTAGGGGTTTTCAGATCCCAGAGGCTGGCTGAAGCTAGGGCTCAGAATTCTTCTTTTTGAATATAGTTGACAGAAAGAAACTGAAGAGGACACAGATAGATGGAAAGACAAATATTGCATCCTCATGGATTGGGAGATTCAATTTTGATTGAATATGCGTCCATATTACCCACGCAATCTACAGATTCAGTGCAGTGGGTCTTTCTGAGGTGGGTCCTTCTCCTACTCCAGCCCTTCCAGTATCCCTGTTGGTGGAGCCTGGTGGGGAGCAGTGGGTGATGGAGAAATATGACCCCTGGGCCCCAGGCCCAGCATCTGGGGTGGAGAGGGGCCAGGAGACAATGGCTTAGCTATTTAACTGTGAAATAACTTTGTACACCATCACCTCTGCCTACTGGTACTTATTACTATCATTACTTCTATGGAGTGCTGAGGCCAACCGCATGCTTTCCTCTTCCTTTTATTTTATTTTTTTTTCTTCTTCTTTTTTTTTCCTCTTCCTTTTAAACATATTTTAAGGTATGGGTTAGCTGAGGGTATACACTGGTGGTGTTTACAGCATTTAAAATTTTAATAAATAGAATATATGGCTAGGGACTACATTCTCTTCTATTATTATGGCAACCTTTACTGCAAAGCTCGTTTATTGGTATACTGCCTTCTAAAGATCAAGCACCTATCTGATTGACTTCTGTAATCATCAGGGCTGCTATTTTACTCAATGGGCCTGGCAAGACCATTTTAGAAAATGCAATAAGTGTGCTTCTTGGGGACACTATTACATAATGTAATGAACTGTTATTTGACTCAGAAGTCTTGTTTTTTGGGGAATCCCTGGGTGGCTCAGCGGTTTGGCACCTGCCTTCAGCCCAGGGCGTGATCCTGGAGTCCCGGGATCGAGTCCCAGGATTGAGTCTCACATTGGGCTCCCTGCATGGAGCCTGCTTCTACCTCTGCCGGTGTCTCGGCCTCTCTCTCTCTCTCTCTCTCTCTGTGTCTCTCATGAATAAATAATTTTTTTTAAAAAAGAAGTCTTTGGCTTTTATAGAATTTGTAGAACAGTTTCACTACAAACTAAGGCTACTATGCATATCTTTAAAAGCTGAAAAAAAATTTTTTCTTTGAAATGCAACAGCAATAAGCATAGTTTCCCGTAAGGTGGCGTGTATGATGACAACAGGAAGCAGAGGTGAGAGTATGTACATTTAGCTTCAGTTTGTTTCAAAGAAATTTCGAGGAAATTCCTACAATACAGATGCTTTAGTTTCACTGCTGAATACCACAGCAGATCTTTGTGTTCTGGTTTAAGAAACAGCATTAAACAACAAACCACAAGTTCAAGTGTTTTAGTGCCACTTTCCAAGTCAGCAAAACTTAGGTCATAAAGTTCCTTTCTCAGAGCTTCTGTGAAACTGTGCAACTCGTGTATCATGTCCTCCCCACGTGTGTATATGACTGATCTTCCTGCGAGATTATAAACTCGAGGAAAAAATTCATGTCAGAGTTGTCTTTGTTTCACATAGAGTGATTAGAACAGAACATGTAGAAGATAGAGATAGATATCTGTAGCATGACTACATGAATAAGATCTTCAGAAGAGCACAGCATGTGCCTGCGATGACTCTCAGGGTTCTGAATAATTGCCCCTCGGGCAAAATGGCCAGCTGGGACTAATAATGTTCACAAAATAACTGGAAAACACACACTAGCAAGTGTTTTTTAATAAAGAGTTTGTGCATCAATATGTATTAGCTTTAACTAGAAGCTAAGACCCACTGGTCTTGCCAGTGAACTGCATGCAATACCAGAGAATGAAAATGAGATTATTTAATAAAGTGGTGGCAATACCAGGGTCTGGAAGACCCAGTGTCAGGCCTCAGTTCTTGCACTTACTGATAAGTGAGACTTCGGTGAGTAATTTATCATCTCTGGGCATCAGTTGCCTCATCTGTAAAATGGGATTTATAGGCTTTATCTATCTACGAGGGTGGTTAAAATCAAATAAGAAATGTTTTCTTTTAAGATTTTATTTATTTATTTGAAAGAGAGAGATGAGCCAGAGAATGAGAGCATGAGCAGGGAGGAGAGGCAGAGGAAGAAGCAGACTCCCTACTGAACAGGGAGCCAAATGTGGGGCTCAATCCCAAGATCCAGGATCATAACCTGAGCCAAAGGCAGACACTTAATGCACTGAGCCACTCAGGCACCCCAAGAAATGTTTTAAAGATCATACAGTGCTATGAAAATACTGGTGATCATTTGATTATCATCAGTGATAATATTATCTTCTTTTTTTTAAAGATTTCATTTTATTTATTCATGAGAGACACACACAAACACACACACACACACACACACACAGAGAAAGGCAGAGACACAGGCAGAGGGAGAAGCAGACTCCATACAGGGAGCCTGACGTGGGACTCGATCCCAGGTCTCGAGGATCACACCCTGGGCTGAAGGCGGTGCTAAACCGCTGAGCCACCCAGGCTGCCCCTATCTTCTTTTTTTTTATACTTAAAAAAAAATTTTTTTTTAATTTATTTATGATAGTCACACAGAGAGAGCGAGAGAGGCAGAGACACAGGCAGAGGGAGAAGCAGGCTCCATGCATCAGGAGCCCGACATGGGATTCAATCCCGGGTCTCCAGGATCGCGCCCTGGGCCAAAGGCAGGCGCTAAACCGCTGCGCCACCCAGGGATCCCCCTATTTCTTTTTTTTTTTAAAGATTTTATTTATTTATGATAGAGGAGAGAAAGCAGGGGGAGGAGCAGAGGGAGAAGGTCAAGCAGACTCGGTACTGACCACTGAGCCCGATCTGGGGCTCAATTCCAGGACCCTGAGATCATGACCTGAGCCAAAACTGAATCAGACACTCAACCGACTGAGCCATCCAGGCACCCCAATAGTATTATACTCTTTAAAGAATTCTGCCTATAATACAGTTGTGAACGCAGGCATACCCCGGAGATACTGTGCCTGTGCATTCAGGTCTAGACTGCTGCAATAAAGTGAGTTGAATGAATATTTCAGTTTCCCAGTGCATACAAAAGTTACGTTCACCCTATGCTGTAGTCTGTCATGTATGTAAGAGCATTGTGTGTAAGAAAAATGATGTGGATATATTAATTTAAAAATATTTTATTGCTGGAGCGCCTAGGTGGCTCAGTCGGTTAAGTGTCTGACATTGGCTCAGGTCATGATCTCAGGTCTCGGGGTCCTAGGATTGAGGCCTGCATTGGGCTCTGCTCAGGGAGGAGTCTGCTTCTCCCTCTCCCTCTGTCCCTGCCTCGCTTGTGCTCTCCTAATCTCTCTCTCAAGTAAGTAAATAAAATCTTTAAAAAATATCTTTTATGCTAAAAAATGCTAACCATATCTGAGCTTTCAGCGAGTCAGTAATCATCACTTATTCCAGATCACATAACAAATACAATAATGAAAAAGTTTGAAATATTGTAAGAATTAACAAAATGTGATGCAAGACATGAAGTGAACAAATGCTGTTGGAACTCAACACAAGATTGCCACAAACCTTCAAATTGTAAAAAACTCAATATCCGCGAAGCGCAATAAAATGAAACGCCATAAGACAACGTATGCCTGTACTTAGAAAAAAGAATGTAGGAATGAAATATCAGCAATTAGATAAACTTCTCTTATCTGGGAATCCCAATGAGCTTGGGGTAAATACCATTAGAATGTATTTCATGGTGCAGCGGTTTAGCGCTGCCTGAAGCCCGGGGTGTGATCCTGGAGTCCCGGGATTGAGTCCCACATTGGGCTTCCTGCATGGAGCCTGCTTCTCCCTCTGCCTGTGTCTCTGCCTCTCTCTCTCTCTGAATAAATAAATAAATAAATCTTTAAAAAAAATAGAATGTATTTCACTTTGTTGTGACCCAGGAGAATTACTGTAAATCTGTTACATACTCTATTGGAATATAACCTCTCATGAACAGCAGGCTGCTGGGGAGACATAAATTCCCACCACAGTGACTGGAAGGCTCTTTGAGGTTCTCAGCTTATGACTGGCGATGGAAGACATTCCATAAAGTAAAATGGGAGTTAAGCAAGCTCCCCTCTTGCTGTTGTGGCCCTAGCGGTCTAACAAACAGGGCTTCTGCAGCATGACACAAAACAATGAGGAGCCAGCGAAGAAAACCAAGCATCCGTCTGAGATGAACAGCTTCCGTGCTGCAGCGAGACATATGCCACCACCGGGGAGCTGGGATTAACTAACTACTGTGGCTGACGGCTGCCCATGCAGAGCAAGGCTTGCCCTGCCACCCCTCCTAGCTCATGGGCACACTCAGCTCTGTACTTCTCTGTGGTATCTGCCCATGAACAGGGGCTCCCTTAGCTACGTGGAGACCAGGCTTCAGAGAGAGCACTGGCATGTGTATGAACCACTCCTCCTTCCCAAGACATATTCTCTCTCTCTCTTTTTTTAAGTCAGGTTTATTGAGATATAATTTACATCAAAAGTAAAATTCACCCTTTTTAGTGTAAAGTTCTGTGAATTTTCGCAAACACATAGCTATTAATCATCGTAATCAGGATACCGAGCATTTCCATCACCCCTAAATGTTCCTTCACATCCTTCTGTAGGCAACGCCTCCCTGCATCCCAGTCCCTGGCAACCATGGATCTGTTTTCTATCTCTATAGTTTTGCCCTTTCCAGAATGACAAGACACATTCTTTACAACACTTACATAAAATACCCAAAGGCCTCTTTCAGTGCGACACAACACTGTGTGTTCAGTTGTCACATGAGCCTCTCGTGTATATTAGGAAGAGAGGGGAGCCCAGGGTTTGAGGGGCACGAAGGGCAACAAAATTCACTGCAGCTTGAGATGCCCATACACCCTCTACTGAAAACAGGACACATTCTGGGGAGATGGGGAGCAGCTCTTTAAAGTCTGAAAACAAAGGCCTCATTTTAAAGATTTTATTTATTTATTCATGAGAGACAGAGAGAGAGAGAGAGAGAGAGGCAGAGACACAGGCAGAGGGAGAAGCAGGCTCCACGCAGGGAGCCCGACGCAGGACTCAATCTCGGGACTCCGGGATCATGCCCTGGGCTGAAGGCAGGGGCTAAACCGGTGAGCCACCCGGGCTGCCCAGAGGCCTCATTTTAAATCACCCCCTTATAAAAACATCCTGGTTTCTTCTTCCATGATTGTACAGTACTAGACACAACTAGATTTCCTCCCAGTTTAGATGAACTTCTGGTGTTAAAGGAAAATACGAATTACTATAGCTGGAAGTGGATATGGATGAATAAGAAAATTCTGTTAAAAGTTTTTGAAAAAACTTGAGACGCCTAGGTGGCTCAGTGGTTGAGTGTCTGCCTTCAGCCCCAGGGTGTGATCCTGGAATCCCAGGATCAGGCTCCCTGCAAGGAGCCTGCCTCTCCCTCACCTATGTCTCTGCCTCTCTCTCTCTCTCTCTCTGTCTCTCATGAATAAATAAATAAAATGTTTTTTAAAAAAGTGAAAAGGCTTGAGTTTCAATAGGATGTTCTTCCTGTCAGATCTGGCTTGAGCTCACATTGAGTTATTTGGGCCTCACAAAATACTGACGTTTTGCTGAATTCTGCAGGAAACACTCAAGAGGTATGATGGGCTTGGGTTAGGGTTAGGGTTCTCCACTATGTGACTAGATAGAGGTGTGAGCTAAGACTACAAACACATATAATCACATAAATGTATCAGATCAACACACTGTATACCTTAAATTAACACAACGTTATATGTCAATTATATCCCAATAAAATACACAAATTAGAAGAAAAAGAGATAGTGAAAGGCAAGCAGAGACTGGGAGAAGACATTTGCAATATATTTATCTGAGAAAGGACTCCTATTTTCTCAGTATTTCCTTACCAAGAAAGAAAAACCAAAAAAGCTAATAGAAAAGATTTGACCTGATACTTCACAAAGGAGGAATCCAAATGGCCAACAAACATATGTAAAGGTGCTTGGCCTCAGGAATCATTAGGAAAGCGAAAATTAATTCTACACAACCACCAGAATGAAAAAAAAAAAAAAAAAACCAGAATGAAAAAGATGGAAAATACTAGGTGCTGGGACGCTAAACCATGCTGGCTGGAGGAAACTGCTTAGGAATACTGTTCAGCAGTATCTATGACAGCATACTCCCATCCCATGGCAATGCCAATCCTAGGAATACTTGGAATGGGGATGCCTGCTTAAGCTCCACAAAATACATGCAATAGGATGGTCACAGCAGCACTGTTTGTAATAGCCCCACGCAACAGAATGCCAAAGCCATAAACCACAGAGTGGATAAGCTGTGGTATGCTCCCAAGGGGAGCACATATGCAATAGAATACATGGCTATTCTACGTAATGAGATAAAGCAAATTTCACAAATATTCTATGTAAAAGGGACCAGACATACATGGGCAAGTATATATGGTTCCACTTATATAAAGATCAAATCTGGAGAGAAGACAGGAAAGCAGTTACCCTGAGTTAGAGGTAGTGATAGGAAGGGGTATCAAGGGAGCTTCTGTGGGGCCTGGCCATATTCTAGTTCTCAATCTGGACACTGGTCATAGAGGTGTGTTTGCTTTGTGAAAATCAATTGTACATGTATGATTTATTACCTCTCAATGTATCTGTTATACTTTAATAAGTACAATTTTTAAAAAGGACAAGCCAGGGGTGCCTGGGTTGCTCAGTTGGTTAAGCGTCTGCCTTTGGCTCAGGTCGTGATCTCTGAGTCCTGGGATTATTGAGTCCCACATCGGGCTCCCTGCTCAGTGGGGAATCTGCTTCTCCCTCTCCCTCTGCCCCTCTTCCTGCTTGTGGTCTCTCTCACATAAATAAATAGATAAAATCTTAACCAAAAAAAAAGGATAAGCCAGCTCTATATAAATAGGTCTAGAATGATCTCCAAGATGTGCTATTCGAATAAAAAGCAAGGAGAAAAAAAAAAGGCAAGAGAAGTGGGAATGAATCCTGTAGCGATGCTTTCACACCCCACTTCCACCCCCTTACTTCGTTCTCGTTCTCCAGCTGCTGAGAATGTTGGCCACAAACAGCCCATAGCTGCTCCTTCTCCAGGAATTAGGAACCAGAGCCTCCTGATCCAAGAAAATGCCCCTGATTTCTCCTTCATCATACCACCACAGGGCAGTGAGCAGCCAGTGAGATGTGAGCAGGGCGTACAAAAGGCCAGGCCCCTTGCCTCGAGACAGGGCGACTCTGTGGTACAACTTGTACTCCAAAGCTTTCCCAAGGGACCAGGCTGAAGGGAGCCTCTGCCAGAACCACGTCGTTGTTCAGTTTTGCTCCCCTGCCCCATCTGGCTACTATTACCCTATTCCCAGGAGAGCCTTCCTTCAATAAACAGCTTTCACAAAGATCTCCATCTCAGGTTTGTTTCTAGAGAACCGGGTATCAGGAGCTGCCTAAGGACGTGGACTCTGAGGGTGGAATTGGGGGTAGGTTACGCACCAGCCAGATGGCAATGAGGACCCTCCCCACCCCAGATGGTCCCTGGCGTATTGTAGTAGTGCGACACATGGCAGGGGATGCGCTGGTTGGTTTACTGTCTCTGGTACAGGAAGTACAAGAGAAATGGCTACAGTAAAACTGTACAAGTGGGCGGCTGTTATTAAGAGCCATCCATTCATTGAAAAGGGAAAAAAACAGTCTCAGATACAGCAGTCAACAATTTAAAGCCAAGTATGACAGTCAGCCGGCCTCCTGTGGCAAATTTTAAAGACAGTCGTTTCCTATAGGCATGGGACCTAATTTTAAGCAGTGGCTAAACCGAAAAGAAGGCTGAGCTCTCAGCGCAGGTAAGTCAGGGCTCTGATGGGAAAAGAGCAGACTCTAAGGCTTGAGGAGATGTCTATGTATATTCATTTGAGAACCATGAACCCCAGATTCCCTGGGCCTGCAAAGTAGCTGCCTCCCTCTCCTTGGAAGACTAGGGAATTCCCCTTGCTTGAAGATGACACAGCAGTCTCAGACAAGACAATGCTTGCCCCATATGGGAGCTGCCCCATCTTCTCTCCTGGCCATAGACCATAATTAGGGTCAAATCTCAGTATTATTCACCTGGGGCCTGCTAGGCCTGCTAAGAGAGAGGGGGGTGGTTATATGCCAAAGAGATGCAGGCCCAGGCTAACAGACACAGGTTAGAACTGGAAGCATATGTGGGAGTGGTCCAAGGGTGCTGGCTCATGGGGTGTGGAATATAAAGCTGGATGAGGGAGAGCCTGCTGGTATGGGGACATACTCTCGTGACACAGAACTAACACCTTGGCAAGGGTCCTGGGTCTAACAGGTGCTGGGGAAAGTGGCCTGTTAGAAAAATCAACGGACCGCACTAACAGATTCCAGAACTGACACAGCAGTTGTTGGAAGAAATGATCAAAGGGCTTAAAGGAGCCAGTACGCTAGGATGGATCTGCCACACAGAACAGGAAAACCCACCAGCTGGCCATGTCCTTTGAGGGGGCCTGTAAGATCGTCTGATTACCAAAGCCTAGACTCTGTTGCTCATACTGGTTACCAACATAAATCCTGTCCCATGAGTCAGGGCCATCTTTTTCATTCCCATTGCAACCTGAGATCAGACTTCCATTGAATCTCATATGGACCATTGGTTCTCTGTCCTTATGACCCTCTAAAGGCATCCTCTGTACTACCGTCTGAGCAATCTCTCAAAATGTGTATTATAGGACTCCTAGTCTAAAACCGACTAGTGGTTCCCCACGTCTACAGGAGAAAAGTCCAAAGCCTGCAGGAAGGTACACAAGGTCCCTCCATAGGCCTGACTCCACAGCCTTCTGGATGCTATGCTTTAGTTAGATGGAATCATTGGGAGCAGACCTCACCTAGTTATTTTATTTATCTATCTATTTATTTATTTATTTATTTATTTATTTTTTTTTCCCCCTCACTTAGTTTAGATGCCTGTGTGCCTTTGCTGCTCAGCCCCTCCTCCACACGTTCATGCCTCCTGGCTATTGGAGAAGTTCCTAAGTTCAGGGACTGCATTTTATCTGCCTTTGTATTTCTAATGTTTAACATTACCCTGAACTATCACAGGTGTTCAATAAAATGGTAAATGAGGGGTGCCTGAGTGGCACAGTCAGTTGGGTGTGAGACTTTTGTTTTCCACTCAGGTCCTGATCTCAGGGGCATGAGTTTGAGCTCTATGTCAGGCTCTGCACTCAGCGTGGAGTCTGCTTGGGGTTCTCTCTCCCTCTCCCTCTGCTCCTCCTGCTGGTGTTCTCTTGCTCTCAAAATAAATAAATCTTTTTTAAAAAATGGTAAATGAGGGGCGCCTAGGTGGCTCAGTTGGTTAAGTGTCTGGCTTCAGCTCAGGTCATGATCTCAGAGTCCTGGGATCAAGCCCTACATCCAGCTCTCTGCTCTGCAGGGGGCTCATTTCTCCCTCTCTCTCTCCTGTTCCCCCTGCTTGTGCTCTGTCAAATAAATAAATAAAGTCTTTTTTTTTAAATGGCAAATGAATGAAGGAATGATTAAGTCAATAAACGATTTGTGTAATGGGGGGGGGGAGATCCACAGTGGGCCTGTGGGCCTGGCCTAATGATTAGTAAAGAAATCTATCTACTTAGCCAGCACAAATGCCAAATTAAAGGTAAGAACATTAAAGTATTTCCTCCTTCTCCTCCTGTACTTCCTTCTCCTTTTATAATTCTTTCTCTTTTATAAGCCAAACTGATTTTGAAATTCTTATACAGAGAAGGGGGCAGCCTAGGTGGCTCAACAGTTTTGTGCCGCCTTCAGCCCAGGGCATGATCCTGGAGACCTGGGATCGAGTCCCATGTTCAGACTTCCTGCATGGAGCCTGCTTCTCCCTCTGCCTGTGTCTCTGCCTCTCTCTCTCTGTTTCTCTCATGAATAAATAAATAAAATCTTTTAAAAAGAAATTCTTATACAGAGAAGGTAACCCACCAGAGGCCAACAGCTACTAAAAATTGCACCTGCTCCTCATTCATCTCCAGCAAAGTTTCTTCTCCAGAGAATTTCTCTCCTCTCTCTCATCATTTCAGGTTACACTGCAACCCTTTTCTATAGCTTCTTTTTTTTTTTTTTTAAGATTTTGTTTATTTATTTATTTATTTAGTTAGTTTTAAAATATTTTATTTATTTATTCATGAGAGACACGTAGAGAAGGCAGAGACACAGGCAGAGGGAGAATAGAAGCAGGTTCTTCGCAGGAAGCCCGATGTGGGAATTGATCCCAGAATTCCAGGATCATGCCCTGAGCTGAAGGCAGACGCTTAATGGCTGAACCACCCAGGCATCCCAAGATTTCATTTATTTATTTTAGAAAGAGAGGGAGAGGAAGAGAGAGAATCTCAAGCAGACTCCGAGATCATGACCTGAACTGAAATCAAGGATTGGACACTTAACTGATGGAGCCACCCAGGCACCTCCCTTTCCATAGCTTCTATCCATATAACTATACCCTGAAATTTACACACCAGAAAGAAAACCACGATCTCAAAGCAATGTAGTAAATCTAATATGGAGCATCCTATTTCACTAGACTTGGCCAATGGAGCATATTTAGCTAAAGAAAGGAGCAAACTTAGCTGATGCTTTTCGCCATTAAAAAAAAAAAAATCTAAGCTATAGTTTCAAACTATCTTCCCCAAGATACTTATTAACGACAAAGAGGAAGAAGGTAACTCTACGATGGAGAAATTCATGGTGAATTATATCTCCATAAAGCTGTTATTTAACAAAGTAGTACAGATGCAATCAGGGTCAAGCACAGGGAAAACTTCTAAGGTGCTGGCCATGTTCCACTTCTTGATCTGGGTGGCAGGTACAGGGTGTTTGTTTACAGTTTCTTTAAACTGTAGATAAATGGTTTACATTCTTACATATAAATATTTCACAATTAACAATTTAAAAAAGTGAGAAGAAAAGCAATAGAAAGTAAGTTAAAAGGAGAGGTTTTAAAAAATGAAAGTTAAAAAAAAAAAAAAAAGGACCAGGTATGGCAGGAACAGCCATATCAAAGGATCTGACTTCTCTCGTAGCAACCCTTCCTGAGGTATTTGTCACTGGGGATATCAGGGTGGAGCATAGCTGCACTCACTGACATGGCTTGCTGGCCTCCATCACACTGCTGCCTTCCCACAGCCATGGGACTCCTGTCTATCTGATGACTGACCTACTACAGAAACCCAACTCGGTAAAACAGAGGTGTCAGGTCAGAAAATTCCCAGAACAGAAGAACAAAAATCCCCTTTTCAAAGCCAAGTAGCAAATTCTTAAACTCAACTAGCTTCCAAAGTTGGTTTTTTTATGCTATAATTTATTTTCCAAAGGTATAGTTGACTTTACACATACTGTTGAGTCTCATATTTTAAGCTCTTATTTACCTCGAAAGAAAGAAAGAAAGAAAGAAAGAAAGAAAGAAAGAAAGAAAGAAGCCCTACCCTGCTCTCCATATAAAAGTAACCAGCTTTTTTCTTGTTATCTCTGGAATCAAGAGAGCTGAAACTAACTCTTGAGGGGTGTGTGGCTGGCCCCATCAGTAGAGCGTGTGACTCTTGATCTCAGGATCCTGAGTTCAAGCCCCACATTGGGCATAGAGTTTACTAAACAAACAAGCAAACATACCAAAAAAAACCCCCACTCCAACTAGAATTAAATCTACAATTAGATTATATTCTCTTGGTATTTGAAAACAGGACTATATTATCTTCACATTGCAAAATAGTTTGTTAACATATTCAGTATTTACTCACTATGTGGGAGGAAGCAACTTCCCCTAAAGAAGGTATTTGAAATAATTTCTTCATCTTTGTTAAGGATAAAAAGTAATATAAATGGAATACGTTTTTGGCCAAAACATAAAAACCAGTTAAATCTCAAGATTGAAGACCTACAATGATTTCGTTTACATAATTTTCTAAAACTGGAGAGTCATTTCATCCCTGGCAGGACCCTGGCATCCACATATGCCCTAAACACTGAGCCTAACACCCATGCTCTCAACAGTGCTATTTACAACAGTCAAGAGGTAGAAACAACCCAGCTGCCTATCGATGCATGGATGCATGAACAAAATGTGGTCTATGCACACAGTGGAACATTATTCAGCCTTAAAAAGCTAGGAAGTTCTGGGCAGCCCCAGTGGCCCAGCTGTTTAGCGCCGCCTTCAGCCCGGGGTATGATCCTGGAGACCTGGGATCGAGTCCCATGTCGGGCTCCCTGCATGGAGCCTGCTTCTCCCTCTGCCTGTGTCTCTGCCTCTCTCTCTCTTCCTCTCTCTGTGTCTGTCATGAATAAATAAATAAAATCTTAAAAAAAAAGAAAGCTAGGAAGTTCTGACACCTGCTACGACATGGATGAACCTTGAAGATATTGTGCTCAGTGAAATAACCCGGACACAAGAGGACAAACACTACAAGATTCCACTTACATGCGGTAGCTAGTCAATTTCATAGAGACAGAAAGTAAAAGGGCAGGTGCCAGGGGCTGGGAGGAGAGGACAATGGGGTCTCAGTGTTCAATGGGTAGAGTTTCAGTGTTAAAGGGAAGTGTTCTGGAGATTGGTTGCACGACAACCTGAATACACTTAACACCACTGAACAGTACACTTAAAATGGTTATGATGGTACATGTTATTTTGTTACAATTTTTTAAAAACCTACAAGCAGAGGAAAAGGTTGAGAAGATCATTTATTGAGCTGAGCAGGGTGGTCCCCTCTGGGGAGAAGCCAGGAGACCTGTGTTAATAAGGAAGCTATTTTTAAAAATCCTTAAGTAAAACTGTCTGTAAAGCCCTAAACCATATAAAGATGGGATTATCCATTCCCTGGTTTAGATGTTTTATGGTCTGGGTTTTCTTTTACTCTCAGGTTATTAAAAAGCAGGCCACATCCATATGGAATCTAATGTTTCTAAAGGTAAATCATTGCACATTGGCACCAGGGCGATGAAGCTACCTGGTTCCAATCCTCACCATGCTCATTCTGATCTGTTATTCTCCACAAGGCCACACCCTTCCTGTAGTTCACTAAACAATTAAGCCATTATTTTGTAAATTTCCTTAACTTTTGTACTCCGTGTATTTTCCTAGAACTGTCTCCTCCCCTGCTCAGCATCAGTCCCTTTTCCTATTTTTACCGAAAATGTTAATGCTTCCATTTTAACAATAAGAATGTGCTTACCAGGAAAAATATAAATTCAAATTCATATTCCTATAGAAGAATACAAAGTCAGAAGTAAGTACTTCCCCTCACTGATATACTCCAAGAGTTACTACTGTAACAGGGTGAAATGGTTTTCTGACATTTTATGCACCTATAAATATAAATACATTAACATACATATATTGTGATATACTGTTATTTTTATCAGAAATGGAATCAGATTCTACATTCTACATAACAATTTGCTTTTCTCAGCAAACCATGTGGTTATGGGTATATTTTCATCTCAGTGGGTACAAATCTACTTTATTTTTGGCTAAATACCAGTTCTTAGTGTAGACACACTATAATTTATTTAACAATTCCTGCCTGATGTGTGCAAGGCCCACGTCTGGTGTCAAAAGTGAATCAGTGTTGTAGCAGAATACAAAGGAGTGTGTTTCTCCTTTACACAGAGATTCAGAGAAATGAAGTAGCTTGGCATGAAGGGCATGCACAACTAAAAATGTAAATACTGCCAAACCAAATGCCAAACACAGTTGTAGTACAATTTATTTATAAAGGAAGGAAGAAGGAAAGATGATAGCATGCAAAAGGCAAATAACTCAATGCGCACCCCCATACACATGGAAAAGAGGCATGTTCCTGCCAGGGACTCTCTCATGTCCCCTGAAAAATTCCTATGTTGAAGGCCTAACCCCCAATGGGACTATATTTGGAGATGAGGCTTTGGGGAGGTACTTAGGGTTAGATGAGGTCATAATGGTGGGCCTCTCAAGATAGGATTAGTGCCCTTATAAGGAGATGAAGAGGGAGACAGCACTCTCTTTCTAGCATGTGAGGACATAGCAGGAAGCTGGTCACCTGCAAGAAGGCCCTCACCAGAGCTAAATCTGCCAGCACCGTGACCCTGGCCTTCCCAGCCTCCAGAACTTTGAGCAATGAATACCTGTTGTTTAGACGCCTAGCTGATGGTATTTTGGTTTAGCAGCCTGGGCAGACCAACACAGGCACTAAGGGAATATATGCCAGGGTGCCTGTGCTGTGCCCTACCATCTTATTACACTGGGGCCCAGAGCACAAACCAAACTGCAGATAAAACCCACACACAGGGGGTAGCCCTGGTGGTGCAGCGGTTTAGCGCCGCCTGCAGCCCGGGGTGTGATCCTGGAAACCTGGGATCGAGTCCCACATCAGGCTTCCTGCATGGAGCCTGCTTCTCCCTCTGCCTGTGTCTCTGCCTCTCTCTCGCTCTCTCTGAATGAATAAATAAATAAATCTTAAAAAAAAAAAAAACCCACACACAGAATCCACTATTCTAGCTCAGGCACTTTGTATGTTCTTTCTTAACTAAAACAAACCGCAACCTAACTGGTCCTTTATTTTGTCTTTCCAATTCACTCTCTACACCGTGAGACAGATTTAAAGAATTAACTTTCTGAAAAGGAAATCAAATCATAATAGCTGTCATTTTTTGAATCTTTTAAATATATTTGCAAGATAGGTATTTTTATATATGGGGAAACTGAGGCTCACTCATGATCAATACATTAGCCAACACCATGAAGCTAGTCAGTGGCAAATTCATCACGATGACCTTCTTTACTGCCTTATAAAGAAGAGCATAAACTCCTCAGTACCATCTGTATGCCCCTTCAAACATGGGCCCAAATTGTCTTTCCAACCTCATCTCCCGCCAACATTGCTCATGACCCAGTCCTGACAGCCTCACTTACCCTTCTGGAAACCCAACATGTACATCTGCAGCTTAGTTACTTCCTCATGTTGCTTGTTAATTCTGCCTTAATGACCTTCCCGATATCCACTTGGGAAATCCTGCTCACCCTGCCCAAAGAGTCATCTCTCAGAGCCAGTGCCCTGGGTGGAGAGCCTCCTCACTCCTCTCTGCTCTCAGAGCACCCTGGCCATGTCTCTCACACAGTCACATAGAACCTACCAGAATATGTCACAGTCAGGGGCAATCTGCCTACCCCATCATACCAGGAGTTCCTCAGGGCAGGGGCCAGGTCTTTTTCATATTTGCACTCCCAGTTGCTGGCATAGTATATGACTTACAAATATTTCTTGAATGAATGAATGGCACCATGACTGACTCAAAGCTCTACATGTGCAAAACTGTACTTCACACATGGATATACTGTCAATTCCTTTAATAACTTGCTCTCCCTGCATACATGTGAATAAAAGGGCTCAGATGACATGGAGTATCAGGGGCTCACCTAAAACTCAACTACTTTCCTGAAGGTGAAAGGATACATTTGAACTCAGGTAAAGTCAAAGTATCACTTGATTCTCTGACAATCCTCAGTTCACTGAGCCTCTAAATAACTTAGAGTTTTAACAGTAATTTACCTTGACAAAAGGAACCCTAGCTCAGCAAAAGAGCAAAAAATCAGCACCGGCCTTTCCACCACATAGGAAGGGGAAGGATGGTCGGTCCATGGACCACAAACACAGTGATCTTAGCTCTTCTAGATAAAGGGATTAGAGCAGAAAGATCTTCAGAAGCCCTGTTTTTTGCTACTTAGGACGGTTACTTAAAGATCAGTGCATATTCTTTCCATCCAAAACTATCAGTAGCTGTATAAATAACTAACCAGAGGGGGTAGCAGAGTAGCCACCATTGCTCTGGGCTTCTTTTTATCCAGCAATTCCAAGGTATTTTTCAATCATCACATTCCTATACAGTCAAAACTATCCCCCTTTACCACTGGGTAATTTGAGAGCCTTATGATAGATTTGCCAAGGTTGCAAAGAGTTTAATGGTAAGATGTGAACAAAACCTGAAATCTTGGGCCTCTCTTCAACCATCCTTCTATGTTTATGCACACTCTCATTCTCTAAATCGGACCCTTAGGGCTTGATACTAAACTTAATTTTGACAGATTATCCTAAATGGTAGATCAGCAGGGCTCCAGTATAAACTATAGGCCCAGTGATACATTTGCAGGTGATACTTTAAAAAAAAAATTTATTTATTTATTTATTTATTTATTTATTTGAGAGACAGAGAGTGCTAGCGGGGGAAGGGACAGAGGGAGAGGAAGAGAGGGAATCTCAAGCAGACTCCCTACTGAGCATGGAGCCCCATGCAGGGCTCCATCCTAGGACCCTGAACTCATGACCTGAGCCAGATGCTTAATCACCTGCACACCCAGGCACCCCTACAGGTACTTTTTAGTTTGGTCAGTCAGAAATGACGGGAATCACCACAGATCCCATAAGCCAGGAAGTCTGTGGTATTCATATTTTATATAACAATGTATTTCAACATCTTTCACTCCCCATCTTCACTCTCTCTGGAAGGAAGAGCTGCTCAATGGCTTTAAAAGGCTGTTCTCTTTTCTCTGCAACTGGATGCCCGGTTATTGACCCAGGAGACGTGTTACTAGAGAGTAGAAGTCAATCCCTCAGAACTCACGCTCCAAGTCCCTCTTCAATCTCTGGGCTGTCCCCTAACTAGGTGTGATGTGCAGTAACAGCAAAACACAGAGGTCAGAGCAGCAGATGGAATTACACACCAAATAGCAGCTCTCTCAAGAGATACTCCAAGAGAACATGTCCCTGCCACTCGGTCTACTTTTAGATCTCTCCTCGCATCTCACAAATTGTACTTGATGACCGACTCAGACAGACTTGCCGACATGATGTGGGCAGAGCTCCTGAGCCTACACATGGTGTGACTAGCAGAAACAACAGAGCACTTCAGGCTCCAGAGCTGGACTGCTAGGTTCAAATCCTGATCCACCCACTTATGGGCTTGGTGATCCCTGCTTAAATTCTTTGTGCCCATGTTCCTCATCTGTCCAGTAAGGACACTCCTCACAGGGTGTGAGGACAAGAGGAGAAAACACTGTAGAGCTTAGAACAATCAGGTCTGGCAAATAGGAACTGTTCGATAAATGTCAGCTGTTACCATTATGGGATAATGTGTGGGGAAAGAAAAGGAAATGTGCCGCATTCGTTCTGTATACTATAATTCTAGCTGCCTGTCTGAAGTTGCCCTGATTTTCTTTCTTAACATGAAATTATGATGTCTTTTTGCCCTGATTTGCTTTCTTAACATGAAATTATGATGTCTTTTGGAAACATTTACTCAGTACAACATCAAGCATATTTAACGATGACTACATAGAAACAACAACAAAAGTCCAATGTTGATGCTCCTTTGGAAAAAGTCTCAAATGTAAGGTCAAGGCTGCTCTCCAGGGCTTCGGGAAGAGCTCAGTCCTTCTCGGGCTCACAGAGAAGGGTCAACAAGGCCACTGAACTGGGAAGGTGTGCCAGCAGATAAACCTCCAAATGAACCCAGAGAAGCATTTTCTTTGTGTTTAAATAATCTTTATGCCTGAAAAAGTTCAAAATTAAAAAACAAAAACAACTATTCTGAAACAGGAAGTAACTGATTCAAATGGCAAGTCCCCATAAGAAGAAAGGGCCGTATCCAAGCATGAGCTGACTCCCAGGAAGGAAGGCAAAATTCTTACTGGCTCTATCAAAAAAGAAAGATCCTTCTACTCTAACTAATAAGGCAGCAGTAACTAAATCAAAGAGCAGACATTGGGATCCCTGGGTGGCGCAGCGGTTTGGCGCCTGCCTTTGGCCCGGGGCGCGATCCTGGAGACCCGGGATCGAATCCCACGTCGGGCTCCCTGCATGGAGCCTGCTTCTCCCTCTGCCTGTGTCTCTGCCTCTCTGTCTCTCTCTGTGTGACTATCATGAATAAATAAATAAAATCTTTAAAAAAAAAAAACAAAAGAAAAAAACAACGAGCAGACATTTGATGAGCATTAGCTGCATGGCTAATGTGAAGCAGAAAGGACAGGGTATTGTGAAAGCACTTGTGGATTGTGAATTAGAGGAGGGGGTTACTCTAGATACAAAGGAAGAAAAAGACGGAAAAATCACATACACAAATTTTTTTTTTTTTTTAATTTTCTTCAGGTCACTTATCTGCCTAAAAATCTTCACTATTTCCCATGGCCTAACGGAAGGAGTCAAAAACCTCTGGAGGTCATGAGGCCCCACCTACCTTTCCAATCCTGTTCCACCATCAGAAAATATCCACTCCCGCCAGCCTGGCTTCCTTATTCCAGAGAGGAACAAACCATGCTCATTTCAGCTTTGTATCCCCAGCGCCTATCACAGTACCTGGCACACAGCAGTTGCCCAGTGAGTGTTTGCTGATTCAACAACATTGGGAATGCTTTAAGGCCTGTACTCTGCACTGCTTTCCTGGAAAGCCCCTTCCCCACCCGGCTGGTGAAAACCCAGGCATCTCTATAGCCTCATTCCAACACCCTCCACCTCTTCTCAACACCAGTGCAAGCGATCCGTGCTTGCCATCCTCCTCTCCCGCTCTCAAACCTCACAGTATCAGAACTAAAGACCTCTACTGCTGTTCAGACATTTCCTGTTCCTATGTTTTGCCTGCCCCACTAAACCAGGAGTTTCTGGAGGATAGCAGGACATGTTGAAGAAGTGAGAAGCAGTGGAAAGGTTATCGATCTGTGGCCAGGCAGACCTACTTGTTTGACTTTGGGAAAACTTTATGTAAACACTTTGAACAGCGCTTGGAACATAGTATGCATTTTGCAAACACTAGTATTGTCATTATTTATTTCTTGGAACCTCAGTCCTCTTTTTTTAAAGTGGAATTAATAATAAATCTTCCGGGGTGCCTGGCTGGATCAGTTGGTAGAGCACATGACTCTTTTTTTCAAGTTTTTAATTTAAATCCCAGTTAACATACAGTGTGTAGTATTAGTTTCAGGTATAGGATTTCATGATTCACCACTTATGTACAACACCTGGTGCTTGTCACAAATGCCCTCCTTCATACCAGGGCACTCTACCCTTGATCTCAGGGTAGTGAGTTCAAGTCTCACACATTAGACATGGAGCATACTTTTAAAAAAGTTTTAAAAAAAAAAAAAAGAAGAAGAAGAAGAATGATAAGTCTGTCCGGTGGTTTCTGATAAAGATTAGGAATAATAAGGGATCCCTGGGTGGTTCAGCGGTTTAGTGCCTGCCATTGGCTCAGGGCGTAATCCTGGAGTCCCAGGATCGAGTCTTACATTGGGTTCCCTGCATGGAGCCTGCTTCTCCCTCTACCTGTGTCTCTGCCTCTCTCTCTCTCTCTCTCTCTCTCTCTCTTTCTGTGTGTCTCTCATGAATAAAAAAAAAAAAAAAGATTAGGAATAATATCTGAAAAGTCTCTAGGACCTTCCTTAGCACACAGCAGCCATATGACAGCCATTCTTCCAAAGCCTTAAGCTGGGTGCAGAGAAGATGCTCCATAAAAATTTATAGAATGAGTTGAGTGAACAGAGACATAGTCTAATATCAATTCAGATATCAAGGGAAAACTTATCAATCATTCATTCAACAAATCTTTTAAGGGCTTGTCAGTATGTACCAGGCTTTGTTCTAGGTGCTGGGATGCAACAGTAAAAACTGTCCCTGTCGTGTGAAATTTCCATTCTAAAAGAGAGGGCAAAAAATAAAAAAATAAAATAAAAAATAAAAAATAAAATAAAAGAGAGGGCAGATAATAAACAGAAGGCAAAATAGAAATAAAAGCCTATATAGTGTTAAGTACTATGAAGAAGGGGATCCCTGGGTGGCTCAGCAGTTTAGTGCCTGCCTTCGGCCCAGGGCATTATCCTGGAGTCCCAGGATCAAGTCCCACATCAGACTCCCTGCATGGAGCCTGCTTATCCCTCTGCCTGTGTCTCTGCCTCTCTCTCTCTCTCTCTGTGTCTCTCATGAATAAATAAATAAAATCTTTTAAAAAAAAAAGTGCTATGAAGAAGAAAAAAAGCAAAAGCATGGTGAGGATGCGCTAGCTGAGCTGGGAGGGGGCTGTCTGTGGAGGTGGCATTTAGGCAGAGACAGGAATCTTTAGGACAGCTGGAGAGTGTGAGATGTCCTTGCCCTTAGGCAGACTCCAGCAGCCTCTCCACAGGGGCAGCCTCCAGTGACAAGAGACCCACCGCCAGCAAAGAGGCTGTGTGCGGTCTGGCTCCCACTCACACCAAGCTACAGACACTGCTGAGCCACTGATTACAAACTTATTTTTATAAGACTGTTTGAATTGGCCACTGAAGCCCCACATGGAAGCAAATAGGTCATAACCATACCGCTACTGGTCTGTTCCCCAGAAAGTTCAGATCACTGTTCTCTCCAAATAGGTAACCTTCGGGGTGTGTGGAGTCAAACTTCTCTCCTCCCATAATGAAGTGGCTGGCAAAATAGCTTCCTGGACAGGGAGAGACAGAAACATCAAACAGAAACCAGTCAAACTAAACCAAGTAAAAAAAGTCGACTCAAAAAAGTTAACTCTTTAAAGAAATAATTAGCATAACTGTTAACCCCAAGAGAATTTTCTCTTGATTTGGGACCGTGGCATAAATGAAACAAACTCATAGCAGTGAGAACTCAAGATACCCAACATAAATAGATCAATTTTCCTTTTAACATTATTGATTGAATCCTTATCATGATCTGTCTATAATACCATCAACCAAAAGACCAGAAGGCCCCGTGATGCACATTAATGAACATATACATGTATTTTGTTCCTGATTTTTTCCCTTAAACTTAAAGTGGTCACTTTCTATCCTCTGTCCATTCAGAAATCTTAACTACAGGTATCAGCCTGTATACACACACATACATTTCTTTGCCTAGATATTCCTAAGCCAGCTCATCCCTATACACAGAAGTCTCGGTACCTGTCTACCACTACGTACATACCTCCATAACTCTCTACAATGAAGGCTCTTCCTTTTTCATATTTGCTTCAAAATGATTGTTAACAGGAAAATAAGAATTTAAACAGTACAGGTGTCCTATGCTTTACCTACAACACAGACTGTGGAGTTTAACAGGGCAATAGTTTAGTGCTATGAAAAGATACACGTGCATGCACACATGTGTGTACACACACATGCACACATGCACACACTCTAAGGCTCAAATTCACTAACTGTGAATGGTCAGGGTTCCAGGGACATTGGTCATGGCAGGCGCTCTTAGCCCCCCACCTTGGCTAGCCAGGAGGCAGGGATATTTTTAACACCACAATAACCAGAGGCGATCAGCAGTCAGGGGTCAGAATCCCCATCTGCGCTGTCCAGACAGACAAGGAACTGTGCCAGGAAGTGACGACACTGATAAGTCACCATGGGAGGCTTAGGTAATGCTGCAAATTCCATCTGGGAATACTTTCCAACCTAGATGACTAGACGAATGCCTCTTAACCCAAATTCTATAATCTAATACTCCCAGGAAGGTAAGCCATCCGAAGGGAAGGATTTAAACCACAACATGCCTTCCCCCAAGTCTCTCCTCACATACCCCAATTCCTGGATTAACATAAAGAATTTATGAAACAGTGTGAGGCTTTGTCTTCATCTGTCACACAGCAAGGGTATAGATAAATTTTCTAAACCAATTTAAACTTTTAAAGTAAGATTTTATTTATTTGAGAAAGAGCAGAAGCAGGGGGAGGACAGGGGGAGAGAGAGAAGCTGACTCCCTACTAAGCAGGGAGCCTGATGCAGGGCTAGATCCCACTTGATCCCAGGACCCTGAGATCATGACCTGAGCTGAAGGCAGACATTTCACTGACTGAGCCACCCACCCAGGCACCCCTCCAATTTCAACCTTTGTTAAAGGTTTACAGCAAACTAAAAACAATGAGATTCAGCACTTTCAGCCTGTGAAGAAGCCATAGGAAGGAAGACAAAGAATATTCTAACAAAAACTGAACCAAATATTCATCTTTGGGTTTCTCCACATGGAGCTTTAGTCTAGAAACACTTATTACACAAAGCAATGTGGATAAAATCACTCACCACAAAGTGAGGCAATTCTTTAAACAACAAGTAGGAAAACATTATTTGAGAGTAAAAGCAGCCTAAATCAATCACTCAGGAAAGTTACCCACCAAAACTGAAAAAAATACAAACATCAGCCATCTGCAGTGATACAACAGTGAAATTCATCATTTAGGAAAGCTTAATTATCAATTATTTATGTCAAGCACTTGCAAGCCCTATTTTCCAAGTGCATAATTTATAGAGGGGGGAGGTGCTGAGTTGCCTTAAGTAGAAGCAGCCATCTCAAATAATTTAAGTCACTTACTGTTGAACCTTACCAAAATATACTTTCTATACACTAGAGATTATATATTTATTATACATTAGCTGAAATTTTAAAAGTTAAAGATTTTGGGGAGCCTGCTGGGCTCCGTTGGTAGAGCATATGACTCTTGATTTGCAGGTCGTGAAATCGAACCCTGTGTGGGGGATAGAAATTACTAGAATAAAATAAAAGAGTTTACATTGATGGATGGCTTGCCCAAGTCACGGATAAAGAACAGAGAGAGGCAGGTTTGGTGTCTAGAGCTATATGGTTCAGTTCAGTGTGGGATGTGCTGATTTCTAGTACCTGTGAACAGTCACATGAGGAATGAAGGGACAATGAAATCCAGATAATCAACTTACAGATGGCAGTGATTGATCCTAACAAGAAGAGAGCATTAGCAGCTTGGGGGGTATAGGGTTAAAGATGGCAAGAGGATTCTATTGGAAATGCCTTTTTTGGGCCATAATATTAAAAGAGAAGAAATGATCAAGAAAGCAATATAAAGCTAATTGTAGTTTTGCCTTACATTAAAAAATCAAGAACACAAATATACAAAGATTTAAAATTAGGGTCAATATTTGAGAGATGAAATAAGGACTTTTCATTTGAGTAGCAGAGTTGGTGCAAAATTCCTTTAAAAAGATGATCTCCCTTGCTGCACTTAAAATACAAATACCTTACCAGTTAAAAAAAAGAAAATAAGCTTAAGGCAACCAAAAGTTTGCTTGTTCCCTTTTCTGAAATGGACCCCTCTAATAACCTGCCCCAGATAGACTAGTGAGAAAGAACAAATCCGCCATCTGCAGCCTGGATAAAGCTTTCTCTCTGCCCCAGCTGTCTAAAGGGACAAACCAGTGCAGTCATGTACAGCTACCGTATCAGCAAACAGTAACACCTAATGCACTAACTGATCCTGAAAAAAATGCCTTTTGGATTGCTTGTGCACATTTTTTACTTCTTAGCGTAAACCATGCTCTAAAATCAGAAATGGCAGGGAAAAAAGTACTATGCTACAATGCTTTGCCTATTTGCTAATGGGGACATATATGACGAATAGATAAACTGCAAGTTTTTCATTATTAGTTAGGTATAATTTCTTTTGGGAGGGGGAGGGGGAAGGCCGAAGGGAGGGGGAGAGTGAGAGAATCTTAAGCAGGCTCCATGCCTAGCATGGAGCCCAAGGCAGAGCTCACTCTTACCACCCTGAGATCATGAGCTGAGCCAAAATTAAGAGTCGGATGCTTGACCAACTGAGCCATCCAGGCGTCCCAAGTTAGCTGTAATTTCTTAATCAGAATTCATATTCAGGGATCCCTGGGTGGCGCAGCGGTTTGGCGCCTGCCTTTGGCCCAGGGCGCGATCCTGGAGACCCGGGATCGAATCCCACATCAGGCTCCCGGTGCATGGAGCCTGCTTCTCCCTCCGCCTGTGTCTCTGCCTCTCTCTCTCTCTCTATGACTATCATAAAAAAAAAAAAAAAAAAAAAAAGAATTCATATTCAATTTCTTTGTGGGACTTAAGAAGGCACATCTTGTGGTAATCACTTTATAAGATAGATATATATCATATCATTACATTGTACATGTTAAACTTTACAGATACCCTAAATGTTAACAGAAATTCTAATTTAAAAAAACAACTTTTGTTTACAAATCTCTGAAATTACTGAAGTGTATCTGCCTATAGACACAGGCTTTGGAAAAAACAACAACAACAATTGTCTAGGGCTCTAAGTAACAGCAATTTATTTACTGCCATGGCACAACTGCAAATCAAAGATTTTAAGCTTTTTAAGTCCTGGAAACTTTATGTTTTATATAACTAAAACAAAACTCAAAAATGTTGAGCAAGCAAAAAATTTTGGTAATTTGTGTGGATTAAATGATAAAGTAAAACGTATTTGGGATTTTAGCCACTACGTTATGCTAAGTAGGAGTTTTTATTACAAGATTCATAAGTAATCTTCCCTTTTAAAAATTTAAATACAGGGGATCCCTGGGTGGCTCAGCGGTTTAGCGCCTGCCTTTGGCCCAGGGCGTGATCCTGGAGTCCCAGACTCCCTATATGGAGTCTGCTTCTCCCTCTGCCTCTCTCTCTCTCTCTGTTTCTCATGAATAAATAAATAAAATCTTTTTAAAAAGTAAATAAAATAAAATAAAATTTAAATTCAATTAATTAGGGACACCTGGGTGGCTCAGCAGTTGGACGCTTGCCTCTGGCTCAGGTCGTGATCCTGGGATCTGGGATCGAGTCCCACATTGGGCTCCCTGTGAGGAGCCGCCTTCTCCCTTTGCCTGTGTGTGTGTGTGTCTCTCTCTCTTTCATGAATAAATAAGTAAATCTTTAAAAAATAAATAAATTCAATTAATTAACATATAGTGCATTACTAGTTTCAGAGGTAGAGTTCAATGATTCATCAGTTTTACATAACACCCAGTGCTCATTACATCATGTGGCCTCCTTAATGCTCATCATCCTGTTATCCCATCCCTCATGTCCCTCCCCTCCAGCAGTCCTCAGTTTGTTTCCTATGGTTTAGAGTCTCTTATGGTTTGTCTCTTTCCCTGATTATGTCTTGTTTTATTTTTCCCTCCCTTCCACTATGCTCCTCTGTTTTGTTTCTTAAATTCCACATATGAATGAAATAATTTGATAATTATCTCTTTCTTATTGACTTACTTTGCTTAGCATAATACCTTCTAATTTCATCCACGTCATTGCAAAAAGTAAGACTTCATTTTTGATGGCTGAGTAATATTCCATTGATTATATACATACCACATCTTTATACATTTATCTGTTGATGGACAATGGGGCTCTTTCCATAGTTTGGCTATTGTGGATATTTCTGCTATAAACATTGAGGTGCAGGTGCCCTTTTGTATCACTACATTTGTATCTTTGAGGTATATACCTAGTAGTGCAATTGCTAGATAATAGGGTAGCTCTATTTTTAACTTTTTGAGGAACTTCCATACTGTTTTCCAGAGTGGCTGTACCAGCTTGCGTTCCTACCAACAGTGTAGGAAGGTTCCCCTTTCTCCGCATCCTCACCAGCATTTGTTGTTTCCCGACTTGTTAATTTTAGCCATTCTGACTGGTGTGAGGTGGTATCTCATTGTGGTTTTGATTTGTGTTTCCCTGATGTTGAGCGATAGTGAGCATTTTTTCATGTGTCTGTTGGCTATTTGTATGTCTTCTTTGAAGAAATGTCTATTCATGTCTTCTACTCATTTTTGACTGGATTATTTATTCTCTGGGTGTTGAGTTTGAAAAGTTCTTCATAGATTTTTGTATACTGACCCTTTATCTGATAAAACATTTGCAAAAATCTTCTCCCATTCTATAGGTTGTCTTTTGGTTTTGCTGACTATTTCCTTTGCTGTGCAAAAGCTTTTTATTTTGATGAAGTCCCAATAGCTCATTTTTGCCTCTGTTTCCCTTGCCTTTGGAGATGTGTCTAGCCAGAAGTTGCAGCAGCCAAGGTCAAAGAGGTTGCTGTCTGTGTTCTCTTCTGGGATTTTGAAGGATTCCTGTCTCACCTTTAGGTTGTTCATTTTGAGTTTATTTTTGCATATGGAAGAAAAGGTTCCAGTTCCATTCTTCTGCATGTGGCTGTCCCATATTCCCAACACCATTTGTTGAAGAGACTGTCTTTTTTCCACTGGATATTCTTCCTTGCTTTGTCGAAGATTAGTTACCATAGAGTTGAGGGTTTATTCTGGGTTCTCTATTCTGTTCCACTGATCTAGGTGTCTGTTTTTGTGTCAGTTACCATACTGTCTTGGCAAGTATGGCTTTGTAATATAGCTTGAAGTCCACAGTTGTGATGCCACCATCTTTGGTTTTCTTTTTCAACTTTCCTTTGGGTCTCTTCTGGTTCCATACAAATTTTAGGACTATTTGTTCCAGCTCTGAATTAAATGTTAATGGTATTTTGATAGGGAAATAATCTTTTCTTCTTTTTGTGTTCTTATTGATGTCATAGTAAAGAAATATTCTGCCTTTAAGTGAAAAATATTAATCTTCAGCTACCTGCTTTTGAACTAATGGAGCTATATACTTGAATACTGCAGAAAATGGAACTGTATCTTAAAATAATTTTATACAAAATTAAAATATGAGAAAATTGGCTATGGGAATCCTATTTTCGTGTTTTTGAAAATCTTTACCTACATGGTATTTCAATAACATACTTTAAGCTTTCAGTCACAAAAATGAAAAAAATGAAATTTTTTCAAACATCTCTATTTGACTCAATTCTAATACTACAGCACTCCTTTTGTTATTCATGTATTTATTTATTTATTTATTTATTCACTTACTTATTTAAAGTAGTCTCCATGTCCAGTGTGGAGCCCAATGTGGGGATCGAACTCATGACCCTGAGATCAAGACCTGAGCTGAGATCAAGAGTTGGCTGCTTAATGACTGAGCCACCCAGTCACCCCATCCATGCTTTTACTTGAAAAATCACAAGAGGTGCCTCACTGGCTCAGTTGGTGGAATGTGGGACTCTTGATCCTAGATCAGAAGTTTGAGCCACACAGTGGGTGTAGCGATGACTTAAAATCAGATCTTTTTTTTTTTTAATTTATTTATTCATGAGAGACACAGAGACACAGGCAGAGGGAGAAGCAAGCTCCATGCAGGGAGCCCGACGTGGGACTCAATCCCGGGACCCCAGGATCATGCCCTGAGCCGAAGGCAGGCACTAAACCGCTGAGCCTCCCAGGGATCCCCAAAATCAGATCTTTAAAAAATTATGCAAGTAAAACATGCCTTTTGCAAAAAGTAAAAAATAAATATACATGGAAATATATAATTTAAAAAGTGATAATCCAACTCGACTCCGTGAGAAGTAATTCCACTATTAACAATTTGTTTGTGGCCTTCCAGATTTTCCTACACATATATACATATACTTGTTCGGGTTTTCTGTTTTATTTATTTTCTTTTTTAATTTAGTTGGGATATTACACATATTGATCTGCATGTTACTTTTTTTTCTTTTTTTTTTTTTTTTGCCTAATACACTGTAAGCATCCTTCCATGTCTGCACTTGGGGATCGAACTCATTATTCCTAATGACTACATAACAATAACCTCATATTGAGGACTTACTCCATACCAGCACTGTACTAACATAGGTTATCCCTCCCACAACCCTGTCAGGTGGGAGATACAAATTCTTTTATTTTACAGAACCAATGATAAATGCACAGAGAAAGCAAGTTATTTATCCAAAGTCACACAGCTAATAAAAGGCAATGTCAGGTCCCAAATCTAGCTATTTTTATTCCAGAATGCCTATGTGTACTCTTAACCATTACACTATATTACCATTGAGTGCCCAGATTAACTGGTTCCCTACTGATGAACATTCCTGCTCTCTAGTTTACATTGCTTGCTTGCTTTTTTCCCTCCTGTGTGGTGTTATTGTTGCTATTTGATTGTTTTTACATCTGGAATTTGTCCTTATGGACTGTGTTGGATAAGGGGTTAATTATTTTTTTCCAAACAGGAAACTTTACTAACACCAATTATTGAATGTTCCATTACCCCCACTAAAATGAAAAACTATTTTTATCATGCTATATATACCTAGCTCTCGACTCTATTCTATTCTGAATGAGCACAATGAAGTTTCTGTTGAGTACAATATAGTTTTAATAACTGTAGCTTTACAGTATTAGAAGCAAGGCACACATCAACAGATCCAAACCTTCCTCCCATTCTCAAGGTCCCAACCCTGACCCCTCAGTCTTCCTTCTACTTTGTGACATTCCCTCAAACCCCTAAATATTACACAAGTTTCAACACCTTGCAACTTCCCTATATTTCTATCCATACTTTCTTCTGGTCTCAAGAAGATAGTTCTTCTCTCCCTGTTCCAAAGTTAACTTTTCCACTTGAGTTCCTATCCCTAACAGCCTCTACTTCTTTGAGACCTAATCAACGACCACTTTCTTTCTCAATGTTTCTATTCCTCTTTCCTTTTTTTTTTTTTTTTTTTTTTTTGCTTGCCTTGCGCTGCAAGCATATTCTGGTCTTCCCGACTTAAAAAATACAAAAAGAGTTCGTGTGCCATGCCTTAAAATCTGCCCACTGGACACCCATCTGTCATTCCTGTCTGCTCCCACCCACATCCAATGACTCCTCAAGCCTTTGCAGGGCTTTCCACCACTCTACTGAGACTCTCTTCCCTGGAATACCCGGCAGGCCAAGTGCGTTCTCACACTTCATTCACCTTATGAATGCTCAGAAGACTTCCACTCATTTCTGAGGCTCTTTTCCCCTTGGCTTTCAAAATCCTCATGGTTCCAAGTCTCTTCCTACCTACCACTTGTTCCATGCTTTCACGCAGCCCACAAACATGGACAGGTCTCTTAATGCTCAGGTCTCTCGTTTTCTTTCATTCTTTCTCTCTCTCCCTCATAGAACCAAAGCAGAAGCTCTGATTTAGACAGAGCTGGATTTCATCCCGGTGCTGCCTTCTACCATTGTGTGACTGAGGACAAGTTATTTAACTTTTGGGGGCTTTGGTTTATCTATAAAATGTATAGTAACACCTCTTTCAAAGGACTGTTGTTAGGCCCAGGGGGCAATTAACACACATCAGCTTCTCTTTTCCTATGCTCCCAAACATTTTCCCCTGATCTTTCTTTGGAGTTTCAGTCCAATCTTTAACCACCTACCATATCTTTTCACCTACATACCCCACCTTTGCTTCAAATTCAGTGAATAACCCTTTTTTTCTGGGAGAAGGACAAATAAAGAGCATCTTATCTTAAGAACTGTCACAGAACTCCTCTTATCAAAGGCACAATCTTTTTTGGAATATACCTTAATGAGCTACTTAGGATGGAAAGCAACACATCAAGGGCATAGGCACATTTGTTATTTGTTGATACAACTCGACCTGCTTTGTAATTTTTTTTCTCAAAGGGAAGAGTAAGGAAAAGTAAAAGGAAAGAAACAGCATGGAGAAAGGCTCCAGTCGCTAAACTTAAGAGCCAGTGAAACTCCTAGCTGAAGTACTGTTTAGGGTGATGATCCTTACTATTTCTACAGAATCTCTGCAATGTAAACTCAACTTCATCAACCTCCACAAATCTTTAGTAGAATTTACATTTTGAATACTTTACGTGAATGGAATTTTTTGGAGAAACTGAAGAATGGACTGAAGTCACATTTATTGGGGGGCAGAGACAAGCTGGAGCTCATGAGCCAACATGGTTGTCCCACTGCTCATGTGGGAATTCACAGAAATCTTGGAAGGGCATTAGAAGTCTATACTCTATGATTTGGGACAGTGGGTAAGTATCTAATTTACCTAGATCTTAAGGAACAGTAAAGCCCCAGCTGACATTTGGGATTCACTTATAAGCAGTTTCTGCCCCAGATTCCCAATTTCTGTCAATGGTGCTTACTTCTCTGGTCACCCAGGTTAAAAATGTCAGCCATCAAAATCACAAAAACATTGAATGTGTGCTTTGTGCAAAGCATCCTTGTCAAGACCTCAGCCCTTTCGTAGTTTGATGACAGTGGATTATCAGATTATAGTTCCCTAGCAAATCTCTATGCTTCTAGTTTTCTCCCTACAACCTATACCTCTAAGAGATAAATCTTCTTTAGCACACCATCTGGTTCCTCTCTCTTTTGGCTCCTACCTCCCTCCCAAATCTTGGGGTTGGGAGTTCAAGCCCCATGTTGAGTGCAGAGATTACACAAAAATTAAAGTATTTAAAAATTAAAATAAAAACTTAAAAAAAATTGTTAAAAGCACACCAGCAATCTCCAAGGCCACTACAAATGCTATTCCCCACTTTGGACGATTTGGGAGTCCTTCGATGTGTGATGTGTTCAGAGGAGCCATTGCTCCCAAGAACTCTACACTTTTTGATCAAGGTCTTCTCTGTATTTTATTCAATTGGCATAAACCCCTCTGTACTGTTATTTTTAACAGCTTTATTGAGGTGTTATTCATCTATCGTACATTTCAGTGACTTTGGTAACCATCACAATCCAGCTGAAAACACTTCCACAAACCCAAAATGTTCCTTTGTGCCCATTTACAACTAATTCCTACTCCCTTCCCTACCTGTAGGCAAACACTGCTGTTTTCTATCTCTATAAATTTGTCTTTTCTAGCCATTTCATATACCGGGACTCATAACACAGCCTTACATCCAGTCTCTTGCACTTAACACAATGTTTTTGAGGTTAATCCATGTAGTGCAGCATGTATCACTAGTTCATTCCTTTAAATTGCTAAACAGCATTTTATGGTATGATTATATCTCATTTCATTAATCCATTTACCTGTTGATGAACATCTGGGTTATTTCTCATTTTTGGCTATTATGAACTATGCTGCTATGGACATCTGCATACATGCCTGTGTGTAAATCTTCTGGATAGATTCATGGCAGTGAATTGCTAGATCATAGAGTAAATTTATGTTTACCTTTTTAAGACTCTCCCAAACTCTTCTAAAGTGGCTGCTACCATTTTACATTCCCATGGGCAATGCACAAGGATTCCAATTTCTCTACATTCTCACCAACACTTGACATTGTCTTCTTTTATTGTAGCTATCCTAGTGGTTATGAAGTCCTATCTCATTGTGGTTTTAATTGTATTTCCCTAATAACTACTGGTGTTGAGCATCTTTCCATGGGTTTGTTGGCCATTTCTGTATCTTCTTTAGTGATATCTTTTTTTATCCATTTTTACTTATTTTTTAAGTTGGGTCCATGCCCAGTGTGGAGCCCAATATGGGGCTTGAACTCATGACTCTGAGATCAAGACCTGAGCTGAGATTAAGAGTCTGACACTTAACCAACTGAGCCATGCATGCGGCCCTCTTCTGTCCAGTTTTTAATTGGGTTGCCACATTGATACTGAGTTCAAGTTCTTGGTATATTCTTGATGCAAAGCCTTTATCTGTGTATTTTGCAAATATTTTCATCCAAAAGGTGGCCTGTTTTTTCATCTTCTTGTCCTTTGAAGCAGAAACATTCTTAATCTTGAAGAAATCCTATTTATCAGTTTTTTCTCTTCTGGATTGTGCTTTTGATACTCTATCAAGGAACTCTTTGCCTAATTTGAATCAAATAAATATTTTTTCCTATGTCTTCTTTTAGGGGTTTTACAGTTTTCATTCTAACATTTAGGTCCATTTTTAAAAACAGCTTTATTGAGATATAATTCACACAACATATAATTCACCTATTTAAAGTGTACTATCCAATGGTTTTTTTAGTATATTCACAGTTATGCAACTATTCAGCACTAATTTTAGGACATTTTCATTATCCCCAAAAGAAACACATTATCAGTCACTCATTTTCCCCTCCCCCAGTCACTCACATTTGCTAATCTACTTTGTCTCAATGGATTTGCCTCACAGATATTTGGGATTATACAAGGTATAGCATTTTGCATCTGGCTTCTTCCACTTAACATTAATGTATCCAAAGTTCATCCATGGTGAAGCAAATACCAATACTTCATTGCCAAATTACTTGTTATTGCCAAATAATTGCCATTACTTGTTATTGCCAAATAATGTTCCATTGTATAGACTTATCACATTTTATCAGCTGTTCCACTTGCCAGTTGATAGACATTTGGGTTATTTCCACCTTTTAGCTATTATGAAAAATGCTGCTACTGTGAACATTCATGCACATGTTTTGGTGTGGATTTATTTTTTTCCTCATTTTTCTTGGGCGTATATTTACCTAGAAGTGGAATTATTGAGTCATTTAAGGAGCTGCCAAATGTTTTCCAAATCAAGTGCGCTGTTTTACATTACTACCAGCAGGGTACCAGAGTTTCAATTTCTTTATAGCCTCACTAGCACTTGTTATTAGTTGTTATATTGATTATAGCCATCCTAGTGGGTGTGAAGTGGTATCTAATTGTAGCTTTGATTTGCATTTCCCTAATGGCTAATGATGATGAGCATCTTTTCATGTGCTTATTGTCCATTTGTATACCTTTTCTGGAGAAAGGTCTATTCAAGACTATTGTTCCATTTTTAGTTGGGTTGGCTTTTTCTTTTTGGGGGGGGGGTGTCTTTTTCTTACTGAATTATACAAGTTCTGTATATATTCTATTTTTTTATTTTTTTATTTTATTTTTTATAAAGATTTCATTTATTTATTCATAGAGACAGAGAGACTGGCAGAGACACAGGCAGAGGGAGAAGCAGGCATCATACAGAGAGCCTGACGTGGGACTCGATCCAGGGTCTCCAGGATCACGCCCTGGGCTGCAGGCGGCACTAAACCGCTGCGCCACCGGGGCTGCCCTATATTCTATTTTTTTAAAAAAAGATTTTATTTATTTATCCATGAGAGACACAGAAAGAGAGGCAGAGACATAGGCAGAGGGAGAAGCAGGCTTCCTGCAGGGAGCCTGATTTCAGACGCCATCCTCAGACCTGGAATAATACCATGAGTCGAAGGCAGATGCTCAACCACTAAGCCACCCAGACATCCCTCTTTATATATTCTTGATACAAATCCTTTATCATATATACAATTTGCAAATATTTTCTCCCCCTGTGTGACTGACTTGCGTTTTCATTCTGTGATCCATCCTGAGTTAATTTTTGGTGATGTGAAGAACTAAGTCTTTTTTGGTTTTTGCTTATTATTATCCAAATGTCCCAGCAGCATTTGTTGGAAAAAAACAAAAACAAAAACAAAAAACTCTCCTTTGCCTCTTGAAATGTCTTGGTACTTTTTTTTTTTTTTAAGACTTTATTTGACAGAGTGAGCACAAGTGGGGGGAGGGAGAGAGGGAGCAGAAGCAGACTCTGCTGAGCGCAGAGCCAGCTGTAGGGGCTAGGCTAGACACAGGGCTCAATCCCAGGACCCCAGGATCATGACCTGAGCCAAAGTTGGACACTCAACTTACCGAGCCACCCATGGCACCCCTTGTCTTGGTACTTTTGTCAAAATCAACTGACCATAAATGTTAAGGTTTTATTTCTGATTTGCAATTCTGTTCCATTGATCTATATACTTTTATTTTTATTTTTATTTTTATTTTATTTTTTTATACTTTTTTTTAAAATCTATATAACTTTTGTTTGCCGATACCACACTGGTTTTATAATAATTTTTTAAATTGGATAGTGAAAGTCCTCCAACTTTGTTCTTCCATTTCTTTTTTCCTTTTTAATTAAGATTTTATTTCTAGGTACTCTCTACACCCAGTGAGTGGTTCAAACTTACAACTCAGAGATCAACAGTCACATGCTCTACCAACTGAGCTAGCCAGGCCCCTGTTTTTCCTTTTCAAAATTGTTCTGGATATGCTAGATCCTTTGTATGTGCACATAAATATAAGAATCGGCTGGTCAATTTCTTTAAATTTTTTTTTTAATTTTTATTTATTTATGATAGTCACACAGAGAGAGAGAGAGGCAGAGATACAGGCAGAGGGAGAAGCAGGCTCCATGCACCGGGAGCCTGACGTGGGATTTGATCCCGGGTCTTCAGGATCGCGCCCTGGGCCAAAGGCAGGCGCCAAACCGCTGCGCCACCCAGGGATCCCTGGTCAATTTCTTTAAAAAAAAAAACAAGTCTGCTGGAATTTTGACTCCATTTTTAGATCACCTTGGAGAACGTTGGCATCTTGACAATGCTGAGTTTTCCAACATGAGATGTTTAATTACTTAGATTGTTTTAAATCTCTTTAAAGCATCAATCTCAGCAACATTTTAGAATTTTCAGAGTACAAGTCTTACACTTATGTTAAATTTATTCCTTAGAATTTTATTCTTTTTGATGTTATTGGGAATGAAATGCTTTCTTTTTGTTTTTTTTTTTAATGCTTTCCTAATTGCATTTTCAGATTATTGCTTGCATATAAAATACAATCGATTTTTGTATGCTGATCTTGGAGGTACAACCTTCCTAACTCATTAAGTGTAGTAGTATTTTTGTGGAATCCTTGGTATTTTCTGCATACAGGATCATGTCATCTGTAAATAGACAGTTTCACTTCTTCCTTTATAATCTGGGTGCCTTTAAAATATCCTTTTTAACGTGTATGTGTGGGACTCCTGGGTGGCTCAGCGGTTGAGAATCTACTTTCAGCTCAGGGCATGATCCTGGGATCAAGTCCAACATCAGGCTCCCTCTGAGGAGCCTGCTTCTCCCTTTGCCTGTGTCTCTGCCTCTTTCTGTGATTCTAGTGAATAAATAAAATCTTAAAAAACAAAAAACATGTGTGTTTATTTATTTTGCCATACTAGTTAGAATCTCCCATCAACCCTGAACGGCAAAAGCAGACATCCTTGCCTTGTTCCTGATCTTAGCAGGAAAGCATTCTATATTTCACCATAAAGTATATTAGCCACGGGATTCTCATAGATGCCCTTTATCAGGTTGAGGAAGTTCCCTTCTATTCCTAGTTTGGTGAGTGTTCTTCATCTTGAAAAGTCTAGATTTGTCACATGTTTGGTCTCCACTTATTGAAATGATCATATGTTTTTTGTCCTTTATTGTGCTAAAATATTAACATTGATATTAAACATCGATATATAAAATATTAACATTGCTTTCAGATATTAAACCAACTGCATTCTCAGGATATACCCCACTTGGTTATGGTATAGTCTGTATTATTTATCTACATATGCCCGCATTCTACCTCTGACACTAGATGATAAGTCCTGAAATTCTGGAAGAAGTGCAAGTTTTAAATAATCATTTTTAAAGGCTGTAATTTTTAGATTTTAGAAAAATGTTTTCATAGCAAAAGCACTCTTTCAGCAACTAAAACCTTGAGCTTAGCACCTACGTTGTAAGAATAATTAGTTAAAATAGGAAGCCACTATGATTGTTAAATTTTATGTGTCAACTTGGCTAGGTTATGGTGCCCACTTGTTTGTCCAAACATTAATCTAGATGTTGCTGTGAGGGTATTTGTAGATGTGATTAACATCTATAATTAGTTGACTTTAGGTAAAAGAGATTACCCTTGAGAATGTGGGTGGGCTTCATCTAATCAGCTGAAGACTACCAGAACAAAAACTGAGGTTCCCTAGAAAAGGAATTCTGTCTTAAGACTCTAACACAGAAATCCTGCCTGAGTTTCCAGCCTGCCAGCTTGCTCTACAGATTTCAGACTCAAGACTACAACTCCTGTCTGAGTTTACAGCTTTCTGGCGGGCCCTAAATATTTTAGACTAGCCAGCCCCCACCATCATAGGAGCCAATTCCCTAAAATAAACCATTTTATTTTAAGGAATATACATATATTTTTTAAATGTACATTTATTTCCTATTGATTGTTTTTCTTTTTTTAAGATTTTATTTATTTATTAAAGAGAGATACACAGAGAGAGACAGAGACAAAGGCAGAGGGAAAAGCAGGCTCCCTGTGTTGAGCCTGATGTGGGACTCAATCCCAGGAGCCCAGGATCATGACTTGAGCCAAAGGCAGACACTCAACCACTGAGCCACCCAGGTGCCCCCTATTGATTCTGTTTCTTAGAGCATCCTGATTCTGTCACCAAATAGCTTGTATTGTTAATACAAATAGCTTGTACTGTTAATACTCCCTTCTATGACCTTTATCTTAAATTACAAACTTGATTTGAAGACTATCCTGCTACTTGGCAAAGGAATCAATCACTGAGCACAAGGATGAAAATCTATATACTGGTGCATAGCAGGTGCTCAATAAAGTACATTAATGGTAATAAAGAGAGACTAAAGAACAAAAGAACATAACCATATCATATAAGGAAATCAAAGGCCCTAAATCTGAGGACAAAATCAAGAAGTCAAAGAAATCAGTCTGCTAATAATGAAGTGAAGTACAAATAAAAATATTAGAGGTTTCAAGAGGTGGGTGCCTGATGGCTCAGTCTGTTAAGTGTCTGCCTTTGCTCAGGTCATGATCCCGGGGTCCTAGGATGGAGCCCCACATGGGGCTCCCTGCTCAGCTGGGAGTCTCCCTCTGCCCTTCCTCCTGCTCATGCTCTCGCTCACTCTCTCTCAAATTAAGAAATAAAATCTTTTTTTTTTTTAAAAGAGGAGAAGAAAAAAAAATAAAAAAAAATAAAAGAGGAGAAGTACTACATTTTAAGCGTTTAAAAAATAATACTGGGACACCTGGGTGGCTCAGCGGTTTAGTGCTTGCCTTCAGCCCAGGGTGTGATCCTGGGGACCCGGGATTGAGTCCCACATTGAGCTCCCTGCGTGGAGCCTACTTCTCCCTCTGCCTATGTCTCTGCCTCTGTGTGTGTGTGTGTGTGTCTCTCATGAATAAATAAATAAATAACATCTTTAAAAAATAAAAACAAAAAAATAATACTAGCATTTGAGGGGCCCTTAGGTGGCTCAGCCCATTAAACCAACTCTTGATCTCAGCTCTGGTCATGACCTCAGGGTCATAAGATTGAGCCCACATCTGACTCTGTGCTGGGCATGGAGCTTGCTTAAGATTCTCTCCCTCTCCCTATGCCCCTCCCCTCTACTCCTGAGCACATGTGCACATGTGTATGTGCGTGCGTCTGTACTCTCTCTCAAAAGAAAAAGAACACTAGCATTTGAACTCTTGATCTTGATGACTTCATCATTAAATGGAGCAACATTTAGGTTTTTTGTGGTATTAAATATATTTACTATGAGTTTCAGGAATTTACTTAATTTTGAGGTATCAATCAAATTGTGCCAGAACCAAACAATTCTTTATTCTGTAGTAAGTTCCAGATATTTAAGTCCTTGGTTTCAAAACTAATATTGATGTTCTTAAAAGCTAAGAGAGACTTTCATAACTATTTGGTGGACAAAGACATTACCCGTGCTTTAAATACTGCTCTTGCTATTGGACGGACTCACATGATAACATATATGTACTCCAATATTACAAAAATTTGGAGAATAACAATGTTAGCTGCTCAGGACTCTACCATTCTGAATTTTTATAATAGGTTTAGCTCTTAGCAACCTGAGCAAAATGAATAATTCTTGTTATTTAATTTATTCAGATACACAGAAAGAAATAAACTAGATTCATTAAGTGCTGAAATGTAATTAATTAAATTGTCTTTACAGTATGCCCATTTCTTGCTGGATAGAGAGCAGACCTGATGACTTTTATCAATGTGGATACCCCTTTCAAAAGATGAGCAGGTGTGCATAAAAACCATGTTAGCAAAGCCATTCCTTTGTTAAACAAATGCTCATGGGCTTTTAAAGAAGTGAAGACCTTAGAGAAGAATTTAAAAGCAAGCATAGCTCCTAACTTAAAAATTACAAAGGTACAACCAAATACAGAATAGTGCTATAAATAGCTTTCTATGTTAAGGCAGAAATATTATATAGAAATGAGCTCCCACCAAGCCTTGCTATTTAAATGATTAATAGTCATATATTAACACACTAAATATCACCTAAGAACATATGTATAACATTAACCATTGCTGCACTGTTTGCAAGAGTATAAAAATTGGAAAAAAAAAAAACACCTGCCAAATGTTCATCAATAGAAAACTATGTTAAAACAGGGTATTGGCATACAAAAGAGTATTATATAGCTGTTAAAAAAAAAAAAAGACAAAGATACTCTCTAATACGGAAATAATATAAGAAGATCTCTAATATCTCTAAAAGTGGGGGTGGGGGGTGCCTGGCTGTCTCAGTCAGTAGAGCATGTGTCTTGATCTTGGGGTTGTGAGTTCAAGCCCCATACTGAGTGTAGAGATTACTTAAAAATATAAAATCTCTTTTTAAAAGTGGGGGAAAAGTGCAGAACAGTCTAAATAGCATGTATGCTTGTATTTGCACAACAAACTCTGGAGAATCCCAAAGAAACCAAAAGTAGTTATAGAGGAATGGGAGGTGTATGGGGAGAAACTGGGTGGATGAACAGTGCAGTGAAAACAGGATTTTCACTGTATGACTTTTCATTCTATTAAACTTTGAAACATAGGGGCACGTGGGTGGCTCAGTCAGTTAAGCATCTCTCTTGATTTTGGCTCAGGGCATGATCTCAAGGTCGTGAGATCGAGTCCAACCTCTCCCACTGCCCTCAGCAGGGTGGGGAGGGGAGGTCTGCTGGAGATTCTTTCTCTCCTTCTCCCTTTGTCTCACCCCACCCCACCCCAGCCCCACTCTCTCTCTAAATAAATAAAATCTTTTAAATTAAAAAAAAAAACACTCTGAATCATGTAACTTATATTACTTACTCAAAAAATAATTTTTAAATAAATAATTTTTTAAAGAAGTCCCCAATGCAAGGCTTGAACTCACGACCCCAAGATTAAACCTGAGCTGAGATCAAGAGTTGGAGGATTAATGGACTGAGCTACTCAGGCGCTCCCCAAAAATAATCATAAAAAAATTTAGGCTATTTTATTTCTACCCATCTCTAAAAAAAGAAACCTAAGTTTCAACATGAAATCAGCTGTTCTCAATAATTTCTAAATGTTTCCAGTTCAACGAGCATACAAAACTAAGGGGTTCCTCCAAAAATATAAAATAAGGAAAGCAATTCTGCTGGGCGCTGTGACCATCACTGCAGGGATGGATGACAGAGTTGCTTTTGGAAACTATTCCACAGGCAGCAGAGCCTGAGACTTTCCAGAGAGCCAGAGGTCCCCAGCTTAGCCAGTGACCTGAAGAAAGTGGACTCTGTCATTTGCTTTGTTCTATCAGTATTGAAGGTAAGAAAAGTTCTCAAAATCAACCTGGTCTGACTCCCCAACAAGGACGGGCCTTTGAGTTTTGTCTCAGTTCTGATGCAGAACAGCCTCCTTTAAAGCCACAAATCACCACAAGTCCAAATCCTTGTGAAAGGCAGAGGCTGGTGGCTTAGCAAGAACAGCACTAACTGGGTGGGTGACCTTGGTCATGCTAATTTATTTCTCTGGACTTCCATTTTCTTCCTGGTGAAATGAATGGGTCTTGGGCCAAATTCCCAAAGGTTCCTTTCAGGGCTATGATACTATCATCCTACACAATTTAAACATCAGCTGAAGGGTGGGAGATGCTTCCAGACTATAGCATACAAGTTCATGGAAATTCTCAAGTACACAAAGGTTTGCTGACTGGGACGTCAATGTTCTAATTCTTTTTTTTTTTTTTTTTAAGATTTTATTTATTTGAGAGAGAGAGAGAGAAAATCAGCAGAGGAGAGGGGCTGAGCAAGAGGGAGAAGCAGACTTCCCACCAAGAAGGAAGTAAAATCATGACCTGAGCTGAAGGCAGACTCCCAACCGACTGAGCCACCCAGGGGGCCCCTGATACTTTTTTTGTGTTTTATCTTCAACATAAGTAATGTGGTCCCCCTGCTATAAATATTTCTCATATACATAACTTCCAATTAGAAGTGATTTACAACTAGTTAACACTTTTAAAACATGGATGGAGTGGAGAGAATTATTTCCGACTGTCAACCACTGAGAGTGTTGGTTAAGAAAAGTTTTAATTTGGGCCCATTATCCTTTTATGATCATCATCCAAGATTCACACTTGTATTAATATCCTTTAGGGAGCAGCCTTCTAGAGATTTACCTATGCTAATTCCCACACGTGAAGGGAGGGTGAATCCTCTTCTGAGACTGCAAACTGCTGAAATCCCAAACTCAGCAAAACATGCTCTATATTCTAATCAATAAAAGCTAAGTGATTTCAGCAAAAGAAAAAAAAAAAAACACTCCCAAATACTTGTGCACATTTTTATCTATTAAAAAGCAAAGTGCATGCTTCCTTTGGCATTGGTTTCATACAGTCATAATTAGAGTTTTATTAAAACACTAAAGACCCGCAGCTTTATCTCAGACTGTTTTAAAACAGCTCTTAATCATATTCATCTAGGCAAGGATTCATTCTTTGGCACAAAGGCAGCGAGCAACACAGCTCTCAGCTCTCGGCAGACTCTCTGCAGGGTGCAGGTTCATTGTCTGGTCCCTGCTTCCACCTGGCACAAACCGGACACACTGCTGGGAAACCAGCTCATCTCATTAGCATGTCTTTATTCTAAGGCTCCAATTCTGACACCTCTCCAAGATCACCAAAATCCTCATCGGGTCCTAGGCCAAAGAGAAGATGGTAGCCACCGGTGCCCAAAGTCTTGGGTGGGGGGGAAAAAAAAAAGCAATGAAAAATAAAGAGCAGAGAGTTAGGTCATGCACCCGCAGTTCAGAATTAGCTGATCCAAATCCAGTTCAGATTGGCTGATCGCAAATCCACTTGCGATCCTCTATCCTTCGCTGTCAAAAATCCCTCCTCCGCCTCCGTCGCTTGTGCCACAACCCGGAGGCTGGAGGCGCTTACCTTTTTTAAGGATTCTGAAAACAAACGTTAGCACTTCCATACATTCTAAATACCTGTGCCCCGTCCCCGAGCTATCCCCAGTCCAGACACCAGGTCTGCCGTTACTCCGGCAAAGGCGCAGCCGGGCTGCCTGGGACACTCAGGTTCCCACACATTTGTCTTACACACTTCTTGGGCCGCCGACAGCCTCTCGCACCGCGCCAGCCCTGCAAGCGCATCCCGGGCCTCCATCCTCCCGCAGGCGGGGGCCCTTCGCCCGGAGCAGCCGACTTGCAGCCCGCGCCCGTGCCTCCGTCTCCAGAGGCCTGGGCGCGCGGGGGCCGAGGCCGGGCCCACGCCTGCGCGCCCCCGGCTCCCGAGGGAAGGGGCGCACCGGGCGCAGGGGAGGGCCCCCCCGCGCCCCCCGCCCCCCGCCCCCGCCCGCGGCCCCCAGACCCGGCCCGCGCCCGGCCCGCCGGCCCTCACCGGACTTGGGCGGGTAGCGGTACACGGAATTGGACGGGATGTCCACCTCCTCCACGCCCGCGTGCTGCCGGCTGGTCAGGGCCCCCATGGCGCTGCGCCCGCGCCGCCCTCGCGCCTCACCGCGGCCGCTCGCCCCGCGCGCGGAGCGGGGGTCGGCTGCCCGCCTCGGCGCTGCGGCTCTGGCGGCGGGGAGCCCCCGGCGCGCCGCGCACCATCCTCCGCCGGGCCCCGCGGCGGCGCCTCTGCGAGGGGGCAGCGGGTCGGGCCGGGGGCGCCGCCGCCGCCGCAGGCCGCGTGATGTCAGCGACCGCTCGCGCGCGGGGCCCGCGGAGGCGGCGGCCAATGGCGGGGCGGGGCGGGGCGGGGCGGCGGCGGCGCGCCAGCCAATGGGCGGCGGGATGCGGCGCGAGCCGCGGGGGTCCCCGAGCTGGGAGCCGGCAGCGGGCCGGGGCCGGGCTCCTGCGGACCCCAGGGCGCCCGGGTCCCAGGCCCACGGAGGCGGTGCGCGGCCGCCCGGCGGGGGACAACCGCTCCAGCCGCGCCCCTGGCATCAGAGAGCGGGCAGGCGGGCGCCCGCAGAGGGGTCCCCCGGGCGCCCCAGCGCATCCCGAGCCGAGAGAGGGCTGCGTGGAGGCAGCATCTCTCCGCCCCCAGCGCCTCCGCCCCGGAGCGCTCCGCTGATCCCACCCCCCAGGGGTCGCGGAGGTTGCTCCACGCTGGTGACCCGCTAGGAAGATGACACCATCCCTCTCACGTAGCTCCGAGCTCTATCACATGCACGCGGTGGATGGGTCCCTGAGGCGGCTCCCGCAGCCCTGAGGTTTGGAGAGCACCAGCCCAAGATAAAGATCAAGACGTCCAACCTCTGATTGCATCTTTGGGAAACTTTGGAGGCCTGCGTGCGAAGAGTCAGCGCAGGGAAAGGCGCACGGGGCCTGGCCGAGCCGGAGAGGCCTCCTCGATGAAAACACACAAGGCAGTGGGAGGCTCGGACAGGCGGAAGGCAGCCCTCTAAAAGCTTGATTATAGACATCTGTATTTTTAGCCTTTTGTTTTATTTGTGGGTCTGGTGGTGTTTTTGTTTTTGTTTTCCGAGAGGGTGGACTGATCAGCAGAAATTTCAACTGCTAGAACATGACTTCAACAACTTTTCACAATCTTTAAAGTAGAGTGTCCAGTTCCCTTGATTAAGCTCGCAAAGCCTTTTTTTTTTTTTAATAGAGTCTAGCACTTTCTTGATTATATTTTGCTGTTTTCATTGCCCTCTTTTCAGCAGTAGCCAACAGACCTGGTGCTAAGGGTCCACACGTAGGCCCAGTTGCCTTGGTTTTCTCCAGAGTCCCGAGCATGGGACACCTGGGTGGCTCAGTGCTTGAGCATCTGCCTTTGGCTCTGGGCTTGATCCCCAAGTCCCCGGACCAAGTCCCACATCGGGCTCCCTGCATGGAGCCTGCTTCTCCCTCTGCCTATGTCCCCGCCTCTCTCTCTTTCTCTGCCTCTCATGAATAAATAAATAAAATCTTAAAAAAAAAAGAAAAAGTCCAGAGCATGGCAGGAACACATTTCCATTGTTTATACTGACTGATGGCTATGAGGAGGGCTTGAGTTACAAGCCAAGTCCCTGGCGCAGACAAGCTGGTGGGCAGCCTTCTCTCCAGCACAGGGCTCCCTGACAGAGTTCAGAGCCCTACCTCCAGCCCCTGGCAGTAACCTCTAGAAAGCATCCAGACACAGCTCTGGGATGGAACTCAAGTCCTTCTCGTTACTCCTTTCCCCAGATGCAGGTCCTACCTTATAGTACCAATAAAGTAAAATACGAGTCGTAAAGAATCTAGAACCACCTCAAGATAGAAGGCCTTCAGCACATTGCAGAGTAAAATGTAGCCTTATAATCTTGGGCTCCACTCAGAAACTTTTGTTCTTCCTGCCCTCAACATCCCGCACCATCCTCCTATGGGCTTCTCCATATTTGAGGGTTTCGGTCAGATCCAGCCGGGCATGTGGCTCAATAGGGCAGCTCAGTTCTGTCACTTGCAAGCATCTGTTCTGGTCCCAGCTCAGCCTGCTCTGAGTCTGGGAAACAGGTTCCTTCCTCATCCTAGATAACACTGTCCAAGCCTATAACTTGGTTCCTCCTCCCACGAATGAGTCAGGAATCCAAAGCTTAGACTAGTAAAGAAAAACAAGGGATAGTGGATCCCTGGGTGGCTCAGCCGTTTGGCACCTGCCTTTGGCCCAGGGCATGATCCTGGGGTCCTGGGATTGAGTCCCGCATCGGGCTCCCTGCTTGGAGCCTGCTTCTCCCTCTGCCGGTGTCTCTGCCTCTCTCTGTGTCTCTTATGAATAAATAAATAAATCTTAAAAAAAAAAAGAAAAGAAAAGAAAAACAAGGGATAGCACAATAATATTAGTGGACGTTTATTGAACACTCTCTGTGTGCCCAGCGCTGTTTTGAACGCTTTACATACTAAAGCATTCATCTGTCAAAGTCACCCTATGAAGTATGTGCTATTAACACCCCCATTTCACAATTGAAGAAACTGACACAGAGAAAAAGCACTGACTTTGAGTTGGAATAATCAAGACCCCAGTTAGGTAACTTTGGACTAAGCTCTTACCAATTTTCAGTCTCCTCGTCTGTAAAATAACCTGGCCCGGAGCCCCTGGCTGGCTCAGTCCATAAAGCATATGACTCTTGATCTCAGGGTTGTGAATTCAAGCCCCATGTTTGGTATAGAGATGACTTAAAGATAAATTCTTAGAGGCGTCTGGGTGGCTCAGTCAGTTAAGCATCTGCCTTTGGCTCAGGTCATTATATCAGGATCCTGGGATCAAGCCCCACATTGCATCAGGTTCCCTCCTCAGCCGGGAGCCTACTTCTCCCTCTCAATCTGCCTGCTGCTCTGTCTACTTATGTTCTCTCTCTCACTGTCAAATAAATAAATAAATAAATAAATAAATAAATAAATAAATAATATCTTTTAAAAAAATAAATTCTTTTTTAAACAGATATTATTTATTTATTCATGAGAGACACACAGAGAGAGGCAGACACATAGGCAGAGGAAGAAGCAGGCTCCCTGTGGGGAACCCAAGGCGGAATTTGATCCCAGGACCCTGGGATCATGCCTTGAGGCAAAGAGAGACATTTCGACCACTGAGCCACAAAAGTGCCCCAAAGATAAATTCTTAATAAAATAAAATAAAGTAAAATAACCTAACCCTCACTGGCTGTTTGTAAAGAAACAATAAGTCAATCAATGTTCAGTTAAAAAGAAATAGTAGGATAAAATAAATAAATAAATAAATAAATAAATAAATAAATAAATAAATAGAATAAATAAAAGCAGTAGGGTTGCCTGGTTGGCTTAGTCGGTAGAGCATGTGACTCTTGATCTCAGGGTTGTGAGTTAAAGCCTCACACTGGGTGTGGAATCTACTCAAAAAAAGTCTTTGTAATTAATTTTAAAAATAAATAAGAAGTGATAACCAGCCCTCTAGGCTCCCGAGACAGAAGAGAAAGGGATAGGGGATAGTTCAGAGAAAATTGTAGCTTAAATAGACTTCCTGGGAATCGAGTTCAAGTCTCACCTTCTACAATGTAATCACATGGTGTTGTCGTTTGGGAAAAGAGAGCTTCAGCCAGTGCCCAGGGCGGAGGAGAGATATGCAACCAAGCCTTTCAGCAGCCACCTCTGCGGGGCTAGTCCCGCATTCCTCTCTGGTCCTTCCGTGGCGCCACTTGGCTTGCTTGCCAGGGATCTGGGCCAGGGAGAAGGCCTGAGGGAGAAGACGGCGCAGACAAAGGAAAAATCCAGAAGCGATTGCCATCAAGAGAGCCATAAAAATGCTTTTAACTTGAATAAATGGTCTGGTGAGGGGTGGCACCACGTGCGTGGGGATGTTACATGCAAATACCAGACATCCTTTGTGTAAATAGCCTCACAGCATCCTCTCCATTTGCATGCTACAGATGCAGCCCTTGGGAGAATCTCCGCTAAGAACCCAGCATTGAAGGGTCTCAGGGGCTTCCTCTAAGCATCCACTTAAGGCTGGGAGGTAAAAAACACACACACATTTTATCAGGTTCCAGCTTTTCTCAACCTTGGGTCTAAGGGAGAAAGGAGAAGCGGGTGGGGGGAGCACAGGGATGAGTAATTTCGAGGTCAGCTCGTCCCTTAGAGCTTTCAATTTTGTTCATTTGGGCTGTCCTGATTTCAGCTCAGATGTGCGTTTTCCACCTTTGTGACACATCCACTCATTTGAACGATTCTCACAGATTCCTCTAACAGGAAGGAGAGGGAGCCTGCAGGTGAAAAGCTGACAGATGCTGCCCTGTGTGTAGCACAGTGTTCCCAAGACAGCCCGGGGGTGGGGGGGTGGGGGGGGGGGGGGGAGGTGGGGGGGGGGGAGGCCTCCAGGACCCAAGGGGCTGGGGCCAGGGCAGGCCCCTTCTTTGCTGCTTGCTTGGCCGTTTTGTCCCTGCTAGGCTAATCGGAAGATTAGACCTCTGGCTCTTTTGAGTGAGTGCAGGGTCTCTCCAAAAGATAGGGCCCCGTCAGCAACACATGGCCCCTGATACCTCTCTCAAGTCCTTGGGCCATGGTTTCAGTGGATTAAAGCTAAAACAACCAGAAACGAATTTCACATCCTACTCCCGTTCAGTGGACTAGGCTGACACCGACAGAGGGTCTGATCCTAAATGCTTTCGAACCCTGCAGATGGTTCCTCTGGCAACCTACTGCTCTCTGTTGAGGAAAATAACCTTGTCCATTAGGAAGCCAGCAATCAGGCTTTTCATATTTTGCTTCTTGCCAAATGTGAATTCCTCATTGTTAGTTTCCTCCTCAGCTGTGTGCCACTAACAAAGAAGAACTGTTCACACGGCAGCAAACTTCAGTGGGGTTTGTAGCTTCTTAATCTACTTTTCCATTTAAGACCGAAGTGAAAGATGATGCTTACACGGCCCAGCGTGGCCGAGTCCAGGGTGAGCAGGGTAAGGTGCTAGGGCGCGTGACCTTCACGTGGCGCTCACACTCACTGCCTTGCAGGCGTCTCAACGGTCTCTCCCTAGCTTTAGCCCTGCTGCCTGGGCATCTGGCATCTGCAGAAATGAGGGACCTGGGACCTTAATCCTATTCAAGACTAGTTTAAAGAAATTAGGATGGGGTGCCCTGGTGGCTCAGTGGTTGAGCGTCTGCCTTCAGCTCAGGTCGTGATCCGTGATCCGGGGGTCCTGGGATTGAGTCCTGTGTCAGGCTCCTTGTGGGGAGCCTGCTTCTCCCTATGCCTACGTCTCTGCCTCTCTGTGTGTCTCTCATGAATAAATAAATAAAATCTTTAAAACAAATTAGGAGAGTCTGTTCTGTTGTACTTTATTTTAGTTTACTACCATTAAAGATTTTTCTTTGTTATTTCAGAGAGACAGGGAGGGAGATCACGAGTCAGGGGCAGAGGGAGAGGAACAAGCAGACTCCCCACTGAGCAGGGAGCCCCATCACAACCATGCAGGGCTCGGTCCCAGGACCCTGAGATCATGACCTGAGCCCAAGGCAGATGCTTAACCGATTGAGGCACCGAGGTGCCCCTATTTTCCTTTACTTCCAGATCATTCCATCAAATAGCAGACCCTGTAAGGTTGTCTCAGTACACTCACTTATGCCTTCATCCACTCGGCCCTGCTTTTGGTGTTGAGCTCAGCCCCCACCTGGGGCTGCACATTCTGCGCGATGAAGTCAGTGTGAAAAGAATGCACCGCTAGCATCTCAGCCCAGCATTGCCCTTCTCCAGTAAACACACCAGGCAGGCGAAAAGCCCAGCCTCTGTCTCCTGCGACCCAGAGAAACCAGAGTGTGAAAGAGGCAGCCGTGGTGACAGCCCCTATGCCCCTCTTTAACCAATGATTGACTGTGGTTACTTAGAAATTCAAAGGAAGAAAATTAGAATGAATTTTCGTCTTTCTCCTAGGGTTTCTTAACCATGTGTGTCCTGGCTGGAGCATCAGATCTGGAAGTGGCCTAAAGGTCATCTGGTCCAGCCCCTTCACCTGACAGATGAGGCAGCTGCAGCCTGGAGAGGGCAGGGAATTGGCCCAAGGCCATACAGGTAGCAGCATGGCTCAGAACTCAGGTGTCCCAGACTCCGTGCACTGGGTCTTGCTAAGGGAAACTCGTACTGCTGGTTTGGTTTCTTTTTACTGCAGGGTAGGCTGTCGTCCAGGGCCAGTGTAAGAGGATGAATCCACTCAAGGAAAAAGCTCAGAAACCCAACACAGGCGGCGGGGATGTGATGCACGATAAACTGCGTTTGCATGGAAGTTGTCCATAACCATCTTTGGTAGGACTTAGAAAGCCATGGAGCTTCTCTCAGCGGCACTCCCTGCCTCTACTCCTCGGAAACTGGAGCTGAAGTCAGATCCGTCACCTAACTCCTTGCAGGCCCAGGAACCACAGCACAGATGAGAAGAGGGGAGTGAGAAAGGACAGCCACGGAGGGTCAGATCAGATTCTTATCGAGGGGGTTACAAGTGTCCTATAGGCACTCCTGGTGCAGCTCGGCTAAAGCCTGAGTGTGGGCTAAAGTCCACCACAAGCCAGTGATTCAATGACTTCATTTACAGCGACACATTTATTCCTGAGCTAATTGCTTGTTTATTTAAGTGATAACTGCTATCCTCATTAGGGCGCTTCAAAGACTCTGTGTTGCGCCCGCCTACTAATAAACAGAGATACTACCTACTGTTGTGGTTCTCACAGTACTGTTGGAAGCCCTAGATCTTTTTTATGCACCATGAGGTGTAGATTTATTATATTGCTTAGTTGTATACTGTTATCTTTTATTTATTTTTTATTTTTTTTACTGTTATCTTTTATATTCCAAGATGAAATCCGTGTATGAAATCTGTCTGGCAATTTCCTTAGCTTTCTCTCTGCTCTTCCCATCTCTTGGTCCTGCTTCTAAAAATCACTCTCCGGGGATCCCTGGGTGGCTCAGCAGTTTAGCGTCTGCCTTCGGCCCAGGTCATAATCCTGGAGGCCCCGAGATCGAGTCCCACCCACACGGGCTCCCTGCATGGAGCCTGCTTCTCCCTCTGTCTTTCTCTCTGTGTGTGTCTCTAATGAATAAATAAAATCTTAGAAAAAAAAATTCACTCTCAGGTTAACTTTCCTGGTATGTCATTCCCTTGCCCATATATACCTTCAGTGACTCCCTATTACTTTGAATAAGACAAGTGTTTTACCCCTGAGGTATTTCCAGCCTCTGCTTCTCATGTAACCTGTTGTACCCTGAATGCAGCTATCATTCCTACTCATGTGTTTGCTCAAGGAAAACCCTTCCATTTGTGCCATTCCTGTCTGCAGAGGTGAATCCCCTCAGCTGAAATCCAACCTTCTTCACGAAGCTGCCCCTGAGAATCCTGGCCCACTGTTGACTCTTCTTTCTTAGAAGTCCTATTGCATGAATAAATTTCTGTATAACTTGTTTGACACTTACATACAGGACAAGGTTCAAACCCCAGCTCTTCTATTATTGTCTGTGTGCCCTGGGAAAGTTCTTCAATTTCCCTGAGCCTCAGGACGCCTGAGGGGCTCAGGTCATGATCCCAGGCTCCTGGGATCGAGTTCCACATCAGGCTCCTCTTGGGGAGCCTGCTTCTCCCTCTGTCTGTGTCTCTGTCCCTCTCTGTGTCTCTCATGAATAAATAAATAAAAACTAAAAACAAAAACAAAAACAAAAACCTTCCCTGATCCTTGCTTGTCTATAAATGACATGAGAATAGCAAAGCACTGTTTGAACATTCAGTTAGACAAGGCATAGAAAGCCCTAGCACAGTTCCTGATATACAGCAGGTGCTCAATAAACACTAGCTTTTTTTAATTAAATTTTTTTTTTGTTCTGAAGTGGTTGAATTTCCAAGGTGATTTTTATGTCAGAATTCCAGGATTTCGGGCAGCCCGGGTGGCTCAGCGGTTTGGCGCCGCCTTCGGTCCGGGGCCTGATCCTGGATACCCCGGATCGAGTCCCATGTCGGACTCCCTGCATAGAGCCTGCTTCCCTCTGCCTGTGTCTCTGCCTCTCTCTCTGTCTTTCATGAATAAATAAAAAATCTCTAAAAAAAAAAAAGAATTCCAGCATTTTGTATGATAAAACCCCATTGGCTAGAGGCAGAGCCCAGAGGTTGGATCCTCTGAGATAGCATCTTTCCATACCCACTGGAATTCAAAATGCCAGAAACACAGTCTACCTATCACGTTTGTGGTAGCTACTAGATGGCCAGAGAAAAGGCCAGTCTTTTTCCTCCCCAAAATGCAACAGCTTCAGTCCCTGCACTCAAAGGGACTGGCACCCCTAAATGGCCCTCTAGCTCCTAAGACTTGGATCAGTCTTTGGTGGGCTGGGGGAGGAGGGTGTATCTGTGAGTCGCTATTGTTAACTTTTCACTTTTAAGTCATTTGCTAACTAGAGAGAAAGCTCATTAGGTTGGGGCCTGGTCTCTAAAGCTGATTGTTCAGGACTTTTGCCAGCCAATTGTTAAACTGTTGGTAGCTTGAAATTGGCCATAATGAGACTATTTAAACCACAGAAACCATCAAGTGCTGCCCATCAGGGCTTTACCCACTCCCTGAGCCAGTTTACCTGCCACTCCTGATCTTTGGTTTCTTTGAATTCCTGCCTCCCACCCCACCCTAGCCAACCAAAGGTCTGGATACATTATTTCCCATATGTAAGTGCCTATGGCTATTGAGATATATATATAAAGAATAATGATTTTTTAAAGATTCTTTTTTAATTTTTAAAGAGCCTCTACAAGTCTCTACACCCAGTGTAGGGCTCAAACTCACAACCTCGGGATCAAGAGTTGCATACTCTACCAACTGAGCCAGCCAGGTGCACCAATGAATAATCATTTTTTAAAAAAGATTTTTATTTATATATTTGAGAGAGAGAGAGAGAGCACATGGATGTGTGCACAGGAGGAGGGGCACAGGGGGGAAGGAGAGAGATTGAGTTTCAAGCAGGCTCCCCACCAAGCATGAAGCCAATGCAAGGCTCGATCTCAGGACCCCAGATCATGACCTGAGCTAGAACCAAGAGTTGGCCCCTCAAACGACTGAGCCACCCAGGCACCCCAAGAAGAATCATTTTTGAGCAATCACTCTATCCAAGCACTTCTGAATCGATTATCTCATTTAATCTTTAAAACAACCCTAAGAGATAAGCATTGTTATTGTTCTCATTTCCTGGATGGGGAAACCGAAGCTCCCTCAACTGGGTATAGGGAGCAGGAACTTGCCTGAGGTCACTCTGAGTCCCAAGCCCCCTGAATGGTTCTGTCTGCTGTGGCTCCAGTTGTAAAGGGCAAAGCATGGAGATGTCCCTCCAGCCCCACCTCAGCCTGGCCTCCCTCCATGTTTAATCTGTCTTCCTTAGCCGACCCACTTCCTTCTACATCATCTTCTTATCTGAATTAGGACCATTTGTTGACAAGCCCTTTGATGCTCTGCACCCTCTTGTCTACAGAAATCCTTTTTGGCCTTAAACTTCTCTCCAAGAGCTCTGGCAGATGAATAACGTACCTTCCTATAAACTCTAAATATACGCCCTGGGCTTCGTAACTGCCTTGGGGCCTAGACAGACGCCCTGTCTCCTGGAGCAGGCCCTTCTGATGAGTGGGCTCCATACAAAGTCTGCTCAGTGGGGCAGCCCTGCCTTGGGGCTCCCAGAAGGCAGGATACAGGATTTTCTCTGACTGTCCTCAGGCCCCAGGGCCATGCTAGGCATGGGCGCCGCTGGCGATGAGGCACATTCTGGTGGTTTCCCAATTCTGTTGTGTACAACCCGGTGCTCTCGTTCTCAGTAAATACTTCCTTCCTCTTCACGCAGAACGCTGCCCTGTGTTTATTTCTAGCCCCCGTGCTTGGTCCAAAAAAATGATCTGTGTGGCTTGGGCTTTTGGGGCCAGGAAATAGCACACATCCCAAGGCGCCTTGTGTTTCTGAAGGAGCAGGGCACCCATCACTGCCAAACTTGCAGGAAAAAAAAAAAAAAGATGAGGAACTTTATTTTAACCAAACGCATCTCTTCCAGGACTTGCCCTGACTTCCTGTGTTCCTGAAAATTCCTGAAACCTCAAACAGTATCTCATCAGAAACTCCAGGCCTCTCCAGCATTGCCCTATGCCCCGCTGAGTCCTATGCCAAGTAAATTCCCTCTGCACCTCTGGGATTTAGAGATAAGCAGGTAAAAATAGGCTCATTGTCACTGCCCCACAGCCTGGGACTTAGTTGGTTAATATTGTCATCGATACCCTGGTCTCCTCTTTTTCTTGCTTCCTCCTGGGTTAGGAGAGGCCGTGTGATTCCTCTGGACAAGGAACCGTGAACAGAGATGTGTTACTTGTGGGCTAAAGCACATAATTGCCAAGGCTCCAATCTTTAGCACTCTCTTACCTTCTGGCATGTTCCACATAGTACAAAGGACAGATAGGAAACCTTTCAGGCTTTGTGATCCATACTGCAATACCTCAGCTCTGCTGTAGCACAAAAGCAGTCAGAGATACTACATAAACAAATAGGGTAATTGTGTTCTAATAAAACTTTATTTATAAAAACAGGCAGCCACCCAAGGGCTAGAGTTTACCAACTGGCAGCTAAAGATGGTGGAAACTCCCACAGTCTGGGTCATCACGTCATTGCCCCGAGGGCAGTTCTTCTTGAGAGTCACCAAACTGCAGCAAACTTCGTATTGGTAAGAAGTAAGAATTTAGGACTGTACTTACCCGAACATAACTTCTCCTGACCTAATTAATTTGAGGAGACGCTGCACCAGCTTGAGAAAGCATGTGGCATTTTGGGGGGATTGAGGGAAGGATACTAACCACCCCCTCCTACCCCACTGCCCAGAGGAGATCCACTCTAACCCTTGCCTGAGCTTAGTGTTCCCCCCACCTCATCACCTCCCAAGAGATGCCTTAAACAGTCCTTGCTATGAACTTGTTTTCAAAGTAACTCTGAAAAAAAACAAAAAACAAAACAACAACAACAACAACAAAAACAAGTAACTCTGGGCTTTGGTTCTCACTGTTCTCTTCTGAAAATTCCTTTCATTCTCCTTTCTATCTACTTCAATCCTTGCCAGCTTCGCTTCTTCCTCCTCCAAGCAACCTTCCTGACTATCTCCTTACCACCTATGATTGCTAGTTTGGACCAGAGTTGCTGTCTGGGCTCATGGAAAAGAGAACAGAGAGCCAGCCCTGTTTGCGAGAGAGACCCATGTTGGTAAGGGCAGCTCCACGGAGCCCACCCAGCAGAGTTACTGGAGAGAGGGATGGGGCACAGAAGGGGTGAGCCACCTACGCAAAGGAATCAATCTGTCACACGGTGCATTGTTTGGAGATATATATGTACAGAAGTACATGTCAAAGAAAAGCAAAGGAATGATTAATGCAAATTTGAGGATAGTGAGTCTGGGGAGAAAGGGAGGTATGTTTTTGGGAAGGCTCATGTGAGAGCTTTCAAAGGTACTAGCCTTGGACATCTTAAGTTCTATGTTGGGTACATGGGTGACTGCTCATTGCTCCTCAAACCATGCATAGGTTATACACAAACTCTTGGTGTGTATATATTTATCAAAAAACAAAAACAAAAACAAAACAAAACAAAACAAAACAAAACTAAAAAACCACCCAAAACAACAAAAAAAAGGGTGGGTCAGGTAAGAAGGCTGCCCCAGACAGAACCTGAAGTCAGCAGCTGCCACAGCAACGGACCTTCTGTGTTTTGAACGCAAGGGCAAGGCCACAGAGGCCCAGCTCCATGCCAGTCAATTCCTAGACCATCGAAAGTGGCCAGGAGCCTGAGTCCCAGTGGACAATCAAAGGCCCCTGAGAAGAACCTTCCTTAGAAAGTTGCCTCTCTACCCTGCCTTTCTCTCCCCCTGGGCGAAGACCCAGCCTCTGGCGTCCCTTCGAAAGTTTGCCAGACTCACCTACCATGAGACACACCTGGCAATCAGAGGCAGGGCCACCTTATCACCAGGCTGACAAAGGACAGAGAGTACAGGCCACCAGTGCTGCTTATAGGAAATGCCATTAACTGTGTTGGGAGTGGTATGGCCTTTGTCCCTTGGGGGACATGTGATATTTGGTGAAAATGGAGCTGGTATAAACCAGCATGAACTCATCACTTGTGAAATGGCTTTGACCTTCTTGCTGCTTCCCACAACACAGACACCCTTTTCTGTCTCTTTAGTAACACTGAGGGAGAAGAGAAGATAAGGTGGATTCCAGGGGGGAGGCAGGGAGAGAAAGTAGAACATGATATTTAAGAGCACCAGCTTTGGGTGCAAACACCTGAGTTCAGAGCTCAGCTCCACCTTGAGCTAGCCAAGTGCCCTTGAGCAAGTCGCTGACCCTCTCTGACCCTGCTTTTCTCACTTCCTAATTGGGGATATGCACAGTCCCCACCTCACGGGGTTGTTGTATTATATAAGATAATTCAAGCAAAGGATTTAGCACAGAGCTGAGTTCATAGTACATTCTCAATAGACATAAATCTCAATTATCACAGAGGGGAACTGGGATTTGCCTGGAGTAGAGGAAGCACTCCTGCACTAGCCCCCATCCTCTTTAAGGAGAAAGACTAGAAAAAAATTAATGCTCCGAAGCAGCAAGGTGCATCTAACCCACTATTTAGTAGAAATAGCATCCATTTTCACTGGAAAGTAGTAGCACAAAATAGGTTGCGTTAAGCAAACAAAAGCTAGCAGTAGCATTGGAAGTCCAACCGGGGAAGGGAGCCATCCACCTGCCAGCACCTGAGCCCCCCTTCCTGGGCCTGGACCTTCCAGCCTCAGCCAACTGCCCCCTGGGCATCCATCCCACCCTCCCTCGCCTTCCCCCGACTTCTTTCCCCTTCTCCTGGCCACTTGTCCCTTTGTCCTGGCAACTTGAAGCAGCAGTAGGGAAACAAATATGAAGCTATCGAGACAGCAGGTGGCCCCCATCCCCCATGGAGGCCTCACTCATTTTCAAGGAGCCCCACTGCAAACCCCAGGGGCCTCGATTGCCCTTGTGTGGAAAAGGTAACGACTCCAGCACGAAGGAAGGCGGTGTGCTGTAAGGGGTAACCTCGAGGTTCTGGAACTAGACTCAGCCAACACCTCACCCCGCCACTTGGTACTGTGACCTCGGGGAGGCTCCTCCCCACCGGTGTGCCTTCGCCGCCTGGCTTGTGAAATGGGACTCTGGATTGTTGTGAAGACTGAAATGAGTTCAGTGACATTAAACTCTTAGAAAGGTGCCTGGCTCACAGGAAGTGCTTGGTGGGCGGTGGTGGTTTGTTGTGGTCCAGCTATTGTCGCCTGTCTCAGCAACCCACTCGCCTACTTACATTCACAAGATCTTTGGGAACCGCCAGAGGAAACCCTGGTGAAGAGACTCTCTCTTCCAGGTGGTGCCTCATGGCTCATTCTGTAGCTCAGGCCATTGATGGCACGAAGATTTTCTTCCTTCTGAGGCTACTACTGTTTTACTTGTTCTTAATGGGCCTGTTTTTATTGCTCTGTTTTACCTGCTGCACATTGTGCTCTCAGATTAAAATAATGATACCTTCGGTTAATAATACCTCGTGCTGGGAGAGTTGCTTTCATCCCAGCAGCTCAAAGCCCTCTACAAACATGACCTCATTCATTCTCTCTGCGCTCCCAGGACAGGGACACTCCTATGTAAGCTGGCCTGAGAAGGGAAGCCCTACCCCCATTCATCTCCATCCAGATTCTCAGAAGCCAAAGTATGGACTGAGCATTTCCACCTGCGGCGGCCACAAATCAGAGACAGAACTGTTGCTCTCCTTCTCTCTCTGCCTAGAGTGACCTTAAGCCCACAGAACCAGAGTCCCTCTGTCTTGGGGGTTTTGTCCTCCACACCTTGCCCAGGTGCCCACAGCTGTGATAATGATACCTGCAAATGGTAAACATTAAAGAAATCTTCAGAATAAACCACCTTGATAGCCAGGGGGGGAAAAGGTTTGGCAATTTTGGCATTTTCAGGATGCTTGTCTTTCTGGAGAATTTCTTAATTAAGACCCAAGGGCTCCCAAAAGCTAAAATGCCTCTGCCCAGGTAAATCCTACTACTCATGGTCCTGGCATGTTTGCCACCTGTATGTACTTGTGAGAACCGGAGCCCCACGATGACAGTACTTCCTTGTTCTGGGGCTGCTTGTGGCCTGAGCTCCCCAGCAATACAGGCTGCTGGCTGCTCACTTTTGTTTTCACCTTGCAATTACTGGAAGGGAAGGGCTGCAAGCTGTGCTCAACTCTCCAGCCACACTCCGGGTTTCAGCCCACGTGCATGCACTTCATTAAGGCAAGAGAAACAGTCAAAAAGCTGACTCCTTCCTCTTCAAAATAAACAAACAAACAAGCAAGCAAACAAACAAAAGGACTAACTAAATGAGATAAGCTCATTACAAAGCCTGAGGCTGTTTTGCCCTCAGTACAGAAACGTTGCGTGTAGTTTCTCTTATTTACATTTTATTTTTTATTGTCTCAGAGACTTAATTCACTCTAGGCAAAATCAAAATAGAACTATGGCTTGCTTTCTTTTAGCCTCTTTATTTGGAGGACCCTTACGTAATTTAAATATACTGTGTGAAAAAATAAATAAATAAATAAATAAATAAATAAACTGTGTGATTGGTATTTCAGATCCAAAACTAAGTTTTTCAGAAACAAATTCTAATGCTGAGTTCCTAGTGATATTTACCTTTCTCACCTCTGTGCCCCTTCCTCAGTCGGCTTAAACTCCTAGCTCTTTCTCCACCCCCACATTTCCCAAACAAAGCCCAGAAAGTGAAATCGTTGGTTTTTGTTTTTTTTTTTTAAAGATTTTATTTTTAAATGATCTCTACACCCAAGATGGGGCTCGAACTCACAACCTCGACATCAAGAGTCACAGGCTTTTCCTACTGAGCCAGCCAGGCGCCCCCCAAAGGTCACTTCCTTATCCAGAAGATGGAAGCTCAAGAGCATATAAACAAATCTTGTTTTTAAATGGCTGGGGTTTGAGAGCCAATGAGAGCAAAGTTTTTGGTCAGAAAACCAGGAAGAGACTGGCCTGTGGGGATGGTAGTGATCAAGAGGAGGTAGAAAGCGGGTAGCTTTTATTTCTATAACAGGCTGAAAAAGTGTGGGGGGGGGGGGAAGAGATGCTTGAAAGTTTAAAAAAAATAAACAATTTTGAGACTCGAGCAGCTGCAAACTCTCTGTTTTCTATTTTGATCATTCTGTTTCTCGAGATGACCACATCTTTCAGAGGAAATGAGTCAAAGCCACTCTGTCTTGCTTTTCCAGCTGAGCATGTTCAGTTTCAATGAAGTAATGAATGAACTTGGCCGCACCACCCCCAAGCCTACAACAGCAAACACAGGGCGCTCGGCCAATCAGCAGACACTCAAGGTTTTCAAGTTGAGTTCAAACGGGCGCACGGCGGACCAATCAGCGCGCGCGGCCCCGCCCCAAACTCCCGGGCCTGGCCAATCACGAGCCCGGGCGAGCCAAAACACAGCGGCCGGCCAATGCGGGGCCGCCCCACGGCGCCGGCCTCCGCCAATGGGCGCGGCCGGGCGAAAAGAGAAACAGTGCGGGCCGCAGGCCGCAGGATTCGAATCGAACGTCCGCACCGGAGCCGGGCGCAGGCCGAGCGGCGCGGGCCAATCAGCGGCGGCGGCTCGCGGCCCCCGAACGTTGGGACACCGGCCCCGCCCCGCGCCGTTGTTTGTGGTGTCGGCGGCCGCGGGAGCCCGACCGGGACACTCGCCGGGCGGGCGGGCGGCGGCGGGGCTCCGGGGCTCCGGGGGCGGCGAGCGCGAGCCGAGGGCGGCCGGTCTCCCGCGGCCGCCGAGCCGGGATCGCGCGGCGGCCGGAGCCATGTCGGTGAACATGGACGAGCTGCGGCACCAGGTCATGATCAACCAGTTCGTGCTGGCCGCGGGCTGCGCGGCCGACCAGGCGAAGCAGCTGCTGCAGGCGGCCCACTGGCAGTTCGAGGTGCGCGCTGGCCGGGCCCGGGGGCGCGGGGGCGCGGGGGCGCGGGGGCGGGCGGGGGCGCGGGGCTTCTATCTCTGCCTCCCGGCGGGGCGATCGCGGAGGGCCCTGCGGGCGGGACCCCCCAGCACGCACCCCAACGCCGCGCGGCCGGGGGGGACCTCGGGGGGGGGGGAGGGGGGGAGGGAGGCAGGGAGGGGGCCGCCCGGCCCGGCCCCGTTAACCGCCGCCCCGCCGCCGTGTGTGTCCGCAGACCGCCCTGAGCACGTTTTTCCAAGAAACCAACATTCCCAACGGCCACCACCACCACCAGATGGTAAGTGGGGCCGGGGCCGGGGGCGCTGTCAGCCGCCGGCGGTGACAGCCATGTTGCCGGGGAGCGCCGCGCCGCGATGTAAACAAAGAGCCAAAATGTCTTCCAGGAAAGAGCGGCCCCGGGGCCGCCGGCTCGCCGGGCTGGGTGGCCCTGCCTCCCGGGCGGCCGGACCCGCGACCTGGGGCGGGGCGGGGGGGCCGGCGGCCCGGAGTGGGGAGGGGGCTCGGACGCGACCCGTCGCCTGGGGCAACTGGGAAGCCCAGGGACCGGCCCGGGGTGTCCGTTTGCGGGGAGCCCCCTCTTGCCCCCCCGCCCCCCGCAGCGCTGCAGGGAACAGGAAAGGGCCAAATCCACCCTGGCTCCGGGCGCGGGGCTCTACCCAGAGAGGTACGTTCACTCTTTCCTGTTGTTGGGAAAGGGACGTGCCCCGAGCGCGGAGGACGGTCGGACGGTGACAAGATCAGGACGGGAATTTGCATGTGACCTCAGGAGGTGAAGACCCTGTGGAGTACGGGGGAAACCGAGCGCCTCTCCGCGGCCCCCCTCGGCCCGAGCCTTTGCCCTCCCGTTCAGTGGGGTGTCCTGCCTTCCAGGGGCACGGGACGTCGCTTTGCTTCGGAGGCTTGAATGCCTTCCCCTCCCCTCCCCACCCCCCTAGTTACCTATTAGCCCTGCTGGGGGAGGAGGGACTGGCCTGGGCCATAGGGATTGTAAGACGTTATTCGCCAGGAGATCTGTTGTGGCTTTTGGAGTGCATTTTTGGCATTTTTAACACTTGATGTCCTTGCTCATGCCTCCCTTCCCAGAGCTGCTGCCCTTCCTGGAGGAGCTGCAAATGGTCGCTCTGCTCTGTCTTGTCCTTGGTGCCCTGTTTTCACCTAGTTGCAAAGGACAGGTGGAAGGGTCTGTCTTGACCTTTTAACCGGCTCTTTGCTCCCAGTGGCTCATGCTGTGTACAAATCAAAAGACAAAAACGCATTGGAATATGATGGGAGAATTCTGGGGGCTCCGGGGCCGTGGCGGCTAAGGCCAGGTTCCTTGAAAACCAACAGGGGTCATCTCTAGGAGACCCTCCTCTGCAGCTGACCGTGGGAAAGCTCTGGCTCCCACCTTGCCCTAGAGCCTGGGAGCACCCCCCCCCCCCCCTCAAAAGGGCCTTGAGGTTTAGTCCACCAATTTCTGGCCATTTGAAAAAGCCCAGGGGCTTCCAGCTCAGCCATTCTGTGATGCCATGAACAGGGAGGCTGACTCGGGGGAGCTGGGATGACTGGCCCCTTTAGACCTTGTTCCTTCTCTGCAAATCCCAGGGGAGTATACTCAGAGTGTCTCTCAATCTCTCCCTCTCTCTCTCCCCCTCCCCCACATTTTTTTTAACTTTTGAAATTTAAGTCATCTCTATTCCCCACATGGGGCTGGAACTCAGGACCCCAAGATGAAGAGTCAAGAGTCGCTTGCTGAGCCAGCCAGGCACCCAGGGATTATAATCTCTTAAAACTTCCCTCAAGGCAGGTTTTGTAACAGGCATTACAATCGGTGTATCCATCAATACACCGCATATTGAGTACGTAATCAGCACAGAGGAGAATGCCCGTTCCTGCCCTAAAGGAATCTGTAATTTTTTTGAGAGAGAATCAATCAAAGGAAAAAGTTAAAAGCAGGAACAGTAATGGCATAATAGCAATCCCAGAAGTGGCCCAGGGCACGAGTAACTGAGAAATGGTTGTCCCATAAACTCCTGGACATTCACAGTGGGAGGCATCCCAGCGAGGGGTGCTCCGGTTTTAATTGGGGAGCACTGAGAAGAGGAGCAAGGCACTGGATTGGAAGCAACAGTGCCCTGGACACACTGGGTGTGCTTGAGGACTGGAAAGCTCTATCCATAGTTGTTAGAAGCAAGGAACTAGAGGGGCTTTGCAAACGTCGGCTCCAAACCCCCTGCTTTTACCAAAGTAGGGAGAACCTCGGGGAGGCTAAGGAACTTGCCCGAGCCCACACAGCCAGGTGGGCACAGGATGCTCCTGGTCCAGGCGGGCCAGGCCATTCTCTGCAGCAGGGTGGTTGTTGAGACAGGCCTCACTGGCTCGGTCAACTGGGGAAGTCACGATGCTGTGATGCAATTGGCCTCTACCCCCACCCCCCATTCATTGTTTCCTGCTGCCGAGAAGTCAGCCCTGGGGTGGGGGGCGGGGAACAGCGAAGGGAGGAGGGAAGTGGTCTGGGTGGGGCCAGGCCTGCTGGGACTCCTGTGGCCGCCCCTGAGGAAGACAATGGTGGAGCTCCCTAGCTGCTGATAGGGTGCTGGCCCAGTTAGCAGGACAGACTCGCCTCCCTCCCCATTTCTGGCTGGGATTTAACTGCAGAGCTGTGAAAAGCTCCCTCTGCGAGGTGAAGAGCCCTAGAATCTTGCTCCCCCAGCCCGGTGCCTGGGGGAGGGGCTGGTGTTGCTAAAATTAGGAGAAATTCAAAGAAGGACTCCCGTGGCTTCCTGGGAAAGGGAGAAGCTGCTGTGAGGTCAGAACCGGCTTTGTGTGGGCCCTGCTCTCTGCTGCCTCTTCCCCATGGTCCTGTGAGAGACTTCTGGGTGACACCCCTGGCCCCATCCGGAGAGGGCCAGTCACAGCGCAGCACCCTAACCCCGCCTTGCAGCACCCTAACCCCGCCCTTGACCTTCCGGGCCGGGTCCCTGATCAGAAAGTGGGGGGAGGGACACTAGAGATTTTGGGGAGTTTCCCTGCCAGGGTAGTGGCAGAAAACATGTTGGGGTGTCTGCAAGTACCCCCAGGAGGAGGGCTGAGAGGACCCAACAGGCTGAGCATCCCACCAACATAGCATGGGGGAGATGCTAGAGACACACAAATCCCAAATCCCTGGTTTTTGTCCTCGGGGAGCCCAGGAGCACAGAGCTGGGTAGAGTGAGGAGCTGGGGCCTGCAGCTCTGGGAGCCCCCACCGCCCCGGGAACCCGACCCCAGGAATCCCATCCTCTTAGCCTGTAGTCTGCAGCGGGTGTGTTTTGGTCAGTGACTTGCGCTCCAGGCCTCAGTTTCCTCACCTGTGTCTGGGCGTTGTGGCAGGTGAGATCATGAAGACCCAGGCTCCAAGGCCTGCCGCCCGGTGCTGCCCGTGGAGCGAGCCCAGACGCTGAGAAGGTGCAGCTCCTCCTCCGGCCGTCGGCGGAGGAGGGAGACCCTGGGTCTGGCGGCCTTCCTGTGACCAACAACCTCGGAACATCTGAGGGCGGATTACTGAGGGAGCCAGCTGGTTCTTACCGGGCCGAGGCGCTAAGCGGTGGTGTCCTGGGCTGCTCTCTTGTCCTCACTTGAATCTGACACCCTGGCCTCTGGTTGCAATTAACCCTTTGCGGCAGACACTCCTCCGGGCATCCCTGCCCGGCATCCAGGAAGCTTTCTTTGGTTTTGATAAAAATCGTCAGGGTTTGTCCTTATATTTTGCTTGTGTTGGTTCAGGGTGAGAAGGGTCCAGTCAAGCTGACCGCCCAACTGGGAACTGGGCCGGCGGGGGCGCAGCTCAAAGCTGGGGCGGGGTGAGCCGGAACCTTCCCGACACCTGTGTTCTCTCCCAGCAGATGTGCACTCCGAGCAACACACCTGCCACACCGCCCAACTTCCCCGACGCACTGGCCATGTTCTCCAAGCTTCGTGCCTCCGACGGCTTGCAGAGCAGCAACAGCCCTATGACGGCCGTGGCCTGCTCCCCCCCGGCAAACTTTAGCTCCTTCTGGGCCTCGTCCCCACCCAGCCACCAGGCCGCCTGGATCCCGCCCTCCTCCCCCACGGCCCACAGTTTCCACCACCTCCACCACCCGCAGCCCACGTGGCCCCCCGGGGCGCAGCAGGGGGGCTCGCAGCAGAAGGCCGTGGCTGCCATGGATGGCCAGAGATGAGACTGGGTGCTGCCAGGCGCTGGGCTGGAGCTGGCAGGCAGTCCAGGGCCGTGGGGACACAGGAGGGCCGGGGAGGGGGGGAGCTGGGGCGGGCGGGGGTTTCCTGAAGATCGCACTGGAAGATTTTATAAAAGAATTTTTGTGGGTGGGGGGGGATAGTAAACTTCCTGAGCCACTTGGGCCCTTCAGGAGTTTCTCTTCAGACAAGTTTTTTCTCTTTTTAATATATAACTATAATATATATGAATATATAAATATAACTAATGTATGTGAGAATGGGGTTGGCTGGCTGAGGCTTTGGGGTTGGCCAGGAAAGGCCAGAGCATCCCCTTGGGCCAGCACTCCTTCCACCCCTCATCCCAGGGCAGGTGCTTGGAAGCCAGGTGGGGTGATCCTGTAGTCACGAGGTGTCTGCTGGCTGCCTCTCAGAGGTCACGCCTTCTGGAATCAGGAGGCCCCCCCCCAGGGTCCACTCCAAGGAGTCCCACGGCGGGGGCTCCAGCGCCCGGCGGCTGAAGGTGTGGAGGCCTGGCCATCACGAGCTCTCCCCACCCGGACTCCTCAGTAGCCCTGCGGCTCCTTGTCTGTCCCGGTGCCTCCTGTCACCAGCCGGATGAGCGGGGCTGGTGCAGAACTAAAGAGCCTGCCTGGGTCAAAGGCTCCGGCTCTGCCTGGCGGGGGTTCTGATTCTCCACGGCCACCCTGCCTCTCCCACTGCGTCCCGCCCGCATGGATGACCAGAGTGGAGAGCTTGCCTTTGGATTGAGTTCCCAAATCAATCATCTCACCAGGGTGAAATTTTAATTTAAAAACTTAAAGAGACTTTTCTAACTACCCTAAGCTTGCGGTGCCTTTATTTGCCTTGAGAGGAAAAGCGCTCTCCTGGGGAACAGTTGGTGGGGCTCCCACTGTGTTGGGATTATGGGGGGGGGGCTTCCTTGCCACTGGCTGGTCTGGATATTATGACAGGGGGTGTCCAGACCAGGGGGTTGATGGGACAGGCTGGGTCCAGCTGAGTATGGGCAGGAGAGGGGGGTTCTGGGCCTGATCTCTGTGATCCTCTCCCCATCTTGACCCTTGCTGTGCGGCCTGCCTTGGGCTGGCGCTTACCTGGAACCTTTGTCTTGTCTGTGGTGGGGGTAGCCACTCCTTCATTTGGTGGCCCATGGCACCCCCCTCCCCAAGCTGCCCCCCCTCCGACATCTTACAGCTGGGTCCATCCCTTCTGTTCCTGTCCTCTCTTGGGGGTAGCCTGTCCCTGAATGCATATTGAGTGGCTGTGCCCATGAGGTCAGCCAAGGCTGTCCAGGATCCACAGAGACAGGGTGGGTCCCCAGAGGGACTGGCTGCCTTTCCCTTCCCACCTTCCCCACAGCCGCCAGCCATTAGAACGGAGGCAGTGTTGGTAATTCCTGACCCAATGGGGCCCTTTCTCAGGTGATCGTGCAGTGCAGTGAGGAGGTGAGGCAGGAGGAGCCTGTGTGCTGGCTGGAGGGGGTGGTGGCTGGCCTTGGGGTTGGGATTCCTACAGCCTCCTGCTGGGGAGGAGGGATGCTACCTTGCAGCCCCCCTGCCCCCCAAGACCTCTTCAACATGTGGGCGGGGCTTTTTTTCCCTCAGCAGCCAGAGCACCCTAAGGGACCCTACTCTGGGTTGGGCCTGGAGGCCCAGAAGGCTTGCTTGAACCCAGAAGGCTTGCTTCCCTGGTGCCCCCCAGCTGCCCTCAGCCCCTCTGCATGTGATGGCTTACTTTGAGCCTGGGTTAGTCCTTTCAGTTTTGTTTCCTGGTTGGAAACCCCTGGGGCACCTCCCGGCCTCCCCCCTCCGCCAGCCCACCTGTGTTTTCCCGGGCTGCGAGGGGAAGTCCCTGGAGGGGACGTGGGCGGCCACACTGGGACCACAACCTGGTGAGGGGTTGGGGGGCCTGGCCCAGGTGCAGGGATGGGGGTTGGCCGGGGCCGCTTGGGGAATGTCCTCCACTCCCTGTCCTTCCGCGGGCGTGGAGGGCTGGGCTGTCCTGCTCCTGCTCCTCCCTGCGAGCTGGTGAGTTTGGATTCGAGGCCAGGGACACGGAGGAGCCAGCAACCTGCTGACATTTCTCAGGCAGGATGAGACAAGGGAGCCCGAGCAGGAGCAGCGGGCTGGACCTGGCTCTGGCCCCTGCTCGAGGAGCACAGGGCACGGGGTGTGAGGGGTGCCTGCCGGGCCCCCGGGGTTCCAGCTGCTCCCTCGTCCAGCCAGAGCACTGGGTCATCGCCTGAACATGGAGGGATCTCAGCCTGTGGGGAATGTAGGGGGAAGCCCCCCCCGCTGGGGAACACCTGCCCTACCCCATGACACCCCAGCCAACCCCACCCTCCTTTGCCCACATGGGACTGGGGAGAAACCCTTTCTGGGCAGTTTCCTGCCACACTTTCCTTTCCTGTGTGATTTGTCACCCCGTTCCCTCACACCTTAAAGCAGGCCTCTTGTGTCAGACACCCCTTTACCAAGTCAGGGAGATGGGGGCTGGGGGTGGGGCCCCCGTGAGAACAGACCTGAAGACAGGAAAGCTGCTTCTAGGGCACCAGAGGCCCCAGGGGGAAGGCTTTTCTCCCCTGTCCCTGGGGGTCCGGCTGGGCGCAGGGGCTGGACCCTTACAGTTTCCATACCTGCTGAGCCCAGCCCCCCGGCCTCGCTCTGTCCCTCAAACCTACCTGCCAAGACGTTTCGCACAAGGAACTTTGGATAGCAGGCAGCCCTCTTGCCTGTTTGGTGCTAGTGGACTGAGGGGGCTGGAGCAGGACAGAGGCTGGACCTCGAGGCCACTGGGCAAGTGGCAGTCACCTGGCTAACCCCCCTCAACACACACTTCTGCTCTACCTTCCTGGGGAGCGAGGAGCGGAGCCGGAACCGGCCTAGGCCCGGCAGCCCCTGGTCAGTCCCTCTGCCTCTGCAGCAGCCACTCAAGGGTTAGCTGCAAACAGAAACCTTCCCAGGTGGCCGGTGGCACTGGTCCCCCAGGACGTCATGCCAGGAGCTGGGCACTGCCCGAGCCAGAAGCAGCCGAGCAGCAGGCGGCTGCCAGCCTCACCTTTGCCTCACGGGAGGGCTCAAGGCTGGACTCCATGAACCCCATTGTGTCCGGAACGTCCCAGTTGGCCAGGCCACCCTTTAGGCCGGCCCCCCAGATGGGAGGGCAGGGCCCCAGTCAGGGGCACAGCAGGAGAGAGCTGGCAGGTGTGAGAGCAGGTCCTGACCCCCCAACCCCTGCCAGCTCCCAGATCTGGGGCCTGGCCTCTGCTGCTTCTCCAGAAGCCCCAGCGCCCTTGGAGGACGTCTTCGTCTGTTTTGGGGGGGCGGGGTCATGGTCTAACCCTCAGGCTACAAGTCCCACCTGTTCTCCAAGAGAAGGTCGGCCACCTGGACCTGGGGGTGGCCTGGCGGTGCCTGGCCGGCGGAGCCCCCTCCCCTCCCGCTCCATCTCCCCCAGCCAAGACCAGACAACACTCGCCGCCTCAAGCTTCTTCCTAAACATTTATTAGTAACTGGGCTCAGTGAGCAGTGGACCGCGGCCCCCGGGTGGGCTCCTCGAGCTCCTCCCCAGGAGGCACATCCCTGTGCGTCTCCGGCCCCGCGGGCAGGTTGGCCATCTCGCTGGGGCTGGGCGGGTGGGCCACACTGGGCTGAGAGAGGTGCCCCTCGGAGGACACGGGCCTGTCTTTCTGCGGCTGAGAAGGAGCTGTGAGAGGGGCCGTGGGGGGCTCAGGTGGCTCTGCCCCAGCCCCCACGCCCACCGCAGCCCGCCGGGTCCTCCCCAGATGCCCAAAGCCCAGGGGAGCGGGGCCCCCCGGGGCTCTGGTGGGCAGTGCAAGCCCTCACGCGAGCTCCCAAGCAGAGCTCCTTTCCAAGGCCTGGGAGTTAAAAATACTCAAGCCCCGTGCCAGTGGCCAGGAGCCTGCCTCTTTAGTAGGGTTTCCTCTCATAGTATAGGGACTGCTGAGGCAGCGGGCCCACCCACAGGTGCAGGCATTTTCCTGAGACTGCCCTCTCTCCCTCTCCTGCTCCACCTGACAGTAGATAGTGGAGTGCCAGAGGGCAGGAAGGTGAGGACCCCCAAGAAAACAGTCACAGCCCCCCTGGATCGTCCATCCCAGCCTGCTACGCGCTGTTGCCAGCACAGGTTCTGGAGGCAGACAACTTAGGGCCGAACTCCACTGCTGCTGGCTTCCCAGCTGTGTGACCTTGGGCAAATACCTTAACTTCTCTGTGCCTCAGTTTTCTCAGCTGTAAGTGAGGCTCACAGTGGTCCCTACCTCGTAATGCTGGTATAAGGATTAAAATCGGTTCATGTGTGTAAAGCTCCTGGCTGCTGAGAACCCTCATTTAAGGTGAGGTGCCCTGACCAGCACCATCACCTCGCTGCTTCCGCTTCCTCAGGGCACTCACTGAGTGCTGGAGATGGAGTGGGTGGGGAGGGCATCGGGGACGGGGCAGGGGGTGGCCCCCCTGGAGAGCGGTGAGACTTGCTCAGAGTCACTTGAAGCTGATCGGGTCTCCTGGCTCCAGGCCAATATCCCTCTCTGCCCTCCACGTGTGGCTGGACCCCCGGGGACCCTTAGCCCCCAGACTTTCAACAGGATTCAGCCCCTCAGGGGAGAACAGGGCCTCGAGGGACCACCAGGCACCCTGCCCCTAGTCCCTCTCCTGGGAGATGGACACAGTGACGGCATCGAACCCCCAGCCCTGGCGCAGATCAAGAAGTCAGCAAAGATGCATATTTTCTCTCTTCTCCCTCCCATCTTGTCTCTCAGCTCCCTGGCGCTTCCTCTCTCCAGGGAAATAAAGGCACCGACCAGTCATGGGCAGGAAAGGGGGCTAGTGGGGCAAGGGGCAGAGGCCTGGGGCAGTGGTGAGACCTCCCGGGAGGCTGCTCCAGCCAAAGGGAAGCTACCTGAAGTGCTGCCGGCCAGCATCTGAGCGCTCTGAGGCCGGGAGGGCAGCTGCCCGTTGTCGCTGAGGGACTGTTGCCGGTGCACGTGGGGCCGGGACTGCTTGGCCTTGTGCTTTGGCATCCCCGAGACAGAGGCTGGCAGGGGACAGTGAAGCAGAGGGTCAGGCCCGAGACCCCGAATGGGAGCTCTGGGGGGCCCCATGGGGATGGGGAGAGGGCTGCAGGGCAGTTGGCCACAGCCAGCCTCAGCTGGGGTCCTTCCCAGTCTGAACTACTGGATACGCCTCTCCTAAGCACCCCATTCATTCTCATGTCCGTCCATCCATCTGCCCTCCCACCCACTCAGATATCCCCTGAGGACCAACACACATCAGCCCTGGGCCTGGTGCTGCACCGGTTGTGACGTGGGCTCCTGGTTCAGGAGGGGAGGCGACTAGACAGGTGCACATGGCTCTAAGACCAGGCAGGAAGGGACAAACAGGGCACCGCAGGTCTGGCTAACTGGGGGTGGCCGCAGGGGGCTGGCAAATTCACCCAGTGGCAGGGGGCTCAGGAGGGGCATTTTGAGTTTTGAAGGAGTAGGACTCGGCCCTGGTGGAGGGAACACAGGCTGAGGCAGGCAAGCCAGTGAGGCCGCATGAGAAGGAAGGTGGCGAGAAGGACGTGGCCGTGACATCCCTGCTCATCCACTGAGGCTGGACAGCTGTCCCCAACCTGCAAACACTGACCTGGGGCGTTCAAAGCCCTGAATGTTTGGAATCAGGGAGGTAGTGGGGGAAGAAGGCACCCAGGGCCCAGGAGCCCCATGGCCTTCTAGGAGCTGAACAGACTGCCAGGGACTCCTGAGCAAGACGCCGGAAGAGTCTCTGGGAAGCGTCTCTGGGCCACCCGGACACTCACTGTCTTTGCTCAGGATGCCCGGCAACCTTGTATCCATCCGTCCCTTGTAAATATGTCCATCCAGACCCAAGATATCCACTTCGTCATGCTGTGGAGGTGGGGGCACATCTGTTACTTTGTGGCGCCTAGAGCTTGCCCTCCGGTCCTTCCTCCACGAGGCCCGGGGGGGTGGGGGGGGCCCTGAGTCATGCCCTCTCTTGACTCCCAAAACCAAATGGTGCTCAGAAACTCCCCCAGGCTCCGGCAGCGCCAGGGTGGAGGGAGGGCCCGTGGTGGGGGTGCTCGTGCTAGATGGGCAGGTGGCCAGGATGGCGTTCTCCCCAACAAAGTGTAGGAACCAGAGGCTTTAACTGCAACTGTTTCAGCAGAGGGCTGGTCACCCGCCCTTCTGGTGACTTGCATGGTTTTTCCAGAATGACTCAAGAATGTGGGGTCATGTCAGGGCCCTCTCTCTTCACTGCAGGCAGCACCCCCCACCTTCATGGCGATCTGGACCTCCTCGGTGGGGTACAGGCCCTGGGACAGGTGCTGCAGGCGGTTGCGGCGGTAGGGGTAGGTGAGCGTGTGGCTGCCCCCGCAGCGCCGAGGCACGCTCGAGTACGTGTAGTCAGCCGTTTCTGGCACCCTGAGGGGAGGATGTGGTTCAGAGAGGATGGCTGGGGTGACCTGGGACACACCTGCGGCGGGGGCCGGCCAGCCAGGGATGGGGCAGCTGTCTCGGGGGTCTCTGCGAGCCGGGGCGGAGCAAGGGGGAGGAGCAGGTGAAGGAGCGGGCAGAGGAACCACCCTGCGGACCATCCTGAAGACCACCAACACCCTCCTTCGCCCCTGCCCCTGCCCCTGCCCCTCCTTTGTCTCTCTTTCACACAGACACACGCGCGCTCTCTCTCTCCCCCTGCCTCCCTCTTTGGCAGGCCTTTCCCCAGGGGTGGATGAGACATTCACAGGGCTGTGGGTGGAGGGAAGCTGAGCCCCAAGGCCAGGGGCCCAGTCTGTGTGGTCCTACCGTTTGTAGCAGGGGGAGCTCAGACACTGTGCCTGCAGCAGCTCACGGATCATCTGGCTGCTGGCCTTGACCGAGCCTCCAAAGTGGATCTGCACCTTCTCTATGTCCATCAGCATCTTGGAGTGCATGGTGCGCAGGCGCCCCACGCTCCGCTCCAGGTGCGCCAGGTCACCCCGAGGGAAGGCAGCACTGCCCAGCTTTAGGCTGTGGGGTGCAGGTAGACAGAGGGGTAAGGTGGCCACACCAGCCTGAGCCCGCACGCAGACCCCGGCTCACTCTACCCCTTTATCTGTGCCTTTTTAAACAGGACCGTGGGTGGGCAGGAGCCCTTCCCATAGCACCCTGAGGGACCACAGATGGGGCAGCGCAGAAGCGCCAAATGGGGAGAAGCCCTGTGCACCTAGCCTTGCCACCTGGAACCCCGAGGGCTCCAAAGCGCAGTTTGAAACCATCCTTACTGCTGAACCCCCATCCTTGGGAGATGGAAGTGCAGAGGGGAGGGGGGCAGGAGCCCGACGGGGAGGACCTTCTCCCCGCACAGTCACTGAGCCCACTCTCCGGCTGGCTGATGTCAGACCACCCCTTCCTCCCATGCTGGGGTTGCTGAGAATGCTGAAGCATCTGGGGGCTGTGAGGAGGTAAAGAGGAGCTCCCCCAGACAGCCAGCACCCTCGGCAATGTCCCAGCAGGACCCCCAGCAGGGACTCAAAGGCAGGTGACTACTAAGTCTTTGTGCTACCTCTTCCTGGGAAACACTGGGCGTGGGGGGCTAGCCCAGAAATCACTCCCTGCCCCCCACTGCCCAGCCAGGAGGAGGAGCCCTCCACACTGGCCCTCCCCTGCAAAGCCCTGCACAGGACCCTGCTGCCCCGTACCTGCGGCTCTGCTGCCGGACCTGCTCCAGTTCGAAGATGGTGTAGGGGCGGATGGAACGGTGCCCAGGCAGGCCCGGGCCCACGGGCATCACAGGGATAATTCTGGGCGGGGACAGAGAGAAGGGGAGGGTTGGAGAGTGAGACATCGCATTCCCAAATGCGTGCACTCCACAGCACTCCACAGTCCGCGTGCCGGAGGCAGCTTCCCGTCCAGGCCGTGGCGGAGGGAAGGACGGACGGAGGGCCCAGCAGGCAGCCCGTGGGAGAGGCGACGAGGAAGGACACTGCTGGAGGCAGGTAGGGAATGGGGGAGATACAGCCCTGCTGTGCCCGCCCCCCTTGTGGCCACCAGCTGGGGCTGGCCAGGTGTGGGCACTCACTGTCCGGTCACAGGCGTCTCCAGGGGACGGTCACAGGAGAGGCAGTGGAAATGTGCCAAGAGCTGCCTGTGAGGAGTGGGACAGACAGGGTGAGCGCCCTGCCCAGGGGGTCTGCCCAGAGGTGGGAGAGGTGGAGAGCGCGGAAGGCCCTGGCAGGCCTGGCAGGCCGGGCGGCTGGGAGCTCAGCTCATCAGGGTGGCGGGCCCCACGCCCTGGGAGCACCCTGGCTCCTGCGCCCAGGCTTCGGGGCACCCACCCAGCACCTCCCTGCCGCGTCCTGACCCCAAGCCAGCGGGGTTGCAAAGGGCCCCCGACAGGTGCCCTGCGTGAGCCTCGGGGGCCCCCTGGCGGCCAGTAGTGGAAATCCCGGGGTTCCCGCCCACGGCCCCCCAGGAGCACAGCGACCCGGAGCACGGCCCTCCGCGCCCTGGGAGGGACCGGCCTGCGCTGGAGGAGCTTGCCGAGCTCCCGGAGTCTGTCACTCAGCTGGGGGACGGTCCAGGGGGCCCAGCCACCGCCCCGGGGCCCACCGGCGCCAGGGCCCCCCAGGCCCCCGCCCAGGCCGAGCCCCACCTGCGCATGGCCGCAGCCTCGTCTGCCTGGTAGAGCGGGGAGCGCTCTTTGAGCTGCCGCCGCAGGGCCTGCCAGCGGTCCTCCAGCGCCCGCTTCACCGGGTCCAGCTCCAGGCGGTCCAGCTGCGGGGGCGGGGGCGGGGCCGCGACCGTGAGGGGGGGCGGGGCCGCGGGGGGCACCCAGGGGAGCGCCGCCGGCCGCCCCCACCTTGCTGTCCATCTCCGCCAGCAGCTTGTCCAGCATTTTCTGCCAGTCCTGCTCCTGCCCGCTCATCTTGGCCACCAGCTCCTGCATCATGTGGTTCAGCTGCTCCGTGGTGGCATCGAACTGGACGCGGCTCACTTTGGCCGCCAGGGCGCTCTTATCAGCTTTCTGCCCGGAAAGAGAGGAGGGGGGCCCCCCAGATGGGAGGGAGCCGTGGAGGGGGCCCCCCAGGTGGGAGGGAGCCGTGGAGGGACCCCACTGCCCTGATATGTCAACCCCAGACACTGAGCTCCCCCATGGGCTCCCCTCCACTCCTGGCCTTCCAAAGAATGACCAGAGAGACCCCGTGGGACACAGGGTGGCTCTCCTGGGCCTGGCCCTTTACCACATCAATCTCCATTTCCAGGTGCTCCCTGTTGGCCTTTTCTTTCTCGAGCTTCTCTAGACCGTGGTACAGCAACTGGGAGGCAGGGGGAGCAGAGAATGAGGAGCAGGGGAGTAAAGGCCCCGGCCCCGCTGCTGCTGCCCGTGTGGGCCCCTCACGTCAATGTCCTTCTGCTTCTGCCGATGGTCTTCGATGAGGTTGCTGGTGGTGATGTTGAGCTTCTCGCAGTCGCCCTGCACCTGCAGGATGGCACTCTGGACGTGGCCCAGCAGCTCTTCGTCCTGTGGCAGAGGGCACAAAGGCAGGCTCCCTGGAGCCACTGGGCCGCACTGCTGTCCTGATAAATCAGCCCTTAAAACATCACCTAGAGGCCCCTGGGGGTTCAGTAGGTGAAGCGTCTGCCTTCGGCTCAGGTCATGACCCCAGGATCCTGGGATAGAGCCCCACATTGGGCTCCTTGCTCAGCGGGGAGTCTGCTTCTCCCTCTACCTCTGCCCCTGCTCATGTGCTCTCTCTCTCTCTCTCTCTCTCTTGCTCAAATAAATAAATAAAACCTTAAAAAAAATCACCCAGCAGGTAAGCCAACTTTGGCCCCCATTCTGGCTCACCACAATTCCCCCTGACAGTGAGGAGGCTCTCTGCTCTGTGTCCACCCAACGGGATGTGAACTTCAGTGTCCCACCTCCCTATGGTGTAGCTCTGAGGACCTGGTCCGCCAGTGGGGGTGACCAGAAGAGGCCATCGAGGCTCCAGAATGGTGAGGGACCCTGTGGCTCCTGAGAGCTGGGATGTGGGCTATGGCATCCCCACCTGCCCTGGGCTGGATCTCAACTCGAGTCCAAGAGGCAGGACTCAGGGACTTGTGACTCTCCCTGCCCCAACCTCCCCCAGCAAGCCTGCCCTTTGGTGGGGAATCAAGAAGGGGGTTGGAAGGCTGGCATGAAGGGGAGTCAATAAACCCTAAAGCTCTGCCCGTCCCCCCCGAGGCCCATGGATGCACTGTTCCACCACTCAGCCAGCCATGACGTCCCACCTGCATGGAGCCAGCTCTTCCCCATAGTCTCCTGTCCCCAGAGCTAGCTCTATTGCTGCCCCTGCTATGACCCAGGGAAAGGACCAGGGACTTTTCCACCATGGAAAGCTCTATGAGCCACTCTCTGTTCTGTGGGCCTCTGGGCTGTGGCTTCCCACTGAGGGGCACATGTGGCCACACCAGGAGGGAAGCCGGTGGGAATCACCTGGCTCTGGAGCTTGGCTTTCTTGGAGGGCCGGGAGGCAGCCAGATTGTTGACCATGTCCTGGAGCTGCTCGTAGCGCTGCACCAGCGTGCTGACCTGATGGCTCAGGTCCAGGCTGCAGGCCGGGCAGGTGGCCTCAGGGTCAATCTGGCCAGGTACCAAGGTCGCCAAGGTCTTGGAAGGAGCCATGCTCATGGACAGCAGCGTGGAAGACGAGGCCAGCATGCTCTCGATGATCGTCCTGAGCTTGTCCAGCTGGGTGCGGGCAAGAAGGCAGGGGCAGGGCAGTGAGTGAGGCATGGCCACGTTCTGTCCACACTGTCAGTAATTCGGGGAGTTGCTGCATCCCTCAGCACCTCACAGAACGTGGGGCATGGAGGAGGTGCCCAGTGCCTGGCCGTTAAATAGTGAACAGTTTTCAGGGAGTGGAGCCTTGATGATGAATAAAACCCTTGCAGGATGGAGGCTTCCAGACCTTTCTCCAGCTAGCTCACTGATTCAGCGTGAGGATACGTCTCTAGCTAAACCCTAGAGTGGTGATGTCGGCTGGTCAGCTCACAGACAGAGGAGCCTGACGACACTCAGACACAGCTCCAGGCCCTGGGGACGGGAGGGGTGGGCTCACACATGCGCTGTCCTCACCCAGCAGGTGAGTAACAGGAAGTCAGGGGGATGGGTGCTACTTCCGTTCACGCTCTCACGCTCTAGGTGACAATGGATGCCTTCCGTTGGCTCTCCTGCCCTCTTCTGTTTCCCACAGTCCTGAGGGGATCACCACAAGTGACTGGTCCCAGGGTCGGCACCCGGTTTAGGGGCAGCCAGTCCCACAGCCGTGTGACCTCTCGCGTGGCTCAGAGAGGGGCTGGGCCAACCGAAGTCCCTCTCTTGGAAGTGTGTGACGCGGCAGGGCCTGGGCAGCCACTGTGGGCCACGCGTGAGAGGAAAGGAAAGCTGGCAAGGAGCACGGCGGAAGGGAGACAAGGAGGTGCTGGAGAGAGGTGGGTAAGGACAGGGACACAGAGGGACAGGTGTGCGTGGAACCAGACACGGAAAGACAGACAAGGGGCAGCCCCGGCCAGACTGTGCCCTTGGCCTGGAAGTTCCCCCTTTCCAGCCCGCATTCCCCTACCTATGCACTTTCAACCAAGCTCCCTTTCGCTTGAGCTCAGTGAGACTCCAGCTTGCTCCCAGAAGAGCCCCTAGGAGCATGTCAGAGGGCCCTGGGATGAAAAGGATAGATTAGTTCTCTCTAGAAGAGAGGAAGTCGCCTCCACAGACTATGGGCGTTGCAGTGGAGCTGGGAAGAATACGTAGAGCCCCTGGCAAGAGCGTCCCAGCAAGAGGAGCGGCTCGGGAATGCAGCAGTGTGCTCAGACCTAGGAGGCAGAGGAGGCCGGAGGAGGCCGGAGGACTGGCAGTGTGGAGGCCGATGCTGCCTCCAAGAGGCTGTGGCAGGAGCCCAGGCCTGCCCAGTAGGGAGTGGCTTCCCCCTGAGTGTGGCCCCCGGGGCCGCCCTGGAGGTTGCTAAGCTTAGACACTGTTTTTGGAATGACAGGTGACTCTTGGACACATAATCTGCTGCCCCACACTGGACTGTTGGCTTTGGGGTCGGGGAATGGTACATGCCAGCGTGCTGGCAAACATGGGAGTGGCCCAGAATGGGGCTTCTGTCACTGAGGGGCTCCTGACCAGAGTCCCCTTGGCCCAGTGGCTTTTTCTATCTGATCCTTCTGCAAGCACTCAGAGGGCTGTTCCTGGTCCAGACACTCTTCAAGGGGAACATTCTGGGGGTGACCCAGGTCCGCATCACCCAGGGTTTAAAGGCAGACACTATTGGGGGCGCCTGGGGGGCTCAGTTGGTGAAGTGTCTGACTCTTAATTTCGGATTTCAGGGTCCTGGGACTGAGCCCCGCATCGGGCTCCCTGCTCAGCAGGGAGTCTGCTTCTCCCTCTCCCTCTGCTCCTCCCTCTGCCTGTGCTCTCTCGTATCAATCAATCAATCTTAAAGGCAGACACTATCAAGAGACTGGAAAGACAACCCACAGAATGGGAGAAAATATTTGCAAATTGTATGTCACTTAAGAGTCTAGGAGCCCCATCCTCCAGGGCGGACCCGGAGAAGAGCCCTGGTTCCCACGGCTGAAGAGAGAATCCTCACCTGGTCCTGCAGGTAGAGCGAGGCTTCGGACACCGAATGTTCCATGCTGACCTTGCCCCGCTCTTGGCTCTCCCTCAGCTCAGCCAGTTCCTTCTCAATGTCAGCCACGGTGACTCTGAGGGGTGTGCAGAAGAGAGCCTGGCCCCCACCCCTCTCCAGGGCCCAGGCCCACCTGCCCCAGCATGTACAGAGGATGACGTGCCTCCCGCATCAGATCCTTGCCCCACCCCACGGCAGGCTCTGTCCGGGGAGTCCCAGGTGCTGATTGTTCAGGAAGTGAGTGCCTACGTGCTAGACTGAGAGGTTTCTACATGGTGAGCCCCACAAGGAGAGGGCTCTGAGGGGCTCTGGCAGATGGTCTCCTCCAGCCTCCAACCAGGGACAGAGACTAGGAGCTTCTTTCCTTCCAAGCCCTGGTGCTGAGCTGTTTTAAGAACCTAGAAAAACTTCTACCAGTGGGGCACCTGGGTGGCTCAGTGGTTAAGCATCTGCCTTTGGCTCAGGGTGTGATCCCGGGGTCCTGGGATCGAGTCCTGCATCAGGCTCCCTGCATGGAGCCGTCTTCTCCCTCTGCCTATGTCTCTGCCTCTGTCTGTGTGTCTCTCATGAATAAATAAAATCTTCAAAACCAACAAAAACTTCTACCAGCAACTTAAACTACATATGGACACCCTGAAAGACATATCAGAGACGGGAGCAGTTCAGGCTGTGAGTGAACCGACGGCCTGCCGTCACCTCCTTGGCTAGAAGTATGCGACGCCTGGACATGAGCTGCCCTTGGCAGGGGCATTTTACCTGAGGATTCCCAGCTGCAAGCTCAGCTGGCCATCCTTCATCTCTTTTCCTATTTCTTGCTCCCCATCGCCTTCCAGGATCCTCTGCATCCTGTCCAGCTATAAATGCCAAAGGAAGAGGAAGGTCAGGTAGGCTTGAGTTCTTTGCCTTCTGCACATGTGCCCCCTTCTCAAATCCTAGTCCTAATCCAACCCTTTGTCCGTATGTCCCTTCTGGACATCCATCCAGCCCGTGGGTGCGGCCAGCTAGCATCAGGAAAACAACTGAAGATCCAGGGGCCCCTTGCCATGACCCCTGGCCCCAGAGAGTCCCACACACTCAGCTCCAAGGCTGCTGCAGCACCAGTGGGCTCTGTTGGAAATGGCCACATGGAATGAAAGGGGCACTGGCCTCCTTGTTGGCTAGATCTTGACAGCTTTGAGCATCAGGCTTTAGATCCAGGAAAGGAAAATGATGATACCTGAGGAGAATTTCCTACCTCACAGGTTGGTAAAGACCCAAGGAGATGCATTAATATGGGTGCAAGGACCATGGGAGCCACCGAGATACAAATGGAGAGTAGGATTACTGGCATTGGAGGCAAAGTGGGTGGACCCTCCCTTACTTACTTTTGCTTTTTCCTGTCGAATTTCTTTGGTTAAGGACTTGAGAGTCTTCAGCTGTTCCTGCAGGTCAGGGGGTATGCTCTTTTTGACTATGAAAAATGGAGGCTGATAATCAAAAGGGTCAGATCTCCAGCGGGCCCCCAATCCCCACTCCTGGCCCCCACAGTGAAGCTACTCCAGTGAGCGGCAGGACCCGCTCCCGCTCTTCCTGGTGACCGAAGAGAGGGAACAGGAAGAAAGGAAAGAGGAGTGTCCTTACCCTATCAAAAAAAAATCCACTGAATGCTTACTATCCAAAAGGGCTTTGAGATTGCTGACCCATCCACCCGCTTTCCACCCATCTCTCAGATCTTAATTATTCTCTGGGCCCGTGGACAATGGTGAAGTCGAGTTCTTTGGCCTCTCCGCTCCCTCCCTCCCCACCCAGCCCCAGTGCTGCTGCTGCCCCCGGCCCACTGTCCTCAACTGAGCTCAGCTGCGGTCAGACAGGGCCCCAGAACTGCCTCCCTCCTCTCCTGAGGCAACTTCGCTCCACCTGGTTTTGCTCCATCTTTGGGACCCCAGAGGCTATAGTGGAGCCCAGAATGGCTAAGAAGGGACATGCTATTTGCAGTGACTCAGGAAGAAGCTCGGCCACCAGATGAGGATGATTAATACCCAGACAGTGGTCCCTCCTGTGCATGAGTGGAACCCACCCATGAGCGCCAGCAGGTACTGTATCTTCTCCAAATCCGTCTGGCCAGCCTTTTCCTCATTTAGCTCTTTCATGTTCTCCTTGAGCTCCACATAGAGGCCAATGATCTCTCCCATCAGACGAAATGTCTCCACCGCCATGGGGAAGCTAGGAGCCAGTTTATCCAGTGAATCGTGTCTTTCGCTCTGGAAATCACTCTTTTCTGATGAGACTCGGTAGAGGTTGTTCAGATAGTCCGTACTCCTGGCAGAGGTGGCTTCCTGGCCTGGACTAGTCTGGACAGAAATCCCAGGTTGGTCCACGGTATATATTTGTTTTGGATCCAAACTGACCTGGACGTGCTGATCTACCCCTGGGACACCTGAGTCACGAAGGCCAGGAGGATACATTAGGTCACGGGATTCTGGGATGGAGTATGCATGGTCATGCTGCTCTGTACCTGGTTGTACCTGGCCATGCTGATCTGGGCCAAGTGATGTCAAATGCTGTTCATCTAGGTGTACAGATCCCGCACGAGTGCTTAATGGTGTTGGGCCACGCTGGTCTGCGCCAGGATGTATCAAACCTTGCTGGTAAGTTTCTGGTAAACCTTGGCCAATACCTGCTGATACTAAACCTTGCTCGGCTAGGAGAGGTGACACCTGACCATACTGATATCTGCCAGGAGGTATTACGCCATGCTGATATGGATGTGGTGATACAAATCTTGGAAACTCTGGGTGGACTGTTGGAGAGCCATGAAGCTCTGTGCCTGGTGGTATCAAGTCTTGTTGTTCTGTACCAGATCGCCTCAAGCCACGCTGATCAATTCCAGGCTGAACCAAACGACGCTGATCAACACTAGGCTGCATAAAGCCATGTGGATATGTACCAGGTTGGGCCAAACCACGAGGATAGGCACCAGGTGGAACCAAACCACGTGGATAGGCACCAGGCTGTACTAAACCAGGCAGGTATGCACCGGGCTGTACCAAACTGGGTGGATATGCACTGGGTTGAACCAAGCCAGGAGGATATGTGCCAGGTTGAAAAAAGCCACGTGGATCTGTGCCAGCCTGTACTAAACCATGCTGATCCACTCCACGTTGCACCAAACCACCTGCACCAAGCTGCACCAAACCAGGCTGCCCTACACCAGGCTGAACCAAACCAGGCTGAACCAAACCAGGCTGATCTGTGCCAGGTTGTACCAACCCACGCTGATCCATTCTAGGTTGGACCAAACCAGGCTGACCTGAACCAGGTTGCACCAAACCAGGCCGAGCTACACCACGTTGGACCAAACCATGTTGATCCATTTCGGGTTGGATCAAACGAGGCTGACCTGGACGAAGTTGCACCAAACCACGCTGATCCATTCCAGGTCTGACTAAAGCAGGCTGGCCTGCTCCAGGTTGGACCAAACCACGCTGATCCATACCAGGTCTGACCAAAGCAGGCTGACCTGCACCAGGTTGGACCATAGCAGGCTGAGCTGTACCAGGCTGCATCAAACCGTGCTGATCCATTGCAGGTTGGACCAAACCAGGCTGACCTGCACCACGTTGCACCAAACCAGGCTGAGCTACACCACGTTGGACCAAACCACGCTGAGATGTACCAGGCTGCACCAAGCCATGCTGTTCCATTCCAGGTTGGACCAAACCAGGCTGACCTGCACCAGGCTGCACCAAACCATGCTGATCTGTTCCAGGCTGCACCAAACCAGGCTGACCTGCACCACGTTGCACCAAACCACGCTGATCCATTACAGGTTGGACCAAACCAGGCTGACTGGCATCAGGTTGCACCAAAACACGCTGGTCCATTGCAGGTTGGACCAAACCAGGCTGACCTGCACCACGTTGCACCAAACCAGGCTGACCTGTACCAGGTTGCACCAAACCACGCTGATCCATTGCAGGTTGGACCAAACCAGGCCGACCTGCACCAGGCTGCACCAAGCCACGCTGATCCATTGCAGGTTGGATCAAACCAGGCTGACCTGCACCACGTTGCACCAAACCAGGCTGACCTGCACCATGTTGGACCAAACCAGGCTGAGCTATACCAGGCTGCACCAAGCCACGCTGATCCATTCCAGGCTGACCTCCACCAGGCTGCACCAAACCACGCTGATCTGTTCCAGGCTGCACCAAACCAGGCTGACCTGCACCACGTTGCACCAAACCAGGCTGAGCTACACCACGTTGGACCAAACCACGCTGATCTGTTCCAGGCTGCACCAAACCAGGCTGACCTGCACCAGGTTGCACCAAACCAGGCTGAGCTACACCACGTTGGACCAAACCACGCTGATCTGTTCCAGGCTGCACCAAACCAGGCTGACCTGCACTAGGTTGCACCAAACCACGCTGATCCATTCCAGGTTGGACCAAACCAGGCTGACCTGCATCAGGTTGCACCAAACCACGCTGATCCATTCCAGGTTGGACCAAACCAGGCTGATCCATTGCAGGTTGGACCAAACCAGGCTGACCTGCACCAGGTTGCACCAAACCACGCTGGTCCATTGCAGGTTGGACCAAACCACGCTGACCTGTACCAGGTTGCACCAAACCACGCTGGTCCATTCCAGGTTGCACCAAACCACGCTGGTCCATTCCAGGTTGGACCAAACCACGCTGATCCATTGCAGGTTGGACCAAACCAGGCTGAGCTGTACCAGGTTGCACCAAACCACGCTGATCCATTTCAGGTTGCACCAAACCACGCTGATCCATTCCAGGTTGCACCAAACCACGCTGATCCATTGCAGGTTGCACCAAACCAGGCTGACCTACACCAGGTTGCACCAAACCACGCTGATCCATTCCAGGTTGCACCAAACCATGCTGATCCATTCCAGGTTGCACCAAACCACGCTGATCCATTCCAGTTTGCACCAAACCATGCTGACCTTCACCAAGTTGGACCAAACCACGCTGACCTGCACCAGGTTGCATCAAACCATGCTGATCCAAACCACGCTGAGCTATACCAGGTTGCACTAAACCATACTGATCCATTGCAGGTTGGACCAAACCAGGCTGGCCACCAGGTTGGATCAAACTAGGCTGACCTGTACCAGGTTGGACTAAACTGTACTGGTCCATTCCAGGCTGGATCACACCAGGCTGACCTGCACCAGGCTGACCTGCACCAGGCTGGACCAAACTAGGCTGACCTGCACCAGGCTGCACCAAACCACGCTGATCCATTCCAAGTTGGACTGAATCATACTGATCTATTCCAGGTAGGACCAAACCACGCTGACTTGCAACAGGCTGCACCAAACTGGGCTGACCTGCCCCAGGTTGAACCAAACCACGCTGATCCATTCCAGGTTGGAGCAAACCATGTTGATCCATTTCCAGCTGCCTCAAAACATTCTGACCCATTGTAAGTTGGTCTAAATCTTGCTGACCCATTCCAGATGGCATCAAACTAGGCTGAATTGCACTAGGCTGGACCAAACCAAATGGATATACATCAGGCTGTACTAAGCCAAATGGATATGCAACAGGCTGTCCCAAGCCACTGGGATATGGACCAGGTTGTACCCAATCAGGTAGATAAGCACCAGGCTGGACCAAACCACTTTGATCTACAATAGGCTGCACCAAACCAGGCTGACTTACACTAGGCCAACCTGCAATAGGTGGCACCAAACCAGGCTGACTTGTGCTAGGCCGACCTGCAACAGGTGGCACCAAACCAGGCTGACTGGTACTAGGCCGACCTGCAATAGGTGGCACCAAACCAGGCTGACTTGTACTAGGCCGACCTGCAACAGGTGGCACCAAACCAGGCTGACTTGTACTAGGCCGACCTGCAACAGGCGGCACCAAACCAGGCTGACTTGCTTCAGGCTGCACCAAATCACGTTGATCTGCACCAGGCTGCACCAAACCAAGCTGATCTGCACCAGCCTGAACCAAACCACGCTGACCTGTACCAGGTCGGGCCAAAGCAGTCTGATCTGTACCAGTTGGTACCAAACCACGTGGATCTGCCCCTGGCTGGATTACATCATGCTGCTCTGTACCAGGTTGAATGAACCCAGATGTTTCCAAACCGGACTGTACAAAACCTTGCTGATCTGCAGCAACTTGCATCAAACCAGGTGATACCAAACCACGTTGATCTGTAAGATATGGAACCAATCCACGTTGATCCATTCCTTGTTGATCCGTGGCAGATACTAAAAATCCATGCTGATCTATGCTAAAGGGTACCAATCCATGCTGATCCACACCAGACTGTTGGTCTGCGCCAGGAGGTATTGCACCATGCTGATATGTGCTAAGTGGAACCATACCAGGCTGACCTGTACTAGGTAGTTCCAATCTTTGCTGATCTGTGCCAGGTGCCAATGGTGGCACCATACCACGCTGCTGATCCATGCCAGGTAGTACCAAGCCCTGCTCATCCATTCCAGGTGGCATCACACCAAGCTGACCCATGCTGTGGGGTACCACACCATGTGGGTAAGTGCTAGGTTGGAGCAATGGAAGCTGATCCATGCCAAGTGGTCCTAATCCATGCTGATCTGGCCTTGAATAAATGTGACCCTGGCTTACAGACACCCCCCCATGCTGATCTGGGTATACAGGATGATGCCAGTCTCTGGCCACAGAAGCTGAGGATAAGTCCTGTTGAACTGGACCAGGGTATGCCTCTCGTTCATCTTTTCTTAGGTGTGCTAAGCTGTGCAGCTGAGGCTCTCTCATCCTACGACGATCTGACTCTTTTCTGAATTGGGACATAGACGGGTGATGGGGCTTTGCCAGGCCAGCTTCATCACGGGCCCTTGGATGTTCTCTACCAGGGAATGCAGTAGCAGAGGCACCTCTGCTTCGTTCCCTGGTAACCCCCTCAGAGGGGTAACCTGTACCACTGATTCCTGATAAGGTCCGATCTGAGCCATAGCCACTGGCAGTATCCAAAGCTGGGTCAGCACTTGAGTGCTTGATGGAGACTCCACTTTGAATTCCATCATTTGATGTTATGGAAGTGTGTGGTCTGCGTTTAGGAAGGCCTGTTGTTGTCTCTGAGCCCTGGTTGAAGAGGAAGAATGAAGTCAGTAACTACAAGTAGAAAGGACTCAGCATAAGCCATGAAGGGAAGAAAATCTGGGACATCTGACTAGGATGACTTAGGGCTTTTGGAGAGAAACACCTCTGGTCCCCAAAACTAAGCTGGGCACAAAGGCTTTGACATTCTTGAAGGATAGATCTCCAAGGCTTTGAAAATCTGCGCATTTGCAAATGGCATAATAATATGTTATTTCTGGGCACCCCCGATGGCCAGCGGTTTGGCGCCACCTTCAGCCTGAGGTATGATCCTGGAGACCCAGGATAGATCCCACGTCAGGCTCCCTGCATGGAGCCTGCTTCTCCCTCTGCCTGTGTCTCTGCCTCTCTCTCTCTGTATCTGTCATGAATAATAAAATAAATAAAATAAAATAAAATAAAATAAAATAAAATGTTATTTCTCCTTGTAAAAGGCAGTGGAAAACACTATACAAGTGATCTACTCAACTATTGCTGGGTCTACACATAAAGGACATGAGTAATTTATTACGTTTAAAATATAAAGTCTGCCCTATCATCGGCCCACTGCTGATGGTAAAAGTATCACTGCAGGGCAAGTAAACCATATATCCAAAATGTAAATGCACAAACTCTTGGATCCAGAAATTCTATAGATAAGATTTTCCCTATGGATTTTTACAAAGGACTGCCAGGATATATGTAGAGTCTGCAATTCTGTTTATGAAAATAGGTTATCAATAGGGGACTGATATATATAGGGGGCATGCCCATATAGAATACCAAGGATCTGTTAAAAAAAGATTATGGACCATTTCCATTTCCAGCCCAAATGGAAGAACAGGGATGGGATATACCCTCCTGTTTGTAACCAAAACCCAAGAACCAAAAGCAACAATAGCTATGAAATGGTGGTTTTCTAAATACTGGATATCAGCTAATGAAAGCTCACAACCCCTGAAAGATGGAGAGACAAACTAGGTGAGCCCTGTGGTTGTCTCAGCTTACTGTCTCAATAGAGTTTCCAGGCTGCAGTGCCCCTGGAAAGGGTCTGAGTTGGGACAAACACGAGCATGCAGGGAGACTGAAGCAACTAGAGGTAGATCATAGGACAGAGTATCAGAAAGAAAGGAGTTGCACAGGGGTGCCTGGTGGCTCATTTGGCTGAGCATCTGACTCTTGATTTTGGCTCAGGCCATGATCTCAGGGTCCTGGGATCGAGCCCCATGTCAGGATCCGCGCTCAGGGGAGAGGAGGAGTCAGCTTGAGGATTCTCTCTCCCTCTCCCTCTGCCCCTTCCCTGACTCATGTTCACTTCCTCTCTCTCAAATAGATAAATAAATCATTAAAAAAAGAAAAACCATGGAGATATACATAGAGAGGACTCAGGAGATCTGTAGAGGGTCCTCTTTGGGTAGTCAGCACAGAAATGATCAGCATGTATATATGAGGAAACTACCCAAGGTTGGGAAAAGAGCCATCTGCAAGGCTGGAGGGAACAGTGCCCAGACTCTCATGGGGCTGGGAACAGTGCCTGTTTCTATCAGCCAGTTTGGAAAAAACTCAATTCAGGGGAGAGTACTCAGAAAGGTGTTGCCTCAAAAGTGGAGAATAATCAGCTCCACACTGAACATTGCTATGTACCCACTAAAAAAATAACCAAACAAAATATACCATAAAAGAAACAACAAGTGAATTAAAATGGTACACTAGAATACACTTACTTAACACAAAAGAGATGAAATTGAGGAATGGAGGAACAGATAAGACAGAAGACATATAGAAAATAACAAATAGAAGATATAAACCTACTTTATCAGTAATTAAACACTCCAGTCAGAAGATGGGGATTTGCAGAATGGATTTAGAAACATGATCCAGAGGGCCCACACTCACTGTGTGCAACCCTTTCTTTTGAGGCCTGGAGGCACATGAGACCCTCTCCATGGACTGGCAGCCATGGTCAGGGAGGACACGGTAGCAAGCACCAGCATGTGTGTCCCGGTGGCAGGAGTGGGGCTGGCCCAGCACATATTCACCTTGAAGAGAAACATGAGGCAGAAGCCCAAGATCATTGAGATGCCTGTATCCAAGCCCTGCATCTCTGGATGTTGCTTACTGACTATGCTGTTGTTCTAGGACAAATTTAAGAACAGAAGAACTTGGAGTGCCTTTAAGGACAGTTGAATAACCAAGAAGTGACTAATCAAGAATCTGATGTACGTGTGAAAATGAGGTCAGAATTTCAAAAAAAGTTCAGTTTACATCAAAACTCTATAAGACATTATCTGCAGTCTTATCCAAGAAGGACCTGCCACCTTTCAGATAGTCATAGACTTCAACACGACACTAAGTAGATTTTCCTACAAAGGGAAAAGATGCCCAACATGTCATAATATTGACAATAATAAGCTGGTTACAGATCGAGGTCAGAGTTACTGCAAGTAAAGGAAAAAGACTATGCTATTAAAATTGATCCTTTTCCTACAATAGAAGTACCCTTTTTATAAAAAAGAAATTATTTATGAGAGACAGAGAGAGAAAGAGAGAGGCAAAGACACAGGCAGAGGGAGAAACAGGCTCAATGCAGGGAGCCCCATGTGGGACTCGATCCCAGGATTCCAGGATCAGGCCCTGGGCTAAAGGCGGCGCTAAACCGCTGAGCCACCCAGGCTGCCTGAGAAGTACCCTTGTATGGTTGAAAGGTACCCTAAGTCACAAGGTTTGCTTGTTAAACAAGCTCTACCAGAAGCTAAACTGAAAGAAACTGTGGCAGAATCTGATGTATGTTCAGGGAAGGACACGAGAATGTTGTCGGTAAGCTCCAACAACAGTCTCCCCAGGTTCACATTTTCAGCTGGTATCCATGATGTACTAGAGGAAGTATCCCTCAAGCCAGAGTTGATCATCCAAACGTCAGAGTCATGACCAACTTTGTGGATTTTGATGAAAAAGGAGTGTTCAAAGGACTTAAAGGAGGACTAATTCATGAATTTAACAGATATGGTGGGGCTCTGAGCAACAGAGAACATCTCAATCAACTATAAGACGGTAACAACACAATTCTGCTGGGAGACTCCTAAGGAGGCTTGAGAATGGCAGATGGACTAGCCAATGTTGAACACATTCTGGAAACTGGATACCAAATGACAGTGTAAAGGAGCTTTTACCAAAAAAAGTACATGGACTCTTATGATATTATTTTAGTAAAAGATGAATCATTGGAGGTAGCCAACACTGTCTTACAGAAGATTCTGTAGATAAGCATCTTTTAAGACCTCTTCCCTGTGGATACAATTGATGCAAGAACTGCTTGTCCATTTGTCTTGCTCAAAAACTCTTATTTGTAATATATTCTTGCCCTTGAAGTTTTCCTCTGCATTACTGAAGTAACTTCAAACACAAAAAAGGACCTGTAAGGTCCTTTTTCTCCACTTCTCTCAATACACTCCTCACCATATTTTTTAACAGATTTAAAAATTTTTTTAAAAGCCTCAAAACAAACCTTAAAGTCAAAATATTAAAAAATAACTCCTCTAACTTTTCCAAAATGAATTTTGTAGTTTATGTTTTTAGGGCCTTTTTAATACTGGTAAAGTTTGTAGAAGTTAAGAAGTTTTATGAAATGGTGAAATGTGCGTGATTTTAAGTTTTGTTCCTTTTATAATTTAGGTGAATTATGCTGATGGCATAATCATCTCCCGATATTGTATTAAGTGTGATATTTTGTTTTAGGAACATTAATATCTACCATAAAACATTAGCACTTGGTGTTTTAAAAAACTGTTGGTATCCACGTTACTAATCATTACAAAATGTTCTATAGAGAAGCACAGATAATAAACATGAAATGAAAAGCAAAACCAAAAAACAAAACCCACACATGATCCAACTATATGCTGTCTATAAGAGATCTATGTTAGAGTCAAAGAAAGAAACAGGTAAAAGGTAAAAGGATAGAAAAATAATAAATGCAAATAATCAAAAGAGAGCTGGGGGCACTGCCTGGCTGGCTCAGTTGATGGAGCATGGGACTCTCAATTTCAGGATTGTGAGTTCAACCCCTACCTCCAATGTAGAGAGGAGGAGGAGGAGGAGGAGGAGGAGGAGGAGGAGGAGGAGGAGGAGGAGGAGGAAGAAGAAGAAGAAGAAGAAGAAGAAGAAGAAGAAGAAGAAGAAGAAAAAGAAGAGAAGAAGAAGAAAAGAAGAAGAAGAAGAAGAAGAAGAAGAAGAAGAAGAAGAAGAAGAAGAAGAAGAAGGAAGAGGAGGAGGAGGAGGAGGAGGGGTGGGGGGAGGAGAAGGAGGAGAAGAGTTTGAGTGGCTGTACTAATATCAGACAACATTGTTAACAGAGACAAAGAAAGACATTTTACACTGATAAAAGAGTCAATTTATTTAAAAGACGTAATAGTTTAAAAAAAAATATGAACTCAACCATAGTGCCCTAACAAACATAAAGAAAACCTGACAGAATTAAAGGAAGAAACAGACAAGTCAACAATAATAGTTGCAGACTTTAATATCTCACTTTTGATAGGGATAGAATACAAATAGGCAGAAGATCAACTAGAAAATAAAAGACTTGAACCATGGACCAACTGTACCAGCAAACATCTGTAGAACACTCCACCCAAGAAGATCTGAATAAACGCTCTTCCTGCATGCACACAGAACATTTTCCACAACAAACCATATGTTGGGCCACTAGAAAACAAAATGAAATACAAAACACAGGAAAAATAAAGATGTTTTCAAACTAAATACAAGCTGAAATTCATGAACAGCAAGACTCACTCTATAAGAAATGTTAAGTGAAATGCTTCAGGCAAACAGAAAACGATACCAGAGGGGTAACAAGCACTGGAAATAATGTTTTTTCTTGACTCAAATCCCTTTGAAAGATAAATGCCTGAACAAAATAATAAGACTGTATTGTAGGGTTTATAACAAATGTAAAAATAAAACGCATGACAGCAGCAGCATAGAATAGGAATTGGCAAAGGCACCTGGGTGGCTCAGTGGTTGAGCATCTGCCTTTGGCTCAGGTCATGCTCCCGGAGTCCTGGGATCGAGTCCTGCATTGGGCTTCTCTCAGGGAATCTGCTTCTCCCTCTACCTATGTCTCTGCCTCTCTCTGTGTGTCTCTCATGAATAAATATTTTTAAAATCTTAAAAAAAAAAAAAAAAGAACAGGAACTGGCAAGCGATGGTCCATGGGCCAAAACCAGCCCATCATCTGTTTTTGTAAATGACATTTTATTGGGACACAGACACACTCATTCACTTATGTATTGTTTATGGTTGCTTTCACAATAACAATAGAGTTGAGCAATTGTGACAAAGACTGTATGACCCACAAAACCTAAAATATTTACTTGGCTCCTTCACAAAAAGTTTGTTGACTCCAGAATTAAAGGCCTCTAGAAGTATTTTACTGTAAAATCCTAATATAACTTGAAGGTGGATTGTGATAAGCTAAAGATGTATAAATCTAGAAACCCTAAAGCAACCACTCAAATAACACAGATGTATAGCTAATAAGCCAATAAGGATGTTAAAAAGCAAAAACACTCAAATAATACAAAAGAAGTAGACAAAGAGGGAAAAGGAAGAAAAAGCAGATGGAACAAATAGAACACTAATAGTAGGATGACAGACTCAACCCTAATTATATCAATAATCACATTAAGTGTAAATGATGAAAACAGACTGATTAAAAAGCAGAGATTGTCAGGGGCACCTGGGTGGCTCAGTCAGTTGAGCATCTGACTTCGGCTCAGGTTATGAACTCAGGGTCCTAGGATAGAGCCCTGAGTTGGGCTCCAGTGGGGAGTCTACTTCTCCCTTTCCCTCTTCCTGTATACCTCCCCTCATTGCTTGTGCTCACACATTCTCTCTCTCAAATAAATAAAATCTTTTCTTTTGTTCCAAATAATTCTTGAAATCTCTAATACAACATTTCTGGATGTTCCCAACATTTAATTAATGAGCTAAAAATGAACAATTCTAATTTGTTGAGCAAAAATAATTTCAAAAATTTAATGAGATCACAACCATACAGTTTTATCGATTCCAATATTTTTGAAAATCTTTTTTTTTTTTTTAAATCAAAGGTTGTCAGATTGGTTAAAAAAACAAGATCAACTACATGCCACTTACAAGAAAAAAACTTTATTTTATTTTTTTTTAAAGACTTATTTATTTATTCATTCAGAGAGAGCGAGAGAGAGGCAGAGACACAGGCAGAGGGAGAAGCAGGCTCCATGCAGAAAGCCCAATGTGGGACTCGATCCCGGGTCTCCAGGATCACACCCCGGGCTGCAGGCGGCGCTAAACCGCTGTGCCACTAGGGCTACTCAAGAAAAAAACTTTATATAGAGAGACATACATAGGTAAAACAAAAAAGAATGGGAGAAGATACACCATATTCATAGTAAAAGAAAAAACTAAGAGCTGAAATCACTATATTAATACCAGACAAGGTAGATTTCAGAACTAAGAATATTACTAGGGATAAAAAGATTTTTTTTTTTTTTAGATTTTATTTATTTATTCATGAGAGACACACAGAGGCAGAGACACAGGCAGAGGGATAAGCAGGCTCCCTGCAGGGAGCCCGATGTGGGACTCGATCCCAGGACCCCAGGATCACACCCTGAACCAAAGGCAGACACTCAACCGAGTCACCCGGGTGCCCCAAAAATGTCATTTCTTAACATAAGGAGATCAATTCATCAAGAAGGCATAACAATCCTAAACGTTTCTGCACCTAATGACAGGGCTTCAAAATATGTGAAGCAAAACCTGATACACCAACAAGGAGATATGGACAAATCCACAGTTATAGTCAGAGATTTCAATACCTTGCTCTCCATAATTGACAAGTAGGCCGGAAATCAGCAAGGTCATTGTTTTTGTTATCTGGAGCTGCTATAACAAACAGACTAGGTGACTTATGCAACAGAAATGTATTGTCTCATAGCTCTGGGGACCAGAGGTTCGGGGTCAGGTGTTGGCAGTGTTGGTTCCCTCTGAAGCTGTGACAGAGAATCTGTTCTATGCTCTCTTCTGGCCACTGGTGGCCTCAGGCATTCGTCTATGGTTTCTTCTCCTGACCATCTATGGACAGTCATCTCCTCTCTGTATGTGTCTGTCTTTCTGTCCAAATTTCCCCTTTGTATAGAGATTCACTTATATTGGATTAGGGCCCACCTTATTGACCTCGTCTTAACTTGATCATCTGTAAAGACCCAGTTCCAAAAAAGGCCACATTTACAGATCCTGGAAGTTAGGACTTCACCACCTTTTAGGAGGGGTGGGGAAGGACACAGTTTAACCCTAAACAGATACAGTAAACTTGAATGACACTGTAACCTACTGGACCCAATTGACATTTACAGGCTCTTTCCCTCAGCAACAGCAGAAGACAAATTGTTCTCAAGGGCACACAAAACACTTCACAACATAGACCTTGTTCTGGGCTGTAAAATATACATCTATCAACTTAAAAGGATTCAAATGGTACAAATTATATTCTCTGATCACAATGGAATTAAATTAGAAACCAGTGACAGAAAGATCCCTGGAACATCCCCCAAATATTTAGAAACAAAATAACAGACTGCTAAATAGATCATGGATTAAAGAAGAAATCAAAACGGATACAGAAAGTATTTTGAACTATATACCAGAATTTGAGGGATGCTGCTAGAGCAACACTTAGGGACATATTTATAGCACTAAGTGCCAATACTGAAATAGAAAAAAAGAGTCTCAGCTTGCACTTCAAGAAACCAGCAAAAGAAGAGCAAATTAAACCCAAAGCAAAGCAGAAGAAAGGAAATGATGAAGATCAGAGCAGAAAGCAATGGACAGAAAACAAAATTGGTAAAATGAAAAACAAGTTATTCGAGTAAATCAATATAATTGATAAACCTCTAGACAGACTGATGATGAATAAGAGAGAAAAGACACAATTTACCAACATCAGGAATGTCATTGAGGAAATGCAAACTAAAACATAATCCCACCGCACACCTATTCGCATGGCCAAAATCTGGAACGATGCCAACTCCAAATGCTGGCAAAGACATGGAGCAACAGAAACTGTCATTCAGGGGCGTCTGAGTGGTTCAGTAGTTGAGCGTCTGCCTTTGGCTCAGTTTGTGAGCCTGGCGTCCTGGGATGGAGTCCCTCATGGGGTCCCCACAGGGAGCCTGCTTCTCCCTCTGCCTATGTCTGCCTCTCTCTCTGTCTCTCATAAATAAATAAATAAACAATAAAAAAAAAAAAGAAACTGTCATTCCTTGTTGGTGGGAACACAAAATGGTACAGCCACTGTGGAAGATAGTTGGAGGTTTCTTACAAAACTAAACATACTCTTTCTATATACCAGCAAATCACAGTCCTTGGTATTTATCCAAAGGAGTTGAAAACTTATGTCCACACTGCGGTCCATCCCAGACAACGGAATGTTATACAGTGCTAAAAAGAGATGAGCTATATATTGAATCATGAGAAGACATGGAGGGAACTTAAAATTCCCATTACTAAGGGGGGAAGAAGCCATCATACCATATGATTCCAACTATATGACATTCTGGAAAAGGCAAAACCATGGAGACAGTAAAAGGATCAGTGGCTGCCAGCACGGAGGGAGGAAGGAAATAGGCAGAGCCTGGAGGATTTTCAGGGCAGCAAAACTATGGTGTAGGATACTAAGTGGTGCACCCATACCATTATTACACATTTGTCCAAGTGCACAAATTGTACGATGCCAAGAGTGGACCTTAAAACTACAGACTTTGAGTGATAGTATGTGTCCATGTAGGTTCACCAGTTGTAATAAATGTACTGCTCTGGTGGGGGATGTTGTTAGTGCGGAAGGCTATGGGTGTGTATATGGGCAGAAGGTATATAAGAAATTTCTATACTTTCTACTTAATTTCATTAAGTTTATTTTTTAAAAGGTTTTATTTATTTGAGACAGAGAGACAGTGCACAAGTGGGGAAAGGGGCAGAGGGAGATGGAAAAGCAGACTCCTGGCTGAGCAGGGAACCCAACATGGGGCTCGATCCCAGGACCCTCAGATCATGACCTGAGCCAAAGGCAGATGCTTAACTGACTGAGCACCCAAGTGTCCCTTTAAATTTATTTTTTATTTATTTAAGCAAGCTCCATGCCCAGTGTGGGACTTGAACTCACAACCCCATGATCAAGTCACTGCTCTACTGGCTGAGCCACGTAGGCACCCCTATACCTTCTACTCAGTTTTCCTGTGAACTAAAACTCTAAAAAACAAAGTCTACTTTTTCTAAAAGTCAATTTTCAGGGCATCCCAGGTGGCTCAGTGGTTTAGTGCCACCTTTAGCCCAGGGCATGATCCTGGAGACCCGGGAGTCCCACATGGGGCTCCCTGCATAGAGCCTGCTTCTCCCTCTGCCTGTGTCTCTGCCTCTCCCTCTTTCTCTCTCTCTCATGAATAAATAAATAAATCTTTAAAAATAAATAAATAAATGAATAAATAAATAAATAAATAAATGTCAATTTTCAAATGTGTGTGGGAAAATGTCTCTCCATAAGCCACAGCTGGCAGTGACTCCACTACCCTCTTTTAGGCAATATCTAATCCTGACCAGAGGCCATGTTTTAATCCCCATCACAACCATTTTTTGGTCAGGATCCAAGTTCCAATGATTACAATCCTTTTTTCCTTGATTAAAAAAATTTTTTTTAATTTGTTTATTTGAGAGAGCACAGAGAGAGAGAGAGAGAGAGAGAGCACACAGAGGGAGTGGGAGAGGGAGAAGCAGACTCCCCGCTGAGCAGGCAGCTGGATGCGAGGCTCAATCCCAGGACTCTGAGATCATGACCTGAGCTGAATGCAGACACTCAACCAACTGAGCCACCCAGGCAGCCCCTTTCTTTGATTTTTTAGAAGTAATCTACCCTTAACGTGGAACTCAAACTCCCAACCCCAAGATCTAAGAGTTGTGTACTCTACAGACTGAGCCAACCGCTCCCACCATCATTCCAATCTTAAATATCACCTGCAACTTGTACCAAATCTGTTGACCAGCCTCTGCAAAGCTGCAAAAACATAGCTTTTGGTAGGGGACCCTGGCCAGGGTGAGGCTAGCACCACCCCAGTGTGAACTCCCTGGATACTGAAGACCCTGAAATCTCTGCAAAGCAATTTCCTACTACTCACAAAGAACCTCCAAGATCCCAGGAAGCATGAAAGATGTACAACATCTTGGGACCTCACCCCATCAGAGCCTTCCCAGTTTGGGGGCCCAATACTTCCCTCTGAGGTCAGAAGCTGCCTCACTGGTAAGACTTAACAGCCCAGCTCTGGGGCTTACTCGATGCTGCCCAAAACCACTGAACAAAAACACTAGTTCAGTGTCCTAGATTCATTTTCTACTGCTGTATAACAAATCAGCACAAACGTAGACATTGAAAACAACTCGAGTTTATTATCACTCAGTTCCCATGGGTCGTGAGTCTGGTCATGTTTTATCTGGGTTCTCTATCCAGCCTGCAATCCAGGCCAAGCTGAAGTCTTGTCTAAGGCTAGGGTTGTTGCCAGAATTCACCTCCTTGCGCCTGTAGCTCTTAGTTCCTAGAGACCACTCTCAACTCCAGCCATGTGGCCCTCTCCATACGGACCATACTCTGGTTTCACTTTCTTTTTTTTTTTTTTTCCCAAAGATTTTATTTATTTACTTGACAGAGAGAGAGAGAGAGAGAACACAAGCAGGAGGAATGGCAGGCAGAGGGAGAGCAAGGAACCCAATGTTGGGGCTCGATCCCAGGACCCAGGGTCATGACCTGAGCTAAAGGCAGATGTTTAACTGACTGAGCCACCCAGGCGCCCCTGGTTCCACTTTCTTGAGGAGGGATTGCCTGATTAGGTCAGGGCCACACAATCCCTCCTTTGATCAACTCGAAGTCAATTTATTAGCAACCAAATTATGGGAGAGACACCCCACCCCATCACATCCACAGGTTCTGCCCACACCTGAGGGGATTATATAATGTGTGCACAGAAGAGAACCATCTTCTTAGGGTCCTGCCTATTACGTAGAAAGGCCTACTGGCCTTAAAATCAATCGCTGCAAACAACAACCACTAGAGAAAGAAAGAAAGAAACCTGCAAAGATTTTTTTTTTAATTAATTAATTTATTTATTTATGATAGTCACAGAGAGAGAGAGAGGGGCAGAGACACAGGCGGAGGGAGAAACAGGCTCCATGCACCGGGAGCCTGATGTGGGATTCGATCCCGGGTCTCCAGGATCGCGCCCTGGGCCAAAGGCAGGCGCCAAACCGCTGCGCCACCCAGGGATCCCCCTGCAAAGATTTTGAAAGCAAAAGCAAGTCTTAAAAGGCACCCCATATACTGCCAGTGTCGGAAAACCACTCCAGAGGCAGCTGCTGTGGACTGTGTGTCCAGGCTATTGGCCAACGCTCAGAAATGAGAACAACAGATGATGGCAGGGAAGCTCAGCTAAGCCTACCAGACTGGCCAATCATTCATGAACTGCCCCGAGAGGACGAAGGGGACCGTCTTACTATGTTCCAGACGGCTGCCCTTACAAATTACCCTACAATATAGTGGCTTCCAGCAACACAAATGTGTCATCATACAGATCGAAAGGTCAGAGTTCCACAGCCAGTTTCCTGGGGCTGGTGGCCGCACAGGCTCTCGGCACAACTTGCTTCCACGTCTCCTCCAGCTTCTCAGACTTGCCGGCCTTCCTTGGCTGGTGTCTACCCCCTCCAGTCTCTGCTTCTGTGGCCACCTCACCTTCCCCTCTACTGTGGTTGAATCTTCTGCCTCCGTCTCATCAGCACCTTTCGGACCACACCCCCAGATGATCCAGAATGAGCCTCCATCTCAAGATCCTCAACGACATCCCGTTGGCCAAGTCCCCTTCTCCGTGTAAACCGTCGTTATCCAGCTTTATCGCGGTGACTAAAGCCAAGTTAGGGTTTTACAGAACAAATGTTTGCAATCCTAGAAAAATGGACATAACAGCCACCGGGGGGTGGGGGTGGGGAAGAGGGTGGAACAGAGCTTTAGAAAATTTGGCTATTTTTGCTACCAGTGTTAGAGAAACACCCATGTCATCTCTGAGGATCACATGAACTGAAGATAAGTGCCCGTGTGCACCTCCTACCAGGAACCATGCATCGATCGGGCTCATCTGGATTTCTAAACAACATACTGTAACTACACAGCCCCCCTCCAGCTGGGAAAGCCCGGAACACAGCCCTCTGTTGCTCGGTCCCTCACGCCCCACACCAATAAGCCAGGGATTCTGGAGGCAGAGACGCCAGGCGCTCTATGTTTACAAGAATCCACGCCCCCCCCACCCCGCCCCAAGCTGTAGTATCTGAAATCAGGTTGTGTCTTTGAGTTGATGGTATTTTGTAATTAATTGGCAGCATATTCTTTGTCCAATGAGTTTGTGAATTGATGGTGCATGTTAAAGGACACCACCTTAGGCTTGCTGAAATAAGGAGGGATGGCACAGGGCACTCTTTGGTAGGAAAGTCCTATGATGTTGACCGTCTTGGAAGGTGCAGGGTGAATCTTGTGAAGCCCCTTCCTAACTTGCTCCACTGTTCTCTGGGTCCCAAAGCCCAAGACACCTTAACGGTGATCACAACTGAACAGGTGATCACAACTGAACAGGTGATCACCTGTCCCCTATGGAGTCCTGAAGATAAGTTTTAATTTTGTTTTTCTCCTTTATAAATAGAGGCTACAAAGCTTCAAAGAGAAAAGGTCCTTTACCTCGGACATGTGATTTCTGCCAGAGAACATCCGTGCTCAAGGTCTGCGGATCTGCTATAAACAGGGACTGAAAGATTCTTCCATTGTTACGCCCATCACCATGGCTTTAGCAGGACAAAGATGCATCACCTTGATGACAGGAACGTGAGGAAGCTTTTTCTTCCACTAAGCAAGTTTTGAGCTAGGGTTGGCTCTTCCTGGCTATGGTAGGTCTCTCATTCTTACCATTAGAAGTAATACGAGGAGGGGAGGCAGGAGGAGCAGGAGCAGCAGCAGCATGGCCATCTTTACGTATATGAACAGAGTTGTGGAGACGCCCTGTGGCCCATCAGAATACGTGCTTGGACAGCACTGGTCTGTGTCCTACACTCATGTCCTGGGATGGGCATCTTCCACCTCAATTCTGAGCTCCTGGAACCGTAGCTGTGACGTGTGTGCTTGGAGCCTTCCTCCTCCAGATGGAAACACGACACCCTCCTCATGTCTGGCGTTCCTGATGGGGGATTTGCTCCTCTGAGGCTGATCACCCCCGTACTAGTAAGTACTGGCTTCCATCCTGACCTTCTACTTATGATGCAGGCAGATGGTACGCCTCCCGATCGCTTTAGAGCTACCACTCCTCTGCCAAAACACATAGTTGGCCTTAAAAAACGCTGAGTTCTGAAATCCTAATTTCATATTTATATGAAAGGGTCCCACCAACAGTGCAAGAAAAATTGGTCTCCACGGTGTGGTTTTCCCAGCTTGAGACGCGAAACTCTCCGCTGTGTTCATGATGGTCTGCGCAGTGAGTGGCTGAACTTGCCCCTCTTGTTCTCTTGTTTCTCAAAAATCTTTTTAATATTTATATTTATTCTTATTTGCTCCTGGGGTTGTTCCCGATTATGAGCAAGCGTCAAAAACCAGACACTTCCTTCCCTCTGGAGAAGCAAAAATGTCTAAAGGTGCTTAGGTCACGCTTATTTATAGGTCTGGCAGGTGTCTTCTGCTGGCACCTTGAAAAAATGTTCATTCAAAACATGATACTGGTATGTGTAAGAAGCTTTGGCTTAAAAAAACAAACAAACAAACAGCAAAAGCAGAGGCAACCTTTCTCTAGGCCATTCCTTTTGCCTACAGGGTCCTCTTCCAACTTCTTCTGACGCTGCTTTCCTCTGAAGATGCCCCTACCGCATTCAAAAGCAATCCTGGGAGACTAGCAAGGATGTCTTTTGTATCCACGTAATATTTGCCATTCCTCAGCTGGCCACTTAGTGGAGCCAAAAGGCCCACTCTCTTCCCCTTGCCTGTGTGGGTACTGAGTGGGTCCGGGGTGAGGGCTGAAACTTGAATGACCCCAAGGCACAAAGCCAGGAGAAGGGGAATACCAGACCAAAAGGGCCGCTGATTCTCATCCTTGAGGGCCATTTTATTCAGATGGAGAAAGGGTAAGGATCTAAAAAGGATGTGGGAGTGGGGGTGGGGTGCCTGAGTAGCTCAGTTGGTCTAGTATCTGCATTTGGTTCAGGTCATGACCTGGGGTCCTGCCTGGGATTGAACCCCATGTAGGGCTCCCTGCTCAGGGGAGTCTGCTTTTCCCTGATGCCTTTCTTCCCCCCCGTTCGTGCGCTCTCTCACGCACGCAATCTCTCTCAAATAAATAAATATTTTTAAAAATTAAAATTAAAAAAATAAAAACGATTTGGTTTTCCTGTGCACTGCCTTGGATCAGACAGATGCATGCATATCCCTGTGTGTCAGTACAGGGACCCCAAAGACGTTTTACTTCCAAGGTCAGTCACCTCTGTCCACTGAGTGTGAAGGGACTCAGGCATTTCAGACCAGACTGTAAAGGAACTTTGAAAAGCTACAAAAGCAAACCAAAACTACACTCAGGTACCATTTTCCATCCAATTGGAAAAAAAATGGGTACTTTCAGACAGTGCTGGTGGGCACCCGAGAAACAAGGTCTCTCCCATATTACTGAGGTGTGGGGTGGTAGGTCTAAATCGGAACCATATCCATGGAAGACAGTTTGGCAAAACTGAGCCAAATCACAAACCCACATTCCATTTCTAGGAATGTACCCTATGAATGTGTTTGCCCGTGTCAATGTCACATTGGAGGATGGTTTGTTGTAAGGTTGGAAAAAAAAAACAAAAAAACTTAAAAACATCCATAATAGGAAACACGAAAGCATGAACATCTACATAATGGAGTATTGTGCAATAGTAAAAAGGGAGAGGTTCAGGGGAGCCCTGCCCAAAACCAGTGCCCAGGTCCCCAGTTTGTTCACCCCTTGTGAGGCCCTCCAGCCATCAGTAATCGCTTGCTCCAGCTCTTCCCAGGTGACCATGGTGACTTCTTCTCCAACAGGCATCAAACTCAGCTTCCGGCTCACTAGATCCTGACAGTAACAGCACACAGACAGACAGACAGATACACACCCCAAGTTTAATTCCAGAGAGCTTTAGAAGCAGAACTGAGCTAAAAGAATCCACAGCCCTAGTACGGAGGAGAAGTCACTGTCCAAGTGACCAGTGATCTTGGGAAGCCAGTTTCCTGTCCCTTGTGGGTCCCCGGTGGACATAGGGCAGGGATGGGAAGGATTTCCCCTCAATCTGGGGACAGTGCCCTACCCCAGGGGCAACAGAGACATCTAGGGTGAGAGTCTGGACATCCTCCCCTACTGCCCCCTTGAGGACCCTTTGTCACAGAACTCGCCCGTATTACCAGGAATTCATCCCGGTCTCTGATTATCTTCTCTAGTTCATCAATCCGTTGGAAGGCTTTCTGGAAGAAGAGTTCAGAGATGGAGGATCAAAACATCCCCTCTCGTGGCCCCTACACACACACACGCACGCGCACACGCACACACACACACACACACACACAGAAGGAGAAAGCAGGTGTGTGGACCTTACAGGAGCAGGGGGTAGAGAGAGGGCTGCTAAGGCAGGTAAGTGGTTTTCTTTCCAGTCAACAAGAGGCAGGAAAGTGAGGTGCGGTGGAGTGGTGCTGGGGGACAGTGGGCCAAGAGCAAATGCTAACACAGGGGTGGGAACCTGTGGTCCTGGGATTCACCTCCTCCTACCCACCAATGAAACATTCCCACACTGCAGAATGAGGCTGACTTCGCCTCTCAAGGACAAAAATGATCAGGTCCTTCAAGGCTGTCTGAATGGCTGTGCGGTTTAAAGAGAAAGGCGCCCCAAAAGAACCAAAGCACATTGCTAAAACTTAAGTTTCCCCTGTAGGACTTCTGCAAACCTCCTGAATGTAGAATCTAAAGGTAAAACAAGCCTTTAGTCTAAAAAAAACCCCATCTGAACCCCCAAAACCACCACACTTCAAAAAGAAAAGCTTCCCAGACAGAACATAAAGACTCCTAACACTGGGAAACGAACTAGGGGTGGTGGATGGGGAGGAGGGCGGGGGGTGGAGGGGAATGGGTGACAGGCACTGAGGCGGACACTTGATGGGATGAGCACTGGGTGTTTTTCTGTATGTTGGTAAATTGAAAAAAAAAAAAAAAGAAGAAGAAGAAAAGCTTCCCAGAGCAAAGATGAGTGCTGTTTGGGGCTCAAGGCCTGACATGGAGGGCAGGAAGGGTCAGGGGCCCCCAGGGCCTCCCGCCTCTCCTCTCATTGCCTCTCTTCCTCCTTCTAGCACTAAGCCCGTGGGTGGCTTCCGGAGGGCCTCAAGTAGGAATACCACCCGTGCTTTGGGTCCCTACAGGGCTCACGGAAAGGGAGTTCTAGACGGTTCTCCCAGTGAAGCACTGCGCCTGCTCCTCCCAGCCCCTCCGCCCGGGCTGAGCTTAGGCTTTCAACGTCCACCACCTCACTCCTATTCTTGTTTAAAGGAAATTCGCTCAAAGGATATTCAGAGTTGTCAGCTCCCCCCTTGGGTCGGTTGGGGATCCCCGGGGCTCGGGGCAGTGGGGTCCCCGCCGCCCTCACCTCGAGTTTCGCCGCTGGGAGCTCCTGCGCCTTTCCCTTGGCTTCTTGGAGGCTTTTCAGGTCTTCCGTGGTGACCTGCAAGGTGGAGAGGCCGCTGGAGCCCGCGCCCCCCGCCGCGCCCCTCACCTGCGCTCACCTTGCGCTCACCTGCGCGCTCACCTGCGCCACGCCAGCCTTCTCGCCCTTCCCGGTTCTCAGCGACCCGACCCGCGACCGGGACGGCGCCAGCTTGACCGTCTCGTCCAGCCAGTCCCGGGGGTCCGCGGCCAGCCCCTCGGGCGCCGTCAGGTGCTGCACGTGGCTCACGATGCCCTGCACCTGGCTGGTGATGGTCTTGAGCCGCCTGCTGAGGTCGTGGACCTGCCCGCCCAGCCCCTTCACCTGGCTCTCCAGCGCCGCGGGCCTGGTCTCCCGCGGGGCCGCCAGCTGCGGGGCGCTGACCACGGCCTGCGGGGGCGGCGGCGGCGGCGGCTCGGGCTCGGCTCCGGCGACTGGAAGTCGATGCGCACCTCCTGCAGGTTCAGGCTCCGGAGCATGGCCACGATGAGCGTGTGCAGGGCCGTGAAGTTGACGGCGCCCGCCTCCGGGGTGCCGATGGCCAGGTCAGGCCAGCTCCCGGAGGGACACGGTGCTGGCCGCCGGCGTAGGGCGGCATCGTGCGCGCCCCCCGCGCCCCGGGGCACAGTCACCCTCTGCCGCTGCCCTCCGCCGGCCTCCGAGCTGCAGCCCTGGGCCGCCCGCCCCTCCTGCCCTCCTGCCGGGTCGCGGCCAGTGGACGTTTGGAACGGGAGGGGCGGCCCGTTCGCTGCCCGGTTGTGCGGGAGACCCCCGCCCCCGCGCGCCCCGACAGTTCTGCGAAAGAACAGGCCCGGTTGAGCGGGACGCGCCCCTTGGGGGGCTGCCCATGGGCCAGGCCACCCGACTCGCAAGGGGAGCCCATCCTAGCGAGCTTAGGCGAGCCCTGGCCATACCCCAAGGCGCCACGAATCATTACCAGGAAACGCTTCTCAAGGGGCTGTGAGGCTGTGCCAAGGCTCTGCTATGGGGAGGGGAGGCCTCCTATGGCTCCCCTAGATTCCAGGGGCCCCTTAACCTAGGCAGGCCCCTCGTTCACTCAGCCACTAAGCACAGAAAGGTTTAAGGGACACCATGTGTCCTTAGCTCATCCCATTATTCAGGGCAGTGGCACACGTACCTAAGGGATGCAGTCCTGAGAACTTGGCCCCTTGGGGACAGTTCCCATCTTATAGCTTTATCAGAAAGGAGGGTACCTTGGAAAAGACCACTCAGGACCCAGGCAGCTCCCATCAGCCACCAGATGACAGCCCTTCACTGTGCCACCCTGGCCTAGTTCATCTCAAAACAGACTCATCTGGCCAAGCGCCAGCATTTCAGCTCATCACAGGGCAGGATTAGAAAGGACTAGAGGAATTTGGTGCTTTCAGCAATTGGGGATGACTTCCCCACACCAGATTCTTCCAGAAAGCATAAAATGTCAGTGTTTATATTCAGGAAAACCTGTGCGAAAATCACCATGTACCCCTATTTTAACTATTTTCAAGTTCAAATATTTAATCTGAGCTGATAAGGTATAACTGAAATCCTTCATGCCCTGCGTCCCCAAGTATTGCCTGGGAGCAGACTTAAAACAAGTCTAGAACCTGGGTGGCACAGCGGTTTGGCGCCTGCCTTTGGCCCAGGGCGCGATCCTGGAGACCCGGGATCGAATCCCACATCAGGCTCCCGGTGCATGGAGCCTGCTTCTCCCTCTGCCTGTGTCTCTGCCTCTCTCTCTCTCTCTCTCTGTGTGACTATCATAAATTAAAAAAAAAAAAAAAAAATAGAACCTCCAGGAAGGTTAACACTCCAGGATTTTGTTCACCATCACATTCCCAGGGCCTGACACTCAGTAGGTTGCTGATACCATCAGGAGAACAAATTCTTTGCAGCCTTGTGCACTTCTGCTTATATCCTATAAAAGAAAAGGCTGGACCTCAGAGTTAAATTGAAAGAGCATCCACTGTCCCGCAGAGTGTGGAACATGGGCTTCTCAACTCTTAAATTCAGTGACTTTCCAGAAGAATGTCACCCTTGCCACTGCTACCCTAGTTCGGGCCAGAATGTCAGCTCCCTGAGTCTTCACGGTTTCATTTGCATATTCCTGAGACCTGGAATCATGCCAGGCGCATAGCAGGACCCACTAAATGCCAATGGAAAGGGCATATGTGAATATATTCTAATATCAGGAGATACTTAGATTCTACTAAGTATATATAAACACCTCTGTTCTGGGGCACCTGGGTGGCTCAGTGGTTGGACGTCTGTCTTTGGCTCAGGTCCTGATCCCGGGCACCTGGGATTAAGTCCTGCATTGGGCTCCCTGCAGGGAGCCTGCTTTTCCCTATGTCTCTGCTTCTGTGTGTCTCGAATGAATGAATAGATAAAATCTTAAAAAAAACAAAACACCTCTGTTCTTACAGACATAGGAAACTAAACATTAACTGGATGAATAAATGGAATTTGGGAGTTGAAAAGGACTTCCCTCAGCTGTCAACTCCAAACCTCTTTTCACAAGCGATGAGAGGCCCAGAAAGGACTCGTCATCTGCCTGGCCTCATGAGTAAGAACCAGGCCTCTTGAGTAGTAACAGTCCACGCCTCTTCCCCAGCCACCATGCTAGCTGCTAATTAAGTTCTTGCTCAAAATTCCCCTACTTGGGACTATTAACAGAAGGCAACTTGTGTGCCTGAAAAAGCCAATGTGCTCAAAGTCTTGACTGTGGCTTGAGAACTTTTCAGGTCATTCGGAAAGAGATAAGAGTATCAAGGAAATGTCCCTGCAGAGAAATAGGATTATGCAAAGAAGCGAATGGTCCTTTACTATCCTCAGGCACAGGACAGACCAGCAGTTCCAGCTCACTGCCTGACAGACGGACGCTGCTCCTTCCCATTACATTCAGTCCTGCTCAGATCAGGCTGAAGGCTTCAAAGGCCTGCCTGACAAACAGGCCATAAACTAGAGTAGTTTTGATTGCTGGGCAGAAAGGTCAGGGGCAGTCCTGAGTAATGCAGTACCTGCTGCCACCTATCACACAGGAAAAAGTAAAATTTTTTCTTTTTAAATTTAGATTTTGAAATCCATTATTCCAACAAAGATTTGACTCTGATGCTCAGGAAGGGGATGGAACCTGCAGACAGAGACTCATGTCCAGGGTCTGGGACCAGCCATGGACCTGGAACACTCTATTTCGTACCCACTGTCTTCCGCACCATCTGGATAGAAGTCAGGAGAGCGGGAGGCTCTGCAACGTTAGTGAACAGACCAGTGAGACAACAAATTCTTTTATTTGCCAGCGAAGAGCAACGCAGGTATCCAGAGATAGGACGCTACTCTCTAATCTGACCTCCTGGCTGGGGTAATGCCACAAAGGCTTCGTTGTTCACTGGCTGTAGGCACAGTAGCTTCTCAAGGAAAAATAGGGTTTTTCTACAAAAAAAAAAAAAACTTACGTGAAGTTGACTGGGGAGAGGACAACTAGAATGGAAACAGTACCAGGGCACTCAGCTTCCCTAACCAGGTTCAACACTGACACACATTTCCCACGGTGGAAATAACCGATTATTAGAGTTAAGACTTTCTGCCTTTAACTCCTTTTCAATATCAGCAAGATTTGGGGATTCTTTTCAGAAAAGTGTCTGTAACTTTTGTTTGAGGCACAGGAGGACGATGGCAGACACTTAAGGCCATGTTTCCATTAGCTCTGTCTTCCCCTTGACTATCTTAAGGCCTCCTACCTACCCAACTTGGCGAGAGACTATCTGACTTCAGGCTATTTCCAGTCCTCCCGTGAGAAGAAACACCGTGTACAGAAGTTGATGGCACTGCACTCCACATGTTTTCCTCGGGAGTTTCAGTCAAGGCAACCGTGACAGCTTAGTCATCCACAGTGATGTTTCGGAAAAGGTATGCCATGGACTCCCCATTGTGGATTCTCCGAATTGCTTCAGAAAGAATCAGACTGATATCCACCGTCTTTATCTTGGGACACTGCAGCTTCTGCACCTCATGAGGGACAGTGTTCGTCACCACCACCTGGTCATTGCAGCAACGGAAGATAAACACGGTTACTGATGTGTCCCCAACGTGGACCTGCCATCCAAGTTCCAAACTACAAAACCTTATTCCGAGTACAGTTTTTACAAACTAAACTGATCTGACTTTATACAAGACAAAGGTTACATGGTTGAACACATAAGATTATGAAGGTCCCAGTGTACTTATGCAGAAATGTAGGGTGAGCCCCAGCACGGCGCACAATGTGCACCCAATCCAGGAAGAATCCAAGTCTTGAGAGAAGGGCTACCACAGCACCAAATCATACTGAAATACGAACTACACCCGAGCACATAAAGTGAACCTTTATGAAAACAGACATCTAACTCCTACCTATACATCTGGCCCAACACAATGCTAGGCACCAAGGGCATGACTTCAGAGGTCCGTCCTCTAGAGGCGGGTTAAGCAACATGGGTGGAGCCATTTCACCATTCCCAGAAGAGACAACAGCAAATTCTAGGCCTGTTAAGAGCAGACCAACCGGGATCCCTGGGTGGCGCAGCGGTTTGGCGCCTGCCTTTGGCCCAGGGCGCGATCCTGGAGACCCGGGATCAAATCCCACATCGGGCTCTCGGTGCATGGAGCCTGCTTCTCCCTCTGCCTGTGTCTCTGCCTCTCTCTCTCTCTGTGACTATCATAAATAAATAAAAAAAAGAATTAAAAAAAAAAAAAAAAAAAAAGAGCAGACCAACCTCATCAATGGAGGACTCCTCAATCAGGCGGGGGGCCTCTGCAGACAGGATGCCATGAGTAGCCATGACGTAAATCTTGTAAGCACCTCTTTCTTTCAGGATCTCCGCAGCAGCAACAAAACTTTCCACATCATCAATAATGTCATCCTGAGGAGAGACTAGAGTTAGTAGTAAGGAGCTACCCGCCATCTCTATATCTCTATAAACAACACACCTCTCTGCTCTTCCCTGCACTTCCTTTCAGAGATCTCCAGCTGGAGATCAGAGCCACCTGCCGATTCCCGGACTGAACCTCTGGTGGCAGCAACAGAACCGTGTGGACTGTGCTTTGCGAGGCTGTCAGTACAAAGAGCAGCAAAGCCTACAGTCACGTGTAGTAGGTAAGGCTGGAGTTTGGGCCTGCCAAGACTCATTTCCCTGTTCCAAATCTCCGATTATTTCTACATAGCTGGGGTCCCATCTTTTTTTCAAGACAAAGTGAGATGAGAAGAACACAGAAATAAAGCCAGTCATTGTAATCAGGCCCGGCAAAGGCATTTAGAGCTGGGAGCAAACAGATCATGCCTAAGTACGAAGAATGAGACATTTGTTCTCATTAGTGAAAATGGAACCACTCATCTTTAGTTCATCTCGTGGCCCTAAAGCTGAAGGTTGAGCAGTCAGCTGGTCTGATGGAACCTAGACCCCTTAAGATGAAGGCTATTTATGGGGTTGAATTTTCTTATGGGAGTTCCTACGTTCTTTTTATACCTGTAGGTTATAATAATCCCTGTTCAACTATACAATAATTTCTCCTTGTCCTAAAGGAGTTTGGGTGAGAAAGGATAGATGGATCCATTTAACTCTTATCATCTTTACCAGAAGTATAATCCCAAAGTGTACAACCTACTAGGAGCCCGCAGTGTCATCTCTGCACATGAAGGACACATGACCATACCACTATGATTGCGATGCGCCCTCCAACATCTCCGACTACAGTTATTGGTGGTTTCTCTTTGGCCATCATCACTAGCAAAACAAAACAAAACACAAGATCCCAGTTAGTTCTGTGTCACTAAATAGATACAATTGCAACCTCATTCCCTGGAAGTGGTGAAAAAAAAAAATTATTAAACAAAGAAAACTCTCCTAAATGAACCTGGGGTCTCTCAGAAACAGACTGTGTAGAGCAGTGCTGTCTAATAGAAACAGGTGAGCCAAATGTCATTTTACATTTTCTAGAAGCCACATTAAAAAAGTAAAAAGGGGGTGCCTGGCTAGCTCAGTCAGTGGAGCACACAACTTTTCATCTCAGTCATGGGTTCGAGCCCCCTGTTGGGTGTAGAGATATTAAAAAAATAAAATCTTTAAAAAAAAAAAAAAGAAAAAAGTGAAATTAATAGATTTTGTCTGGTATATCCAAGATGTTTTAGTATATAACTGATATGCAAATTTATTAGAGATATTGGACCTTCCCTTTCACACTAAGTCTTCGATATTTAGTGTGCATTTCACAAAGACAGCACTTCTAGCCAGCCAGCCCTGTAAAGAGCTAAGAGCCACACGTAACTAGCAGCTACTGGTCTTCGGACAGCACAAGTCCAGAGTGGCAGGCTGAGGAAGATCTTACACACACAGAAGCAGCAATGCAATGCCATGCAAAAGAAATAATTCTACTTACACGGAGACTGATAATGTAAAATAAATGCCACTCTGTAGAAAATCAAACAGGTAAAGGCTGCCAGGCACAAAGCAAGCTTTACTTCATTTTCTTCCAAAGTAACTTTATTTGGACAATGTAACCTTATTACCAGATAACTACATGATTGACATCATCAATTTCCTGGAAATTAGGGACTTGAAGACAGTAACTGACTATGACTCCATCATTTCTTCTTGATTTTTTTTTCTTTTTTTTTTTTTTTTTTTTATTTATGATAGTCACAGAGAGAGAGAGAGAGAGAGAGGCAGAGAGAGAAGCAGGCTCCATGCACCGGGAGCCCGATGTGGGATCTTGATTTTTTTTTAAAGATTTTATTTATTCATGAGAGACACAGAGAGAGAGAGAAGCAGAGACAAAGGCAGAGGGAGAAGCAAGCTCCATGCAGGGAGCCTGATGTGGGACTGGATCCTGGGACTCCAGGATCACGCCGTGGGCCGAAGGCAGGCGCCAAACCGCTGAGCCATCCAGGGATCCCCTCTTCTTGATTTTTTTTAAGGATTTTATTTATTTATTTGAGAGAGAGTGAAAGGGCGTGAGTGCGGGAAGCAGACTCCTACCCACCGCCCCCTGAGCAGGGAGCCTAAAGTGGGGATCGATCCCAGGACCCTGGAATCGTGACCTGAGCGAAAGCAGACACTTAACCAACTGAGCCATCCAGGCGCATCCATTTCTTCCTAATTTGATTGGTCCTTAAAGTACAGGCTTCCTATCTCACTACACAATTTATACCTAGAAAAGGCCCATCTGTGTACAAACCTAACTCCAAAATAGAGAAGGGAAGTAAGAATTCACCCTCAAAAGAAGGTTAGCAAACAGAGAGAGAGAGAGAGAGAGAGAGAATATTTCATTAGAATAGACTAAGTATCCTACTTTTAAAGCTTTTTATTATTCTGAAATATTAAACCAGTAGTGGGAGAGGGACATAAGAATAAAACTCAGGGTAATTCTCTAGGTTAGCAGCTATCAGCAAACAAACCACTTTAGCAGATTCTTATCCACAGGTACCATAAATCTCAAAGAACAGGCAGATCTTTCTACATACCAGCAAATCAGCCGAGCTGAAATCCAGTACTATTTTATTGGCAGATTTGAATCAACATTTCCTGATTTCCCATCCCAGAAACAAGGGCATTTTTTTTTTTTTAATTAGGGCAGTCAAAAGGCTCTGCATATAAGTATCGTTTGGTAGTATTTAGGTAAAGACGGAGAAGATAAACCATCAGCATTAGGAAAGCTTCCCTAAACTGTCTTTATATTAAACCATGTAGTAAACGGTTGTGCTGACCTACCCACTTCTCAAAGAGATGTGGCCCCTTTTCTTGGCCATTTTCCTCTGTAAAAAGAGAAAAAAGATTGCAAGCCAGTATCCCTCAAAGACCAATAAAAATTCAGCTCTAGTTTGATGTGGAAAACATGTCACAGTACTCCTCCTTACTACTCTGTAACTTTGTTTCTCCCAAAAAGCTTATCAGTGTGGAATGAAAAACACAGGCATGGCTAGGATGGAGGCTTAAAAGGTTTTTAAAAAGCAAGCATCTTTTCCGGTATGTTCATTCCCTGTTCATTACTAATTTTAGGATCTGGATAAAACTGAACGTACAATTTGGTGGCTACTGGGGCACCTGAGTGGCTTGATGGCTGTGTGTCTGCTTTTGGCTCAGGTCGTGATCCCGGGGTCCTATGATCAAGTCCCGCATCAGATTCCCCACAGAGTCTGCTTCTCCTTCTGCCTAAGTCTCTACCTCTCTCTGTGTATCCCTTAAATAAATAAATAAAATCTTAAAAAAAAATTTTTTTAGTGACTACTAAGAAACAGAGACAGACTTTATTAATAGGGTCAAGGGAAACGAACAGTACATCACAGGCTAAAAACAAAAGTCCCAAATTTTCTAAGCTTACCCCCCCACCAAAAAAAAAAAACAAAAAAAACAAAAAAAAAAACACTGAAAATTCAAAATTATCAGAAGTAATGTATGTACTGGAGATTAAGGATAAAGGGTGCTAAAACTACCCTATGTTTAAGAATAAATGAATTCTGCACCATTGTTTATGGCCAGAAATCACAAACTGTACCAACTTACTGTAGTGAAAATGTCAAGTTATCAAATGACCTCAAATCTAGGAGAAAGCAGGAAATTATCTTTTGCTTTTATTTATTTATTTTAAAGATTTTATTTATTTATTCATGAGAGACACGCAGAGAGAGGGGCAGAGACACAGGCAGAGGGAGAAGCAGGCTCCCTGCAGGGAGCCCCATGCGGGACTCGATCCCGAGACTCCAGGATCAAGACCTGAGCCGAAGGGAGGTGCTCAACTGCTGAGCCACCCAGGCATCCCCATATCTTTTGCTTTTAAAGTTACCATTTCCCATGTAAAATAATACTGCATTCGTAACCATCCTTAAATTTTACACTTTCTCTTACTCTCTCCCCAGAGTCAGTTAACCAAATCTTCCTCTCTTGGAATATAGGGCAAGAAAGGGCCAGGAGGAATTATTCCTTATCCGTTTTGATTTTGGTCTATTTTTAGTTCAATGGAAGGCCAAACTTTATCAACAGACTGGCATTAAAAAAAGAAGAAATAAAATAAGGTCTCCGGTAGGACTGGAACTGAAATTATCTTCAAGCCTACAACTCTATCCAGGTGCAAACAAGTCAAAACTAACATTTAAGAGATGTTCGAGGGAGCTAATGTCTGTTTTTGCTTTAGTGATGAAAATCACATCTTAATTTGTAAAATTACCAAGCCAGAAAAGTCAAGCCAAAAGAGGTGACTTTCTCTCCTTTTTGTGATCCAAACTCTTTCATTTTCACCACACGGCAAACACAGAGCAGTGCTGAGAGAGGCACCAACAGGCAATCCTTCCAAGTTCATTAGATGTCCTTGCCATCTATTACATCCTATGTAATCAATTCTATCTCATAAAACAGAAAAATTTATACAACTTCACTTTTTAAAAAAGATTTATTTATTAATGAGAGACAGAGATTGAGAGAGAGAGAGAGAGAGAGAGAGAGAGAAAGAGCGTGCGGCAGAGACATAGGCAGAGGGAGAAGCAGGCTCCATGCAGGGAGCCCAATGTGGGACCTAATTCCAGGACCCCAAGATCATGCCCTGAGCCAAAGGCAGACCACTGAGCCACCCAGGCATCCCAATACTTTTGGTCTTGTTCTAGCAGTCCAGTATCTTCATCTTCATTACAACTTTTTGAAATATTTTATTTATTTATATTTGACAGAGAGAGTGCGTGCACGCACACGCAAGCAGGAGGAAGAACAGAAGGAGAAGGAAAAGCAGGCTCGCCGCAGAACAGGGAGCCTAACTCAGGGCTTGATCCCAGGACCCTGAGATCATGACCTGAGCTGAAGGCAGACACTGAACTGACTGAGCCACCCAGGTTCCCCTCATCTTCGTTACTATTAACTAAACTATTAAAATATACTGAAGTATAACTGATAATATAAAGCATATTTAATTTGGAAAGTATAATTATACAAAACTAGCACTTTTTAAAAGCATTCTCTTGGCTAAATCTGTTAGAAGGGATCAGAAAATGATCCTATGGCCGCTGTAAAAATTGTAATGTAAACACACCAAAGGTCTATGAAGGAACATACTGCTTTATAGCATCATATAAATAAAATATTACAAGAATTTAGCAAAATAACTTTTGACCCAGTAATTTTATTTCTCATCTTTTTAAGTACATTCTGTCACTTATGAAAGAACGTAAGTGAAGGTTAGTCACAGGTAGTATCATCTAGTGCTGAGTGTACACCCCATAGCCCAAATCTTGGTTTGTAAATACCACTTTCCACTAAAAGCACTGGGGCTGCTTGTTGGAATGACTGATTCCAGGGTGAAGTAAGTACAGGATAAATATGGAACATCTAGGGCACCTGGGTGGCTCAGCAGGTGAAGCGTCTGCTTTCAGCTCAGGTCATGACCTTGGGATCCTGGGATCAAGCTCCGCATCAGGCTCCACATCAGGTTCCCTGCTCGGAGGGGAGTCTGCTTCTCCCTCTGCCATTCTCCCCTCTCACACACCCCCCTCTCAAATAAATAAATAAAATCTTTAAAAGAAATATGGAACATCTAGCTATATCAGAAAGTAAGTATCAAAAATGACAGGGACATGTCAAAAGAACACAGGAGGGGCTCAAAGGCTCTCTTTGGTCAAGTCTAAGACAATTTGGTAATAAATTTGACAATTTATTACAATAAATAGTAGCAATGGATTAGAATACCTTGGATAAACTAAGGTTCTATGAATCCATTCTGATAGAACTGAATTTCAACAGGGAAGAAAGAGAATCATAGTAATAACTGATTTGACCTAATATGAAGGAATACTCCCCAATAAAAGGATATTCTATAGAACAACTGGGCTATACTCTTCAAAAGTGTCAAGTTCATAAGAGACCAAGGACAGAGGTGCTGTTCCTGATTAAATGAGACTAAAGAGAAAGGTCAACTGAGTCTGATGTGTGATCTTTATTGGGTTCTAGGTCAGAAAGAAATGATTTTTCCTTTGCTCTGAAGGACACAGTAAGCCAAATAGTAAAATAGGAATAAGGTCTGCAGATTAGGTAACAGTACTGTAACAATGTCCATTTCCGGAGTCTAATAATTACACTGTGGTTATGTAAAAGAATATCTGTTTTTATGAAATATTTACTGAAGCATTTAGGAATACAGACATTATGTCTACAACTCACCCTCAAATGGTTCAGAAGAAAAGGATATATATATCTAAGTGCTAAATCTGGGGACTCCGAGCAAAGAGTAGAGAGAAATTCTGTATTCTTTCAGCTTTTTTCTAAGATTGCAGTTTGTTCAAAATAAAAAGCTAAAGTATGGCTCCTGAAGCTCCTGTCATTCCAAAACCTGGCTTCCCCAGCTCCTGGCTGCATCTCAGCTGCCTCGCTGGCATGAGAGATGACACAAGTAGCTCTAAGAAAATCATGCGAAAACGAAAGATCACCCGAAGATCTACTGAAGAGCTTAGATGAACTCTTGACACATAATCAGGGCTCAAAAAGTGTTTATTATTAATTGGCATTTCTTCACAGCCAAAGCCTGGAAAAACTACATGTTCATCAACAGACAACTGACTGAATAAATTGTGGTATATCCATAAAGTAGAGAACACTTATGAAACTAAAAGACCAAGAGGTATGTCCAGACTGACAGGGAAGGTCTTGAATGAGAAAAGCGAGGGGGAGAACAATGTGTCTAATATACTACCGCCGTGTGAAAATGCGAGAAAGAAGTATGTTATCTGCTTGCATATGCATACAGCCTCTAAATGGATATAAGAAACCAACTATACTGCAGATCAGAGTAGCTGGGGGTAAGTTTTTTACTGTAAAGAATTTTATACTTTTTAAATTTTGAAATATGGGGATATATTGCCTATTCAAGAACTTTAATTATGAAATCCTCAAATAAAATAAAATGCTGCAAAAAAAAATGCTGCAATACCAAAAATTTAAACTAAGACTTTATTACTTGTTTCTCTTGTATAAAAACCACTGAAGTTGGGATGTTTGGGTGGCTCAGAGGTTGAGTGTCTGCCTTCAGCTCAGGGCATGATCCCGGGATCTGGGATCGAGTCCCACATCGGGCTCCCCACAGGGAGCCTACTTCTCCCTCTGCCTGTGTCTCTGCCTCTCTCTATTTATTTGCTCATGAGAGAGAGAGACAATCTTTAAAAAAAAAAAAAAAAGTTACATGCCTTTCCAACTGAGCCAGCCAGGCGTCCCATCTTGGTATTTTTAGGTAATTGAATGGGATTGCATTGGTTTCCCCTTTTGTTAAAGGAGATGGTGTTACATTCACAGACTCCATAAGGACAACTGAACTAATCTGGGTAGCACTTAGCATTCAGAGTGTGAAATAATTTTAGCTTTAGCTAAAACGTTGTATGTGTGATGGTGTGAATCTTAAACTTTTATATTTTGGGAGGGTGGGTGATAGTAACCACTGACTATATACCAGGCTCTGGGATCCCAGTAACTTTTAGCACTTATTTTAATAATACAACCCTTTGACCTGATACCTGACTAACTTGTTATTAATCCAGCAGTGTGGAGGCTATTTCTTTCCATGGATTTTGAGTGGTAATAACTGGCATTCTATACCAGAAGATAACAGTATGCTTTTTAGAGGAATCTCTAAAATTTGTATCTATTTGCCATGCTCCATAAACATACAGAGATTAATAAGGTGGGGAAATATCAGAATGGTTATACCTCCAACAGGTTACTTCAGACGGGCTCCTGTCAGAGGTGTAAACATTCTAACTTTTTTATCCTATCAAATTGCCATCAATTGGCACATGCAGGGGGCCCAATGTGGGACTCAATCCCAGGACCTCAGGATCACGCCCTGGGCCGAAGGCAGGTGCTAAACCACTGAGCCACCCAGGCGTCCCATGTATGTGACTTCTGATCTCGGGGCTATAAGTTCAAGCCTCATGCTGGGTGTAGAGATTACTTAAATATAAAAATCTTTAAAAAGCAAAAGACCAAGATACCATTCATCCATATACGTATTAACTTCTAGCCATTCATATTATTAAAACTTTCTTCGATTTACATGTGAAATAAGAACATAGAGCTAATCTTACAGGGCAACTCCAGACCCGGGTGGACAGTAGCATTTTTGACCATCGGGGGAGAATGGCGACCATCATCCATGTCCAGCTCTGTACACTGAGCTTCTCCGTGGATCACAGCTAACCCCAGACGCAGTCTCTCAGCATATGACTGGGCCCTACGAGAAAACAAGAAACGGAAATTCATGGAAAGAAAACCCAAGTGTCACTATCTCATCACTTTATTAATCATCAAATGAAAACATCATCTGAACTTTTACAGACACACAAAGGAATGATTTAGGCAATTCAGGAGATGGGGCCTAGACCAGCCTCAAGAGGCACAGGAGTTGAGATGTGGACCAGCATCTGATTGTACATGATTCTGTTTCTCTGCTTTGTCCAATATTGTAACACTCATCTTCAGAAGATGGAACCTTGTTCAAAAAAGGTCTCTTAAAAACCATTGCCTGAAAAATGCTCATGGCCCTCTGTTTTCCTTTTCCTGAGAATCTGAAGGAAGAACTTCCTTTTCTCCTACAGGAAGGAAAACCGGGTAATTCAGGGACCGCCTTGTATTGTTTGGAGACTAGCGATAAAGCCCTGGTGGGAACAGGACAATACCGTGGGGGAAAGCTGGAGCCAATGAGCTTTTCCAGGCCAACATGATTACACGCTCTGAGTTCCCAAACAGCTCATTTTGACTTCAGAAGCACCCAAAAGGAATTTTTATGAATGTCCAACATATTTACCTTTTGGCAGCATCAGGAGACTTAGCTACTATGACTGCATTTCTGTAATTTGGAATCTAGATTTGAAGGAAAAATAAGAAAATACTGAAAAGTTATCACAAAGTAACACCTGGGTGCTGGTGTGACACTTTTCCCTCACGTAACAATGATCCATACTAGCAATCAAATACTCTAGAGTTTCACTTACACGTTTAAAATTTAACACTTATCAATTAACATCATTGCAAAAGTACTGCTACATCAAGAAGATTAAAAAATAATTACTTCTTAACACCTTCATTTAAGAAAACATAAGCAAATTGCTAAAGATACTTAGAAGGAAATCCATTTTTAATGGCTTTAAAAAATATGATCGTCCATGCCTACATGCTGACCCTATCTGGCTGCCTCAGGCACTGAGACTTAAGGGAAAGACCATCTGATGTGCCTTTCAATATTGAAATCTGATACCAGAGAAAAACTACATAGGGTCTCTTTTGAGGACAATGGGGTGTTTGCTGGTGGCTCCTCACTTCTTCCTGGATATACTGAAGCAGGAAAGGTGAGGCTCTAAGGTTGTCCACGGGAAAGCTGAAAAAGCCTTGTATTTCCTTTTGATGAAGATCCATAGTGATAATGTGAGTTAAACCTGAAATTTTAAAACAAAAAATTACAACGTTCACCCCTACAAGTTAATGGCCACAGTGGACATAAACTAGACGCCCACTCCTGTTTCCTAACCGAAGCCTGAAAGCAGGGACTGTGTTGTGGACAAGCACATTAGTCATAGACTTCATCTGGAGCCTCAACAACACTTAGTGAGCTCAGAATGTTGTCAAGCCTCATGTCAAAGAGCCTATGACCTTCCACATGGAGAGAGAGCTAGAGCAGAGAGGAAGGTCCTCTCCTATACTATCCTAACTAGCTTGGTCCTGAAAATTAAGAAAAATCAGGCACAAGCAAAAATATGAATATGTAAAGTTAGAAAACATGGAAGAAGTAATGGGTGTAAAAAATAGGCCTTGACTAAAGACTCTAAGAAGTGTTAAAGGCCTGTGGCTAGAGCAGAAGGAATTAAGAATATGAAAGCTAAATAATACATGTATTAGGAGATAAAATCCATATACCACAAAGGTAAGATAGTGGAGAGTTTGGAACAATTTCTCAATGTCATAAAAGAATGAGTCAAGAAGTATTCTTATAGAAAAAAGATGACAGACATACTCTTATAAGCAGTCGTGAACAAAAAAGGTACATATATAAAAACACTACAGATAATCAAAGGTTACTGCAAACCCTCTAGAGCAAAGAACCAGTAATTACCCGTTCCTCCCCAAACAGCTACACATCTTGAGAGAGGATGGAATCCAAATGTTTCTCAGGACTTGAATGTATATTAGAGTTTTTAAGTAAACACGCCAGGCAAATAAAATCCCAATTACCATCAGGTGTTATTACATTTGATTCACGGGCCAGAAAGTATGTTGCCGCTACAAAAACAGAATAAAAGCAATGAAAATGAGCTGCTATTCAGAAAGACAGTCAGGAGGGGAAGAAAGGAGTACTACATAAACTGGAGAAGCCGCGGAAGAAAAACCCAGTTTAAGACTACGTACAAAAACAGCAGCTAGCTAACCAAGGCAAATACGTAAATCTACACCTGAAGCTCGAAAGATCCCATTAGGACGCCAGGATCACAGCTAAAGTTTTCATGAGAAGATGAGATGGGGCAGAATGATGAGAAAGTCCAGGATTAGAGGAGAGACAACGTCACTGTCAAGTTAAGACAAAGAGGAGAGGAACACATGAGAGTTCATACCTAAGCTCACACACCCCTAACCAGAACTATCAAAAGGAAACAGGAAGGAAGTAATTAGTGAACAACACTTAAGAGAGAGGCCCCAAATTAGCTGAGGTAGGGACTAATGTCAAGCAGAAAGAGTCCTAAGTGACAGGGCGGGCTCCCCGGGGCCTGCGTCCACACTCACCTGCTTTCGCCAGCATGGACGCCAGGAGCTTGCACACAATGGAACCCCTCTTCCGCATCTTGCTTTGCTTGCTGTAGGGGAAGTACGGGATGACTCCGATAATGTTCCTGGCACAGGCAGTCTTCAGCGCGTAAGCCATGATCAGCAGCTCCATCACAGCGGTGTTCACATCTCTGAAACAGTCGACATTTGTATTTGGGGGGTTAGTTTCATTCATCAACCCCTAAAAAAGATGGAAAAGTCAGCCCAAGAAATGGGCTGCCAAGATGGGCGTCATGGGCCTTTTGTCACCACACTGGCTTATGATGGCACCTCACAAATCCAGAGGAAAGCTTCTGAGCTCTTCTTTTTAGCTGCGCTTAGGTAAATCCACAGCAGTTATCCACGCTCACCTCTGCCTGGATCTTCTGTCAATGACACGGTCGCTGGAGTGGCATCGGAGGAGACATCAACTGCTGGCCAGGGGGAACCAGCAGCCGCTGGCACCGTCCAGGGACGGCAGACTCAGGCCAGCGCACCGGCCCCCTGCTTCCTGTGACTGCCAAGGGAAACCCACTGCCCCTGCTAGTTAGCTGCTATCTCCAGAAAGGATGTGTTCTCCGTTCTTCACGGGGTAGAGGGTAGGGTAGAGGATGGGGAGGTCTTGGAACTAAGTTTTCAAAAATTGCCTCATCCTTTTTTCCTCAAGATACACAGATGCCCAACAAAGATTACCCAGAGAGACAAAAAGAGGAATCTGAAAGACATTCGAAGGCTACTTCCAGTTTTAATGAATGTGGATTGCTACCTTTTGCCAAGGCTGATTGAGCCTAATGTGGGCTCTGCCCTTAAAAAAGGTGAGAACCAGGTCACCTGGGTGGCTCAGTCTGTTAAGCGTCTGCCTTTGGCTCGGGTCATGATCTCAGGGTCCTGGGATCAAGTCCTGCAATGGGTTCCCTGTTCAGTGGAGAGCCTGCTTCTCCCTCTCCCTCTGCCCCTCCTCCCCACTTGTGTTCTCACATGCTCTTCTCTATCCCTCGCCCCTCCCAAATAAATAAATAAATAATCTTCAAAAAAAAAAAAAAAGGTGAGAGCCTTAGGGCAGAGGGAAGGTCATCAGTGAGGCTTCAAGCTGAGTGCCTTGCATCACTCTACCCCATGTCACCTGGGAAGGTCTGAGACTAGAGCCAAAAGTGGCCCTAACAGGGTCCTCCCTGGGTTTCAGAGAATGGGGCTCCCACACTCATGACTATATCCTCAAAAAAGAGAAAAAAAAATGAGGTGAGAACCTTGAAATCCTTCAGGATGCTCTTCTAATGCTCAACCCTCCCTCTCCAGCCTCTTCCTACCCCTCTTGGATTATCCAAGAGTCCTCAGACACCCACCCTTTTGGGTAAGGAATGTATCTCCCCTGCCTTCCCAAAAAAGAGGATCATTTCCCATGTCTTGGTTTCTATCCATGTGAGGAGGCTCTCAGGTGTCCTTAAACTGTCTGCTACATAGCAGTGATGCTGCCCTCATTTATAGCAAAATGGAGAGCTTGCCATCAACATAGCAGACGACTTTATAATGCTTAGGTAGGTAAATGAAATACTCCTCACGAGATTGCTTCTTAGCCTGAAGGACAGAGAGGCCATTTTCCCAGTCTCTCTGCCTCTCTCCAAGGGCGCCCATCCTTAGCGCACCTGGGCGTGAGACACTGCAAAGACATTCCTGCCCTCTGACAAGAATGTGTTTTCCACATCCACATTCAACTTACAGAACACGAGCCTCACCTTTGTAATTCGGGTTTTTTTTTTTTTGTAAGTTCAGGGTTCTGTCATAAAAGCATTTCTTGCAGCGGGTAGATATAACTGACTCAGGACTCGACTTGATACCTTTCAGACTGCTGATAGGTTACATTGTTTTCCAGATGTTTCCTTCCTCTGAAGTAAATTGGAGCACCTTTCCTCCTCACACTCCCAAATCAATAATGTCCCAAGTCTGGCATCAAAAAGTTAGAGGACACACAATCTCTTGGTAAAATCAGGAGAAAATACTCATCAAACACTTTCAAGGTACTTGGGAATTCATTACACTTGGTCATTTTTAGTTCATTCATATATTCAACAAATACTTATTGAGCAAAGTGAATCAGGCACTGTGTTAGGTGCTGGAGATAAAATGGCAAAGCCGACCACATTTCAAGAAAATGCCAGAGGCCCACATTGGATCACCTTTGTGGTAATCATTTGTCCCAAGAAAGAACACATCTAACTCAGTGTGCTGCCTCCCAAAGACTTCTATACTTGATTCTGCAGAGGGGAGAGCTTCCTTTCCCCCATCCGATCACCTAAATTGATGCCTTGTAGGTTCTGAATGTTAAGCTGGAAGGCTGCATAGCCCTTGGAGGACAGTGTGTGTGTAAATACTTCAGGAGTCCGTATTTAGACTGAACACCAGGCATCATATACACCATAGCAAAGTCCTCTTCTGCATATAGACTGTTTGACAATGTTAGAAGTACAATCAGAGCTTCCTTAACGTTCCACTGGTGTGCTAGTGTGTGGCACTGTAAAAGCTCCGCTGGCCACGGTTTCTTACCAGATCTCAATGCCAACAATATACTCAGAATGAAGTTAATTTAATAGATTCTGGAAGAGTATCTGTCCAGGTGGTGGGCTTTTATCTAGCTTTGTGATAGCATTTATAATACACAACCACGGTCTACAATGAGGTTTCGACAACACACCACAAGGTGGGCTCAGAGAGTAAGATGTTAATATAACAAGATGAACCATTTCAGAAGGGCCTTGATTTCAGCGTAACTCTTCTTACATTAATTACTTATTTCTGCCATGAGGGTTCATTTTCTACCTTTTCCTCTTCCTAATGACCTATGCCTAGGGATTCAACATCCTCCAGCTCAAGGCTAAGGAAAGCCTTCCACGCCCCACCCTTTTGGTCAGGAAGGCAACAAAAGAGCCTTTGTCACATTGGCTTTCCCCATTCACTGCCAGACTAGGCAAACTGGACACCAGGCAGTTAATCTGTGGGCTAGCAGGGTGAAGAGAAGTTGGCTGGCAGCCTCTGCTTTGTTTATCTGTTCCCTAAGACTGTTCCAAGTACATCCTGGCTAGTTCTTGTAGTCTTTGTATCTAAGTAGGACAATCTTAATTGTTTACCGACTCATTTTTTAAAGATTTATTTATTTATGAGAGACACAGAGAGAGAGGCAGAGACACTGGCAGAGGGAGAAGTAGGCTCCCTGCAAGGAGCCCGATTCGGGACTCGATCCCAGGACCCCAAGATCATGACCTGAGCCAAAGGCAGATGCTCAATCACTGTGCCACCCAGGCGCCCCGGACTCATTTTTCTTTCCCCTAAGATAATCACATTCTATATTAAATTTGACCCTTACTGCTCTGTCATTTTTTTTTTTTTAAGATTTTTATTTATTTATTCATGAGAGACACAGGCAGAGGGAGAAGCAGGCTCCATGCAAGGTGCCTGATGTGGGACTCGATCCTGGGTCTCCAGGATCACACTCTGGGCTGCAGGCGGTGCTAAACCGCTGCGCCACCAGGGCTGCCCTGCTCTGTTGTTTTTGATAGACAAAGACAAATGTAAGGAAACAGACATGGTCTATACCCATCAATTGAACTGAGCAGGACTGCAAAGACAGGCCAACACCATAGATGGAAGTCAGAACCATGGGGATCCCTGGGTGGCGCAGCTGTTTGGCGCCTGCCTTTGGCCCGGGGCGCGATCCTGGAGACCCAGGATCGAATCCCACATCAGGCTCCCGGTGCATGGAGCCTGCTTCTTCCTCCGCCTGCGTCTCTGCCTCTCTCTCTCTCTCTGTGACTATCATAAATAAATAAAAGTTTAAAAAAAAAAAAAAAAAAAAAAGGAAGTCAGACCATGAGTTGATGGGGTAGGATTTCCCCCACTCATCACCTCAAGAATTAATCATTTGCAGCAAATAAGTTGTAAATGTGCTTTAATGACCCTTCTTAGTCCCATCAACACACAAGAGCTTCTAACATAATCACGGAAATTGTCCTTCAAGAAACACTTGGTAAGCTTCATATCCATTTTACTTCCTTCCTTTGCTCAGTATATTTGGAAGCTCCCTGAATATCACACATTTCAATCATGCAACATAATCACTTCATTCAGAATGGCTTTTTGCCATTTCCAAATAATTAAATCCACCCTCAGTAATCAAAAATTTACATAACTGGAGTAGCCAAAAGAAATAGGCTGCAAGTGGTTTCGGAAGGTTAGGCCCACCAGCAAACAGAAGTGAGGATGACGCAGCCTTACCCTTCGCCAAGGACAAAGGCCAGGGAAGAAGCACACCAGAGGGTAGCCTCGTGGGGTGTCCAAGCCCCTCACTACATGCATTTTACTCCCAGGCAAGACCTTCAGGTCTCCCCCTTTTTCCAAGATCCAGATCAAACAAAAGCACGAGATAAAAAGAGTGCCATGACCAGGAGGTAACCAGCACAAAATTAAAACTGCTGGAGGACAAGAGGGCCATCAGAAGTAGCCATCATCACTGTACTCTATTGCCAACACTACAAGGGCATGGATCCTTATACCCAGCAATTCCGTTTCCTGGAATCTTCCGAGGTATTTGCCTAAATCTTCCGAGGTATTTGCCTAAACAGATAAATATGACATATGTGAAGGGTTATTGCCTCAAGCACCTTCTAGAGGCTATTGATGACTGATTCACCTTCCCACAGGGGAGGGAGGGGCTGAGTTCCAACCCTCTCAGCTGCTGATTGGTCCCTCAGGCAAAGAACCCCATTTCAAGGTTATCTAGGGGCTTCCAAAAAAACACCTCTGGTGCTGTTGACAGGATGCTTGTTAAATAAAAGACACCTTTATTGCTTTTAGCCCTTAGGAAATTCCAAGGGTTTTAGGATCTCAGCACCAGGAAAGGGAGGAAGACAAAATATATTTTTCTAATTTTTTTTTTTTTAATTTTAAGTAGGCTCCACGCCCAAGGTGGGGCTCGAACTCACAACTTTGAGATCAAGAGCCACATGCTCTACCAACTGAGCCAGCCAGGCTCCCACAAATATATATTTCTTTTTACAAGTCACACTGTCACTGAGGCTAAAAATAGCTTCCGTGCCAGATTTGGTTTAAGGATGAAAGATGATACACATAAATGGTTGCACACTGCTGGCATTTAGTGCCAATCTCATTACTAACACAGTCTCAGGAATCTAAATTAACCAAGACACGACGATCTGCATTTTTCAAAGACACACATAGCCTTACTACCCCATTCTCTGAGAAGGGATGAGAGGAGATAATCCCACATGGAAGGTCACCCTCAGGTAGGCTAGGATTTCCCCTAAGGGAAGGAAGGGTGGCAGATGCTATCTACAATACAGACAGCTAGAAATGGGCCACTGTGGAAAGAACAAACGAAAGAAAAAAATACAAAGAAAAAAATAGTGTCAAGATGGTCAAGAAAGAAAGAAAGAAAGAAAAAGAAAGAAAGAAAGAAAGAAAGAAAGAAAGAAAGAAAGAAAGAAGGAAAGAAAGAAAACAACAGTGTCAAGATGGTCTTGATGAGTATAAATCAGCAGCAGTTATGCACTGCGTTTAATAACAAAAAGCTTTTTAGCAAAGCTGAGCAGACATGGACCAGGTTCAGGGAATACCAAGCGGTTTAAAGCCTGGAGAGGAGGATCAAATAGTAAGTACAGTGTGACAAACAGGGTAGGAATGTCAAAAGCCTACAACTGGGTTTTGGGAAGCATTTAGTTTAAAACGCGTATACATTTATAGTGAAAGGAAACTCAATTGTTGTTAATATGATAACACCATGAATTCTATCACTATGATTTTTAGAGGAAAGGGGGTACATAAAGTTGTGCTCCCTCTTACCTGGGTATTGTCTGTATGATGAAAATATCTTGGCCACGAACAGATTCTTTTATTTCAACTCTTGTTTCTGAAAAATAAGAGTTCTGTAGTTTAAGAAAAGCACTTCATGATACAATAATTAGGCAGCATCTAGAAGTAGAGATGAATCTAAACCAACACTTCATCTAGTGCACCAAAATAAATTCTGAATAGATCTCAGGATGACAAGTATGTATACAAAAAATGTGAAGCTAAAGGGAAAATAAGGCAAAAATACACCAAAAGGCAAAAGTAACACAAACAGGTCCACAGAAAATCTCAGGGTTCAAAAAGGAAAATTTATCACCAAAATAAGACAAGATGCTTGGGGAAAAGTCTTTTACAGCAAATAAAGAGGTCAAAGGTTAACATCCTCCTTTCAACAAATGCTGAGGCCTCCTTGGTGCCAGGCCCTGTCCTTGGGAGAACCTAGACCAAGTGTATGAAGACCAATCCAGGAGACACAGGAGACACAAAGGCTGGCAGACTTTTCAGGCCAATGTGCCAGAAAAGACCAGGAGACAGGGCACCTGTCTGGCTCAGTCGGGAGAACAGGTGACTCTTGACCTCAGGGTCAAGAGTTCAAATTTCTTTCTTCTTTCTTTCTTTTCTTTCTTTCTTCTTTCTCTCTCTTTCTTTTTTTCTTATTTATTCATTCATGAGAGACATAGAGAGAGAGGCAGAGACACAGGCAGAGAGAGAGGCCCTCCATCCCAGGACCCCAGGATCACACCCTGAGCCAAAGGTAAACACCCAACCACTGAGCCACCCAGCTACCCCAGGATCAAAAGTTCAAACCCAACGATGGGTGTGAAGAGAAAAAGAAAGGAAAGAAAAGAAAAGAGAAAGAAGAGAAAGAAAGAACGAAAGAAAGAAGTAAAGAAAAAGAGAGGTGCCTGGGTGGTTCAGTCAGTTGAGTGCTGACTCTTGGTTTCAGCTCAGGTGGTGATGTCATGGGGAGTCCACTTGAGGACTCTCTCCCTGTGCCACTCACTCCACTCCTGCATACTCTCTCATGGTGTACTCCCTTTCTCAAATAAATGAATCTTGAAAGGAAGAAAGAAAAAGAGAAAAAAAAGAGGAAAGGAAAGGGAAAGGGAAAGGGAAAGGGAAAGGAAAGGAAAGGAAAGGAAAGGAAAAAGACCAACAGATAGGACACCTGGGTGGCTCAGTGGCTGAGTGTGTCTGCCTTCGGCTCAGGGCATGATCCTGGGGTCCTGGGATGGAATCCCACATTAGGCTCCCTGCGTGGAGCCTGCTTCTCCCTTTGCCTGTATCTCTGCCTCTGTCTTTCATGAATAAATAAATACAATCTTTAAAAAAAGAAAAGAAAAAGACCAGGAGACAGAATAATGGGGCTCAGAGAATAACGGCCTCACTGCAAGCTAGGATGTATACCGAGGAAGGGAGCATGGAACACCCAGAGATGTGAGGGCAGATGGCCAGTCAGCCCCCTGGAGAGTACAGTGAATGAGGGAGGGAGGGAGGTCAGGTAGCCAGCGGGGGCCAGACCATGCAGGAGTCTGGACTTCATTCTCAGGACAGGAGAGCCACTGGAGGAGTCGAGAATGGGAGGGGGTGTGATCTCTAGCTGTTCGTGAAGAGAACAGGAGGGCGACAGTGGCAGCAAGGAGTCCCCCACGCACCAACGGTAGGCCGGGCCAGAGGATCTAGGATGAGCAGTGAGTGGACAGAGCTCAGATCCCAAAAGGTCCTGTGTGATCGCTAGGGAGAGCGGACTCTGGAGAGCAGGATTTCAGTGGAAATAATAAAACATTTGCATTTTGGAAACATCCTGGTGGCCTAGGGAGACTGAAATGGAGGTAGGAAGGCCTGTCAGCAAGCTACTGCAACAAGCCGCAGAGAGAGGGAGCGAGGGAGAGGAGGCTTAGAATAGTGATGGGAAGATGGAGAACAAGGTCTTCATTTTTTTTTTTAAGATGTCTTAAAGATTTGAGAGAGAGTGTGTGCACCTGCACATGAGCAGGGGTTGGGGGGGGGGGGAGAAAGAGAATCCCAAGTAGACCCCTCCAGCTGATCGTGGAGCCCAAGGTGGGCTCAATCTCAAGACTCTGAAACCATGACCTGAGCCCAAACCAAAAGTCAGATGCTTAAATGACTGAGCCACCCAGGCACCCTGATAAAATGAATAAATAAATTCTTAAAAAAAAAAAAAAAAAAACAACCTGCCTTCTCTTCTAGTGCATATTTTCAGGAGGTTCCCAAACGCCATCACCATACATTAAAATTGTTATTGCTAAGTAAACTAGCTCACTTATCTGCATTCACCTTCAGGCTTTTTTTTTTTTTGGTGGTGGTGGGAGGGTTCTTTTAAAGACTTTTACTTAAAAAAAATTTATTTATTCATGAGAGACAAAGACAGAAGCAGAGACAGAAGCAGAGAGAGAAGCAGGCTTCATGCAGGGAGCCTGACGTGGGACTTGATCCCGGGACTCCAGGATCATGCCCTGGGCGGAAGGCAGACGCTCAACCGCTGAGCCACCCGAGTGTTCCTAAAGATTTATTTTAGAGAGAGAGAGCATGAGCGAGTGCATGTGCAGGGGGCAGGGCAGAGGGAGGAGAATCTCAAGCAGAACTCCCCTCCCCACTGAGCATGACATGGGGCTGAATCTTACCACACCTGAGCTGAAATCAAGAGTCCACACTTGATGGTTTGAGCCACCCAGGTGCCCCCACTTCTAGGTTTTTAAATACCAATATCTCATAAAATTTCTAAAGTCACCAAGTAAAAACTAAGTGTGGGGGCACCTGGCTGGCTTAATCAGAGGAGCATGCGACTCTTGATCTGGGGGTTGTGAGTTTGAGTCCCATGTGGGGTGTAGAGATTAAGTAAATAAAACTTTAAAAAAAACAAGTTACTAAGTGTGGAAGCTGGCTGAAGGCTATCTGCGGGCTAATTATAAGAAACATGGAACTTATAACATCCTGGACCTTATGTGCTTTCCACTAAACAATCCATTACATTACCTCTTTTCAAATACTTTGCTTTTTAATTTTTTAAAAAAGATTTTTTTTATTTATTTATTTTTTGAAAGATTTTATTTATAGAGAGAGTGAGAGCACAAGCAGAGGGAGCAGCAGAGGGAGAGGGAGAACCAGACTTTCCACTGAGCAGGAAGTCCAACACGGGGTTCGATCCCGGGACCCTGTGATTATGATCTGAGCCAAAGGCAGACGCTTAACCGACTGCGCCACCCAGGCGCCCCTACCTTGCTTTTTTAGATCTTTGAACATCACTTAGGTTTTAGTAATTTATCTCCTCAAGCTACTTCTACCATAGATATACCTTAGAAAGAAGAAACGAAGCACAGAATCATAAACCTAGGCTTTCAATTTTACGAAAATAGCTCCAAATTATTTTATATTAACTTGTCTTTGCAGGGTATTATAATCTGAAGTATGCGGCCAGGGAGACTGATGATGCAGCATTCCTAGGACACTAGCCATCAACAAAGTGCTTTCAAGCATTATCTTTTAACGTTACAATTTTCCACAGGAACGCAGAGGGCAGCAAAATGGCTTATCATCCCGGGATGAGAGTCTACAAGAGACTTGAGAGAAAAATTTACAGATGAGAGAACTCAAAGATGGTTTTCAGTAAATCATTACTACCTGGTACCAGACTGCTCTTGATGCCAGTTGATTACCTAATGGTAAGATAAATGTATAAGGTACAGATAAATGTAAAAGGTACTTATCAAATGTAGCCCGATATAGAAGGAAAAACATATCCTCTACATCTCTCCTTTTTTCCACTGTATAATGACAGGACGTTTGCATTATCTTGGGGAAAAGGGAAGGAGATTAAAAAAGATAACAGAGAAAGAAATCAAGACTTGGAGGGGACTAGAGAGGGATGGCTCATACCTGGTGTTAAAGAGAAAAATGTTTGTGTTACACGTAATATTTGCCTTTTTTTTTTTTTTTTTTTAAATATTTGCCTTTTTTCATGGCAGCCCGGGTGGCCCAGCAGTTTAGCGCCACCTTCGGCCCAGGGCATGATCCTGGGGACCCTAGATCAAGTCCCTAGTCGGGCTCCCTGCATGGGGCCTGCTTCTTTCTCAGCCTTTGTCTCTGCCTCTCTCTCTTTGTGTCTCTCATGAATAAATAAAATCTTGAAAAACAAATAAATAAATAAAAACAAGTCCACTGATTAACCATAGAGAACAAAGAATGTTTAAGAAATCATTTTAACTCACCTCCATTGGTCTCTTGATAGACCACAGATTTCCCCAATTCAGCACCAAGACGCCTGTGGGGGGGAAAAGGCAATTAAGAATGGTCTTTTTCATTAAAAAACCCTCCAGTTCATACACGTATGTTTAACAAAAAGGCTAAAATAACTAGACTAGAATTCTCTCCCAAAAAACAGTTTAACGTGTGAAGAGCTACACATCTGCTACCACGCCACAAGCGGCTTCAAGTGCCTGCCACTTTGTGACAAGCTGCTTTCCCCAGGGGCCACAGCCCAAGTTTCCTGCCTAAATTCATTGTTTTCTGAATAATAACCATCTTGCAAAATCACTCCCTGACAAATGTCTGGTTATGAGCACTAGCTCCAAAACCACAAGCCAGAGGCAAAGGCCTCAGTTGTCAAAATCATACTGACTTCAGTGCCATCGATCAAATGCAGTGTGAATCTTATTTGGATCCTGATTAGAACAAACCAAGTTTAAAAAACCATTTCTGAGACAGAGAAAATACGAACAAGGACTTGATACCATATGATATTAAGGAATTCATGGTGTCACAGGTTGTGGTTTTCTTTTTTAGATTTTATTTTTAAGCAAGCTCTACACCCAACATGGGGCTTGAACTCATGACCAAGAGATAAAGAGTTGCATGCTTCACCAAATGAGCCAGCCAGGCACCTGCTGCAGGTGTTTTTAGTTAGCAGTTGGCATTACCACTTTGATGAGTGAAATGCTATGATGTAGGGATAGAACCTGTTTAGAAATACTCAGCCAGGTACACAGTGGAGCCGTGAGGGAGGACGTGGGGTTTGAGGTTCGTATTGAGGACTTCGGTGGCTTCCAGGGATTGGACGACACCTCAGATACACGGCCTTCTGGCCAAGCGCCTGTGATTTCTGACTGTTGAGCATTCTTGTAACCCAGTGCTTGCAGCTTTCCCTCAGGTTTGCTGTGGCTGAACCAAGAAAGGAGCACACACTGATTTCTACAGAAATTACGATTCCATGATAGATTTTGAGATGAAGAAGGCTGCTATCTTTCGGAGTGCAAAGTGATTTTGGAACATCAAGAATTTCTTTGGGTAATGGAAGTTTGCCACTGACCTGGTGTTCCCCAGCTATGAAACGTGAATATTGAGGTATGAAATAGTTTCTCTTGATAAAATTAACAAATAGTGTGCACAGTATGTGTAAATAAATAACTGAATGAAATTATTCCAGTCAGGCCTACAATGGAATACTATTCAGCCTTAAAAAGGAATGGGGGAAAAAAAAAGGAATGAAATTCTGATACATGCTATAATACAGATGAACCCTGAAAAAATTATTCTAAGTAAAATAAGTCAGACACAAAAAGACAAACATTGCGTGATTCTATTATAAGAGGTACTTAGAATAGGCAAATTCAGACACAGAAAGTAGAATAGAAATTACCACGGACTGGGAGGGAAGGGATAAGGGAGTCAACTGGATATGGAGTTTCTGTTCGGGATGATGAAAAATTTCTAGAAATGGATCCTGGTGATAGTTACAGAACACTCTAGGTGTACTTAAAGCTACTGAATGGTACACTTAAAAACTGTTAAATGGCACATTTTATGTTATGTATATTTTACCATAATTAAAAAAAAATACTCTTTGGGGCACCTGGCTGGCTCAGCCAGTAGAGCATGTGACTTTTGATCTCCTGGTCATGAGTTCAAGTCCCATGTCAGGTCTACTTCCTTAAAGAAAAAACAAACTCCAGCCAAAAAAAAAAAGGTGAGATGGGTAAAATAAATGAAATAAGATTAACAAAAAGTTACTAAATTGAAACTGGATGAAGGATATACTGGGGGTTAATTTTAACACACGTGTAACTTATACACATCCTGGGAATGTAACCCACCTAACTTTTTTATGGATTAAAATGCATAACCCAAAAAGTTTGAAAATCCCTGCTTGGAAGTTTAGATCCAAAAGAAATCCTGGAAATAAAATATCATAACCTCAGGGACCTTCAAACTTTGCCTAGTGGCAAAGGCCTTTTTCCAAATAAAATCTTACTCAGAAAGTCAAGATCTGAAACAGATAAAGGAAGCACTTACAAATATTATTTATAGTAATTTAAAACATTTCTGGAACAAGGCAGGGAAGAAGCTAATATTTAAAAAAGCAAAACCACTGACGTTTTAAAGGTGCCCTCCTCCCTCAGCAAGGTCACTGTGGCATATCTGACCCAAAATAAACAAACATGAGCTTTATGTTTAAAGTTAGCATTTTAGTTTGGCCTCAAAAAGCCAGATATTCATTGGGAGTTAGAAACAGAAACAAGGTAGTGGATTGCAAAAGGATTTGCTCTTCTAATCTCGCTGAAATACTCCAGCTGAAGAGAACATAGTATTACTGAGAAAAGGGGACTCTTAAATGACCCTTCCACGTTCTTGCAAACATTTACAGACTCTGAAAAATCCAGGGGAACTCTAACGTAGGTTGTTTTAAGATACAAAAATAACTTCAAATATTAAAAATACAAGCTCTTCGTTTTAGATCTTAACGTTTGTCACGAGTTTATTTGGAAAGGGCTCCTGAGGCCGTCCCTTTACATTAGAGCCCTGGGACTCTGCAGAAGAGCCAGCCAGAGAAGAGGCCAGCGGGGAGCCTCCGCTCCGCTCCGTGCTTTTATCTATATTATTTGGTATCATGCTCACAATGTTCCTGCCCAGTAGATAGCACCGTCCTTATCTTACCCAGGAAATTCAGAAAAAAATCAAATCTCTTGCCCAGTGCTGCCACAGGGCTAGTAGGTGGCAGGGCTGGAGAAGGAACCTCAGAAGCCACTTGAGATCACCGGCTTCCTGGGGATTTTTTTTTTTTTTTAAACACACGAAAGGCAGAGATTTTTCCTCCAAAATGATGGAATCTAAAGTCGACTTTAGGAAATGCGGTTAGGCTTTTATTATTCGCGGGCAACCCGGATGGCTCAGGTTCAGCCCAGGGTGTGAGCCTGGAGACCTGGCATCGAGTCCCGCATCGGGCTCCCTGCACGGAGCCTGCTTCTCCCTCTGCCTGTATCTGTGCTTCTCTCTCTGTGTCTCTCATGAATATTAAAAAAAAAAAAAAAAAAAAAAGACTTTATTATTCCCGGCACCAACTCCGACAAATTCGGCCTCCCCTGGAGTTGCCTCCTTCCCACTGCCCTCCCCTCCGCCTCCGCTTCCTGGGAGCATCCTGCGCCTTCCACCTGCAAGGCCGTGCAGCCGCCCCCCGGGGGCCGCGGTCCCCCCGCCGCCACCCGGCCGGGTCGGGAGCCACCCCCCCCCGCCCCCCGGAGACCCGGAGACCCGGGAGTGGCGACGCCGGCCCCCAGGCACCGCGCCCGGGCCGCGGAGTCGCGGCGAGAAGCCGGAGGGCGGGCGGGGCGCGTCCCCGCCGCCGGGTCGGCCCGGAGCCCCGCGGAGGGCGGCGCGCAGGGCAGGGCGCCGGGACGCCCGCTTACTCGGTGATGCGCTTGGCCAGCTCGGTGCAGGCGGCCGTGGAGTTGGCCGAGAAGACTCGGTAGCCGGTGCGGGCGGCGTTCATGGCCGGGCGGGCGGCGGGGCGGGCTCGCGGGGCGCGGAGGGTCGAGGACGCGCAGAGCGGCGGCAGCAGCAGCAGCTTCTTGGGCATCGTCCGGCCGGCGGGCGCGGGGCGGCTGCGAGGGCGCCGAGACCCCCGGCGCGGGCGGGGGCGGGGGCGCGGGCGCGGACAGGCCGGAGCCCCCGAGGGTGCGCGCAGCGGCGGCCGCCGAGGGCTGGGGCGGGACCCACGCTCGCCGCCACCGGCGTATCAGCCGCCTCCGAGCCCGGGGCGAGGACGCCGCCCCCTCTGGGCAGCGCCGAGACGCGGCCTAGAGCGTCCCGGGAGCCGCCATCTCAGGTGAGGGCGCGGCGGTGGACAACTCTCCCGAAGCTTATCCTGCCGGGGGGAGCCTCGCGAACCGCTCCGCCGCTTGCTTCCGTCGCCGCTCCGGGAGCTCTTCTGCTCTCACGCTCTCGGGCGGCGCCGCCTGGCTTGATAGCGGTCCCAGCCGCTTCCAGATTTTCTGCCAGGATCCAAAATGTCTGCGGCCGAGGCGGCTGACGCTCTAGCTCCGCGTCTCTATGCTAACACGGCCGAGCGGCCGGCGGGGCTGGAACGCCCAGCTGGGATTGATTTGAAAAGTGGAGGGCGGGGTCGCTTTCCGCGCGCTGCTTGCACCGCCCCGGAGGTGGTGCGTGGACCCGAGCCCGGCCTTTAACCCGCAGACTGTCCCCTCAAACCTGCACCTAGGGCAAGGTTCCCTGAGCGGGTCAAAGGACTTCTGCCTGCTACTGCTTGGCTCGCGGTCACGGAAGGCCTCCTCCGCTTCCACGTGCCCGCGTCGCTTAAGGACCTACTCCCCTCGGACCGAGGGGCACCTGCTCGGCGCAGTCCTGCTCCATCACCTCAGTCACCAGCGCCCCCCGCCCCGGGACCAGGCCACGTGCGCTACGAGGCACAGTTGCTTGTGTTTCATTTATGGCTGTGCACCCGCTGCCTTCCCTAACTGGGTTAGAGACCCTCCTCGGGCAGGATCCTGTATGATTCAGGGCTTCAGATTTCCCGGTGTCCCGAGCAGTGTTGGGGGCTCCAGGGGGACGCTGTCAGTACATGTCGACGGATACCCAAGAATTGCAAGGAGGGGGAAGCCTATGTGGGTCACTGGTTATCAGCCGCCCCAACCTCCCAGGGGAGGTTGGCAGGTGCTGTGCTTCTCACGCACCCACTACCGACTAATGAAAATACCTTTAAGGGACTCTGCCTGCTGTGACATTGGGCCTGAGGGAACCATAGACTGTGACTCATCACTGCAGGGAGGCTGATGATCCTAAAGTTCAAAACCCTGCCCCCCCATCTCCCCTATCTCCCCCCCCCCCCAGCAGCTTGATCCACCTTCTGCTTCTGGCTTTCCAGAATTACTTGCCCCGCCTACCCCCTTGGGGCAGGTTAAATAAAAAAATAAAATACATATTTTTTAAAGCACATAAGTTAAATAGCCTAGGTCAAATTATTTTTATTTTATTTTTTTAAAGATTTTATTTATTTATTTTAGAGAGAGAAGACCTGAGTGGAGAGGGGTGGCGAGAAGCAGAAGGAGAAGGAAAGACCTCAGGCGGACTGAAGCTGAGTAGGAGGCTGCAGAGGGGCTCCATCCCACAACCCTGAGATCATGGCTTGAGCCAAAAGCGAGTCAGATGCTTAACGGACTGAGTCACCCAGGCGCCCCCAAATTACTTAACCATAAGCCTTGTCACCCTTTGTTTTTTAGATTTTATTCTTTTTTTTTAAGATCTTTATTTATTTATAATATTTATTTTTTATTTTTTTAAGATTTATTTTTTAAATAAATCTTTATAAGATTTATTTTTTAAATAAATCTTTATAAGATTTATTTATTCATGACACACACACACACACACACACACAGAGGCAGAGGGAGAAGCAGGCGCCACGCAGGGAGCCCGACATGGGACTCGATCCTGGGACTCTATCCTGGGACTCCAGGAGCATGCCCTGGGCTGAAGGCGGCGCTAAACCGCTGAGCCAGCTGGGCTGCCTCGAGATTTTATTCTTTTTTTTTTTTTTTAATTTTTATTTATTTATGATACAGAGAGAGAGAGAGAGGCAGAGACACAGGCAGAGGGAGAAGCAGGCTCCATGCACCGGGAGCCCGACGTGGGATTCGATCCCGGGTCTCCAGGATCGCGCCCTGGGCCAAAGGCAGGCGCCAAACCGCTGCGCCACCCAGGGATCCCTCGAGATTTTATTCTTAAGTAATTACACCAAATGTGGGGCTCAAACTCACAACCTGACATCAAGAGCCACATGCTCTAGTGACGGAGCCCGCCGGGCGTCCCAAGCCTTATTCCCTTCTAAAACAAAAGGAAACCACTTCCCTTCACATTTTCCTATCTGTATCCCCCAGATCCCCTGTACTGTGTTGGTTTTCTCAGATCTCCTGGAACTGTACCACCTCTATTCCCTTTTAAGTGAACATGACCAGAAGATTCCCAGCCAATAAATCCCAGAAGTCAGCTTTTACTCTTCTCTTTCCCTCCCTTTCTACATCCATCCACTTATCCATATGTTAAAATTTACTCAGCACCTGCTATTTGCCAGGCCTGTGTTAGGTGTTTCGGATACTTTAGTTTAAAAAAAAAAAAAAAAAGACAAAAACTCCTACCCTGGAGGAGTACAATCTACCAAGGGAAGAGAGATTTAAAAAATGAACAAACACAGTAAGTGAATAATTATGGAGTGTGGTAGCAGGTGTATTTTTTTCCTCTTGCTGCAGTAACAAAGTACCACAGACATAGTGGCCTAAAACAACAGAAATTTATGACCTTCCAGTTCTGGAAGGTCATAAATCCTAAAATCAAGGTGTTGGCAGGGCTGCATTCCTTCTGGAGGTTCCGGGGGAGAATCTGTTTCCTTGCCTTTTCCACTTTCTAGAGGCTACATGCATTCATTGCTCCTGGCCCCCCTCTTCAAACCCAGCAGCACAGCATCTTCAAATGTCTCTCTCTCACCTGTGCTCCCATCGTCATAGCCTTCTGATGAAGTTTCGGAATATAAGTGAGGTTTGGGGGGGCGAGGTCCAGAGCCGATGACCAAGAAAGAATTCTTGAGATGTCTTTGGTGCAAAATGGTGGTTTTATGAAAGCCCGGGGACAGGCCCCATGGGGAAGTGGGGAAGGCTGCCCGGCCTGTGAGGGGTGGCTGATTATATCCCTGGGAGCTGGGGTGGGGGGTGTTAGGGAGAGCGCAAGCCTCTAAGGAATCTTGGAAGCAAGGTTCCCAGGACCGTGGGGGGGCGGGGGGCTGGCTAATGTTGGGAAAAGGTCACTCATTACCGCCTAATAAAATCTGAGTCATGAGACCTTCAGATGTACATCAGTGGGTCATGTGCCTGGGGGGTGATCGCCAACAAGTACCTTGGGGGTTTAGAGATAAAGGAAATTTCTAAAGGAATTTTTACATGTTAAAGTAGATTCACAGGATCCTGGGAGTTGGGCTAGGATTGCCTTTCGCCCTCAGCAAAGTATGAACATCGAGGCAGTTGATCCCGTAGAGGAAGGTCCCTCTGCCTGTTTCACGGACTTGTCGATGTGCTGCCCTAGGCTCGTGCTTTGTCCTCAGCCAGCCCTGTTCCCCCATCACTTCCCCACTCTGACACCCCTGCCTCCCTCTGATAAGGACCCTTGTAAATTCATTGGACCCAATGGGATATGCAGTATAAAGCTGTATTTATTTATTCATGAGAGACACAAGAGAGGCAGAGACACAGGCAGAGGGAGAAGCAGGCTCAAGGCGGGGTGCCCGACTCAAGACTTGATCCCAGGACCCCGGGATCACGACCTGAGCTGAAGGCAGACACCTGATCACTGAACCACCTAGGTGCTGAGGACATGCAGTACAATCTTCCCTCTCAAGGACCTTAACTTCACATCTGTGAAGTCTCTATTACCATATAATCTATTCACGGTTCTAGGGAATGGGATGTTAGCATCTATTAGTGTGCCTACTGCAGAAGGCAAAAAACCAACCAACCACCACCAACAACAACAAAGAGGAAAAAAAAAAAAACAACAAAGAGGAGAGCAGAGGAAGGGGGTTCTGGAGAGGGGTAACAAGCTTCGTCTTTTCTTCCTTCCAAAGACCTCTAGCATCTCTCCCAGGCCCTTCACCCGTCACAGGTCTGTCTTGGGTCAGCAGGGCCTCCCTGTGGGTTCCTCCACCGTGATCTCTTTCTCATCCAGGACCTCCTTCACTTAACTTGTCGTGAGAATCACCTGATACATTGGAGTCTATGCTTTGGACGCTCCTCATTCAACTTGGAAACTAGTGGCTCAGTAGGTTAAGCATCTGCCTTTGGCTTAGGTCATGATCTCAGGGTCCTGAGATCAAGTCCCATGTCGGGCTCCCTACTCAGCGGGGAGCCTGCTCCTCCCTCTCCCTCTGCCTGGGGCTCTGCTTGCTTGTGCTCTCTCTGTCTCTCTCTGACAAATACATAAAATAAATCTTAAAAAAAAAAAAAATGGGATGCCTGGGTGGCTCAGTGGTTGGGCATCTACCTTCTGCTCAGGGCATGATCCTGGGGTCCTGGGTCGAGTCCCACATTAGGCTCCCCACTCCCGCAGGGAGCCTGCTTCTCCCTCTGCCTGTGTCTCTGCCTCTCTCTGTGTTTCTCATGAATAAACAAATAAAATAAAATAAAAAATACTAAAAAAAAAACACAAAACAATAACAACAACAAAAAACTTGGAAAATACTTAATAATCCATTCTCCACATAAGCCAGAGGGAGACTTACATTTATGGACGTGATGGTAACTCCCCTCAAAACTGATCAGTGGCTGCCTGTCACTTTTAAAATTAAAGACAAACCTTCTTGACTCAAGTGCTGTAAGGTCTGCCGTGTGATCTCGCCCATCCCTGTGTCTTCAGCTTTATCCTTTTATTCTTCCATTGGGATCACCCTGACTGGTTTCATGTAGTTATTTTATTTTATTTTATTTTATTTTATTTTATTTATTTTTTTATTTTTATTTTTATTTTTATTTTGGTTTTATGTAGTTCTTCGCTCACCTTGTCCCCTGCTGCCGCAGGGCTTCTGCATGTGCTATTCTCGCCACTCCTACCACCCACTCTGCTCGTACTCATCGTTGGCGCTGAAGTGCCTTCTCAGACCTCTCTGACTGGATCGGACGCCCCCCTGCTATTGCCTTTCCCAGCAATATGTTCTTCTCTCTCATACACTGGTCACACTTGCAAATTTATATTTTGTAAAGACCTCCAGTCGGAACCCTGTATCCTTTCTCCTTTCTTCTTTTTAGTGATAGAACCAGCCCAGCTAGGGTCCTGCCCCAGCTTTCCTTGCAGCTGATACAGCCACGTGACCACATTTCTCATATTTCGAGTGAGAACAGAGGTGACCTGTACAGTGCCCAGGCATCTCCTCCCCCAGGTCACGCACTGTCAGGAAATGACAACCACTGGAACATCCGCTGTGGATCCAGAGGTGGAGGCCACATGCTGAGGATGCAAGAGCCAACTCACCACCTGAGTCGCTGGCCGAGCTCTGGAAGCAGAGGACCTGCCAGCCCTAGACCACCCACCTCTGCTCTGTTACACATGCAGGTAGGGTAGAGGTCGGCTTGTACCTTATTTAAAGCACTGGATGCTGGGGGCTTTCTCTTAGAGCAGCTTAGCCTGTCCCCAACTGGACCCCACTGGTTGGGTGATTGTTTATCTCCCGCCAGACTTAACTCAGAGAGGCAGGGACAGACTCTGCTCGCCCTTGCATCCCTATCTCAGGACTAGATCCTTCCGGTGTGGTCAGCCCTTCTCGACTAGAGGAGTCTCTGATAAGAAATCACAAAATGTAAAATTGGAAACACTCACCCGCACAAGGCCCTAATGTCAACGTTACTATGAACTTCCCTTATCCCTCCACTGATAAGATAGGGAGGAAGGGCCATGAAAGATGAATATGGGATAACCTTTTGGGAGCCACCTTACAGTCCCCAGATACAGCCAGTTCCTGGACGGTCCCAGGATGAAGCCAGAATTTGAGCACCCACTGTCACCAGAAGTGCCCTCAGGCTGGGTGGTTAATCTCAGCTTTGGATCAGGAACAACAGAGCCATGTTCTGTTTTAATGCGATGCTTCATGGAAAATGAACATTTGGGGGCACCTGGGCGGCTCAGTTGGTTGAGTGTCTGGCTCTTGATTTCTGCTTGGGCTGTGATCTCAGGGTCATGAGATCAAGCCTTGTGTTGGGCTCCGCGCACAGTGGGGAGTCTGCTTGAGATTCTGTCTCAGGGACGCCTGGGTGGCTCAGCGGTTGAGCATCTGCCTTTGGCCCAGGGCATGATCCTGGAGTCCCGGGAGCGAGTCCCACATCAGGCTCCCCGTAGGGAGCCTGCTTCTCCCTCTGCCTCTCTCTGTGTCTCTCATGAATAAATAGAATCTTTTTAAAAAATGAACATTTGAAAAAACAAATGAACATTTGGATTACACTGTTGAAAGTTTTCCCCAGATTATTTTCTTTTATAAAAGATTTTATTTATTTATTTATTTATTTATTTATTTATTTATTTGAGAGGGAGAAAAAGCTATCGAGAGACAGCATAAGCAGGGGGGAGGGGAAGAAGAAGGGGGAGAAGCAGGCTCCCCACTGAGCAGGGAGCCCCACATGGGGCTCAATCCCAGGACCCTGGGATCATGACTCCAGCTGAAGGCAGATGCCCAACTGGCCGAGCTGCCCAGGCAGCCGCCCACCCCTATTGTTTTCTCTTTCTTTCTTTCTTTCTTTCTTTCTTTCTTTCTTTCTTTCTTTCTTTCTTTCTTTTTTTAAGTAATCTCAAGATGCCTGGGCGGCTCAGTCAATTAAGCATCTGACACTTGATTTCAGCTCCGGTCATGATCTCAGAGTGGTGAGAGGGAGCCCTGCGTCCGGCATCCTGCTTAAGATTCTCTCTCCCTCTCCTGGCCCTGCAACCCCATAATGTGCCTGCTCGCACTCTCTCTTTTTAAAAAAATAAAATAGGGGCACCTGAGTGGCTCAGTGGTTGATGTCTGCCTTTGGGTCAGGTTGTGACCCCGGGGTCTTGGGATGGCGTCTCACATTGCTTCTCCCTCTGCCTCTGTCTCTGCCTCTCTCTGTGTGTCTCTCATGAATAAATAAATAAAATATTTAAAATAAATAAATAATAAATAAATAGATAAATAGATAGATAAATAAATAAGAAATAAAGAATCTCTATGCCTCACATGGGGCTTGAACTCACAACCCCAAGATCAAAAGTCGTATGCTCCACCAACTGAGCCTGCCAGGTGCACCCTGCACACACACTTTATTTTCTACGTGAATAATTAATGTGGCATCAGGGTGGCTCCCAAAGATGCCTGGGAGAAGGTACCCCTAGTGCTTATCCCAGGCCTGGCTCGTACTAGGTGCTAAACATGTATTTGTGGACTCTGTGGGTGATAATGGCTAATAGCTGTTGGTCTCTTATTTGGGGCCCCTGTGTCCTCTGTCCTTCTTCTTCTCCGGTATTTTGAGCCCACGCATCCCATCCGTGCCCCAGATCCCCTGGTTAAAGGCCTCCAGGCCTCCCCACTGCCTACAAGCCCAAACTCCTGATCTGGCCCGTCTCCAGGCCCATCTCCTGCCTTCCCACCTTGGGCCACACTCTGGATATGTGGCTTTCTGAACAGTTTGCCATTTGTTAAAAATAGCTTGGTTTCGTGGTTTCTCGTAGCTGAGAATCTCTGTAACTGTCACTATGATTTTTTTCTTTTTTCTGTTTGTAGAGATGTGTTGCTTGATTTTCAAACTTGGGGAAATTTCTTGTGATCCATTATTGGCTTCTCATGTAATCCCATTTGGTGAGAGGCCTCCCAGGATTTATTCTGTTGAGGTGCACTGAGTTTCTGAAGCCTATGATTTGATGTCTTTTCTCAGATTTGAAAATTCTTGGCCAAGTCTCTTCAAAGATCACTTCTGTCTCATTCTATCTTCTTCTGGGACTCCCTGCCACATTCCATAGACCTTTCCACCCTGTCCCTGGTCCTCGCACTGTTCTCCGCTGGGTTACTCGGAGCCCAGCCAGGGGATGTGCCCTGTTTAGAAGTCGATCAGCAACTGGAAAATGATTTGTTCACGGATTTGTGCAGTTCTGACCTCTCCAGGAATTTGCCCCCTAAAGTCCCAGTCACTTTGACAGCCCAGATGCTGACAGCTGTCTCTGTAGTTAAAACTGCTACTTTCTGCTTGGATTTGACTGGTCCCAGCGCCCAGGGTGGACACGAAGACGCCTTCAGGCTGGAAACTTAACTTCAGTGACTTTGTTCTCTGTACGATCACAGCTCTCAAGCCTATTTTTCCCTGGGTGCTCTCTAGTGCCATGTTGCCATATATATATAATATATAATATATATTTATATATATATATTTTTTAAAGATTTTATTTATTTATTTATGAGAGATACAGAGAGGTAGAGACATAGGCAGAGGGAGAAACAGGCTCCTTGCGGGGAACCCGATGCAGGACTTGATCCTAGGACCCTGGGATCACAACCTGAGCCAAAGACAGATGCTCAACCACCGAGCCACCCAGGCGCCCCTCTGGTGCCATATATATATCAGGGGTTTTGCATGTACATATCTGCCAGCTTTTGTTCAGTGGAGGCATGAGCGTGATATCAGTTTCTCTTTTGTGGGTGGACCCGAAGTCCTGACTGTCTTTGGATGTGACATTTGGCCGTAGAGGGTCTGTCCCCAGGATCACCCAACTGGAAAGCTCCTTCTCCTGCTTGAGAACTCTGCTTCGGCTTTTCCTTTCCTTAGCTGGTCCTGGCCTCTTGACCCCATCCTCAGTAGGGGGTCCTGGGCCTCAGGCTAGCTTACTCCACTTTGGCTGGTGGGAGGTGCTAGTAGGATTGGAGGTGGAGGGAGGGAAGAAGCCGGTGGGTGCTTCTCTGCTCCTACGCAGGTGTCCTCAGCATTGGCTGCAGATGTGACCTCCATGCTTTTGCAGTGATCCTGTGACTCCTGCCAGGGCTCTGCCCCTCGTCCCCACCACTGTTGCTCTGCACCAGGTGGCCTCCCTACCCCAGGGTTGGCTTCTCAGCCCCTTCCCGCATCTGTGTCACCTGTCAGCTACATGAAATTCCCTCTATTTTGAACATCTGAGTGGTTGCTCTTCCTCTACATGGACCCTAACAAGCTCCTCTTTCCTCTTACTCTCCTCACTCTCCTGTTCAGCCCTTTGTATTGAAACAGTTTGCCTGTGCCTTTTTTTTTAAGGTTTTATTTATTTATTAGACAGAAAGAGCATGAGTCAGGCAGTGCAGAGGGAGAGGGAGAATCAGGTCCCTTGCTGAGCAAGGTGCATGACACAGGACTCGATCCCAGGACCCTGAGATCATGACTGAGCCTGAGATCATGACCTGAGTCGAAGGCAGATGCTTAACTGACTGAGCCCCCCAGGCGCCCCTGCCTGAGTCTTTCTTAGTTAAGGCTGAGGGTAAGCTGCAGGAATAGGAAGGGGAGAGCCAGGCCCCTAGGGGACCCATCTCCCAGCACTCCCTGGGCTTTGCAGTGATTCCAGGATGCTGATGGTCTGGCCTGGGCCCTGGTAGGGGTCATGCCTCAGCATCACATCTGGCAGGCGGTCTTGGCCATGGTCTGGTTCATTGTCCCCTATTTCTCAGGTAGCGACGTCCTCCTCCTGAGGAGCAGGGGTGCTCAGATCACTCCGCAGTACCGATCGTGTGTGGCTTCCAGGCGATGACCCCGTGGCAGCATTTCGGGGCTTCCCTGAGAGGAGTGAAGTGGCAGAGCGGCCTGCTTCTCGATGCCCAAGAGAGAACCCAGATCTGAAGAGCAGCTACTCCATTTAGCCACAGGAAAGTGAGAAGTGGGGTGCTTGGGGGGCTCAGCAGTTGAGCATCTGCCTTCGGCTCAGGGCATGATTCCGGGGTCCTGGGATCAAGTCCCTATTGGATTCCCCACGAGGAGCCTGCTTCTCCCTCTGCCTGTGTCTCTGCCTCTTTCTCTGTATCTCTCACGAATAAATAAAATCTTAAAAAAAAAAAAAAAGTTGGCTTTTAAAGAATCACCGATGACTTGGGAGATGCTGACATATAATGTGGCTTGAACAACTCGGCAAGCAAACCTGATTTACGAATGATCCAGGTGGGGGTCCCTGGGTGGCTCAGTCGGTGGAGGGTTGAGCGTCTGACTCAGAATCTCAGGGCTGTGAGTTCGAGCCCTGCATTGGGCTCCATACTATGTATGGTGCCTGCTTAGTTAAGAAAAAAAAAGATCTATGTGTATTTTTGTGGAGACGAAGCGAGAGCTGACACATGTCCCCCGGGTTTCATAGCAGCTCCGTCAAGCACTGCCCCACCCCGGGCAGCGTCGCTGCTCAGGCAGCCGGGGCCTTGGAACTGCAGCACCAAGGCCCAGCGGGTTGCAGGGCGGCCTAGAAGAACCAGGGAGTGCCCCCTCCCTCGGGACAGCTCTGAGGGCCCCCCACCTCAGCCATAACCTGAGTCACAGGGTCCCCGCTGTGCCATCTTCCTCCTCTGCCCGTCTCCCCTCTTGCTGCTCCCCAGTTTCCCTTCCCACACAAACCCGGCCACACACTCTTGTCCTGGTGCCTGCTGCTGGGCCACCTCAAGCTTACCCATGAAGCTTCTGCTCATTTCTCTTTCCCTTGTGCAAATTCCTAGGAGTCTACCATGGTTCATTTGATGCATCCACCAGGCTGGGCCGTGGTGCCCAAGTATTGGGTCAGACACCATTCTAGATAGTTCTGTGAAGACTTTTTTTTTTTTTTTGAAGATTTTATTTATTTATTCATGAGAGAGAGAGAAGCAGAGACACAGGCCGAGGGAGAAGCAGGCTCCATGCAGGGAGCCCAACATGGGACTCGATCCCAGGACCTGAGCCAAAGGCAGACAGACGCTCAACCGCTGAGCCACCCAGGCATCCCAAGACTTTTCTTTTTTTTAAGATTTTATTTTAAGTAATCTACACCCTGCAGGTGGCTCAAACTCATAACTCCGAGATCAAGAGTCACACGCTCCACCAACTGAGCCAGCCAGGTGCCCCAAATGAAGGTATTTTTTGGATCAGATTAACATTTTTTAAAAAAAGATTTTATTTATTTATTCATGAGAGACACAGAGAGAGAAGCAGGCTCCCTGCACGGAGCCTGAGGCAGGACTCCATCCCAAGATCCTGGGATCATGACCTGAGCCAAAAGCAGGTGCTCAACCACTGAGCCACCCAGGTGCCCCCAGATTAACACTTAAATTGGTGGATTTTGAGTAAATTACTTTTGTAATGTGGGTGGGCCGAATGTAATCAGCTGAAGGCCTGAATAGAACAGAGACTGACCTCCTGGAGCAAGAGGGACTTCTGCTGGCGGATAGTCTCTGGACCCAGACTGCATCTCTGCCCTCAGGCTCCAGTCTGCCAGCCTTGCCCCATGAGGTTTTGGATGTCCATATACATACAATGATATATGGATTGAATGTTTTTTTTTTTAAAGATTTATTTTTATTTATTTATGATAGTCACAGAGAGAGAGGCAGACACACAGGCAGAGGGAGAAGCAGGCTCCATGCATCGGGAGCCCGACGTGGGATTTGATCCCAGGTCTCCAGGATCGCGCCCCGGGCCAAAGGCAGGCGCCAAACCGCTGCACCACCCAGGGATCCCGGATTGAATGTTTATATTACGTATAATGTTGGTTCTGTTTCTCTGGAAGACTCTGAGTGATACAGGGTCTGAGATTAGGAGAAAGGATCTCTCTCTCTCTCTTTTTTTTTTTTTTTCTTTTTAGAGAGAGAGAGTGAGCCAGGGGTGGGGGGCAGGCAGAGAGAGAGAAAATCTTAAGCAGGCTCCACACGGAGTACAGAACCCGCCATGGGGCTCGAGCCCCCAACCTGACATCATGACCTGACCTGAAATCAAGGGTCGGGTGTTTAACCGACTGAGCCACCTGGGAGTCCCCTCTCAGTTCCCTTTCTAAAGAATGTCCTCTTCGATGTTTGAAGTGAGACTTCACTTGACCAGTTTTGGGTTTTTTGTTTCTCTGTAAGACCCGGCTGATGGTTGAAGCTCCGGACCTGCCCTGCCGAGTGAGCCAGTGAGCGTTTCCTGCAAGACGAAAGCAGCTCTGCTCAGCACAAGGTGACATTTTCCATATTCAACCTAATTCCAGCCTTCGAGCCTAAAAACAATGACACCGCTGTTAGATGCACCGCCGTTCTGCATGAACAGTGGGAACACATCCCCCTCTGTTCTAAAAACGTGAAGATGAAGGGGGGACGGGTTCAGATTGGGCGGGAAGAGTTGTCCAAGAATGGTCTGAATGAGACAAAGAGAGGTGTGTTTAGGATTGCTCAGCCTTGTCCCCCGATGGGTGAATTATTTGCAAGGCAAGGTCATCTTTGCAACAAAAGAGAACATTTCAGGCAATGGTTCAGGAATTTTGCCTCCACGTTGCACCACTCCGACTTGAACTTTGGAAAAACATGAAGCCTTTCTCTGCTTTCTCTCTCCGAACAGGCCTCAGCAAGCTGAGACGGAATGATCTTTATTTCTAAAAATAATACCAACTTGGATCTTGGAGCTGATTCTCTCTACAGGACACCAGAAACCATGCTGGGGGCAAGAGCAAAATACAGAGCAGATCGAGCCAAGCACGCAGGGAGTGACCCTTCCCAACTTGAGCAAGGACAGTGGTAGGGAGCAGCTGCTGGGATGGCCGCTGGAAAACCTGAAATGGAGTTACAGTGAGGAGTCCTCCCTAGGACAGAACCCACCCATCCTGGGTTTTCAGTAACTCTTTGGAGGCCTTACAGGGTCTCACAGATATCCATACATTGCTGAAGACTTTGGTTCAAGGAGAAACCTTCTGGTGCTTTCTAGTGCCTTCTGGAGCTTCTGCAGAAGCTCCTGCCAAATGAGAGGTGACCCCTTGCCTATATCACCAGATTTCTAGCAGCTGGTAAGACAGAGTCAAAGAGAAAGTCCAAGGGAGAAAAAAAAGCCATGGGCAGAGGAGCCTGAGAAGGTGGGAGATGAACATTAAGGACACAGGTTATAACGCATCATGGACCAAATAACTGAGTCACAAGGTGCCTGGCACATTGCAGGTTCCAGTGGGTCTAGGCTCTATCAGCGGAGACCCCCAAACGGTACAAACGTCCAACAATAGCTGTGGCCCATTCATAAACTGGGACATACTGGGGAGGGAGGGACAGACAGTCTTTTATTGCCCCAGAGACTCTCCCAGAGGCTGCAGGTTGCACAGAATGGGCATCGTCCTGGGAGCCAGACTCTGGGAGCCGACTCTTACCGGCTTTGTGACTTTGAGTAAATAATTATGTCTTCCTTTGTCTCCACTGTTCTCCTATACAGCAGGGGTAATAATAATCCCTGCCTAGGGGAGTGCCTGGGTGGCTCAGCGGTTGAGCGTCTGCCTTCGGCTCAGGGTGTGATCCTGGGGTCCTGGGATTGAGTCCCGCATCAGGCTCCCTGCATGGAGCCTGCTTCTCCCTCTGCCTGTGTCTCTGCCTTTATCTCTCTCTCATGAATAAATAAAATCTTTTTTTAATAAATAAAATCTTTTTAAAAATTATTAATAATTCCAACCTAGAAGGGTTTTGTGAGGGGTACACTTGTTAATACCTGTTAGGCAATTAGAAGAGGGTCTGGCATGTATGAGCTACTAAGTGAAGGAAGGTGGGAAATGTTTCTACATATTTATTAGTCAGGAGGCAGTTGGGAAAAGGAACCACATTCGTTGATTTAGATTTGATCGATTGATTGAGATGGGGAGGGTCAGAAGGAGAGAGCGAATCTCAAGGAGACTCCTCGGTGAGCACAGGGCCCAACTTGGGGTTCGATCTCACGACCTGCCCGAGTTGGACGCTTAACCAACTGAGCCTCCCAGGGGCCCCAATGTTTGTTCCTTTAACAAAGAGCTGAGTACATAGAATTGTGAAATGGGTATCGCAGGACAAAAATGGGGTAAAGCAGACCATGCGGAGGGTGGGGGGGAGAGAGGAAGAGGGGAACGGCAGGAAGCAGTGGCCCCACCTCCCCTGGTAACAGTGATTGGAGGGAGAGGCTGGCGGGCTGCCCGAAGCCCAGGGAGTGGGACCCTTAGCAGATGGTTTAAAGATAGGCCTAGGGATGCCCAGCTGGCTCAGTCGGTGGACCATGCACCTCTTGATCTCAGGGTTGTGTGTTCAAGCCCCACATTGAGTGTAGAGATTACTTAAAAGAAATAAAATATTTAAAAAGAAAATAAAAATTAAAGGTAGGCCTGAATGAAAGTGTGGCCAGAGGAGGGAGAAAAGCGGGACAGGTGGCACAATAGACTTCAGCACGTGAGAAGGGGTGTGGTCCAGCCACAGCCGTAGGAGTGGGGGCTGAGGTCAGCTGAGGCTGCAGAATGTTCTAGGCCAGAGAGAGATTGTGGCAGGCATCCAGTTCCCAGATCCCAAGGTCCTACACGTTCTCAGAAGGAGTGGGAGCCGGGAAGATTGTGAGTGGAGACAGAGATGTTCCAGAGGAGGAGAGGGGGAGCCTCTCACCCCCACAGCACAGAGCAGGGAGGGCTTTGCAGGAGGAAGACAGGTGTTTTGGAGGCTGTGTGGGGAGTTGGTGGGATGAGGACGCTATGCCTGTCAGGGCAGGAGTCAGGGCCCGTGAGGGGGCAGCTCTGGGGTCCAACACACCTGCACTCAGTCCTGGTTCTGCTGGTTCACCTGGCTCACCTGGGGCAGTCCCTCATCCCACGCCTGTGTTTCTTCTTCTTCTTTATTTTATTTTATTTATTTATTCATGAGAGACACACAGAGAGAAGAAGAGGGAGAAGCAGATGCCCTTTGAGGAGCCCGATGTGGGACTTGATCCCAGGACCCTGGGATCACACCTGAGCCAAATAAATGCTCAGCCACTGAGCCACCCAGGTGCCCCCTGTGTTTATTCATCTGTAAAACAGTGACCATGATAACACCTCCCCCAGGGTTATGAGATGGTGCAGGTATGACGACATGGAGGGAGGTGCCCGGTGGGATCTCTCCTGTTTTCCAAGAATTGCCAGATCCCACTGCCAAAAATAAAATGCATCTTACATTTTAAGTTCAGAAGAGGACCAGCTGGGATGTCACTCAGCACTGACACTGTAAACCCTGTGTGTAATGAAGAACTTGGCTGGCCTTTGTCCCTGGGTCCTAAGAGGTCACCTCTAGATCCTTGGAATTTCCCGAGTGATCGGAAACTCTGCTATTCATGCTGGGCCCCCTGCCTGCCCCCCCAAATAGTTTATGACAAACCATGTGATATGAGCTCAACCTGCTGGGAAGAGAGGGGGCTGGAGATTGCATTCAATCGATGGTCAAGAACTTAAGGTGCCTACACAATGAAACCCCAATAAAAACTCTTAGGTCCCAAATCTCGGGTGAGCCTTCCTGGTCAGCAATGCTCTGCATATTGTCACACAATGGTGAGCAAGGATGTGTAACTCAGGGGAGCCCTTTGGGAGAGTGTCTTGTGGGCAGGCCTGTGGGGCCCCCAGTTGTCCACATCTCGTCTTCGGAGCAGTGGTTCTCAACCAGGTCGTTTGCCCCCAAGGGACATTGGGCAATGCCTGCAGACATTTTTGTGCAAAGCTGGGAGGAGCTACTGGCTTCTAGGGTACAGGGATATTGCTAAACTGTGCACAGGCCAGGCCCCCATGGCAAAGAATGATCCAGCCCCCAAAATGTCAATAGCGCTGAGGATGGGGAACCCTGCTCTAAGAGAATGTGCTAGATCAACAGTGAAGGCTCAGAGCCCAAAACAACCACATCGCAGCCACCGGCCAGTCACCGGAGGGCACATACCTGGTTTCCATCTCTCTCCTCTCTGCCTCCAGCTCACACAAGTAAGCACAGAAGAGGGGGACGCAGCGGTATTAGAGACATACATGTCCCCGCTTCTTCACACTGGGGCCTCAGGTGTGGCCTGCGTAGGGGAGGGGTGGAGGTAATTGAGAAAAGCTTGACTTTTTTTTTAAAAAAAGAGTTTATTTATTTATCCATGAGAGACACACAGAGAGAGGCAGAGACACAGGCAGAGGGAGAAGCAGGCTACTTGCAGCGAACCCGATGTGGGACTTGGTCCTGGGATCCTGGGATCACACCCTGAGCCAAAGGCAGATGCTCAACCCCTGAGCCACCCAGGCGTCCCCCCAAGTTTGGATTTTTAAAAGAACAAGTCTTAAACACCAAAGTGGGGCTGGGTTAACAACCAAAGATGTTTAGAAGGGAGACTGAGGGCCTTCAGGGGGCGCTTTCTGCCCAATGAGAAAGGGGATTTTGACAGAGCACGGTGGGTAGTAGCTATTAGAAAAAATAAGACCTTTTGCTCATGTACAGGTCAACAAGACACATTTCCTTAGTGAAAGTGGCTCCTTAGTGAAAGCACACACTTCCTGGCACAAAATACAAGAGCCTGATCAATGCTAACCACTTGTATTAAGAAGGAAGTGGAAAGTCAGCGGCCTCCAGCAGAGAGAGGGGCTTAAGGATAAATGTCATAGAGACAGCTGGTTTCAGTTAAAGCACCAAGATCAAGGAAGCCGGGGCCTTGACTAACAAGGGTTGGGGTTCCTGAAAATATATTTGAAGGATCTAGTCTCTCTCTTTTTTTTAAGAGTTTTTTTTCTTAAAGATTTAATTTATTTATTTGAGAGAGAGAGAGAGAGAGAGAGAGAGAGAGAGAGCACAAGCAGGGGGAGGGGTGGAGGGAGAGAGAGAGAAGCAGGCTCCCTGTTGAGCAGGGAGCCTGATGTGGGACTCGATCCCAGGGCCCTGGGATCACAACCTGAGCTGAAGGCAGACGCTTCACCGACTGAGCCAGCCAGGTGCCCCCTTTTAAGGATTTTTAGTTCTAAGTAATCTCTACACCCAACATGGGGCTTGAACTTACAACCCCAAGATCAAGAGTCCCATGCTCCACTGACGGGGCCAGCCAGGTGCCCTGAAGGAGTCTATTCTTAAGCTACATACCAGTTTCCTGAAGGGCAAAGCAGTTCTCTAAAGTTGCACCAACTCCGGGGACCCTGGGGGGCTCCGTCAGTTAGACATCTGCCTTTGGCTCAGGTCATGATCCCAGGGTCCTCTGATCGAGCCCCGAGTCAGGGTTCCCCGTTTAGCAGTGAGTCTGCTTCTCCCTCTGACCCTAGCCCCACCTCTCACTCTCTCTCTCTCTGTCAAATAAATAAATAAATTCTTTTTGTTTTGTTTTGTTTTAAATAAATAAATTCTTAAAAAAAAATAAAGTTGCACCAATTCTTACTTCCTGAAATAAGTAACCAACAGCCGCCCAGATGGGCACCGTCAATTCCTTGGCTCTCTGTGAGCTCATGCTGCTCCTCACGCCATGTGGCAGGGGCCCTAATCCCCACCCCTGGAATCTGGGCAGGACTTAATGATTTACTCGAGCAGTAAATGTGGTACAAGGGACGTTTGGGGACTTCTGAGGTGGGGGCATGAGAAGCCTCGTAGTTTCTGCCTGGATCTCTTGGGAGTGATTGCTCTTGAGACATTCCCTGTTGTAACCCAGCTGCCAGATGCATGGAGAGACCACAGGGAGCTGCTCTGGCCCGTAGGCCCGGCTGCCGGCCCCCTGACAGCCAGCCACAAATGTCACCACATGAGACAGCCATCTCAGATATTTAGCCCACTGCCCCCGTAACCACACGACTCCCCAAGTGAGAATCACCCATCTGAGCTTCATCAACCTATGGTGAACCCAATAAATTATTGCTTCAAGCCATTACGTTTTTGGGTGATTTATTATTCAGACACAGATAACTGGAACACTTCCCCAGGGAGGCAGGGCTTTCAGACACATATGCTCCTCTCTTGGATGAAAAATTAATTGTCTTTCTAGTGATTGCCCAGGAAGGGTTCACACCAGGGATAGCTTGGCTGCTGGAGAACTACAAGTCAAACGCCAACACAAGTTCAAGTTCCAGCTTATGCCTCGTTCCAACTCGTAAGCATGAGAGCATTTCAGCACCTCCCTTCCTCACCTGACAGTTGCTCCCTCCTCTCTAATCCTCCATAAATTTCAAACTGCTATTCCAAGGCAGTCATTATATATATATATATATTAAGATTTATTTATTTATTTATTTATTTATTTATTTATTTATTTATTTGAGAGAGAGAGAGAGAGTGTGTGTGCGTGTGTGTGAAAGAGAGAGAGAGAGAGGAGCAGAGGGAGAGGGAGAAGCAGACTCCCTACTGAGCAGGGAGCCCAGTTCAGGGCCTGATCCTAGGACCCCAGGATCATGACCTGAGCTGAAGGCAGACGCTTCACCCACTGAGCCACCCAGGTGCCCCCAAAACACCCATTATAGAAACATGGTCAGGCTGTTAGAAAACTAACTGACGGCAGCAAGTACAGCGTGGCCGGGTGGAAGGGGCTGGGAAATTCAGAGCTAAGCATCGGAGGCTTCGGACCCTTGACCAGGGTCAAGTTCTTAAGTCCTCCTGGTGGGAAGGTAACTTTATCTCTCACTGACACACATGGGAGGATAGAGTCCCCTGGTGATTAAATACCAATTAGACATTAAGAAAAAGCATTTATAAAATTGTATTGCCATTCAACAGGGAAATAGATTTAATTGAACTTTTTATTCAGGAGCGCCCCTGCTTCGACACCACCTAGTGGGAGCGACTGTAATAGCTCCAGAGCCCCCCTGTCCCCTTCTCATGGAGCCTGGGTGGCAGCCAGCTTCGTCACCAGTCCCACATTCCCACCCCGGCGTCTGGGAGGATGTGGGGAGAGGCTGTGATGGTATGCACCACGTCTGTACTATGCCTGATTCAGTCCCAAACGTGAAGTAGTCACTGGGACCGTGATGATTCATGATGCCCTTCAAGAAGTTTTCTGTGGCATTTACAGAAAGTTCTTTGAGTTTGCCAACCTGCTTGGAAAACAGGCTACTGATCCCCCCTCTTATGCTGAGTCATCGGTTCCCAAATTTGTCTGCGCATTAGGAGATCCCCAGGGGGATCCAATGTGCTGCCTTGTTTGGGAGCCTCAGTGCTAAGTGACCCTGGAATTAGCTCCGGCCATCAGCAGAGCTGGTAACTAGCGTCTTTTGCCTCCTCTCTGCTTTCCATTAGGAACATCCCGAGGCCAAACCCAGTTTTGAACCCTCTCAGCACTTACCACATCTGTGCCAGCTGGTAAAGCCCTTGCAGATAAGAAAGACTGGACTTAAGAGTTTTCCATCTCTAGGGGCACCTGGCTGGCTCCATCAGTAGAGTTTGCGATTCTTGACCTTGGGGTCGTGAGTTCAAGCCCCACGTTGGAGGTGGAGCCTACTTAAAGAAATTTTTCCCCCATCTCTAATGTATTTTTACTTTGGTTAAATTTTTTAAGTATTTTTTCCCCAATATAAAAACATATCACATACGTGGTTATCCTTGTGGGGGGTGGGGTGTGATAGAGAAGGAGCAGGGTTGGAAGGGGGCACAAGGAGTTTCTAGGATGTTTTTGTTTTTAATTAATATGGGTGCATTGGCTCATAAATTCATAGTTTATGATCTGTGCGCTTTTCTGTAGGTATTTAGACTTCGATAAGGAACCCAGCACATGTGTGGCAGACCTACTGGGAAAAACACAGAGAAGTAAAAGGAAAAAAGGAGCGAGGGTTAGCCGAAGATCAGCCCTTAGGGCCCCCGCAGGTGGCACTGTATTTTACAGGAGCTAAGGTCCCTCCCACTAATGCCACCGGCGTGCTGGCTGCACCCCTCATCCTGGTAAGCAGAGGGAGGCTGCCCCTGGCAGTTACGTGAGGCCGAAGTACTGGATTCCAATGACTCGGTGCCAGGGAGGGACTGGCTGGAGAGGACAGTGGGATCACACTTTCTCCCTGACCTGGTCTCAACGGCTCATCTGAGCCTCCCACCCTGGGCTCCCCTCGAGCCTTCCCCCACACGGTCCAGTTCTAGCAAGAATCCCGCTTGGTCAGTTTTTCCAGAATGCCCCACCCTCCACATGTGATCACCTTCCAAGTCTGTTCAGGTCGCTCACCTGCACCACCCCCAGGTGATGTCTGATGACAGGCTGTCTCGGCAAGGTGGGCTGAGCCAGAATCTTGCCTTACTCCTGTTTCCTTTTAGGAATTTCCATCCACCGGCCCCCTGCCAGATCCTTGGCTATGAATTCCCACTTTTCCTTGTGTTTGGAGTTGAGGCGCCTCTCTGCCTCCCACTGCCCCCACCCCCAGACCCCACCGTGGAGGTCCCTATACCTATCACAACCGGCCTGAAAAAAAGCGCACCTCAGCCATCTCTAACAAGTACCTTGGGTAGTGTTTTAACACCTCCCAAGTCAGAATTTCAGAATGGTTTTGTGGATCACAAAAGAATGATCCCAAGGCACCACCCTTTCCTTCAAGTCCTTTATTTAAAAAAAAAAAACAACTTGAGGTGAGTGGCACCTGCATCCCAGTGTTTATAGCAGCAATGTCCACAATAGCCAGACTATGGAAAGAGCCCAAATGTCCATCGACAGATGAATAAAGATGTGGCATATGTATACCATGGAATATTAATCAACAAAAAAATGAAACCTTATCATTTGCAACGATGTGGATGGAACTAGAGAGCATTATGCTAAGCAGAATAAGTCAATTAGAGAAAGACAATTATCATATGATTTCACCCATATGTGGAATTTAAGAAACAAAACAGAGGATCATAGGGGAAGGGAGAGAAAAATAAAATAATCAGAGAGGGAGAACCATAAGAGATTCTTTACCATAGGAAACAAATTGAGGGTTACTGGAGGGGAGGGGGATGGGGGATGGGGTAACTGGGTGACAGGGATCAAGGAGCATTGAGTGTTGTATGCAACTGATGAATCACTGAACTCTACATCTGGAACTAATAATGCACTATATGTTAATCAATTGAATTTAAATAAAATAAAATTAGATTAAAAAAAAACCTTAAGGTGAAATGCACAGAACACAAAATGGACAATTCAGTCCCATTTGGTGCATTCATAGTGTTGTACAACCACCACGTCCATCTAGTTCCAAAACATCTTCATCACCCCCAAAATAAAACCCACAACCACTAAGCAAGTACTCATGTCCTTACCCCAGCACCTAGCGACCACCAATCTGCTTTCTCTACAAATCTGCCCATTCTGGGGAGCACCTGGCTGACTCAGTGGATAGAACATGCAACTCTTGATCTCAGGGTTGTGAGTTCAAGCTCCACATTGGATGTGAAGCCTACTTAAAATTCAGATTTGCCCATTCTAGATATTTCAAAAAAATGGAATCACACAATAAATAGATGGCCTTTGTTCTTGGCTTTTTTTCATGTAATCCTTTTTTTTTTTAAGAAAAAAGATTATATTTATTTATGAGAGAGAGAGAGAGAGAGAAAGAGAGAGAGATCCTGGGCACGAGTAAGGGGAGGAGCAGAGGGAAAAGGACAAGCAGACTCCCTGCTGAGTGCCCCATGTGGTGCTCTAGCTCACAACCCTGAGATCACGACTCCAGCTGAAATCAAGAGTTGGACTCTTAACTGAGCCACCTGGGAGGCTCCAAACATCCTCATTTTATTTTTTTAAATATTTTACTTATTTATTCATGAGAGACAAAGAGAGAGAGAGGCAGAGACACAGACAAAGGGAGAAACAGGCTCCATGCAGGGAGCCTGATGTGGGACTTGATTCCGGGACTCCAGGATCACGCCCTGGGCTGAAAGCAGGCGCTGAACCACTGAGCCACCCAGGTGTCCCACATCCCATCTCCTGGTCTTTTTCTTTCCTTTCCTTTCCTTTCCTTTCCTTTCCTTTCCTTTCCTTTCCTTTCCTTTCCTTTCCTTTCCTTTTCTCTTCTCTTTTTCTTTTTTCTTTCTTTTCTTTTCTTTTCTTTTCTTTCTTCTTTCTTTTCTTTCTTCTTTCTTTCTTTCTTTCTCTCTCTTCTTTCTTTCTTTCTTTCTTTTTTTTCTTCTAGATTTATTTATTTGGGAAAAGGAGTACACACACGAGAGAGTATGTGTGAGTGAGTGGAGTGAGCGGCACCTGGGGCAGTCCCTCATCCCACACCTGTGTTTCTTCCTTATTTTATTTTATTTTATTTTATTTTATTTTATTTTATTTTATTTATTCAGGAGAGACACACAGACAGAGGCAGAGACACAGGCAGAGGGAGAAGCAGGTGCCCTTCGGGGAGCCCGATGTGGGACTCGATCCCAGGACCCCAGGATCACGCCCTGAGCCAAAGGCAGATGCTCAACCACTGAGCCACCCAGGTGCCCCAGGAACCTCACTTTAAAATATATTTTTCTCAAGGGCTGGTGGGTAATACTAGCTTTGCTTTCTACTTCTGTTAGGTCCTTTTTTTCATGGTTGACCTGCTAGTGTTCATTGAAAGCTTGCAACATATGTGAGTCTTGGTCTAGAATTAGAATTAGCCACCCCTACCCTTCCACTCAGGGCTCCAGCATTTCAGAAATGCCCGAGACTGCAGGGACATGGCCCTCGAGGTCCTGGGGTTTGCTGTGGCTGCCGATGGGAGTACGAGATACAGCCCTGAGGACGCAACATGCCTCTCCCCTGGGGAATATCACCCGTGCCTGCCAAGAGCTGAAGGAGGCAGACCCGATCCCACGTTACTCACATTTTGCAGATATTGTTTCCCTTCCTTGAGTGCTCAAAGCTCTCAATCTGAGAACCGAGTAGTCACAGATACTTGTCACATGGCCCCTGGAACTCAGCCTAAAATGTGAGGATCTTTGTGCTTGTTTGCAAATGCCGAGTTCTAATGCCATGGATTTTCCTAGGCCCTCCGAGTCAGGAAGACTGATGTATGTGCCCTTTTAACTCTGCACCGGGGCCATCTGTCCCTCCCTCCCGGGACCCGGCCTGCCCAGCCAGGAGAACGTGGGGCATTGGATGTGCCCTTCCGGGCTCTCCGCAGCGGCGCAGCGGCCACCTGGCACCCAGGTGCGGCTCCCTCTCCTGGCCGTTCCGCTGCACCTGCTGGGGCCCTGAGGTCAGGAGAGGTCGGCCCACAGGCACGTCTTGAGGACTTCATGTGATGACTGCAGTTCTAGGAAGGAGACAAGAAGACAAGAGAAAAGAGGTGCTCTGCAGCCACCTATCAGCTCCTCGCTGCTCAGGAGCCCTGGCCGGGGCCTTTCCCTTTTTGGTTTGCTTTAAAAAAAAAATTCACTAACTAATTCCTCTGTAAGTGTTGACAGGCAATCACTTGGTTCCCCCGTTCCGTTTCAAAAGTGAGTTTCAGAGAAGCCTGCCAGGATCATCTGAGGATGCCTTGAAGGAGAAATGACATCTTAATTCATTCTCAAGATGCCAGTCACGTGGCTGTGGCCAGGACTTCGGGGCCGTGAGCAGCGAGAACAAGGAACTCTGCTTTTGGAAACGGCTCTCCCGTCGGATCAGCACGTCACTCCCCTTGATGCACAAAGGCTTAGGGGCACACACGTGTGCAATCAGGTTACAGCGTCCCTTGCCCCCAAGTCCCCTCCTCGGCCCCAGCGGTCCCAGCCCATCCTGTATAATCGTGGCTTAGGTTACCAGGGTTGTGTCTGGAAAGAATCAAAGGGTTTGACCTTCAAGAGGCAAGCCTCCAGGGAAGGGGTAGTTCTATTTTCAGGATGTGGATAATGAGCAGCAGGGGTGGGCAAGCCCCACTCCAGCATCCGAGTCTTTGTGCAGCAAGTCGGGTGAAGTAGGGCATCCAGCGGCCTTCTTTTGACCCCAAGCTATACCACCCCCCCAAATGGCACGCATGCAGGAAGGTGTGGATGGAAGAGGAGAGGACACATCCCCCAGGTGACCACCAGGGGTCAGTGGGGTGCCTCCGGCGGGCATCCCCAGAGGCCAGGCAGCACCGGCTTCTCTGGGTTTCTCTGGGTGGGGTGAGAGGGCGCCTCACCTTCCCTTGGCAGAAGGGGTCTGGCCTCAGGTAGGAGGAAAGGCCCTAGACCAGCGCCAACGCAGTGTCCAGCCTGGGGCCGTGTCCAGCCCCCTGTCTGTTTGCTTTGGGAACAACCCAAGGACACATCTTAGCTTTCGAGAGAGAAGTGAAAGTGGAAAACATTGCACAACAAAAAGCCCCAGGAAAACCGTATACACACCCATCCCCTTGGCCTGCTCTGCTTTCCTGCTCCCCAACGGCAGAGGTGCCAGGTCCCTTTTCCTGATTCCCAGTTCCCTTTGGGGACCTGCCTAAGGCAGTTTGATGCGGCTTTGCTTCCCTTGGGTGAAGTCTTTTACCAGGTGTCTGGGGTCTCCAAACCAGCAGAGATGAGCAAGTGGCATAGTTGGGTGGGGTGGAGGGCTGGCTGCAGCCGCAGAAAGGGACAATCTCTTGCCTCCCAAGTATCCAGGATGTGGGGTTGGTCACTGGAGACTAGGCCAGAGGCGGCCTCAGGCCCAAACCGGAGCTGATGTCAGTGAGAGCCTGTGGAATATTCCTGGCCATGATTTTCTGTGTGGCTGGTCTGGTTTAGCTTTACCACAGAGCCGCAGAAGCAGCTGGATTGCCAGATCACGTGATAGGAGCTGAGAGGGTGACACACTTCCTTTTGGTACCCAGGGGGCCCGCGCCCTGTGGCAAACCCTTCCTGCAAAGCTGAGTGGGGAATCCTAACAGGCGGAAAGGGGATGGGTTGGTCTGCTTGCCAGCCCTCCCTCAGGTGAAAAGTTGGGGTTCTGAAACCCTGGAGTTACTATGTATAGCCCAGATGCCAATTTCTCTCTCTCAGGTAGTTTTCAAAATTGGAAACCAGTTTTCTTTGTTGGGACCGCTACCCACGAAGTCCACAGAATCACGTGTTAAGCCAGCAAAAATGTTTTTACTCCCACACGATAGCCACTTATTTGGGGGGAAAGCAAGCTCCCGGTTTGTGTTTACTTGGCAGCGCTGGGGAAAGCGGGCAATGTCAGAAAGTTTGGTAGCCAAGTGAGGACACAGTTCCCAGACTTTCCCTACCCATCAGTGGTTGCCAGAATAACAGCCCCCCAAAGGTCCAGGTCCTCATCCTTGGTACCAGTGAATGGGTTACCTTATATGGCAAAAGGGACGCTGCGGATGCTTCGGAAACCTCACATTAAGGCTCTAGAAGGGTGAGATTATCCTGGATGATCTGAGTGGGGCCAAGGCAATCACAAGGTTCCCAGGAGGAAGAGGGAGGCTGGAAAATCAGTCAGAGATGTGACAACGGAAGTAAAGGTCAGAGATCTGAAGTCCTGTGCTGACTTTGGAATGAAGAAGGGTCCTGAGCCAGACAATGCAGGTGGCCGCTGGAGGTGGAACAGGCGGGGCAACGCAGCCTCCAGCCCTGCTGATCCATTCGAAACTTCTGACCTTTGGAGCTTGTAAAAGAACCAATCTGAGCATCCCTACGCTAACACAAACCTCAGCTTTGTTCTTCCAAGGGCTGAAAAACAAACTCATCTCCTCGGGAAGCCAAAGATGCCATAAATCAAGATGCGCGGTGAGATCTGAAAGTTGAGGGAGCGGTGTGCAAGCCTGGGCGTGCAAGGAAGTGTGGCAGCCAGGGCAGATGTAAACAACCCCTCCCAACAGATCTCACCTTGACAACGTGAGGAGGAGGGTAGGTCTGGCTTCCAGACACCCTCCTTCCTCCCACATCTGCAGGAACACGTCCCTTTTTCAGGACATCTCGCATTTGCACTTTCTTTGATTGAAAAGGTGAAATCGGGCAGCCCGGGTGGCTCAGCGGTTTAGCGCCTGCCTTCAGCCCAGGGCATGATCCTGGGGACCCTGGATGGAGTCCCACATCGGGCTCCCTGCATGGAGCCTGCTTCTCCCTCTGCCTGTGTCTCTGCCTCTCTCTCTCTGTCTCTGTGTAATAAATAAATTTTAAAAAATTAAAAAAAAAGAAAAGGTGAAATGCTAAAAGAATTGTAATAAGTTAATTCCCACTAGAGTCCTAATGACCCGTTGGTTTTTTCCTCCCAGAGCAATTTGCATTTGAAAAACAACACGCCCACCGGAGATCACGCAGACCCTAAGGAACAAGGAACTGAACGCAGCCAAATCTTTCTCGGGAAGAAGGCCACGTGCAGACGAAGGCAGAGATGCAGTGATGCATCGCCCAGCCAAGCAACAGCAGCTTGCCAGCAGCCAGCCCGAGCTAGGAGGGAGGCCTGGGACAGATCCTCCCGCACAGCCCCGGAAGGAACCCTGACAACGTACTGATCCAGACTCGGGCCTCCAGGTCTGAGAGACAGTGGATTTCTGGGAGGCCACCCAGTTGGTGGCACTTTGTTACAATGACCTCAAGAAACTACCAGGATAGCCTTCAGATGCTGGGCAAGGAGTGGAAATGAGCCGAGTGGGCGGGCCCGGCAGGGGGCTCCGGAGGCTCAGTACCCCATCAGCCTGCAGGTGAGGGTGGAAGGCGGCGCCCAGACAAGCCCTGTGCTCCCAGCCTCAGCAAGGAAACCCACGAGGACGAGGAGGTCACGCAGAGCGTGGAGCTAGGCTCACCACACGCCCAGAGTGGATGAGCCACAGCAGAAACAGAAACTCTGATCACTCCCTGCGTGCAGCCAAGAATCCTGCGTGACCAGTCTGCCCTCCTGGATCACCACGTGTGCGGCACACCCCGTCCCCCCCAATACCTGACACTGTCACCAGCATCTAGGAACCTCTCAGAAGGGAAAGCCACATCTGGGGGCTGTCCCAGAACACAAGTCTTAGGAAGAGTTTGGAGGGCTGGACACCTCCCTTCCCTGCTCCTGCAGCCTCCCTGGCAGCAAGGACTCAAGGTCAAAGGAGGCCTGGAGGCTCTGCAATTCAGCTTGGGAGCTGAAACCTCCTGGGACGACCGCTTCAGGGACCGGTGAGATGGCGGGAATCCTATCCTAATAAAAGCAAGTCATTTGCCATCTGGCGGCCTTGGCTCCAATCTTCCAGAAAGCTGGAGCCAGGCCCAGTCAATTCCTGCTTTCTTTCTCTGAAGCAGGAGAGAAGGGGCTCTCAGGTGTGTCTCCCTGGTGGCGGGGGGCTCCCCACGAGGAGGAAGGGGGGCTGGGAAAACCAGTCTCTTTCACCTGTGAGCCTGAGTGGCAATCAGGTGGGATCGAGCCTGAAGCCAGGCTCATGGTGGGCCTCGCGGCGTGGTGGGCCCTGCTGAATCAGGACTTGGGGGAGGAAGTCTGGAGAGGGCTTTAAGGTGTTTCCTCTTTTCTCTGGGACACCCTGCACAGCCCGGACGTTGGGGCAGCTCTGTGGCAAGCGACCTACCAGGTTGGCGGATACTCAATCAAACATGTGCGAGAAGCCTGGGGTGGCCTCAGTCTTCCAGGCTGGGGCAGGACTCCTGCGTTTGCTTCTCAGCTCTGCTGGGACCTGGTGCTAAGCATTTGCAAGAACCTTCACTTCCCAGGGTTTGGGTTCCCCCAACTGTCAAAGGGCCACAGCATCTTGTTTTTGGCCCATCCTGTTTCCCCTGGCCGGGATGCTGATGGGCCAGTTTCTGGAGGCAGATGCGGTACTTTAGAGACAGGCTGGAGGTCAGCGCGGGCCTGGAGAGAGGGAGCCCGGAACAGGGCGGTTAATGACAAGAATGAGGGGGGCAGAGCAGAGACCGTGGAGGTGAGGGGGGCAGGGCAAGAGGCGGCTGGGAGGACAGAGGAACCATTGTGCGGACTGGAACCGGGGCCAGAGGGCTCTGCCCCCCACCTCCCTCCCACTGAGCCCCCGGAGGCCTGAGCAAGAACCCAGCAGGCCCCCCTCACCCCCCACCCCCGCCTCCCCGCCCCTCGCCCGCCTGGGTTCTGGTCAACCCCGCCCCCGCCCGGCCCTGCCACCCCGGGGGCTCCAGCCTGGGGCGCTCGGGAGGAAGAGAGGGACCCTGCAGCGGGCGAGCTTTCTCACCACGGACTCCTGCACCGCCAGGTCTTCCCTTCCCTGTGCCTCAGTTTCCACCAGGTTCCAAGGTTTAACGCAGCGGCTCCTCAGGCCTGAATGAAGTGCCCTCCCGAGCGGGGGAGAGGGGGAGGCTGCCCCGGCCTCCGCAGGCACCTCGCTCCCAGGCTGCGATCTCGGGGAGCACCCGCCCGAGCCCCGCGTTTTGGCGGCGCCTAATCCAGGCTTCGACCGTAGCCTTCACTGGAGGGGACGGGGGGAGGGGAGGAGGGGAGGAGGACGAGGCGGGGGAGGAGGGGGAGGCGGGCTGGCCCTGGCCCTCTGGCTCCCGCACCGAGCCGCCGCCGCCCCCTCCTCCTCCTCCTCCTCCTCCTCCTCCTCCGCCGCCGCCGCCGCTCGTCCCCGCGTCGCGTGACCACGGCACTGCGGCTGCAGCGCAGCGGTCCCCCGGGTTCGGGTTCCCGGGGAGAGGGGGTGGGGGGTCCAGGACGCCCCGGCTCCTTGCCCCCGGCTCTTAGTCCTGCGGAGTTTCTCGAGCCCGGGGCGCGTCGCTGAGTCACCTTCCCGGAACGGGCTCGGGGCGCTCGGGGCCGGCCGGGGCCTCCCGGGGGCCGCGCCAGGCGGGGGCGCGCACCGCTGCGACGCGCGTCCCTCCCCGCGGGGGACCTCGGGCTCCGCCCCCCAGGTGCTGGGAAGCGGGGCCGGGCTGCCGCGCCCCCCGGAAGGGACCCCTCGGAGGCGTGCCCGAGTGACGGGCGCCGCGGGACCTGCGTCTTCCCGATCCCCGGGGGCGCTGGGGAGAGCGAGGCGGGGGGCGGGGGCTGCAGGTGTGGCCTGGGCCCGACCCGGGTGAGGCCTCCCCTAACTTTGGCCGCACCTGGTCAGGGCGCCTAGTCGGCCGCGGCGACGTCCTCCTCCGGGTCTCCGCAAACAACCCCCCAGGGACTTAGCTCGCTGGTGGCGGACGCGTTCAGGTCAGACCCTTGCCCACGACACGTATATCACAGCGCGCCCCCGTGTGCCTCCGTCGAAGCGAGGGCTCCCGGGGCGCTCGCAGCCTCCCGCCGAGCCAGAGGAGGCGGCGGGGCCGCTCCCCCGTGTGTGGCCCTCGGATCCCGAGCGGGCCCCCGGACCTCGGTCACACCGCCGGGCCCCCTCCCGCGGGCGAGGGGCGCGGGCCTGGGTCGCCCGCTGCGGGGTGGCCTCTCGCCCAGGTGAGCCTCGGTGGTTTCCTCTGGGGAAAGATCCAACTTTTATGGGTCTTGACCAGGCCCCCTCCTCCGGCCGCGGCCGCCTGCGCCCCACGCCGGCGGGTGGGAGGACGCCCGGCTGCCCCGGCTCCGGAGGCTGCGCGGCGAGGCTGCCGGCCAGGAGCCAAAGCGGGCGGCACGCGAGTCGCCTGGGCGCGGGGCGCGGGGCCCCGAGGGGTCTGGGCCGCGGGCCCCAGTGGACGGGGCGCAGCGCGCGACGGGGGAAGCCCCCGCGGCCGGAGGTGGCGGCGTCCGGGGACAGCCGAGGGGCCGCTCCGGCCCGGGGCGCCGCGGCGAGTTCGCGTCCCCCCTGCGCGCCCGGGACTCCCGCCCCGCGCGGCGCCGCCTTCTCTCCGGCCGCGGGGCCGGGCCGCGGGCGCTGACCGGGCGGGAGGCGGCGCCGTGAGGCTGGGGGCGGGCAGGCCCAGGCCGCGCCAGGCGCCGGTTCCACCCCCGAGCGCGGGGAGCGCGGGGAGCGCGGGGTGTGGCCAGGCCGCGCGCAGAGGCTCGGCGCCCTCCCTCCCCGCGCCGCGGCGCCTGGCGGCGAAGTTGAGCTAAAAGTTTGAGGCCGGAGCGGGGAGGCCGCGCAGCCAGCGCGACTGCGGCGCTCGGGTCGTCGCTCAGCCGGGGCCGGGCCGAGCCCAGTCCGCCCTCGGCCGCTGCCGGCACGGAGGTGGCGCCTCCCCAGCAAACCGGACCGACTGGGTAGGGCCGCCCGCCCGCGCTCCTCGCCGCTCGCGGCCCCCGGGCGCCCCCTCTGCGCCCGGCGCGGGAGGCGGCGGCGGCGGCGGGCTCGGCTCAGCCCCCGCGGGCCCCCGCGCTGCTCCCACGGGCGAGGCGCGCGTCCCGGCGGCTCCGGCCGCTTCGAGCCCCGCGATGTCCGCTCACGTTCTGGCGTTTTTACGCCGCGGGACCCCTGTGCCCCCGGCGGCCCCGGGGCGGCGAGGAGCCACGGGGCTCTGCCTCCTCGTCGGGCCGGGACCCGACGCCGCCGAGAGGGAGCCCCCGGGACCTGACCCTCCGCTCTGCCGGGGGGGGGGGGGCTCGGGCCGGGCCGGGAGCGCCCCGCGGACGCCAGACCGCGGCTCTGCACCCGGGGGGGGCGATGCCCGAGCGCGCGGCTCCCCGCGCCCCGTCCGCCGGTACAGCCGGGCGCCCCCCGCCGCCGCGGGCCGCTCGGGGCTGCGCCAGCGCTGTCTCCTCTCCCTCAGATCCCGCAGCCGCAGGGGATGACGCGGGCGCCCCCGCGGCCCCGGCTCCGGGCGGGGAGGGCGAGCCCCTCGGCCGGCACCGCGACGCGCGCCTGGGCAGCCCCGATAAGGAGCTGAAGGCAGGGGCCGCCGCCGCCGCCGCGCGCAGCTCCCCGACAGCGCTGGGGACGCCCCGGCCGCGCGAGCCGCGGGTCGAGGTTATGGACTCAGGTTCGTGGGGCCCCGGGGGGCAGGGGCTGCGGGGGGCGGGCTTCTCTTCCTCCCTTGCCAGGAAGAACGGCCCGCGTCAGCCGGGGAAGGAGAGGGGCGGAGGGCAAGCGGAGCGCTTACCCCGACGGGGCCAGAAGCCGGTCCGCCCCTAGCCGAGGACCGGGGTGTCCTGCCCCCCCCCGGCCCCCAGGACGCCGGGGCCTCCTGCCAGGCTCTGTTGGCTCCACCGCCCGGGGATTTCAGGCCCCCGTTTCCACCCCGGCGCCCCCGCTGTGAGCCGCGGCCCCCTAGTGGCCGGTTGGGGACGCGGCCCCGTGGGGCTTGTTTTGCAGCGGGCGGCGCGCGCAGCCTGCTCCCCCAGCCCTGCCGCGTGCTGATCCTGGTGAACCCGCGCGGAGGCAAGGGCAAGGCGCTGCAGCTCTTCCGCAGCCACGTGCAGCCCCTGCTGGCGCAGGCCGAGATCTCCTTCACGCTGATGCTCACTGGTGAGTGCCTCCCGGGGCGTTGCGGGAGCAGCCCCCCCCCCCCCGGCCCCCCTGGACCCCCGTGGCCACCCTGTCTCTCCGCAGAGCGGCGGAACCACGCTCGGGAGCTGGTGCGCGGGGAGGAGCTGGGGCGCTGGGATGCGCTGGTGGTCATGTCCGGAGACGGGCTGATGCATGAGGTGAGGCCTGCCCCGAGGGGCTGGGGGGGGGCGTGCTGCTCAGGCTGAGCGCCCCCCCCTGCTCCCACAGGTGGTGAACGGGCTCATGGAGCGGCCCGACTGGGAGACTGCCATCCGGAAGCCCCTGTGCAGCCTCCCGGCCGGCTCTGGTAACGCGCTGGCAGCTTCTCTGAACCATTATGCCGGGTGAGAGCCCAGGGCCAGAGTGGACCCGTTTCCCTCAGTGCCACCCTCCCACCAGGTTTTCTAAGTTCCCATATATGGCATAACGTCTATTTCCTCTCTCCTGGAGCCTCCACCCTCAGTTCTGGGGCCCTCCCTGGGTGACCAGCGGCTACCTCCTCCTGCGCCATCTGTCATTCCCCCCAGTGCCCTAGGGACGCAGAGTTCCTTTGCCCGCTTCACGTCCTCGGGCAGAGGAGCGAGGAGCACGCGTGAGGCCTCCTGCCCTGCATCATCTGACCTTTCTCCCCTGCAGCTACGAGCAGGTGACTAATGAGGACCTCTTGACCAACTGCACGCTGCTGCTGTGCCGCCGGCTGCTGGCACCCATGAACCTGCTGTCACTGCAGACAGCCTCCGGGACGCGCCTCTTCTCCGTGCTTAGCCTGGCTTGGGGCTTCATTGCTGACGTGGATCTGGAGAGCGAGAAGTTTCGGAGTCTAGGGGAGATGCGCTTCACTCTGGGCACCTTCCTGCGCCTGGCGGCCCTGCGTGTCTACCAGGGCACACTGGCCTACCTCCCCGTGGAAAGGGTGGCCTCCCAGATGCCCACCTCCCCTGCTGTGGACCGGCAGGACCAGCAGGGTCCTACAGATATGCACCTCGTACCCCTGGAGGAGCCAGTGCCCTCACACTGGACGGTGGTACCAGAGCAGGACTTCGTGCTGGTGCTGGCCCTGCTGCACTCACACCTGGGCAGCGAGATGTTTGCTGCCCCCATGGGCCGATGCCCGGCTGGCACTATGCACCTGTTCTACGTGCGGGCGGGTGTGTCTCGGGCCATGCTGCTGCGCCTCTTCCTGGCCATGGAGAAGGGCAGGCACATGGAGTATGACTGTCCCTACCTGGTATATGTGCCTGTGGTTGCCTTCCGCCTGGAGCCCAAGGATGGGAAGGGGGTGTTTGCTGTGGACGGGGAGCTGATGGTCAGTGAGGCTGTGCAGGGCCAGGTGCACCCAGACTACCTCTGGATGGTCAGTGGCTGCATGGATCCCCCAGCCAGCCAGAAGCCTCCCCAGGGACCATCTCCAGAAGAGCCCTTGTGACTCTGTGGGCCTTGCCGTGCTTTAGCCTCCTTGGTCAACTCTGGCAGGACCCTCTCCACCCTTCCGCCAGGACTGGAGGGCCTGTCCGCAGCTCATGTGCCAGGGAGGAGGAGGACCCCTGAAGACGGTGGGAAGGTAGAGGCTGTGCTTTGGGAGGGCAGGCTCTGCCTACCAAAGGCCAGCATGAGGCTCTGGGCCGGGAGCCCAGCTGGTTGGGCCTCCCTGCCTACAGAAGCCACTCCCATTTTGTTTCTGGGAGCCCAACCCCATGAATTAAATACAAATAAAGTGACATTCCCAGCCTCCTGGTCTTATCCTGGGTGTTGGGGCAGGAATGGGGTCTTGCTCCTGCCAGGGCTCTAGAACTTAATGCCCAGTGGTGGGCAGTGGATTGGCAGTGCATAGTCGTGACTCCTGGTAAGTGTCATTTTGGTGGTGGGCACAAGATCAGGGCTAATCTAGGCTTCTTTTTGGGCAGGAGTTAGGGTCCTGCCCCAGTGATTATACCACTTTTGGCCTGGGAGAAGCCAGGGAGCTCAACCAACTGCCCAGCCCCATGTGGAAGACAAACTCAGAGCTAGAATGTCTTAGCCAGGACCACACAGCCAGCTAGTCTCCGTGAAGAGGGAAAAGGACAGAGTTTGGGAGCATTAGGGAGATTAGCAAGGAGCAACAGTCAAAATGGCAGGCGGTTGGAAAGAAGTCCTCTATTCCTCCAGGGGGGCTCCAGGGCTCCCCCAGCCTCCTCTACCCTACGCTGACAGGCCCCTGTGGGGCACAAGTTAGAAAGAAGCAGAAGAGCGGGGCAGATCACCAGGCCCCCAAACTGGTAATCATTTTGACTTAAAGCCCAGGCCGGGTGCTTGGATGTCGGCTCCCCCAGAGGCTGGAAGGTGCTGACCTGGCCAAACTGGTCAGTCAGAGGCCTGGGCACCGCCGCCGTGAACCTTCCTGGCAACTGGTCTTGCCTTCCCCTGGGGAGGGACGTGTGAGGTGCCCCAGAGGGGAAGAAAGGCGACAGAGCCCAGATGAATGGCAGAGGCAGGTTTAATGGTGCCACCTTGTCTTTTTTGTACATTGTAATGAGCCAAACAAAAAAAAAAAATGCAAGTAAAAAAAAAAGTTTAATCACACAGCACTTTATACAGATATCTTAAGCAGTAGGCATTCACATCTCCACATGAACAACGCACTGGGAAGCACAGCCCCACCAGTCACTCTGGATGTTTCTCAAACAAGATACCGACTCAGGGCTCTAAGAGCCGCGGCCTGCGGCGCGGCCCCGTCCTTCCCCGCGGCTGCTGCCCGCTGGGTGCTTGTGGCACAGCACAGGTGTGGAGCCGGCTTAAGGCGGACAAGACGCATCATGCTTTGGCTTCTTTTTTTTTTTTTTTTTGTCTTTTTTTTTCTAATAAGAGTTAATATCTTTGCTTTTGAGATTTATTTTCTTTCAACCTTAAATATTACATACATACACCAAAAATTACATAGCTGCAATGTGCTCAACAGCATCCTCTTAACCTGGAGCTTCACATTATCAAAAGCTTAGAAAACTTGTAAACCTCTGGGCCTGTCTCTGTGAGGGAGGAGAACCCCCGTGGGCCACCTCTCTCTCCCCGGATTGAGCCCGCAGAGTCTGTAAGCGACAGGAGACCGTGAGTGGGGGCTGGCTCTTTCCTTCTGTGTTCCGCGAGCTAGGGGCCACCTCCCAGGCTCAGCATGTGATAGCGGGAGGGCAGAGTGCGGGAGAGGCCCGAGCACTGGCTCTGGCCTTGTTCTGCCGCGCCTCCGCCTCCTGGGGCCCTGGGGTGGGGTTGGGCAGGGAGCGGCCCCGCGGAGGCCCAACACTGCCATCCGCCAGCCACCTGGGACGCCAGAGCAAGGCACCTACCGCTGTTTTTTCCAGCAGCTCCCTGGTTCTCATTCCGTGTCACCTGTGAAGGCCGCCACCCCTCCCGGGTGTCCCCCTGAACCCAGCCCGGTCCCAACCTCTCTTAGAGAGCAAGTTCAACAGGCCTGAGGGTTGTCCTGTGGTACACAGTCCAGAGCGGAGCCAGGAGTTGGTGACAGCAGCTACAACTCCCCAGCTGGGGGACGAGGAAGGACCTGGTGGTGATGGCAGCAGGGGGGCCCGGGGCCCGGGGCCAGGGAAGCTCCAGGGGCACTGAAGAGGGTGGAAAGGGACTGGGGGAAGCGCTGGAGCCGCCCACGCTTCATGCACGCATATCCGCTCGCTCTGCTGCTGGGCTGTGCGGGCCCACAGACAGCCCCCGAGGCAGGCCCTCGGAACCCCGCACCTCCGACCCAAGATGGGCACGGCCAGGAAGCAAGTGCCGGGACGCTCTGCCTGGGTGACAAATGGAAAGACCAGCAGCAGGTTCCAGATTCTCTTTGCCACAGGGGACCGGCCTGTCAAAAGATTGCTTCGGGGGAAGAAACGGCAGCATCTCAAGAAACTCCTTGCACTTCAGCATCAAACTCACCTTGGGGAGAGGGCAATGAGGGGCTTTTGCATCGGGGACAGAGGAGAAAACGGGAAGACGGGCGATTCCGGGGGAGGGAGTGAGCGGGCAGCAGCTGGCCTCTCCCCACGTGACATTCCTTCCTCCAGGGTGGCGGCTACTTGTCCTCCGCGCTCTCAGGCATGCCCGCCTCTAGCAGAGCGGCCCGGAACTGCGTCAGGACACCCCGGATGCTCTTGATGAAACCCTTAGAAAGTGGGAAGAGAGGGAAGCCGATGTCAGGGTAGCCACTCTTCTCAGGCAAGAAGCTCCGGTAGCTCTTTCTCCGCTTCTTTGGTTTGACACTGGGTGGCACCGGGGTGTCAGGCGCTGCCTCCGAAGTCTGGTCTGTGCGGTCCCTGCTAGCTGAGGCCGGGCCCTGGGCGCCGCCCTCCGAGTCTGAGCCCTGGGAGGCCTCGCCAGCGGCTAGCCCTCCGTCCTCAGGTTCTTCTCGGCCGTAGTCTGAGAGCTCGGCCATAGCAGGCGGCTCCGGGGAGCTGCTGTCCTTGGGGATCCCATTGGGCAGCGCGTGGGCCCTCTCCAGCAGGGCGTGGGTTTCCAGCCAGGACTCGATGCGGCTCACCAGCCGCCAGCCGCCAGTACGGAAGTGCTGCCGGATTTCCTGCTCGAAGACTTCAGGGGGCCGCCGCACCAGCTGGGTCATGGACTGGACCACACGGATGAGCGCCATCTCGTTGTAGCAACGACTGTTCTCGTACCCCTCCTGCAGGCCCCGGTCGCTGTCGAAGCCGGCTTCATTGTAGTAGGGTTCATTCACCAGGATCAGACCTGTGGGCGTTGGGGTGGGAAGCCCATGAGGGCTGGCCTGAGGACCCCTGGAGGGCGGCCAGAGCTACAGGGTGGGAGCTGGAGACAGAGGCCCGTGTCTCCGCACCCCCAGCAGCTCTCCTGACCACCGGCCCTCCCCCGACACCGTACCTTGGATGGAGATGAGCACCTGGAGAAGGCTGGATTTGCTCGTCCACCTCTCCGTCCCCTGAAACACATGTGCGCACAGCATGATCGACTGTCCAGACACCCACCCCCGACAGGCTGTCCTCCCACCCCAACGGTGCTGGCATTACACTCACCTTTCCAATCCAGGTGCCCAGGAGGCTGACACACACCTTCCCGTTGTCATACAGGTTGGGGTTCAGGCGGCCACTGCACTGGGAGAGGTAGCAAAAGTGGGGGGGCACGGCTGGGTAGATGTTGGGCAGCTGGATGTCAAACAAGTAGAGGCCATCCTCGTAGGGGGTGCGAGTGGGGCCCTTGATCAGGGCTGAGAAAAGGTCCTAGAGGGAGGGAAGGCTGAGGTCGGTGCGGGCTTCTGCACACGGCACCTGTGTGGATCAGGGGGAGGAAGAACAGCGCCCTGGGATTCCAGACGCCACCAGCTATGGAGAAGCTAAATGGAACTATTTCTGTGTGGGCCTACACGGCATCTTTTAACTCCTGGTATAAATGGAATCATCCAAACTGTTTTTTTATCATTAAGTCATTACTTTGAAGATTCATTTCTTAAAACACCTGCCCTGACCCCCTCTGCCCTCAGGCCAACAACAATTACAACTAGTCAGAAGATGAAAGAACATTCCAAGGTGGCAAGGCTATACTTGCTTTTAGGGAACCAGAGGAACAAGGGGATCTGGAACCCCAGTGGAAAAGCTGGCAGACCACCGAAGAAACTCGGGTCATTAAGTCATTAGGGAGACTGCCCCCAGACAGTTGAAATCTGTGTATCGGGGGTGGGGGGTGGCATCCACTATTACAGCAACACACGTGACACTGGGTGATGTAAAAACAGCGAGGGCAGAGTACTGCCCAGTGCCACCTGCAAGTCTTGAGATAATGCACTGAGCCATTTGTCCCTGCGAGTAAGGCCTGGAAAAAATGCTGTTCTCTCCTCAGCAGAGCTGAGACAGGTTGGAATTGTCAAGTTTTAATAAAACTCAAGCAAAAGCAAAGATGTCACCAAGAACCCTGAGCAGCAGGGGGTGGGGGGATGGGGTAACTGGGTGACGGGCATTAAGGAGGGCATGTGACGTAACGAGCACTGGGTGTTGTACACAACCGATGAATCACTGAACTCTTTATCTCTGAAACGAGTAATACGCTATATGTTGATTGAATTTAAATAAATATAAGAAAGAAAAAAAAGGAATGAATGAACCCTGAGTGGCACCGACCCCGTGGTGACCCCAGCCCCGCCTCATGGTTTCCAGGCAGGTGCAAACAGCACCCCTGTTCTGTTCTCTGGCCCCTCTGGCCAGAGCTGGACTGCGGCTGCGGCCAGGTCAGACTCAAGTTCAGTGTCTCGCACCAGGCCCGGCACACAGCAGGGGCCTGGTGGAGGTGTTGAATAAATGAGGTGACAGATGGACTGGGCATGCCTGTGCCTGGAATGAGGACGCGCTCACACCGCCTCCGGTGGCATGACTCAACCCTGGGCTCGGGCCATGGAGAGAGGAATGGAAAACGCAATGGGACATGGCCACGTGAGTGGATACTAATCTGTAGCTAAAAGAGAATGAACTAGATCAAGACGCATCAACATCAACAGGTCTCAAAAATCATCCCATTGAGAGACAAAAAAGCAAACTACGGATGATGTGTGCAATGACAGGCTACTCGTGTGGAACAGATCACACAAAATGTTTATGCTGACATGTGAGAATGCGAAAATAGAAAATAAAAAAAGGTTGTCTTTTTCTTTTTCTTTTTTTTTTTTTAAAGATCTTCTGTAGGGAGACCCACAAAACTCCTAAAATTATGATGCCTAGGGTAGGGGCTGGGTGAGGATTGGTCAAAGGCAACTTCAGCTTTCTCTGCAACGTTCTGATACTTTTAAAAGAACAACACTCAGGTAATAACTTGTAAAGAAGGGGGAAAAGAACACACTGTGCGGTCTAGACACGTGTGTGCCCCCCACGTGAAAGAGCCTGTCTCCTGCCCCATTAAGGGGTGTGGGAGGCCTCTCAGGTGCTGCTCAGTCCTGGAGGTCCAGGAGCCCACAGCTGGCCGCCTCTGGGTGCCAAGCACCCACACAAGAACACCTGCACCTGCCCATGCCAAGCCCACGCCAGGCTACTTGCCATCCTATCTTCAAAAGTCTTGACCATGATGCCATCGGGCAGCGAGGTAGCCAGCAGTGCCATCTCCTTCCGTACTGTGCTGAAGAACTTCTTGGCTTCTGGAGGCTGGAACTCAATTTTCTTAAAAGAGTGATTTGCTAGAGGGGAGAAAAGAGGGGTCAGTCCCTAAAGACAGGACCCGAGAACTCTATCTGGAAGGACAGCTGCCACCCTGGGGAAGTGGCCTAGAGGAAGCACCCCCCCAGGCGGGCGAATAAGCCCCCAGGCTTCACACCCACGAGCCCAGCCACCGCCCCTGGTGACCACACCAGGGAAATGCTTTCCTCTCCTCAGGCGGCAGCTGGGAGCTGGGAGGGGACCGGCACAGGCAAGGTGAACTCACAGGGCGCAAACTCCAGCACCGAGAAGACCTCGCCCTTGGCACTGGTGAAGGTGACTCCAGGCTTGCCGCCACACTGCTGACAGAGCACCGGGGTCTCGCTGGGCCACTCGGCCTTCACGGGGGACTGCCCCTCGGGTTTGTCCTCCTTGCGTTCAGCATCCGGCATCGCCTCCATCTTCTCCTCCTCCGCAATGGCCACATTGTCCAGAGTCTTCTTGAGATTTTCCTGGAGTTTCTTAATGTCATCTAGAAACTTCTTCTCCCGAGTGGGTTTCTCAGGCTCCACTGTGGGGGAGGTGGGTGAGCCTGTCAGAAGCTGCTCCACAGTCATGTTCTTGAGGCTCTCCAGGATCTTGATGGCCTCTTTCAACTCCCGGAAGCTCTTTGGGGGCCCATCCTTGCCAGCCTTCTCCATCAGCCCAGCCACGGGCGCAGCCATGGCCACAGCCCCCTGAATGGCGGCCGTGGCAGCCTCTTCGCTGATCACCACCCCCTTGTCCTCCTCGGGGGCTGCTGGCTGCTCAGGAGGTGGGATGGGGGGCTCCTCTATCTTGGGGTGCTCATCCTCCACCAGCCCGTTGTCCGTCTCCCAGCTGTCACTGTCGTCCTCCCACTCATCCGAGGATGCCCCACTGGTGCTGCCTTCCACCGAGTCATAGTCTGATTCCTCAATCTCAGACTCAATGTTGTACAAGTGCTGGGGGCAGATGGGCACAGTTCAGAGAGGCTCTGCAGGGCTCCGGGGTGGCCCCCGACGCTCAGAGCTGATGGTGACAGGCTATGCTGAGGCCTCAGCGGGCCCCCTCCGCCCTTTCCCCCTTTCCTATCCTCGACTCTGCAGTTGGGCCTCTCTGTGCTAGGTGGTCCCTGGGACTCTGGGAGGTGCCTCTGCCTACCCCACACCCGGCGGCGGGGCTTAAAGGCCCAAGTGGCAGCCAAGGACCATTCCAGCCTCCTCTGCCTCTATGAATACTGGCCACCCCTGGTGGTAAATCCAGCTCCACCCCAGAGGATTCAGGTCAGCCACCTCTGTGGGGTTTAGCTGAGAACATGCAATAGGAGGGGGAGGTTGAGGAGAGCTGGCCTGTGTCACATCCTGTTCATGTATTCCTGGAATGGTCGCCCGGATGAAGGAGTAAGCCACTCCCTCCCCCACCCCATAAAGGGACCAAGAGAGGGGAGCAGGGATGTGAGGATTGGCTCAAACAGGGTGGGGGCAAAGAAATGATACTGAGAATATCTTTGTTGCTCAGAACCCACCAGCAGGGGCTGGGGCTGGGGCTGGGACTAGGGCCAGCTCTTCTCCTTTCTCTTCCTGATCTGGAGAAATTTTCCTAGAAATGTTGGTGGGAAGGCTCTACCTTCTATAGGAAGTAACCTATGTTTCTTAGCAGAGTGAGACGGGGATGCAGGCAAACCCATAAACCTTCTGGGTGGGGCAAGACTATGGGCCAGCAGTGGGCTGCCCCTCTGTTCTCCTAACTCCCTCCGCCCAGAGCTTGGCATGTAATAACCCCTCCCTCTCAAGCTCTCCCTGAGACCCAAACACCCAAAAGAAGAGACCCTCACTAGGAAGATCTGAGAGCCCGTCTTCCTGTTCCTTGAGCAGGGACAGGAGACAGGCCGAGGCTCCCAGCCCAGCTGCCACAGTTGTGAGCCATGTGGTCTGGGCATTGCCAAAGGGCTCACCTGGGGCAGAATGATGGTCTTTGAGTTGTCAGCCCACACCACCTCCACCTTGCTGCTGACATCCACGCGGGCCACCTGGCCAACTGACGGCTGCAGGGTAAATGGGGCAGGGTCAAGGAGCAGCTCTCCAAGGGGTGAGGGCCACAGCACCGCCAAAAGGGAGCTCTGGCAATGGGTGACAAGGGTGAGGCCACGAGAAGGGAAGGGATGTGGGTGCCAGCCAGAGGCCACACTTGGTGAGCAGCTTAAGCGTAGGACCCTCTGGTTCCAAAACGGGCAGTCGAGCACACAAGCCCCTACTGATTCCATTCCTACCCAAAGCAGTCAGCTCTCGCTGGGCTTCCTGACACTCTTACAACGGGGTCCCTGCCATGGGATGTTTGGTCCTTCTCTTCCTCTGCTTGACCCCAGCCAATTTCCCACTCGCTCATCAAGGCCCAGCTCAGATGCCACCTCCCCAAGCCTCTCCTGTGCCCCCACAGCACTCAGGACCAGCTACATGAAGCCTGATCCCGAAGGTGGGTGAATCCTTGGGGAGGCCGTCAGGCAGCTGCCCTACTGGGGAGGCACTTGGGGAGCCCAGAGCACAGCACGTCTTGTCTCCTGGAGCCACCTGGTGGCACCTCCAGGGACTGCAGATGCTGCCTAGGAGGCAGGCAGCCCTACCTCATCCTCCTTGTGAGGAGCTCCATCCTCAGTATTGCCAATGCGGATGACGATGTCAGTTGTGCGGAACCGGAAGTCAGGATGGTCAGCAATGTCGTAGACGCTCACGTCTTCCTCTTCTCCAATCAGCTAGAGGATAGGATGGGTCGTCGTGAGCTCAGGGGCCTGACACCTAGCCCACCATGAAACAGTGGGGACCGCGTGTACTCACCTCCACGTCATCGCCACTTGGCCGTAGCTTGAACCACTTCACCATGCAGGTACGGCCCACGTGGTCCCCGGACTGTACCACACCATAGACAGCGGGGTCCGGACAGCTCTGGGCTGCAGAACCAGAGGAGGGAACGTCTAGGTAAGGAGTCCTGGTGGGGCCACCTGCCCCTCACTACATCTCAACCACAGCCAGACACGGAACCCACATGTCCTCTGGCTAGGTTGGTGGAGGCCAGAAAAGGCTGCCCCGGCCCTTGAAAAAGTGAGTCACCTTCTAAGGGGTTGTCTCCTCCCTGCCCCTGAGACCTCCGGCCCATCCCCCCTAAGCCCTGTCCAGGCCCTCTGCTGGGCAGCTTCTGGAGGCAGTACTACCTCTCTTGTCCACCACGAAGTCTCCGGGGCAGAATTCGTTATTGTCCAGGTGGTGCACGGGAAAGAGGTCATTGGAGCGAATGTTGCACTCCACGGAGCCATCCTGCCACATGACGTCTGCCGAGGTCATGGTGGTTACCACCTCCACTGCCACCCTGCAGGCACGGTGCCACCAGCCAGCCAGGCCACACAAACGGGCGAGAAGGAAGACAAAGCGGTCCACATGTGCTCACCTACACCTCCCCTGCCCTGCGACCTCCTTGGAGAAAGGTCTCCTTTGGGAGACCTCGTGAATGCGATCCTAAGGGCCAGACCCGGGGCCAGTGCCACCATGCCACCCACTGCCCCACTCCCAGACCTCTCCTTTCTATCCAGGCCAATCCGAGGCACCTCAGATGGGTGCCCCCGAACCCACAGAGGGCTTGTGGACTGTGTGTGCTTGTGTGTGCAGGCACCGAAGGGTCGGCCCCAGGCTGGACATTCTCCCAGTCAGCAGGGAGAGGCGCCCTCTGGGTTTACCTGTCCCCCGGCTTAAAGTCACGAGTGATTTTATTCTTCTTCCGCTTGTGTTTTCGCTTTAAGTTCTTGATAGACAAAGGGATGCTCTTTTTTCTGCTTGTACCACTGCCACTCTGGGAGGAAGTGGTGGAGCTAGCAGAGGAGGTCACCGAGCTGGTGTCATCTGTGTCATCAGCAGCCTCGTCATCCGCGTCCTGCTCCGCTGAGTGCAGCCTGTCGTCTCCACCTTCCTTCAGCAGGAAGGGGGGCAGCTGCTCACTTGTGTCCTGGGCTTCCTCTGAGCCCTCATCTTGCATGTCCACCGGGCTGGTGGACCCATCAGGCGTCTCTTCGGGACTGACGGACCCTGTTTCGCTCTTGGCTTTGGCCCCGCCTTTCTTTCCTGGGTCCTCCATGGAATGGTCTCTAGTGCACTGGGTATCCGGGGAGCAGGACATGATCCTCACAACCTGCTTCTTCAACAGGCGCTTCACCTGTAAGGTTGGACAGGGAGGGCGGGGGCTGTGGAGCCGCAGGACCACCATGGCCCCACCCTGGGCATGAGGGACACTCAGGCAGCTTGGGGAGAGGGGGGCAGCTATACACACCTAGGTGGCCTGCAAAGGAGATCAGGGCTGCCCCCCAAGGCCTAAAGCACAGATTCTCCTTCCTGGCTGTGGAAATAGCTCAAGGCCAGTTCCTCAAATGCCCACCGATCCCAACCCCAAGGACATACCTTCTTGGCCATAGAGCCCTCCCCCTGGGCGCAGTGTTTTTCTGGACATTCACAGGCAATCTTGGCCGGCTCTACCTTGGCTGGGAAGACATACAGACAGCGCTCTCCAAGCTGCCGCTGAGCATGGTCAAAGCATCCGAGACGCTTCACCCTGGGAGGGAGAAGTGAGGAGTAGGTCAAGGATGATCTCGGCACCCCCCCATCTATGACTCTGGCCCAGAAACTTGCTCAGGGCATGTCACTGGGGTTGTTGGAGTGGGCACGTAGGAGCCACTCACCTGCCTAGGTTTTCCTGGGTAATGACAGAGGGCGGGGGGCTGACGCTGTCCGTGCCCCCTGGACAGAAACTCTTGGTAATCCATGTGACTTTCAGCTCTACAACTTGTACCTGGGGATGGTGGGTAGGACAGGGCCTTAGTCAGCAGCTTAATAGCTCTCTTGGTTAAGCAGCTGCCTTGACCTCCAGAGCAGGAAGCAGATCTTCTGAGCATGGGCCCAAGTATGGCACCCGCAGAGCAGGCCCCACCTATGACAATTACAGCCTCGTCGAGGGATCACCACCCCATCAGGGCCGAAAGGAACTGCCACTCGCCACCGTCCCACCTTGCTCACTCTGAATCAGCGAGTCTTAGGGACATCTGCCCACCCGCCACCCCATGACCACACCCTGGCTTCCCTTTATTTAAAGCCCTTTCAGATCAATAGGGCTAAGGAGCTGGGCTGAGCCCTCAGAGCAGACGACAAAGGTGTGGACGAAAGCTCAGCTCCAGGGCACGGAGTCTGAGGACGCGGCCCCCTGCCCAGCCCCTACCTCTTCCACCACCACTCGGAATTTGCTCTTGGTACTGAGCACAGGCTTGACCCCTGACAGCCACTGGACGCTAGAGAAGATCTTGGCAGGGCCAATGAGCACCTGGCCTGGGTAGAAGCCGTAGGAGTCATCAAAGAAGAGACCCTGCAGGGTGTGGGGCCAGAGAAGAAGTCCTTGTGAGTGGCATCTCCTCAGGGGCTGGTGCTCTGGGCATCCACCCCTTCCCTCACCTCACAGTGGCATGCTCCCCACTGCCCCAGGCTAAAACAGACTCTAGGGCTCCAGAGCAGTACCTCTTAGACCTAGAGTGCATGTAAATCACCCAGAGAACTTACCAGAATGTACATTTGACTCATTCTAACAAGCTCTCAGGCCATATCAATGTTGTTGGCCAAGGGTGACACTGCAAGGACTCTAGAGGGCAATAGTCCCCAAACGTGTTTGATCATGCACCCGCCAGCCCCCCATACTTATTTACAAATGGTCACACATTACTGTTCTCAAGTATCATATCGTAATGACAGTGTACAGACTAATACTAAAGAATGGATGTTTTTTAGGATGAGGTCAAGTTAACAAAATGCAAAGAAACCTTCTAATACTCCTGCCCATGCCCAGATCTTAGGACCTTCTGGTGCATACCTACCCCTTCTGTGGGAAACCACTCTGCCTAGAAGCAGCACTTGCTTAGCCCAGGCTAGCTCCCAGCTCTTTGCTAAGTGGTCATCCTTCCTGGCCAGCCCAGAGGGCAAGGGAACATGAGGCCCTGTCCCCCCAAGCCTGCCCCCCCCAAAAGCCTGCCTGGGTGGAGCACACGTACAGAGTCACTGACATGGGGGCAGACATCATAGAGCTTGGCGCCATCTTCTGTGTTCATGGAGCACCTGAAATAGTGAATGAACAGGGGTTTGGTTCACGGGGCAAAAGGACAGAGTCTCAGGGGAGGCATGGCCCCAGGACACACTATGGTGCTGACCAGTATCAAAAGGAGTTATCGAGAGGCATCAATATGCTGGCATGCCCTAAAATGGTGTGAACCATCCTCTGCCCACAGCTCGGCCTCTACACTGGTACAAGTAACTCCCTTAAAACAAATAGACCTTAACCCATATGTGACTGCTCACTACCATTAAAAGGTGTCTAAAATAAAGCATCACCCCTAGCAGACACTCTAAATGAGGCCAGGGCAACAGGAGACTAGCCCAGGGTCAGACCCAGTGCTTGGAGCTCATGTCGTCACAGGCTCTGGGAAAAAACACCCCTGGCCCCTCCTCCCCATGGGCGGTCCCCCTCCCCAGGTGGCCCCTGCAGAGCAGCCAGGTATGGCCAGGTATACCTGGCACCGTTGGATAGCTTCAGGATGATCTGGTTCTTTAAGTCGTACACCTTCCCCAGCCAGCAGTCATAGGCAATGTAGTCCCCGTACATGAAGGGCTGCAGACCGAGGGAACAGGGGTGTGAGAGATGCAGGCGACACTGGTGTGCAGGGCACCAATTCCTCTCTGCCCCGAGACACATGAGACATCCAGATGGCTGCCTGGGCCAGTCGGGCACTGGCCTGAAGAGCTGGCTTTCCCCACCAAGAGTTCTATGCTGCACCCCAGCTTCCCTTCCCGGGGTGAAAGAAGAGGCAGTGGGGGCTGCTTCATGGCAACGAGAGCCGTGCAGAGGCCCTGGGGCCTCCATGGACACAGGACTCTTGGATAGGAGTGAGCTGTGGAGGTGGCAGGTGGAGGGTAGTTGATGGACAAGTAAAGTGATAACTAATACACTGAGGATATCAAAGAACCAAGTTTCTTACCATTGGGGAAGGGACTCACTCATACAGAAAGGGGGAAGCGGAAAAACTCACATATTTTCATGTCTATGTAGAAGAGGTACTGACAAATTCAGATGTGCCTACATGTATGTACATGCACGTCTGTCTGTGTCCATACACGGTCTGTCCATACAACAGTGCTGTCCCGAAAGGCCCTAGTAGCAATGAGTACACCTAGCCTCCATCTAGATCTTGGTTTTTAAAATATCATTCTCCTCTGAAAGGAACCAAGGCTCTTTGGAGAAATGATTCCAGGGCTGGAGCAGGAAAGGTAGAAAGTAAGAAAGTGCTTAAAAAGGAAAAGAAAAAAAAGATGGGCATATGTATGTCAAAAGGACACAGATGTCGGCTCGAAGGGGCTCTCACTGGCTAAATCTGGGCTAATTTCAGCTACAAAACAAATAATGGCAGTCACAGATTACAACCGACTGGGTAAGACAAGAATCTCCGAGTCCACGCAGATGTACAAAACAAAGGAGTACATAAATGAGGCTGAAGGAGAAGCTCTACTGCCCAGAATGTCGACTCCTGAACACGAGGAGGAATGTCGGCATCGTACAGGCCCCCTCAGCGACCATCAGAGCGCTGCCTGGCTGGCTGGGGGGGGGGGGGGGGAGGAGTGGAGGGTGGCTCACAGAGGCCAGCGGATCGGGGTTTCACAAGTGACAGGCTACTGGCACAATCCCGGAACATCTCCTCACAAAGCAGGATCACTTGCAAGGTGTGAAGGCTGTGGCAGCACCAACACGACAGGTCAGAGTGGACACCCCCGCTGTGGCCACTGGACATCAGGGCTCAGGAAGAGCTCAGTGGGCCCTGGGCGGTCCTGCCAAGGATGCAGGTGCCTGAGTCTGGTCAGGAGGCCATGTCACAGAGCTCCATGCTCGGGGTCAGCCAGTGGAATGTACCAGGATAGGACGACAAAGCAAGACTGGGGAGCAGCTCCAGATGAGGAATCAAAGAGCTGACAACTAAATGGAAAGTGTGCTCCTGAATGGAATCCTGGATCAGAGGGGGAGAAAGGATATTGCTGGGACAGCTGAACAGGGTCTGTGATCGGACAGCAGCGCACCAGTGCTGACTTCCTGAACTGGGCGCTGAGCACTCCTGTTTGGGGGAAGTACGTGCTGCAGTATTTAGGGCCCACGGGGCGCTCCATCTGCAGCCTGCTTTCCAGGGTTTCAGACAGAAGAGCAAGGAGCGAGAAGGAAATGTGGGGAACGGAGGAGGAAGGTGACGGGGCAAAGGGAGGGAAAGGCTCACAGCCAAGGAGCCTAATGGTGCCGGGAATGCAGGAACTCAGAGCTTCTCCTGAGTCTGAAGTCATTTAAAAAAGAAATTAAGGAAGAAATTTGTTTTTCCAAAAGTGAGTATGAGAGAAGGAAGGAAGCTAAGTAGTGAAAACCACACCAGCAGTCCAAGCTGGAGGCCCAGGGATGTGGCTCGACCTCACATTCCAACGGCTTCCTCGCAAGAAGCGCCACTCAGGCACACACAAGCAAGCCCCCATGAGGGCCTGGCCAGAAGCCGGAGACACCCCAAGAGGGCGGTGGATGGGGCTGCTCACCCAGATGTGCTGGAGGTCCTTGCTGTTGACAGGATAGATGATGCAGTTGGTGCCGATGAGCTTGACAGCACAGTCGATGCTGACGTCTATCACGGTGCCACACTGACTGTCCTGGGGAGGAGAAGGCATCCAGGCCCGAGCAGGCGCACAGCACCAGCCACCAGGGCAGACCCGGCCCAGACAATTCCCCAGGCAACCCCCGCACCAAGACTCACGGTGGATCGCATGTGCCGGACCACGTCCCGGGGTACCACGGAGCGGTCCTCTAGTTTCAGCTGGGAAAGAGAACACGGTGTGACAGAAGGGCCTCTGACGTCTGTATAGGGGGCATTTTTCTTCCAATTTCTCACTGAGGTGTGAGCCTATACACCGCCCAATGCACAAATCCTAAGTGTGGCTTTAGCAAACGCCACACACCTCTCTGATCGCACCCAGACGGAGGGGCCCAACCGGAGGCAAACACCGCAAGTGGAGGTAACTGCGACCACACAAGCCGGCGGGTCACAGAAGGCCTCATTTCAACGAAGGCTTCAATCGCCCGTCCGTGGTACAGCAAAGCACTCTGCCGGGAGCGGGATCCTCCTCCTCCTTTCTCCGAGTGCCTGCCTGGCCCTGCCGCTGAGCGCCGCGCAGGGGGGTGGAGGAGGAGCGTGACACTGGGCTGTGTGGGTCACCCTGAAGGCCGCTATCACCCGACGCGACCTTCTAATCTGGGCTATCCTTTCTGGGCAGCCGCAGCCAGCCGCGGCCCGCTCCTTATCTGCGGCGCTGCAGAGGACTGCGGGCTGCTCAGGGTGGCCGGCCCTGGAGCCCAGCCAACCGCCAACCACACGACGAGCCTGACCCATCCCTCCACCAACGCCCAGCAACAGCCGCCTCTGAGGACAGCTGGGGCCTCTCGAGAGCTGTCCCCTCCCTGTGCCAGGGCCCGGAGCCCCCACCAATGGCCCAGGAGGAAGACGGTTCTCCGCCAGGCCAGCCTGTCTTCTTTGCTGGCTCTGCAAACCTGGGGTTCTTCATTAAGCCAGGGTATGGGGTGAGGCTCTGTGACTCCCCACCTCCTTCTGCGGGGGGCACCTCCAGCATCCTGAACCACAGAGATGCAAGAGCTGGTCTCTCAAACAACAGCCAATCTAAGATTCCTCAAGGTCACACCAGCCCCACTCCCAGGCCCCGGGCGTGGAAAGGTGACCGCCACGGAAAGAGAACTGAGACACTAAAAAAGGAAGGCATTGGCTCAAGATCCCTGCAATTGTGGTGACGACAGCTAAGACAACCCTGCTATCACGAGGACAGGACTTGACAAAAAACTAAAGGGGAGGCACCTCTCAGAAGAACATGTGACTCTTGGTCTTGGGGTCGAGAGTTCAAGCCCCACGCTGTGTAGAGAGGTGATCTAAATAAATAAAACCTTTAAGAAAACCAAAAAAAGTGAAGAGAGGGGAGCAATGGGCTCCACCATTGACAAGGGATAGAGATTTTCTTACATAGGAACCTAAGCCCACGATCCAGACACTTGGCCATGTCAGCTCTGAAACCTCAGGCAAATCACTTCCGTCCACATGTACAAAATGGGGTGGGAGCAGCCATCTCGGAGCAGTTGAGATAATAAAGCAACGAAAGCAGATGATCACAAGGTGCTCGGCACACAGTAAGTGCTCAGCAAATGCCAGATGTGATTACTTCATGTGACTCCACTGTCCTGAGAGGCACAGGCTAGAGACCTTGTGTGTACAGACTCTCCTTCCCTCTGCTTGAAGGTCCCAGGAGGCGGGGAGGGGCCACGTGGAGCTCTGCTCAGGGTCTGCTGGGATGATGGTGCCACTTTTCTAACTCCAAGAACTTCCCATGCTCTAACTCTCTGTGCCCAGAGCTCTGGTCTGGGATGTGGTATTTTCAGTGCTGTCCCACCCTATCTCAAACCTCTGCTCCCATTTTAGACTTCAAAAAGCCACAATTGCAGGTTTTTCCAAGTTGCCATAGAAACCAAAGTTGCAGTGCCAGGAAATCCAATGGGAGAGGGACTGTTCTGTGTGGGGCAGGGGGGACACCAATCCCTGGTGTGACCTGCAGTCTCAGGCACAGGCTGCCTTGCCTGCTAAGGGATCCCTGAGAAGAGCCCCAATTTGCGTCTGCAGATGGTGTCCCCACCCTGGGGTTTGTGTTGGTCCCTGACAGAGCTGCAGGGAAGGGAGTGGCACAGGCACAGATCCTGAATCACTGCGGTCTTAGATGGCATGCTGCCCAGTCTCGCAGCACACTGGTGCAGAGGGGACACTGAGGCTCCCGCTCTGAGGCTTAAGTAGGAACAGCACAGCACACTAGTGAAGGCTGGCATCACTGCAAGGCCAGGGCATGTTTTCTCTTTCCTGCCTTTGCAAACCTGTGCAAACCTGTGCTGAGGCTGGCAGGTCACAGTTCCCCATGTTCCTGGGGAGGGAGGCGCTGGGGGGTGCTGGGGGCTGATGAGCTAACACTGCCGTCTGGACGTGGCTCTCCCAACCTGCGCGTAGTCTTTTGTCAGAGTCCGCTCCACCGTGAGGCTTGGTCTTCAGGCTCTTCTAACAACATCCCACGATGGGGAGGGACATTTCTCCCAAGCCCTGACAGTGTTGGGAGCGGAGCAGAGTGGGAGCAGCAGGGAGAAGAAAGGGGTGTGGTGGCCACTCTTCTGGCTATTTGCCTTCACTTGGGAATTCCAGAAAATGAGCAAAGAGTGTCTCGAAGGGCTTTGGACAACTTGCAAGGGTCTCCCTCATCCTTCACAACTTTCCTGCCCAACTCCCTATGTCCCCACCCACAGGGGCACTACTTTCGTCCAGACAAGCGAGTCCTCTCCAATCTGTGTGCCTCTCCCCTGCACAGTCCCTTCCAAATGGCCCCTTCTTCTCTGTTCCCTGCATCACGAAGGCTCCCCACATCCCCACTCTGGAGGGCATCACTGTGCTCCTGAAGACTCAGGGGCTCGGGACACCTCTGCCTACTGCAAATAGTGCTTATTACGTGTCAAGAGGTTTTTGGTTTTCTTGGCATACTATCACTATCATCCCCATTTGACAGATAAATAAACTGAAACGGGGAGAAAACAAGAAACTCGTTCAGAGTCACACAGCGACACACAGGTGGACCCTGACTTGCACTCAGGCACCTGGCTGGAGACCATCCTCTTAACCACACACGCTCATCCCTCCCCAGAGCTGCAGAGAGAGGAGCAGAGTAAAACCTATTTCTGGCAGGTTCACACGTGGTAAAAGACAGTGATTCCTCTCCTGGTCATAAAGGCATTCAACACTCTATTCCTTTCTGGGACAGGAGACTGGAAGGATCCGGCGCCCAGACAGCAGGTGCCCGGGACTAGCACTAGAGGGCGCGGCGCCTGTCCGCAGAAACATGACTCCGGAGCTCAACTAGTCCCCAGACAAAGCCCTGGCTTTCTGTTAGGTGCACCTCACTGCAGTTAAAAAAAAAAAAAACAAAAAACAAAAAACAAAAACCCAAAACAAAAAAATTTACCAGGGTGGGATCTGAGGTGGGGATGACTGTCATTACTGGCTCTAGAATGCTCAACGACCTCTGAGGTGCTGACTCTCAGTGTTTCTTGAGGGAGAGTGTAGCTGTCAGAAGATTCTGAACAGAAAAATAAAAAAAGATACGACACCAAAGTGTTAACGTGTCTCTGAGCGAGAAGGGGCTATGGATGGCTTTTAAAAGGGGCATGTGTTAGGGCGCCTGGGTGGCCCAGTGGTTGAGTGTCTGCCTTCAGCTCAGGTCATGATCCAGGGTCCTGAGATCGAGTCCTACATCGGGCTCCCTGCGTGGAGCCTGCTTCTCCCTCTGTCTGTGTCTCTGCTTCTCTATGTGTCTCTCATGAATAAATAAATAAAATCCTTAAAAAAGGGAGGGGGCATGTGTTACCTCAGACAATTTTGGGACACAACCGTGGGACATCCTTTGCTCCCCCTGCCTGCTCTAGAGACGCACATCCAACACCACCTCTGCCCTCCAGGGACAAGGATGCTGGCACTGCTCTGGAGGACAGCCAGGCTTTACAGAAGAGGTGACTCACCTGAACAACAATGAGCACCTCCCATGTGCCAGGCACTGGGGAGACAAGTGCCTGCTCTCACAAAGCTTACATTCTAGCACAGTGGAGGAAATGCATGCACTTGCGCGTGCGCTCACACATCAGGTGGTGCTAAGCGCCATACAGAAAAACAAGGCAGTGCAGGCAGGGGTGAGAGGGAACGGGAGAAAGCAGGAGTGCGTTATTTTAAATGGCTGGTCAGGAAAGGCCACTCCAAGGTGACATCTGACCAGAGATCAGGGCTGCCGTAAAGATTCATGTCCTCTGTGTGTTCGACAACCAGCAAGGGCAGCATAGATGAGACTACTTCATTCAGGCCTTAGAGAAAAAACAGCAGGAAGGACCTGAGGTTCCATCCTCATTGAGATGGAATCCATGCAGGGCTCAGAGGAGACTGTATGCTTGGCGATAATGTTAAAAGGATCCTCTAGGTGCTGGGGGCCAAAAACATGCTGTAAAGAGGGGTAGGGAGACCAACTGGCCCAGTGGTTCTCAACTGGGGGCAACTCTGCCCCCAGATTGCATCTGGACTGTCTGGACACATTTTTGGCCGTTACCAAAGGGAGTTTCTGGTAATGTAGAGGGTAGAGATGCTGCTAGACATCCAACAATGCACAGGACACCCCCACCCCTGCCCCGGTACCACAACAGTGATCCAGCCCAAAGCATCTGCAGCATTGAGGCAAGAAGCCCTGAGGCTGCCCCTAGAATGGTGCGCTGAGACCAGAGAGGTGGGGGAAAGGATCACCCCGGATATGTTCAGAAGGCAGAGCTCATGAGGTGCCTCTCGTGGTCGGGATGCAATAAAATCACAGGGAAGAGGCAACATGGCAGTGAGGCCGGGCACTTCCATGCCACTCCCAGTCCAGCTCCACGGAGCTCTGCTCTGACCGGGAGGATCACTCTCCTCCTCCTGCCCCCACTGAGGTGCACACTGCTCCCCTGAGCTGCAGTCTCGAGGCCCACTGCTGACTACACAGCAGCAACAAAGCAGGTCCTACAACCCTTGATCCAAACCCTCACTCATAACACTGCTCTCAACTGACCTGGAGGAGCCCAAAGTCGCTGTATAAGTTTGTTTCATGAATATAAAAAGACAAACTGAGGCTGATCAATAGGTTGAAAATAAAAGGAAGCTGATACAAGAAACTACTTTCAAGTGGATCTGAGCATCACATCCGTAGGATTTGGTGGGTGGCCCTAAGGGCTGGCCTTCTCAGCGGAAGCCAAGCACCTGCTCCGGGGAACACAGGTGGCTTCATTCCTCATCAGCCACACCAGCACCAGGCTCCCGGTGCGACAGGGAAGTGGCAGGAAGTTCCCAATGAAAGGCAAAGGAGGGGCCTCAAGGTGCCTCAGTATTTGTGTCAAGGCCGGAACTCACGCACTCGACCACTGTCATCTACCATCCGACTGTGGGTATCGTCCTTCAGACCCACCGGAGGAAAACCAAGCCTGTCTTTCCAGAGAGACAGTAATGTTCTCAATACCAGACCTTCAACTTACAACTGGGAACAGCTTCAAACTCAGAAAGCTCAGCATCGTGCCAAACATCCACGGGGGGCTGCACAGCCTCAGATCACAAGGACAAGCTGACCACCAGCCCCACATTGTGCCCTGGTGAGCGAGTGGAAAACTAGGGACAGCCTATAGTGGTCCAGGTTCAGGTTTGTATTCAGGGTGAGGTTTCACCAAACATCGCTGAACTGAGCCAGGCCCAAGGCCTCGGGGGGGACCTCTCAGAAACCTCAAAGTGCTCAGCAAGGAAACCAGACTCTTTCTTCAGAAAAGAAAAACAAGCTACCCCGCAGCTTTGCCTAGGGAGGAGGGGAAAAGTGGCCCAGCCGACACAAGTAGGAATTAGGCTGTTTCCCTAAGCCAGGACTCAAAGGACAGAGTCCTGAAAGGAATATGAGGTCAGGCCAGCACTGGAAATTTCTAAAGGCTTATTACTCCCAAGGGGTAGGAACAATCTGCGAAGCACAGTCCCTGCCACCTGCCAACAGCCTGAGTGGAGTCTGAGTCCAAGACACATTGGAGAAGGATGAAACAGGTCACCAGGGATTCCACTTGGGTTGGGGACCCCGGGGACTCCTAATCAGACCCCCACCCCACCCCTAGTCACAGATACTTCTGACACTGTCTGTCCCTAAGCTTGAAGGGCCTAGCCACACTGTCCGTGGGTTCCAGTCCACGGCGAGCACCGCACCGCAGCAGCACCGCGGGGGGAGGCAGACGCCTGAGAGCACACACAGATGCTCCTAAGGCTGAGAAGCCCCTCAGCCCGGCTCGTTCTGACAGGGGTGAGAACAGAAGAAACCATTCAATAGGAACTTTGTTAAAACCTAGAATTGAGGTCAATTAATTTCTTTAGAGCTTCCTATAGATTCAGGGCTAGAGGAGAACATACAAATGTAAAATAAGGAGTGCACACTGTTTTTGAAAGAATTTTACAAGGACTCGGCACAGAGATGGGTGAGGAGTGGAAAGGCCCAGTGAGTGACCTTAACCTCCCTCTCCCCCCTGCCAACGCAAATACAACTGGGTGGGCAGAGAAGTTACTTATGTGGGACTGGAAATCTGTATGCTACAGTGAGGAATTCTGGAAAAGTTTTGGAAATCCTAGAGTGGAATGCTCCCTACAGCAGTGTTTTTCAAAACTGTGGGCTCTGACCCTTTTGTGGGTTATGAAATCAATTTAGGGGGTCATGGCCAACACTAGGGGGGGAAAAAGGAAGTATCTACACGCATGACACATAGTAAGGCCAGGCATATTTGGGGAAACCCCTTCTAGTTGCAATATATAATGCACATGTGTCCTCGGCCATGACGTAAAGTGTACAGTCTCTGTACCCGGCTCTGCTGCTTCTCTCTGCCTAGGGTTTCAGCCAGTTATACCAAGGGGAGAGAGGCTTCTTTTCTCATTGGAAGTTGGTCTGGAGCCAAAAACAAGCAAACAAACAAAAAACCCAGGATCTGTATGTTTGCACCCAGACACTGTGGGGGTCGGGTACTACGAACTCTCTCTGGCATCACTTACAGATGTCAGCGTGGTGGCTTTCAGAAGGGGCAGGAAATGGCACTGTGGATAGAGCTAGGCTCCTCTTCTGGCTTCTTCCTAAGCCCGAGTTCCCAGTTACATGGGGCCGGGGGATATGACTGGTCAGTGATTCTAGCGTATGGCTGGGTAAGGACTTTCTCAGAGCAGTTGACCATCATGTGGCTAGCCCCTGACAACCCAACAATCAGCAAGCTGCCCACCTGAGGAGAGAAGGTTTTACCAGCAAAACACAAATGGCCAGAGGGCCTCACATGCCTGGAGAAGAGAGAGGACAGCTGGAAACGTCTGGGCAGAATGGAAGAAAAGACAAAGGTCAGTGCCCCTAACTAGAAAATTCTGTCAATCATGTGCTACAGAAACCATTCATCAGAAGTTCTGCTAAAACCAGACTCAGGTCCATTAATTCCACAATTTTTTAGTGTTTCCTATAGATTGAGAATGAGACAAGAATAAAAATCTGTAGGAATGTGCCTTGTATTCAGACGGGGGGACAAAATGAAAATACGTGAAAACTTATACAGAAGTTCGTGTACTGCTTATTAGCTGGGTAGGGAGACAAAAGTTCCTACTTCTGGACAGTAGGTGGGGGAGGGTGGGAAGGGCCAGGCTGTATAGGAACCATCAGAGATGTAGGTGAGGGATGTTCACCACCTCCTTGGCTTCAGATGAAAATTGACCAGGCCTCTGTACTCTCAGCCCCCCAGGGCAGCACTATCCCCTGGGACCCCCCTCTCATCAAAAGCTGCAATCAGGGCTGGGCAATGCAGCATGACTGCATCATTGCCTGGAAAATGCAGCTGCAGCTTGCTGGAATGGCCTGGAGGCACAGCCTGCCCCAGGGGACAGAGTAAGGGGACCCAGTCCAACTGCCTACTAAGTGAGGGGGCAGGACTGGGGAGCTGCGCCTGGCAGCAGGCCAGCTGGAGCCTCATCAGCAGAGCTGGGTCTCTGCAGATGCCGTGATGTTTGGGGTGTGGCTTGTGCATTTGGTGGCAAGAGGTGGAGGCATGGAGAAAGAACCCGGCACTGCACCTCTAGTCTCAGCCCCAGGCTTGTCTACCTGACTTTAAAAAGCACAAAGCAGCCCTGGGCCTTCTGGATCTGAAGGGAGGTTACAAATGGGAAGCCTTAGGAGGAAATCTCCCTCCTCAAGAAGTTTAACTAAAAAGTAGAAAAGTAAACAGTAAACATGACTTCATGTCTGTTCTTGTGGCCAGGCTGCTGTCCTGGGGCTGCTGGGCATCCCTGGGAGTGAGCATGCATGCAGCAGGCCACTGTCTGGGTGCAGAGGGCTCAAGGCCCAGCACTGCCTTCTAGACCTCCACTCCACTTACATCCTCTGATGTCAGGTCAGCTCAGGGAACGATGACAGGCCTTTAGTGAGCTTGTACAGTATAGGCAGGAGCCCTACGTGCTCAGCCTCTTCCAAACCCACAACCTCTACGGGGCACCACCATCACCCGTGCTTTCACTCCACAGAGGAATCTGGAGGCTTGCAGAAGTAGGTGAACTGCCTGAGACCACCCTGGCCACAAGACTCCAGAGCCATGGTTTTGCTAACTTATTTTTCCTCATTGGGCAAGCATTGCCTAGACCATGGCCCTCAAGTGATGAGAGCTGTGCTGACAAAGAGTGGCCCCTGATAGCACTCCACCATCTTCCCAGAGCTCCCTGAAATGCAGACTCCCAGGCCACAGGGCTGGGGAGTGGCCTGGAAATCCATACTTGAACAATGTCTCTCGTCTCCAGGTGACCTATGTGCACAGCACCTTGTCTTCACCTCAGAGAAGGTCTTAAGAGAGAGGGTATGAGGATAGAAGGAGGGAGGGCCCTGTTCCAGTCCAGCCCCAGGAGGGCATTCTGAAAAGATGACCCAACGCTGGCTACTCTAATTGGCATTTTAAAGGCAAAAAGGAAAGAGAAGTAGCTCAAAGGGACGGTCTCTGAGTCCAGTGGGGCAGGCCAGGCCCACTCTCAACCACAAGGGATCCCGTGTGGAAGACCTCACCTCCTGAATCCACAGCAACTTCTGCTTGCTTCTCCAAAACCCACGGTTGCTAATTCAAGGCAGATGAAATAAACACCTATCTTGAGGTACTGCACATCACCTGGTCACCAAATGGCCTGGAAACTCTGGCACAGATGGAATGGCTCTTGGTTTATTCATTAAGTCTGAAAAACCCTGACTGCCCTCCCTCCTGACGTCAATTACCCAAAGCTCACCCACAGCAACTCATGTCAGGATGGGATGGTTTACTGAGCTGGGACTGGGGACTGGAAATACTTGTGAACAAAACAGCAGAATCACTGAGACTGGGGGAAGAATCCTTCCACCCCTCTGTCACAGCCAGAGAGCAGAGTCCTTTTACCAACCTGGGCGTGAGATGCCTCATCTGGAATGACAGCCCTGGGCTGTCCAGGCTCTTCGGGCTTGAGTTCGTTCCCTGCAACATCTCTAGGGGGCCTGGTTGCTACCACCTGCTCACAGCTGTCACTGCTGAGGGGCCACATGGGCAGCCTGTCTGGAGCACGCATCCCCACAGACCACTCCCCCCCCAAGTGGGCAGGCTGAATGGAAAGATGTCCTTGGCCCATGCCAGGTCTGAGAAAGCCCTATGGCCAGGCACACAGGGGCATAGCCTAAACCAGCCTCCTGACAGTTTCTCTTCTGAGGAACCTACAGCTCAGTTGGAAAAAGCAAACACATGAAATGGTGTTTACAAAGGCTGAAACAAGACACAAAAATTAATGTAAGGGTGCATCTTGATTTAGATGCCATTACTAAAAAGTCTTTTCTAAATTGAAAGGATTTTAGGTACACTAGGAGAGCTATCTCAAGAAAACCCACAGGAAATCTTAAAGTATGCAAATAACCATGTTCTTGTTCACATGGTCAAAATTCTACCCTCCTTTTAATGAGTGCAGACACACCCACCCACAGTGATGAAGAAGAGATCCGACCAAGAGTGAATCAGAGCGTGTGGGAAAGAGTGCTCTCAGCTGGGTGTGCAGGGGCCACGCTAACATCAGCAGCTAGTGCTACCCAGGCTCTGGCACGCAGGAGAAAACAGCCTTGCTTGGACAAAGGGGGTCCAGCAGACAGGTCATCTCAGGCCTGAGGGAGGGGTGTGAGGAGGAGGGGGAGGAGGAAAAGAAGAGAGAAGAGGAGGAGAAGGAGGAGAAGGAGGAGGAGGAGGAGGAGGAGGAGGAGGAGGAGGAGGAAGGCATGTCTAGGTGCTTCACAGACCTCATTCAACCCTCACTGCCGCCTCAAGGGGAAGGGCTTCTCCTCATTTCAGACAAGAAATGTGCAGGGATAGTCACAGAACCATCCCAGCTCAGGGACCAGAACAGCCTCCCCACCCCACGATGCTCCAGGGTGCCCCTGAGGGGTCAGAGAAGAGTAGTGAAAACGCGAGCACACAAGACGTAGAACCTAGGCCTCCCAGTGACCTTTTCTGTATAATTAAGGCATGAAACTTCTTTCCTTCTGGGCAACTCTAGGTTCCACGCAAGAAGGACCTCTCATCCAGAAATCATATTTTCACAAACCTGAACCAGGACGTTTCTTGAGAGCAAGAGATCAAAATTCATTTGCACTACAAGACACCCATTTTTAGACTCCAGGCCTTACAATCAGCAGCTGCAAGGTGGTGTTCGGCTGACCACACACTACCATGTTGGTTTTTGAAGGGCAACTGGTGGAAACCAACAAATGGACCCATAAAAAGAGAGTGGAGGAAGTCTAAATATTCAATTTAGCAGTGTTGAAATAACAGAAGATTACGAGGAAAGACAGAGGCGGCCTCAGCAGGTCTCAAGAGGAGGACTAAGTTCTAAGGCAGGTATTCAGCAGAACCCTCAGCACTCTTTAAACAGACTCTGGGGCGCCTGGGTGGCTGTCAGTGAAGCATCTGCCTTCAGCTCAGATCATGATCCCAGGTCCTGGGATCGAGTCCCATAGTGGGCTCCCTGCTCAGTGGGGGAGTCCACTCCTCCCTCTGCCCTTGGCTTGTGATCTCTTGCTCTCTCTCAAAAAAAAAAAAAAATCTTAAAAAAAAATCTTAAAAAAAAAATACTTTAAACATATATATCTGAGGCTCAAGATGCAAAAACAAGGTATTAAAATCATCAACAGGGAAGCCCCGGTGGCGCAGTGGTTTGGCGCCGCCTGCAGCCTCGGGTGTGATCCTGGAGACCCAGGATCAAGTCCCACATCGGGCTCCCTGCATGGAGCCTGCTTCTTCCTCTGCCTGTGTTTCTGCCTCTCTCTCTGTGTGTCTATGAATAAATAAATAAAATCTTTTAAAAAATTAAAAAAATAAAAAAATAAAAAATAAATAAAATCATCAACCAAGTGAGTTCCCACTGATTACGGCTCCTCACCTTGGTTATCCCTGACATACTCATGGTTCAGCCCTTGAACAGACACACAGGCACCAGGTCATCAAAACAATGCAGCCCCAACTTTGACTGACCTCTGCCCCGGTGCTCCAGACCCTAGTCTAGGCCAGTAGGCTCCGTGCCAGCTTTTAGCACGAAACCCCCACTGACCAGGGACAGGGGGCCTGACCCAGGCCGGCTGCTACCAAGGTGGCAAAAAGCAGATACTGCCAGCATATACCCCCGGACACCTGGGGGACAAGGCTTAGCCACCTTAAAGACTTCCAGGCAGGAAGGCGGCCATACGAACTTGACTGTTAGAGCTGAATTTCTGGATGGGCACAAGCTGGTACATAAAATGTGGCTCTGCCCACATGTAAGAGCTCCAAATGGAGAAAGAGCGCCCTGGCTCGAGGGGGTGTGTAGATGGCCACCACGACCTCAGCTTACAGATGCTCCTGCTCCCTGTCTTCACCTTTCCTACTGTGAGCCCACAGAAACATGACATCATCTTCAAGATGACATAATCTTCAGTCAGCGAAGAGCTGACACCTCATCTACACAGTGGCTTGTGACATCCAGCTTTACCTCCACCCACAACACCTGCATCTTCTTCGGGCCAGGCTACCAAACACTGAGAATCAGCTGCTAATCAATAGCCACACTCTGCAATATGCATCCTACCTTCTGAAGCAGACTCAGACTGAAAGGGATCCACTCAGCACTGCTATTTTTAAAAATGCAAATATGGTAGGAAACGGCAGTAAAAATAACACAGCAGGGCCCTGATCCAAGGCTGATTCTTTGCTGAGGGGCCAGGTTCTCATTGAAGTAGGGGTGGAGTGTGTGGGGCTCAGGGTGGCTGATCTTCCCACGGAGTTTTGTTTTTTACCTGGTGAGGGCAGAACCGAGAAGACCCGCCAGACTCCCCCCACCCCTACCTGGCCGTCTCTCCCCGGATACACAGCTGAGCCCCCCGGCAGCAGGTGAGCTGAATTCATCCCAGTGGGGCGGGTGGGCAGGCTTCATGGTCCTTCCCCAGAGGGACTATGGTTCCCACCCCCCCTCGCCCGCCGTTCTCCTCAATTCTAAAACATCTTCCAAGACACCCTGCAGACATGCCCCCCCCCCCCCCCCAAAGCAGGAGCTTGGTAAAGGCACAGCAAGCCAAGGAGGAAGACAGACCAGACCCTGGGATAGAAAGCAAGCTGGGCCTTGCATCAGTGATGGTCCTGACAGCCAGATGGTCCCATACTGCAGACTACCTTCCAAATTGGCCTGATCCACGCCGTCAATGCCACGGCCACAGACAGGCAGACCTCGCTACCAGGAGTCAGCAGACACAGTCTCCTTGCCACTGCAGCGCCAACCACGACAACCAAGCCTTCCTTTCCTCAGTTCCCCGTGTTACCAGAATTAGGTCAGGACAGAGGCAGGTAGCCTCCCTCTGAGCAAAGATTTCTAACAAAATTGAGCACAAATATTTAGCCACCTGAATTCATCATAATTGGCATGGCTGGGAAAGTGGAAAGGACTTACCAGCACACGCTGGAAAAAGAGGTAAGGAGGAAACATCTACTGGTCCTGCAGACTTACTTCTAACATGCCCTGTGGCCCGCTAACAGGGAACCGGAACAACCGCAGCTACAAGTGCCCCACAGCCGAACCCAAGTGTCTAGATGGGCTAGAGACCTTCTGGAGTATGGGTTACAGCTTCTACGGGATAAACATCTCAGCTTTTCTATCTCCCCTATCTGGGCTAGCTGGCAGGCTCAAGAAGAACCAGAAGGCAACAGAAGATCGGCATCTGAAGAATCCTTCCTTGTGTCATAGGTTGTACCCAGACCTTCTCGAGGACCATCAGGCTAAGTGGAGGAAGACGGGGGCAGATAGATGATGATGTCTCATGGTCCCCGCTGCGGTCCCGCACGGGCCAGCAGAGCTGCGGGAGGGTGAAGGCTGGCCTGCGGTGGTGGTTCTGAGGTCCCTACTGCAGCAAGCTGCAGGAGGCGCCAGGACATGCACAGCGGCTAGTAAGTAATCAAAAACCATTTCCCCCTTGTGCCCCCTGCCCATGCTTTCTCAACCGTTTCTGAGTTGACTTCACTCATTGGGAGCCGGAACTGTCCCTAGACAGACAGCGGGCAGAAACTGCTGAGGAGCTACATGGGGAGAGGTGTGATGGGGCTGTCTAACACTGACCCACTTTCCTCAGGCTGCAGGCCAGTCTTGTCTCTCCTCTGGCAAGGGGCTGGGCTGGGCCAGGGTCTGCCCTGCAGAGAAGTCTGGGCTCCAGACGGATTGCTTCCTTTCATGTTTAGGACACGCTGCTCACTGGATCGACTGCAGGCCATCCATCCAGCCACTCATGCGACCACCAACACAATGCTAGGATGCCAGATGCTGTGTCTGATGCCAGTGAAACTGGGTAACAAGAGAGCCTCAGCCCAGCCAACGGAAGGGTGGGGAGGACAGGTAGTTCCACAAGCGATTACGTGCTGGTGTCAGGCTAGGGGCGGTAGGAGCTGCCACAGGGGACAATCGTGGCTTTCATGTTTCTCCAGATGGCTGCACTCACGTCTCAGCTCAGACGTCACCTACTCAGAAAGGCCTTCCCTGACCGCCCCATTTGGACTTGTTCCTCCCTGTTCTCTACACATTCTCTGCACACTCCCACTTTTCCTCCACAGCACTTGCTATTCCTCCTGCATCTGTTACTCTCTGCCTCAGTAGAACGTGAACCCCGCAAGGGGAGGCACTGCTCACCGCCACATTCCCAGGAACCCACATGGTGGATGCAAGGGGGCACCCCAGGAGCCGCCAGAGAGATGGTGGAGGAAGAATCTGAAGATTCAGGCCTGAAAGGGAAGCCACAGGGGCAGCCTAGGCCATAGAGTCTATGCAGGAACCTGCACATCGGAGGCCCTCTGTTCAGAAACCTCACAGCTGGCAAGCCCAGAATCGATTCCCTGGGACCCCTGCCACCTTCTCTCGGTGAGGGCAGCACCGAAGGGCCCACCCCCCAGCTCCTAAGCCCGGCTCAGCTCGCAACCCCAGCCCGGCAGCCTACTGGTCTGATGTGACCATTCTGCGGGGTGTCCACACAGAAAGAACCACACAGGTAAGTAACCACAATCTGAGAAGCAGCACTTGAGCTAACAGGCAAGAACCACAGGAAAAGCAGAGCCACCCAGAAGGGGGACGGATGGCCTCACTGCGCGGAGTCTGGCAGCCTGTCCACAACGTTTTAAGCCCAGTTCTGATTACTCTACTCACACAATGTACAGAATTTTGAGAAGCTTCGGAGCAGCACTAGGAACAGGATCTAGGAGGAAGGAGGGAAACAAATTCTAGGACAGAAAAGAGAAGCCCAGGATTATTTCTGTCTTCGAGTCTAGACCTTCCATGAGAACACGCGACAACTGCAAATGCCTGTGGAGAATTTAAAGGAGGGATGGCTGGGCCACAGAAAGAAACCAGGGGCAGGAGCAACCCTCCATAATGGGCTTCTCCATGGTTCCTGGGTCAGACCTGTCCCGTCCCACAGGCAAGCCCTGGCCACACTGGGCTACGGAGCACCTGCAATGTGGCCAAGTGTGAGAGGGGATATGCTAGAGCACAGACCGGAGTCAAAGCCGAGAACAAAGAACGCACACCACCTCATGAACAGGTTACAGCCCTTGCATGCTGACATATCCCAGATCTAGACTAGCTTGAATAAAAATTAATAAAATTGATTTCACCCGTTCCTTTTTGGCTTTTTCTAATGTGGCCACTAAAAACCCTCTGAAATTACATATGTGGCTTACACTGTATTTCCTCTTCCTTTTTTTTTTTTTTTAAGAGAACGGGAGGGGAGGAGCAGAGGGAGAGGGAGATAGAATCCCAAGCAGGCTCCACGCCCAACGCAGACTGGGGCTCGATCTCAAGACCCTGAGATCAAGACCTGAGCGGAAATCAAGAGCCGGATGCTCAACTGACTCAGCCAGCCAGGCGCCCCCGACTTGTGTTGTATTGCTACTGAACAGTGTTGGTTAAGCCAGTGAATTCTTGAAAACAAGAGCACCAAAGGCATAACAACACAAAATAGCAGCCCCATCTTACTATTTCAATAGTGTGCCGCTGAGGCAACCCCTTTCTACTTTCCCAGCGGGGAGAATATTCAGCTGAGTGTTCAGTATGACTGCAGCTCTGAGTCCTAATTTGTTAACGGCAGACATTACCTAGACTGTCTCTTCCCCTCCCTCTGACAGCCCCGTACCTCAAGCCCATCCTTCCAACAGTTCCACTGCTCTGACCAAACAAGACCATCTAAGGGGGTAAACAGAGCTCTGAGCTGAACCAAGGGGCACTCTGCGAACACACACAACCTTCATGCCTGGTGGTGACTTGTCAAAAACCTATCCGTAACTTCTCCAAACATGCTCAAGTAATCCATCAGGTGTTCCCTGGGTTTCGTCTCTTGGAGACCATCCTCCTAGAGAGTTCCACCCTGCCTCTCCAACATGGGCTTTCCTTTGCAGCAAGAAACAAGGGATTTCTTGTTTCCCAGATCCCAGAAAACTCGTTTTGGTGAAGCATGCCTCCCACCAGCTTCCAGGGAAAGGATCCATGGGAAGCACCCCTCCCCCGGCCCCGTTCTTGGATGCCTGCAAAAATTACCTGCAGGGTAATGTGCCCAAATTCAGAATTCCCTCAGAATTTTTTTTTTTTTTTTAAGATTTTGTTTATTCATGAGAGACACACAGAGAGAGGCAGAGACACAGGCAGAGGGAGAAGCAGGCTTCCCGCAGGGAGCCGGATGCAGGGCTGGATCTCAGGACCCCAGAAGCATGTCCTGAGCCAAAGGCAGATGCTTCACCCTGAACCACCAAGGTGTCCCTTCCCTCAAAATGTTGAGGGGTTTGCTCTACTGTCCTCCAACCTGTCCTCACTGGCATGTTTTACTCTGTTTATATTTACTGTGATCATGTGGGTTTATTACTATTACCTTTAGGTGCCTTCTACCTACCATACTTTTTCTTTGCTCTCTTTTTTCTAGAGGAATGACCTAGTTTTTATAATTCTGAGCATTTTCCCTCTATTGGTTTGAAAGCTTGCAGGCCTATTTCTATTTTTTTAATGGTTACCCTTAACATTTTAATACCTTTACTGGACTCAGAAAGGCTTAAGCACATCAACATCCCTCCTACTCTTCCCAAACAGTTCAAAGATCTTAGAATGTGTTCATTAAAATCATCCCCTCACTCTCATTTCCATTGTTTGTCAGGATTTTAGTTTTAAATTCTCAAATGAGTAGCGCTCACAGTTTCCTAAGTTAATGCTTATTGAGATCCACCCACACATCCCCACTGTCCTGGTTACACCTTTCCTTTCTGTCCCACTCTGTTCTACTGGGTCTAGTTTCCTTCTTCCTCAAGGGCAGGGAAGGTCTGTTAGTGAATAAACTCAGTTTTTTCTTTCGGTGAAAATGCCTTCATTTTGGTCCCACTACTGAATAAGGGGGTTGCTGAAAACTAAGTTAACAACGTCTTTTCTTGAGTATGCTGAAGAGTTCATTTCATTCCTGTCTGGCCCCGAAGCTATGACTTAGACCTCTGCTGGGCTTCCCTGGTGAACCCTGGGAGTAATCTGTATTTTTTCCCCAAGCTGCTTTTCAGATGCTCTTTTTCCCTGGGGGAACTCCCATTAGACACAGCCTGGGTCCTCTCATCCTGTGCTCTTGCTGGTTGCTTCTCTTCCTTGTGTACAGTCTCTCTCTCTGGTAAACTCTACTTCCCTTCTTTAGATCTATTTTCTGGTTCATGTAATTCTCTTAGCGTGTGTCTACTTTGCTCTTTAACACTTCCACTGGGTTTTATTTATTATTTTTCAAAAAGATTTTATTTATTTATTCATAGAGACACAGAGAGAGGGACAGAGGCACAGGCAGAGGGAGAAGCAGGCTCCATGCAGGGAGCCTGACGTGGGACTCGATGTGTGATTCGATCCAGGGTCCCCAGGATCACACCCCAGGCTGCAGGCTGTGCTAAACTGCTGTGCCACCGGGGCTGCCCTCCACTGGATTTTAAATTCAATCAGAATTTTCATTCTGGAGTTCTAGGTTCTTTAAAAAAAAAGTCCTTTTAAATGTATCATCTTATGCTTTCCTTCAGCCCTTTACTTACTTAAAACATTTATATGTTGTACTCTCTTCTGTTACCTGGGGTTTTAAAATGGTGGAAATCCTGTTTGTTGTGGCAGCTGAGTCTTGCTTATAATTTGTGTGTTTAGTAAATTCCTGGCATGAGCTCATCATTTGTGGCAATGGTAGGATTCCAAGTGGCCTGTGCTGTGGAAGGGTCATTCGACACAAGTTTTGCTTTACCTTTGACAAGGAGCTCCAAGGGTATCAACAGCCTGGTGCCAGGCTGGTGCTAGTGCAGGGATTCCTGAAACACGTGGGAATTATAAATATAGAATTCAAACCCGGATGTTTCAACTGCTCACAGGAGACGTCTCCCAATACCTCAAGTATAGGGCAATGATAAACCTCCTTGCTGGGATGCCCGGTTATCTTGGTTGGAAGAGCGTTGTGACTCTTGATCCCGGGGTCGTGAGTTCGAGCCCCATGGTGAGTGCAGTAATTACTTAAATAAATCTTTAAAAACATATGTTAAATAAACTTCTTCGCCATTTCTCCAGCCCCACAGGGAAGATATTCTTGAATTCCTTTTATTCTTTCCACCAGGGACTAGCCTTTTGAGGCGAATTTCTATTTCAATTCCATGATCATTAAAATCCAAACTTCTATTTTTGTGGGGGTCCAATAAACACCCTCCAGAGATGCCACAATCAAGCAGGCTCCTCTGCTCTGGTTTTAAATTCTCTCATTGATTTTGGTTTCTTGTTATCCCTTTGCTTTCTTATAAGCTTAGTTACATATTTAAAATCTATATTATATTTTATATGACATTTCTCAGTGATTGAGTAGGAGTGGTTCTACATTAGCTCAATCTACCATGTGGGATTGGAAATCCACTCCACTGCTGTCTGGCTTCCCACGAGAGTTGAAAAATTGGATATATCTTCATTCCCAATCTTTTGCATGTGACCGGTTTTCTCTCTTTGGAAGCTTCATCCCCAGTGTTCTGGAATTACACAATGTGCCAATCAGAACTTTTTCCACTCACCATCCTGGAACCCTATGATCATCAATTTTGGAAACATTCCTGATTTCTTTGATACATTTCTGTCCTTCATTTTTTTTTTCTTTCTTTAAGACCTCCTAGATGTCAGATGTTTTCATTGTATTTCCTGAGAGTTTTTGTCAACTCTTTTCTCTCCCCTAACATTATGTTTTTAATACCAAGAACTCTTAATTGTTCTGAGTTTTACAGCATTCTGTTTTATTTCATCAACAAAGTATCGGCTCTTATTTCTCAGAGGATATTCACTGTGTTCTGAGGGTTTCTCCCAGCACATCTTTCTCTTTGCTTGTTCTAGCCTCTACCCTTTGTGTTGGGAGCTTTCTGAATCTGTTCAGTGACCTCTGACTGTCCACTCCTAGTTGAAATGAGTCAACAGGAGATCTTTACGGTGAAGGAACAGTTCTGTATCTTTTTTTTTTTTTAAGATTTTTATTTATTTGAGAGAGAGAGAGAGAGAGAGGGAACAAACAGGGGGAAAGGGAGAAGCAGGCTCCCTACTGAGTAGGGATCATAACCCGAGCCAAAGGCAGACACTTCACTGACTGAGCCACCTAGGAGCTCCCATGAAACTTCAGGTGACAAAATGGCAGAGAACTGCACACACACTGCGTGTGCACCAATGTCAATTTCCTGGTTCTGATAGTGTCTGTGGTTGCGTAAGATACAACCACTGGGGGAAACTGGATGAAGGGTGCAGGGGACCTCTCTATTGTTTTACAACTTCCTGTGAATCTCTAATCTTAAGATAAAAAGTAAAGTTGCAGCAATAAAAAGATAATGGAAGCTTTGTGAACACAAGCAAGGCTCTGGGCTGGGATGGATCACGTTAGCTGGGGTAGAACCTAGCTTTTGTTCTGAAGGCCTGCTAAACCCTACCAACTGCACGTCTGTCTCTGACACTGTTCAGTTTTTCCTAGAGAGGAGTTCTCCAATCCCACACCTCAAGCCTGGTTTCAGCGCCCGGAAGCAGGCAGGAAACTCAGCTGCAACTTCCCCTTTTAGTGTACAGACTCTCCTGAACCTTTGTTTCGTCCCAGTGTTATGCTACCCTTTGCTATGTCTAAGCTACCTGAATCCAGAGCCACCCTGGTTCAACGTCTCCAGAGCATAAACCTTGGCCTCTAGAGCAGGGTCTGTACAGGTGGAGAGGCAGACCTTTCAACTAATCCCTCCATCTTTGGGCCCAAACCTTACTTGTGCCTGGGGCAACAACGTCAGGTGCCTCCAATCCCTGAGACTTTCTGCAGTGCTTTGTCTCCACCGGCACCGTTTGAGCTTCCTCTGCTCTGCTCAGTCTTTGCTCACCTTTCATCTTCTAAACCTTGAAATCTTTGGGGCCTATGGGTGGCTCAGTCGGTTAAGCTTTTGATTTTGCCTTTGGCTTGTGTCATGGTCTCAGGGTCCTGGGATGGAGCCCCTGCATGGGGCTCCCTGCTCAGCAGGGTGTCTGCTTCTTCCTCTGCCCCTCCCCCTGCTTGTGCTCTCTCTCAAATGAGTAAAATCTTTAATAAAACTTGCAATCTTTGTCTACTGTCTTCCCTCCCATTCTTTTTCCTCATAGGTTTACACATTCAAACAATTCATTTATTGGGGCATCTGGCTGGCTCAGTCGGTAGAGCAAGGGACTTTTGATCTCGGGTTGTGAGTTTGAGGTCCATGTTGGGTAGAGATTAAAGAAAGTTAAAAAAAAAAATCATTTACTGTCACTTTGGAAGGGTTTTTGGAGGAAGTGGAAATGAATGTGTTCAATTACCATGTACACCTAAAGGATGTCAACCAGAGACCTTTAATCTTAAATTTACAAGGTACTTACCTATAAACACGGAACATATTTGAAGATAGAGAGATGATAAGGTAACAAAAACAAGAAATCACAAATTCAAAAATTAGAAATCTGGGGCACCTGGGTGGCTCAGTCAGTTAAGCATCCAACTCTTGATTTCGGCTCAGGTTGTGATCTCAGGGTCCTAAAATCAAGCCCTGGGTTAGGCTCCATGCTCAGCACAGAGTCTACCTGAGATTCTCTCCCTCCCCGCCCCCCCACCCTGCTCAGGTGCACTCACTCTCTCTTTAAAAAAAATAAAATAATTAGAAATTCTTAGTTTTGACACTCACCTAATTAATTTAGAGACCAGTTCATCTTTGAGGGACTCTCCCAGTCCTGCTATTCTAAAATGTGAAGTGGTGGGGAAGGAAAAGAAAGCACAACTCCATCAGAATCTATCCCAGTCACCTGAATCTATCTGTGCAGACAACTGGCTTTCTGATTCAAATGTCAAAGACACTTTAAACTGCATAGATTGCTGTTATTCAACCACAACAGTCAGACCTGATCCGGGGCAAAGTGGGGCTCTGGGTGGAAGAGACTCACTGTCAGTGTCATGCGACAGGCATGGGGAATCAACACTTCACACGCTTACAAAATTAAATTAGATTCTTAAATGCTAAACTAAAAACAATCACTGAGAAAGTCACAAAACATAAATAGCAGCACATGTGCCCCTCAGCAGACAGCTACCCTGCTTGAGGATGGAGGATCTGTGAAGCAAGAGTAGCCAAGGCACACTCGGCTGGCCTCTGGCCTCTGTTACCAGGCACCGTTTGTCACACGCATGGCACCTGCTCGCACGCTTCAGCACAGCCGTGTCTCAGACCTGCCACACGGCCACAGAAACGGCTCGGTTACCAAAGCACGTTCATGCCAAGCAAAGAGCATTTCTTCACCTGCTGCACAAGAAATACTATAATCCATCCTACAAGGGAACCAAAAAGGAGACTAGATGGTACAGGCCCTGACTCTGAAAAACTTCAGTTGTGACTAGCATCCTATGTGTAATTCATGTGACTGGTAAACATCTGAAAGCTTGCCCCACTGCCCAGTAAGCCCTAGTTAGCAGCCCCTTTCTTCTTCCTGGGGGACTATGGAACCCCAGATGTAAAACAATTAAAATTTCATTCTAGAAAGATTTAGAACTAAGAGCCCTTTCAGTTTGTAAGGATCACAAATCCTCTAGAGTCTATTTAAATAGGAAAGGAAGTTAAATCCCAAAGTAATGCAAGATGCCCGGCAGAGACCCCAGTGACACAGATAGCACCTACCACAGGAGGTGGCCCACCTGCCTGACTCTAGGAAAAGGAGAAGACCCAATGGCAGGGTCCGCCAGGCAGCCAACGAATGAGCCAGTTAAAAAGTGGGCAAACAGGGGATCCCTGGGTGGCTCAGCGGTTTGGCGCCTGCCTTTGGCCCGGGGCGCAATCCTGGAGTCCCGGGATCAAGTCCCAAACTGGGCTCCCAGCGTGGGGCCTGCTTCTCCCTCTGCCTGTGTCTCTGCCTCTCTCTCTCTCTAAAATGAATGAATGAATGAATGAATGAATGAATGAATAAATAAATAAATAAATAAAGTGGGCAAACCATTTTCTGGCAGAGACATTTCTCCAAAGCAGGTTTCCAAGTGGGTGGAAAGACTCTGGAGGCCGTCAGCGGCGAGACTCGCGCCCGCCACACCAGCACACCACCCCCCCCACACCCGGTGCGACGGCGGGAACGCGCACGGACGGTAACACGTGGGGCTGCCTGCTTGGTGCCCCTGGAACCCGCTTGGCCGCAGCTGCCCTGCCCGCAAGCTGAAACGCGAGGGGCCACGTGACCCGGCAACTCCACTCCTGGGCAGAACACCCAGGAGAACTGAAAATGTACACCCCGCACAGAGCTGTACATCAGTGCCCACAGCAACTGTATTCACAACAGTCAAGAAGTGGCAACGACCCACATGCCATCCGCACATGAACCACCCCACACGGTGGAGCCCTGCAAGGAGTGAAGTAGAGATGCGCAGGACCCAAAGGAAACCTGAAAATGTGTTCAGCGAGGAGCCAGACACAGAAGGCCGCGTATTACATGTTTTCATACAAGTCTGGAGTCGGCAAACCCACAAAGATGAAAACGCAAACAGACCAACACAGAACGTGGTTACCAGGGGCTGGACAGTGCGGGGGTTTGGCGCAGCTGCTAAGGGGCAGAGGCTCTCCTTTATGGGTGAGGACAGTGAAACGTTCCTATTCTGCACAGTGATGGTGGGGGCACAAACCTCGGAATACACTAAAAGCCATGTGAATTAACTTAAAAGGGCGAATTTTATGGTATTTAAATTCTATCCCAAAAAAGCTAGCTTTTTTTTTAAAGGCAAGCCTAAGGTGATGCTGCAATTAGTGACTCTGCCTGATTCTATGGTCTTGAGTAGGAAGTTCTTGAGCATGTCTCCCGAGTCAGTGTAAATCCTCTAAATCCTCTGTATTACAGATTTTATTTTATTTTATTTTTTTATTTATGATAGTCACACAGAGAGAGAGAGAGAGACAGGCAGAGACACAGGCAGAGGGAGAAGCAGGCTCCATGCACCGGGAGCCCGACATGGGATTCGATCCCGGGTCTCCAGGATCGCGCCCTGGGCCAAAGGCAGGTGCCAAACCGCTGCGCCACCCAGGGATCCCCAGATTTTATTTTTTAAGTCAAATACCCATACTTGTCTCAACTGTAACTAAATCACCAGAAAACTAAAATCAGCACTGCAGCACCCTCTACTTCTACCCCTAGAGATCAGATGGTTGTCCTCCTGTGAACTTTTCTTTCCTGAAGTCTTAGAGTCATCTTGGTCCATTTGTGGCTTCCATCAACCTGAACCTGAACCTGAACCATTCAGCCTCCTGGGACCTCAGTTCCCGGACTATAAAATAAAGGAGCCAAATCAAATCCTCCCTTCTAGAACCACCATCATGGGCCCAGACATACCTTAAAACCTAGTACACAGCCAACGTCAATCATCTTGGAGGCTCAAAGACCTCACCTTCACTGGGCACCTGACAACTGGAAACTCCCCCATCCTCTGATGTCACCAGCAAAAGAGAGGAGAGAGTGCAAGTCTACAGGGAAGCTGGAGAGGATGGAAACCCCAACATACCTCGGGCATCACTGTATAGGATACAGCCATCGTCCCACCATGAGCTGCATCATCTGAGAAATGCCTCAGTGGGGGGCGGGAAAGAGATGGGGATTCTTTTTTTTTTTTTTTTAAGGTTTTATTTATTTATTCATAGAGACAGAGAGAGAGAGTGAGAGAGGCAGAGACACAGGCAGAGGGAGAAGCAGGCTCCATGCAGGGAGCCTGACGTGGGACTTGATCCAGGGTCTCCAGGATCAAGCCCTGGGCTGCAGGCGGCGCTAAACCGCTGCGCCACCGGGGCTGCCCAGAGATGGGGATTCTAAGGGCCCTCTTAGAATTTGGCCTCTACAACTCCCAGCCCATATCTGAGCCAGCCCAGCCCCCTTGGCTTACTTACCATCCCCCAGCCTACTAGCCCTCTGTTCAGGGATCGCAGGCCCTGAGCTAAGGCACAAGAGACTGGCCTGAAGGCCTGCAGAGTTCAGGGACCTCCCCCACCCCACCCCTGCGGCCACAAGAAGGGCTTGTTTCTTGGCAACAGAAGAGTACAGTCAGAAAAATGCCTAGTCAACTGACCTGAGTTCTAGAATTCCAGATGCTGCCAAAGAGCTGGGACTCCTGCCTCAGTCACCAAAAGAAAAAAAAAAAAATCTCATCATCATGCTGGGAAAATAAGCATTCTAAGATGGAAGTATAAATGGGTACTACTTTGGGGGATGACAGTCTGGTAAAATGAATCCGAAGTCTTAAGACTGTATTCCCATCCCCTGATCAGTACTTCTGTTTGAGGAATTTATCCTGAGAAATTTGAAGAAGTAGACAAAGATTAAAAAAAAAAAAAGTATCTAGTATAAGACAGTAGTTCTATTATTTAAAGCTATAAAAATCTGGAAACATTTTAGCTAGTCAAAAGAGAAGACTGGGGGTGTCTGGGCTGAATGTATGCCTTGGGCTTAAGTCAGGATCTCCGGGTCCTCGGATCAAGTCCGAGTTAGGCTCCATGCTTCTCTCTCTCCCTGTCACTTCCCCTGCTTGTGTTCTATCAAGTGAAAGGATGAATCTTAAACAAAAGCGGAGACTGGCTCAAGAAATGTGGTTCATCCGCCTGATAGAATTATGAGCATTCATTAAAAAGCATGCTACCAAAGGGGCATCTGGGCGGCTCAGTCAATTAGGCATCAGACTCGGTTTTGGCCTGGGTCATGATTTCAGGGTCATGAGATCCAGCCCAGTGTCAGCTCTGCACTCAGCAGTCTGCTTAAGACTCTATCTTGGGGCACCTAGATGGCTCAGTCAGGAAATTCCTGATATTGGTTCAGGTCCTAGCCTTGGGATCCTGGGATCAAGCCTGCATCTGGCTCCACGCTCTGTGTGGAGTTTGCTCCCTCTCCTGCCTTCTTCCTGCTCTCTTTCTCTCTCTCAAATAAAATAAATCTTGGGGCACCTGGGTGATTCAGTGGCTGAGCATTTGCCTTCCGCTCAGGTCACGACCCTGGGGTCCTGGGATCGAGTTCCACATCGGGCTCCCCACAGGGACCCTGCTTCTCCCTCTGCCTATGTCTTTGCCTGTGTCTTTCATGAATAATACATAAAAATCTTTATAAATAAATAAATCTTAAAAAAAAAAACAAACAGACCCTCTCTCCCTCTTCCCCTCCCCTTCTGCATCCTTTAAAATAAATTAAAAAAAAAAAAAAAGCAGGGATCCCTGGGTGGCGCAGCGGTTTAGCGCCTGCCTTTGGCCCAGGGCGCGATCCTGGAGACCCGGGATCGAATCCCATGTCGGGCTCCCGGTGCATGGAGCCTGCTTCTCCCTCTGCCTGTGTCTCTGCCTCTCTCTCTCACTGTGTGCCTATCATAAATAATTTAAAAAATTAAAAAAAAAAAAGCATGCTACCAAAATGTTTTGAAATGGGATGAAAGTGCAATGACACAGAAACACCTCCACCTATGAACACTGTACATAGGACCAAAGCCTGTTCCAGAAAACGGGCAGTCATACTTGACCTTTCTAACACACTTAATCTGTGCATGTTTCCCAAACACTGGCCCCAAGAAGAGCAAAGGCAGTAGCACCAAGGCTGCTATTGAGGGAAGGTATCTGATCATGGAGGCCCCCAAGGTACAGAGAACAAGTACAGTAAAGAGATGGCAAAGAGAACACGATGAACACTTCAACAGTGCACAGGATGAGCTGGTCTATAGCAGCAATGACCCTGAGGGGTGAGCAAGTCTCTGTGAGATGCCAGCAGCACTGCCTTCCCAGGCAGAGACGTGGCCAGGCTGCAAGGGCTGGAGTGTGGCCTCAACCCCACGTCTACTGCTGGTTCAGCAGAAGTCTCAGAATTAAGACCCTGAAGCTCAAGCAAGGGAAAGTGGCAAACAAGTTTTTGTTATTGGTGCTCTTTCTCTCTCTCAACTTTGAGAGAGAGAGAGAGAGAGAGAGAGAGAGAGTGTGTGTGTGTGTGCGCGCGCACATGCGCGCACATGGCGGGGGGGGGGGGGGGGGGGTTGGCACACAGAGATAGAGAATCTCAAGCAAACTCCCTGCTGAGTGCAGAACCTGACCCAGGGCTCGATCTCACAATCTGAACCAAAATCAAGAGTCGGGCACCCAGACGACCCTGATGTTATCTGTTAAAATACAATCCAAGAAGGATTCTTTAGGTCTGAACCCTTGAGAATCAGTGTAACATCAAAGTGAGGGAAAATGTCAAGTAGCTCCTGAAGAGTTTCCTGGAACACCTGCAAAGGCTGTCAAGAAGGGTCACCTGCACAGCAACAGATCTGATAACTTGCAATCAGGGAAAACAAAACAAAAACCTATAAATCTAAGACAAATAAGAGAATAATCCTATCAATTTTTCTTCAGGGTTGGATCATCAGGGACTGAACAGGCCCCGGAACCTACAGACTTTCCCTACTTCCCTGACGGTCGGCCCTACGCTCCCACAGCCCGTCCCCTCCCCCCTCTGCATTCACCTGTCCACTTGCTGCTCTGGCTGCCAGCCACCATCCCTCTACTCTGAGTACTGCCCATGGTTATGGATCACTTCCAGATTGCCTTAATTTACAGACCATCTTGCTCGACCCCCACTCTCTGGCATCAAAAGCTTTAACAAAATTCTTCATAAAGATAAGTCTTAGGAAAGAGGATGAACTAAGGATTAGATAAAGTGAGATTGATTAGAAAGGTTTTTTTCCAACATTCAAAAGGCAATTATGTGAAATGCAATGTAGTATCATGAACTGGATGCTGAAACAGAAAAAGGACTTTAGTGGAAAACTAACCCAAATAAAAGCAACACGAGGGACAGATTGAATACACATTTTCAAAGTAGGTATCGTTCTTCCTATGGATGATGCCAACCAAATAAGACCCTGTGCTTCCAAGACCGAATATCCCTTACACTTCTCTGTCCACGCTTCTCCTGGCAGGACCATCACCTGGGTGTGCACTCCAGAAGCCTGAGCCTGCCCAGCTTTTCCCCACCCCACCATGTGTCAGGAGACCACATGTCTACAGTGAACATCCGTCACTTTCCTAAAAGGTCATTTAATGGGGACAGAGCTTCAGTCTGGAAAGATGAAAAAGTTCTGGAGATGGATGGTGGCGATGGCTACACAACAATATCAATGTACTTCATGCCACTGAATGGCACACTTCAAAATGGTAAATTTTATTATGTATATTTTCTCACAATAAAAAACAAACACGGGGCAGCCGCGGCAGCTCTGCAGTTTAGTGTCACCTTCGGCCCAGGGCGTGATCCTGGAGTCCCGGGATTGAGTCGCACCCACCTTAAGCTCCCTGCATGGAGCCTGCTTCTCCCTCTGCCTGTGTCTCTGCCTCTCTTTCTGTGTCTCTCATGAATAAATAAATAAAATCTTAAAAAAAAAAAAAAAACAAATATAAGGGTGCCTGAGTGGCTCAGTGGTTGAGCATCTGGCTTTGGCTCAGGTCATGATCCTGGGGTCCTGGGATTGAGTCCCTCATCAGGCTCCCCAGAGGGAGCCTGCTTCTCCCTCCTCTGCCTATGCCTCTGCTTTTCTGTATCTCTCATCAATAAATAAATAAAATACTTAAAAACAAAGAAACAAACAAACATAATTGCTCCCCAACTCCCTCCTGATCACTCAAGAGCCCTGGGTGTGCTGACACCCACTGCTCCAGCCTGGTCAGTGTTACGGCAGCTTTCCCCGACACTCCCCAGATTCCCCCCATGGCTGGCGCCATGCCTTGTCTGAGAAATCTTCCAATCACCCCTCCATCTCTACTGCTCTCAAAGTGCCATTACTACTCTCTGATTCAATAGTCCTAACTGTACTCGGGAGTTAGGTCCCAGGGTCAAACTGAGCATCATCAAAATTATCCTTAAAGAGCCCCTATCACTAGTCCAATGCACTATTTTTCCCCCGGCATTAGAACAGGTCGCTGCTTTGTCCACTGAATACTATATGGAGCTGCTGGTTCACATTTTGTATGAAAACCCAGCACTTTCAATACTCTGTGCTGTGTGTGTGCGTGCGCGTGTGTGCTGTCACGTAAATTAAATACACAAAAGATGTAACTCGCCTGCACTGCAAATCCTCCTAACTGGCCCCAGGCTTTCCAGGTCCCCCACCTCCTCCATCATATGAACTGCTGCCAGATTATTCACTGCAAACTTTGAAGTGGCTCCACGTTATGTGGAAAAACCACAACACAACTCAAACTCTTGAGGCTGTCATCTAAAGACCTTTACGTTATAGAACCAGTGTGATACGAAGTCTCTGGGGGCAGTAGACCATGTGGCTGTGGGGCAGCTGCCTGGGTTTCACCCAAACTCTTCACTTACAACATGACCTTGGACAGACTCACCTGTAAGACAAATAAAATAGTAACACCTGCTCCACAAGGTTCTCCCAGGGAGGCCTAAAGTGCCAACCTGCATAAAGTGCTTACGACACGCCCAAGGCACAGCAGGGCATGAGAAATGTTGTCACTGCCACAGGTGATCAGATCCAGGCCACTAACTGGTCCTCTCTCTCGCCCACCTTCTCCTCACACCCTAAGGCCAGCTCAGCAGCCCCTGACGCATGGTCCAGGGATGATGAGAGCCCTTCGGGAGGTCCAGAGTCAAACCTTTCCACCATCCTATTAGATGGTATCTGCCTTTCCCACTCTCATTCTTTCCAGAATCTCCACCAGAACTTTCCAGAGGCTACCTGGTGTAATGATGTCACTGCTCTGAGGGTGAGGATGGGTGCTGGCCTATTCTTGGGTTTTGAGTTTTGTTTCAATTTCTTACCTGTAATACTGACACATATAAATAAAAGCTCATCAGGATCTTCAATAAGTGTAAAAGAGTTCTAAGGCCTAAGTGAACTATTCCTCCCAAACATCAGCGAACTTCCTGTGTCTGGCTTCGCACATGTTTATTTTCGGGCCCTGGACATCCTTCCATCCCCATTGTTGTTCCAAATTCTTCTCACCCCCGGAAAAAAAAAAAATTCTTCTCACCCCTCAAGCCCTCCCTCAAAAACTACCTGCATCAAAGCTTTTCCTAATGCTCTCCCACCGCCCTTCTTCAGAAATGTCATCTCTGCCCTCCAGCACTTTCTACCTATGAGCACCCCATTTGCTCATTAAACAGGGATCCCCGGCTCCAGCTCTGGGCCAGGCTCTGTTCAGGCACGGAGAGCAGTGAACAGTGTGTCCTGCCCTCTTACCTTCTGCTCAGGGAGACAGTAAGCAAAGTAAACGAAGCAATCAGATCTCAAATAATGCTAGATACCCTGCAGAAAATAAAGCTGAGCAAGGGATTAGAGGGAGGGTTTTCTCTCCCACCAGTCTAAGTTTCTGAAGCAGCACTAGCTAATACTTGAGCCACTACAGAGAGAAGACTAAAACACTTCATTAATAATCTTTAGGGACACCTGGCTGGCTCAAGTCAGTAGAGCATGTGACTCTTGATCTTGGGTTGTAAGTTCAAGCCCCATGTTGGGCATGGAGCCTACTTAAAAAATAATAAATAGGGCAGCCCGGGTGGCTCAGCGGTTTAGCGCCGCCTTCAGCCCAGGGTGTGATCCTGGAGACCCGGGATCAAGTCCCATGTCAGGCTCCCTGTTTCTTCCTCTGCCTGTGTGCGTTTCTCTCTCTCTCTCTCTGATGAATAAATAAATAAAATCTTTAAAAAAATAATAATAATAATAAATAAATAAAATCTTTAAACTTTTAAAATATAACAACTTTTACACTTATTACATGCTGATATGGTATCTAGGATGTAATGGATCGAGTATAATTTATTAAATGTAATCTCACCTGTTTCTATTTACTTTTTCAAATGCGACTCCTGACAAGTTGAAAATTACAGATGTGGCTCACATCATATTTCTATTGGGTAGGAAGGATTCCTCTAGAGCAGAGATGGGCAAACTATGGCCTACAGGCCAAATACAGCCTGCTGCCTGTTTTAAATAAGATTTTACTGGAACACAGCCATGCCCGTTTGTTCATTTATTGTCTCTGAATGTTTTCACGCTACAATGGTAGAGTTGACTGGTTGTGAAGGAGACAGTATAGCCTGCTAAGCCTAAAATATTTACTATCTGGCCCTTTACAGAAAGAATGCTGGCCCCTGACCTAGGGTGCAGGGCCTGTGTGGGGATGTTCTCTGGAGGCCCACAGCACCCCACCGGGGGGCAGGGGACAGCTGTGCGGCCCATGGAAAGAGCCTGTGCTCTCGCAGCAGACACCCAGGCTCTGCCCCTCACTGGCTGTGTGGTTCTGAGCAAGTTACAGGCATTCTCCGGGTTGTAGGCTCTCCCTCTCTAAAATGAGGACACTGGCCGCTTGAGGGTAAGATGATACAGGTAAAGCATGTGTTACACTGCCTGGCACACAGCAGGAATCCATTGATACTGGATGGATTAAAAAAAAAGCAAATTTCAATCATTTTCCTCTTGGACTGGTTGCACTACACTTGTAACAACTCTCATATTTTCATCATAAGAAAAAATGAAATCCAATGAAACCCTCAGCAGTACCTGTGTACTACTATTGGTCAGTAGGCAATGCAGGGGAGGTGCGGGAGAGAAGCAGGCCTTTCTAACAGAGCACTATGATCTGAAAACACTACCTGGTTGCTAGGGGCACTTAATGTCCCTTCCATTCTATCAACCCCCTTTTGATAATCTCTGGCATTAACACTGCTACCAGAAGACTAAGGCAGAAACTTCAAACCAGTTACACCCATAATATTGGGCGGGGGGGTGGGGGGGCGCACAAACGGATCCTATTGACATCAACAGGGTTTCTGAAAGACCTATATGTCAGTCCCAGCCAGTGGAACCAGCAACCCAGGGAGCACGTTATTAGACATGCAGATTCTCAGGCCTGCCCAGCCTGTTTCAGAAGCCTGAGTTAATAAGAGCACCAGGTGATGCCACACATATTAGCTTTTCAAAGTGCTGGTCTAGATTCCAGGTATCCACGCTCTCCCCACCCTCCTGCCACCACTGGTGAGCAGTGTTACATAGACGGTGCCCGATTTCTTCAGAGTAACAGGTCGGGCATAAGCTCGCCTACTCCGGGCTGTGGTGGGTAAGACTCCCCACCCCTCCCCAGCCCAGAGCGCTGAGGCAGGCAGAGCACAAAGCCTAAGCTGTGTGCTGGTTTCCGTGCAGCTGGGATGGCATTCTGTTTCCAAAAGAGGAGCTCATGCTAAAGACTCAATCATCTCCTAAGGTGAGGATACCATGCTCATCTCCATTCACAAACTCACATGTGTGAATGCAGGTCTAGCAAGAGTTTTCAGTTGTGTTGTTAGAGCTGCCCCTCATGACTTAGATGGGCATTACCCCCATTTTAGAAGCTGAGAAAGAGGCTCAGAAGAGGGTGGGTGCTGCCACCAAGGTCTTGAAGTAACCATGGGCGCTAGAACTCGGGCAGCTTCTAAGTGTTAAACCAGTGCTCCTTCAGATCATGCAGAGCTTGCACCAAATACCTAAAGGAAACCTGGAATGGCACCGACCAGGGAGAATTTTCATTGGCTTCACAAGACACAGCCTTAGTTCTCATCCCAGCCCAGGATCCAGAACAGGGTCTCAATTTCTGCTAGGGTTTAACCCCAGACACTGCTGCATTTCAGCCACAGCTGACACTGTGTCTGGCTAGCTCTATCCTTACCTACTGGGCTCATACCCTGCCCCGGGTTGGGGGAGCTTTGTGATGGAAGCTGCTGAAAGAGTCAACAACATGGCGTATTTTGATTAATCTGCTCTTCACAGTGTTGGGACACCTACACGTTTCAGTCCTATAGCAATTATTCATAGTCCTCTCAAAAAAGTAAATTACATGTTCAACTTGCCTACTACCCTAAGGGGAAGTGTCAGCTGGCCAGGTGCCCACACAGCCCCAGCACAGAACATGAAGTGTCTGGGAAAAGGCTAAGAATACTCTTTGTAGGTGAATGGAAAGGGATCTGGTCATTAACTCAAACACTTCCCATGAAACTACATGTGAGCCATTCAGAATATAAGCTTTCCCGGAATATAAGGAGTCACTGTCTTTGGTTTCTCAAAAAGCTCCAAGCCAGGGAGAGAGAGCTCAAGTGTGTCGTGTAAGTGCCGTGGGAATTAGAGGCACAGAACAGCACCAGTGAACGGGCAACAGCTGATGAGATGCAGTCTATTGAAAGGGCAGGAGACTGAGCATGAAATGTGGGCGAGAAGCCTTGAGTGTCAAGCTAAGGCACGTCAGAAGGCTGGGTCCTGACATGATCCAAGCAGTCATCTGGAAGGTCAACCCGTGGTGCTGCACGCTGAGGTGAAGGAGGGTCTAGAGGCAGGGAGACCAAGCGAGATCAGTCCAGGCATGAGACCATCACAGAGTGAGCCCGTGTGGCAGAAAGGAAATGCAGAGGATGCAAGAGGCATTTCAAACAAAGATCTGATGACAAATTAGAATGGCAGCCTGATGCCAAAGGCACGGGCAACAAAGGAACAGACAAACTAAACTCAGGAAAATTAAAAAACATTATAATGCACTAAAAGACACTATCAACTCAGTAAAAAGGCAACCCACAGAATGGGAGGCAATATCTGCAAATCATATATCTGATATCCACATATCCAGAATATAGAGCGAGCTCCTACAACCCAACAACAACAAAAAACTCCATTCAGGGGATCCCTGGGTGGCTCAATGGTTTAGCGTCTGCCTTCGGCTCAGGGCGTGATCCTGGAGTCCCGGGATCGAGTCCCACATCAGGCTCCCTGCATGGAGCCTGCTTCTCCCTCTGCCTGTGTCTCTGCCTCTGCCTCTCTCTCTCTCTCTCATGAATAAATAAAATCTTTTTTTTTTTTGAATAAATAAAATCTTAAAACAATAACAAAACTCCATTCAAAAATGGGCAGAGGACTTAAATAAACATTAAGTATCTCCAAAGAAGGTACTTAAATGACCAAGCAGCACATGAAAGATGCCCAACATCACTAATCATTAGGTAAACGCAAATCAAAACCCACAGTGATACGACCTCACACCTCACACCCACTAGTGTGTGTTTCACTATAAAACAAAACAAAACAGAAAATAACAAATGTTGGCCAGAATGTGGAGAAATTGAGATCCTTGTGCACTGCTGGTGGGAATGGAACATGGTACAGCTGCTGTGGAAAACAGTATGGCAGTTCTTCAAAAAAGTAAAAATAAAATTGCCACATGATCCAGCAATTCCACTTCTGGGGATATACCCAAGAGAACTTAAAGTAGGATGTCGAAGAGATACTTGTCCACCCATGTTCATGAGCTGCGTTATTCACGACAGCTAAAACGGGGAGCACCCCAAGTGTCTGCTGATGGATGGCTAAGCCAAAAGCTGTAGATACAATGGAATCTCATTTAGCCTTTAAAATAAAAGAAATTTTAACCCATACTACAACACTGATGAACCTTAAGGCTGTTACACTAAGCGAAATGTCAGAAAGTAGGTTGGTGGTGGCCAGGAGCTGATGTGGGGGGAAACTGGGCATTTTTGTGTAGTGGGCATCAAGTTTCAGTTTTACAAGATAACATGAGGTCTAGAGATGGACCTGCACATATCGCTGCACAATATGAATGTATTAATACCATGAACTGCACACTTACATTAGAATTGGGGCCAAGAAGGTACATTTAAAATGATCCCAAATGTTCTGAATCACAGAGGACGCAAGCTGAAGTATTTAGGGATGTCTGTTTCTAACTTACCAAATGGCTCGGGAGAAAAGGTATTTACACACATTCACACGTACAGGTGAGGCACAGATGACAGATTATTAACTGCTGACTCATGCTGGTTGGTAATTAGTACTCACTGGCCCCGTCTTTCAACTTCTCTGTACATTTGAAGATTTTTCATAATCAAGAGTCGGAAAAAGTAATTTCTAAAAATCCCACCAACCTGGAGGTGGGAAGGGCAGTGACTCTCCAAAGGCTTTACACCCACAAAGTCGGAGGTTCCAGATGCTGGAGGGAGCCGTCAGGGAAAGGCCAGGGAAGCTGTCTGCATGCAGGGACCACAGCAGCCACAGGCCTGAACAGGAGCACGGAAGAAAAGCCAGGAGGGTGGTGAGGGGAGTGAGAGCGTGGTGGTACGTGAAGAAGTCTCACAGAGAGAAGAGGAAAAGGACAGAAGGCTAGAGAAAGCCAGGATGGCCTGGTGTAAGGAGCCCACGGGGGAGCGCTTCCGGGAAGAGGGCAGGCCAGCTCGGTGGACAAGGGGCAAGTGGGTGGGTGCAGTAACCGGAGCCCGCCAGGCCTCCGTGACCTTCGGGCCCGCCGCTGGCACCCAGTGGTGAGAGGCCCAGAGAGGCAAGGGGAAGGGGCTGGCAGGTGGTGAGGAAGCAGAGCAGACACCCCCTGAGGCCGGGAGACCATGGGGGTGAGGAGGACCCCAAAGCACGCTGGGTGTAGGGAGAGGCGCTCTTTCTTCTTTGGCTTGAAGATGATATCATCAACCTTCAGGGCCCTGAAACTCCCCGAAGTAATTAAACAGTCAGAGCAGACAAATACGGGGATGCTTTCAGCGCGGAGTATGTCGGCTCCTGCTGCTCCTGGAAGCCACACGAGGCACAGATGCTTGTGTCTGTCCTTCTCGCCCGCGTCTACAAGGGCTGGCGAGTCATCCTGTGAACACGCCGGTCACAACTGCTTCATGGACCATCGGCCACAGCAGCGTCTCCCACAAAAAAAGGTCAAAATTAACACAAGGTGGAAGCACCTCATCGGAACTTCATCAGAGCTGCTGGGTGTGAAAGACTAGCTCTCACTTGCAGGATGCAAATGAAGAACACTCTTTTTAAGACTACAGGAAATCTCTCCTGCAAGTGGGGGGTTTTCATTTTATTACTGGATAGGATTGATGACTTTCTCTCTCTCTCTTTTAGCACTACTCAGTATCTTAAATTTAAAAAATTTTTTGACTGAATGAATCTTCACCAGATAAAGCTATGCTATCGATTTAAACCAAAAGTGATCTAGTGTCTTATTCTTTTGACCTAGCTGCAAAAAATTAAATGTTTCAGTATTAAAATACACACACCCCTCAACCAGTCAACAAACTCCCCACGGAGGGAGCTGGACACAGGCCTCGATCTCAGGACCCTGGGATCATGACCTGAGCTTAAGGGAGACACCTAACTAATTGAGCCACCCGGGCGCCCCTGCCTTAATGTTTAAATCAAAAACCTTGCTTTTCACAATCCTGCTTCAGAAGAACACAGTGGATATGTGGGCAAAACTGACCAAAGGATCCATTCACCACAGTGAACTCCAGGTTGAAGGTCAGGTAATCTTCAACCTCAGAGCATAGCCAAAGAGCAAAACAAGAGCAAATAATCCTGGAGTAGATAAATTCAGAGGGCTATCCATTAACATGATTCAATTTTATTCTGAACTACAAAAATTTCCAGTAAACATTTTGCTCCTCCCTGTCTGTGACCACACATATGTCAGGTGGTGCCTAATAGAGCCCCCTGGGGCCAGCAGAAACATCAGAAACAAGCAATTCTCAATGTGCGGCCCGCTCACTAGAGTCTCAAGTGTTGGATATGCAACAGCCTTGAAGGCACGACCTTCTCAGGCTTGGCACTCAGCCACTGGGCAGGTGGAACCTCAGAAGGAGCTACAGTTAAAAACACCAAAATCCTAGTAAATATAAGTGAGAGCATCTTGTAAATGAAAAGGCACATTTCCCTCTTTTGATTATTTTAGATCAGCACCCTTCCACCCCCATGCAGAAGCAGGATAAGCTCTGGACAGGGAAACTGAAAATTTCTGTCAGTTGGAACAGGAGCACAGATCATACCCTCCTGGTTAGAACCACAGGATGGATGGCTCTTGAAAAGAGATCACCCTAAATCCAACTCTGAGGGGACCAGCAGGAGCAGGTGACACCAATCCTGGGCCAGAGCTGTTGTAACAGTGATTCGTTTCCCATGCTATACCAACAGCCCTTTTGTAAAGTACTAGCCCAGCAGAGCTTCCACTGGACCCCTTGAGGCCCTTGGGTAAAACAGTAAAAAAAGGCAAAATTTCTCTTGAGGGAATAGGAAAATTAAAAAAAAGAAAAGCAGGGATAAAAATGAAGTGAGGATGGGGAAGGCGCAAAAGGACCCTTAATGTCCTAAACCAACAACAAGGTGGACAGCACAGTCAAGTTTGAGGCAACTAAAGAGGAAGGAGCGGAAGCTCAGCGGCACCCAGCCTCTCCCCAAGGAGTCCTTCTGAACCTGTCTCATGACTCAGCATTCCCAGTGGGACGGTAACAACAGCACCAAGAGAGGGGGCAGGTCTTTAGGGGCAGGAGGTGAAGCTGGATTTCCTAACATGGACCATTTCTAAGATAACACAGAAATGCCAGTTCCTCAGACTTTTGGTTGGGGGTGGGGTGCAGAGGGGGAATAAGCCAATGTTGGAATGAATCACGCTTGCAGAGATTGCTTTCATTCAACATCTTGGGGCACTCACAGGTTTTCTAGAAATAAAATGTGCTTTTTGACAATTATTTTGAGAATGACTGCTGGGTCAGGGAATGAAAAGTGCAGAAGAGAAGCACGACAAGTGCCAGTCTAGTGTCTCTCCCATTCTGCTACCCAGCGTGATCTCCCTCTCTCCTTCCACCCATCCCAATACCCTGCTCCTTCCTCTCTCCTTACCCGTGGTTACATCCTCTCCACTAAGACTTTCAAGTGTTTAAAGACTGGATGATTAATGCCAACCACAGGGTCTGTGACTCATGTTTAATCAGGGTGCTTGATACAATAATGATCTATGAATCCCGAACTTAAACATTCTCAGGTGAGCGCAAACTACATTTAATTCTATTTGAAGTAGGGTTCCTCCACTCATTAGCAGTGTGACATGGGACAAGTTATTTAACCTCCTTCCTTGCCCCCCAGTTTCCTCCTCTGAGATACATGAATGGTAGTACCTAGTTCTCAGCGTTGCTGGGAGCACTGAGTACTACACGTAAAGCGTGCCCGGCACTTAGTAACACTACATAATGTTTGTCATTATTATTCTAAAACACAAAAGCAATACTCTACCATCCTTGTAATAGTCTTTTGGAAATTTCAAAGGATGTCTTCCAAATTCTGGGAAATATACACACACATATATATACCTATATATTCATTCTACACACACCCCCACTCGGAAGTTAATGGACTTTGGCAGGTGTTACATTAAACATGCATAAAGTAAACGAGGAGTGAAGTTCTTGAGTATTTATAGAAGCGACTTAATAAGTTCTATCTGGGCACCTGGGTGGCTCAGTCGGTTAAGCATCTGCCTTTGGCTCAGGTCCTGTGATCCAGTCTCACTCCCTGCTCAGTGGAGAGTCTGCTTCTTCCTCTACCCCTCCCTCCTACTTGTGATCTCTCTCTCTCTCTCTCTCTCATAAATATTTTAAAAAATCCATAATCCACCAGATCATGAGCAACATGATTGATTAATAGGAATTCCTCCACCACTGATATAAATCCCTCTAGGGCTCCTTTTGCCTCTTCAGGTGCCGTGCTCTGTGATGCAGGGAAGTGATTTCCTACAGGGATGGGGCTGGCTCTGCCTGATGGACATCAGGATGGTGGCTGCTAATAGCCAAGTGGCCATACCACCCAACTACGCTTCTGGTTCAGGCTCATTTCAGAGGCCAGAAAGACAGATCTTTATTCCAGAGAGAAAATGAGGCAGTGACTAGGCCAAGGTCACTCAGAGTATGTGACACGGGAAGAGCACCCAAGGGTTTTGACTTCCAATCACAGGACACAAACCCACATCCCTCTTCTGGTGAAAGTGCCCTTGAGCAAAGCAGCAAGTCAGACAGAGACACCCTCAAGGCACTGAGTCCCCGGAGTTAGAAGGGGGGAACCAAAGGACAAAGAATAAAATCACAGAACAGCTGTGTGAGTCTGCAAGTGCTGTGATCCTATCTGAATAAAATGCAATTAGATGCACTCAGTCCTGCATCTTGGTTAACCTTACATAACTTCTATGACATCACTAAGAACAATTGCTTTTAGTGGGTCCAGCACCTGGACAAGTGAAGCAAGCAACCTTCACACGCTATGATGCTACATCTAAATAGCTTTCCCCATGGAAATGTTGGCATAAGAAGCCAAAAATAAACCAAAAAGCCAATTCCTAAGGGACCTGTCATGAGGGATGCTACAAACACACAACCTTAGAGAAGCAGAGTGAGCACAGATACAGCTTTAATTTAGAGACATTAACTCTCAAACCAGGAGAGACTTTAGAAGTTGTGGCAACTTTAAGCAAAAAGTGTGTATAAGAGACGGGAAAACTAAAGCACAGACAGGAACCCCCAGACTTCGACTGATAGGCAGTGGTCTGTTCTCTTCCTCACAGGGGCCATTCTGTCCAATCAGGACAAGTGGAGACTGCAAAGACACACCATGTCTAGCCAGTGCTCAGGAAGGCAGAAACCTCGGCATTTGGCTTTATTCCAAAATTTTACTCAATGATGGTCACTGATGGGGAAGGGGCAAGTCACGTAGATCTGTGGCCAGGGGCACCTGGGGGTCTCAGTCGGTTAAGCCTCTGCCTTCCGTTCAGGTCACGATCCCAGGGTTCTGGGATCAAGTCCTGCATCGGGCTCCCTGCTGAGCAGGGAGCCTGCTTCTCCCTCTCCCTCTGCACCCCCATCATGTTATCTTTCTTCCTCTGTCACTCAAGATGAATAAATAAAATGGAAGAAGAAGAAGAAGAAAGAAGAAAGAAGAAAGAAGAAAGAAGAAAGAAAAAGATGATGATCCATGGCCAAATGGGAAAAGTTTCATGTGGATAAGTCAGCTACTACACTAAAGGGGACGGGAGACTGAGGAAAGGAAGGAGCACAAGGTGCAGGCTTCTTTTAAGTTGTAAAGAAGCTTAACTTTGGCTGCTGGAAGCCTCTGGAACTGGACCACACATTCTGCAGTTTCAAGGAAGAGCTACTTATTTTATTTCTGTTGAAATATTCATTGAAGTGGCCAGGAGGGGGTAGACCTTGTTGGCCAGCCTCTTCAACGCTCCTTATGAATTTGTTCATTAAAAACTTAAGAGACGAATATTAAGCCTTACTCATTGCCCAACAAATTAACCTGAAAACTACAAAAATACTTCACAGCCTACTGAACACTCTACATAAAAGGGTACTATTAAAACAATTCCAACATAAATAAATAAAATAAATAAATAAATAAATAAAACAATTCCAATAGGTGGCAGCTTTAAAAAGAAATATGTTTCTCAATACTGTCACCACATTATTCTATCAGTAATTAGGTCCTTAAATCTCATAACCAAATTCGTTATGGAGCAGGAATCAGAACCTAAGTGGTCAGCTTTGGTCAAATGGTCTTTCCTTTACAGCACCCTGACACCTCCATGGATTTATAAGGGGTGAGAAATGAGAAGAAAAAAAAAAAAAAATCTTCCTACCACTTCCTAAAATGCAAGGTCCCGGGACCCACCCTACCACCCTAGTCGGGGTCATCTGTGCCTAGGCTTCATGGTAACCTATAGCCACCTATCAGGCATACACACCTCCACATTCTCCAAACTTACTCTTAATTCCTAAAAGAAGAACTGGGTCTTAACATCCTCAGGTGGATACTATGTGCCACCACTTCCTGGAGTTCCTATGCCCCTTAGTTTTTGATAAGCTCAGAAGCTGCAGACACTACAGTGGGAAAGAAAACACCACCACCACCACCACTGGACCCACGATGGATTTCAACAAATTCAAAGCCAATCACAAGAGGGCAGCTTCAAAATATATCCAAGCTGGTACCTAAAAATTACCTTCAATTTAATTCCTAAATCGGTATTTTGAGTCAAACTTTGAATAATCACACACGGTGGGAGGAGGCAGACGGAGCATGATTGTAAATAAAGTTAACCACCAAAGTCAAGATGAACAGGAACAACCACTGATAAACATGGCAGCTCCCGGCAGCGAGCTTGGCCTGCCCGCCCGAGTCCCAGGGCAGGAGGCCATGACACAGTGAAATGAGTTGCATTCCAAAAGTCACAAACCTCTGGAGAAGATGGTTAGGGAAAGACATTTCTCAAAAACCCACAGAAAGACATGAGCAACCATTTGTTAGTAAGGCAATGCAGAAACTAGCAAAAATCTTCTCTTTCCCACACAACAACGCTGGTGGTAATTTTTAAACAAGCCTCCCGCTATAAAAAGTACTATTTTCCACATACTTTTGCACACGAACTTGTAATTTTCTTCCCGAGTCAGAGCAACTAATGCCTGATTCGCGTTTCTCTGAGGGGAAGCCAGGGGTCCTGGATGCGGATCTCCCTGTTCTGTGGGTGCAAACGCGCTGGCAAGGAGGAAGACCCTGCTCGTAACAACAGTCACTTGCCACCAGGAAGTGGATCGCAGGCTCTTCCTGGGAGTGGGGCCTTTTCTCCTGCCAGAGCTGTGATCACAGACCCCCCTCTGTAGTATGGCAAGAAGCCCTCCCTATTCCTCTGTGGCCTTTGTCTCCCAGTGTATGAGAAACCCAGATTAACTTCTCAAGTGCCCTCCCCTGAAATCAGACCTGTCAACAGCCCAGGCCTGATTCCTGCTTAGAAATGTTTTCTTGAAGGGGAGAAGGAGGAGACGAAGAAGGGGTGAAAGATACAGGGGTGTGTGCGTGCATGTGTGAATCACTGATAGGAACTCACACTCAGGAAAACAAGACAGAAGCAGCAGCCACCAAACCAACCTTGGCTCAAGGTTTCAGGTTTAAGACGATAAACCCCTTTGTCCTTAAAACTGTAATATTCACCAGCCTCACCCCAAGCGCCCATAAGGGGGTCTGATGTTTGCTTGACACCTCAGGTCAGGAAACAACCCTCGCTTTCCAAACGGGGTGGCTCTTCTCCATCCAGGCTTCTATAGTAATTTCTTTTTTTTTTTTTTTTCCCTTTCTTTCTTTCTTTTTTTTTTTTTCCAAAAAGTCCAACTGCACTTGGGAGTCATCAATCCCAGTCGCAGCTGTCACATCCCCCCCACCCCGTACTATTAATATCACGGCTCTGATTGTTAATGATTATACTCACAAAGTTCCCTGCAGCAATTAAGACGAGGCAACAAGGTAAAAAAAGAAAAAAAAAAAAAGGAGGTGCGGGGTCGGGGGGCGGTAGGGAAGGGGAAGAGGTTGGTTTTCTCCGGCCATAATAACGCATTCTGTCAACTAGGGAACTTCTTGGGTTTTTCTGTGCCGCCGGAGAGGCTCATCTCGATCTTTGTTTTGGAACGCCCACAGCCCTCGCCCGTCCGGCCCGGCACGGCCTGCCTTTCCGGATGCACAATGCAGCAGGCAGCTCCTCGGGGGTCAGCGAAACGCCGCACTGGTGTGATCCGAGCGTGCCCCGGGGCCTCACGAGTTCTCCCCCCCCCCCCCCCGCTGTAGTGGGTCCCCGTAGAACGCTGAGGCCCAACCACCGCGCCGCAGGGCGTGGAAGTCCCTCCGCGCGGGGAAGCCCGGGGCCCGGCGGCCCGGGGCTGGTGCAATGACTTTGCACCGGAGCGTCCCCTCCGCGGAGGCTCGGCCCCGCGCCTCGGCCCACTGCAGCTGCACCAGTCCGGCCAGCGCCTCGCGAGCCTCCCTCCCCGGCCTAGGGCTCCTGCGGCAGCCCCGGCCCCCGCCCGCCCGCCCGCCCGCCGCACCTTGGTCTCCTTCACGTGCTGCTTGACGCCCTCCGGGTACCACTGGACGCGCACGTAGCCGCGGCGCAGCGGGCTGGCCCGGCCCTCCTCGTGGCCCGCGCCCCCCGCCTCGGAGCAGCCCGAGCTCCCGCGGCCCTCCTCCTCGCCCTCCGAGTCCGAGTCCTCGCCGTGGATGAGGCGCACCAGCCCGAAGTGCACCGAGCCGCGGTAACGGCCCGACACCAGGTCGTGAGAGAACAGCAGCCGCTGCGAGCCGGCTTCGGGGCCGGAGTCCGAGGACGGCCCGGAGGCCGAGTCCGGGGCGGGCGCCGGGGCGGGGGCCGCGTCCGGGGTCGGGGCCGCGTCCGGGGCCTGGGCGGGAGCCGGAGCTGCGGGCGCGGGCGCTGCGGGATCCGCCATAACTGCTCTGCGCGAGTCTCGGGCGGCGGCGGTGCTGGCGGCGGCGGCGGTAGCGGCGGCGGCGGCGGCGGCGGCAGCGGCGGCGGCGAACGCGGCACGGAGGGGCGGGGCCAGCCGGCGCGGGGGCGGGGCCACGGCGCGCTGACGTGGCCTGCGTGCCGCCGTCGTCAGGGAGCCGAGATGCGGTTGCTAGGAGCTCTCGCCTCGTCGCTAGGGGACGCTGGAGATGCCGCCGGGGGCGGGGGAAAAGGTGGGCTCGCGACGGAGGGGCGGGGCCGGAGGGGGTGACAGCAAGGGGAGCGGGGCCCCTGGGTGGGGACCCGGAGGAGGAAGTGCGGGGGGCACCCGGGCAAGTCAACAACGTTTAACGAGCCTGCTAGGCGTCCCCAGCCCAGTCCTACGCGCTGGGAGGGGTCAGAAGCAGCAAGATGCCGGCCCTGTCCTCTAGGTGTTTACAGCCTAGTTGGGCAGACAAAACATATGCCTATTCAATAGCTAAAAAGCAACTCCAAGGCAGCTTGTAAGCAAGGCTATAAAAGATATGTATAGAGTGTATCTAGGAAATTTCTATGCAGAGCTTGGAAGGTCGTGACCCCTCGGGGAGGGGTCAAGGGGTTGGTGAAGGAGGTACAGAGAGAGGTCAGAAAGACAAGCAAGCGTTAGTGGCCTCTATGGTTTGGCCTTAAACCCACCTAGAGGGGCTCCCAGCTCCATGAGTTTTACTTAATATGCATGGCAAGAGGTGGGCCAGTGAGGAGTGGGAAGCTGGGTTCCAATTCTTTTTTTTTTCTTTTTTTTTAAAGATTTTATTTATTCATGAGAGACAGAGAGAGAGAGGCAGAGACCCAGGCAGAGGGAGAAGCAGGCTCCATGCAGGGATTCGATCCTGGGTCTCCAGGATCACGTTCTGGGCTGCAGGTGGCACTAAACCACTGAGCCACCCGGGCTGCCCCTGGGTTCCAAATCTTGTTGCTGCCACTGACTAGTCTTACAAAAGTAGGGAAGCTGATAAACTTCTCTCCTCATCGGTAAAATTGGCGTGATAATAGCAGTACCCGGTTCACCGGGCAATTGGGAGGATTGAAAGAAACAGAACAGTGCCTGACCTACAGTTCCCTCCATAAAGCTTTAACCGTTCCTATAATACTTCTGCCCTCCCTTCCTGGACTAAAATTCTAGACAGACAGAACTGTTATACTTAGGGTTTGCTCCATATTGCCATTTTGAAATATAAAAAGTAATTATACTAATGTGTCCCTTAAGGAAGTTCCAAAAGATTTAGATACATTCTCAGAGGACAGATTCATAATGGGTTGTTAGAAGGAAATTAAGAATACTCAGGATATGGCCCTAACCTTTCTCAGTCAAAATAATTTTTTTCCCACATTTTTCTGCAAGACCATCCATGAGAAATTAGGAAGATGGTTCAATATTATAGTATTTGGGTTCTGTAAAAAGGCAGGATTCCTGCTCTTTGGGTAGTATACAGACTACCAAGGCTACAGAACCACACTCCTGGAAAAGTCATAAGAACATACATGAAGCACAGATGGCAGCCTGAGTAGATAATGTGTCCTGAACCAAGCACTTACAGAATATTTATATAATAATTGGAGTTGGGGTGGCTGTCAAGGGGCCCAAATCTTAGAAAACTCACATACTAAAGTATAGAAAAAACTGTGGTTAGGTGAGCTGAAGAGGAATTAGGATACAAGTTAGGGGCAGAGCTGGGCTCGCAAACCACAGCCTTCCCATCCTAGACCACAGCACAGAATGGCCATCTGGAGTCACTGCTGGGAGGACTCAGTTCCCCACTCCCCATAAAGACTTGGCAGGCTTAACATCAATAACATAGCTTCTCTCGCACCTACCATGCCCCTTTAGCCCAAGCTCCTAACATTTATTGATCACCTATTATTGACCAGGTGCTGTGCCAGGCACATTCAAATCTATTATCATAATCGTGGATATAGTTTTAGAATTTTCTTTCTTTCTTTATTCCTTCCTTTCTTTATTTTTTATTAAAGTAAGCTCTAGGCCCCATATGGGGCTTGAACTCACAACCCCAAGATCAGGATTCACAGGGCTACGCAGACTGAGCCAGCCTAGTGCCCGTGGATATAGGTGTACGTGACCCCATCTTATTAGTGAGGAAACAGGGTCCAGGAATTCAGTGCTTAAGGTCACAGCGTAGTAACCTGCAGAGCCAAGTTGGAATCCAGTTTCCCTGACTCCAAGTGCAGGGGCTTTTCTAGTTCTTGTGTCTATCAAAGGATAGAGGGAGAGGGTGAGCAAGTAGGCAGAAGGGGCAGGGCAATGCGGGCCCAAAATCTTGGATGTCCAGGAGAGTTTTGCACTCTACTCCAGCTTATGCCTGTGTTCGTTTTAATATAAAAAGAATGTCCTTCCTCCCTAATCGTTGAGTAAAATTGGCACTCCAGGAAGATGTGCCATGTTTATTCTGCGGCTTCTTGTAATAATGGCTAATAATAGCTACCAGTTATTGAGCTGTAATTTAATACCAGGTACTATACTAAGTGCTTTACATGGATTAGTCCTCTGTGAGAGAGCAAGTATGAGCCCCCCTTTTGTGAAGTCTCCTTCCCATGCTGTGAGGCCTCCTTCCCACCCCCACGCAGGAAAGTGCTAGGTTGTAGGTAAGAACCCTTGGTTTCAAAGCTAATCTCTCCCTTACTAACTAAACCCCTTTTGAGCATGTGGATCATGTGCTAAGTATGTGTGTCACTCCCATGCCTAGTACAGTGCCTGGTACAGTCTCGGTGCTCAGTGACGTACCATATTGGGGGCGGGGGCAAGGTTCCTGTCCTTCCATTTGGTCAGTTTCCCATCCTCCTCTCCCCATACAGCCAAGGAGCTGCCCCGGCTGTCTCTCAGCCTTTTCTGTCATCCCCAGTTTGAGCTGCATCAGAGTCCTTTTAGAAGAAGCTCGGTACATTCCTCCCCACCTCACTCACACCTTAGATGCTCCAGTTCAGGTTTGAGGCTTGACCCCTTCCCAGTCCCTGAGCCCCCAACCACAGTCTGCACACCCAAGCTGGTGAGTGGCGTGAGCTACGATGGGAGCATTGGCTTAGTTTTTATTTTCCTAATTGCCAAATGAAAAAAAAAAAACAGAAAAACCCTTCATCCGCAGTGGAGAAAGCCCTCCTCTCATGGCCCCAACACCCAGCCCTTCTTGGGGAATAGAGAATCTTCTCAGGGGAATTTTGCTTATTTACAAACATGCCTGCAAGAAACTGAGCCAGTCTGGCCCCTCCCCCTGCGAAGGGGCTGCCAGGGGACAGGAGGCAAGAGAGCTGGCAGCAAGATCAACTGATCTGTGGGAAGCAGGCCCTGTCTTATCCCTATCTTAACCGGCCACTGGGTTAAAAAGTGTGCATGGGCCTCAGGCCTCACACTGCCCAACGGGGGAGCCTCAGCCTACTTGGCCTCTCCAAGTTTCCCTGTATGAGAGAATCCAGAGGAGCCCAGAGAACTCCTTTTACCCTGGAGTGCGTGTTTGGAGGCTCTAGGGTGACTTCAGCACTGGGGTCTTCAGCTAGGAACATGGAGTGGGAGGGGGGTTACCCTGGGGAGCCCGCCTGCACCCCCGTCCCTATCTGGAGTAATCCCCCTGCCTGAAGCTCCAGCTGGGGGTTGCTCAAGACTCATGGGCTTTTGGAATTCCAGGGGTCCTTCTTGCCCCTGGAGCCTTCCCCCTTTTTGTGTTGATGCCCTGGGAGAATCATGGGATTGGCCCAGGATCACTCTGCAGTGCAGTCAGGATCAGGAGCCAGATGAGCCGGCCCTTGGCCATTCTCACTCCTGACTCAGAAATGGTTGCAATCTTCAGGGCAAAAAACTTTGTATTGGGGGCACCACTGAAAAGGTTGAGCAATGAGTGAGAGCCCAGGTTTGGCAGGTTCACCCTGTTTCCCTCCTTCCTTTGGATACAGGGACCACGGACAGCAGATGCACTGGACCAACCTGAAGAACAGTAAGGCAGCTGTCACTCAGCCATGCCACCCTCTTCACCACCAAGTCCCAGCTCGCCAGGCCGGGGCCTTCTCCTCTGTACCAACTCATGGGTACTTCCTGGATGACCATCCAAATATCACAAACCCATTTCCCCCAAACCCATTTCTTCTCCCAGATTCCTCACCCAGGTTGATGGCAGCATCACTTACCTGGGTGCCAAGTGTGCCACTTGAGGGTTAACCCTTGATGTTCGGCTCCACATGCGATCAAAACCCAAGTCATGGCCCCTTTACCCTCTTTCCACATCCCCCAGGTCCAAGGCAGCTACACTGGGGGCCGCTCCACAGGGAGATAAGGTGGTGCCGTGGTGCTGTGATGCCATGGCCAGGAGTGGGGTTCCAGGATCGGACGGAGCGGGGTTTGAAGCCTGTTCTACCACTGACTCACTCTGTGACCCTGGGCAAGCTATTTCACTTCTCTGAGACTCAGTTTCCTTTCTGTGAAATAGGAGTCATAATAGTACCTACTTCTTGGGGCTGTTGAGAATTTAACTGGCCTGGTCAATCTAGAGTGCTTTGCTTGGGCCTGTTAGTGATGAATGTTACCTGCTGGTATGAGTTCATCCCCATCTCTCACCTACACCCCCCACACCGAGGCTGTGGCCTCCTTACCATACCCCCCACCGCCTAATCCATCCACCACCTTGTTCCCAGGGAGGTTGAAAATGCAAACCTGATCATCCGGCTTCTTGGCTTGCCATCTCTCTGTGGCTCTCCTGGAACCACCAGAGAATGACACAGGTAGTCCTTCTGGAATCCATCCCCTCTACTACCTCTAACCCTGTCCTCCAGCTCTGCACCCTGCACACATGCTCCATGCTCGGACCTCGGCTGCTTCCTTCAGGACTCTAATCATTGGTGCCTGGTGCCCTTTCACGTGCTCGCCATCTGCCGGGAAGATTTTATGCCTCAACTTCAACTCCTATTTTTACCTAAAAAATTTCTTTTCATCTCACGAAACCTAGATTGGGCCTTCATATCTATGACGTCCTCCAAGCACCCCGCTCCCCTGCTTTATCCCTCCACTTACCTGGTAACCCCTGTGTGGTTATTTATTCCCCTCTATGACACCCTTCTCCATCTTAGTGCCCAGCATCCAGCACAGGTCTGACGCCTAGTATGTCCAAAGACTTTGGTTGAGTGATTGAACAAAACCAGCCAATGTCTCCCAATGGCCCTGAATGTGTCAGCGGGTCTCAGGGACACTCTGCCTTTCCTCAAGTCCCCTGCTCTCCGTGTTTCCTAGATATGGAGAGGAACAGACACATATGCCACACATGCACACTCACCCCCACACGTGCACACACACACTCATAAGCATGTGCACACACACACACACACACACACACTTTCTCATTGTCGTCTCCTCCTTCAGCCTCTAGATCTGTGCTGCCCGTTGTGGTAACCCCTAACCACATTTAGCTCTTGAATGCTTAAAATGCGGCTAGTCTGAATTGACATGGGTTGTAAGTGTAAAACATACACTGAACTTTGAAGGTTTGTTTGCAAAAAAAAAAAAAAAAAAAAAGCATCTAAAATATCTTAATTTTATATTGTTGAAATGGCAATACTTTATATGTATTAGGTTAAATAAAATATACTATTAAAATCAAGTTCACCTAAAAAAATAAAAAAATAAAATCAAGTTCACCTGTTTCTTTTGGTTCTTTTTCATGTGGCTTCTACAAAATCGAAAAACATCACATATGGTTCTCCTATGACCTTTCTGTTGGCCAGCAGGGCTCCAGAAGCTCAGGGAGCCGTAGGTCCCCTCTTTCTCCAGGAGGTGGCGATCCCTCCCTGCCTTTGACACCTTCATTCCAGAAAACTCTGGAAGCTTCCCGAGGAAACTGCCTGTGTAACATATCAGATCTTGAACGTCAAATAAAGATGGGGCTCCACTCAGCCCTGCAGTGAAGCCAACCTATCTATGCAAATGAGGCTTCAAAATAAATCCACAGGAAGTCAAGAAGTTAAATGGCATCCTCCTCAACAGAAGAATCAAGACCTAGTTGCAAGAACACCTACTCTGGGGGGCCCATGCCACACTTTCAACCTGGTTTCTATTTCCCAGGGGTTTATGAAACCTGTTGGGGGTATGAGCGTCAGTAGATACTGTGCACACAGCTCGAATCCACCTTCAGATCTTAGGAACCCTTCCCCAGCTGCCAGGGACTGGCTGCCGAGGCTCACAGCTTTGGTACCTTTCCAAGGATTGCTCTTGGCTGAAAGAAGGTGCCTCACCCATCCAACGACTGTCCTTCAGGAGAAACAAAGCCTGGCCCTCTCACCTCCATTCAGGACACTTGGGAGGGGCCCCCCAGCTTCAGAGCTTCTCCTGGGATCAGCTGAGGCCTCTACTGGAACTGTCTCTTCCAGAGGGTTAAACTCCGTCTGCCCACCTCTGCTGACCTTGAGGGCACTTCCAGTAAATGTCTTCATGCAGATCTGAGTCTTTAAGTCTATTTCCTGCAGAATCTGACCCATAACAATTTTAGTGCCAAGTGTGGTCCTAGGGAACAGACTCTAAATGGGATTCTAGAGCTGGGTCGCTAGCCTGTTAATGCGGATCCCCACCAGTAGTGGGAGGTATGATATTCTGGGCCCTCGCACACTACAGTGGTACAATCATTAAAACTTTGGTGGGCAGTGACCCCACCAAATGTGGGTGGTGGTGAACAATCGCAGGCATCTGCACCATGTGGGAGAGCAGTCATATAAGGACTATGGGATCTCATGACTACTGTTGGCAGCAGTCACACTGGAAAAAGCAAAGAGCTGTGGCTGATGGGTCACCAATTGGAGGCTCAGTATAAAAGCCAGAGGGTCTCCTTGGCAGAGTGTGAAGAAACCCTGCCTCCCGAAGTTAGGGAACGGAGAAAAGTAGAGAAGCACATCCCAGACTTAGTAAGGGCAGCAGGGCCCTAGAGGAGGTTTGCATCCCCAACCTCAGTGAGCCAGCTATGCCAAGGAGGACCGGAACTGGGAAGAAGGGCGACTCTGAGACATCTGGGGAGATCTGGGTTGCTAGACTCAGTGCTGGGTTCTCCTTGAGCCTTTTGGACCCTCACACCTGTGACCCCCTCCTGTGCGAACCCCCCCACCCCTGCCTGTGATAGGTGAGTGCTTTCTCCTTACTGGAAGACAAAACTCCTCCTTGTAAGACATGTGCCAACCCTCCCCGTACCTCAAGGATCTACTCCATCTCTCCTCTTTGTTCCAGGTCAATACTTTGGCCTAAATCACAACTTAGGGGCGCCTGGGGGGCTCAGTCGGTTGGGCGTCTGCCTTCAGCTCTGGTCACAATTCAAGTCCCAGGATCAAGCCATCAAGCTCCACATCGGGACTCCCTGCTCACCGGGGGGTCTGCTTCTCCCTCTCTCTCTGCCTCTCCCCTGGCTCATGCGCTCTCTCTCTATATATATATCTCTCTCTTTGTCTCAAATGAATACATGAAAAATTTAAAAACAATAATAAATCACAACTTAACTCAGCTGGTAATGTGCTGGGCCACCTGCAGGGAGAAAAAGGCTACCCCGGGAAGCCAACGGTGTGGACGGTAGCTGGAAGAATGTGAGATCTGAGTCAAGGATACTGGGTCAGGAGAGGAAGAACATTCCGTTGGATAAGGCATGTGTGTTGTTCTGGGAACACTCTTCCCCGCTGCAGGATTTATCACCCTGGCAAGGACCCCGGAAGCTGGTGCTAACACACCGCTAGGGCAGCTCCTGGCAGCTTGGAGACAGTGATCCAGGGCACCCACCCCTTGGCTGGCAGGATTGTCCTCAGCTCAGGAAGCCACCTCAACCAATGTCAACGCAGGGCAAAAAGGCCTGCCCTCTGCCTCGATCTGGGTGTCTCTGAGGCCTTCCCGGCTCCTGAGCTCCCGTGAGATGGGCCGAGGCCTCTGTGGCAACTGCATCACCACGGCTGCCTCCCCCCTCTGCCCAAGGCTGCTCCCCCTCCTGCCCCCTCTCCCCACCAGGGGCTGCCCCTGAGAGCTCTCCCTCCATGAACCTCCGGCCTGCAACCCTCCATCTCGGTTTCTGTTTCCTGGGGAACCTGCCTGTTACAGACTAAGGCTGATAAGGTAAATCCAATCAGGCAAAATGTGCTCAGGGCCAGGTGTGCAGGGCAGGACTTCGGTCCAGGGAAGGAGTGGAGAGAAATAAGCCACCCTCAAATCCACCAAAAAACGTGACTCCCCCCTAAGAGGATGCATGGAGGGGGTAATTTCTGAGGGCCAGATGGCCAGATGCCATAACAGACAGCGGCCTTCCCTGACCTTAGGGCCTTTCAATGGCTCTGCGTGGAAAATTGGGGTCTCAACATCATCAGACTGTCTCTGGGTTCTGTCTCCCAGGGGATCCACCTCTCAGTCTCCTCCAGGTGGACTCCCCTGGGGCCTGCAGTGAGAACTGGGCAGTTGTCCCATTGAGGGGAGCGGGGAGGAGCAGGTGCAGCCCCGTGTGGGAAGCTCCCAGAGGTCCTGGGACCAGGACGTCGCTCACCTGGGCCCAGGCAGATGCTCACTGCCACACTGTGCCAGGCTCTGCGGGCTGCCAGAGTTGCTGCAGGCTGGACACCCATGCTGGTGGTGGGGGTGTCGGGGAGGGAGGGAGAAGATGGGAGATGCGGGGAGAATTCTCCAGGCCCCAGCCATGCCAACCGGTCAGTGTATCTTCAACAGATGGCATCTGCCCTGCTGCGACCGCTGCTTCCTCTCCTTGAGGCTGCTCCCCTGCATCTGGCCTCCCTACCTACCCTTCTCTCCTGAAAGACTTAAAGGCCACCAGGGGCCTTGTTGTTAGGAGCATCTGAGATCTTTTCTCCATTCTGGCTGCATGTGACGCTGCTGACCGTCCCATCCCTTGGATTCTGGGACATGTCTTGATCTTTGCCTTTCTTCCTGTTAATGTCGCCTTCCCTCCGAAGAGTTGACATTTCTTAGCTTCCCCGTAGTGACATGCAGCCGCTCAGAGCACTCTTCCTATACCGAGACCTCCGTTGTCTACTGGATCATGAGGACAGCTCTATCTGTTCCTGTCATCCTCGCAGCTTCAGATCCTTAGTGGGATTGGGGCTCAGCCGGGTCAGAGGTGAGACTGTGCTGGAACATGTGGGAAGTTAGGTAACACGGCTCTCCAGGGGGATCTCCGTGTGCCCTGGACAACTGGCTCCAAACTATCATAGAATGTTCTGGAGCCCTGAATCAGGAGCCAAGCCACAGCCCTTGGTTTGCTTGGGACCAGAGAGCCTTATGGGAGGGAACGGGAGCCCAGCCCACAGCTGCCATTCAGACATGCACGGAATTGTCTGGTGGACCAGGAAGCCAGACCGGAGGGAGCGAGGGTGGCACCTCTAAGGGAAGCCGTCCTGTGAGAAGAGTGGTACGGAGGCCAATGGGCACAATCAGAGCTGGGGAGCAGTGGTTCGTACAGGACCCTTTCAAGGGAGCTGCTGCTGGAAGAAGACTGGCATGAAGAATTAAGCTGTAGGGCACAGGGGTGGCTCAGCGGTTGAGCATCTGCCTGCAGCTCAGGGCATGACCCCAGGGTCCCGGGATCGAGTCCCACATCGGGCTCCCCACAGGGAGCCTGCTTCTCCCTCTGCCTGTGTCTCTGCCTCTCTCTGTGTGTCTCTCAATGACTAAATAAATAAAATCTTTAACAACAACAAAAAAAGAGAGTAAAACTATCAATAAGGGGATCTAAAAAGCAGCACTCAGGGTCAACCATCCCCACACGGGACATTGGATTATACTGACTCTATTTCAAATACACAGCTCATCTCTGGTTCTGCTGTGGGAGTGTCCTCAATGTCCCTTGTGATGCTTCTCAGATAGACAGAAAGCTTCTCTTGCGCCCTGAACCTGGACAGACCTCAGAACCTGCCCGTGGGGATAGTGTTCCAAGAGCCACACAGGCCAGACGGTGCTGGGAGAGAAGTCTGTGCCTCCGAGGGAAGCCCATTTCTCTCCAGGGGCCCCTGTTGGGACCCACACTGTCCCAACCTCATCTTGGCACCCCAAGGAACCCCACAAATAATTTTTTGAGGATAAGCCTGTCCCATGCAATATTTGGGACAGGCTTATGCTAAAAAATTGTGTATCCAAAATTCTTTTTTTTCCTTTTAAGATTTTATTTATTAAGCCACCCCATCACGCCCTGGGCTGCAGGCGGCCCTAAACCGCTGAGCCCCCGGGGCTGCCCCTGTATCCAAAATTCTGATTTCCACCTGAAACTAATGCAACATTGTATGTCAACTCTATTAAAAAAAATTTTTTTTTAATGTTTAGGGCACCTGGCTGGCTCAGTCTGAAGAGCATGTGATTCTTGACCTCAGGGTTGTGAGTTCAAGCCCCAAATTAAATGCAGAGATTATTTAAAAATAAAATCTTGGGCAGCCCCCCGGTGGTGTAGTGGTTTAGCGCCGCCTGCAGCCCGGGGTGTGATCCTGGAGACCCGGGATCGAGTCCCATGTTGGGCTCCCTGCATGGAGCCTGCTTCTCCCCATGCCTGTCTTTGCCCTCTCTCTCTCTCTCTGTCTCTATGAATAAATAAATAAAATCTTAAAAAAAAAAAAAAGAAAATCTTAAAAAAAATTGTTTACCAGAATTTTTTTTTAAAGATTTTATTTATTCATTCATGAGAAACACAGGGAGAGAGAGAGGCAGAGACACAGGCAGAGGGAGAAGCAGGTCCCATGCGGGACCCAATCCCAGGACCCCAGGATCACGGCCCGGGGCCAAAGGCAAGCTAACTGGCTGAGCCACCCAGGGATCCCCTGTTTACTAGAAATTTGAATGTCACAAGGCTTCCTGCATTTTTATCTGCTAAATCTAGTAAACATTCACAAGGTACATGTCCTAAGGCCATTCTGCTGATCAGATTAATTTTAGGACAGCCCCTGGGGGAGGACTCCTTGGTGTCCAGACACGTTAGTGTTCTGAAATGCCTCAGCAGGGGCGCGTGGGTGGTTCAACTGGTTAAGCATCTGCCTTTGACCCAGGTCTTGATCTCAGGGTCCTGGAATCAAGACCCATATGAGGCTCCCTGCTCAGCAGGGAATCTGCTTCTTCCTCTCTCTCTGCCCCTCCCACCACTTGAGTCTTTCCATCTCTCTCTCAAATAAATAAAACTTAAAACCCCCCCACAACTGAATGCTATATTGTCAGCACCCCAGAAGCCCCCCTAGGGCCACCACTGCCTTCAACACACAGATTTGAACAGAATCCGTGGACTCAGAACCAATCTTGTTTGGGGACTTCTTTCATTCCCTGTCGCATTGGGTAAGGGTCCTTGGTTATGCCATGTGTCCTCATGGCCGTTTGCTCTCCTGCCTGGATGATCCTCCACTTTGTGTCTATTCTGCAGTCCCTTACTGCTGATGGTCATTTGGGCTGTTTCCAGTTGGAGAACCTTCTAGCTCTTTCGGGGCTCGAGTGGGATTGCAGGTCCCAGGGTGCGAGTCTAGCTTTGGCAGCTACTCTGAAGTCTTCCAAAGTGGCAGCCGCAGCACTTGGGGTGATTTAAGTACCTTGGGGGCAGGTGTGGGAGACTCAGCAGGATACCAGCGGGATGGGAGGAGGACGTGGGCCACCAAGGACCTTTGGCTTGTTCTGGTTGGTTTCTGCTACTGATAGTGGTCAGCAGGATTTGACTTACTTCTGGATCTTGGGATTTTCCCCAGAGAGCTCTGGAAAGAGGTATGCATGGGTACATGCGTGGAGGAGGTAATTTATGAGAGCAGGATGTAGAGTGGTTTGGCTGGTCATCAGTGGCTTGCCTCTGTCTACACAGAAAGGTCTAAACACTGCCTGCCTTTCCAGTCTTCACGGGCTCTAGTAGACTGTGCAACCCAGAGCCAGACTTGGGCATTCCCTCCCAAGGCCAATTGGTCACTCACTCGCTCTCCCCACTTTGGTAGACCCTGACTTGAGGACACAGTCTCATGATTGGTAGAACTGTGAAGACATGCACCTCCCACTTGGAAAATCCACTAGGCCTGACAGCCCCGGGGGGAATAGTGTGGTGCAGGGAGGCATACCTGGGGTTTCCTCTCCTGCTCCAATGACTTGCTGGGGGTGGGGTGGGGTGTCTAAGCCTCTAAGCCCTCTCTGAGCCTCAGTTTCCTTCTCTGTAAAATGGGGTGGGGCTCTCATGCAGATTAAAAGACATTCTTGCTGAGGCTCAACACCTCATGTGACTCTGCAAGCGCTACAAATGGTAGCACCCTCGGCTGCAGGAGCTGGAAGGACTCTCGGACGTGGGCTTGTCCAAGCCTCCAGAGCACAAAGGGTGAATGCCTATCCCAGCCCGGCAGAGCTGGAGCAGGGATTAGCGCCGGACCCCTGAGGTTTAGCCCTGTGCTCTTCCCCCAGATTCTGGGGCCTCAATCAATCACTCTAATCCCCTGCGCGTTTAGTATGTCACGCTGATGTGTGACCAGCAGGCAGGGACAGGGCATGTAGCTGCACAGCCCTGCTGGCTTTGTCCTACTGGTGCAACAAGGAGGCGGGGCAGGGATTATAAACCTGTGCAAACATCACATTTTCTCCAGTGACACCTGCTCCAACAGTCACACACCCCAGAGTCCCGATTTTCCTGGCTCCTGTGCCTGCGGACGACCTCCAGGGTGAGTGGCTCTGAGGGGGGAACACTGGGCCCCTGTTCCTGGTAAGTGGGCTCCCACCCTGCCCCTGGCTCCCAGCCTTTAGGAACAGGAGCTACCCTGCTTGGGGCTTCTGGGCATAGGGAGAAAAGCGGTGGAGGGAGGGCAAGACAATTATGGGAGAGAGAGATGAAGTGCCATAGGGGCCTAGATGATGAGCCAGGGCCTGGGCAGGAGGAGTCTCAGATGCCCTCCAGGCCCACTCCCCTCCATCCCCTCAGGCTCCCCTATCTCCCCATGCCCTTCCCACGTGTGCATGGTCCAGTCTGAGGCCATCTAAGTAATGGGAAGGCTCCTTGAGGACCCATTTGGATTAAGGGTCTTTCTCTCCAGGGCCAACGGCTGAAGCTGCCGAAAAAGCCAGAGCCACAGCCCTTTACACCCAAGTCCCCTCCTGGGCGGGTGAGACAAACCGGCCCACTCTTCTCGCAGTTGTGTTAGCCGTGGTCAGGGTCACCCGTCCCACCTTGGGCGGCAGTGTTGGGGTGCCTCAGGCTCCATGGAGCCCTGCCCACCCCTCCTGCCCACCACCTCCTGGGACCTAGATGTACCTGGAGGCCAGTGAGGCTAGGATCCGGAGGTTTGGAAGGGCTGCCGAGAGGGAAAGGTGGGGAGAGGCCACTAACGTTCACAGTCCCCAGAATCCACACCGGGACTCGGTGGCCCAGGTGCGGCTACAAAAGAGGCCAAGTGCACCAGCACCCTGGCCCGCCTCTACTGGAGACGCAGACCGTACCCCTGACCCTCGCTCCTCTCCAATAGGTGCTGGAAGGCCCTTTTGGTGACGAAGGCCACTCCTGCCGCCGGGCGGCCCGGGCAGCCACCAGCAGCCAGCATGTCCACACAGAGCGCACAACACCTGGAGCCCGAGGCCTCGCACCTGCAGCCGGAGATCCCGGAGGCCCTGAGCCGCCGCCGGCGCCACACGCTTCCCGCCAGCGAGTTTCGCTGCCTCACTCCAGAGGATGCCGCCAGCGTGTTTGAGATCGAGCGCGAAGGTGAGCGGGCCCCGCGCAGGGCCTGGACCCCGACACGCTCTGCCGCAGGTGCCCCGTGGGGAGGAGCCCGGCCTCGGTGGGCTGGCCCCCGGGGTCTCAGACTGAACGCGCATTTCTCCGTTCAGGAAAGTGGGGATGGGACAGCCCTGAATCCCATTTTCTCATGGGAGAGGACGGGGGTGTTGGGGTGGGGGGGGTTGCAGTGGGAGACCCCACCCGGGCTTCTGAGCAGATGCTTGGTGTGCAGTGGCCAGCGGCGTGGTGACCACGGAGTCACCTGCCGCGCCTCCTTCCGCAGCCTTCATCTCTGTCTTGGGCATCTGCCCACTGTATCTGGACGAGATCAAGCACTTCCTGAGCCTGTGTCCAGAGCTGTCCCTGGGCTGGTTCCAGGAGGGCCGCCTTGTGGCCTTCATCATTGGCTCGCTTTGGGATGAGGAGAGACTCACTCAGGTGAGGGCAGGATGGGGCTGGGAAGCACAGCTGCCGGGAAGCCTCTGGAAAGGGAGGCTGCCACCGCCAGGCTTGGGAGGCCAAGGAGTCCAGGGCCTGGAATTTCTCCCTCTGGTCCTACCCCAGGGTCAAAAGGACCCACCTCTTTGGGACCCCCCTCGGGTGGGAAGGGAGCCCTGTTTGGAGGTGCTCAGGAAGCCGGGCGGGGGTAGTGTGGGAGGCAGGTGTCAGCAGAGATGACCCACATTCACATCCCTGCTCATTCCCAGGAGTCGCTGATGCTGCACCGGCCTGGGGGCGACACCGTCCACCTACACGTGCTGGCGGTGCACCACACTTTCCGGGGGCAAGGCAAGGGCTCCATGCTGATGTGGCGCTACCTGTACCACCTGGGGAGCCAGCCAGCAGTGCGCCGCGCCGTGCTCATGTGCGAGGACGCGCTGGTGCCCTTCTACCAGAGTCTGGGCTTCCACCTTGTGGGCCCGTGCGCCATCACCCTGGGCTCACTCACCTTCACTGAGCTCCAATGCTCCATGCGAGGCCACATCTCCCTGCGCAGGAACAGCGGCTGCTGACCAGGGCACCCCACCCACCCAGCTGCCACCACAGGGCGCCCACAGCCACGTGCCAGAGTTCCTACCCATCCCCAATGTCCCCTTCTCCCCCGGCCCAGGCTGCCCAGCTAGAGCACGGGTGGGTTCCAGCGGGGTTTCCAGCGGGTTCTCGTGTGGCTCCCCGGACCTCCTGCATCCCCAGCTGTGATGGAGGTGGGGCCAGGTTGGTAACCGGGGACAGCAGGTATCCCGTGACCTGCCTCAGTGACTCTCTCCTTCTCAAGAACCAATGGCGGGCCCTCTGGGCAGACAGCATCCTGGTCCTTATGGAGGTGTCAGGGATTCCCCTTCTCATCCTCAGCCCCAGAACAGGGAGCAGGGGGAAGCTGGGAACAGGAAAGTACAGGGGCTACCTCCCAGCTCCCCCCCCCCCCCCCCGTGTGCTCCCCACCCCCAACCTCAGACACCCTGGGTCCTCCTCCCCCTAATAAAGTAATCGTTCTGCATAACCTTCCAGGTGGCTCCTGGTGCAGGGTGAGGGCTGCAGGTAAGGCACAGAGAAGGAATGAGGCCTGTGACCTCCCCCCACTGTCTCCCACTGGGGCAGCCAGTCCCTCACTGCCCGTGGGCTCCAAGGACTTCACCCAGTCGGACCAGATCCCCCACAAGTGAAAATACCCTCCCTTTGGGCCAAGGCCCTGCCCCTGAGCTTATGGCTGACCCCCTTCCCCCACCGATAAAAAAAAAGCCCCAGTTTTCACTCTGCTAGAGTCCCCCAGGTCAAAAAACGATACTTCTAGAGAATATCATTTAATACACTTGAGACACCATCCATATAAAGTTAGCGTTACTTTAAAAAATTAGAACCATAATATAAACCAGTAAAAAATGGGCCTGACTGGGCCTTGGGCAACCCCTGGGAGAGGGTCCTCGAGGTGGCCCGTCCCCCTCCCCACCAGGCAGGCCCCCCATCGCATGGGGTAGGGCGGCCTCCTCAGAGCCAGCCCCAGAAGACAGAACACTGACTCCGAGGGAGGGCCAGGCTAGACGGAGGGGACAGCCTGTTTGTGACAAACACGCCAAGGCTCTCAGCTCCCCAGCTGTGTGTCCTTCCTCTTTCTCTGCTCCAGACCAAGGCAGAGCCTTTCCCATGCGTCTGGCCAGGAGCATTAGGACAGGCTCCCCGGGCCACTGCTGAATAAGGGGTCCCGGCTCACAGGGCAGGGAGGGGAGGAGGAAGGGGAAGGAGGGCTGGCTGTGGTGAGGCAGGGGCGGGAGCCTGGTGGGAACCGTGGGCACGTCCCAGGGAGGGCAGGCTCACAGTAATGGCACGTGTGGTGGGCGGGGGGTGGGGGCACGAGTAGAGGCCCGGAGGGGGTGGGGGCAGATCGGCAAAGCCGAGGATGAAAGGCCACCCAGAGGCAGGGGTCCTGCCGGCAGGGGAGTGGCGGGAAGGCAGGGGGCCCTCCTTTATGACTGTCACCACGGGCCTCACCTGCTGGAGGGAGGGCCTGAGCCCTGGCAGCGGGTCTCTGGGGGGCGGGATGCTGCAGACAGGCAGCAGGGCCCAACCCCGCCGGGCAGGCGTCAGTGCAGCACCTGATCCAGCTCGTACTTCTCGCAGAAGCGGCTGGTGAAGGGGAAGCAGGTGAGGTACTCGATCCAGGGCCAGTTGATGGGGTAGACATAGAGCCAGATGACGAGAGAGGCAAAGAGGCCGGCGAAGACCAGCAGCGACACCAGGATGAGGGCCCGCTTGCGGTACTTGTCGCTGGTGCCGAAGGTGATGTAGGGCAGGAAGGCGAAGGCCAGCAGCAGGCCGCTGAGGAAGCCGAAGATGTGGGCGATGTTGTCGATCCAGGGCAGGAGGCCGCAGATGAAGAGGAAGAGCACGATGGCCGACAGGTTCAAGAAGGCCTTCCAGGGCCGCTCCAGCAGCTGCCAGCTCTGGAAGAGCTCCACGAACAGGCAGGCGAGGAGCCCGAACTGCGAGCCTGCAGGGCCCACCTGAGCCGGGAGGGGAGGGGGACAGCGTCACTCCCAGGCGCCGGGTGCAAAGCCTGGGCATAGCCCGGCTGGGGCACCGGGACCTGGGTCAGCCAGCCTACGGGAGGGCTCCTCCCAGGGCTGGGGGCCCAGACGCTGAGGCTCCTGGACCAAAGTGGGGCTCGTGGCACCCCCCTCCCCGCTTTCTGCAAACACTGAGGACCGACTGTGTGCCCAGTGCGTGGTCCGTGCAGTAAGCAGGACAGACAGGCCTACTCCGGGCAGCACAGGGCAGGACGGACAGACACCGAACGCGCCAAGGGCGTTGGGTTGACCTGATGGAAAACCTGCCACTGTTTCTGTGGGTCGTGAATGGTGCACACTGGAGATTTCATACAGTTCAACCCACAGATAATGTGACACGCGGGTTGGCAGGCAGGGGTCACAATCACGAAGAGAAATGAAGCAGAGGAGGGGAACAAGGTGAGGGATGGGGTCTGGGAGAGTCTTTCTGGAGGTGAAGCCTGAGCATGACTTGGGGGCATCGCTGTTCCCTCGCACCCAGGGATTAGGGGATCAGCCAATAAGCCCACAGCTTAGCTGTGCACCTGCTGTCGAGCCTGGCCGGGGAGGGGTCGTGAGTCCCTCGGGCAGGCCCACGGGGAAAGTGGGGGGAAGCAGCAGAGCTGGCCCTCCCAGCCCATCCCCCGAGGCCCTACCTCTGCCCGATACGGGAGGAAGATGGCACTGGCGAGGTTGCCGGTGATGCCACTGAGGATGAAGATGATGGCGATGCGGTGCCAGCCGGCCAGCTTCTCCAGGTCCCGCAGGATGGTCATTTGGAAGACCACGGACACGAGGCAGTGCACCACACTGGGGAGGGGGACACGTCAGGCATTCGCTGGTCCGTGTCTGCCCTCGGCTGCCAGCCAGGGGGACAGGGGTAGGGGTGCAGGGGAGGGGCGGGGGGGAAGCACCACATAGTGTGGGCGGGGCAGGCAGCAAGGGGCCTTTTACCCAGCGTGGAGGAACAGAGACAGCCAGAGCCTGTAGAACTGATCCGGGACCTCGGGGTTGAGGAAGGGCAGCAGCCCACACACCTTGTCCAAGCAGTGCACCTGAGGGCAAGCACGGGCGGTCAGCACCTGTGACCCAGCTGGCCCTGCTGTGGGGCAGAGGCGGTGTGCAGAGCCAGATTCCTGCCGCGGGAGGGAAGCACGAGGCCGGCCCCCGCAGGCTGCCACGCTCACCTCACGCTCAGGGCCCCAGCAGGCCCGGCCTCACCTGAGAGCACAGTGTTGCCTCTTCATGGAAATAGCCGTGCATGAATTCACAGTATTCCCGGGTGGTGATCTCACAGCTGGGGAGACAGGGAGGCAAGGGGGTACATCACGGCCCCGAGGGCACCTGCCCGTGGGCAGAAAGGGGCACCCCTCTGCGGGGACCCTAGCTCTGGGGCAAGCTCCCCTTCATCCTGCAAGCTCCTGGAGTCGGGGAGGGAGGATGCTAGTGCAGGCGGTGGGTGGTGACCAGGGAGCACGGGGAGCTCCGGGCGGGGCGCCGGCTGACCTGCCCTTGGTGCTGATGCAGCACGGCCGGCCCTTGATCTGGCAATCCATGTGCAGGAAGCCGGTGCGATTGCTCTTGGCCTGCTCCGTGCAGATCTGCGGGAGGGACACGGATGCTGGTTTGGGCCTGCGCCGCAGTGGGCACCCGGCCTGCCTTTCCTAGACCGCTCTCCACCCCAGACACTCACTGGCCACTTGGTGATGTCATCAGGCCAGATGTGGGCACCGCTCGAGGCTGGCTCCTCACAGGTTCTGGAGGCAGAGTTCGGCAGGGGTGGGGTGGAATGAGGACCTGTGCCTGTGCCCCCTCCCCCAGCCTGCCACACCCACCCACCAACATCCCTGTGGGATGCACGGACTGGACACTCAACCCCACCTTCTCACAGCCCAGCTGTGGGCCACCTGGGACGGTACCTGGGGTCTTGGTGACACACCGCTCCTGATGTCCGCTTCTGGCCCAGATCAGACTTGTCCATGGGGGGCCCTGTATCATCCTGCCACTTGACAAAAGTGGCCAAAGTCTCCTGGAAGATAGAGGAGGGTTGGTTGTGAGTAGGACAATGCCATCCCCATTAGTGTGGGCAAGGGACCCTCCAGGACAGCAAGTCATCCCCTGGTCCCGGGGCTCAGGCTCGTCTCCCAGACCTCTACCCTGGCTGACATTCCCAAGACCTGGGAACGCCACTTCTTTTGCTTCTCTGGGGCTGGGAAGGTTGGCACGCTCCCTGTGCTGGGCCATGTACAGGGGTGTGTGGGGCCAGAAGGAGGGAGGGGATGGTCATTGTCCTTGAGGTCCCCTCCTCTAGGCTAGGGTGAGTGAAGATGGTGCACAGGACTGGAGAGGGCCTGGTGAGGTTGGGGGCCCTGGCTCACTGAGCAGTCCTTCCGCTGGGTCTGGATGCAGCCCGAGTGGTCATTCTGGACACAGCAGCCCGAGTCTCGCTCTAGGTCTCGCTCTCGAAGCACCAGCTGCTCAATCTGCTGGTCCTTCCGGATGCAGGGGGAGAACTTGGCTCCCAGGTGGATTAAATCAATCTGGGGGAGGGAAAAGAGTGAGCTTGGGCCCGGACCAGCCGCTCTGTTGAGTTTTCCCTGAAAGTCCCCTGGGCAAGCTGACCCCTCGCCCAGCTGAGGGGATGACAGGGCCCGGGGGCTGTCCCATCCTGAGATGCTGTCCCATCCCCCTGGGCTCCTCACCGAGCTGGGGCCAATCCAGAAGTTCTCCTGCTGGATGTACTTCACGCTCTCATACACACCTTTGTTTCTGAGCACCTGGGGCAGGAGAGGGAGTGGGGGGTCAGGGGTTTCCCCATCCCAGGGTAGGGTCCCCAGGATAGGGTCAAGGGGTATAGCTATGGTGAGCCCTGAGCACTCCTCCAGGTGTGGCCATGGGAGGGATTCCACGGCTGATGATGCTGACGCCTCTCAGGAGAGGCTGGGACCCTCAGCGGGGAGCACCCCTTTCTTAGCCTGACTTACCAGCTGGGTGGTGACGTGCTGGGCAAAGCCCACAGGTGCGATGCCATACGTGCAAATCACCAGCAGCGTGATGATGATGTGGACAAAGGTCAGCCAGTAGGTGAAGTAGGGCCTGGGGACAGGGACCCCAGGTCAGCAGAGAAGAACCCACATCTCAACCCCCAGCCCCTATCAGCTCTCACTTGCTCTCTCCCCTCCCCCTTTATTCCCCTCCAACGCACCATTCACCACAGTAACTTTGAAAATGTAACCCTGAGTGTCTCTCCCTCAGCTTAAAACCCTTAGACGGCTTCCTCCTCCCCTTGGAATAAGGTCTAACATCACCTCCTACTGGCTGCAAGGCCTTACTGTGCCTGCCCACCTTCTCCAACTCTTACAGCTCCTGGAACAAACCAGGATCCGTGCAGCCCCAGGGCCTTTGCACATGGGGTTTCCTTTGCCAGAGATGCTCTTCACATCTCTCTCTACCCATTTAACTCCTGCCATGCTGACGGCACCCCTCCCCCACCAAGCCGTCCATTCATTCTCTGTCCTCCTGGGACGCTTGCTACACTTGTTATTCATTTTTTATGATTTTGGGTTTGATGTATTGGCTCACTACCTGTTGCATGCTGTGACAACTACCCCTCCTCAACCCTCTGGTCTCCCCCACAGTCCCCTCGCTCATAAAGCTTCTAACTGTGTCTCTGGCCCATCCTGCCCTCCCTGTCCCTCCCAGTGGGGCTATTCCAGCGCCTGTGTGATGGTGCTCAATGAATGCTTGTTGACTGCTGTTGGGAGCCGGGCTAAGGATACAGGCCAAGAGAGCAAGGAGGGTGAAGAGACAGCAAGCACCCGCGGACCCTTCCAGGTGACATGCATGCTCATAGGGTAACCGTGAGGACTTGTCCCTGCTCTCCTCTCCCACAGGAGCTGCTCACTAAACACCTGTGGAATAAGGGGTGCTGCAGGAGGGGGGTCCCGGGGGGTCTGCAAGCTCCTAGAACCCTGGGGGGGTGGTTCTCGGCCCCCCTCCCCTGTCTATATCCGAGGGGCTCCCGAGAGCGAGGAGCACAGCCCGCGGTCCCGGCCACCTCGCCTGTCGGCCCGCTCACCGGTGGCTGTCAAAGCTCTCCAGCTGGCGCTGCACGGTGCTGCTGATGCTGCGGCGGTAGCTCCGGTTCAGCCAGTTGCCCACCACGCCCAGGCCGTAGTGCCGCTTCTTCCGGTCGAAGGCGAAGTGCTTCACCTTGGAGGCGATGCGCTTGCCACGCCTGGTCCCAGCGACGGGGGCTCGGCCATACTCCTTCCTGGTGGGGGACGGCTCTCAGCCTGCTGTCCCCTCCCACACATCCCAGAAGGGGGACCTGGCAGTCTGGGGAGCCCTTCCCTGCTGTGCCATCTCCCTGCACCCGGAGGAAGGGTGCCCAGAACTCACAGAGGGATCTGCACCCCATCGGGGGAGACTGGGGAGGCCGAGCGTGGAATCCCCCGGAAGTAGCTGGCAGAGAGTGGGGGAGACTCAAACACGTCATCGGGCATGGAGCTCATTTCTTCCTGGGGTGGGGTGGAGCGGGGGACACAGAAAAAGACAGCGTGAGGAGTCACTGTCCCAAATACTGCTCCCGTAGCTCAATTCAAGGACAGATCAAAGCTAGACGGGCTCTGTGGAAGGGAAGGGGAAGGCGGGTGCCCGTCAGCCCTGACAGTGACTTTCCTGGCCGGCACCCTGTCCTGCCAGGTCGACAGAAGGGCAGGGGCCCAGGAGCTCCAGGATGTGGCACATCCCGTCCCACCAATGGACCTTTGGACCTCTCAGGGGCTCCCGGCACAGGATGATCAAGGCCAGGTCATCTCTCCTAACTCCCAGGCCACCCCATACCCGGTCCCAAGGCCCACACCCCATGCTTGCCTTACTAAAAAACGAGGAGTCAAATGTGTCTGCCCCATCGACCACGTCCTCCTCCAGGAAGCTGGGGTAGGCAAAGCTGCGTTTGACCACCCGGCACCGCTGTCCCGTGGCATCCAGCACAGAGCGTCCCTGTGACAGGGCAGAGGCAGGGGCATCAGGTCTAGGTCAGGTGTCAGCACCGCTCCCTCCTCTGAAGGAACTGTCAAGCCTTGGGAGATGGGACCCTACCCAGAGCACAGTGTCTGCAGGAGAAGGCAAGGAAGGCCAGGAAGCTTCTGTAGCCCCAAAGCCATCGGTCTCTCCAAGATTTGCGGTTATCCTCTCCCTGCTGACTTCCTGCCCTCTGGCTTGGGCAGCGAGCTTGCCACCACTCATTCTGCACCCTTCCTCCCCAAACTCGGGCCACGTTCCCCAGACACAGCTCCCTGGCACAGCATGCCAGGCCCATCTGCCTCTTTGACCCCAACCTGCTGCCACCCCCTCCTAGGAGCACCCCTTGTTAAAACCACATCTGACCACACGCTGCCCCTCCAGGCCTTCGCAGGGGCCCTTCCCTTGGCTGAGGACACCATTCCTTTCCTTCCTTCCTTCCCTGGGGAGCTTCTCCTTATTTTTCTGGGCTCAGCCCGAGTGCCTGTCCTGACATCAGCCCCTCTCGCAGAGGCCCTAGCAGTCATCACACCGAATAGTGTCACATGTGCCCTCCAGGCTGGGGGCTCTTGCAGGGCAGCGACGCACTCAGCACATCCTAGGCGCTGTGAACTTGGGCAAAGGGTGGTGCCTGCACCGGCTTCCCCAGCTATGGAGCACCGGGGCTGGGAGGCCATGGCCAGGCTCCCGAGCTGCAGGGCCCTCTTCCTGCCAGGGAACTTGGTGCACCCACTGCCCTGAGCATGGAAGGAAGGACGTACCTGGTGCGCTCTTAGGGGGATGCTTTGCGGAGGGGAGGGGGACACCATGGGGGCAGGGCAGAGGCGGGGAGGGATCGTCACCTTGAGGAGGGCAGCAGCAGCCTGAAAGCTCATGTGGGCCACGGACATCCTCTTGCGGCGGGGCAGGTGGCCAGAGCGGACACTGGTGAAGGAGGTGAGGGACAGGACCCCCGGGGTCAGCGGCGGGTGTGGGGCATGGGGCCTGTCCACCTCATCCGGGTGGCGGAATGCCCGGCCGCGGGCCAGTGGGTCGACGATCTGGGAGGGAGGGAGGTAGTGAGCAGAGCTGATCCGGGGGGGGCTCCCCAGTGCCAAGGCCCACCCCTGGCGACCCCAAGGGGGCCCACCTTGGGCATCTTGCAGGGTTTGGGAGACTCGGTGCCCTGGAAGGAAGGCACCTCCTGGCTGGGGAGCTCCAGGTCCCGCTGGCACGACGCCTTGAGTCGGCCATAGCGCACGCTGCAGTGATGCAAGCTTCTGCGCTGCCAGTGCTGCCGCTTGGCCTCCCAGTCGCCGCTGACCCCGAACCACTGGGCGGTGCCCCTGCGGGAGCAGACGGACAGGGTGGCTGTGAAGGCATCATGAAGGTGACGACAACGGTGGCGGGACAGGGCACATACGGGGGTGACGGGAGGTGTGTGCAGGGGAAGTGACGGGAGGCGACAGGGCACAGGTGCGTGCAGCGGGTCGGCTCCCCGTTTTGCCCCCGGGTTGGTACCCAGTGACCACATGATAGGGTGGAACAGAGTCCAGAGCCGGAGCTGGGCTGGGCAGGGTCTGGGGGGCACCCTGAGGGCCAGTGCCACCCCACATCCCCACTCCCTGAACCCCCCCACCCCAGCCTCCGCACTGTGACTTTACATGGCACGGGTCCCTGTTGGGCCTCAGTTTCCCCCCTGTAACATGCATGTTCCAGCTCTGTCAGGGGTGCTGCTCACAAAGGCTTGCCCACCCCTTCTAGGAAGGGGACCCGGGTGGCCACGCCCAGCCAAGGTCCATGGGGCTGCTGGTAGGGGCAGGGGGGTGGTGGGAAGGTGCTCACTTGCGAATACTCTGGGACAAGGAGGCCTGGCGGCGGAAGCCAGGGCGCTTCTCCGAGCTGCCCTCCTGCCATCGTCCCCGCTGCTCCTGGAGGCTGACGCTCTTCATGTAGGCCGGGTTCCTGGGCCTCTGTGGGTGGTGGGGTGGGAGGACAGGCTGGGGCTTGGTGAAGCCCAGATCCCGGGCTCTCTCCTCTTCAGCTCCCTATGTGAGAACCCCGAGAACGCACCTCACCCCCAATTTAGACACCTGAGCCGCTTTCCTTCCGAGTGTAAAGTCACCATTCTTTACACTCTTCGATGAACCCTAGCATGATTTCCTAACTCCCTACCCAGTGCTCCCTGCTGGCTCCCTGCATGCAAAAGAGCCCCCAGGGCGAGTGGGTGGCACCAACACAGCACCCCTTTTATGCCCCAGGACACTGTTTCAAGGCTGTTCTCAATAAGCCCTTTATGGAGCCTCGGTCCAGCCTATCTTCATTTCCATCTTCCACGGGAGCCGGGCACTGCGGGGTCAGGCTGCTGATGCCCAGGGTGCGGGGCTCCTCGGGCTGGGGGTGGCTGGCCCGGGCGGGAAATGGAAAGAGCTGGTCCTGCTGGAACCAGGAGCCTTTCTCGAGGCTTCCACTGACCACCGGGAGACGCAGCTCCTGCGCCCAGAGCCCACTCCGTGACGTCTGGGGCCAGGGAGGAGGGGGCATGAGCTAAATTAGGGGTGACACAGGCAGAAGGGGCCTCCTCTGGTCGTGTGGGCACAGCTGTCGCTTGTGGCAGGGCAGTGAGCCTCCAGGCTGCCCCCTTACCTGGGGCAGCATGCTGGCCTGCTCGCCAGGGGCCGAGGCCTCGGGTGGTGGGATGGTGATGGACAGGTTGGGCGGCTTCCGGCTCTGCAGGCGGCTGCTGGACACGGAGGAGACGCTCTCGCCATTCTTGTCAGTGGAGTCCATGGTGGGCCGGCTGGGATGGAGACCGGGAGAGGGGGCACGAGTGTGTCGATAGGTGGGAAGACAGAAGGGGACCTGGGGACACCCAGGTGCCAGGGCGGGCAGCCCAGGCTGAGAACAACCTGCAGAAAGTTGGTCAAATCTAATTCTAGAGTCTAAGCAGCATGAGAGAGACTGAACCTGAACTGGGTGGGGTATCACAAGTGGTTCTATTTCTGTCCTTTGTTTGCATTCCAGGCCAGCAGGGGCCTGGGAAATCCCCACCTTTCTACCTCCTTCCATTGGGGGGGGGGGTCTCTGCTTCAGGCAAGGACCGCAGCCAGAGAGGAGCCTGAGGGCAAAGGACAGAGGGGCAGAGACCTGGGCTGCCTTGTCAGTCTGGTCAAGGTAGGCCTGGGGCCAGAAGGTAGCTGCTTGGGCCCAGGAGCCCTGCCTTTGACCTTGGGGCAGGGCTTGGTGGAAGATGAGAAGGCTCCAGGGCAACCTGGTGCCCTAGCCACAATCAGGAGGTCCCCAGCTGTGCAGGGAAGGGTGGCTCTCTGGGTAGCCATCCCTGGGTTTCTAGCGAGGAAGTGGTGGCTCAGCCTCATTGCCAGATAGATGGGAAAGCCACCAAGCTGGTTCCTGTCCCCGGGGCGGCCTGGTTCCTTTTTCAAAGGTAACTGAAACTGCCACCTGTTTGGTACATTTTTTCTTTTCTTGGAGGAAAAATGTTAATCCCAAAGATAAAAAGTGGCATATGCTCACTGCAAAGACAAAAAAGACTCAGATGATGATAAAGTGATTATAAAGTAAACTCATAATCTGCCTGCCACCCTGTCTTGTAGGAAAGACCTCTTGGCACCTAGAAAAGGACACACGTACTTAAAATTTTACCCTCACATCACACGTTTTCTTCCATAGCATGCACATCTGGCCCCATCAGCGCATACAGACAGAGCTACCTTTTTTTTTTTTTTAAAGTAGGCTCCACGCCCAGCATAGGGCCTGAACTTACCACCCTGAAATCAAGACCTGAGCCAAGATTGAGAGTCGGATGCCCAACCAACTGAGCCACCCAAGCGCCCCTTTCTTATCTTTCTTGACGACTGTAAAGGTTTCATTGAGTGGAATGCACCAAGATTTAATGAATTCCAGATGGATAGCTGTTTTTGGCATTTTGGACTCGTGTTAATCAACACCCTTGCCTACACCGCTTGTCTACACTTGCTCACAACCCCCCCCTCCCCCACCCTTGGATTCCACCAGAATCAACACTCTTCCCTTCTTCACTCATTCCGTTCTTTTTCTGGCTAAAGTCTTTAGCTATTTCATACCCTCCCCTCTTCTCAAAGCTGCTAGAGCAGGTTTGGTTTCTCTTCCCCTAGTATAAGGCCAGGGACTCTGTGTCTGCCTGCCGAGGTGGTACCGACCCTGGGTGTGTGCAGCAGACCCGGGGAGAGTCACACAGGAACCCTCCAGGAAAGGGCATGTGGGGCCAACGTGGAACGGAAGGGTGACACAGCAGCCACATGCATCCCAAGTCTGTCTGTCCCTCCATACACAGCCCACCAGAGCCACCATGTCCTCTCACCTGAAGGATCACAGCGGCCTCCTGACCACTCCACCTGCTGCCCCTCGAGCCCCCTACCCTCGTAACCATCTGCCACGCAAGAGAAGTCACCTTTGAAGAGCACCAATCACACCACATCACTCTCTGCCCAACACTGTCCCACAATTTCCTGTTCTCACTTATTTTTTAAAGATCTTATTGATTTATTCATGAGACACACCGAGAGGCAGAGACACAGGCAGAGGGAGAAGCAGGCTCCATGCAGGGAGCACGATGCGGAACTTGATCCCAGGACCTGGGATCTGGGATCATGCCCTGAGCCAAAGGCAGACGCTCAGCCACCCAGGCGCCCTGAGCAACGCAGGCGCCCCTCCTGTTCTCACTTAAAGTCCAAGCCTCTGACTGGGGCCGCTGGGGCTCCCGGGGGGGATTTGCGTCCTCCTTGCCCCTGACCTGGCCACTCTAGGACCCTCACTGTCTAGCACCTGCTAAGCCCTGCTAGGAGGTGCTGAGGGGTCATGGTCAAAAGCACACTGCAGCTTGGTGGTCTGGGCTGGACCCGCACTTGACCGCAGGTCACCCATGTCCTCCCCTTATGATGGGGGAAGGACCTCCCCCTAGAAAGGCGCCCTGAGCATCAAATGACAGTACGCATTGCTGCACACTCAGGCGATGTATGCACACAGAAATTTGTTCAGGAATGTTCACGGTGGCACGCTCATTGGAGCCAAAAGGTGGAAACAACCCAAATGGCCACCGACAAACAGATAAACAGAACGTGGGACATCCACCCAATGGGATTACGAGTCAGCCACAGCAGGAGTGAAGTGCCAACACGGTCCCGCGTGCGTGAACCTTGAGGATGTTCTGCTAATCGAGAGAAGCCGGACACAAAGACCAGGTACTCTAGGAGTCCATCCATACGAAAGGCTGCGACAGGCAGCTCTACAGAGACGGGAGGATCGGCTGTCGCTGAGGGCCCGGGAGGGACAGCACCTAAAGGCTGGGTCTCATTCTGAAGTGACGGAAATGTTCTGAAGCTGCGCATGGTGACGGTTGCACCTGCCTGTGAATATGCTACAAACCACTGAGCTGTACCCTTTGTATGGATGTAGTTTATGCGGATTAAATGGGCTAAATGTGAATTATAACTCAACGAAGCTGTTAAAAAAATGTCTCAGGCAGGTGCTCCATCAACATTAGGCCTCTGTCTGTGCTCGGCCCTCCATGCCCACATCAGATCTCCACACATCGGAGCAGGTAGCTCCTTCCTATCATTCTGGTTCCAGCATGAGTGCCACCTCCTCCGAGGAGCCCTCTCTGATTGCCTGATGCAGCCCTCTGGCCCTGCTTCGAGCCTCTCCATCACTTTACCCTGCTCACCTCCCTCTCTCTGCCTTATTCACTGTTGCATCTCCAACTCCAGCAGAGTGCAGGCCCCCAGGAATACTGGTCCGTACTGGTTGAAAAATAAACAAGCAAGCAAAGCCAGACCCCTCTGGCTACCCAGCTTCCTACCTTCAGAGTTTGGGCTGAGCTCACAGCTTCCTGGGTCTTGTTGAAGACGTCTTCAGAGCATGTTCTGGTCCCTTCTTTACTCTATGCAGATGCTCTGGGTTCAAGCCTCACCTCTGTGGAGAGGTGGACAGATGTCCAGACAGACGCTTCCAGCCCAAGCAGGGCAGCTCCTGTGGTGCACACAGCCTGTAGGGAAGGAAGGGCAGGCTCAAGCAGGTGTGTTGGGAAGAATGCATCGGTCAATCTTCCTGACTTCAGTCTCTGCATCTATAAAATGGGGATAATTCCACTGGCCTCATGGGTGAGGGATTAAGAGAGATGTTCTCGGGGATCCCTGGGTGGCTCAGTGGTTTAGTGCCTGCCTTTGGCCCAGGGCGTGATCCTGGGGTCCCAGGATCAAGCCCCACATCGGGCTCCCTGCATGGAGCCTGCTTCTCCCTCTCCCTGTCTCTCTGCCTCTCTCAGTCTGTGTCTCTCATGAATAAATAAATAAAATCTTTAAAAATAAAAAAAAAATAAAAAGAGATTTCTCGGGATGCCTGGGTGGCTCAGTCGGTTGAGCGTCTGCCTTCAGCTCAGGTCACGATCTCAGGGTCCTGGGATCGAGCCCACCTGGGCTCCCTGCTCAGTGGGGAGCCTGCTTCCCCCCTCCCTCTGCCCCTTCCCCCCTCCTGTGTGCACACGTGCTCTCTATCTCTAATAAATAATTATAATTATTATTATATAAAGATAAATAATTATCTCTCTAATAAATAAATAAAGATCTTAAAAAAAAAAAAAGGTATGTTCTCCCCACCCGCAGTAAGGGCTCCTTGTGACAGTGGGCTGGGTACTCACCCACCGTAGCCAGGGGCTCTAGCCTCAGACCCCCCCACTCCGGGTTGGGAACCCCGAATCAGGACGGGCCCCTACCTTTTTTCTGTTTCAAAATAACTTCACGAGAAACGTTTAACATAACATAAGATTTCCTTCCCAATAGAGGGAGGCAGATATTCAAGGCATATTAAGGCTCAAACGATTTAGAAGTGTTTCATTGTTGTTTTATTAGCTCTTTAAATAATATATTGAGCAGAACTCCGAAGGCTGCTGGGGGCAGGACGGGTCACGTCTTTAGGTGCGCCGGGCCAGGCCTGGCTTCGCTCTTCACAGACATCATCTCACTTTGTCCTCAAAACACCTTTCGAAGTAGATTATCTCCCATCACTCCCATTTTGTGGGTAGAAGTGGGAGCTTAGAGGGGTTAAGTAACTTGCCCAAGCTCACACAGCCAGGAAGGGGAAGAGCTGGGTCTCTTCGAGAAACAGAAGCCCCCTGTTCCAAGCTAGGGCACTCTGGGGGCAGGACAGCCCTCTATCAGGGTGACAGAGGAGAGTCCAGTCTGCGGTGGGGGGGTGGGACGGGACTTAGTTCTACTGAACAGTACTCTGCAAACTCTGTTCCTCAGAGGCCTGGGGCTACCCAGAAGGGCCTGAGGGGCTGCCATGGGACAAACCAGAGTCTGGGGACAGCTCTACGCCCTCCCTCTGATTTCACAAAGCGGCAGTCTTCCAACCACAGGAGAGAGGAACTTCGGGGGCGTTGGGGGCAGGCAGAGGGGGCGCCAGAGGGGGATCTGAGGCAGAACTGGGGACCCAGGACGCTTTCTGCTTCAAGGTTTGCCCTACAGACTCGGGCATCCTTCCTTCTAGCCCAGAGTGCTGGGAGTCCTGACCCCACACCTCAGGGCATGACAAGGTCCCTCAGAGGCCACTTTGCATCTGCTCTGGGCACAGCTCCAAGACAACAGCCACACCTGGGGCCCCTGCACGGAAAGTTCTCCAGCCTGGTCTCCCCTGGGACCAGAGTGCAGTGAGAGGGCACCAGGCAGGTGCTGTCCTGAGAAACCAGCACCAAGGAGGGAAGCAAGCAGGTGGTGGAGGAGGGCTGGGAGGGTAGAGCTGCCGAGTCCAAGCTTGCATGAGGTCACCAAACACGGAGGACCCTTCTGGAACTCAGTGCCAATCACTTCCCCAGAGTAAGCGCCCAGTGCCCTTCAGAACCTGTCCCCACCCCCACCAGACACACCACATGCCCTGCAGGTCCCTTAGGCCCCACTTCCTCATTGGAGGCCCTATACCTGGTATACCAGGCTCCACCTATCTCCACCTGCAATGCCAGGTGAAATGTCACCTCCTCCAGGAAGTCTGCCATCACCACCAGACAAAATCAATCACTTTCTCACCTGCCTCCTCCAGCATACTGCAGACATCTGCCCGTGTGTAGGTGTCCCCGACCCCATCAGCATCCAGGGTGGAATAGTTAACTCCTACCAGTGGCTACCAGGATGGGAGGCAGGTGAGATGGTGGGGACAGGCATGGCTGCAGATTGTCAGTCCACATGGACCCCAAACAAAAATGATCTCCCGCCATCCTGCACTCAGCCCAGGAAGTGAGTGGCCCACTCTGGACAGCTCCACGAAGCACCCTCTGCCCTGCTGTGGCTCTGTGACCAGAGCGGATCCTGCCCCAGGACGAGCCCCACTGGACCTCCTGTCCCCTCTCCCCAGCACAGCCCAGACTCCCCAGCCCTCCCTCCCATCCTGAAGCCATAGCTCCCTGCCTGGGCTCCCCTGGCCTAGGATCCTGCTGTGTTGCTGGCATCTGTGCTGATGTCATGACAGAAAGAAGGGCAGACATGACCTCGGGCTGTAGGACTGGGGTGACTGGACTGGCCCCGGGGCACTTCTGGGAGCCACCAGGAAAAGTGGCCGGGCCCTGAGAGCAGAGGCGGGGCTGCGCCTCCTCGGAGAGCAGCGTGGTGTCCGAGGGCTATTTTCACCATCTTCATGGGCAATGCAGAGTCCTGGCCTGTGGGCAGCTTTACCCCCTGGCCTCGCCTCAGTCTCCTTCTCTATTAAGCAAGGGAGTTGGACAAGGTGATGGCCCAGCTTTGACACCCACGAAGCCCACACGGTTAGTACGAAACACCACTTTCCACAGCCCCTACTCCTGAGGCTGCCCCCAACTTGTGCAGAAATGGTGACTGGTGGGCAGGTGTACCAGAAGCCCTGCTCCTTCTTCGGGGTGGTGAGGGGCAGAGGGTCGAGTTGGTGGTGTGGGGCGGGGGGGGGCGGGGCGCGGCGCGCAGAACCCAAGTCTAGGACATACAGGAACCCAGACAGAAAGTGCTGGAGCTCTGGGAGCACCCCGCCCAACACATATCTCTCACGCCCCAGAAATGCTTGCTCGCTGCAGAGGAAATTGTGACATCCTGGGACAAGGCTTCCTCCTGGCCCACAGTCACATCCGCTGCTCTGTCTGAGATCCCGGGGCTGCCGCAGCACCCAGGCTGTGGGCCAGGGTGGGGGGATTTGGGGAGCATCTGAGCACCTGCCCCACCCAGCAAAGCCGCTGCCACTTGCCCAAGCTGGATCCTGGCCTCATTGGGGCCTTACCCACAGAAGGGCCTTCACAGCCCCAGCCCAGGGTCTCTGGGCCTTAGGATGGGGTCCGCCGTGGGGTGGGGGCGGGGCAGAGCCAAAGAAAAAGTGAAGTGCAGAGTTCCAATCATCCCGAAGCACCACGGGTTGACACTTCCATAACCCCCAGCACTCCCACCACCAGGTGTGTGACCCAGCTACCAGCAGCCAGGATCACACATGGGACCGAAATGCACTCAGAAGGCACTCACCGATGCCACCAGAGTCTGGTCTCCCCCCAAGGGAGGCTGGGCACTGCCAGCTAAGCCCTATCCCGACAGACACAGCCAGGGCAGGCAAGGCCTCGGCAAGAGAGCCTCCCGTGTCAGAGCTCTAGCAGTGGTGCTCAGGCAGGGTGCTGGAGGCGGCCCCCACCCAAGCCCACATGGGCCCACCGTCCCCTAACCTGCCCCAGGCGCAGTTCCATCTGTGCCCAGGAGTCTGGCTCAGGCCCCTTCCCTCCTCCCCACCTGCGCACCATGATGCACGCCAGCAGGCTTCTGGAGGCTTCCCTGGTCGTCTTGCTGACGGTGGCTGGCTGGCTCCACAGTCCCCAGGCTCTGAGGACCTCAAGAACCAGGGCAGGGAGCGAGCTGCAGCTCCAGACGGAAGCTGACAGGCTCCTGACATCAGGTCTTAGCCTGTGTGGCCAGAAGTGGGGACAAAGGGAAGGAAGGGGCCCTGGGACAAGGGATAACAAGCATCCCCTCCAGCAGGGGAAAGACGCAGACCACTACCGATCACTGGATGCGGTCAGGAAGTTAGGGGGCCTCCTGCAGAGACAGGCGCAGGTCCCCAGAAGCCAAGAGATAAAGCCGCACCGCCTGGCCTAGGCTTGGAGCTGAGGGGTGATGGGCAGTCCGGAGGGAAGGGAGGCAGGCGGCCTGGGGCCGCTGGGAACCTGTCTGTCCCCCGATGAATCACAGGATGACAGGGTGACAGCAAGGAAGTGGCCTCTCTCCCCTGCTTCCCAGCCACAGAAACTGAAACCGACAGTCCCTGCCCGCAGCCTTCTGGAAACCAGGGCGTTTTTTAGAAAGCTGCAGAGGAAGCTGGCCCTCGCCCACTGTGTAACCCCCAGCCAAACCCGGGGTTCTGCTGACCTCGGGGAAGTTGCTTCAGCGCCCCTCGAGACCCGGAAGGAGCAGCTTATGTAAAGGCTGTCACCTAACCCGGTCTGCCTACCCGTGTCCCAGTGGCCAGTGACTCACCGAACACCTCCCTGTGCTGCCAAGAGCGGGGCCCGGAGCAAAGGGCAGAGGAGTGGGGAAGACGCTGGGGGGCCGGGACAGGACGCAGGAAGATGGGATGCGGGAAAGGGGGTACGGTGGCCCCCTCGAGGCCGCGAGCTCGGACTTGCTCACTGGTTACCGGGAGCTGCCCCCCACTCCCAGGGAGGACCCACTGCCCCAGGGCTGCGAGCACCCACTCCCCAGGGCCGCAAGCACCCACTGCCCCAGGGCTGCGAGCACCCACTCCCCAGGGCCACGAGCACCCACTGCCCCAGGGCTGTGAGCACCCACTGCCCCAGGGCTGCGAGCACCTACCCCCCAGGGCTGCACCCACCCACTCCCCCAGGGCTGCACCCACCCACTCCCCCAGAGCCCCAAGTCCGTAGCACAGACTGCATTGCTTCTTTAGCCCAGCTGGCCCCGATGGAGAGGAAAACTGAAAGCTCCTGTGGGTTTACACCCCTCCCACAGGGAGAGGTCCTACTTAGAGGGTCCTTGCCCCGAGAGCCCCTATGTCTCCACCCCCCACGCCTTTCTGGGCTTTGCTGGAACTCAGCTCAGAAGATAAACAAGGGGGAGAGGGGCACAGGCTCAGGGCTTAACCACCCACCAGCTTTGCCCCAGCAGACCCCAGGTTCTGGACTCCCTGTGACCCAGTTAGGGCGGCTTGGGTGGCACAGCCGACCACAGACACGGGAAGTGGGTGCTGGGCTCCAAGTCCAGGGTCTGAGCACACGGGAGTGGGGAGGGGGAATTAGGTTCTTGGAGTGGTGCTCACCCCAACACCCCTTTGTACCACCATCAGGCTTTCTCAGGATCACACATCAGTGGGGCGGGCAGGAGGTGAACACCTCCTCTGTGGGGAGCCCTGCGTCCAGGAAGCTGGCTGAGCTGGGATGTAGCAGCTGCTGGCAATATACCTTGGCAGGCAGCACTAAATGCCACCGGGTGTCCCCAGCTGGACACAGTGCTGGAGCCCACCCTGCTGGGGGCCCTCCCAGAGAGGCCCTCCAAAACTTTCTGGACTCCAGAAACTGCTCATAGAAGCACGCAAGGCAGCAGCAGCTGAACAGGGATGCAGGTGCCCTTCGACACCCCAGGAAAGCAGCAGCTCTCAGAGCCTGGGGGTGCCCTGTGGCTTAGGAAAGGGAGCCCAGGCTCTTCTGGAAGGTGACACGTTCTGTCCCAGTTCTGCTGCTCCCTGAGCATCACCGTGAAGGGGAGGAATCAGAAATGGCACAGGGGGTCCAGAAGGCCCTGGTCCTTTCTGGGCCAGACACCAGGGCACAGGGGGCCTCCCGGAGACGGAGCATGCACCACCAGGCGCCAAGTTGACCTGAACTCAGTACAAACTGGCTTTGCTCCAAACATGCAAGAGGATTTGCCTCTATTAGGATCCTGAGGTACTGGGAATTGGTTTTTGTTGTGTTCCCCCCCCTAAGTTTATTTATTTACTTTGTAATGTCTGTACCCAACATGGGGCTGGAACTCACAACCCTGAGATCAAGAGCCAGGTGCTCCTTCAACTGAGCCAACCGGGCACCCCTGGGAACTGGGTTTTCCCTGGTCCTTGCCACTGGCAGAGGCCTAGCTCAGTGGTTAGGGGAAGGATGGGGTTCAACATGGGCTGGGGAGCAGGGGAGGCCTGCTTCACTCCTGCTGGAAGTTCCCCAACACTGAGGAGTGACAGGCTGTTTCCAGACACACCCACCCTCAGTACAGACAGCCAGGCTCTGACTTGGGCTTGCAAGGGTGGGGCCCACCTAATTTCCACCCGGCTCCTTGTGGCCTAGCTCTACACAGTAAAAACACTGTCCAGGGTGCCTGGGTGGCTCAGCGGTTGAGCTGTTGAGCGTCTGCTTCTGGCTCAGGGCATGATCCTAAGGTCCTGGGATCAAGTCCTGTATCAGGCTCCCTGCAGGGATCTGCTTCTCCCTCTGTCTGTGTCTCTGCCTCTCTCTGTGTTCCTCAGGAATAATAATAATAATAATAATAATAATAATAATAATAATAATAATAATAATAATAAAAAACAACCACTGTCCAGCTGAAGGAGACAGGGTCTTAGGTCCAGCCCTAAATGCTGTGACCTCTTCGGCAAGACACTTAACATCTCTGTTTACACAGAAGATGCTAAGTAGCCCCCCAGTAATCTGAAATCTAGGTGGCTTCGTCACCATTAGCTGGGGCTCAGCCTGGGTGCACAAGCAGCCAAGGCACAAGGGCTTACCATAGCTTATGGAGAGGGAAGCACCCGGCCCAGGTCACCCAGCCAGAAGTCAGGCCCTGGGTTGCCCTGGGTCCCTCATTTTGAGATACTCAGGCTGGGGCTCTGGGTGCCCCTCACACCTCAAAGCCCAGGCTGGCCCCACAGCTGGGAAGGAGCATGCCAGGCAAACAATTTTCAGCTTGTAAACAGTCATTAAAGAGCTAATAAACCTGACTTCCCAGAACCCTGCCCTGGAGCTTGCTGCTTCCCCAAAAGAGGTTGGCCCCAGCCCCAGTGACTACTAGAGCTTCAGGGCACTTGGACATGGGCCATTCGGGCCATTCAGACTGGGGGTACAGGGCTTTGTAAATCCCTACGCACCGCAGCCCCCCGCCTCTCTTTGGGGCAACGTGGATTCTCTCGTTGAGGAGTGAGGAGGGCTGTGGGGCAGGGAAGGGGGGAGACAACAAAGATAGGACTCAAAACCTGGTTTGGCCACTTAACTGCCGGGAGACTTTGGGCAAGTTACCACTTCTGAGCCTCGGTTTCCTCTACTGTGAAATGGGGTGATGTGCCCCCACCCCTGCGGATCCAGCAGAGATGACATGAGCTTACGAATGAACAGGGCCTGGCACCCAATCACCGGCCACTAACTGGTAGCTGCTATTCCTGGCTGACCGCTGCTCACTTAGTCTCTGTATCTGGGCTAAGAGCCCCGGAAGTAACAGCTCTCTATTTGACAGCTGGGGGAAACTGAGGCTCAGACCAGTCAAGTCACCTGTCCCAAGTCCCATTGTTAGGGGGTGGTGGTGGTGCTTCCTGTCACCCTGGAACTGGTGAGGCAAAGCGGCCAAAAAAAATGGGCGTGGGGTGGCGACCAAGGTGCTGGGGGGGTGGAGTTTAGGTGTGGGCTTCTGAGACTCCTGAGCTCCTCCCAGTCCCCTAGGCAGAAATGACATCACCTGGCACTTAGGCAGCACTACTTCTTCTCAGCTTATCAAAGGGCTTTCTCAAACATTCTCTCACCCTGTGCTGTCCATATCTCATCACCGGTATCTGACAAGGTGAGAGCAAGGGCTCAGGCCGGGTTTCAGCTCCAAGTCCTGCTCTTGCCCCATCCCACAGTGAGGTCCCCCACCTCCTGTTCCAGGCCTCCTGGAGGCCATCCCGGAGGCCTGACCTGGGGAGGGCCGGCTGGAGACGGAAGAGGTGCTTCTTGCTGGATGTCAGGGGAGAGACCACCTCGGATGCTCTTGGCTCGGGCTCTAGGGCCATGCGTACATGGGAGGCAGGAGAGAACCAAGGCTCTGAATGGCTTACCCTGTTCCTGGCCCCAAGAGTCTGGCCAGAGGGAGCAGAGCTGAGGGTCACTGCCTCCGTGACCCCCCTCACCCCTCATCAGGACACACGTACAGGCAGACAGGGAAAACCCTGGGCTGGGAGAAGCCAGCAGATCCTGGCCTGAGGCTCTACTCCCACATCTGAGCCCCCTCAGCCTCCGTGGGGCAGAGCTCCCCACCCCCCCGCCCACCCCAGACCAGCCACCTGGACAGATAACTGTTGCACTGCTCTTCCTCAGTATGCTCTCAGCTAGTCCCCCCAACACCCACGAGGCAGGACCCCGTCCTCACCACGAGCCTGTGCTAAGGACACACGGACACGCTCCTAACGGCAGCCACGATGCCATTACCCTGACAGCTCTGATCTCAGGACCTCACAGGCATCACCTCACAGCAAGCCATCCAGTGGACTGCTGCTGCCCCGCGGTACAGTCGAGGAGACCGAGGCACGGACTACAAGTGACCCTCATTCCACTGCCCACTAGCTCAGAGGCCACTGCAGCTGCCAGCTTCTGGGCCTCGCTTCTTGGCTCCCCATGCTGGGAATCACCCACCAAAGGTCCTCCCACCGTCCTGGCCAGCATCCCTGATGGGTGCTGCCCACTTAGCTCCAACCACCCCCCTGCACCCCACGCCTACAACAGGCCCCTGGCAGCTTTTGAATTGGCAACAAATGACTTGTGTCTGGGTCCCCAGATAAGTTTACACAATGACGGAATGTGGACACTGTGGCTCTCATACTTCCCTGAAGATGAGATGATGAATTTTTCTTTACACTCAGCTCTAACTTCCATAGGGAAGCAACAGTGATTTTATGGGCTGTGTGGGAAAAAGCCTTATTTCCCCCCAGGGCTGGGGCAGGTGGGGTGACTCCTTCCAGCCTGTATCCTGGTCACCTCCCCAACCTAGCCACCACGTGAGAGGTTAGCCTGCACTCCCAGCCGGCGCTGTCAGTCCTCCCCCAGCTTGGCTCGGCCGGATAGGAAACTGGGAGCAGATGTGTGAGCTCACCCTGGAAATCCCCCCAGGGGGCCGGGACAACACCGAAGGCTAGCTACTCCAAAGTGAGTGATACAGACCTGGGGGGGGGGGCGGGCAGGGAGGAGGCAGCCCAGAGAGGACCTCTCCCCAGATGCTGCACCCCGGGGCAGGTGAGAGGCCGGAGCCACCCCAATCCTGCCACCGCCCGTCCTGAACCAAAGAGAAGTGCCAGGTAGCTCATTCAAGTCACCTGTTTTTGTTCTGTTTTGCTTTTAAGTCTTATTTAAGTAGTCGGTACACCCAATGTGGGGCTCAAACTTATGACCCCAAGATTGAGTCCCATGCCCTCCCAACTGAGCCAGCCAGGCACCCTCATTCAAGTCACCTGGACAGGAACAGGTACCTGCATGCACAGACACGCCCCCTTGACTCCTTCCTGCTCTTACCTGCTGTTCCATCTGACATGGTTTATGGCAAGTTGACAGAAACCCTATGAAGAGCTGTGGCCACCAGTAAAAACATCACCACTGACGAAGAGCCAGCCTCAGACCCCAGCGGCCTCCGTGATGTATCTGCGGTGTGATTAATCCCTCCTCTGAGAGGAACAGAGGTCCCCGCTCAGGCAGTGTGTGTGTCTCACACCACATACAGCCACGGTGCGCAAATGAGCCAACCAGACAGGAGCCAGCTGGTGGCTTACCAGCAGGGAGGCACAATGTTTTAGGGCTGGGCCTGGGAGCCAGGGCCCAGGTTCCGTATCAGGCTCTGCTGCTTAATTCCTGACCGGCTTGGTGCTAGTCTTGAGTGTGGTTTTGTACCATGAGAAACACACTAAAGATAGAAGTCACTGTTGCAGTTTGTGGTTCAACAGAAAGAGGGGAGTGCCACTCCAGCCCTTTAAACTTAAAAGCAGGGACACCTGGGTGGCTCAGTGGTTGAGGATCTGTGTGCCTTTGCTTCCGATCGTGATCCTGGGGTCCTAGGATCAAGTCCCCCATCAGGCTCCCTGCATGGAGCCTGCTTCTCCCTCTGCCTGTGTCTCTGCCTCTGTCTCTCTCATGAATAAATAAATAAAATCTTTAAAAAAATAAACTTAAAAGCAAACAAAAACAAAAACACCAACCAGAAACTGCCACCTGCCAGAGTTCCCAGGCCAGGAGGCCAGGGTCCAGAAGTGAACAGGATGGGGGCAATGGACACTGTCAGAAAACAGGAAGGGGGAGCAGTGGGTGGCCTGGGCTCCTGGGCACAGACAGCTGCTTCATTCCATCTCACCTTTCTAGAACAGCCCTCCACCACCATCCCCTGAGAATTGGACCAACACTTAAACCAGAGTTGTCCGTACTGGGGTTCCCCCGGGCCTAGCACCTGGCTAACACCAGGAGCAGGGGGTGCCTCCCTTTGCAAGCAGTGGGGCTCACCATGGGGGTTCTTGCCTAACCCTGGTTTCCCACAGTCACCTTTTTTTTTGGCAAGAGAGAAGCAGATCCGGGAGCTACAAGGAATTAGAAGCCTGAGCCCTTGAATGTTATTTTCCTGGTGTCCATAACTGGAAGACTTAGGTGTCAGTTTAGAAGGGAAGATTCCAGCAGGTCACATGGTGTCAGGCGTCCATGCCTGTCTCAGCAATCCAAATCCAGCCTTGGGAAAATCTTTGAGAACAGAGCCTCCCCCTCCTCCTCCCCAACCTGCCCAGGGGATATTTGAGCTTGAGGGCTGCCCTGGCTCACCCTGTATGGGAGGCTGTGGTAGGGGTGAAGCACTTCGGGGCTGAGCTGTGAGACAGCCCTGTTCCCAGCCCCTGGGACTCAGCTCCTCCCCCACAGCACCCAGACCTGCTTCCTGCAGAGCCTGTGGTGTGAACAGGGACGAGGCAGGTTTATGGCACCAAAGGAATCCTATTGCTAGAGGAATAACTGCCCTCACACCTCTCATCTTACTGAAGTTTATTTTGTTCCTCCCTGAACCCCGGGGGGGAACTGAGGCAAGCAGGGGAAGTCAATGAGAAGTAATTTGATGGAGCAGGTGCTGCTCCTGGGTCTTTGAACTTCAGCACGGCGCTGACATTTTGAGCCGGGTGAGTTCTTTGTGGGGAGATGCTGTCCTGGTTTTAGCCGCATCCCTGGCCTGTCCCCACTGGATGCCAACAACAACCACACTCACTTCCTTCTCCTGAGTTGTCACAACCAAAATGGCTCCAGACATGGTCAAATATCTCCTGGCACCAAAAATCAGTCCCCTGCTTGAGAACCGCTGCTCTCAAACAAGTTTCGCTCTCCCCTCCCTCTTCCCTCCACCCTACCCACAGAGTGACAGGAACACAGCTGCTGGGCTCATCCTTTTCCCAGCCAATGTCACCACCATGGGGTCCTCAATCTAGCCATTTGGGAACCAGCAGCCAGGGCACGTGTGGGGTCACTGGGGAGCCTTCCCCTCCTCAGACACACCCTCGCAGGAGCTCCAACCCTTCTGCTTTCCCCCTTAGGCTTTCCACCCGGTTAGGCAGGGCCAGACCTGGGAGGCCTGGGGTTCCCCTCGGTCCGGACGGGAGGGAGGGACTGCCTGGGACTGCACCTCTTCTACCCCTAACCCAACCCAAGGCTCCCCGGAGGGGGCCAACCTTCCCAAGCCCCTCAGTCCAGAAGTCAGGACCCCTGGGTCCAGCTTCTGAGCTCCGACCTGGCCTCGCCGGGACCCAGCCCCGCACCTGTTCCCACCCCGGCGACGCTGAAAGCACACACCTCGCCCGGGGGAGAAAGGGGAGGGGAGGGTTTGGGTGCCAGGCGCTTCTGGGAGGAAGGCGGGACGGCGCGCTCCCGTCCCCGGCCCGGCCCGGCTCCCTCCCGGGGCCTTAACTTCTGCCCAAGTGTGTGCCCCCCACCTCGGCGGCCCGTGGCCCAGGGGCCCGTTCGGCGTCTTGTGCCAGCCGAGCCCCGGAGACCGGCAGACCCGGTCCAGCGGCCCCGACTCTGGCCTCCGGCGCGGCCCACGTGGGGCCCGAGCGCTGCGCAGGGGCGGCCCCCCGGGACCGTGCACCGCCGCCCCGGGCGAGGCTCGGGCCCGACCCCGCGGACCCCCAAGGCGCCTGCTGCCGGGCCGCCGCGTGCCGGCTCCGCCCTTCGCCCCGCGCTCACCTCCCTGCGGCCCTGCTGCCCCGCGGCCCCGGGACGCAGCTCCGAGCGGCGCCGGCCGGCGGCTGGGCGGTGGCTCCTGGGGGCCGGGCCCCGGCGCTCCGCCTCTTCCCTACCTGCGCGCGGGCGGCGGGGGCGGGGCCTGGGAGGGGGCGGGGCCGGGCGCCACGGGGGCGGGGCCTGGAACGGGCGCCCCGGAGCCTGGGATGGGGCGGGGCCTCGGACGGGCGGGGCCGTGCGCCACGGGGGCGGGGCCTCGGACGGGCGCCCCGGAGCCTAGGATGGGGCGGGGCCTTGGAGGGGCGGGGCCGAGCGCCAAGGGGGCGGGGCCTGAGAGGGGCGGGGCCGCGGCCCGGGAGGCCGGGCCCGGGCTCAGGTCACTGCGAGACGCTGCGGCCAGCCCCGCGGCGCCGGTGACTTGCTCCGGTCGCTGGGTGCTCCGCCCCCTGGGGTGGGGGTCCCCGCCTGGGCCGAGCCCTGTTTTCCGCCCGAGCTGGTCTCTTCCGGGCGCCGGCCTCTCCTCCCCCGACAAAGCGCATGATCTAGGTCTGACCTGCCATCACGTCACCACCTCCACCCCCATCCCCGCCCCGAGAAAAGTCCCCGCACTCCCACCTCGACCACCTCCCACCCACCCGTCCCTCCAGCGCCCTCACTCTAAGGCCAAGTGGGCCTGTTCCTCCAACTTTAGCCCCTTACCTTTTCCTTGAAACACATTTGGAGCATCTCGATTACTCCAAATCCTGGGGCAGCTCCCGCCTCCGGGAAGCCTCTGATCTCGGGCCTCCTCCTCCTCCTCATCCTCCCGGGGGTGGAGGCGCCCTCCTGGGCCCAGTCTTGCTCAACTTCCCCGCCCGCCCGGGGCGCCAGTGCTGGTCCCTGGCAGAGGCCCTCTCTGGGTGCCTGTGTGGGTGGCCCGGGTGTCTGGAGGAGTCCTAGGAATCTCCCTTAAGGCCCACCCAGTGGAAACTCACCTGGTCTCTGGCCCCCAGACGAAACCTTGGCTCACACCAGGCGCCTGCAGCAGGAGAGGAAGGCGCTCAGGATCTGGAGATTTGGCGGGGCCAGGCTCTAGCCCCTGCGAGCCTGTGCTTAATTTGCAAAGTAGCAAAGCCTGCCTGGCCTTCTCACGTGGTTGGCAGTGGGATGCAGCAGACAGAAGCTGCGAAGGGCTGCACCACCCCGGTGTTAACTAGTGGGGCTATTATCTTAAGCCGTGGGGGCCGACAGCCAGAGGACCTAAGTTCAGATCCTGGTCCTGCTCTCTGTGTGGCCTTGGACAAATCCTGCAACCTCCCTGAGCTTCCGCTTCCTCCTCTGTAAATGGGAGTCATGCTAGGCCCTGCTTCTTGTAAGAAGCCCCTTAGAGGGCACCTGGCTCCAGCTAACTGCTGGCAGCTGTATTGTTACTATTGATACCACTGTTCCTATTGTCACACTAGGACCCGGTTTCTCATCAATTCTAAGCCAGTTTCTACTCTCTCAGCCCAGAGAAGCTGGCCTCCCATTCCTGATCTCTCCTGATCTCTCTGTGGCCCAGGCTCTCCCTAGCTCAGCGGCAACCCTGGGGCCAGGACTTAGCATTGCTCTCCCTCACCCCCAGGGCACCCACATTTGTGGGGACCCACCTGCAACAGCCCTGTGGCCAGGGCCAAAATTGGTGAACTTCCTCCTCCTAAAGGCATCAACGAGACCGGCCCAATTCCCTCCAGGGTGGGTGTGGGCTGGGTGGGTGCCAGGTGTGGTGTGCCAGCTAACCCCCTGCTGACACTGGGCCTCTCCGTCCTTCTGCCCTCCGGACCCCTTGGGCAGGGTCTGGCTACCCAGGTGGACCCTTCTTCCTCCTCAGCAGCAAGAGGACATGGCCTAGCCTCCTTCTTCGGCCTAGACAAGACTGTGGCTGGGGAGCTGAGAGGAACTCCAAGGTCTGCAGGCCCCTTTCTCAGCCCTCGACGCTCTTATCTCCCCAGTCCACCTTTTGCCTAGCCTGCCTGGAGGAGCAGAGTTTGACGAGAGACTGTGTTATGGGGAGTAGGAGGGGGAGGGGGTTTGGACCTGTGGAACCAGAATCAGGCAGTCCTATTGGCCTCAGGGGACAGCCAAGACCCTGGCCCTTCACAGAGCTCCTGAGTGGGATGGGAGTGGGAGGGTTAAAAAGTGGAAAGAGAGGAGGGGCTCCTGACGGCTGGGGACTACCCAGAGGAAGGCATTCCTCCTCCTCCCCACCCCCCAGGCCTTGGGAGAGGGGAGTGAGCCAAAGCTGGAGGGTTGCTCCCCAGTAGCAAATGCAAGGACCATTTATCATGCACCCACCACATCCCTGGGGGGGTTGTGAGCATCTAGGAACAAGACCAGGGGCTGTGCTCTAAGAGCTGGTGCTCAGTAGGGAGGTGGAAGGACACAGGTACTATGACATGAAGGACGAGGGCAGCCTGATTGTGGGGCCCTAATGTATTATCTCAACTCTTGTGATAACTCCAGGAGTGGTACCACTATGATCATCTCCATTTTAGGGATGAGAAGACTGAGGCAGAGGGAGATTAAATGGAGCAGCTGGGGCTTGAGCCAAGTCACGATCTGACTTTAGATTCTAGCAAAGGCTCCTGAGCCATGTGGGCTGTCCTGGAACGGGAAGGCTAACTGTAGGAACCCCCAGGAGGAGAGGGACTCGTGGTGATGACTGATGTCAGGGATTTGTCTCATGGAAACACAGCAGGCTGCCCAGTGATGTAGGTGCAGGGGTGCTGATCATGGCCTTGGCTGCAACCACAGACACCTGCGCAGGGGGAGGGCGGGAGGGCATCAAATAGACCAGGGGTATAGTTTGCAGTAATGTTGCACAGCTGTTAAAAGCAGTTAGACAACATTGTGTGCTGCTGTGGAATACATCCAGGATACATTAAGTGAAAAAGAGCAAAGTGCATGTTGAGTATAACTCCATTCACCTACTTTTTTTTTTTAAGGTATTTATTTATTCATGAGAGACACAGAGAGAAGGCAGACATAGGCAGAGGGAGAAGCAGGCTCCCCTCAGGGACTGGATCCCAGGACCCCAGGATTACAACCCAAGCCAAAGGGAGATGCTCAACCACTGAGCCACCCAGGTGTCCCTAAACTTTTTCTAAAAGTAGTGTAAATAGGGGTCACCGGGTGGCTCAGTCAGTTAGGTGTCTGCCTTAGGCTCAGGTCATGATCTCAGGGTCCTGGGATCGAGTCCTGCATCAAGCTCCCTGCTCCATGGAGAGCCTGGTTCTCCCTCTGCCCCTCACCCCTTTGTACTCTGTCTCTGGCGGGAAGAACAAGAGCAAAGACCCAGGGGTGAGGAATCCCTGGTGACGGGAGGGGAACTTCAGGCCCCTAGTGTGGCCGCATCCCAGGACATGCTGGGAGGATGCTGGGCAGCGAGTGTGGGGAGGCAGGAGGTGTGTGCTGGACGCTGTGACAGGTCAGGAGAGGTGTTTTTATTGTGCTGCAAGCAGTGGGAAGTCTTTAAACTGGGAAACTGCATCTAGTATTTTACTGTTTGAAAAGTGCTTTCATAGACATGGTTACATTTTTAATCTTGACAGCAATCCTGCCGGGTGGGCAAGACAAGCTGTATAGATGAGGAAACAGGCTTTGTGGAATAAAGACCACACACTCAGAGTTTTAAAATGAGAACCCTTGGTCCTCCATAAGCAGTGCTTTGCAGGAAGGCTGGGGAAGGGAGCGACCACGGCTGGGTCCCCGACACGTGAGAACGATAGGCTTCCTTTTGTGTCTGGGCCATCCCGAGACCCCCTCATGACATTCGGGTCAAGAAGGTGAGACACTGTGACCCTCAGAAGAAAAGGGCAAGGAGATCCCGAAGTCATAAGCTAGCAAACTCAAGAAGGTTCTGATAATATACCTTTGAAGGATGTCCCCATGTTTGTCCAGGGGAGTAAAACATGAGGGGTCTCTTTGCTGAGATTAAAAGAAATTTAGAACACACCATGAAGCTCTACTGAATGAAGAGATACTGGCTTTCTCATCAAGGTTCAGAGAGGTTTAGGGCTGTGCCCAAGGCCACACAGCTGGTGGAGAACAGAGCTGGGTACTGTACCCAGGGCCCACGTTCTTTCCAGTTGTCACAGACCATACCCGGATTTCAGGAGGATCATGCTGGCTGGGCGTAGGACAGACAGGTTTGGCAAAGGGAGCAAGGCTAGTGAAGAGGCTACTGCAAGGGACCAGGCCAAAGGTATAAGGAAAGAGACAGGGGCCCCCGAGGGGAGAAGAGGGATCAGAAAGGCATCCCCTCTGTCCAGAATTTGGCTGACCCAGGACCTCAGATGTCCTCTCCATTTGTGTTCTGGGTTTACCTCCCCACCCCCCGGGCGCTAGGGGGGCAAAGAAAGAGTCAGCTTGGGCCGGATGAAGTTGAGGGATTTTGCAGAGCCAGGATCTCCGTGGGCCGCTAGTATCGGTGGTGCCGAGTCGCCACCTACTGGTGATAAGGGGCCCCGCCCGGGCTGGGGAACCTGGGGAAGCCATGATTCGTCTTTGCTCCCTCTTCCTGCTCTCTCACCAGAAAACCTGGCAGCCCCACCTAAATATGACAGACACTAAGGCCACAGGCTCATGCTTATGAGGGTTTCTCGGCATTAGTAAGGTGCAGAGCCTATGTAACTTCTCTGCCATCCTGCCCTCCTCTTAAGAGGTCATGCCCAGTTACCCTCTATTTGGGGGCTCGTGAGCTGCAAGACCCCAGGTACCCTAGAAGCACCCAGTGTCCAGAGGCTGATGTGGTCAGATTCTTGGGGCCCAGAGATGCTTTTCAGCACCATCTCTCCCTGATGCTGTCTCCTCCCCCTTGGTGACCTTGAAATCTCAGCCTCCCTCCCAGCAGCCTGCTCCTCACACGTGCTGTTCTCAACCCTTTATCAGCCCTCCCCTGGGGCATCCGAGTCTCAGCTGACCTTGGTCATTCTGACTGGCTTTGGGGATGGCCTTTAAATGGTATTCTAGAGCCCATATCCCCACTGGGCTCATCCTGCAGACGCCAGATCACTGGTGCATCTTCCCTTCCTCACCCTGGAGGGTGCAGTCACCCTGGAAGGACAGTGGGGTGGGGGTGGGGGACACGGGCTTTGGTGGCAAATACTCTAGTATATCCAGCTCACCACTAACTAGCTGTTTGATGAGTTACATTAGGCCATTTAGCTAACCTTGAGGTGCTGGGGCTTCCCTAGGAAGACACCCCACGCTAGGAGCACTACCCAGAAGCCATCAACAGAATGGTCGACAGATCAGATGACTTTTGTGCCATAACAGATGCCCTCGAAAAGTTAGAAGCCAAGCAAATGGAAGAAAGTGCTTCTGTTGGATGTAACTAAGGATCAATATCCAGAAACTAAAAAAGAGGTTCTCCAAGTCAATTTTTATTTATTTTTTATTTTTTTTAAAGATTTTATTTATTTATTCATAGAGACACAGAGAGGCAGAGACACTGGTAGAGGGAGAAGCAGGCTCCATGCAGGGAGCCTGGCGTGGGACTCGATCCAGGGTCTCCAGGATCACACCCTGGGCTACAGGCAGCGCTAAAACGCCGCACCACCGGGGCTGCCCTACAAGTCAATTTTTAAATGACAAAATAAGAAGGGTGCCTGGCTGGCTCAGTCAGGGGAGCATGTGACTCTTAAACTTGGGAGTGACTTGGAACCCCACATTGGGTGTAGAGATTACTTAAAATCTTCAGCTCAGGTCATAAGCCCAGGAATCAGCTAGAAAGGACTCCCAGTGGCCAAACTAAAATAATCTGAGCAACAAAAAAGATAAGAAAAGAAAAAAAAAAAAGATCGTATGGGTGCCTGGGTGGCTCAGTCGGTTGGGCCTCTGACTCTTGATTTTTGCTCAAGTCATGATCTTGGGGTTGTGGGACTGAGCCCCACATTGGGACTCTACACTCAGCTGGGAGTCTGCTTGAGGTTCTCTCCCTCTCCATCTGCCCCTTCCTCTGCTCACATTCTGTCTCTCAAATAAATATATCTTTAAGGGACGCCTGGGTGGCTCAGCGGTTGAGCGTCTGCCTTTGGCCCAGGACGTGATCCTGGAGTCCCAGGATTGAGTCCCACATTGGGCTCCCAGCATGGCGCCTGCTTCTCCCTCTGCCTGTGTCTCTGCCTCTCTCTCTATCTCTCATGAATAAATAAATAAAATCTTTAAAATATATATATATATATATATATATACCTTCAAAAAAAGGAAAATGATCATAGATAATTGAGATACACAGGAATTATGAAAAGTTGTGTGTTCCTGAGAAACTCAAACAGGAGAAACCAGAGAAACTCTTGGGACCCCCCAGAGGGCCATTTTAAACCAATATCTTGGGGTGCCTGGGTGGCTCAGTCAGTTGAGCATCTGCCTTTGGCTCAGGTCATTACCCTGGGGTCCTGGGATCGAGGCCTGCATCAGGCTCCCTGCTCAGCGGGGACTCTGTTTCTCCCTCTCCCTCTGACTTTCCCTCCACTTGTGCCCTCTTTCTCTCTCTCAAATAAATAAATTAAATCTTTTTTAAAAAAATAAACCAATACCCTACTTCGAAAATTGGTGCCGGGGTCTGACCATCTCCGTTGGTAGAATGTGTGACTCTTGATCTTGGGGTTGTGAGTTTGAGTACCACATTAAGTATAGAGATTTTAAAAATAATAATAAAGGTAGATAGAGGGGAAATCTTAAGCATCTATCCTGTCTTTTCAGTAGGAACTGTGTTTCAAAGTAACCAAATAACCCTACTTTGGGGGAAGAAAAGTTGTGCTTTCCAAAAGAATGCCAGCTGTATTTGTTAGTTATGGCTGCCCTAGCAAGTTAGCCCAAACTTAGCTGCTTAAAACAATGTACACTGTTATCTCACAGTTGCCTTGGGTCAGGAATCGTATGGGATGGCTTAGCTAGGTTCTTTGGCTCAGGGTCTCTTGCGAGGCTATAATCGAAGCGTTAGCTGGGCCTGTGGGCCTCTCAAGCCTGGCTAAGGGATGATCCACTTCCAAGCTCAGTGGCAGGTTCACTCCCCAATGGCTGTTGTCCAGAGGCAGGGCCAGCTTCATGGGCATGTGACCTGGACAGTAGCCCAGGGCCCTGAGCTCGGAAAGGCTTTTTTAATTTTTTTGATTTTTTTTTTTTTTTTTTTTTTTACTTCTAAGTAATCTCTACACCCAGCATGGGACTTGAACTCACAACTCTGAGACCAATAGTCACATGCTGTACCGACTAAGCCAGCCAGGCGCCCCAGAAGGGCTCTGTGCCAGGTTTCATGCTCTGCTGTTCACTTCTACCTTTGAACTTGTGTTTTGTAAGTGAACCAATGGGACAACGGAGTGTGTATGTGAGCAAAGGAAATGTGCCATGTATGTGTCCACCATCGTTCCTTATGGCGCCATTTGCATAAATTGCTCAAGATGCCCCATGAACACCAGGTATTGCCCCAAATATTTTCTGTAAACGTGTGAATTCATTTCACCCTGCCAACGGTCCATTGTACAGATGAGTATCTGAGACACAGTAAATTTAAATCATCTGCTCAAGGCCTTGCCGCTGGCCGATGGGGCATGTGTTCCTGGGCAGCCTGTACTCTATAGAGCCCCTGGAGAGAGACTGTCACTTCTTTTTCTTCCCTTCTTTCTTTCTTTCCTTCTTTCAGTAAGCTGTATGCCCAACACGGGGCTTGTGCTCATGACCCTGAGATCAAGACCTGAGCTGAAATCAAGAATCAGACTCCTAACTGACTGAGCCACCTAGGCACCCCTGTCATATTTAATGTTAAATTTACAGTATTTCTGGAATCGTTTACAGTGAGAATATATAAATGTAAACTTAGATAATTGAAAAAGAAAAAAAACATAAAGAGGAGGAAAGGAAAAAGAAATCTTTGGTCTATATTTTTCTTCCTCCTGGATCCTGGTCCTTGACCTCCCAGTGCCCTACCCTGTGGCCTGGAGTCCTGACCTTTGCTGCACTTGTGGGGATGCTGGTCACCGCTAGGCTTTTAGTTCCCTGGGGCCCCTGGAAGTGTCTCCTGGGGAGACTCTGGGCTCAGCAGGAAAAGGAACAGTTCAAGGGCCTGTGGGCCTCAGCTGTCACCTGGCCCTTCATCTTAGCCTGCCATAACTGGGACTCAGTCCTGGGTCACACAGGGAGGCAGGGCAAATCTGGACCAGCACGGGTTTCCTGACACCAGTCTGAAATGGTGCTGCCCACCCTCTGTCCTAAGAAACACAAAAACTGTTCTTTTTTTTTTTTTAAGATTTTATTTTATTTATTTATTTTTAAAGATTTTATTTATTCATGAGAGACAGAGAGAGAGACAGAGAGAGAGGCAGAGACACAGGCAGAGGGAGAAGCAGGCTCTATGCAAGGAGGCTGATGTGGGACTCATCCTGGATCCCAGAGTCACGCCCTGAGCTGAAGGCAGACGCTCAACTGCTGAGCCAACCAGGCGTCCCATTTTTTTTTTTAAGATTTTATTCTTTTCTTCTCTCTCTTTTTTTTTTTTTTTTTTTTTTTTTTTAAGATTTTGCTTATTTATTTGAAGGAAAATGAAAACCAGAGCACAAGCAAGAGGCAGGAGAGGGAGAAGCAGGCTCCCCATCAATCAGGGAGCCCGATTCTAGGATCCTGGGATTATGACCGGAGTGAAGGCAGATGCTTACCCTACCAAGCCACCCAGGTGCTCCCAAAAGCTGTTCTGAGGAGTTTTGCTCTCTCAGGCTCCCAAAGTCTCTCCCATGACTCAAGGGGATGTAGAAGTGAATGCGGAGTCTGGAGCTAGAAACACCTGAGCGCCCTCCATAGGCCCAGATCTCAGTTCAGGATAGAGAAACTAAGAACACAAGGTCTGTGGACACTCACTCTTTCTCTCTGAAGCTCTGCGGGGCCTTCCCATCTCTCTCCACAGTCTCAGATCCCAGGTCCCTTCTTGACTTTATTAGCCTCCCCCATTATTTGCTGCTCCTTTTATAGGGGCTTCTAGACCCTGGAAGGCTATCTAGGACCTGGAGGCCAGTGGGAGGTCTGAGCTGGAGCCAACAAGATTGGAGAAAGCCTTGCCTGGCTGCTGAGTGGAGACAGACCATGGAGGCAGTAGGGTGGTGAGGAGGCCAGGCCAGGGGTGGTGGCTTTTTTTCTGCTCTGTGTGCTTTGCTCTGCATTTCCCTGCTAATGGGATGGGGGTGTTGGCTTAGATTTTGGGATCAGCTTGGGGTTCCTGCTTTGCCCTGTGACTGTGGGCATGTTGTTAACTGAACCCAGCTCTTGGGTCATAAAATGAGGTCATGAGGAACAGCTCTGAGGGTGTTGGAGAACAGAGAGGCCCATGTAGAGGAGCTCCCTCCTGCCTCCGAAGACTCTGTCCTCACTGGTTTGAAATGACCCCTACTGTTCACACACTTGTTCCCAAGTTCTTCCTCCCCACGAAGGATGGACAATTCCCAGAGCAGGACCCGGCCAGGCCAGTACGGCCCAGCCCAGCGAGTGTCTGGCATATAGGAGAGGGAGCAGGTTCTAACCCTCCAGTCACACTGGGTCCCTGCTTATCCCATTACTCCTTCCTCTCCTAATGGGTGTAGTGGGCTAAGTGGAAGCCTCCAAATTCACGTCCACCAGGAACCTGCCTCCTCAGAGAAAGGGTCTTTGTGGAGGTAATTGAGTTAAAGGTCTCGAGATAAGATCATCTTGGGTTTAGGGTGACACAGAGAAGGCCATGCAGCCACAAGCCGAGGGACACCCGGAGCCACCAGAAATGAGTGACTTTGTCCATGTTGACAAGGATGCTTTGTATATAGTCTGTTTGGCTTTTTTTTTTTTTTTTTTAAGATTTTATTTATTTATTCGTGAGAGACACAGAGAGAGGTAGAGACACAGGCAGAGGGAGAAGCAGACTTTCCGTGGGGAGCCCGAGGTGGGACCCCAGGATCACTCCCTGAGCTGAAGGCAGACCCTCATCCACTGAGCCACCCAGGGGTCCCTATAGCCCCTTTTTTAACAGAGCATTTATTCTTTTTTTCCAGTTGGTCCGGTATATGGGAGGATATCTTTGTGAATAGGCAGGAGGGCTCACATTCTTCCTTTCTGCCTGGGATGCGTCCTTCAAAGCGAGGGTGGCAGGTGTGCCCCCGGGGCAAGGGGAAGGTCGCCGGCACTGATGCGCGGCCTCCGGTGAGGGTCCCGCCCATCGGCCAGCAGGGGGCGCTGTGGGGCTGCGTGGCCAGGGCCGCTGGGCCGGGAAGGAGCCGCAGCCTGGGCACCCCCATTCCCTACACCCCATCCCTCGCAGCCCGGGCAAGCCAGGCGGAACTGGCCCAGTTGCTTAGCTCTCCAGCGACAAGGCTGTCGCTGAGTGTAGAGCACAAAAGCCTAGGCCTTGGGCCCCTACCCTGGGGACAGAGAGCCCCCTGGGGGCACCTGGCCCTGCCCAGCTGCCCTCAATGCCCCACCCCTACCCAGTAGCATCTCTAGCCCAGGTCTGGGGGGAGTTGCTAATTGCCGGTGTCCCCTGTCTAGGAGGTGGGGATCAGAGATAAACTTTCTCAAGGGCCACATTCCAGAATGATTCCTGTTTTGTCCGGTTCAGAAGCCCCTTTGCCACATAAGCCAACTGAAGTGAGGGGGGGGGGTGTCTTTCTTCCCCGGGGCTCTCCCCCACACGCCCACAGAGGCCCCCTTGCCTCCCACAGCTCCCCCAGCCCTCCCGCCTCTGGCTCAGCTTGAACTTACCAGTGGCCAGCAGGCCCAGCACGGGCAGGCCCCCAAGGGCCTGCGTCCACCTCCCTGTCCTTTGCCCCACTTCCTGTGATTTCCCTCCTTCATTCACCGCCTTCCTCTTTCCATCTCTGTCCCTCCTCTCTCAAGACTGGCCTTGGCCAGCCCACCCTGTCTCCTCCTTCCATTTGCTGCTTCCCATGGCCTGCTAGTCAAGTCACCCCGTCCCGAGCACGCCCACGTCCCAGTATTGTGGCTGGCTTACATCCTCCTCCTCCCGTACCTGCCTTCTTCATTCCTATTTTATTTCACTCTTATTTTATTTTAAGATTTTTATTTATTCATGAGAGACACACACACACAGAGAGAGAGAGAGGCAGGGACACAGGCAGAGGGAGAAGCAGGCTCCATGCAGGGAGCCGATGCGGGACTCGATCCTGGGGCTCCAGGATCAGGCCCTGGGCGGAAGGCAGGCGCTCAACCGCTGAGCCAACCGGGCTGCCCTTTCACTCCTGTTTTAAATTAGAGGTGACCATGCAGCTCAGAAGGGCTGAGTGACTTGCCCGAAGTCTCACAGCATCAGGAGGCAGTCTGGCTCCAGAGCCCAGCACTCTATCCTGCAGCGCCGCTTCCCTGAAGAGCCTTGCCTGATGCCGTCCTCTCCGCTCTGCACTTATGCCTTGTTTGCACAGCTCACTCTTGGCCTCATGTCCTGGTCTTACTTTCTATGAGTGGGATTCATTTATTCTTTGGATTTCTACTAAGCACCTCTGCTGTGCCAGGCCCGGGGGGATGAAGCCGTAGCCTGCACTCGAGGAGTTCGTGGTCTGGGAGACAAGACTTTCCCTGTACAGTCAGCTGAATCTTTCCAGGCAGCCAGGAGCCCTCCCAAGGGGTGGAGGCTGCTTCCTGCTTCTCCTGCAGCCCACCCAGGGGTGGTGACCTCCTGGTCCCTCGGCAGGGAGTTGATGCTTTGGCTGTGGCCTCCCTCGTGAGTGGGGGCTGGGCGGGCTGGCCTGCGGCTGTGGGATGCAGGATTCAGGACTTGGGAAGGAGGTCTGGGAGCTGAGAACTTGGGGAAGGTGCTAGAAATTTCAGGCGGTATGAGCACCCTTCCTTTCTCAAGCGCCCTTGCCACTTCCAGGAACGTTGCTCTCCCGGTGCGGAATGCCCAGTGCTCGGGTCTGGCAGGTGGGGGCCGATCCTTGGCTCTCTCCCTGGAGCATCAGACCAGCAGAGCCCTTCTTCCTGAACATCTCCCCCTGAAACCTCCCTCACTCATCTTATCCTCCCCCACAGAGATTTCCAGAACGAAAGATGAAAAGTCCCACAACTTTTCAAAAACAAGCACAAACACCCTTCCTGGCCCTCCAAAGCCCAATCTCCAGCCCTGTGCTTCTGATTAAAAGGGGTCGGGGTGTCTGCTCTGGTTGTAAACCCCGACTCAGAGGAGCCTCAGCCAGCCACGGCTGAGGCACAGGTGAGGGGTCCCTGGGGTGGCTCTCCAGAAAAGCCCTGAGCCCCAAGCAAAGGAGGGGAGGCAGAGGCGAGGGGCAGCTGGCAGGAAAAGACAGAACGAGTGGCACAGACATGGGAAGAGCGAGTCTGTTTAATGACACGGCTGGGTCTGGTTACAAACATCAGAAACTACAAAAGGACAGGCAGTTACACGCATGGCTGCACGAGGATGGGACAGGAGGGGACACAGGCACAGCAGCCACAGTAGCTAGGCATCCTTGAGGATGGCACACGTGACCAAGGGGCACACATGGAGGGGGGGGGTCCCCAGCAACTCTGACCCAGATGGGTGGACAGGACCATCTGCCAGCCAGCAGCGGGGCGGGGGGGGGGCGGGGAGGGAAGGCCCTCAGCCCTCGGCCCACAGAGCGCCAGGATGGGATGGAGGCATCTGGCCTGTCATCACTGACAGCAGCGTGGGGCCCCACTCCCGCTGGGCTCCTAGCAGCAAAGGCAGATGGGGCTGGCATTCGAGGTTTCTAGACCATGGCCCCTCCCCCAGGGCTGTCATCCTGTCGCACACTGCCAGCCCCTCAGTCTGCCCTTGCCCATGCTGGAGAGTCAGGGGCCACATCCTTTTGGGGGCAGGGAGATAGAGGTGGGGAAAGCCAATTCCATTTTACTTAGAAGTGGAAAGCAGGAATGTGGGGAGTTGGTCAGAGAATGGGCTGGACTTTGCCGGCAAGCTGGGTCACCCCAACCCTGCTCACCCAGGCCCCTGGGTCACCCCAATCCTGCCCACAGGCATAGATCCTCTCTGTGCTAAGGTGGGACTCCCATCTCTGCCAGAACACTCTGTCCTCTGCTTAGAAGCATGAGCAGGACCCCTCCCTGCCCCACACGCAGGTGGGCAAAACCAAGGCTTTACATGTGCCTCTGGGCCCCCGCAGATACACAGTATAGATATGTATGTATATATATATTTATATATTTTATATATAGATCGTATATAGAATATATCTGTATATATGGTAGGTGAGTGTGCGTGATGCTCTAGATAGGTGATGGGACCTGCATGCTGGTCGGGCAGATAGAAACGGGGCTGGTGTATTCCTGGACAGACTCGGACCTGCCCCGGACTCCTGCCAGCTGCCCAGCTAGGTCTCTGACAGAGAGTAGAAAAGCTAAGAATAGTGGGCCCAGCTCTTGGAGGAGGAGGCGTCCCCCGCCCCACAGGCCGCTGAGCTGGGGTCAGCCTCCAGGCAGCCAGCGCCACTGCCCGGCGGCTCCAGTGGGGACCGTGGCCACAGCAGAGGCTGCCTCTTTCTGGGAAGACGAGTCAGGGATTCTTCAGCTTCCTTGGCACCCAGAGATGGAGGGTCAAGGAGGGTCTTCAGAACTCGGCCTTCTGCTCAAGGTGCTGCCTGGGAGGGGGGAGGAGAGAGGGGGTCCTACGGCCCCGAAGAGGGCAGCGTGGCCGGTGGGCTGTGGATGAGAGAGGAGATGGAGGTAAGAGGTTACAAGAGGCACGGAGTGGGGCCAAGGAGCGTGGGGGTCAGGGGAGAGGGATCAGGGGAGGGCAAGGTAGGACGCTCGCTGCTGGGACCCAGCACACTGCCGCTGAAAGCACCCACCAGACCCAAGTTCTAGTTCCTTCTTTGCTAGGAACCTGCTGCGTGACCTCAGACCAATCAGGGGGCCCTCCTGAACCCCAGATATTTCTCTCCAACATGTGGATAACATCTGCCTTGCCTACTACCTCTCCGAGGATGGAGTAACATCAACTGTGTGAACCTACTTCACAAACTGCAAAGAACCTTTCCAACATCAGCTCTTTTTCTATTAATCCTGAGACCCGTGTCCTCCCCGGTTGGCCTGTCTGGGTGCCCTTCTTGCTGCTCATAGGCATTCTCAGCCCTGCAGCCCCTTTATGCTCACCACCATCCCCCGCCCCCCGCCAACGTCCTGACTCCCCCACCCACAAAAAAAATGCACACACACCCGTAAGCAGAGACAGTTCAATAAACAGTGGCGTCTGGCCCACCACTGCTTCCCTGATAAGAGAAGCTGGACGGAGGCCTTCTAGAACTCTGCTCTGTGACTCCCTCCCACTATCTGAACCCATTTGGACCCTGGCGATAGGTTGGGTGTGTAGGCCCCCGGGCCCAGGGAGACACGCCTTCTGAGGGCCCAAACCCATGCCTTCAGGAGATCAGAGCCGGGTTGGAGGGGGGGTGAGTGTGCAAAAGGATGAGGGGACAACCCTCAGGACTTCCCAGCTGGGGTGGGGAGAGACCCAAATTTGAGATGCTCAGGACCGATGGAGGCAGGGCTTCAGCCAATCCTCGCTGCAGCCCATCCATTCCCTCCACGAGGAGCAGGACCGGGCAGACGGAGATTCTGGTGGTTTCTTAATGTTTGGGGTTTGGTGAGACGTCAGTCCCAAGGGTCCAGCTGGGGCAAGACATGGGAGGGGACAGGGCTTCGTGTCGGGAAACGCGGTCCATGTGTTTCTGATTCACGGGGACTTGGACTGGCCAGCTCTCTCTCCTTCCTCCTCTCTGGTCCCTCTAGGGCCTCTGTAAAAAAGCCCTTTTCTCTAGAAGCAGGAAGTCTTGTCTCCTGGCTGTAAACAAACTCATCCCTGGCAGCTGAGCCGGCCTCTCCGGCCTGGGTGGAGGCTGGGAGGGCAAGCCCCTTCCCCCACTGACCCTCCCTGGCCCCGGCCGTCTGCTTCCGGCAGCCACCCCGGCTCTGCCAGCACCTCCTGCGGCAGGTAAAGATCTTCTATCTGCTTCCCGTCCAGGTCCCCCTCCCCGCCCGGGGATCTGGGGCAGGCCAGGGCCCAGCTGTGCACATCTGGCCTCCTTGCCGGGCTGTAGCCAGAAGTTCCCGAGATTTCTACTCTCCTGGGGTGGTGCCGATGTGGGGGAAGGGAGCAGGAGCAAGCTGGGGCCCGTGTGGCCAGCAGCAGGAAGGTCAGGAGGCCCGGCCTCCCAAGGCCACCCTCGGGGGACCTCCTCCAGAGCTGGGCCCCGAGGCCTGCGAGCAGGAGGTCCAGGAGGTCCGTGGGCCGCTCGGAGCCCGGGGAGCAGACGCGCCTTTTCCATGGGAAACTGCTGGGAATGTTTCTCGACAACGCGTGTCCTGAGCCGCTGGCTGACCCCTGCTTCCCATTCCCGCCTACGCTCCTCTCTCTCCTTCCTACTCCAGCCCTGCCTCCGCCCCTCCATTGAGCTCCCAGAGCTGCCTGCCCCTTGGGGGCCTGGGCAGGCCGGAGTGTTCCCAGCCACCATGTCTGGGGGCCAGCCCTCCCCTCGAGCTCCGAGTCCGCTGGAGTCCCTGAGGCTGGCCACCCTCCTCGAGCCCATCTCCGCGGCCCTCACCCCAGAACTGGGAACCTGGCCTCTAGGGTCAGCCTGGAAGTAAACACCCCTGAAGGTGTGTGTGGGGTAGCGACACCCACGCAGGCCCCTTGTGTGCTTGGGCATATGCACGTGTGTGCACACACCCTCGTGATTCTCCTGGCTCCGGCCCTGCTGAGGCAGAGGCAGGAGGGAGCACTGGTCAGCATTAGCTGACAAACAGCCCCATGTGATTGGTACCCGGGGAGGAAGTGGCCGGGAGTTAGCCTGGCCTGCCTCTAGCCTTCCCGCCAGGAACCTCTTAGGGCCTCTCTGCCCTGGGCGGCCGTGGTCTTGGGCCGCTCGAGTGCTCCGGTGTTCTAGGGAAGGGGATGGCTCTACCCCAGGAGAATCTGTTTGGGGCTCATGGCTCGGAGCAGCCTCTATCTAGTAGGGGCCCGGCCCTTTCCCATCATGCCTCTTCTTACGCGTCAGACTCCAGACCTAGCCTCCCGAAGAGTTCCTGCCCCAGCAGTCAGTTCCTGTGCCCCAGGAGAGATGGGAGACCGGGGGGCGGGGGAGGACGGCGGGGAGGCTGTCCGGCCCACCCTCACCCCTCCTCACGTGGTGGTGTTGGGGACCTGCTGTACCCAGCCCACTTCCTTGTAGGCAGCGGTCACATGGCTGTAGATGAGGCCACGCAGCTTGGCCCAGGCTCTCTGCGTCTCAGGTGGGAAGTCATTGGCAAATTCCTCGGCGATCACCTCCAGAATCACCCCAGAGAGGATCTGGGGGCAAAGGGAGGAGGGAGAAGTAAACACCTGGTTGCCCTGCCTCCTCGCCCCCGAAGCCCCCAAGGCCCCCAGGGCCCCCAGCACCCCTTCTGGACAGGGTTTGGCCAAGGGGATCGTTCACAACAGGGCAGCCTGGCAACTTTGAGACCCAGCCCCCACCCGATCCTGCAGCCCCCTCCCTGTCACAACCACGTGGGGGTTGGGGGGCAGAGGCTGGGCTGCCCAGCGGTCTCCTCTGTTCCCCAGTGGTGCTCCCGGAGCAGGGCGGGCGGAGGATTGACCACAGCCACCTACCTTGAAGTACACGGGCTCCACCTTGTGCTTGAGGGCGTGGGCTTTGCCCACAAGGGCGAGCACAGAGGACACCTTCTCTGGGTCGTGTAGGTTCTCCACGACAGTGTTGAGGGCCCCCATGACCCGGCAGGCATGTTTCCGCAGCTGGGGGCTCCGCTCCATTTCCAGGGGCTCTGTCATGTGCTTGAACTGGCTGAAGTACTGCTTGGCCGATGGAAAGTTCACAAAGAACCTGGCAGGAGGGCGGGAGTGCTCAAGTCAGGACTGCCTGGGCCCCACCGTGAGGTGGGCCAGGGAGCTGCCCCAAGGTGGCTGGGGTGATGGGGGAGTCCACCCCAAGAAGGCCAGGGTGATGGGGGGAGCCCACCCTGAGGTGGCTGGGGTGATGTGGGGAGCCCACCCCAAGGTGGCTGGGGTGACAGGGGGAGCCCACCTCGAGACGGCTGGGTGATGGAGGTGACAGGAGACCCACCCAAGGTGGCTGGGGTGACCAGGGAGCCCACCCCAAGGTGCCAGGGTGGTGGGGGTAGGAGGGGCAGGACCAGTAACTCTTTCACCACCGTGTGTAGCGGGTCCCCAGACACAGACCCTCCCTCTGGCCGAGCTGGACCAGTGACGGTGCCGCCCCGACCCGGGTCCTGGCCATATCCGTGGGCCAGACTTGCACAGACTGTCAGCCCTGTCTCCCAGGCTCCTGTCTTTCTTGCTCTGGCCTCCTTTCCCAGCCCCACCCACCCTCAAGGCCTGCTCCAGGCACAGCAGAGAGGACCAGAGCTCTAGTTCTGGGCCAGCGTGACCTCAGATAAGTGACGGCACTTCTCTGAGTCTCCGTGTCCTCGTCCATGCCACGGCATGGTTGTTCCTAGCTTGCCATGAGGATGAACTGGGAAACCGCGCGTGGAGTCCTCAGCACAGTGTGAACACCGGGTGCTCGGTCAATGCCAGTGGGTCGTGATCAAGGTAGAGCTCTCTTTGCAAAAAGTAAAGCCCGAGTGACTTGGCTCAGGTCACCCAGTCACGGAGGGAAGAAACACGGGACAGTTCTCCCGCCAGCTCCGTCTGTTCCCTCCTCCCTACCTGCTTCCCTCCTCCGCCTGCTGCGCTTATTGATTGGCTGATTTAATTAGAGCTCCGGACTGGTCTTACCCTCCTGGTGTGAGTCCGTCATTACTTCACATCTGTACATCTCGCTTCTCCAAGAAGCCCGTGCACGTCCTGGGGCAGACCCCAGGTCTTTTTAGCGCTCTCCTTCCCTCTCCACTTTACCTGAAATTGCCTAATTCCCTCCAAATATCACTTTCATTAGGTCACTTTCATGCTCACATTCAGTGGCGCCCCACTATCTACTGGACAAAGTCAAAATCCTTAACCTGGGATCTCAGGCTTCCTACAAACTGTCCCAACTCAGCCACCTTCCTCCAGCCCACTCACTGCTGGTAAAACACTCCTCGAGCAGGCCAGCCTTCCTTCCCACTCTTTCTTGCGTTGGACTTGCCCCTCCTACCCCACGGTACCCAGGCTGTCCCTTTAAGGCCATTAGGGGTTCCCCACCACCCTTTACCGCTTCTTCCCTTCCTGCCTGTTGGACTGGGTCCCACAACCCAAGGGCAGGGCCTGGGTCTCACACCTGCTGTGACCTATCCCCTCAGCCCAGGGCCCTGGGTCCGCAAGATGACACCGATGCCCTTTGCATTCTCTCTCCCTGGCAGAGCTGGGCGTTGCAGGAGGTACGGGTACACACTCACACGCACCCGATCAGAACTTCAGAAAACGTACGGAATGTCTTGGGCCTGTTTTGTTAGGTTCTCTCACACCTCTGGAGTATCCTCATTTGCGATCAGAGAAAACTGATAATTTGCCAAATCAGCCCTTTGGCCAGAGAGCTGGAACAGATGCAGAGAGAGCTTCTGGCCCAGTCCATCCCGTCAGGCGACAAAGCTGCTGCCGGCGGGGGAGTGGCAAGGACGCAGTCCATGTGGAGACCAAGGGTGACCTTGGGCAAACCACTTCACAACCTCCGGTCTGCAAAAGTGTGAGAGGAGTTCCTCCCACTCGATAGTTCACAGATACACTAGTGAGGACAAATGAGGCAATGAGTCTGAAAATACGTTGGATTTTTCTGGACACGCACGATATGAAGGACAAATGTAAAGAACCCAATCTGGACTTAAATGAGTATTATCTTAGACTTTGGGCACTTCACATTGCAATAAAAATAATGATCGCTGTTTGCCTGGTGCGTTCCAATGTGCAAAACATCTCCACCTGTTATTTCACTTAATTGCCACAACCGGGGATGCCTGGGTGGCTCAGCGGTTGAGCGTCTGCCTTTGTCTCGGGGCGTGATCCCGGGATCGAGGATCGAGTGCCACATCGGGCTCCCTGCGTGGAGCCTGCTTCTCCCTCTGCCTGTGTCTCTGCTTCTCTCTCTGTGTCTTTCATGAATAAATAAATAAAATCTTAAAAAAAATAATTGCCACAACCAAGCAAACATTGTTATATCCATTTTACTGATGAGGAGCTAACAAGGAAGACTTACTGAGCACTTACTAGATTGTGTCATTAATCCTGCACTAGCCTCCTGAGTTTGGCACTGTTTTTATCTCCGCGTTCTGTTTTAGGAATCTATGCCCAGGGTTGCCCAGCAAAGTGGGTGGCAGGGCCAGGAAGACAGACAGACATCCCCTGCCTTGATGGCTTCCGAATCCTGCCTCCGAGAGACTACTGTGCCAGGGAGATGGGGGCCTGGGGCCCAACGAGTCTCTTGCCTCAACACCCAGGGCCATTATGGCCCTGAAGAATGACAGTCCCAGGGAGCCCCTCTGCTGCACCAGGGGAGTCTGGGGGCCACGTGCTCTGCTCCCTCTTCCTGGCTTCTGTCGCCAGCCCCAGCATTCCTGACCCTCCAGGTCCGGGCCTGTGCTGTGCTGCGCTGCCTGCAGGGGAGAAGCCTCAGCAGCCAGCCTTGGGGAGTTTCTCAGCTCCCAGAGGCATCTGGGCTTCCAACAGAGCCTGAAATAGGCTTGTCTTGAGTGTGAGGGGGGAAGGTGGCAGAGTTACAACCGGGAGGGGAGTCTTCCTAGAGCATGGGTGTTCCCTCTCCACTGGAGTGCAGGTGTGGGGTCTGGCTCCGACCCCAAGACAGCTTTTCCACCACCACCAGCACTGCCATCCCCTTCCTGGCTGTGGACTCCTGGGGCTGGGGTGGGGGGTAGGGCGTGGGGGTGCAGCTGGCCTTAGCCCAGCAGGGAGGGAGGACCTGAGAGTGATGGGCCAGAGGACTCAGTGTCTCAGGCTCTCACTGGCGCCTGTCCTTGTGGATGTGTGTGAAGTTGGGGAGGTGTGTGTGATAAAAGTTGGGGGGCACAGGATGTGGGGAGGGGCCTTTGGGACACCGGAGAGGCTTATCAATCTTGCCCTCTAGCCCCTTTAACCAACCTTCTCCCCCACCTGGCAGGTTGGGGGGCAGAGAGCAGGAGGAGACCCAGAGGGAGCAGGCTGGTGGGGCTCGGGTCTGGCAGGGAGGGGCTGGGCCAGCGCTGGGCTCCGACCAACACAGAGGTGGGTCTGGTGGAATGTGGCCTGGGCTGACCAGCCGGCTGGACCTCACTGCTGTCTCAGGCCTTCTGGATTAATTGTGGGCCTCTCACTGAGCACAGAGCACAGGGGTAGATGCCACCACCCCCACCCGCCCAAACTGAGCCTCCCTAAGAGTCAGGAATGGGGAACCGTGCAAGCAGGGGCATATATAGGGAAAGACCTTGTCAAGATGTCAGACTCTCCAGAAACAGCCCTGGCCATAGTGTTCAGGTCTTTCCTCTGCACCCCCCACTCCTGGGGGAGGTTGGGTGGTACCCCAGGAGCTGGATCTTGGACACATCACCTCCTCACCCTCCCTGGCAAATGGCAGAGTGTCCAGACAAAATCTCCAAGGCCCTGTGGACTCCGCCTCCTTTCCTTTTGGGGACCCATGTGCTCACCCGGTGCATCCTGAGGCCTGGTGGGCTCTCGGGCGCCGATACACAGCACGCATGGCTGAGAGCCACCCGCCCCCCCCCCCCCAGGGCTGTGTCTGGCGCATCTGTAACGCCACTACCTACCGTGTGCTCGTGTGGGTGCTCCCACGTGCGGGTCTGTGTCTCAGAATGTCTGATGGCTTCAGCATCTGAAACCCCCTCGGAGCCTCCCCACCCCACCCCCATGTTTCTGGGTCTTGGGGCTGCCCAAATAGCAGCCTTCCTCAGGAATCCTCCTCAAACTCACGAGTGCTTCTTGCTCTTTTTCCTCCAAAATCTGTTTCCAAGTTGGAATCAGGGCATATCGCTACGGAGCCGGGTAGGTCCCAGGCTTGGGGGAGGCAGAAGGGAGAGAGAGTCAGGGAGACAGAGAAGCCAGAGCCGGGGCTTGGGACTGGGAGGCAGGCTTGCATTTCAACTCTCTCTTCCACAAGCAAGAGGCTTCACCCCATCTCCAGATAAGCAGGCTGCCCTGCTCGGTGCTCTGAGACCCGGCTGCTGCCGCTGGCAGGGGGTTGGGGGTGAGTGCAGGTCTGGGGCCCCAGGGACCCGTGTGTGTGGGAAGAGAGCATCAATCTGTGGCTCTAGTCAGTTACTAGCTCACGGGGGTTGGGGACGTGGAGTACAGAGGAATGGTATGTGTCCACCAGGGTGCAGATGTGTAAATAAGTGTCACTTTGGGGGCATGTGGTACCTGAGTAACCCCCGAGCCCAACACACACGGCCTTTCCTCCTCAAGTGGTGGTTCCAGGGTGGAGCCCTGACTCCTGACGCTTCTTGCTTCCCCTCCACCATGCTCAGCAGGCATCGTACCCTAGGGACCGTCTGCTTCTCCACTCACCTGGGCCTCACCTGGGAACTCCCTGCTGGCCTACTCTCCCGGGCAGGAAGGAGCCAGCTGGGAAAGGAGGACCCCAGTGACCTACTGCTTCTGACCTCTATTCTCTGGCCCTTTGCTCTGTCCTTCCCAGAGGCTCTGAACACAGAAAGGGGCCGAGCTGCACAGGGGTCCGCTCCTCTTTGTCTCTCTGCTTGGCCGAGCCTCAGTCTTCCCGCCTCTGAAATGGGGCGCCCCCAACTGAAGGGTTGGTAAAATGTGTGTGGCCGCTGGGTTGGGTGGTTGGGGTCGCCGGGGAGGAAGGCACGCCTGAGGGAGCCAGGAGTTCTGAGGCCCCGGCCAGAGGAGGGGGACAGAGGTGCCCTCCTTCTGCGTCTGGCTCCTAGTTCGTACCCCACCGCCCAGAGCCAGGACGGGCTCGGCCAGGGCTTCGCCCACCGCAAGGCGCCCCACGCTGCCTGCACCCCGGGCAGGCCCGGCCCCAATTTCAGCTGGAGAGGTGGCGCCGGAGCCCGGACCCGGCCGAACCCGCCCCTGCCCGGAGCCGCTGCCGCCCTCCCTCCCCCGGGCTCTGCCGGCCGGAGTGACACCTACCTCACCAGGATGGCCACCCCCACGTCCTCGCAGTTGGCATAGAGCCGGGCCCACGTAGCCTGCACCGCCTTCCTCTCCGCCTCGGACAGCTCCTCGCTCCGCTCCCTGCGCTCAATCTCCATCTCGCCCGGCACTTTCTCCATGAGCAGCTCCGAGCCCAGCCCGGCTTGGCTCGGCGGCGGCGGGGCGCGGGGCGCGGGGCGCGGGGCGCGGGGAGCCGGGGCCGCTGCGTGCGCGGCGGGCGGGCTGGCGAGCAGGGGTAGAGCGCGCCGGAGGGAGGGAGCGTGTCTGTCTGTGCGCGCCGGGTGTGTGTGTGTGTGTGTGTGTGTGTGTGTGTGCAGGGTATATGTGCGGGGGGCGGGGGACCGCGAGCGGGGGGCGGGGATGTGGTCTGCTGGAAAAATGTTAAAAAAAATAAAGCCGCTCCAAAGCCCCGGCCCCGCGTCGGTGAGCCAGCTCCGGCAAGGTGAAGGCTGGGCGGGGTGGGGGCGACGCGGCTGGCGCCCGCGGGCCACCGCGGACCTCGGCCGCCGGGCGGGGTGGGGCGTAGGTGTGGTGGGAGCGCGGGGGCCCCGCGGGAGGGGGCGGGCGCGCGGCGCGGGGCCGCGCGGGCCGTGCAGGAGTGCGCCCCGGCGGGCGGGCGCGGGGTCGGGCGCTGTGCGGGAGCGCACCGTGCACGCGGCGGGGAACCGACTCAAAGGGAAACACTCCCCGGCGTCTGCGGCCGACGCAGCCCGAGGGGGCGGACGCAGCCCCTCCGGCGGCGCGGGGTCCCGGCTGAGCTCGGGCTCGCTCCCGGCCCCTCCCCTGCGCCGCTCCCGGAGCTCCGCACCCCAGGCTCCGGGGCTCCGGGACCGGGGTCGCCCCCCCCCCCCCCCCCGCTCCAATTCCGTCCTGGAATCCGCCGCCGCGGGGATGGGGGCCGGCGGTCGAACTTCAGCGCCAGAGGCCTGGGCCCCCCTTCCTTCCGGCCAGCGCACCCCCCCTCCTCGGTACTGCACAGGGCGTCGGAAAAAAGTCCCTGGGTGCCTTATTAATGACACAGGCAGGCAAAAAAACAGGCGCTGCCCAGAATCCCGACCCTGGTGGAGGAGAGTCCGCAGGCCAGGCAGCCGGCAGGGCAAAAAGAAGTCCTGGGGGGAAGGTGTCAAAAATCTTGGGGAGGCCCAGGCCCTGGAGACATCTCAGCTACCATGGCTGCGGTTCTGGGAATGGGGGAGACAAATTCTCGGCCTGGTGGCCCTGCTCAGCGAGGTGTGAGGGCCGCTGGGGCAGAGGTGGGGGCTGGAGCTCAGAGACACAGGATCCCCCCGCTGCAAGCAACTGTTCAGACCCCGGGCGGCCAGGTGGCACCTCTGACTCCCAGCCCAAACCTGATGCCAGTGTCCACTTCTCCCTGTCGCTCCCTCGCGACCCCGCCCTTCTCGAGACTTGGTGTCCCTCTGCAAGTGTGAGAAGAGGTCGGCTCACCTCTTCCGCTTTGGTTTATGTATTTTAAAAATCGTTTTTCAAAGTAGAGAGCCCAGGTGCAGCCCCAGCTCTGGCCATCCCTGGGAGCCTGGGCAGGAGACCCCTTGACACCGCTTCCATCTCCTTGGAGGGAAGGAAAATCTAGCGCAGACCTCTGGGGTTTTTGGAGAGAGATGGAGGAGGCTGGATGCTCAGACCCCTGTGTGCTCCACATGCTGCCTGGGCCACCTAACTGAACCTCTCTGACAGGACACCCGATGCCTGTGCGGTGCCCTTCCAAGTGGCTGCTCAGAAGCTTTGCACTGGGAAAGCAAGTATTCGCTATTTCTATTTAGTATTTCTATTTAGCTTTATCTCATCTTTTACAAGTCTTATGTATGTTTATTATGCAGGACTGTATTCGCACAGAAGTGGAAGATCTAATGTATGAGCAGATGCATATACTTATTTCATGAGTGCACACTTAAATCCAGTCTTTTATGGAAGGGGCTATGGAAATCAGTAACATTTGGGGAGGACTGTCCAGAGGGGAGAACGCAACCGCTCAGCCGGCCCTCCACTCCCTGGCCTCCCTTGTCTTTCTGGCTTCATCATCTAATATTCTTCCTCCCCTCCCCATGGCTCTCCATGACATCATTGTTCTGCCAACACTCAACTTCCAGTTGCTGGAACATGCTCTGTGCTTTCGTGTCAGCTGCCCTGGAAGAGTCTTCTGTTGGGGGGGAGGCAACCTTCCTTGAACACCTGCACATTAATTCCAATGCCCCCAGCTCCTCTCCCAAGCATTCCCTGACACATGCAACTCCGAAAGTGCTCTGCGGGTGCCTCCCATCACCCAAGTCGCTCTACTGTGGTCATTAATGTGACTTGCCAGCTCAAGTGTCTAGACTAGAAGCCCCTGGAGGGTTAGGCCCAGGTCCTAGTCACATCTGTATCCAGAACGGACAGCTTGATTTACCCTGCCACCACAGGCGACAACTTGGGCCCAGTGAGGTTAATCAGTCTGCACAAGGTCGGGTCGGCTGACCCCACTAATCAGCTTGAGCCTCCTAATCCAGTGGCAGCAGGAACCTCAGGATGGGCAGCAGTGGCTTGTGAGAGCCGGCAGGGCCATTTTGGCCTTTCTCCTGCAGACTCTGTCCGGGAGGGGATGGGGCAGCTGAGCCATGTGCACCACCCTCTTCCTACTCAGCACCTTGGCCATGCTCTGGCGCCGCCGGTTCGCCAACCGGGTCCAACCGTGAGAAGCTGATGGGGCCATGGGCAGGGGTGGGGAGAGAGGAGAACCTAGGGGGTGAGGGGTGGTGCAGGGGCTGCCTGGACCTCCTGGGAGGCTGGAGGGCGGGGAGGATTTGCAGGGAGCTGCAGAGAGGTTTCCCACCAGAGCACGCGGGGGCGGGGGCTCGCAGGTGCTTGGAGACTCTGGCTGGAGTCCCGGGTCCCCCAGCCCAACACGGCCAGGAGAGCGGGGTCTGGGCCCGGGCGCTGCCCACAGCTCTTCCAGCCTCTTCCTCCCGCCCACAGGGAGCCCAGCGGAGCGGACGGGGCAGTCGTGGGCAGCAGGTCGGAGAGAGACCTCCAGTCCTCGGGCAGGTAAGGCACAGTCTGGGCTGGGGGAGGCAGGGTGCGTCGAGGAAGCGGCTGCCCTGGCCGCCCCGACCGTGCCTGGGCAGGTACATGGGTGCACCCGAGCCAGCGCGCCGGGGCCCCTCGCCCCAGCCACCCGGTCCCCGTGCGCCCGGTGGGCAGCCTCGGTGTCTGTGCTCCCCCGCGGCACGGGGCGCCCCGGCCTGTCCTCTGCACCGCAGCTGCTCTGCTTTGCCCGAGTGCGGGTGGTCCCCCGGGTCCCATCGGAAGGCGCGGGGGGACCGGAGAGGATGGGGCAGGAGCAACTCCGGGCGGCCGGCTCGCTGCCCTTCCCCCTCCCCGCGGCCCCCGCTCCGCCTCAGCCGCTCCCCGGCCCGGGCCGCCGGCGGGATTCGCCCACCGGCGCCCAATAGGAGGCGCAGGAGCGGCATGACGTCATCGGCACCGCCTGCCATTGGCTGGGCCGCTCCTGCGGGCAGGTCGCTGTCTCCAGCGGCCGAAAGTTAACTCTTCCCTAGGCCGAAGCCATGTGGCCTCCACAAGGGGGAAGTTTGGGGAACTTCTGGATTCTTCCTTCCCTGGGTGACCAGTGTCCTTTGATGTGAGGGGCTCCTATGCCCAACAAACCACGGAAAAATCAACATGCATTTATTAAGAACATACCGTTGTGCCGGTTCTTTTGTGCCCTCGGACCCACCTAGTGGGGCAGTCCTGTGTGAAGGGACATTCTCTCCTGCAAAAGGTCTGCTAACCTTCTCTCAACTCTAGTGAGACACAGCACATGATGCCCTTGGGCTCCCGCCTGTGGCTGGAGGGAGTCTCCCCACAGCGCTCAGATGGCTGAGCCAGTGAGCGTGCCTGCCCGCTGGGGCACCCCACCGGCTCTCTGGGTGTGTAGGACCTGCCTGGGTGCCCCTCAGCCATGTGGAGACTGGCGAGCCATGAGAATGGGAATCTGTCTCCGTAGGCGGCCCCAAATTCCTCCTCGGTGCTGGGATTCCTCCAAGCTCTGAATGTCAGGAGGGCAGCCCTGGGCATGTGCCCGAAACAGGCATTTCTGGGCCGCCCTTCCTTGACAATCTAGGCTAGCTGAGATGGTCATGATACTACCCAAGTACGCCTGCTGGTGAAATGGGCTGACAAAGGTGAAATGATGAGCACTGGGCCTCACGCAGAGCAGGCCCTTGAATGACTGGTCCTCCCTGTTGAGTTTGGGTCTGGAGGCGGACAGCCAGAGTCCACATCCTGACTCCCTGCTTCCTGACCGAGAGCCTCTGGGAAAGCTATGTGATCTTTGTATTTGTATATAAACTGGGATTAATAACAGAATGGTGTGGGGGTGTTCGTGAGGTTCAAATTGAGATCATCCTAAAGCACTTGGCACGAAACAGCTGTTTAATAAATGCTGGCTAGCTATTCTCCTGTTGTTACCTGGCTCTTGATCAGTGTTCTATTCTTCCCTTGAGGTCTCTTCAACATTAACTCACTTGGAAGTTGTAACAGCCCCAGAGGGTTGGCAAGACAAGTGTTTCTATCTCTTGTTAATGGTGGAGGAAACTGAGGGACGGGGAGGCGGGAGGCATCAGTTATTCACTTGAGATCATCCATCCTATTTGTGGCTGATGGTAACTGACTTCAGGTAGTCGGTCTCCTCTACATGAAATGGGCCTGGACCCTCCCCTGTCAGGAGAAAAAAGCTGAATCTGGACCATCTGGCCCAGCCTCTTGGGGTCTAGCCAGAAGGAAGCAGTTGCCTGTTAACTCCCAGGGACCCAGTTAACTGGAAAAATCAGCCTAACATCCAACACCTCCTGCTTCGGGTGGCTGTTATGAAGGGCTGGTCTGGGGAGCAGTAGGCATGACATTTCTGCTCTGCAATTCCACAGTCACAAATTCCAGCTGATTTCCTGGCTGCTCCTACCCCTCAGTAGTGGGGTGCCTCCCTAGGCATGGGGCAACACGGGAAGGACGTCCCCTTCAATCCTCTGACTCCCATGCTTTTCTGTTTAGAAAGGAAGAGCCTCTGAAGTAAGTCTTCACCCGGTCAGGCGGAGCTCGGCCCCAGGGACTGGGATCAGCTGGCAGAGGCAGGTAGGGCAGGGCTGCAAGCCTTGGAAGGTAGAGGGCTGGGCTGGGGACAAGGCAGGCTCTGCAAGGCCTGGCCATGAGGGAGCAGAGCTCCATGGAGGGTACACAGAAGGCGGGTGGCCTCTCATCAGCTCCTGCCTCAAGCCTGCTGTGGTCTAGGCCATGGCACAAGGCTTTAAGGGAAGGGCATGTGGTGAAGTGGTGGTCATGCTGGCACTGTAGTGCCAGAGGACTTCTAAGTCTCCCTTAGAAGAGAGTGTGCTCTGGAATATCCATTCTGCAATGCAAGCCCCTGCCTTGGGATGGGAGGAAGTGCCAATCTGGTTTTCTATTTCAGTTCAAGTCCCGGCTGGCCTCTTACCCACAAAGCATGCTGTGGTGGAAGCAGCAGCAGCAGCAGCAGCAAGAAGAAAAATGGGAAAAAGCAGTCATCAAGAAGGTAGACTCCTCCCTTTGAGTCCCTGGACCTGCCTGGCCTCCCTTTGCCCCAGACCCTGGTGGTGGGGCTCCTGAAGCAAGGCCTGGCTGGGGCAGGCTGGAGGGCCAAGACGCTCATTGCCCTGGCTTGGGCTCCCTTCCTCTGAGGTCCTGAGGATAGTCTGAGGCAGGCCCAGAGAGGGACTCAGGTTTCTTATGGAAGGGCTTCTCATTCATCCCTAATATAATCCTTGCAATGACCCAAGAAGACCGGGCGTATTATTATCCACACTTTTGGAAATGAGGAAACAGAGAGAGGTTAAGGAATCTGTCCAGTGTCATCCAGCTAGTTAATCCTGCTCCCCACACCACCACCACCACCGCCCTCCCAGCCTCCTATGGAGGCTGCAGAGCCCACAGTATTACCCACCAGGGCACAGGCCTCTCTGAAACCACCTGGAAGTTTGCAGCTTGTAGCTGCTATGTGAGAGCAGGGGTTCCACGGGCCCGGCAGCCCCAAAGCCTGTGGTCCAAGGCTGTGTGGTATCAGTTTGCCATGGTGGCGCTCTAGTTTCCAGGGCACTTGCCTCTCCCCGGTCCCCAGAGCTCACCCCGTCACCAGCCACTCTGCTGCAGTTCTCAATAAGAAATGCCAGCTGGGATCTGTGACATGTCTGCCTGCGGCTGGAAGGCATCTCTCAACCTGTCCTCTGAGCGTGTCTTCTGCGCGCCTGTGTGCATGCGTGTGTGTGTTCCAAAGGGGCAGTCGCATGTGGGAAGGGAAGAAGCCTGACACTTGTTCTTGTCAATCTGCTGACTGCTCAGTACCACGGCGGCTCTGCCATTTCTCCCTCACAGTCCTGCTCGACCCAGAGCAGAGATCAAAGCAGATTTCCGCTTCTGCTCCCTGAGATCCAGGCGCAGACCTGCAGGCAGCTGCTCCCCACTGTCTGGAAGCCATTCATCATGCAAAGCGCCTCCCCACCAAACCCCTGCCTGCACGTGCATCGTCCCCCCACCATCGCCATCCAGCCCCCAGGGTGGGCGGGGAGGTCCCTGCCTCGCTGCACCCCCCCCCCTCAGGCCATCAAGAGGCAGGAGATGGGGAGTTCTCTCGACAGCAGCCTGTCTGCCGCCCTGACTCCACATCTGAGGGAAGGAAGGAAAGGGTGAGATGCCGCAGACAGAGGGGACCACGCTGAAGCCATGGGGGAGGGGCTGCTGATCTTGCCCTGGAAGCCTCTAGAAGTAGGGCAGGGTGGAGGCAGGGGAAGGGTCAAACCAGGGGAAGGAGCTGTGCGCTGGAATGGCGACAGAGCCCCACCGCCCACTCGACATGGGCCAGGAGTTCGTGACCACCTGTCTCAGCTCCTGTCAGCCTGTCTTTCTCCTGCGAGGTGTTGGCGTTCCTTGGTGACAGGGCTGTCGGGCTGAGGGCCAGGGGCACGTTCCTGGGGCCCCCGTCTGCGTCCCCGAGCCCACCTGTGTATTCATCCTCTAATCTGTTTGCCATGCTCCTGTCACTTCAGCCTCGGCTCTGCTCTCTACCATTTCCACGTTGCCTGCCTCCTTGCACTAGTCTGAGGAATTGTCAGGCCAAGGTCACCTGGCTGGACAGGGGCTGGCCCGCGGCCCAGACACACCTCCACGAGGCGACACCCCTTCGCCGCACTGTTCTAGGGACCTGCTCAGGAGAGGGTGGCTCCTCCGGGCCTCGGTCCCAGAGGGAAGGAGAGAAGGCGAAGGGAAGGGCTGCTGGCGATGGGGGGACTGTGTCGGCTGGCCTTGGCGGTTGCCCGGGCCCTGGCAGCTGGGGTGCCATGTGGGCTGGGCGGGAGGGGCCCTCTCCCCCAGGGAGCAGGCTGGCTTCGGTGGGAGCAGATTGTGTTTACACCTTCCCCACACACCCAGCCCACGCTCGCCTCTTATTCCCCGGGACTCTCCCACCCCTGGGCTCTCTCTGCACCACAGGCACGTTTGCAGCTCCTCTCCTGCTGCAGGAAGTTGCCGCCCTCAGCAGAGCGCTCCTCTACAGAAGGCTGCCAGGGCCCAGGCGCTCCCTCCTCGGCCCACTATCTCCCGTCGTGGGGGGGGACCCAGTGTCCCCAAGAGGCTGAATCCACCCACCCCCCATTTCCTTGGAAAACAGCTGCTGCTTGGGAATGGGAGCAGGAAGGAAAGCCCGGGGGCTTGGCAGACTTGACCATAATAGGAGGGAAGGGATTAAGGGCAACCAGAGAGAGAGGGCTGAGAGAGCTGGGGCGCCTCTGGCCTCAGGGTGCATGAAATAATGTAGAATTTAAGCTTGGGGAGTCCAGCTCCAAGCTCTGGATTTGAATCTTGACTCCACCATCACTTCCCAGTTCTGTGGCCTCGGGTGGGTTACTGAATGTAAACCTGTCTCAGAGTTGTAAGGGTTAAATTAGATAATGGGTATAAAGTGCTTTGCGCACTTAGTAAGCACACAGGGTATCTGAGCCCAGGGTGGGGGGGCAGTGTTTGTGAGCCGTCAGCCACTGAACAACTGGTCACTTTGCAACAACAGTAGGTTCAGAACAGCTAGTCCTTTACCTCCTCACCCCATGGCCCTTCCTGCCCTGTCTTTCCACATACACAACAGCAGGGTGATGGGCAGTTCTGGAACAAACCAGAGCCCAGCACAGGGGCACCTGGTAGGACCCAGCACCCGGGAAGGCTGGACGATGGAGCACCACGGTTGCCTCTGGGTGCCTGGAACCCTGTCCCCACCTCCAGTGGGAGTCCTGACCTGGGCACCTTCCCTCCAACTGGCTCTGTGTCCCCAAATGAATCTCAGCTCCTAGAGAAGACAGGAGGCCATGGCCCTGGTGCCTTTATGGTCCTCTGTCTGAATGCTAATCTCTCTACTGGCTGGAGCCTGAGTGACAGGGAAAAGGCGGTTCTGAGCTGCAGGGTGGCCGAGGGCGGCAGGCGGGAGCAGGGAGGTGCTGTTGTCTGCTACTTCTGTGGCTGCTGCCAGTCTCTCCTGGAGATGGGAACATGACCAGAGAGCTAATGAGGTGGCGGGGGTGGGGGTGCGGGAGAAAGGGAGGCAGACGGAGCAGCTGCAGCAGCTGCCACTGCCCTGTGTCACCCCAGGGTGCAAATGCCGCCACGGGGAGCACCCCGCCCATCCCGAACTGTGTGGCTGTGCAGATGCGGGCAGGATGGTCCTGGGCACAGGCCTTGGTCCAAGACCAGGCAGGCGTGGTACTTGATCTCAGGCGGGCATCATGGCACAGGAGCTAGTCCCAGGGGTGCCCGGGGACCTTTATAGAACCTCAGTCGGGAAGAAGCCCAAGACCTTGAGCCAGAGGGAAGTAATGCTTCTTTGTGAGCCTCAAAAGGAGGGAAATGGCCAAGGTTTACAGTAATATAATGATACTAATATTATTATTAATAATGGCTAATGTGTCTCAAACGCTTCTTATGTGCTAGGCGCTGTGCCAAGTGCTTTATTTATATGCATTGTCTCATTTATGGGGCAGGAACTGTTGTCAGTCTCATTTACCCAATAAGGAAAGTGCTTGCTCAAGGTCACCCACAGCGAGTAGTGAAGCCAGGACGTGTTCCCCGGCAAGGTGATGTAAAAGCCTGTGAAGGTGTTGGGCCTCGAGGACATCCTGGGAGTGTGACCTGTCCACCAGGGCACAGGGCATGAGAGCTGGCAACCCTCCCTGGTGATACTGCCGCTGCTCAGTCTGCAGAAACTCATCATTCCAGGCTGGACCAGACTCTGGGCCCCGAGGGCAGTGACCAGAGCCACCTTTCCAGGATCTGTCATGCTCCTCAGGGAGGAAGCAGTGGCCACTGGCAGGGATGACAGATATCAAGGTTGTCACTCATTGCTGCTGTTGCTCTGCTGTTTCCTCCAACCAGGGGCAGAGCCCTGGGGGTAAGCGAGGGTGGCAGCCAGCAGCCCAGCCAGAGAAGGAGGAGCCAGAGGAGGAAGGGTTTGTTGTTTGTTTTTACAGGGCGAGAGCGCAGGGCTTTAAGGAGGTGGCTTCAAGACCTGCTGACTTTAGCCATAAACTGGTACCTAAGGGTGCCGGACCCTCTCTGTGGGATACCTATGCCCCCTAGTGGGGATTAAGCCTGGAGGGTGGCTGAGAAAATTAAAGCAAAACAAAACAAAAAAAGATTTACTGATAGGCTATATGACCTCCGAACCTGGATAGGAAGGGCCAGGGCTGGCCCTGTCCCCGAGATTGCACGAGCACACACAGGTTTAAGGCAATTTGCAGAACCCAGGTGAACAAAGCATTGAAAGAAATTATTTAATTTATTCCTTGGTCATTTATTTAAGAAGCATGTATCGGGAGCCTGTGATGTACACACCCTGTGTAGGTGTTGGAGTCAGACAGCAATCAAAGGGACGGTTCCCGATGTGCCAATGAGGACGACAGAAAGATCCTGGCCGAGGAGGCCAGTTGTGCAAGCTCAGCCGCTGCCTGCCACGACTTTTACTTCTCTGGACCTCAGTCTCCCCATGTAATAGGCAGTGTTGAACCCAAGTGTGCTGGTGCAGAGGATGGGAATTCCGGACCACTGACTACCCTGGTAAAATGAAGGGGATGGACTGCTTGACCTCGGGGGGGCCCTTCCAGATTCAATACAGGCTACCGTGGAGAGTGTTTGGAGGTGCTGACGACGGTGACTCGCCCACTCAGCAAGTGTGTATGGAGCTCCTGTATGCCAGGCATTGTGGGTGGCAGAAATGAAGCGCCCAGAAAACTGGACAAAACTGAAGAAGCAACAGACACTTGACTACAAGGAACATCCAAAATGGTGATCCCATGACCACCTCAGCATCTGCCTCCCACAGGTCCCTGCCTGAGCACAGGAGGGGAAACCCAGAGGACTGCAGTGGTCTTGTTCCTAACAGCGTGCTGTTCCTAAAGATATACACACACATCAATGGCATCCCCAAAACAGACACAACGAAGATGATCCAATGGAGAAAGAAAAGCCCTTTTGAGGAAACACAAAAAGTGCTACCCATAAAAGAAAAAACAGATAAATTGGACTTGATCAAAATTCTTGGAAAGACTGGAAGAGAATACTAGCCAAGCAAAAATCCGAACAAGGGCCTGTATCCAAAATATATAAAGAACTTTTACAACTCAATAAGAAGACGACAGCCCAACGGAAAAGTGCGGGAGGGTTTTAATAGACACTTCGCAAGAAACTAGATATATGGCCAATAAACACATAAAAAGATACACAACATCCTAAGCCATCAAGGAAATGCAAATTAAAACCACAATGAGATACTACTGCACACTCACCAGAATGGATAAAAGATGGACCATAATAGGCGTTGGTGAAGGTGTGGAGCAACTTGTAGCCCTGTCATACGTTGCTGGGAAACCCGTTTGGCAATTTCTTAAGATGTTATCCAAGAGGAATGAACATGTAGGTCCACACAAAGATTTGTGCAGAGATGTTCACAGCAGTGTTATTATCAATAATAGATCCAAACTGGAAACAAGGCAAATAGCCATCAAGAGGTAAATGGATTAAAAAAAAAAAAAAAAAAGGAGGCGGTGTATTCACACAATGGAATACGATTCAGCAATAAAAAGGCAATGAGCTACTATGTGAGCCATAACACAGGGCAATGAGAGAAGCCAGACGCTAAAGAGCACCTACAGTCTGAATCCATTTATAGGATATTCTAGAACAGGCAATAACGAATCGGGAGTGGCAGAAAGCAGATCAGTGGTTGCCCGGGGCCAGGGCTGGATATGGACACTGTGAAATAGCAGGAAGGTGCCCTCCAGGGGGATGGAGATGTTCTAAATCGAGACTGGGGTTGTGGTTTTATGGGTGTATCACTGGCTGGACTGTTTTAAATGGATGCACTTTGTTATATGTAAATTATACCTCAATAAAGATGACTTAAAGAGTTAAAAAAAAAAAAAAAAAGAACCACGAGAATGAAGACCTGATCCTTGTCTTGCTTACAGTCTAGTGAAAACGCCAGATGTGAAAACAAACAACCATAAGGCGGTGAGTAGCCTAAGAAGCATGCTCAAATAACAAGAGTTCTGTTTATGAAGGGCTCCCTCGCGCCAGACCCACAGAGGTGGCTTGGCGTCACTGTTCTAGAAGTCCAGATAAGAAAAGAAGCTGAGATGGAGGGGAAGTTGTTCACGCAGGATTACTCAGCTAGAATCAGCAGGCCTGGGACTGGGCTCCAAGGCTGCCTGGGTTCAGAGCAGGTGCCACAGCAGCCTGCAGCAGGACACCGAGCAGAGAGCTCGGGACTGTTGCAGCTTCTCAGGTGAGACTTTGCGGAGGAGGTATTGACACAGGAGTTGGAATTTGCTCAGCAGAGGAGAGGATGCAGGGAAGGAAATTTCAAAGCAAAGGGAACAAACAATATGAGCAAAGGCTGGGCAACACTTGTGAGAAGGCAGGGTTCCTGGGAATGGAGAGACGTGTCCCGAAAAGAGCAGAAGAGGTCAACAGGATATTACATGTTCTTCGCATTCACTTATTTTTTTAAGAACCTATTAAGCAATAATTTTTACGAGAGGCAACAGCTCTGCAGGGCAGGCAAGTGATGTATGTGCTCTTGGCAAACGCAGGGAAGAACCCACCGTGATGCCAAGCTTGCCTCTTTAGGGAAAGGGGTTCTCCATGTGACATTTCTCCTCCTCCAGGAGGTTAAGGCTGTGTTCCAGGATCCCAGGTTTCTGCTGAACACCCTTTGTGGCACTCTTTCACGGTCCTGAGAAATCCCAGGAGGAAAAAAAAAAAAAAAAACCCGCCTGTGCTTTTATGCTGGGCTTTCTGGCTGGAGGAAGTCAAGTCACTGGAGCGAAGCAAAATGTGTCACACTGTCATGGTGCGTTCTTCTGGAAACTCAGCACAGCAGTGAGGTTTGGAGGCTTTGAGGCTGGACTGGCTGAGGTCAGATCTCAGCGCTCTTTCACACTGATTACTTTCCCCTTTCTGCACTTTGGCTTCTTTAGAAGATTGCAAAAGAGGGGTGATCATAAGAGGGCAGATGTGAGAATGAAGGGACAGTACGTGCAATGTGCTCAGTCAGACTCATCGAGTCTGAGACGTTAATTTAGCCTGTACAGCCTTTTGTATGACAGTCAGGCCTCCATAAATCAGTTTTTTAAAAAGAAGGTGCTTAGAGCAGAGCCTGGCCCGGAGCAAACATTTAATAGACAGTAGCTTTTGTGTTTTCAAAAAGGTGATGTGCACATGTCATCCCTTTTATTTTGCTGTGACCGTTCTTTCAGAGAATTATAATGAAGCGGGATTGGGGACATGTTGATCATATCATTAAGGATGATTGTGACTCTTAACAGAACACCCAACTTAGGGTGGCTCAAACAGGAAGGAGATTTCTTTTCTAAATCTCACATTCTGGGGTGCCTGGGTGGCACAGTTGGTTAAACATTCGACTCTTGGTTTTGGCTCAGGTCATGATCTCAGGGTTGTGAGATGGGGCCCTGTGTTGGAGTCTGCGCTCAGCTCACAATTCTCTCTCTCCTCCCCTTCTGTCCCTCCTGCCCTCTCTAAAATAAACATTTGAGGGTTTTTTAAAAAAAGATTTTATTTATTTAGTTGAGAGAGAGACAGACAGAGACAGAGAGACAGAGAGTGAGCATGTGTGAGCACAGGTGGGGAAGGGCAGAGGGAGCAGTAGACTCCCTGCTGAGCAGGAAGCCCAACACAGGGCTTGATCCCAGGACCAAGATCAAGACCCGAGCCAAAGGCAGATGCTCATCCAACTGAGCCAGCCAGGCAACTCTAAAATAAATTTTTTTAAAAAATCATTCTGTGTTTCACTGAAACTAACATGCCATTGCTTGTGAGATGCCCCTTGCATTCAGAAATATTAAAATATAAAAATGTGTGTCTTTGAGTTGAAACAAAAGGTCTGAAGGTAGGGGGCTCTGGGACTGGTAATTTGGCAGTTCACCATGAGGACTCTTCGTCCTTTGTTTCCACTCTGCCATCGTCAGACCTTAGGCTCTGGCTTTGAGGCAAGCCTCATGGATGCAAGACGGCTGCCACGGCCTCAAGCATCAAGTCTTCAGAGCCTCCCAAAGCCAGAAGAGAGGCTGCTGTTTTTAAAAACAAGAAAAACTTTCCCAAACTTTGCTTAATTGCATCACGAACCCTTTTCTGAATTCCTGGCAGAAGGAGTAGATTTATCATAAGGGTCTGGTGCCGACTCTTCAAGATTCGCCCTTAGGGCCGGGGAGGAGCTTGCCTCCACTGAAGCACCGAGCTGGCCAGTAGCTCCAGTTCTGTTTGTGAGATGGAGGAAGAACAGCTGTGAGCTGGCAATGAGCAGCGCTGCCACACAGATGAACCGCCTGTGAATCACCGGTCAACTGTGCCCGACAGAAGCAGCTGACTGCTTGGGATATTCCTACCCACCTTCCTGTTCCTATCCACAATGGTAGAGCTTCCTCTCCAGGTTAAGAAATTAACCTCAATATTCCAAAGACTTGGTTTCCTATTAACGTGGCTTTCGGGTACCGTATCCGAAATCCTATCCGGATGGAACCCAGTGAGTTAGCCACCTGAGCACAGCAGGCCAACGGACTAGATTTCACCTCCGTGCTCAGAGCCAAGGCCCCCTGACCACACCGAGGACTGTGGCCTTGCTCAGTCTGGGATCTACTTCTGTCACTGACCACTAGACTGGGGGACTCCGTGTCAGTGAATACAGATCCACGCTAGCCTAGGATGACGGCTACGTAACAATTCCACTGCACATAAAAACTCAAGTGTCCCAGACCTCGGGGCGCCTGGCTGGCTTAGGGAGGACTGGACTCTTAATCTCAGAGTCTTGAGTTCAAGCCCCGCGTTGGGTGTGGAGCCTACTTTAAACCTGCTCCTTCAGAAATCTGATGCGTTCTCTGTTGTCTTTCCACTGATTTTTTTCTTTTTTAAAAGATTTTATTTATTTGACACACAGATAGAGAGATCAGCAGGGGGAGCATCAGAGGGAGAGGGAGCAGCAGGCTCCCGGCTGAGCAGGAAGTCCAACATGGGGCTCAATCCCAGGACCCTGGGATCATGACCTCAGCCAAAGGCAGATGTTTAACCCACTGAGCCACCCAGGCGGCCCTGATTTTTTTTTAAGATTATTTATTTATTGTAAAAGATTTTATTTATTCATGAGAGACACAGAGAGAGAGGCAGAGATACAGGCAGAGGGAGAAGCGGGCTCCCTCCAGGGAGCCTGACACAGGACTTGATCCCAGGACCCGGGGATCACAACCTGAATCCAAGGCAGATGCTCAACCCAGGTGTCCCATTAAAGATTATTTATTTGACGTGGGGATCCCTGGGTGGCGCAGCGGTTTGGCGCCTGCCTTTGGCCCAGGGCGCGATCCTGGAGACCCGAGATCAAATCCCACATCGGGTTCCCGGTGCATGGAGCCTGCTTCTCCCTCTGCCTGTGTCTCTGCCTCTCTCTCTCTCTCTCTGTGACTATCATAAATAAATAAAAAAATTAAAAAAAAATAAAAAAAAAATAAAAAAAAAAAGATTATTTATTTGACAGAGAGAGAGAGAGCAGGAGCAGAGGGGCACAGGGAGAAGAAGGCTTCCTGCTGATCGAGGAGCCCGACATGGGGCTCGAACCTAGAACCCTAAGATCATGACCCAAGCTGAAGGCAGATGCTTAACCAATGGAGCCACTAGGTGCCCCATCCTTCCCTATTTCTGGACTGCCCAGGCAGTGGGCCCTCTGCCTGCCACTCCTCCTGCTTGTGTGCTCTCTCTGTTTTTCAAATAAATTAATTAATTAAAAAAAAATAATCTTGAGGCACCTGTGTGGCTCAGTGGTTGAGCATCTGTCTTTGGCTCAGAGCATGGGATTTGGCTCAGGGTCCTGGGATCGGGTCCCACATCGGGCTCCCTGGATGGAGACTGCTTCTCTCTCTGCCTGTGTCTCTGCCTCTCTCTCTCTCTCTCTGTGTCTCTCATGAATAAATAAATAAAATCTTTTTATTAGATTTTATTTAAATCTTTTTATTTAAATCTTTTTATTAGATTTTAATCTCACTGCGTTTTGCTCTGGCCTCTCGGCGCCTGCCCAGCCACCCGAGATATGCCACCTGCGGTGAACCTGCTGCTCTTCTACTAGGTGTCCTGTCAGGTGTGAAAGCTCCACTGTGGACCGTGGCATTGTGGCCCCTCTCAAGCCCAGAAGAATGTTCCATGCTCCTCACACGCACTAGCTGGCAACCAGTCTGGGACTCAAGACAGCCCTGCTCTAGCAGAGCCCAGAGCCCCCCAGTCTTGCAGCCATCAGCCCCTGCAGCCTCTCCTCCTCACTCTGCTTGCCATAAAGTGGCTCAAAACTACGGAACAGGTGTCCATCATTCCCCTGAGTAATTTCATCCCCAACCACCCCTGCAAACACACAAAACCCTTCTTTGCTCCTCTCCCCCATGCCCAAAAGCCCTATAGTAAGACTGATGTATAGATATACGAAGTTCAGTACATCTTAGTGGTGAGAGTATGGACTCTGCAGGCTGGCCTCAAACCTTGACCCCAGCAATCACTAGTTGTGTGAATTTGGGAAAGTCACCTCATCTCTCACTCACCTCACCTCATCTGCGAAATGCGGGTAGTGATAGTGCCCTTCAGAGGGCAGCGGTGCACATTAAACAAATCGGTGTGCGTTCAGTACTCCAGGAGTCGAGGGCGCATGGTAAGTGCTATGCGGTATCCACTCTTGTTGTTCGGCCTGCAGCGGGTCCCTTGCCTCCATCCAAGCAGCTCTGGGGAACTTCCACATTCAAAACTCCCTCTCCGAGTCTGAAAATGAAAGGAACTTAGTTTTCAGGGAGAGAGCCCATTCCTCCTTTCCCCATTCTACAAAACTGTCTTCAAGGGCAAGACAGAAATGCAAGGGCCAGTTTCATAAGACAGATGTTACTGCCAAGTGAGTCAATGATTATCTGTTGTGTACGTGGGCAGAGGCAGAGGAATAACAACCAGACTCTGGGAGGCAATTAAAAAGAAAAAAAAAAGTAAAAGAGATGTCTCGTGGGGCGCCTGGGTGGCTCAATCCGTTAAGCCTTGGACTTTTGGTTTCCCCTCAGGTCATGATCTCAGGGTCGTGGGACCCAGCCCTGGGGCGGGCTCCGTGATCAGTGGGGAGTCTGCTTGAGATTCCCTCCTTCTGCTGTGCACACTCTCTCTCTAAAATAAATGCGTCTTTAGAAGAGCGAGCAAGTGAGAGATGCTTCCCGCCTAGAAGAGCTTACAATCAAATCAAGGGAGGCAAACATAAACAAGTGTGGCAACTTGATAATAAGCACCTGCGACCTATGGCCATACACAGAATAACATAACCCAGACTAAATGCCACTGCATAGTCACTAGCGGGTTGATGACAACGGGGGGAGGCTAATGCTGAAAAGGACTTTCTGTCTTATAAGTTTAAACTAATTTCCGAGGGCATCTGGGTGGCTCTGGTTGAGCATCTGCCTTTGGGCTCGGGTCGTCGTCCCAGGGTCCTGAGATCGAGTCCCTCATCCGGCCCCCAGCCCCGTAGGAGCCTGCTTCTCCCTCTGCCTCTTCCTTTCTGTCTCTCATGAATAAATAAATAAAAATTTTAAGGGATGCCCAGGGGGCTCAGCGGTTGAGCACCTGCCTTTGGCCCAGGGTGTGATCCTGGGGTCCCAGGATCGAGTCCCACATTGGGCTCCCTGCAGGGAGCCTGCTTCTCCCTCTCCCTGTGTGTGTGTGTGTCTCTTTCTTTGTCTCTCATGAATAAATAAAGAAAATCTTTAAAAATAAATAAATAAAAACAGTATTTAAAAAAATGGACTAATTTCCAAGTAGGTGTAAATTCTGGCTCTGCTGCATCCCCCACCGCCTGGGCTCTGGGCCGCTCCGAGCCCCGCTCGCGGGCGCCCCCTGCCGCCGGGCCTCCCGCCTTCGCCCCAACCTGCAGGGCGGCGGAGCCCTAGGCCCAACCGGCCCCGGGAACCTGCCGCCTCTTCTCTAGCGCAACCCAGCACCCAGATGACCCCCTTTCCACCCCAGGTGAAGTCCGGCCGGGCCCTGGTGTCCTCACCCGTTCCCCTAGGGAGACCCCTCTCGAACCTTCTATGCCACCCTACTCTACGCCAGGGAAAATCTGTGCACTCAGTAGATAAATGCCTGTAACTGAAGCAACCGTCTCCGTGGCTCCAGAATCGCGCTGAGGATGCTGTGGCCGCACCACCCCCCGCCCCCCCCGGCCCCGGCGGCGGTTGTTTGGACTACATTTCCCATGAGGCCCCTCTCAACATCGCGATAACTCCCGCGAGACTGCTGGGAAGACTTGTGCGCAGGCGCAGCCCCGCCTTCTTGTCGAGGCAGGCCGCGTGGCTGGCAGTCATGGCGGCTCCTTGCGGGCCCGACCGGGACGGGGAGTCTGGAGCCTCTGGCGGTGGTAAGGCTGTGGAGGCGGGCAGACGGGATCGTCCTTGGCCCGGCGCTAGTTCGCGCGGCCTCCCTTTCCTCGGGGGCGGGATGATGACGGTAAAGCCGGTCTTCCTCGTAGGGTGGTTGGGTTAGTTGAGATGCTGGATCGGAAAACGCTTTCTGAGCGGCGCGAGTGTTGACGATTGAAGGGAGAGAGCTCAGGCCCCCTTGGAGTTAGAGGGCCCCTCCTCGGGGGGGGGGTCCTCCAGCCTGTGCAGCCCCGTGTGTGCTCTGCGGGTCTCCCGGGCCCGCCCACGGGTGGCTGCCGGTGGTAGTTCTTAATCCACATCAAGTGTTAACGTGAGGGTCCTGGAGTGCCCCGAGGCCGGCCCTGGTCAGTGGTTCGTATTTAGTCCTACAGATAGTAAAGGGGCTTGTAGATTTTGGAAAGCCATAATGCAAAAAAATGCAAAAAATGCAAAAAAATTAAAAAAAAAAAAAAGGAAAGCCATAATGCTCTGCGCCCTACCTTCCATGTTCATTTTTTTTTTTCCTCTCTCTTCCCGTACAGGCTTTTCTTTGCGTCGCAGACCTGCAGGTTGAAGCTTAAAAGTAGCGAATGGAGCCCTGAAATGGGTAAGGATGGGTGCAGGCAGGGCCTGGGTGGTGACCGGAAGTGAGAAAGTCGAGATGGTGGGCAGGCCTGCCACACCCGGCCGCCGCACGCTTTACTTTACTAATTTTATTTTTTTAAAATATTTAATTAATTAATTAATTAATGATAGAGAGAGAGGCAGAGACACAGGCAGAGGGAGAAGCAGGCTCCATGCCAGGAGCCCGACGCGGGACTCGATCCCGGGACTCCAGGATCGCGCCCTGGCCAAAGGCAGGCGCCAAACCGCTGAGCCACCCAGGGGTCCCACTTTACCGATTTTAAGTTCGGTTCTTAGGAACACGTGGACGCACGCATCCCGTTAGGGTGAGGAAAAAAACGGACCCGGGTCCTGGAAGCGAGCAGGGCCTGTGCCAGTGTGACTCGGCGCCGCTAGGTGTCACTGTTCGGATTCAAACCGTTTGCCGCGCACGAGGTTGGCGGGGAGGCTTAGGAAAATGGGCTTCGGTCGGGTTTGGAAGTATTTGTGGATGATTTAAAGTTATCTCTGTCTGAAAGGGCATCTTTTGTGAAGAGTTTTGATGCCTTGAGGCTCAGCTTTTTTTTTTTTTAAGGTTTTTATTCATTTTTTTCACAGAGAGAGAGAGGCAGAGGAGAAGCCTGCTGCATGCAGAGCGGGATGCGAGACTCGATCCCTGGATTTCAGGATCAGGCCCTGAGCCAAAGGCAGACACGCAACTACTGAGCCACCCAGGCGTCCCGAGGCCCCAGCTTCTTAAATAAACAATCTTGAGAATAACATCTTGACCTCATTTCTCTTAGAATATACTTTGTTACATTTCCCTTAGAGATTAAAGGTGTTGATTGTAGAAAAGGAAAAAAGAAATCCCGTGAGAACCATTTTGGGACGCCCAGGTGGCTCAGCGTTGAGCATCTGCCTTTGGCTCAGGGTGTGATCCTGGGGTCCTGGGATGGAGTCCCACATCAGGCTCCCTGCAGGGAGTCTGCTTCTCCTTCTGCCTCTTTGTCTTTCTTATAAATAAGTAAAATCTTAAGAAAAGAAAAGAAAACCATTGTCTTAAGATGTCGAGTGTAAGGATTTTTGTGATAAAAATTCTGTATAGGGTCACCTGGGTGGTTGACCATCTGCCTTCCGGTCAGGATGTGATCCTTAGGGTCCCACATCAGGCTACTTCTCCCTCTGCCTATGTGTCTGCCTTCTCTGTTGTCTCTCATGAATAAATGAATAAAATCTCTAAAAAAGAAAATTCCATGTACAACTGGGAAGCTTTTTTTTTTTTTTAAGCTCTGGTGGCAGAGATGCATAGATTAGTGTCCCTTTAGTGACTGACTGAGATTTCAGTGATGTGAGCCTCCTAGGATTGTTAACTGCCCAGATAAGGGAAGGGATGTGGAACTCTGCTAGCCTCCTTGCCAAGCAGCCTCCCAGTGTTTGTTAAAACAATCTGAAGTAGGGTCGGTATTTTCTCCTTTGTTACTGTATTGAGTAAACAGAGTTACACAGCTGTTTGTTTTTTTGTGTGTTTTTTTTCCTAAGATTTTATTTATTTATTCATGAGGGACACAGAGAGAGAGAGGCAGAGACACAGGCAGAGGGAGAAGCAGGCTCCATCAGGGAGCCCAACGTGGGACTCAATCCCAGATCTCCAAGATGACACCCTGGGCTGAAGATGGCGTTAAACTGCTGGGCCACCAGGGCTGCCCTGTTTTTGCTTTTTTTTTTTTTTTTTAAAGAACCGTAAAAATATGGCAGATTCTGTGGAAGTGCTATTTTTTTCAGTTTCATTGAGATATAATTAAGATAGTCCAGTGTGTGTCGGGGGACGATTTGACCAATTCTCAACTGGAATCTAACGGGTGCTGCGAAGTATACTACAATATACAAGAGAGCCTCCACCACAAAGAACTATCTACCCAGAATATCAGCAGAGCTGAGATTGAAACTTTATATTAAACTAACTTGAGAGGGCAGCCCGGTGGCTCAGTGGTTTAGTATCTGCCCTCGGCTCGGGCGTGATCCTGAGACCTGGGATCCAGTCCCACATTGGGCTCCCTGCATGGAGCCTGCTTCTCCCTCTGCCTGTGTCTCTGCCCCCCTCCCCTCTCTGTGTCTCTCATGAAAAAATAAATCTAAAAAATAAATAAACTAACGAGAGATCTGGGCTCTAGTCTTAGCCTGTTACCAGATTACAACCAGAGCTTTATTGCTTTGTAAAATAGGGTTACTATTTTCTGGACTTGGTTATTACATCCAAACCACCTACGAAGTGTTACAAGTACACCTCCAACCACAGATGAGAATGACCCCGCAGTGAGGCCCAAGGATTGTGTGGCCATCCCAAGAGCAATTGTATAGGAACAGTTAGATGATCTGATCTACTTTTAGCTCAGGGATTTTTATTATAGCAAGATTATAGCACTGCTGGCTATTTTTAAGTAGCTCTTGAGACAGATCTATAATCCTCTGCTTAAAAAAAACTGATCTTGCTCTGTGGATCATTTCATATGCAGAGGTGAGTGAAAGAAATGACCTTGTGTGATGGTGCCTCTTGGCAGCAGGTTCCTTTTGTACAGCTGGCCTTCACAGGATCCCTGAAAGGAGTAACCACACATTTTACTGACAACTGGCACATACACTCCATACGTACTCCACTGTTAGGCATTTTGTGCCAAGGTAGGCAGTCTTTAAAAGGGCAGGCAGTGTCCATGAGTCTGGTCTGGGTTGCTGGATACATCTAGGCAACTAGGTTTCACTAGTTTTTACCTTTGAAGCAAGATTGAGAATTCTCATGAGGCAAGTAAAGCAGAATTTTGTAAGGAAAAAGTAGTCTGTGTGTGTATGGGTTTTTTTTTTTTTTTTTTAAGATTTTATTTATTCATGAGAGACACAGATAGAGAGGAGAGGCTGAGACATAGGCAGAGGAAGAAGCAGGCTCCATGCAGGGAGCCCGATGTGGGACTTGATCCCAGGACTCCAGGATCATGCCCTGGGTCAAAGGCAGATGCTCAGCCGCTGAGCCACCCAGGTGTCCCTGTGTGTGTGTGTTCTAGAAGCATCAGCCCTTTGGGCTGGCAGGTTGGTGGGAGCTGAGTCCATGATGATGTAAAGTTATCCCTGTCTGAAGGCAAAGGCCTTCCTGTGGATTATGGATGTCTGAAGCTCAGTTTCCCAAGTTCGCCTTATAGAAAGTGGAGGCTTGTGATTTGAAAGTGACCTACTTGAGAATTGTCTGTATATATCTTGAATAGATTTTTCTTTTGCAATTTCCCCTTGCCAGATGCAGCAGTCTCAGCCTTGGTTTCTGAGGCTGGAAAAGGATCCTGCTTCTGCAGATGCCAGTAGGAGTGCTGGGTCCACTGCCCTGGGCCCAAAGAGGAGACTGACTTCTGTATGTAAGTAGAGACCTTCCAAATAGACTTGGGTGGGATGTTTATTTTGCTGCTCCTGCCCTGGGTTTAGGATTGTGTTGAGTGGCAGGGAGATTTTTTTTTTATTTTTTATTTTTTTGGGCAGGGAGATTTTAACATGGGTGTTTTTTTTTTGTTGTTGTTGTTGTTTGTTTGTTTTTTGCCAGATGTCTGCAGTGTGTGAGACAACTGAACTACTTTGCCTGAGGTAAGTGAAAGAAGCCTTCCCCTGTTGCTTATAGTCTTTATGTTTCCATCCTTTGTGTCCCTCTAGCCCCACAAGCCTATGATGGTTTAGTTATCCCTGTCTGAAAATCTCGACTGAAGGGAAACCGTGTATTCTGAGGCTTCAGGGTTTGGGTCTGTGCTCTTAAAAGTTCAGGCTTTATCAGGGATTAAATTGAGTGGATTCCAGAGGGAATCCGGTCTACCCTGCTAAGGCCCCAGTCGAGCACATCATCCCTCTACAACTTGCAAGCCGATGGTGTGGCTGCCCTGTCATGCTCTAGGCCCCTTGATGAATGGTCCTGAGGGGACAGCTATAAGAGGTGACAGAAATGGGCAGAGAGCCCAGTTCTGGGTCATGTTCTTACTGTGGAATGAAAGAGTGCTTGTCCCATATTTCAAGGAAATGAATGCGCTCTTTGAGACAGACGGGAATGTCGGAAGTCTGCCAGCTATGGCAGGGCTGTGACCTTATCTCTGCACCATATCGTGACAATGAGGAAAGAAGGGCTGCCATGGCACAGCAGGAGCTATTTGGTTTCCAGGTGCTTTGTTTACAACCCCAGGGAGCTCTCCTAGGGTTGGCTCGGATCCTGTCTGGGCAGCATGACTGGCATGGTGCTGCTCGTTGGGTCGCCGAGGGTTGGGTCGGCCAGCATGTGAGCAGGAGAGTAGCCCCGTGCTGCTGGGCTGGGAGGGTGTCTGGCTTTGTTCCCATTTAAATGCCAGGCTTGAAGTGGGCAGATTGCTCTTTTCTGTTGAAATTGGGAGGTGTGTGTGGGCTTTTTTATATTTAAGGTCACATAATTGTTCAGTCACCAAGGAAGCCAGATTTGGGGTGGGATTTAGTAAGCCTGAGAACTGGCCCTGGCAGTTTACAGCCGGTAAGTGAAACAAAGGATGTGTTTAGCAAGTGGGGAAGTTGACTTCCGGCATTATCATTGTGCAGAGTAGATTTGACTGTTTCGTGAGACTCAGAGACCTTCAGGTTTGACTTGAAAAAGTCAAACCCCTTTTACCTCCAGAAAGGGGTTGAATGAGAATGTCCCTAATGCTTAATGGTGGTTCTATGCTGGCCTCATGCCAGACCCCGTTCCCTTTGAGCATTAGCTCCTGAGAGTGGGCTGCAGTTTCAAGTCCTCTGGGCAGCAGACCACCCTGCATTGAGACTGCCTGAGGGTCCCTTCAACAGCATGGGCCTGATCTAATGTTTTGTTAGAATGTGCGCTGCTACCATTGCCTTTTCTTTACATTTGGCTTTCAGGTTGGAGTCCCCTCATTACTGATCCATCAAGTGACTCTCTTTGGTCTTACACGTTCTCCCCCAGTGATGCCAGCTGGAGCAGCACGGCCTCTGTTGCTGTTAATGCCTAGAAAATAATCCCCCAAAAGGAGAATAAGAAGTCTTTGGGCTTTCTCTTCAAAAAGGAGCCAAAGGCTACTTGAGACCATCCTGAATGCCACAGTTGAGCTGATCTGGGGGTAACTTGCATGTGGGCAAGAAGACCATGATTGTAAACTGAACGCGATGAACATGTACGTGCTCTGTTTGGGAGCCTGCGAGGAAGCAGGTGCTCAGCCCAGGAGGAGGTTTCTCCGAGTGCATTTCCTGTGAAGTTAATGTTTGTCACTCAGGCTTAAGTTTTGAAGCACAAATAAACATTTTTAAAAATGGACTTTGTAACATGGATTTCATGTTGAGATATTCATAATGGGATTTTATTCTGTGACTCAGCTAACACATTCTTGTATGAATGAATGTTTCCCAGAATATTTTTAAGGGGAGAGGGAGAATCTCAAGCCGACTCCATGCCCAGTGCCACAATCCTGAGATCAGGAGCTGAAATCAAATCAAGTCAGGTGCTTCAGGCTCTGCGCTCAGTGGGGAATCTACTCCCATTCCCCCTGCTTGTGTGCACCTTCTTAAAAGTCTTAAAAAGTCAGATGCTTAACTGAGCCACCAAGCTGCCCCGGGTTTCACAGAATACTGTTAATAATTAAAGTTAACATGGGATAGGATCAGAGGTTTTATCTTGTAAGTTCTCCACTAAATTGATTTTCTGCCCCTCTTAATGGGGCGCCATCCACCAACAACTTGAGCATTTCTCAATAAAATGTTCTGGACATAAGAGGGTCAGACACCTAACTTGAGCTATGCCGGCTTATCAAGGTGATTGGATTTCTTTACTAGTAAAGGTCACTGTCAGATGGCCGAGTGGACAGACACTCACTCAGTACCGTGTTTCCCGCAGTGTTCTTTTTGGACCAGTACTAGGCAAAGAAACCTACTTGGGACACTGCTGTCCTTGAGACCAAGGGACAGTTTGATGTTGCCAAGCTAAAGGGAGAGGCCTTGGCCTCCTGCAGTACCTGACCTGCCCCCTGCTCCCCTCCGTCTAAACTGCTCACCAGCTGCAGAAATCCGTGCTTTCAAGTAGCTGTGTAGTCGTGAAAGCCCAGGTCTCCGTATCACACCTGAATTTCTAAAGTAGAATTTTGATTCTGGTGACAAAATTCATCCCTCTTGTTAAATATGCTGATAGGATCTGCCTTTCAAAACCCCAGAGCCAGAGGCCATGTCGTGGGCTTTGGTGGTTTGGCTAGTGGTGATCTGTGTCCCGTTGGGAAGGCCCTTGCCAGCCAGCCCAGTAGAGACCCCCTCCACCCAACCCCTGAGGCTTGCACAGTATACTAGGTCAGACTGTCAGGCTACTAGTCATCAGGCCAGTAAATCCCAGGGCTTAAGGGCTATGTGGTGATACCGGGTTAGTTGAGCCTTACCCTTCCAATAGAAGCCCATGTGCTCTGTCTAAAATGAAACTGCTTATCCACTAAATCCAGATTTACCGAAGCCGTGATGTCATCCTTTCGGTGGTAAGGTGGTAATACATCCCCAGTGGGACTTAGGCAGCCTTCTGTGCAGTTAACCTTTGTCAAAATACCAGGGCTTGCCCGTGGGGCTTGAATTTTCTGAGTGATGTGCAGGCTAAACACTCCGTGGTATACCTCCCCTGCCTACTACCCCCAGCGCCCCCAACACGCAAAAAAAGACACAATGGTCATCCCATCATTTATGCGAGTACCTAGTTCAAATTACAATCTGCCTTTTGCACTCCCACTATCATGGGGCAGAAGGAAGGTGGTCATATCCTCAGGTTGTTCAGGTGTGTTTTAGAGTGAAATCGCTCTGGAGGTGCTGTGAGCTGGCCATGCTCATGGGAGGGTCTGGCTGGGGAGTGTGTTTGCCTGTACTGCTGCTTGACCCTGGTCAGCGGAGATGCCTTCAGTCACTACCAACGTCCTAAGCTTCAGTACCAACTGCTGGCTTTGAGATTTCCCTTTGAAGAATGTCTGGCCTTTGCTGGCGAGGGTCACAGTGTCATCTTGTGTTACCTTCAGTTTTGAAACATCCAGCAGAGCAGTCTTTTGTCTTCATCAAGGTTGGGAGGTCTGTCTCCAACCCAGCGGGGAGTTTTCTCAGAGAAACCAAGAATAAGGTGGGGTGTCTCACAACGAACAGGCTGCAATGACGGTCACAAATCCACCTCCTAATGTTCTCTAGAGAAGAAGGGGTGGGTGGAGGAGGGCTGGAGCCTTTTTCGGAGGCTAAAAAGACCAGATGCAGCTTTGGCCACATGAGGGGCCGTGGCTCTGAGAGAACAGAGGGTGTGGGTACTTCAGGGTCAGCGCTGGTACAGTTGAAGGATGCCGGCCTTGTGCAGGTCCCTCCACAGGGAGGCTTCCAGGGACAGGTCGTGGTTGACATAGAATATCAGTGGCTTCTTAACTCGCTCGAAATAGTGGTCAGAAAATTTCCAGTAGTTGCTTGTGATGAATCCATAGGCACTAACCTGGACAAGGATAGTCAAGAATTGGCATTTACTGAGCTATGTGAGAACAGATGTGTGAAGTGACAAGAACCGGGGACGGCACGGTCCCCCAGCCTTCTTTAGATGCTGTGTCAAAGATACAGATAAGCAGTAGATGGAGCTCACCCTAACAGCGGGCACTGGGCTCTTGAATACATTCTCTCAGCCTCAACATAATCTGTGGTGTTATCCCCATTTGTAAAATGGGGAAATGCTCAGAGAGGTAACCGAGCAGGTCCTCAGTCACGAGCTAGTGACGGCCAGGCTGGGTTTTAAACTCAGCTCTCCAATTCCTGATCAAAGCCATGCTCTCCATTATTAAGCTTGAGTTGGAGGCAAAAGCCTATGGCTACTTGTGGCTCATTCTACCAGGAGCACGGTCAAGAGACGGCTGCTTTGGGCCACCTGGGTGGCTCTGAGCATCTGCCTTCAGCTCAGGGCATGATCCCAGGGTCCTGGGATCGAATCCCACATCGTGCTCCCTGCAGGGAGCCTGCTTCTCCCTCTGCCTATGTCTCTGCCTCTCTCTCTGTGTCTCTCATGAATACATAAGTAAAATCTTAAAAAGAAAAAGGAAAGAAAAAAACTGCTTCTTAACCTCTGCTGGGATCATGTGGGCAGCACCATACCAGGAACATTCTTATGCAGTGATTTCAAAGGTTGTATGTGGAAGGCTAAACCTGTTGCCCAGCTCAGTTCCAGAATTTACTCCTAAAAGGATGTCCTTAACCACTTATGCTGAGATTCCCTTTCACAAGAACAATTTAATAAAATGCGCCTTAAATACCCTAGGGGTGGAGGACAGAGGTGCCCAGGCAGGTGGCTGCTGGAGGCAAGCAAGACTGGCCCCACACCTGTCCCGGGAAGGCCCCTGGAAAGCCCGTGTGGAAGCAGTTCAGGAGTGGCACTCCCCCACAGGGTAGAGGCCGAGTCCCAGGTCCAAGCGTGACCCAGGCCTCTTGTAGGGGTTGTCACAGATCAGGTTAGGTTCCACCCACACCAGTCCTCTGCTGCTGCGGGCCCCTGAGAGGGAAGGCCTCTTACCTGGTCACAGGTGTGCAAAGCCGTCAGCAGCATGAGAGCCCCAGTACTAGGCATATATAGGTCTCCAAAATTTGTGTTAATCAACTTTGATTTCAAAAACCTGGAGACGAAAAGTGGCATCAAAACTCAAGAAAGAGGTGTAGGTCTCACTCGATGGTTGTGCCCTTACACCGTCTGGCTACCAATTCAGATTGGCTGGGAAACCCTTTAGAACTTCCTGGCTCTTCTAGTGCAGGCCATTCCCCATTCAGGAAGAAAGAAACTAAATGAAGCAAATGCAAAAAGTCTGAGTAACAGAGTGGGGTGAGAAAGAGGAGCAGGCCTGTGCAGAAGAACCAGAGGAACGATCCTTCCCTCTTTCCCCCTCTAGACGCCTGAACCCAGCCTGGCTCCCCTTTCCTTTCTGCAACACCTGCCTTCACCCCTGGCTCAGTAACCAGCCTGGGTAGGGGACAGGTGGCCCATGTATTTAGCCTGAGACCATATTTCTCTCCATCCCCAATCTTTAGCCAAGCAGGAATCCCTTACGAGGGACATAAGGGGCACGGAACCTCCCTGCGACCGGGAGTCGCTGGTGAGAGAAGTGTGCCCACACACTCTCAAAATCCAAAAGTGAGGCCGCTGTGCGGGTGGCCAAGGCCTGACCTTGGCCCGGGATTCTCATGTAAGCTTCGCCAGACACACCGCCTCGCCCCTGCCAGCCTTTCTACCTCTCTTGAATGGGGCTGTGAGTGCCGGACACCCGTTTGCCTCCCCAGATCGGCTCGCCACCCCTCACCTGCTCTCTGGGGATGCCAGCCTCGGGGCTGCAGCAGGGCCTCTCAGCCATGGCACAGTTGACGTTCGGGGCCCGCTCGTTCTTTGTGGTGGGGGCGTTCTGGGTCATTGTATGATGCTCAACAGCATCCCTATCCCTGTCTCTGCTTGCTGCTGGTACTTACCTGGTGACCACCAGGATGTCCCCAGGGAGGGGCAAGGGACACTGCCCTCCCCCCGCCCCCGCCACACATGTAGGGGTGAGGGACTGAGGGAGGAAAGGAGGGGTGAGATGAGGTCGCCTTGGGCGGCCTGTGTCCGGGCCTCTACACAGACTCGCTCTCACCACAGGTTACAGCATAGGACCATAAGGGGCCCGCAGCGGTGGGGGTTGGTGTGCAGGGGGGAAGGAGGGGAGCTTTCGTGCACCCAACCCCCCCACCCCTTGCACACCTACCTCTCCCTCAGGTAGCTGATGAAGTCCGGATGTAGTAGCTTGAATTTCCTGGCAGAGGCTTCTGGTCCGAAATAAGTCTGAGGCCTAGGACCCACGAAAGAAGTGGACAGAGCGGCCCGGGGTGTCGTAGGGCAGGTTGGGGAGCGAAGTGAGGGGTAAGGCGGGCCTGCGGCGGTGCGGGCGGTAGGGCCGGGGCTGGGCGTAGTAGCGGGAGAAGGGCGTGTAGAAGGTGGCGGGCAGCACGGTGGGCACCACGTGCGGCTTCCCGCCCACCAGGACCTCGGTGGGCGGGGTGTAGGTGAGCGAGGAGGGGGGCGTGAAGAGGGCGGGCGGGGTGGGGTAGGAGCAGTTGACCCGGGGGTGGTGGGGAGGGGGGGGGAGCAGGGGGAAGTAGAGGGAGTCGGGGACAGGCGGCTCCCGGGCCGGGCAGGGGAAGGGGCAGGGGAAGCACTGGTTCTGGGGCAGGGGTGCGGTGGGGGGCTGGAAGAAGGGGGGCTCCTTTAGGAAGCGGGGCACATAGGGCGCGATGTAGGAGGGGATGCCCCGGACGGGCCCGATGTAGGAGGCCGAGGTGGCGGGGCTGTGGGAAGGGGACCTGGAGAGGGGCACCGGAGGAGTCTGGGAGGAGTTTCTCGAGAGGGATTTCAAGGCAGATTGGGAAGGAGATTTGGAGGTGGGTGGAGTAGGGGTTTGGGAAGCCCCCCGAGGTACATGTTGGACGTGGGGGCTGGGGGCCAGGGATGAAGCCCGGGAAGAGGGCTGCGAGGCAGTCGGGGTAGGAGCATGAGAGGGGGGCCGGGAGGACCCCCGGGTGGCGGACGGAGATGGGGCCAAGCCACCAGAGCTGGAGTAGGGCTGCTGGTTGGACGGGAGGATGTTATTGGACCGGGACTGGGAGGGGGACTGGGTGGGGGACGGATTGGGGGTATGGGAGGGGGAGCTCATTGGTGTTGGGGAGGCTTACGACCACCCGATCGATGTCTCTGAGCCGGCCCCCCCCAAGAGCCCAGTCCCGCCCGGGTCACAATGCCCACCCTCATGACCAGCTGCAGCATCATCACGGGCGATTGTTGGCTAGTCACCAGGCGGGGGTGGGGTGCAGCCGGGCCAGAGTCCCCGGCCTGGCCTCTGAGGGCTTAACCCCTCAGGCCCTCAGAATCTGCCGTGGGGGGGGGGGGGGGCGGGGGGGTGGCAGGTCCCGGGAGCACTGAGATAGGACGGCTGGTCTTCGTGGCTGCAGAGGTGGCGTGGATTTCTAAAGGACTCGACTTTGGGACAAGAAATTGTCTCTGTGCCACGGGGAGGAGGTTTGGCCGAGGCCAGGACATGGTTCAAAAGAGCTGGACACCGGCCTACTGCCCAGGAGGGTGGGGGAGAAAGTGTCCTTTGTTCTCTCTCCTTGTAGGACACTGTGCACCTGTCACCTGCTCTCCCACTTTGTGGGCACAGTCCCGGGAGGGTGCCCGCCGGGATGAGCCGCATGGATACCGGCCCCCCACTTAGCTTCCAGACACAGTGCGCTCCGCAGGCCCCCACAGCCGGGAGTGGACAGCCCGGGCCGTGCTGCCGGCTGGGGGACTGCGCTGCTTAGAGGGACAGCAGCCCAAAGCCGAGGAGCCAGGCTGCCTGCTTCATTCAGAAAAGTGGCCCTGCGAGGCCACCCACCTCATTGGGCGGGTTCCTGGGGACCAGGACGGTTACCTGGGCTTTTCTAGGGGCAGGAAAAGAAAAAGAGCATAATTCCCCAACACTCTCTTTGTGGGGGATTTTCTTGCTGTCCTCACCCACTTTCCCTGCCCAACAGTGGGCCCAGCACTACCACACCCCACACCTGCCCGGCTGCTCACCTGTCGCCTTTATCAGGGCCCTCGGGGACAGGCACGCCCAGAATGGCCGATCTCAGCATCACATAGTCACGGATGTCCGAGGGGATGAAGATGTAGTGCAGGTCCTGTGGGGGCAAGAGAGACACTGAGCCAGTGTCCCTCCCGTCCCCCAACACGACCACGTCCGGCTCCTGCCCAGCCCTCCACCAGGTCCTGCCACCCACCCCAGTGGGAGAATTTCTGCCTGTAATCCCCACCCTCAGCCCGTGGGGGTCTCAATATGGTCACGAATCTCTTGGTGGTACTCAGGAGGCGAGGCTTACTTGCCATCCCCTCGAGTGACTACTGAATAGAAGTGGAAGTGATGGTGCGAGACCTTGGGGACCAGGCCATAAAAGGCAGTGCGGCGTCCTTGCCCCCCTGGGACTCCCCCCCCCCCCCCGCTGGGTGAAGTGAGCTGCCAGGACCTGCGGACACTCCAGTAGCTCAGAGAGGAGCCACCTGGACTCCGGCCTCCGTCAGGCGTTCAAGTGCCCGGAGTCCCTGTTGATCCCGGCAAACACCCCAGATCCTGAGCCAAAACCGCCCTGCTAAGCCGTTCCCGAATTCCTGACCCACTGAAACTGTAAGATGAGAAATGTTTGTTGTTTGAAGCTAAGTCTGGGGTCCTTTGTTAACGCACGGATGACTCCTACAGGTAGTGTGGCCAGAAAGCAACCCTACTGCGTGGTTCTACGTGAGCTAGGACGGGTCCTGCTGTGGCTGGGACACTCCTGAATTTCCTGCTCAGAGGAGGAAGCTTCTAGAAACTCAGCCTGGTCCTATCAAGCACCATAGAGCCCTCATCCCGGGATCTCCCCTCTTCATGTGGCACCCAGACCGCTCCCGAAGGAGGAGCAGTGTTCTGGTAACTGGGTGTGGCTGAAAGAAGCCGGAGGCAGGAGGCGGCCTCAAACTCTGGCTCCTGCTCCCCGGAGAGCTGGGCACCGCTCTGCGCCTCTGAACCTCAGCCTCCCTCACGGGCTGCTGTGGGATCAGGAAGGCACACGTCGTCGTTCTGGAAGGCAGCTCAGGGAAGGGGAGGCAGCCCTAGGGCTGGTGTGGTCAGAGGGGGCTGGACTTTGATGATCTTAGCTGCGGGGTGGCCTTGCACAGACACGCTGCCGTCTGGAAATGGGCAGCTGTGCTGACCACGTCCACCGCTGGGAAGAGGAGGAGGCACCAGTAAACACCCTTCCCCCCACCCGGTGCAGCGTGACCTCTGGCGTGGGAGTCCTTTGAGCCCTGGTCCTGGCCCTGCCGCTGCCTTGCTTAGTCTCCTCCTAAAACGGGGCGGACGTGGCATCCTGTAAAGGGCCCGGCACCCCATGGGCTCAGTGAGCACCAGCCACCCACGCTCTACTCCAGAGGGGTCCTGTGCCGCCCGGAACTCCGGGGCGCCCCTCCTCACATGCACCCAGGATCCCAGCCTCTCCATCTCCTGGGGGGGGGCCGCGGTCCGCCCGTGGAGGGGGGCCTCTGGGAACAGTGGCCCTGACCGCCCGTGACAGTGCCATCCCATCAGGAGCCTCACCGGTCCTTGCGGCACGGAGGTGAAGCCAAAGTTCCAGTAGGAGATGAGAGAGTTTTTCATCGTGTTCACAGTGAAACCGTAAAAGGAGGTCTTGTTGCCCACATCCTTCTCGAAGCCTTTGATCACCGCGCCGTTGAGTCTGGTCCAGATAGAAGCTCTGCTGCGTGTGTAGCCCATCCCCGGGGTTCCGCCCACCTGTCCCCATTGGGCCCGTCCCCACTCCTCCGGACCTCAGGGGACATCCGGCCTGGGGGGCCCCCTCCTGGCAGGCATGCGGCCCCCTCGCTCCATCTTCAGGGTCTGTCTGCACACGGGCCGCGGCCCAGGCAGGTGCCCGTCACCCTGAGGCCCGCTCCCCGGGGCAGCTGGGGGCCTGGCTCTCCCCCCGCCCCGCCCTGCGCCCATACCTGAACACGTAGTCATGGGCGTCGATGTTCAGACCCTGGCGGGATCCGTTCAGAATGCCCCCGTTGCCCACCACCGCGCACCGAATGCAGCTTGAAAGCGGCTTCTTGGAGGTGGCGAACAGCTGGGAGCTCTCGGAGCCATTCAGGAGGCTCAGGGTGGAGTTGATGGCTGTGGGTGCCAGACAAGGCGGGGAGCCATGGGGAAGGCTGTTGCGTGGGCCGGGGCTGTCCCAAGGCTGTTTCTGGCATGCCACCTGCCACGGGCCTGACACCCCCCTCCGAGGCCTGGAGGGCAGGGGGAGAGGTCTGGCTCTACCCTCAGTCACCCCAAGAATTCGAATACCGAGTCCTCTATGTTCCACAAGAAACTAATCCGAGGCACGTGAGGGTTGGGGGTCCCACCGCAGGGACCATGGGTGGGCTGTCTGAGGCCCCACAGCTCCTGTTGTCGGCCACCTCTGGACAGCAGCCCCAGGTGAGTGGCCACCGGGTGCACCCAAGCCCGTCTCCCTGACCCCACGGTGCTTGCAGGGGCCGGTAGGTGTGGCGGGAGTCACACAGCCCAGGGGGTCAAGCCCTGAGACCTTCCAGGAAGGAAATGGGCCTGGGAGTGGGGGGTATCCCCAAAAGATGCTGTGAGGGCAGGGCCTACATCAAGGCTAAAAGCAACAGGAAGGGATTCTCTTGGGGCCAGAGGCCTGGGCAAGAAGCAGCCGCTGCAGGTTACCTTGGTAGGACAGGCCCTGCCAGCCGTAGGGGGCTTTGTGCTGGCTCAGGCTGTCCCAGAGCTCCTGAGTGAAGAGGCCCCCGGATAGCAGCACTGGAGTGGAGAGATCGAACAGGGCACGGAAGTGGGGGTGCCTCTGGATGGCCAGGTCAAGTGGGCGTCGGCAGTGTGGGTTCTGTGGGGCAAGAGATAAGAGTATTGAGCTCCACTATGGGGGCTGTGGCTGGAGGGGAGCTTCCCTTCCCTCCAAACTTGGGATCCCCCAGACCTGCCAGCTGAGCTGGCCTATGGCACAGCAGTGTGGTGGGGGCAGAGCTTTTTGGATGTACCTCGCCCAGGCCTTTCTCTCCTGGATGCCAGCTATGCAGGGCCTGATGGCTCTGGCCTCTCGCTCCTTCACTTCACATTTAGGGAAATTTGGGGGCTTTTTTCCACAAAATGGGTAAGACCCATCTGGCCTTTGGTGGGGAATTCCAGCCTGGGCTTTAGAATCTATCAGCCTGGATCCAAACCCTAGCTCTGACAGTCCTCTCCATAAGATTTGTGGGGGACGGGCTGCTGGGAAGATTTCGATAATTTTCTCCTCGGTGGTACCTGTCCTGGGTTGAAGAGTGTCCCCCACCACCTCTGTCTGCCCAGAACCTCAGGATGTGACCTCATTTGGGAATAGGGTCTCTGCAGATGTAATTCATTAGGATGACCTCATACTGGTTTCAGGTGGACCCTAACCAGTGTCCTTATAAAGCCATGTAAGGACAGACACAGAGACTGGAGTGGAGTGCCCATAAGCCAAGGAGCTTCCAGAAACTGGGAGAGGCAAGGAAGGATTCTTCCCTAGAAAGCTCTGGAAGGTGGCCCAGCCAATCCCTTGATTTTGGATTTCTGGAGTCCAGAACTGGGATAAAATTGGTTTCTTGTATTTTCAACACTCCAGTTTGTGGTAATTTGCTTCAGAAGCTCTAGGAATCAACACAGGGCCTGTGCATGCAAGGGCCTCGAGGGGGGGTGGGTGATTGAACAGGCTCCAACCCCATCGGCCTTGCAACCCCAATGTCAGACTCCCGCACAGCCTTGGGCTGGGGCTGGCTGGGGCTACCCTTCCCACTGCCCGGGGCTCTCTGGTTTGATCAAAGGACAACGCAGGAGAGAGCCACACGGTCATCTCTGCTATGACATTACCTATGGATCATCACACTCTGCAAAACCACGGGGCTTTTGGGAAAATGGGATGAGCAGCACAACACTCAAAAAGCTTTGTCAGTGATGCCCAAAACAAAAGAGGGGCCTCACAGAGATGGAAGCACGGTTTGATGCAGCCCACGGTGAAGGTCTACACACACACATGGCCTTTGACCTCGGAAGACTCAACATTCGCGTGTGGCATCAGAAGGGTGGCAGCTCGTGAGTTATTGTGAAGTAGTGGAAAGAGGGTTATAACACAGTGAAGTGCGCATCTGAAGGGCGCATGCGTGTGCGTTTTGTGTACTCCTCTGTGGCCCCCTTCGGTCGGGTGTGGTTTTCTGCATTTAACCTTAGTGTTCTCAGGGCGCCTGGGTGGCTCAGTCGGCTAAGCGTCTGCCTTTGGCTCAGGTCATGATCTCGGGGTCCTGGGATCAAGTCCCACCTCTCAGCAGGGAGTCTGCTTCTCCCTCTGCTCCTCCCCTGCTCATGCTGTCTCTCACTCTCTCTCTCTCAAAAAAATCTTTAAAAAATATTATTTAAAAAAACCCCTATTGTTCTCAATGACAGTCACTCGAAAGCAAACACAAAGTTTGTGTTATGCTCAAATTGTTTCCTAAGATACCAATCTCCCTGGAACAAATTCACATTTTCAAAGCAAGCATTGTAGCAGAGCTGATTACCAATCTCACTGCTATTCAGTTCATCTTTGGGGTGTTTTCCAGGGCCGCCTTTAAGAGGTGCCAGGAAAAAACTCTTCCGGTCTTTGTATCGGGAAAGGTTGTGCTTCACTTGGGCAGTTGGCCTGCTATTATCTCTTGGACACAATGGCAAATTTCCTTCTTCACTGTGGCCACTAGGAAGCTCAGAGCCAGATCTATGGCCTATCCCTTACATCTTGTGGCACACTTTTCATGTACTTACCTTACTCTCCTACCTTTATTTCTCCTTCGGTTATTTTTTCATTTGATTCTATTTTATATTTTTGCCTTGTTATGTGTATCCAAAAGCCACCTCAAATCTTTTTTTTTTTTTTTTTTAACCCAGTGGGGATATGTCAGTTTGCATCAAGCAGCTCAAGGTGCACACAGGGCTTTAGGAAACTTGAAGATGACTCATAAGCACCCATGAGATGCTTGAGGCTTCTCTTTGGCCTGCAGGCCCATGTCCTCCCTGCCTCTGTTCTCAAGACAACCCTCCTCACCTGCCCAGGGCTACTCGCTGTGTCTCTGAACAGCTCAGCTGTCACTACATTTTACGTGCAGTGAAATCTTTTCCCCCAAGGCCTCAGCTAACAAGTCCTGGGTTGGTCTCTTGGGCACTGAACACAACTCTTAAACCCGAATCAATCCAGAACACCAATCACGATCCTGCTCAGTGGCAGCACACAGAGCGTTCCCCTGTGGTTCAGAGAGAGCCACGCTCTGGGGTCCAACCAGAGGCTCAAATGCCAATGCCACCTCTTGTCGCAGAGTGGCCCTGCACCAGGTACCTGACCTCTCCGTGCCTCGCTGCCGTCATCTATAAAAGCTACACGACAGGGTTGCCATGTGACTTACGTGTGGCGTGCTTGAGGCAGCACTGTTTGTTATGGAGCAGGGCCTAGAAGGTTCTCAACCCCCTGGGCAAGCATGGAGCATCTTTGCAGTTTGCTTGTTTACTCCATGGAGAGTAGTTTAAATGTGTGACTTTTATAGTAAGAAGGCATTTTGAGGGTTTCAGTCTGTAGAGTATGTGACTCTTGACCTTGGGGTCATGAGTTCAAGCCCTATGGCGGGTGTAATACTTAAAAATAAAATCTTAAAAAAAAAAAAAAGACATTTTGAATAGAATGTCAAATTCACAGGCCTTTTAAGGATAACTTACAAGACTTCCCAAGAACTTTTCTCCTGGCTACACCTCTTCTCTGCTACGGGGGTACAAGGAACCCTGGTGGCCAGGTCTGGCTGGCTGCTCAGCTCACCATTTCATGTTTAGGGGTTCCAGAGAGTTTCCACCCAGCAGTCTCATGAGAATGTTCTCATGTGCTCATCTTTCTCCCCTCCTCCCCGCTAACTTGAAGATGCTTGAAACTGCCAGAAGAGTTGACCGTTGTACCTTTCTCATTCCAGCATTTGATGCCTTGTGTCCAAAGAATCCCCGAGACGATGTGGTGTTCCTGGGGGAGAAGTAGAAGTAAAGCAGGGGTCTGAGCTGTCCCCCAGAGACTTCCGACTCAGCTCCAGGGCCTGACAAAGCCTGTCAGGGTCAAAGATGTCATTCCTTTGATCTTACTGGGCTCTGATTTTTTTTTGGGGGGGGGGGGCTCTGAGTGTTACCCATGTCTGTCTCTGTAGGAAAAAAAAATATCATCACATTATTATGTTCTGCTCAGCTCTATAAACCCAGAAATCAAGAAATCCCATGGCAAGCGGCAGAAATGTGGAGTTTACAGAACGGTGAGATCTGGTTCAAGGATGAAAACATACACTAGGAAAGCTTGCCAGGTGCCAGCCACCATCTGAGGGAGCTCCCTGCCAAGGCCCCAGAGGCAGCGGTAGGTCCCACAGGGCGAGGTCCCCTTTCTCCGTGGGGTGGGCTGTCCTGCCACTCGCTCCCGGCTCCTCACCAGCGGCCTCCTCCTGCATAAGTGAGTCTGAAGCCTCACACCCTAGGTTTGTACCCTGGGATCTAGGGAAGTGACTTCTCAGAGCCTTGGTGTCTACATCTGGACAACGGATATAATCAAGTGATTAATAATTATTGTTAATCACATCACATATCCAATTGTTGGGAGGGTTCAGAGACTATTATCTCATACAAAAAGCATCCTCCTGGGACACCTGGGTGGCTCAGGGGTTGAGCGTCTGCCTTTGGCTCAGGGCGTGATCCCAGGATTCAGGATCAAGTCCCACATCGGGCTCCTTATGGAGAGCCTGCTTCTCCCTCTGACTGTGTCTCTGCCTCTCTCTCTGTCTCTCATCAATCAATCAATCAATCAATCTTTTAAAAAAGTGTCCTCTAAATGCTAGCTCTCCTTATCTAAAGGAAGCAGGGAAAGGACTCTAGGACTGTGTCCCTTCTGGAGGGTCAGTCGGGAGGGGCCGATGATACTGCTCCACCCCTACTCCCACCTCCCAGGCAAGCCCTGCATCAGGGATGAGAGCGAACAAAATAGAAGGAATGGAGGAGGCCTTTGCTTATTCTAAAGGGTGTCAGGTTTTCCCCAGACTCCTGCCTTCTCCCTGACAGCCACAAGGAAGCAGGTGGGCAGGCTTTGGGAACTGTTGGGGCTGGCGGTTTGCAAGGAAACAAAGGCCTCTTGTTGCTTGCTTCTGACATGCGGAACCAGCTGGGCCACCAGAGAGCTTGCGACCTGCCTCACTTCAGGTTCCCATAGAGCCCTCGAGGGACAGACGGGAAAGAGCAGGGATGGTCCTTTCCCCCTCTGATGGCAGGTCCCCCCATCCTGTAGTTCTTCTCCTCTGCACAAGACCCCCTTTGAAGAGGAACTGGGACCCCAGTACTCAGCCTCCTGCCATGTGAACCGCCAGGGAGCTGTTGAAAAACAGCCCTGCTCAGGGCCCCGCCCCTGCAGTTCTGATCTGACTGGTCTAGGCCTCCTCCCCAGATGATTCTAGTGTGAGCTTGAGAAGCAGATGCTATAGCTGCGGGCCTGGGCAGCTTGGAGATCCGAGGGACAGAGCTGCAGAGGAGGGGCTGGAGAACCCCCACCCCATTCTGTTTTGCTGCCCCGAACACCCCAGCCTCAGGGAGGTCTGCTCATCTTCAGAGCACCCCTCAGTGGTCAGTGATTTCTCCCAGCCCTTCTTCTTAGGAATCCAAGGGCTTCTAAACACACCTGCCTAGAGAGCCTGGATGGGGCGGGGAAGGGGGCCGGCCCACCTGTGGCCCTCCCAAAAATTTTACCAGCCTTCGGAGAAAGAAGGACTGTACGGTAGTCCTTTCCTATCCTTGGGGTAAGCTCCAAGGCCCCCAGTGGATGCCTGAAACTGTGAATAGTGCCGCACCCTGTACACGCTCTGTTTTTTCCTCTATAGACATACGTGTGACAAAGTTTGATTTATAAATTAGGCACTGGAAGAGATTAACAGCAATAATTAATAATAAAACAGGACAATCATAATAATGTAATGAGAGTGTGGTCTCTGTGAATGTCTTACTCTGTAAATATCCCCCTGCTTGTGACAGTGGAAGACGACAAAATGAGATGGTGATGAGATGGAGAGGAGTCTTGGCCAGACCTGGCTTCATGGGGGGGGGGGGGGGGGGGGGGAGGTAACTGAAACCTGGGAAAGCGAAACTGCAGGTAAGGAAGTACCACTGCAGTGCATTTCTCATAAAACAAAATCTACTGGATTTGGATTGTATTCTTAGGAATTCTGGGCTCTCAGATGTCCTTTCTTTTTCTTTTCTTTTTTTTTTTTTTTTTTTAAGATTTTATTTGGGATGCCTGGGTGGCTCAGCGGTTGAGCGTCTGCCTTTGGTTCAGGGGGTGATCCTGGAGTCCCAGGATGGAGTCCTGCATCGGGCTCCTGCAGGGAGCCTGCCTGCTTCTCCCTCTGCCTCTCTATGTCTCTCATGAACGAATAGATAAATCTTAAAAAAAAAAAAAAAAGAAAGATTTTATTTATTTATTTTAGAGAGAGTGAGAGAGATTACAGAGGGAGGAGAGTCCCCACTGAGCAGGGAGCCTGATGTGACAAGGGGCTGAGATCATGACCCTAGCCAAAGGCAGCTGCTTAACTGACTGAGCCACCCGGGTGCCCCTCAGATGTAATATCTTTCACAAAATAAGTTGACAACGGACAGGGGCAGGTAACTGGCAGCCCATATTATCTATCCTACTAATCTGTCTCTCCTGCCCCCTCCCCCACCTTTATATATATGTATAGATATATGCCTTGAGTTAAATCCTGGGCTGCATTTCCACTCTCTAACCTGCAGTGAGAGCCCTCAGGTGAGGTAAGACAGGGTCCCAATGCTGCCCCCACCCCTTCTAGGACTCTCCAGGTGGCCAGGCCATCCGGTTTCCGCCCCCTGTGGGGAGGTCACACAGCCTGCACCCCCTTCCCTAGACCATCCCACCTCCCACTCAGCCTCTCCAGGCACCATATACCTACGTCCAACAGCAGGGCCCACAGGGCTTGCCCCTGGGGGGTTTAGCCACCTTGGCAAACAGCAGGGGGACAAGAAAACGGACAAGTTCTTGGGCTCTACTCGTTCTTGGGCTGTACTCGCTTTTTCAAAGATGAAAGAACTTTAAACACATTGTTGAGCATAATGGATGTTCAACAACCCCGCATTTAAAGCTTATTAGGTACTTTCAAAGGATGTTTAAATATGTTTCAAAACACCTGGACCTAAAACTCACAAAGGATTCTCTTTCTTAACACCGGCAACCTCTCAGCCCCTGCCTTAGGCAATTTTTGAGTATGGGGAGATGATGTAACTCCAGGGACCAGCGGCTAGAGCACCCTTTGTTCTAGAGGGGCTGGGCTCAAAATGAGTTGCCTGTGTTTCCTATTGTTCTGCAACTTTAGGTGTCTTTTGACCACGTTCCCTGAGAACAGACAGCTAACTCTGCTTTCACCCCAGGACGCCCGGGGCAAGGTTTGGGGAGCAGCGCGCAGGGGGGAAAGCGCTCTGGAGGCAAAGCCCGGTCCAGAGGCGGGTGGGCGAGCCTTGGGGGGGGCGGTGTGGGGTGGCTGCCGCCGCCCCGGTCGCACCGCTGGGTCCGCCTCTCTGGCGCTAGACCAGACCCTGGTGAAGCTGCTTCGGTCGCGGGCACCATCGCCTGCAACGCAGGCTCAGGCTCGTAGGTTCACCCCGGCCCGGGCGCACACCAGGCAAGGTGCGTCGGGCGAGCGGGAGGGGGCGGGGCCGGGAGGGGGCGCCAGGAGGGGGCCGGGAGGGGGGCGGGGCTGCTCCCGTCCCCGGGGCGCGGGGAGCCCTTCGCTTCGCCGGATCGCGGCCCGACGGCGCTCACCAGACTCGACCGCAGAGCCCACGGCGCGTGGGCCGGAGCGGGGCGCGGGCGCGGGGCGCGGGGCGCGCGGAGGGCGCAGACGCGGCCGGGCTGAGAATCCCCGCAAAATTGGAACCGGGAGCCGTGGGCGCCCCCTTCCCCCAAAAGTAGAGTCAGAGAACTGTGACGTCAGAGCGCGAGGGGTCCCCACCCCGGCGGGGCCGTCCGATCCGACGCAGACGACGCAGCCGGGCCCGGAGGGTCGGGGCAGCGACGCGCCCGTGCGCCCGGGGCGCGGCCCCTCCCGGACCCGGCGGAGGCGGGCAGGACGCCCCCGGCGGCAGCTCCCGGGACAAAGGGCCGCGGCCCCGGGTCCCCGCCCGCGACGGGCGGGCCGAGGGCCCGGGCTGGGCGCCCCGCGCGTGCCCGGCGCGTCCCCGGGGCCCCCTGTCCGCCGACCGCGCCGCAGCCCCTACCTGGCTCCGGCCCGGGGCCCCGGGTACGGCCTCGCTGCCGAGCAGTACAGGGCGACGAGGATCCCCGAGCAGGCAGCCGCGAGCAGCGGCAGCAGCCACAGGAGCGGGCCGCGCGGGCGCCCCATGCGGCCCCGGCCCCGCCGTCCCGGGCGGAGGGGAGAGGCCCGGTGCGCAGGGCCCGACTCCGGGAGCCGCCGCCCTGCCCCGCCGGCCCCCGCGGCGCCTCCCCGTCCGGGCTCGCCGCACCCTCGGGGGCCGCGGGGGCGGGTCCCTCTGCTCGGGGCGCCGGGGCGGCGGGCACGGGGGGCGGGGGCTTGGGTCGGGCGCCCCGCGGCGGCCAGGGGCAGGCGCGCGGTCCGGGGTGCGGGAGGGGGCGGGGCGCCACCTGCGGGGGGCGGGGGGCGGGGCCGGTGCCCTCGGAAGGACCCGGGACCTGTCGGCCTGGCCCTGGCACCTCGGGTCCTTGCAGAAGTTCGGGGGAGCCGAGGGGCGGGTTCTCCAGGCGGGCTGAGGCGGGGCGGGGCGGGGCGGGTGGAGGAGCCACCCTGGGTGGAGGTGGAGGTGGAGGTGGAGGTGGAGGTGGAGGTGGGGGGGGGGGGCAGGGCGCGGGGGAGGTAGGGCCGCCGCCGGGTTGGGACGGGTGTGGGGAGCTGAGACCGTCGCTCCCCTCCTTTGGTGGCCGTGCTGGGCCTCCAGGGCCCCCAATCGCCTTGCGACCCGTTTACAAACCCAGGCCAGCCTGGAGCTCTCAGCGGCGGGGAGGCCACCTGAACCGCCGGGCAGGGCCTCTGGCGTCACCAGGAAGGGCACCCCTGGAAGGGCAGCTCCGGCCCCGGGCCCTTGAAGCAGAGCCCTGCGCCCAAGTGAGCCCCAGGTGGGACCGTCTATTTTCAGGAGGCCCCGGGCAGGGTCTTAGACTCCAAAGCCTGTGAAGCAGCCCAGCGCCCAGCGGTCAGGAGCTTCAAGGATGACAGAGGGACTGTCCCTTCCAGGATCCTGCCTTCTTCACCTGCTCTTCAGGTGTGCCAGCAAGTCTGGGTGCAGCAACAGGTACCGGCCACTGCAAAGGATCCCGAGAAGCTGGGGCCTGCGCCTGTGGGCAGGAGTGGGTCATTCAGGCTCCAGTCTCCTACCTGTACCCCCCGGGACCAACTGGGGGTCACAGGAGGGCCCCGGGGAAAGGGTTGGTTCCTCCCTTCACTCCAAGACCCACGGCAGAGCGAGCTGCACCTTGCCTCTACCCTCTTGACGGGCACTGCACAGAATCCATGGTTTCAAGTCTTTCATTTCAGTCTTTGTGGTTTGTTTGTTTAATATTTTATTTATTTATTCATAGGAGACACAGACAGAGGCAGGAGCGGGCTCCCTGCGGGGAGCCGGAAGCATGACTCAATCGTAGACCCCCAGCATCGTGCCCTGAACCAAAGGCAGGTGCCCAACGACTGAGCCACTCAGGCGTCCCAATCTTTGTGGTTTTTAGTCATCGAAATCCCTGTAGATATTACGTAGCCCTTGATAGCACCTTCTCCCCTTTCTTCAGTGGCTAAAAAAACATTGGACCCTCTCTGAGCCTGCGAATCCCACGCCCGCCCTTGCTTGCTCTCTACTAAATGACTCTCTCCATGGAGAAAAAGGGGAATCACTATTCATTTCTTCTTCTTTTTTTCAATCTTTTCAAATTTACTGAGACTTGTGTTGTGGCCTAATGTGTAATCTATCCTGGAGAATGTTCAATGTGTACTTGAAAAGAATGTGTATTCCACTGGCTTTGGATGGAATGTTCTGTATGTATCTGTTAGGTCCATCTGATCTAAAGTGCCATTCAAGGGACACCTGGGTGGCTCAGTGGTTGAGCGTCTGACTTTGGCTCAGGTCGTGATCCTGGGGTCCTGAGATCGAGTCCCACAGCGGGCTCCTCGCAGGGAGCCTGCTTCTCCCTCTGCCTATGTCTCTGCCTCTCTGTGTCTCTCATGAATAAATAAATGAAATCTTAAAAATAAATAAAAAGTGGCATTCAATGCCAACTATTGTTTCTCCAACTTTTCATTTTTAAACCTACATACTCGGCTCCCACCACCCTCCAGCCTCCACCTGTCTGGACTCCAGCCTTACGAGGTGTGCATGTGGGATTGCTCCTCCTGGTGGGAGCTGGCTTCCCACCGCCTGTGTTAATGACTCCAGTCCACCTCCTATGCCTTTAATGCCCCGCTTAGACCAAGGCCTCCCATCTGGCCGCCTGCTGTTCTCATTCCTCATCAATGACCTTACACAGCCTCCACCTCTCTGCCCCTCCGTGCCTCCCAGCACGTCAGCCCCGAAGCTTTCTTCTCTGCCTAGGCAGGAAAGATTATGACCTATGAGCTTCTCTCTCATCATAACCCAGGTTTCCCTGTGTTCCTGGCTTTCTGGCCAGCAAAACCCCAACCTGGATTCACACTCTGAGATCTGCCTGTTCAGTGGCCCCTCCTCCTGCTGCCCCGGCCCTGGCCTGGCTGAGAGCAGCTGGGAGTGTCTCCTTCCAGAGTAGATGGAGGCCACTACACCTTTGGCTTCATCCGCGCTCTCTACACCTGCCATTTCCCGGTCCTTGGTTGGCTCCAGCCACCCTCACCTGCTCTGAGTCCATGATGCCTCTGTGGTTACCTACTGCACCCCTAAAACTGTCCCCTTTGACACCACCAGGGGCCTTCATCATCCCCGATGGAGCAGACATCTTCCATTCTAATCCTGCTACCTTGGCCTCTGAATTGGAATTTGACAGTGTCCTCATGGTTACTCTTAGGTCTTTGTCTGTTAAATCCAACATCTGGCCACTGTCACCAGGGAGTTCCTGCTGCCCCCTTCTTCCAGTGTGAGAGCAGAATCCTGCTTTCCTGCTTCTATGCTTGTCTCATATGTTTTTGTTGGAAATTGAACATTTTAGATAATATATTGTAGCAACTCTGGGTACTGGACCCCCACTCCCCATCTCAGGCTTGTGATTTGTTTGTTTAATGACTGACTGACTTATTTTAGGGAAGCCCCCCCCAGCCCCAACTCCCTCCACTCCCCCCTCACTTTCATTCCACCCAGCCCCCAAATGTTAAACCTTTGATGTTGCCCTGTAGGGAAGTGTGGTTTGGAGTATGTCACCCTGGGTTGGCTGGGCTGTCTACACCTCTTTCCCTGACCGTATCCAGATGTTAAGCTCCATTAATTGCCATCTGATTGGTCTGTGGTTTACAATAATGCCCTGGGGCAGAAATTGCTCTGTAGACTCCCGCTTAGCTCATTTGAAGTATTAACTCCTGAACTTAGTGTTCCTACTCAGGAGGGCTCCAACCAGCTGTTTCCTTCTCTGGTTCTCCCCTGCAAACTAGCTGGCTTACACTTGAACCTCTGTCTTCATCAAATCTACCCATCTTTTCCCAATTCCCTTTCATCACAACCTCCACTGTTTTTGAGAGCACCGTTAAGCTTGAAGTTCTCTACCGCCTTTGCAAATAAAGTAAATTCCTTCAAGAAGAGATTAGGACCTACATGTTTTATTTAATTTAATTTAATTTAATTTAATTTAATTTAATTTAATTTATTTATTTATTTGAGAGGTGGGGAGAGATTGAGTACTGGCAGAAAGAGAGCCCGATCCCAGGACCCTGAGATCATGACATGAGCCTAAGGCAGCCACCCAGTCGCCCCACGGACCTATGCATTTTATAGACTGCTTCTGTCCCCCTGCCAAATCTCTGAGCCAGGGCTCTGGAGCCAGGGTGGGGACAACGGTGTGCTTCTCTCTGAGTGATGCCTCTGTAGTTACCTGCTGCACCAGGTAGGTTTAGGAGTTGAGCATGTGAAGGATGGGAGGCACCTTGCCTCTCCTGGTGTGAAACCATCACCCTATGAGCCAGGGCAGGGACGACCACATTCAACGTGACATCAGCATAGAATCTCCATTCCATGAACAGGGGCTGAACAGAAGAAGGGAGCCGCCACCTCTTGGCCACACTCGCCCAGAACTTAGCCTCAGCAACAGGTTGCTGGTGCAGGATGATGGATGCTAACGTCCTGCTCCTTACCTCGGAAACCCTCCAACAGGGAACTGAGGAGAGAGGTTTCTGAGTTTCTCCGCTGCACAAATCTGGAGTGGAGATAGGGAGAAAGGGAATAGTTTGGGCTGAAATATCATACAGTCTTCTAAAATTGTAGTGCATCTTCTTGACTAGATGTTTCTTCATTTGCATATACCCTTAGGACCTCTTCCAGATCCTGTAAATGGTTGTCTTTTTATACTTTTTACATTTCACTGGAGACTGGGTCTGTGGACCCATATTGTCATGCTGAAGTCCATCTTTTTTTTTTTTTTTTTTTTTAAGTAACCTCTGGGTCAAACTTAGGGGTTGAACTCATGGCCTCAAGATCAAGAGTTGCATGCTCTATGGACTTAGCCAGCCAGGTACCCGTGAAGTCCCTCTCTTACAATGGTTTTTGCAATCATTATATCCTCTAGTTGGGTTGATCCCTTTATTGCTTTTTTTTTTTTTTAAGATTTATTTATTTATTTATGACAGATATAGAGAGAGAGAGAGAGAGAGGCAGAGACACAGGAGGAGGGAGAAGCAAGCTCCATGCTGGGAGCCTGACGTGGGACTTGATCCCGGGACTCCAGGATCGAGCCCTGGGCCAAAGGCAGGTGCTAAACCGCTGAGCCACCCAGGGATCCCCCCTTTATTGTTATATAAGGTCCTTCTTTGTCTCTTGTTACAGTCTTTGTTTTATTTGCTTTTAATTTTTTTTTTAGATTTTTATTTATTTATTAATGAGAGACATACAGAGAGAGGCAGAGACACAGGCAGAGGGAGAAGCAGGCTCCATGCAGGGATCCCGATGTGGGTCTCAATCCTGGGACTCGGGGGTCACGCCCTAAGCCAAAGGCAGGCGCTAAACCACTGAGCCACCCAGGGATCCCTGCTTTTAATTTTTTAAAAAAGATTGATTTATCCACTTGAGAGAGAGAGAGAGAGAGAGTGCACTGGGGCAGGGGGAGAAGCAGAGGGAGAGAGAGAGAAAGAATTTCTAGCAGATTCCATACTGAGTGCAGAGCCCAACACGGACCTCGGTCCCAGGACCCTGAGATCATGACTTGAGTCGAAACCAAGAGTTGGATGCTTAACCTACTGAGCCGCCCAGGAGCCCCAACACAGTCTTTGTTTAAAGTCTATTTTGTCCGATGTAACTATTGCTAGCTTGACTTCTTTTTTTTCATTTCCATTTCATGTCTTTCATGTCAAATGTTTTTCCATCCCTCACTTTAAGTCTACATGTATCGGGGAGCCCCAGTGGCGCAACAGTTTAGTGCCGCCTGCAGCCCCGGGGCGAGATCCTGGAGACCTGGGATCGAGTCCGATGTCGGGCTCCCTGCATGGAGCCTGCTTCTCCCTCTGCCTGTGTCTCTGCCTCTCTCTCTCTCTCTCTGTGTCTCTATAAATAAATAAATAAATAAATAAATAAATAAATAAATAAATAAATAAAATCTTAAAAAAACCCCAAGTCTGTATGTATCTTTAATCTTGCAATGATTTCTTTTTAGAGTTATTTATTTACTTTAGAGAGAGAGAGAGCTCGAGTGGGAGGGGCAAAGGGAAAGGGAGAGAGAATCTCAAGCAGACTCCACACTGAGCATGGGGCGCTACAAGGGGCTCTATCTCACCGCCCCAAGATCATGACCTGACCTAGATGTTTACCTGACTGTGCCATCCAGGTGCCCCTGTTGCAATGCTTTTTAACATACTGTTGGCTTCATCGTTGACTTGTTATCTTAAAATTTTACTGTTGAATCAAGGAAATTTGAAATACAAACTGGTTATTTGGTGAATCTAAGGAATTGTCCACTTTTTTAGATGTGATAATAGTATTGTGGTTATTTTGAAGAGTTCTTACCTGTGAGTAAAACATATTGGAGTATTTACAGATGAACAATATGGTACATGGGATTTGCTTAAAATAATCATATCTGACCTATAAGTGAGGAGGGTATGGGGGCTACAGATGGAGGAAGATTAGCTATGAGTTGATAATTATATTAATAATTACATTAATTTTATTCAAATGAGCTGTACAGCAGGAGTTCATTATTCTCTTCTACTTTTGTATATGTTTGAAATTTTCTAAAATAAGTTATTTTTTCTCTTGCTTATCATGTGAAATGTAGCTTTTTAGAAACATAAGGTCATCATTAAGTTGAATTAAAATCTTGAAAAGTATATATACATACTTTTCACTTAAGATGAATGGATTATGGCTTTATAAAACCAGGAACACTTCAAGCTTCAGGTACTCTATGTTCTGAAACAATCTTGTGTGAGCATCTTTGTAAAAAAACATTTTTACTAAAATCAATTTTTATTTTTCAGTCTCTGGAATGGCATGAATTTCAAGCAAGTTTCTAATCAAAATTTATTAGATATTCTAATTATGTATCAGAGGCTGGTTTTGTCATTTCAATCAAAACCACTTTTAGATGATTAACTGTTTTATGAGAAAAAAAAGCCATGATGAAAATTATCCTAGTTGTATTTCAAGAATTTATAAAAAGACAAATTTATGCACTGAATTGAAGCTAAATAGAACTGAGCTTGCAAAAAGAAAAGACATTTGATGACCAAATTTTGAATATCAGCTGGGATATTCTGGATCAGTCAATATGGATTAGCATTTGTGACTCAAACAATTAGAGCCTAATGCTTTTCAAGAGTTAAAAGATTTCTTTTTTTATATATTTTTTCAATAGGCTTATTAATGTAAGGGGTTTTTTCAACTTCTTGAAAATGTCAATTTCTTGAAAAAAATAAATGTTACTTTATAAGAAATGAGAAATTAGTTCTGACAATAGCTAATTTGCCCACTTGTATCACACAGTGCAACTGATAAAATTTTGTGCAATTATAGTTGGTCTTAGTAACAATAGGAAATAAAAATGTTAAAATTACAGAACTGAAAATGGTTTGACCATTAATCCTTTTTTTTTCAAACATTGATTTTTGTTTTTTTAAGTAGCCTCCACATCCAACATGGAGCTTGAACTCATGACTTTGGGATCAAGAGTTGGATGCTGTGCCAACTGAGCCACCCAGGTGCCCCTAATTTTATCATTACTCTTAATTGTGCTGTGTGATATTGTATTCATTTTAATTAATTATTTCAAAATAGATCATAATGATTATTTTTCTGTCTATGATGCTTAAAACTGTATACAGTGACTTTTAAAAAAAAATTAGTTTATTTATTCGTGAGACACACAGAGAGAGGCAGAGACACAGGCAGAGGGAGAAGCAGGCTCCATGCAGGGAGCCTGATGTGGGACTTGATCCCGAGACTCCAGAATCATGACCTGAGCCAAAGGCAGACACTCAACCACTGAGCTACCCAGGGATCCCCCACGGTGACTTTTTTTATTTATTAGTTTGGAATCCCAGTTAAACCCATGTGCCATCTTGATGCTAAATATTTTGCAAATCTGCACTCATTTCTCCACCTCTACTATAGGTGGCCAATAACCATTGGGGTTATAATTGTGTTCTGATTCACTTCCCTATCTCCCAGCTTGTCTCCCAAATTCACCTTTCACTCATCTGGCTGCTGATGTGATTTATATAAAAGTCCACTGGAATGTTGGCAAATACCTGGTAGCAGTGGACACAGTGTTGTTGTCCATAAAGGACGTTCCAGGGTCACCTGAGTGGCTCAGTGGTTGAGCATCTGCCTTTGACTCAGGTCGTGATCCTAGGGTCCTGGGATGGAGTCCTACATCGAGCTCCCCATGGGGAGCCTGCTTCTCCCTCTGCCTCTCTTTCTGTGTCTGTCATGAATAAATAAATAAAGTCTTAAAAAAAAAAAAGAAAAAGGGCATTCCAGGGGCAAGGTCTGGACATGGTCTCAGTTGCCCAGCAACATGACCACCTAGCTGGACTTAGCTGTATTTGTTGTGAGCGTGTCCTCTGACAGCTGGGCTCAATACGTGAGAGTACATAGAAATTGTGTGTGTGTGTGTGTGTGTGTGTGTGTGTATACATAGGTGTGTGGTGAGGGAAGTGCAAAGACAGGACCTAGAGACTGCGCATGCCTGCCCTATCCTCCTATCTCCTCTGAGTCCCCTTGGAGGACCCTGTGGGCTGCACTTTCTCCCGGAGCACAAGATCGATCAGGCAAGTTTTCTGGGCTGCTGGTCCCTCCCTAGTGACAGTGTGCCCCTCAGCCCCGAAACCGACCCAATGCTTACCTGCCGGTCTCCCCAGCAAACCCTGAGGCTCAGATGTCCTTGCCAAGCCTCTCCTGCTGGCCTCCCTGGCTGCCCTGTCACCTCAGAGCAGTAGCCAGGGAGAGAGGGGCAGGGATGTGTGCTCCAGCCACGACCCCCCTGAATTCCATGGATGAGACAAGGATGGGGGAGGAATTCGGAGGAAGAGGACACTTCCAGATGCTTGGAGGCAGACCTCCGGAAGGAGATGGAGCAGAATGCTCCAGAGGGTGGATGGCAAAGCCGCAATCTCAGTTCTGCAGTGTGGCCTGGGACAAGTTCCCTAGACTCTTTCCTTATGCCTCAGTGTCCTCATTTGTGACACGGGAACGGCATCAGTACGGTAAAGATTGCAGTGTGGACTTCGCGTGCCTGCGGCGGTTCGAGACCCGGAGGGAGCACCGTACAGATGTGGGCTGTGGTGGCCCCGTGCGGACTGTCGGGGATGGAGGCCAGACCGCGAGGAGGACCGGGCCCTTCTCGGTGAGGCTCCGGGTCCGCCTGAACGCCAGGTCTGGACGGGGTGCGAGCAGTGCTAGGCATGTGTGTCACCAGGCGTGTGGCTGGCAGAGAGGGCTGCCACGGGTCCTGCCATCCTAGAATGACACGCTCCTCCCAACAAGAGGGCAGGCCTATTTCCCTACGCCTCGACTCTGGACCAGCCTGGGGACTCTCTTTGGCTAAGAGAATGTGGCCAACATGACGTCGTGTGCCTTTCGACCATCGGCTTCAGGTGACCTTGTAGCTTGTTCCTGTGCTCCTCGGGCCTCTGCCACCACGTCCAGGAGCTCGCTCTAGCCTCCTCAAGGATGAGGGGCTGCACGGAAGAGGATGGAGACGCCCGGCCAGGAGCCAGGGCCGGCAGGACCTCCCAGGCTGGAGTGAGGCCTTCACGGACCCCAGCCCCTGGGTGTCCGCAGCTGCATGGTGACCCCAGGCCAGAGCAGAGGAGAGTGGCCCCTGGCCCAGCTGCTGGTCCATGAAATCTTGAGCCTTTAAGCCTTGCAGTTTTGGAAGGCTTGGAGGGGAGCTTCCCCGGCGGCGGCTTGTGCTTAGGCTCTGCTGTTGGGGTAGAGCTGCCCGCGCCCCCCAAGCTGAGTACACTTCCTGCCCGGGCTTCCAGAGAGGGCCTGCGGTGTGCTGTGCATTCACATCTTGCCCACAAATGTGGAAACTGTTATTCTTACCTCACTTCTCAGATCCTAGCTGCCTGGCCTGGTCGCTGAGAAAATACAAAGCTCTAAGCAAGCCAAAGGAGAGTGGCTAATTTAGAAGAAGGATTGCACAACCAAGGGAGGAAGGAAGGTCAAGTCGAACCACCACGGCCACCCACTGAGTCGAGTGAAGGAGGAGCTGATGGGAGCTCTAATTCTCAAAGAGTCAGACGAGTCCTTTTCAGGAGATGTTATTAGAACATTTTTAAAAAGTTCTGGGAGCTGCTTGGGTAGGTCAGTCGGTTAAGCGTCTGCCTTTGACTCAGGTCATGATCTCAGGTCCTGGGATTGAGCCCTGCGGTGGGCTCCTGGCTCAGCAGGGAGTCTGCTTCTCCCTCTCCCTCTGTCCCTTCCCCCCAGCCTGCCCTGCTCATGTTCTCTCTCTCTCAAATAAATAAATAAAATCTTTTCTAAAAAATGATCAAGTTCTGGGATTAAAAACAAAGCAAAACACATGATTTTTACATTTAAAAATTCACTAGACAGGGACGCCTGGGTGGCTCAGGGGATGAGTGTCTGCCTTTGGCCCAGGACGTGATCCTGGAGTCCTGGGATCGAGTCTCACATCGGGCTCCCTGCATGGAGCCTGCTTCTCCCCCTGCCTGTGTCTCTGCCTGTCTCTCTCTCTCTCTCTCTCTGTCTCTCATGAATAAATAAATAAAATCTTTAAAAAAATAAAAATTAAAAAAATAAAAAATCACTAGACAATCTGAACAAAGGCAGTAGTGGGCTGTTGAAATCCAAATAATTTACACAGGGTAAAAACAGAAACAAAAACAAACCACCCTGTTTTTAAGATATGAATTATAAAGCAGGCATGGGGGAGAGATCTGAGGGACAAACCAACGCCTGGAAAAGACGGTAAAAAGGTACACTACAGGTAAATGCTAAAGGGTTTCCTGATCTGACAGAAAGGGAGGAGCTGGGTTTGCAGATTAGAAGGGCTCTCAGACACCCAGGTGGGATTATCTCTGTGGACAACTGTCAGGCACAGGCACTGAGGCCTCCCCTGGCCACATGCTGGGATTCCAGGGCCCGAGAAGCTCCCAATAGGGAGAAAGGGTTACGTATTAAGGGGAGTTGGTAAGGCAGAGGAGAGAGCTCCTGGGTGCTGTGTGGGTGCGTCTGTAAGTCCATGAATGCCCCCAGTGAGAGGTGACGTGCCTCTCTACGCCCAGCCAGGCGCCCTGATAGATGATGCTCTGCTTGTTGAAATGGTGCCCATCGAGGTTGGGAACCTACCTGTTCCCTTGCCCTGAGCACCTCATTGCCAAGCCCCCCTCTCTCTCTCTTTCTCTCTCTCTCTCTCCCTCAGACCCCAATCATATCACCTGGTGATTTTTCCGATTTTGTTACCCCATAACTCCGAGAGACCCGACAGTCACTAGTCTAGCGGTAGCCCAAGACCACAAGCAGCCCGAGATCAGTGTGACGCACCTGTGCGCGGGAGATCCCCCACCTATGACATGGGTTCGCCCCTGCCAAGCTGGTCTTTCATTCGGAAGGAGCCTGGTGCCTAAACAAAATGAAAGGGCATGCAGGGCCATGATTTTCCTGCACTTACCATCAGCTAATGGTGGAAACTCGGTCACGCATCATCCTGGGTGTCCCACGTGCTTTGAGGTCTTGTGTCTGTGTGTGTGTGTGTGTGCACGTGCACTTTGAGATCTTGAGGAAGTGTGTGTGTGCATGCATGCGTGTGTGTGTGTGTGCATGTGTGCATGTGTCTGAAGGGGGTCGGGGCAAAATAAAAAAAAAAAAAAGGAAAAGGAAAAGAAAGACAGCAAGTCTGTGGTTTCCTGGCACCCAGGTGGCCAGTCCCCTGCTGCTCTGTGTGCCTGCCCAGAAGGTGACAACCCAGGGAATGCCATGTTTTTTTGTTTTGTTTTGCTTTAGATTTTATTTATTTATTTATTAAGATTTTATTTATTCATTCATGAAAAACACAAAGAGAGAGAGCAGAGACACAGGCAGAGGTAGAAGCTGGCTCCTTGCAAGGAGCCCAATACAGAACTCGATTCTGGGCCCAGGGATCACACCCTGAGCCAAAGGCAGACACTCAATCGCTGAGCCATCCAGGCGTCCCTATTTTGTCTTTTTTTTCTTTTGTTTTCTTTTAAGATTTTATTTATGGTGCACTTGGGTGGCTCAGTCAGTTAGCTGTCTGCCTTTGGCTCCGGTCATGATCTCAGGGTCCTGGGATCGAGCCCTGCATTGGGCTCCCTGCTCTGTGGGGAGTCTGCTTCTCCCTCTCCATCTTCCTCTCCCCCAGCTCATGCTCTCTCTCAAATAATAGATAGATAGATAAATAAATAAATAGCTTATTACTTTCAGAGAAGAAAGAAAGAGAGCACAAGTGTGGGGGAGGGGCCAAGGGAGAAGCACACTCCCCGCCGAGCAGGGAGCCAGATGTGGGGCTCCATCCCAGGACCCTGGGATCATGACCTGAGCTGAAGGCAGACACTTAGCCGACTGAGCCATGCAGGTGCCCCGAGAATGCCATGTTTTAGTATAAACTGATTTGCAAACAATTTTGTGGACAAGTATAAATCCTCAAGTGTGGTAAGGTATACTTTCCTCTTTCTGGGAAACAAGTGTTTGACTTGAACCTTTCCTTTATACACAGGTCAACAGGATGCGTGAGGACCGCCATGGGGAGAAGCCCAATAGCCACCATCCTCTCCTAAGTAAACTTCACGCCTTCCATTATTAACATGAACTTCCCTCTTGCTTCTTAATCTCTCTTTTTATTTATTTATTATTTTTTATTTTTTATTTTTTATTTTTTATTTTCTTAATCTCTCTTGATCTGTGTAGCAACTGGGTGGGATAGAGGTGGACAGTGTTAGACTTACGTGCAGTGTGAGAGTTATAACTTTACTCCTTAAATCCTCTAAATCTGTTGACATAGCATACCTCTGACATGAGCCAGAGGTAAAGAAGAAAGGAGGAACAATGTTCCCCATTATAGTGAGAAAGAGCAACTGGATACTGTCATGAGACCAGATATAACAAAGTAAACTCTGCTTAAAGGTGTTAGACCTCTCCCCAGAATTGGAGTCAGCTGTGTGGGTTCAAGAGTGCCCAGAAAAGGCGCTGTCTCAGGTTGGCTTCCCAGAAGCAGAGCCTGAGGCAAGGATTTGGGGGGCACGTGGTTTATCAGCAGAGGCTCTTTAGGAAATACCTGGAAGGGGGAGAGGAAAGGGACAATCCAGATGAGGTCTCAGGTAAAGTCTAAACGTGGGGACCCAATAAATCACACCACAGAAGTGGGTGGCTCAGTGGTTGAGCATCTGACTTTGGCTCAGGTCATGATCCCGGGGTCCTGGGATCCAGTCCTACATCGGGCTCCCTGCAGGGAGCCTGCTTCTCTCTCTGCCTGTATCTCTGTCTCTCTCTGTGTCTCACGAATAAATAAATAAATAAAATCTTAAAAGAAAATTGTCACGACCTAAGCAACGGGGCAGGCTCCTACTCAGGTCAACAGGATGCGTGAGGACCGCCATGGGGAGAAGCCCAATAGCCACCATCCTCTCCTAAGTAAACTTCACGCCTTCCATTATTAACATGAACTTCCCTCTTGCTTCACCATGTGCCTTGTTCACCCTTCCTGCAGGCTTGTGTGGTCCTTGGACGCACAGGTCATATGAAGGACTGTAGCTGATGAAAGGTAAATGATCATGGCTTTTGCTTATTTTTTCCCCCTTCCTACCTGAAAAGTGGGATAGTCTTTTATTTTATTTTATTTTATTTATTTTTTTATAAAACCTAAACTATTTTTATTTTTTTTATTTATGATAGTCACACACACAGAGAGAGAGAGAGAGAGAGAGAGGCAGAGACACAGGCAGAAGGAGAAGCAGGCTCCATGCACTGGGAGCCCGACGCGGGACTCCATCCCGGGTCTCCAGGATCGCGCCCTGGGCCAAAGGCAGGCGCCAAACCGCTACCCAGGGATCCCTTATTTTATTTTTTGATTTAAGTAGGTCCACATCCAGCACAGAGCCCAACGTGGGGCCTGAGCTCACGACCCTGAGATCAAGACCTGAGCTGAGATCAGGAGCCTCATGCTCCACCGGCTGAGCCAGCCAGGCAACCCCAGGAAAATCTTTTATTTATGTGGGGTGGCCTTTGATGGGGGTGGAGCCATCCCATCCTTTCATCTTTATCAGAGTGGGTCTTATGGACTCAAGTGTTTTTAAAGGTTCTCCTTACTTCCTGGTAAGACAGATAACATTTCACTGCATCTTTTAGGGAGTACAATTCAGTGGATTTTACTGTAGGGTTTAGTGTATTCAAGAAGCTGTTTAAGTTTTCCTTTATATTTATTATATCAGAAGAACCCAGTCTACCCCTATTTCTTTAACTTTTCACAAAGCACTTCACTTCTGACACTTGCAGTCACTGAATGTATGGGGGTTCTCCTCGTACCCAACAATTGCGTGACACACCTTGGTGTCCTACAATTTAACTCAATTTATTTATATTTAAAGGTTTTCTTTATTCATGAGAGAGACAGAGAGAGGCAGAGACACAGGCAGAGGGAGAAGCAGGCTCCCTGCAAGGAGCCCGACGTGGGACTCGATTCCGTGTCTCCAGTATCATGCCCTGGGCTGAAGGCGGCGCTAAACCGCTGAGCCACCTGGGCTGCCCTATTTAACTCCATTTAATACCATCCTGGCACTGTTGACCTGGAGACGACGTCAGGTTGCTCTGGTTAAGGGCCCAGTCCCACGAGACCGTTCCCCACCCGACTTTAGATGCCAACTGCAAGTGCAGGTTGTCACTGTGCTTCTGACGGGCTGTAAATCCGAGGTTCCCGCAACTCTCTCCTTGGATATGATTTATTTGCTCAGGCAGCTCACGGAACTCAGGCAAACACATTTATCAATTAATTACAGGGTCTGATAAAGGAATACAGGTGAACAGCCAGGTGAAGACATAACAGGTGGTGGCTGGGAGGGTTCACAGCACAAGAGCTTCTGTCCCTATGGAGTTGGGATGAGTCACCCTCCCAGTATGTGGATGTCTTGGTCCACTTGGAGACTCTCTGAACCCCATACTACTCGGGGCTTCATCACATAGGCATGATCATCCTTTAAGCCATTTACAGCCCTCCTCCCCTCTCTGGAGGATACTTTGAAGTTCCAAGCTTCTAATCTTGGCATGGTCTCCCCCAGCCCCCATCCTGGAGCTAGAGTCACCTAATGAGAATAAAAGCCTTTCCTGTCACCCAGGGAATTCCAAGGGTTTTAGGAGTTGGGTGTCGGGAAGAGAGTGGGGTTGGGGGGGAAGTGGGGAGAAGCGACCAATACATATATTTTTTCTATTATGTTATATTCATCAGATTTTTTTTCCCCACACTTTCCTTCTCATTTCAGACTTTGGTAGGATCCTTTTCTTTCCTCTAGAAATACATTCTTTAGAGGTCCCTATAGTGCATTTCTGTTGGTAGTAAACTCAGTTTCTAGACAGCTGAAAAGGCCATTGGTCCACGCTGTTCTTGCTACATTTACAGACGTGGAGGTTGACATTCTCAGCACTTTGAAGATACAATTCTACAGCCTCCTGGCTTCCTTTATGGCTGTTGAGAAAAGCGGCTACTGATCTAATTATAGATCCTTTGTAAGTGTTCTGCATTTTTCTCTCTGGCTGCATTGAAGACCTTTGCCTGTGGTGTTGTGCAGTTCATCACAGTGTGTCCGGTGTGGATTGCTTATTTATGTATCCTGCATAGTATATGTTGTGCTTCCTGTACTGTGGATTCATATCTGGGGGCACCTGGTTGGCCCCCATCAGTGGAGCGTGAGACACTGAATCTCAGCATCGTCGATTTAAGCCCCACGTTGGACAGAGAGCATACTTAAAAAACAATGAATAAATAAAAAAGATTCATGTCTCAATCACATGTCGAAAATTGCCAGCCTTTGTCCCTTCTGATATTATCTCAATCCCATTCTCTTTATTTCTTTTTCTTTCTTTCTTTCTTTTTTTTTTTTTTTTTTTTTTTTTTTTTTGGTGGTAGAGGATTCTGGTTAGGCTTATACTAGATCTTTTTGTTTCATCTTCTATATATATGTATTTTAAAGATTTTATTTATTCATGAGACACAGAGAGAGAGAGGCAGAGACATAGGCAGAGGGAGAAGCAGACTCCCCGATGCAGGACTCGATCCCCGGACCCCGGGATCATGCCTTGAGCTGAAGGCAAACACTCAACCACTGAGCCCCCCAGGTGCCTCTCATCTTCTCAACCTCTCTTAACTTAATATTTTCATGTTTCTTGATGTAGTTTTGGAACATAGATGAGATTTAGCAGGGTGAGGTCCGGAGCTGACGACCAAGAAAGAATTTTTGAGACGTCTTTGGTGCAAAACGGGGGTTTTATTAAAGCGCGGGGACAGGCCCCGTGGGCAGGAAGAGCTGCTACCCCAGGATTATGAGGAGTCGCTGATTATATCCCTGGCAGTTGGGGGAGGTTAAGGAAAAGGGAGGTTTTCAAAACAATTTTTGTGTGCTGAAGAGGACCTACAAGATACTGGAGGCCTTGCCTTTGTCAGGTTAAGGTGATTTTCCCTCGAGTAAAGCATTAATATTAAGACAGGTGGGAGTTTCCTTCTGGAAGTTAGGTTTTTTATAAGAATGCTTTTTTCTTGCAAATCACTAAGAATTTTGTAAACTGAGGGAGACTCCTGTCTATAGGATCTAATAGCTATAAGTTAACTATATGATTTTCCTTTCCCTTAGCTTTAGGGCAGCCAGGATGCCTGAGGAACATCACTCATATCCCACCTGTGGGAGGGGGTCGTTTGTGGGGTGTCAGTGTGGGCTTTGTCCTCCGCTAGCCTCTGTTCTCTCATCATTTCTGTATTTCTGTTTATCTCTTCTGAAAAATATCTTTAGCTTTATCTCTCAGTTTACTCATTCTTCTCTTTTAAAAAATATTTTATTTTATTTATTATTATTATTTTTTAAAGATTTTATTTATTTATTCATTCATAGAGACACACAGAGAGAGGCAGAGACACAGGCAGAGGGAGAAGCAGGCTCCATGCAGGGAGCCCGACGTGGGACTCGATCCAGGGTCTCCAGGATCACGCCCTGGGCTGCAGGTGGCGCTAAACCGCTGTGCCACCGGGCTGCCCTAAAAAAATATTTTATTATAATTTTTTAAGTAAGCTCTACATCCAACATGAGGCTTGAACCCATGACCTGGAGCTTAAGAGTCGAGTGCTGTACTGACTGGTGCCCCTAATTCTTCTCTTGAACTGTGTATAATCTTCTATTTCACTCATCCATGGAATTATTTTCTTTAATGATCATTAAAAAAAAATTTCTAGAAGGTCTCGCCCTGGGCTGCAGGCGGCGCTAAACCGCTGTGCCACCGGGGCTGCCCTAAAAAAATATTTTATTATAATTTTTTAAGTAAGCTCTACATCCAACATGAGGCTTGAACCCATGACCTGGAGCTTAAGAGTCGAGTGCTGTACTGACTGGTGCCCCTAATTCTTCTCTTGAACTGTGTATAATCTTCTATTTCACTCATCCATGGAATTATTTTCTTTAATGATCATTAAAAAAAAATTTCTAGAAGGTCCCATTTAGTTTTTTTAATTGAGAGAGAGAGAGAGATAACGAGAGAGCACAAGCAGGGGTGGGGATAGGGACAGAGGTTGAGGGAGAAGCAGGTTCCCCACTGAGTGTGGAGCCCGACATGGGACTCAATCCCAGGACTCTGGGATCATGACCTGAGCCAAAGGCAGACGCCTAACCGACTGAGCCACCCAGGAGCCCCTCCATTTAGTTTTTTTTTTTTTTTTAAGATTTTATTTATTTATTCATGAGAGACAAGGAGAGAGAGAGGCAGAGACACAGGCAGAGGGAGAAGCAGGCTCCATATCGAGTCCTGATGTGGGACTCGATCCTGGGACCCCAGGATCACACCCTGAGCCATGGACAGATGCTCAACCGCTGAGCCACCTGGGTGCCCCCACTTTATTTCTAAATACTTCAGTCTGGGGGTGCTTGGGTAGCTCAGTTAGTTAAATGTTTGCCTTTGGCTCAGGTCATGATCTCATGGTCCTGAGATCAAGTCCCATGTCCGGCTCTCTGCTCAGTGAGGAGTCTGCTTCTCCCTCTCCCTCTGCTCCTCTTCTCAAATAAAACACATTTTTAAAAATCTTAAAAAACAAAACAAAACAAAACAAAAACTTCAGTATGTTTGCCAAGGACAAGAATAGTCTCTTCCATAACTACTGTACAATTATTTTAAAAACCAGGTAATTAGCATTGACATAATACTGTCATCTAATCTACAGGCCTTGTTCATATTTTGCCAGTTGTGTCAATAGTCTTTGATAGCAAATTAAATTAAATTAAAAAACAAAATCAGGATCTGGTTCAGGGTCTATTCCAAGATAACAGGTAGCATTTAGTTGTCATTTCTGTTAGTCTCTGAGGCTCTTTATTCTTGGACAGTTTCCCGTTTTGCCCTTCATGACTCTGGCATTTTCTTTTTCTTTTTTTTTAATCTGACATTTTCTAAGATGATAGGTTGATTATTTTATAGAATATTCTTTGATTTGAAATGTTTTTGGTGTTTCTTTAGGATTTGGTTGAATATCAGGGAAGCGCTAGCAAGACTACCAGAGAAGTGATGTTGTGTTCTCATCAGAAGCACGTGGTATTGGTTTGTCCCATTACAAAGGATATTACCTTTGATCACCTGGTTAAAGTGACATTTACCAGGTTTCTTTTGTAAACCTGCTAGTTTTCCCTTTTGTAACTTAAAAAAAAGGAGATTTATTTATTTATCCTAGAGAGAATGAGAACACGAGTGGGAGGGGCAGAGGGAAGGGAGAGAATCTCAAGCAAACTCCCCGATGAGTGTGGAGCCTGCCATGGGACTTGATCCCATGACCCTGATATCATGACCTAAGCCAAAACCAGGAGTTGGACGCTCAATCAACTGCACCACCCAGGTGCCCCTGTAGTTTTTTTAAAGTTCTATTTCTTTAGGTAATCTCTACACCCAACATGGGGCTCAAACTCATGACCCTAAGATCACGAACTCCATGCTTGTCCAGCTGAGTCAGTCAAGTGCCCCTTCCCTTTGTAATTTGTAAGTATTTTATGGAAAAGAGTTTGAGGCTATGTAGATATCTTATTCCTCATCAAACTTTCATCGATTAGTTATAGCATTCATTAATGATACTTGCTTAAGCCTATAAATATGATGTTTGTCCAGTGGTGATTTTATTTTATTTTTTTTTGTTTAAGATTTTATTTATTTATTTGACAGAAAGAGACAGAGAGCACAAGCAGGAAAGAGAGGGAGAAACAGGCTCCCCACTGAGCAGGGAGCCCAACTGGGGACTCCATCCCAGGACCCTGGGGTCATGACCTGAGCTGAAGGCAGATGCTTCACCCACTGAGCCACCCAAGTGCCCCCCAGTGGTGATTTTCTAAATTCTTCATCCTATGTACAATTATTGGGTAGTATTGTTTTGTTTTGTTTTTAAATGAAGTATGCCCATAATTATTTTTCAGATTCCTCTGCAGGACTAAGAAGTCTTTTCTGCCTTGCATTGCCATGCTTTCTGCTCTTGGTCCTCTATTCCCCGTACTCATTCTTCAAGCATTTTCTCATTTCTCAATCACGATCGTCGCAATGACCAAAACATTTCAGAATGCCCTGCCATCTCATAGCCACACCGGGAGGCCCGAAGTCACCAGCGAAGACGCCCCTTCCAAAGGCTGACTCTGGGTGGTGAAGGCTACGCACTCTTCACAGCTGAACCTGCTCAGCTCGGCCAGCCCCCCTTCGGGGAGCATGCTACTGTAAGAGAAAGCATTTCTTTCTCCCCCATTATTTGTTTATCTATATCAGCATAGACCATTGATTCTTGTTTTATTGAATGTGTCGAAATTCATTGTTATCATTATTTGTTTTGGGGTGCCTGGCTGGCTCAGTCAATGCAGCATGAGACTTTCGATGTCAGGGTTGTGAGTTCAAGCTTGAGTTGGGCATAGAGCTTACTTAAAAAAAAAAAAAAAAAAAAGAATCCCTTATCATTATTTGTTTCCAGTCTCAGATTGTCCTGTGCGTAGCCAGTCGGGAGCTCCTTCAAGCCTCAGTGGCCTTGTGATATGTTCCCCACAGTTTAAGCTCTTCCTTACTTTCTGGAATAGTATGAAGTTCCAGGTCTCTTCTTTATCCAGCCGTGGAACCAGCCATTTTTTCCAAAAGGCCCTGGTTCCTACTTGTAGAAAATAGTGTTCAGGAATCCAAGACCTGGTCACTACATGCGGTCACTGGTACTAGAGTGTCATCGCTTCTAGGCCCTCACAGCAGACAGAGCTAGTAAATGAGTGTGTGTGTTGGCGCATATACGTATCCCCTCGCATATAACTCTGTATCTCATATCACAAGTGCGTACTGACACCTCCAATTACAGTGCAACATTTGAGGTTCATTGTTCACTACATTCTTGCCCCTTTCCATACTTACAACTTTCCTTTCATTTTTAAAGAACAAAGGATGAAAATGATTATTTCCCATATATAGAAGGGAGTGGTGGTAACAATCCTCAGCCCCACTTTGAGCTGTAACAGAATATATAAATGTTTTTACATTAACTCTCACGTTCATAATTATCTGTACATATACTCACATGCTCTGCTGGATAGTCTCATACTTGTGATGTGGACAACAAAGGGAGAAGAAATGTAGGAAAGTAAAATCATCTTACAATTTGCCGCCCATTGACAAGGACTTCAGACAGGCGGAGTGACCTTCAAACAGGAGCTCACCTGTTGGCGCAGTGCTGGAGGCAAAAGGCAACCTTAGCGGGACATTACCCCACCTCAGCCCCACTTCTAGGATCCTGTGGTTCTTCTTTAAAAACCCCTTTGAGGGATCCCTGGGTGGCGCAGCGGTTTAGCGCCTGCCTTTGGCCCAGGGCGCGATCCTGGAGACCCAGGATCGAATCCCACGTCGGGCTCCCGGTGCATGGAGCCTGCTTCTCCCTCTGCCTATGTCTCTGCCTCTCTCTCTCTCTCTGTGACTATCATAAATAAATAAAAATTTAAAAAAAAATGTTTAAAAAGATTTGTTTAAAAAAAAAAAAAAAAAAACCCTTTGAGGGGGCCCTGGCTGGCTTAGTCAGTAGAGCATGTGACTCTTGATTTCAGGGTCATGAGTTTGAGCCCCATGCTGGGTGTGGAGCCTACTTAAACAAACAAACAAAAACAGTGAAAATCTCATTGAAACTTCCTTTATCTCAAAAAAAAAAAAAAAAAAAAAAAAAGAAAGAAAGAAAGAAACTTCCTTTATCTCAGGGTCCTTGGGTGACCAGTGGGTTAAGCCTTTCTCTTTGGTTTAGGTCATGATCCCAGGATCCTGAGATAGAGCCCCACATGGGGCACCCTGCTCAGCGGGGAACCTGCTTCTCCCTCTCCCTCTGCCCCTCCCCCCACCTGCTCTCGTGCTGTCTCCCTGTCAAATAAATAGATTAAAAATTTTTTTTAATTCTTTTTTTTTTTTAATTTTATTTATTTATTCATGATAGACATAGAGAGAGAGAGAGAGGCAGAGACACAGGCAGAGGGAGAAGCAGGCTCCATGCAGGGAGCCCGACAGGGGACTTGATCCGGAGTCTCCAGGATCACACCCTGGGCTGAAGGCGGTGCTAAACCGCTGCACCACCAGGGCTGCCCCTATATACATATTTTAAAGGAAACTTCCTTTATCTTTACTCCCTCCCTGCTGCCAAGATATATGCTAGCAATCATTCTCCAAACTATGACCTACTGATACATATTTGAAGAATCATGAACCTTATGTCTCTCTCTTTTTTAAGTTTTTATTTATTCATGAGAGATAAGAAAGAGAGGCAGAGACACGGGCAGAAGGAGAAGCAGGCTCCTTACAGGGAGTCCGATGCAGAACTCGATCCCAGGACCCCAGGATCAAGCCCTGAGCCAAAGGCAGATGTCCAACCACTGAGCCACTCAGGTGCCCCTCATGAACCTTATCTTAACAGCAGCTAATCTCTCAAGGTCCTAGAAGCCTTGTACCAAATTCCTTAGAGTCTAATGCTACGCCTAACCCCACTGACTAAGAAGTATATCATCAGTCACTCCTCACGACCCCCATGCAGCTCTCTCTGCCCATGGGCCCTGTCCCCGTGCTTTAATAAAAACACTTTTTTTTGCATTGAAGATGTCTCAAGAATTCTTTCTTTCTTTGAGAGAGAGAGCACAAGCACATGTGTGGGGGGTGGGGTGAGGGGCTGAGGAAGAGGGAGAGAGAATCCCAAGCAGGCTCCATCACGCTCGGCGCAGAGCCCAACATGGGCCTCCATCTCACGACCCTGAGATCATGACCTGAGCCAAAATCAAGAGCTGGGTGCTTAACTGACTGAGCCACCCAAGCGCCCCCAAGATATGAGAATCCTTCAAAACTGTTGGGTAGTCTTCCCAGAATAGAAGGGGTCTGCTGGGGTGGCATAGATCAACTGACCCATAGCACTGACATAAGTGACGTGCTGTTGCCTTGCATCTTGGATATAGAACTTTCTTTTCTGATAATGAGAAAATTGGTTTCTATTATCCTTAATATGTTTACTTATTTCCTTAATCCCACAATACACTGAAAGGGGTTTCAGAATTACTAAACCACAGCACCGTGAAAAACAAACCCACCAACCAGAATTTAGTATTAATTTGCAAGTTTTTTTGCTTTCTTCTGAGGACATGGTTGTACCCTGTGTCTGCGCCCCCCCCACCTCTGTAGCTGTGTGGTTATAAATAACATTTTAATACAATTAGGTTCCATTTTCCTTTTTTAAGAGTTTACCCCATTATCCATTTTTTTCTAATTGTTTATCTTTGTATTCCATGGTGGGATTTTTCACCCATCCTTGCTGATTTAAATATTTTGTGAGGATTAAGTTTCTGTTAAAGGAAAAAAGAGACAACAGGCTCAAAACACAGTCAGTTGTACTAAACCCACAAGTCAGCAAACCAAGACTTAATATCTAAAGTAATTGCAATTTTAGCCTCTCCCGTGAAGATGACCTTCGACCAGTCAATCTGGAATTACCTGATCAACCCTCGGGAGGTGATCTGCAGGCTAGACCCCCTACCCTTCCACCAAAGGAAGGTGACTTTTCCTGAAACAATGTACTCTTGTTAGAAACCGCCCCTCGCCCAACCATCTTCAGCCTATGAAAGCCTTTTATTTTATTTTTTTAAATAATAAATTTATTTTTATTGGTGTTCAATTTGCCAACATACAGAATAACACCCAGTGCTCATCCCGTCAAGTGACCCCCTCAGTGCCCATCACCCATTCACCCTCACCCCCCGCCCTCCTCCCCTTCCACCACCCCTAGTTCGTTTCCCAGAGTTAGGAGTCTTTATGTTCTGTCTCCCTTTCTGATATTTCCTACCCATTTCTTCTCTCTTCCCTTCTATTCCCTTTCACTATTATTTGTATTCCCCAAATGAATGAGACCATATAAGAAAGCCTTTTATTTTGTACAGCTCCTGGGAGCTCCTTTCTATTTGTTAGATAAGATGCTTCTCAATTCATTAATTCATGGTTGTTAAATAAAGCCAATTAGATCCTCAAATTTACCCAGCTGGATTTTTTTTTTTTAAATGGTACAAAAGGCAAAGCTATGCAAAGGTATAATTGGAAAAGTATCACTCCCTCCCCACACCCTCTCATCCTTTCTACCCTGATCTTATTTACCCTTGAAGGGGTTCAGAACAAGCCTCTCCTTCCTCAAAAAGTTAAAAATAGACCTGCTCTAGGACCTAGCAATTGCACTGCTGGGGATTTACCCCAAAGATACAGATGCAGTGAAATGGGACACCAGCACCCCGATGTTTCTAGCAGCAATGTCCACAATAGCCAAACTGTGGAAGGAGCCTCGGTGTCCATCGACAGATGATGGATGAAGAAGCTGTGGTCTATGTGTACAGTGGGATATTCCTCAGCCATTAGAAAGGACAAATACCCACCATGTGCTTCGACGTGGATGGAACTGGAGGGTATTATGCTGAGTGAAGTAAGTCAATCGGAGAAGGACAAACATTATATGGTCTCATTCGTTTGGGGAATATAAAAAATAGTGAAAGGGAATAGAGGGGAAGGGAGAAGAAATGGGTAGGAAATATCAGAAAGGGAGACAGAACATGAAGACTCCTAACTCTGGAAATGAACTAGGGGTGGTGGAAGGGGAGGAGGGCAGGGGGTGGGGGGTGACTGGGTGACGGGCACTGAGGGGGGCACTTGATGGGATGAGCACTGGGTATTATGCTCTATGTTGGCAAATTGAACTCCAATAAAAAAAAAGAGAGAACAAGCCTCTTCAAAATGTGCCACTTTGGTTGTGGACTCCTTAGAACTAACTGAAGGCAATTAAGACCTGTGGGCTCAATCGAAAGTCTTCCCTTAACTACCTCGGTGAATCTACATTGCAGTTCTTTCCAGAATAAGAGCTACTGCCAGATATAAATTTGGAGGGACCCATCTCTATGGCAGGGCAAACATCTAGTTATGAAAGATCTACTTTTCTCATCGCCTTACGAATTGCTTTCCTTCCCTTTGAAGCCGGAGCTTCCATTCCATTCCTTTGCTCAGGACAGTGATGTGGGAATCAAAGGCAAAAGAAAAAAAAATAAGCGTCCTTATAACCTGTAGGCCATCCACACATACTTGAGGCAGGCAGAGGATAACATCTCCAGGAAACTCCCGATTGTCTTAATGTTGATGCTTTGCTAGAGGGAAAAAAACAACCTGAGCTTGAAAATAGCCAGGCCTCCAGGATCCTGTGCGTCTTCTTGAACATTCGAAAGTCTCTTTGGAAGCCTCCCTTTTTCCTTACCTCCCCCAGCTCCCAAGTATACAACCCTCCACCCCTCACCACCCTGGGGTAGCAGTTCTTTCTGCCCAAGAGTCCTGTCCTTGTACTTTATTTTTTATTTCTTATTTTTAAAAAATGATTCATTTATTTGAGAGACAGAGAGAGAGGCCATGAGCAAGGGGAAGGGCAGAGGGAGAAGCTGAGCAGGGACCCCAATGCAGGACTCAATTCTAGGACCCTGGGATCACAACCTGAGTCAAAGGCAGATGCTTAACCTATTGAGCCACCTGGGTGCCCCTGTTCCTGTGCTTTAATAAAATCACCTTTTTTTTTTTTTTTTTTTTTTGCACCAAAGACATCCTAAGAATTCTTCCTTGGCCGTCAACTCCGGACCTCAACAACACCACTCCAAAATGATATCAAGGGCATATAAACTGATGTGGGAAACAAAGGCAGAAGAGAAATTATTAAATGTCCTTTCTATCTACAGCCCATTGACAAGTCCCTGAAACAGGCAGAGTGACATTTCTCTAGGAACTCAGCTGCCTCCATGTTCATACTTTGCTAAGGGCAAAGGCAATCCTAGTCTGACCCCGAGGATCCTGTGATTCTACTTCAGCATACAAAAATTCCTTGAGAAACTTCCTTTATCTCTAAACTCTAGTTATATGTTGGTAATCATTCCCCAAGCATATGACCTGTTGATATACATCTTTTTTTTTTTTTTTTCTTAAATGGGCAAGAGCATAAGCTGTGGGGAGCAGCAGAGGGATAAGGAGAAGCAGGCTCTCCGCTGAGCAGAGAGCCCCACAATGGGGCTCAATTCCAGGACCTTGGGATCACGATGGTGGCTTAGCCAACTGAGCCACCCAGGAGCCCCCCACTGATATGTCTAAGGCTTTATTAGACGGTAATAAACTACCTTTCCCCAACAGCAGCTAGTCCCCTCAAGGTCCTGGAAACCTTGCTTCCAAAACCGGTTAGAGACTTAAGCTCTCCCTAACCCTCTCCCAATTTGAAAGGATATCATGAGCCACTCCTCATGACCCCAGTGCAGCTCTTTCTGCCCACGGGTCCTGACTCCATGCTTTAATAAAACCACCTTTTTGTACCTAAGACATCTCAAGAATTCTTTCTTGGCTGTTGGCTTTGAACTCTAATGTCTTTCTTACACCATATGCATATACCTTTTTGTCTTTGAACCTCTCATGTATGTGAGGTTCCCATACTTATGAAATTAAAATAGATTTTCTCTTATTTTCGGTGTCATGTCAATGTCATGTCAATGTCACGTCAATGGAAGAACCGTTGAAGGGTAAAGGAAAAATGTTCCTACCCGACAGCCCACTTAGGTAACTAATCTCACTGGTTTCTGGTATCTTTTCCTCAGGTTTCTTTTTTGCAAAAATAAGCAGGTATGTGCCTATTTTATTTCTTATTTCCTATGTAAAAGGTATAATGCTGTAAATATTCTTTTGTCTTTACTTTGTTTTTAGGATTTTATTTATTTATTCATGAGAGACACAGAGAGAGAGAGAGAGGGAGAGGGAGAGGCAGAGACACAGGCAGAGGGAGAAGCAGGCTCCATGCAGGGAGCTCAGTGTGGGACTCGATTCTGGGACTCCAGGATCATGCCCTGAGCCAAAGGCAGACACTCAACCGCTGAGCCACCCAGGCATCCCCCCACCCCCACTTTTTAAAAATATCTTATTTATTTATTTTAGAGAGTCAGGAAACAGGGGAGGAGCAGAGGGAGAGGGACAAGCAGACTCCACTCTGAGCCCAGAGCCCAGATCTGAGATCCTGAGATCATGAGCTGAGCCAAAACCAAAAGTCACGTGCTTGACTGAGCCACCAGGCACCCCTTGTCTTTACTTTTTGAAAAAAACTTAACAATATACTCTAGAAACCACACCATGTCAGTTTGCAGAGATCTTCCTCACTTTATTTCAGCTGCCCAGTCCTCCACTGTGTGGATGTACCATTCCTCATGTTTCCATCTCTTATGTTTAAATATCTCAGCAGTTCCCAATATTTTGCAATTTTGAACAACGCTGCTGGGAACGACCTTGTGCATATTTATTTTAGTATTGTTGGAGATATTTCTTCAGGGTAAATTCCTAGAAAGGGGATTTTTTTTTTTTTTTTTTGGTCAAGAGACTGTTGATTTCTATGTTAATTTTATATCCTGCTGATGTAGGGAAGAGGGTTCAAGGCCAAGAAAATTCTTGAGACATCTTTGGTGCAAAAGGGGGGTTTATTAAAGCACAGGGACAGGATCTATGGGCAGAAAGAGTTGCACTGGGGTCATGAGGAGGGGCCCATGATATACTTCCAAGTTTGGGGGGGTGGGGGCGGGTAGGGACAGCGTAAACCTCCCAGGTATTTTGCTGCCTTTTTTTTTTTTAAGCCTTTCCCACCCGTTTTCTTTTTCCTCCCAGGTATTTTGACAACAAGGTTTCCAGAATCCCGAGGGGGCTATTTTTAGGGAAGGGTCATTTATTACTGTTTAGTAAAAACTCAGTCATGAGACTCTTCTGATGGTATCAGTGGGTCATATGCTTGGGGGATGATCGTCAACGTGGATCTTGGAGGGTAGAGATAAAGGAAGTTTCCAAAGGCATTTTAATATGTTCAAGTAGGCTTGCAAGATCCTGGGGGTCAGGCTAGGATTGCCTTTTGCCCTTCACAAAGTATTAATGTCGAGGCAGCTGAGTTCCTAGAGGAAGGTCACTCTACCTGTTTAAGGACTTGTCAATGGGCTGTAAGTAAAAAGGAAACTTAATCTTTCTTTTGCCTTTGTTTCCCACATCTTTGCCACCTTACTCTAGCAACACCATATAGCATATTCTGATATGCTATCAGCAGAGGACCTCCGAAATCTACCTTCTCAAATTCAAACTCAGGCTACCCAAACAAAAAGGCTGAACCTCATTTATCTGGATCCAAAGTAGAGTAAACTATTGTGTTAGTTCACTCCAGACTTACCAGTCAAAAGATTTAGAAAAGAGATAATCACAGGTATAAAGAATTAGTAAATAATCTATGTGCAGATGATATGATAGAATAGTACACCCTTCACAATGATCAGGGAGAGAAAATCCACTTACAACAGCAACAGGAAGATAAAATACTGAGCCGCGCATTCAACAAGGTTCGTTTGAAATCTGTATGAGAACCGTCTCTTGTTCTTGGAGAAGAGGACTCAATGTAATATATCTGTCCATTCTCCCCAAGTAAATTTATAAATCGAATGCAATTCCAATTAAAATACCCAAACATTTTTTCTAGATCCTAAATGGATACTAAAGTTCACACGGAGTAGTAAATATGTAGGAACAGCTGGGAAAACCTGAAAAAGACAAGCTGAGCAGTCCAGAAAAGGGGTGGGGGGGGGGAGAGACAATATGCCACCACCTGCTGCCGAGAGCTGGGACTGCAGCCCTTCTGAGCAAAGCAAATCCTGTCCTATTCGTATGAAATGAGCTTTTGCCTTCCACACCCTCCTTCATCCAGGGTCTTTATCCAGTTTAGGAGCTTTCGAGTTCTTCCCGATTTCAGGGTCCAAATCCTGGTGGTAAAAGGAGCTACGAAGCCTTTGGCGTGGTCCAGATTCTCAATGTGGGGTTTGAGGAAACAAAGGCTGGTGGGAGGATAGAGAATGAAAGGGGCAGAAACTGGGTCCTTGTTGCATCAGGGTTTTTACATACAATAATGTTTGAAATCCTTGCAGAGCGGGTACCCTAAAAGTCACGCTACAGATTATTAAACAATGGCCTCAGGACATGACAGCAGATGTTTTTTTTCAAGGATAAAATGGTGCCTTTCATACAAATATAAAATGAACCCATGTCAAGGATTTTTATTTAACTTATTAATTAATGAAGGAACCAGTAAGATGTAAAAACTGGTTCAAAGGAGAACCCAAGGTACGGACATGTATACAGGCCATCAGGAATGTCAAAATGAATTTGTTTGTTCGTACAAAACGGGTCACTGCCCACAAGGGAATCATTACTTGCATCTTTACTGTACAAGATTTATTTGCATCTCCATGGGCAAGAATTGTTTTTATTACCATCAGTTTTCTACAACCCAGAGTTGTCAAAGAGCTGGAAGACACGGAAAGGTACAGATCCTTCTAGAATCAGGCCCTGGAAGGACGGGTCCTCTAGACAATCTGTAGTGAAATTAAGTAATGCTCTCAAGACTTCACAGCTGCTAAGGAGAAGATTTGGAATTCAAAACCAAATCTACATGTCTCCAAAGGTTCAGGCTTTCCCTCCTAGTGTCAAGTAGCTTTTGGACAGTGAAGAGTGATATTCAGCTGAGATTTGTGGTATTGGCTGGTCATCACTCCCTTTGGTTCAAATTCTCTGGTCTCAAGACTAGAGTCCTCCCTCCTGTGAAGGGAGCCCACAGCAATGTTCCAAGCTTCTCCAAGGCCTCAATCAGGCATCTGCCATCTTGAAAGCACCTCCTCCTTGGTGCCAGTGTCCCCTGGTGAGTCTGGAGGGGCCTGGGGCCTGGTCTGAACCCTGGGAAAATGGTGGTAGAGTCTCAAGACTCCCATGGTGGCCCCTGCCATGGAATGGCCAAAGGGACTGCTGTGGCCCAGGCTCCAGTCACATCTTTGGTTTGGAAATTATGGGACGCTGGTACAGCCGGATTATACCTTCATCGTGCAGCCTCTTCCAGAGTGTTCTCTCTAACGGGAAGTCATGGTTGATATAAAAGATCGTTCGTTTCCAGGACTTATCATAGTAGTGATCAGAGAAGCGCTCGTGGCCCTCGGTGATGAAGCCATAGGCGCTCACCTACGTAAAGGGTGGAGGAGAAACAAGAACTGAGGTTGTTCCCTCCGAAGCTTATTCTCATGGGCTGTGTGTGTTGGGGTGGGGGGTGGGGGTTTATTCTGGCTCCACCCCTAGGGGTCTGGGTGCAGGCTCCCTCACGTGCACTTGTATATGTGTGTATGTCCACACTCACACCTGTCCCTTGCTCCCCCCGGCCGTCGTCCCGTCCCGGGCAGGTCCAGGGATACCCCACAGCTGTCTCTCCAGGAGCTCGTGCTCCTCCTGCAGCAGAGCCTTACCTGGTCACAGAGATGAAGGGCCGTGAGCAGCAGGAGGGCCCCAGTGGTGGGACGGTATATTCTCCAGTGGATATTGTTCAGGGTCTTTGACCTCAAAAACCTGAGAAATCCCCCAGCCCCCAGGCGTCAGGAGGCTGCAGGGATGAGAGGGGCCCGGTCCCTCCCACACACACGTTCTGCTGCCCTGCTCTCACCTGTTCTTCATGTATCGCAGAAAGTCTGGGTGTAGCAACAGGTACCTGTCCAACTGCAAGGTATCCCGGAAAGCCTCCTGGGGCCTGCGCCTGTGGGCGGCAATGGGTCCTTCAGGCTCAGGTCTCTCACCCTCCACCGTGGGCCAAGTCGGGGCCGTGGGCATGACTGGTGCCCCATCCCCAGGCAATACCTACGGCTGTGCCCACCTGGCCAGCCCTTCGCAGCCGCTCAACACACGGCTGGGCCTGGGGTAAGGGAGGGGGCGGTGGGTACCTGAACCAGGAAAGGCTACTTTTCACCAGGGTCTGATTCAGAAGCAGCGCTTCCAGCCACTCGTAGTCTCGGGTGCCTTCCAGGAAATGCAGGTAGCGGACATCCTGAGGAGCAAGGACAGCAGGTGGCCGGGCAGTGCCGCCTTCGGGACCAGGGGCTCTGGGGTGGAGGGGTGGGGGGGTGGGGGTGCTGCTCTGGCTCTGACCCCAGCCTGCTCACTCGCTCTCTGCAGGCCCGTCCGGCCGTCCTCCCAGCTCCGGCCCCTCTCAGGACCAGACTGCAGTCGCGGGCCACCAGGCTCCCTCTCTCAGCCCGACGCCCCACCTTGAGAATCGCGGGTGGCCGGGCCGCTCACCTTCCCCAGAGGGACGTGCGGGAAGCCCCGACCGCCCAAGGCGAGCAGTGACTGCGTTATGGAGAAGGCGGTGAAGCCGTAGAAGGACGTCCGGGTGCCCACATCCTGCTCGTAGCCCTTAGTGAGAGCTCCGCTCAACCTGCTCGGGAAGACAGAACCGCACAGAACCGTCCAGAACCCATGAGTGCAGGAGGGAGAGGCGTGGGGGGGGGGGAGGCAGCAGGTGTAAAGGGAGCCTCCCTGGAGCGCCCGGGAACTCCACGGTCCAGACACGGGCAGAGCTGGCCCTGAGAGATCTCTCAGGAGAGAAGGTCTCTGCGGGCGGCAGTCCCAGGGGAGCTGGGCGGGGGCTCACCGGAACACGTGATCGTGGCCGTCTATCTCCTGGCCCACGCGCGAGTCGTTCAGGATGCCCCCGTTCCCCACCACGGCACAGGTGACGCACTGGGAGCTCCCGGCGGGGAGGCTGGCCCGGAGCAGCTGCTGCTGGGGCACCGGAGGGAAGCGGGTCACCACCTTCTGCACCACTGGAACAAGGGGGGCTCCGCTCAGAGCCCGGGAAGGGGGGAGGGTGGCCCTCATGTCCCCCCCCACTGTGCGGTGCCGGTGGCCCTCAGGGAAGAGGCTGGCCAGGGACAGAGGCCAGCTGCCCACGCTCCTGGGAGGACTCACGGGACTGATTGAGCTCCATGAAGCCGAAGGGCGGTGCGAAGTGTTCTAGACGGTCCCACTCCCTCTGGCTGAAGCGGCTGGAGTCCAGGAAGAGGGTGAGGTTGGCCAGGAAGAGATTCTGGAGCCAGGGTGACTTGGAGGCCTTGACCTTCACTGAGTCGGGGCAGGTCTGCGTGCGGGAGGGTGGGTCAGGTGGGGGGGGCACCACCTTGGGGGCCTCTTCCATCCTATCCCGAGGGTCCGCTGACCTTCCCTCGCCCTTGTCCTGGCCACCGGAGCCCCGAGGGTCCCAGAGAGCAGGGTTCCTGGTGCCCTGGGGATGCCCCTTGGCAGGTGCGCGGGGGAGGAAGCCCGCGGGAGAGCCTGCGCGGGCTTCTGTGTGTGACCGAACATGTTCTCCCCGCCGTGGGCCCAGGCTGCTTTTCTTAGGGGGGGCAGGGAGGGAAGGTGGGGGCATGGTGCGTGCAGGGAAGATAAGGCATTCCCAGGAATCGGGCTTGGGCATCAGGGCTGGGGGTCCTGGCTGGTGGCCCTGTCCCTCGCCATATTTCAAGCCGTGCCCCCCGCCCCCTGCCAGAGGATGGAGGTTTGGACGTCCAGCGCCAGCGCAGGTGTCTCTCCCCCTGCCCCATGACCTTTCGGGCCTTCTGGGGGCTCCGGGGCAGCGCATGTCACCCTCACACCTTCCCCCGCTGCCCAGGCCAGGATCTGGGACCTGCCTCCTCCTCCCGCTTTGATCACTAAAGGAGAGAAGGTTGGGGTGCAAGCAGGGTAGGGTAGGGCGGAGCCTGGGAGGTGGGGGTAGCGGGGTGGGCTGTCTGCAGGGGGCTGCGGAGCGGGGAGGTGGTGGCCAGACTCACCGGCTGCAGGGCCTCCGTGTCAAAGCTGTATTGTTCCTCGAAATCCCACCGGGGCTCAGATTTGAAGTTGGCAGCCCGCAGACTCGGGCTTCTCCGGGTGGTGCGGCCCTGGGAAGAGGTGGAGGGTGGCGTGGCCCGGGCTGTGTCCCTGTGCGGGGCAGCCGTTGTGGTGGCTCCTTTTCTCGTCCTCCCCATCGGCCCTGCTCCTGGCGTGGTCAGCGCCTTGGCCTGACTTTCTGGCACGGGTGTCTGCCCGGTGGTCTGCGCCTTGCTCTGAGGCCCTGGGGTCACCGTCCTGGTGGCTGTCGGCTCCTCCTTCTGGTCCCGCCTTCCTTTGATTGTCCTAGTGTCCTGACTCGTCACTGATGGGAGCCCTGTCCTGTCAGAGGCCACCCCCTTGTCCTGAGCCCTCGGGGGCAGCGTGTCCAGCACGGTGTCCTTCCTCTCCTGATCCCTCATGGGGGTGGGCTGAGCTGAGGTGGCCTCGAGGGCCTCTGCTCTGATGTCCTTGTGGGCAGGGTAGGCCGTGGCCTGGGCCTGGGGGGCCCACGTGCTCTTCTCTTGCGCTGACGCCACCGCCGGGACCATTGTCCTGTCTCCCGCGGTGGGGGCCTGCCCTGTCACCTCATGGAGTGACTCTAGGGACCTCTCCTCATTGCGTATGTGCTGATGCCTAGGGATAGACATAAATTTGGGTTAAGGCTGAGGATTGGATCAACAGGTTGGATCAACAGGTTGGAATAATTAGTATTTATTCTTGTGCCTTGGGTAGACTTCAGACCAGTTTCCGTAAGATATGAAGGGAAGGAGTGTCACTGTCCATACCCCAAATTAAGCTGCACCCATTGGCAATGGGTCTGGACACTTCCTTTTGACCCATAGAGAGACCGTGGTAGTATCGTGGAGGTGGTACCCTGCTTTCACCCCAACCCTCCTTCCACAACCGGGTGTCAGGAGCAGAGCCACCACGTTCTCCCTGCATAGGGCTGTCTCTGTACTTGCTCCAGGAATGACTCTCTGACTCTGGCCCTGTCATCTAATATCTGTAGGATACTGTTGACCGATCTTCCTTCCTCCCTCCCTCCCTCCCTCCCTTCCTTCCTTCCTTCCTTCCTTCCTTTCTTCCTTTAATGAAGGGTAGGTAACCTCGTGAGCGAGGAAAGATACATGCATCTCATGCATGTCAAGAAGACTCTAGATGCCTGGGGTGCCCGGGTGGCTCAGTCAGTTAGGCATCTGCCTTTGGTTCGGGTTGTGATCTCAGAGTCCTCGGGATGGAGCCTGAACTTGGGTTCTCTGCTTGGTGGGGAGTCTGCTTCTCCCTCTCCCTCTGTGCTCTTTCTCTCTCAAATAAATAAATAAATAAATAAAATCTTAAAAAAAAAAAAACCAAAAAAACGAAAAATAACTAGCTGCCTACCTTGGTGGAAAGATCTACCTGAAATATATATTTCAAACCTTACCTAAAAACAAACTTGCTTGCTAGCATCGTTAGGAAAAATATACATCCTCAGCAAGTATTCAAGAGCCCGTATCTCCTATCAGATGCTAGACACCCCGGATGCGAGATGTGTCTGGCAGCACGAGCAACAGGAACTCTGGTTCACACACACAGTTGTGTGATGACGATACAGACCAGGTCTCGCCCTGGGGAGCGTGTGGGCTCAGTGGGCCTGGGGGAAGGGGCTCTGTCTGGGCAGGGGATGGTCCCAAACCGATAGGCAGAACCCGATTATTATCTGCATTGTAGGTCAGATTGAGGAGTTTGGACTTTATCATTTGTCTTCTGGTCCAGGAGGAGCTACTGAGGAATTTCAGGCGGGAGATGGGGGGCTGGTGCCGAAGCAAGGGGGTGGGCAGGTGTAGTTGTATTCCACCCTGGCTGTGCTTTGTTTCTAGTGGTCGGAGAAGATCAATGCAGGGTGCCTGGTCCAGCTTCTGGCACTCGGGGTTTTTGGCTCCAAGGATTAGATTTACTTTCCTTTTATTTCTTCCCCTTGGGGGAGCCTGCCAAAAGCTCCTTAATTTATGCAAATTAGCACCAGGTGTTCTGCTGAGGAAAGTGTGGGTCCTCCGCTCTGCAGGTTTCTCTAACTGCACTTTGTAGGAGGTGGGGATGGGTCTCTGTGCTACACAGGTTTTGGGAGGATTCTGGGAGCCTTGAGAAGAAGAATCGCCCTCTCTGGGGACCTAGCCTTCACCCTCATGGATTTCCAGGTGTGCTTAACTCCTGCTTCTTTACCTGGCGCACTAGGCCTCCCTGGCTCACCTTGATCACTCTTGGCCCAAGCAGCTCTGTTTTGTCTGCTTCTACCACTCTTCTTCCAAGCCACATACCACAGACTTACTGAGACCATAGAGAGAGAAGGAGAGAGAACATGAAATGTGCAGCCAGAGAGACCTGAGTGAGAATCCCTGGCACTTCCAGTTACTAGCTGGTGTGACTGGGAGAAATCACAACCCACGTGACCCTGGCTTTTCTTCCTTCCTTCCTTCCTCCCCCCCCCTTTTTTTGGTAAAGATTTTATTTATTTATTCATGAGACACACACACAGAGAGAGAGAGAGAGAGAGGCAGAGACACAGGCAGAGGGAGAAGCAGGCTCCATGCAGGGAGCCCGACGTGGGATTTGATCCCGGGACTCTGGGATCATGCCCTGGGTCCAAGGTAGACGTTCAACTGCTGAGCCACCCAGGCGTCCCGACCCTGGGTTTTCTTATCTGTAAAATGGGCTGCTGCCTTTTGCTCCTGAGAGAAGTCAGCTGTGAGCCTGACAACATGTGTTTAGCATCTGGCACAAAATTCGTGCTCAACCGGATGAGTTCCCCGCTTCTCACCCCTGCCGTGGCACTCTGTTCCCAGTCATTCTTGGTCTGTTCTGTGTAAGTTGGGTGGGGTGAGGGGGTCTCCTGAGTCTAGTCTCCCACTTCTCTGGTTGCAGCTTTGACTTCTACCCGCCTCTCAACTCTGTAGCCACTAATGTGTTCTTTTATGCAGCAAGTGTTTACTGAGCACTGGGGCCTGGTGAGGAGTGCAGCCAGACACATTCCTCCCCCCCGTGGAGCCCAGGATCCAAAGGGGAACAATCACAGACAAATGTCAGGTTGTCACCCGGAGACGTGCCGGGAAATGGGTGAGGAGAAAGAAGCCATGGGAGGTAGCCTGACCCAAGCTCTGGTTCCTGGGACAACGTGAATACTAAAACCCTACGTGTCATCGAATTGGGCGTGTTTGGGGATTACATTCATTTAGCAGTAATGTCGAGTTCCTCCCTGAATCGTAGACTTGGAGAGGGCAAAAATGCCTCTAAGCAGCCTTTCCCACGAAGCCCCCCACGATGCTGCATCATGTCGGTGCTTTCGAAAGGCTTTCCGAGCCCACCAAGAAATGGATTTAAACAAACGAGGAATAGAATCTGAAATATGTCCTTGGGGAAGAACATCTCATCCAACAGATGTTGGCTGGATGTTTATGTGCCATGTAGGTTTATAGGTTCCAGGGATACAGATTTGAATAAGGCACAGACCTTGAGCCTGCAGAGTACACTGTAGTCACTGTTATGAAAAGTGGAAGCCAGGGGCGCCCGGGGGGCTCAGCAGCTGAGTGTCTGCCTTCGGTCCAGGGCGTGATCCAGGGGTCCAGGGAGCCTGCTTCTCCCTCTGCCTGTGTCTCTGCCTCTCTCTCTGTGTCTCTCATGAATAAATAAATAAAATCTTAAAAAAAAAAAAGTCCTCAACTCTATAAATGGCCCTTAAAAATAAATAAATAAATAAAAGTGTAAGACAGAGGAGACTTTCATCACCAGAAAAATACAGGGCTGGCCCAGGGTAGTACATGTCCTAGGCAGATTACCTCCCTTAATCCTTCCTCATTCAGGGCCTCTGTCCTGCACTGTGGCCAGCCCTTCTTGGTGGATTCCCTATTTCCTGCTCCCAAGGCCCCAGGGGAGCACACTTATCCAGGTCCTCCAAGAAGGACAGTCTCTGTTATGACCTTGAAAGTGAGAGAGAGGGATCCCCGGGTGGCTCAGCGGTTTAGCGCCTGCCTCCGGCCCAGGGCGTGATCCTGGAGTCCCGGGATGAACCCCAGGTCGGGCTCCCTGCATGGAGCCTGCTTCTCCCTCTGCTGTGTCTCTGCCTCTCTCTCGCTCTGTGTCTCATGAATAAATAAATAAAATCTTTAAAAAACAAAGTGAGAGAGGACCTAACTTCTCTGGAGGCTGGTAGGGAAAGGTCAGCAGTGGGGTCCTTCCACCTTGGAACACTCACACTTTTAACGGGCTTCATGTAGCCAATGCCTCTGCCTTTGTTATGCAGCTCAAGGAAGTAATTTGAATGAGAGATATCCCAGACCAGAAAGGAGAGAAAGGCCCTGAGACAAGGCTGTCCCTTTTCCAGGGACAACCTGGAAAAACTAATAGCCATCAAGACTTTAAGCCTTTATTTCCTTTTTTGTTTTCTTTTTCTTTTTCTTTTTTTTAAGATTTTATTTATTTATTCATGAGAGATACAGAGAGAGAGAGGCAGAGACACAGGCAGAAGGAGAAGCAGGCTCCCTGTGGGGACCCCGATGTGGGGGATCAGGACCTGAGCCAAAGGCAGATGCTCAATCACTAAGCCACCCAGGTGCTCCTGTTTTCCATTTGTAACTAAGGAAAAAAAAAAAAAAAGATGGGGAGATTTATCAAAAGGATAGAAAATGTCTTGAAGAGCCCAAGAGCAAGATGTAGTTGAGCCTCTAGAAGGGTCTGGAACCTGGAGTCTCTCTCTGAGGCTTGGAAGGGACACAGCCTACCTCTGTTCCTCTAGGCTGCTTTCTGCTTTCTGCTCCTCAGCCCACGTGGCGGTGAGGATGCCCACCCTATAACACCTGCTCCAGCAACTGCTGACTCTCTTTGTTGCCAATTTTTAATTTTTATGGGAGAGATTCTAGCCCACTTGTGTCCCTTCTCTGTCCCTGGCCACATGGTAGGTGATATGGATCCTAGGGTCCACCCTGTGCACGGCAGGAGGACAATCTGAAGAGAAAGAGGGAGTTGTTGGCTCACGAGCTGGGTAGATACCCCTAAAATATCCATTCTGAAAGAGTATCATCCATGTAGAGTGGAAAACCTGAGTTAGTCCAGAACATGTTCTTGCTGGATTTGGGCCACGTTTATCTAGTAGAAAGGTTTGAGTACTGTGAGACTTACTCTTCTCCCTTTCAATGTCACCGATGTGCTGAGGCTCCATGCTTGAGGCCCAGCAAAGGCCTAAGTGTCAACTCTGATAGCAAACGGCTCTTGTCACTCAGCTGTGAACCTTGGACTCACTTCCACCTGCATTTCCTACCCCCAGACTACAAGAGGCCTCCAGAAGCTTTCCTTCCAAACTGCAGCACCTTTGTGTGGCTGTGGCTGGTTAGAGGGTGCAGCAGGGTGGTCTTCTACACCAGACACAGCAAATGTACAGCCCGGACAGCTGGCCCTCTGCCTCGTGGCCATGCCAGCCCCGAGGAGGGAGTACCAGGAGCTCCTCTCTGCCGTCCTTTCCAGAGGCAGGAGATACAAGGTCCCTTGCAGGTTACTGATGACTCCTTTATGTGCTACAAGGAGTTGCAGCAATGACCCAGGTACTGACAAAATTATGTAATTAAGTTGCATTTCAATTCCCTATAATTAAACACAACTATGATTGCTAGGAATGTGGGTGTCTACGTAGGCATTTCCTTATGCTCATGCATGGTATTTACTGAATGCTCAAATTCCTTCCATCCACATGCTGAGTGCCCTGCATTCGTCTTGCCAGACCCTAGGTGATCCTGAAATTAAACACCATGGGCAAGGCCAGGGCTGGGGTGAAGACAGAAACCTGTTCTCTATTCAGGGTTCAGAGGGAATGGCGAGTCATTCACGGATCACATCCAAGCAAAAAACAATTCAGTATTAAATTCTGATCTATTTGGGAAGTAAAAATATAAAATGTTGCACTTCAAAAAATAAATTTATTTTTCGCAGGGATCACATGGCTCTATTCAATAAATGAAATGGATGTCAAAGAATAATTATTGTCATCTTCTCCCCTCTAAATTCTGAACTACACAACACCAAGGGGGACCTGGAAGCAAAGACATGGCAGAAGGGTCAAAGTGTATTTCTACTTGAAGCCATGAAATGACTGTTGGTAAGAGAGCAGTATTTTCCCATGAATATAGCACAGCTGAACCTAAACAGTTTGGGGGTGAGGGTCGTTGACCCACACACAGTCGAAAATCTGCCTGTAACTTTTGACTCCCCCAGAACTCAACTACGAATAGCCTGCTGTTGACCGGAATCCTTACCAATAGCAAGTCAATCAACACATATTTTGCATGTTACGTGTATTACACGCATATTCTTACAATAAAGTCATCTAGAGAAAGGAAAATGTCATTCAGAGAATCCTAAGGAAGAGAAGATACACGTACAGTACTGTAAAACAAATCCATATATACGCGGTACAACTCATGTTGTTCACGGTCAACTGTATCTACTAGAAAGAACACGGCAGGGTTGAAGGTGGCTTGCACGTGGGAGAGGTCATCCAAACTGAAATTTAGCGATAACACCCCAAATCAAAGGCCACTAGTAAAACTAGTAGGAATAGAAGATTATTTTATCAAGGAAAAAGCTCAAGAAACCTCCGTGATGATCCAGCAATTCCACTTCTAGATATTTATCCAAAGAAAGTGAAAACACAAATCTGAAAAGACATGTACACTCCTGTGCTCACTGCAGCATTATTTACGATGGCCAACACGTGGAAGCAGCCCAGTGTCCATCGGCAGATGACTGGAGATAGACAGATGATAGATAGAGGTACATGTATATGGATATGTATATATGGAATATTGCTCAGCCATAAAAACAATGAGGTCTTGCCATTTGCAGCAACATAGATGGACACAGAGGGTATAAGCCAGACAAAGACAAATATCATATGATGCCACGTAAATGTGGAATCTCAAAAACAAAACAAATGAACAAACAAAAGGCAACAGAAACAGACTCCTAGATACAGAGAGTAGAGTGGCGGTTGCCAGAGGGGAGGTGGTGGTGGGGATGGACGAAATAGGCAAAAGGGATAAAGAAGCACAGTCTTCCAGTAAGAAATAAGACTCGAGGGTGTAAAGTGCAAGCCTAGGGAATACAGTCAATAATATTGTTTGGGTAGGGTGTTTTTTTTTTAAGATTTTATTTATTCATGAGACACACGGAGAGAGAGGCAGAGACACAGGCAGAGGGAGAAGGAGGCTCCCTGTGGGGAGCCCAATGTGGGACTCGATCCTAGGACCCCAGGGTCACACCCTGGGCTGAAGGCAGATGCTCAACCACTGAGCCACCCAGGTGCTCCTATAGCCAATAATATTGTAAAAATAAATAAATAAATAAACAAACAAACAAATTAATATTAAAAAATAATAATACTGTAACAGCTCCGTATGGTGACAAATGGTAACTGGCCTTATTGTGAGCATCTCATAATGTATGTACATATTGAATCATTATGTTGTACACCTGAAACTGATATCCAATATTTTTTTTATCAATTATTCTTCAATAAAAACCGAAAAAAACCAAAAAGCCTTTGATTTCCTAAATAATTCTGGGCTCTGCCGTTCAACGGAACAGACAGTGGAGGAGGCTTCAGGCTAGGTGTGCCTGCCCTGTGACAAGTGGCTGGTCACACACATGCCTCTACTTACGTCCTCATGACATGGGCCCCCTCCCCCCAGTCCGCACCATTTTTGCTGATCACTTGCCTCTTCGGGGTTCCACATCTGGTTCCCCCACCTCAGTTTCTATTGTACCTCTCCTTGAAAGGGAAACAAACCTTAGGCTCCCCAGCACTGCCTGTCGTCACCCCCTGCTGAGGACCCTCCATGACAGGGCGGGTCTCACCTCCAGCACCCCACATGGTGGTTAGCCCAGCCTGGAGCTGCTGAAATTCCCTTGGGGTCTGCATGGCTCTTTAGGGGTTCTGGTCTCATCTGAAATGGAAACCAGTCATTCTGTTGTGCTCCTTCCCTAAACTTAGCAGTTTATTTTCTCCAGGAAATCCTGAAACTTTTTGCATAATTTACATTTTAGAACTTTACCCTGAAACTTTAGACATGTCCATAAAGTTGCTTCAATCACTAAAAGCTGTCCTTTGCCTTGCTTTGCTTTAATTATCTTTGTAGGCTGGAAAAAAAAAAAAAAAAACAGAAATCTGTATTCTGTTGTTGTTCCAAGTGTTCTTTCTTCAAATCAAAGCCAATTCTCTTACTTGTTTAGTTTCTGGCCAATTAAATCCTAATGAAGGACAATATAAAATGGGAACAGAAGAGGAAACACATCTAAGCCACTGCTCCTAATGCTTGAGTAGCTGGATCCTATTTCCAGAGCTGTCCCCCCAACAGAGAGACCCAGAGCATTCTCTGAGATTCCCCTTCACCTAACTGTAGCTCGGGAGATGGGAAGCTGGTTTATTTTATTTCTTAAGATTTTATTTATTTATTTAATTTATTTATTTGACAAGCAAATAAGTGGCAGGCAGGGGGAGAGGGAGAAGCAGGCTCCTACTGAGTGGGGAGCCCGATGCGGGGTTCCATCCCAGGACCCAAGCCAAAGGCAGATGCTTAACTGACTGAGCCACCCAGGCCCCAGGGAAGCTGGTTTAAAACCTGGATGCTCTCCCTCCCTATAATACACAAGTACAGACACAAACAGCTCTCCCGAGACCTACGGGCACAAGTCTTGAGAGTGAAGGAGAGTAGGGAAAACCTCAGTAACCAGGTGAGAAAATGTTCTAAACTGAACAATGGCAGGTGTATATAGGCCAAGAATCCCAGATGCAAGATAAGACCATGTGGCCTGGTGGCTGGGAAAGAATCAAGGTTGTTTAAAGCAAAGTCAGTTTTTACGACCTGTATCTGGAACCCGGCTTATCTCTTTTGGGGATAATCAGATCTGCGAGTAAGGTTTATTTCAGGGGTTAGCCCAAGTTCAGGTGATGCTTTTAGGCTGGCACTTTTGAGATAGAGACCTTGGGGGACAGGTTCTTCCCCTTCCCCATCCCTCTGCCCAAGAGAGAAAGGAGAAGAGTAAAGCAGTCGAGTGGGCAGCTACCCTGTCCTCCGTTGGTGCAGGAAGGCTCCCCGAGAAACTGCCAAACCCCACAACCGTGGTGGGATTTAATAACTTCAGGGTCAGGCTTTTACCGCTTCTGCTTCCGATGGCACAGAGCAGTGCTCTCGGAGCGAGGTGGCCCACAGCGTCATAGCTGTCACCCACCCAGGACCTAACCTCTTGGGCTCTGGCTGTCCTCAAGGGTTCAACTTGAGTCTGGCCAAAACCTAACTTCTTGGCACTTGGCAAACGGGGGGCGGAGCACACGGGGGGCGGAAAGTAACCGCCTGAGTTCCAGCTCAGCCCTAACTAGCCGGCTGCGCGACCTTGGGCAAGTTACAGAACACGGAGAGCCCCTGTTCTCATCCATTAAATGGGAATCTCTCTCCCTCTCTCTCTTTTTAAATTTTAGTTATTTATTTGAGAGAGAGATAGAGATTAACAACAGAAAGCATGAACCCAGGAGGAGAGGGAGAAGCAGGCTCCCCACTGAGCAGGGAGCCCACTGAGCGGGGCTCGATCCAGGGACCCCAAGATCATGACCCCAGCCGAAGGCAGGTGCTTAACCGACGGAGCCACCCAGGCTGCCCCATTCAATGTAAATCTTTTTTTTTCTCTCTCTCTCTCTCTCTCTCTTTCTTTTTCTTTCTTTCTTTCTTTCTTTCTTTCTTTCTTTCTTTCTTTCTTTCTTTCTTTCTTTCTTCTTCTTCTTTTCTTTCTTTCTTTCTTTCTTTCTTTCTTTCTTTCTTTCTTTCTTTCTTTCTTTCTTTCTTTCTTTTCTTTCTTCTTTCACACATAAAGAGAGGCAGAGACACAGGCAGAGGGAGAAGCAGGCTCCCCGCAAGGAGCCCGATATGGGACTGGATCTCAGGACCGTGGGATCACACCCTGAGCCAAAGGCAGATGCTCAACCGCTGAGCCACCCAGGCGTCCCTCAATGGGAATCTTAATATCAGTCTCATAATACTGTTGTGAGGACTTAACAAGCTAGAGTATAAAAGGTATTTGGAAAAATGCCGTTTTTGTAAGATTTACTTATTTAAGACTTTATTTATTTATTTGAGATAGAGAGAGAGAGAGATAGATATAGAGAGAGATGCATGAGCAGGGGGGAGGGAGAAGTAGACTCCCTGCTGAGTGGGGAGCCTGACATGGGACTTGATCCCAGGATCATGGGATCATGGCCTGAGCTGAAGGCAGATGCTTAACCAACGGAGCCACCCAGGCACCCTGAAAAATGCCATGTTGTACAAATGTATTCTAGTCGAACTGGGTCAAGTGCTAACGTGTACGACACAGAGTGACTGTCAGAGTCCCTATCCGCTTTGGGTTCACGTGTTCAGAAATGAAAGCCTAAAAGGACAACAGGTGTCACGGCCACGGGTAAGTAATATTTCTTTTTTTTGGGGGGGGGTAAGCAATATTTCATTTGTAGCACTAAACCATTTAATCAAGAACTCAAGAAGAGGCAGGTAGGCACGCGACTCTGAAATAGGGAGGTAATTACCAAAAGAAAGAGCAGAAAGAGTTGACGCAGTTGCCTTGGGAATCAAGATTCTGGAGTAGGGACAAGTCACGGGGCTCGCTCTATGTTGACGTAAACTTTGCAATACTATTTGCCTGAAACACTTGCATATCAGCTTAATAAAAAAATAATAATAACGGGAAAAACATGAAAACTAAATGAGACATCTTATCGAAAATTCTATGAAAATTTGAAAATCTGGGATGCCCGGGTGGCTCAGTGGTTGAGCATCTGCCTTCAGCTCAGGTCGTGATCCCAGAGTCCCAGGATCGAGTCCCGCCATCAGGCTCCCTGCATGGAGCCTGCTTCTCCCTCTGCCTGTGTCTCTGCCTCTGTCTCTCTCTCTCTCTGTGTCTCATGAATAAATAAATAAAATCTTTAAAAAAAAAAGGAAAGAAAATTTGAAAATCTAATGCAACATTTAGTCCACAGATATTACTGAGTGGTGGTTAGATGCCAGGCATCGAGAACTCTCTGTTAAGGACAAGAGAGCTATTGTCACTCATCTTAAGAAGCTCCAGAGCGAACAGGGGAACAGACATGAACATAAATAGCTGCTATAAAGTGTTAGGTCCGATGCTATTAGTCATACGTGTGGGAGAGAGTGTGTGGATACACCCTAGGGACACGGTTCTGCTGGAGGGGGGGCACTTCACTATGGAGGTGGTGCCTAAATGGGTCTTTTGTTCCCGAATCTTTCTTCACAAACAAATTTTTCTGAAGTATTCTTCCTTTTATAAAAGCAGAAAATGGATCTAAGCAGAAAAGGATATCAGCCCGTGGGTTATATCCTCCCAAAGAATCTGCCGGTGGCGCCTTCAGGGCACGCACATCCAGACCCCCTTCCTACGCCCGTTACACTTATAAATGTACAAATGTGTGCTGTTTCGGAATGTTATTGGTTTCCCTCCTTGTACTTTCTCCCTTTCCCATTGGCGTCCACTTCTCACCCACCGCAGCTGTGAAGAGCCCCATGTTCATTGCCTCCGTGGACACATGTGGCCAATAAGAGCTGGAAGTAAAGGATGTCCTGCAAGACCTCTGCCTTCCCCCCCATGCCTGAGCCCTAAGGGGGGAGAAGATTTGGTGAAACAGATGTCTCGGGGAAGGACTTCTCTGTTTCCTCCCACCATCGCCCCCTCCCTAGAAAGATTCCTGTGGATGAGGGGGAGGGAAAGGAGAAGGGAGAGAAGAGAGGGGTCTGTGGGTCCTGAGGTTGGAGGGCTCCTGCGCCCTACTGCCTTGTAGTGTTCCTAGAGTCTAATAAGACCCCGAGGGGAAATGACAGCATGCTGATCCCAGGAAGGCGGCGGCTGAAAGTTCTCACACCTAAGCAGGTGCACATGAAGGAGCCAAGAGGCAGAGACGACGAAGGATGTCTCGACGGCACCACGATGGCTAAGAATCAGCCGCCCCCGCCGAGGCCCTGGCACCTCATCAGGTATCGGGGAGCCCTTGACACCATCCTAGGAAGGGTGCAGAGGAGCAAGAATGGCTGAGATTAAGTTTTCCTGCAGCTCGGTGAATGGTGGGTGGGGGGATCCGGGATCAGAAATCAAGGGGTGATAGAAAATAAAGTTATATTCTTAGACTAAAATCAAATAAGATAAAAAAAAAAAGAAAATCCATAGCCTTGATTTTACAGCTGACTCTTATTGGTCAGCTCTGAAGCCGACCCAAGGCATAGAATCTTCCAAGGCAAATTCATTCCAGACCAGGAAAGCCAAGCCAGTGGAGGCACGGTCTTAGATTGTATTTCCATATCCGGGAGCACCTCAGAGACCGGCACCAAATGAAGAAGATATGAGAAGTAGTCCAATAACCTTGGTTTGAAATCATACAATCCATCCTATTTGTTGCCAAATCCAGGCGATCCAACTTATTTTCAGTCCTTTCTTTCTAACGTCCTGCCACCAGAGGTCCCCCGCCCAGGGCTCCTGGCTCTACCCCAAATCATTGCAACAGCCTCTAACCCAGCCCCCACTGAGACCACCTTCTCCCCACCGCCTACCCTATAGCAGAGGAGCCTGCTCAATGCACGAATGTCATCACGTTCCTCCCTTACGCTGAGGTTTTTCCACAGCCCTAGAATAAAGTTTAAACTGTTGGTACGTTACCGAGGATCTTGCATTTATTCTTTCATCAACAAGCATTTAAAAAACGCTGTGTTATGCCTGCCTGGTGTCCAGGACCTGTTCAAATTACTGAGGAAATAAGACAGGCCTTTCCCATGGGAAATTCATAGTCTGGCAGGAAACAAACTGTGTTCATGACAACGTGTTATGATGGGTGTGATAGAGGAAGGTGGGGGTGTGGGTGCCGGGGAGGGAGGGGTGCTGTGATGCCAGCACAGGTCATGGCTGGGAGGGTGGATTCTGGAGCTAGCTTGGCCTGGGTTTGAACTTAAATGACAAGGCTGACCTTGGATAAGTTGCCTAACCTCTCTTATCTGGAAAAGAGGCTGTTGTTAATAATAGTATCTACTCCCAAAGCCTTGATATGTGGTCAAGGTTTTTGTGATACGATGCTCAAGGGTTTTGGAGACCAGTGCCTGGCATGCGGAGCCCCCCTATCAGCTTGTGTCACACTAGTAATCAGCCTCTCATGCCTGTACACGCCCCGCCGGTTCCCAAGGTTGCACCACTGTTCCTGCTGCTTCTTTAGCGTGCAACGATCCTGATCCTGCATGCTGAAATGTCACACTGCCTTCTGGCTCTCTGCAGATGCCACCATCCCCACAGCCTTCTCCTCATCCCCCCACCCCCACCCCAGGGTGGAAAAGACTCTTGTAACTTTGCTCCCATAGGGCCTGTCACATTTGACTTAACTGTGGTTGTCACACACCCTCTCTGGTTTTGTGTACATCTCTCCGCTCCATTAGACTTGAGAGTCAACACGTCCCAGGAAGTTGAGAAGCATGGATTTCGGAGCCTAAATCCTCAGTGTTCAAATCTTGGTTTGTTACTTCCTGGCTGGGTGGATTTAGGCTTAGCATTTTTTTAAAAATATATTTTAAAAAATATTTTATATATTTATTCATAAGAGTCACAGAGAGAGAGGCAGAGAGAGAAGCAGGTGCCCCACAAGGAGCCCGATATGGGACTCGATCCTGGACCGTAGGATCACACCCCGAGCCAAAGGCAGACGTTCAACCGCTGAGCCACCCAGGCGTCCCTAAGATGGTATTTTTTTTTTTAAAGATTTTATTTATTTATTCATGAGAGACACATAGAGAGAGAGGCAGAGACACAGGCAAAGGGAGAAGCAGGCTTCATGCAGGGAGCCCGATGTGGGACTCAATCCCAGGTCTTGAGGATCACACCCTGGGCTGAAGGCGGTGCTGAACCACTGAGCCACCCGGGCTTCCCAGATCTTTTTTTTTTTTTTTTAAGTACTGTCCACACCCTACGTGGGGCTCGAACCCCGGGATCAAGAGTCGCACGCTCCACCTGCCGAGCCAGCCAGGCACCCCTAAGCTTAACATTCAGAACCTCATATCCCTCATTTTTGTAAAAGAATAAAAATACTGAAGTTGGGCAACAACTGTGAAGATCAGAAGTAGCGCACAGAAAGCTCCTGAGCGTAGGTTAGCGTTTTGGGAAATCTCCAGCTCTGAAACGATAATCCTGTGTCATAAACATGCAAACACCTCGGTACCAATGACCTTCAGAAACCACCGATACTACATGGAGTTGGCGTTTTACAAACCCCTTTGATCTCTGACCTGTCACCCTTTGCCCACCCAGCCTGTGGGGGAGGGGGGCCCCCGCCGCGCCCCCCACTGTCTCTCACTGCACCCTGCTCTCTCCTCCGCATCTCTCTCCTGCATCAAAATGTCTCCTGATTTCCACTTCTCCCTTCCCTCCGGCCCCAGGTCCTCTTCACCTTACATTTCAAAGACTAAAGCCACCTGTGAGGGCACCGGGTTGGCCACAGTCCCTCCCTCAGCAGCAGGATAATCCACTTGTCAGGTGCATCCCTTGGTTGCCACCATAGGTCAGGCCAAAAGTGGTGACTCATCCCTCCTTCCAATCTGTCCTGTTCCCTTTGGACAGAATGAACCATCGCACAATGACACTTTTGAGAAGTCACCTCCCTGCTTTAAAACCTCTTGCGTCCACCCTCGGCCCCACCCTCCTGAAATGCCCTTCCTCTGCTCCCTGGAGCGAGCCCCTCGTCTCTACAAGGCGTGTTTGTCCACGGCTCAGCCAAGGGGACACTTAGGCGGGGCGGCCTCCTTGCTTGTACTATTCTTTCCACACCTTTACCGGAGCCCTACCTGCCTCGAGACCCATCTTCCCATTGAAGCTTTCAAAGGACCCACGTCCTTCCCTCCAGGGACCTCTGCTCTTAGGGTGCTCACTCTCTGTTACTCGGTTTGCAGCTTAGTTACCGAGACAGTTTACTGAGAAGTCTCAGCGTGTGACCTCTCTCTCACCTCTAATGCCTTGGGCAGTTCTATAACTTTATAGTATATTCACCTTTCATGATTGAAACTCAGTCTAAAAAAAGAATTATAGGAAAGATTAACAAAACAAAACAACCCTCAACTCCCAAATTCAGTCTCACCCATTTTTTAAAGCTCTAGTTGTCCTGTTGGTTCAGAGCTCTTCCCCGCCACACCCCCCAGCTGGGTTAGAGCCAAGACCCAAGGCTTGGGAGATAGGGCAAGAAGGGGGTGGTGGTGGTGTGGAGGAGGCCGGAGGGAGGGGCGGCAAGAATCTGGGTCAGCCACAGAGAAGACTTTCCCTTCCCTTTGAAGGCCTAGCTCTTGGATATATATATATAGTTTTATTTTTTTATTTATTTATGATAGTCACACAGAGAGAGATGAGAGAGAGGCAGAGACACAGGAGGAGGGAGAAGCAGGCTCCATGCACCGGGAGCCCGATGTGGGATTCGATCCTGGGTCTCCAGGATCGCGCCCTGGGCCAAAGTCAGGTGCTAAACCGCTGCGCCACGCAGGGATCCCCTCTTGGATATTTTTTAAAGATTTTATTTATTTATTCAAGAGAGATACAGAGAGAGAGGCAGAGACATAAGCAGAGGGAGAGGCAAGCTCCCTGCTGGGAGCCCGATGTGGGACTCGATCCCAGGGCCCCGGAATCAGGCCCTGAGCCAAAGGCAGGCGCTCAACCACTGAGCCCCCCAAGTGTCCCACTCTTGGGTATTATTACTTAAGTGACCACCTGTCTGGGAGGTGGTCTGGGACGCAGTGTCCCTGCTCTCCCTGAAGGCCAGTGTGTTTGTCTCCTGACAGGTACTCTTGGGAGGGTCAGTAAATGTGGTTTCCCTGGGGCAGCAATTTTCTTGGCACTGGGGATCCCCGCATGAGTGCGTCAACAGTATTCAGTGTCCCAAACACTTCTCTGGAGTGGATGTCCCATTACTTGGCCCCAGTAGGTAAGTGGGTGGCTCTGGTCCCTCCATGGCACCACAGGAATGCCGAGCTACCCTCCACAGCCTCCTTGACTTTGAAGGCCCTGGGGTCAGGGCAGGTGGGCTCTGGTTTTTTCCCAGATACATAACGCCATGGACAATTCCAACCGCCTTCCGCCTTCAGAAATCTCTAGATCACAAACAGGCACCAGTCTACTTACCTCTCTCCTTAACCCCGGGACATATGACATCGGCTGGGGAAGGAGACGAGGCACCCGGGTCACTGTGAGTGACTCTCCCGCAGCCCTCTCCCAACCCGCACGTGTCTCTCCAGGGATACTGTCGTCCTCTGACCTTCCCGCCCTCCCTGGTCTCCTTTTTTTTTTTTTTTTTAATTTTTTTTTTTTTAATTTATTCATGATAGTCACAGAGAGAGAGAGAGCGGCAGAGACACAGGCGGAGGGAGAAGCAGGCTCCATGCACCGGGAGCCCGATGTGGGATTCGATCCCGGGTCTCCAGGATCGCGCCCTGGGCCAAAGGCAGGCGCCAAACCGCTGCGCCACCCAGGGATCCCTCTCCCTGGTCTCCTATTTAAGCTAGATTGAGTTGGGTTTTTGTCACTTGTGATCAAAAGGGTTCCAGCGTACCCAAACCCAGATTTACACCGGACACAAAAATAAACTGCAGATGGGAGAACTATGTAAGCTTGAAGAACAAAAGCACAAAAATATTGGTAGACAATATAGAAGGTGATTTATAGAAATTTTTTTTTTTGATTTATAGAATTTAAAAAAAGATTTTGTTAATTTATTTGACAGAGGGAGAGCACAAGCAGGGGGAGCTGCAGAGGGAGAGGGAGGAGCAGGCTCCCACTGAGCAGGGAGCCCAACTAGGAGCTCTCCATCCCAGGACCCCAGGATCATAACCTGAGCCAAAGGCAAACGCTTCACCGACTGAGCCACCCAGGTGCCCCAAGATTTATATAATTTTGAGGTGGGACAGGCTTTCCCCCAAGTTGCACAAAGTCCAGTGGCCATAAAGGAAAAGAAGGCTTCATCTACATAAAAATGACTTGTGTGACACAAGACAGCATAAACAAGGCAATAAAAACAAATATCAGCCCAAAGAGAACATTTGAAGTATTGTCACATGTGCGATAGAAAAGCGTTAATCGGGCAGCTCGGGTGGCTCAGCGGTTTAGTGCCACCTTCAGCCCAGGGTGTGATCCTGGAGACCTGGGATCGAGTCCTGCATCGGGCTCCCTGCATGGAGCCTGCTTCTCCCTCTGCCTGTGTCTCTGCCTCTCTCTGTGTCTCTCATGAATAAATAAATAAAATCTTAAAAAAAAAAGTGTTAATATCCCTCAGGTACAAAAAACTCCTGAAATTAAGAAAAAAATAAACAGGAGCTCCTGGGTGGCTCAGTCGGCAAAGGGTCTGACTTTGGCTCAGGTCATGATCCCAAAGTCTTGGGATGGAGCCCCGGTCAGGCTCTCTGCTCGGTGGAGAGCCTGCTTCTCCCTCTCCCTCTGCCCCTCCTCCTGTTCTCTCTCTCTCATAAATACATAAAATCTTTTAAAGAAAGAGAGAAAAAGATAAATAATTTAATTTTTTAGGGGAGCAAGTGATATACACAGGTCATTCATTCCCAGAAAAATACAAATGATCGGAGCACCTGGCTGGTTCAGTTGGAAAAAATACAGTCGATATGGTCAATAAGCCTAAGAGGATCCTTGAATTCACAGTGGCCTGAGAAATGCAGATTCAAAAGAGAGACACATTTGAGCCTCTCAGATGCTTAAACTTTAAAAACATTAATGATTTCTGGTGTGGCCCCGGGGTGGGGGTGAGGGAGTGAACACGCACACGGGTTGCGGTAGCCTTCTCAGAGGATGGTCTGGTGGCATCTGTTGACATTTGATGTGAGTGTACCCGTTGCCTTGGCAATTCCGCTTCTAGAAACCTACCTACAGACATGCCTACGTAAATGTACAAAGGTGTGTGAAGAACCAGTGGCAACCCGACGGCCAACCCACAGAGACTGGATGAGTAAACTCATATCCGTATCCAGCGCCACGAGTAAGATGGGAGTAGGTTTGTACACGTCAACGTGGAAGGGTGTCCAAGGTATACTGTTGATTTAAAAAGCCAGCCTGTGGAACAAGGTGAAGAGTGTGATACCTGCCTATCCACCTGTGTGTCCACCTATTGACCTTCCCATCCATTTATCCATCTGTGGTAAGGGCTTGCGTAGCCTAAGGTAAAACGCACAGGCTAGGGAAGCAAAATACTAGGACCAGAATCTGGCCCCAGGACACCTGGGTGGCTCAGCGGTTGAGCTTCTACCTTCGGCTCAGGGCGTGACCCCGGGGTCCTGGGATCGAGTCCCACATCGGGCTCCCTGCATGGAGCCTGCTTCTCCTTCTGCCTGAGTCTCTGCCTCTTTGTATGTCTCATGAATTTAAAAAAAAAAAAAATCCTGTCCCCGTGACTTCCTAGCAGGATGACTTTGGCCAATTCACTTCAGCTCTCGGTGTCTCTCTGTATACTCACAACCGTCAGGATTAGTTAACACATAAGGCATTTAGAAGAGAAGTGTTGGCTACAGTTAGGTGATAATTCTATGTACACCAAAGAATCAAGCGTGGTCACCCCTCGAGAGTGGGTGGACATGGGGGTGTGATGGAGAAGACCCTCACTTCTTGCTAGTGTGTTTCTATACTTTCTGAGAGCACGTATTACCTTCCGGTTTTACGAGCAGTGGAATATAAAATCATTAAAAACAAAAAACCAAAAACTGAGTCTGGAAAGGAAGGGACTCTCCACTCCTGGAGATGTGTTGATTTTATAAGAAAACTGGTCTATGAGGTCCTTTTGAGGGATGAGCTTGGGGGAACTAAGCTGAGTGAGAGGCCTCCCATTTTCTGACAAACTCCTCAGGGAGAGTGTGATTCTGGAATGAATGGAATCCACGGGGTAAATCTTTTGCTTTTGGACACATCCAATGGCACACGTGCGAACTATCTCTAAAGTTGTTACCATTACTTACAGTCCCCCAGGGGTGGGATGGGACTGGGGTGGGGGGGTCCATCTTCTTTCTGTGCCTTCCAGGGACCCAGACCCACAGTTTGCAAACTCCTGCCTGCATTTCCCCTTGACAAGCCGCCAGGCATTCGGACACCTTGGTCTTCCCACTCCTGCCACCTGCTGTCCCCTAGGTGTCCCCTTGGATCATCCTTGCTGGTGGTTGTTGACAATGTGCCTGACTCCTGGCACCCCAGGTGGTCACACAGCGGTGTCTTGGAGTTCCCCAGGCTTCCCTGGGCTAGAGTCTTTGTAAAGTTCTTCTAATAAATTATGAGGAATTTGGAAAGGGTCAGAACCTTACCTGAAAGGTTTGGTATTGGGCTCCTTAATAAAGGAAGGCAGGATGAAGACAAAGAAGGTCAACACAGCCGAAAGCAGGAACCATTGTGTAGTTTGGTCCAGATGACTGAGTCTACACAGGCGGGTCCTCATGGTGGTGGGTCAGGCGCTGCAGGAGAGTTCTGCATATCCTGGAGCTTGGATATGAGCCACAGGTAGTTTAAGTGCTGAGATGCCTTGGCCGGGGAGTGCTCACCACTTGTCTTAACAACGAGCCACTCTGGTAAACAGTGAGTCTATCAGGATCTGCCAGGGAAAGGAGGAGCTCCCTTCCCTGCTTTCTGAAGGCTTATAGGCTGGCGTGGCTTGAAGGAAGGAAACTCCTTTTGTTCAAACAAGTTTTCTTTTCTTTGTCTTTGAAGCCAACTTCTGCATATAGAACTTTATGAGAAACATGCACACGTTATATGGAACCTCACTTTTATCAGGTTCCAAACCCTTGGGGACCCCGGGCAAGTGCACAGGCTGGAAGAGTCTCGTGCTGATCTCCATGCGCAACCTGACCTTTATAAGAAAATTACGAGGAATCTGTTTAGCTTTGAGATCCTCTAGCAATGCTTCCTCTTTTTTTTTTTTTAAGATTATATTTATTTATTTGACAGAGACAGAGAGAGCACAAGAAGGGGCAGGGACAGAGGGAAGAGAAGCAGACTCCCCTCACTGGGCAGGGAGCCTGACATGGGGCTCGATCCGAGGACCCTGGGATGGTGACCTGAGCCAAAGGCAGACACTGAACTAACTGAGCCACCCGGGCGCCCCTTTAGCAATCTTTCCTAAAAGAACACCACGCAACCATAAACTAGAGCTCTGAGAACATCTCATTCCCGAAGTGTTCAGAGTGGTGGCGCCCAGTCCTGGGTGCGCATTAGAATCACGTAGGAAGCTTTCCTGTATCCTGGTGCCCAGACTGCATTGAAACCAATGAAGACAGGATCTCTGGGAGTGGCTATTTTTCCAGCAGGAGAATCTTTTGAGTTCCCCAGGTGATTTCCAACATGCGGCCAAGCAGAGAACCACTGATTTACAGTCATTTGGCTCAACCTTCCCTGCTTCTCTTCTGGAGTCAGGACCACGACAGTACTGCGCAGCCTGCGTGCCCGCGAGAGCTCTGAGCCAGCTCTGTGAGCAGTCCACCTGCACCCAGGCCCTCGCAGCTACTCGAGGCGCTGGATGCTGTTATCAACCCTATCTTATGGCTGGGGAAATTGCCTTTGTCAGCAAGCAGCTTGCCCTAGATCACAGAGTGAACCATCAGCTTGGAGACCCCACGCAGCTGACCTACAGGTTGCCTTCCTACCTGCTGCACAGCAGCACCTCTGAGAAATCATTAACTCTGCTTTTTTTTTTTTTTTTATTAACTCTGCTTTGATAGGAAGTACACAAGACATCATTCTTAGGGGAAATGTATAACTCCGAGGAATAGGAGCAGTTGTAGAAAACTTCGAAAATTCAGAGAAGCGGCCCTTCATAAAGTACGGTGGGTTATTAATTTTTAAAGTGTTGCTTCCAGGATATTGAACTACTTGCACAGGTGTTTTCCAGCAGGTGAAATGATGGGAGGTGCAGCTTGGAGGAATACGCTCTGAAGCTCGGGGGACCTGGGTTCTTTGCTCGCCCATGGCAGGGTATATTCAGAGGAATGCAGAGCCTCCCATTCTGTACCCAACGTTCCTTGGCCTTCACCCAGGGCACGCACCAATAAATGCTTAAACCACCATCTCCAGGCAGGATGAAAAAGGTAAGACATGCTTCTGAGTGGCCGAGAGTACTATAGACGCCTCACGGCCTTCCTTTGCCCCGTACCATACACTGGAACTCGTGGCACTATTTCAGGGGATGGGCTGGGAGTAAGGAGAAAAGTCCCTCTCAGTACCGATTTAATTCCTCTCTCTTTCTCTCTCTGTGAACACACCTAACCTATAAGCGCTCATACAATGACTCTATAAATATTTTCTGAGTAGACCCAGGTCATAACCCTCTGCCTTAACTGACCCATAACCAACCTGAGTTCCCCTGTGCATCTGCCATGAACAATTACCCTACACCCCGGTGCCTGTTGCAATGCTAGGCAAATGACGCACATGGGGTGGCGGTAGGCGGTGGGGAGGGGGGGTGCATTTTCTTACCCTCAGCACGGGTTCACCTGCAAGGAGTGTCTCTTTCATCTTGCCCCCCGCTTTGGGGAAAGTTTCTCAGTGTTCTGACTTCCACAGTGCATGGAGATCTAGGTGGGCTCCTGGGTGCGAGCTGGGCTGCCGAACACAGTCTGTGCCACTCACCACCTCCAGGGTGGGTTGAACTTGGAGTATGGAAAGCCCACAGAGGGAGTGGGGGGTGGATAATCCAGAGTTCTAGCTTCCTGGTTTATAGCTTCCAGCCAATGCTGCTGCAGCGCCTGCCTGTGCACTGTGGGAGACCCAGAGAAACACCTGTTCTACTGGAAACAGACTTTCCAAATGGGTTTCCAACCATCACCATTGTTTCGTGTTCAGTAAGCTCGACTTTCCTCTCCTTTTTATTTTTACTTTTATTTTATTTATTTATTCATGAGAGACACAGAGAGAGGTAGAGACATTAGCAGAAGGAGAGGAACACTCCCCAAGGGGAGCCCGATGCAGGACTCCATCCCGGACCCTGGGATCACGACCTGAGCTGAAGGCTCAACCATTGAGCCACCCAGGTGTCCCTTTCCTCTTCTTTTTAAAGCTTTTGATTTTGTCTTTATACTCTAGCCAGCAGGATGCATGAGACCTTCTATGTAGATAAAGTTGTTAAAAGACACTTTTTGGTCAAAGGTAAGGTTGCGACTGTCATACGGATACGAAACTTGAATACGTGTTAAAGGTTTTATTCTACTCATGAGAGAACTGGGCAGATGTAATCATTGATTCAAAAGAGAAAGTGAAGAGGCACAGATTAATATAGAGTAAGGTCGGCTAACAATGAATTGCACGAAGGGGCAAAACTGGTTTTTCCACAGTGAGGACAGACAGGACAGGCTCTGCTGGCTATCGACTCAGTTACAATTTACAGAATTGTAAAATAGTTCAAAGACCATGGAAGGTTAGAATCAGCTAAGCTGGAGGCATGTCTCCTAGACATGCACCCGTTTCCACTGACACACAACAGCGTGTTTCTAGAGTGAGTATATCTTGGGGTACCTGGGTGGCTCAGTCTGTGAAGTGTCTGCCTTTGGCTTAGGTCATGATCCGCAGGTCCTGGGATCAAGCCCTGCAGTAGGTTCCCTTTCCCTTTGCCCTCCCCTTGCTTGTGCCCTCTCTCTCTCTTTCTGTGTCACATAAATAAAATCTTTTAAAAAAATTATAGAGTGAGTGTACCTTGGAATCATTTCAGGATTGCAATTGTTGAAAACTGCCAGCCGTTGGATCCCCTCCACTGGAAGAGACTCGGTGATTTAGGGGAATACTGGATTAAATGGAAAGAGCTCAGCTTGTTAGGGACGGTGGGTAGCAGCATTCAGTACCCTGTTATAGGTCCTGCCTTCTCTACTTTCTGTACCAGGCCCACCCCTAACTTTTTTAAAAACAGCCTGATTGAGATATAATTTATATACTGTTTAGTTCATCCATTTAAGTGTACAATTCAATGGATTTGAGCCTATTTACAGAATGGTGCAACCATCACAATAATCTAATTTTATTTTTTAGTTTTATTTTTTAATTTTTAAAAAATATTGTATTTATTTATTCATGAGACACACACACACACAGAGAGAGAGAAAGAGAGAGGCAGAGACACAGACAGAGGGAGAAGCAGGCTCCATGCAGGGAGCCCAATGTAGGACTCGATCCTGGGACTCCAGGATCACACCCTGAGCTGAAGGCAGATGCTTAACTGCTGAGCCACCAAGGCATCCCCTTTTAAAATATTTTTTAAAGATTTTATTTTATTTTTATTTTTAAAAATACACCCAATGTGGGGCTCGAACTTAAAACCCCAAGATCAAGTCACACACTCCACTGATTGAACCAGTCAGGCCCCCCCTTAGTGATCTGATTTTTTTTTTATTTTAAAAAATATTTTATTTATTTATTTATTCATGAGACACAGAGAGAGACAGGGAGAGGAAGAGACATAGGCAGAGGGAGAAGCAGGCTCCCTAAAAAAAAATAATAATAAAAAATTAAAATTAAAAAAAAAAAGAAGCAGGCTCCCTGCAGGGAGCCCGATGTGGGACTTGACCCTGGGACCCCAGAATCACAACCTGGGCCAAAGGCAGACGCTCAACCGCTGAGCCTCCAGGTGTCCCAGTGATCTGATTTTAAAACATTTTTATCACACTCAAAACAAACAAACAAAAAAAAACTCTTTCCATTAAAGGGGAGCAAAATATACCACCCCAAAATATGCCTCTTTGGCACATTGATTATTATTATTTTTTAAGATTTTTATTTATTCATGAGACACACACAGAGAGAGAGAGAGAGAGAGAAAGAAAGGCAGAGACACAGGCAGAGGGAGAAGCAGGCTCCATGCAGGGAGCCCGACGTGGGACTCCATCCGGAGTCTCCAGGATCACGTCTTGGGTCGAAGGCTGCGTTAAACCGCTGAGCCCCCCCGGGCTGGCCCCACTGATTATTTTAAGCTGGTTATTTTTAAGAAACTGCAAGCGCTAGAGAAAGAGGCTCTGAAGACCAAGTATAAGTTTCCCTTTTGTAAGACACATTCCCGTTATAAGGGAAATCTCCATTTGCAGGGGTGTCTCCCTCCCTGTACCAGGAAGAGGAGGATCCTGAATGCTCTAGATACTCTTGTCAAGGAAGATGGCTTGGACTTAAATCTGCACGACAATCTCATCCTTGTTCTGGTCCTTTTCCTGATCACCTCCCACAACGGAGCACAGCAATGCTCTTCCTCTTTAGCTAGCATAGGGCCAGGGATCCCAAGACAGGCTACTTGGGCATGAAGACTATTCTGAATTAAAAACAATAAAAAATGGAGACCTATGTGACTCCACCAGTTGCATGTCCAGCTCTTGATGTCAGCTCAAGTCTTGATCTCAGTGTTGTGAGTTCAAGCCCTGCCTTGGGCTCCATGGTCAACATGTAGCCTACTTGGGAAAAAAAAAAAGGCAAAAAAAAAAAAAAAACCCAAAAAACAAAAGGCAATCAGATTCAGGAAAAGCTTTTTACTCTCCTCCTTCCAACTGCCTAAAAAGAACTTAAGCAGAGGACCTGCTCCAGGAACAGAGCTGTCACCGTGGATAACCTCTTTCGGATATGAATAGGGAGGCACGAAGGAAGCTAGCAGGGCCTGCTGGACCCAAGTCCTCTCTGTCCCATTGTTTCCCAGCGGCCCAGCAAACTTTTCCTGGTTTTCATCTTCCTGTGAAGTGTATTCCTTCCCTTTTGGAGTCCCAGGCCCTTACTGCCTCCATCCTTAGTTCAGGATGACATAGTGACCGCGATGCACCTGACTGTTTTTGGAATTTCTATGTCTGTGTGGGTTCCCTGCACAGATGCTATTAAATCGGATTTTCTTCTGTGAATCTGTCTGACGTCATCTTGATTCTTAGGCCAGCTAGAAAGAACTTGACAGTATTTAAAGTGATGGTTTTGGCCATTTAGGGGAGCTACTGTTTTCCTGGGTCTCTCCCATGTATACAGGAGGGAGGCATGTTATTTAACCTCTCTCCTTCTCCTGTTAATCTGTCCCTTGTCAATTTAATTATTAAACCAGCCAAAGAACCTAGAAGGGTAGAATAATAAACTTGCCACCCCTACAGCCTCTGACTTGTCACTTGTTGCTTTGCAACCAGATCATGCTCACAGCCAGTGTGATTTTATTTTTAAGTCTGAATTCTTGGGTCCGAGTGGCTTATTGTTCAGCCAGTGTCTAGTCAGATGTGTTTCAGTCCCTTGAACCAGTCAGGCTCCTGCCCTTTGCTGATGGATCTTTGTGGTGTGGAAAATTCTCTCCTGCTCTGACTGCTCCTGCATGGGCATGCATGCTTTGGACCCCCAGGAATGAGTGGGATCCCGTGACTCTTCTTAGATGTCTCTTTCCCAGGTTCTCTCTTCCGGCTCATCTGCTATTTTGCTTGTCTCTACTAGGGTCATGGAGCTACCATCCCTTTTAATTGTTTGCCCAAAATGTGCTTATCTCTAAAGAACCCAGGAACCCTTCATAGCACCAGGACACTGTTGCCTTTGACTTTGAAAATTTAGGGCAAAGGATGTGAAAAAGCCTTTGTCTGGGGCCTGAGCAATGAATGTTAAGTCGTAAAAGCATATGTTGACAGTTCGGGGTCATGACGTCCCAACATTGAGCACCAGCTTCAAGTGACATAAGGGTACCCTGCTCTTTGACAAGTCTGTGCTTGTATGTATGTGACATGAGGGCTTCTAAAGTGTGGGGTCCAGGCCAGGGGCTCCTCTTGTCTGTGTCTTTTTCTTTTTTTTATTTTTATTTATTTATGATAGTCACACAGAGAGAGAGAGAGGCAGAGACACAGGCAGAGGGAGAAGCAGGCTCCATGCACTGGGAGCCCGACGTGGGATTCGATCCCGGGTCTCCAGGATCACGCCCTGGGCCAAAGGCAGGCGCTAAACAGCTGCGCCACCCAGGGATCCCCGTCTTGTCTGTGTCTTAACATGACATTCCTTTGGCCATCCTTTCCTTTCCTTTCCTTTCCTTTCCCTTCCCTTCCTTTCCTTTCCTTTCCTTTCCTTTCCTTTCCTTTCCTTCCCTTCCTTCCTTCCTCTTTCTTTCTTTCTCTTTCTTTCTCTCTTTTTTCTTTCTTTCTTTCTTTCTTTCTTTCTTTCTTTCTTTCTTTCTTTCTTTCTTTCTTTCTTTCTTTCTTTCTTTCTTTCTTTCTCAGCTAGAATGCCCTGGTTCACAAAGCTACAGTATTTGCCTTTATAACAGGCTCAATTGCCATATTCATTTCTTAGAAGTTTCTCACAGAGACAGAAAGGCAAAAATAATGCCATTTTGATTAAAAAAATAGAATTTTAATTCATGACTCTTTGTTGTCTGATGAGGGAGTCGATGATTAAGGGTGCCCTAGGCAAGCGAATATTATGCTAGGTGGCCTCTCTTCCATACAGAATGTCCTATGTCTCGGGTGGTCATGGTCAGAGGTGTGCTTGTCTTGGAACACTGAATCCGGATCGGGCAGCCTGTGAAGAGCCCTCTGGGCTGCGTCGGTGTTTGTGGAGGCGGCTAGAAAGGCCAGGCGGACCCTGATGGACTTCCGTGACGACATTGCTTCAATCTCTGGATGCAACAACAGTATTTCCTGTTCTCTTAAGACTCTAATATCGGAGAAGAATCCTACCTCATTTTCTAAGATCGTAGCCTACCCTTCTCAGCACATGGGAAAGCATCTACCCTTCCCATGTCCTCTTCTTGTGGAGAAATTCATCCGGTGGAAAGGTGGATGCATCACCGTACACCAGTGTCATGGTGACAAGTGCTATCGAAAAGAAACATGACACGAGATAAAAGTTTTTCCTGGTGTATTTGTTCATTTCACACTTATTGATAGATGACTGTATTCTGGGCTCCTGGTGACTGCATGATGGAAGACATACAGGGTCACTGCAGGCTCGGGGCGGAGGGTGGTTGCTGACCAGCAGGAGTACAGAAAGGTGTACCCAACACGGCCAGTGAGGCGCACAGAATAATGCTGGCTGTGGATGCATAAAAGGCAGCAGCAAGAAGGCTGAGGACACTGTTCAAGCAGGAAAACTCTACCCTGCCCAGATCCAGCCCTGAGGGCCATCAGCACCTAGACAGGAAGAGCTGAGAATGAATGGCCAAATCGTCCTGGAAGCTACCTGCAGCGGTAATCATTGCTGTGTAGAAGGCAACTTGGTGGAGAGGTTTTCTGGGTCAGCAGGAGATTGAGTTTTGATGATACTTCCCCAACACGAGGCCCTATCGGTGCTGCAGACACACAGATGGAGTCCTGGCCTCACGGAGGCTACCTGCCAGGGCAGAGACGGATGAGAATCAGTTAAACAGACAGTGATGGGTTCTGGGAAGGGAAATGAGGGGCTTGAGAGCCATGGTCAGGGCCAGGCTGTCTGGGGAGTGAGCCGGTGAAGGAAGGAGGCAAGCCACTGGACAGGTGTGGGCAGACACCAGGCTGAGCCACAGGAACAGGAGCACAAGGCCAGGGTCAGGAGATGCTTGGCACTTTTTCAGACAAAGACAAAAGCCTGTGTGGCTGGAGCTGAGCCAACGGAAGGCATAGGGTGGAGGGGCAGCGAGGTTGGAAAAACAAAATGAAAATCAAATCTCCTGGGGCACCTGGGTGGTTCAGTGGTTGAGTGTCTGCCTTTGGCTCAGGTCATGATCCTGGGGTCCTGGGATGGAGTCCTGCATCGGGCTCCCTGCAGGAAGCCTGCTTCTCCCTCTGCCTGTGTCTCTGCCTCTCTCATGAATTAAAAACAAAACCCCACAAATCTCCCGACCTCAAGCCCTCTCCACAAAGGTGGATGAGAAAGAAAACACTTACGCTGTGGAATAACCTTAAGTCAGAATTCAGTGGGCCTCGTAGGCCATCTACTAAGAGATCACAAAGACAGAAAGAAACCTTGCCTTTTGATCCAGCCAAGCGGGTACAGGTCCTTACAAACATGTTCACAAGATAAACTATGGCTAGTCCTCTAGTAAGAGGGCCAGACAGCACATTTGTCACACGGAGTTTCTCCTGACTTCCCTTGGTGGTTGGGGGGAACCTTGTGAGTTCGCTGAGTGGCTTTAAACAAAGCAAAATAAATGAGGCTCCTGGCCTCCTGCAGAAACTGGGCGACGGGGGTGCCACAACGTCTCAAAGAGATGCTTCCGGGGAGTCTTTGAGAAAGACATTCCTGGGTCTGGCAAGAGGGTTCTTAAGCTTTAAAGAGACTCTCTCTCTCACACACACACACACACACACACACACACACACAAAGAGACACACACACTTCAAATGGACAGAGGAAGAACTTACAAGTTTTCTAAAGCAACTGCTCTAAGAAAAGGGGAGGAGGAGAGAAATCGCTACCCTTATTCTCACCAGGGGAATTAAGCATCTTATCTTTCTGCTTGTCTCTGCCCTTCCCCGGGAAAAGCAGAGCATGTGGGCCTTGCAAGCCTCGGGGAGGAGTTTCCGGCTATTCTGAGCTTGATGGGAAGGCCAAGGAGGCCGGGGAGGAGCTGGACAGTGTCCTGAAGGCTCAGTCTGGGTGCTGAACAGAGACCTGGGCCCCAGGCTTGGCCTGATGTCTCTAAGCAGGGAGGGGACTTTGGAAGCCCCAGAAGGTTGAGAGTGGCACTGATTTCCCCTGATGGCTTGTGCCAAGTAGCCAAGCAGGTCTGCTGACCACAGCACTCGAGGCATTTAGCAGAGGTGTTTCTTTGCGTTGTTCTGAAGGAGCCCTGAATTCCTGTATAACGGGCGTCATTACAGAATATACCCGTCGTCCTTCCACTTCTCTGGTCTTTTCTCTAGGACAGTGTCTCTTGGATGTTTCAAATTTCTCCCTACAAGGTGGAAGTAAAGTAGAGCTTTGGGAAACAAATTCCGGGGAGCTGTTTAGGAGGAGAGTAAAGAAATGCTAAGGAAGGCAATGGCATAGCGAAGTCACCTAAGGTGCAAGTAGCAGTCTGCGACGTAGGGCAAGGCTGTGAAGGTGCCCAGCTCCTGAGAAAGCAAGCCAAGAGAGAGGGCATTACCCAAATCAGACCAAAACAAGAGTTTTTTTCAGGTTTTCCACCTGGATCCTTTCCCATCATCCCTTATGTAACTGCCTGTCAGTAGAGTTTTACATCTAAGCACACAGGTCTCTGAAAAGAAGCAAAGTGATTACATCGTTTCTTTTATGCCTGTGGCATAGAATCATGAATAGAATCGCACATTGACTCACTCTGCAAGTTGCCTGTCTGCCTTGCAGGCTGGGAGCTGATTTTTACCTGTCGAGATCCACGTCCTCATCTGACTTCTTGCGCCACCTGGGTTTCTCGTTGCTCTTACTGCTTCTTGGCTATTTGTTGTTGGGGGTGGTGGTTGGTTTGTCTGCTTTGGAACACTCACCCTATTTCTGGACAGCTGGCTGTTCAGAAACAAGAAGCTAATTGGATCTGTTCTCTACATCTGCTGGAAATTTTGTTTTGTTTTTATATTTTTGCAAGGTCTTGGCTGGCACAGAAAATGCGTGTTTAATTTCATGTGGTACCCGGATGCTTTACCATGGAGACCTTTGTCACCTGATTGCATAGCTGCCACCGATAAAGGCAACTGTTTGCTGAATCATAGAATGAGAAGGATGTTGGGTAACTTTGGGAATGCAAGGCCTTTAATCCTGGGACATTCCTCTCCCTTCTCGGGGCTGGACAGCTGTTTTTCTACAGCTCTCTGCCATAACTGGGCGTCGGTGGGTTCCACGCAAGCAGGATCCTCCTGGCAGCGACCGTGGAATGCGTTTCATGCCTTCCTTGTCTCTCTTGATATGCCCAGCCTCTATTTAGCTGTAAAACCTTGAGCAATCACACATTAATAGTTATAATAACAGTTCACAAAGGCACAAACTGTTCTAAGCAATTGCAAATATTGTCTTATTCCTCATAAGAATCCAATAAAGTTGGCAGTTACAATCCCCATTTTACAGATAAAGTGAAGCACTCAGTAACTTGCCCGAGGTCCCTCAGCTCGGAAGTAGCCAGGATCAAGGCACCTGCCCCACTATGCAGTGTGGCCCAGGGCCTTGTTAAACCTTGGCGTCATCATCTGTTCCATGAGCTAGTTGGCTAGATGTTCTCGAAGCTCCCAACGAGCCCTGCAAGTGCCGGTGACATTCAGTGGCTCACCAGTTTAAGCGCACAAGGGGAATGTTCCACATCAGCTCTGTTCATTCCCCAGAACTTACCCCAGCAGCAAGTTCAGAAACCACTGCAGGCAGGAGAAACCAAATAGGGCTCATCCTCTCATCCTCATGGACGAGTTGTTCATGGAGCTCCGCTGTGTCTGACGGTCAGTGTCTCGCCCTCTGTCATCATCCATATACTAGATGAAACTCTTGCGTCAGATAGAGCCTCCAAAGCGTCCAGAAACAATTGTTTCTTGGGTTGTTTTCTTGTTTTTTTTTTTTTTTTTTAAGATTTTATTTTATTCCACTCATGAGAGACACGCAGAGAGAGGCAGAGACACAGGCAGAGGGAGAAGCAGGCTCCATGCGGGGAGCCCCATGCAGGATTCGATCCCAGGACCAACGCGTTTGTATGTGCTTCTCCTGGTGCAAATGCTATTGCGTAGTTGGCATTTAGTAAATGTGGCAAATGAGCTGAATCAAAACAAAACAAAACAAATAGACGATAACATATGTAGTGTAAGCCCCGGAAGGCTTTTTTCCCCCTCTCTCTTTTTTGTAATCCAAGTGCTTTCTTTAAGCTCTATTTGCCAAGGCATCCACTTCAAAGAGCCATCCACTTCTAAGGAAGCTATCTCAAATAACACATTGCCAGCGACACCCCTTGATAAAGAGCCCGCTGTCCCCCCTGCGCTGAGGATGGCCATCAGTTCCAAAAACTGACCATTTGGGCTGCTTGCCTGTTCTCTTCCCACACTTTAAATTCCTGCTGTTATGTTTTAAATACTAATAAGGCCTAAGCCCCCCAAGCCCCAGGTCCCCACTCTCCACTCCAATCAAAGAAGAACCCCAGGACGGCTCGCACCTATGCTCTTTCTCTCTCCCTGCGACCTCGCTGTGTGCCCCCAGGTGTGTGGGTACTGTTTCCAGGTACTGTTAAGTCATCAACCTCTATTTTTCAAAATTTCCTGAAGGTTGTTCCTAAAGGGCACCTTGTAATCATAGTAAGAACCACCAGGGCCCGTCTACTTGTAACACTGGTTTGGAAGGGGCAGATGTCTGAGGGAAGCTCACCTGGCCTGGGACTGGCACAAAACAATATAAGACACTTGTTTTCCCGCTCAGATGTCAGGAGTAGGTGTGATCAAAGAAGCCCTCAGCCTTGTCCAGGAAAAGGGCTTGGGAAGAGATTGAACTAAAGATCTCTGGGCCTGTTCTGATGTTGCATGTCCAAAACTTCCTGCAAAATGAGAATTTCACATTAGTTATGTAGGGGCCTAGGGCAGGCTGCCCCAAGGTGGACCACTTTGGCATAAAGATTAATTTTTTAGGGCAGCCCGGGTGGCTCAGCAGTTTAGCCGTCTTCAGCCCAGGGTGTGATCCTGGAGTCCAGGGATCGAGTCCCACATCAGGCTCCCTGCATGGAACCTGTTTCTCTCTCTCTCTCTCTCTCTCATGAATAAATAAATAAAAATCTTTAAAAAAAAAGATTAATTTTTAAAAATATTTTATTTATTTATTCATGAGACACAGAAAGAGAGAGAGAGAGAGAGAGAGGCAGAGACACAGGCAGAGGGAGAAGCAGGCTCCCTGCAGGGAGCCCCATACAGATCTCGATCCCAGGACCCCGGGATCATGACCTGTCAGAGCCAAAGGCAGAGGCTCAAGCCCTGAGACACCCAGGTGCCCCTCCTGAGTTTCTATAAGAAGATGGCCAGAGGTCAGAGAAAGGGTGGAACCCATGGGCTGTCCAGGTGGCCCCCAGGCCAAACAGTGGGCTCTAGCAATGAGGATGTGGGCTGCTGTGGGGTCAGAGAAGACTAAGCTGTCCCTTCTGAGGGCGCCTCAGTGATGGAGGGGACGGGGAACCCTGCCATCTATGCGGAGACCGCTCTATGCCACCACCAGTAGTAGTAGATAGAACTAAGCCAAGCCTGGGGGGGGGGGGGGGGGGGGAGCGGTGCACACAGCCAGCTCAGTGAAAATATCTCTCCCCCTGCCTCCCACCCTAACTATTTCCACTTCTGCTTCTTGTTCTCCACACCAGGGGAGCTTGGAGGCCAAGCATTGCCAAAACAAAAAGAGGAGCCGCCCCCACTGTGGGTCTTCCCATCCTCCCTGGCAGCCGAGTGTGGACCCAGTATGGACTGGGGAGAGGCGACCAAGCTCTGAGCCAGATAAGCGAGTGGAGCTTGCAGCAGAGCCTGAGTTCCAGCCTCGGTGCCTGGGCCTCCCCCGGGCCTGCTGAGGCACAGAGAGGGAGCTGCCTCCAGAAGGCTGAGCTGCAGGTGCAGATGAGAGAATTGCTTCCCATTGCTTCCCCGGCGAGTTGAGACTCCATGAAACCGCACTTAGATGGTTGTCAGGACCAGAGTCTCCCCATCCTCTGGTGATCTTCCCTCTGATACTCGCAGTTCTGTCTTGAGGCCCTTCTCTCAGCCTAGAACGCTTCCTGCTACCCTTTCATTTGGAAAACTGAGAAACCAAATGTGCAGGTTCCCTAGCACCCGGATGGGAGGCCTTTTACTCCAGACATCCTGGTCTCCGTGACCCTGGGGACAGCAGCTTCTGAGGAACCCAAGACAAGGGTTTGCATAGCACTTAAGGAGTTTGCTCTCTTAGGGAATTCACAGGAACAAGAGGGAGGATTGCGGATAGTAAAGCAGTTATTCTCTGTGAGTCATGAGCCTCCTGACCATAGAGGGAAGGACCGTGCCAAGGACAATTGCTTCCGGGGATAAGCAGACAGGCTGCAGGCTGTGTGACCGGGACAAAGCAGGTCCTCAGAGACATTGTGTGTTTATTGCTTAATTATAACCAGAGTTCAGTTTTGCTCAGCTCCCTTATGTTCATCCAGTAGTCGGACACTTCCTTGACGGCTTCCTGGTGCCCAGGCTTCTGTGTTTGCATTTCTAATGACTACAGTAAGTCAATAATGTTAGATAATAAAAATCAAGTGAGTCTTCCAAACCAGAAGATAAGAAAGGCTGTCATAAAAAATGAGTAGGTAAACAATTCAGGAATTACACCCAAAGCCACTCCAATGGACGAGGGCCACATGTCCTCCTGATTCTCTGAGTCAGAAAAACTGGTTCATGAAAGCCAGCCTGAAACCACTATCCCCCCCAGATTTGGGGTCCCCGGTCGGCGACCGGGGCCTTGGGTCCAGGGTGCTGCCCACCTGCCTGCCCACCCACAGCCCCAGCTGCGATCTGACCTCCATCACCAGCTGTCACTGGGGTTCAGTCCTTATCTCTAAATCCCATTTTCCACTGAAAGAAACCAGGGATCTCTGGAGAAGTAGCCAATGAGGCTCCAGACCAGGAAATATACCGATGGATTTGGAACATCTTGTTATGGCAGAAAGCAAGGAAGCTATCAAAGATGAATCACAGAATCTCCTAAAGAACTGGCCTGTACTCTTCAGAATGTCAAGTGTTACCATCAACAAAGACACTGGGGAGCCATTCCAGCTCAGGGGAGGCAAGAGAACCAAATGCAATGCTTAATCCTGGGTTGGATCCTGGAATAGGATTTTTTTTTTTTTTTAAATAAAACACTTTGTTGGGACAACTGGCAAAGTATGAATAAGTCGTAAACAATAGACCTGCATCTGCTGATTTTCTGATATTGATCATTGTTCATGGCCATGCAAGGGTACATCCTTGTTCTTAGGGAACAGACACTCTGGTGTTTGGGGGAAGAGGAGCATCGTGTGGCAATTCAGTCTCACATGGTTAAAACATTTTGAAAGAGGAAACGATTGAGTAAATGCGATCATGTGCTAACAATTGGGAAACCTGGAGGAACGGTCTGTGAGAGTTGTTTGCACAAATCTGGTAACTATCCCGTAAATCTAACATGATTTTTTTTTTTTAAATTGTTTATTCATAAGAGACACGGAGAGAAAGAGAGAGATAGGCAGAGACACAGGCAGAGGGAGAAGCAGGCTCCATGCAGGGAGCCCAACGTGGGACTCGATCCTGGGACTCCAGGATCAGGCCCTGGGGCGAAGGCAGCTAAATGGCTGAGCCACCCGGGCTGCCCAATCTAATATGATTTAAAAAAACAAACAGGGATCCCTGGGTGGCGCAGCGGTTTGGCGCCTGCCTTTGGCCCAGGGCGCGATCCTGGAGACCCGGGATCGAATCCCACGTCGGGCTCCCGGTGCATGGAGCCTGCTTCTCCTTCCGCCTGTGTCTCTGCCTCTCTCTCTCTCTCTGTGACTATCATAAATAAATAAAAAATTAAAAAACAAACAAACAAACAAGGAAAAATCAAGGTCTCAGGAGTCAACATGAAAGATTCCCTTTCCTATCCAAACTGTGTTTTAAGGAAACCCTAAAACCAATAACGGGAAGTTCTTTATAGACCTCAAGTTAGTAAGTGCTGGAAGAACAGGAGAACTGGCAACCCGACATTTTAGTGCTCATCCATGAGCTTTTAAACCCTGAGGTGGGAGTGAAGGGGGCCTGAGCCAGCAGCTGACAGAGCCTGACTCCACTGGCCCATCCTAGCACCACTAACCCTGGAACTAGTGAGGCCATCCCTGGTTTCTCTATCAAATCAATGCCTTAAAAATAAGTACATAAGTGAAAAGATGACTAGACTGTTAGCTAACAAGAGGCTTGAGACATAATGGCTAATTGCAATGTGTGGCACTTGTTTGCATTCTGATTTGAACAAACCAGCTACTTCAGGTAATCAGAGATTAGATAATATTAAGGAATTATTAACTTTATTAAGGGTGACAATGGCACATAAAGATGGTTTTTTCATAGTTTTTATTAAAGATGCATATTAATGTATTTATGCGAGAAACGACACAGCGTCTGCGCTTGTCTTAAGAAGGCTGGCCAGGGGTGAGGGGTGGAGATGAAATAAGATTGGCTAAGGGTGGGTGGGTAATCGTTGAAGCTGAGTGAGGGGCACATAGGGTTTTATTTCCTGATTTCCTCTACGTTTGTGCCTATTTGAAATTTTCCGTATAAAAATCTTTAAATCAATTATGCCCAAAGACTGCAATTTAGATTCCATTACTTCAGATGACTATCCCTTTTCTCCGACCAGTCAATGCTTTAGGAAACACAGTTCAGAGTCTCTCTCTGGTCCTCGCCTGGTGGTCTGGTGTCTATTTTGATCCTGCTGGTGAGTGGCCTGCACTTCCCTGCTGATTGGAAAGAAATCTAATTTGACTGGACTTCAAATCCAGATTGCAGTCATATAAAATTAATTTGAAGCCATTCAACTCATGATGTCATCTACCTGTCTCTCCTTCAATTCACATCCCTGGTCTCACTTGATAATGTGCCTGAATTTTCTATAAAGAAACTAGTTAAACACAAATGTAGAATGAAAAACTCAATTGTTTAAAGAAAATTATTATTTTTTTAAAAGATTTATTCATTCATTCATTCATTCATGAGAGATACACAGAGAGAGGTAGAGACATATGCAGGGGGAGAGGCAGGCTCCCCGTGGGGCCATGAAGTGGGACCCCTGAGCCACTCACACATCCCTAAAGAAAATTATATAATTTTTATAATACGCAGACTAACTTTGCCACCTGTGCCCCCATTGAGTAGTGAGGTTGACATGCCTGTGGCATCCTTATCTAAGTAATTCACCAACGAAAACTCTGGAAAGGTGAAAATGGTGAAGTCTCGATTCAAAGTTGGGACTAGGATTCATAAGTTGTTCTTAAGAAGTAGACCCGTCAAGATATTCTTCTCTTAAGCTACACAGTTTGCTCCTCCCTAGACTATATAATCTTTTGCTATCCACTTTTTCAGAAACCAAGATGAAACAAAAAAAAAAGCAGAAGAAATCTTGAACAACCTTAGAGCAGATTAACTTCTTGCTAACAAGTATGATACAAAGAACATGTGAAAAATCACATGCGCCCGGACAGAAGCTTTAAGTGTTATACTCAAGTCTCAAGTAATCGTTTGGACATAAGTAGAAGCGTTTAAATTCTACTCATGTTTGCACAGTGAAGCTGGATTCTTCAATTTTGATCATCTTTTTGCCATAGAATGGATTTTTACTATTTGCCTGTAGCAGGATGGGTTTTTCTTCTTCTCACTATCCTTTCTCCCCACTCCCCCTCCTGAGTGGGAATCTTTGATAAGGGGAGAAGAAAGACAGTCATCTCATAAGAGACAGACAAAAAGCCAGAGGAAGATGCATTTGTTCTAGACATGTTTTGCCCTGGGGAACCAGGCAGGTGTAGAGCCCAGCTAGGCGTCCCCCAAACTGCACCCTGTGAAACCTGGTAAGAGTGTAGTGCATTGCTGTGGTGCTCCTCAGATTCCCCTTCAGGACTGGGCCATTCCCCCCACCACAGCTGCTGTGGGTTTAGCTGCTAAATCATTTTCTGGACATTTCCTCCCACCAAAGGCACTGCCTTGCCCAAGGTTACAGCTACTTCCCCAGGAGCAACTTGTATTCAGTGACTGGTCCAAGCGGAATTTCAAAGAGCTGGTTCTCTCTCCTGCACTCCGGACCACTCTGAAGGCCAGTCCAGCTTTGGAACTCCCTATGGGATGGGCTGAGGCCTCCCTGCAACGATGTGGAAGCTCAGCTTCTCTTCCTTTGCTTCTTCTTTAAGCAGTGGTGTTCCTAAGTGCTCCCAATAAACCTGCTGCATAATAGGAGTTGTTTCCTGTTTGTTTGTGTGTTTGTTTTTGTTTTTGGATAATAGCCATCTTAATGAGAATAAGGTGGTAACACCCAGCATTTTAAAAAGTCCCTATATGAGGCACCTGGATGGCTTAGACAGTTAAGCATCTTCCTTCAGCTCAGGTCAGGATCTCAGGATCCTGGGATGAAGATCCAGATCAAGGCAGGGATCAAGGCCTACATCTGAGCTCCCTGCTCAGTGGGGAGTCTGCTTCTCCCTCTGCCTTTCCCCTCCACTCATGCTCTCTCTGGCTCTGTTCTTTCTCAAATAAATACATACAATCTTAATTTCTAAAAGGATTTTATTTACTTATTCATGAGAGACACACAGAGAGAGGCAAAGACATAGGCAAAGGGGGAAGCAGGCTCCCTGTGGGGAGCCTGATGTGGGACTTGGTCCTAGAACTCTGGGATCAAAGGCAGATGCTCAACCACTGAGCCACCCAGGTGCCCCAATACATAAAATCTTTTTATGTATCTCTTAAAAATTTTTTTAAAATTAAAATGTTCCTATTGTGTCATTTTTTGCTTCAGCTACATATTATTGGGGAAGAAAACTTTTCCTTTCCCCTTTATAGGTTCTTCTGGTTGGTCTAGGATGAAATTGACATGACACAGGTTAATAGGAGAAAATTAGAGGAGAAAATAAAGCAAGACGAAATCAGAGAGGGAGACAAACTATAAAAGACTCTTTTTTAAAGATTTTATTTATTTATTCATGAGAGATACACAGAGAGAGGCAGAGACACAGGCAGAGGGAGAAGCAGGCTTCATGCAGGGAGCCCAATGTGGGACTCAATCCCGGGACTCCAGGATCACGCCCTGGGCTGAAGACAGGTGCCAAACTGCTGAGCCACCCAGGGATCCCCATAAAAGACTCTTAAGTGTAGGAAACAAACTGAGGGTCTCTGGAGGGGAAGGAGGTGGGGGGATGGGATAACTGAGGGGTGAACATGATTTAATGAGCACTGGTATTATAAAAGACTGATGAATCACTGAACTCTACCTCTGAAACCAATAATACATTATATATTAATTAATTAAATTTAAGTAAGTTTTTTTTTAAAGGAGGAAATCAAATTTAATTTCATATGTATGAGAATCCACATACATGAGAGTTTCAAAGACAGAAGCATAAAAGGAGGTACACGTGCAATCCTGAGCTAAGGAATGGGATGGAAGCCTGGGCTTCAAGGAGGATGGGGAGGATGATTCACAGGAAATAAGAAGAGCAGGTAATTGGTAATTACATACTTGCCCTGCCATATATATGGGTCGCTCAGATCAAACTTATTTTTGTAAAAACTCTCATGCTGAGATAGATCTCTGGTTTAAATTCTTCTAGGTAGTAAAGATACGATCAAAGGTTTCTTGGGATGCCTAGGTGGCTCAGTCAGGCTCAGGTCATGATCTCAGGGTCCTGGGATCAAATCTCATATCCAGCTCTCTGCTCCATGGGGGAGCCCTCTTCCTTCTCCCTCTGCCTGCCGCACTGCCTACTTGTGCTCTCTCTCTCTCAGTCAAATAAATAAATAAAATCTTTTTTTAAAAAAAAAGTTTCTCTTGAGTTTGCAGGTCTTGGTTGATTGCCTTTAGCTCAAAATATTCCACATGCCAAAGTGGAACATTTTGGGGAGACTCTTCTGAGCCGCTTCCATGTATTTTATAGGTACAAACCTTATAGTTTAAGTAGAAATTCTCTTTGTTCACCTTCCTAATTCCAATCCTCTCCCTTCCTCCGAGAAGCACTACCTTATCAAGAATGGGGTTATGTCCAGCCCCTGTTTATGTACCTTTAGTATCCGGGTGTGTGTCTCAGTTTGTGCTCCCCAGAAAGCAGAGCCTGAGGAGTGACTTGGGTGCAGGAGGTTTATTTGGGAAGTGTCCCTAGGAAGCAGGCATGAGGAAATAGAATGAGACACTGACACAGAGCAAGAGGAAATGCTGGTGAAAGAGTGCTGTTGGCTGGTTGCTCTGCAGGCAACCCTGTAGGGCAGGCTGCAAGGATAGCAGACCAGGGCAGTTACCTAAGACTTCCATTTACCTTGCATTTCCAACTTGCCCTGAGGGCTGAGGCCAAAGCGAAAAGAGAATGTGGAAGGTGCTTGAGGAGGTGTCTGAAGACAACAGAGGTTCTGGGGCAGCCAGCCAGGAGGTCTTGGCCCAAGAGTTAGGCCAACTTTTTTGTAAAGTTTGGGTACCGGAAGCATCACTGTGCCCCAGGCCCAGTTCAGGTCCTCTAGCCCTTGTGGGACTTGAGCTCCCAATTTCCTTTTAGCATATTCCCCTTCCTCTTAAATTTGCCAGAGCTAGTTTCTATTACCAGCATGAACTCTGACCCATACAGTGTGTAAGTGAAAAACAGTAATTCCAGCATTTGTAGAAATGATTTCCTTTGTTTGACCCCATCTTTGGTGTCTGACATCTATATTGGTGTGCTCACCGCCCCCGTGAGAGTCCTCCTCCACATTTACCTTAAGGGCTGCAGGGTTGCCAGGGCCATTGCAGGGGGAGTCAGAAGCACTAGGTGGCTCTATTGTATATCTTCTTGGGCTGGTCCAAAAGACTGTAGGGTATAGAGGAGGTTCTCAAATGGGTCACCTGGTTGGCCCCAGAGGGGTCCATGCTCCAGGGACCATGCCAGGTTGTGCGGCACCGCTGGACGGAGCAGTTCTCAGCAGTACAGTACCCTGCACCGTGTGGTTCTTTCTTCATCCCAGCCACTCAAGGCTTCTCAGGGCAGAGGCAGTTCAGCTACAGGCACCCAGCTCTGCAGCCAGTGGGAGGAGATTTCAACGTCTGTCTCCTGTGGCTCATTCACCTGCACTAGTTGAGCTCATCACTTAGCCTCTCTATGCCTCAATTTTCTTTTTCTGTTAAAGGCAAATCATAATCATGGTGCATGATGCATGCATTGATGTGCCGCCCAGACTTCCCAGCAGGAAGGGAGGATTTTCCCCCCCACTGTCAGCCCCTGTGTGGGAGCACTTCACTGGAGACAGCAGGCCCCTTCCTGTTGCAACCAGCATCCAAGGACTGATGGACACGGCAGCATTAGGGCCTGGTCATGACACTCCATGGGGTCAGCTCTGAATGCCCATCCAGTCTTCAAAACTCCTTCCAGGGTCGGCTTGGACCGCTCTCTTCCTCTGGCAGGTGTTGAGGCAAGAGCACTCCCTCCTGAACTTCTGGTACAAGGATCACAGGGATCTCCCCTTCAGAGAGTCCTAGGGACCCAGCCTACCACATACCACTTTCTCATTAGGACAAAACTGCACAGAACTTAACATTCTCATCACAGAGCCAGGCACAAGCATACAATAAACATTAGTTTATTAGAGCTAATTCATATACCATCCAATTCATCTATCGAAAGCAAACAATTCAACTGCTTTTAGTTTATTCACAGAGTTGCACAAACATGACCACAATGAATTTCATAATGTTTTCATCACTGCTCCAAAATACCCTGTGCCCATTAGTGGTGACTGCTCTTTCTTTCTACCCTACCCTCAGCTCTAGGGAACCACTAATCTACTTTCTGTGTCTATAAATTTGCCTATTCAGGACATTTCATATAAATTGAATGATGGCAACATGTGGTCTTTTGTGTCTGGATTTTTCACTTAGCATAATATTTTCTTTTTTTAGCATATTTTCAAGGTTTAGCCATGCTATAGCATGTGACTGCTTTGTTCCTTTTTATGGCTGAATAATATGCATTATATGGATTGACCACATTTTGTTTATCCATTCATCAGGTGATGGACATTTGGATTGTTTTCACCTTTTAGCTGTTGTGAATAATGCTGCTATGAACATTCCTGTGAAAGTTTTTCTGTGGACATAGTTTTTTGTTTTTCCCCAGCTTTGAGATATAATCGACATACAACATTGTGCAAGTTTATGAATAATGCATTGATGTAATACACATATACTGCAGAATGATTTTTTTTTAATTTTTTAAATTTTATTTATTTATGATAGGCACACAGTGAGAGAGAGAGAGAGAGGCAGAGACATAGGCAGAGGGAGAAGCAGGCTCCATGCACCGGGAGCCCGAAGCGGGATTCGATCCTGGGTCTCCAGGATCGCGCCCTGGGCCAAAGGCAGGCGCTAAACCGCTGCGCCACCCAGGGATCCCTGCAGAATGATTTCTACCCTGGTGTGAGCTAACACTTCCATCACCTCTCATAATTACCATTTGGGTTTTTTTTTTTTTTGGTGAGTGTGGACATATGTTTTGATTTCACTTGGGTTTATACCTAGGAGTAAAATTGCTGAGTCCTTTAGTCCAAGCCAACTTCCTGCTGAGGGTGGAGTCCCCATGCGGGGCTTCATCTCCAGACCCTGAGATCATGACCTGGGCGGAAACCAAGAGTCACAAGCTTAACTGACTGAGCCACCCAGGTGCCGCATCTTTAATATTTTTTAGGTCCTGTTTCCTTCTTCCATAAAAGAATTTTACCGTGTCCTTCATAGATTTGTTGTTAAGACTTCACACAGCACTGCGACTTAGCATATGCTCCAAAAAGTAGTGAACTTTCCTCTCACCCCGCCTTGAAAGTAGAAAGCAGCCCAAGCTTGGCTAGCATTACATCACCTAGCACAGTGCTTTGCATGAAGACGGGCTCAATACACGTCTGAAAGTATAAATGCGCCAATTCACACTACTCAATATTCTGATTGGAATCTTAAGAGCTTCGCCTTCTTGCTGCCATTACTTTAGGCGCACTTTTTCTTCTGAGAACAATTTCCTTAATTTTATTCCCCTTGCCAGCTGCCTCCTGTCCCGAAAATTAACTGGCAGTGTCACTGAAGCTGATTACGAGACAAGCAAAGACACCCCCCAACAGAGTTTGACGTGAATCCCAGAACCCTTTGAAGGAGCTAAAGGACTGACAGCCTGTCAATACAACCTGTCCCCTTTTGGAGAGCTCAGCAAAAAGTAATTAAAGTCATTACAGAAGTGAGAAAGATGAGATTTGCAAAAAAAAAAAAAAAAAAACACCTGAGTGCAGGCTTGACAGTTCAGTAAGCCCTAAGGACCCAGCCTGGTCCTAGGCATGGCCCTCTCTCCTATGTAGAGGACCAGGCCTCGGGCAGGCCCCAAGATTCCAGGCTGGGGTGTGTGTGGGTGGAGGGGGGGCCTGCTAGGGTGTGGAACTCAATCAAGTGTGAGTCCTCCTTGATTGCACTTACTCAGCGGTGCTTTAGGAAATCCCGCTGAGCTGCCTGGGGCATAACGAAGGGGAAGCACAGGTGGGGAAGGTGGGGAAGGTGGGGAAGGTGGGGAAGGTGTCTCATTTCACCTTGCACCACCTTGAAGGTCAGCGTGACACCAAGGGCACCCTCGGGGGGGGGGGGGGGACAGGGGCGCGGGCAGCCGTGCAATCGGAGGGCTCAGCTGGATTTCGCCTTGGGCCCGGGTGTAACCGGGAATGTGAAGAACAAGGTGTGTTCGTGTGGGGCTCAGCTGCAGGGCTGGAGGGCGGGCCCGGGAGTGCTGGAGACGGTCGGTGGGCTCCTGGGGGCGGCGGCCCTACGCGGGGGTCGAGCCGGGTGCACTGTTCGGGGGCTGCGCGGGGCTCCCGGGCCTGGGCCGTGCAGCTCGCCAGGCGGCACCCCGCGGGGCGAGCTCCGGGGTGCAACCACCGACGCCCCGACGCGAGCTGCGGGCGGCCTGCGGGGGCGGGGGGCGGGGGTACCCGGCAGCCCCCGCGGCGAGGTGTGGGCGGGGCGATCCCGCCCGCCCTTGTCATTGGGCAAATGCGCTTGTCAATCACCTGGGAAGCGCGACCGGACATCCGGGGCTTCCCGCGTCGGGACGGGGCGGGCGCCGGGGAGCCGGAAGGCCGCGCCGTCGGGGGTTGCCTGCGCGGCGCGGCGCAGGGGGCGGCCGTCGGGCCTCAGGGCGAGGAGCCTCGGAGTCTGTCAAAGGGGAGCTTGTTAACGCGAGAAGGGGATGAGGCCGCGAGCGCCCTGGCCGCGGCCTGCCTTCCGGAAGTCCCCCTCCGTGGGCAGGGGAGCGTCCTCCCCTCAGTGCCCGCGCCTTAGCGGCCCTCATGGTACCAAGGCCGCTTTCTTCCGCCCAGGGCCGCTCTGGGGTTCGGCTTGCAGGGTGGGGTGTCCCCTCGTGGTCGTGTGTCCTGCCCTTGCCATCGACCCCGGGGGCTCCAGGAGGCTTCTAGGAATGGGTCCTGAATCTGCAGGTACGTTTTTGTCCCAGGGCGCTTGGATCCTCCTGCGCCGGAGCATACTGGTATCTGATGGGACACGCGGGCGTCAGTTTAAAAAATAAAAAGAAAATTTATTGATTTATTCATGAGAGACACGGAGAGAGGCAGAGACACAGGCGGAGGGAGAGGCAGGCTCCACGCAGGGAGCCCGACGTGGGACTCGATCCCGGGACCCCGGGGTCACGCCCTGGGCCGAAGGCAGACGCCCAACCTGCTGAGCCACCCAGGCGTCCCCGCGCGTCAATTTGAAGCGGGTTCTGAGAGGACTCTCTGGACCACAGATGGACTCGAGGGTGCCCCGGGGAGGCAGATGGGGTGACGGGTGGTATAAACACGAGTGGGCGCCTATCTGGAGATGGCATCAGAGCAGCCCACAGCCCCAGCCAGCAGGAGATGCTTCCCCGAAGCATCAGAGGCCCAACGTGGAGCCTGGGCAACAACCGCTGCCTGGGAGGTGTGCAGGGTGGTGTTTGCAGCATGCTTCAGGGGCTCCCAAGTCCCCACCAGGTGACAAAGTGGTCCTGGCATCTGCCCGTAACCACGTCCCCCATCCCTTCCTCACAAACTCCCGATGGGGCCCAGTTCTCTGCTCCTGTGTTCAGGGGACACTGCCTGAATCCCAGCCAGCCATGGCCAGCCTTGCTGAGGATCGGTTGAGGCGTGAACACATGGCATATTCTGGCCAACTGGGACCTGAAGGGAGGTGGGGGAGGGGGGCTGCAGGTGCACCTGTTCCCTAACTCCTAGAGACGCAAGCCAGAGCCAGTTCGTTTTCCTGCATCTGGATGTGACCCCCGGATTCCTGCAGCCATCTTGCAAGCACGAGGAGAGCCAGTGGGCCACAAAAGGCCACAACGGGAGGAAGACCGAGCCCCAGGAACTGCAAGCTGGGGCCCGTTCTGCCTTTGGACTCCTCCGTGACCCAGCTCCCCTCCGGCTTAAGTTGGAATGTGTCATTGGAACATCTTAGCTGATCCAAGGTTACAATAGTTCCTTGAGTTTACGTCCCATGGCCATAGGAATTTTGACTCCAGTACCCACAAGCCCTTCCTGTTTGGTGTAATCAGAGAAGAAGGATCCAGGCAGGAGAAGAAGAAGGCCGATAAAATGGCAGCAGGGCGATGCGATGGGCAGGGTGGCCCTGGGGGAGGCGGTCTTGCTCGCAGCCCACATTCAGAGGGAGGGGAGATGAAATGATGTAGAAGGGGCCCCTGGGGGGGGGGGTGACAAAGGGAGCAAAGAACTCCAAAATCATAATTAAAAAAAAAAAAACAGTGACATAATTTTTTAAAAAGAAAGAACCACCGACACTTGGACAGAACAGAGAGCAGACCCTCCTCCTGTGGGGACTGTGGACAAGGAAGCAAAAAGGAATTCTAGCAACAGACGGGAGGTCCCCGAGGAAAATTGTAGTAGCGAGCAGGAGGATGGAGGGAGAGTAACTCCGCCCCTGCCATCACTAATGTGAGGTGCGCAAAACGCCACGGCTTCTTTGAGTTCATTGTGTTGACTTAGCTTTATTTCAGCAAATACAAAATATTGGTAAGAACTTCATAGGTCCTCTCTTTAGCAGATGCCCCCGCCCCAACTCTGCATGCTATGAGTTTCCCTGCTAATGGGGTGAACAGAAACCAGGGCCCGTGCAGCCCAGGGAGCTGCTGCATTTGCATCATCCCATGCTGGCTGACCCCTGGAAGGGGACTGACCCCCGAAGGCCTCCCAGACACTGTCTCGTCAGGTCACCTTGGGGTTTGACTGCACCCTGTCTGGGGAGATGCTCCCTTCGTGCGCATATGCGCGTTTTCTCTGGGTGACCATAGTCCCCCTAAGGGTGGGCACCATGTCGCAGCCTTGACTGCTCTCTAGCAGCGAGCGTCTGTTCTGGGTGCACAATAACTCAAATGAGCCTGCCTTCCTCGTGGGTGAAGGAAGTCTCACGCTTAAATGGGAGAAGCTCTCGGGGGGGTCTCAACTCTGAGAACACTGATCTGTTCCAGCACGGAAGGTGGGTGTTGAGTTAGAGTTTTTGCTAAAAGGACGCTCAGAGCCGGCCCAGGCAGCAGCTGGGTGCCCCTGGCACGGTCCCCACCCCCACCCCCTGCCGGGCACTTGGTGTGGAAAGGATTCAGGGGTGCTATGGGGGAGACGGGCAATGGGTCCTGCTGCCTGGGTGTCCAGTCTAACAACGCCGCGCCCTCAATCTGCCTCAGAAGGCTTTCTGGAAGCTTCCGTAACTGCATGGGCGCGAGCAGCAGGGGAGCATTCTCTTAGCAAACAAGTCGAACTCTGAAGACAACGATCCCGATTCCTGTAAAATGAGGCCTAAATTGTGGGAACCGCGCAATCTGTGTGTGATACGCCTCTAAGGCTACGTAGGCGGAGGGACGGCCTGCTGCAGCGGGCCGGCAAGGGACAGGGCCTCGCGGGCCAGGCGGCCTACATGTCGTACAGCCGGAGCTGCTCCTGCACGTCGCCGTCGGACATCTCCCCAAACGTCTCCTTGTTCTCCTTCATGAGCTTGAAGATAGCCGCCAGCTGCTCCTTCTGCACTCTGTGGGGAAGAGAGGAGAGAGGAAGAAGGTGCTCCAGCGCAGGGTGCGGGACGCCGAGCACGCCAGGGCTGGGACCCTGCTCTCGGCCGCTGCTGTGCCTGCCTTCCAGGAAGGAGAAGGTCAAACAGAAGCAAAACCCACTCAAAACCCACTAGCTGGCTTGGCCGAACCACCTCCGCTGGAAGGTCCTAAAAGGGGGCTCTAAGTCTTGGTTCTGCCCCACAGGTCTGGGGACCCAAGTGACCGTGTGGGATCCTGTGCCTCTGTTTCCCCCAGGGGCCCTCTTTCTTTTTTCTTTTCCTTTCTTTTTTCTCTTTCTCTCTTTCAAAAGATTTTATTTAGGGATCCCTGGGTGGCGCAGTGGTTTGGCGCTTGCCTTTGGCCCAGGGCGCGATCCTGGAGACCCGGGATCGAATCCCACATCGGGCTCCCGGTGCATGGAGCCTGCTTCTCCCTCTGCCTGTGTCTCTGCCTCTCTCTCTCTCTCTCTCTCTGTGACTATCATAAATAAAAAAAAAAAAAAAAAAAAAAATTTAAAAAAAAAAAATTCAAAAGATTTTATTTATTCATGAGAGACACAGAGAGAGGCAGAGACACAGGCAGAAGGAGAAGCTCCCTGCAGGGAGCCCGATGTGGGACTCGATCCCAGGACCCCGGGGTCACAACCTGAGCCAAAGGCAGATGCTTAGGTTTCCCTGGGGCCCCCTTTCGAGTGTTGACTTGGCACGTCCTGGGGGAGGGCGGCTATGGGGGGAGGCCCCTTCTGTTAAGTGGCCTGAGAGCGAGCCCATGAAGGAACGTGTTAGCAGCCTCAGTTGTGAGGGGTGAGGGCAGAAAGCATTAGCAGCTGAGAAGCGGGTGTGGGCGGAGGTGCCCACGGGGTCTCCTTGCTCGGAGGAAGGGGCGCCTGCTCCTGCTCTGCCCACATACCTTATGGCCAGCGGGGGGGCCGTCCCTCCACCACAGAGCTGGCCCACGCTGGATGGGCAGCTGGGACCCAAGTATTTATCTTTATGAGGCTCGGCCACACCATCTGACCGGCACAGGACAACTCCCAGGTGCGCAAACATTTTGCAAGGGTGGGGCACAGGGTGCAAGGGTGGGGCACGGGGCACAAGCCCAGAGGGCAGCTGTGGCCTGGGGCTCGCCCGTTCCGCTCCATCTGCGGTGCCGTCAGCACAGCTGGCCTCTGGTTTCTGTGGTTTTTGTGGACAGCTGCACCCCGTACCTGGCCCTCTCGGCCCCTCCCTGCATACACACACCGTGTGTCCCCCGTGGCAGGGCTTTGGAATGACTGCCAGGCCACCCAGCACCCATAATGCTGCCTGGGGCGGCGTGGGGTCCCAGTGTCTGGTCTTATGTGTGTCCCAATGGATTCCTTCTGCGGTGACCCCGTATTTCTCGACCAGAAGTTGGCTTTCTGGCTAGAGCTGCATCTAGAAACTCAAATACTGAAGTCCCAAATCCCAGCCTCTCTTGGTCACCCTGGGAATGCGATTTCTAGTCTGTTTTCCTGTGTGGAGGAGAAGGAGCCGGCCGTAGGTGTTCTGTACCCTACAGTCCGAAGAAAGCACTGTGAATTGAAAGGCTGTGTGTGTGCTGAGCAACTTGGATGGAATCACAACCCCCCACCCCCACCTCACATGCACACAGATTCTCAGGTATTTTTGATGGCTGTGGCACTTGGGCATTGGGGTAGACCTAGGACTCCTCCTCTGCTAGAGAGTAACAGGCATCAAAACGAGAGCGAGCTCATGTTTTAATGGGTTCAGAGGGGACTGTTTCTTAAAAACACAGCAAAACTGAAAAAACACACAGTAACCGAGGTCATCTACTCAAAGTTTATTGGGCTGAACAAAGGCTGAACACACAGATCCAAGCCATCGGGAGTACATGATGAGGCTTGGTGCCTACAAGCCACGTTCAGGATTCCAGACAACTAACTAGTTAGGGAACTACCCTGGAGGGAGTCACCTACTTACTGTATCAGTAAGATCCCAGCCTGGACGAGGCTGCTGTTATTGCTGCGTGGGGACACGCGTGCTAACCAGGGTAGGTCTACTCGTCCCGTGGCTCGATGAGGCTTGCACACGGTGCCCTTTCTGCACTACGCCTCTGAACCTAAGATTTTAGGACCAGAGGAGAAGGTGGCTGGGAATGTAACATGGCCCAGGGGGTGGCATCCCGGCCTTCCATTAAATGGAACAAATTTTTCTATAAACTTAGGCTTTAAAAAAAAATCTGTTTTAACCAACACATCTAAAAACTGCAGATTAGGCTGGTATAGTATAAATATTGTCCAATATAAAATTCCAAGAAACGGGTCTGGGGCTGACCTCGTTTATCTGGTGAAATTCTAACTTACCTACGAAACCTTCTAGGAAAAGGCATAATCGTCAAGAAACCTATTTCAAGCAAACTAGTCTTATTGCTTCTGCCAAAGCGGAGGTGGAGGTTCGGCTGCGCTGGGAAGAGCCGTCAGTGAAAAGGCCTCTCAAGCCACAAGAGGGGCGGATTCAAGCCTCCTCTAAATGAAGTCTAAGGGCCACACAAATCGATAGCTGGCGCTGGTTCCCCGCTGTGGGGCCAGTAATAGGACTGCTGCCGCTGCGACTCTCCTCTCTCACCCCCAACACCTGAGCCCCCCCAATGGAAAGAGGGAAGTGGGCCCCCAGGGAAAGGAGGACGTCCACCATCCCTGAGCCAGCTAGCCAGCACAGGAGCTTTGCCTCGTTGGTCTGGCAGGCCTCAGAGTCTTTCACAATTTGGCTCCAGTGAAGGAAAAGGCGGGGTGGGGGCGAAGCTCTGCTGGTTTTAAAATGACAAGGTGGCTGCCATTGGTGATAGCACAGGTGTGAAGGGCGAGGGGAAAGCAGGGTACGGTGATAAGACAAATCCAAGTCTACGAAACCCTTGCTTAACCAAGCAATCCACACCAACGGGGGAGCATCTACCCCGGGGGGCCAAGGCGCTCCCGGCACCCTCCCCGCTGAGGGACAGGTCCTGATGGAGGGGCTGGGTCCCAGCACATTTGTGCAGGCCAGAGGCACCCGGGAGCCTGCATGGCTCCGCTCTGGGGATTTCCATTTTATCTCTCAAGCTTTTTAGGTGCCAAAAGGAAAAGCCTTTAGCAGGAGGCTAATGATAACTTCATTATTCTTCGGTTCTGTAAAGAGAAATAGGGAGAAAAGATCATTTATTTTACTTCTTCCATCTTACACGGATGGTGGGGGAGGAAGGGGGAAATGGGGATGAGGAGGAGGATGTTTGGGATTGCAGAAGCCAGGCTACAGCAGGACACTGTTCCCCAGAGCCCGCCTGACCCAGCACTGGCCCTCAGCAGCCTGCCAAACCCCATTCTGAGTCCTGAGTCCGGGAGGCATGGGGGGGGGGGGGACCCGGACCCTGGGTGGGGAGGCGGGGCCGACTCTAGGTCACATACTGGGTGCTTCTGACCTTTGCCCCCCCACCCCCAATGAGGTTGTCCTGTCACACTCGACTATTTCCTGTTCCCGCTGGTGGGGTTTTGTTGCCTCTGGGGACACTAGCACCCTAGGATGCACGCGCACCTTTTCTAAATGACACCCAGAAGCTCGCAGTCTCCAGGGAACGCAGGCCCTCAATTTGTCCCTCCGGCGCCCTCTTCTGGAGGTCAGAGTCACGCGTGTTTCTAGACATTCATACCGGCAAATCCTTCGCGGACTCACCAGGTTGTGGATGCCAGAATGTCCCACAGCCTGGGCTCCCATCCCAGGCCGCCTCCCACCCTCGCCTGCTCTGCTGCACCAAGCACCTTCCACCAGAGTCGTGTCCTTTTCCAGAAAGGTCAGGACGTTCTGTGGACCTTCAGAATGGAGCGGGGGCGCTGGGATCCCAGGTTCCCATCTATCAGAGCCAGCCTGGTCTACACTGTCCTCTGGACCAGGAGGTGGGAAGAACAGACGGCACACAGGAGAGGAGGGGACGGGGGTGCTTTTTCCTGCCAAGCTCCCCAGCTTCACTAGCTCTGGGAGCTGGAGGCACAGTCAGCAGCCTGCAAAGCCCATTGTCCCAGCCACACTGAGGCTGGACGTGGCACCTCCCAGAGAAGCTGCGGTGGGAAGGCACCCTCCTCCAGCCAGGCAGGCGTGGCAACGCCAGGGACGCCTGTGAGCCCTGGGCCCCAGGAGAAGGCCTGGCGGAGGGGGCAGGCAGTGACCGAGCAGAGTCTTCCTTAGGCAGCCACCAGCTCTGGATTTGGAACCTTGACCATTTATCTGCCTCTTGTGCCCAAGGAACCTGAATCTACGAGCAATTCCAAGGGTGGGACTGTCCACTGAAACACGCAGAGGAATGATCTGGGGTCTTGATTTTAGTCCTGCTTCCTAAGTGCTAGGCCCTGAAAATTATTTGTAAAGTGAGGCTTTAGGGGATGTTGGACCATGTGACCGCTAAGGATTTGGGCTCTGGATACCACTGCTCTGGTGGCTGAGTTAAAGTCAGGGATTTGCAGCATTTTTTGGTGAACTAGCTTGCAACTCAACTGGGACCCAGAGTGCCAGGAAAGGGATTAGAAACAGGCAGAGTTCGGTCGGAAAGAATTTGACAGGCAAAGAAGAGAGCATACTTGGCCGGCCTGTGGCTTTAGTGATTTGACGATAATATACGTGTTCTTTTTCATACTAGAATTCCAGGGCAGTTTCCTAGACCGAGCTGGGACGAGCTGGGACCAGAACGAGCTTGCACCCGCCGGCTCTCCCGGGGCCACACGGGAACTACCGAGCTGTAGATGGAGAGACAGAGCCAAACTCGCCAGCCTCTGCAACCCCAAGCATCACCACGAGAGGGACAGAAGCAGCTGCAAGAGGTGTGCGAGTCACGGGGCCCCATGCAGTGCCACGTGAGCTGGCCGGGGGCGCATGCAGGGGCAGGAGGCAGCAGGCAGATGCGTGCAGCAGCCGTGAGGAGCATGCTGGGGAAGGACAGGAATGAAAATGAACGTGAACTCCAGCTCCACTCTGTGGGGAACGTGTGTTTAAGGGCCATGAAGTCCACTAACCCCTTCATCTCAAGTTGGGGCACAGCCTGCAGACAAGCAGAGGAGATCTCCTCCTTTACCCCAAGAGCTGCCCTGGGGCACAGTCTCCACCCCACGGAGTAGCCAAGTGTGACTCGGTGCCCCAGAGGCCCCCCAAGACCCTGGCGGGAAAGACCTTCCTGGGCGATGCAGGGTCTGCTGTCTAAACATAACAGAGAAGGGACTTTCCCTTCCCCTCCCTCTTTCTGGGGTGCCTGCTCTGAGCCCCATAACCCTGGAGACCTGACACCCCCTACCCCCGCCTGAGGCCTGGCATCTGTCCCTAACCGGTCCTTCTGGTTTCACTGACTCCTCACATCCACAGGCACCTGCCCGAGCACCTGGCTCCGTCCACGGGGACCTTCGCGGGATCGCAGGTGCACCCAGCGCTCCCCATCCTTAATCCAGGGCCTGCAAACGTTTCCTGTAAAGGGCCCGATACTGACTCTGTTGGGCCCTCTGCACCACGTGGTCTCCATTGCAACGGGAAAACCAAAGAGTGGCCTTGTTCCGGTCACTCTGAGCTTACTGAACAGCGCTGTCTCCGCCACCCCTTCCTCTGACCAGAACAACCTGCCTGTCCCACAGCTCGGGATGAAGTGGCAGGGGGACACCCAGCAGTTCCCCTGAGGGACGACAGCTCTGCCCCAGCCTCACAAGGGGGCGCTAGCTCCCCACCAGCCGGTCCACGAGGCCCACCAGGGACTTGTGTCCGCTGGGCTCCCAGAACCCCGCAGCCGGGACAGAGGGACCCGGTCACACAGCGACCCCCGTGCTGGCGGAGAGCGAGACCGCGCCGTGCACACAACGTATCAACTGGTGATGGAGGCGGCGGAGGGGGGAGGTTTAGACCGCGCCAGTCGTGTTGGGGACACGTTAACAGACAGGAGGAGGGAAGCACCACTGGTCTGAGAAGTCAATCTCCTTACCAAAAGGATTTGCAAGAATATGTGTGGCTCAGGACCTAAGGAACTTGCTACAGGGAAGTGAGGTCAGAGGTCAGCTCAATCCTGAAATATAAAGGCAGCAAACTGGGTCACACCCAGAGGCAGTGTCACCAGCACCGAGTGGGGGGGGCCGGGGGCTCCCCTGGAGGCCACCTTCCCCTGCTCAGGATCTTCCTCAGGCTGGGCCCAGGCTGCCACCCCTCCGCCCCAGGGGAAGAGCCTTCCAGGCCAGGTTTGGAAGAGCTGGTGGCAGCTGCAGGAGGGCAAATGGGGGTCTGGGCAGAGCGGCTCTGACTTTCGAGGGACCCTGAGTGGCTTGACCAGCGGCACCAAAAGGGTGGCTGAGTTGTGCATTCGAATAAGCAGCCCTCCTGTCCTCTGTGACCCTAGGACCCCAGCCTGTGCTAAGGAGCAGGCGGGGGTCACCACAAGCCTCCGAGCCTGGGCTCCCGTTGAGACTCCAGTTTGAACCGGGGGGTCGTGGGGGGACCACCGGAGTCCGACCACCTTTCTCTCCCGTGGCCTGGCACAGCTGTCCTGCTGCCTCCAGGGTGTTCCTCAGCACCCCGGCGGGCTGGAGCGGAGAGGACTCGGGGACGGAGGCCCGCGGCGTGCAGTGGGTGCCCGGCGGGGTGTGGGGGGGCAGTCCTACAGCTGAGAAGCTAGGCGGCTGCAGTTGTGTGGGAGCTCCGTGGAGCAGAACAAACCGAGCGCCGACGCCGGGCGAGGGGGCAGGGGAGCTGCCGAGCGGATGAGCAGGAAGAATCACACCCTGTCCCCAAGTGATGGATCGGTTTTGTCATGAACTGTACGTGTGAGGGAACAGCCGGCTCTGCTCCAGGCTCCTCCCGGGCGGCTCGTGGGGCGAGGCGGGCAGGGGAGGGGCTCAGCCGCCCTGCCCTCTTCCCGGGCTCCCCAAGGGGCCCGTCTCCAGGGAAACCGGAGACCGAGGCTGGTGGAGCAGGACAGAACCCCGAAAAGCAAAATAAAGGAGTAGCGGGGGTGGGGCAGGAGGCAGGCCAGAGGCAGGCCTCCTCTCCTGCTCAGCTTGGCTCCCCCCTCCCGAGGGGAGGGCAGGGCAGGGCAGGGCAGGGCAGGACGGCGTGGGGGGGGGGCTCCCGCAGGGAAGGTGTGCAGCCTACCTCTGCTCCTCCTCCAGCTCCTCTTTGGTCATCATCTTCCTGTACTGGTTCCCCCGCAGCTTCCCCGGGCTGTATTTAAAGGAGAAGACCTCTCCCCCTGCAGAGAGGAGACGGGTCAGGGTCAGAGCCGGTGCAGGCCTTGAGCGCAGGGGGGCCTCCCACAGGCTCAGGTCCTCGTTCCCTTTTGCTGGCTCCAAGGGCTGGCTGCCCAGCCCCATCCTCCTGCATCCACCCCATGGGCTGGGCTGCCAGGCTCAGGAGCTTGAGACCTTTTGTCTCCACCCGGCAGGGCTTCCTCCCACACTCTGTGAAATCCCATGGCAGCTTAGGAGCTCTTTGGAACTTGAAATGGGGATACAGGGACAAAGATGAAGCAGCTGGAGAGAAATCAGTCCCCCTCCTCACATGGTGCCTGAAGCTCTACCCAGCCAGTGATGGCCCCCCCAAGACCCGGCTGAGCTGCCCACAGAGCTGCCTGGCTGCCCCTCTCCGGCAAAGGCTCCCGCCGAGTTGCTGTCTGGGGGATGCTTTACCCTCGTCTCTGAAGCCCCCCATCACTGCTGTGTGATGGCCACGTCCCCTGCATCTCCTTGGGCCCGAGGCCCCCGGGAGGCACAGGGACTCCTGAGCGCTCTGCTGAGATCCTCTGGGTTCTGGGGCTTGGGGTGCCCGCCGGTTATTAGAAATCTGAAACAATGCATCCAGCCTACAGTAGGGCACGGGAGGGATGTAGCGTTTTTTACACTGTTTGGAATTTGGGCATCAAAACCGGTACATGTTACTGAATAGGGACCTGCCAGTCCCAGAGAACGGACTCCAACCTGCCTGAGAACACACAAACCATCTCGAGGCCTTAGGCGGGCACCTCAGAGGTCTGGGCAGAGAAGCGGAGTGACAGGGAGCGAGGGCAGGTGCTGGGCACACAGGCACGGGCTGCAGGGCGGAGGAGAAAAGTGCTGCAGGGCATAGCCCTGGGCTGAGCATCCGGGAGGAGAGAGTCCCCTTGGAAAGCGATGCCTTTAAGTGGTCTTTCAGCCCAGCAGGTGGAGGGCAGGCAGCCCCTGGCCGTCCCCAGGACAGGGACTGAATGGCTGGTTTTGTCTAGTTTCCACTAAGGCGTACAGAATTGAGTGAGGGAAGTGCGAAGGCCAGCAAATCACCCTCCCACACACGGAGTCCTTTTCAGTCCTGTTCTAGAGAGTGTACCTCTCTGCCACTCCAATGTCAGGAATCTCGAACACCTCCGCATCCTGCCCCAGGCCACCCTGACCTCCAGCTGGCACCTGTCCCGCTTGATTAGACAAGCTGATGTGGGTCCAGGGTGGAGGCCGTAGCCCTTTGGATTCAGGGTTCTCTCTGGGCTGAAGGAAGAAGGTTCTGGATGCAGACTCAGAACCCAAATGTCATGTGATGAGGGCCCTGTTCTCTCCAAAGCCTCGCCCAGGAGGAGAATGCTGGCCGGTTCCCAGGGCACAGTCCCCTTGTGGCTCCCTCACCCCGGCTAACTGCCCAGGGGCTGAAGCTTTGCCTTAGGAAGAAGTTACTACATCTGTACAAGAGTTCATTTGCTCTTCATTCTTTCTGCAAATATTTAGTGAGCACTGTGCGAGGTGCTGGGGACTTAGCAGTGAATAAAACATATAGCAAGCAAAGATAAGTAAAATACAGTTAGAAGTTGGTCGCGAGTGCTCTGCAGAAAGGACAGGGGAGTGGGGCAGCCAGGGGGCTGCTTGGAAGTTTCCCTGGGGGTAGGCTGGGGGTGGCATCAGGAGGGGATTTACAGGTGGTAGTTGAGAGGGAGCAAGCCCTGCGGTGTCTGGGGAGACCGATCCAGCAAAGCAAGGAGGCCAGTGGCACTGGGTGGCGGAGAAAGGGGCCGGATCATCCTGAGGGGCCTTCATTCTTCTTCTGGGTGAGATGAGGCTTGGTGCAGAGACCCGGGAACCCATTCCCACCCCCTCTCACCAGAGACCCCGGCCCCCACCGGCCAGCTCTTTCTCCAGGCTGAGCTCTGCTCAGGTTGACCAGCAAAGGGCTGGAAAGTACCATTCCCTGCGGGCCTGCAGAACCAGGAGCTTCCAACAGCACCGGGTATGGACTGCCTGCATCTGGGGATCTGGGCACTTTGCTGAGTAATTCAGAGCTGCTGTCGGAGGGGCTTGGGTCCCTGGTTATCCCGAAAGCTCCAAAAAGCCTGCCAGAGAGGCGGGGGAAAAAAAAGCCTGACACAGAGCTGCGGTCTCAGAATGAGCTCACAGCCAACGCACCAACACTCGATTCTGGACCTCGAGAAGAGGCAACGGACAAAGAAAACCAATTAACCTCAACATCAAGGTCACTGTGTTGCTATGTTTTAGAAAAATAAAACAAAAAATTCTGCCAGCTGGGCACTACTCAAGGTTTCAATTTAGGGGGCAGGCCTGATTAGTTTTATGTTTTCCGGGCCAGGCAGAAAAGCCTTTCACTTAATCACATCACATGTGGTGTACCAAGTGATCCACAGTCGCATCCAATTTTGCTAGACCAGGAGGTTTCAACGTGAGAGCCTCCCGGGAGCAGGACTTCCTCTTGTAGCCTTCTGTGAATCACCAAGTCGCTTAGGGAGGGCATCTTGGCGACACTAATCAATTAGCCCGAGAGCTGAGCTGCTCTGCTCACGGCAGAGGGGCTGGGGGCCCACGCCTCTTTTCCTCTGACAGCTGGGGCCCTAAACCTCCCCTCCCTCGCCTTGTCAGAGCTCACAGGAGGCGGCTGGGGGATGGGGGGTGTCCGGGGACAGCAGTCAGATAAGGACGGAGGGCCCATGACAAGGCCCATGGCTGGGTGGGAGGCTGGTGAGCCTCCCCTTGTCCTGGCCAGGGCCTTTAGCTGCCACGGCAGGGCCTCTAGCAGCCACAGCTCCTGGGTCCCCGAGTCACTAACAGGATCCTGACTTCCGGCATCCCTGCAGCTGCCTGTGGGGGGAGAGGGGCACGAGGCAGGGACAGACCCCAGGCGCAGGTGCCATGCGTCTCTAAACCTGCAGATGATTGGGGAGAACCAGCCCCGAGCCTCTACAGCTGCCTGCCCTACCCTGTTCTTCTGAGGCAGCACTGACAGGAGCCTGGACCTGCGGGACCTCAGGGGGAGCTGTGGGCCCCCCAGCGCAGCCGGCCGCCCGCCCACACACCCACACCAGCCGAGGTCATTGCATTCCTGCAACCCACTCTTTCCACTGCCCCTGCCAGCAGTCGGCTGAAAGTCACGGCAACAGTCTCGCTTTTTAAAAAAATTATAAAGTATTTCAAACACACACAAGAGTACAAGTATTAAGTCCTCCACATACTTTGCATATAGATTTAACAAATGTGGACATGCTGCTTTCTTGTTGCTTGCTTTAAAGCAATAAAACACGACAGGACCCAGCAGAAACCCACACCGCGTTTGGCTCTCTGTCTGTTCAGGGCACTGGCCCCCGTGGGTGCCCAGGGCAACCCCACTGCCTTCCACCTGCTCAGTTTCCTTCCAAACTGGCCAGTTTCCTTCATGCTCAGGGTCACTCCTGCCCCCTCCCCCTGGCCGGCCAGGGTCTGAGGGCTGGGAGGGCTGGCCAGGTACTTGAGCTGCTTGGAAATCCGGCATCTCCTCCCATGGGGCCTTCGCCGTGCAGAACACCTGGGCAACGGCCTGTGAGTGGCTTTTGTCTCCATAAGGGAGACGTTCAGTGAGAAACTGAAATGCACAGTGTTGGGAGCAGAGCTAGGAGGTGCGGCAGGAAGTGGAAGGTCAGGGTGCTTGGTTTTCTGGCATGATGGGTCCTCCGTATTGGAAGACAACTCACAGTTTAGAGACAGGAAAGAGGGGACAGAAAGAGCCAAGGTGACAGGGCCGGGGGTTGCACCTGGAGGCCGGGTCCCACTCACCGTCCTCTTCCTCAGGCCCTGCTTGGGCTGGTCCCTCCGGGTCATCCTGCTCCGGCTCTGGCTGCGGCTCCGGCTGTGGCTCTGGCTGTGGCTCCGGCTCCAGCTCTGGCTCCTCTTCCTGCAAGACAAGGAGAGACTCAGTACCTGGGGCCCAGAGCTCGGGGTGGCTCACTCTGATAGGGTCATCCAGGTGCCTGACCCCTCGGTGAAAGCGACCTGACCCTGGCCCACTGGCCGGAGGGATGTGTCGCAGCAGTGGGGGGACCAGAAGCCAGGGCCCTCCTCCGGGAGATGGGGCAGCGGTGGGCGGAACATCAGGAGAGGAAGGGGCCGCTGAGGGCCAGCATGACCACACAGCACGGGTGCCTGTTCTTTGGGTGAGGCCAGGAGGACCCCCGTGGGGGCCACCATCAACCAGCTGGTGGAATCCACATAATCTCCATGAAAACGCTGTGTGGCCAAGAGGACAAGGGGGAGTCTGTTGGCTGGGGAGCTGTGCTTTTGACCTTTGAACCTCAGTCCTTTCACCCCTTCCAGGTGGGTGTTTGTCAAAGCCTTTGTTTGTTTGTTTTTTAAAGATTTTATGTATTTATTCATGAGAGACACAGAGAGAGAGAGGCAGAGACACAGGCAGAGGGAGAAGCAGGCTCCATGCAGGGAGCCCGACGTGGGACTCGATCCCAGGACTCCAGGGTCACGCCCTGGGCTGAAGGTGGTGCTAAACCGCTGAGCCACCCGGGCTGCCCTTGTCAAAGCCTTTGGATGCCATTTTGGTAAGGGGACTGGGGACCCCCACCTGCCACTCTAGCCGATAGGACCAGGGAGGGGCACCGGGGGAAGGCTGGCACCTGGGGCCCACCTCGGCGGGGCTGTCACAGAGAAGCTGTGCTGGTGAGTGCAGACTCCACCTCTGCTTCCTGGTACCTCATTTCTTTTCTTCTTCTTTTTTTTTTTTGAGAAAAATATATTTTTTAAGATTTTTATTTATTTGAGAGAGAGCATGAGCAGGGGGCAGAGGCAGAGGGAGAAGCAGACTCCTCACTGAGCTGGGAGCCCAACGTAGGGCTCGATCCCAGGATCCTGAGATCATGAACTGAGCCGAAGACAGAAGCTTAACCAACTAAGCCACCCTGATGCCCCTGGCACTGCGTTTCTACCCCTAACAGTTTCAGCATCTATCTTCCCCAAACTGGAGCTCCACCTCCTTCAGGCCCAGCGCTCTCCCTCAAATGGACTCAATAAACGGATGGCTGGAAGGAGTGTCCCAAGATGGCCTTCTTGGGAGGAAGGAGTGACTTCAACCTGCAGGAATGCCGGGGGGTACTGGGATGTGCGGATCCTCCAGCCACAGGGACTGAGGGCGTGGTGGGGACAAGGGACCCGGGGAACTGTGACGGGAAGCCAATAGGCACAAACCCGCAGGTTGACGAGAGGGAAGCACACACAGGAGTGAGCCGCCTGCGTCGAGAGGGCGGCACGCTCAGGCCTTTGGGACTCAGTTCCCAGGGGTACAGCCTCCGCAGGAGCTCGGAGGGGCTGGCAGCAGGCTCCCTCATAGAACAGAGCGAGCGAAGCTGGCCTGCAAGTTTGCACAAGCCCAACAGCAGGTCATGAGTGGCAAACCCTGAGAGGCCTTGAGTTGCCTGTCATTTTCTTGCTCTCTGGATCACACAAAGTGCAGCCAGGAGGAGCTGGGCAGGAGGCAGGAGCAGGACTTCTCCTCTTAGCAGCGTCCATCAAGCTCTGCACCATCGAGATGTGAGCCACGCTGCCCTGAGCACCGCCGGTCAGTACGTGGGGCTTGTCCAGATGCCCCCTGGATTTTGCACAGCAAAGCGTCTTTGTGGCTGTGGGGAGGGGGGCAGGACTCTTCAGGGGAGGCAGGAAAAGGAGACACCCCTTTGACCCAGCAAACCTACTTCTAGGGATCTGCTCTGGACTGGAAAACCAGCTGTTCAGGTTTTTATACAAGGACTCTGATTATGTGCAGCAGAAAAGAAGCCAAACTGGAAACGATGACATGTTCATGACTTTGAGTTAAATATATTAGAGTTAAATATATTTGGCTAATGTGTGCGGCACAATGTTAACAGGTTAAATATATCACAATGTGGATACGCCATGCAACAAAGTGCTTTTATTTATTTTAAAGATTTTATTTATTTTTTTCATGAGAGACACAGAGACAGGCAGACACAGGCAGAGGGAGAAGCAGGCTCCCTGCAGGGACCTCGATGCAGGACTCCATCCCAGGACCCTGGGATCACGACCTGAGCCCAAGGCAGACGCTCAACCGCTGAGCCACCCGGCGTCCCCAAGACAGTGCTTTAAAAAGCAGGCAACGGTACAGACTGATGTGAGAAATGCATCAGGACAAGTTACCAAGAGGAAGCAGCAAGAAGCAGCACAGTGTGAGAGGGGCAACCTTCTTGGTATAAATGTAAGAATGGAGATGCACATACACGCTCCAAACGCTGAGGAAATGTTTTCTGGAAGGACACGCAAGGCACTGTTAGCAGTGGCTACCTTTGGGGGGAAGGGCTACCTCTGGGGGAAGGGCAGCGCTTCTCTGTTCATTTGATTCATTTCAGTATATTTGGATTTTCTAATAATATGCATGAATATGCATGAATTACTCTTGACATATTTTTAAAATGCTACACAGGGGTATCTGAACTGTGAAGTCAGTGGGTTTTGTGTGTGTGTGTGTGTGTGTGTGTGTTTTAAGGAAGAGGAGAAAAAAGAGAGACAAACAGCCCTTAACCTGTTCAGGGCTGGACCCCAGAAATAAGCCCAATATTGAGACTAGAGAGGCGGTCGATTCTCCCATTACGTGTGACGGACACAAAGATAAAAGAGATACGAGCACAGTCCCTTCCTCAAGGAGCTCATGATCCAGTTGGGAAGACATCTGCACAAATAACTGCCGTGCACGGTGAGAAAATCAAGACCTGAGGCACACCCCACTATCCCCAAGGGACACCCAGCAAAGGCTGACCTGCCAACACCCTCCCGGGGAGAGGCTGCTCTACCTTTGAATCTTGCACTGGACTTTTGAAGTGTGCTGCTTATTTATTTATTTATTTATTTATTTATTTATTTATTTATTTATTTTTAGTGTGCTGCTTCTTATTTTATTTTATTTTTTTTATTTTTTGCTTCTTAAGCTGTAGCTGTTCTCCCGTTGGCGGGTTATGAAAGCAATTGAGAGGTTGCTACCGGTATTTTAAAAAAATGTGCGACCCAGGTCTTAGTGTGATTTTCAGCTTTAATAATTTCAGAAGCATGAATGCTACAAACATAGCAAGAAAACGACACTGGAGAGGCTATTTACATGTTAAATATATTGATGTTTCTCATCCAAATTCATGTAATTACCACAGTCTGGTGCTAGATATGGCTGTAGTTGATTTTTGGACTTTGAAAACAATACTCATGGCCTGAGCTTCAGTAACTGAGGGATCGCATTTGTGATTCCAGCCTTTCGATCTTGCGAGGATTTGATGCACACCTGACAGCCTGGACATCACGTTAACGGAGGTTGGCCAGCTCACCAAGGTGCCCGGGGGAGAGGACTCGTCCCCCTGCCCACCCATCCAGACTCTGGCACACACAAGGAATTAAAATGGAAAACTTGGCATTCAAATGTCAGGTAGCTAAGCATAAGAAGAATTTAAATAAGTAAATATTCAACGGACGTGTGCTGTAGGTTTGTAGCATTTACACTTCTCAAGTTATTAAAACCTAAAACTACACCAAGACTTTGGGGATACCCCTGCATCCCAGAATTAAATGGAAGATAAATAGTGTTATGTGTCTGGTAGAGAGAGATACCGATTTATAACATTTCTGGTGTGCTTCTGTGGCTTTATATACAGGGATGCAATTTAAAAGAGTTTTTTTGTTTGTTTGTTTGTTTTTTAGATTTTGTGAAGTTTGGAAAACAGTGCTGAATTGGCCACTCATTTTCTGTCTGTACAGAAACCCCCTTCCTTTGGAGGATGCCCCTGGAAGCCTGTGGGCCCAGGGGTGGGGTGTGGGGTGTGGGGTGTGAGGTGGAAGTGGGGGATGGGGCACTGCCTCAGGACAGACCCCCTCCTGCAACGGAGCAGCATGCAGTTGTGACCCATGGCCGGACTCTGTTTGGGGAGAAGGGAGCTCTGGTCCCAGGGAGCTCTGGTCCCAGGGTTCGGAGAGGACCCTGGCTGTAGTTGTTCCAAGGCCACTCCACCTTGGCCTCCCCATCTCTGTGAGAGGACAAGGTGACAGTGGGCTCCCAGCAGCTTTTAAATGGGGAGAAAGAGGAAGAGGCTGGCATTTTTGGAGCAGGAAGTGGAATGGGGTAATGAGGGCAAGATCAGAGGCAGGAGAAACTCCAAGAAGCGTTTTCAAAGTGCAGGGGAGAGGGGATTCCCGGGTGGCTCAGCGGTTTAGCACCTGCCTTGGGCCTGGGGTGTGATCCTGGAGTCCCGGAATCGAGTCCCACGTCGGGCTCCCTGCGTGGAGCCTGCTTCTCCCTCTGCCTCTTTCTCTGTATCTCTCATGAATAAATAAATAAAATTAAAAAAAAAAAAAGTGCAGGTGAGAGATGTCAGGCCTGACTTGGGAGGTTAAGGAACTCTGGCCATCGGCTCCGTGTTTGTTGAATGAATCTGCGAAGGGCTGGCTGCCCCTGGCCACAGGCAATCCCCTGGGGGTCTCGAGGTCTGGAGTTCCACCCTTGGGCTTGCTTTCCCACGGAGCTGGGCTGCAGCACAACCACACAGCTGCTCAGAGCGCTGATCGCAAGCCAGCCAGATGTCACCACTGGTCCCCGTGGTCCTGAGCGAGCTGCACGGTCCTTGTGTGTTGTGGGCTGGACTGTGTCTTTCCCAAAATCACAAGCTGAGGTCCAAACCGCTGGTACTTCAGACTGTGACTACATTTGGAGAGAAGGCCTTTGAAGAAGGAATTAAGTTAAAGTGAGGCCAGCGAGGGTGGGTCCCAACCCAATCTGAGCGGTGTCCTTCAAAGAGATGTGTAAGAAGGGGACACATGCGAGAGACACCAGGGGTGTCATGAGGACGTGGCGAGAAGGCGGCACCGGCAGGCCAGGGTCAGAGAGGTCCCGGGAGAGACCGGCCCTGCCCGCGCCTGGACCTCACAGTTCTGGAAACAATGCACGTCGGTGTTCTAAGCCGCCGGGTCTGCAGGCCGGTGTTACGGCAGCCCGAGCAAACCAACACACCGTGCTCTAAGGAAAGGAAGTGAGCTTCGTGAGGCTGTGAATGGGTGACGCCCTCTGAGACAGCTACCGTCATCCTGGCTGGTCCCCAGAGCGGTCTCGGCCGGGACCCAAGCCCATCACCTCCCTGACCAGAGTCCCGGCATCCCACTACTGGACAGGGCCCAAGTTCTCACTTGCCGGGTCCCGACACACTTCTCCAAATCCGCCTTTTCCTCCAGTGGAGGGACGGCTCGGGGGAGGCAGAGCACGGGGGCCAGGGGCTCCCAGAGGCCAAGGGGGGAGGCTTCTCGGAGCCAGCGCGAGCCTGCGGGCAGCACATTGCCATTTATGGCCGCCCTGGCCCAGCCAGGCCTGATGCAGGGCGCTGAGCAGGGGAGGGAGGGAGGGAGGGAGGCAGGGAGAGGGTGGGGGGGCAGGCACAGACAGAGAAGCAGAGATCTTTCCGTCTCTCTGAGGAGATGGCTCGGCCCCGGGGCCTGCACACAGGACCTGCTTGGCCCCTGTGACCAGCACCATGGCTGAGCCTGGCCGTGCCGCAACAGGCCCCCTGGATAACCCAGGGTGATTTTAGAGGCCCACGGGTCCACCTCCACGGGGACGTCTGTCCCTCCCTCCCCTGCAGCAGCCAACAGGGAGAGCAGGGAGCTCTCAAGGGGCCTGCACGATCCCCCACGGCTTCTCCGCGGCCTGGGCCAGGCCCCATCCACCTGCACCACGTCTGCAGCAGGTTTCTGGGGTGGGCACCCAGAACGAGCAGGGTGCAGGGGCTGCTGCCCGGCTCCCACTGCAGGCAGAGAGGCTCTGACAGGGCTCTTCCCCCGCCAACCCCCATTCCAGAAAGATTCCATTAGGCAATCAGGCTGTTCATCTTTTGCATTCGGAGGGGAGCAGCTGCGGGCGAGCAGAGGGCGCAGAGCTGGCGCCAGCTCCCGGGGCGCCTGTGCAGGCTGGTGGGGGGGAGGGCAGGCTGGCAGAGGTCACGGCGGCTCCCTCCACCCGCGTGTCTAACAGCTCAGCCACCGCACGCCTAAGTGACAGCTCCAGGCAGAGGACGCTCCAGCCAACCCTCTAAATCCATATTTGCAGCGGGATAAGGCGCATCCCCCGAGACAACGGACTGACGTCTTCTTATCCTAAACTGGCCCCTCTCAACTCGCCAGTTTTTCTCTGCGGTCACAGCATCCTGGACACTTCGTCACGGCCTGGGAATGGGGATCCACGCCTGCTGCTTCCTCTCCGCTTTGACTTCTCAACCGCCACCACCCGCCTGGAAAAGTCTGGACACACCCTCATTCTCCACGCTCCTGCCAATCACTTGGTGCCCGATACGGCACCATGTCCTTGACCTTACTTAATCTCCTGCAACTCATTTGCTCCGAGAACATCTTAAAATACTAGCCTTACGATGGCTTTTTCCCACGAAAACTCTAAAATGACAGCTGCCGTGTTCAATTCAAATAATCCCCGGCCTTTGAGGTTCTTGGGCTTCTGGAGTCCGTGAGGTCAGGGTCTCTAATGCCTCCAGGGAGGTGCTTTCCTCTCCAGCCCATGGCGGGGGGGGGGGGGGGGGGGGGGGGGGGGGGTGCCATGGGCAGGTGGGCTGGAACTTAGGGTCACCCTTGGGACCAAGGCCTTGGGCACATGGTCTGCCCTTCCCCGTTCACCTCTGGGTCCCCCTCCCTCCTCTGTCTGGGTGGGGTCCTCTGAGGTTCACAGGACCTGGCAAGGATGGTTTTGAGCTTCGTTTTTATCCTGGAGCTCTGTGGGGGCGACCAAAGGGATTGCTGTAAGAAGGGGGGGTGGGAATATAGGGCCCAAGATCCGCTCCCCACCCCACCCCAAGGAAGTTCTGCTTTTGCTTTATGCACTGGACTTCCATCTAGGCTTGAAGAAGAACAAAACAGATCTAGCGCTTTTAAAAAAAATGTAAGAAAACCACCGATCTGATGTCCTTTGCCCCAAGACAAAATTCTAGCTGATAAAACCTTTGATGAATTGCCAGTTTGTATCCTCGAAGGTGCTCGTGGACACAGACACTTGAAAGGTGAAGAGGAGCCATTGTGTGAGAGTCTAGGCCAGGAAGGGTCTGCTCGGCAGGGCCCAGAGCCTGTTCCAAGGCTCCGGAGGAGGTGCAGGCCCGGTGCGTCTGAGCACTGGGAAGGCCACTGTGGCTGTGCTGGAGGGGGCGAGGGGACAGCTGGGACAGGAGGCAGAGCCGGCCACTGGGGCCGTGGTAAGAGTTCGGAATTTATTCTGTATGTGACGGAGGCCACCACACGGCTTGGAGCAGGAGAATGTGGCTGTGGCTTCCATGTTATAAACATGGGGCTGGTCTCTGGGGGGAACGTGTCCAGAACAGTCTTAACAGACAGGGTGGCCTCACGGTGGTCTCAGGGGCTCACTGGACCACCCCGGGCAGGTGTCGAGGAGGCAGCCGGCCACATGAGGTGGGGCTCAGGGAGCGGCTGGGCACCATCAGCTATGGATCAGGGGAAGGGCAGAGGCCAGCGTGTTCTGGAAGACAGGTCTAGAAGTGAGTCCTCCACTTGATAGGAGCATGAGTGTTTCCAGCACGGACAAAGAACAAAGCAAGAGTCCTGGGTAAGACGTGGACTCCTGAGTTGGGGCTGGGGGAGAGGGGCGGAGAGATTGAGATCTGGTGTTCCCGGTGCCAGCACACAGCGCCCCGGGGCAAGGAGGAGCCAGGCTGGGGGCCAAGTTCAGCCGTCCAGACGAAAAGGGCCATCCTGGACTCCAACCTCATATCCCAATTGAGGGCACATTCATAAGCCCTAGGCACACTCTCTTGCTCAGATGGCCAAGCATGCCAGATCCAATCCTATCAGATTAATGGTTTTTGGCATTGTTCCTACAAAGAGGATTTGGAGGGCATCAAATGCTTCGTAAAAAACCACCCCGGGGCAGTGATGTGCATTCTCCCCTTATCAGCAAGGATTAGGTGGAATTTTAGTGTCTACATTTTGGGGCGGGGGGGGGTGGTGGTGGTGGTGGTGGTGGTGGTGATAAATGGAGACGCTTGAGCATAGGGCGGAGAGCTCACGGACTGCTGTGACCAGAACGATGGGGGCGGGGGACATGAGACCACCGTGTTCGGGGCCAACCAGGCTGAAGAAGAACTCTGACCATGACCAACTTTAAGGATAACAACAGAAGACAGGTGAGCAGTGTTTAAAGTCTCTAAGGAGGAGATCCCTGGGTGGCGCAGCGGTTTAGCACCGCCTTCGGCCCTGGGCGTGATCCTGGAGTCCCACGTCGGGCTCCCTGCATGGAGCTTGCTTCTCCCTCTGCCTGTGTCTCTGCCTCTCTCTCTCTCTCTCTGTATCTCACAAATAAATAAATAAAATCTTAAAAAAAAAAAAAAAGTCTCTAAGGAGCCCTCAACCATGACCACAGAAACTGGCAAGACTTTAGGAAGAATAAAGATAAGAATGGCTTGACCCCAGAGTAGGGTTTACTGATCTTCACAGGACACCACTGCGCTGGAGGTATTTGCTTGTCTTGGGATTGATCTCAGATTCTGAGTCCTTGGCACAGAAGCATCTGGCCGGGAGAAACACTCTTAATACCAAGGTCCCAGAATGAGGTTTTGGCTGAGAATGTGCCCAGGGTTGTCTCAACCAGAGGTCAGGTTGGCCGAAGCGTTAATAATGATGCAAGGAGTTCCTACTTGCAAATACCAGATGCGGGCACACACATGCACACACCCACCCCTGCACGCACAGGCCTTGAAACAGAAGGTGGTAACTGGAAAGCAGATAAGCATGGATTGCAGAGAGCTCTAGGAGAGGTCAGAGCTCATTTTAGTTCAATCCTTTCAGTTTGGGGAAACTGAGGTTATATGGCTTCCCCCAAGTCTTATGACTATTCAGAATAGTCACAATTTTTTTAAAAGATTTTATTTATTTATTTGACAGAGAAAGAGAGAGAGCACAAGCAGGGGGAGTGGCAAAAAAGAGAAGGTGAAGTGGGCTCCCCGCTGAGCAGGGAACTGGATGTGGGGCTCGATCCCAGGACCCTGGGATCAGACCTGAGCCAAAGATGGGCAGTTAACTGACCAAGCCACCCAGGTGCCCCTGGAGGAAAAATATTAGGTAAACAGGTACCATGGATTCTCATACTGGGTTTCCTTTGGACCAGTTAATCTCATTTGCTCTTTCACCCACTATGGCCAGGAGAACCTGACCGATCCTTCTTCCCTGCCAGGTAGGAGGGCAGGAGCACCCTGGTGCAGCATCCCAGACCTCTTTCTTGGCTCTGACCAAGCAGCCAGGACTAGCAATCCCAGCAAGATGCTCAGTCCATACAGAGCGCCCCTTTTAGGAGATTTCTGAACCCCATCAAAGTCCTGGTTCAGGGGCACCTGAGTGGCTCAGTGTTTGAACATCTGCTTTTGGCTCAGGTCATGATCCCAGGGTCCTGGGATTGAGCCCCACATCAGGGTCCCTGCAGGGAGCCTGCTTCTCCCTCTGCCTATGTCTCTGCCTCTCTCTGTGTCTCTCATGAATAAATAAATAAAATCTTAAAAAAAAAAAAAAACGCCCCAAAACAAAGTCCTGGTTCATTCATCTGTCCCTAACGGTGGCAAACCAAGCGTGGCTGGACTCAGGTTGCTCCCAAAATGCCTCAGCCACCGGGAACTGGGCGTTTCTCAGGAGGCACATCCACCCACGGTCTAGGGCCGACTCAGCCCTCCCACACTCTGGCTTAGGCCGACGGTCCGGGAAAGAACAGAGCAACAAACAGGGTCTGTGTAAAAGGGCGCATGCTCCGCGTCTTCTTTCTAACCCTGCAGAGCTAGGCAGCTTTCTCCTTAAGGTATGTTCTTTAAAAATTTATTACTTCCCACAGAGTAGAAAATTCTAACCGACAGCTAAATTTTCTGGGTGCCAACAAGACTACTTCGGGAAGAAAGAACAAAGTTTAGCCACGAGGAAAGTCCCTGGACTTCTTTCTCACATGGGAAAAAAAAAATATGAGCTGAAACGACTTTGCATAAAATACTCTCTTGCACTGCTGAACACTGAACTCTTGTTTGCAGCTCTGTGCATCGTCCTCTCTTTGGTGATGTTCATCACTGTAATTACCGTGAACACACTGTTTTGTGTTCTGTGCTTTTCCTTACATATTTCTACCAACTTGCTAATTAATCCAATGTCCTAATTAATGGATGTGTGGGCTATTTCCAGTGTCCTTTGCAGTAAATCACTAGACCTATTACAGACTGAATGTCTGTATCCTCCCCAAATTTCTATGTCGAAGCCCGAGAAGCCCCAGTGTGATGGTTTTTAGAGGTGGGGCCTTTTGAGGTAACTAGGGTTACATGAGGTCCTGAGAGTAGGGGCCCCCAGGATGGGATTATTGTCCTTATAAGAAGAGGAAGAGACCAGGGAGCTCTCTGTCCACCACCACGTGAGGACACAGAAAGCCAGGAAGCGGGCTCTTCCTGGGAACCGAATTAGCTGGCACCTTGATCTTAGACTTGCCAACCTCCGGAGCTGGGAGAAGGACATGTCTACCGTTTAGGTCTCCCAGTCTCTGGTATTTTGTTATAGCAGCCCGAGCCGACGGAGACAGGATTCCAAACTGATATGAACAACTGCCAACTCCCTATTTGGCCCTTCACTCACTGGCTTCTTTGCCTTTTGTTAAGCGAACAGAAAGTGGGGACACGTTGGCATCATGAAGGTCAGGATGGACGGCGGGGGAGGGGAGTCACCTGCTCCTAAATCACTCTGCGGCCTCTGTAGGGGTCGGGGTGGGGAGACCTGTGGCGACAAGGATGGTGAGGGTAGGAGACACGCTGTAGACCTAACAGCAGGATAACTCCAGAAGGTGAACCAGGGCCCAGCTGCAGTGAGGACACCCGGGTGAGGCTGCGCAGCCCAATCAGACCGACACAGCCAGAGGGCCTGAGAAACCAAGCCCTTTCCTGAGAAATTCCCCACTGGGTTTCTTTTCCCAACACTGTATTTTTTTTTTTTTTCATGTATAATGAATATATAGTGGTATAAAAGCTTCAGGCAAACAATATAATGTTTCAACAATTTTATACACTTCTTGGCGCTCATCACCGCAAGTGTATTCTCCAGCCCTGTACTTTGAGAAATTCCAAACCTACAGGAAAATCGGAAGAATAAAACAATGAACACTTGTACGTCCTTCACCTAGATTCACCAGTTGTTAACATTTTGCCATTTTGCCATTCTCTTGTGTGGGCGTGTACGTGTAACTATTAGAATCATGACGGGTCCTCCCTGAACATTTGGGCACACAGCAATCTCCCTAAGGACAAGGCCACGGGTCTACAGAAGCACAACGCCAGCATCACACGCAAGAAATTGAGCATCGAGACAACAAAATGATCTGATAACCGGTTCATTTGAAACATATCCCAGTTATCTGCAAGATGTTTCTGTACAGATCTGCAAGTTACCTGCAGGATGCTCCGCACCCCGCCCCAATCACCCCCCCATTTCCCTGTTTCTTCAGTGGCTGCCCAGTGTCTCAGTTCACTATGCTACTTTGTCCCACAGCACCGTGGGGACCCCAATCCCATTCAAGGATCATGCACCGCGTTTGTCCGTCTTGTCTCTTTAGTTTTCAGCTGAGACAGGTCTCCCTGCCTCTTCTGTGTTTGGTGATACTGTGTCTAGTCGGTTGCTGACCAGAGAGAGGGAGGATCCGAGTGCCAAGAAGTCTGAGTTATGGCACCGACTTAATTCTAGTACTATTCGGGGGACCCTTGACCTTCACCTTGACCACAGTTTGGGAATCCTATGACATAGCCTGGCTGGAATCCACACCTCCATTAGATAAGAAGCGTGGCGATCCTAAAATCACAACCTACACATCACCAAAAAGCACTGTTTCCTGGACTTAAAAGGGACCAGCTCTTATTTTTGTGACATTGTTGGCCATGAATCTTCGTTGGGGGGGGGGGGGCATGCCTGTCATGCTTCCTCAGACTGCCCACCCCCACACGCACCCCTAGGAGACATGACAAGAAAGAGGTTCTACTAATAGAGCTCTGCCCTCTGCTTAGCCTCCCCGACCTGGCCGGCTGATCACCCCCCCATTTCCCCGTTTCTTCAGTGGCTGCCCAGTGTCTCAGTTCACTATGCTACTTTGTCCCACAGCACCGTGGGGACCCTTCCCAGTGACCCGCAGCCACAGTGGAAGGCTGCTTCCCTGGGCTCGGGATCCTTCTCAATAATCAGCTTTGTGAATCAGAGGCAGCAGCTGCCCTGGGCCTCCCAGGCCTGGCAGGGCAGAAAGATGATTGGATCAGAAGAAGCACCACTAGTCAGGCAAGGTGGCTGCCCACCCCCCGCCCCCACCCCTCAGCCTCATTTCCCCAGGGTCCTTCTACCCAATATGATAATCAGAAAAAAGCAGTGAGACCTGCTCTAGAAAATGCCCCTGTGCATTTCCAGATAATTTCTTAGCAGCTTCTTTCAGGGGTAATCTCTCCACTGGGAAGGCAGAGTAGTAGGGGGCAGGGGTATGTGTCCCCCAACCCGGCACGTGACCCTAGGGCCTGAGGCCCAGCCATGATTTAGCATTTGCCAGCTGGAGTTGAGGGGGGAGCTCAGCAACTCAGCAAGGATCGGGGATCCGAACCCACAAGGGAAGGGCCAGAGTCCTGAGTGAGGATATGGACTTAAAAATAACCCTTACATTGGGACGGTCTTGGGACAGGATGTTGCACGGGAGTAAGGACACAAGACTCGACTCTCAGAGTCATCTGGCAGCTGCCCTGCACGTGAACCCCTGTGACGTGCTTTGTCCTTCCAAGCACCCACGCACCCCCACAGGAAGAGCGTCTTCCTGACAGAGGCAGATTGTGCTGGGGCTGCTCGGGACCAAAAACATTGACCCCATCCCACCAGATCTCGAACTGCTGAGGGCCCACAGGCCTCATAGAAAGCCCTCTCAGGAGTGCTGTAACCCAGAGGATCAAGACCCTACTGAGCGCCACTAACAGGCATCGCAGACTTCAATCTAGAACTTGCTGCTGGGTGGGAAAGGGCACTGTGTAAACGGTAGGGCAGGGCTGGTTGAGAGCAAATGGCTCCTGAGAAAGGCCCATTCCTCTCTGCTCTCCCAGGAGGCTGTGAGCGCAGGCGGGATCCCAAACCTGGGAGCGAACCTAACATATCAGCACAGGCCCGAACCCTACCTGCGGTCACCATGGGCCAGGTGAGCAGGAGCAACTGGGCCTCCACTAGAGCAGTCTGTCCTCCCTGGAATACAACAGCCCTCCTCAGGCTGGTTAGAATCGGCTCTAATGACACAATTAGTCACCCACTTGTCAAACAAAGCGCCTGCTCAGAGGGGTCCCGCACACTTACTCAGCAAAGAGAAAAGCCTTGGCCCAGCCTCACTGCCTTCTCCCTTCAAGGGTTCTCTGCAGTGTAAACCATTGTTTCCAGCAAAATTCAGTAGGGCGCTGTGGACACACGGACAAGGCACCAGAGCAGCGCTCATGGCTTCAACTGCTCCAGGCCTCCTCCAGTGCAAGAAGAGGGGATTGGGAGTAAGAACAAGGCATTCGGATCCGACGGACTCAGGGCCCTGGGTGGTAGCCTGTAGGGGTCAAGGGTGCTCAAATCCTGGAAATGTGGGTCTCATGCCTGGCAAGTAGGTTTTGAATGTGAAGAGAAGCCCTGGAAAAAGTGTATGGGGCTGGGGGGGATGAGTGCACATCTCTCTAGATGTCCTGAAGCCAGGCAAGTGGTCAGAACGGAGCTGATGATGGACCGTAGGGAGTGAGTGTGGGGCAGAAGCAGGAGGGGCGGTTTGGGGGTGCTCAGCCGGGCTGTATCTTGCTCCTCTGCCCCATCCAGGCCAGGCTTATCTGCAACCCCAGGGGAAAAGTGCCAAAGCACGTGTGACAATAAAAATGACTGCATTTGTGCCAGGCCTCTTTCCGCCGCCCCGCCCTATGCGCTCTGGAGTCTGGATTTCACACTGGCTTCCCAAGAAAAGGCAGCTTTCCTTTCCTTTTCTTTTTTTTTTTCCTTTTCTTTCAAAGTATGACTGTTTTTTCGTTATCGAGACAACTCTCATTACTGCAGACCTTGAAACAAGCCGCATGCACGTGGATGCGGGCCGCCGTGGGCCGGAGGGGTGCAGGGCGAGGGGTGGGTGTGCCCCGAGCCGGGAGCGGGGAGCGGGGAGCGGGGAGCGGACCCCCAGCAGGACGCAGCACACAACTCACGCGGGCTCGGCGCTGCCGGCACTTCTGGGGGAGGATGCTCGCGAGTTTGCTCGCGGGCTCGGCGCTCCCCGGGGCGGGGGGGGGGGGGGGCAGTGGGGCCCGGTCCCCGGCCCCGCCCGAGCCGGGGGGAGGGGGCGCGGGCCCCGGGGGGGGGGGGGCGCCCGGGAGGGCCGGGTCGTACCTGCGGGGCCTCAGCGGCCTGCTCCTCCGCCTCCGCCGGCGCCGCCGCGAGCTCCCCCGGGCCCTCGGGCTGCCCCGGGCCCTCCGGCGCGGCCGCGGGCTCCGGGGCGCAGGGGCCGGGCGGTGCGGGGGTCCCGCGGGCCTCGGCCGGGGGCGCGGGCTCCGGGCTGGCGGCCCCCCCGCGCCGCACCAGCAGCCAGGCGAGCAGCAGCGCCAGCGCCGTGGCCAGCGCGGGCAGCGCGGCCAGCAGCTCGGCCGGCGCCTCCATCGCGCCGCGGCCGCCCGAGTGCCCGCCCGCGGGGACCCCGAGGGAGCCCGCCGCGCCCCGCCCGCGCCCCGCCCCGGGGCGGAGCCCCCGCCGCGCCCCGCCCCCCGCGCCCCCGACCCCCGGGCGGCGCTCCCGAGGCCGGAGGAGGCCCGCGCCGCCCCGCCCCGGGCCGGCCTGGCGCTTTGCGCTCAGATTGGTTTGGAAAACCTGCTCGAAACGCTCTTTCTCGGGCGCCCCTCGCTTCTGGTCGCTTTCAGCATCATCTCCGCGCCTCCAGCCCTCTGGGAGCGCAGTGGGGGGACGCGGAGGCCCGCAGGCCGGGCAGGCTCACCCAAACCCGGGCACCCGACTGGCCTGTAAGACGGCGAACAGCGAACGTGAACCCCGCTGACTCTCGGCCACAGCATTTTTGGGGGCGGCGGGGGGGACACTTCCAGTTCCTGGCAGGCGAATGCCCCTTCCGGCCTGAGACCAGCAGCCTCCAACACAAGCCTCCCCGGAACGTGGCTGCCCCCCAAAGGCTGCTGCTTTCTGGAATTCAGCTTCAGGGGCCCCTACTGACTTCTCTGGGAGTAATCCTCCGTGTATGGGAGGGTGGAATGAAGAGAAGTTTACTGGTTTTGTTTCTCCAGATCCTTCCAGGGCTCTGTGGCCGAACACGGTGTTTGAGATAAATTATGCTGTAACCAAAAAATCGTCTTTCCCATTTCCAGTAAACACAGGGCAAAGTTTGTCAGGTACCAGTTGAAAAATCAGGGTGCCAGTTTCTGCTTAGGATACATTTATTGCTTTTGGAAAAATTACAGTGCCTGAGCTGATAGCTGGTGTAAGCCAGGAAGCTAGATGGACAGCTGTTTAAGTGGAAGACGCCGGTAAGTGCTCAGGCTTCCTCTTGAGCTCCAGTTAGGACTGCAGGCTTCCAGGAAGAGGGGGAGTTTGGTCCTGCCGCTTCACATCATAGTCAGGGGTGCCAGCACAAGGAATTTCAGTGGTGGTTCATGAAAAATGCCCTGTAGCTATAAAATGTGGAATGGGCTCCTGTCTTGGCTACGGCCTTTGCCCCCCACCCCCACCCCCGGGATGGGGGTGACTGTCAGCCAAAGAGGGCCTTCTTTTTTGTCCCCTGCCTTCACTGTTTGAAAGTATACTTTTAAGAGGGCCCGTTGTACTAACTTAGTTACATTCTGTATTCACTATCAGATGAATAATGAAAAGAAACAAGAACAGGGAAAAAAAAAAACCCAACTCCAAATCAAGTTGCTTTATTTAAAATGATGAACAAGTTTCATCCAAGTGAAAGTTAAAAATATCAATCAAATGGCAGAGCCACAGGCATCCGGTGGCGAAGCCCCCGGCGAGATGAAAGCAGGCGCAGCAGGCTGCTGGGTGTCTCGGTGACAGCTGCAAGAGGCACAAGGACTCGGCACAGTCCCAATTCTTCTGCAGTGTCCAGTCCCCTTGGAGACAGCAGGCCGGGCCAGTTCTCATGGGACATTCAGTGGGGGCTAGATGTCTCAAGTTTTTGAACTAAGGATGATGAGACAAAAGTCAAGAGCCGCCACCCAAGGGGGCTGGGGTGCGAGGTTCATCTCGTTTTGCTGTATATAATGTAACATCAGTGGAACATCTTGACAGAAGGCAGGGAGGGGGGAGTGTGAGGAGACACCAGACTCCACAGGAAACCATCAGCAGTACCCAGCACGCACATGACAACTTATTTGTGGAAACGCTACACACAATTCAAGGAACCTATAGCTGAGCACGTACACGCCTACGTCCTAGAAAGCACTTTTTACAACATTTACTGGAAAACTCCTATTCCATCTCACACTCTTGTCTAAAGTCCTAAATCATATCCAGGCTGAACCTCTAGTAACTTCATAAAGCACTTATACCAGCAACTTTCTTGCCAATCCTTAAATATCTTCAGCTAATTTAGAGAGAAACCAAACACTAAGCTGAGAACATAGCTATGATGTTAATTATGTTCTTTAATGAAGGTCTCATAAACCTGAATTTAGTAAGGTCTGAACTTACTTTTCTGGTCGTGGAAATGGATGTGCCTGACTCCACCTACTCTGACCAGCGACCCTTGGGAACCATGCATGGCGCACTCAGTCTTTCAGCTCCATAAGGAGGGGGACCTGGGCTTGTCACTGCTGCATCTCCAGCACCTAGGACAGTGCCTGGCACTCAAACACAGGCTGTAGCTCAGTAGCTCCTGGTCCAAGAGCCCTTCTTCCAGGAGCCAGCTTGTTGGTTTTCAGTTGGGAGAAGAATCCCTAAGAAGTTTCATGTCGTGTCCTTGCCCTTACTAAGCTGTTGACACCACTCAAAGGGGGAGCTCAGGCCAGGTGGGTTAAAAGGTTAACTCCAGAACAGATGGGCCCCTGGTTCCCATTTCCTACTTCATCCCCAGCATCCAGTCATCACGGCACTCCTCTGTCACGGTTTCCCCAACTCACCCCTGCTTTATTTCCATAATGGTGTGCTTGGCTGGGCCACAGGGACGATAAAAGGGGCGGGGGCTGGGGGGTGGGCAGGGGGGATGTATTGAATCTCTGGCCTAGCTAAAACAAAGACTGCCCTGCCCCACGGTCACTCACGGGGTGGTAAGAGCCGAATGGCAGCATGTAACCCGTGTGATCCAGATGCTTTCCGGTGAGGTGACTGCGGGCCTGTCAGATGGGCTGGAGCCCTCATTTCTGGATATGTTCAAACAGGAACACCGTTGGCCTCTGGGGAAGGCTCATCTCTCCAATTCAAACTTCTAACCTCAGCATCCCATCCACTGTAAAAGTGTCCTACCACGCCCCCTGGCGGCAAATGGCCTTTAGATTTTTTTTTTTCTTCTCTAAACTGAAGTTCAGAGAGAAGTTGGTATGGATTTGAGAAGGTGTGACAGCCCCTTAGCAATATAGGGAAAAGAAAAAACCATTTTGGAAGATGGCAAGAAAATTTGAAAAAGGAGACGGAGGAACACCATTGCTAACACAAAGAAATGATAAATTTGGGGTCTGAGTTTATGCAGACCCAAACAGACCCTGGAAGCAAGAGCCTGAGCCCCTGTAGCCTGGTGGGGAAGAGGAGAGCAGCACTTTGGGGCAGGTGACAGGCACCAACACCGATGAAGGCAGTGGATGTTTTCCATCCAATCTGGCCACACATCTGGATTGGCATTTGAGAACGCAAATGAGAACTGACTATGGCAAAATAAGGGATCAGCCTCCTAGAGGAAAGCCACGTGACTGAGGTAGTGTCATGAAATGATAATCAGTCTGTTAAAAATAGGACTTTTGTACAGAAGAGATCTGAATTCCCCAGATTATACCCATGTTGAGGGAGGAACCATACAACTCCAGGATGTCTGCACACACTCCTCTGCTCCTCCCAGACACTCCCCAGTGAGAGCTCCTGCTGCCCTCTGGCTGCTAATGCCTTTACCTACACTCCCTACACAGGACATGCTGCTCAGTCCTCTCCACTGGAAATATCCTTGACAAGCCCCCCCCTTACTTTTATTTAAATTTAGATGAACTTAGGGACCAATTAAGGCAAGCAGGTGAGTTGAGAGAGCAAGTAATGGAAACTGCTGGTCAATCCCAAGTATTCATACCAGAGTTATTAGAATCCTAAACAGATCCCAAAGACTGGAAGCACCATATATGGATTTATTTCCAGACATGTAGCACAAGCCACCCACCTCTCGTCTGCTGGTCAAACAAATAAGGGCACTAATCGTGAAGTCTCTTACAGAGAGCTGCTGCCTTATGGATCACATGGTAGGAAAGAACAGGACACATCTGTTAGAAGTTGGCCCTATTCATAATTTAAATTCTGTGATAAAACACACCAAACACCATTCCCATACTGTTCCTAAACAAAAACCCTGATATGTCATCCCTCCCCCAAAATACACTATTCGAACACACTGCTTAAATTTAAGAGCCTCTCTGATGGTGGTAAGAAGGAAATGTGTCCAAAGACAGCGCTCGCAGCAGTGAGCAGCACTGCACTTGCTGGCTGGGTCACTGCCAGGGAGTGTGGCTTTGGGACAGTGACAGGGAAGTGGCACATGCGCGGCACTTTTTATGTGTAATTGGCTCACACACGAATCCGAGTCCACTCACCCTTCGGGGCCTGCTTGTGCACAGCCGGCTCTCGGAGAGCAGAGGTTCCTTACCTACGTCGGGAGGTTATCACACGCAGTGAGATACTCAAGGGATCTCAGCCCTGCAGCCTCGAGGTCGTGGTGTAAGGGAGACAGCATAGGCCTCCTCACCCAACAGCACGGCAGCCTTCAGTGTTTCATGTTTCACTGAGCTTGCTGAGTTTTGACACTTCTTGACCATCTATTCTTAGTAAGCAGTAAAAACAGCATTTGACCGAAGACAGAAGCTTGGACCAGAGAAGGATTATCCAAATTCAAAGAAGACAAAGGAGAAGGTGGGAGCAGAAGACGTGAAAACTGAGTCAGGTGGCCGCCAACAGCGTACACAGGAGCCACCTCAGGGAGAGTCTCTTTATTTGCTCAGGGGTGAGCCCGGCCTCCACAAGTGTCCCTAATCCTGCCAAGGAAAGTACAACTGCCTGTAATCAGCATGTAGACAGCACAGCCGGTGCGAAGCTGGAAGGCAATGTTAAAGCAGAACCCCAGGACCCTGTGTGCAACTCAGGGCAGGGCTGTCCCTAAACCCTTTCCTTATACGTTACAAAGGCACATTTTGCCGGTGGGGGGAATTTATAACAGAAAAATCTTTAAAAAGCAACAAGAGAAATCTAACAACGGCTGTGAAGAGAACCAGGTTCAGAAATGCATAGTCTAGTCCCATCAATTCCTGTGACTAGGACACCTGAACTTCCTGCAGAATTCTAGCCTGACTGCGGAGAAAGAGGACAACGAACAGCAAGGCATGCAGGTCCCCAGCTTTCCTCAGACAGGTGAGAAAACAGCCAGCTGCTCACACACACAAAGAACACAGCAGGAACGCCACCCGCGGCAGGCAGGCCAGGCCTTCAGACACTGGGAGCCGCACAAGCTTCAGTACTGAACTCCCCCCGGGACCCTCCTGCTGACCGCCACTGCCTGGCACACTGCGGCTCGCACATGAGAAGGGGCTCTGGCTCCAGACCTCACTGTAAGCCCATCATGTACCCCTGCAAGGGCACATGCTGGCAGAGGGACTACTTCACTAACTTTGTGAGTTTTAACTTATTTAGACCCAATCTGGTGCAAATCAAGAGACACGGGAAATGTGACAAAAGCCTCCTATAACTGAGCTCTTCACGGCTGCCCTGCCTCACTTGATGTGAGTGCTCAAAGCAACAATGGCAAGTGGGGGGAAAAGCAGGAGGCCACACCTCAGGCTCTCAGGAGACACTGGGTACCTTCACTTAGGCCGTAACCACCACTTCCCCATCGAGGGTACACACCAGTGGAGTCACTGCTTTCCCACAACACCACAGGGGAGGTTCTGGGATTCTCCAAGGACAAAAGTTTCAAGGATGTAAAATGGATTGAATTTTTATTAAATAATGTTAAGGGTTTCCTTGGCACCATCCACATAGATTCTTGCCTTTATGCATAAAATAAGCCACATTACTTTGCATTGGTAGCAGAGAAAGAAGCTACTGCAGCAAATGCTAAGTGAACGGACTCCTATTCCGAGGGCATCCTCGTTCTCTGGCTTTCTCCGGCCCTCCCCTTGTCTGCAGCTTCAGAAGGCTGCCCTCCCCAGGGCCCTGCCCCTCGCTGGGGGCATGTCCTTCTACACAGACAACAGCTGTGCGTGGTCACCTGGAGGAGCTGCGTTCTTTGCTCACACAGTCATCCTGGGAGGTGGTGTCCCCATTTCCCATCATGCTGCACGTCCTCCGCTTCTTCCTGCGGTGCATTGTGCCATCACCTTCAGACCCAGACTCACACTGGACACGGGAAAAAAACAGGAACTCAATTAGATGCAACCCATTTTGTCTGTAAACATCCAACCTCGAGAGATAGCACAAATGCTGTCCGGGCCCTCCCAGAGTGAAGCGGCCGTTTATGACAGCTCTGCAACACAGTCCAAATATCCATCTCCCTCTGGTGTTCCTCCCCAAACACTGCAACTTCCCTCAGGTGCCAGGTGTCTTTCCAGCAGTCTCCAACAGAGGGATTGTTTGAAATCAAGGCACAGGCTCAAGAACATTTTACAAACAGCATTTGGAGATTGCATTGTGTACTCTGACTGCACCTGCACAGACCCCAAGGGGGGGAAGCAAGAAGTAACAGCATGTAACATTCACCCCCCACTTGCCCCCTGGCAAAACCCCAAATCAACCGATTATGCAAAGTGCTATGACAGGAATTTATTTCATCTGCTAAGGGCACAGGTTCCTCTTCCCCAATATGACGTTAGCTTCTAACAAGCCACTGAATCTGCTGAGCTGCCAGGCTTACAACTGACACCCACAGGGACGATTCTCAACATGAGCTTTGAGGTGACAATGCTCCAAGTTCGAACCCCCATACTGCCGTTCACAAGCTATGTGATCCTGGGCGGTTCACTTAACGAAATCCCCAAGTACTCCTTTTACCTCTTGAGGCTACTGCAAGGATATGCGCATGTGTGCACACACACAAGGCTATAATACGGCTAAAATTCACCACGTGGCAGAGATGGTGGCGGTTGAAGTTCTTGGAAGAAAGCGGAAAACGTTCACGCTTCTCTCCTTCCCAGACAGGAGGGAGAGCCACCACTGGTTTTTCTGGGGTGCCTTGCCCCGAAGGCCTGGGAAGGAAGCAAGGCCTCACCTCGGAGTCCGAGTCCGACGAGCTGGAGCTGGAGGAGCTGGAGGAGTCACTGGAGCTGTCCGAGGCAATTCCTGTGGATTCCTGAAGGTCAACAGAGTCGGCCAGGACCGCCAACTCAGGGTGCTCTTGCTTCAAGATCCTGAGAGACAAGAAACATTGTTCCCAGTGCTGGGACCGGCAATGAAGCCCGCGCACAACAACCCGGACTCAACGCTGAGGCCTGTCTCTCTCAGAAGCACCTGGGAATGTCAGGTGCCCTGGCTCAGAATGGGTGCTGGACAGTGGTGAGGACACACGAATCCACAGGCTGGGAACAAAAGCCCTAAACATGCTGCTCAGGCTTTTCTGAAAGGCGAACTAGCTGCACACAAGTTACTACGACCTTCGCATAGGAGCCAGCCATGCTGCCAACGTGTGAGGCAAAGTTGCCCTGAGTTAGTCTTATTTTATTTTTCCCCCACCTGGGAGAAAGAGTCTCTCTTCCTTGTTGTTGTTGTTTTTTTTTTTCCTGAACCTTTCCTAGCTGATTTTTAAAACCCTTCCTTTCCACGACACAGCACTGAGTGACTGCCGTTGGGCTTGGTTAAATTCTATTCGTAAGAGTAGCAACAATTAGGTTTGTGAGAAACAAGAAGTGCCAAGCAACAGAGAGGGTCCCCCTCACTTGAAGATAAAACTGAACTGGACTTTCAGAGGCAGCAGCCCTCCCCTTAGGGACCTGATTTGGCATCCACTCTAACCAGGGACAAAAGACCAGCTGTATGGTTAAGGCCTTTAAAATGACCCTATCATAGCACACAGCGGCCTATGGGATGGAGTAAGTGGGCCTCAGGTGCCCGAGAGTCCGGGGAGAACAAAGCCACCACCCTTGCTGGCCCTCTCAGCAGGGAGGCTGAGCACTGACCAAGCCAGGATCCCTCTCTTACCCCGAGAGCTGGTCCCTCCAGGTCAGGGTTGGGACACAGTGGCACGGGGTGGCTGGGGGTGGCTTGCACTGCCGCTGCCCGTGCTGTATCTGTTCTGTGGATAAACAGAGGAGCTAAGTCTCCAGGGCAGTCACCTCACTCACAAGAACTGAAGGTAATAAGTTCAAAGGGGGATAATGCTTCTGAGTAAGAAAAAGAACGAACCAAAATAAAACCCAAACAAAATGGCTTCCTTTGCTAGCGCTAGCTTTGGGGAAAACAAAACAAAACCAAAGCAGAAAACAAAAAAGAAACAGAAAATGAGGACCAATCCCAATTATGACCACGTTTTGACTGACTGATCAAACATGCAGAGTCTTAGCCTGTCACACCTCGAGGCTGGCAAGCATCCTGACAACTAGTCCTGACCTTGGACCCACTCTCCTCTGCCCGTGAGCTTTTGTACCCCAGCTCTCCCAGGCCTAAGATCAGCACACGTTACTGCAGCAGTGGACTCCTTCCACTTCACCTCTGGGGTAGGAATTGGAACAAAGCAGAAATGAGAAAAAAATGTCTCTCACCTATACCATTTCCTCGATAACTTTGGTCTCCCTCTTACCGTCTTGTGCCATACAACAGGGAAATTGGTGCTGCTGGCAAAATTCTGGGTGATGGCAATGGTGGTGTCGAGATTAAGGACGACGTGCCACCAGCCTCCTGAAATCCAACGAGGAAACAGTTAAGCAGGGTTTGGGTCTATACACAACCACAAATAACATAAGCTTCATGAATAGAGGATTCCTATCTATAGGTGAGATGAATAGACACTCAGAAACATCAGACCCAGAGTGGTCAATGGTTCTCCTGATCCAGGAATCACAAGCAATTTATATAAAGTTCTACTGGAGCACAGCCATGCCTGTTCATTTCTGGACTGTCTACGGCTGCTTTTCTGCTCCACAGGCAGAGCTGAGCAGTTGGAACAGATGCTGTCTGGTCCACGGTGCTTAAAATATTTACTCTCTGCCCTTCACAGAAAAAGTGTGTTGACCCCTTTTAATTCAAAACGGTGATCAAAACTGTAAAGGCAGCAAGTTCTTTGGCTTCTAAGAGGAGAACACCTACCTCCTATAATACCAAATAGCCTTGTGGGGCACTGGGTGGCTCAGTGGTTAAGTGTCTGCCATTAGCTCAGGTCGTGATCCCAGGGTCGTGGGATCAAGTCCCACATTGGGTTCCCTGCAGGGAGCCTGCTTCTCCCTCTTTTTTTTTTTTTTTTTTTTAATAATAAATTTATTTTTTATTGGTGTTCAATTTACCAACATACAGAATAACACCCAGTGCTCATCCCGTCAAGTGCCCCCGTCAGTGCCCGTCACCCATTCGCCTCCACCCCCCGCCCTCCTCCCCCCTGCTTCTCCCTCTGCCTGTGTCTCTGCCTCTCTCTGTCTCTCATAAATAAATAAATAAAATATTAAAAGAAAAATTAAATACCCTTGCTCTTAATACTTAATCTACCAAAACTAACAGTTTTCAAGTGTGGGACTTGCTGCATTGGCCCCAAGTTATTTCCTGGCTCAACTGGCCAGTGCCACACTGTATTGAAAACTCAATTTACAGAAATATGCACAAGTCACTGCACATCCACAGGGACACCAGAAAACTGCTAGGCATAAAAATGAATATAATCCTCACATAAAGTTTATCAATAGGCACCATATCTGCAGGTTACAAGAAAAATGGGACAGTAGCCCCCTAACCACTTGACAACACAGCAGCACATCACTGTCCAAGCTGGGCATTAGGGAGTTCATTAAGAATCAGCACGCAGATGGACTTGTTTGATTCCTTCTATATATACCCTTGTGCCCCCAAATGACAAAAAAATGAAATCAAAGAATGTACTTCTTCTCATTTCATCTATACCTGGTACAAAGACAGTCTCTCCTGGTTTTTGTAAGATTTCCAGGGGTTTGAATTCAGGTGGCCAAGTAGGAAGCTGTGTCCGGGGATGAATGATACTAAACCAGGTAATGGCTTCATCTTGCTGGTTCCCTCCTTCTTCACGGGTCACCTTGATGAGCTCCCTAGGCGTGCTGGTAGGAAACAGGCACCAGCGCTTGTGGCCCTGAACTAAGGCATTCCAGGCACTGGTTCCTAGAGGGTCGATGTGAATTCCGGTTCCAGAGCGTGGTGGCCCCATCACAAACCACCTAAGGAGTGGAAACAACCAAGATACAAAGAGTAACTTAACTGTTCACATACTACAAAATCACAAGTTCTTAGTTCTATATGTTTTTTTTTAAGATTTTTATTTATTAGAGAGACAGAACAAGCAGGGGGAGACAGAAGATTTCCCACTGAGTGCAGAGCCCAACGTGGGGCTGGATCCCAGGACCCTGAGATCATGCCCTGAGCTGAAGACAAGCACTTAACCAACTGAGCCACCCAAGTGCCCCCAATGTGCTCTTTATTTCAGGTACTACAAAAATCCTGCTACGCAGAAACGCTGAACGTCTGAAACGCTCCATAACAGAAAAATGAAAAAAAAAAAAAAATCACTGATGTGGCTTATTACTGCTGGGCTTTAACTATTAAAACTTCCCTCAAAGATGAGTGTTAGTTTAACTTTGGTCGCACGTTTGAGTCACCTGGGGAGCCTTCAGAAATCCTGATGCCCAAGTGGCAACCCAGACCAGTGAAACCAGTCTGTGGCTGTAGGACCTGCGCAGGCAGCAGTCACCCCCCTAAATAAGCTTCATGTGCAGCCAAGGAGAACCACTCACTGCTACGGAGAAAGATCAGCTGACTGAGCTCAGGTGACACACACTAAGTTAGACTTGTACGTTAGACTGTAACGGCCTCACTGCCAGGCAACTTCACCTGTAAGGCGGCCTGCGTTTCTCCCCAGCATACTGGAAGAGGTCATCGGTGAAAAACTTGGGCACTTTGTAGTCCTCCAGAAGTTTCCTTCTTTTAGGGTGTTCACCGTAGCTGCTGTCAAAGATGTAGAGGGGGCTGTCATCCCGAGTGCTCTCCATGTACTCGATGTAGTATTTCATCTTCATCTTCACGGAGTAGCCGTCGTTATCCTCACCACACTTGAACTTCTGGTTCCGGTACTTCCTTTTCAGGCGCTCCAGGGTCCACTTCTCCTGCGCAGACCAGCCCTCTTGGGCGTTCAGCAGAACCACGGGCTTGTAGGGTCGTTCATAGCGCTCCACAAATTCTTCCACCGACAGCTGTAAGGCGTCTGCCCTTTCCACGTTATCCTGAGAGAATCAGAAAAGACCTATCCAGTTAAAAAAAAAAAAAAAAAAAAAGTCCGGCGGCAGCAAAGGGCGTCCCCCAGGATTAAATAGCAGTGACATACCTAAGGAGCCAGATTCTCGTTCTGGCTTACCTTGGGGACGTGGAGGGGGGCGGGGAGGCACGAGGACCTGCGAGTGGACTGACACGTCGCACCCAGCGCCGCCCCACCAGGGGAAACGGCTTCTTATCTCCCACTCGTGGGCCTCCACGGCCAACGGGGTCAGCCTCCGGGCGGCCGGGCGGCGGCGCGGGAGGAAGGGGGCCGCCCTGGAGCCCGGGCCCGAGGACCCCGACCTCCGCGGGCCGCGGGCGAGCCCCTGGGGACCCGGGGCTGCCGCGCTGGGCACCGGCGGGGGCGGGGCGGGGCGCAGCCGTCCGGAGGTGCCCGCGACCCCGCCACCCCGCCACCCCGCCACCCCGGCCCACTCACCGCCACGGCCGCCGGGTTCAGCGAGAAGCTCTCGTAGTAGTTGTGACGGGTCCAGTCCAGCGAGTCCTTGAGCTCCGGCCGCGCACTCCGCTTGGCCTCGCGGATGCGCTTCTTGCTCTTGTGGTTCATCCTGCGGGGGGTCCCCAGCTGCTCCCGCGACGACCTCGGAGCGCCTCGCTTCCTACTTGCAACGCGCCCCCTCCCCGACCCGGGCGGCGGCGGCGGCGGCGGCGGCGGCGGCGGCGGCGGCGGCGGCGGCGGCGGCGGCGGCGGCGGCGGCGGCGGCGGCGGCGGCGGCGGCGGCGGCGGCGCCCAAACGCCCTTCGCTCCGGCCTGGCGCCTTTAAAGTCGCCTTCCAGAAAATTCACTCCCCAACCACCTCCCGGGCCTCGGGTTGGGCACGCGGCTGCCGTCTTCCCCGCCCCCCGGCCTCTCGCGGTGAGCCATTGGTCCGGGCGCCTCTGGGGTCCGCCCTCACACTCGCCGGCTCTCCGCCATGTTGGGAAGGTCGCGCCGAACGAGGAGCCGCCTCACTGCGGCCCCGCCTCTCCCGCGCCCGCTTCCGGTCTGCGCGTCACTTCCGGGGGCGAGGCGCTTCGCCGGCGGCCCGTTTCCGGCGGGCGAGCGGCCGAGGCCGCCTGTCTTCCGTGTGTCCGTCTTGCCTGGCGTCCCCGTGTCTTCTCACCGCGTGGCCGCATCCCCGCCCGAGGGCTGCTTTCCCCGCCCTTCCTGTCGAGTTGCCCCGACCCGACGGGGGCCGCGAAGGGCCACGTGGCGCCAGTGAGACGGCCCCAGCCGGCCTCGGGGTTTCCCGCGCGCGCAGCCTGGCAGCCCGGCGCTCGTCGCTGCTCCCGGCCGGCCCGGGGGCCCCCGACTCCCCGCTGGGCGAGCGTGACCTCCGAGGGCATGCGGCCCGGGCCCAGCGCTTTCGGTTCTCGGAGGAGCCGGGCCTGGGGGCAGAGGGGGCCGTGCTGGAGGTCCGCGTCCCGCAGGTGCGTGCGGCGGGTGCCGCCGGGGGGCGCCTCGGGTCCTCTGCGGGAGCGCCCGGGGCGGGAGCGGGTCCAGCCGACCTCGCGGCGTCGGGAGGGTTGGGGCGATGGTCTTCAGGGCGGGGAGGTCTGCGGTGTGAAGCCCTTGGCAGTCTCCTAAGTAAGACACTTGGGGGGGGGGGGCCCTGCCAGAAAAGGAGCATTTGGACACCAAATGCTTCCTTTGGTCTTGTTAAAGGGCTTCTTAGTTCAGCTTTACCAAGGATCGGAGAGTCCACCTTCACTGTCCAAATAAAGTTTCTTGGGCCGACCGTCACTTGCTCCTTTCAGCTCACAGCTGTCCCCAAACTCTATAATCAGTAATAATAGAAGTAATACCTTATGCATCCGGATTTTTAAAGTATTTGGAGGTAGCAGTGTTTCGACGTTCACAGCAGTCTAATGAGGGAGGCATGAGCAGAAACCATTTAAAGACAAAAAAAAAAAAAAAACAACCGCCTAAGAGGAGGTGAAGTCTCAAGCGAAAACCATTTCTGGTGTTTTTTTAAATGCCTTCGTGTTGAAATACCCCACTGGGATCTCTTTCCAAGTTTAGGAGGTGGAAATAGTCCCTGTGAGAATAAAGACCCTTTTACACCCAAATCTTGCAAACTCGCTGCTTTGGTTGGATATCCTTTATTGTATCTGGGGTAAAATCTACCAAGGCAGGTGTTTTATTCAGGCTGCACTTGCTACACTTAGTACCAGTGCCCATGCACTAATTTTTTTTTTTTAATTTTATGTATTTATCCATGAGAAATGGAGAGAGAGAGGCAGAGACACAGGCAGAGGAGAAGCAGGCTCCCCTAGGGCCGGGCTGGATCCCAGAACCCAGGGATCCTGACCTAAGCTGAAGGCAGATGCTCAACCACTGAGCCACCCAGGTGTTCCAGGGCACTAATATTTTTGTTGAGTGAATTGACTGCTTGAATTTGGACCTTCAGTTCCTTCGCCTTTGATGCTTTTACCACTTCAGCAGCCTTTCCAACCAATCCACTAGCAGCACCCTCTGCTCTAGAAAACGGAAAGACTTGCAGTTTTGCAGTTTAGGAACCGCTCACCTTGACTGTTTTGTGCTGGGTGCTATATACTAGGTTAGCACTGAGTCTTCCAAGTCACCCGAGGAGATAGTGCTTTGCAGGTGAGGAAACAAGCATAGGCAGGGTGCAGTCACACAGTAAGTTACACATCCCGCGCTTGAACTCAGGCAGGCTCATTGCCAAGGTGTGAGCCGTTTTTTTGCCTCCCTAAATACCATGCTCTCCCGATTCTCTTCAAAGGCTGTGTAAGCTGCCTGCCTTCCTGAGTCCAGGACTGAGCTGCACTCAAACTTGTTGAAAGTCTTCCCAGCCTCATTGTCTCTCATTAGCATACCAAACCAATGCTTGATTATAAGCCCCAGATACATTTAAAAAAAAATATTTATTTTTTCATGAGACACAGAGGGAGAGCCAGGCTCCCCGCAGGGAGCCGATGTGGGACTCAACCCCCGGACACTGGGATCATGCCCCCAGCTGAAGCAGACGCTCTACCACTGAGCCACCCAAGCGTCCCTATACATTCTTAACTGCCTTACAATAAAAGCTGAACTTCCCATGGCCTGCAAGACCCCATTGGTCTGGTCTCTGCCTTCCCTCCAACCTACCACAACCCTGCCTCCCTGCCTCCAGCAGTCGGCGCCCTCTGTGGTCCAGCCAGAGGCTTTTTAGTTCCTGCTTCAGGGCCTTTACCTGTATCATTCTCCCTATCTAGGACAGCCAGCTTGTGGTCACTGTCTCCCCACCCCTTCCTGCCCCCACTATCTCACATCACGTTTTCGTGTTTGTTAGCATTATCACCAATGAAAAATGTATTTGCTTACTTATGGCTTGTCTTTTCCCAGTAGGATGTCTGTATTCTACGAGCCTTACACCCTTAACCTAGGTTACATCCTTAGCCCACTAAACCACTCAAGTCCCTGGATGAATGTTTGTTGAACGAATGAGGGTATGAAGAGTGCTTATCACAGGGTATTGCAGTTTCATATACCTCCTGGGATGTGAACTAGAGAGCAGGGAACTGTCATTTTTGTGATAGATGCCAGTGTTGGGCATTCTAACTGTAAAATATTCCAGCTGCCAGCAGATGAGTTATTTTTGGCATACAAAAAATTCTTTTCAGGTCCTCCATCTCCAATATGGGATGTATGTTTGGCCCTGTGCGGTGGTCCTGGCTCAGTACCTGTGGTTTCACAGAAGATCTCTGCCGGGCAAGGCTGTCTTAGAGGTACAAGTGCTCTTGAGGTTTCCTGAAATCCTGTTCAGATTTAAGTCTATGTGCTTGTTACTTTTGTTTAAATATTTTTAAATTGGGTGATTTGACCAACTTGTAAGTCTTGAGTGAAGAATGCTTTTTACATTTTAGGTTGTTTAAAATAAGAACATGTACCAGAGACCACAGGAGTCCCATCGAGACTAAAATATCTGGCCCTTTACATTATGCTGACCATTATTCTAAGTGAAGCCCGTTGACTAATTTTAGTTCTAGAATCTTGGCATGGAAGCAGTCATTAAGGCAATCTTTCCAGGGTGACCCAGTAGGGTAATTGGGGGTCTGTGACATATGCAGTTTCTTATAAAGTAGCCTTTTCCATTTTTGGAAATCTTGAGTATCCCAAGCTTTCTCTCACTCCACCTGACAGGAACCTGCTAAAGGGTTGGAGAAATTGTCAAGTTTGCAGAAACGGTACAAGACTTAAATCTGAAGGCTGAGGATAAATCCAAAACTTAGTAACACCTCTTAACTTTTGCAAAACCATGTAAATAAATGAGCAGTGTGAAGGCACTTGGTGCACTTCTGGCCTGAGTATCAGTGGCAATTTATTTTTTACAAGATTTTACTTATTCATTCATGAGAGACATTGAGAGGGGCAGAGACATAGGCAGAGGGGAGAAGCAGGCTCCACGCAGGGAGCCTGATGTGGGACTTGATCTCGGGTCTCCAGGATCACGCCCTGGGCGGAAGGCAGGCACTCAACCACTGAGCCACCCAGTGATCCCCCATCAGTGGCAATTTGGAGAGAAGATTGAGAATCTCTATGCTTATCCTCAGAACTGGAAAATGGGAAGTTTATGTTTTAAGCAAAGAGACAATACTTAATAAAGGCATTCTTTGGTTATTCCTTAGTCACTTTGAAGGCCCAACTAGAAAATCCCTTGTAGGAAGCCATGTTGCAGACCTGTCAAGTTATAGCCACATGAAAGCAGTTAAAATTGGTAGTAACAACCGTAATGGCCAGGTGTGCATGCAAGTCACTCCTCAAACCTTGAGACCCCATGTCCTATAATTAGGAGCTCCTTTATAGACAACTAAGAGAACTGAAAATGACAGAACATGTGTCCCAAACTACCTAGGGCTTATTAAGCAATTAAGCTGCCAGATACAGACTTTGAAAGCGATACTGTCAGTTGCAGAATACAGGGCCCTGTATGGGAATTAACCTTCCCAGCCAATTAAGAGGAATCCCCCAAGTTCTACAATTGAAAAGCTTAAGCTTCATCTAGTAAAGCAATACTTCATTGTGGCACATTTTATAGATTATGACAAGCTCCTCATGGACGCTGTACTTAGGCAAACTAAGATCCTAAATTCCCTGAAATGCTAAGCAGGACTTTGAAATGCTAGCCTTTAATAAATTTATTAGATTGGAGCTGGAGTGAGCCTTCCAGGAATTATGGCTGCAAAATGTGGTGCTGAAGTAATCCTGTCAGACAGTTCAGAGATGCCTTACTGTCTAGAGATCTGCCGGCAAAGCTGTGAAATGAATAACCTGCCACAGGTGCGTGTCATTGGACTGACATGGGGCCATGTGTCTCAGGATCTTCTGGCTCTACCACCACAAGATATTATTCTTGCATCTGATGTGTTCTTTGAACCAGAAGGTAATAAATTTTTTGTTTTTCAATACTACATTTGGCTAAAGAGGGGATATGTACAAATCCATTTAAGGAGTCCTCTCTTCCCAGATTTTGAAGACATCTTAACTACAGTCTACTTTCTGATGCAGAAGAACCCCAAAGTCCAACTGTGGTCTACTTACCAGGTGAGAAGGTAAGCCTGCACCATCTTGGTTTACTCTCTCAATTTTATTAAAACTTTACTCCTCATGCAATAATCTACTTTAAGGACAAAATGAAAATGTATCTGAAGCAAAACAGGAAAAGCATGATTTTAAAAAAACAATTTATTTTTTTTTCTCAGTGCTGACTGGTCACTTGAAGCTTTGCTCTACAAGTGGGATATGAAATGTGTCCACATTCCTCTGGAGTCTTTTGATGCAGACAAGGAAGATATAGCAGAATCTGCCCTTCCAGGAAGACATACGGTTGAAATGCTGGTCATCTCCTTTGCAAAGGACAGTCTCTGAATTACCACCTACATACAGGCTGTTCTGGGACGACGTCAATACTAATTAGCAACCTGGCATGCCAACTAGACTCAGACCACTTTAACTTCTTGGGCGTACAAAAAAAACCCATTGGATTTGAAGATGGTCCAAATCTGTCAGCTTTAAAGATTTTGTGATGGGTCACCTAGACAACACTTGTGGGTTACAAAGCCATGAAAACAAAAATTAACACGCCTGTAAGAAAACAAACAAAAAACGACTTGGGCTGTTCTTTAAAAAAATAAAAACAGGCTAAGAAGGGAGTATCCACAACCTCAAGAGAAGTGCTACCCTAGAGCATTGATTTTAGGGGTTATGGGTGCTGAAATGGCATTTCCACTTTAACTTAAGGGGGAAAAAAAAGTCAACTACCAAACATTTCACCTTCATACTGTACAGTCAGTAACAATTCACAAGGTAAATTGCACAGGTCACAGGTCTTTCAAATAAAGGGAGGGGGAAAAAAGACCAAGACATATTCTGAGAAAAGCTAACACCAAGAAAACGTTTTAATTAAACTACAGAAACAATGGTTATAGTACAGAATTTTCATGAGCAAAAAGATACACCATGTTATAAGTACTTACAAAGTTACAAACCATTTTGCTTCCTTAACATTTTCCGTATTTTAAGTTCATACATGAAGATGATCAGATTTACCATTTTGGGGGTAGGGGGGAAAAAAAGGTGTATTTATCATCAGCTAGATGTGCTCACTGTATGCTCCGTTATTTATATGCAAGGCCCGGGTGACTGGAAGTGCAGTTGTCAGGCATTTTAATAAACTGGACAGCCATTTGTTTCTGCACGACAAGGCATCTTTACACAGGAGCAATCAGGAGAAAACAGGAAACAGCCAAGCACTCTGCACTGCAACACGCCACCTTAACAGCTAACCAGCATTACTCAACTGCTACACAACTGCGCCTAGTGCACAAAAATACACAAGAGAAGAGATTAGAATTGTGTTTGGTAAACAATCCTTTCAAAAAATCAAGTCTTTTCACCTGAAAAGTCTTTATACAAATTTGGGTTCAGATTACCATTTAGATCTGAAGGTAAATAACATATACAAACAAATTTACACCGACTTTTGTAGGTTTTTAATTTTAAGGAATGAAGGCAATGTTGAGTCAATCTCTTGACAGCTTTAGGCTGTGTGTAATGGCTGCACACGTTTCCTTAAAAGTCAGGAGGCCACAAATTAGGTTACCAATCTGTTTAATTTCAAACAAAAAAAGTCAGCACTATATAAACAAAAAGGAAAATTTACCTCAAATATCCAAGCCAATAATGAAATCTGAAGTCGTTCACCTCACTAAATTACAAGAAATTTGAATAACAGCAACAAAATGGCACATAAAATGAAGTTTGCCACCTGAGGCAAAGCTTAAAACAAGTAAAAAGTTAGACAAAATGTTACAAAATAACCTTTTCAATAGCCAGTTGCTTGTTCCAAGGACTCTTCGATGGACTGAGTGTGTGGTCCTTCTCCCCCAAGTCTTCTGTTATGTTGCTTGTTGACCCATCTAGGTTTGAAAAGAGAAAAGTTCAGTTTACCCTCCATTACTGTGAAGTGACTGAAAGTGCACATGGTTTCAGTTTCAGGCATGTACTTACTAAGGCTCTGGTGAAACAAGTAGGTTACGGAAAGGTTCCACCCAGCCATTATCAGTTTTTTAAAGGCCCAATTAGGAAATTTTCACAAAGGCTACCATCCGCTTTTACAAATTTGTGTTTATGCAATCTTGGCCAAATAACCAAGGTGAAAAATGATAAGGGGGGGAAAAAGGAAAAGGGGGAAAAAAAAAGAAAGAAAAAAAAAAGAAAAAGGACGGTATCCAAACAAAAACAACTTGAAATCAGAAAATCAGTCTATTTTAAGATAAATCTTTAGTTTTCAAATGAAACATTTGGCAATTGAGAATATCTGAGCTACTTAGGGCCCTTTCCTTTTAAAAAATAGGACCAAACAATTTGAGAGTTAAAGACACACTATCCTTTCCCCACCCAGTGCAATACCTGTAAACTTTTTTGGGGTTCCAAAAGTTCATTGCTTCTTTTTTGCAATTCGTTTGCCACATCCGTTAGAATATGAAGTCCCAGTCAGTACAACAATAGTTGAACTGATCGTTTTCGCTAAGAGGATAGTGCATCTTTAACATTTAAAGACAAACCTGCTCCAATACACGCCCACAGAAACTGGTCCCTGGAGGATCAGCCAAATCAGTTAAAATCTGCAATACTGGCCAATATTCTTTTATCAAACAGGAGACCGCAGCTTTAAAGGGGAAAATGCAGACGTTGGATAAAAACAGCAAGAAATAGTCATTTTCATTAATAGGTCTCAAACAGTTTACGAAACAGCCATTAATATCTAAGCTTTATGCACATCCTCTCTGCAGACCCCTCTCTTCAGTATTACTCCCAAAGCTGAGTTAGCTCACAGCCGCACTCCCGACACCAGGAGCCACTTTATATTAACACGGATCATAACAAGCTCCTGCACACCCCATCTGAGTTCGAGTCCGTGCGTCTCGGATCCCCATTGACATTACCATTCGCTTAAGAGGACACCGCTCCTTCCTCCTCGGGAGACTTGGGGGGGCTCTTGGAGCGCGACCTGGACTTGGACTCCCTCTTGGACACGGGCGGAGGACTCCGGGACCGGGACCGGGACCGGGAGCGCGAGCGAGACCTGGACACCGACGACGACTTGGACTTGGACCTTCGCGCCGACCTGGACTTGGACGTGGACCGCGACCTCGAGCGAGTGCGGGAGCGAGACTTGGAGCGGCTGTAGCGGGAGCGGCTGCGGGACCGGGAGCGGCTCCGACTCCGGGAGCGGCTGCGGCGGCGTCGCCGAGGGCTGCGGGCGGGCGGGCGAGAGTCAGTCAGGGCGGCCATCGGGGCCAGGGCCGCGCCCCGCCCGCGTGCTGCGCCCGCCCCGCCGCCATTACCGCGCCGCCCGGGCGCCATTTCCCGGCCGCCTGCCACGGCCCCGCGCCCGCCGCCCGCCCGCCCGCCGCCGCCGCCACGTGTCCGCGCGGACCTTTGTGCCCCCGGCTCGCTTACCTGCGGCTCCGGCGCCCGTAGCCCCCGCCCCCGTAGCGGCGGGGCGGCGGGCCCCGGCGGCTGTGGTGCGAGTCCGGCGGGCGGCCGTAGCGCGCCATCTGCACCCGCAGCTCGCGGCCGTCCAGCACCGCCCCGTCCATGGCGTCCATGGCGTCCTCGGCGTCGCGCTTGTCGTGGAAGCGGACGAAGGCGAAGCCGCGGGACTCCTTGGTGTAGCGGTCCCGCGGGATGTACACGTCGCCGACGCGCCCGTACTTCTCGAACACGCGCCTCAGGGTGTCGGGCGAGGTGCGGTAGGTCAGGTTGTCCACCTTGAGGGAGGTCATGCCCTCCACATCGGGAGGCGGGCGACCGTAACTCATGGCTCTGGAGCGCCGGCCGGGGGCCGCGACTGCGCGCCGACCGAGTAACGCCCTGGGCGGGCCCGCGCGCTCGGCTGAGGCGGCGGTTTCCCCACACTAGCCCGGCTCGACGCCGCGCCTCTGGCAGTTGGCTTCCGCGCGGTTGAGACGCTGGGAGAGGCCGGACCGGGCGCGGTGGACGGAAAAGGCGAGCGAACCGCCGCAGCCGCCGACTCCACCACAGAAACAACTGGGCGGGCGGCCGGCCCTGGCGCCCGTTTATATCCCTCCTCACAAAATGGCGCCCGCGCCACCCGGAAATGAATCCCCTGATTGGCTCGCCCCTCCCCGCCCCGCAACTCCGCGGCCACGCGCCCCGCCCCTGCCCGACGCGCCTGCGCAGAGCCCGGCGGGCGGGCCGAAAAGCGCGGAGTCACTGTGGCTGGGAGGGGGGAGCGGAATTTGCGGGCAGTTGGAAAGCCCGCGAAACGCTCTTTCCGGCTGCGAGGCCGCACGGGCGCTGTTCCCGCAGGAGGAACAGGAAGCGCTCCCCTTCCAGGCCCCGCCTTCTTTTCATGGCCGTATCCGAGCTCCACGCAGCTTTTCTGCTCGGGCCTCCGCGGAAGGTTCCCGCCCCTACCAGGGGGGGTACTTTTCCTCCCTCCCCGCCCCCCCGTTTGTCCCGCGGTCTCCAGCGTTCTCGGACCCCGCTGCGACATCGCCGGGCTCCCTCCCCGCGCTTCCCCACTCCTCCGCCGGGGTCCGCTTAATAGCCCCTCCCCCGCTGGGGCGCGCGGGCTCGGCCCCGCTCCCCCCGTCACGGCGCGCCTGCGTGCCTCGGGCGGCGCGGGACTACATTTCCCAGCGGGCCGAGCGGCGGGCGCGGAGGCTGCGGTCAGGTGACCGGGTCGCCTGACCCGTGGTGAGTCAGGGCCGGCCGGGCGGGCGGGGCCGCTCCGGCCGCTGTACCTCGTCTTTGGCCCCCTCCTGCGTCGGGCAGGCCCTTCCACCTGGAGCCGCGAAGTGGTTGGCGCGTCTCGGGGCGGCAGGTCTGCCCCTGCTCGGATCGGGTCCTAGGAATGTCCTAGCCGCCGTGGCGAGGAGTCCACTCTCGGGCCGCGGTTCTGCTCCGGGAGCTGGACGCGCACCGCTTGGCAGCCTGGCCCGTGCATCTGCCGCCTCTTGTCACCGCCTCGTCTCCCTCCCCAGGATCGTCAGCGGCTTCGCCCCGAGGAGCTGCTGACCTCCGGCCCAGCCCGAGCCACAATGTCCCCGGAATCCAAAAAGCTTTTCAACATTATTATTTTAGGAGTTGCCTTTATGTTTATGTTCACCGCCTTTCAAACTTGTGGGAATGTGGCGGTGAGTTGGGATTTGTTCTCCGTCTTCCGAAGTGCCTCTCCTAACGCCTCTCCCCACCCCCCCCAAAAAAAAAACCCCAATAATAAACAGTCATCGTACCTAGCAGCGCGCTGAAATTCACCTTCTATCTTCCCACCTGCCTGTCCTGGCTTTCTGTGCTTCAGTTCGGTTTCACGTGTCAGACGGTTTGTAGTAAATATTGCATCGGGTCGGGGTGTCGAGCAGTTACCGCTTATTCCTCTGACCTGACTTGGGGTCTGCAGGTTGACCTGTCATTTCGTGCCTGCATTAAGGTCCACGTTAGTGCTGGGACAATTGAGAAGGAAGCCTCAAGGCGTAGCTACAGCCCAGCTTTCCGCGCTCCCCGGCCCTCGGTTTGCCCCTTTCCTGTTGTCTAGTGCTGCTTGTCTCCTAGCTGACTTTCCAACGGGAGGCAGGGAGTATCTTGATTTTCACTTTGCCAGGTGCTTCCTTCTCCGTCCTCGGAGACAAACTTTGGTGGGGATGGGGAGGGAGACTGCAGAATGTTTTCACTGATGAGCTCTGTCTTCCACGCAGCAAACCGTCATCAGGAGCTTAAATAGCACAGATTTTCATGGCAGTGGATATACCAGGTATTGTACTCTATGGTTGGTTTTACTTCATGTATGATAGTAGTCCCCCCAAATCTTCAGAATCTCCAGCCTTAATACTGTGGTTGAATTAGGAGTTGTCTTGTCTCCACATCTGGGCCGCTTGGGAGAACGCAATCACGGTGATGAGTTTAGATTTCATGAGGAATTAAACACCGGGTTTGGAATCCTGGTTTCGGGACATAAGACCGTGTTGCGTTAGGCCAGTGGCTTCTCTGAGCCCCGTTTCCTTGCTCAGATAATGCATATAAAGCTCTTGGCACAGTGCCTGGCATTTAACAAACACCCAAGTATTGTCATAATTACATCTTCTCAGTTCTAAACAGAGCATGTTTTATAGGGTTCTTGAAACATTCAGTCCTCCCGTCTTTGTAATTTTGTAACGATTAACATACTGTCACCAGGAGCTTTTAGATTTTTGTTGACATGTTTTGTCCCAGTTTTAGACATAGAGAAAATGAAGAGCTAAAAGGCCTTCATGAGTCAGTACATATGATTGAAGCTGGGAATGTAATGCACACATGGCTATAAACACGGGTTTCTTAATTTCTCTGTCATTAACTATAAGATGCTGACCAATCCCTCTTTCCCCACAGCTCTTATTTGGTTCTTTGTTACGTATCCTAAACCTAATCTTGTATATGACATTTGAGAATAGAGGGATGCTAACCTCTGGGTTTTGTTTTTTTTTTTTTAGACGATTAATAATACCACAGTTTTTTTTGTTGTTGTTGTTTTTGTTTTTTGTAGAGCTTTGTCTTCCAATTCCAAAGAATGTTTACTATTTAAAAGGATCATGGAAGCCAAAGAATAATTTACTTTGGGTTTGTAAATAGCATCTAGTAAATGAATTCAGGACCCTCACAGTGGTCTTAGTCACACTTTGCTACGAGACATACGTACGAGGGCTGGGTCTGTAGTAGCCAAATAATGTTCAAGTGAGACCATTAGGTTGAGTTAAGTAAGCTCTGGCTTAAGCAAGTGATAACCCTGTGCTTGTTATTTGTAACTGAAGTTTCATGCAGTTGGCAGGAGTTGTAAGCTAAGTTAGTAGAGCAGACTGGTTGACTAGAGCCTCTGGAGTGAGATTACCAGGGATAGGATCCTGGCTCCACCATTCACCAGCTCTCTAGCTTTGGCAAGACCTTTGGCAAGTAACTTAACGCCTCTGTGTTTCAGTTTTCTTTTCTGTAGAGTAAGGGTGATAATAATAAAATTTCATAGAACTGTCAGGTTTAATAAAGAAAACATACATAAAACAGTTGGCTCCGTGTTTGTTACATGTTATATGTTAGCGGTCATAATTTACTTGTTCACTAAAAGCGTATTGTCCAAGGCAAGCTGATTCAAAGGGAAATTTGATGAGACTTCAGGATTTTGTGTAAGTGAAAGCTTCAGCGTAGGGTTCAGCTTACTGATAGCATTATTGTTAATTCTGGCTAAAGAAATCAATGCTTATGGCAAAGAAAAATCTATAGACGCTAAATATATTTGAAAAAAATGCACTTTTGAGACCATGATTCAAGAGTTTTGTTTTTTCCTTTTAATGTTTTATATGTACAGCATGGCAATTATTTATGGAGTGTTCTCTGCTTCCAATTTGATTACACCATCAGTGGTGGCCATTGTAGGACCTCAGCTCTCTATGTTTGCAAGTGGTTTATTTTACAGGTGAGTAGTGTGATTTTCTTTAATTTAATTCAAACACCCTCAGCGCCTTTCAAGCATATAGTAAACTTTTCATAAGAAATTGCTGACTTGGGGGTGTGTGCCTGGCTCAGTCGAAAAGGCACATGACTTTTGATCTCCAGGTTGTAGTTTCAAGCCCCACATTGGGTGCAGAGATTACTTAAACGAAAAAAAAAAAAAAAAATATATATATATATATATATATATATATATATATTTGCTGACTTGGATTGAATAGAATACAGGCAGTATTTTTTTTTAAAGATTTTATTTATTCATGAGAGATACACAGAGAGAGAGAGGCAGAGGCAGAGGGAGAAGCAGGCTCCATGCAGGGAGCCTGATGTGGGACTCCAGGATTATGCCCTGAGCCGAAGGCAGATGCTCAACTGCTGAGCCACCGAGGTGTCCCAAATGCAGGCAGTATTTTAGGGATTTGGTTCTCTCTTTGATGCCCAGGTATTACCATATTGTTTTAATGTGATGGCGTGTGTGCATACTTGCTGTGATTTTACTATTAATAAGAATAGCATCTCAAAATCTCTTTCTATGAGAGTTGAAAAAATTTAGATTTCCCATGGAATAATCTTATTTTGTATCAAATTGATTAACAGGAATGCAACAGAGATAAACTTTGTTATTTTTATTTTTTTATTTTTTTAGATAAACTTTTTAAAAATTTTATTTTTTCATGAGAAAGAGAGAGAGGCAGAGACACAAGCAGAGGGAGAAGCAGGCTCCATGGAGGGAGCCTGACGTGGGACTTGATCCCCTGTCTCCAGGATCACGCCCTGGGCTGAAGGTGGCACTAAACCGCTGAGCCACCCGGGCCGCCCTCAACTGAGATAATTTAAGCTTTTTTTCTGGGTCATAGAACTACAGTCCCAGCACGTGCTGAACTATTGGCAAAGGCCCATGGCAAACCTTTGTTCCATGTCCGATCTCGCAAATTCAGAATAGTGAATTAAGAAATGAGTAGGTGAAATTTGTCCCCCCTGCCCCCGCAACACTGGAGAAGTCATTTACAGGTTGACTTTTAAAAAAAGGGAATCCTCAGAATCGATTCCTAGAAGGCATAATTGGCATTCTGTATGAGGTATTGTTTGACCGTAATGCGTTGACCTGTTACATTTTAGCATGTACATTGCCGTTTTTATCCAGCCTCTCCCATGGTCCTTCTACACAGCTTCTGTTTTCATTGGAATTGCAGCTGCCGGTAAGCATCTCGATGTTTATTTTCTCTGTGTTCTGGAATTTATTTAAGAATATCGTGTGTTTAGTGTGTGAAGCTAAGTGATTTCATTCCCTTGACAAACTTTTGGTTTGAATTTCAGTGCTTTGGACAGCACAAGGAAATTGCCTGACAATAAATTCAGATGAGCACACAATTGGGAGAAACAGTGGAATTTTCTGGGCACTCTTACAATCTAGGTAATAATCCTTCTGCAGCTCAGTCTTTTCTTTAATTCTTTTGTCCCAGCATTTTTTTAGATCTTTGTTGTGTTGAAAATTCCTGTCTTCCGTGTTTGGTAACTTGAGTCCCTAGCTGCATATGATGCAGATTTAACGTTTTACAGAATTGCATGAAATGCATGGATCTGCCTTACTGGGACTCATGATTAGTAAGGAGAAAAAAATGTTAACCATAACGTACTTAGCATCTGCTATGTTTCAGGCAGGGACTTTTGGCTTCATTACTAAATCTCAGTAATCCTCACTGCCTCATGAGACCAGTAGTAGTATTATCTGTGTTCTGCAGATGAGAAAACAGAGGCTTAAAAGTGAAGTAACTGATCTGATTTAAACCATCCTTATCTGGATTCCAAAGACCACATCCTTCCCACTGAGCTGCACCTGGTAGTTACTAATGAATATATTAAAATTTAAAAGTGAGGGGTGCCTGGCTGACTCAGTCAGGGCAGCATATGACTCTTGATCTCAGGGTCATGAGTTCGAGCCCCACATTGGGTGTAGAGACTACTTAAAAATAAGTGAGCTTAAAAAAAAAAGTGAGATTAATTCCATCAATGCTGAATGATACAGCATATTATATATATCCTAAGTGAAAAACAAAAACTGTCATTCTGTCATCGTATCTGTCCTGAGGATTTATCCTTGTGGATATTGCCTAAAATTGTGGTATTAATATATCTTTATAAATGCGGATGTTTCATCTGTAAGGGGGTGTATATTAAGAAACCAGAGTGTAAGTGAATGATTCCTTCTCTGGGAAAGTATGCTAAAGTATCTAATTAGATGCAGGTAACTGAATCATGGATTCCCTCTCCCCATAGATTCTTTAAAATATAGCCTTTGAGAAGTAGCATAACCTTGTTTCCAAGTAGTCATTTCCAGGTGCCAATAAATCACATGTTTCAAAGCGAGTCAAGTCTTTGAAGGGTGGTTCTGAATCAGGTCACCATCACGTGGAAGGAAACAATTCCATCTGGGTCATTTTTTCAGAAGAGGGTGGAGTCGATACTTTTAAATGATCTAAGACAGGTAGATACTTTTAAAGTCACATATGCTTTAAAAATTTCTTTCTTTAACAAATGATGGAAAAACTGCTGTAAAGACTATAAATATAGAAATAAACCCTCAGCATTCTATTCTTCCTTTTCTTCCTCCAGCTTATTCTTTGGAAATCTCTACATATATTTTGCTTGGCAAGGAAAAACTCAAATATCAGGTTTGTGTTACTCACTTCGCTTTATTCACACATTTCAAAGGATAATAATAGTTTCTCTAAAAATATCCATTATTGCTCTGTTCAGATGGTCCTAATGAACCTTGCTGCCTTAAGTCCTCTCAGATTTCAGTGTTTAGTAACTTTTTCTCTTCTGTTATTAAGCTAGGGTTTTAGTTTACGACTACACTTCAGGCGGCATCTCAAGGTAGAAGAGAAGGTTATGCTATGTATGAGCAGTCACTTGTTAGACTTTTTTTTTTTTAAGATTTTATTTTTTCATGAGAGACACAGAGAGGCAGGCAGAGGCCCAGGTGGAGGGAAAAGCAGGCTCCATGAAGGGAGCCCGACATGGGACTTGATCCCGGGTCTCCAGGATCAGGCCCTGGGCTGAAGGTGGCACTAAACTGCTAAACCACTCGGGCTGCCCACCTGTTAGACTTTTGAACCCTTGTTTTGTCTGTATGCTTCTTTGGTTAAAAGAATGATTACTTTATTGTGCTGTTTTTCTTTTGGCTTATTAGTATTTCTTTAACTCTAAGACAAAGGTGGAGGTATTCTGGGTGGTGGTGTTTCTTGTTTGAGATTTTCACTAATGCAATAAAGTAAACATTTAACAAGGAAATTCTAGGATGGTGTTAAACCACCTCTGAACATATGCTAAGTCTGGAATTGTTTGCGTGTCCAGTGCTATCTGCTTTTTTTTTTTTTTTTTCTTCCTCCAGAGAGTGATCGAAGAACAGTGTTTATTGCCCTGACAGTGATTAGCCTTGTGGGGACAGTTCTTTTCTTTCTCATTCGACAGCCAGATTCTGAAAATGTCTTGGGAGAAGATGAGTCTTCTGATGACCAGGACCTGGAAGTCAATGAGTAAGAAGTTGGCAACATTCCTTTTTATTTGAAAATATATTCTGAGTGGATGTAGTGTAGAGATTACTAACCCTTTGTGGCCCTAACTCATCCAGGATTGGGCAGACATTAGGAAAAAGCTTTGTTTATATTTATTTATTTTAAGTAGGTTCCACACCCATCGTGGGGCTCGAACTGACAACCCTGAGATTAAGAGTCGCAGGCTTAGGGCCCCTGGGTGGCTCAGCCAGCTAAGGGGTTCAACATCCGACTCTTGATTTCAGCTCAGGTCATGATCTCAGGGTCATGGGATCGAGCCCCTCCTTGGGCTCCTTGCTCAGCGGGGAGGGGGGATCTGCTGAAGATTTTCTCTCTACCTACCCCCTTCATGCACACACACATGCATGGGTGCTCTCTCTTTCTATCTCTCAATAAATAAAATCTTTAAAAAAAAAAAAAAAAAGTTGCAGCCTCTACTGACTGAGCCAGGCAGGCGCCCTGAGGGAGAGGTTTTAAAGCCAGTCATATGAGAAAGAAGATGGGGAGCTGTGGGGCGGAAGAAGGGAAAAGAAGGGAGAGGCAGGGGAAAGCTTACAGGAGATCTGAGCCAGACCCCCAGGTTGTGGCTGACACGTTGTCAGACCCTGGACATTAGCCATAATCCCCTTAATTCTCTGGGCCTCAGTTTCTTCTTTCAATTCAGCTGGCCTCCTGTGTGCTTTAATATACAAAGAAACGGGCTTATAGAGTTAAATAGAAGACAGTCTTTGTCCTTAGTTACGGTTTTTCTGATCCAGCCCTAAGATGTCTCCATGCATGTGGTAGAGGTGAGTGACAGGGCTATGCACAGCTGTCACAGAAGATCCTCAGTCACACCCGTGCCCTTCTGTACTGCGATGGGTTTTTTCACTAACCTACATGGATGCTCTTCCAGAGTAGTCCAAATGGGGAAACAGGTATACAGTGCTCTATTCTTCAAAAACACTGTGCATTACCTTGAGCCTATTTTAATTATAAGTAAAACTAAAACATCACAGATGATTTCTTTGCGGGTAGTATCGAGGTCTGAGGAACGGGGAATGAGAAATCTTTGACAGTTTTGTTTTGCTTTGTGAATCAGTAAATTGTGAAGATGAAGTTATAGCCTTTTTTTTTTTTTTTTTAAGATTTTATTTATTTATTTATGAGAGACACAGAGAGAGAGGCAGACACAGGCAGAGGGAGAAGCAGGCTCCCCGCAAGGAGCCTGATGTGGGACTCATTCCCAGGACCCTGGGATCACAACCTAAGCTGAAGGCAGATGCTCAACCACTGAGCCATCCAGGCATCCATTATAGCTTTTTATTTATTGTTAAAATAGCATTGAGCATTCTGTGCTGCCTTGTCATTCTCAAAAAGGCCTAAAATTGTCTGGCTATGGGATCATTAAGCATTCAAAATTAAAGCAAAAGAGAGGTGTTAATCTTTGGTTAAATGTGTTTGTATATATGTATATGTATTAAGATGATACGTATTTATATGTATTAAGATGATACGTATATATAATGTATATATATAATATATATATAATGTAAACTAACAAATATTGGGAAAGGAATCTTTGAAGAGGAATATCACAGATTCAGCAAAAATTAAAATACCTGTTGGTTTAGTAAATGTCAGATGTTGGTGCTGTGCAAAAACAGCCCATCCTTGTTTTCAAGGAACTTTGTGGATAGACAGTGGATCATATAACTGATAAGGTACAGTGCTGAGGAGTATTGCTCAGTCCTTTTAGTATATTCTCTTCCTGAATTGTTTCCCAGACTTGAAGCTTCCTTGTTTTTATTCTATAAATAGTGCAGACTCTGTGCCAGCCCCCTTCTAAACCTGAGGGGTACAGCAGTGAACAAGACAGATAAGTCCCCGTTCTTGTGCCACTTAATTTTAGAGGGGGTATAGACAATACACATGTACAACTGCAAAGTAAGTGTTAAGGAGGGGAGGTGATGGAGGGCTAGGTGGCTCACTGAGGCCATTGCCAAGGCCAGGTGGTGGGAAGGAGTGTGGTGAGTGCCAGGGCTGCAGGGAGGCCGTGGGACTCAGCACAGGGAGGGAGTGGAAGTAGGATCATCTGCAGTAGAGAGTTAGTTCTGGGAGCAGGACTATGGCAGGACAGCAGCTTCTCTTCTTTTTTAAAGATTTTATTCATTTATTCATGAGAGACACAGAGAGAGGCAGAAACACAGGCAAAGGAAGAAGCAGGCTCCCTGCAGGGACCCTGACGTGGGTGGGACTCAATTCCAGGACCCTGGGATCACGCCCTGAGCTGAAGGCAGCCGCTCAACCACTGAGCCACCCATGTGTCCCTGCAGCTTCTATTCTTAGTGTGATTAGAAGCCATCTAAGGGAGGCATCTGGGTGGCTTAGTTGAGCATTTGACTCTTGATTTCTGGCTCAGGTTACGATCTCAGGGTCTTGAGATAGAGGCAGAGGGAGAGAAAGAGAGGAGGTAACATTTAGGTTGTAGGGGACGAAAGATAATTTTCCCTTCACTCTCTTGGGCAGCCCGGATGGCTCAGAGGTTTAGCACCGCCTTTGGCCCGGGGTGTGATCCTGGAGACCCGGGATCAAGTCCCATGTTGGGCTCCCTGCATGGGGCCTGCTTCTCCCCCTGCCTGTGTCTCTGCTTCTTTCTCTCTGTGTGTCTCTCATGAATAAATAAATAAAATCTTTTAAAAAACACTTTGTTTTCCCTTCACTCTCCTATGTTCTTAATCGAGACCCCTGTAATAAAGATTAAGGAGGGAAAAAGTACCCAGAGGTTTATTAGCACTTATGCCTCATGTATACATGAAGGAAACCCAGGGGAAAATGAGTAATTCTCCAGATGGCTTAGAATTTAGATTTTATATGCCATCTAAACAGGGAAAGGGGAAGAGGGATGTAGGCCTCTTACGGGAGAGTAGATGATTTGTTGGAAAGATGAATAGACCCTTAGGAGACTAGATGGGAAATGTGATAGTTTGTGACACACTGTTGATGTCTGGTCTCCTCTCTTGTGACAAGAGTCAATCTTTCCTGTTTGATGAAACTCCCAGAGGTGATGTATAACAGTTGAGTTCCTTTTGGAGGATCTGTCTTGAGGCAGATGAGGGGATTTAGAGAAAGCCTGTCCCCACATTTGCTGTTTTTCGAGTGCCTGCAGCTTCACATAATCCATATACCAAAGTGGCATGTTTGTGGTGGCACCTTCTGCTACCCTTCAAAGTTGAGACCTTAAAGAGGTAAGCTAGGAGTGAGATGGGAGGGTGTTAAGAGGGCTTGGGAGGGATTGACAGTGATCTTACTCTGCCCCCTCCATCCTTGCAGGCCTCAGGGACCATCTAGTAGGATTCTAGAAATGGTTCCCTTTAATATCTCACTGAATTGAATTGGGAGTGATTTGCACCTGATTTCTGGCTGGCTTGATTGTATTTTAATAGTCTATAGAGTATATAAAACAGTTTCTACTTATTTATCTGGGGTCCGAAACGTAAAATACTACAATCCTACGCCTGATTCTATCCCAACTACAAGAGTACTGTCGGTTACTTGGAGTCTAGAGTTTTTGCTTCCAGGGAAAACGTGAGTTTTTATGGTGAGGAAGAAAGGGTTTTCCTATTGGTTAAAACAGACTACCTTTTTGTGTCGCTAATTCATATATATAAGTCACCTGTATCTCCATGAGGTTTCTTTTTTTTTTCTTTTTTGTGAATAGTAGTATGTAAAGATGGCAGAGGAATGAGTATTACCCTATTGGCTGTAATCTTTTAAAAAATGTCTTTACTGGGGCACCTGGATGGCTCAGTGGGTTGGGTGTCTGCCTTCGGCTCAGGTCGTGACCCCAGGGTCCTGGATCGAGTCCCGCATTCGACTTCCTGCTCTGCAGAGAGTCTGCCTCTCCCTCTCCATCTGCTTCTCCTAGTGCTCCTGCTCTCTCTCTCGTTCTATCAATAAATAAAATATTTTAAAAATATATATCTTTACCATAATCGTAGTTAACAACTATACATAAACTACATGGCCTCCTTAAATTCTTCCAGTTACATGATAGTGCCCCTATTTTATAAACGGGGAAGTGAAACTTAGAGGCATGAAGTAACTTGTCTAAAACCATATGATTGGTAAGTGGCAAAGCACAGCACAGACCCTGAAGCCCATGTTTTTGACCTGTAGCTTCTCTGGCACCCAGCCTTGGAGCACAGGTGCTGGTATTGCTTTTGAAGAGTTTTCACACTGCACAACTTAGTTTTGAAGGAGTCAGAATAGAGGGAAATGGAGTTCTTATAAGCTGTTTTTACAGTATGAGAATAGCAGGGTGGAGGAGATTTCTGTTCTGCCAGAAGTATCCTTTCTGCAGAGGACAGGCATGCATCTGTGCTGTCAACTTGGTATGAGAGAATGGTGTTTGTTAATAAAGAGCCACACAGGTGGCACTTTCACCTCATTCTCTGAAGCCAGGACAGGGTCCCATCGGGACACCCTGGAGCAAGGAGCATTGCAGGCAGTGGAAATATTTGCCAGACTATGCAGGGAACAGAACTTTGATGAATGTCAATGAAAATATCGCATTTTTGTTCTCTTTTCAGTTTTCAGAGGAAAACACTTTTTGTTTTACTTTTTCAGGTCTGCCCAGAGCACTATGGGAAAAGCAGTAGATGCCTTTAGTAAGTATTTTCTGTGCCTGAAATGCGAGACCTGTTCAGGAACACCTGCAGCGTTTGCCTTTACCCCCTTCCCTGGTAACTCTGGATTGACGATCCCCCAGGGTTTTCGTGTTTTCAGGTATGCCCCACTGCAGGGCAGTAGTTTTCTCAGTCAGTGTCTCTGTAACTGGGGGCCGCACAGGACGGATGGTACCCTGACTGCCTGGCCTAGGGCCCTGTGAGGGAGGTCCAGGGAGGTGTGGAGAGCTTGGGGGCTGGAGCTAATTTACACCAGCCAGTGAGGACACACAAACCATCTCCTTAGAACTCACTGGGAAGAACAGCTGGGCTTGTCTGTGGAGGGTTCTTCCTCGCTAAACCTCCCTCCACGTTTCTTTTGTATTATTCTCAAAACCACTCTGTAAGTGTCCTAGAACACAGGCCTACCATTCTCTTCATTTTATAGAAGAGAAGTTTGAGGCTTAGAGAAATTATCTACCCAGGGGCAAATAGCTAGTACATGGCTAAGGTGGGACTTGAGCCCAAACTGTGACAGGCCAGGCCAGCGATTCCCATTATGGCCATCTTGTTTCCTTCTGAAACTGGCAAGCATGGCTTCCAGTTCTCATAAGGCCTGATATGGGCCAGTTCTTTGCTTCTCTTAGTCTCTTTGTCTCCCAAGGAGAGAGAATCTGATCACTATCTAGTGGGATGCAGTTTTTTGGGGTCATGTTGTTTCAGTTAGGCTCCTGGGCCTTATACACTTCTGTGCTTGTGGCTAGACTATAATAGGTTGCCTTGGGCTAGAGTGCCAATTCTTGTTCTAAGCAGCCATGGCCTAAGTCAGATGACAAAAAGGACCCAACTTCTAGCCAATAATTCCTGTAGTCTCATTTTCTAGAAAATGCTTATGGGTGTGGTAGTCTTGAGTTCCCAATGTATAGTATATTATTGTTTGGGCTGTTTAATCAGATTTTTTTTTTAAAGATTTTATTTATTCATGAGAGACACACAGAGAGAGGCAGAGACATAGGCAAAAGAAGCAGACTGCCTGTAGGGAGCCTGATGCGGAACTCGATCCCAGGACCCGGGGATCATGCCCTGAGCCAAAGGCAGATGCTCAACCACTGAGCCACTCAGCTGTCCCATAATCAGGCTTTTATTATATGTATTTCTCATGTTTCCAGAACACATTCATAATGATACACTATAATTAAAAGGATGTAGCCAGACTGTCTCCCAACAAGATGGGAGGTCACCACAGTCAAAGGTCCAGCTTTGAGCTTTGCAGGCCTAGAAACGCATTTGTCACAAGTCAATTATTGATCAGAGGGACCAAAGGGCTCAAGCGAAACAAACCACAGAAATCTCAATTTAGCTATTTATGATGGTGTTTAATATTTTTTAGTGAGCCCCTTCATAGATTTTTCCCTTCTTGGTGTTCCGTTCTTGGTCTAGAAAACCACGTTGGCTTACTTGGTGAGCACGGAGTCAGGGAAAGGGAGATTGATGACCTCCAGTTTTATGAAATGATCCGTCCAGCCTTGGTAAGGCTTGATGCACCCTTCGGACACCACTACCAAACCCCCGATCTCCCTGGCTGCCTGTTCATACTAACCAGATTCAGGATGTCCTTCCTGGATGTATGAACTTCGTCTCAACTTCTCTTTCTGTAAAATGAGGCACTAACACAGCAGAGGCCGCATGGTTTCATCATAGAACTAGTTGGTTGCTCCACTGGGTGCTGGAGTGATAGGATGTTGAACCATCTAGTTTGAATGGGGAGAAAGAAGGAACAGCCAAAGAAGCAAGTTGTGTAAGGTGCTACAGGGCAGGAAAATTTAGGAGCTGGTTCCTGGGCCCTTGGGAGGAGTGTGAGGTAATGAGGTAACAAGCCAAAGAGAAGACAGGAAGCAGACTGTCCAAGCTTTAAATAATCTGTCTGTGGGGTGGGGGGCTGTGTTTCATTTTTTATTAATCGTCACATTCCCTCTGTTGATGCTGTAGTGCATGTTGTATAGAAAAGGCTCCTGATTATCTGAAAAGCACGTCATTTCTTTTTTTTTTTTTTTAAGATTTTATTCATGAGAGACAGAGAAAGAGGCAGAGATGCAGGCAGAGGGAGAAGCAGGCTCCACGCAGGGAGCCCGATGTGGAGCTCCATCCCAGGACTCCAGAATCATGCCCTGAGCCGAAGGCAGATGCTTAACCACTGAGCTACCCAGGCATCCCAAGAGCACTTCATTTTTTAACCAAATGCATATGTTTGATGGGATTCTAGAAAAAAAATTTAAGATTTTATTGTTTGGGAGAGGGAGAGAGAGAATGGGTGCACGTGCAAGCAGAGGGAAGTAGCAGACTCCTGCTGAGCAGGGATCCCTCCTTGGGGCTTGATCCCAAGACCCCAAGATCATGACCTGAGCCAAAGGCAGATGCTTTACCCACGGAGCCACCCAGGTGCTCCAATTCTAGAAAATTTTTAAAAATTTATTTTTTGGTCTTGAGGAAACAATTTTGAAGTTCATCTGGAAGAATAACTGAGAATAGGGGCAGCCCACGTGGCTCAGCAGTTTGGCACCGCCTTCAGCCCAGGGTGTGATCCTGGAGTCCTGGGGTCAAGTCCCACGTCGGGCTCCCTGCATGGAGCCTGCTTCACCCTCTGCCTGTGTCTCTGCCTCTCTCTCTTTCTGTCTTTCATGAATAAATAAATAGAAAAATCTTTTTAAAAAAATAACTGAGAACAGCCAAGAGAGTTTTTGAAAAGGAGAACTTTCCTTTAATAAATATTAACGTTTATCATGAATTCATTTGAACACTTTGGAATACAAAGAGCAGTGGAACTGGTTTCTAGAATCAGGCCCATGTCCATAATACTACAAATACAATAAAAGAGATTCTTAAGTAAAGTTAGGGAGTGGAGTGTATAGGAAAATAGACTCGAACGTTATATCTTCTTGCATTCCAAGTGGATTCAATGTAAAAATGAAACTAGAAAAGTAATCCAAGAAACCGGTTAGAGAAAAGCCTTGTAAAAGCAACTTACGCAAACATTAAGAGAAAAGGTGCCCTTTGGTTGCTTAAAATATAAAACGTCTGTCAAAACAACCTATGGGGGACACCTGGATGGCTCAGCGGTTGAGCATCTTCAGCTCAGGATGTGATCCCAGGCTTCTGGGATCGAGTTCCACATCAGGCCCGCTGTGGGGAGCCTGCTTCTTCTTCTGCCTGTGTCTCTGCCTCTGTCTCTCATGAATAAATAAATAAAATCTTAACAACAACAACCTAATAGACTTAAAATGATAGGGAAGACATTTGCTTAAGAATGAGAAATGGAAATTTGAAAGTTTTCCATCAAATTTTAAAAGATAAAAATAATTGGCCATGTTATCAGGAGTATGTACTTACAGGCATAAGACCACATTTCTGATAGGAAGATATATTTATATTATTTTCTGAAGAGCAATCTGTCAGCAAATATCAGAAGCCTTAGAAATGTTTGTGCCTTTATCCTGGCAATTCCACTAATAGGATTATCCTCAGGAAATAATTAAGAATTTTTGTCAAGATTTAATGGCTAAGATGTCTGTATTAGTGAGAAACTGAAAGTAATTGAAATATTTCATAACAAGGCATCAGTGCATCTATACAAGAGATTATTCTAGCCATTAAAATGATCTTGATGAATGTTAGAAAATATTTATTATGTGAAAACAAATTTTAAAATAGTATATATAATGAATTTTTCTATTAAGTTTTTTTTTAAGTCTGGAAGGAGATCCATTAAACTGTTAGATTATACTTTTTCTCTTAATAGAATAGGTTTATTGAATGTAATTCACAGACTGTACAATCTAAGTGTACAACTCGTTGGCATTTAGTATATTCACAGGGTTGGGCATTCATCACTACAGTCAATTATAGGACTTGCTCTTCACCCCAGAAGAGATTACTATACCCATTAACATTCACTTCCCATTTTCTCCACTACCCCGATCCCTCACCCTAGGCATCCATTAACCCACTTTCTGTCTTTTGACTTGCCTCTCCTGTCCTGGATATTATTTTATATACATGGAATTGTGCTATACGTGCTTTTTTGTGACTTGTTCCTCTTAGGATTTGGTTTTATGGTCGTGGTTTTGAGGCTTATCCATGTTATGGCATGTTACAAAGAATGGAGTGTTTGTAGGCATCATGAATAATGCTGCTGTGAACATCCATGTACAGGTTTTTGTGTGGATGTACATCTGCACATCTCTGTGTGTGTATCCAGGAGTCATGGGATTGCTCTGTCTGTGGTCGCTGTTTAAGCTTCTGAGGAACCAGCAAATGTTTTCCCGAGTGGCTGCACCATTTTACGCTCCCAGCAGCCGTGTCTGAAGGTTCCGGTTTCTCCACCTCCTTGAGTCCTTATCTGTCTTTCTGATTCTGGCTGTCCCCGTGGGTGTAAAGTGGTGTCTCATGGTTTTGATTGGCATTTTCCTGATGGATAAGGGTGTGGAGATTTTCACGTGCTTGTGGTCATCTGCATCATGTCTCTAGAGAACTATCTACTCGAGTCCTTTGCCCATTTTTTATGGGTTGTCATTTTATTATGGAGTTGTAAACATTCTTTATATATTCTAGATAGGAGTCTCATATAGGATTTGCAAATATTTTCTCTCATTCCTTAGGTTGGCTTTTCATTTTCTGGATAGTATCTCCTAAAACACAGAAGTTCTAAATTTTTGAAGAAGACTGATTTACCTTTTGATTTTTACCTTGTGCATGTGTTTTTGTTGTCCTGAGGTCCTGCTTGGCCCTGGATCACAAAGATTTGCTCCTGTTTTCTTCTAAGAGTTTTAGTTTCCACTCTGACATTTAGGTCTGGGATCTATTCTGAGTTCATTGTTGTGTATGTTGTGAGGTAGGAGTCCAACTGCATTCCTCTGCCCGTGCCACCTTGTTGTCCTGCTGAAAAGACTGATCTTCCCCATTGAATTGTGCTGATTCTCTTGTCTAAAATCAATTGACTGTAAATGTAAGAGTTTATTTCTAGATGCATGTGTCTGTCCTTACGCTGGTACCATGCTCCGCTGATGACTATCAAACTTTGAAGTTGGAAAGTGTGACCTTCCAACTTTGTTCTTTTTCAAGATCGTTTTGGCTACGATGGGCCCCTTGAATTTCTGTATGAATTTTAGGATCATTTTGTCTATTTCTGTACCTAGATGATGTTGTGTTGTTGTTTCTGTCATCTTTTTAGAGCTGTTGTGGATTCACAACAAAATTGAGGAAGAGAGTTCTCCAATGCTCCCTTGCCCCTCACACATGCACAGCCTCCCCCACCAGAGTGGCGCATTTGTTACAGTTGATGTCCCTGCTACATTCACACATCGCATCACCACCCAGAGTCCACAGTTTAACATGAGGGTTCACTCTTGGTGTACATTTTATGGGTTTGGATGAATGTATGACGATAGGTAGTCACCATGATAGTATTATTCTAGATTGTTTTAAAATTTCTTTTTGTAAATCTTCCCATTATCAGGCAGCCCAGGTGGCTCAGTGGTTTAGCACCGCCTTCAGCCCAGGGCCTGATCCTGGAGACCTGGGATCAAGTACCACGTCAGGCTCCCTGCATGGAGCCTGCTTCTCCCTCTGCCTGTGTCTCTGCCTCTCTCTCTCTCTCTCTCTGTCTCTCATGAATAAATAAATAAAATCTATAAAACAAAATCTTCTGATTATCCAAAAACAAACATGGTTTGCTAATGTCATTTTTTAAAATTAAAAATATTGTTTTAAACTTTGTATTGACCAGGGGTGCCTAGGTGGCTCAGTCAGGTGCCTTTGGCTCAGATCATGATCCCAGAGTCCTGGGATTGAGCCCGACATCAGGGTCCCTGCTCAGTGGGGAGCCTGCTTCTCCTTCCCCTGCTTGTGCTCTCTCTCACTCTCTTTCTCTCAAATAAATAAATAGAATCTTTAAAAAAATAAAAATAAGCTTCATATTGGTCATATATTTTTTCGTGAAAATGGTGAAAATGTCATACTGCATTTAGTCTTACTACATTTCAGTGAGGTTAGATAAAAAAAATACCCTCTTCTGCATGTGGCGAAATTCAGGACAGAGCATTTGTGTCTTGTGTAACTTCTGTAGTCAGCAGTTGAGCAAGAACTAAAACCTGGATCCACTATTCACTTAGGAGTAGTTTAAATCTGGCCTTAAATTATGAAATGTAAGCAGGTTCAAAGAGACAGTTAAAATGTGCAGTTTTTAGACATGCATTTTCCTTTGCTGATTTCCACCATATCGAACAGCATAAAAACAGATGTTAAAGTAGTCATAAGCAAATATGCAGAACTGAAGTTTCGGTCCTCAGATCCAGAGAACTGAGAATCACAGGAAATGGTGTGGCGGCCTCTGTGCGGTCAGCAAGCTCCCTCGGTGACGATCTGGAGTCCAGTCTTCAAGTCGCTCTGTGCCCTCTCGTTCCTCTGAGATGTTATTGCTTTGCCAGCCATGGACTCCTTTAGGCTAACCCTTGGTCAAGTCTGTTGAAAGAGTCATGTTTTATTTGATTCTATTTCTTTTCTCTATTCCATGGTTTTTAGTTTTTGTTTTTCTTTTAATTCAAGCTGGAGAATATGGTGGGGGAAAGGCCACTCTAGAATGTATTGAAGCAGTTGAAATAAACACATTATTTACAGGGCAGATTTTGTTCATCCCTTCAGCATCTGAATCCTTAACCTCAGTGCCACTGTACTTGTCTACGGGCGTTACTGACAAGGGGTGTCCGGGTTAAGTAAATGTTTTAGGATTTTTGTTTAAGTACGATCTAATTAAGCACTCCTGAATTGTTTTCTTTCTTACAGGAAAATCTCTTAAGCTGTGTGTCACCAAGGAGATGCTCCTCCTTAGCATTACAACTGCTTATACAGGTAATGGGATTAATGATGGGGTTTTCTGTGGCTACTTTATGACAAAGGGTGGAAAACAACCACTGCATGATTCTTTCCCATAGTTCTGTGTACTGACAGGGCTCAGCTGAGTGGCTCTGATGGTCTTAATCGAGGTTTCTTATGGGTGCTATTAGAGGCAGCTGGGGCCACAATGTCCCTATAGTTCCAATTGCATGTCTGAAGGGGTCAAGTGCAAGGCTGGGGGTCTCTCTGTCTCTGTGTCTACGTTGTCTCTGTGGCTGCATGACCCCCTCCCACATGATCCCTTCCTTCCAACCTGGCGGGAAGGCCAGATGGCTTAGAGGCCAAGTGCAAAAGGAGAAAGGGCAAAAGGAGAAACTACCAGATTTTCTTTAGGCTTAGCCCTGGCATGAGCCTAGTATCACTCTGCATTTCATTGGTTAAAACACATCACAGGGCCAGCCCAAGTTCAGTGTAGGAGGATTCTGCACAAGGGTTGAACCCTGGGAGGCACAACTGATGACTTTAGGGCAAAATAGAACACTACAGAAAATAATCCTGAGTAACCTTGTAAGTTTTTATAGATTCATATACTTCCTAATGAAGTGGAATGAGCTCTGTGGTTTACCCTGGGTCATTGGAGCACTCTCAGATCTTCAGAATGATTAGGAGATTGGTTTCTTTTTTAAAAGTGTTAAGAAAAAAAAGTAAATTAAAAAATAAGTGTTAAGGGAAAAAAGTGCTATAATGTGCCAGCAATTACTTTTGCCTTTATTTGCCTTATAGGTATGAGCATCTTTTTTTGAGAAATAGAAAAAATGGTAAACATCTTTAAAATTCAGAAAGTTTTTGTAGCCTTGAGGAATGTAGAAGATCTAATACTGATTGGCCTTAATTTTTTAACCCTAATTTTTAAAATTTATTTTTCTGGGAAAAAGAGTTTAACGAAAACATTGTGCCTTTGAGCAAGGTGAATGGTATGCGTTGGTTTGCCAAACCTACATTCCTATTAATCTTAGAGAGCTGTTAATAAGGGCAACAAACACTTTAGAAATCACTAGTACAGACTTTACATATGTACTGCCCTCTGTCCATCCCATCTCCACGCAGAGAATCGTTTTTGTTTTTTAAGATTAATTTATGTATTTGAAAGAGACAGCATGTGTGTGTGTCTCTGGAGGGGGACGGGGGCGGGGCAGGGAGAGAGAATATCTCAAGCAGACTCCACAGTAAGCGTGGAGCTCCATGTGGGGCTTGATCCCAGGACCCTGAGATCATGACCTGAGCTGAAATCAAGAGTTGGGTGCTTAACCTACTGAAGACACCCAGGTGCCCAAAGGACTTAACAGAAGAGTTAAGACAGAGAGCAAAGACACTCTTCCGTCTTTGCTTATTTGAGTTGTGTATTTTTATCTGAAATACATGGCAACTGCCATCTTGAAGTTAATTCCATTTCATCAGCTAGATAGCATAAAACTGATCTGCTTGGGGGGAGTAACATGTCAGGCTGAATGAATTTTATTGTGTACATATATAATTCTGCTAGCCATGAGGAAAAACCAGGAATGGAGATTGTGAATGTATAATTAAATCTGATTTTTTTCCTTAGGTCTGGAATTGACTTTCTTTTCTGGTGTCTACGGAACGTGTATTGGTGCTGTAAATAAATTTGGAACAGAAGAGAAGAGCCTCATTGGACTTTCTGGCATTTTCATTGGCATTGGAGAAATCTTAGGTTTGTTAAAAAAGCGTTTTTGCATGAAATCACTTTGTTGTAGTTATAGATATTGTAAGTGTACTTCACCTCTTTACCCTTGAATTTTAATTACCTTGCTTATTTTCACCCAGACAGGTATGTCTTTTTTTATGATCATCATTCTAAGAAAACTATGTTTGCCATATAATTCACAGACAAAACCATACATAGGAAAACATACAGTCTCTTCCAGCATTTTTCTTAAAATACTTAGGGAAAGTATCTTCTGAATCTCTGACACAAGCTGGAGGTCCAGTGAGACAAGTCACTTCGAACTTCTAAGTATTGGAGTTTCTGTCAGACTTCATAGGCCCAAGGTCTCTCAGTCCCATAAAGATGCCCTCACTTCAGATGCCACTTGCCAAGAATCCCAGGTCCCCAGGCTACCTACATTTCTGTCTGACTTGGCTACGAATTTGTAGGTTCCCATAAACCCCTAGGAAAATGCTATATTTACTGTTAAAGCTCATTATAAAGAATACAAGTGAACAGCCAGATGGAGGCACATACGGCAGAGTCCAGAAGGGTCCCGAGTACAGGAACCTGTGTCCCCGTGGAGTCAGGATATATTACCCTCCCAGTATGTGGATATGTTCAACCAACCAATCAGGGTAGCTCTCCCAAACCCATCATTTAGGGGTTGTTATGGACATTTCATTACAGAGGCAAAGTTGATGAGATCATTGGCCAATGGCGATTGAACTCAATCTCCAACCCTCTCCCCTGCCCTGAGCTTAGGGGCTGGGACTGAGGGTTCCAACCCTCTAAGTAAATCTTGGTCCTTCTGGCAACCAGCAGCCATCCTGAAGCTAGCTAGTCCACCCCTAAACCCCCTCAGCAATCACCTCATTTGCATAAGCTCTGGTATGGTTGGGAAAGAGTAATAGAGAACAAACAGAAGACACGCCTGTCACTGAGGACATTCCCAGGGTCCTAGGAGCTCTGTGCCAGGGAGGAGGAGGGACAAGGCAAAGACCAACATGGATTTTTACTGTACCACATTAGGTATTCTTTTTTTTTTTTTTAATGTTTTTTTTTCAAATTCCAGTTAGTTAACATGCAGCATGATATTAGTTTCGGGTGTACAATGTAGTAATTGAACATTTCGTCCCACTCATGGCGCTCAGCACCATGCGTGCAGGTATTCATCCTTCAGCCACACTGGCTCGATCCCTGGAACAGTGTGTTGGACACCATCCTGTAGGAGGAACTTACCAATTCATCACATACTTATGCCTCCATTGTATAACTGAGACTCCCTGCCCACATGGAGCTTCTGGCCTTAGGGGAGAACATAGACAATAAACCCTCCTAGGACCCTTGGAGTGGCCCGCGGTGATCAGCATGTTGACAAGAGCAGACAGCCTTTTCTTTCCCTGCTTTATTGCCCACACCTGGAACCGTACCAGGTGTTTATGTAGAATATGGTTACAGTAATTATTGTGATGTTTTTGCCCATTCTAGTATCTGTAATCGTTCTGGGTTGTTTTTAAAATTTTTTACAACTTTATTGAAATGTAACTCACATGCCATATACATCACCCCCTTAAAGTGTATGTATGGGTCAGTGTTTTTTAATATAGTCACAGGTTGTGAGTCATCCCTACAATCTAATTTTAGTACATTTTTCTTGCCCTTCTGCAGGCAACTGCTAATGTGCTTTCTTTAAAAAAAGAAATGTTCATTTCTTTAAAACATACTTTAAAAAATACATTTTTTTTATCAGTAGACAATATTTAATTGTACAGATATATTACATTTTATTTATCCGTCCATCATTTGATGAACATTTGGGTTGTTTCCACTTTTTGGCCATTATAAATAATGCTGCTGTGAACACATATGTATATATATATTTTTTTTATGTGAAGGTGTGTGTTCACTTCCTTTGGATATATAACTAGCACTGGAATTGCTGGGTCATATAATAACTCCACATTTGCCTGCTTTTTCTCCTCATAACGGAGCCTGCTTTCCTGCTTCTTTGCCTGAGGTACTAGGCAAAGAAGGTACTTTGAGATACCAGACTTTGTGAACTTCACCTAGTGGGGTGCTGGACATTTTTGTATTCTTATAAATATTCGTGAGCTTTATTCTTGGCTACAGTTCATTTACTTGGAAACAGTATGACTCTTTCAGGGCTTGCTTTTAAGGTTTGTTGGACAGGACCAGAGAAGTGCTCAGACGAGGGCTAAATCTTCCTTGCTGTTGAGGGAAGACCGTTCTGTGCACAGTGCCTGTGAGTCATAAGATTTCCTGTCTGGCCAGGGGGATGAGGCACTTTTCCCAGCCCAGAGCGTGGCACTAATACATCTAATCCTGCTGGACTGTTCTTTCTCGGGCCTCTGTTAATTTACTCACAGTATGTGCCAATCAGCACTTAGGGAAGCCTCAGAGCTGTAGATTTCTAGAATTGTCTCTGTGCAGCTTTCCTTTCTGATAGCCCATTCTGGAACTCTGTAGCCACCTAGGTATCCTTGGACTCTCAGCCCCATGTCCTCCACTCAGGGCCTATGGGTCCACCTGCCCACCTTCAGCCCAGCTCAACTTCTCTCTAGACCTGCAGCTGGGCTCACCTCCTTCACTTCCTCTCTGAGAGATTATTGCCCTTTGTTGTCTGGTATCTTGTATCTTCAAAATTACTGCTTCAGATTTTTGGTATAACTTTTTTTGGCAGGTGGTAAATCCATTCCTTGTTACCCCTCTGACCCAGAAGTCTGTTCTGATTTTTAACATTTCTTCTGCTTCAATGGTTATTTTTTATTTTTAATATCCCTTGATTAAATTAATTGTTGGCTTTTCCATTTTAATTTTTTTTTTCAAAAAAAAAATAAAAAAAATAAATTTTTTTTTTTTCAGAGAACCAAAATTTTGATTTATTAATCTGGCCTTGGGTTTTTCTCTTCTCTACTTCGTTGGTTCTGTAGGTGGAAGCCTCTTTGGCCTGCTGAGCAAGAATAATCGTTTTGGTAGAAATCCAGTTGTGTTGTTGGGCATCCTGGTGCATTTTGTAGCTTTTTATTTGATATTTCTCAATATGCCTGGGGATGCCCCTATTGCTCCTGTTGAAGGAACTGATAGCAGTGCTTACATCAAATCCAGGTATAGTGACTGTCATTTTTCTAGTAATTTAAAGAAGGGTGGGAGGTAATGGGTGGCTAGATATTCAGAATGGAGCAGTTAATCATTTTCTGAAAGTCTGTTCTCTCTATAAGGTCATCTGTCAAATGTTAAATGAATAAGCCAGAATTAGTTTAAGTAGGAGCTCATAGAGAATCCCAAGTTATTTTTGTAATTGTCGATTTTAACCTTTCAGCCCACTGAGTGTTTTTTGTTGATCTATGACAGAGCATATAAGTATCTGATGAGCAGATTTTATAGGTCTGCATTCTGAGCAGTGAAGAACAGTGAGGAGAGGGTAGGCCGTCCCGTCCATTCACAGTTGGTTATGTCCGTTTTGAGGATCTTACTTTCTTGCACTCCACTCCAATTCATTATAGATGTAGAATTTATGTCCAGATCCACCATGCAAGGGTGGCCCTGCCCGAACCCATTGTCTGCTCCCAGATAGTTCATAGACCAGAGTTTGCTCAGACTGTCACGGTGAGTGCGTTTGAGCATAAATTGTTACTCCATGGAGTCTGGTATTTCTTCTTGTTTCTTAGTGTTTATAACGTGTGAGTGAAATGCTCTCATGGGGGAGTTGCTTTTATATTTGAGATGGCTCTAACAAATATTGTTAAGAGTACTCTTTCTAAGTTCATTTTCCTCTTCTGCAGCAAAGAAGTTGCCATCTTCTGCAGCTTCTTGTTGGGCCTTGGGGACAGCTGCTTCAATACCCAGCTGCTTAGTATCTTAGGGTTTCTCTACTCTGAAGACAGTGCGCCAGCCTTTGCAGTCTTCAAATTTGTGCAGGTACGCCAACATTGTGTTCTTGATTGTTCCCAAATGAGAGTCGGGGCATCCTTTAAAGCGTTTCTGATTGGACTTCAGAAGCAGTGAGGGGTGTGATTTTCTTTCCCCTGCTGTGTAAGAGATTTTCCATTCTGGTCTCAGTGCTCAGATTAGAGCCTTCCTGTCTAAGTACCAGAGTCCCTTCGTCCTGTAGATAAGCAGGTTTCTGGCCGGGTGATGTTATTTCATTACCGAGTTTCTCACAAAATCCTATTTGATCTATTTATTTTTAAAGATTTTATTTATTTGAGACAGAGAGCAAGTGGGCATGCATGACCTGGGGGAGGGACAGAGGGAGAAGCAGACTCCCCCTGCTGAGCAGGGAGCCTGATGTGGGGCTCGATCCCAAGACCCTGAGATCAGGACCTGAGCCAAAGTCAGATGCTTAACTGATTGAGCCCCCCAGGCGCCCCACAAAATACTGTTTTCAATATCAGATTGCCGCTTGCTTGATGGTTGCTGGCCTTTGCACGTTTGTGAGCTGGTGACTGACAGAGTTCCCTCTGGGCGGTGCCGAGGGTGGCAGGGCTCGCTGGGGCACGGTGGGGTCCTCTGTGCGCATCTTCTGACCTGTTTTGTTTCTTCTCAGTCCATCTGTGCGGCCGTGGCATTCTTCTACAGTAACTACCTTCTCCTTCACTGGCAACTCCTGGTTATGGTGATATTTGGGTTCTTTGGGACCATTTCGTTTTTCTCCGTGGAGTGGGCCGCCGCCGCCATCGTGGCCCGGGGCTCTGACTACCGAAGCATTTGACCCCGGGGCGCCCAAGAGGTGGGGCGCAGCTTCTGGTGGCGTGACGGAGCGAAAACTCGGCTGAAGAAGCCACCTTTCCTTTCCGCGGAGTGTTGGATGTTGTTCAGGAAGGAAGATCAGAGAATTAAGACTGCTCAATCTGCCAGGGTTGGTGTTCAAGTTTACAGATATTATCTATTTAAAACAAGCAGAATAAGGGAAACTTGTTCTGTCAGTTATAATCGTTCAGAGATAATGTTTTTCGATTCCTATGTGTCGAGTTCCTTATAATCATGTTCTAGAGTGTAAATGTTTTCTTCGCCCTCCTGTTCTCATTGAAAGATCCTGCCCTGATTCAGAACACTAGGCCGTATGGCAGATGAAGATTCTTGCTGGGCATGGGGTGTGTGCTACTATGTAGTAATAGGGAGCATATGCCCACCCCACGTATGTGTCTGTGAACGACATTTCAATAAATTGTGAGATGCCTTAGTGGAATCTTTGAAAAGGTTTGCACTTTCTTCCTTCTTTAACATTTTGGTTTGATGAGTTTTCCTACCTTGTCATTTGTAGCAAGGAGTAGCTAATTATTATAAAATGAGTTAAAAATTGTCTAAAGTTTTAAAAATGAATCTAACATGTAAACGAACAAAAACTCTTTTAAAACAATAACAACAACACATATTTACCAGAGAGGATTTTTGCTAGTATTTTCCTAGAAGATGCAATGCAAAAAAAGGGGAAGGGGTACATGTAAGCTGTTGCGTGGTTGCAGGTTGCTGTCTGTCACAGAGCAGACACCATTCCTCATGTGTGTCTGGGGATGCAGCATAACTGTCTGGGGGGATGTTTAAATGGACATGTTCACTTTCCTCTGTAGGAGCTTGCTTTACAAATTCTTTCTAATCGACATATAATTCAGAAACCATGAAATTCACCATTTTGAAGTGTACAATTTAATGTTTCTTCTTAAGTATATTCACAGGATTGTACTGCCATCACCATGATCTAATTCTAGAACATTTTCATCACCCCAGAAAGAAACCCCTGCCTTTTAGCAGTCATCCCCCGTTGTCTGGCCTGGCACTAGCAAACACTACTCTCCTGTCTGTCTCTGGATTTGCCTATTTGGACATTTCTTATGAATGGGAGAGCTCACTTTTACCTAAGATATTTACCTGTACAAATGATGAGTTTTACGGCAAGGTAAATTCAGCCAGGAGGACAGCTAATACCTTGTTTTCTATTTTTTTTTTAATTTTTTTTTATTTTTTTATTTTTATTTATTTATGATAGTCACACAGAGAGAGAGAGAGAGAGGTAGAGACACAGGCAGAGGGAGAAGCAGGCTCCATGCACCGGGAGCCCGACGTGGGATTTGATCCCGGGTCTCCAGGATCGCGCCCTGGGCCAAAGGCAGGTGCCAAACCGCTGTGCCACCCAGGGATCCCTTTTTTTTTAAACCTAATAGAAATTTGGAGATTTTTATAGTTGGCCTACAAATCTGAAGAAATTCAGTAGCATGTGATTTTCAGACTTGATGGCATGTACTGCAGGGAGTCAGGAAACTGTAGTTACCTAGACTCCTTAGAGAAATTTAGTTTGTGTGGAGCACCAAACTCTTGTTCCAGGTAGTATAAAGTTTTGGTTTTCTTTTTCAAAGTTGAGATAGATAAACTCAGTTGTTGTTGATCCTGTATAAATAATTTGTAAATGCTATTGCAGAATTAATACAAGTGGTTTTATTGTCTCTGTAAGCACATGACTGCTTACCCAGGTGTGTTTTCTATCATGGTATAACAGATGACCCCAACACTTAGCTATTTAAAATGACAAACACTCTCACAGTTCCATGAGTCAGGAATCAGTGTCACTAGGCTAGATCCTCGGGTCAGGATATGTCCCAAAGCTGGGCTGGGCTCAACTGGGAAAGGACCCACTTCTCAGCTCACTCTTGCAGTTGTTGGCGGGAGTCAGCTCCTCGCAGGCTGCTGGTTAAGGATCTCCGTTTCTTGTGGCTGTTGGCCAAAGGCCACCCTCTGTTCCTTGTTACAGGGCAGCTCACAACATAAAAGCTGTCTTCGTCAAAGAAAGCAAGCAAGAAAAGCCAGAGAATGCTAGCAAGACAGAAGTCACAGTCTTTTGTAACTTAATCTCAAAAGTGACATCCCATCACTTTTGCTATATTCTCTTTGTTAGATGCAAGTCACTAGTTCTGGATGGGATTACACAAGGGGTTAGCACCAGGAGTCAGGGATCCTCTCTGGACCATCTTACGAGGCTGCTTATCATACCAGGCTTAAACTCTCTTATATTTAAGCTCACAGTGGGCCCTGCATTCCCACATCACTCCTTCTCCTGGGCTCTTGCTCCATTTGCTCATAATGGATCTGCAAAACGAGGCTGGCAAGAGGTTAAGTAGCTTCTGTTAATGACACAGCATACTATCCTCCAAGAAAGCTGTAGCATATTGTCTCCACTAGGAGGATTCCTGGTAACTCTGTCAAGAAGGAAATGAAATAGGATGAGATTCATAGTCAAAAACATGACTGCATCCCACAGATACATACAATCATACTCAAAGTTCTGTACTCACATTGTGTTTCCCAGAATTTTGGTTTTACTCAGTTTTTTTTTTTTTTTTAATGTCTCTAAATAGTGTTGATCTTGGCGGGATCTTTAGATGATGGGTAACAATAAGCTCATCTTTTAAGTTTTTTTCATATTTGAGTTAAAATGTGACAATGAAATAAAGAGTTTAATTTTTATACTTGTACACTCTGTCAAATAATTTTATCTTCTTATCTGTGCAAAGTAAAAGTATTAGCTTGCTTTCACATGGGGGTGTGTGTGCATAAATATGGGTGTACTGCTCTTTAATCGAAAATTTAATAAGGTATATATTGAAATTTGGTGGGACCTTGAACGACCTTGACTGAATCACAAATGTCTTCTCCACTAGCATGAAGAATTTTCCACACCCCAGAGTCTTCTCATACCCATACTTTTGACAACATAAAATAGCTCAGCCTCTATGGAAAACAAGGTGGTTACAGAAAAAACTAAAACTAGAATTTACTGTATGATCCAGCAGTTCCATTTTGGGGAATGTACCCAAAACTATTGGAAGCATGAACTTAAAGGGATACTTGTACTATCACGTTAATAGCAGTATTTTTTACAGTTGCCGAAAGGTGGCAGCATCCCAGGTGCCCATCGGCAGATGAGTGAATAAACAAAATTGGTCTGTTCACGCAGTGGAGTATTATCCAGTCATGCAAAGGTGTGAAGCGCTGACACCTACAGCACGGATGCACCTCGAGAACCCCAGGCTAAGTGAGACATGCCTGTCACAAAAGATAAATACTGTATAATTCCATGTGCGTCAAATACCTAAAACAGTCAAATTCATAGAGACAGAAAGAATAGTAGTTGCCAGGGCCTGGGTGGGTAGAGGAACAAGGAAATGTGTTTAACGGTGTTAGAAAACCATAGGCCCAAAATGGTGTCACTTAAGCCAAGTCACCAAATCTGGACTTAGTACCTAAGTTCCTTGCAGTGTCGTTTGAACGGTCAGGAATTTTCTGATCAGCATCAGTGAGGTGATCCATTACGTGGGCCTTCTCCAAACCACAGAAGAAGATAAGGGAATCTGCGTGGTAAGACCCACTGCCCCTCCGTTAAGGGAAGGTGATCTTGCCTCAAACAGTCCTTTCCTTTTTTTTTTTTCCTCTAACAACTTTCTTTTCCTACCCTCCTTCCTATACAAATCTTCCTTTGTGCAACTCTCTACTTGGTATGGCGACAAGATGCTGCTTGATTCGTGCATCTCTTAATAAAGCCAAGTGGATCTTCAAATTCACTCGTTGAATTTTGTTTTTGTTTTGTTTTTTTGACAATGTGTATAGTGTGTCCTCTGGGGAAGGTAAGAGTTCTGTGTTTGGACAGTGGTGATGGTTGCACAATGTAAATGTACTTAATGCCGCTGAACTATGCACATCAAAATGGTTAACGTGGTACATTTTATGTGTGTGTGTGTAGTTTTTTAAAAAGATTTATTTATTTATTTATTTATTTATTTATTTATTTATTTATGATAGACATAGAGAGAGAGAGTCAGACACAGGAGGAGGGAGAAGCAGGCTCCATGCCGGGAGCCTGACGTGGGACTCGATCCCGGACTCCAGGATCGCGCCCTGGGCCAAAGGCAGGCGCCAAACTGCTGAGCTACCCAGGGATCCTCTTATGTGTGTTTTACTACAATTAAAAATAATGAAAAACTGAGGGGAACTGCATAAGTGCTTGTGTTTTGGAGGACCGCAGGGCCACCCCTAAATTGGAAGATTTACTGGAAGGAATTACGGGATTTAGCTTATCAGTGTACTCATGGCTCGGGTTAATTATGGTGACATGATAAGGATGGATCACGGGACAAAGAGCCAGGCAGACTCTGGAGGAACCCAGGCACAGGCTTCCTTACACTCTCCTTCGCCTTGTAGCAGGGTGCAGGGGTGCACGAGCACCTGGCCCTGGGGGGTCCCAAACAGACCAGGCTCAGCCTCTTGCCACTGACAAAACCCAAAGCCAGAGAGATGAGTGGTGGGAAACAAGAAAGGAATTTATTCCAATGAGGCCTCCCCCACATGAAGACAACGTCTCAAAGACTGTGCCCAAAGTGCTGAAAACACTTCTAGGTTTATATAAGGATGGTGTGGGACAAAGGTGGGTGGGGATGTGCAGGTGGGCGGTGAAGGTCAGGTTGATCCTTGTCTTAGGGTCAGTCAAGGGAGGTCTTGCTGGCTCAGGGCAGGTAGTTCCAGTTCCTCTGTGGGATGCTTTGCCCACAGGGCCTTTAGCCCGAGTTAGATCAGCTGGAGAGGAGAACTTAATTAGAAAGTACAGAATAAAGTCAGAATGGAGGTGGCTGATGCCCTCTCCCCCTGAGGGAACGCAAAGAGCTCCCTCTTCCAGCAGCAAGAACGTGTGCAGTGTTCCTGCCCCGGAGCCCACCAGCAACACAGCCCCCCAGGTTTCCACTGGGTGCAGGTCACACGGGCTCTCTCCGCCTGGCACATCTGGAGATGCCAGACCCTCAGAGAGACCACATGGTTTGCCCCAACGGGGCACAGGGAGCCGCCCTTACCAGTTAACCGGTGGCTAGAAATGCTCCGAGAGCCTGCGTGCAAGTCTGCAGGCGGCCTTCCAGGGACAGTGGTCTCAGGCCTGCTGTGCTAATCCTGTCACGTGTAAGCCCAAAGCAGTGTTCAGAAGGGTCTTATACACAGGGTTGGGATAGTTTTTCTTCCTCACTAATGATAGAGGAAAGCCTACAGTGGGAAAGGTCTTGAAATGAACTGGCCCCCCGGTTTAATGTCAGACGTTTCTTTTAGGGTCACAATCCTTAGAATCGCTCTGCCTTGCTTGTACTTGAGAAGTAACTATAAGCCTGACTTTAATAGGTGGGACTCTCCAAATTTCCCCCATCCTGACACTTCCCAGGAAGGCTTCGTATCAGGGGACTTTAGAATTGTCCTCAAGAACGATGATCTGTCCTGAACCCGTTTCTAGGCCTGCCTCATTTGAACAAATGTCAAAAAACAGGATAGCAAGGATTTGAATGATTCTAGAAACCTCACTGCTGTTCTTGAATCATGTTTAATTACAAATCAAAGCATTTAAACAGACTATGTGTGTCTTATTTCCTCGAATTGAGACACTGATTTGTGGTTTTTTATTTTGTTTTTAACACGTTTTTAACGCCTTTTTAAAATTTAATTTTTTAATTTTAGAGAGAGTATGATCAAGGAGAGGGGCAGAGCAGAGGAAGAGAGAGAAGCCCAAGCAGACTGCACTAAGTGCAGAGCCCAATGCAAGGCTTGATCCCAGAACCCTGAGATCACGACCTGAGCCAAAAATCAAGAGTCTGACGCTTAACCAACTGAGCCAGCCAGGTGCCCCAACACCTTTTTATTCTTTCTTTTCTTTTTTTTTTTTTTTTAAGATTTTAAAAATTTATTCATGAAAGACACAGAGAGAGAGGCAGAGACATAGGCAGAGGGAGAAGCAGGCTCCCTATAGGGAGCCTGATGTGGGACTCGATCACGACCTGAGCCAAAGGCAGATGCTCAACTACTGAGCCACCCAGGCACCCCACCTTTTTTTTTTAAGTCAAGTCTGCACCCAATGTGAGGCTCAAACTCATGACCCCGAGATCAAGAGTCACATGCTCTACCAACTGAGCCAGCCAGGCGCCCTTTGGGACACTCATTTTGTAATTGAAAAAAATATTCTTTGTAATATTGATGCAGCTTTGGAATATCAGTGAGGTCTGGAGCCAATGGCCAAGAAAATTCTTTAGACATCTTTGGTGCAGAAAGGTGATTTTATTAAAACACGGGGACAGGACCCATGGGCAGAAAGAGGCGCTGCCCTGGGGTTGTGAGATATGGCTGATTATATACCTGGGAGTTGGAGGAGGTGAGGAAAAAGGGAAGTGTCCAAAAGGACTTTGATATGCTAAGGATGATCCTCAGGATACTATTATCAAGCTAAGGTTGTTTTTCCCTCTAGCAAAGCATTAAGACGGTTGGGATTTTCCTGGAGGAACTTCACACCTATCCCACCCAGGGTGGGGAGGGGGAGAGAGGTTGCGGGGTGTCTGTCACCTTGTGCTTTGTCCTCAGCTTGCCTTCTGCTCCCTCATCAATATGACCTAAGTATCCACTTCTGTTACTTCTGGTCCTCCAAGAAAAGGGAGTCTTGGGCAAAGTGGATCAAATTCCAGCCATAGAGTGGGACACAGAAGAGATAATTAGGTTTGAAAAGTTAATGTCTCATTAAACTATAACTACTTTGGCTTGTTTGGCTGGGTTCTTTTGGGTAGGTTCCCAGCAAGTAATATACAGACAACTCTTTTCTACAACTCCAATTTCTGAAGAAGAGAACTGTCTATATTTTCTTAAAGAAATATGGAAACGTGTTCCATGGAAATACTCTGACTCTTAAAATTTTATGTGATTTCCTTTTTGCTTGTTTCTTTAACAGTGTTTTACTTTATTGAATTAAGAAATAGATGGTTAGTATTAATTTTTGGATATAAAAAATAGACTTTAATTTCTAGCCTAATTTGGGTTCAGAAAAAAAATTGAGAGGAAGGTACAGAGATTTCCCATACACCCCGCCCCACTCATGCGTCGTGTCCCCACTAGCAACATTGCCACCGGAGTGGCACATTGGCTACCATCAATGAACCTCCACTGATACATCATCATCATCCAGAGTCCATTGTTCACATGAGGGTTCACCTTCCTGTACATTCTGTGGGTTTGGGCAAATGTACCATGTGTCCACCATCATAGTGTCATATGGAGTAGTTTCATGGAGTAGTTTCACTGTCCTAAAGACCCCCTGTGCTCCTCCTCTTTATCCTTCCCTAACCTATTTATCCTCCCTGCTGGCAATCTCCGATCTTTTCACTGTCTTCAGACTTCTGCCTTTTCCAGAATGTCATGTAGTTAGTTGGGAACACACAGTCTGTAGCCTTTCCATTATTGGCTTCTTCAACTAGTCATATGCATTTAAGATTTCTCCATGTCTTTTCATGGCTTGATAGCTCATTTCTTCTTAGCGCTGAATAATATTCCCTTGTCTGGTTTGTTAAAAACAAGACCAGACCAGGCCCCAAATGAACTCCTTTATGCTAAGTCCCAAGTCACCTTCACCATTACTGTTTCAGCTCTCCCAGAAATGGAATCTTAAACTAGTCGATCAGGAATCGCCTGATGGACCCGCACCATCCCCTAAAGGAAAATAACCTTGCAATAACCAACCTGCTTTTTTTTTTTTTTTTTTTTTGCTATAACTCCCTTGTTCCTGCTTCCTGCTGCCTATAAAAGTCTTTCATTTTGTACAGCTCCTCAGAGCACCTTTCTATCTGCTAGATCGGATGCTGCTGGGTTCAAGCAGATTTTTGTTAAACTCTTAACATATTTATTATGCCTCAGTTTACCTGCCAGCATGGTGTATGCACCTTAGGTTTTGAAATTATGAATAAAGCTTCTGTAAACATCCTTATGAAGGTTTTCGTGTAGACATAAATTTTCAACTCCTTTGCTAAATCCCAACAAGCACAGTTGCCGGAATATATGGTAAGAGTGTGTTAGTTTTGTAAGAAAGTGACCAACTGTCTTCCAAAGTGGCTGCGCCATTTTGCAGTCTCTACCAGCACCAAAGTTCCTGCTGCTCCTCATCCTCAGCTGCATTTGGTGGTGTCAGTGTTGTGGGTTTTGGCTATTCTGCTAGGTGTGTACCAGCATCTCATTGTTGATTAAATGCAGATTAAACTGCATTTCCCTGAGGACACAGTATGAGGAGCACCTTTTCATCTTTGTATTTTCCATCTGTTGTCTTCTTTGGTGAAGTGTCGGTAGGGTCTTTGGTTTTTTGGGTTTTTTAAAATATATTTTGAATACAGTCCTTTACCAGATGTTTCTTTTGCAAATATTTTCTCCCAATTATCTATCATTTATTCTTCTCTTGAGTGTGATTTCTTCCTGTTGATCCATAATATATTAAATTTCAATACTAGGAAGTATGTTTTTGTTAATTTGGTAGGCCAAGAAACTATAATGTTTTACAGTGGCTTTCAAACGACATGATTTTCAACTTTGTATACAAATAGTCTGGACAGTCTGTGACCACTGGTGTCATTGGTTGTGACTGCTGGTTTTCTGAGCTACTGTTCAATCTGGAAGGTTTGATGTTTTTATCTGGAGTAGTTCTGCCCTAATTCTGTGAGAAGAGAGACAGATAATTTAAAGAAAAAACTGATTGCCGTTTTAGAGACATCAAATCCAAAAGAGACTCATTTGGGCATTTCTTTTTGACTGCGTTTCAATTCATAGGTCCTCTTATTTTCTTTTCTTCTTTAAAATGTTGTCAGATATTCCCAATTCTTCAATCTTCTTTGTTTATATTCTAAGCTTGTTTGACTTTTTTCCCCCTTCTATTTTACATTTTAAAAGGGATCTTTTGGGATAATTGTCACATGAACTGAAAGCAAAATCTTTTGATGACTCATCTTGTAGACACTGCGAGAGCATATTGAGAAAAAAGCAGATGTTTTTTTCTCTACTTCTTTTATGTTGTTACAACCATTCAAATAAAAGAGGAGTACAGCAAATGCTGTCAGCTGGCATGTTGGGTAAGTAGTCTGTCGAATTGATATGGCTGTCAGAGGGAGCCAGGCAGGGGCTTCTGGACTCTCTTTCCTCCTGAAGGTAGCTGGACCCAAAGCCACACTGTGTGTGCTCTATTCTGTGAGAAATGATTTATTCTGCATCCAGAACTTGCTTTAGACTGGAGGTCATCATGGGGCATCCTGATTGGATGGGGACCCGTGGTGCCAGCTAAAGAATTCCGCCAAGCAGAACAAAAGAGATAGAAATGTATTGAATACACAGCAAGGGAGCAGCAAGCAGGATAGCAGAGGAGAGACTGCCAGGAGGAGGTGGTGAGGGGCTATAGTTATAGGGTGGAGTGAGGGGATGTGATGGGGATGAATGGGATTTTCCCTTTTTTGGTAATCTCAGGAACTGTGCCTGGTTGTAAGTAGCCCATTGGTCAGTTAGGGCCTATGGCATAATGAGCCTGTTTGTCGTCAGCATGGTGGTCGCCATGGGTCTTTTTGCCTTGTTCAACTTTCCAACGCTCAAGTCTGTTGCCTAAAAGCAGCTTCTACAGCCATCACCTTGGCACCAGCAAACCCTCTCTCTGACTTAGGCACCGTTTTGGCCTGTCTCGTTACTTTGCAGAATAAATAAGGTGCGCTGTGTTTGGTATACAGTCTGTTTCCTTTCCTGAGAGATCTGCTTTGTCATTTAATTCCTTTTTACATCAGGGTAATCATTGAAAGAGAAAGTGTAAATAGTGAAAGGTAAATAGCAAAAACAGGGCATGATTATTCGCATCTATTCATGTTAAATACTGATATCCTCGATGGGCTCCAGCATGTTCACACAGTGCCATCATGCCCTCCAAGACTGGACTTTCCAAGACTAATTTTGTTTACAGACTTCGCTACTATATACCAAGTGCTTAACCATACCAGGCACATGTTGTAAGTACTTGGTCTTTCAGATAGCAGCCTATCCTAAGGCTACCTAGGGACCCCATCCTAATTATCCTCATTACCATAAACTCAGAAGTGCTCAAAGGGGCTCATATGAATAACAAAAGACACTTCTATCACCCAGGATATCCTAGGGGATCTCCAAGCTCTGTGTTACAACTGGGAACAAAGGCCAAATATATTTCTTATTATATTACAACTAGTATAGATCTGAGCTATAAGCTGACTCTGGGTAAGTAGTTAGCGACTGAATAGTTATTGTCCTATTATGCTTTTGAAAATATGGAAACAGCAGATTCAGAGGGCAGTCCTGGAATCCTAAGGTGCAGACATGGAAGGAACCTCAGAGAATATTTATTTATTTTTAAAGATTTATTTATGTATTTATTCATAGAGATGCAGAGAGAGAGAGAGGCAGAGACACAGGAAGAGGGAGAAGCAGGCTCCATGCAGGGAGCCCGACGTGGGACTCGACCCAGGGTCTCCAGGATCACGCCCTGGGCTGCAGGCAGCACTAAACCGCTGCACCACCGGGGCTGCCTGGAACCTCAGAGAATATTTAAAAGGCAGGACACGGATGGGAAAATCTTCATAATTCCCAATTATAGCACAGAAACACACCTCTGTGTCCTAAATGTTGGTGCAAACTGATCCCCACCCCAACTCTGCCCAAAGCTAACTCACCTAAATCTGTTGGGGGTACAGGACCCCAGTCCATTTTATTATCTGATCAGATGCATCATTTCACACCCCATGTCCCATAATTTCTCTCGCCTGCCTTCTTTCTATTCCAGCCACTCCTGCAGCCTTAAGTTTTGTTTTCTCTTCTTGCCAAGTTTCTTGCTAAAAGGATTTCCTTGGAATCAAAGGACGGAAGCCACGTCCTTAAAGGAGGCAAAAAGGTCCAAAAGCATGCTTTACACTTAAAAGTGTAAGAAACCACTCGTTCTGGCACAGAGAGGGAAGAATTGCCTTGATAATGGTCACCTATGAAATCCTTTCTAATTAAGCAGCCTTTGTACTGTGGTCTCTGGGCTGGGCCATTCATGTATAAGTAGTAGCCAGCTCACAATGGATTGTTGCTGCTCTTGTTAACCTTAAAAATAAATAAAACCAGTCATTTTAACCAGCAAAAGACAGGTTTATTTGGGAAGAGCAAAGAATTGCTTTACAGGACACACGAGGCCCAGCAGTACCACAGGCAGGTCCACGGAACAGAGGAGAGGAGGCTCTTTTATAGAGGAGAGGGGGTCGTTGGGAGGGCTGTTGTAAACAAAAAGTCCATTGGCGTAAACTGGGAATTAGATGTATGGGGGCTTCTCATTGGCTGAGGTGTGACGATCTCTCATTGGCTGGGCTGTATCTGTCTCTCATTGGCTGGGTTGTTGCTGGGTGAGGAGGAAACCTTCCTCCTGGGGGGTCCTGATAAAGTAGTAGCTGACTCTCCTGAGGACTTGTGCTACTCTTCCTTTCCTTTTCTTTCTTTCTTTTCTTTCTTTCTTTCTTTCTTTCTTTCTTTCTTTCTTTCTTCTTTCTTTCTTTCTTTCTTCCTTTCCTTTCCTTTCCTTTCCTTTCCTTTCCTTTCCTTTCCTTTCCTTTCCTTTCCTTTCCTTTCCTTTCCTTTCTTTCTTCTTTCCTTTTCTTTTTAAATTTTACTTAGTAATTGAGAGAGAACTATTGAGGGCATAAGGGGGAGCCAGAGTCAGAGGGAGAAGTGGACTTCCCCACCGAGCAAGGGAGTCCAATTCAGGGCTCCATGCCAGGACCCTGAGATCATGACCTGAGCTGAAGGCAGATGCTTCACTGACTGAGCCACCCTGCACTCCTGTTCATCCTTTCCTATTGGGTCTACAATGGACAACCTGACTCCATTTTAGTGAGGTTTCCCGTTATGAATTTTCACACTATTAATTTTTTTTTAAGTAAGCTCTATCACCAGTGTGGGGCTTGAACTCATGGCCCTGAGAGCAAGAGTCATGTGCTCTACTGACTGAACCAGCCAGGTGCCCCAGTTTTGTCTGTCTGTCTGTCTGTCTTTCTTTCTTCCTTTCCTTTCTTTTTTTTCTTTTTGTAAGAAAGAAAATTACACACATAATAACCTGTTTTAAAAAGCACACTACTGGGGGAATCCCTGGGTGGCTCAGCGGTTTGGCGCTTGCCTTGGCCCAAGGCACGATCCTGGGGTCCCAGGATCAAGTCCCGTGTCGGGCTCCCGGCGTGGAGCCTGCTTCTTCCTCCTCCTGTGTCTCTGCCTCTCTCTCTCTCTCTCTCTCTCTCTGTTTATCATAATTAAATAAGTAAATAAATAAATAAATCTTTGAAAAAGAAACGCATTAGTGGTACATCATTATTTGTTTTCTGGCTGTAGAACAATGAATGCAATGTTTAGCTGTCTATAAACTTTTCTTATTGCTACAGAGCCAATCCACTGCAGTGAGGTAACCTGAAGTGTGTTGTATGTTCCAGGGCAGAGGTATGCATACGTAGAGTTTCCTCTATTTGTACCTCTATAAATACCAAACCCATCTCAAATGTATGATAGGGTGATAGATGTAGGGGCCAAGGGCAGGTCTCCCCAAGATGAGCCACTTTGGTATGAAGACTATTTTGAGTTGAAAGCAATCAAAACCCATCAGGTTCAGGAAGAGCCCCACTTAACCCACCTAACCCACTGGAGCCACCCAGGCACCCCTGAAATATATGGCATATGAATGAAAGTTAACCTTAGAAGGAGAAGGAGAATTTGACCACTCAGGTAAAAAGAACAAACTCCTAGAAAGACACTGTAACTGACTCAAGAAGAATTAGGAAATGTGAAAGGACCAATAGCAAATAAAGAAATTTAATTAATTAAAACTCTTCCCACAAAGAAATCTCCAGGCCCAGACGATTTCATCTGTGAATTTTATCAACTCTTTAAATTATCAAATTATTTTAGAATATAGAATATAAATTGGAATATAATATAGAATATAAATAGAATATAATTTGGAATCCAACTCATTCCATGGGGCCGCAATGTCCCTGATACCAAACCCAAAGACATCACAAGAAAACTACAGTTAAGTATTCCTCATGAACATAAAGGCCAACATACTAACAGACTGACTCCAGGTAAAACAAACATATAAGAAAGATTACACACCATAGGCCAGTGGGATTTATCCTAGGAATGCGAGATTAGTTTAACATCCAAAAATCAATGTGTGTCATTTTCCAACACTAATAATTTTCCAACATCAACTGGATGTCATACAGTCAAATCAATTCTGACTCTAAGTACCCAGAGTTAGCACAGACCCCATAAGTTAAAGGCTCAGTCCCAAATGGCCCCCACTTCAGATCCCAGCCATAAGTCTTGGCTGTCCCCAAGGCTCCCACACTTCTGCCTTGCTGAGCACAGATTCAGAGGTTCCCACAACCCATCCCTCAGGTTTGATAATTCACTAGAAATCACTCATAAGATCAGTACAACGCTATACTTAATATTGCAGTTTTATTATAAAGGACCCAACTCAGGAATAGCCATATAGGAGCGATATACAAGAGTGAGATGGGACAGAAGCTTGGAGCTTCCATGTCCTACCTGGGCATGCTACCCTCTTATTTTTTTTTTTTTTTTGATTTTTTTCTTTTTATTTAAAAAACACAAATCAAGCCAGCCATTGGCACTGGTCCAAAGCTCTTGTCCTCCCCGTTTCTCCTCCCCATCCCCCCCTCATGAAACTTCCAGGCCCAGAGCCTTCTTAGTCAGGTCAGAATTTTGAGTGTAACCAGATCAAGGTACACTCTTTTTGGTACCAAAAAATATATATATAAATATGTCCAACCCTCTTAAGAAAAGGACGGCCTGGCTGGCCACTTCTTCCTATCCGTTGCAAGCAAACAAAGACACGACAGGATTCACACACCCATTCGGTATACACCGTGATGCAGTCCATGTGGGTAACCCCGCAGAACAGACCAGGGTCTCCGATGTGGCTGATGCCCAGCGACACACACACACACACACACACACACACACACACACACATAGCAGCAAATAAAAAAAGTACTACTTTTATTGGTAAACATGACATTCAACTCTTCAGCAAAGGCAGTCACACACATGCGTGCACACACACACACACACATGCACACACACACACGCTCACACACACCCTTTTAAACAGAAACCACATGGAGTCCCAAGCACCAAAGAAACCACAACACAGCGAGAAGGCAAAGTGGCTGGAGTAAGGTGTTTGCAGATTCAACTTTGGGATTGAAAGAGCTGGTAAACAGAAAGGCACCGCGTGGGGGTTCGGAGACCCGGCTGCTGAGGGCGGCAGGTCGGCGCTGACACCTGTGTCCAGAGGCCCGCAGGAGCCCAGGCTTAGCCCGCGGGGCTCGGGGAGCTGCTGTGGGCCTGGCTCTGCAGCCTAAGGCAGAAGGGGAGTCGCAGAACCTGGCCGCCTGGCGGGGGCAGCCCACAGGAGCCCCCATCTCCACTGCCAGGGTGCATCTGGGTGTCTAGAGCTGGACGGGGAGCCGGCGTCTGTGGCCCAGTGTGCTGGGTGCCTTCTTCCAGACTGTGCAGTCACCTGCAAGCTCTTCCCGCCTCCTGGGGCAGTTCTCCCCTTTACTGCCCGCATTCCAGTTTGAGCCTGGTTGTCTGGGACTCTCAGCCCTCAGGTCTGCCAAGATGGGCACCCTCCGGCCGCCGCCCCGTGTGGCCACCACGCAGGAGACGGAGAAGCTGCACCTGGAGAACCCCTGACAAGGTCCTGGACACGCATCTGTCCCCAAAGGCACGCTGTTGAAATGGATTCAGACGTACAAAAGCCATCTCTTTCTATTTGGCGAGGAGGATGAGGGGCTAGGGGGCTGGAGGTCTGGCAGGCCCACCCCTCGGTAAGCCTGGGCTCCCCTGCCATCAAGGCAACAGGACCAAGGGAGCGGCCACACCTGCTGGCTGGCTTCCACCAAGAGCTGAGGCAGAAGACGACCCCACCTCCACTTTTCTTTTGGCATCACAAAGACCTGGTGACCTGGCTCCCTGACCCACCTTCCTGCCCCAAGCCATACAAGGCAGCTCCCCGACTCCCAGACAGCCGGGATGGGGGGGGCAGTAGTTGGGCTGGTAGATTTGGCCTTTCTGGGGCCCTCTGCCAGGTGGGGCACTCAGAACCCCCAAAGGTGGGAGGGATTGTCAGGGAGAGGCAGTGCCCATCCTCCTGGGCAGAGGTGGGCACGGGCGGGCATGCTACCCTCTTAGACATCAATGTGTTCACCAGCCTGGAAGCCCCCTGAACTTTGTACAAGAGTTTTTTATCAAGATTTTATTATGTAGACATGGCTAAGTCACTGGCATTGGTGATTAATCAACCTCCAGCTCCTCTACCCCTGTTGGAGGCGCAAGAGGTAGGGCTGAAGTTCCAATCATCTAATCAAGTGGCTGGTTCTTCTGGCAACCAGCCTCCATCTTAAAGCTATGCAAGGGGCCCACCTAGAGTCACCTCATTAGCATAATGTCAGGTATGATCTGAAGAGGCTCATTATGGTAATGATAGACATTCTTAGCACTCAGGAAATTCCAAGGGTTTTAGGAGTTCTGTGCTGGGAACAAGGAACAAAGGCTGTGTGTGTGTGTGTATGTATATGTATATGTATATGTATATGTATATACCTATATAGGTATTTTTAAAAAGATTTTTAAACTAGGGGCAGCCCGGATGGCTCAGTGGTTTAGCACCGCCTTCAACCCAGGGCCTGATCCGGGAGACCTGCGATCGAGTCCCATGTTGGGTTCCCTGCATGGAGTCTGCTTCTCCCTCTGCCTGTGTCTCTGCCTCTCTCTCTCTCTCTTTCGTGAATAAATAAATAAAATCTTTAAAAAAAAAAAAACGATTTTAAACCAATCTCTGCACCCAATGTGGGGCTTGAACTCACAACTCCAAGATCAAGAGTTTCATGCTCCACCAACTGAGCCAGCCAGGAGCCCCCTCCCCTATATGTATTTTTCATTATACCACAGTAATACACCGTAGAAATAAAGGACAGAAACTGCATGATCATTCACATTACATAAAAAGCACTTGACAAAATCCAACACCATGATTAAAAACAAAGAGACAAAAACTAAATTACTTTCATTGAAGTAGGAATAAAGAGTGTCTTCAACTTAATAGAGGCATCAATGGAAAAACCCACAACTGACGTCATGCTTAATTCGAAAGATTGAAAGCTCTTTTTCTAAGATTAGGATCAAGGCAAAATGTACACTTTGCCATTTCTGCAATAAGACCTCTCCCCCAAAAGGACATCCAGATTGTCAAAACTACCACAGTTAACATAATCTTATATATAAATAATACCAAGAACACACACAGAGATGCATAAAGCTACTAGAAGGAATGGATTTAGCAAGGTTGGGATACAAGATCACTATGTAGAAACTAAATATATTTTGTATACTAATATTGGACAATCTGCAGATGAAAGTAATACAATTTCATTCACAATACCATCAAAAGGAATAAAACAGTAATATATTTAACAAAAAATGCAATTCTTATTTGCTGAAAACTATCAGGTGTTTTGAGAGAAATTAAAGGTGTAAATAAATGGGAAAAATCTCCACGTTCATGGGTTGGAAGATTTGGGCTCATCAAGAAGGCAACTCTCACCACATCGATCTAAAAATTCAGTGCAATCACTCTCAAAATCTCAGCAGGACATTTTTTGTGGAAATCAACAAGTTGACTTTAAGATTTGTGGGGAAATACAAAGAACCTGGAATCAGCAAAAACAGTTTTGAAAACAAAGTTGGAGGTACTTTGCCTTTTTATTTGAGACTTAACACTGAAGAAACTGTTATCAAGACAGTACAGTGATGGCAGAAGGGTGGATCCATGTAAAATAATTGAGAGTCCAAAAATCCTTATCTTTATGGTAAATAGGGAGTCCAAAAATCCTTATATTTATTGGTCAATTGACAAAGGTACCAAGACAATTCAAGCGGGGAAAGGATAGTCTTTCCCACAAGCGGCGCTGGGACAGTCGGATAGCCACATGCAAAAGAGATGAACTTTGAAATTTGAGATACTTTCATGACTGCCGCTGATAGGTTGTTTTACACAGCCACTCCTGTCTTACGTCTTAGAATGTTTACAGAAAATGAAATTCCGGACACCACGAGAAGATCTATTCCCTGGAGCACAGCGGGGAGCGAATGAATAGGGCATTTATTGATGGAATTCATGCTGGGCTATTAAGTATTGATCTATGAATACAGATGTGACTTGTTTTCAAGATAGTGGGCCTGTCCAGCCTCTGTTCCTATCTTCAGGTTTGTTTTCTTTTCATTGGCCCCTTTAAACTCACGCCTATAAACATGCATCACTTCCCAATCCCAACCAAGGGTAACCTGGGGAAAATTTGGACATCAGCTCTGACTCACGCAGATATTGGTAATGAAGGGATGGTAAGGCGTTGCTCCCTTACAGTGTGAGCACCACACAGCCACAGGGGAAGGTGGCAGGACTTAGGTTTTTTTTTTTTTTTTAATTTTTATTTATTTATGATAGTCACAGGGAGAGAGAGAGAGAGAGAGAGAGGCAGAGACACAGGCAGAGGGAGAGGGAGAAGCAGGCTCCATGCACCGGGAGCCCGATGTGGGATTCGATCCCGGGTCTCCAGGATCGCGCCCTGGGCCAAAGGCAGGCGCTAAACCGCTGTGCCACCCAGGGATCCCAGGACTTAGGTTTTGACTGGTTAGATATGGGGGACATTCCTGCTTACATTGGCGTTGTGCTTTATCTTTGCTAAGACACACGTGCCTTACCCCAAGTGCAAGTGACGTAGGAAAGACGTTAGGGTTCGAAGCCAATGGCCAAGAAAGAATTCTCGAGACCTCTTTGGTACAAAAAGGTGGTTTTATTAAAGCACAGGGACAAGACCATGGGCAGAAAGAGTTGCCCTGGGGTCGTGAGGCATGGTCCATAATATCTTTTCAAGTTGGGAGGGGGTTAGGGAGAGGGTAAGTCTCTAAGGAATTTTGGAAGCAAGGCTCCCAGGACCTTGAGGGGGCGAGCTGTCTGGGGAAAGGTCATTTATTACCGTCTAATAAAACTGGAGTCATGAGACCCTTCAGATGCGGGGTCAAATGCTTGGGGGATGATTGTCAACATGTATCTTGGTGGGTTAGAGATAAAGGAAGTTTCCAAAGGAATTTTTATAGGTTAAAGTGGACTTATAGGGTCCTGGGGGTTGGGCTAGGATTGCCTTTTGCCCTCAGCAAAGTATGAACATCGAGGCAGCTGAGTCCCTAGAGGCAAGTCACTCTGCCTGTTTCAAGGACTTGTCCATGGGCTGTAGGTAGTAAGGAAATTTCATAATTTCTCTTCTGCTTTTGTTTCCCACACCCCAAGGAGCAAAGCTTATTCCCGCTATCATGCAAAGATGCAAAATGGCAAGGTTAAGTTTTATACCATGGCAAGAGCAAGTCACAAAATTGCAGTTAGGAGGGGCACTTGGATGGCTCAGTGATTGAGCCTCTGCCTTTGGCTCAGGTTGTGATCCCAGGACCCTGGGATCGAGTCCCACGTCGGGCTCCTTGTGGGGAGCCTTCTTCTCCCTCTGCCTATGTCTCTGCTTCTTTCTGTGGGTCTCTCATGAATAAATAAAAAAATAAAATCTTAAAAAAAAAAAGTTCAGGTTTGAGCTGCATTTTCTCCTTAAAATTCTGTGTGGGTCAGGCCCCCAGGCCCTGCCTTATCTGTGGAATAAGACTTCACATTTATATAACCTCAATTTGTAGGACCTTTTCCAGTGCATTCTGAAATGAGCCTCCCAAGAGCTCAGCACAGGAGTTTGGAGAGAGGGATAGGTATCCCCATATTATGGATCAGAACTAAGCACAGAGAGGTGGGGGCTCCCATCTAGGAGGGCAGGTAGGGGTACAGCAAGCTCAGGACAGGCTTCTCTCTGGTAGGCTTGGCCTGGGTACCTCTCACCATAGCCTTTGTCTGGGTGCCCACTCCATTGTTGGGTTAACCAGGATTCTAGAAGCTGAATTGAGAGCATATGGCATCTCTTTTCTTTGATCCAGTCCAACAGAATTTAATTGCTTAGCATCTCAGAGAAGCCTGTGGAAACATTGCCTTATTGGGATATGGGGAGTATAGCCCCACGTGAAGCCCGGTTTTATTGACGGTCCAGTAGAACTTGGGATTCATGTTAATCACCAAATGAGTGGGCTAGGAAGCTTTCAGAAGCATCGAGGAAGGAGTAAATTATTTAAACTTCCCAGGTGCCTCTGAAATTAAGCGTAGGGCTGGGGCACTGAGCAGGTGCAGAGGGCCTGCGGGTCCAGCATGTGCTGACTCAAGTCTTGTCCAGCTTCATCTCCCAAATTATGGTCTTCTGTGCAGATTTTTTTTTTTTTTTACCACTTGTCTCTCTGTGTTATTGGAAACGGCAAGCTATCCACAGTAAAGCCAATTTAAAACCAGTCAAGCCTGCGAGTATTAACACTTGGGCTTGGAAACAGGGGGAAAAATGATAGAGGCTGCTGATGGAAGATCTGACTGCCCTCCCTGCCAGTGTCCCAGGGGGTGAGGATGACAAATGACGCCGAGGTAGGGGCAGGAGGGGCGGGGTGCTCCAGAGTGGATTTCATTTCATGCAAAGGAAAAAGCGAGATTACAAATCTTTCAAAGCAACAACGTACCTTTGTACCTTCGTGCCTTTGAGTGTCTGCAGTGTGCAAGCACTGTGCCTTCCCGGGAGGGGAGCTCTGGGGACCGGCCCGGAGCCATGGGATGCCTCTTGCCCTCCCGTGGCCTAGAGCCTTGCCTTCAAATGTGTCCTTTTCTTGATTTCTAGAGCAGGTTTTCTCAGCCCTGGCCCCTTTGATCCATCTGGGCTGGATCATTCTGTGTCCTGGAGCATCCCTGGCCTCTCCCTGCTGGGTGTCAGAAGCACCCCCACTGCCCCCAACCCAAGTTGTGACAACCAAAAGTATCTCCAGACATTGTCACATGTCCCCTGTGGGGCAAAATGGTCCCTACCCCCTCCCACTGAGAGCCTCTGTTCTAGGAGGTGCCAAAAATCAGCTGAGGCTGAAGGCTTGTGAGGCCTTTTGGCCTTGCTGAGAATGGGTCAGATTAATCATCTCCATATAATCTGTCAGGTTGGTGGAGGTGGTACACAGAATAACGGCCCCCCAAAACGTCCGTGGTCCTAAATCCCAGGACCTGTGAAAGGGATTCCATAGCTGTGATGAGGTTTAAGGATCTTGAGATGCGAAGATCGTCCTGGGGGATCTGGGTGGGCCCCCCATAATCACAGGGTCCTTGTCAGAGGGAGGCAGGAGGCTCAGAGCCAGGCAAGGAGGGGGTGGGAAGAGAGGGGTAGGAGTTCGCACTGCTGATGCTGAAGACGCAAGAAGGGGCCCTGAGCCCAGAAACGGCCTCTAGAAGCTGGAAAAGGCAAGGAACAGACCGTCTCCTCAGAGCCTCCAGAAGGAACACAGCCTGGCCAACACCTTGGAGTCAGCCCCGTGAAACCCAATTCAGACTTCTGACCGCCGGAGCTCCGGGAGAATAAATCTGTGTTGTTGGAAGCCGGTGGGTTTGCGGCAGTTTGTCACAGCAGCCCTAGACGTGGATCCAGCGGGAATTCCTTGTTCTTCCTCAACTGGACTATGGCTTCTTCTTCTTTTTAAAATATTTTACTTGTTTATTTGAGAGAGGAAGAGCACTAGAGAGACAGAGCGAGCATGAGTGGGGGGCAGAGGGAGAGGGAGAAGCAGACTCTCCGCTGAGCAGGGACCCCGACATGGGACTTGATCCCAGGACCCTGGGATCATGACTGGAGCCGAAGGTAGATGCTTCACCGGCTGAGCCCCCCAGGCACCCCTGGGCTGTGGCTTCTGAGGGTGGGAGCACGCCCTGGTTGTCGGCATCCCTCCCAGTTGTTTGTTGGCGGAGAAGGTTATGTCCTGACAGAGCCAGGGCTTTCTACTAAACTCCTTCCTGGAGGGGCCCACGTGAAGCTGATGGCCTGGATTTTGATGTAACTTCCAATCCATTGGCTCATACGATTGTGGTACCGGAAGTCAGGCTGCAAAGTAATGCAAGGGCCCTGGGCGCCCACCTTGTATCTGCACCCCCTTCCTGGCACCCTGACCACGAGCACCCCAGCCAGCACCTGGTGCATCTCTCCTGGAGCCCCTTGGACTTTTCTTCCTGAGGATTTGTGCTACGGGGGTCTGTCAAATGCAGGTTGGACGGCATAAATGTGGGAGTCCTCCCATCTACCACGAGAATCGGGTTGTACAAAAACTCACTGATTTCATAAATTTATTAAGTTTTACTTAAAATTTTTTAAAAAGATTTCATTTATTTATTCATGAGAGACACAGAGAGAGAGGCAGAGGGAGAAGCAGGCTCCATGCAGGGAGCCCGACGTGGGACTCGATCCCAGGTCTCCAGGATCAGGCCCTGGGCTGAAGGCGGCCCTAAACTGCTGAGATACCCGGGCTGCCCTACTTTAAATTTTAAAAAATATTTTAATCAAGTTAATTTTTTATGGGACGCCTGACTGGCTCAGTGGTTGAGCATCAGCCTTTGGCTCAGTGCATGATCCCGAGGTTCCGGGATCAAGTCCCTCATCGGGCTCCTTGCATGGCCCCTGCCTCTCCATCTGCCTATGTCTCTGCCTTTCTCTGTCTCTCATGAATAAATAAATAAAATCTTAAAAAAAAAAAGTTAATTTTTTGGAGCAGTTTAGGTTGATAGCAAAATTGAGTGCTTTTTTTTTTTTTAAAGATTATATTTATTTATTCATGAAAGACAGAGACATAGGCAGAGGGAGAAGCAGGCTCCAGGCAGGGAGCCCGATGTGGGACTTGATCCTGAGATGGAGGATCATGCCCTGAGTCAGGGGCAGGTGCTCAACCGCTGAGCCACCCAGGCGTCCCGAGTGGAGAGTTCTTATATATTCCTTGCCCTGCCCCCTCCCATACACAACCTTCCCCACCATCAACCTCCCCACCTGGGGGTACATCTGTTACAATCGATGAACCTGCCGTGGCTCGTCATCACTGCCTGAAGCCCACAGTTAACATCAGGGCTCGCTGGGTGCTGAAGAATCTGTGGGTCTGGACAAACGCACAACGGCACGTGTCCGTCACCACGGCATCGTACAGTTCCTTTCTAACGCAGACCGCAGACCGGACATGTGGCTTGGTAGATATCAGGTGTCATTCCCATGAAGCCTCACCTGGCACCTGTAACTTTGGACAGTTACCTGTTAAATGTACATTGTTTGTTAGAAGGAGGAACAGGTGAAGGAGTGCAACCAGGTCATTGGAAAATCCTCCCAACTCTATGAATATAGGTTTAAGACACGCTCACTGGGATAAATTCAGCAAATACCAAGCAGCTGTGATACATTAGGGAGCAAAGGTGGTTGAGCCCTGCCCTCCCAGAACCTCAGGGAGCTTGACAAATGTTGGATACAAACGTGGTCTGCTGAGGTGGAATAAGGTGGCATCTGCCTAATGACCCAACAGGATTTAGGATCGGCTACAGCTGGGGTGCAGGTCCTATCTAGCAGGTCCTACATCGCCCAAGGCCAGGCAAAGCTCTGGGTGCTGGAGCATGAGCCAGGCGCCCTCTTCATTAATTCCTTTCTTTCCTCCTGGGATTTTTGCTTAGTCTTACAGGCAGAGGAGGAACCGGGGCTCTGGTCCCTGCTGGGGGCCTGGAAGCAGCACATGGACTCTCTTGAGACCGAATTTCCTCATCTGAAAATAGGGTGCGATTGCACAGGATGGTGGGGAGGGTTTCTGTGAGCCAGGACAGACTCTGGTTCCTCTGCAGGTGGAGGCCCCGCTGGACCAGGTCCACCTCTGTTTGTTTCCATGTCCCTGGTCACCAAACACCAGAAGCCCTTAGCCAGTAGCTTCAAATTAAGTTCCAAGGCTTGAGCAAAAGTTTCAGCCAAGGCCTCCAACCTTCCAATCCTGCACTACTTGCAAGATTAACAAGCACCGGGCAGACCCGGTCTCTTTCCGGCCTGGGGGTGCGTAGGGATTACTGTGCTGTTGGCAATCGTGCAGGAAAAGAGATGTGCAGGTGTGGAAATGGGGCTCCTGTCCTTTGGCACCCTGCTCTGGATGGCCCGCTCCGGAGGTGGGTGCCTCCTTTGGTGTGGCGGGTGCTGAGGGGGCCCGGATGGAAGAGGAATTGAGCTGGGGGAGGAGATGCAAATGCACTGTGAACTTCCCCTCTGCCTTGCCACGAAGCTTCTGCTGGGCTCTCCTGGCTCCCTCTGCGCGATCTCCTCTGCGCTGGTGCGAGGCATCTGTCATGGGCCTGTGGCTTGTGGCCGTTTTCAGATGTTCCTATTTAAATCCCCGAGTTCACAGATTGTCTTTCATTCCCTCCTTGGAAGGCACTGATAACTCAATTTGTGGAAAATTGAAAACCTTTCCAGATATTACTCTTTTGAAAGTGGTTTTGCCTAAGAACATAATAACGTACAAGCTCCAGGAGGGATGATTCATTTAGCTCTTGTTGTCCTTGACCTAAGAAGAAAACACAAACAGGAAGGCTGGAAAGTAACAGTTGAAACCAATACACGAACTCATTTGAAACCAAGGGTCTGTGTTTTCCCCCGAACTCTACTATTCCTAGAGAGTGCGGGAGAACAAGAATGTGTGTACTTTTGCCTGGGCATGTTTACCATGGCTGCACGTTGCCTCGAGGAGGCGACAGGGCCAAACATAGGCTCAAAGGAGGGGCCCTGATCCACTGCCACCCCCCATACGGCAGAGCACTTAGCCCGAGGAGGAATTCAGGGGCTTTTCCTGGCCCTGCGTGCTCTCCGAGGTCCCCTGGGTTTTCTTTTTTTTTTTTTTTTAATTTTTTAAAATTTTTATTTATTTATGATAGTCACAGAGAGGGAGAGAGAGAGAGAGAGAGAGAGAGGCAGAGACACAGGCAGAGGGAGAAGCAGGCTCCATGCACCGGGAGCCCGACGTGGGATTCGATCCCGGGTCTCCAGGATCGCGCCCTGGGCCAAAGGCAGGCGCTAAACTGCTGTGCCACCCAGGGTTCCCTCCCCTGGGTTTTCTTACGTGAACACAGCATGGGAACCCAGGTCCTTTGACCCTCCCCGCACCTGCGTGACGGCTTCCCTCAACACCTGGCCGCAGAAGGACTCGGCTGCCAACCAGCTTGGGCCGTCCTCACTGCGACTTAGGTGAATTTCCCTGCTCTCTTTTCCAGGATGAGCCTATTACCTTTCTGGAGTGGGTTGAATGGTGTCCCTCCCTCCCCCTCAGATATTCCATATCCTGGCCCCTGGAAGCTGAGAATGTGACCTCGCTTGGAAACAGGGTCTTGGCAGATGAATTTGAGGATCTCAGGATGAGGTCACCAATCCGATGGCTGTTTCTTCTAAGAGGAAGGAGGAGAATCTGAGACGGAGACACAGAGGGGAAAGGTGTGCGAAGACGGAGACGGGAGTGGGAGGGGGAGTGATGGAGCCACAAGCCACGGAAACGCCCAGGATTGCCAATGACGCCTAGGAGCCAGGAGAGAGGCCGGGAAGAGATGCTCCCTTGGTGCTCCCAAAGGAACCGGTCCTGGTGGACACGTTGATCTCAGACTTCCGGCCCCCAGAACCATGTTAGGACACATTTCTGTTGTTTGAAGCCCTCTAATTTGTTATGGTTGACCCAGAAAAATTCATACACCTCTCCCCGAGCCCTTGCAGTGAGCCTGCGCATCGGCTCCGCTCCGGTGACCGGTGACCGCCCCGGCCCCGGCCCCGTGTGGGCCTTTCCTCCCGCCTTCTCTGGACTGGGCTGCTTACACCCCGAGGGCTGATGACATAATGTCATTAGCTGGAGAGTCCCCGAGGCTCTGTGCGGTTTGCTCCTACTTGGTGCTCAGTCCTCTGTTGATTTCCTGGGAATAGATTTTATCTTTTGATAACTTCTCATCTTGCCATAATTGCAGAACTGCTTGGTCCCAGACGGTTAGGGAGAGAGGCTGGGGGCTCCTACTTCCTCCTGTGGGAGACCGTGACTGCTGCAGCTTCATCCCGCAGGCCGCTGGCTGGCTTTGGCAGGGGGTCCTCCGGCACAGGTGAGCCCCACTCCGAAGGAGAGACTTCAGTTCTTCTGCCCTAACCTGGGGCCGAGTTCTGAGGCAACAGAGATCCCTTCTGCTCTGAGATGCCTCCTCTGGGTGGAGAATGATAGGGCCAGACAGAGGGGACTGAAAAGCCCCAGGTGAGGGTCTTGGGAGGCTTACCATCCTACCTCGGTCTCCCAAGCTTCCCCTGGGAGCTCCACATGCGAAAGACAAAGGCGCCCGGAAGTCTCTTCCTCTTCGCTGCAGTGAGGAGACCAGTTCCTCCCTGAACACCCTCCAGTGTCTGCACTCAGGTGGGTGGGTGAGGGCATAAGGGGCACTGACCTTGCAGTGGACTCTTCTTACCCAAGATTCTAAGTTTTTTTTTTTTTTTTTTTTTTTAAGATTCTAAGATTAACTGTCCTGTTGGATATGGTCTCTCTCTGACTTCTCTCACTTGGTAGGATGGGGGTTGATTTTATTGAGGTGGAGGGCAGCTTCCTGACGTGCAGGGGGCAGTGGGGCATCCAGAAGGATATAAGGACAGAATGGAATCAGCAATAAGCTGAGAAAATCAGCTTGCTCACATCCACCTGCCCTTGCTCCAGAGCTGCTTCTCCAGCAAACCATTCGGCCCGTAGTCCCTGGGGCGCCAGGTTTCCTGGGACACCTGTTGCTGGAGCAGATGTGGGGAGGGTCCCTTGTCCAGGAGCAGGGTGGGAAGGGGTGTGGCCATTCAGGGCCGCTGAGGGGATGACCCTCACCTTGTGCCACTGTAGCATGAGCACCTGGCCCTGGGGGGTCCCAGGCAGACCGAGCTCCGCCTCTTGCCGCTGACAAAATCCACAGGCAGAGAGACAAGTCGTGGGGAAACAAGAATTTATTCCAGTGAGGCCTCCCCCACATGAGCACAGCGTCTCAAAGACGGTGCCCAAAGTGCTGAAAACACTTCTAGGTTTATATAAGGACGGTGCGGGACCAAGGTGAGTGGGGACGTGCAGGCGGGCGGTGAAAGTCAGGTTGATCGTTGTCTTGGGGACAGTCACGGGGGTCTTGCTGGCTTGGGCCATCCTTGTGGCTTGAGTTTCTGTTTGAGTGCTGTTTGCTCCTACTTGGTGCTCAGTCCTCTGTTGATTTCCTGGGAATAGATTTTATCTTTCCCACCCACCACTGGATACTTTGCCCACAGGGCCTTTTGCCTGAGTTAGGAGATCAGCTGGAGAGGAGAACTTGATCAGGAAATACAGACTAAAGTCAGAATGGAGGTGGCTGATGCGCTCCTTCACCACCACTTGGTTGTGGGGACTCAGACACAGGCAGACCTGGCTTCACATTATACTCTGCCACTTCCTAGATGACATCCTGGGCAAGCAGTTTAACTTTTGGGGAGGGGAGCCTCAGTTTTCTCTGTAGCACTAGAGAGTGGCCCCTACACGGGGTCATTATGCCCATTGTTTAGTGAGGCTGAAATGGGGGGGGGGGGAGGCCACTTTGCACGAAATCTCACGTTCGCCTTCCCCTCCCAGGAGAGGGAGCACGTGGGTAAATGCACACCAAGACTGACCCGCTGCTGATCTTTCCTGACAGTGGATTTTGCCACTGGATCCCGAGATGATGGGTCTGGAAGGGCTGGGTCGGGATGGGAAAGGTGGTGGGGTCACCCCGGCCTGTGGCCCCCAAGCTCTGGATCCAGCAGGTGAGCTGCCAAAGGGTCTGTCCCTATCCTGCCTCATTTTCTGGTGCTGGGAACAGCGGACCTCCCACTGGGCATCCTTTCCAGCGACGTTCAAACCCCGTGGTGTTCAGGGCACTTCACTGTCTAAGACCAGACGACATTATGTCACAGCTGCACAGGACCTTTGAAGCCACCCATTTCAGCCTCCTATTTCTTGCTGCTGCAGACCTGGTGCTCGGGGTAAGGACCAGCTGGGTCTGAGTCCTAGGGATGCAAGCATAGCCGGATGCCCCCAGCTGGGGTACGAGCCTGGATATTAGGACAAGGGAACATCAGAGGATGTGGCTGGAAAGCTTTGGGGAAACTGGAATTCCCACCTCCATGCCTTAAGGGCTTTTGAGGACGTTTATATATATATATATATTTTTTTTTTAAGATTTTTAAATTTATTTATTCATGAGAGACACACAGAGAGAGGCAGAGACACAGGCAGAGGGAGAAGCAGGCTCCCTGCAGGGATGTGGGACTCGATCCCAGGACCCTGGGATCACGACCTGAGCAGAAGACAGATGCTCAACCACTGAGCCACCCAGGTGCCCCGAGGACGTTTATATTTTAAGTGAGTTGTTTGAGGAGCTCCTTCACCGTATCTTTACCCAGTGGCATTCTCGGCTTGGGACAAAGGCTAGTGGGTTTTCCAGAGAGGAAGGCAGAAGGATCTAGGGCAAGGTGCTGTCTACATTCTGGGGGGCTGGGCTTCTGTGGGGGGTGGGGGGCTCCAGGGGCTTCCAGTCTCAATGATTTCAGGGTCAAACACCCTGCCCTTGATGCTGCTTGCATATATTGCATTTTTAATTGAGTACATAGTACTTTTAAGATGAAAAAAAAATCCCTCGATTAAAAAATTTTTATTTTAAAAGTCAAATGATTGCACAGTGTTGCGAATGTACTAAATGCCACTGGATGGAACACTTTAAAATTGTTAATGCTGTGTGAATCGCAGCTCAACAAAAACATTTTTTTTTTTTAAAACACGGGAGGATGTTATTACAGACTAAAGGAGATTAAAGAGTAATCAAATGAAATTCATAAACCCGGAATAGACAGCAGTTTGAAAATAGGTAGTTGTAACAGATATTTTTGGGAAATTTTAAACGTTTGGCTATGGATGAAGTATTAGATGATTCTGTAGATCGTTGGACGACATTATGAAATTATTGTTAACCCTCTAATGCATGATTACAGCGTTTTGATTATGTATGAAACTATCTTTATAATTGATTATGTATATGAAGGTGTCCTTATATTTTGTACGCTGATATATTTAGGGGCGAACTGTCATAATGTTTCCCATAGACTGAAATTGCATATTTCGATTCAGAAAATTTTGAAAGTATTCAAAAATTGTATATTTTGTCAAAAATATATGACAAAGGGGTGCCTGCGGGGCTCGGTCAGTTAAGCGGCTGCCTTCGGCTCAGGTCATGATCCCGGGGTCCTGGGATCGAGTCCCCCATCTGGCTCCCTGCTCAGTGGGGAGTCTGCTTCTCCCTCTACCCTTTCCTGCTCATGATCTCTCTCTCTCAAATACATAAATCTTAAAAAAAAAAAGTGAGAAAAATCAAGTACATTTGGCAAAGTGCCAGAAGAAGGTCAAATTACTCTTTTGGTGACTTTCCCCTAATACCCTGATATTCTGTACCCTGCCCTCCTTGCATGTGTATGCGCACACACATGCAGGTGGTCACACAGGTGCGTGCATGCGTGAGCACACCTGCCTGTCCCTGCTGTTCCCTCTCTGTGGCTCCCAGATGGTGGAGCATGGCAGCAGCCCATCCTGAAATTGGGCTGATTTGCTCCCACCCCATCTAAATTTTATCCAGCCTCACTGGCCTTCTGGGTTCCGGTCGGTTCCCTGCAGCATTGCCTCCAGCCTCCTGGCACCCCCTCAAAGGGGTCCCCCTCTCCGTTTCCCCGAGCTCAGCACCAGCCTGCCTTCCCTTGGTGGGCTCCTCTCTCTCGGTGCTGCCCAGCCGAGGCGGGCCCCTCGCCCACGCCATTGGATGACCATGGGTCCAGCCGTTCCTGGCCTCTCACGAGGCTGAGCCTGGGAGGCTCATTATTGTCCTGGGGCTGCAATAAAGAAGTATCCCAACCTGCGTGGCCTAAAGAAACAGCAATTTATTCTCTCACAGTTCTGGAAGGCAGGCATCAAAGCAACATGCCAGTAGAGGCACGCTCCATCTGAAGACTCCGGGAGGTCCTTTCCTGCTTCTTCCAGCCTCTGGTGGCTCCAGGTGGTCCTTGGCCTGTGGCTGAGTCCCTCTAGTCTCTGCCTCTGTCTTCTCGTGGCTCTTTCCCCCTCCCAAATCTCCCTCTGCCTTTCTCTTATAAGGACGCTTGTTGGATGTAAGCCCAACTGGATCATTTAGGATTAGCTTGAGACCTTGGCTTAATGACATCTGCAAAGACTCTTTTTCCAAATAAGGACCCACGCACAGGTTTCAGGGAGTGGATACATTTGGGGGCGGTCACCATTCAGAGAGTGAATGTGCTTGGTGAGCAGCCACTGCTGTTTCTGAGCTGTCCTTCGCTTTGTTGATCTGAAACCCTCTAGGGAGCTTGTGGGGTGTAATCTGAAGCCATCCTGTATGTGGAGGGCAGGGAGAAACCAAAGAGAAGCAGGCCACTCCAGGTTGGTAGGGGGCAGTTTTAATAAGCAAAGGGAACTCCATAAGAGGTTTGTCTTGGGTGGCAGCAAGATGAATGGGTCCCTGTACCCACCTGCCATATTTAACTGGGTTCAGTCATATATAGTGTACAGATGTCCTCAACACCACATCTGGATCTCAAGACTATCCTTGGAGAAGCCTCTGGGAGCAGGAGAGGGAAGCAGAACCCACATTCCACGGACAGGAGGGGCAGGAGGAGCTTCTGAGTGCCTGGGTTCAGTTCAGGGGTTACTCGGCAGTCACTTTTTTGGATGACCTTTGCCAGCACCTTCCCAGTGATGTAGGGAAGACGTTAGGGTTCGACGCCGATGGCCAGGAAGGAATTCTGGAGACATCTTTGGTACAAAAAGGTGGTTTTATTAAAGCACAGGGACAAAACCCGTGGGCAGAAAGAGTTGCCCTGGGGTCGTGAGGAGTGGAACATCATATCCTTCCAAGTTGGGAGGGGGTTAGGGAGAGGGTAAATCTTTAAGGAATTTTGGAAGCAAGGTTCCCAGGACCTTGAGGGGGGCAAGCTGCTGTGGGGGAAAGGGTCATTTATTACCATCTAATAAAACCAGAGTCATGAGACCCTTCAGATGTACATCGGTGGGTCATGTGCTTGGGGGATGATTGTCAACATGTATCTCGGTGGGTTAGAGATAAAAGAAGTTTCCAAAGGAATTTTTATAGGTTAAAATGGACTTACAGGGTCCTGGGGGTTGGGCTAGGATTGCCTTTTGCCCTCAGCAAAGTATGAACATCGAGGCAGCTGAGTCCCTAGAGGAAGGTCACTCTGCCTGTTTCAAGGACTTGTCCATGGGCTGTAGATAGTGAGGAAATTTCATAATTTCTCTTCTGCTTTTGTGTCCCACATCACCAGGAATCCCTAAAAGGTGGCCTGACCAAGTGCCTGGCATCCTTTCTCACATCTGCAGTGGCAAACAGACCTGGGTGGGTCTTGGCTCTACCCCTACTAGCTGCCTAACGACGCTGAGCGAGGCATGTCTTCTCTGGGCTCAGCTGCACCACGATCGCAGACTGGGGTGCGGTGGGGGGATTGAACCAGCAGGTGCGCCTTGCCTCTTCTGCAGGTGAAGGGGAGCGAGACTTTCCTTCTCTCCCCACTCTGCTCTGAGGGTGAGACAGGGGGTGGGGAGTGAGGCCCAGTGTTTCCGAAGCCCCCAGATCTCCTGCTCAGGGCAGCCTCATCCTTTCAGTGCGATGGAGGGTTTCTTCCTGTGAAGTCTCTATTTGCAAGCCCGGCATCAAGCGCTGGGTAATGAGGCTCGGCACCTGCTGTTTCCTGGCCGGGGTGAATGTGCATGTCTGCCGATGAAATTCTGTGTGGATTAATTAAAACGGGAGAAAGCATTTCTCCTGAATTATTTACCAGCTTCCAGGGGAGCAAACAATCATTGCGGGGTTCTTATTCTTGATGTCCCAGAGCCTTTCTTTTGGGGGTGCTGCTCCAAGCCTGGGGTTTGGGGTCGGGCGGGGGCGGAGGTGAGTAGCTGGTCCCTTCAGAGGCTTTGAACAGCTTCATTTCGGGAAGCCTCAGGGATACTCCTTTGTATCATCAGAGATGTGCTTAATCCTTAAAGCTGGAAGGGAAATGCCCTTCCCGGGCGGTCAACAGGGGAGCTCTTTAGAAAGTCCCTCCCACGGAGCCTCCTGTTCCTTTCTGTCTTATTCCGAGAGGGCCCACCTTTCCAGGGAGGTCCTGGGGGCTCAGCTGTCACCCCAGCCAGGCTCTGGGGCACCCAGCGCAGATCTGGATGCGGGTGCGGGTCCCCACGGGCTTCTGGGCCGTGTGCACCTGGGTGCTCAGGGGCATTTGTGCGATGCCCCGTCGTCTGGCTGTGGAGGATCAGCGTGAGTTTTCGTGACTGTTGTCCACGTGCAGCCACATTGTGCTTCTGTGCTGCTGCATACGTGGGAGCTGTAGGGCCAGGCCGGGCAGCCCCCTCCCCAGCAATGCCGGCCACTTCAGGCAGTGTCGGTGCTGGGAAGGGCCGGGGACACCGTTCCGAATCTCTAGGGTGGCCCCTTCGGTCCCGAAACTGATGCTCCAGATGAGCTGGGCTGTCCTCCCCACGCAGGCTGTCCTCCCAATCGGCCCCCTCCCGTGTGCCCCCTTCATTCACCCCTTTAGCTTCACCCCAGGCTCTCAGACCCTTGGCTCCGCCGAGGCCAGTTTCTCTTTCAAGGCTGCTGGCCCTCCCTTCAGGGTCTACTGTTTTCATGCTCCCTTCCCCACACTCAGTTTCCAAGCTTGTCTGAGATCCACACTTAGCCAAGGTGAGCCCAGGTGCCTATGGTGAACCAGCACCCATACAGGTTTTTCCTTGGATGGTGGGGCTCTTTTTAAGACAAACTCTAGTTGGGCACCTGGGTGGCTCAGTGAGTTAAGTGTCTGCCTTCAGCTTGGGTCATGATCCTCGGGTCTTGGGTCAAGCCCCGCATCAGGGTCCTTGCTCAGCTTGGAGCGTGCTTCTCCCTTTGCCTGCTGTGCTTTCTCTGTCTCTCTGTTATAAATAAGATCTAAAAAAAAAAAAAAAGACAAACTGTAGTTATGGTAATGCTTTTGTCCTTTTTTTTTTTTTTTTTTTTAATTGCCTTCAGGATAGTGAACACTCAAATGTATCACCAGAGGTATGGAGTTAATCCTAAAGCTAGTGGGACCTGGTGCAGGGGTAATTGCTTTGGGTCTGGGCGGAGAGGATGAGGCCAGCTCTCCCCTCTCCACGTTGATGCCTGCAACTTGCCTGGCTAAGGGGAGGCAAGCATTGTCCAGGGGAATTTGGCTTGGATCTGAGTTAATGAAATATTGAGGAGTCTGTTTTGCAGGCTGATTCTTCTCATGCATTTAAGATATTCAAATTCAAATTATCCTTAAAAGCTTAAATTAGAAATAGAAATGATATGTCCCACAGTAGGCAGGGTAGAGACCTCTTTGGCTGTTACTTAAAGTTCCCCCAGACAGGCTAAGTTTTAGGGAGGAGACGGAGAGTCATCAGAGGTGAGTTGGACAAGCCAAGCTTCCTGGCTTCAGAAATCTGAAAGTGAAGGACATCTGCCTTTACCCCTCCTTTCCTCTTGCCTCAGGCCAAGTGATTCCCTCTGACTTTGGAAGAATTTGGAAGGTTTTAATATTTTTTAAAAAGATCTTATTTATTTATTAGAGAGAGAGCAGAGGGAGAGGGAGAGAAGCAGGCTTTCTGCTGAGCAAGACCCCTGGATCAGGACCTGAGCTGAAGGCAGCCGCTCAACAGACTCAGCCACCCGGTTGCCCCTGGAAGGTTTTAATATTAATGACAATGCAACAATTAACCCTGAAGATTTGATGTAGACATCTGTACTCATACGTGGGGTTTTTCTGGGGGGGAGGGGAGTGTATGTCTTGCTCGTGATGTGGTGCACGTACATATATCTGTGTATTAGATAGCTGCTCTATATAACAGGTTACCCCAAAACGTAGAGATCTGAAACAACAAACACTGTCTCACGGTTTCTGGAGGTCAGAAATCTGGGCACAGCTTAGCTCATGAAGCCTGCAGGCAAGGTGCTGGCTAGGGCTGGTTGCTCGTCGGACAGCTAGACTGGGGGAGGATCCACTTCCAAGCTCTCTCACAAGGTTGCCTGCAGGATTCAGCTCCTTGCCGGCTACCGGTCAGAAGCTGCCCTCAGTTTTCTGACACACGGGCCTTTTCATAGAGCGGCTCACAACACGGCAGCTAGCCTCCCTCAGAGCGCCAGAAAGGATCAGGCAAGACAGAAGCCGCAGATTTTTTTTTGTAGCCCAGTCTTGGGAGTGACATCCCACCACTATCATATATTCCATATGTTGGAAGCAGGTCATTAGGTCCAGCCTACACTCAAGCAAAGGAGATCCCAGTAGGACGCAGAGGTGAGGGTCGCTCGGGCCATCTTGGAGGCTTCCTAGAGTCTCCACTATTTATGGGAACGCGCACGTGTCAGGGGAGCTATTAACACCCACACATTAATAGATCGGGAACATTCTCTTTCTGGCTATCTGGAAGGGATAGGCCTCCTCTGCGGTCTATTAATTTATTTGACTTTATCAAATTTTACACTTTGTGAACAACTTGCTTCTGTCGATGATAGAGCATCCAGTTAAAAACCACAAATTACAGCTATATGTAACAGCAGGTAGCAGCGTGGATATGAAAATGCCAGCTCTATCATGTCAGCATGAAAAGATGTTTTGCCAAAGGTTGTACTTTGCAGATGGGGGCTGTGCCTGAGAGGCAAGGGGAGCGCGACTGTCTTCCGAGGCAGCTGGGCCGGACCTGCGTTAACGCTTCCTCGTGATCACACTTCCCCTAGTGTCATCAAGGTCCTAGGACATAGCGTGCTCTCCACTTCCACTGCTGGTGAAAACAACGTGGCAAGCCTCAGCTCTGGCCCAAGGGGACGTCCTCACCGAGCGGCCCACGTCAGTTCCTTTGGCCACCGAGGGAGGGTGAGCAGGAATTAGGCCTCTTCTCTTTCCTAAAGAAGTATGTACTTTAAAAAAAAAAAAAAGATTTTACTTATTTATTCATGAGAGACACAGAGAGGGAGGCAGAGACACAGGCAGAGGGAGAAGCAGGCTCCATGCAGGGAGCCCAACATGGGACTCGATCCCGGGTCTCCAGGATCACGCCCTGGGCTGCAGGCGGCGCCAAACCGCCGCACCACCGGGGCTGCCCGACAAGTATGTACAACTTAGAATCCAAAGGATTCACAGGCTGTGCTAAATTCAATTTAACTAAAGCCCCCCCGCCCCCAAGAATGACCACTTCTGGTCAGGACCATCAGCCAGACTCTATGTCTGTTCCCCTCCCACCTCAATAATCTATTGCCCCTTGGGGGAGCCCCCCTCAACGTGGGGAAGTCTCTGGTTCTTCTGGGAGTGTGATGTGGTGGAAAGGACGTGGTTTGGGGGTAGGACAGACCCTTTAGGGTCCTGGCTTCTTGACATCCCACATCCCAGCTGTGAGAACTCAGTTTTCCTGTCTATAAAGCAGGGATCATACCACCTACTAGTGAGGTTGTGTGAAGATTAAATGATTTATGCAGAGAGCCTGGCACGATGACAGACACTCCAGGGTCACATGGAATATCAAGTCTCTCCTCTCTTTTCCCCAGCCCCTGAAGCAATGCTTCCCGATAGGGAAGGAACCTAGGACGGTCAGGACCTCCTGTTGCAGGGGGCCTGCTGCATTGATGGAGCCCCCTCCCCGGTGACAGCCCTGGTCCCTTCCTCTGCAGTGAGTTTTACGGTCTGGCCCTCTGTGGCGGGGGAAGTGGAGAAGGAGCGTCACAGAGTGTTATGGACTGCTTGTGTCCCCCCGACTTCATAGAGAAGTGCTAACCCCCAGTGTGACGGTATTGGGAGATGGGGTTTTGGGATGAATTAGTTAGATGAGGTCATGATGACGGAGCCCTCCATGATGGGAGTACTGTCCTTGTAAAGGAGATACCAGGGAGCTTGCTTTCTCCCCCGTCATGTGAGGACAGCGAGAAGGCGGACGTCTACAAGCCGGGGCGAGGACTCTCATCAGAGGTCCCTGACTGCTGGTACCCTGATCTCAGACTTCCAGCCTCCAGAACTGTGAGAAAATATCTTTCTGTTTAAGCCACTCAGTGTGTGGTATTTTATTATGACAGCTGAGCAGAGAGCCTTCCAAACTGTCCCTCTGGAAGCTTCTGCCTTGCATGGCGGGAGCTACCATCCAGTGTAGTTACAAAACGTCCCTTTCCGCTGGAGGCTGGGGCCCAGAGTCTTGGATGGAGGAGAAGCATCCTTCTTGTCGTCGAGCAGGGGTTAGAGGTGGTGCAGGGACAGTAACTGATTGACATTTGGTGGCCTCTTACGATGGAGAGCAAGGCACCAGGTCCATTCTGAGCCAGGGCAAGACTAAGTGTCTCTGGGCAGTGATTGGATTATGCTCTTCCAATAGCCAGTTGCAAATTCTGTTCCTGCAGAGATCTTGAGGGCGGTTTGGGAGGACACTCACCCATCCCTGACCAAAAACGGGTCTTCTCTAACCTGAGGCTGCCCCACAGATCCCTGCAGCTGCAGCAAGAACCCCCCCCTCGCCCCGAGAATGGTTGGATTCCAGCTCATTGCCTTCAGGTATGCCCCTACCCCACCCAGCCTCTGTCATCCCATGGCCTTTGTGGACCCAGGGGTTAGGCGGGTGGGCACCCCAGGGTGCTGCTCCCTGGGGGAAACTATCCCCTACCCGCAATGTGGCCGAATCATCTCTGAACCTCCTTAAAAGATAGTCTCTTTGTTGTTAAACTTAACTTTTGTCTCATCTGTGCTGAATTGCGCTTATTTTCTTCCTTTGCTTGCCTCTGAGCAGGGATAGGGAAGGAGAACAAAAAAAAAAAAAAAAAAGGGAAAAGGATTTGCTCTCATTGTGTCCGCAGAGCACACATTTTCTTTGTGTGTTTGAAATGTCTGGGAGTCTGAGCTTTGAAAGCTTGTCTTAAATGGTCTAATTGCACGATCTCAATCCTGGCTTGGCGCCTTGCATTTGGCTTTTTTTGTGGATTTGAATTGGGAGGGGCAGCTGCGGGGGGCGGGGGGCAGCTGCCTAACCGATGGATATTTTTAGTAAATCAAAGTTTGCTTTTCTAGGTCGATTCTATCCTCTCTCATCAACCTCCCGACCCTCCCGTTGTTTGTCTCTAATCTTGTCACTTCCCTTTGTCTCTGGGACCTGGTATAAGGCCACCTCTGTGCGGCTGAATTAGCAACAGGGTCAGTGTCCATGAGGGACCCAAACCCCAGGGCACCCGCCTATTCACAGCTCCTGTTTTTGCTGGACACTGGGTGCCAGAGCCTTCATGCACCAGCACTTCTTAACCTGGGGTCCCCATGAGGCTTTCTTTTCTTTTCTTTCTTTTCTTTTTTTTTTTTTTTTTTTTTTAAGGTTTTATTTATTTATTCATGAGAGGGAGAGGCAGAGACACAGGCAGAGGAAGAAGCAGGCTCCTCATGGAGCCCGATGTGGAACTTGATCCTGGGACTCCAGGTTCAGGATCACACCCTGAGCCCAAAGGCAGAGGCACAACCCCTGAGCCACCCAGGCATCTCACCCATGAGGCTTTCTTTACACGCTTCCTTCGAAACTGGCCAAATGCAGAGACACCAGAATCCACCTGGCTTCCATTAAGCCAGACATAGAAGGGAATCGCATGAATGTAAAACAATACCTTTCTTTTCACTAAAATTGTGTTTTGGAAACTAGAATTTTTTTCACTAAAAAATGTTACTTATGGTAACATACACTAGTTTATTGCGTTGCACTTACTATTTTTGAGTTAGACAAAAATTCACAATTTCTCAATTTTATTTTCTTATATAGTTGATCAATACCATGCATATAAACAAAAGCTCTTTGGGATCTTCAATCATCTTTAAGAAGGTAAAAGGGATTCTGGGAGAAAATGGTTGAGAACCGCTGACATAATATCATATAATTATGGGGCAGCCCGGGTGGCTCAGCAGTTTAGCGCTGCCTTCGGCCCAGGGTGTGATCCTGGAGACCCGGGATTGAGTCCCACGTCGGGCTCCCCGCATGGAGCCTGCTTCTCCCTCTGCCTGTGTCTCTGCCTCTCTCTCTCTGTCTCTCATGAATAAAGAAATAAAATCTTAAAAAAATATATCATATAATTATCCAGCCACTTATCTGGGAAGCAGTATTACCCTGATTTCACAGATGGAAAAAGGAAGCCCCCGACAAGGGGTGAGAAGGTGACACCCTGCCCGCGCCTGGACCTTGGACTTGCAGCCTCCAGGAGCTCAACAGAATCAAGGCCTGGTTAGGCAACCCCAGGCCGCAGGACTTTGTGCAGCAGCCCCAGCAAGCTCACACACTGGGCCTGATCCCCACTGTGGGAACAGGGGTACGAGTGCGGTGGGGCCTTCGGCTGACCCGGGCTGCTTCCCCGGGGCAATCTGTGGGGTGATGGCTCTGATGCCACAAGAGGCAGCAGGGGCCCAGCCTTAGAACCCCTGCCCAGGGCTTGCCCCTACCCTCCGCTCGGCCTGCTGGGGGATGGGGACCCCCTTTGCCCTGAGCTCAAGCAGCTCAGAGCCTGCCAGGCACGGGGCCGGGAGCGGGTCCTCCGCAAGCCCTGACCTTGCACAAATGGCTCCGGTGGCCTAGACCCCTGGGAGCAGCTGTGTCCCCACTGAAGAGCTCAGCCTGGCCTCGGGAGTGTGCCAGTAAAACCTGGGTCCGGGATCAGCAGAAAGCAGAGCAGGGCAGCCAGCCCGGGGGTGGGACAGGGTGCCCCTGCCCTTGCTGACTCCCAGCCTCTCGAGGACACCTGGGAAAAGGCACCGTCAGCTGCTGGACATTGTCCCTGCTCCCCGTCCTGCCTCCTTAATGACCACATTGACCGGAGCGTCCTTCCTGCCTCCTGGCGTTGCGCTCTGCCCATTTCTTCCCCCTTCTGGCTACACTGCTGCGTCTCCCACTCTCTCCCCAACCTGCTGCAATCCACTTCGGGGGCTGGCCTCTGGCCCGTGGACTCCTGCCTCTAGGGCACCACGTTTTCTGGGTTCCCTTGCTGGCCACGCCCTCCTTCCGTGGTCCCCAGGGCTGGCTGCCCCAGACTCGGCCCCTGGCTGTCCCCTCCACCCCCCAGCATTGCCCCATAGAACTTTCTACAATGGTGGGGAGGAGATGTCTTCTGTCCACACTGTGGGGTGCGGGACGTGTGCACCTGCTGAGTGGCCGGCCGCTGAGGTTTCCTTCTCATTTCATTTGAATTAATGTAAATGTAATTAGCCACCGTGGCTGTGGCTACCCTGGTTCTGGGCTGTGCTACCCTAGGGCTCTTGAAACATCTGCTGCTGTCTCCGAGATCTCGACTCCCTGCACTGACACCTGCTCTGGGCTCCAGAACCATCTCGGGCTGCCTTCCTGGCAGCCCAGCAGTGTGCCTGGCAGGCACACCCTGTTTACTGTGCCAAAACTCTTGATCTCAGCCCCCTGTCTCAGATAAGCCACCCAAGCACCGTACTGCTCAGCCCCCACGCTCAGGAGGCATATTCGCTTCCTTCTCTTGCTCTAAACATCTCAGCCCTGAGATGGGCTCTTCCTTCCAGACATTTCCCCAAGCAACACCTCCGGCCACCTCAGCTCCCCAACTCTCTTGCATACTCTCCTCTACCCAACAGCCTGAGTGATCCATTTAGGGCAAGAATCCTAGAACCTTGCTCCCTGCAACTCCAAAGGCCCCAGAAAATCCACCTTTGGGCCATGGCCTCCAAGCCCCACCTGTGATCCTGCTTGCCTGCTTCTCACCCCACCCCCACCTCCTTTTAAGCCCCCCTCTGGTGCTGTGGCCTCTCTGGGCCAGCTCAGCCTCATGGCCAGGGCTCCTGCTGCTCCTCCCACCTTTGCATGGTCTCCTCCTCTCACTTGAGTCTGAGTTCACCTCCTCAGGGAGGTCTTGTCCTCCAAACACAGCCTATGGCCTTTAGAGAACACACAAGGCTCTGAGATGGGACGTGTGCCTGGCTGCCCTCTGGGAACCTAAGCCTGAGCTCATCTGGCTCATCTTTGGGCTCCCAGTAAAAATACTTGAGTAGCCTTGGGTCCAGCTCACACACTCTCACGCCTGCTGGCTTGGCTCTGCTCTCACCACCCCTGGACACTCCCCCTTTCCCCCCCTCTTTTGGGCAGAGGGTAGGAGGAAGCGCAGCAGCTGGGATTCCTGAGTGAGAGATGTCCATGTCACATCATTGGTGTCCCAAGCTGAAGTTGGGACTTGCTGCTCATGTCGGCTCCTGCAAGGGGGTCCCACTCTGCTCGATTACTTGGCCTGGTCCCACCCCCCACCAGACACATCCTTGGGAGTATTTCCTGCTAGACCCAGGGGGTCCGGGGTGCCTGGATTCGTCCTTTGGTATCTTTAGGTTTCAAACGCCTCCTCTTCAAACTAGAGGATCATAGGGGAAGAGAGGAAAAAATAGAACAAGACGAAATCAGAGAGGGAGACAAACCATAAGGGCTTCTTAACCATAGGAAACAAACAGGGTCTCTGGAGGGGAGAAGGGGGCAGGGGACGGGGTAACTGGGTGATGGGCGTTAAGGAGGCTGCGTGATGTAATGAGCACTGGGTGTTACATGCATCTGCTGAATCATTGAACTCTACCTCTAAAACCAATAATATATGTTAATTAATTGAATTTTAAAAAAATTAAAACACAAACACCTCCTCTTCTGGCTCAGAGAGCGAATTCAGCTGTTCTTGGGGAGCAGGGTTGACCTGCCCTCACCAGGTTGGAGCTGGTGCCCAGCTCTCCTTTGTTAGAAGGCAGAGGGAGGATGCTTTGACCAGGGGTCATCCAGGGGCTTCGGGATAGTGTCTCCCCTTGACCCAGGTCTGTCCTGAGCCAAATGTGAATGTCTTTGGCTGGGGTCTGCCTACTTCTGCTGCCCCCTCCCCTTATCACAGAGCCCCGTAGCAGCAAACCCAGACTTCTCTGTGAGCACAGCCTCATCCTAATTATAAGGCAAGAGAGCGCCTGCTCTCGTCAGCCCTGACTTTAATTTCTCTAATTATAGCTGAGCCTCTGAGCAGTATTTCCCCCTTAATCTGCTTAATGCAGGCACACACTCCCCCCTCCCTAGCCCCCATCCTTGGCTTCTCACTTTAACCCTCTGCAGCTGAGTGGGGGGAGGGGGAGTTTCCCCGAGTGGGCACCTGTTATGGACTGAATGGTGCCCGTCCTCCAACTCACCTATTGAAGCCCTAACCCCCAGCACTTCGGGATGTGGCTGTATTTGGCGATGGGTTGTTGTTTTTTTTTTTTTTTTTTTAAAGAAGAGATTAAGTTAAAATGAGATAATTAGGGTGGGCCCTAATCCAATATGACTCATGTCCTTGTAAGAAGAGAAATTAGGACAAAGACACAGAGAGCAGAACCTGGGAAGGTCCTACAAACCAAGGACAGAGGCCTTAGAAGAAACCAACCCTGCCCACACCTTGATTTCAGACTCTGGCTTCCAGAAGTATGAGAAAATAGATTTCTGTCATTTAAGCCGCCTTGTGTGCAATTCTTTGTTAGGGTGGCCCTAGGAGACCGATCCAGCCCTGGATCAGGCCCAGGAGGGGTCAGGCTTTCAGGACCCACCTGTGGCCAGGTGGTCAGATGGAGCTGGGCTTTCTCCTCCGGCCTGGCCTCAAAGTGTTGGAACATCCAGTGGCATCTGGGGGAGAGGTTCAGTTATGCAGCCCCGCTGGTCCACGCGGGTGGGTGTGAGGTGTGCCCGCGGGAATCCTCAAACAGCGTGTGTGTTCCTTTGTGCGTCTCATGTTGGTCTGTGTACAAACGGGAAACATCGATCAGGCTTAGCGTTAAGACTGAATTACACCCCCTCCACCCCATGGAGCACACAGTATGCTCTTGCTTTCTTAAAAAAAAAAAATCAGCTTTATTGAAATATAGCTTTCAAAATGTAAATGCACAACTTGTAAGTGTGTCGACCAATGTATTTGCCTTGTCACTGACACCATAATCAAGACATACATATATATATTTTTTAGTCTTATTGAGGTATAATTGCCAAATAAAATGGTGATATTTTTAGAGTGTGTAGTGTAGTGATTTGATGTATGTGCACATTGTGAAAGACTTCTCATTATCCAGTTAATTAACAAATTCATCCCCTCACGTTTACTTTCTTTATTTTTATTTTTTTAAGTTTTAAAAAATCTAATTATTTGACAGAGAGAGTGAGAGCACAAGCAGGGGATGGGCAGAGGGAGAGGGAGAAGGAGAAGCAGATTCCCCACTGAGCAGGGAGCCTGATGCGGGGCTCGATCCCATGACTCCGGGATCATGACCTGAACCAAAGGCAGATGCTTAACCAACTGAGCCAGTCAGGTGCTCCTGTTTATCTTTTTAATGTAAGAATCCTTAACTTTTAATCTTCCCATAGCAATTTCAACTACACAAGACCGTATTATCCACCATAGTCACCAGGTTATACGTTAGATTCTCAGGCCTTATGACTTACTCATCTTACCACTGGAACTTTGTACCTTGTACCAACCTCTCCCTGTTCCTCACGCCCTAGGCTCTGGCATCCACCTGTCCCCTCTCCCTTTCTATGAATTCAATTTCTTGCTTGTTCTTTTCTAGATGCTACATATGAGCGATACCATGCAGTATTTGTCTTTCTCTGTTTGCTTATGTCATTTAGTGTAACGCCCCATAGGTGCATCCATATTGTTGCAAATGGCCTGATTTCCTTCTGTTTTAAAGGCTGAATCATATTCCATTGTGTGTGTGTGTGTGTGTAGATATATTTCCTTTCCCTTCATCCGCTGATTGACACTTAGGATGCTTCCATACCTTGGCTATTGTGATTAGCGCTGTGGTGAACATGGGAGGTTCGCTATCTCTCCCAGACAGCGATTTCATTCTCTTTGGGTAGACACCCAGAAGTGGGATGCTGGATCATGTGGTAGAAATGTTTAACTTCTTAAGGACGCTCCATCCTGTTTTCCACAATTGGCATTCCCACCAGCAGCGCACAGGGCTTCCTTTTCCCCACCTCCTGCCCAGCATTTGTTATCTCTTGTCTTGTGGATGTTGATCATCCTAACAGGCCTGAGGCGATGTCTCATTGAGGTTTTGATTTTCGTTTCCTTGATGATGAGGGGTGCTGAGCACCTTTTCATGTACCTGTTGGCCATCTGTGTGTCTGTTCGGGTCCTTTGCTCATTTTTAAATTGTGTTATTTTTAAGTTGAGTTTTAAAATGTTCTTTTTTGCTCTTGAGCTGTCGGAGTCCCCTGTGTGTTTTGGATGTTAACTCCTTCTCCGATGTGTGGTTTGCAAATATTCTCTCCCATTGTCTAGGTTGTCTTTTCTCTTTGTTGACGTTTCCTTCCCTGTGCAGAAGCTGTTTGGATTGCTGTGGGCTCCCTTGCTTATTTTTGCTTTTGCTGCCTTTGCTCTGACAGCATGGCGTTCTACAGGGATGTCAGAAAATCAATCCATCTCTGGTCAGGGCCGGAGCGGCCGAGCTTGGCTTGCGTTCCTTGCGTTTCCTTGCCTGTGACTGTCCCAAACAATCTGTGCTGTGCTGTGATGAGAGAGTGAGGAAGCAGAGATTGGATGGACGAGCTCCAGCACCCTGCAGGCCAGGTGCTCTCTGGGACTCTGAGTCACACTGTGGCCACCATTCCCCATGGTCACAGTCATGCCTACCGGGTACTCTCATTGTCGGAGACCTTCTGGAGGTCGCTGCCAAGTTGTGATGCCCTATGTGCATTGTGGGTCAAGAGGAGAGGAGGTGAGTCTCACCCTGGACAGTGCACTACCCAGTGGAGTCCCCCTGAAGAGGGATCACAGGTGACCAAACATATTACAGAGGCAGGAAGGGGTACAGCCGCAGAGACAAATTACCAGAAAGATCTTCCGTGGGACAGGTTGGAATCCACAGCCGTGGAAGAGGGTGGCAGGGAAGGCCCACAGAGAATGGCTGTGGTCAGGCCCCGTGGCCTGGAGCTGCCCAAAGTTACCATTGGGGGGGGGGGTGGATGACACAATTTCTGACCTGGGGCATTCCTATCCTAACAGTGGAGAATGGCTGGGTGTCCCCCAAGAATAGACTGTCTCCCTCATGCCTGACAACTCACTGGGGCGTTGGACAGTGCTGTGAGGGCTTGATTCCCTATGATGCCCTTCCTTTTTTTTTTTTTTTTAATTTTATTTATTTATTTGAGAGAAAGAGAGAGAGCACATGAGCTGGGAGGAGAAGGAGAAGCAGATTCTCTGTTGAGCAGGGAGCCCCACATGGGGCTCGATTCCAGGGCCCCAGGATCATGACCTGAGCCGAAGGCAGATGCTTAACCGCCTGAGCCCCCCAGGCGCCCCACTCTGATGCCCTACTGAGGTGCTACTGTGCCTTCTGCCGCTGCAGCCCTCACCTGGACAGCCCCTTCCAGTTTCCATGACGGTTCTGCTAAAGGAGTTCTAAGTTTTCAGACCACTGGCAGCCAAGGCAACCCATAAATATAGCACAAACCTATTCCTGTTTTGGATCCAGACAGTTTTTATTGGGTTCCCATTTAGTCTTCTTCTTTCTCCATGAGTTCCCTGGGGTTTTGGGGTCCCTGAGACTGCCCCCACATTTGGCGATTCACTGGAAGGACTCGCAGGACTCAGCACGTAGTTGTACCTGTAGCTAAGGAATTTTTATAGCAAAAGGACATGCCACAGCATCAGCAGAGGAAAAAGATGCAGGCAGAGTCCCAAGAAATGTGTGCACGGGCTTCTGATGCTCCCTTGCTCCTGTGAGGGGCACAGAGCAACAAAGGACGCAGTGATGTATGCGATGTGTCTGCCCAGGGATATCTGTTAAAGACTCAGCTCCAGGGACTGGTCACGTCAGCATCTCTGCTGAGCAATTGCCAAAATTCCAGGCTCCTTTAAGCAAAGCAGGTGTTCATGATAAACCACATTGTCTGGGACACCTGGGTGGCTCAGTGGTTGAGCATCTGCCTTCGGCTCAGGGCATGATTCCAGGGTCCTGGAATTGAATTCCGCATCAGGCTTCCGAGGGGAGCCTGTTCTCCGTCTGCCTGTGTCTCTGTCTCTCTCTCTGTGTCTCTCATGAATCAATAAATAAAATCTTAAAAAAAAAATAAACTACATTGTACAAACAAGTGTAGGCACATTAAAGCATCCTTATGAGTTAGGGAAGGAATGGTTCAAGGGCTCAGTGCCCAGATGCCAGCTCCAAACCAACTTTGCAAGCAGGACCTTCTAGAGATAGCAGCCAGGACCTAGTGAGACGTCTCAGATGGCTAATGTCACCTGCCCTAGTCTTCTTTCCCTAACAACTTACCGAACCTCAGTTCCCTCTCTTCTTCGACCAGCCGGGACCCCGGCTGCCCTGCTCTCTGCCAGAGAAACTTCCATCGTACTTCAGACAGAGCTGTTGAATGGGGATTGCAGAATCTGCCTCGAAACGCTCCTCCTTCACTAGTTATTCTTCTCTCTTCTCTGCCGGCTGTTAACTTACAGCTGTATTCATAACATTTCTACCACCCTGGATACATTTTCCTAACTAATCCCCCATAACAGGGTCTTTGCTTTCAGGGTTTGGAGTCTTTCTTGAGGGAGGTTCTAGCCTGTGAGAGAATGCCCCCTTTCTGGCTAAATACTTCTTCCAATTACCTTCTGCAAACCTTTCAGAGATAGATAGAGTTATAGGTGCCTGTTTTCAAAAAAAAAAAAAAAATAGGTGCCTGTTTTCTATTGCTGTGGTTACAAACACTGTGCAGAATGGAAGGAGACACAAGAAACTGGTAACAATAGTTGTCTCCATGGAGGGCAGAGGATGGCTAGGGGGCAGGGGAGGAAGGGAGACAATGTACCATATGCCCTTTGAGATAGTTTTAAATTTTGTACCACATGCAAGTATTACTTTTCCAAACAAAATCTTAAGTACAATAAATAAGAGGAAGAGGAGGAGGGAAAGAGGAGGAGAATAAGTAGGGGAAGGGGAGGAGGAGGAGGAAGAGGAGGGAGAGCCAGAGCAGCACTATTCTCAGTAGCCAAAAGGTGGAAGCAGCCCAAGTGTCCATCAACGAATGAATGGATCAGCAAAATGTGGTCCATCCACACAATGGCATATTTTTCAGCCGTAAAAAGGAATGGCATTTTAATACATGCTACCGTATGGATGAATCTTGAAAACATGGTGAGTGGGACAGCCCGGGTGGCTCAGCGGTTTGGCGTCGACTTTGGCCCCCAGCATGATCCTGGAGACCTGGGATCGCGTCCCACGTCAGGCTCCCTGCGTAGAGCCTGCTTCTCCCTCTGCCTGTGTGTGTCTGCGTCTCTCACAAATGAATAAATAAAAAATATTTTTAAAAAAATGGTGAGCAAAAGAAGCCAGTCACCAAAGACCACGTGTTGTATGATTCTGCTTATATAAAATATCCAGAATAGGCAAATCCACGGAGACAGGAAGCAGATCAGTGGCTCCCAAGGGCTGGGGGAGGACAGGATGGAAAGTGACTGCTTAGTGGATACGGGCTCTCCTTTTGGGGTGATGAAGTGTTTGGGAACAAGGCAGAGATGGTGTTTGCACAACAAAGCGCATGTGCTAAGTGCCACCGGATTGTGTATTTGGTACAATTAGAAGTGGCTGATTTTATATTATGTGAGTTTTCACTTTGATTTCAAAAAGAAAAGAACATAAGCCAGAAAGATCCAGCTCAGCAGGAAGGGCTCTGTCCATATACTGCGGATTCTGGAAGGTCAGGAGTCCTGGGTGCCCTGGCCAAGTGCACGCTGCTGTCCCGTGTCTCTGTTCATTGCCCGTTGGGGATCTGGCTTTCCTGGGTTCCAGGGGCAAAGTGGGGGGAACGTCAACAGGACACCTACCCCGAGCAGGTCAGCGGTACACCACAGTCAACGAAAATAGCACCTAGGGGCAAACTCTGAACAATGCCTACAAATAACTATTTTCGAAATGCGCGAGGAAACGGCAAGGTCTGTCATTAACCTCAGCCTTGCGGCATCTTCAGGCTGGGTGGCTCGCAGATGAGGAGGTGCCAGCATCGCTCAAGGAGCCCACTGCAAGTCTGAGCCTACCTCTGGTCCCCCGGCTCAGTGCCTGCTTTCTCTAAGAGACAGGAAGAAAGAGTATATTCATCTCCATTGGTCAGGCTTGAGGACTACGCTGAACCTGGCTGATAAATGGATCAAATTAGGGGAACGGGGCCATCAACGCCAGGTGGACAGACCCTGTTGGCTGCAAGAAGGTCTCCTGCCATCTAGGTTTAGGTCCTAGCTGTTCAGGGGGACAGATGGCCCTAGAGCCCTGGGGCCCCATGGTCATGTTGACTCCTCCTCTGGCCAAGGACAAAGGTACTCTCAGGACACCCTGGGACAGGGCTACATTTTTTTGTGGGGGCTCTGGGGAGAGTCCATTTCCTTGCTTTTTTTAATCTTCTAGAAGCCACCTGCATCCCTTGGCTCGTGGTCCCATCCTCCATCTGCAAAACCAGCAATGGCCAGTCCGATCTTTCTCATGTCTCATCACTGCCTCCCCCTTGCATATTTAAGGACCCTGATTACATTAGGTCCACCCAGATAATCCAGGATGGTCAGCTGATTAATAACCTTAATTCCATCTGCAATCTAAATCCCCCTCTGCCCTGTCATGTGACATAATCACAGATTCTGGGGATCAGGACGTGACCATCTTTGGGAGACCACGGTCCTGCTAACCCTGCATGGCTGCTCCCATATTCCTGCACTGATCTGGGGTCTAGGGGGAAACTGTCTAGAAAGACAAAGGGTCTTTTTTTTTTTTTCCCCCAAGTTGCCCTATTAAAACAAATTTAAGTAAAATAGCGACTTCAACTTAGTAACGTATTTAAAATCCCCGGGGCATTTCCTGGCACATAGTAGATGTTCGGTCAATGAGATCTCATGACTATGTTCAATGAAGAGGTCGCCTGTGCCCCCAGTTCTGGGATGGGGCCACATGGGAGGGTCCCCTGTCTCATCTGTCCCTGGCTTCTCTGCCGCCCAGCCCCCACGCACACGTGCGCACACACTCACACACGCACATGCATGCAAAACACAGACACAGACGCAGACATTAGCCCCTAACTTCCCTGCAGAACAGGGAAAGAACCATAGCTGTGCTTCCAGCTCCCACAAGCTGTGTGGCAGAGTGGCCTTCTGGCATAAATAAAAATAAACCCCAGACGCTGCTTTTCAATCAGAGGATTAGCCTAAATGTTGTGAAACAGAAAGCATGAAATATGCATTGGAGAAACAGCTCTCCCCACTTCTCGGCCTCCTTGCATGGCTCCAGGCGGCTGGCGTCTGTGTGGGGCTGCTTGTTCCCACCCGGTGAGGCCGTTGATGATTTGTGCCCAGTGTCAGTAAATGCTGTTATGACATTATTAATGCTCCGCACTCCGGCGAAGGACAATGGCCTATTGCCTCTTAATGTGCTGTCTGCGGCGGCAATCGGAGCGCATTAAGTGAGGATTTCAAGCACCGTAAACGGTTTCCTTCTTTCCTCTTCCCACCCAGGCCCTGTCTGTGAGCTTCAGAAGCAACCTTGAACCTTGAGGAGGTGGGGATGGCAGTCAAGGCTCTGATGCCCAAGAGGCTTCAGGGGGGCTGGTGAGGGGGTGGGGGCCCTGTGGGGGGGCCCTTGAAGGCACCTGGAGTGTTGATCTTCCTGGCGGGGGGGGGGTTGGGGGGGGGGAGTTGTTCACAGTGGGGGCTGGCCCAGAGAAGCTGGGCTTGCTGGGTGGGCAGGGCTGGTGGGCTCCCTGCTTTGCCCTGGGCTGACACCCCAGGGGACCCGGATGGCTGCCCTTCGGTGGATTTTATTGGTCTTGCATAATGTTCTAAAAATATTGTGTCCACATTTTACAATTATGTGACTGCACGTGGGAAGTCCAGATTCCTGATTCTTGAAATAACTGGGCCTGTATTCACACAAAGCAATGGTGCATGTCCCCTTTGAGGACCTCTGGTTCTTGGCACTGCCTGGCCACTGTGGCCCCTTCCCACTAGGTCCCTGTAGTAGGCTGAACAGGGTGCCCCTGCCCCCCCCACCCCCAATTCAGGTCCACCTGGAACCTCAGAACATAATCTTGTTTGGAAATAGGATCTGTGCAGTAGTTTGTTCAGATGAGGACATATTGGAGTGGGGTGGACCCTAATCCAATGACTGGTGTCCTTCTAAGAAGAGGAGAGACACACACAGAGACACACAGAGACACACACAGAGAAGGCCACGTGATGATGGAGGAGATACTGGGTAATGCAGCTGCCAGCCAAGGAAAGCCAAGGATCACTGGCCCCCTCCGGATGCCAGGAGAGAGGCCTGGGCCAGACTCTCCCCCAGGGCCAGCACAAGGAACCGAGTCTGCCAAACCCTTGATTGAGAACTTCTGGCCACCAGAACCGGGAGAGAATTAATTGTTCTTGTTTTAAGTGCCCCGCCTGTGCTGGGCCTAGGAGACTACTAGAGCCCCTTCCCTTCTGTGCCTGGCCTATCCCTGGGTATTTTGAGTATGACATCCCTGCCAGGGAGTGCATCACCCATTTTCCCCAAATCCCTTCCCCCTGAGTCCTACTCCCCATTTTTGGACAGAGGCCCTCCAGCCTGGTCAGGGCCTCCTGCTGCTCTGGGCTTCTGAGCCTCCGGGCAGGCCTTGGGCTGAGAGCCAGGAAGTGCCACATTCAGAGTGCCCAAGCTAGGGCAGTCTGTGCCCTGATGCCCAAATGGGCTGGCCCGTGGTTCTGTTTGTAGCCTCTGAGAGAGAAAAAGAGTGGAGAGGGGATGTTTCTGGAATCTGATATGACCTGTCGCGTCATTCCTTGGATGTGCCCCCCAGCAACATGCCCCCAATTCCTGCTCCCCTGATCTCTTCTAGCTTGCTTAGGGTGACTCTGGTTCCTTCTCAGAAGGCCATGGGTATTATTCTAGAACAGTGGTTCCCCATCCCAGCCGGTTATGTTGGCATCCCACCTGAGCGACAGGGAAATGGGTATCTGTTCATTCCTCAAGGGCTGCTTCTGGAGCACCGATTCCTGGCATTTCTGTCTTGCTCTTGCGTATCCTAGCGTATTCCCACAGCCGGAAACAAAGCCTCAGGCAGTGTTGCCTGTATCGTCAGCAATCTGCCTTTTGGCCTGCAGAGGTGGATGCCCAGAGAAAGGGTGGCATCCGCTGCAGGTAGACAGTAACAGGAAAAATTGTAACTGCCGCACCGTGAGGGCTCATAGGCGCCAGGCAGCGGGCTGCTTATGTGCATCAACGGGCTCATCTTCACGTCCTCCTGGGAGACAGGCTCTAAGGGCCGGATTGACTGTCAAGGAAACTGAGGCACGCGTATCCGAGGTTGCAGGACTATGGATTCAGAAACTTCCTCCTCATGTCTACAACAGACAGCAAACAGGACCACTCACGCGGATCTCTCCTGTAGACGAGAGGTCGTCAAGAGGGCGACAGTCTGAGAGGAGGCGGCTGGGTGGTCTGGCTCGGAGAGAATCTTCCACTGTCTGCGCCACGCCTCCCTGCCTGGCCACAGCCTGCTCATCAAATGGCAGGGGGCACTTTCCCCTGCCGACCTCAAAGCGCGCGTGTTAGAGGGCAAGGCCCAGAGGGGATGCAGGAGACTCCTACCTTCTGAGCCAAACCAGACAGCGCTGGGTCTCTCTTCCCCTTTGGCCTGAAGTACCAAAAGCACAAATGCCCCGAGCTTATGGGGGGGACACGCAATGGGAAGGGCCACTTCATTCCCAAGTGTAGATAGATAAGGCTTTCACCTCCACATCAGGGCTTATATTAGTGTCCGGGTTTGTGGGCCTGGTCGAGACCCCTGCCCTCGCAGGGCCAACCTGCCACGGTGCCTTTTCCCACCACCATTCGTCACTTCTCTGCACAGAGGCACAGTCAGCATGTCCTTGTTCAATGCAAATTTGTTACCTAGCCGGAGTAACGCATTAATCCGCCAACACCAATTCATCATCGGTTTTCACATTAGCAGAGAGCAAGGCGAGATAATGGAACACAGGACAGGTGAATTTTGATGAAGAAGGAGCAAGAAAAGCAGAAGCATGAGTCACCGCTGGTGAGAAATGGCTCAGCCGTGGGGCTGGGAGGTGGGGTAGCAGAGGGGATGCGGGTGAGGGCCGCAGGCGGGACAGGACCTGGGCCGAGTGGCTGAAGACAAAGGTTTTCTCCTCTTCAAAGCCAGGCTGCAGAATCACTGCCAGGGGTGGAAAGATCCTCGGGGTCATCCCCGTCCTCATACACATGGCCTGAAGCCTGGGCCTCTTCCTAGCAAGGTGCTTCCATGTCTGTGTTGGTCAATGTCGGGTCCAGCAGGTGCTGTTTCTGTCCAAGTGCTCTTTTGGGTCTGGCTCAGGTGGCTGCCCTGGCTTGGTGCGCGGGGAGGAGCCGCTGACCGCCTCTCTCTGCAGTGGCAGACACATGTCCAAAGTCAAGAAGAGGAGGGGGTTGGGGAAAGGGGCGTGTAGATGCTTTGGCCTTAGCCTTAGCCAGCTTCAGGTCACTCTCATTTCACAGTGGAGAAATCGAGGCTCTGGAGTGTCCGCCACTTGCAGGTGTCAGTCACTGGTTAATGGAGGATCTGAGACTGGGACCTCGGTCCACACCGCGCGCCCAAGCTTCTGGGCCCAGTGGGTTCTGAGACTGGGACCTCGGTCCACACTGCGTGCCCGAGCTTCTGGGCTCAGTGGGTTCTGAGACTGGGACCTCGGTCCACACCGCGCGCCTAAGCTTCTGGGTTCAGTGGGATCTGAGACTGGGACCTCGGTCCACACCGCGCGCCCAAGCTTCTGGGCTCAGTGGGATCTGAGACTGGGACCTTGGTCCGTGCGCCCAAGCTTCTGGGCTCAGTGGGATCTGAGACTGGGACCTCGGTCCACACCGCGCGCCCAAGCTTCTGGGCCCAGTGGGGTCTGAGACTGGGACCTTGGTCCGTGCGCCCAAGCTTCTGGGCCCAGTGGGATCTGAGACTGGGACCTCGGTCCACACCGCGCGCCCAAGCTTCTGGGCCCAGTGGGATCTGAGACTGGGACCTCGGTCCACACCGCGCGCCCAAGCTTCTGGGCCCAGTGGGATCTGAGACTGGGACCTCGGTCCACACCGCGTGCCCGAGCTTCTGGGCCCAGTGGGATCTGAGACTGGGACCTCGGTCCACACCGCGCGCCCAAGCTTCTGGGCCCAGTGGGTTCTGAGACTGGGACCTCGGTGCACACCGCGCGCCCCATCGCAGGAGGCGGAGTTGGAACTCGCTCGGCCAAGGGGAGCCAGGGCAGTTTGCGCCCCAGAGGGCCACAGGAGGGGTGAGGGCTGCGGGGCGACATCAGAGCTCCCACCGGGAGAGGGGCCGAGCGCGGCGGCCAGGGGAAGGGGCGTCTTGGCGCAGCGCCCCCTCGCCGTGGCCCTCGGCCCTGGGGGGCCCGGGGCTGGCGGAGGCGCAGGGACCCCGCCCCCGCGCACCGGGCCGGGAGCGCGCGCTGCGGGGCCGCAGCCGCGAGGTGGCGCCGGCGCCACGAGGAAGCGCGGCGGCCGCTCCCGGGCCGCCCCAGCCGCCGCTCGGCCGCCTCCTCCGAGGACAATGCGGCGCCTCCCGGCGTAGCGCGGCGCGGGCCGGAGCCCGCCTCCCTCCCTCCCGCCTCCCTCCGCCTCCCGAGCGCGGGCCGCCGGCGAGCGGGCGCAGAGCGGCGCGGGGCCCCGCCGAGAGCCATGGGCGCGGCGCGCTGCGGGGCCGGGGAGCGGCGCGGCCCGGAGGCGCGGGGGGCCGGGGCGCGGGCGCGGGCGCGGGGCCGCCTGTAGCCGGCACCGGGGGCGCGGGCCGGGGATGAGGGCGCCCGCGGCGGGGAGCCCGTCTGCGCGCCGCGGCGCCGTCCCGCCCAGCGAGCGAGCCCCAGCAGGCAGACGCGCGGCCGGCGGTCGGGGGGCGCGGCGGCCCCGGGCCCCGGGGACGTGAGGCGGGAGGGCGGAGGCGCAGCCACGGCCGGCCCCGCGCCCGCGCCCTCGGCCCCGCCCGCCCGCCCGGCCTCGGCCTCGGCCCGCAGCGGGTTCGCGGCTCCCACGCGGCTCCCACGCGGCTCCCACGCGGCGGGAGCGGGGCCCGGGACGGTGCGTCCGGCCTCGCCCGCCGCCCGCCCCCAGACAAGTTTGCACGATGCTGACAGTCAGCCCGGATGGGAAGATAATGGTCAGAAGATGCCTGGTCACCCTGAGACCCTTTCGGTAAAGTTCTCTCCCCGGCGGCGCGGGCGGCTCCGTCCCTCCGAGGGGGCGCGGGGCAGGCGGGGGCGGGCGAGGTCACCCCGACCCCCCAGGGCGCCTTCCCGGTGGCCGAGGGGGCGTTCGCGCTCGACCCTAGTGACGGCCGGTGGGGCCGCGGGGCCGGAGCCGAGGTTCGGGTTCGGGTTCGGGTTCGGGTGCGCGCGCGAGCAGCCCGGACACGTCCCGAGTTGGTCTGGCGGGGAGAGGACTCGGGATGCGAGGGTGGGAGGGGGCAGAGGCACCCAGGCTGTGATCCTGAGCCCGGGAAGTCGCCTCGGCCAGGGCGCCCCTTTCCTGCCCCTCGGGGGCCTCCCCACTTTGCAGACGCCCCACCCCCGGGGCCAAGTGAGGGCGCCGAGCAGGGAGCAGGGCGCCGCGAGCCCTGGGTTCAGTCCTGCACCCGCGCCGCCCGGTTGCCGCCGCCCTCTGCTCGCACCCCCCTCCTCCCCACGGGGTGCGGGCCTGGCTCCAAGGGAAGGTCCCCAGATTGGAGCAAGGATCGCCCCCCCCCCCACCCTTCAGCTGGGAATTGGACCCTCGGTCACCGCCAGTGGGGAGTTGGTGGCCCGGGAGGCGCTGTGGAGCACAGGGCAGCGGAGCCCGGACCTCCCGGAACCTTGGGGCAGGATGGAAGTGAGGACTGACTCCATCACCCCAACCTCCGGCGGCCAAGGCTAGGCAGGGCTGGGGCCAGGCAGGGCTGGCTTGTCCGCTGACCCCAGTCCAGGGACCCCCAGAGCCCAGCAGGACCGGGGCAGCTCCCTCCTCTCCCTGGAGCCCATGGAGCCCACCTGCTGCCCCGGTCGGGGAGGAGATGCTAAGTGACGTGTACCTGGCAGGGTGCTGGGCAGCAGGCAGAGGGCACCTAGGGAGGGGCGGGGGTCGCACTCCGGATGTGGCCACAGGTGGGGTGTGGATGCTGCTGTGCTCCGCTTGAGAAGGAACTGGGCAGACAGAGGCCCTCCCCCCCCAGGCTTGGACTGCCAGAGGGAGCAGGTGTTGAGCCACCGCCCCCGCCAGGCCCTGGCTGATCCCCCTCCCAGCCCCTGACCGGGAGACCCTGGTGTCTCCGGGCCTCCCAGCACCTCCTCGGTGGGCCTGCCTGTTGTGTGGAGCTGAGGAGACCGCTTTCCCGACGGCAGGGCTCAGGATGGACCACCGCCTCCGGAGGACGTGGGAAGGGAGGGTCGTAGAGCTGGCGGTGCCAAGGGTAGGGCCTTGGGCAGGCGACAGGGAGGTGGCTGGAGCCCCGACAGAGGGTTCCCATGGGAAGCAGGGGGGTAAGCAGGCGTCTCTGGAAAGGGCCTTACTCCTCCAGGGAAATCCTCGAGTCCCTGGCTGATGCTGACCGGTCAGAGTGTCCCCTTCCCGTGTCGAGCCCGCCGTCCACGTCAGGGGAGGACCAGCCAACTGACCGAGCTGTGGCTGGACATTTTCTGGTGCAATTGGAGGCGGCGGGAGCCAGCACCACGGACAGCGCCCGCTCCCCGTGCTGTGTCCCTCTGGGGTCCTGGTTCTTTCAGGCTCTTATCTGAAGGCGGGATTTTGAGGTGGGATTGCAGAGGTTCCCCTGCCCTCAAGTTGTGTATCTTCACCTAGGGTGTCCCTAGGCTGCCCAGAGACCCACAGCCACCAGTGGAGTCTTTGTGTCCCCTTCAGATGGAGGGGGGCTGGCCTCCAACCTCAGCACCTCTACTTGTTAGTTTTTAACTAACAGGGGGCCCTGTTCCTTCTCTTTTTCCAGAGCCTCTGGCAGGACCCTTATTCTGTAGTTGCTCCTGGAATGTTGCCTCAATAGATACATGGGGGACGGAACCATTTTAACTCGAATCTGCTCTAAATGGCCCTAGGATTGAGGTCTGGCAGAGAAGTTTGTCGATGATGTGTGTCGAGGACTTCAGATTCTGGCCTAAAAGTATAAGATCCCTTTCTCATAACAGGTGTTCGGACCCTGCGGCCCAGGCCTCTAGCTCTAAATATGATTCCATAGCTGCAGAGGGGGTTTGGGGAAGTGAGGGACAATAAATTTGAGGCTTCTGTCCTTGTCGTCAAGCTGGGAGGACAAAGAGCTGATTCCCTCAGGATCTTCCTGGGTGTGCAACCACCGGCCTCCTCCACCGTTTCTCTGGCTGCTGTCCTGAGACCAGCCTGGCTTCATCTGGGGATCCCAGGGCCCCAGCCCCGAGCTTGGTGGAATTCAGTGAGAGGTCCCTCGGAGGTGAGGGAGCAGTGTCTCTCGTGCAGTCTCTCCTGTCCTCGCTGTCATCTCCTGGGGAAGCCCTCACTGCTTTCTCTACTTTGGGGTTCAGCACCCTCTCTGATTTAATCTCTAACAGTTTCATTTAAATACGGGGTGAGAATTTTTGTTGTGCTTTTATTTTCTTTTGCAATTGTGTGTTTTCTTTAATGGGCCAAGTTTTAATTAAATACTGCTCTGCCAGCTTCAAATAATGAAGATTAAAATGCATAAAGCAAGTCTTGCGTGGAGATAAAAATGAATGTGGGGTTGAGGGTGGTGGGGGGAGGTGAGAGGGCTGGAGGCCTCTAGCATGACTTGTGGGGCTCTGTGGGGTGAGGCTGGCTCCACAGGAGATGGGCTTCTTCATCCTGACCAGGGCGAGGGGCTCCCCATTCAGCCCTGCCAGTTCTGCAAGTCCTCTGACACATTCAAGGTTCCAGAACAGCTCCCCAAAGCTGGGCTGGTTAGCTCAGTTCTCCTGTTTGGGGCCCAGAACCTAGTATGAAAGCAGTAGGAGCCTGGGGTTCCCTGCTGTCTTCCTGGGGCTACTCCCGTGCCTGGCACCTGGGAAATAAGCAACTATGTGTTGAAGGAATGAGCAAGAGTCCTGTTTGGGCCCGTGCCCCAGACGGCACCCCATGCACAGGGGTCCACTGACTCTGACCAGTCCAGTGCTGACAACTATTGTGTGCCTGCCTGGTGAAGATATGAGTTAGGAAGAGTCTGGGCATGGAACGTGGCCACATGGCCACACGGCCCTGCGCTTGTAGATCTTACCCTCTGGTAGGGATGGGGGCACATGCCACACCCCCTCGAACATGATAAGGAGGTGTTCAAGCCAACTCATGACTGATTGTGGTGGCAAGACCTGTGAGCACAGCGCTGAGCCGGGCCCAGGTGATTGATGGGATCCAGGTGGGTTTTGTCTGGACCAATTCCTTGCCCTCTGGCTGGCACCAGCTCCTGCTGTTTCCATCTATACCAGCGCTTCTCAAACTTAAGCATGTATCAGGATTGCCTGGAGAGCTTGTTAATACGCGGTGCTTGTGCCACCCCCAGAGTGTCTGATTTGGCAAGCCTAGGATTGGAGCCCAAGATTTTGCATTTCTAACAATTCCGAGGTGATGCCGGTGCTGCTGGTCTGGGGAATCACACACTGAGGACCTCTGCTCATGAGCCAGGCTCTCTCTGAAGGCTAGAACTTGCCTGAGCTATGCCTGTGTCATTGTCCCTTGGGGTTTTGTGTGAGGCTCACGGCCAGCCCCTTGTAGTCGAGCTCTCTTTATTCTGTAGCGATGAGGGACGTGGTCCAGGAGCTCAGCCCTGGATCTCTTGTTCCCACATCCATCCCTTCCATCCTCACTCCCTCACCCATTCCTTTGTACAGAGCCCTTGCTGGTTGGGGGCGGGGGGCATTCCAGTGACCTGTTTCTGACCTGCCTTGTTGCTCTCCACAGGCTCTTTGTCCTGGGCATCGGCTTCTTCTCACTCTGCTTCCTGATGACGTCTTTGGGAGGCCAGTTCTCTGCCCGGCGCCCGGGGGACTCCCCCTTCACCATCCGCACAGAAGGTATCTTGGTGGGGAAAGGGGAGTCAGGGGTGGATGCAGGTGTTTGTGGGTTGAGGAGAAGGAGGCCTCTGAACCAAGCGACTCAAGAAACTCTCTGGGACTCTGTCCCAGGGATCCTGGCCACCTCATCAATGGATGTGTGAATGGAGAGGGGCCTTGGCTTAGGCTGTGTGACCTTGAATGGTGCTTTGCCTTTGGTCCTGGCTATGATCATCAGGCTTCTTCTGGCCAACTGTCAGTCCAGGGAAGGGCCTTGAGTCAGGGCTTCCCAGGCATCAGAAGAGGCTGCTTGAGTGGCTTCTTTACTGTGTGTGTGTGTTGGGGGGAGTGTCTCTGAATACTTGTCCCTCTGAGACACACCCACTCTGTGCTTTTGACTCAGGCTGCGGCCACAGCCAAGGGGGCAGAGGGGAAAGTCAGAGGGCAGTCCTGGCCATGGGCTCACATGTCTTATCTCTGAGCTTTTGGGACACAGTTCAGACCTTTGTGGCTCCTTGCCCACATGATACTTGTGAGGCGGTGGAAAGGGGTTCAGAGCATGGGCTTTGGGGGCCGGATGGACCTGGTTTGTACCCTGGTTCATTACCTACCAGCTGTGTGCCCTTGGCCAAGTCACTTAACTCATTCACAGAGAAGAAAAGTAATGACCATCTTCAGGCATGGGATTGAATGAGCTCCCAGCAGGTGGTATGGCGGGGTTCAGACCTAGGAGACCTCCTAAAAGATGGGCCCTCCTCCCTTCTCTTTCTACTCAGTGAAGAATGGCAAACGGTGCAGAGTCCTGGTCAGTGTGTCGTGGGGGCTCTTCTGGTAACAGTGGGAAGGAGGACCTCAGGGTAGTGGGGCAGCTGAGGCACATAGGGTTTCTGGAGCTCTTCAGCAGGCTGGCTCGATGGGCTTTCTCCTGCTGCTCTGGGGAAGTCTCTGTTTGAAGTCCACTATCTCAAACCCCCACAGCTCGGCTGTGTGGCTCCCCTGTTCCCAATGGCAAATATACCGTCAAGTAGAATGGGCTGTCACCTAGGGTGGATGCTCTGAGGGGCACTTGTTCTGCCATCTGGCATCTCATCATTAGGTTTATTCCTTTGGTTTCACATGTACTCTAAACTTGCAAAGCTCCTGGCAGCAATTTCACATTTATTAGTCATTCAAGCCTACATGTAAATGAACGTATCCCACCTCTGACTCGCAGAGATGCTTTGGTCTCTGAGCTCCTGTTTTCTCCTCTGATAAATGGGGATAATACCTGTGTGCCCAGGATTGTCACGTGTGGTGTTGCTATAACACATATGAAGGGGCTTGAGCAGCATCTGGCAAATAGGACAAGCTCCATCAATATTTATTGGATGTATTCAGTCTGAGATGGGGACACTGCAGAAAAGGCTGTTTTAGGGAAGAGGGTGGAGGAGATGCAGGGATTTCTGCACAGGAGATGGGTGTGCATTGAGGCTAGAAGAGGGGGTGGGCTAGTTGTGGAGGTGCACTTGCGGGGAAGCTCAGGGAGGGATACTGGAGGTCATGGTGGGGGGATGATGGGGATGTGGAGAGTACGGAGATGGGTTGTAGGGAGCGATACTCAAGCTACCTGGTTGCCACTCCTGCAAAGGGGATGTGTCTGCATGGGTGACTGCTACGGGGGGCTTAAGGAAGCTGGACCTTCAGAAAGGTCAGGGATCCAAGAGATGGGAACTGGGGGCTGGAAGAGGAGGAGTGTGGTTCTGGTTCTTGCTCATCTCCCTGGCATGACCTTGTGGGAGCCCTGCCGTGCCATGCATTGGGCATTTCTGTCTGGAGAGGTGGTAGGAGTCCAACTCCAACCAGATCTGTGTCTTAGTGGTGGGCAGAGCCCTAAAGGGGAGGGGACTTGCCCAAGGTCATGCAATTAGATTAGAGGCATGTGTGTGTCTGTGTGTGTGTGTGCGCACGCAGTCATGCACACGCTTAAGCTTTCTTTTTTTTTTAAGATTTTATTTATTTACTTATGAGACACACACACACACACAGAGAGAGAGAGAGAGAGAGAGAGAGAGGCAGAGACACAGGCAGAAGGAGAAGCAGGCTCCATGCAGGGAGCCCGACGTGGGACTCGATCCCAGGTCTCCAGGATCAGGCCCTGGGCTGAAGGCAGCGCTAAACCGCTGAGCCACCCAGGCTGCCCCACGCTTAGGCTTTCCATTGGAGCGTAATATCCATAAACTGAATGCATCCATGCAACCAGCATCAAGATCAAGAAACAGAACGTGATCAGCCCCCAGAAGTGCCCTCATGCCTCCTCCCACCCATTACTTCCCCAGGGATGTCAGGACCCTGACTTCTCATAGCACAGGGTTTTGCCTGTTTTTCAGACTTTATGAGAATGGAATCACATAGTGGATATGGTTTTGTGTATGTCTTTTTTTCCCTCCCATTATTACATCTGGGAGAGTCATCCGTGTCATGGTGTGTGGTTGTAGACATTTGTCTTCACTGCTGTGAATTCCATTGTGTGAACGCACCACATGATGTTTATCTCTCTAACTGGTGGTGGACATTGGGTTTCTTCCAGTTTGGGGCTGTGTGGATAGTGCTGCTGGGAACATTCTGGTACCTGTCTTCTGGGGGACACATGCAGGCATCGCGGTTGGGTACACACAGGGCGAGGTTGCTGGGTCTCCTGTCTGTTGTGACATCAGTTCTCAGAGCAAGTTCAGCCAAGTCAAAGCCTTTTCACATTTCCTGAGCCCCTGGGCTGGAGACTAGGCACCTAAAATGTGGAACTAAAGGTGGGGAGGAGGGGACGGATGAGGAGGGAGGCCTCAGAGCTCTGGAAAACTGACCCGGACTCCATTCATATCCCAATTCTCTTTGTCCCTCCCCGTTTCTTTCATGTCATTGGATTAAGTTGATTCTTTTGGAAAGACCCAAAGCAGGGACTTGGAGGAGCCCCAAGTTTACACTGTGGGTTTAAAATCCTGATCCTGCAAAACACACCTCCTCAAAAGACACCCCCACACTGTGCCTGGAGGCGCCCTGCAGGAAGCCGCCCTGCAGGAAACCTAGGAGGTGCCAGCGTTTCTGCCTAGGAGCCACCTGAGCCATGCACTGGGGCTGGAAGGGGGGCAGGCGGGAGGGGCCTGGGGAGGGATCCTGGAGGTCATGGGAGGGGGTTGGGTGTTTGCATTGCAGGGGCATCCCCGTGTCTGTGCAGCCCTGGGGCAGAATCTGGAGAAGGAAACTCAGGAAGGCAGTGCCATTTAAGGAAAAAATAAAAATCCTTGCTTTGGTCAACAAAACCATGTGAGCACACAAGCGGGAGACAGTCTGTCCTGTCCTGGCCTGTCAAGCCTGTGGGGGAAGGAGGTCCCCCCAGGATGAGGCTGCGGAGGGGTGAGGAGAAGAAGGAGTGTTCTCTAAAACGAGGAGGGCCCTACTGGAGCCTCTGTGGGCTGTGGTCTCTCGGAGGAGGCTCTGGGCTCCCCTCTGGGCCGGTTTATATTTTGTGATAAAGTTCTCTAGTTTGGGGATCATGTCCTTCTAGTTCTGAGCACTCATCTTAAGATTCAGGAGGGGGAAGGAGGCTGAAGGAAGCACTTCATGGAGAAGTCTAACCTAATACCCTCTTGCTTCAGGTGGGCCTGACTTGGGCCTTGGGGGAGGGTTGCGTGCTCCCTGCAGACCCCACGCCCTCCTCCCTGCCTCCTGGCTCCACTTCCCCTCTCTTGTCCTAGGGACAGTGGGGGGTGGGGGGTGAAGTTGTAGCTGAGGCCTCTCTGCTGATGCTGCTGTGGCTGCAGATTCCTCAAGCGTGTGTGGCTGGCTGTTCTCCGCTGTTCCCCAGCTCTCTATCTTGTCTTGAAGAAGTAGAGGCCAGAGGCTGTCTCTGGGGAGAGGCCTGGAGGCAGAAGGGCCTTGGTTCAGCTGCCTGTAGCCGCCCTGAGGTTACCCTGTGGCTTGGCCCTGCTAGACCTTCCTGCCCCCCAGCTGGGATTCGATCCTAGGGAATATCAGAAAAATATTTCCCTGCTCCGTGGCTGTCTCTGGCCTTGGACCTGGGTGCCAGGAGCCCTTCCTCGCAGAGGCTGGTGATGGCTGGGGACCCAGGGCCTGCCCTTGTCTCCTCCCGGCCACCCAGAGCCCAGAGCTCCAGGGGCCTCAGCTGGTTTCTGCGGGGCGGCTGTGTGCGGAGGGACAAATGTACTCGTGTCTCCAGCTGTGCAAACACGAAGTCACAGTCTCTGTCTCAAGGGCCGGGGGTGGGGGGGTCTCTTATCTGGCGAGGTGGGGGCTCCTTCAGTTTCGAGGGACCAGGGAGAAAGGGTTGGGGTGGGGATAAGAAAGGAGGACAAGGCGGGGACAGGGAGGATGGGAGAGACAGACACGGAAACCGTGTGCTTGTGGGGGGGGAGGGAAAGGGAGGGGGGAAGGGAAGGGAGGGGAGCGGAGAGCAGGGGAGGGGAGAGAAGGGAAGGGGAGGAGACAGGAGGGGAGGGGTGGGGAGGGGCCTGGGTGGGTAATAAAGCGCCTCTGTCTGTAACCCTGAGAAGCCATTTGTATCTCTCGCATCCCGCATCCCCACGTTCCTTATTTATATGGAAATATGGGGGACCTCGCCTGAGACGGGTGTCGCTGGGCCTTCACATTAAATACATTTCAACTGAGCCCACACCCGGAGCGGAGCAGTGAGGTGACTCAGGGCAAGCTGGCGGGAGCTTGCTCGCTGCCAGTCCCCGGGTGGGTGGGGGCAGCCAGTGTGTGCCACCTGCAGGCAGCAGGGCCAGCCTGGAGCCCGGGTCTGAGTCCAGTGTGATGGATGCTTCCTTAGGGACCCATCTGGGAGGGGCCATGTGTCTCCTTAGCCACGTCCCTAAGCCCTGCGGTCTTCTGGGGTCACTCTGTTGACATTAAGGAATTGGCTAATCCTTCCTATGAGGCGCCATCCAGAACCCCCCATCTCCAAGGACTCTCTGGGGTGGGGCTTAGGTCTCCCCGGCCCCCTCTTGGTCTGATCTCCTGCTTCTGCGAATTATCCTGCTCCTGCGTGCGACACTGACCTAGCGGGAAGGGCACCTGCTCCCCTGAGTCCCTGCCCAGAGTAGGGTGATGGCGTGGGGGCTGGGACCGCTGCTCGGGCACAGTAAGTGGATGACAGTTACCTCTGGCCTCCCTGCAGCTGGAGCCCCCCCTCACCCCACATCACCCGTCTGGCTGCCCTGCCGCCCCCGCCTCTGAGCCCCTGGGCCTCCTTCTCTCTCCTCTTCTCCCAGACCTAACGAGGAATCTCCAGTCTCCTTCCTACTTGAATATGCAGAGTCATTTAGCTTTCTCTTTGTCTCACTGCTCTGGGCACCTCACTCCTCTGCTCTGGCCCACCCAGGGTTTAGGAAAACAGAACTGAGCTCTCTCCCCAAGGGGATTGTGGCAGCTTCTAGAGGAACAGTTCTTGCCTCTCCTGGTGCCCTAATCTCGAGAAGCAGGTTGCAAGCACCAAGCCAGGAGTCCCAGCCCACAGAACCTCAGGGTGCAGTAAGTCTGACACCCTCATTTTATAGGAGGAGAAATTAAGGCCCAGAGAAGGACGCCGACATGCCCACCCATCCCGTGTCCATGTGGCCGGTGACGGAGCAGGTGGAGGGCGGGCTTTGTCACCCCCTCCCAGCCTGTCCCAAGCCACGGGGCTGCCCCAGCTCTGCTTGGCTCCTGGGGTCTTGCAGCTCTTGGCCAGATGGTGCAGTTTTTCCAGGAGGGGCTCAGGCAGTGAGGAGGAGCAAAGGAAGCTTGAGATGAGCTCAGACACAGGGGCAGCAGTGTGACAGGGCAGGGTGCCAGGCCTGAGGCATTCCGGGGAGCAGAGCACTGCTCCAGGAGCCGTGATGTGGGCTCAGCGTCGCTGGGGCGCCGCATCTGCACGAGGCAGCTGCTGCCTGGGCTCTGTGGTCCAGGTGGCCCTGGGTGCCCTGGCCAGGTCATGGTTGGAGGGCCTTGTTAACAGGCTCTGACTTAGGGTGTCCCCAGCTGTGGTCTGTCTCCTTGGTTTCATCCCATGCTTTTGGGGAAGGGGCCACCCCAGCCTGAGCTGTGAGCATTGGCTCATCAGGGCTGCCCAGGGAGGGCGGGCAGGCTGTGCACCGCACAATTCCAGGAGTAGGTACCAAGCAGCGGCCCGGTCAGATCCTCTGATGTTCCCCTATTTTTCTAGCTGAGATGATGGGAACCTTCCCCTTGTTCTACTCTGTGCTCTAAGCACCAGTTGAAAGTCGGGTATTACATTTGGATGGATGATGGGCTTGGGTAGGAGGGTGGGGGGTCCCAGGGATGAGAATGATTTGAAAGACCCACCATCACCCCAGCTCTATGGAGTTGAAAAGAGAGCGGGAGCTATTTATATCTTCTTGGATTGATTGACTAACCCATGGAGTACTGAGTGAGTGGGGTGGAGCAGAGCGGGGGGAGAAACCTGCTTCGCTTGACACAGCGGTGAAATTTCCCAATCCCAACTGGTTTGTTAAAAACCCACCCAGTTTTCTGGGAAGGCGAAGTGGGAAGGCTGCTCGTTACTTCAGCGACTGGTGTGGAGATGGGGTAGAGGCAGTTTTTCTTTCTTTCCTTCCTCTAGATGTGCATTTTTCACCAACACCCCACCCCGAGCCTTCTCATTCTCAGGCGACTCCGTGTGTGTGAGCATGCGTGTGCGCCTTGGCCCCCCTCTTCAGCTCTGTCCTAAGGTTGGAGCAGCCCCTCCTCCAGCCTCCTCTCTTCTCCCCACCTCTGCCCCTGGTTCTCTGCCATTCTCTGTTCCGCCCCCTCCTGGCTCTGTGACCATGGATGGCAGATGGGACCCGGTACTGTTGACTTGAGTTGGGGACACCGAAGCTGATAGTGTTGCCATGACTGTCCCTTGGCCACATGGCCACATGGGTGGGGGTGGCAGAGGCAGGTGAGAGCCTCTCTGAGCTCCCTGGGCCTTGGCCCTTTCTTTCCTGAGAAGCACATGCTGCTGGTGCCCCTTGGCCTTCGGGATTTCCATGCTCATGTGCAGACTTGCACCTGCTGGTTTCCCCAGTGTGGTGGCTCACCCTCTCTGGGCCGCCTCCCCTCCCCTGTGTCACCTCCTCACTCCCTGACCAAGATTTTCCTACAGCTCCCAAATAAACGACTTGCCCTCCAACCCTTGTCTTGAGGTTTGCTTCTGGGAAACCCAACCCAAGGCCCTCCTGTGCCCCGGAAGCCCCTGGAAGCATTCAGGTCTCCGTGACTTGGCTCATTTGCTGTGAGAGGTTCAGAGCCAGCCCTTGGGGGTTTTGGGGAGCCAAGTTGGGGATTGCAGAGCCTGGAACCTGAGTATCTGTAGACCTCTGGAGGGGCTGTTAAAACCTTCATGTGATTTGATTGAAAAGAGAGGCAGGAACCACTCTCCCCTCCAGCATGTGTGGCCCCAAAATGCGGGAATCACTAGAAGGGAAATCTTGGGGAAGCCCAGCTGGTTAATGGGATCTTGGGTGAAGTGCCTTGTTTTCATTTAATTTTATTCTTCACAAAGTCTCCCTTGCCCCTCAGCCCAGGAGTGGATCCTCGGGAACCTGAAAGCCAGCTGAGAGTCGGGATTAATTCACGATGGTCTCCTATGGCGGGGTCTGGGAGAGTGGAGTGGGGCAGGGGTCTGCTCGGGCCCCGAGCCCCTTGAACACAGGCTCACAATGTCTCATGTACATGCACACCACGTGGGGGGCAAGCAGAGTGCAGGTTCCTGGGCCGCCCTAGAGGTGTGAATCAGCTGATCGAGACTAGGGCCTGAGAATCTGGATTTTAACAGCCTGGCCAGGAGATTCAGGCATGGAGTGGCTGGTTGACTGCACTTTCGAGAGGCCTGATCCACAAGACCTGTCTGGAACTCGGTGCTGGGGGGCCCTGGGGTTCCGCACCCCCACCCCTGGCCTTTTCCTGTCTTTTCACAGACTTGGGATTAGGTCTAAAGCTCCATTTTGAATGTAACCAAACAGAGGCCCAGAGGCATTAGGATGATCTCCGTGTCCCCCAGCTGGTAGGGAGCAGAGTCGGCCCAGGGCTCTGTACCCCCACACAACGAAGTGAGGGGATTTCCTGTCCTACAGGGGTGAGGGGTGAGGTGGGCTCACTCTCCTGCCCAACTCCTTTGCCTGGGAAGTGCGCGTGGGGCTGCAGTCTGAGCCACCAGGTGGCTTCAGGTGGCCTGCAGGCTGCGGCTGAGCCTGACGGCGCCCGCGCTCTGTCTGCAGTGTTGGGTGGGCCCGAGTCCCGCGGCGTCCTCCGCAAGATGAGCGACCTGCTGGAGCTGATGGTGAAGCGAATGGACACGCTGGCCAGACTGGAGAACAGCAGTGAGCTGCACCGGGCTGCTGGCAATGGGCACTTTGCTGTGGACAGGTAAGGGGTCCGTGGGGGCGGGGGGGGGGGCGCGGACCAGGCGGCGTGCCCGGCACTGGGGCGCAGCCTCAACGTGCACTCCCGGAGCTGGCGGGGGCACTCTCGGTCAGCCCCCTTCTCTGCTAACCCGGACAAAACTTAGAAGCATGCAGGAGCCACACAGTAATACAACCCAGAGCTCATTTCCACCCCCGGATTTCACAGCTGCTAACGTTTTGTCATATCGATGGCCTGACGTCCTTTTTCCTTTTTAATAAAAATCACAGATGAGAGCTGGAGGGCCCTTTACCTGCCTCCCCATGGAGACAAGTGCCTTCCTGAGTTAGGTGTCAGTGCTTCCAGTCCAGAGTAACCTTTTGCGTAGACGTATTTTTATACGCACACGCTGTCACTACCCGGCGTGTGGCGTTTGCCGGCAGCACACGAGTGGCATCCCGCAGGGCATTTCCCCCACCTGCTTCTCACTCAACCTGGCAATTTGAGCTCTGTCCACGTGGATTGTCACATGTGGATGTGCATATGGACAGGATGACCCCAGTGGTGGTTACCTGTCCTCTGCCGACGGGCCTGGACCATTTTTGCCTTGGTTTATTCATTCTAAATATTCCCCTACGGAGCCTGGAATGTCCAGAGGCCTCCTTCCAGGTAGCTCAGGAGCGGCCCCCCGGAGCCCACGCTGTGAAACCGAATCGTGTGTGTTAGGTGCGTAAGTGATCTGGAACCCAGAGGAGGAGGGAGTGTGAAGTCAGGCCCATCCGGACGGGGGGTGTTGGCCCTCAGACTGTGGAGGGAGGTGCTTGCTGCCCACCCGTCCCAGGCGGACGAGCGCCCCCTGATCTCTTTTCAACACTGAGGTTCTTTGTGAGGTGGATTTGCTCGATGCTGTTCTAACTGCTAAAAACTAAGTTTGAAACCCACACTTGACACAACTTCGGAAAAGCTGTATATCTTGGCCAGTGTGATTTGCTGAAAGCGTCCTGCTGCTGAAAACTAGAGTTGTGATCCACACTTCTAGACAATTTGTAGGAAAGCGGTAGCTCAGCCAATACGTGAAATGTAAAAGCCAAGGCTCCAGGCATTTCCTGTTTGGAGTTTGGCAGAGTCAAAGTCAGAGTGCAGGCGGTCAGTCCTGGTTATGGGGGCGCCCCGGCGGCTGCAGGAAGGGGTGTGTGTGACGGACCCCTCCTTTGGACCGCTGTGGGGTCCTTTGCCCCGTAGCCCGCCTAGGCTGGGCTGCTGGCCACGGCGCCCGCCTCACACTGGCCTTGCTGATCGAATGTCCTGGATGCCCAGTCGGGTCATCTGGTGTCGGCGTGCCTGCTGCATATTCAGTGGCATTTATGGACAGCTCACCGGGTGCCCGGCATCGTCCTTACCGCGTCCCCTCAGTGGTGGGGTCAGCCCCACCTTATGGGTGCTTCAATCTCCGTCACATTGAGGAGGACACCGAGGCACAGAGAAAATCAGGAAGTCACCCCGAGGTACGCAGCTGTTCGGGAGCTGGCCTGGCTCTGGGCCTTGGCCAGCGAACGCCGGAGCCCACGCTTTTCTTTTTCTTTCTTTCTTTCTTTCTTTCTTTCTTTCTTTCTTTCTTTCTTTCTTTCTTTTCTTTCTTTCTTTCTTTCTTTCTTTCTTTCTTTCTTTCTTTCTTTCCTTCTTTCTTTCTTTCTTTTTTTTCTTTCTCCTTCTTCTTTTTCTTCTTCTTCTCTTCTTTTTAAGATTTTTTACTTATTTATTTGAGAGAGAGCACATGAGAGAGAGAGGGAGAAGCAGACTCCCCGTTGAGCAGGGAGCCCGATGCAGGGCCCGATCCCAGGATCCCAGGATCAGGACCTGAGCTGAAGGCAGATGCTTCGCTGACTGAGCCCCCCAGGCGCCCCTCAGAGCCCACGTTTCTCACCACTGCGCACTTGGTAGCCATTCATTAAACATGGGGCTGCGTGCGGGTTAGTTTTTATTCCTTTGCAAGACTTTTCATATCAATTAACTCACAGCTCAGGGGAAGAGTATCCTTCATCAGATCTCTGTCTTGATGTTTTTGTTTTTGTTTTTTTGGTTTGGAAAACGTAGGCAGTAAAATGACAGTCCTGGAGTCTGGGATTACACGTGATGGTAGTGCAAGGAGCCTGCCACAGTGCTTGGCTCCTGAGTGGGCTGCGTGGCCGTGTGCTGGGTGCCCAGTTGGATGCCCTCTCGCCAACCCGGGATCAGTATCTGACAGAGCAAACGAAACGGATCCACTCATGAAACATGTTTTGGACCTACTGAGCGCCTGGCACTGCTGCTGGTGCTGGGGCCCCAGTGTTGAGCCCTTGTCCTCACTCCTATGGGAGGAGACGGGTAGCAACCAAGAAACAGAAATAAGTGAGACTACGTCGGATACTGATGCATGCTCTGAAGGGTTAGGGGTGGGTGCCGAGGAAGGATCTATTTACTCAGGGTGGTCTAGGAAGCCTCTACTGAGTTGGTGATAGTTAAGCTTAATTCTGAATAGTGGGAAGGAGCTGGGAGTAGAGAATTTGAAGCAGAGAGAGCAACAAGTACAAAGGCCCTGGGGTAGGAATAAGCTTGGTATGTTGGAAGAAAGGAACCAATGAGAAAGCCGACATGGCAAAGCATGTGAGGGACAGGAGAGGCCAACAGGGCAGGTGGCATGGAGCTTTGTGGTATTTGGGACATTCTTCTGAGACGTGTGGGAGTTTGTCAGAGAGCTCACAACCCCAGGGGGGATAGGATCTGGCTTTTTTTTTTTTTTTAAAGAGTTCCAACTGCTGTGTGGAAAAGGGAAACAGGGGAGCTGGTGGCAAAAATGGGGAGAGGGAGGTTAAGGTGAGTTCCCGCTGGGGCATGAGATCCTTTTCTACTCTGTGTGCGTGGAGTGCATCTTCTCTAATCCAGCCCCACTCCCATGTCATCCTTTCCCCTCTTCTGCCTGCCCCCAGGTGTGCTGCCTCCCCTCTGGGCTGCAGACCCAGCCTCTGTCCATGCAGCTGTGCACCAGGGTGAGGGCAGAGGACCAGCCTGGCCCTCCCTCTGCTGAGCAGCCTGCCGTGGGCGCCAGGGTGAGGGTCAGGTCGCCTGCCTTTTGGGGGCGGGACTGGGTGGGGGAGCCACTGTCAGCTCCTTCAACACCTCTCTGGTTTCCTCCAGTCCTGGCTTCTCCCTCCCTCCCCTGCCCTGCCCTTCCTCTCCTCCTGGGGGGGAGTAGTCCGTGCCACCTCCTAGTTCCATCCCGGGAAATAGCAACAATCCATCAAGACCAGCAGAGCCCATCAAACCCCATAGGCAGAGCCATAAATTTCAGGGACATTGTTGCTTCTGGTTTCAGGGGACAGAAATGGTGGGTGTGTCCAGGACATGCGGGGGTGTGGGGGGGCGGGCTGCTTGCTCACGTCTCCCCTCTGCACAAACACTGCAGCCCCTGCCCCACCTTAACCCCCTGAACCGACCCACCTGGGCCAGACAGGTGGGAGTCCTGCGGACGTGCATGCTGCTGTGTCTCCAGCAAACTCTGTTCATCTCACTTCGAAATGATCTGTGGCCTGAACAGCCCCCCACTGTACTCCTGCCCTGCTGGAAGCTTCTGGACTGTTGCCTCCCACCCGTGTCCTCAGGGAAAGCAAATTTGCTTTTTTAGCCTAGGAAAACCTAATTAGGGGTTATTTGCAGATTTGCTGCAAATGGCATCATATTATGTATCCTAAAGCCAAACAGTAATGATCTCTGAATTTCCCAGAAGGCTTCTCTGCCGCAGCAAAGACGACCAACATTCTGGGCTGTTTTCATTCGAGTCAAATACGAGGCCGTATCTGCTGGACCTGTACCGTGTGTGGCGTCCGGGCCGGGGTTTCTAGAATGGGTGGAGCGGGCACAGGGGGACCAAAATTGGAGCCCTGTTCTCAGAGTGGCCCTGCTGGGGGTGGGGGGGCAACTGGCCCCCGGCCGTGCGCACAGCTGGAGAGTCAGGACCGCAGGGCTGGGTTGGAAGCGCCAGGAGCCCACTGCGGGTGAGCCCTGCAGTGAGGGGCAGACTCGGGCCTGGGACTCAGCCTTGACCCTTCTGTCTCTCACTTGTATCCAGCCCATCGGCAATCTGTCCCCACCCTCCGAGTGTGCCCAGAACCCCAGCTCTCCCCCTTGCCCACCGCCCTTGCCCTCCGACTGTTTATTTTAAAGAGAGATTATTTTAAAATACTTATTTGGTCAAGAGCCGCCTCTGTTCCCCACCTCCCCCAGGCTCCCAGTCACTCACCAGTGGCCTGTGACCCCCATGTGCCCAGCCCTGCTATCTTCCCACTTGCTCCCTGAGCTTCAGCCCACCAGCCTCCTCTCTATTCCTGTCGCACAGTGGTCTCCCTCTGGCCACAGGGCCTTTGCACAGGCCATGCCCTCTGCCTGGAATGCTCTTTCCTCAGATCTGGCCAGGTGAAAGAATTCATTTTCTCCCTCCCCTTCCTCCAGTTTTTACTCAGATGTCACCAATGAGTCCTTCCCTGGGGACCTATTTCAAATTGTACCCAGTCTCCCAGATTCCACCTCACCCTATGTATTTTCATGATTTGCTTGTTCACTGTCTGTCTCCCAAGCTGGAACATATGCTCCGTGAGGGCAGAGATTTTGGATTTCATTTCTGGATCCCAGGGTTCAATAAGTACTTGCTGGAGGAAGGAAGGAAAGGCGGGAGTGCTGTGAGTGCCCTTGGTGCTCTGTTACGTGTGAATCTGGGGACTTAGGCATGTGGACTGTGTGCGACAGGACAGGGAGACAGAAGCCAGGTGTGTCCTGGCCACCCCCGCCCTGGACGAGTTCCCGTTCTGGACCCCGAGGAGTCAGCCCGCCTGGGAATGCCCGGTCACCGCCTTGTGGCCTGTAACGACTTGGTCGTTTCATTCTGGGAATCTGCCTCAGGAGAAATTATTGAAATTGAAATTGAAATTATTTCAATTTTCAAAAGATTTTATTTATTTATTCATGAGAGACACAGAGAAAAAGGCAGAGACACAGGCAGAGGGAGAAGCAGGCTCCATGCAGGGAGCCCGAAGTGGGACTTGATCCCAGGACCCCGGGATCACGCCCTGAGCCACAGGCAGACGCGCAACCATTGAGCCACCCAGGCGTCCCAATACCTTTTTTATAGTGTCAAAAAGTTGGAGCAACGTGGTGCCTGGCTGGCTCAGTCGGTGGAGTGTGCAAATGTTGATTTCGGGATTGTGAGTTCGAGCCCTATGTTGGGTGTAGAGATGACTTCAAATAAAATCTTACCAAAACCCACAAAGTTTGAGCAACAATTTAAATGTCCACCGGCGAGGGCACAGTACGCAGACCGTGGTGCCTCTGCTGGGTGCGGCTTATGCTGCCATGAAACAGGAGGTTGACAGGGACATGTGGGGATTTTAGTGATAAGTGACAATGTGAAGAGGAGGTTATATAATTATGAACAGAGTTGGTTTACCAGTGTGCAGAAATCAATAAAAATAAAGTAACAATAAACAGCAGCAGATCAAGATTCTTGTTTGCAGGTAAAGAGATGAAGGGTTTTTCGGTTTTTTTTAAAAAAAAAAAACCTCAAAAATGCTTCTAGACATTCTCGGCCACCTGCAGCCTGAGCGAGGAGCCTCGGGGGTCTGCGTGTGAGTGTGGGGGGCAGGTGAGGGGACCCGAAACCTGGGAAGACAACTTTGGGGGCTTCTTTTAAAGGGTTGCCTTAGGGCACCTGGGAGCTCAGTTCAGCATCTGCCTTCGGCTCAGGTCATGATCTCGGGGGCGGCCCTGGGATCGAGGCCTGTGTCGGGCTGTCCGCTCTATCAGCGCAAGTCGGCTTCCCCCCTCCCTCTTCATCTCCCTCTGTGATCTCTCACTCTCTCTCGAATAAATAAAATCTGTAAAGAATAAATAACTAAAAGGCTTACCTCACCTATGGCCCTGACAGGACAGCTCCCGGTGGATGAGATCGGGGCGCTTGTCTGGCCCCAAGGCTGGAGGGAGGCCAGACTGGGTGGGAAGGGACGCAGGTAGCTGGGTGACAAGGTCAGGGCAGGAACCTAGCAAACGTGAGGATAAGTGTGAACGGGTTAAGCATCCTAACAAAGACAAAGGTTTTCAACCTCGTTTGCTGTGGGTAAGACGGGCAAGGTACACCTCTACAGTAGGATCTCAACGGGTCTTAAATAAAAGATACATAGGGGATGTTTTTTTTTTTTAAATCCTCCGGGTAAAAGCCAGGTCCTGGGGTGTAGGAGTGGGAGCTGGACTCGGGCTCCTGTGTCCCCCAGTCCAGCTTCCACACCCCGGCCTTGCTGTGTGCACGGGGCACCGATCCCTTCGCCCAGTGTGGAAACCACACACCGCTCGACGCTGACTGCGCTCCTGTCAGTGGTGGGGAGATTATCCATCCGTCTGTCTGTCTGTCTATCTGCTATAAATGCACATATATTTCTTGGTGCAAGAGAGACAAATGCTCTCTGCTCTTGCTTGAGGAGGGGTTGGCAGGTCCTCAGTGTCGTCCGGATCCCCCACAGCATCCGGGGCTCTGGATGGGGTGACTGGGGCCAGAGAAGCCGAGGAGGAGACTGGGCCCTGGGCAGGGGTTCCTTACATCCATGCGGTGTGTGAGAGACGGGGGGACAGACGGACAGTCACAAAGCAGCTCCCCGTCCGTGACGCTCGCGTCTCTGGCCATACGTGTCCGTGCGTCTCGGTCAGCGTGCGTGTGGGCCCCCGTGTGCAGAGTCTCCCCGTGTTTTAAAAGGAAAGCGGCTGGTTTGATAATAAAATAACAACTCCCAGCCAGCGTGCGGCCAGCTGCGCGGAATCGATACTCTGTTAATTGAATGCAACCCTCATAAATCATGGGAGGAACATGAAATTAAACCTCCTTCCCTGGGCGGGCGTCCGGGAGAGCTTGTTCAAGGGGCCAGGGAATGAGGGCCAAGTGGGTGACTGCCTCAGGGGCTGAGGGGAGGGGCTGGGGCCTTGGGGGGCCTCTTGGGGGCCTGGACTGATGGGATGGATGCTGGAGCCGGGCCCAAGGGGAAGTGGCTGCGGGGCCCTGACCCCAGGTGGGAGAGGGAACAGAGCATCCTGTGACCGGCTGCCTCTTTGGGGGGCAGAGGCAGGCTGCCAGGGGGCTCCCGGAGGCCACTGGTGCTCGGGCAGGAGGGGCTGGAGGTCCGTCTGTGGGTGCAAGATAAGGGGTGCTTGGGCAGGAGAACTTTAGATACCAGGGATACCAGAGCCTCTCCAAGTGGCTCCCCGGGGGTGGGAGTGGGCTGACCAGAGGCCTGGCTTGGCCTTCTTTCACTTCTCAAGTGGGAAATGACTGGTGGGATGCCTGGTGCTTAGTAGGTGTGCAGAAATCACAGGGCCACGCGTGTGGCTCACTGGGTGTGCTTCACTGTTCTGCAAACGCTGCAGGAAGCTCTGGGTGTGCTTCACTGTTTTGCAAACGCTGCAGGAAGGAGCAAGGCCTGGCACAGAGGGCCAGGGTCTGAGTCCCTTGCCCCATCCCCAGCCCAAATGCGACCTCGGGGACGTCACTGATGTCATTTTGTCTTTTCCTGGCCAGTTTCCCCTCTGTGCAGTAAGAGGCAGGGCTGGCAGGGCTCTGAGGTGTGCTACTTCCTAACCCCGGGCAGGTTCTCAGGGCCGCCGTGTCCCCAGAGAGGCAACGTGATGGGTCTGGGCCCACTGGGGCAGGGCACCTAGGAGCCCCCGGTGTGGGGGGCACCTGTTGGCTCTTTTCCTGTGCGACAAGAGCAGTGGTGGCCTCAGGAGGTGCCAGCGGATCCCGGGACATTGCTTCCCCTCTTCCCATTTCTGTCCTGTCGGCTCTTGGCCAACTTGGTGTCTCAGGCCGGCTCGGGCCACTCGGGCACGTTTGCTGGGAGACAGGGCAGGGCCTCTCCAGCCAGTGCCACGCGGGGTGGCCCTCAGGCCCGAGGACTGTGCCCTGGCTTCCAGCGGACTCTCGCGGAGCTGGCTGAAACAGCAGTGCTAATAGTTAATGATGATCAATAGTGAAAGCAGCTCCTCCATTGGACGCTGATTATGTACGTTGACCTTGACCAGCGGCCCAGTGAGATAAGGCCCACCCAGGCCTGTGATTCCCTGATTCCCGGGTGAGGGAACTGGCTCAGGCAAGGAAAGGCCTGGCCCAGATGGCAAACCTGGAGGGGACGGGGCCCGGCCTGCGTGGTCTGCGTGGCCCTGTGGTCCTGAGAGCCGCGGTAACCACGTGACCACGCCACGTTTGTCAGGGGTGACAAGGGACAAGGTCTCATGATGCTTCATGGAGTGTCTGCCCAGCTGGGAGGGATGGTGGCACCCATCTGACCCGAAGTCCCGCTGGCCCTGAGAGCTTCCTGATAATGCAGAAGGCCCCCTTCCTTCCTGCCCCCGCCTGGCAGCCACAGCCTACAGGGTGGGGCCAAGAACCTCACCCTCCTCTTGCTGATCATGCCGTGGGGAGCCGTGGGAGCTGTGGGGAGCCGTGGGAGCTGCCGGGCCTGGCCCAGGAGTAACCCGCTGCTACAGGGTGAGGGGCAAAGGCGCCTCCGTCCAGGGCCTCTCCCAAATCTCTGGGTGGCCGTCTTCCCACCCCACCCTGACGTGGCCCTGGGTCTCCCACTCCCACTCAGGCCGTGCCTCACAAGGCCATCGGGTCAGGCGCCTCTGGCTTGACCACCAAATGCACGCACCAAATATAAAAAAGGAAAGGAATAAAAATAAGCAACCAGTAGGGAGGATTAAAGAGCCTGCCATCACTTGCACCAGCAGCAGGGAGACGGGGTGCTCAGGTGGGAAAGGCTGCGGGCATCTGTCCCCGAGGTCCCCCTGCCTGGCACCCACAACCCCAGGTCTGTACCCTGGTAACAGATCCTACGGGGTTAGGATTCGTGCTGACAGGGAGAAGCCTCCTGCTACAGCTCTTTCAGCCTTCGCCAGTGGCCAGGGGTGGGAGTGCGGGTGCAAAACTGTACTGAGGGGGACGCCTGGGTGGCTCAGCAGGTTGAGCATCTGCCTTCATTCAGCTCAGGGTGTGACCCGGGGTCCCAGGATCGGGTCCCTCATCGGGCTCCCTACAGGGAGTCTGCTTCTCCCTCTGCCTGTGTATCTGCCTCTCTCTCTCTGTGTCTCATGAATAAATAAAATGTTAAAAAAAAAAACCACAATAAAACCATACTGAGGGGTTCACCCCCATGATGTCGCTCCCTAGATCAAGGCCTTGGTCCTGAAGTCCTGCCCTCACGCCCACCCCTAGGCACAGACCCCTTGCAGGTGAACTGATAGCTGATTTTTCCACATAGTAGCCATGTGGCCCTGAGCAAGTAACTCAGCCTTGCTGGGCCTTGGTTTCCTCCTCTGTACAAAGGGCTGTTCAGAAGAACCGTGATGTTGTCCGGAGGATTGTCTGGCGCCCCGCCGGCGGGAGCACCCTGACTTCCCGCTCTCCTCCCCTTCTTCACGCTTCCCCGGCCACGGCCCTGCTGTGGTCTGCGGTCTCCTGAGGCATCTATTTTCACTGTCAGTTTTTAAAGAGCACCCAGGGAGAGAGGGCTAATCATAGATTATTTGAAAATAGAAAGTACCGCACGGAAGCTAAGTCCAGTTTAACACCAGTGACGCCGAGTCATTCTGTTTTGAACACGCTGAGCTTGGGAAATCAGACCGAAGCCACCTGCCCTCTTCAGAGCCCCCACTGGTGATGCTCCCCAGGAAACGCTTATCGTATGAACGTCCTCCAAAAAGTGAAGTGCCCTGTTCTGTGGTCGGACACATGGTCCTTCCTTTGGGGGATGGAGTGGTGGCTGTGGCTGGGACATGAAAGCGTCTCGAGCATTTACTGAGTGTCTACTATATGCTGAGCACGTGACCCTCGGCCTTGTGTCTCATCCTCGGAGGTAGTTGAGGTTCTTCAGCTGTTACAGGAGCTGCCCCCCGGAGTTCACACAGCTGTCTGGTGGAGTCAGGATGTGAGTCCAAGACCTCTGACTCTGAGGCCCTCGCTCTTCCCAATCTCTGAATAACATGGGGAGTCACCCGCCCGGGGCTCGAGATGTCACGCGTGGTCTCCAGCTGCTCATCTCTGGTCAAAGTAGCTGCAGGCTCACTTGGGCTTCAGGGAGAGGAGCATGGGTTGGAGAGACGTTCCTGACACAGAGGCCCAGGAGAACCCAGACTGTCCTTTTGGGACGGTCTAAAACCCATTTCCCCTTAGTGCTGCAGACAGTGATACATCAATTTCCTAGGGCTGCCATAAAAAAAAAAAAAAAATGACCACAAACCGGATGGCTTAAAACAATAAAAATTATTTCTTCTCTCAGTTCTGGGGGCTGAAGTTTGCAATCCAGGCATCAGCAGGGCCTTGTTCCTTCTGAAGCCTCCAGGGATCCTTCTTTGCGCACCCAGGTCCTTGCGGTCTCTGCCTCCGCCGTCCCATGGTGGCCTTCTGCAGCACGTCTTCCCGTGGCCTTCTCCTGAGGACACCAGGGACTGCACTGAGGCCCCATCTCATTCAGCATGACCTCATCTCAACTAATTACACTTAGAAAGACCCTATTTCCAAATAAGGTCACATTTTTCGGTTTTTGGTGGATGTGAATCTTGCGGGGGGGGGGGGGGGCGGGGGCGGGAAAGGCTACTCAGCCCAGCTCAGGGATGGAGCTCTGGGCATGTGGCCCATGCTGGGCAGTGCCAGGCTCCATCCAGAAGCACGTTCCTGTCCTTGAGGATGCAGGACTCGACTGGGGGTTTCTTTTATTTCCTTTTTCTTTCTTTCTTTCAAAGATTTTATTTTGGGGGCACCTGGGTGGCTCAGTCAGTTAAGCATCTGCCTTTAGCTCAGGTCATGATCCTGGGGTCCTGGGATCAAACTACTCAACAGAGGAGCCTGCTTCTCCCTCTCCCTCTGCCCCTGCTTGTGTGCTGTCTCTCACTCCCTCTCAAATATATAAAATCTAAAAAAAAAAAAAGATTTTATTTTTAAGTAATCTCTACATGCAGCGTGAGACTCCAGCCTACAACCCCAAGATCAACAGTCACGTGCTCTACTGACTGAGCCGGGCAGGAGCCCCGGGCCTCCAGGGGGTTGCAAGCCAGCCACTTGCCACCTCAGCCCAGCATGTAGGGGGCTCGGAGGAGCAATCTGGCTCCCGAAGGGTGGATGGAGCAGAGCCTTGAGGGAGAGGCACCTTCCTGGAGGCCTGAAGTGGGGTGAGGTCCCTTTTAAAGTCCAGCAGGACCTGCGGGGGTCCTGCTCGATCCCTGACAAGGGTTGTTTGTGCCCTGGGGTCTCTGGTTAGAGGTTGAGGGGGGCGTACCTGGCCCTTCCCTGCCCGGGAGCACCCCCTGAGCTCCTCGGCCGCCCATGCTCAGCACCAGCCCTGGCCCAGCAGCCACGAGCTTCTGGCCTCCCACACGGTGGCCACCTCCTGGTGTCGGCTGAACGTCCCTTCCGGGCAGAGGGGTGTCCGTCCTGTCCCCGCAGGTCAGCGGGGAAGGCAACTCCAGGAGGCTCCCTGGAACGGACTGCGGAGCCCAACCCAGACGTCAGGTCCTTGGGCTCCTTCTCTGCTTAAGGGGGGCATCCTCCGGGGGTACCTGTCACCCCCCCGCCAGGGGTGAAGCCTCCTGGTTCTTGAGAAGGAAATGATCTTAGACATGTGGCCCCCTGCAGACCGCAGTGTGTAAACAGAACAGCAGCGTGTCCCTGGTTTGAACTTTTCTTTTTTTAAAAGATTTTATTTATTTATTCATGAGAGACACACACACACACAGAGAAAGAGAGAGAGAGAGAGAGAGAGAGAGAGGCAGAGGGAGGAGCAGGCTCCATGCCGGGAGCCCGATGTGGGACTCGATCCTGGGACCTCCAGGATCACGCCCTGGGCCGAAGGCAGGTGCTAAACCGCTGAGCCACCCAGGGATCCCCTGGTTTGAACTTTTCACAGAGGACAGTGAGTGGGGGGAAAGTGTCTACAAAGGCTCCTTCGGGGTCAGAGGGTAGAGAAGAGCCACCGGCCCGGCCCCAGCCCCTTCGGCCTTGGCGTCAGCCACACCACGCCGCCAGCAACAGCGGCCTCCGCGTGCAGGCCTACGTTTTTAAAGAGAATGACCCTGAGGCACAGAGAGGCCAAGTGACTCGCCCAAGGTCACGCAGCTCCTAAGAGGCGGATCTTCAGCTCTTTTTCTGGTTCACCGTAAAGGGCGATGCCCACCGCGCTCTTCCCCACGGCCTTCCTCGGCCACCTGAAGACCGAGGAGGACTGTTCCTACTCCCCTGCTGTCTGGGGACTCTTTGAGCAAAAGGAGCATCATCGCTTAGCCCCTCCCTCTTATCTGTAATCTAACCGAAGGCCAGGTGTGTCCTCCAGAAAGATAAGTCGACGCCTGAAGCCCGCTGCCTCTGAATGTGATCTGACTTGAAAATAGGCCTTGGCAGATGTGATCAGATTAAGACGGGGTCACACTGGATGGTGGGGAGGGGGGTGCTAGTCCAGTGACCGGGTCCCTGCACCACGGGAGAATCTGGACACGCACAGGAGGCCGAGTGATAGCACGCAGAGGCTGGGTGATGCGCCCAGAAGTTGAGGGAGTCTCCCTCGGGGCCCCCAGACGGAACCCACCCTGCTGACATGTTGATTTTGGACTTCCGGCCTCCAGAACTGCGAGAGGATGGATTTGTGGTGCCGTTACGGTGGCCACAGGTTGCCGAGAGAGGCATGCCACCTTCCAGTAGTTTGGTTTTGAGAGAGTTGACAGGATTGATGTGTGTGTACATACATGTGTGTGCATCGAGGGCTCGTCTGCCCCTTCCTGCCACCCTCCCCGTGCCCACGTCTGCCTTGCCCCCACCGGTCTCCCACACCCTCTGGGATGGGGCCACAGCTCGTCCTCTCCTTGCAGGAGGTGACAGTGGTGGCGGGAGGAGAGGGTGGCCCGAGGGGACAGGTGGACAGATCACCCGAGGGGACACCTCCTTCCTATAATTCCCAATTTGTGGGGCAGTAAAGCCCCCGTCCTCATAACAGGGTGGATGGAGCTTAAACAGGGTGCGCAGAGCCCGAGGGCCGAGTGCCAAGTGCGAAGGAACAGAATTAACGTGTCGGGGAGAGCGAGCGACGTGTGGAGGAAGCCCCCGCCCGGCCGGGGGGGTCCATCTCCGCGCAGGCCTCTGCAATGAGATAAATCCTGCGGGTGGTGTCGCGTAAACTTCTCTGAGGGTTGGGTAGTAATCAACCGCAGGAAATAAATTCTCCAAAAATAAAGGCAAGGCGAGTATTGGAGGGTGGAGGGCTGTGATGTTAGTGGCAGTAAATGCGTTTAAGATCCTGGGAAGGATTCATGCCCAGGAGCCCAACGATAATTTACTAGAGGCTTAATAGTTGGCAAGTCCCCAGGCTGCTTTGGGTGGAATTTATTTGGGCACAATGTAGCCCCCCCGGGAGGAAATAGGGAAACAGACTCGGGGCCGCGGGCCATGCCCAGGAAAGGGCCCCCATCGCCTGGGGGTCCCGGGCCAGGTCCCCTCCGGGCTCTGGCACGAACCCCTCTGCTTGCTATAGCCGCAGTCGTTGCCCCTTGATGCGCGGGGGGCGCACACACGTGGGCATGAACGTGCAACATGCCTGGCCTGCGCGGCTGCGCGTGTGCCATGGATGGTTCGAGAATCCCCCAGCCGGGGTGGAGCGTGCACACGCCTCCGCGTCCACGCCCAGCGCTGTCCGGCTCGGCGTTTCGGTTCATCCTGGGGCGGCCTCCGGGTGCCAGGAGCGCTGCCTGGCGGCTGCCCTTGCCCATGCACCAGGGCCTCCCAAAGGCCACCGACTCCGCCCCGGCTTCTGTCCCTAGGTTTGCCCCTGGGGCCGGCCTCATGGAGCGGATCCAGGCCATCGCCCAGAACGTCTCGGACATCGCCGTGAAGGTGGACCAGATCCTGCGCCACAGCCTGCTCCTGCACAGCAAAGGTGGGGGCCCGGGCCCCTCTGCCCCCGGGAGGCCGGCGTGCGGGTGGCCCTGCCCGCCCCCTGTAGCCGCTCTCCTGGCTCCTGCCTCAGGCCCTAAGCCGGGTGACTTGGGGTTCACCCCACCGTGACCTGCTCTGAGAAGTCCTGGAATCTCCGGGTGGCCCCCTCCATTTTTCTTGATGTGGGGAGCAGCAGGCTGGGGGCCCCCCCAGAGGGTTACATTTGGGCAGGTGCTTGAGGTCTGCCTATCGAGACCCTGGTCATAGCCATTCAGGCCAGCTCCTCACTGGTTCCAAAGCCCGTGTGGAGGGTGGTGGCCAGTGGCAGAGGTGGGGAGGGAGCTCAGGCTTGGGGACCCCCTGGCAGGTGGCCTTTTAGGTGAGAAGACTCAAGGGAGAGGTGCTCCCGAGCTAACCCCTCCCCCTGCAGACCAGGCCTCTCTCACCCGTCACTGGGCTCCTCGCTAGACCCAGGTCGTCAGCAAGCTGACCTTCTCTCCCCCTGCAGTGTCGGAAGGCCGGCGGGACCAGTGCGAGGCGCCCAGTGACCCCAAGTTCCCTGACTGCTCAGGGAAGGTGGAGGTGAGGCCCGGGGCTGAGGACGGGGGTAGAAGTGACCCAGGGGCAGCCTCCTCTTTGGGGACCCTGCCCCAGACTAGCTCTGAGGTTCTGCTCCTGGCAGGGATGTCTCTGCTAGTGAGGACTCCTCTGCCCGGCCCCCGGCCCCTGACTCTGGTACCCGCTGGCATAGGCCAGCCTCAGGGGGGTGACCCCCTCTCTGCTTGGGCCGTCCGCCTGGCCCACCAACCCAAGTTACCTCGGATGGTCATGTTTCAGGGTTTTCAGTAAACAGATTTCCTGCAAACAAACGGTTAATAACCCGTCCAGCAGCCTGCGCCCCAACACATTCAGACAAAGCCTAGATCTCTTGAGTGGGCCTGTCTCCCCATCCCTCCCCATCCTTGCAACCAGCTGGACTGAGATAGCCCCCCCCCACTGCTCCGCCTCTGGGGGCTCCCTTCCAGGGGCCCATGGCTGCATGGAGCCCGTCCATCTGGGAATGCAGTCCACACCATAGAAGCCAGCTCCTCACTGGTTCTGAACCCCCTCAGAGGGTAGAGCAGTGGCCCCAGCAGGCCCCTTCCTCGGTGACATGTGGGGATCACTGTGGGCGGGGCCCGCTCTGGCTCCAGCCCTCCTGTCCTTGGAGGCTCCTCCTGACCTTGGCCTCAATGGAACCTGCTCCCAGTGGAGACCAGCCAGGCCCTGAGCTGCTGGGTCTCCGCTGTTTGCCCTGGAGCTTTCCCTGAGTGTGTGGGGACCTGGGCTTTTTCTCCCAGGGTCCTCCTCTTTCTGGGCCTGGGGGACGGTGGTCCTGCTCGGCCTTCCCTGAGGTTCCCAGTGACCAGGACACAGGGCCAGGTCCAGTCTCTGTCTTCTCTGTTTCTGGCCCTTGCTGCATCTCTAAATGTGTGCCCCAGAGGCCCTGTGCTGAGGGACCTCGGGTCCCCAAGGACGTGCCTGCCAAGAGCCTGCCGAGGAGGGGTGGGGTTGGTGCCAGCACCCTGGTCCTAGGCTGGCCCTCTCCACAGTGGATGCGTGCCCGCTGGACCTCTGACCCCTGCTACGCCTTTTTCGGGGTGGACGGCACGGAGTGCTCCTTCCTCATCTACCTCAGCGAGGTTGAGTGGTTCTGTCCCCCACTGCCCTGGAGGAACCAGACGGCCACCCAGACGGCCCCCAAGCCCCTCCCCAAAGTCCAGGTAGGCCTGGGAAGTGGGTGGGCCCATGAGGGGCTAGTGGACAGGTCATCTGGCCTCCTCAGGCGGGGCATCCTTAAGAGACAGCAGGAGGACCCCTTTGCCCCTGGTAAAATGAGGCCGGCCCCTGTGCCTGGTGGGGGGGCACGTCCCAGCCTGCCAGCCTGACTGTGCCGTCCCACCTTCTGGCGATGTTGCAGAACTTGGCCTACCTGAGGGGCCAGCTGGGGCCCTGGAGGCACCCCCTGAACGGACTAGAATAATAGTAACGATAGCTGTGGTTCCTGGAAGGCTTCCAGACACTTCATTTGTACGTAAACCTCCCAGCAGTCCCTTATGTGACCACACTGAACAGATGGCAACTCTGAGGTCTAGGGAGTGCAGTTAATTTGTTCAAGGCATCCAGTTACTCCAGCTCCACTCAGAGGGGCCCGGCCTCCGTGTAGCAGCTGAGACCCCTGGGAACTGTCATTGCTGACTACCCACCCCCCACACACATACACAAAAGGGCTCAGGACGGAAGGATGACCAGGGCTGGGCTGAGACAGGCTTGGCTGGGGGGTTGGTGCTGGTGGGTGAGAGCAGGGCTCCCCGACTGTGGGGGCTGGCAGGCCCTTATACAGGGCAGGAGAAGCTAGAGTACACCCCAGCCTCCCAGGGAGGGTGCCGGCCCCTGCCCCCAGGCAGCAGGTGACCATGGTGGCGTGGCTGTGGGGCTGAGGGCTGGAGAACCCATGTCTGGGCCCCCCTCCAGGCAGTTTTCCGGAGCAACCTGTCCCACCTCCTGGAGCTGATGGGCAGTGGAAAGGAGTCTCTAATCTTCATGAAGAAACGGACCAAGCGGCTCACGGCCCAGTGGGCACTGGCTGCCCAGCGGCTGGCACGGAAGCTGGGAAGCGCCTGGAGGGACCAGAAGCAGGTACTACTTCTCTGTGCTTTCAGGTTGCTGAGCCCAGAGAGCTTAGGAAATGAGCTCAGGGCCCCAGGCCTCCAAGTGGGCACCGGGTCTGCCCTTGAAAAGGTTTTATGGAATTTATTTGGATTTCAGCTGGGGCAAGGGAGGCAGAGTCCAGGATAGATGCATGTGGTGGCCCTTGGCCCTTTTCAGGTTTGGGGTAGAATGACAAACCCTCCGCTCCACCACTTAGGGGCTCTGTGTTCTGTAGATGTCTTGTTCTATTCAGGCAGAAAAATCATGCCATTTGCCTGGAATATTGGGAATAATGTAGCCTGTTTGGGGGAGGTTGTAGGTTCATCCATCCATCTGTCCACCTACCCATCCATCTACCCATCTGTCCATCTACCCGTCTATTCACCCACCCATCTCTCCATTCACATCCATCCATCTGTCCACCCACCCATTCATCATCCATCCATCCACCCATCCATCATCCATCCATCCATCCATCCAATAAATATTTACCTGACTTTCACATCACCTGTTTATTTCTTTCAGAGTCCCTCTCATTTCATGAATATATCTCTTGTCTGTGTTTACTGTTGTCTACCTCTTCCATCTGGAACGTAAGCGCCTTGAAGGCGGGACGTGACCATCTTGTTCACTTTGATCCCCAGAGCCCAGTGTGGTCACTCTGCCTCTTGGTCCCCCTGCTGATGCCAGAAAGCGCCTGCCCAGGCCCAGCCTGGAGACAGCGACCGCTGCTGGCCGGGTCTCCCTGGGGGTGGCAGGGCAAGTGCTACTGCTCCTCCACGCTGACCCTGTGTCCTTCCCAGATCCTCGTTCACATCGGCTTCCTGACGGAGGAGTCTGGTGATGTGTTCAGCCCAAGGGTGCTAAAGGGCGGGCCTCTGGGGGAGATGGTGCAGTGGGCAGACATCTTGGCCACTCTCTATGTCCTGGGCCATGGCCTGCGGATCACAGTGTCCCTGAAGGAGCTGCAGAGGTGAGTGCCGGGGGAGGGGAGGGGAGGGGAGGAAGGGGAAGCTGTCTCCCAGGAGCCCCTGCTCCACCTGCAGGGCCCTGGGAGGCTTCCTGTGGTATACAGTGGATAGTGACATTCCTAATTTCCTCCTCCTCCTCCTCCACATTGGTACCTGGTCATGTTTGGGATGCACCAAGGAGGCATATTTGCATGGTGCTGTTCAAAGGTCCGTGTCTCCATCTTGGGCCAACAGGTGTCCCAGCATTTGCACTCAGTGGCTGACAAATATTGGTGTGGGGAAGTGAGCCGTGTCATGTAGATGGTGTCTTATATGCCTGTCATCCTGGTGGCAGGAAAAACCCTTGGGGTTTTTCTTCTGGAACTGGGCTCCTTCCTGGGCCTATTCTGGGGGCTAGTAAGACCTGCAGGGTGGTGAGGTGGGCCAATGATGCCTGTCCCTTCCCCGACGCTTCCCTTTCCAGAGTCCCCCTGATGTTCTTGGAGGAACTTGGGAAATAGTGACGAGAGGGTGTGGGATTGTGTGGGTGTGGGTGTGGGTGTGGGTGTGGGTGTGTGTGCATGCCTGCATGCGAGTCTGATTAGGTTTAACTGCTGCATTTGTGGGATATAGAAATATAGACCGTTTTCCTTCATTTATTTATCGTTTCTTCTATGATATTTGATACACACAATAATGTCTGTAACAGATGTTATTACGAAGTGTTAGGATGGGGTGTTCTCCCATGATTCTGTGATCCAATCTAAAGAAAAAATATTCCCAGGACTCTTGTGTCCACCTGGTGCCCCTTCTCTCATGAATCCCTCTGCTTCCCCCTAGAGGAAACTTGCAACTTGGATTTTGTGTTTATTATTTCTTTGTTTTTACATCAGAATTTTTTTCTTTTGTTTTCATACTCAGGTTTATTCATAAATAGTATATGGTTTAGTTTTATTTGCTTTGGGCTTTGTGTCAATGGCATCTACTGTATGTAATGCTTGAGACTTGCTTTCTTCACCCACTATTATGTTTCAAAGATTCATCCATGTTGTTCCATGGGGCTCTCTTTTGTTCAATTTCACTGCTGTATGAGATTTCTTTTTTTTTTTTAATCTTCTTTTTTTTTTTAAATTTATGATAGTCACACACACAGAGAGAGAGAGGCAGAGACATAGGCAGAGGGAGAAGCAGGCTCCATGCACCGGGAGCCCGATGTGGGATTCGATCCCGGGTCTCCAGGATCGCGCCCTGGGCCAAAGGCAGGCGCCAAACTGCTGCACCACCCAGGGATCCCTGAGATTTCATTATATGGATGGTCCATAATTATTTTTCAGTGTTTACACTGTGGGCATGTTCTCCCTGCTTTTTGTAAGTTGTTTTGAGTGATGCTATGGTAGATGTTCTTGTACGTGGGGTACCTGTGTCACAGTCCTGGGTGTAGACTGAGTTTCTCTTCAGCATAGACTAAAGTGTACAATTGCTGGAACTGATTTTGTGTGAAAATTCAGCTTTGTAAGGTAATGCCAGTTGTTTTCCTGAGTGATGGCACCAATTTAGCCCCACTCATTGGAGATTCCCAGGGGCCAGGTTGTCACCCATATGTAGGGGTATTAGATTTCCTAATTGAGGGTGTCGGGTGGTGTCATGATACCTTGTTAGGTTCTTAACTTGCATTTCCCTGACAACTAATGAAGCTGAGCATTCTGTCATTTGCTTATCCTTCTCTCCTCTTGATGAAATGCCCACTCATGTCATCTGCCCATCTTTCTGCTCGGTCGTGTATGTTTTCTTTATTGAGTTGTAGATGTTCTTTATATATGGTGGATATAAAGCCCATGCAATTTATCTTTTTAAAAATATTCTGCTAATTTGTGGCTTGTCTTTGTCATTTCTTTCTCCACCCCACTCCCTGGTGGAGCCCAAGGAACAGAAGCCTTAATTTAATGTAATTAAAGCCAGTGATCTTTTTCTTTTTCTTTATGGTTAGGGGTTTGTGCTTTGTGGATTTCTATTCCTCTTTCTCATAAGACATGACTAAGAAAGGCCCCAGAGTTGTTGCCTACAAATCGACTTTTCTTCACCAGCCTATTAACTTACTCTGAGGGTGGCTTTCTTTTTTTTTTTCTTTTTCTTTTTTTTTTAAGATTTTATTTATTTATTCATGAAAGACACACACACACACACACACACACACAGAGAGAAAGAGAGAGAGGCAGAGATAAAGGCAGAGGGAGAAGCAAGCTCCATGCAGAGAGCCTGATGTGGGACTCGATCCTGGGACTCCAGGATCACACCCTGAGCCGAAGGCAGGCGCCAAACTGCTGAGCCACCCAGAGATTCCCTGAGGGTGGTTTTCAAGCTAAAATGTCATTCTTGTCCAGAGCCCACCCATCATCTTGAAGGTCTGTTGCTTCTAGATGTCTCTCTCTGATCAGCATTTTGTCCTGGCCATGAATGCTGGTGCTCCATAGCACAGGAGTGTTGGAGAGAGGATGATGCTGATGGGGACAAAGCCATTGACAGTCTTAGGTCAGCGTGGTCTCGGGCAGCTACTCAGCCCCTGCAGTTTTCCCCTGCAACTTGGAGCCTGCCAGTAAATCAAGGAGTGCTTCTCATGACCTTGATCGGAGGGCAGTACTAGGACCAGCTGTATTGAGTAGGGGGAGACCACTAAATAACCTACTGGTTTGAAGGTTTTTATGCCCATGGCTTGCAATTCACACCACTGGAGTCATTCTTATAGGCTGATGAACTTTTCCAGTAGGCCTAGGAAAGTTGAAAAGTGTCTTCAGAGAGGAACAGTGTATAGAGAAGGAGAAGGTGACGGGAGTAATGATGGGGCGGCACGATTGTGGCAGTGTTGGGAAGCACAATCCCAGATTGCAGGCAGTGGGTTCTGGGGGAAGTGGTGCCACCTGGGAAGAGAAACCTCCCCCCCTCCCAAATCTGGCTGAATGTCCCCGCAGTGGGAAGGACCTGGGTGGGGAGCTGTCCCCTGAGTGCTGGTGCTGAACCCGTAGATGAGCTTCTCAGCGCTGGGAGGGAACCAGGGAATCACTCTGGCTCTCACCCTGGTGGCATTTTATCGTCAGACCAAGCTGTTCACATTGTGCGGGCCACTTCAGGGTTGTGTGTGCCCACTCGCCACCCGCCAGCACACATTGCTGCTCACCCCCAGCTCCTTCTGAACAGAAGACATAGATGCATCAACACTGTGGAGCAGAATACTGCTAATGTTTGCAAATGATGAAAAGAACCATCTTTGCCTGGCCTTGAAACTTCCTACAGGAAAGTCAAATGGGGGGATGATGGTGGTGGTAAGGAGGAGGAAGGAGAAAAAGGACCCAGTGTCTTGGAAGTCAAAGAAGTCTTGGGCAGTTTGTGGATGGCACAGTCAAGGGCTGTGGGTAGTCGTGAGCCAGACCTGCCTAGGGCAGAGCAGCAAGCAAGGGTCTAGGGGCTCTTTTCCCCTACATTACCAGAGACCCCAAGATGCAGTGGGAAGACTCCTGGGCATGAAGTCTGTCTGGACTCGTCATCCCAGGCTCTGCCACACACACAAAGTCCCCCGTGAGTGTGGAGCATCCCATCAGCATTGCTGACACCTTGACCTGCCTCAAAGATTAGATGAATTCATGTTTATCAAACGGTGTTCAGCTTGATTCCTCCCTCCTGGCTGTGCATCTTCTGGGGCCAGAGACATGAGAACTTCCTTCCTTTATTGCTCCCTGAGGGAAGGCCTCTCCCATGCATTTGTGACGGCCAACAACCACGCTGAGAGAATCATCCTTTCATGAGAGAGCAAGTGTTTGACAAGTCTCCTTAAGAGATGGGAGTTTAACTCAGTTGCTCTGCTTCTCAACCCATGCTGGGGTGTCTCCTGCCTCAGTCTTCATCCTGACTCCTTACCTGCCCAGAGCACTTCCTCCTCTGGCCACTTCTTGGGCCTGGTACTGAGCCTGTGTTTGCTGAGGCTGCCATTGCTCATAATAGGGCCAGAGCAGTGAAGGGGGAGGTCACTGCACTGAGGAGGTCTTGAAAGTGAGACCCTAGTGTAAAGTATCAAGATCTCAAATACCTCCTGCTGCCTTTTCTTTCACTACATACACGGACCCACATATATGCACACATGTGCATGTGTGTATGCCCCAGCATACAACCACATATGCACGCCCATGCCTGTGTGCACAGCTCATGCACGTATACACACATGCACATTTCTATGCATAAGTTCACACCACCACACACAGGCGAACACACCCTTGCACATGTGCATGCACACACCCCTGTGGACGACATGCAGCGCACTACACATGCATGCACAGGTGTGCACACACACACACATTCACACACCCCGCAGAGACTCCATATCCTCCGGCCAACATGTCACTTCATGTCAGGCTCATGTGGGTCTGAAATTCCCAGAAGCAGGGGCTCCGGGGAGAGGTTACCTCATCTCTGATTTGCAGTTTGTTAAATGGGCAGGCCCAGGACTGTACTCAGACAGCTCTGTCCTTGGTCCCCAGTGGGGTGTAGGTGCAAGTGAATGCTCTTGCTCAGACAGGGCAGAGCTGTTGTAAACAGCCCAGACACCCCAGGGAATAGCCTCATGAAGGGGCTTTCTAAATCTGTTATCAGAAACAATTTTGAAACAACTAAAAGGATAAAAACAGAAAAAAGAAAACCACCTTCCCCGGGAGAGGTAATACAGTTATGTCTACAAAATTAAGAGCATCAGCTGTGGTTGGAATACATTTCAGGTGGGGATTCTTACCCTCCTGCCCCCCACCCCTCTGGCTGCAGAGCAGCCTTAGAAAATGTACCAACATTTGGGCCCATTCTTGGTGTGTCTATTTAATTGGTCTGGGGGAGGTGAGTGGCTCCAAGTATCAAGTTCTCAAAGCTCCCAAGGTGATCTAATGAGCAGTGAAGGTTGACAAGTGGAAAAGGTGGGGCTGTGGCTTTTCTGAGCTTCCCCTGGAGTCCCCCACTGCCAGGATCTGGGCTGCTGTGGGGTTGGGACATTGACCTTCATGGCTTGTTCACAAGAGCTGTCCTCTGTCCCCAGTGCAGGTCCCGAGGGCAGGGTGAGGGCCTGGGGTTCAGTCTCAGGTCCCTAGAAGACTAGTCAAAAGTGTGTGCAGATTCTTCCCAGGCTCACATATGCATACCTGAAAGCCCCCGTGATACCCTCGGTTGCAGGGGTGGGCTGAGGAGGCACCCCTTGGAAGTGGCCCCGATGGCGGGGCCTCTCATGCCTCACCCACGGCATCAGGTGGGAACCTGCTGACCCAGAATGTCCCTCGTTCCATGCCCTCTCTTGCATGTACTTTGCCCCTGTGACAGACAGATGGAGGCCAGGGCCGTGAGCTCCTCGAGCTCATTCTGCCAGGACCACCCCAATGCGACCTAAATGCGGGCCTTCCCTTCCAACGGAGATTTCAATCCAGATGTGTGTCAGTTGGCTGGGGCAGCTGGAGCAAAGCGCCACACACTGGGTGCGTAAACAACAGACATGGGTTGTCTCACAACCTGGAGGCCAAAAGGCCAAGACTGAGGTGTCAGTAGGGTTGTTCCTTCTGGGGCTGTGAGGGAGAATCTGTCAGACTGTCCCCTGGCTTCTGGTGGTTTGCTGGTGACCCGTGATGTTCATTGGCTTGTGAAGCATCATCCCACTCTCTGTCCTCGCCTTCACGTGGCCTTCTCTCTGTGTATGTGTCTGTGTCCAGCGTTCCCCCCTCTTCTAAGAGCGCCAGTCACAGTGGATTAGGACACATCCTAATGGCCTTATTTCAATTTTATGACCTCTTTAACGGCCCCGTCTCCAGATAAAGCCACATTCTGAGATACTAGGGCTTAGGACTCCAACATGAATTCTAGGGGGGACGTGATGCAACCCATAACAAGATGGTGACCGACTGAGCCTGGAAAGGAGTCACGGGCAGAAATCCCATTGGACACACTCGTGGCGTGGCTGTGGGCTCTGCAGGGAGGAGGAGAATCATCCGGGTCACCTCCCCTCCCAGCCTTAGGGAGCCATTCCTTGTGGGCAGCACCTGGTTACCTGGAAAGTAGGTCAATGAGATGTGAAGGCGATCCCAACTGGGAGTCGCGGGGTGGCTTCTGTGACAGAGCGCCTTCCTGGTCTGGCTAAATGACCCGCGTGGGGAAGGGAACGGGACAGAGATGCTGCCGCTTGGATGCGGTTTGTCACAGATGTTCACGGCAGATGTCTTCACCACTGACTAAGCAACAAGGCTGGACGGATGAGCCGCTTTTCTCTGCTCCTCGTGTTTTGGTGTTTTAATTAACCAGCTCACTGGAGTGATGTTTGGGGTAATGCGTAGAGCCCACATCTAGTTTTGTGGCTGCAGGAAGTTTCCTGGGATGAGGGGTGCTGGGCAAGAGCCTGGAGGGGGCCTCACAGCCCCATCGCACCACTGCGCTCCCGGGGAGGGGAAGCAGGGCCAGAGCCTCCATGGGCTGCACCTGCACCCGCCTCCATCCTCCTGAATGCCCAATCCTCCTTGGGTATTTTATTTATTATTTATTATTTATTTATTTATTTATTTTTATTTATTTTTTTTTAAAGACTGATTTGACAGAAAGAGAGAGCTCAAGCAGGGGGAGCGGCGGGCAGGGGCAGAGGGAAAAGCAGACTCCCCCCTGAGCAGGGAGCCGGACGTGGGGCTCGATCCCAGGACCCTGGGATCATGACCTGAGCCGAAGGCAGAGCTTCACCGACTGAGCCACCCCAGTGCCCCAACCAGGGACATTTTGAATTAAGCCTTTCCCTCCCTCCCTGGCCAGAATCGGCAGTGCTCATTAATTTTATTTGCATAATTTCAAGCATCATTAATAGTACATGGCATGAGGAAAAATTACCGAGCTCTTCCTCCATCCATGAGTGAAATTGGGTTTAGTCGAAAATTAGTTGACTTAACTGGCAAATGATGAAAGCTTGAGAGGAGGATGTTTAAATAGGAGGACGAGGAGGGGCAACGCTTGGCCGTCAAGCTCGGGGACTTGGTGGAAATCAATCTTCTGGCTTTTTTGTTTGATCAGCATTGTTGGTGTCTGAGGGGAGTGCTGGGGAGGGTCCCCGAGACTGAGGGAGGCAGGGCCCACGTCCCCACAGCCCTCCGGGAGCCAGGTGGGGCGGGCCTCAGGGCGCTACCGGCTCTGACTGGCTCTGACTGGCTCTGACTGGCCTGAACCGGGCCGAACTAGCCGGCCCAGCCGCCCCCCCTCGTGACCAGCCACGATCCTCTGAGGGGAGAAGAAGAGAACACACAGGGAAGGCCTGGAGTTTGGGTTCAGACCCGCCGAAGCAGAGGCGCCGTGTGGAGGCACCTGTGCGAGGGGCCGCGGCTCGGCGGGGCGATGGTGCACTGGCGGGTGGCGTCGCGGAGCGCAAGTGCGACTGAGCTGCCGAGCGACGGGAGGCCTGGGAGCAAAGCCCTCCTGAACGGCAGCAGCGAGAGGCCTCTTGGGGAAGGAGGTTCTGGCAGAGGAGACGGGGGTGGCCAGGAGGGCTTGGAGCCATGGGCGCCCATGGAGAAGATGCCTCTAGAAGGAGGGTGTGGCCAGTGATGTCAGATGCTCACCAGAAGGAGACTGAAAATTGCCCAACGAGGTTGGCCACATGAAAATCGTTGTTGACCCTAGAAAGACTCAGTTTGGGGACACACGACAGAGATAGGTGGGCTGTAGGCCGAGGGGGAGGCTGCTGAGGTAGCAGCAAGTGTGAGGAGAAGCCTTGGCCTCTGCGGGGAGTGTGGCTGTGAGGGGAGCAGAGGGTGTGAGGGGAGCAGAGGCCTGAGGGAAACGGAGGCTGTGAGGGGAGCAGAGGCCATGAGGGGAGCAGGGGCAGGCAACAGCAGAAACACAGGGAGGTGTGTGAGTTTCGGGGCTGCCGAAACCAAGTCCCACAAAGTCGGTTATTGTGTCAGGGTTGTGGAGGCCCGACGTCTGCCTCCTGCCTCGCTCGGCCGCTGGGGAGGCCGCTCCGGAGGGGAGGCCGCGAGGAGAACCTGCCCGCGCCGCTCGCTCCCCTAGCCTTGGTGCCGCCGTGGGCCTCAGCTCCTCGGTGGCCTCCCTCTCCTGTGCCTTCAGGCCGCCTTCCCCGCGCGTGTCTGGGCGCCAGCGGCTCTGACAGAGACCCCCCCTCCTGGGTGCGGGCCCAACATAACGACCTCATCTGAACCTCCTCCTCTGCAAAGACTTATTTCCAATAAGGTCACATTCCCGGGTCCTGGGGTTCGGACTTCCACGTTTCGGGGGAACACAGCTCACCCCATAGCAGGCGTGCTGGTTCACCTTCCAAGGCGGGAGAGCGTTGGCCTGTTTAAATGCTCTCCCGAAGGAGCCAGAAAAGGGAGCAGCTGAAGGTACAGTAGGGGGTAGTGTGGTGCTTTCGGCCCCAGAGGATGACTCCAGAGGATGACCCCAGAGGATGACCCCAGAGGACGACCCCAGAGGATGACCCCAGAGGATGACCCCAGAGGATGACCCCAGAGGATGACCCCAGAGGATGACCCCAGAGGATGACCCCAGAGGATGACCCCAGAGGACGACCCCAGAGGACGACCCCAGAGGATGACCCCAGAGGACGACCCTAGAGGACCACTCCAGAGGATGACCCCAGAGGATGACCCCAGAGGACGACCCCAGAGGACGACCCCAGAGGATGACCCCAGAGGACGACCCTAGAGGACGACCCCAGAGGATGACCCCAGAGGATGACTCCAGAGGATGACCCCAGAGGACGACCCCAGAGGACGACCCCAGAGGATGACCCCAGAGGATGACCCTAGAGGACCACTCCAGAGGATGACCCCAGAGGATGACCCCAGAGGACGACCCCAGAGGATGACCCCAGAGGATGACCCCAGAGGATGACCCCAGAGGACGACCCCAGAGGACGACTCCAGAAGATGACTCCAAAGGATGACCCTAGAGGACGACCCCAGAGGACGACCCCAGAGGATGACCCCAGAGGACGACCCTAGAGGACGACCCCAGAGGACGACCCCAGAGGACGACCCCAGAGGATGACCCCAGAGGATGACCTCAGGAAGGGAAGAGCACAGGCCGGGGTTGGGGCCGCCCAGGGTGGCGACCGTGAGGACAGTGGACAAGACAGACACACCCCCGGCTCCGCCCAGATTTGTGATGTGCTATCCCTTGGGGGAAGGAAAGAAAAGATTTGAACCAAATATGGCAAAATGTTAAGACTTAACGAGGCTGGGAAGGAGGAACACAGGGTATTCATTATGTCATTACGTTATTTTCTATAATTTTCTGGATCCTTGAAACGCTGTAGAACACATGAAGCACATGGATTAGAAAGAGGGAGGACGAGCCCACCTAGCAGGGGTGGCACTTAGCGGACTCTTGTGAGCAGTGGTCGTTTCTCCTGCCACACGTTCCAGCCACACATCCCAAGATGAGAGGCAAATGATTAATTTATGCTTAAAAAAAAAAAAAAGGTCCGTCTCCTCTCCTCTCCTCTCTCCTTTTTTCCTTCTCCTTCCTTGGATTCCAAGGAGGTGTTTTTGTTTTGTTTTGTTTTGTTTTGTTTGGTTTGGTTTTGTTTTGTTTTGTTTTCCAAGGAGGTGTTTGAATCTCCTGTGCCGTGGGATCCGGGTCTGCACCGCTGATCGCCGGGCAAGGTCGGGGACCTTGCTGGGGGCCCCGAGCCGCGCCGGCCCCTGCCTTCAGCCCCCCTCAGAGTCCAGGAGAGACGTCTCCTCCCAGGCCACCCCTCGCCTCCCGCTCCATGCCGCTCTGAGCCCCCGGGGGGGATCTGTTTCTTGCAAGTGTCACCGAGCCTGGACATTGGCCGACAAACAGGACGGCACCGACGCGGTGGCCGGGGCACCTCTACCAGCTCCGGCCTGGTCCACACCGGGGCCAGAGGGCTGCGGAGGAGACGTTTAAAGGAGGCCCAGGTGGGGTGGAGGACCTCGGGGAGTGAGGTCAGAAACGAGGCGCAGGCTGCCTTCTGAAGCTCTGGAAGGAAGGGTAACGAGGCAGGATTTGGTCCTGGGAGGAAGCATGAGCGTGTCCTCAAGTCCTGGGGGCCACGGGTTCTCGCAAGGGGAGGACGGGTTCACTGTTCTCTCCCCACCAAGTACAGAGAAAAGGGAGATCTTGTCACATGGTGGCTGGAGAACAGGTAGGTGGACAGGGGCACGGGCTTCCTGGAGCCCACGGCCCCCACAGAATGGGCAACACCCCGCTGCCCCGGCCTCAGAACCAGGCTGGGACTGGCTTGGAGCTTATTTAGTCCAGTGAAGCTGGCAGAAACCTAGGGTGGTACAGGTGCCCCCTGGGGCTGGCTGGTCAGTTCTCAAAGGCTTGTGGAACTGGATAGAATCGTGAGAGCCAGGGCTCCTGGGGGGCTCAGTGGTTGAGCATCTGCCTTCGGCTCAGGGCGTGATCCCGGGGCCTCAGGATCGAGTCCCACGTCGGGCTCCTCGCAGGGAGCCTGCTTCTCCCTCTGCCTGTGTCTCTGTCTCTCTCTCTGTGACTCTCATGAATAAATAAATAAATAAGGTCTTTATTAAAAAAAAAAAAAAAAAAAGAATCGTGAGAGCCCCAGGGGCATGAGAGTCACCTGAGGGCCTAGACACCCGCATCCTGACGCCCAGGCCGCAGCCCTGAGTGACGAGGCAGGACCTGGGCATCAGGAGCTGTCAGGGGTCTCGGTGATTGTGACGTGCACCGGGCCTGGAGCCACCGTCCTGCCACCGTGAAAGCATAGCTTAGATGAGAAAAGCTGGCTTTGCGCTCAGCGTTCAGGGACATCCATTATGTAAACTGGGGCCTGTCTGCAAGGAAGGAGACGGAACAGCAAAGGGATGTGTTGTTCCTCCTCCTCTGACCACTTCCTCGCCTCGCGGAGCTGGAGGGAGTCTGGTTTCATGTAGCTCTCCTGGGAGCCACGGCCCTATTCTTAGCCTGAGTTTGCATAGTCGGAAGGAATGCTGGGGGGAAGTGTCGCCTTGGACCCTGGTCCCTGGTCCCTGGTCCCTTTGCAGGCTGCCCAGCGGGTGTGGGGGAGGCTGCTCCCTATACTTCCCTTTTAGAAACCTCCGGCCCCTGCTCCTTTTTGGCTTTTGACTAAGGAGCATATTCTGGCGGTGTGGCCGCTCCAGAAAGCAAAAACACATTCTGGGCGAGCGAAGAAAATGCCGCAGGACAATAGAATTCCTTCCCTTCCCAAGCAGTTCCTTAGACGCCCGGTTAACTCTCTGGGGTCCTTTCTTTCTGCCCCCTTTGCTCTTGGGAAGAGGCGGTGGCCTGCTCCAGAAACAGGCCATGGGAGAGAGACGGGGCGGGAGACAGGTGCTGGCCGGGGTCAGAGGGATACCAGGCCCCCGGGGAGGCAGAAAGGCCCTGCGCTGCCCCAGCCAGTGTGCTCCCCGCAATGAGACGAGTCTAGGAAAAAAGGAAAAGTTCCCTGTGTGCACTGAGCACCTGGAGCCAAAGATCTCTGAGCACTTTGTGAGAATTCTTTTTAATTAGGTCCTTCCCACACAGCGAGGAGAGGGAGGGAGAGAGGATACTTTGTTCTGGAATTTGAGCCCTACCTGGAGAGATTATTTCCAGCCACAAACCAAAGGCACAGGGAGAAATCAAACCAGAGAATTTTTAGCCTGGAAGGGATGGTGGAGATCTGTCCGAGCTTCATATCAGGGGAGTGGAGGCGGACAGCAGAACAATCTGATGTCTGTGCAAGGCCACCGGCAAGTTCGCCACGGAGCTCATGCCCAGGAGTGCTTTTCATTGTGCCAGAACTCAGCAGTAGGATTCCCAGAGGGATTTTTCTTCCTTCCTTCCTTCCTTTCTTTCTTCCTTCCTTTCTTTCTTTCTTTCTTTCTTTCTTTCTTTCTTTCTTTCTTTCTATCTTAGAAAAAGAGAGAGAGCGGGGGAGGGACAGAGGGAGAGGGACCTCCAGCTGACTTCCCGCAGAGCACAGTGCCCCCTTGCAGGGCTCGATCCCACGACCCTAAGATCATGAGCTGAGCCAAAATCAAGAGTCGGATGTTCAACTGGCTGCACCATCTAGGCACCCTGAGGATTTTTTTTCCCCCTAATTGACCATAGATCATTGTTTTCATTGTCTCCTTGTCCCATCTACCCATCCTACCTTTTGATCCTTTAGCTGAGAGTAAACTGAGTCTCCTCCCCTTCTCTGGATATTTGCTGTCCCTACATGATGGCCAGCTGGGAGTCCAGGGGGTGCTAGAGAAGATGGGGATGCGGGCACGCCTAGGAGGCAGAGTACTGGGCATATATATCCCTGTGGGGCTGGGCACGGTTCACTGAGTGTGAACAGTTTGGCTTTTAAAAAAATTTATAGTAAAATACCCAAAACAAAATTTACTGTCCTAACCATTTTTAAGTGTGCGGTTCAGTGGTATTATGTGCATCCACTGGGTTATGCAACCATCACTGCCATCTGTCTCCAGGACTTTTTCATCATCCCAGGCTGAAACTCTGTCCCCGTTAAACACTAACTCTCCATTGCCCTCCCACCAGGGTGGCTTTTATGGGTGGATGAATTTGGGTTGGGTGTGGGGGCCCCAATTAGCCAGGTGAGCTGTAGAAAAACACTGTTTCCCTAGGTCACCCCCTTCCCCACCCCTTTCATCCTGGATTCAGACTCCCATTCAGATGGCTTGGGGACACTTAGAAATATACTCCAGCCACCAAATTTGGCGATTCCATGTAGACTCCCCATCCTTCCCACGCACTTGTACGGTAGCGGGCGGTGCTGAGTGGCCGTGTGTGAAGTCCCTGCGTGGGAAGCTGCTGTCTCTCCCTATAGACTGACACCCCACCCCCCACCACCCACCCCTGCGGCCCCGCCGGAGGCTCCACGATGTCTCCTCTGCCCCTGACACAGCCCTGGGCCAAGAATCCAAAGAGGAACGAGGGACTTGGCATTGGAAATAAGCAGCCATCTGGACAGGGGCCTTAAGAGGAGTCAGCCCGGAAGGTGGGATTGTGCCGCCGAGCCTCCGAGGGCACCTTCGGCCGAAGGCTGTCGGGAGCCAGCATTCTTCAGCTCATGTCACCGCTCCCACCAACCACTTAGCATAAAATTGCCCATAAAAGCGAGCTGACACTACAAGCCATGAAGGCACAGGCCCCTCCCCGCGCTGACCCTCTCCGCTGTCCTCCCGGCGGCCCCCAGGCCCTGTGACCAGAGTCATGAGCAGCTGCAGACGCTTCTCTCCAGTAAAGTCGCTTGGAATGGAAAAGCCTTGTGTTCTAGGGCTGGGGAGCCCCGGCGGCCCCTCATTAGCTCCTCCTGGGAGGGGGACCCGCGGGCTCGGGCGGGTTTCTCTCCTCTCCTTCCTGTGGGATGGCTCTGGCACTGGCAGGGCACGCAGGGCCAGTGCTGTCCCTGGCCCGAGGTGTCCCAGGAGCCTGCTCCCCTCCCCTCCGGAGAGCCGAGAGCCAAGACGCCCGTCAGCCTTGGGACTGTCTCTCTCTCTCTCTCCCCGGAGATGCTTTCTTTCCTTGGCCTCATTTTCAGTCTTGAAGCCAATTCTTCCTAAGACGGTTCACCTGATTCATGGGTTTGTTTACTTGTCCCTGAACAGCAGGAGCTTGTTGGCCAGATCCTGTCCCAGCTCTGGGCTTCCAAAGAGGCCCTGTCCCTGTCCTCATGCCTCATGGGCCCCGGGGGGCAGGGGTGGGTATGGAGGTGACTCAGGACAGTGCAGGGCAGGGGTTGAAGCAGGCAGTGGGGGAGCACAGAGGCAGCACCTCTCTCTGTCCAGGGGTCCCAGGAAGGCTTCCTGGAGGAGGAGGCAAGGACCAGGAGGTGAGAAGTCTTCTGGGAGGGGTTAGAACCGGCTTTACATTGTGGAAAGATCTTTCTAGAAAGGAGTCAAGATTGAAGGGACACAGCAGAGAGGAAATTATCTCAAGACTCGCTCAAGGTGAGAGACGACAGGGCCTTAAGTGAGGGGGTCGTGCATCCAGAAGTGATGACAAGAGGAAATGATAATCAGTGGGACTTGCACTCGCCTTGCCTTAGTTGCTCCTACCAGGAACCCTGTGAGGGGGTCATTTTTATTGGTCTGTTGCTGGGGAGAAAAGTGAGACTCCGGGAGGCTTATGACTCCTCCCGGGCTTAGCAATGGAACTGGGCCTGGAGCCCACTCTCTGCTGGCAGCTGGGGCTCGGATTTCAGGGATGTCGCAGTGGTCCTACCATCCACTGTCATGCAGTCTGCCGCCTGGGGAGGCAGGAGAGCTGAGCGGGTGGGAGTGTGGGCTCTGGGTTCCAGTCCCGGCTCCACAGCTTCCTGGCTGTGCAGTCCTCGGCCCACCGCTCAGCCTCTTTGTTTCCTAATCTGTAAAGAGAGGGAGCAGGATAAGAATGGGTCTGACCTCACAGGGTTGTTGCCCGGATGAAAGGGTTTAATGAATCAATAAACCATAAAGCCTGCAGGATGGTTCCTGTGTTCAAGATTGTAGCCCCCTGACCCCCCCAGGATGAAGGTGTCATCATGTGCCTTAGAGCATCAGGGAGTCTTTCTCCCAGGGGAGAGCTGCGAGCTGCCCCGCTGGCCTCTTAGTGGTCCTGGGGTTTGGGGCAGAGGCCGGGGCCGTGAGCAGTGTTGAGGCAACAAAAGGAAGACCCCCCCCCCCGCCCCCCGTGACTTTGTTGGCATCACACGTGGCCACAGGGGGACACGTTGCCTGGAAACCAACCAGAAATGCAACGTGGACAAAGCGTCCTGCAGAGCAGACCCACCTACAGTTCATACTTTCAGGATTGTTCATTAATTTTCCCAGGCCCCAATTCCACGTGGGAGGAGCATCCACCCCCTTCCCTGGCTTCTGCGAGGAAGGGACGGAGGAATCATCACTTTATCCTTCCGTCCGCGGCTCTCCGGGGAGCACAGGGGAGTGAGGAGGGGTGACGGTGGCTGTCTAGGCCCGGAGCTGCTGTAGCCCAGAACGAAAGCTTCTTTGTGGGTCATTAGTCCTGCCGGAGGAGTTCAGGGGGTGAGAGAAAGCTTGTGCTTGAAAGGAAACAACAGGGATGCCCGGGTGGCTCAGCGGTTTAGTGCCTGCCTTCGGCCCAGGGCGTGATCCTGGAGTCCTGGGATCGAGTCCCACGTCGGGCTCCCTGCATGGGGCCTGCTTCTCCCTCTGCCTGTGTCTCTGCCCTTCTCTCTCTCTCTGTCTCCCATGAATAAATAAATAAAATCTTTAAAAAAGAAATGAAACAACAGGGATGTCCCACAGAGTGGGAAGGCAAAATCTGCTCTGCACTTAAAAATACCACCAAATATTTCACGAGGTGTCCAGGCTGTGGGAGCCGTGATCCGTGATGGTTCCCGACCCCCGGGGTCTGTGCTCCTTCTCCTTTTGCTTACAGAGCCTGCTCTCTGTCTTATAAGTCCTGGTTTTTGAGCATCGATCTCGTGGGATGGTCCGGTGGGACGGAGGGGCCGCGTGGGAGCTGGACGCGTTGGGGAGGGAACCCTTGGCCCCTGTTCTGGATGTAGGTTAGAGACCTGGAGATGCTGGTCGTTAGGTTTTTGTGTTCTCCTCTCGGCGCTTAGCACCTGGCGTGGGGCGGCTGGGTGAGGCTGGGGGCACTGGCTGGTGGGGAGCAGGCACAGGGAAAGCCCCTCCCCTCTTGCCACCCTTCTCTGCAGGGCACAGCCGAGCCCTGATGCCCCGATCCCCACCACAGGTCACACGCAGCCTCTCCTGACATCGTTCCATCATGGCCCTGTCATCTGGTTTCCCTAATTCATTGCAAAGGCACTGCTTCTGGCAGTGGGCTCAGGGGACATGTAGGCACGGCCCCCTCCCCGGCTTCCGAAGGCAGCGTGGCTGGTACTTTTCCACCTGGCTTGCACAGGCTCTCGGAGCTGGAGATGTGACCCGGGGAGCTCATCCATCGCGGCCCTTCTCCGCCGTTGAGCCAGTGACCTTGCTCGAGAGAGCTCCTCACCTACCTTGCCCGAGCCTGCTCTTCACACGGGTCCCCGAAGGGGCCCACGGGGAGGTCTCCCAGACCCCTCCCAGCGCAGACATCTGGGCCACGAATCTGAGGGAGATGGGAATTCAGGGGAGGTGGGTGGCTGCTGCGGGCTCCCCAAAGAAAGGGGGGTTTTCTGCTCCCTGCCTGGCTCAGGGGCTCGGGTCAGACTTACTGAATGAGCGATGTAAGTGCCTCCCCCCACCCCGTGGAGGAGGACTGGGTGGTCAGCCCAAGCCGGGGCTTCCGGGTGGTGGGCGGGGAGGGTCCCAGGCAAAGGAACTTGCACTGGCAGCCGTGGCCGTGTCCTCTGGGCTCCAGAGAGATGACCCAAAGGCCCTGGCCCTGGGTCACCAGAGGAAAACTTTTGTGTGAATGCTCTGGCAGGCAGGGTGACCCCGTGGGACGGGGCTGGCAGCTCTGAGGGCCATGAGCCGGTCAGCAGAGCGGATTTATATCTTCCGAGGCAGGACTTTCTGCTCCAAACACTGAAGCTCCACTGAGGACCATAGCGAGCACTTATGGCAATTTGCTAACGCTAGATAAAGGTGCCCCCTCTGGGTGGACACAGCCCTGCAGGGAGCGCATTTGTGCAAATTAGCAAAAGGTGCCTCTTCCACCTGGCCGGTCACCCAGGCCGGGGGCACAGCTTGGCAAGCGAGCCCAGGCTGGGTGTCAGTCCTACTTCCTCTCATTGGAATCTCTTGTGCAGTGAAAAACGTGTGCAACTGGACATGGCCACCCTGTTCACTTCGTTTTCAAGTCTGCCAGCACTCATGTGCCAACCTCACCGTCCTTTACAATGCCCCGTCCCCCGTGTTTATCCTGGGCTGTAAGAACTGGGGTGGGGGATCCCTGGGTGGTGCAGCGGTTTGGCGCCTGCCTTTGGCCCAGGGCGCGGTCCTGGAGACCTGGGATCGAATCCCACGTCGGGCTCCCGGTGCATGGAGCCTGCTTCTCCCTCTGCCTGTGTCTCTGCCTCTCTCTCTGCGTGACTATCATAAATAAATAAAAATTAAAAAAAAGAAAAAAGAAAAAAAAAGAACTGGGGTGGCTCCAGGGGCCCTAGACGCAGGGCTGGTTGGGAGGGTGGGTTTCTGCTGCCCCTGGGTCCCTCCTGGGGCTCAGACTCTGAAGGGCTCTTCTCTCAGTAACTTAGGGGTGCCGCCAGGCCGGGGGAACTGCCCGCTCACCATGCCCCTGCCTTTTGACCTCATCTACACCGACTACCACGGCCTACAGCAGATGAAGCAGCACATGGGACTGTCCTTCAAGAAGTACCGGTAAGGGGGTGCGGGCGGGCGGGTGGGGGTGGTGCCGGCACGTGGCAGCCCCACCCCGGGTCCCGTAGAAGGCCTCCCCTCACGCCCTGCCGGCTGGTCCCCAGGGTGGGGGCACTGCCCTGTCCCGGGTTCTGCAGTGGGTGGGGGGAGGCTCACCCTGCCTCTGTTTCCCCTCCCCTATTACTGTCCTCAGCGTGGGGGTCTCTTTAATGCTCCTCTGCTGCAGGGCAGACCGGGGTGGGGCTCACAGGTGACCTGGAAGGGGCTGGGGTGGGGGGAGATACGCAGGGGAATTGCCGGGAGCAGTGGAAGGAATGGGACACTGCTTGGGGCCGTGACCTCGGCTTGTGGGGGCTCAGCACCCCCCATCCTCCCCCCCTCCATGCCCCAGGGTTTGGAGGAAGGCCGGTGCCATCTCTCCCCGTCTCTGCAGCCAGCAGGATACGGGGTTTAATTTAGCACAGAGAGCCCTGCTATTTATTACATTTGCTCCGGTCCCGTTGACTATCCCACATGATTTTATTAGGGGAAAAAAAAGTGACAGGCGGTGTTATTGCTTTTATTATTAATGCGTGTTCTTCATGCACTCGTTGCCTCCGCCTCCCACCCCGTGCCCCTTCTCTGGGGGAATAGTGCCGACCTCAGCAGTCTGTGGACAATTCCGGGTCGCCGGGAAGGATGTGGGGCGAGGAGGGAGCTCCTTGGGGTGGGGGGAGCGGGGCGTCTGAGTCTCAGCCGTTTCCTTCGGGTGCCCACGCCCGGGGCTGGCATGCACGGACCGAGGGGGAGGTTTGGCGGCTGCGACAGCGCCTCTGCCCAGCCGGGAGGTGCGTGTGAAGTGGCCAAGCTTGCATTGCCCAGGAGGCTTCAGAGCACCGCCTTCCCAAGGGTGGGCCCGTGGCCGGGGCTGGTCGGTCCCCCAGGGCCCTGCCCCTCTGCATCGCGGCCCAGATAGGCCCGGGGCGTCCTGGAGGTGTCGGGCTCCTGGGCAGGGGGGCTGTGAACTCAAATGACTGCTGCTGCCTGGAGACGCTGGTCCTTAGGTTTTTGTGTTCTCTTAGGGTTTGTGTCTGGGAAAGTGCAGACCCTACAGGTGACCCCCGGGGCAGCGGGGAAGGACCCCCACTCCAGGCAGTGCTCCCTCCTGGCTGCCTTGGGGCAGCCGTAATAACTAACCTATTCTGAGCCTTGGTCTGCAGTTCAGGCGTAGCCCTACAACCCCGAGACGGCTGGGCTGTTACCCTCACTTGACAGGCAGTGGAGCTGACCCAGAGAGGTTAAGGCACCTGCCTGTGGTCACACAGCTTGGTGATGGCTGAGCCCAAGCTCCGACCACACATCCCAGTACCCAGCTGGTTACAGCGCCCACCCTGGGGGGACCCCAGCCCGGGGAGACACAGAGGGTTGCTGACCCTGGTTCCTGGTACCCCCTCACCCCGGGGCGGGGAGCAGGTGCCGAATCCGAGTCATTGACACCTTCGGGACAGAGCCTGCGTACAACCACGAGGAGTACGCCACGCTGCACGGCTACCGGACCAACTGGGGTTATTGGAACCTCAACCCCAAGCAGTTCATGACCATGTTTCGTGAGTGTCCCGGCCGCAGGGCCTGGGGGGCAGGGGATCAGGGGCAGGTGGGGCCTCCTCGGGGTCCTGGGGGTGCATGGGAGGAGGCAGGGTCTGGTTCCTGCCTGGCTCTCCTTCCCCGGCAGGTATGGGAGTGGGGCCGACCGGGCATCTGCTTGTTCCCGGAAAGCCTCATTCGCCCTTCAGCAAGTGTGTGAGCCAGAGAGGAAGTCTCTTGGGGTGTCTGGGGAGCAGGAAGCGTGGAGGGAGCCGCCCGGGTGGGGGCTTCCAGCCTGGCTTCCCAGAAATCCGGTGACCTTTCCAACACGGAGGATGTGGCCTTTGCCTCCAAAATCACACACCGCTCTCTGAGAGCTGCTGAGCACATGTTCCAGAACAAAGCAGATTTGGTGGCCTTGTAGAGAGTGGCCTGAAGTACACTGGAGAGCTTTAGGGGGTGACAAAAGGGATGGGCAGGCTCCTACAAGCAGGGGGTGGGGGCAGATGGAGTGGAGACAGATGTGGAAAGCGCTGGAAGGTTCTGGAAATACAAGAGCTCCAGCAGGCTCCAACATGGGAGAGACTGGGAAGTGAGGCTGGGGGCCCCCGTGGAAACCCTCCGATGGTGGACGTCAGGCAAGGAACGCGGTTAGAGCCGAGCCTCAGCTATTTCTAATGAGTCTCTAAAATATATACACACGCCGACCTGCCCCTTACGTGCAGCGTGGTGAAAATAACTTAATCCTTTTTCACGACGACGACGACGACGGGTCGTTTCTCTCCGAGCCTGCCCTTTGGGGACAGCAGAGGTGTGCGGAGCCGTGTGCCCTTGCTAAGTGGCCCCTTCTCCTGTCACTGATGTGGTGCTTTTTCTCCTCGTTTGGGAGGCTATCAGCTGTCACATTTAATTGTCGTCAGTGTATCTGCCTCCAGCAGCGTCTTGCACATCTAATTTGTGGCTCTTTGAAGGCTCTGGGTCAGAAAGCCAGCGAAGCACCTTTGTTGGGATGCATCTAAATTAAGAGCAAACTGACTAAGGTCCCAAGGAACTTGCTCAGAAGTAAAGTATCCAGTCTTTATTTAGCCTGTCAAATTAATGCACCTCTTTGGGATGCTTAGGGCTCTTTTTTTTTTTTTTTTTATTCTTACTCGGCAGGTTCTAGGACATCCTAGAGGCAGATGCAATTTCTGGACACATAAGTAATGGCTTGATTGGATCCCAGAAGCGTAGGGGAGCAGGGGCAGGGAGCGGGCAGGTTCCTTGGAGCCCAGAGGAGGGAATGGAGGCCCAGAGGACCCAGGTCACCTGGCTGTCTGGGCATCCGACTCTGGAGGGAGGGCAGGTGCGGGTAGCGGTGGGGAGGCTCCAGGCTACGGAAGCAGCATGTGTGATAGTAGGGAGCAGAGGCGGGTGCAGAGCTAGGGCAGTTAGCTCAGTCAGAAGGGAGGCATCGGGATGTGAGGCTGGTAAAAGGGACATGGAGGATCTGGGGGCACAGGGTGGGGTCTTCCGGCACCGCTTCCTGAATTTACGCCAAATATCGTGATTCAAGGATCACTGTAGATTCTTGAGGTAGGGAATGTCATGTAGAAAAAGAGTTTGTCTGTTTAAAGATTCTGTTTATTTATTTGAGAGGCAGGGGGAGGAGCAGAGGGAGGGGGACAAGCAGACTCCATGCTGAGCCTGGCGAGGGGCTCAAGCCCAGGACCCCAAGATCACGACTCGAGCCTTTTAAATCCACTTCTATAAAACCGTATGTTGCAGTATATTAGAGTTATTTGCTTTTACATTTATTACTCCCCGAAAGATTATGAACCACTCAAAAAGGGGGCCACTGATTGATTTATCTTTATCTCCCTGGAGCCTGTCAGGGTCCTCAGTAAATGTTAATTGGTTGAATAAATTAAAGAAATTTAAAAGCAAAAAAAGGAAGAGAGAGGCTTGCAGGTTTTAATGATGTACCAAGTCCAGGAGGGAATTCACGAGCAGACCTGTTTCCCCGTCTAGCCAGGTGTTTCCCCCACTCCAGGAGCTAAGTGGGAGGGTGAGGCCTGGAGAGGCGGGTGAGGGAGGGTCTGGTCTCCTCCCTCCAGGGCCGCTCCCCAACCTGAGCCTCCTGAAACAGGGGAGCTGCACACGCCCTGACCACTGCAGAAATAACTCCAGGCCATCGGGCCCCTCCTTTTGTTCCAGATGCTCTGGAAGAAAGATCATTTTGTTCTGCAGTCAGCAAAGGCCCGTCCTTATGGTTGGACTTTCAGACCCGAGAATCCCAAGAGCTTTCTGGGGCACTTGGGCAGGAAACCTTCACTTCCCCTGCGATGCTCCCCAGGGGTTGATGACCTTTTGTGGGTAGAAATAATATGTTAACTCTGTACGTTTGATCGAAGCACATACACCTCGATTTTAGAAGTGCTAAAATGTGAAAACGTGCATCAGAAATGAAGAAATAGGGTGCTTGGCATCAGGGCTGTTCCGGGAATTCAAGGACATGTGGCCTCCGCCAGCCTCCTTGCCGTAGTCTCCCAACCCGGGAGGGCGGAGCAGACTTCACTGGGTTCCGCACACATTCAGCTCAAGGTCCTGCACACAGAGGGGAGGGACCCCGTGCCTTGCAAACCTCCGGCAGGTGTATGGTGGCAGACAGAGCTCGTTAGCACGGCCGGGGAACAGGAGGATGAGCTGAAACGCATTCCCTGCCCCTGGTGCCCCGGGTTCTGGGGACAAGTGAGCAGGTCAGAGTGGGGGCCACACTGAAGCAAGACAGATCCATGGGGTGGAGCCACAAAGGGAGGGCCCTGGCTCTGTGTGGAGTATTTTCTCATCCAAGCAGAGGGCAGAGGGCGCTCCAGGCAGAGGGGACAGCAGGTGTGTCCTCACACGCTCAGGAGCCAGGACGCCGGGCATGCCCAGGTGCTGAGGCCCTGCAAGGGAGCAGATCAGAGGCGCTTGTGCGGCTTATATTCTGACACCAATAAATGATCAATTAAATACACAGCATCGCATCTGGTCAGAGAGTGCAGGGTAAGGGACAGAGAGTGACCAGGGCCGGGGAGGACCTCTCGGCAGGACTCTGTGAGCAAAGCCTGGACGGAGAGAGGGAGTGCACCTGCCAGGGTCGCAGGAGGTAGTAAGAGAAGCTGCCAAAACGGGGGTTGGGGCAGATCCTGTAGATGGTTGTAGGGACTTGGGCTTCGGGGCCGCTGAAGGGTTTTGGGCAGAGGGACCTGGTCGGATGTTAGTCTGGAAGGATTGCTCTGGAGAAAAGGCACTGCCAGGAGAATGGCAGAAATGGGGGTGGCCGCAGGTCACAGTGGCCCAGGACAGAGAGGATGGTACCCGGGCCAGGGCGGCTGTGATGGAGGCCAGGCGGGAAGTCCCGCTAGGGTACCAGGCTCTGAGGATGGGTGTCGGCAGTGCGAGAAAAGGGGAGCAGCAAGCTTGGGCCCCAAGCCAACTGGGGCGGGAGGACCAGCGCAGGGCCCTGACTGTGCCTGCCTGCAAACGAACAAGGGGGCCGACCAGGTGACCTTGTGGCTTTCCCGCTGCTCAGGCCTTTGGGACCATCTCTGGGAGAAGGAGCTGCCCGGGGCGGAGACACACACTGATGGGTGCTCTCCCTCCTCCTCCACCAGACCCCTTTGCTTTCCAAGCCCCCTATCCCCATCCCTGTCACATGTCCCCCCCCCCCATGGGGCAGGTCCAGGTAGACCCGGGGTGTGTCCTTGGCTGTGTGGCGGCCCCCGTCCTGACTCCGTGGTCTGGCTGCAGCTCACACCCCGGACAACTCCTTCATGGGTTTCGTGTCCGAGGAGCTCAACGAGACAGAGAAGCAGCTCATCAGAGGCGGCAAGGCCAGCAACATGGCCGTGGTGTACGGCAAGGAGGCGAGCATCTGGAAGGTGAGTGTGCCCCCCGGGGCCCCCCACCTCCAGGATCTGGCTCTGTCTACCACCCCCAGCTCTGGATGCGGAAACGTCCCCCGCTGATGGGTCAGAAAAGAGAGGTCCCTAACTGCCAGTGAAAATACCCAAACTGGGGGCTGCGCACCTGCCCCCCTCGGCTCCCCTGCTCTGCAACAAACCCAGATGTGCTTTATCGAGGACTGTGGCCTAACCCCCCTCCCTCCCTGGGAACATATCGATGGGCACTGGGCACTGTAAGCCTGGGAAGGGGGGCTTAGGCTAGCCTTAGGGCCTCTGAGGGGTGGGGGGCAGTGCAGAAGGCAGGAGAGGCTAAGGATTGGAACCCCCTCTTCAGGGAGAAGCGGTCCCCACGCGGGAGGTTGTGTGCTCACTGCTCACTGACCTGTTCTCTCTTCTCTTTCCTCTGTGCCCTCCTGGCAACGAGGCAGCTCCAGGTATGGTGCCTGCTTGCCACACGCTCCTCCTGCTGCCCTCTGCTCTCAGTAGGGGGTCCCCTGACCCTGCGGGGTGCGGGGAGGCGGGGAGGGATGGGAGGTCATTCTCGAGTGATGCACAAGGAGCAGGCTGCCGGGGAGCCTGAGGCGCTGGGGAGGGGGTGGCACACACTGCATCTGCTTTTACCAGAAGACACCGCTGAGGAGCTGCCCCAAGACACTGGGCAGTTATGAATCCGGGAGGGAAAGGCTTCATCTGGAGCTCAGGCGCCTCGGTGGTAGGCGGGAGCACCGCTGCTCTGCGCGAGCCCTCCAAGAAACTGCTCCCCCAAAAAGACATCATTGCTCTGGTCTTTGCGACTGGAGGATGAAGAGGATGAGGGATGAGGGAGCATCCCGGGACCGGTGCAGCCCAGAGTTCAGGGGACCAGGTGGCAGAAAAGCGGAGGAGGCCAGATGTGCGAGGTCCTCACGGGAGCAGCCGCGGGGGTCAGGGCGAGCATTTGGGGGAATTTCGTGCCACGGGGGCCTGTCTTACTCTGGGTCCCCGGAAAGCGGGCCTTGAGGTTCAGGCCTGGGTGCGACTTTATGAGAGCCTGGGGCCTAGGGGGGAGGAATGGGGGACAGGAGAGAGGCCAACAGGGCAGTCCCACCCTTGCCGCTGGAGGAAACAGGCCCGACTTCGGAAGGGCCGACTTGGGGGGCCTTTCGGTCGGCAGGTTGCAGCCGGCAGATAAATAGTGAAATGAGCTCAGAGCTCTGCGTCTTTTTCTCCTCGGCTTTCCTGAGGTATAGTCGGCAGGGAAAATTGGGTATCTTTAAGGTGTATGACATGATGGCTCCATATACATATATGTATATCGTGAAATGATCGTTTCTTCTCACCATGATCAAGCTACCAAACACACCATCGCCTCACATAGTCATCTGTGTGCGCGTGTGCACGTATGTGGTGAGAACACCGAAGACCTAATAATGTTCTCTCGGCAAATTTCAAGTGTACGGTACAGTAGGATTAACCACGATCACCGTGCTGTCCGTGAGATCCCTGAGCATGCTCTTCATGCACCTGAAAGTTTGTCCCTTTGACCAGCCTCTCCCCATTTCCGCACCCCCAGCCCCTGGCGACCAACGCTCTACTGTTTCTGTGAGTTCCACTCTTTTAGATCCCACGTGTAAGTGGGACCATGCCGTATTTATGTTTTTCTAACTCAGAGAGTCCCAGTTAGCCTTTGAACTGAAATAGAATATCAGAAGGAATATCAGAAGAACTTATGTGTATTAAGGGTAAATACTGTTTTAAGATTTTATTTTTCTTAAGGAATCTCTACAACCCAACGTGGGGCTTGCACTCACAGTCCCCGAGATCAAGAGTTGCACGCTCCACCAGCTGAGCCAGCCAGGTGCCCCAAGAGTAAATATTGTTTTGTGAAACTGGAAGTTTACATATATGCATGCGTGCATACACACATGCCTACGTACACGCACACACATACATGCGTGCTTACATACAAACGTGTGTGGGGGTAGAAAAAGGTTGCTGGGGACGCCTGGGTGGCTTAGCGGTTGAGCATCTGCCTTCGGCTCAGGGTGTGATCCTGGGGTCCTGGGATCGAGTCCCACATTGGGCTCCCTGCAGGGAACCTGCTTCTCCTCCCCCTGCCTATGTCTCTGCCTCTCTCTCACTCTGTGTCTCTCATGAATAAAAAATAAATACATAAAAATAAATTAAAAAAAAAGAAAATGGTTGCTGAACAGTATATGTAACATGAACCCACTTGTGCATGTGTTGTAAGGAAGATGTAAATATGCTTTGAATGCATGAAAGGTCTGAGAAGGCACGAGAAACTGTGAACAACCGCTGTCTCCTGTGACGGGGTAAGGACGCTGACGTGATGGGGGCGTGGAGCCATTCTCTCCACACTTTACATCCTTGGTTTGATTTTTCTTCTGTGAGCCTATTTGGTCCTTTTACATTTAGTGTGGTTTCTGATATCTTTGGCTTCGAATCTACCATTTCACTAGCGGATCTCTGTTTCTTTTTCTTGCCCATTCTGCATTCTTTTCTCTCTTGTGCCTTCTCTCACACTGATCTGTGTTTTGAAGTTCACCCCCCTTTCGCTGACTCAATATACTCTCTCCTAGTCTTGTCGCGGCTGCTCTAAAGATGACAAGGTGCATCCCTGACTTACCAAAGTCGAGTCTAAATCAATACCTTTCCCCATTATTGGATAATAAAAGAACCTTAGAAAGCTTTAATTACATCCCCCCAACTTGTGTGCTCTCGTTTCATGTTGATTTCCTGAAAATGCCTTTACTTCAGCCTTATTCTTAGTGGATGTGCTCACGGAGTACAGAATTCTAGCTTGGCGGTTACTTTCTTTCAGTGTTATGAAAATACTCTCTTGCCTTCTGGGTTTTGTCATTGCTTTGAGCCTTGTTTTTTCCTTAAAGGTAATTTGTCTTCTTTCTCTGATCACTTTTAAGACCTCTGTGTGTTTGGTTTTCGGTAGACTTACTATGGCATGCCTCCGTGTGGTTCTCTCTGGATTTATCCTACATGGCATGTGTAGGTATTTTTGAATTTGTGGTTTGATCTGTCATTAGCCTTAGAAGATCCTCACCTAGTGTCTCTCTATGTATTACTTCTGCTTCTGTGTCCTTCTTGTGCTTCTGGGGCTCTGCTTCTGCATACATTAGACTCCAACATATACCCTTATCTCTTACATTCTTTTCCGTGACTTCCACCCTGTGCTCCATCCTGGATGTTTTCTTTCGTTTTTTCATTAAATGAATTCTCTCTTCTGCAGGATCCAGTCTGCTGTGAAAATCTGTCCACTCAGTTCTTAATTTCAGCCACTAGATTTCTTACTCCTAGCATTTCCATTTGGTTTCCAACCTTATCTTCTATTTCCTTGACTACATTCAGCAGATTTATCTTGAAGTCTGCATCTGATAACTCCAGCTTTTAGATCTCCCATGGGTCTGTTTTTATTGTCCATGTCTCTTGGGTTTGTTTCTTGTTTTTTAAGTTTATTTATTTGCTTTAGAGAGAGAGCACATGCAAGCTGGGTGAGGGGCAGAGGGAGAAGAAGAGAGAGGATCCATGAGCAGAGTCCCTACTGAGCCTGGAGTCCAATGTGGGGCTTCATCCCAGGACCCTGAGATCATGACCTGAGCTGAAACCAAGAGTCAGATCCTTATCTGACTGAGCCACTCAGGCACCCTTTCGTCTCGGGTTTTGATCATATTGTCATGTGCCTGATTTTTCTAAAAATCAAGGTGTTTAGGGTGCCTGGGTGGCTCAGTTGGTGAAGCATCTTCCTTCAGCTCAGGTTATGATCCCAGGGTCCTGGAATCGAGCCCCATGTTGGGCTCCCTGCTCAGTGGGAGAACCTGCTTCTCCCTCTTCCTCTGCCCCCTCCTTCCCCTTGTGTTCTCTCCAGCTTAATCTGCTGTCTCTCTCTCTCTCTCTCTCTCTCTCTCTCTCTCTCAAATAAGTAAATAATCTTTTTTAAAAATCAGGTTGTTTAAATATTTCTTAAAAATAAATCTATTTTTAACAGACTTTTCTGAGACCTAATTGACATGCAGTAAACTACAGGTGTTTCAAATATATAATTTATAAGTTCTGACCTACATACATACCTGTGAAACCATTGCCACAGTCAGGATGGTGCATCCACTGCCCCCAGGTTCGCTTCCTCCCACCGCTCCCCTCCTCCCAGCCAGACAGCTCATAATCTCCTTTCTGTCACCACAGATTAGTCTTCATTTTCTATAATTTTATACAAATGGATTCATATGGTATATACTCGGTTTTTTTTGTCTGAATTTTCTCTGAGTATAATTATTTCGAGATTCATCTGTGTTGTTGCACATATCAATTGTTGATTCCTTTTTATGGCTGAATACTTATTCTATTGCATGGGATTCCATTGTATGCCACCACACTGTTTGCATCTGTTCCCCTGTTAGTGGACCTTGGGGTTGTTTCCAGTATTTGGCCATTCTGAACAAAGCTGTTATGAACATTCGTGTACAAACATTTGTACAGACATATGCTTTCATTTCTCTTGGGTAAATACCTAGGCATGGAATGGCTGGATCATATGGTAGAAATAGGTCTAACATTTTAGGAAAAGTAGTTGTAATATTTTCTGATTCTACCAGCCATATATGAGAAGTCCAGTTCCCTTACAAGGTCATCAATACTTGCGTGGTCCGTCTTTTCAATTTGAGCCATTCTACAGATGTGCGATGGTATCTAGGATTTCGACTAGTAGTTCCCTGTGACTAATGATGGCGAAGATATTTTTGTGTACTTATTTGTTTTTCCTATGTCTTTTTTTGGGGTAAAGTGTCTTTCAAAAAGTTTGTCCCTTTAAAGAAGTGGGCTATTTGTTTTCTTATTATTGAGTTGTTAGAGGGATTTTTGTTTTGTTTTGTTTTTGTTTTGTATTTTTAGGGATTTCATTTATTTATTAGAGAGAGAGCGCGCACAAGCAGGGTGAGCAGCAGGCAGAGGGAGAGGGAGAAGCAGGCTCCCCACTGAGCAGGGACCCCGACACGGGGCTCAATCCCAGGACACCAGAATCATGAGCCAAAGGCAGACACATAACCAACTGAGCCACCGAGGTGCCCTAAGTTGTTAGAGTTCTTTACACATTCTGAATATCAGTCCTTTATCAAATATATGCTTGGCAAATATCTTCTGTCTTTGGCTTGTCTTTCTCTTAATAGCATCGTTCAAAGAGCAAAGTTCCTTATCTTAATGAAGTCCAGTGTTTTATGGATTATGTTTCTGGTGTCGTATCTAACAAATCTTTGCTTAACCTCAAGTCACAAGAGATTTTTTTCTCCTGTTCTTTCTTCTTCACGTTTTATAATTTGGCATTTTGTGTTTAAGTCTATGGTCCATTTTCTTTTCCTATGGTCCATTTTGAATTAACTTTTATATATGATACGAAGTACAGATTGAAGTTCTAATTCGTTTCCCTTTTTTGCATGTGGATACATGATATTCTGTGACCATTGTTTGAAAAAACTATCCTTCCTCCACTGAAATGTCTTTGTACCTTTGTCAAAAATCAATTGGCCACGCATGTGTGGGTCTATTTCTGGAATCTCTGTTCTATTCCATTGATCTGCCTGTCTTGATGCCGATAGCACACCAGCTTGATTACTGTAGGTTTACAGTTAAGTCTTAAAATCAGGGAACAGAGGTCGGCCTGCTTTCTTCTTTCTCAAACTTGCTTCTTCTAAGCCTCCTGGGGTTTAGACTGGGATTTCATTGTTGTTTGTTTTCTTTTGTTTTGTTTTGGAGTTCTGGAAAATGAATATAAAAATTTTAAAAATAATCTAAGGGTGATGCCCTCTTCTTCCGGAGAGGATTTTATTTTTATTTTTATTTATTTATTTATTTATTTTAGGATTTTATTTTTAGCTTGTGGGTGGGGCTCCAACAATCTCGGATCACCTTAAGCAATGATAGGGATTGAGACTATTTAAAACAGATTCAGCCCCTGGGGTGCCTGGGTGGCTCCAGAGTTCAGCTCAGGTCCTGATCTCAGGGTCCTGGGATCCAGCCCCATGTTGGGGCTCAGTGGGGAGTCTGCCTGGGATTCTGTCTCCCTCTGTCCCTCCTGCTTGTGTTCATAGTCACTGTCTCTCTAAAATAAATAAAATTAAAAATAATAATAATAATAAAGACACTCCTCCCCCCAAATACCAATTGAGCCCCTATAGAGACTTTTCTAGCTCTGGTCCATCTTTCCTTCCAGCGTGTAATTCCTCAGAGTTCCAACCCAAAGCCTGGGTTTTCCAGCAGGGACGCCCCCTTGGCCAACCCTGAGCTCTCACTTGTCCCTCAGCTCTACAAGGCGACTGGAAGCTCTGCTTAGTCTCCTCGATGCTGACCCTGGAATCGGCAGGTGTCCCCAGGGGGGAATGCTGACCCCAGCCCCAGCCTCAATGCTCTCCTTCCCTTCTTCTCCCAAATCTTGGTCTTGTAATTCTTCATGCTTTGTTAGACTTTTCACTACCTTCACAGAAGTTTTTCTATTTCCCCACCTTTCCTGGTTGTTCTCAGAGGCAGGGCTGGTGTGCATCACCGAGAACACCATTCCCCCAAAAAGGAAGGCCTCCTTATGAAAAATGTATGCTGTTGGAGTTTCAAGATGTGAATTGTTAATTATTTTGATGTCCATTGATAACATTCTTCAAGAGAATGGTTTACAGTGCGGGCCGAAGGTCCTTGCTGTCCCACGTCGGGCTAGCCAGCAGCACAGCGAGAACCTGGCTTCTTTGTTCCTGACCTGAGGGCCTGCAGGGGTCTAGCCCTCCCTGAAGAAAACCCCTCCCGCCCCAGCCTTCTCTGTGATCTTGAAGCTCCTTTCTTGTCAGCCTATCCCTTCTCCTCTGTGAGTCTCAAAAGCCTCCAGGAAGTAGAGCCCAGTGGCGGACCTCATGCCTACCCCTACTGAGGTCCTACACTGACCACAGCTCCTGGCCCAGGGCCCTGGCCCTGGAGTCAGATGGGTGCCCAGGGGAGGAGCTGTTATCTACTGTCTGTGCCCTGCCTCCCGTTGTCCCCTTCCCCCAAAGCTGGGCCTGTTTCCCTCCCTCTTAGACTGGGTGGGCAGAAAGCAGAGCCTGGATGTGGGACTCGAGTCTGGAGGGGCTGAGCCTTTGCTAGTTTGGGGGGGTTTGCCCCCAGGTGTCCTCTCAAGGATGCGGGTTCCATCATGTCCTTGCTATGCTCCCAGCAGCGAGCTCAGTTCCAACACATAGCAAGTGCTCTATAAAAATGTGCCACGTGGCTGGAGGGAGGAGAGGGAGAGGAGAGGGGTGAGTGGGTAGATGGAAGGAGAGGATGAGTGGACAGACGGAGGGATGGAGGGATGGAGGGATGGGATAACCTTGGCCCCACAGCTCCTCAGATGCTCTTAGAGATACCAGGAGTTCGGGGGATTTAATGCCTTTAAATATGCGTCCCCATAGGATTTCTTTGCAAAGAAAACAGTTCCATGGCTAAAAATAGTCCAGTCCAACCTCCACAACTCACAGATGAAGAGAACGAGGACCAGAGGGGAGGGGCCTCACCCAGGGTCACGCAGCTGGTTGATGGCTGACCTAAGACTGGCCCCACATTTTCTGACTTCCAGACCAGGGGTGTTTCTTCGGACAGCTCTGCCTTCCACAGTTGGGGCGAGGCTCCCATCTCCACCTCCTCCTCTTCCAGGGGAAGGAGAAGTTCCTGGGCATCTTGAACAAGTATATGGAGATTCATGGCACCGTGTACTACGAGAGCCAGCGGCCCCCCGAGGTCCCGGCCTTCGTGAAGAACCACGGCCTCTTGCCACAGCCTGAGTTCCAGCAGCTGCTGCGCAAGGCCAAGGTGAGCCCCACCGTGGCCCTGACCATCCTCACTCTGGCCTGGCCACAGACACCGAAGGGGGGCATCCCAAGTGCCCCTGCTCCGGGCCCACCGTGCCTGCCACCATTGTTTGTGGCCCCTTCCATGTGTCGATGTACCCCAGCATGCTCTGCTCCCCTGAGGCTCCTGTCCAGGCCTCATGCCCTCCTACCCTGAGCCTCCTGTCCGGGCCTTATGCTCTGCTCCCTTGAGCCTCCTGTCCAAGTCTCCGGGGGCCTGGAAAGAGCTGGGGACAGAGCTGGGAGTGCTCACCAAGGAGGGACCTGGGCAGGGCCAGCGGAGCCGAGCCCAGCAATGGGGGAGAGGAAGTGGGCTGCCCTCCTCACCCCATCAGTACCAGGGCAGCCCAGTGGACTCCTGGGCCAGGCCTAGCTCTGAGAGCCACTGAAGGGATGCAGGGCAGGCTGAGGGCACATCCTGGCTGGAGTTCCCTGGGGCTCCTGTTCTGACTGCTTCTGGAAGTCCTGTGCTATATTCCTGGAGCTGCAGCTGGTGCAGCGGGCGAGACTGCTGCTGGGCCCTGAGGCGTCACCTGAGGCTGGGGGGTCTCCAGCCAGCGTCCAGGTCCTCTCCTGATCTAGCCACAGCTCTTTCCTCAGGCTTCCTGGACGTGTGTGTGTGTGTGTGTGTGTGTGTGTGTGTGTGTGTGTGTTGGGGCAGCAGGAGAGGCTTTGTGCAGTGAATAACCTGAACAACCTTACACAGCAGCCCGGGGTTCAGAATCCTTTATCGATTGCCTTCTGGGGCCCAGCCCCATGAGCACCCCTGGCACAAGTTAGGCGCCAAATGATTGTTTCCAGGATGAGTAAAGGTCCTTCCAGTTCAGCTGTGGCTGTGGGTGAAGCCTTCCGAGCTTCAGACCCTCAGTTTTCTCTTTCCTCCCCTCCAGAACCATAGCCCCCGGGAGCAGGAAAGGCCACTGATATTACCTAATCGGACCTCCTCGTTTCACAAACGGGGAAACTGAGGCCCGGAGAGGGGAAGCACATGCCACGGCACCCAGATGGTCTGGGCCGTCTTGACACCCCCCCCCCAAGGCCGCCTCCCTCAATGTCCCGACCCCGGCTTGCGGGGGCCCTCCCTGACCATTGCGCCCCTCGCCCCTCAGCTCTTCATAGGCTTCGGCTTCCCGTACGAGGGCCCCGCGCCCCTGGAGGCCATCGCCAACGGCTGCGTGTTCCTGCAGTCGCGCTTCAGCCCGCCCCACAGCTCCCTCAACCACGAGTTCTTCCGCGGCAAGCCCACCTCCAGAGAGGTGAGCGGGGAGGGCCTGGGGGGTCCCTGCCGGTCCTGGAAGAGGGGCACCGGGCGAGGGCGTGGGGGGACCGGAGGGCGGGGGCGCCTCCCCGTCGCCCAGGCTGGCCTGGCGGGCAGGGGGAGAAGCTGCTGCTCCCTGCGCCCCAGGTGTTCTCCCAGCATCCCTACGCGGAGAACTTCATCGGCAAGCCCCACGTGTGGACCGTCGACTACAACAACTCGGAGGAGTTCGAGGCAGCCATCAAGGCCATCATGAGAACGCAGGTGAGGTTCAGACCCCTCGGGGCTGCCACTAGCTGCTGGGGCGGGTGTTCGCTGTGGTTAGGAAGAGGTGGCCCTCCTGGTGAATTCAGACTCGCAGGCCTGGGTTGGCAAATTTGACCCGGTGGGGAGGGTGGGGAGAGGGGCAGGGAAATGCCTTTGTGCCGTGAACAACCTGCACAACCTTACATGGCCGCGCTGGGTCGGGAATCACGTTTTAAGCACCGTCGGAGGCTAAGCCCCGTGGGTACCCCCAGAGTTGGGGCTGAGCAAATGTTCTCAGTATTAGGGCCCGCAAGGTCTCTGAACTCTGCTGGCGTGTGGGCCTGTGGCCTGTCGACAGCGTATCTCAAACTCTAAACGTGCACACAGGTCGCCTGGGGATCTTGGTAAAACGCAGGTTTGGATTCAGCAGGTCTGGGTTGGGGCTGAAATCCTGCATTTCTCTCACGGTCAGGGGTGGTGGCAGGCCTAGGGCCACCCCTTGAGTAGCAAGGGGAAGAACTTTCTGGGTTTCCTTCAGCAGGTATGTGAGCCCTGGCAGGGCGCGGGAAGGGAGGAGAGCCACGGGGGGCTTGACAGGTCGCCTCGCAGTTCGGTTCGCGGCCTCCTACGGCCCCGTGCTCCTCTGGGCCCCTCACTTTGGAAAGGGGGTCAGACCATGCAGGCGGCGCTCTGCTCACCGTGACCCCCCACCCTCGGGCCCCACTTCTTGCTGTAGCCTGGACGCGAGGCAGAACGACAATAAGCAGCCCAGCTGCTGTCCCCTTCGTTGCCCAACACCACGTTCACCGGGTGCCCCCCCCGGGGGTGCGTACCGCTCAGGGTGGGCTTCGGGGGCTGGGGGGGCCTGCAGAGCCTTGGCCTCGGCAGGAGTGACATGATAGGCTCCTTCTGCAGGGGACGCAGCTGGACCCTGGGAGCTGGGGGCGCTGCCAGGCTCGAGGGCAGAGCCTAGAGGGATGGCCACCCCACAGGGGGACCCCCGGGCTCAGCTTCGGGCCCACGGCCCTGCCTGGTTGTCCTTGCATTTTTTTTCTGTAACACGCCCCTGCGTTCGCTATCACTCGCTCCCAGCGTTTGTTCGGACCCCCAGCGTTTGTTCCCCGCCTCTGCAGATGCCCCCCTCCCCCCGAAAATCCCTACCTCCCTCGCCTGCTCCATTCCTCCACTGGCCACACCCTCGTCCTTCCGTTCTTCAGTCCGGGAGTGAGTGTTTGTCTAGGGAAGTGCCCAGAAGAACACTGCTGTGTCTTAGCCTAGTTGTGGCAGACGGATGGATGGATGGATGGACGCGGCCGGGTTGACCTGCAGGGTGGCTGAGCCCCTGGCCCCACCCCGAGCCGTGGTGGGGAGCCCCCCACTCCTTAAGCATCAGCGTGAGCGAATGTCTACTGTGAGCCCCCCCTCCCAGGTCTTGGGCCGTCTCTGATGGGGCTCCTCCAGGAGGTGACCCCCAAGGCACAAGCTGCTGGTTTGGGAAGTCATCCCAGGAAGGAGGAAGGTCCTGGAATGACCAAGTGAGATGGTGTGTTATGGGGTAGGTCACCCCTGCTGGCACCTGGTGCTCACTGCCTGCCGGGGGGGGGGGGGGGGGGGGACACTGACAGGTGGGTAGATTGTCCTACCTGAGAGTCGAGTAAACCAGGGGGAGGGTTTATCCGCCAGCTCCATCCATCATGGGCTGAGGGCTGCACCTGGGGACCCTTGAGCAAGCCGAGATGGCCCTTGGGTGAGGGACGCTCTGGGTGGCCTCAGTCCAGAAGAAAGGAGGCACTGCCAAAACCTGACCGACCCCAGCCCCAAGTGGTGGCACAGCACTCTACATCCCAGGTGACCGCTGCATCAGAAGGCCCCCCAGCAAGGCACAGGGCTACCCTGGAGGGGACCCCCCTGCCCCTCCACATTCTCCTCCTGCTCCTTCCCCCCTCCCCCTGGTAAAGCAATCCTCCAGGGCTTCTGTCACAGGGGACAAGGACAGGGGTTGAAGGGGAGGCCCGCAAGGCCTGTGCCCACCCCCAGAGCTCAGGTCAGGCCCAACCTGCAAGATCTAGTGCCGAGCAAAAGGAGCGAGATAGTGGCTGGACCCTCCAGAAGCTGGTGGCAGCGTCTCCCCGGGGTGAAGGGCCTGGATGTCTGCCGAGGGAGGGAAACTTACTTTTGATCGTTTTTCCTTGTGATTTTTTTTTTTTTTTACACAAACACCTGTTTAATTTTGTTAATTAAAAGATCACAGTAACCAAAGGGTCCGGGAACCAAGGTTTGGCCAAGCTGGCACTGGCAGGTGGGCCCCAAACCCTGCCCACCTGCTGCCTTTAGCCCCTTCAAGGGTCCCATCCCACCTCCTGGGCAGTTCACCCCCTGACCCAAGAATCACCTGGGAGGTGTTTAAAATGCAGGTCCTGGGCCTGTCTTCTGATTTTAAAGATTTTTTTTTTTTTTTGAGAGAGAGAGAAAGAGAGAGAGAGAATGAGCAGGGGAGGGGGGCAGAGGGAGGTGAAGCAGGTGCCCTCCCGTGAGAAGAGGGGACATCGCGGCTGACACTATCCAATGTCCCAGAAGAAGGGGGCCGAGCAGGGAGCCCGTTGGACGTGGGGCTCCATCCCAGGACCCCGGGATCATGACCTGAGCTGAAGGCACTTAACCGCCTGAGCCCCCCAGCCTTCTCCACCCCATCCCCAGGTCCTGTGATTTTAAAGGACCAGGTGTGGCCTTGGCATCTGCATTTTCGACGAGCACCCTGGGCCGCTCTCATAATCCTATTTTAGAGAACTGATTGAGGGTGCAGCTTGTTCTGTGAGTCTTGGGGCCTTTCACGGGGAGGGGGAGACAAGAGGAACAAAGAGGAGCTAGAAGAGACTCCGAGTGGGTGGGTTTGCCAGTGGCACCTCCGCTGGGGGGGAGGCCGGGCTTGCACCTGCCCACCCCCCCCTCCCTCCCACGCTCATTGCAGCGCGGGACCAGCACCTGCCAGCCCGTCGAGACTGATTACTGTGCGCACCTGTAACGAGGCCTAATGAGGGTAATTTCCAGGCAGGCTGGCTCCTCCGGCGAGATTCATGGCAGGTGGGACGTGGCTGGCTGATGCGAATTAGCGGGTGACGTGGGCTTCAAGGGGGGGGGCGGTGATGGAGGGAGGGGTGCTGCTGCAGAGCAGGAAGAGTGACATCTGGAGGGGAACTCTGTCCCCTGGGGGGGTGTATAACCAGGGCTGGAAGTCTTGTACCCCAAGGGTGTCCGGGGAACCGGGGAACCCCGGCCGTGGAGGGCGTAGACCCGGGAGGGCTGCGCAGCGGCTGGGCTGTGTGGTGGCGGCCAGAGGTGGGTGCTGGGGTTCTCGGGGATCCCGAGCCGCCCCTGGATTAAGAATAGCCGCTCACAGTGGGAACTGAGGGCAGAGCCGGATGGGCGGGCTCTTGTCCCAAGAATCTTCTGGTGGCCTGAACCCATGCGCCCCTGGGGCGCTCCTCAGCCTGACGGTCAGGGGTGCCCCTAGGCAGAGGGCCCAGGATGGGCCTCCAGCCCTTAGAGGTGGGGTCTGCAGGGAGCAGGACCGCACGGCGCACCCAGTGGGCTCGACGAGGGGGGACGGAGGCCACTCCCCCTTGGGCACAGGTGTCAGCCCACACTGCCTGGGCTGCTGGCAGGAAAAGGGCAAGAATCAGGATCCAGCCGGGTCAGGTGGGTGCCCAGCCCCACACATACAACGCAGATATGTGCAGATTCGCACAGCACACACACACAGGTTTGTACACACGTGCGCACACTACACAATACACACGTATACACAAAACATAGATGCACACACACAATATGTCACATACGCACACGTGCACACACATGTATACACTGTACACGTAGATACACATATGCACACATATACACACAAAACACATGCCTACACACAATACATCATATACACACGTGTATGCACACTTGCACAGATATGTACACAGTGCACACAGCACATACATATGCACATGTATACACAATATACACATACATCATATACACACATGTGCACACACTTGCACACATATATACACAATGCACACAGCACATACATGTACACACATATACACAATGCAAAACATACGCATACATACATATGTGCTCATGTACATGCGGTGCACACACGCACATGCACACACAACAGTCACGCATACATACAATATGTCATATACACACATGTACACACACTTGCACACACACGGGACAAGGGAGGTCAAAGGCCCCTGTGCGTCTGGGATGGGTCATCCACACCCCCCCCCCCCCAGCCCTCGGTTTCCTCTGAGGGGCCGTGTGCTAGGTGGGGTAAACGGGGCGGGCTTGGTCAGGTTAGAAGAGTGGAGAGGAGGTGCGGTACCCCCCCACAGGAGGTGGGCACCGCCTTTCAGGCTTCTCCCCATTCCCCTTGCTCCTCACCCCGTCTGCTCCCAGCCACCCCCCGTGCAGGTGCTTTGTAACCGTTGGCTATTTAGACAGATGGCCTGTGGCCTCTCCTGGGGGCAGGTGCCCTCCATAGTTCCCAGGTGCCTGGCCCAGGCAGGAAGCCTTACAGATCCGTCTCATTCCATCTGACCGGGAGCTGCCCCTGTGTCCCTTTTCGTGAACATTCTATGTTCTGGGCAGAATGCGGGCAGAGCTGGAGGTGCTGTTTCCTGAGCACCTACTGTATACAGGCACTATGCCAGGCGGTGGACTCGATGGTGGACGAGTCCTAGTCCAGTTCTCAAGGGACCTGTAACCTGAGAGACACAAGGGAGAAATCAGAAATGATGACAGGTGCTGGAGGAATTCTCAGGTGCCACGAAGGAAAGTGGTCCTGTCACGGGTGGGGCTGGGGCTCAGGGACCCCTTCCTGGAGGAGGGATCACCCAAGAGGGGAGGGTCGATCCATCTGGCTTGGCTGTGGGAAGAGCAGGCATCAGAGCCCAGGAGGGGATGGGGATGGGAGCTGTGCAGCTGGGAAGGGGCAGAGGGAGTGGGGCCACCTCCAGGACCACGGGAGGGGTCACCAGAGATCTGAGTGGAGGGCCAGGTAGATGCGGTGGTGGGCTCCCTGGGCACAGCAGATTTCTGCCCCCCAATGCTGAGCCTGGCCGGCCCCCAGCAGCCAGGCCTAGTGGGGCCCGGGGCTCCTCCTGCCCCATGTGTCTGCCCGTCTCTCCCACAGGTAGACCCCTACCTGCCCTACGAGTACACCTGTGAGGGGATGCTGGAGCGAATCCACGCCTACATCCAGCACCAAGTAGGTGGGCCCTCTGCTCTCTGCCCCAGGGATGGGGGGCTGGGGACTACCCCAAACCCCATCAGACCAGAGGAGGGGGTCTAGCCAGCTCCATCATCTGGGGAAGCTCTCTCCACGCAGGGCTCTGTGCCCTGTAAACTCCTGCTTCTGCTCCTCTCAGTTTCCTTTTCCTGCAGATGCTGGGAAGGGGGGGGGGCGGGGGAGTTGGGAGATGCAGGGGCATCCTGCTCTCCTCCTGCTCCGAGTCCAGGCCTGGGGGGCCCCTGGGGTCGCCAGCTCTAGAGCCCAGCCCCCTACCACCACACAGAAGCATGGACCGTTATTTTTATTTTGATAAAGAACTTGCTTGAAAGTTTGGTGCCTGATTGAGTGGCAGGTACAGAAGGCGTCCACCCCCATCCCACCCCCAGGGATGAGGACTCTGCTGAGAACCCAGGGGACGGGGCTGCTGGAGAAGCAGGGGATCTGAGCCTCCCGAGGGCTGGCAGGTGGCCTTCCAGGCTCGGGGTTTCTGGGGCGGGTGGCCGGGAGTGGCAGGGCCCCGGCTGGGCCGCGGGACTGGGTGTAAGGGGCTTTATAACTACTTGATATTCAGACGGAGCACATGTGGCCTGTGTCTGCGCCTTGTCCCCAAACATCCAGGGCTGGAGAGAGGTTCTAGACCATTAGCTTTACGGACAGGGATACTGAGACCTGGGACTCTCAGCCCCCAGCCTCCCACAGGGATGTCACCATGAGGCTCACGGAAACATTTGTCGGGCCCTGCAGATGGTCCCTGGAGCTGACCCCGGCGAGGAGCGCCCCTCCGGTCAGCCCCAGCCCCCCTACCTCCCCTCCCCGGCCCCACCGCAGGTAGGGCACATGAGCCTCAGGGCGGAAACTCTGAGCCCAGCTGAAGTGTGACCAGCAGTGAGGCGGTGCAGGGGGGTCGGCACCCAGGCTGGCCGCTGCCATCCAGCTGTGAGGCCGGCACAGGGCCCGTGACCTCTCTGAGCCCCATAAAATAGCGGGGGACGTGTTAGGACACTTCTGCTGGGGCTGCCTCCAGGCATAAATGACATAATGTGCGGAAGTCTGCCTGGCGTTCAGGGAGCTCCCCAGGTGGTGTGGCTGCTGTGGTGGCAAGGCCATGCCCCCAAGTGTCAGCCGGTGCCATCTGGGTCCCATTTCCCCGTCTAATGCTGCTTCCCCCCCACCCCTGCTCCCTGCCGGCCAGGACTTCTGTGCAGCCCCCGGCCCTGCCCCAGGAGGGGCCCGAGCCCCACAGAGCCCCTTCGTCCTGGCCCCCAATGCCACCCACCTGGAGTGGGCCCAGAATGCCAGCGTGGCCCCCGGGGCCTGGCCCCCAGCACACTCCCTCCGGGCCTGGCTGGCCACCGCCGGGAGGGCCTGCACCGACGCCTGCCTGGACCATGGGCTGATTTGCGAGCCGTCCTTCTTCCCCTTCCTCAACAGCCAGGACGCCTTCCAGAAGTAAGTGAGCCCCGCCCGCCCGCCCACCTCCTGGGCTGACCCAGCCTCGCTCCCCTGCAGCTCCTCGCCCCGTAACTGCCCTGTCACCGCCCTGCCAACATGTGGAGGGGGGCTGATGCTCTCCTGCGAGTCAGGAAGAACCCAGAAGGGACCACGGACAGGTGTCCATGTCACGGGTGCCCCCGCCCCGCCGTGGTGAAGCCTCAGCCCCAAACCACCAGCACAGGAGCCGCTGCCAGTCCCTCCCCGCCCCACCCCTCGCTCAGCCTCTGTCCAGCCTGTCTGGGCATCTCCTAGGTCCAGGCCAGGAAAGCGGCCCAGGGTTCCTCCCAGCCCAGCCACCCCCCTGTCCCCCTCTCCCCCAGCGGGGATGCGGCCCGGGGTTTGTCCTGCCGTCCCCTAGAATCATCTTCCCTGGTTGGGGCCGGGCCGGGCCGGGCTGGGGCCGTGACCGCCGCCCGCGGTGCCCGTCCAGGCTGCGGGTGCCCTGTGACAGCACGGAGTCGGAGATGAACCACCTGTACCCGGCCTTCGCCCAGCCCGGCCGCGAGTGCTTCCTGCAGAAGGAGCCCCTGCTCTTCAGCTGCGCGGGCTCCAGCACCAAGTACCACCGGCTCTGTCCCTGCCGAGACTTCCGCAAGGGCCAAGTGGCCCTGTGCCAGGACTGTCTGTGAGGGCACCCACCCGTCCGGCCCTCCCTGCGCGGAGAAAGCACCAGCAGATTCTGACCTCCAGCGCCCTGCCCTCCCCTCGACTCCTCCCACGCTGGAGCTTCCTTCCTTGGCCAGGAAGCGGGCAGAGCAGATACACGCACAGGGCTGCGGGCCCAGGGCTACGGGCCGGCCACTCATCCAGGTGCCGGGTGCCCACCTGGCCGGCTCCTCGACCTCCTCCCGGGGCTCGTGGCAGCGTCGTGGCTGAGCTGCTGTGGGACCGGTCAGAGGGCCGCCCGGCAGGAGCAGGTGCTCGGAGGCCCCTTGCTTCCGTGCCAGGCCAGTTCTGGACCAGACTGACGGCCCTGGCCCTTCGTAGGCCCAGGATGGGGCTCCAGAATGTACGAGGAGGGAGCAGGGGCAGTGCTCGCCCGCCCCCCGCCCCCACCAAGGGTCTGGGGAGAGGGCAGTGACGTGTGAGGGATCAGCCTCATTCCTCTATGGTTGTTTGGATGTGGACCAAAAGGACCAGGGAGTGGGGGAAGGCCAGGCGGGGTACCCTGTTCCTGCCTCCTCTCAGCCCCACCCCCACCCCCGCCTTTGCAAACTCCCCTTCCGTCCTATATTGGGGAGCACAGCGAGAGTGTGGGGACCACCTAGCCCCCTGGGTTGAACTCTTTCTGTCTCCTGCTTGCTCCAGCTCTCTCCACTTTGGGCTTCTCCCAAAACTCATCCTGGCATGACTGCAATTCCAGGCCGTGGATTTGTCCCCAGAGCCTCTGTCCCCACCCCAGCAGGCTTGGGAACCCGCCCCCTCCCCTCCCCTCCAGCGTCTCTTGTAGGCAAAGGCTTGGGATGGAGCTTCAGCCTCGTGGCACGTCCAGCCCAGCCCCTGGCTTCCCAGGCCCGCTTGCCCCCAGGTAGCCCCCCCTCCGATGCTGCCCGTCCTTTGCCTCGAGCTTCCTCCAGCCTCAAACCACCTTTGGACCCACCCATCATCTCTGTGTGGCATGCCTGCCCCTGCCCCGTGATGTCCCCTTCCCCTCCTCCCCCTGCACAGAGCCCTTCCTGGTTAAGCCGGTGGGGCCTTCAGAGACACTGCCACCCCACCCCCGTTTTATAATCCCACCTCCCACCCCCACCCAGGCCTGCCCCTCCACCCTGCTGGGGAGCCCTGAGAGCTGGGAGAGGGGAGGAGCCCATCCAAGACCGCCCCCCTGTGGCCACAGATGCTCCATGGCCACCAGGGACCTGACCTGTCGAGGGCAAGCAATAGAGACACTCTTTTCTCTCTCTCTCTTTTTTTAAAGATTTATTTCTTGAAATAATAAATATTTTATTGGGATGTGAGGTGCAGAGGAGGAGCATGCTGTTTCTCGTCTTTTCCTGGGATGCCCAGGGCGAGGGGCTGGCTATGTTGGGGCCCCAGGCCCCTGCTGCCCCTTGTCACTTGCTGCACACAGGGTGCTTGGGGCCCCAGAGCTGGCGCTCTCTGGGTCAAGGCTGCGCCGCACTGAGACTCTGCACCCGGCTCTGTTCACCTCGGCCTGGCCTCTGGGAGGTCAGAGAGCACACATGTATTTTGATAAGAGCCTGAGGCAGATCATGAGAAATACTAGCTAACGCTTACTGGGTCTTTGCCGTCCTTCAGACACGGGGCAGAGTGTTGGCCACACAATTTGTCATTTTTTGTTGTTCAGCTGTCTCATCAGGTAGGTACTGTTATATTCCCATTTTTAAAAATATTTTATTTATATATTTATGAGAGACACCCAGAGAGAGAGGCAGAGACACAGGCAGAGGGAGGAACACACTCCATGCAAGGATGTGGGACTTGATCCCAGGACCCCAGGATCATGCCCTGAGCCGAAGGCAGAAGCCACCCAGGTGTCGCTTACTGTTGGGTTTTAAGAGTTCTCTGTGTAGGAGCCTGCTTCTGGATCCTGGCAGGCTTTGAACTCAGGTGGGGTGGAGGCGGAGGGTGTGGGGGCACTGGCTGGTAGGAAGAGAAGAAGCAGACCCCAGGAAGGCTGTGGGTTCTCAGCCCTCCCCCGCTGGACGGCGCCGGGCCCCCACTCAGCGAGCTGCCCCCCACCCACCACCGAATATCAGAGGCGATAACTGGCCCAGGCCTGCCTCCCCCAACCCTGCAAGGTGACGTCATCCTGCCCGCTTACAGGTGGTGGAACTGGTGTGATGAAGCCCCTCACAGCCTTGGGAATCACCCGGGGAGGTGGGCCATCCCGCATCCAGGCCGCCCCCAGACCCATGAAACCATCTCTGCGCAGGGCCTGGCCTCCACTGTTTTAAAGAGCTCCCCTCTGGGTGCCTCTGCTGAGCATCCGACGTGAACCACTGGGCTGCCAACAAGACGGGCAGCTCCTGTCTGCTCCTCGACCCCCCGGCTCTGCTCTGTGAGGGTCTCATCAGGCTGAGGACCCACCTGCAGGAGGCATTTGAAGCCCTGCCTCGCCCTCCCATCTCCAGGGCCCAGGGCCCCCAGGGCTGCAGCCAATGAGCCTGGGAACGAGGAGGCAGGAGGCTGGGGCCAGCCTGCAGCGAAGAAGGCACATGGGCCCCAGCCCGAGTCCCAAGTTCAAGGGCAGGAGCGAGCGCTGGAAGCTGTTGACAAGCACCCTTCCCTAGACCCCGGGGGGCTGGCGGGCGGAGAGGGGGCAGGGTCCCCTCTGGGATCTGCAGGGGCCTGGGAGGCATGGCCAGTTGGATTTCTTCTCTTGGTCACCGAGGGCGCTCTCAGCTGGGGCTGGGCCGGGCGGCGCTGCGGGGGTTGGCCTTCCCTGTGTCCTGGCGCCCAGGCCCCCCCCTTCCCTTTGACTACCTCCAAAGGCCCCTCAGGCCCCCCACCTGCTACCGCAGGACCCCACCTGACTTTGCACTTCGGTGCCTCCTGCGTGAGATGACGGAGAGGATCCTAGGATGCGGCGGGGTTGAGGTCGGGCAGGTCCAGGTCCGGGTGCAAGGAGGGAGACAAGCAGGTGTGAGCGGCCGGGGCGGCTGGGCTGTGAGGCTCAGGACCCCCTCCAGCTGCTCGAGGTTCAAGGAGCTCCTCGCCGCCTCTGGGCAGGTGGGAACCATGAGGACGCCAGGTGTGCTGACCCCGAGCCTGGAGGGCCTTCTCCCACCACAGCTGCTGACGGGGGTGCAGCTGTACTTGGGGAGGGCGGGATGGAAAGTGTTGTGGGTCGAACTGTGTCCCCCAAAAGATATGTGGAAGTCCTGACCTCCAGCACCTGTGAATGTGACCTTAATTGCAAAGGGAGCCTTTGCAGGTGGGATCAGTTAAGACGACCAAGTCCTACTGGATGGGGGTGGGCCCTGAGCCCAACGCAGGGGTCCTTATGGTGAGAAGGACACTTGGACCGAGACACACACTGGGACAAGGCCATGTGCAGACAGGGACAGAGACAGAGGCAGGGGCGAGGTAGCTACAGGGCAGGCGGTGCCACGGGCTGCTGGCGACACCAGAGGCAGGAGAGGCCAGGAAGGAGCCTCCCCTCCAGCCTCCCGGGGGAGCAGACCCGGGCATCCAGAACTGGAAAAATAGGTTTCTGTTGTGTTAAGCCACCGAGTTTGTGATCATTTGTCACCAGGGCCATGGGAACCAATACCGAAGGGGCCAGATTTCTGGTGCCTTTAAGGACACTCACCGAAGAGGAAGGTAACCCCCAGACCAGAGGCCAGAGCCAAGGGTCCCCCTGGCCAGGCCGTGGGCCCAGACCATCTTTTCTCAGAACAGCGTGCCAGTGCTCGCTCTCTAAGTTCCAAGAAGGCCCCAGGGCTGCAGGCCGAGTGTGGAGCCCACCGCCCTCCCCCCAGCCTCCCCCAGACACCCGGACACAGGCCCTGGGAGCGGAGGGCACTGGGCCTGGAGCCTGACTTCCCAGGTGGATCCCGGGACTGTCACCCTCCTGCGGATTCCGCCTTAGATCACCTCCCTCTGACTCTGCTAAAAATAGCCCAGCCCTGACTTCTGCACATATTTGAATATTGGGCTCAAGAGACTCGTTCGTGATGCTGGGGAAGCAGCGCGGCTGATAATTCGCGTGTTGAGTGTCAAGCGAGCAGCACCGAGACCGGGCGCCCTCCTGGTCAGCTCCCAGCCGCCCAGGCCCGGCCAGCAGCCACCTCTGCCTTCTAGACGCTTTGCTGGGGTCTCCGGGGCCGGCGTGGGCTTGGGCATGTGGCTTCTGGAGTTTCAGGCTGGGGCAAGGCGGTGAGGGGTCCTCGGGATCACACTGGACACCCCTGGATGCTCATCGCCCTTGCCCTAGGCCCCCCTCACCTGTGCCCACCCGTTCCGGGTCCCCCGGAGATAGGAGTGGGGGGGCGGCTAGAGGTGGTGAATTCCCAGCCCCGTCTAAAGCTGGATCTGCGGCTCATTTCCCTTCTTCCTTCTCCCCATCGTTCATGCAACAAACATTTAACAAACATTCCCCCAGCCCGAGGGCTTTGCTGCGACGCTTGGCCCAGACGGTGCGGAGTCTCCCATCCAGAGCCTGTGTCTTGGGCACCAGTGTCCAGCCTGGCGTTCACTGGCCTTCCTGAATCTGATGCTTCCTTTTTCATCAATTCTGGAAACACCTCAGCCTCCACCTCTCCCTGTTACGCCTCTTCCACCCAAACGGACTAGCCTCCTCGCCTCTCTGTTCTGGAACTCAATGTGTCTTCCACTTTCTTCTCTCGTAAATCAAGGCCACACCTCTAGTCCCCAAGGAGGGATCAACATCCAAACCCCTGGTCCCAGGGCCTGCGCGGCCACACTCGCACGCTCACCATCTGGCTTTCAAATCTCTGGCTTCCTTCGGGCCTCTGGGGGGACCCGTGCCTTCCTGCAAGCCCAGCTCCGCCTTCGCCTGGACACTGCTGTTTGTGATGTTTCTTTTCTTTTCTGGCGTTTTATGAAGAAAAGCTTCCCATGGGGTGCCCGGCTGGCTCGGTTAGTATAACGTGCGACTCTTGATCTCAGGGTTGTGAGTTCGAACCCCATGTTGGGTGTAGAGATCATTTAAAAATAAAATCTTATATTATTTTTTTTAAAGATTTTTCTTTATTTATTCACGAGAGACCCAGAGAGAGAGAGGCAGAGGCACAGGCAGAGGGAGAGGCAGGCTACCTGTGGGGAGCCCAATGTGGGACTCGATCCCAGGACCCCAGGATTCACGACCCAAGTTGAGCCCAAGGCAAGACACTCAACTACTGAGCCACCCAGTGCCCCCCACATAAAATCTTTTAAAAAAGGGGGAAAAAAAAGGAAAACTTTCCTGTTACCTAGGCTGATATGGATTAAGTTGGCAGGCCTTCCAGAGAGGTGCTTACATTTAAAAAGTGGCTTCTCTCGTGGAAAAAACACACGTGTGTGCACACACACACTACCCACACGCACCTGGACCTTGGAATCAGCTGGCCCTGGGCTCACACCCTGTCTTTGACCTGAGTGACCCTGAGCGACCAACCTGAGCTTTAGCCCCTCGTGTAGGGAAGTGCAGATACCGCGTATTCGTATTAATTCCCTATCGCTGCAGTAATCCGTGGCCACAAACTTAGTGGCATAAGACAACACGCATTTATGATTTTCTTCTTATTATATATTCCTCTTCAGCCAAAGTCCAAAACGGGTCTCACCGCTAGAACAAGGGGTCAGCAGGGCCACGCTCCTTCTGGAGACTCTTGGGGAGAATCTGTGTCCCTGCCTTTTCCACCTGCCCGAGACACCTGTGTCCTTCGGCTTGTGGAACCCCCTCCTCCATCTTCAAAGCTGACAACGGCCGGCAAGTCTCCCACATCTCATCGCTCTGACGCTGACCCTCCTGCCTCATCCTGCTGCATAGTCTACCTGTGATGGGTAGACTCCATCCTACCCACCAGATAATCTAGGATAATCTCCCTATTCTCAGGTCAGCTGATGAACAATTTCAATTCTGCAACCTTAATTCTTCCCTGCCATGTGCATTAGTCTGGATCCTCCAGAGAAACAGGTGTGTAGACACATATAGACGTCTACATATACACAGAGAGAGAAAGAGATTTATTTTAGGAAATCGGCTTACATGGTTATGGAGACTGGCTCGTACAGAAACCTGAAGACTAGGCTCTCAGGCTGGAGACCCAGGGAAGAGCTGATGTTGCAGTTCAAGTCTCAAGGCCATCCGCCGAGAATTTTTTTTTGTCTCAGGGGACATCGGTCTTTTGGTCTACTCAGGCCTTCAACTGATTGGATGAGGCCCACCCACATCCTGCAGGTCAATCTGCTTTACTCAAAGGCTACCTATCGAAATGTCAGTTGCATCCAAAAACACCCTCATAGAAACATCCAGAATCATGTTTGACCACATATCTGGGCACTGTGGCCCAGTAAAGTCGACATGCAAAATTAACCATCCCACAATCTAACACAACATATTCACAGGTTCCAGGGATTAGGATTTAGACATCTTTGCGGGGCCGTTATTCTGGTGACTACAAATATCTCTATTAGGGTTCTCTAGAGAAACAGAACCAATGAAATTGGAGAATATATATATTCTCTGTCAGAACCCCAAAAGGTGAGAACCAGGTGAGTGTAAGTTTCGGTCCAAAATCAGCACACTCGGGAGGCCTGGGGGGCTCAGCAGTTAAGCACGTCTGCCTTCGACTCAGGGCATGATCCTGGGGTCCTGGGATGGACTCCCACATCAGGTTCCCTGCATGGAGCCCTCTTCTCCCTCTGCCTATGTGTCTGCCTCTCTCTGCGGCTCTCATGAATAAATAAATAAAAATCTTTGAAAAAAAACAAAACAAAATAAAACAAAAATCCCCCAAATCAGCAGACTCAAAACCCAAGAAGAGGTAATGTTTCAGTGCAAGTCTGAAGGCAGAAAAAAGCCAGCATCCCAGCTGAAGGCAGTCAGTCAGGAGGGGTCCCCCCCTTACTCACAGAACGGTCAACCTTTCTGTTCTTCTCAGGTCCTCAACTGATTGGATGAGGCCCATCGGCATTGGCGGAGGGCCATTTGCCTTACTCAGTTTACCAATTCAAATATCAACCTCACCCACAAGCACCCTCACAGGCACACCCAGAATGATTCTCGACCAAAAATCTGGGCACCCTGTGGCCCAGGCAAGTTGACACATAAAATTAACCCACGTACCTCCTCGCAGGGAAGTTTTGAATCCCCCCACATGCCAGGGCGCTGGGGCTTGCTCCCATCGGCCTGCAGAGATGGTTGTTAGATTTTTCAGGGCTTTTACCAACCAGTTGCTAAATTGGTGGTATCTTGAAACCAGCCATGGTGGGAAAATTTATACTGTGGAAATAGGCATATGCTACAAATCAAGGGCTTTTATGTCTTATTTGCATCTTGTTTTCCTGAGACACGCAAGGCACTTCAGCCCCCGGTTCAGCAGGTGGCAACTCTCTTCTCTTTCCCTTTCTGGCCGAGGCCAAGAATCCTCACTTTACCCAGGGAAGCAGCTCTCTGCAGGTGGAGTCTCACCCTGGCAGAGCCAGTGGTTTTGCCAGCCCGGCCGTCCCCACTCCTACTCTGCCTTCTTTCCTCCCGTGGTTTGGAGGCCCCTGCAGCACTTGGCCTGCTTCCTCTCCCACCGCAGGCCCAGGCTGGTCAGGGGTGACACGGGCAGCTTCTCAGAGCCCTGCTCAGCCGAGGGGTAGACAGGCAACATGCCACTACAGGCCGAGCGGGACCCTGCCTCCCCCTGCCTCCCCCACTGACCCCCCACCCCAGCCACACTCAAGAAAATAATTAATAATAATTAATGAATAAACTGTGTTTATTGAGAGCCCTTTACCACAAAAAGCCTCGGGGTACATTGCACTCAAACATAATTAAAAGTGGCATCTTTAAATATTGATTTGAAAAAAAATAAGCTGGCTCTGTTGCCCAGTGAGGGTGCTCCCATATCTCCCTCTGATCCCAACTTTGCAGATGAGCCTTGAAAGGTGGCAGCGAGGGTCCTCATTGTGGGGGTAAAAGTGCAGCCAGAAAGTGTGGGTCTTCAGAGTGGGTCTTCAGGTCTGAGAGGGCTGGCAGCTGTAGTCACCAGCAGGGATGGAACCAGATGCCCTAAAAGCAGGTGGCCACGCTCCACGCAGGGGCAGGACAAGGCCCCTGGTGCCAGGCTCAGACCACTGGGTTCCCATGGCCAGCTGAGTACAAAGGGAGGTTTTCCCATCTCAGACCCAATCCCTGTGCTCCTTCTCTAGCCAGTGATTCATTCACTCATCATGCAACTGTTGAGAACCTACTAGATGTCGAGCATGGTTCTGGGAATGTGGCTGCCACAGAAGAAGGTGCCTGCTGTCCCAGAGCATTGGGTAGAACACGGACAACAAACTGATATTTAAGACCCATTATAGAGAAAATCTCTAGCAAGGAGGAGAGGGAGGATGGAAGATGGGAAGGTGGTTATAGGTTGATAAGAAGACCCACAGTGGGATGGCATTTGGGCAGGAAGTGAGCCAAAAGGAAGAGCATCCCAGGAAGAAGGAACAGCCTATGCAAAGGCCCTGAGGCAGCTGCAAGATGGAGGAAAGAGACTAGTGTGGGTGCAGGAGAGTCAGAGAGAGGGAGAAGAGTGAGCAGACTGTTGTCTCTACCCACCGTCTGAAATCCCAGCCCTGTGCTGGCTCGAGATGAGACCCTTGAGATGCAGTGGGTGATCCCCAGATGCAGAGGTATTTGAAAGGCAGGGAGAATGCTGTACTAGAGCCCTTGCCAGGACTTCTGACAATTGATTTGGTGGGGGACCGCACCCTAACAACCTGGCCATCCCAGGCTTCAACAAGAACAGGTGGAGCGTGGACAGCCCTTCCCTCTTCATCGCCCACCCCTCTATCAGCCCCCAAGGTCGGTCTGGGAGGCAGCTTTCCCTCCATCTCTCCATCTCTCTCCAACGGGGTCCTCGGCTCGCTTCCCTGGCTGCATCAGCCTTATTCTTTTCTGCTGAGGCCCCCTTGGGAAAATCAACTACATGAGGCCATGAGTCACTCTGGATAATGATTGCATCCTTTCCCTTCTCTTGGGGGAAAGGATGGAATTAACAGGAAACATGAGGGTACCAGGGCCCCTCCCAGAGATCAGCCATGAGAATGTGGGCCATCTGCAGCTGCCCTGCTCCCTTGCTCATTCTGATTCTCTAAATTCAGGAGATGCTTATTCCTCTGAGTCCCAAATAAAGCTAATGAAAGTTTGTTGGGGTGACACTGAGGACCTGCAAGTTCTGCCAGGAGTGGGAGAAGTAGTAAAAGGGTGTCCACACCTGCTAGAATGGTCCCTTGCCTGTGCCCTGATGGGGCTGTGCTGAGGGCTGCAGACCCAACCTCTCTGCTTCCCTCTCATCAGTAAACACCCTACTGGGCCCAGGACAGGCTGTGGTTTTAAGAATTCCCCCCTCTCAGAGAAGGCTGGAAGCAGGACAGGTGACATCTAGTTGGAAGGTGCTGTGGTGTCAGGAAATAAAGGAAAAGCAAAACCTTTTTGGCCAGATTCTCTGCCTTTCACTGTCCTGCAATTTCAATTACCCTTTGACAAAAGAAACAAAGTTGGTTCCAGCCCAGAAAGTAGTTAAGGGTCATCTCTAATTTTGGAAGCTTCTAAACGGCTTGCTTGCCCTTTGGGGTCCTTGTTTCCATTCATCATACTATCCATCCATCCATTGGTTGATTCATCCATCCATCCTTCCATCGTCCATCCACCCACCCATTCATTCATTGATCCAACCATCCATCCATCCATCCATCCATCCATCCATCCATCCACCCACCCATCCATCCACCCATCCATTCATTGATCCATCCATTCATCCACCTATCCATTCATCCATTCATTGACCCATTCATCCATCCATCCATCCATCCATCCACCCACACATCCATCCATCCACCCATCCATCCACCCATTCATTGACCCATCCACCCACCCATCCATCCATCCACCCATCCATTCATTGATCCATCCATCCATCCATCCATCCATCCATTCATTCATTGACCCATCCATCCATCCATCCACCCATCCATCCATCCATCCATCCATCCATCCATCCACCCACCCATCCATCCATCCATCCACCCATCCATTCATTGATCCATCCATCCAACCATCCATCCATCCATCCATCCATCCATTGATCCATCCATCCATCCATCCATCCACCCACCCATTCATCCATCCATCCATCCATCCACCCACCCACCCATCCATCCACCCATCCATTCATTGATCCATCCATCCATCCATCCATCCATCCACCCATCCATTCACCCATCCATCCATCCTTCCACTAACAAAAAAGCAATGAATGAGTGCACAGCCAGAGGCAAACACTGTGTGTTAAGCCCTCAAGACGTAGCTTTGTCCCCCCTGTCTCTGGAGAAGGGAGGCTCACTCGAATGGTTAATGCTCCAGCAGAATTACAATTATGAAAAGCACACACTGAAATTCAGGTTTAAGCTGAAAGTATTAATTTCCTGGTTTTAATTATTCAATAGAAATTAATGAAAATGGGAGAGGATTCTCAAAGGAGCCTCTCACCGGCTGGGGCGGGCAGAGGCAAGTTGCACAAAGCAGAGTCTAGGGAATTGGGTGAACTCAAAGGCCGCGGGCCCCAGTACCTGTCCCTAATCCAGCCAGGCTATGAGCTTCCCAAGGGCGGGGACCTTCTTGCCCCAACCCAAGAGTTGGAGTTTGCTCATTCATTTGGGGGTGGGCACTGTGCTCCATATGTGCTGTGCCAGATGTTGGGAGATGAAGACCCAGCCCTGCCTCAGGGAGGGACAGATGAGTGGCTTTCCCATCTCACCAAAAGGGCTGCAGTCCTGGTATGATGGCAACACAGAGCAGGGTGGCTCAGCTGGCTGGGGGTGGCCCCAGGAGTGGGGAAAGGAAAGTCTTTTGCCCCAGTGGGTGGCTCCTGTGGGAGAATTCCAGGGTCTCTCCCTCTTGGATGAACTCAGAAAGGTCTCCTTTGACCTGATTTATCGGGTCCCTCTTCCTCTCTGGGTTTATTTGGGGCTGAGCTTTGCGGGGTAAAGTTGCCTCCACCAGGGTCCCATTGCGGTCTGCCTTCAGATCTGGTATGTGGGCCCCTGGGCTCCCCAGTACTTCACCATCTGGTCCCGGCCTCCCCAATTTGGCCACAACGACTCAGTCCCTTGACTTAGGAGAGCCTGGAGACCTGGCACAGGCTGACACCCATGGCTGATCTCCCCACCTGTCCCCCAAACTTGAAAATCTGCTAATTATCTTGAGAGGGCCAGAGCCCAGTCTCCTGGGCCTTGGCAAGGGGAGGCATAGGGTCAGGGGGTCAGGGATCAGAGTGTCTCTCTCAGGCTTCATCTGTCTACCAGAGACTCTCAAGATGATTGAAATGAGCCAAATAGCTGCAGGGGTGGGGTCAGGGCTGCCAAGTCCTTGGGCTCCCTGGCCTGGCTGCTGTGTTATGAGGTATTAGCGTGGAAAAAAACACTGGAGAAGCTGCTTCGTTTGCAAGGGAAATGACTTGACAGGGGCCCAGCATTTGCAATCTTTGGGCTCAGAGGTTTTGATTAGCTCTGAGGCAAAGGTCCCTCCTGTTTTATGCATGAGGAGCTGTGTTGGGGGCACCAGGGGATCCAATCAGCCCCAGGCCCACTCCCACCCCTTTCTTCTCCCTCTCTCAGGGGTGAAAGGAAGCAGAGGGGTCAGGATGAGGCTTCCCAGAGGAGCCTCCTCCTCTTGGTGGTGAGGATGGAAATTTCCCAGAGCAAGGCTTCCCCCTGCTTGTCTGTAAAGTGGGAACTACAAGATCTCCATCCTGAAGCTTAGGGGGAATTTAATGAGCTCAGCAGCGGTGTGGAGGTGCCTGGCTTGGAGCAGGAGCTCCTTTTTTGGTGTCAACCACCCACCCAGTGACTCTGTGGAAGCCCCTACCCACCCCTAACCTGCTGCCCCGTCCCCTTCCCCCAGCTCCTCCTTGTGCTACTTCTGTCCCAGACCACCAACACCCCTTTGCACCTTGGGGACATACTTTTCTGCTGGCAAAGTGAGAGAGGCGGGGGCACTGAGCTAGGTGCTTGTCCAAAGCCATCTCTCTGACCATTTGTAGGGACATATGCCTTTAAAAGTTGGACATTATTTCCTGGTCCTTTTCTTTTCTCTCTTCCTTGGGTTTTTTCCACCTCCTGTGAGGCTGCATTTGCTAGACCCCCTGCTCTGCAAATGTGATAAAATGCTGCATTAAGCCCTGCTTGCCCTGCTTGGCGGCACTGCGAGGGCTGGAGACTGCACGCCTGGCTGGGGCAGCAGCACAGAGTTAGGCAGTCAGCAGGGCCAGGCAGATGAGGAAGGACTGATCCAGAAATTTGACCAACAATAATGTGTTTGTGTCTTAGGCAGTGGCGGGGGGGGGGGGGGGGGGGGATGGGTAGGCGGGCGGCGCGCAGGATTCACCCTCCAAAATTCCTGAGGGTCACAACCATGGCCTTGGGAATGCCCAGGCTGGGGGTCTCGTGAGCTCAGCCTCTGGGGCTTGGCTGCCTCTCAGGGACATCTCAGGCTATGACAGAGGGAGAAGTCCCATCATGGTGTGGGCACCCTGCTGGGCACAACTTCCAGACCTGGGTTAAAATCCACTTACCAAAAAATAAATAAATAAAATAAAATAAAATAAAATAAAATAAAATAAAATCCACTTACCAATTGGTGGTCTTGGACAACTTCCTTAACCTTGACACTCAGTTTTCTCATTAGAAGATTGGGAATGGGGACCCTTAGGTGGCTCAGTGGTTGAACATCTGTCTTTGGCTCAGGGCATGATCCCGGGGTCCTGGGAGCAAGTCTCACATTGGGCTCCCTGCATGGAGCTGGTTTTTCCCTCTGCCTATGTCTCGACCTCTCTCTCTCTGTGTGTCTTTTGTGAACAAATAAATAAAATCTAAAAAAAAAAAAGAAGAAGGAGAAGAAGAAGAAGAAGAAGAAGAAGAAGAAGAAGAAGAAGAAGAAAGAAGAAGAAGAAGAAGGAGGAGGAGGAGGAGGAGGAGGAGAAGGTTGGAGATGATCACCCCTACCTGAAGGGGTTATTGGGAAAGTAGATGATGCAGTTAGTGCACATGATCACCATGGGCCTTCAATGCACAGTAGCCACCACTCTGACACTCATCAGATAGTGTTTCCTGCTGATGGGGTGAGGAATGGTGGGGAACACCACTGCAGAAGATCTCATTTCCTTCCTCCTACAGCACCGAGTGAGGTTCTAACTGAGACATATTGATGACCTGGAAGAGAGGAAGGAGCCAGTTGCAGCCCTGCAGCTATCCCAGGATTGGTCAGATTGTTTCCCAGGAGCCCCTCTCAGAGGGCATTGAGACCCCTGGAGTAAGCCCAGTGTTCACAATTTTCCTAGAACATAAACATGGGTATGGATCAAGGACATGGAGCCTGGGTGTTCCATCTCCCCTGCTGCCTGGTGGGGGCTTCACTGGTTTCTGAAGGCTGGACTGTGTTGCCCAATGATGATGGTCTTGCAGGGCCTTGGGGTGCTGCAGAACTCTTAGCATCTGGACCTTCAAGCTAAAAGGGCAGAAAGTTGGAATTCTGGTCCTACCTTTCCCAGGCCACACAAATGGGAGCAAGTCTCAGTTTTAAACTATAAGGTGGGGATAAGAGAAATAAAAAATAAATGAGATAAAACATATGAATAACTGTGCCTGGTGTGTTGTGAGCATCAATAAATGTTCAATCTCATTTGTGTTATGAGAGCCTCTACTTCCTGCCAAGCCCCTGTTCAATCTTGGGGTGAGGCTTCCATTCTGAGGACTGTGATGTGAGCATCTCCCAAGTCCTCACTGAAATGCATATGTATGAGCATAAAAGGAATATAACCACAGGGGCAAAGGGCCTTGGGTGATGGGTGCCACTGATCCTTGGCAGAGACAGTTTAGTTGGGCTACACTGGCAGAAGGCACTACAGCCCAGACTATGCTGTGATGGAGCTGTGGGGGGGGGGGGGGCAGGCAGCTGACCACAGAGAGAGCCCCTCCAGAGACTCTGGGCTCAGGTTGACAAACTCAAGAGAAATGGTTGCTGAGGACAGGGGAGAGTCACAGAAGGTCTGTTTAAGAGACACCACACCAGTGGTAGCTGATCCTTCCATCCCCTGTACCTTTCACCCAAGCCAATCATAGAAGCCTCCTTGATGAAGAAGTTGAAACAATTATCAGGGAAGCTAAAGCCACTGAGCTGCAAAGCCACCAGTGGGATGGTAGCACCCAAGAGGGTATTGTAGAGCCCTCCCATCCAGCACTGGGAGGTAGTGGTGGGGCTTTAATAAATAAAGGCTGCCCTTACCCTGACCTGTACAGAATTCTCACTCCAGAGCTGATAGGAAAGCACAGTGACCCAGTAGCAGAGGAAACATCAACCTGCCACGCAGACCTTTTCTGTTCTACGTGATGAGCCATGGAGTGTCATCACACATTTGAGGAGGGCCATTAGCCTGAAGGGAGACTCAGAAAAACAACAAAGACACTGGCTGGAGGAAGCAGAGATGATTCACAGGCAGGCAGAGAGCATTCAAAACCTCTGCTGAGGGACACCTGGGTGGCTCAGCAATAAAGCATCTACCTTCAGCCCAGGGTGTGATCCCAGGGTCCTGGGATCGAGTCCCACATCGGGCTCCCTGCATGGAACCTGCTTCTCCCTCTGCCTGTGTCTCTGCCTCTCTCTCTGTGTATCCCATTAATAAATAAATAAAATCTTTTTAAAAAACCCCTTAACTTCTAAACAAAAAAACCCAAACACCACAAAACCTCTGCTGAATATATACAGAGAGATTAGAGAAGATGTTCTATTTATATAACAAGGACTCAATTTGGTTAGGGAGAAAAAGACCAGAGAACAACTAAAGACCTCTTGAGACTTAAAAAATATATATATATATGCTTGCTAAAATTAAAAGTCCAATAGAAGCACTAGAAAATAAATCATCTAAAAATGCAGAGCCAGTGGAAATAGGTGGAGAACATAAAAGCAAAGAGAAACAGGCTCAATAAAGAAAGGAGACTCAGACTAACACCTTACTATCTATCAGTGAAACCAGGTGCTTGGAGAAAATGAAACATTCCTTCCAAGTCAGAAGGGAAAATTATCCCCAACCTAGAATTCTATACCTAGCTAAACTATCTGTCAATAACCCTTAGAGCAGAATAAAGACATTTCAGACACAGAAGGACACAACTTATCTTCAGCATACCCTTTCTTCAAAAGTTTCTGGATGATATAATTCAGAGAAATCAGGAAATAAATAAAGAGGAACATACAAGCTCCAGAAAACTGGACCCAACCTAGAAGAAGAATTAAGGGAAGTTTCAAGGTTAGAGTGACCAACTCATTCCAGGAAGCTTTCTTGTTTTTAGCACTAAAAGGGCTTACGTCCTTTATGCCTGAAAACCAGGACAGTTGGTTACTCTAGGCCTAGAGACAATCAGTCAAGATTGCTGCTCAAGGAACCAAGATTCTGAGATTGGGGGAAGGGGCGCTCTGTAGAATTTATAGTATGATACAGACATGATTAAAGTCAAGCTATGGATCAAGCAGACAATATTTGGTTGTAGTTCAGAGACAGAGTATAGATGTTAAGGATTTTGTAAAAATTAAGATGTAGTTATCAGAAGGAGTGGGAAAGATTATGGGGAGGAGGAGGTGGGGTGAGTGTGCAAAATCCTTGTGACAACGTAGGATCGAGAGATACTGTTGACCGTGATGCAACACAAAACAGGTGCACGTGTTAGAGTTAGAAGGTGCTTAACAGAGCCAAAACAATAATGATGATGATAGCAATAAAACAACGAAAATTGCTTTCAAACTTTGAGAGGCAGAGGGGAAAGAGAAGGAGATGAGTTAAATCCCTCATGTTGGTTGTAGAAAGCCAACAAAGTCTTCAAAGAAGTCATGAAACAGACTTGGAGAAAATATCTGTGAAGCACATATCTGATAAAGAACTTGTATCCAGGATAAACACAAAGAACTCTCATAAGAAAACAATTAGGCAATAAAAAATGGCAAACGTTTTGAACAGACACTTCACCAGAGAAGCAGATGGCCAACAAGCAGATGAAGACGCTCAAATCATAAGTCATCACAGAAATTCAGATCAAAACTGCAATGAGGTACCCTTACACACTTATTAGGATGGCTAAAGTTAACAGTAATGACAAAACCAGGTTTTGGTGAGGACACAGAGCAATGGGAACTCTCATGCACAGCTGGCAGGAGTGCAAGAAGGTACCACTGCTCTGGAAACCATCTGGCCATTTTTTATGGAGTTAAGCGCATGTTTAGCATAAAATTGACACCCTACTGCTAGGTATCTATTCGAGAAAAATGAAAATCTATGTTTGCATAGATACTCGTATGAGAATGTTTACAAGCAGCTTTTGTTCGTAGTCACTCCCAAAGGGAAACAATGCCAAAGCCCATCAAGTGGAGAACGAAGCAATAAAGGGTGGTATATTCACCCAATGGAATCCTATACAGCCATAAAAAGGCAAGAATGCCCGTCTTCTTCGACAATAATGTAGATGAGCCTCCAAAGCACTATGCTCTATATCTTGGTGGTGGTAGTAGTTTACTGCATATACTTGTCAAAACTCATAGAACAGGACATGTAAAAAAACATGTGAATTTTGCTGTATTTAGCTATACTTCAACAAATCTGTCTTAGGAAAAGAAGCCATAATAGACTTAATCCCACATCTAGAGAAAGCCAGTCCTTGGAGGCTCTGGGCTCCAGCCCTCTGTCCTGTCCTAATACATGCTGACTGTTGTGCTCCGTCCTGGACAGCTTTTTCCCTAGTTGTCCATGTAAAGGGTTATTAATTTGTTGGAATAAATAATACATGTAAATGATATACAATTCAACAGGTACAAAGGTTGTGCAGTAAAAAGTATGTCTTCCTGCTCCCCTCTTCCCCATAACCCATCCTCTCTGGAAAGATGTTAAGAAATAACAGTGTTATGCTTTTTTACCAGCATTTTATGTAGATTTCCAGAGGCGCACTTAGAGAGAATGTGTTTGTGTGTGTGTGTGTAGATACAGAGATATGATAGATGTCTATCTCTGAATAGATCTTTCTTCTTTCTTTTTCTTTTCTTTTCTTTTCTTTTCTTTTTTTTTCTCTCTTTCTCTTTCTTTTACCCAAATGAGGTCAAGGTTGTTCCGCAACCTTGCTGTTTTTTTTTTTTTTTAAGATTGTATTTAGTTATTTGAGAGAGAGAGAGAGAGAATGAGCACATGGGCAGAGGGGAGGGGCAGAGGCAGAGAGAGAAGTAGTCTCCTCACTGAGCAGGGAGCCTTCGCAGGACTTGATCCCAAGACCCTAGGGTCATGACCTGAGCCCAAGGCAGACACTTAATTGACTGAGCCACCCAAGCACCTCATCAACCTTGTTATTTTTATTTTTTTTATTTATTTTTTTTTAATTTTTATTTATTTATGATAGTCACAGAGAGAGAGAGAAAGAGGCAGAGACACAGGCAGAGGGAGAAGCAGGCTCCATGCGCTGGGAGCCCGATGTAGGATTCGATCCCGGGTCTCCAGGATCACACCCTGGGCCAAAGGCAGGCACTAAACCGCTGCGCCACCCAGGGATCCCAACCTTGTTATTTTTAAATTTAAGATTAAATTTCAGAGATTGCTGGGGTGCCTGAGTGGCTCATTCGGTTAAGTACTGACTCTTGATTTTGGCTCTGATCATGATCTCAGGGTCCTAGGATTCAGCCCTGCGTCAGGCTGTGCACTCAGTGGGGAGTCTGCGTGGATTCTCTCCTCCCTCTGCCACACCTCCCACTTGTATACTTTTTCTCTCTAAAATAAATAAATAAATAAATATTTTAAAAAGAAATCTCAGAGGGACGCCTGGGTGGCTCAGTGGTTGAACATCCGCCTTCAGCTCAGGTCCTGATCCTGCGGTACTGGGATCGAGTCCCACATCGGACTCCCTGCATGGAGCCTGCTTCTCCCTCTGCCTCTGTCTCTGCCTGTGTGTGTGTGCATTTGTGTGTGTGTGTCTCATGAATAAATAAACAAAATCTTTAAAAAAAAATCTCAGAGGGCTCCTGGGTAGCTCAGTTGATTGAGCGTCTGCCTTCAGCTCAGGTTGTGATCCCAGGGTCCTGGGATGGAGCTGCATCCTGCTCAGCAGGGAATCTGCTCCTCCCTCTCTCTCTGCACCTCCCTCCTGCTCATGTGCTCTCTCTCTCTCTCTCTCTCTCAAATAAATAAATAAAATCTTAAAAAAAGAAATCTCAGAGATTTCTCCATACAAATACATCCATGGTTTCCCCATCCTTCCTAAAAGTTGCATATCATGTCATGGTGTCCATGTATCATAATTAACTTCCCCAGTTCCTTACTGATCAACATAGGTTTCCAGTAGTTTTTCTCTTACAAGTAACAACGCCACAGATGCCTTTGTGTATCCGTGTGCTAGGTATCGAAGCTTAATTTTTGAAAAGTGAAAGGCATGATTCTTATACCAATATAAAGTGATTATGTGGGGCACCTGGGTGGCTCCGTCAGTGAAGCGTCTGCCCTCTGCTGAGGTCATGATCCCAGGCTCCTGGGATCCAGCCCCACGTCAGGCTCTCTGCTCTGTGGGGAGCCTACTTCTCCCTCCACCTCTCCCTGGGCTTGTGCTCTGTCGCTCTCTCACTCACTCTCTCTCTCAAATAAATAAAATCTCTTAAAAAAAATAAAGTGATTATGTATCTACAGCTTATTGAACTCATTAACGAGGGAACTAGCAGGCTGGTAAAGTTGGTTCAAAGAGAATTCAAGAGCCTGGATACATTTAGGCACGGAGAGAAATCTGGAATAAGACAGCCGTGTTAGGTACAAAGCTAGTTAACATCCTCGGGGTAATGAAACTGTAACCTCTGGGATTAGCTTTTCTACAGGACAGGAATCATTTGCATATCTCCCAGACAAAATTCATTTGAATTGTTATTAGACAAGAATCATTTGCATACCTAACAGTTTTCTACAAGTTGACATCTGCCCTTCAGAGTTGCAAAATACCCTAATCAGTAGTAAAAAGTAGGTCAAAGCAAGGTGCAAATAAATGTTCTAGATAATTAGATGATCTTTGAGTGGGTGTGGCATGTGTCCCAGCAGGAACTGAAAGGACATTTCCCAGTTTTGAATTCTTTTTCTTAACGTAGGACAGCTATAGGACACACTGCCAGTAGACTTGCTGGGTCCAAGCGTGCATGCGTTTATAATTTCCATAGATATGGCCTGGAGGCCCCCAGGGAGCTTGCACCAGACAGGCCACCCCTGTGATCGATCTCCATCTCCGGGCTCCCTCTGCTGATTGCATCCATCACATGGTGAGGGTTAGGTGCTGCTCCCAGGCTTCTGGTTTTTGTTTTTGTTTTTTTTAAGATTTTATTAATTTAATCCTGAGAGACCCACAGAGAGAGAGGAAGAGACAAAGACAGAGGGAGAAGCAGGCTCCCTGCAGGGAGCCTGATGTGGGACTGGATCCCAGGACCCCGGGATCATGCCCTGGGCCCAAGGCAGATGCTTAACCGCTGAGTCACCCAGGTGTCCCTGTTTTGTGGAGGGAAGGGGTGGGAGTGGAGGGAGGGGATGGGGAGTGGAGGGTGGGGTGCCCCCTTCCACCCCACTGCTGCCAACTCCGCCACTGGGGCAGCGGCACTTCCCACCACCAGCCCTGGCTCACAGAGAAGCCACCACTGCACCTTCCAGGGACGCTGCTGTCCTCTTGCCAGCACCTTCCTCCCGCTCTGTGAAACCATGTGTCTTCTGGGCCCTGATGCGGATCCCACTCACCTAGTGGCTTTCTATCTTCACGTGGTGTTATCTCTTCAAGCAAGCCCAGGTCTCTGGCTCTTGGCCCCTCCTTCCTTGTCCGCAGGGAATTCCGGCATTTCTAGCTCGAGTGGCGTGGACTGGCTGTGCTTCTGGCCCTGTCCCAGTAGTGTTTGCCCCTCCTGGGCCCCTTGCTGTGGGGTTGATCCCCAAGTCCTGGAAGAGTGCTCCCTCCCCAGTGACGTGTTCCACCCACTTGATCAGATGTCCCTGGCACCTCTTTCTGGCTCCTGCAGGGACAGGCTGGCTGGCCTCCCCAGTTCCTCTGGGGTGGGAGCCTTTTCCTCTGTGCCCCCCGCGGAGCTGGACTGCAACTTTACCCCACCTGTGGGTGGCCAGGAGGAGGGGGGCAGTTTCTGAAAGGGATGCAGCCGTTTTGCAGAGGGGAGGCCTCTACATGGCCTTCGAGTCCAGGGGTGGAGGTGGGTGGTGTGTGGGCCCCTCTGCAGGCTCACAGAGCTTGGGAGAAGGGAACATCAATCCAAATGTGCCTTTCCCGTGTATCAGGGTCCCATTATTCCCAACCAGGCCCTGACCTCGGCATGGCAGATCTTTCTGGATTGAGAGTTTAGCCTTCTCTGGACTTCTGCTACTTGTAAGGTTAAGTCTTGGGTGTTCTGAGGTCTTAACCCAAGAGATGAGAGCCTCTTAATGTCTCCCCAAGAAGGCCCTCCACCATGTACATTTAGCTTTTCTCTGTTTTTTTTTTTTTCCCAAAGCACCCCTGTCTCTGTCTGATAAATGGCTCCTCCGTGTTTATCAAATGACAGATACATTATCCCAGTGGGCGCATTCTCTCCCCTGACTATGCCCGTTCACCACGGGTAAGATTTTAACAAGTTTTGCTACCTGTGCCAAGATCTGTCTGTGCTCCACCCACTAGCACTGTTGGGGTCCGTGTTGCCAACCAGATGGTAAATGACCAAGCTCCAAAATCCAGCCTAATGTGGATGGTTTGGGGACCACTTCTGGTGCCCACCGTCACTGGGGGGGGGGTTCCCCAGGAGGCTGACTTTGAATCAGAGATTAGTCTCGCATGGGTAATCTGGGGTGCTCTTCAGATCTCCAGGATGTGATGGTTTTTGGAGGGGGGGCCTTTGGGAAGTAATCAGGTCATGAAGGTGGGGCCTCCCATGAAGGTGGGATTAGCACTCTTAAGAGGAGGCCAAAGAGCTCATTTTCTGTATTGTGAAGACATAAGAAGGAGGCCTTCTGCAACCTGCAAGAGGGTCCTCCCCAGAACCCTCCCCAGCTGGCACCCTGATCTCTGACTTCTGGCCTCCCAGAGCCTTGAAAATAAGTTTTGTGGATAACCCGCCCAGTCTATGGAAATTTGTGATAGCGGCTGGAACAGACCAATGGACAGGGTGGGCCCAGAGGAATCAGGGTGAGGACCCCTCTAAGGATGAAGGACAGTGCGAGGAAACCAGGCTCTGGGGAGGAGGATTTGGCCTTCATCATTGGCAAAGAGCCCCAGCTGATGGCACACCCAGGGGCTGTCTGACAGCACACAGCAGGTGGGGCTTCCTGCAAACAGTCTGTCCCAGTCCCCAGAACATTTGTCACATGGCGTACACTGGTGTGTGTGCTCACAGCAGGGCCTGTGTAAACAGGGAGAGTATGTGCCTGGTTCCTGCACACAGGTGGGGGGGCGGTGCACAGGTGGCAGGCAACCCCCCACCCACACGCCCTGGGGAGACCCCAGCCCCAGCTCTGCCCTCAGCACCTCATGCTCAGAGGGTAGGCTGGGAGAGCCAAGGCCCTTTAGAGAGGGTTTCTCAGCCCAGGTAGGGGAGGGAATGGCCCTTGCACGGGCTAAACTTTCACGTGTGTTCGCAAACGGGTGATCAGGAAAGGTATTTTCACGAACAATTCCTGTTCAAAGAAGTACCAGGCAGGCTTTTGCAAAACAGCCTTCCTGAGAAGGCAGGGAAAGAGGCCCACCGGCCGCCTCGCTGGGCAGAGAGGGACACGGGGCCCCACAGTGACCAGGTCACTAAGGGACATTCAGCCCTCAAGGGCAATAGCAGTCGGATTCCAGGTGTGTGGGACCAATTGGATCCTGGCTGGAAAGAGACTTCAAGACATCTCGGGGAAGGCAGAGAACAGGCAGGAAAAACAAACCCCCAAATCTCTATGCTTTTTGAACCAAAAATTATGGCCCTGGATTCCCTCCTTCAATTTGAAGATGCATTTAAATGAAAAAGATGGAAGGGGCCCCGGATCCCATGGCTTGCCCCCCGCCAGCTCTCCCCAGCCTGGGGGTTCCACTATTCCTGGGTCCTTCTTCTAACCCTCCCCCCTTCCCCCCTCCTGGCCGACGTGCCGCAGCCACAGCGCATCTCTGGAGCTCCGCCAAGACAGCTATAAACGTTAAGTCACATTCTGTTATGCATTTAACAACTCTCCTTTATTGAAAAGAATAAAAGCTCATGAGCAGAAATAGAAAATGCTGCAAATATATATATTCGTTAATATAATAGTTGAAATTGCAACAGTTTCACAAAACCTGGGAAGAACAATGTCATCTTGGGGACCCTGCCTCAGGGCCCCGGGTCTGATGGGTCAGACGCAAGCGGCTTCCGCCTCCACCCCCCCACGCCCCCCCAAATCATTTTGAGTCCAGGTTGACTCCACCAGTGCAGAACAGGGGCGGGGGGTGGGGGTTGTCCCCTGAAACCTGGGAGTGAGTCAGGATTTTGTGAATTGAATTCAATTTCCGATGGCCCGGGGGTGCTCACTATTAACAGGAAAATTTAGGCATGGCAGGAAGAAATTATTATAATGCAAATAAGCCTTCTCCAGTCTATCTTTCTTTCTTTCTTTTTTAAATCTGATTTTTGCTTTTCTCTGTATTTAGAGCTGCGGAAGAGTGTCAGTGAGAGAAAGCAGGGGCCTAGGTGGGTCACAATCCAGCTGAACACTCCAGGGCAACAGGCAGCTCCCTATCTGCACTTCTGGGGGGAAGGTGCTGCAGGGCTTTGCTGTCCGAAGCCCTCGGGTCACAGGAACCGAGGCTACCCCCAGAAAATGGCCTTTGCCCTGTGACCCCAGGTTACTCTGAGGGCAGCAGAGCCACGGTGCTTCCCTTAGCATCCCTCCTGTCTACACTGACTGTCCTTGTCCAGAGTCCTACTAGCCATCAGGGACCAGCTCGCTGCCTCCCAGTCCCATCCGTGTGCTGCCCCAAATAAGCCATCCTTTGCAACTCAGCACCACCCTTAGACCCAGGCAAGAGGGCCCCCTTCCCTGGGCCCCAGTTTTAGAAGGCGCCACTCTGATCCTTCTCTGGGGAAACTCCCCTGGGACAAGGAGTCTACCCAGAGTTGTACCAAATTTTACAGGTTAAGGGCCTGTCCTCTGCAAGAATGCCCTCACTTCAGACACCAGCTGCAGATCTGGGGGGGTCACCAGGCCACCTTCACTTCTTTTTTTTTTTTTAAGATTTATTTAAGAGAGAAAGAGAGCATGTGAGAGTGTGAAAGGCAGGGGCAGAAGGAGAGGGAGAGAGAGTCTCAAGCAGACTGAGCTGAGGGCAGAACCAGGCACAGGGCTCGATCTCACGACCCTGAGATCACAACTGAGCCAAAAGCCAAGAGTCAGACACTCAACCGACTGAGCCATCCCAATGCCACCTCCAGTTAGCTGGCTGCCAACTCCAGGGCTCCAATACCCCTAGTTTTTAATAATTCATTAGAAAGGCTTGCAGAACTCGGGAAAGCGCTGAACTTCTGTTTATAGTCTAATTATAGCAAAAGGATGCAAATCGGAACCAACCACAGGGAGAGACAGTTAGGGTGAAGTCTCTGAGGTCCCAGATGTGAAGCTTCTGTTACCCTCCAGAACATGTTACCCCCCCGCCCCCCGGATACATGACGGACGTTATGCAGAGCATTGCCAGCCAGGGATGCTCACTTGAGCTTCAGTGTCCAAAGTTTTTATTGAAATCTCATTTCGGAGGTAGAGCTCCATCTCGGGCCCTCCCCTTCCCAGAAGCGGGGCCCTAATCTTGGTGACACGACCAGCCTCCATCCTGAGGCATCCTGTTGGAAAAGACTCTCCGATGTGGTTGGAGGGACCACCCCACAAATCACAGAGGCACTTCCACCCCTTGGAATATTCCAAGGTCTTATAGGTGACCTCCCAAGAACCGAGGACAAAGGCCAGAGGAGTCTTTCTTACACACAGTCCATGGGACCAAGAGGACATGCCTGCTGCCCCCCATCTAGACCGTGCTCCGGAACTTGGGGCCCCAGAGTCTCTGTCACCCCCAGGCCTGGCCTTCTGCAGAAGGTCGGCACCAGGGCGTAGGCAGCACTGGTTGCAGGGGGCATGGACCCAGCTGGGATGTGGGGTTGGGATGTGGGAAGGCAAAGGGGGAAGGCCCAGCTGCCTCTCCCAGGGACACCACGTTCCAGCCCGGCAGTCCGAAAATTCTGACCTTCAATCTGCCCTTTGTGGTCTTATAAAGGCCCGTCATCAAGGTAGGAAAATAGACCAGAACATACTTCATTGAAAGGTTTGTTAGCTTGGGACGCGTGGGTGGCTCAGCGGTTGAGCGTGTGCCTTCGGCTCAGGGCGTGACCCCGGCGTCTCGGGATCAAGTCCCACATCAGGGTCCCCCCGGGGAGCCTGCTTCTCCCTCTGCCTGTGTGTCTGCCTCTCTGTGTCTCTCATGAATAAATAAATTAAATCTTAAAAAAAAAAAAAAAAAGGAAAGAAAGAAAAAGAAAGGTTTGTTAGCTTGACTTAGAGTTTGTAAGTGCTCAGACCTGACATGTGGTACGTGCACCTCCCTCTAATTCTCTGGTCCTGGGGTGCCCCAAACGGTAGGGCTGGGCCTGGCAAACCTTTCAGTGGTTCCCTTTGCCCCGGGTTGTGTCCAAGCCCTGGGGGAGACACCAAGCTCCAGCTGTTCTTCCCGGCCCCTCTCCTGCCACCCCTGCCGCCCCCACCCCCCGCTCCCACCCTAGCTCCGGCCTCACCCGCTGTCTGACAGCTTCCCCAAAGGGCTGAGATACCAAAGCTCCTACGTTTGCTCACATCCGACCCTAAGAAGCCTCCGGCCACCCGTGGGCCGCACACAGAGGCAGCTGCCCCCCCCCCCCCCCCCGGGCTCTGGCCTCCCTTCGCGTCTCCTGTCCCACCAGCTCCCAGACCAGTGATACCTGGGGACAGAAGTCGCCTCCTTCACCTGTGTGTCCCCCACCCCACGGGGTGCTCTCTGGAGGTGCTCTGGACCCTTGGCTTCATGGTGATGAAGTTTTGGGAGTACAGGTGAGGTTTGGGGGGGCGAGGTCCAGAGCTGACGACCAAGAAAGAATTCTTGAGACATCTTTGGTGCAAAACGGTGGTTTTATGAAAGCCCGGGGACAGGCCCCGTGGGGAAGGCTGCCCGGCCTGTGAGGGGTGGCTGATTATATCCCGGAGCCGGAGCCGGGAGGGGGTTAGGGAGAGCGCAAGCCTCTAAGGAATCTTGGAAGCAAGGTTCCCAGGACCGTGGGGGGCGGGGGGCTGGCTAATGTTGGGAAAAGGTCACTCATTACCGCCTAATAAAACCTGAGTCATGAGACCTTCAGATGTACATCAGTGGGTCATGTGCCTGGGGGGTGATCGCCAACAAGTACATTGGGGGTTTAGAGATAAAGGAAATTTCTGAAGGAAATTTATATGTTAAAGTAGATTCACAGAATCCTGGGGTTGGGCTAGGATTGCCTTTGCCCTCAGCAAAGTATGAACATCGAGGCAGTTGGTCCCTAGAGGAAGGTCCCTCTGCCTGTCTCGAGGACTTGTCAGTGTGCTTTGTCCTCTGCTTTGTCCATCAATGGGGAGCAGAGGGGAGAAGCTGTTAGAAGTTGGTGTGGACATCTTTCGGGGTCATTGCCGATGACACCCCACGACTGGCCTTGGGCTTTTCTGGAATCAGGACTGGGTGTGATTCAAGTTTTATGGGTTCTGGGGATGGAGGGCACAGACCATGCACCCCGGCAGGCCCCAGGTCCCGGGATGGGGGTGCTGGAGGCTGCGAAGTGGGAGGCCCTTTGGGTTCCGTGAGCACAGTTGGGCCTCAGGCCCCACAGAGGTGGGCTTGGGGCTTCATCTGGGCTCCCCTTTGCCGCTGTGCTTCTCCTTCCTGCTCCGCATCTTGCTCAGATCAAAGGAAAATCACCATCAGTTTTGCAGAACTGTGAAGGCTCCAGGATGCCAGAAAATCCTTCCGAGGCCACCCAGCCCCCCTCCTCCCAGCCTTAGGGAGCTAGTCGGTCTCCCCACCCCATCCACCCCCAGTTTGTTCTTCGGAGTTGGTGGATGTTTGTTTGTTTAAACGCACAGCCTCTAAAAAATAAAAAATTTTAAAAAATGAACGCACAGCCCCCACATGTGCGGCGGCTCCCGGGAGAGCTGCAAACGGGATGCATCATGCAAACACATTTGCAGAGAACTAGGAGCAGGGAACCCACAGGTCCCCAGAAGTCGGGGCAATTTTCTTACCTCGCGCTGGCACCGACTGGGCCCCCCATGGCCCCATCACCGGGACAGGGCGGGAGGGGAATGGAAGAGACCTTGGTCATTTCAACCTGGGACTTCCTGCCGCGGGTCAGCGACCTCCACCATCCTTCCCTATAAATTAATAGTGTGACCCCATCCCTGTCACCGTAGCAACCACACCCTCCTCCCCCAATGTTTTTGTGATTCCATTTATGGATGTGCCGTTCAGTGAACTCCTCTCCAGACAAATAGGTCCTGGAAAGAAATTACTGGAAGCCCAGCACCTCCGAACGAGTCTTTGTTTCCAGGAGAACATTTCAATTGTCTGATCAGGGACCCGGAAACCACTGCAGAAAAGGACAGATATTAATTAAAGAGTGTTCCAGAAGTTGCCGGGGCCACGGCGGAGGAGTGGGCTTTGTAGATCCCACACACGGTTCCTGGCACCCCAGTTAACCCAGAGCCCTCCAGAAATCTCCCAGACAATGAGGTTTTATTTTCCTCCTCCTCTCCCACGATCTTGGGCCCACTTCAGATCACCTTACTGGGCTCCTGCCCTGGGGAGGGATCCAGGTGCAGAGCAAATGCAGCTCAAAAAGAGAGAATCCCGGTGCCCCACAGGGGGGCTGCCCGGGGGTCAAGGAGGCCCCCCCAGCAAGCAGGATGGTAACCACGCTTTGCCCCTTTGGTGGTGGCAACACTCTAGGATTGGCCGCACAGAAAAACCTCCCTATTCTGCAGGCATACTTTTTGCACAATTAAAAAAAGAAAAAGTATTTTTTTCCCAATTATGTAAGTAATGCAGATTCCCCAGTAGAAAAAAGTCACAAAATAGAGAAAAACAGACAGAATAAAGCAAAGCCAATTATCAGACGTACCCTGGCCCAAATAACCACCGCTCGTGCTTGGGGGGATAACCCCAGTCCTCCTTCTAGATGTAATGTGCCTGCTGACTCTTGTCAAGGCAGAGCTTCCTCATTTGTGTCTCCCTCTGCCCCTTAGCCATTGTCCCCCATCCCTCAGAGAAAAAGGCTGGCAAATGCCAAGGCCTTTTTCAGATGGTAAGATGGTAGCCCCATGGCCACTTCAGGTCACGGACACAGCCCATAATATTAGTCACATCCCCCAACTGAACTTGGTTGTCTTTTTTTTCTTTTTTTTTTTTTTTATTTGCAGGAGGAGTTGAAACAAATTTTAAAGGTGTTTTCATTTTTTTTCCCCTTAAACATGAATCATTCAAGTAAAACCAACTTAACTATAGAAATGCAGCAAAGTAAGGGGAAAGAAGCACAACAACCCAAGAGGCAAAGGTTGGGGGGGGCGGCGAGGTGGGTGCAGTCCGCATATAACATATGCATAAATGCCATATGATTCACCTGCTCAGGACCGCCTCCCCAGAAGGCAAGCACAAGGACCCATTTTAAGAGGATGTTTTCCCCCCAAACATCCAAGAATGTTTCAACTTAAAGCTTATGGTTAATTAAAAAAAAAAGAAAAGAAAACACAAACCCCCACAAACCACCTTCCCCAGCCATAACCACCTTCCTTAATCGATCATAGGAGTTTCATTTTATAAAAAGATGAAACTGGATGGCAGTTCCTGGTCTGTTTTCTAAGAAACTTCTGAATTGTATTATCTTTACAAATATAAGATGAAAAAATAATTTTTTCAATATTTTTTATTAATCTTTTTAAAAATGAAATGAACTTGGTTGTTTTTCCCTTCCCTCAGCTCAGACTGGGGTGCGGGGTGGGAAGTGGGGGTGTGGGTAGCCCACGCAATGGATGGTTCAAGGGACCTTTCTGGGGTCTCTTCTAGAAGGACACACATCCCATTCACGGGGGCTCCACCCTCATGACCTACTGGGTTCCTAAAGGCCTCACTTTCAAACACCATCTCTTTGGGATTGGGCTTACAACAGAGGAGTTTTGGAGAGACACAGGCATTCTCTACCCCAGTTCCAACGTGGCTTTCGCTCTGTATCTAAAATTGGGACACGGAGGCACCTGGGTGGATCAGTGGTTGAGCATCTGCCTTTGGCTCAGGGCATGATCCTGGGGTCCTGGAATTGATTCCCATATGGGGATCCCCGCAGGGAGCCTGCTTCTCCCTGTGTCTCTGCCTCTCCCTGTGTGTCTCTCATGAATAAATAAATAAATAAGATCTTAAAAATACAAATAAAAATAAAATAAAATAAAATAAAATAAATAAAATTGGGACACAATGGCAGCTACACTTACTGAGCGCTCACTCTGTGTCAGGCACCACACTACGGGATTAGCTCCCTGCATCCTCACCACCCAGGAATTAGGTACAGTGTAGAGAAGCATTCACCTCACCCAGCGAGGGGTCTGGCCTCTGCCCTCAAGGCTTCCTGGAGGTGATCTCTAGGCTCTTACAATGTCCTGCCTCGTGGGCCTATTTCTTTCTAAAAATGGCCATAGCAATATTTTGGGTCCCCTGTGCTCTTCCAGAACCTGGCCACCCTGCATCAGGAGGTGAGATCTAAGTCTCCCTCCCTTTGGACCTGGGCGAGCCTGGCAGCAGAATGAGTCCAAAATGATGCTGTGTGACTTCTGAGACTAGATCAGTAAAGGCTACCTGGCTCCCCCTTGGCCTGGTGCACTGTCTCGCAGTCACGGTAGCCCCCAAGAAAACTTGAAATGTGGCTGGGATGCCTCAGCAGCCGAACTTTAAATTTTATCTAATTTTAATTGAATTCCATCAAAATACCACATATGTTGCTCTCTTGCTCGCTCTCTCTCCATTGACCTGTGGAGCCCTGAGCTGCCCAGGAAGAGGTGCCATGCTGTAGAAAGCACATGGAGAAACACAAAAACATAAGGAAGCCAGGGAGCCAGTGGCTAGTCTAGACCTGCGAACCTGAGTGAGCTTTCTGATGCTTGCAGCTCCAGCCACTGCCTGACAACCACCATATGACAGACCCCAGTAAGAGCCCCCTCCCTGGGCCCAGTCAGCCCCCAGGACTGTGAGAGACGATGCTAAGTGTGGATGTTGTTCTGAGCCACTGAGTCTTGGGGTGATTTGCTACACAGCAAGCGTTAACCAGAAGAGGAAGTAAAAAACACAAAGGAATGTGTGCTAGATTGTCCCATTACTCAGCAATGTCCACTGCCCCTTCCTTCAGCAGAATATGGCCCGCTGCCTGGTTTTATAAATAAAGTTTTATTGGTGCACACATACATTTATTTATATTCATCTACCCCTGCTTTCTCATGAAAATGGTAGAATTGAGTGGCTATAACAGTGACCATGCAGCCCACAGTATAAAATACTTACCATGTGGCCTTATACAGAAGTTTGCCAAATTCTGAGGTAGGGGATTACATTTCCCTATTTCTTTTCTTTTTTTCTTTTTCTTTTTTTAAGATTTTATTTATTTATTCATGAGAGACACACAGAGAGAGGCAGAGGCACAGGAGAGGGAGAAGCAGGCTCCATGCAGGGAGCCCGATGTGGGACTCGATCCCGGGTCTCCAGGATCAGGTCCTGGGCTGAAGGCGGCACTAAACTGCTGGGCCACCCCGGCTGCCCCATTTCCCTATTTCTTGAACGCTTAGGTCTCCAGGAGACCTGTTGCAGCCTGTGAAACGTGAGCAGAATGATTGGGTCAGCTTTGTGTGGAAGCCTTGAGAACCAGCCCCTGCGCTGTGCCTTGTCTTCTTTCCCTTTGATGAAAACTCCCAGTGGTCTGGGTAGAGGCTGCTCCATCAGCCTGAGTCCTGGAGCAAAGATAAAATCTGTATTAGTTTTCTGTGCTTGAGGTAACAAAGCACCACAAACTTAAGATAGCAGAATTTATTTTCTCACACTTCTGGAGGCCGGAAGTCAGAAATCAGGGTGTCACAGGACTGTGTCAGCTCTGAAGGTTCTAGGGAAGACCCCTTCCAGCTCTTGGGGTCTCCTGACTCTAGTCTCTGCCTCCATCACCTCCTGGGGCACCGCTGGAGCTGACTGTGATGGACGTTCAGTGTGAGCTAAACACAAACCTTGCTCCCCATGAGCCACTGACAGTCCACGGAGAGTCGGGGGGTAGTTTGCACCATAACACAGCACAGCCTTGCTGAGTGACAGTAAACGTGAAGTGACACCCTGGAGACGCAGCCTGCACGTCTCCAAGCACATAGGCCCTGGGTGTGGCCAGTGACCTGGTGACTCGAATGGTGACAAGGGGACACAGCACACCGCTGAGGAATGCCTGGCTGTGAAAAGGCTTTGCTTTGCAATATCTGAAACAATTTTATTTTCTTCCACCCGTGTTTTTTTTTTTCCAAGTGTCAATAACAAGAACCGAAATCGAGCTGTAAGCTGGGGCTCTCTGGGACAAAGCAGAGGCCATTTGACAGGGCTTTGGGAAGAAACCTTGACCTCACTCTTCCTGTCCTACCTGAACAGCAAACCGTCGCCCTGCCAGTTCCTGCTCTGAACCACACTCTGGACCAGCTTTGTCTTATCTGAGCTTGGGACCTGGCTGGAGACCAAGACCCTGCCACAGGAACACTGCAGATGGGCCTGAATTTACATATAGATTTCCCAGGGCAGGTAGGTGCCCGGCTCTTTCCTGATGAGGCAAGTTTGTTCTTGATTTTCTGATTACCCAGAGGTTGGGTTGATTGGGCAGGTTTTTTGCAGAGCAGCTTTCCGGGTTTGGGAAAGTGGCACCGGGTGAGAATTTAACAATGGAAGTTGGTGATCTTCGGGGCGTACTGGTCAGATGCGTTGACTGGGGATTCCTTCTAGCAATCTGCTCCGCCGAGTCAAAATGTTGTGAGGAACAGGGAAGAAGACGAGCTTCCCATCCCTTCCCTTCCACGTTCCAGAATCACCACCTGGAAGACAAGCTTCTTCACTCCACCTCCTTCCAGTGCCTTCCTACCTCTTCCTTCCTCTGGCTAATTTTGCATCCCTCTTCAGGAGCTGGGCTGGTCAGCTTAATGAACCTCACAGATCTGCCACCGGATGAATGGTTTACCATTAGCTGCCTGTTTAACGACCATATTTCTTGTCCTGATGAGGGCTCAATATCTCTCCCATGAAATATTGCTTAAAGAGCCCCCATCCCGGACTTGAAGTACCCAGCAATTACTCAGCAGTGATTCTGGAGATGTGGCAGCTTGGCGACAGCCGCCACTTCTGTCTCCTTTGCTTGATTGGAGATCGGAAGTGGGCAGCTTTCCATTTTATGAGAGATTGATGCCTTCTCCCTAGCACTTTTCTGGCTCTCTGTGAAACTCTCCCTCTGGTGTCCTCTTTCCAGCCCCAATTCTAGAGCTGTGGGCCTCCGTGTGCCCACTGGGGGCCAGGATGCTCTGCAGGTTGGGTCTCTGGGGGAGGGAGGTGGCTCCCCCTGGCCACACGTGGTGCTGACCTAAGGTAACCACCGTTCTGATTCCCACGAGGTTGTGCTACAGTTGAAGAGGTACCAGTTAGACACAGGGCATCTACAGTTTGGAAGGGGCCCCTCAGATCGCCCTGCCTGAGTTGCCTATGTAAGTAAGCCCTTCTCTGGCCCCAAACTGGGCCTCCCCAAATCCACCCTAGAGATTGCCCCTGTGGCCACTCAGCCCATGAGTCCCTCCCTCATTACCTACTCTTTTTCTCCCTGGATGGTCCCAATCCCTGCCTCCGACTTCTTCCATCTAAAGGGTCTTTGAAACGTGTGTCTGTGTTAAAACCAGGTAGAGGACAGGTGAGTGGAAGAGAGACAGGCTTCCAGCCACATGGCAGACCAAGTGCAGACATGAGTAGAACAAAATACGCCGCCACCACCAAATGGTTTTCATAATAAATATTCACACTCAAAAGAAAGAGAGGAAAGTCCTCAGGATGGGAGACTGAGAGTTAAAGGTTAGAGCAGGAAAGCAGAGGTCAACACGCCAACACTGCTCAGATCTGGAGATGGAGAGCTGAGGTTCCAGCACAGGGACCTGAGGTGACATCTGGAGCTCACGCAAGGTGAAGCAGCCTGAACAGAGCCCCAACTCAAAGCTTGGAGTCTTCAGAGCTGCTGGTTGCTGCTCTGAAGACGGCACAAAGGGGGCCAGCAAAACTCCAATTCCTGAGCCAAGGATTTAGGGATTTGGAAAGAAAATAAACTTGTCCATCAGGAATCTAAACCATGGGCCTGTCCCAGAAAGAGGAGCAAGGTGTGATGTCACACTGAGAGGTGGAAAAAGCCCAAGTCACAGAGCAACATAAAAACCATTCCCAAGCCATTAAAGCACCTGAGACCTGGCAGAAGCAGATATGAAATCGCTCCACGGGGACAATTCTGCGGCCTAAAGCACACCAGATTCCCACAGGGCTGGGGCACTCTCATATGAACCCACAATGGAGAATTTACAAGACCTGTACATAAACCACCATAAACAGGAGACATTAGAAGTAACAGGACAAAAATTACCTCCGTGATAGCTGGAGTTTGTAGAAAATCTTGTTACCCTTAAAAAATAAAACTGCCAGTCACTTAACCAGCAGAAATGGGTTTATTCTGAAATAGCAGAGAGACACATTTCAGGAAACAGAAGCCAGGACACACCCACAGGCAGGTGCAAAGAGCAAGCAGAGTTGGTTCTTTTATAGAGGAGAGAGGATGCTCGGAGGGCTGTTGTAAACAGAAAGTCCATTGGAGGACACTGAGAATTGAAAGTATCAGGGCTTCTCATTGGCTGGGCTGTGACTGTCTCTCACCACCTGGGCTGTTGCTAGGGAAGGAGAAAAACCTCCTCTCTCCTGCTGGGATAGCAAAGTAGTGGCTAAGGTAGTAAGTACTTGTGCCCCCAGTCTTTTCCTGCTGGGCTGACAGTGGACAAGAGTGGTAGAAAGTGAGAGCTTTCCCTGTGGTCTCTAGGCTCCATTCTAAAGGAGGTTTCCTTTTTTTTTTTTTTTAAGATTTTATTTATTTAATCATGAGAGACACAGAGAGAGGCAGAGACATAGGCAGAGGGAGAAGCAGGCTCCTTACGGGGAGCCGGATCCAAGACTCGATCCCAGGACCCCAGGATCAGGACCTGAGCCAAAGGCAGACACTCAACCACTGAGCCACCAGGTGCTCAAAGGTTTCCTTTTATTAATTTTCACAGTCTGGACACCTGAAATATAATTAAAGTGGATTTAAAATGATATGGGAAGTAAAAGGAGGAATTGGAGAGAATCGGACATTTTGAAAAGAATAAGTGGACATAAAAAATAATGAAGTAGTCATAGAAGTAAAAATAGCTTCATTGAAATTATAAACTAAATGTATGAGATAAATAGAAGTAACAACACCAAAGAGAGAATTCAAGAAATAGAAGAAAAGGGACGCCTGGGTGGCTCAGTGGTTGAGCTTCTCTCTTCCACTCAGGGTGTGATCCTGGATCCATGATTGAGTCCCATGTCAGGCTCCCTGCATGAAGCCTGCTTCTCCCTCTGCCTATGTCTCTGCCTCTCTCTCTCTGTCTCTCATGAATAAATAAATAAAATCTTAAAAAAAAAAAAAAGAAATAGAAGGAAATCATCCAAAATGCAGCACAAAGATATGAAGAGATGAAGAAAAAGAAAAACACAATAAAAAAATGTGGAAAATAAAATCAGTAGGTGGAATATCTATCTTATAGATGGTCTAGAAGAAGAAGATAAAGACGGGGGTGGGGGCAAATACAAAATGAAAACATAATGAGATTTTTCCATAATCAAAAGACCGAGTCATTAGAGTGAAGTGTCACATTATCCCAACAGGATAAGTAAAGGTAAACACGCATTGAGATACATGGTGGAGAAACCAGAAAACATCAAAGACACAGAAATCTTAAAAGCAACCAAAAAGATAAGATTATCTACCTGGAAAGAAATGACAACTGGATTGATGGAATGCTCAGCATCACCAATAGATGCCAGAAGACAATGCTAGCCTGTTGGTCAAGGACTGAGGGGGTGTATCTGTTATCCCAAATTATATGTCCAGGGCAGCCCCTGTGGTGCAGCAGTTTAGCGCTGCCTGCAACCCGCAGTGTGATCCTGGAGACCCAGGATCGAGTCCCACGTCAGGCTCCCTGCATGGAGCCTGCTTCTCCCTCTGCCTGTGTCTCTGCCTCTCTCACTCTCTCTGAATAAATAAATAAATAAATCTTAAAAAAAAAAAAAAACAAATTATATGTCCAGCTAAGCTGTCCTCCAAAAGTGAGGGCTGTCCTAGAGAGATTTTCAGATAGAAATAAAAGAGAGCCTACTGAGGCTCCCCTCCACCTACTAGGTGGGATGCCGCCTGACTCATGAATCACATGATAAAGCCAATTAGATCTTCAAATAAAAAAGAAAATAAAGAGTCTACTATTCATGGATCCTCACTGAAAGAACTTCAGTTGTAGTGGTTTTTAAATCCAGAAGGGTTTAAATGATAGTCAACCTAATAAAAAATTGACTGTAATTAATAGTAATAATAATTATAATCAGTCTGAATCAAGGGGGTTAAAAACAAAGTGAAACGAAAATGCTAGTGGACAAAGATACACAAGATGGGAGGGGAAATTGGAGAAAAGACATAAGTAAGATAATAATGTAAGTCCAAATGTATCGATTAAGTCCAAATATGTTAGTAACTATGATAATAGTAAATGTATTAAACTTACCTATTAATTACAGAGACTAACTGATTGGATGAAAAAAATCTATCTATACAAAAGATTTGTAGATACAGTAGAAACCACAGAGAGGTTGAAAAAATGCATATAAAAAATGCTGATATGTATACCTAAAATATATACAAAAGAAAGTAAAAGCAATATTACTAACAAAGGGGTCATTAAGACAAAATGCGTGGGGCACTTGGGGGGTTCAGTCTACTAAGCATCTGCCCTCGGCTTGGGTCATGATCTCTAGGTCCAGGGATCCAACCCTGAGTTGGGCTCCCTGCTCAGCAGGGAGTCTACTTTTCCCTCTGCCTCTCCCCACCGGCTTGTGCTCTCTCTCTCACTCACTGTCTCTCCTTCAAATAAATAAATTAAGTCTGTTTTAAAAAAAAGACAGAAAGTGTTTACTCACTAATAAACTAATTCTTTAAGAAAACACGCCAATGCTGAAACTCCATGCCTTTAACCATTCGGTCTCAAATATAGAAAATAAAACTGCAAAAGAAACCAACAACTCACATCCACAGGGGAAAATTTTAGCATGTGTCTGTCAGAAAATCATAGCTTAATTTGAACCTCATAATTAACAAGCTTGAGCTAGACGTACATAGGCGCTAAATATTCCTTTCAAACTCGAATCTGACATTTAACAATACTGAATTTGATATTAGGTTGCAAAGGAGGTTTCAACTGATATCATACAGATCACCCCCTAACACTAAATAATAAAATGAGAAATCCCAAATGTTTGCAAGCTAAAAAGCATACTTCTAAGTAATTCAGAAAATAAAGCATAATATAAAAAGTCTCAAGTATTTACAATTAAGACAGTGAAAGGATAAGATTTCCAAAAAAAGACAGTCATAAGAGCAAACCGTCATTAGGAAGTAATAGTGAAAATTAATAAAGGAAGTATTTAAGACAAGAAATTGGGGGAAAAATACCGGAAAGAAATGTTTAATAGGAGGAAGGAAATACTAAAGATAAGTAGAGAAGGTAACAAAACAGGAAATATACAAAAGAAAGAATTGACAAATGCACAGTTAATTCTCCAAGAAGGCAAAGTGAAAAGACTATTGGAAATAAAGATTGAAAAAAAGAAAAGAAATCAAATGAATTTTATCAGGAACGCAAAGAAAGACGTAAACACACAGTAGAATTCTTTAGCAAAATAAGCACTATGAACAACTTTATGTCAAAAAGATTTAAGAGTTGTAAGAGATGAAATAGACAAATGCATAGAAAAAAAATAAAAAATGATCAAAATGATCTCAAAAAGTAATAGAAAACCTGGAAGCATTTAGGACATTAAATCAGCAGTCATAAATCTACTTGCAAAAAAAGCATCAGACCAGACAGTATTACAAGCAAGTTTTACCAAGCCTTCAAGGAATACATAACCCCTATTCAACACAAATTGTTCCATAGAAATTTCCTTTGGGGAAATATAGGACAAGGGCAGGAGGAGGGACTCCCCAGCTCCTTTTATAAGGGTAGCTGAGTTTTGATGCCCGAAACAGGCAGAAACAGTACCTACAGGGAAAATAGGAACACAGATGCACAAATCCTATATCAAAATTAGCAAACCAAATCCAGTAGTCTATATATAAATACTTTATCGTGAGCGCACAGTCTCTAACTCAGGAATATAAGACAGTTTAACACTGAAATTTCTGCTAAAGTAATTCATCACATTAAAAAGATTAAAGGAGAAAGTCCATATATATAATCATCTTATTCGATGCAGGGAAGCCATTTGATAAAATGCAGTATCCACTTGTGATTTTTTTTTTTAAGGAAAATTCTGAGCCAACTGAGAATAGACAGAAATTTTCTTAAACTGATAAGACACACCTACCTAAAAGCATCACACTTCATGATAAACCATTAGAATTATTTTCCTTAAAGCCAAGAAGAACATGAGGATTCCTGTTCTGTCATTTTGATTCAGTATTTTACCAGGATACTAATCTATAAGAAAAAAAATGACTTGGGGTAAATACGTGGCCGCATTGAATTGGTATCAAGGCAAATTGAATGTGACCTCAACGAAAATGGATGTTTCTTGCTCACATGAGCTTCTGGAGGTGCTCCAGGGCCAACACTGGTGATCCGTGAGGTTGTCCAGAGACCCAGACCCCGTTTATCTGGATGTGTCACCATCCGTGGAGCACCGTCCTCCTCCCGCGGTCCACATGCCTGCCACCGTGTCTGCAGATGAAAGTCCAAGAACTGCCAACACTATTTTGAAAGAGATGATGAGACATTTGCCCTTCCAGACGTACATCCTCATTACGAAGAGCTACGTGGTAATAAGACAGTGCGGTTTAGATCTAAGAAAAATAGACCAACAGGGTGGAATGGGGACCCGAGAAGCAGATGATCAGTTTGTGGAAACTGAGCAAGTGGAAGTACGATCAGTTGGGGGGAGGGGGAGAGTGAGCCATCATACCATAAGGGCTGTTGGGACACCCGTCCATCCACCAAGGCAAACATAAAATGGGTATTTACCTTATACGACGCATGAAAATAAGAGTCAGATGAATTAAAGACCTAAATGTGAAAAAAAGCCAAACTCTAAATCTTTTTGGAGAAGATACACAACATCTTTATGACGCCGAGATAGAGAAGGCCTTCCGATCCCCAGAGCGTAAATTATACAGAATCAGAGAAATATCTTTGACGTCGCTGAAATTTAAGGACAGTGTGACAAAGTAAAAGGACAAGCTTCACTCCGGGAGATGTTTTACAAGCACCATATTGCTCAATAAATATTGGACGAGTATGTACATGGATGGACCGTTGGAAAGAGGCATCTGTTTACTTCTCCTGCTTCTCCGCGCGGTGGGCAAGGAGCCTGAGTGTTACTGGGGTTTTTTTTGTTTTGTTTTTTTTTGTTTTTTTTTAGTGTTACTGTTCTTAAAATAGAGTGTATGAATAGAGAGTTTGAGCTATGGGAAGGAAACAGTTCAGATGACCACCGTCGGGACGCTAGCTCATTACTCACAGGCCCCGGGAGAGGAGGGACACGCCGCGCCAGGGGAGCCACACGGGGAGCACCAGGCCCGGTGAGGAGGTACAAGGAGAGGGGGGGCCTCTGCCTCTATGGTGGTTACCCACCGAAAGGAACTAGCGACGCAGGGTGAGCAGGTTTGGGATGGGCTGTTCTGAATAATCTCAGCAGGCCCCAGGGGGTCGGAGCCAGTCTGGAGGCGTCTGACACCTGGTGCTAGAGGGATTAGGGCAGGTGTACGGTGACCTGGTGACCTGGAGTGTGAGCCTGATAGGGAAGGAGCTTGGCGGGAGGTGGGGTGTCTCTGGATGGATTGATATGTCCCTGAGGAGGAGGACTCCCCTCTGACCAGGGGACAAGGTAGAAGAAGGAGGGCAGGGCAGCCCCAGTGGTGCAGCGGCTTAGGGCCGCCTTCGGCCCAGGGCCTGATCCTGGAGACCATGGATCGAGTCCCACCTCGGGCTCCCTGCTCCTCTGCCTGTGTCCCCTCCGCCTCTCTCTCTCTCTCTCTCTGTGTCACTCATGAATAAATAAATAAAATATTTAGGAAAAAAAAAGATTTTATTTATTTGTTCATGAGCGACACAGAGAGAGAGAGAGACGGAGACACAGGCAGAGGAAGAAACAGGCTCCATGCAGGGAGCCCCACATGGGACTCGATCCCGGGTCTCCAGGATCACGACCTGGACTGAAGCCACTGAGCCACCTGGGCTGCCCAATAAATATAATCTTAAAAAAAAAAAAAAAAAAGGAGGAGGCAGGCAGAAGCTGGCAAGGGAGCAGGAGGGTCCAGGAGGAGGTGGGTCTGGCATATGCACGCAGGGCAGACGTTCCGGGCCCGGAGTCTTCCAGAAACTGGAAATGCAGCGGGTACGGTCACACGCCGCTTACTGCTCCCTATCTTGGGAACTTTTTTATTACCTTGCTCTGAATGTCCTTTCCTGGTACACAGCTGCTCAGTCTGGAGCTTCAGGAGAAAAGGATGAAATTAGAGTGTCAAAACCACAAATTTATTCGTTTGTGCCTTATTTTTGGCGCCTGGCACACAGAGCCTGGCAGACATGCCAAAGCCCCGGCTTCTTACCTTCACCTGCTTCGCCTGCTGGGAAGGCCGGGCCTGTCCCCATCTGCCGACGGCGGGACACATGGCTGCCCCTTCTGGGCCCGGCCCCTCTGTTTGGATCAGCTCGCTCTCTCGCCCACACGCCTCACGCACCCAGCCCGCTTTGTTCCCCGAATGTTTTTCTGCCAAGCTCACTACATGAGCAAAGTGATGCTTCATTTGCATGAGTGAAAATCTACCCTAGATTAATCTCATAGTATCGATTTTAGGATATTTCACTGTGAACCCAGCTGCCAAATTCTCCCCCAGGAGCAGAGTTCAAACCACTGACCTGGAACCACAAGAAGGGGTTCCCCTCCGATCTGTTGGAGGCGGGAGGGTGCTGGCTTTGAATCTGTCTGAGACCTGACCTGGTCTCTGCTGCTTGGAGAGCTCATCCATTCGGCATCACACTCACCAGTTCCCATAATAGACTAGGTGCTTCCTGGGAACTGGGTGTAGATAAAACAGGGACTTGAGGGTCATGTGCCTGCAGAAGGAGACACAGCCAAGAAAGCCAAAAATTCCCAGACTGGGTGCATATCAGAATATGCAAGGAGCAGGACCGGCTACATAATTCTCAGCCCCCCTGAATGAAAACGTGGGGTCCCTTGTTCAAATATTATTAAGGGTTTCAGGTGGGCACCAGTGGGGCATTAAACACCAGGGGCCCCCCAGGAAGCCAGGCGTCTTGTACCTGGAAGGGAGGAGCAACCTTTGTCACTGGAGATGGGGATGGCCAGGATGAGTCCACATGAACAAATCCTCACCAAGCAACCCTATCTTCCATTAGTTCCCCCCACATGTTTACCTTCTGCCCCTAGAAGCTCAAAGAGCTTTCCTTTGTCTTGTCTCTTCTCTGTGACCTGTTTATGGTCTTCTGTTAAAATGATGCATAAGTGCCCTGAGTCTCACTGCCTCTTCGGGCCTTTGACTTCTTATTCTGATGTCATTTGCACCCAGAACAATGAAAATATTCACATCAAATAACATTTGTGTGCCCTTTCTTCCATGAAATGCCCTTGTCAGCCCAGCTCCCGGGCCCTGGTCATGGACAGAGGACATGAGGACAGAGGGAAGCTTCTCTTCCCCTGAGACCCGCACAAGTGGAGACGCTTTCCCTGCTATGATGGGAAAGAAGGCTTATAGTGACATGACATCGCTGCCTTAGAAGATGGAGGAAGGGGCCAGGAGCCAGGGAATGTGGTGGCCTCCGACAGATGAGAGCAAGCCTCAGTTGACAGCCAGCAAGAAACAAGGGACCTCAGTCCTACAACCACAAGGGACCGAATTCTAGCATAAGAATGAACAAGGACATGGGTTCTCCTCAGAGCCTCCAGAACAGAACCCACCTTGATTTGAGCCCAGTGAGACCTGCATCTGACTTACGACCTACAGAACTGTCAGGTGACACATTTGTGTTGTTTAAGCCACTGAGCCACCTGTCACAGCAGCCACAGTAAAGGAAAAACGGACAGGAACATTCAAAGCATGCTGTCTAATAAAGAAGTATCTCCACTGGTTTGGAGCCCAGAACATAGAGACCAGGAGCTGGGGGTGATGGGGGTGAGAAGGCCCAAGGTCAAAGGGCATATGACAGTGAGAATGGAGCCCTGGCCCTGCCCAGAGGGGCACCATCTTTCAAGCATGACCATTAACACTAGTGAGCGTTGGCCTCACCCTGGAAAGTGAGCACTGAGTGCAGATTCCCCAAGAGATGCAGGTCCAGGAGGGGCCTGGGAATCTGCATATTTAAATGGCTGGGCCAATCCTGACGGATGTTTATACCAAGAGGTTCATGTCATCGAATTCACCAGCCCCGGGTCTTCTCTAGCAGCTGGGTTACAAGTTACAGAGAAGCCCCCCAAACCTTTCTTGACTTTTACTGGGCTCCCCGCCTCACCCCAGGCTCCCTCCCAGACACCACTCGAACCTACCCCATCAACAGTAGCATGTGACTACTTTACCAAAGTCTGTCCCCCATCTAGCTAGTGGCCTTGAAGGGGGATAGGGTACCATCTGGTGCTCTGATGTCAGAGACCCCAGGCCAGTTGCTCAGTCCCCTGTCAGCCCTAGTGCCCACCACTGACTGTGATCTTCAAGTGCCCAGGTACCAGGTGAGCAGCCGGGTGGGCCAGGTCGAGACAAACAGACATGCCGGACTGTGCGGGAGTAACTGGAAAGAGTGTGCTAATTAATTCACAGGGTGCTTTGTGATTGTGGAACCGTTTTTTGGGCATGAACTGGTTAAGGCAGTTCTGGGCCAGTCTCGGGCTGCAGTGATGCGTGTCCTGCTGTCATTGTGCATATTCTTCCAGAATTAATGCTCTAGGCCATGACCTCAGAAAGGCCTTTGCAAAAAGCATTCACCCAAACGTGGGCCACGGGTAGTAAATCCTGGTATTTTAGCGCGGTGGAAGGAGGCACAGAGATCAAACGTCAAAACGTGCACGCAGGAATATTTAGGTGAAATAATACAGACTCTGCTTTTATCGGTGTGCCAGCAAGGCGCATCGGCTAATCTCGCTTATTTCCAAAGTGTATAAATGCACATCAATCAATATTGTAAGAATTTGGAGTCATTTAAATCATGTAGGAATCCATGCTGATTAAGTTCTTTTATTTGTTCAGGGATTAGTGAAAGTAGGAACCAAATTCACAGAAATGTGCCCAGAGGCAGGAGGGAGTCTGGCCAAAACAGGTATGAGACCTCGCTCATCTTTGCTGGATCTCAAAACAGAAATCCTTTCCCCAGGATGTGGGGTGGACAGATTCTATAGTCTACCTGTAGGTCGGTGGCTCCAGCCCTGAACCCTCCCAGAATCAACCACCTTGTCTCCAACGGCCCCCAGAACTGGTACCTGAGCGGAGGCCCATGACGTCCCGAGGGCACAGGCTCTGGCCGGGCCAGAGAGAACCAGCCAGATTCTCTGGCAGCACCCAGAGGGTTGCCTCCTGCCCCCACCCCAGCCCACAAGGGCCGATGCTTGGGGCTGCAAGTCTGGTCTGCCCTGGGTAAGCTCATTCTTCACGGCAGAGTGTCCACAGGCCACACGGGTCCCTCTCTGGCCAACAGCGCTGACCTCACCGGCAGAGCTTCCTGCTGGGAGATGCCAGAGGGACCCTGCAGCCGGGCTCCTGGGGGCTGCTTAACAGAGCACCACAGACCTGGAGCCTAAGACAGCACAGATCTCCACCCTCGCCCTTCTGGAAATCAAGGTGTCAGCAGAATCGGTTCTTTCAGAGGCTCGAGGGCAGCCAAGACTCAGAGCCCCCCCAGCTAAGGACAGTCCAGAGCCAGCAGGCCGGGGAACCAGGCTCCTGGGTCCAGAGTCTGCAACCTTGACCCTTCCGTGCAGAGCCCCAGGCCTGTGGGCTCTCCCCCCACACCCCCCTACTCTCACACCTGCCTCCTAGGCGGGGCCTGAGAACACTCCGCACTCACACACAACTGAGAGTTTAAGAATCTTTGCATCCCAGTGGCAACTGCATCCCCCAGGACAAGAGTCTTTGGGAAATCGGGGACTCTGGCCAGCTTGGTGAGGGAGGGATTCGGGGGCAAGGGATCTGCCATAGGGACTGCCCACTTATTGCAGATTTGGAGGATTCTGGGGGTTGTTGGCTCCCCTGCTCTACACCAAAGGGAAGATTCTGCAAAGCAACTGCAGTGTTGAATACGAAGGGGGAGGATGGCTAATCTTCCTGACACCTCAAGTGTTTCTACCATTAATGCTCAGCAGGGCTGCTCCAAAAGAGTGCCCACGGATGGCTTTCCCAGCTGCCTTTCTGGAACCAGAAGCTAGGCCTGTCTAGCCTCCCTGTAACCACTCTCCTTCCCAGGGTTTCCGTGTGTCCCAGGCAGCTCCACAGGTGCGTGGCGGGGAGGGCAGGAGCCAGGCTGAGAACCATCTGTCCCCGCTTGCATTTGATAGGAACATGTCAGATTCATTCAGACGCCTCCTGCCAACAGCTGGCTGGTGGGGGGGCTCCAAGAGTCTGGGGGGACTAACAAGATAGGCTGCCCCAAGGATCAGACCCTTCTCTGCCACCTGCCAGCTGTGAAATCTGGGCCGGGCACTTAAGACTGACAAGGCCTACTGTTCTCAAGTGTGAAAACGTGCAGTGATGCTTCCTGCAAGGTGTGTGTGTGTGTGTGTGATGTGGCCCTTGGTCAAGCTCCCCAGGGCAGGAGCTGCATCCACCTGTTCATCCTTGTGTCTCTATTACAGAAGTCAGGGCCTGGGCTTCAGCAGGCACTCAGTGCTCATGGGATAAATGAAGCCTCATAACTGAATGAGTAATAAGAGAAAAAATCATAATAATTAAAGAATGGGGCCACAATAAATAAATACTGAGTGAATGGCCAATTATAATTTCACAAACATTTAGGCAGAGCGTTCTCTGGGCCAGACATTAGTCTACGAACTTTACAATCATTCCTTCATCAAATGTTTACAACCACCTTGCAAAGCTGGCGCCGTTATTATGGTCATTTTATAGGTGTGGAAACTGAGGCACGGAAGGGACCTGTTCAAGGCCCCACAGTCAAGAGTGGGCAGAGGCCAGGACTGGAAGCAGACTGATGGGCACTCTTCCCACCAGGTCCCACTGCCCAGCAAGCCTTAGGGTGGCTGCAGCCTCCCGCTCCCAGGGAGCAAGGGGAGGGACCGTGGATCGAGGTCACCCCAAGCGCTGCAAGATCATCTCCGAGGAGGGGACCGGGGCAGCAGGAGATCCCCTCCGTAGCTGTCGGCTCGCATCTTCCAAAACCGGCCCTGATGTAGACGCGCTGGGGCCGAGCTGTCTTACTAAGGGAAAAGGCTGAATTACACACTGTCGGACAATCTTTCAAAGAACTTTTTAAACCCACACGGCAACACAGCTAACAAAATAGAATTTGCCTACTCCCATTTCTTGCTGACTTCTGGAATGAATGGAAAGAGACAATTTGCAATCAGCATCTCCATCATGTACGAATGAGATGCTTGGGGATGATGGAGAAGCGAACGCTCATTCGTCTCCCTGGCACCCAAGCCCCACCGAGAGCTCCGTCCTTCCTCAGAAATGGAAACGGCCTTGCCACTTCCACCAGGCACCTTCTAGGACCGGGATCCAACTCCTGCTCTCACATCTTCCCGCGCCTCATCAGGTGCGATTTCTCCCTCCTCCGAACTCACAGGGCTCACCTACACCACCTTTCTGCCGGTGATCTGTGGCTGTCTTGTAGGATTCACACTAACTCGTCTCTCCTGAGCACTTACTGTGTACCAGGCACTCTGCACATGATCCCTTCTAATCTCTAGAACACCTCTGGTTTTACCGGTGGGGATCCGAAAGGTTAGGTCATTTATTATGGACAGTGCTAACGTAACCGCCTGTCTGGCCTTCTCTTACTTCCCCCAAATTCCAGATGAGTGATGTGTGAATCAGCGGGTACACTTATTTGGGGAAGGGGGAGAGCTTGCTTCATGCAGGCTGGGATGTGTTCATTTATTGTTCAGCCAACTCCCTTCCTTCATAACATGTATTCTGTAGGCATCAGATGGTGTGCCAAGGATTGGAATTTCAAACACGAGTAGACTGAGGCACCCGGGAAGCTCTCAGCTCCTGAGGGAGTTGGTGTGGCTGTGAAACAGTCAGCACGACGCGCCCACAGAGGAGCGAGTCATGGGAGCGGCCAATACTCTCTGGAGGCACCATTAGTCATAGGTGGGCTGGGATTTGAAGGATGGCCAGGAGCTTCCTGGAAGGCAAGGGGAAAAGGTCATAGCTGGGAAGGAGAGAGTGGAGCGGGCCGGTCAGGGGGCAGGGGTTAGGAGGCGAGTTGAGTTGCTCGGACATCACGCCCACAGTGGGAGGTAGTAGGTAAATGGACACCTGGACCCCTACTGAAGGATGGTAAGAATGAACTATTTACTACCAGGACCCCCTCCAAGCAGACAACTTCCAATTATATTGAAATACAGTTATCAAAATATTTACAAACCAGCAGAAAAGCTGTGTTTGGGTTTTTTTTTTTTTTTTCACTAGTGCATTAAATAGCACTACCCAGCGGATGGCTTAAGCACCACAGTCATTTTGTGGTAGTCAACCACTATAGAAGTTTTGCCAACCACCCCCAAATCCAGATAACTGAGGGATAACCGTCTTACCCCATCCTGTGCCCACAGTCTGAGGCCTGTGCCCACCACACTCATGCACGCATGGTTACCACCTGGGCGCAGACTCAAGACCCAGAGCAAAACCGAGGGACAGAGGGGTGTGGAAGTTTCAAATGTGCCCACAAATCCTTTGATCCCCTCCTCCCTCTCCCAGAAGTGGAGCTTTGTTCTCTTCCCTTTGAGTCTGGGCTAGACTTGGGGACTCACTTCTAATGGACAGAATGAGGTAAAAGGGTTGAAGTGTCATCGTCAAGATGAGTCACAAAAGGCACTGTGGCTTCCTCCTGGTTCTCTCCCCTGGATCACTTGCTCTGTGGAAGTCAGGACCACATTGTCGGGGCACCCATTCAGCTCCTCACAGAGCTCCACATGCCAGGGGACTGGGGCATCCTGCCAACAACCAGCAAGGAATCGAGGCCTCCGATGTATTAACTATGTGAGGGGCCCCCTTGGAATCGGGTCCTCCAGCCACAGTCAAACCTTCAGATGACCGCAGCCTTGGCTGATGGTTTGACCAGAGCCTCATCAGGGAACCTGAGCTAGAACCCAGGCCAGCTAAGCCTCCTCCAGATCCTGACCCTCTGATGCTGTGAGATAGTGAATTTCTGTTGTTTTAAGCTGCTACGCTTTGCAGTATTTTGTTAAGCCATAGTAGCTGATGAATACAGGATGTATGAGAAAGAGAAATCCTGTTCCTCTCTAGAGGGCTGGAGCTGAGGTGCTGGGGAAGGGAGGCCAAGAATGACTTTCCCCGAGGCAGCCCTCCTGAGGGTGAGACCTCCCAGGGTGCGCGGCACACACTCAGTGCATATGTCCAACAGGTCTGCTGACAGACCCGGCACCTGCTGGCCACCCACCGACAAGTTGCACAACGCCTCCCATGTCAGTCCCCTGGGCGTCGAAGGAGAGTCACAAACCAACCTCTAGCTGCTGCAAGGGTTGAAGGAGATGATACATGAAGAGAGTTCCAGATGCACAGTACCCACTCAATAAACGGTGGCTCTTTGCGGTGAACTCACTGGGCGCCCCCCACCACCAGGCCCGACGCCCAGGCATGACATCCCCAAGAGAAGCCCACTCTCCTCTGACACCCAGAAGGCCCTGGTCCCCAAGAGGACACCAGCATGGGAACCAGAGACACTAGCACAGCCCCAGCTCAGCCCCTTCATCCTGTCCCCCCGTCACCACCCTCAGGTTTGGAGGTCACCCTGAAGAGCATCTAAAGCATGAGAAGCAGCTCAGCCTCGCCCATGTCCAGGGAAAGGGAGGTTAAAACTACACTGAAATGGAAACAACCCAAAAGTCTACCAGCGGATGGAGAGATCCACAAAATGTGGCCTGGCCGTATCACTGACCGGTCCTCAGCCACAGGGAGTGTCGTACAAACATGAGTAGAAACACTACAGTACAAACACTACAACACGATGGACCTTGGAAACTCCACACTTAAGAGGAGGAAATTATTTAAAAAGGGCCACATATTATATGATTCCATTTATATGAAATGCCCAGAAAAGACAAATCTATAGCGGCAGAAAGCAGATTGGTGGTTGCCAGGGGCCGGGGTGGGGGAGGGGGATGGGGAGTGAGTGCTGATGGGTATGGAGGTTTATTTTGGGGTGATGACAACGTTTTGGAACTAGTTGGAGGTGGTGGTTGCACAACACTGCGAATGTATGAAATGCCACGGAGTTGTTCACTTTAAAAGGGCTAATTTGGGCAAAACTATGGAGACCATGAAAAGATCCGTCGTTGGGGGGTAGGGCGGGGAGGGAGGGATGAACAGGGGGGCACAGAGAATGTTTTGGGCAGTGAAATTCCTGCATGGCACTGTGATGGCACCAGGTCATATTTGTCCAAACCCCCAGCATGCCCAACTCCGGGAGGAGGCCTCACGTACCCTGTGGACTCCAGGGGTGACGTGTTCGTGCAGGTTCATGCCGAGTAACAAGCATGCCCTCTGATGGAGGGGCCGGCTGGGCACGCGGCAGGGGCAGGCCAGGGGAAATCTCTGCACCTTCTGCTCAAGTTTGCTCTGAACCTAAAACTGCTCTGAAAAATAAAATCTTTGATTAAAAGATGGTGACTTTAGGGGCGTCTGGGTGGCTCAGTCAGTTGAGCATCTACCTTGGGCTCGGGTCACGATCCCAGGGTCCCGCTCAGCAGGAGGCCAGCTGCTCCTTCTCCTCCCTCTGCTCCCGCTCCCCCTGCTTGTGCTCCCTCTCTCTTTCTCTCTAATAAATAAATAAAATACTTTTTAAAAAATGGTTAACGTTAGCGTTCTGCGATTTTTACTTCACTTGCAAAAAACGACACCAAGATACCATTTTTTCCACCAATGACACCGAGACACCGTGTTTTGTTTTGTTTTTTTACCAATCGGACTGGCCGGAGTAACTGGGTTGATGGCCGTGGCAGCCGGTGTCCATCAGCAAGGCTGCGGGCAAGAGGCCCTCCGGCACAGGCTTTGCAGGAGTATGAATGAGACAGAGAAGGTCTAGAAGAACAAGTACGTGACCAGACAGCATCAGTCTCGGGCTCAGAGCTCCTGGCCCAGCGCGGGTGCAGCAGGTGTCACCCTATAAATCCGCCCGCACACACGAGGCCGACACAGTGCATGAATATTTGTCGTAGCGTCACGTGCGATGGGAAAATATGGGAAGCAACGCACACAGCCCGAGGGCCGGTTAAATAAACGGCAGCCAGTGACGCAGAGAGCGGGCGAGTAGGACAGGAGCGAGCAGCTCTTCGCAGACCGGCTGGGTGGGGAGCGCGAGGTGCAGAAGGACGGCGTATACCCATGTGCGTGTGTGCGAAAGACGTGCACACACGCAGCTGCACACACACCCACACACACGTCTACAGTAGCCCCAGAAACACACACAAGAACTAGTAAGAGATCCCCTTGGGGGCGGGGGGAGAAGCCTCCGAGATGTCCCCCGTGCGCCCCACCTTCTGGTATTCACCCCCTCGTCCGGTTCCACTTTGCCCACCGACCTCACTGCAGCAGGATTGGTCTGTGCGCCCCAGAGAAGACTTTCCTATTCTGGGAACAGAACTTCTGAGGCTACGTCACAGGCCTAAGGGTGTCCCCTCCGAACCTCACGTGTTGAAGTCCTAACCCCCAGCTGCTGGGAATGTGACTGTACTTTGAGGGAGGCCTTTAAAATAAGGGGGTTCAGTCGGTTAAGCGTGTGTCAGGGTCCTGGGATCAAGTCCCGCATCGGGCTCCCTGCTCGGCGGGGAGCCTGCTTCTCCCTCTGCCTGTATCTCTGCCTCCCTCTCTCTCTCTGTCTCTCATGAATAAATAAATAAAATCTTTGAAAAATAAAAAAAAACGGGCAGCCCGGGTGGCTCAGCAGTTTAGTGCCTGCCTTTAGCCCGGGGCGTGATCCTGGAGACCTGGGATCGAGTCCCACGTCGGGGTCCCTGCATGGGGCCTGCTTCTCCCTCTGCCTGTGTCTGTGTGTGTGTGTGTGTGTGTGTGTGTGTGTGTGTGTGTGTGTCTCATGAATAAATAAATAAAATCTTAAAAAAAAAAAAAAAAAAGAAATGTGCACCCAGGAGAAGCACACAGAAGGAAGACCGTGTGAAGACACAGGGCGAAGGTGGCCATCTGCAAGCCAAGGACGGAGTCGCAGGGGGCACCAGCCCTGCCGACACCCTGATCTCAGATTTCTCACCTCCAGAACAGTGACAAAGGATTATTTCTGTCTTGGTGTCACAGCAGCAGTAGCAGCAAATAAAGGCAGGCTAGCTCCGAAGAGGCCCTGTGGCTTCCAGCCTGCTCTCCCTGCCTCCCAACACCCGGTGTGGGGGAAGCCAGCCCACCGCCATGGTGTGAGGACACTCAAGCGCCCTTCCAGAGAAGCCCCCATGGTGAGGACCCGGGGCCTCCTGCCAACACTTCCTGACCGAGCCTACCTCAGAGTGGCTTTGTCAAGCCTGGACATGAACCACCGCCCTGGCTGACAGCCTGACCACCCAAGAGACCCCAGCCCAGAACCACCCAGCTAAGCGACTCCAAAATACCGGACCCACAGAAATTGTGTGAGATGGTAAATGTTTGCTGTTTCAAGCCACTGAATTTGGGGATAATTTGTTATACAGCAGTAGGTAACTATTACAGGGGCTGTACACTGTTGTGCCTACGAAAGGCTGAATCATGGTTCCCCAAAACATCCAGCTCCTAATCCCTGGATCTGGTGAACAGAACCTTATTTGGCCAAAAAGGGTTTTTGGCCAATGTGATGAAGTCAATGATCTTTCTTTCTTTCTTTCTTTCTCTCTTTCTTTCTAAGATTTTATTTATTTATTCATGAGAGACACACAGAGAGAGTCAGAGACACAGGCAGAGGGAGAAGCAGGCTCCCCTCAGGGAGCTGGATGTGGGGCTCGAAGTGGGACCTGGGGATCACAACCTGAGCTGAAGGCAGATGCTCAACCTCTGAGCCACTCAGGCGTCCCTGAAGTCACTGATCTTGAGATGCGGAGATTATCCTGGATTTTCTGAATGGGACTTATCTGTAATCACAAGTGCCCTCATGAGAGGGAGGCAGAGGGAGATTTGACCCTAAGGGAAAGACAAGGTGTGGGGAACCTCAGCAGAGGCAGGGGTATGAAGACGCCACCCGCTCCTTTGAAGACAGGAGAAGGGTCACAAGGAAGGCAGCTCTAGAGGCCTGAATAGCAAGGAGACGGATTCCCTCTGAGCCTCCCGAGGGAAGCTAGGCCCTGCCAACTCCTTGACTGCAGCTCATTGGAACTGGTTTTGGGTTCCTGAGCTCCAGAACAAGAGATCAAGTGTGCATTGCTTTAAAGCACCAGGCTTGTGTAAATTTTCCTGGCAGCCTTAGGAAGCCTCCCCAGTAGCTTTGAGTTTTGTCAGGAATCTATGGGTCTGACCAGGTCAGTATTGGCCCAGTCCACCCCCAGATCCATTGCTCACCTTCTGGGGGCTGAGCTCTGGGGGTCGGGGCCCTACTGGCTTTTTCTGGGGCTTCCATGTATCGGTGGGCTTCCGACTGGTTCCAGGCCACGGGAGGTGCTGGTGGCAAATGAGAGGGCGTCTGCATGCAGCAGAAACCACTCTGCTTCTCCACGTGGCCCACCAGTGACCTGGTCCAGAGGTCCTGGTAGCTCCGTGTCTGTCGGTTCCTCCAACCCCTAGGGTGGGAGCCGCTCCTTCTAGGTCCCCTACAGCCCCCCCTGGGTCCTCAACTCTTCTCCCTTCCCTGCCACTATTAACACCTGGAACACCTGTTCCACGTCCCCCAGGGGAGAGCCCACAGCTGGAGGACCCGCCACCAGGAGCAGCAGCCCCAGGGTGTCAGCACCACTCGCAGGTGTTGGGCTCGCCAGGCCGACAGGCTCTCGCACACGCGGGGTGCAGCACGGCGGACTCACGCAGAGCACCGACGGCACCGGGCCCAGCCTCCGGAGCGAGCCCTGGGTCCCGGGGCCACGGGTCCGGCCCGCGGGCAGCCCGAGGCGCACGTCTGCACACAGCCCTGTCCTGTGAGGGACCCGACGCCCCCCACCAGGAGCAGACACAGCAGGGCGGCCGCACAAGCAGAATGACGTGCAACGGAGCCCAGGACAGGGAGACACTCTCCCAGAGAGACAGGGGCCCGCACAGGCCCTGAGGGCTCCGTCTCCCTGTGAGGCCTCGTCGGGCCCAAGGCCTGCTTCTCTGCAGGCGGGTGTGGAAAGGACGCACGTCGTGACCACCTTTCCTGGCATGGCCTGGAGAACCTGTGTGTTCTCCTCGTGCCTGCCGGGCCCTCATCGGTACTCACACAATATAACAAGTGGAAGAAAAAGGTCACAGAGGGGCAGCCCCGGTGGCTTAGCGGCTTCGTGCCCCCTTCAGCTGGGGGTGTGATCCTGAGACCCGGGATCGAGTCCCACGTCGGGCTCCCTGCATGGAGCCTGCTTCTCTCTCTGCCTGTGTCTCTGTCTCTGTCTCTCTCTCTGTCTCTCATGAATAAACAAAATCTTTTTAAAAAAAAAAACAGTCACAGAAGTGAAACGGTTAAGAGTATTTGGTGCAGTCCAAGCTGGGGCCTTGAACCCCAGCTCTGGCACCCTCGGGACGGGGCTGCCTGTGGGTGCTTCGGTTCCCCCACTCTGGGCACTCACGGCCTCGCCCCCTGGGCCCCGCCAGGTGCCTGCATCTTCCCTAGAGGCCATTCTAGCGGCTACACCTGATTCCTGCCTCACAAGGGCCAGGTGGGGCGGGGAGGTGGGGACCCCAAAGGCAGCCCCACGTGGCCCCAGTGGGAGCCGCAGAGACACGGAAAGTAGGAGAGGGCCAGACGTCGCTAAACCCGTGTCTGCCCGTCTCCGCAGGGCCTGCTGGGGCCCAGTGCAGGTGAGCTGGTGCCCCCCCACCTCCTGAGCTGCTCCCCAGCCAGGGCAGCCCCAGACTTCGAGGCTGCGGCCTGAGGGAGGTCTTGGGCGGCGCACGAAGCCGGGGCAGGCAACCCACTTTCAGAGCAGGAGTGATGTTCCCTTGTGGGCCCGGTATTTCGTTTTTAGCGTCTGACTCGGGAGCATTGCTAGGTGACCATATTTTTCAAAGCTCCAGTTGAGACAGATGGTCTGCCCAGAGATGTTTTCCTGATTTAGCCATTTACTTATATAAAAAGCCTTATGAAAAAGCGGGCATGCCAATTTGCATTTGATTGTCCATTTAATGAGTCACCTTTCAGGAGCAGGATTGAGCCTCCACCACTGGGGGACGCTGCCTGGCCTGGGTGGGGGATGAGGGAGGTGTAGAGGATGAGGGGGGAGTCTTCTGAGAAAGGCAATGCCAGGGCTGGGGTCCCAGGTTGCAGGGCACGCAGAGCAGCTCAGTCCGGGCCTGGGGGTGACAAATATTTGGGAGAGGCTCATAGTCTCTGCCTCCTTAGTGGTCCTTCGGCCCAAACTAGGACCTTCCTCCCAGCCCCGGGGAACCTGGGGGAGACTGACAGGGAGCCCACCCTCAGCTCAGGGCGCCTCCCACTCCCTGGGCCCCTGCCAGGCTGGGGGGATTGGCCTATCGGCACCCCAGGGCCCCAGTGCCACACATCAAGGGGGCATCCCATCTGCCAGGTGCCTGGTCAGTCCTCTACTCGGTGCTGCAGACACTAGCCCTGGGGTCCTCATGGTGCCCCGTGAGGAACAAAGAGGCACAGAGAAGGCAGTGACTTGACCGAGGCTGCACAGCTAGTAGGCGGTGGCGAGGGGACTGAAACCCCACTCATGGGACCCAGGCCCCCCGCACAGGCACCTCCCCCTGCTGTGCTCCACCTGCCGCGCGTCTTCTACTGCCTGTGGGTCTGGCCTGGCCCGCTCTAGGTGCTCGGGTGAGGGCACTCTTCCTGGCTCCCTTTCCCCGCCTGTGCTTCAGCCAACCCACAGGAAATCCGTGGCTCCCCCTTCAACATACACCTGGAGGGGGACCAGGACTCCCCAGCCCCACGACCCCCACTCCCACCACTGCCCCACCCGGCCACTACCATCACGGGTCCCGGATGCCACCTCCTGAGAGCCCTCATAGTGCGTTCTCGGCACAGAGGACAGGAACTTTGTCACACGTGGCAGCCAAACTCTCCCTGGGCTCCCATTTCACCGAGTGAATGTCCTTACGGAGGCTTCCGAGCTCCTCACCATCTCGCCCGTCACCTCTGTGCTCTCTCATCTCCTCACTCTGCTCCAGCCACACTGGTCTCCTTAGTGTTCTTCAAACCCACTAGCCGCACTCCCACCTCAGGTCCTTTGCACTGGCTTGTCCTGCCTTGGAATGCTCTTGCCCCAGGTAACCACATGGCTCATGTCCTCCTCGTCTGGGATCAAGTGTCACCTTCTCAGTGACTGCTCTGAACACCCTGTTCCAGGGTGCGTCCTTCCCACACTCCCCAGCCCCCACCCCCCCACCGCCAGACCCAACATCTCTCCACCCTACTTTGCCACAGCAATTCGCACCTTGTAATGTTCCGTTTAGCTTACTCGTCTCCTGCTGCTGCAGTGGAGGCTACAGGCATTCACGGCTCCATCCCTGCACCTAGAGAATGCTTAGCGCACAGTACATACTCAGGAAATACTGGCTCCATGAATGAATTGTCCCTGGTACACAACAAGACTCACGGTGTCCTCCTCTTTTGCAGATGAAGTTCGGCACCCAGCCCAGGGACACGCAGCTGAGAGGAGCAGAGCAGGGACTGAACCTGCTTTGTCCCCACGAGAGGCTGCCTCATGCTTTGGTGGGTCCACTGATTGCCTCCACCGCCCCCCCTCACACACACACCTTTTATGACAATGCAGAGTCTATACCTTCCCTCCGCCCCGAATCTGGGCCTGCTGCCTGTCTTGCTTCGGCCGCAAGGATGGGGCTCCAAGCCTCGGCCCCCACTCTCTCCTGGGACCCTGCCAGCATCCTGAGCACAAGCCCAGGCCGGCCTGGGGCAGGATGGCAGCGATGTGGAGGCCAGCTGTGGCTGTCCCGGACCAGTCAACCCCCAGCCACCTGCCAACTGACAGCAGGTGCACACGAGGCCAGCTGAGGTCAGCCCAGCCCCCAGCCGCAGAAGCATCCTGCCAAGTGCACACTCCTTGGGAGCAAAAGTTGCTGTTCCATGAAGACGGTCACTGAGGGCTGCTGGCCCGAGGACCAGCGGTCAGCCTTCTCATCTCCGGCTGCTAATGTCTGTGGTGAGGCAGAGAGCGGATGGCAGTGGCTGCAGAGACACCCCAGTTTCCCCTCCCGGGAGCTCTGAGCCCAGGCTTCTCTTCGGGGTGGGAGTTGAAGGGTGGGCTGGGCTCGCCCCTTAGAGCTCTGCTCCCTGCACACCGGGCTGCCCACTGTGCGTGTCACAGAGAGGCCCTGGGTCCAACTTGCTCTTCTCAAGACTTGGCCAGGGCAGGGCAGACTGGTGGGGGTGGGATGGTGAGGATGTGTTCCTCTCCCTCAGTGGGGTTCTCTCAAAGCAGAACCTGAGCACAGGACGTAGGTGCATGCTGTTTGTCCAGGGAGACCCTGCGAGGCAGGAGCACGGGACCAACCAGCGAAGGATGTGTCAGGGACACAGACTCAAGCCTGCTGGAACCCCAGGAGCCGCGTGGACTGGGTCCCAGCCCCACCCACCACGGGGCAGGAGCTGCGACTCATCGGGTGCCACAAGTTGTCTCCGGGGGCATCGACCCCTCCACATTTCAGGGCTGTTCTGAGCATAAGCTGATGGAGGAGATGGGTCAGGGTAGCCCTCAGCAGTGCCCGAGGACATGGCCCCCATAGCCCTACTCTCCCCTACAAAACTTAGCTCCTGATCACCTCCTCCATGAAGCCACCAGGACCTTCGAGGCAGTAGTCACTGCTCCCTCTGCACCCTGTGATCCTTGCACAGGCCTCCCTGCCATGAGGCCCACGTAGCCGGAGCTCACTTTGTACCCAGCACAGTGCTATGCAGTCCCCTTTCGTGGCCCATTTAATGCCACGACACTCGAACGTGGTTACAGGAGCATCGCCACCTTATAGTCGAGGGGCTGGGGTCCAAGTCCTCGCGGCTACAAAGTGGAGGAGCCCGGATTCGAACCCACCCCTAGACCGGCCACAGAGCCGAAGCCCTCAGCAGGCGGCACCAGTGCTCTGGGTGGGGGTCCGACTCCTCCCCTGGACCACAAGCTCCTGGTTCATCTGCGGGGCACCCAGCGCACGTGGCGCGCACCCCCACGGGAGGTGGGCACACGCGCCAGCAGATGGCACGCACAGCTCCGCCGCGTTCCAAACTCGCACTCCCACGGCGGCCACCGGCAAAAATAGCCAGCTCATTTGAATGGAGTGACAGGAGGAAGGAATAAGAACCCAGCTCCAGACAAATGGACATTTTCAAAGGAGAAAGGGCAGCAGCCAGGCCTCCAGCAGAACACAGCTCCAGCCCAGCAATTTAGCGCGATTAACTGAAGCCGCAGCCCCGGTCGATATAATAGCGGGTGCATTATCAGTTTTGCCACAAACCATTATTCATTATCTCTGCGTTTCGCTGGCTCACCCCGGCTGGCTGGAGCGCCGCGGCCTCTCCCGCAGTCAGCTGTATTTTAATCAGCGACATTACGGGAAAATGTCCTCAGAGAAAGCGGTGCCACCGCGCCGCATGTCAGCTGCTCACAGATCGGGATAGGGATGTTCCAAGGTGCCGGACTGCGGTGTGACACTGTGCAAGTTCATTTAGAGAAAAATTAAACATCGTCGGGAGGTGAGCGAGGGACAGGAGCGGGGCACTGGCTTGGTTTCAGGCGACGTTTAAACGGCCTTGGGGTATTATGATTCCGGAGGAAGTCTGCAAGGGCTCCAGTGGTCTGTAAGTGGTTGTCCGGAATTCCCAAACTCGGCCCAGGTGTGGACGAGGACGACGGAGAAAGCGGGGCATAGGCCCAAATAAAGAGCGTTGATTTGGCCCCGTGAGTCTCGGAGGGATGAGGAGAGCTGGGGGTGGAGTGGGGCAGTGAAGGAGCCGTCTGGTCCGCGCAGATTTCGGGAGCCCATTCCACGGGCCACGCGAGGTGCTGGGGCCACCGAGATGGAGCCACGCTGTCCCTGACCTTGAGGGAAAGAAAGAGTGATAAGGGCCAAGTGCACCCAACCCACCTGACAGGGGCAGGAAGGGGGGTACTCCGACCACTTCCTAGCCACCCCATCGGGAGGGAGGGAACCCCACGCTAGACAGTGCAGGATGGCCAAGCGCGGGGCGGCCGACCCTGGACAGATGTCATTGCCAGCAGTTTATTAGCAATAGATCCTCACAGCCCGGGGTCGGGGAGGACAGCGCCCGCTCTGCGGGGCCTCACGGGCTGCACTCAGGAGCAGCGAAGAACCAGGGGCTGCGGGCGGCCCGCTTCACAGTGACAGGAGGGTGAGCATCCTGGGATCAAGGCTCACGTCGGGCTCCCCGCTCAGCGAAATCCTGCTTCTCCCTCTCCCTCTGCCGCTCTCCCTGCTTGTGCTCTCTCTGCCTCTCTTTCTCTCTCAAACAAATAAATAAATGATCTTTTAAAAAAGAAAAAGAGAAAACAACAACCAGCATAATGGCCGTTAAGAAAAACCGGGCCGTGAAGGAATAGCACAGAGAAGTTGGTCCCCAAGTGTCATGTCCACCTGGATCTGAATGACTCCTGGCCCCCCAAACTGTCACTCCAGGCCAGGACTCTCCCTGGACTCCAGACTCAAATGCCCAGGTTGGGGGACCCCTGGGTGGCTCAGCGGTTTAGCATCTGCCTTCAGCCGGGGGCATGATCCTGGAGTCCTGGGATCAAGTCCCACGTTGGGCTCCCTGCAAGGAGCCTGCTTCTCCCTCCTCTTGTGTCTCTGCCTCTCTCTCTCTCTCTCTCTCTCTCTCTCATGAATAAATAAATAAAATCTTTAAAAAAAAAAAAAAAGAAGAAGGAGAAAAAATGCCCAGGCTGATCTCAATCAACCATGCATTTCCTGAGTGCCTGTGGGGGACCGAGCATGTTTGGGGCACCGAGGGCCCTGCCCCATGCCCTCCCCTTCCAACGGTTGGGCTCACCAGGATGTTTCTGATGCCCGGGCATTCTTGATCCCCCTCCTAACATCAGCGTCTCCTGAAGTCTCAGGAGGGGTTTGGTGCCCACAGTCCCCAAGTTCAAAGCCGCGAGGCCTGCCCTGACGGCTGACATCACTTGATCTAAGACCCCACAAGTCGCCACGTCCTGCTCTCACCGCTAGTGGACTTCTCAAAACTGTGTCTGCTGCCTTCCTGTTTTTTCTTATAACCACAGGATGGTTCAACCCTGTTCAAATAGAGAGAGGAATACACATGTGCACGTGTACATACACACACACAGGTGCACACACAGGGGCTCACACATAGGTGTGCACACACACAGGTGCACACACACAGAGGTATCACAACTAGTCTTTCCACTTCAAATCTCTACTGCCTGGTCACTGGCTGCCTGGTCACTGGGGTGACTTTTAAAAACAGACCTGGGCAGCCTCAGTGGCTCAGCGGTTTAGTGCCTGCCTTTGGCCCAGGGCCTGATCCTGGAGACTGGGGATCGAGTCCCACGTCAGGCTCCCTGCATGGAGCCTGCTTCTCCCTCTGCCTGTGTCTCTGCCTCTCTCTCATGCATAAATAAATAAAATCTTTTTAAAAAAAAGCTTTAAAAAATAAAATAAGATAAATAAAAACACAGACCTGAAAAAATAAATAAATAAAAATAAAATAAAAAATAAAAACACAGACCTGGTCATGTCACAGTGAAGCTTGAAACCCTTCACAGTTTCTGCTGTGGTTTCAATTGTGTCCCCTCCCCTCCAAATTTGTATATTGAAGCCCTAATCTCCAATGTGGTGAAATTTGTGGATGAAGCATCTGGGAGGGGATTGGGTTCAGATGAGGTCACTAGGGTGGAGCTCTGATGACAGGATTAGGGCCCCTAAAAGAAGTGACACCAGAGATCTCTTGCTTGCACTCTCTCTCTCTCTCACTTGCTCTCTCTCTCTCTCTCTGACACAGTGAGAAGGCAGCCGTCTGTGAGCCAGAGAGAGAGCTCTTACCAGGAACTGAATCCATTTATCTTAGACTTCCCAGCTTCCAGAATGGTAGGAAATAAGTGTCTATTGTTGAACCCCCAGGCGACGGTACGTAGCTGCCCCAGCCTGCGCTAATGCAGGCCCGCGACTGCCCACAGGGAAAGACCAGGCTCCTTGCTCAGCACCCGACGTTCAGTTGTGGCATTTTTCCCTGTCTCCGCTATGCTTTCTCCTTCCCTCCCCCATTGTGCATGCAGCGTTCTGGCAAATTGTTTAATTGCTTGCAGATGTCCCTCAGATACTGTGGTAGAAGTACTGGGGTAGAAGCAAGGATTGGCCCCAGCTCATCATCTGTCTTGGAATCCATCCCTTTTACGATGTGTGTTTGTAGTTCTTCCCACCAAAGGTAAAATGCACTTCCCTGCCCCTGGATGTGATGCTTGGCCATGTGACTTGTTTGGCCAATGAGAAGTGAGCAGGCATGAGGCCGGCCAGGATGCCAAGTGCCATGCCCTTGAGCTTGCCTCTTGCACTTCTTCCATCTCCAGAAGAAGAGCTTCCTGGGGGTAGCTGCTGTGCCTGGGGCCCCAAATGAGTGTGCATGGAATACAGAGCCTCCACCCCAGCCCTCCTGTAGGCCTGAGCGAGAATACATGATTATTTTCTCAGCCGCTACATTGCAGGATATTTGTTACAAAGCATTATCGTGGCCATGGCAAACGGACTGAGACACTAAACTGTCATACCTTGACATCACTGACTTGGGCTCCTTGCCCCTTCTTGCTTTGTCCTTAGCCTGGGATGCCCTTGTACACTCTTCCTGGCCTAAATATATTTCAAAACTTAGCTCATTGTGACATTCTACAGGGAGCCTCCTCTGTCATTTTCAGAGGTGACACCATGTTGTCTCTGGTCCTATGTTTGCAGAAAAGGCATGGTGGCCAGTAGGAGGCGGGGAGGGGGTCTGCGGCTCCTCTGTGTGCCAGGACTGATGCCATTTTTACTCACTTTTTTCCAGGAAGGAGCAAAGAGAACATCTCCCACTCTCTGAGGTTCGGCCATGGGAAGTAGCCAGGGTCTCTCTGGGCCCAGCTGCTATTTGCATCAACCTAGGAATCTGTCAGATGCCGATGGGTTTTTCTGCCCAGTTACTCCGTGTCAGTGCCCAGTCAGAGTGCTTTGTAGTTGCTAGGTGCATAAGACAGAATTACATGCTATTCCATGCTCTGGAACTTAAACAGCTGCTAACACCTCCCAGGAAACACTGTGTTTAGTAACTAGCCAGCCTGTGTTTTAATTTCAATCTCCTTGCTCTTCCCAGGCTTTATTACACGCCAGAGATTTCTGTGCAAACACCACTGCGTCTTTGATACATCTTTGGCAGACTTGACAATCCCTTTGCCTTCTTTGCCCGGTGTTGATGGAGGCCTTACTTATCCCTGCCCCCCTCAGGAGCCTATAAATAGAGAGAGAGAGAGATGCACACACACACACACACACACACACACACACACACAGGAGAGAACTTTTAATGCTGCAAGACTACTCAGCTCAAAAAGCCTGCAGACATTATCCTAGCCTCCATGGTTCCCTGAGCCCTCATGAAGGCAGCCAGCAGCTGCTGGGCTCCTATATTAGTTACCTGCTTCTACCGCCTTCGGGGACCCATGGAGGGCAGGAGGGCCAGAGACAGACCTGCCTATGCCATTCCTAACTGGGATGTACACTGTTGATTTCCTCGTCCCATCACTGTCTCTCTTAGAACTGTTCCAGCTAAAATACAGACCTTCTTTCAGATAAGTTAAACTGCTGTGCAACAAGTATGCACTGTGTACCTTGTGAGCCGAGCATACTTCCCTGCCCCACTGATACTGAGCTTGACCTTGGGACTGGCTCTGACCGGTGAAACGTTAGCAGACATGATATGAGCAAAGGGTAGAAGTAAACTCGTGAGTATGGGCTTGCCCCCTTGCTCACCTGCCTTCTCCATTGACTAGGATGTGCCCTCAGCGACTCCAGGTCCAATGAGGACAGGAGTGCACAGAGCAGGTCTAGACCCCATTCAGATCTTGGAGCCAAGTCCAGCTGAGCCTGAACGAGATCAGCCAAATCCCCACTGACCTACAGACAAATGAGGGGAAATAAATGCTTATTGTTGTATGCTGTTGAGTTTTGCAATTGTTTGTTAGACAAGAATAGTCGGCTAATTCACGGGGCAGGCTTCCTTTCCTTCCACGTTCTCCCCAGCTGTTCTTTTGAATATGAAATTGGCAGCAATTGGTGTTGCTGATCATCCCCAAAGAAGAGCATAAACTTGCAGTAGCTTTGCCAGGAACGAGGGTCCCATTACATGGTGTCAGGCCTATTATCTTAGCAGGCTTCCCAGCAAACAGCCGCCCCCCCAATGCCTATCAATATGGCTGTAAGCAGAGCAAAGCTAGCTCAATGGCTCTAGCCAATTGGTCAATGCCAGGCTCCAGGCTGGGGCCTTGGCCTCCGTAACATCCTGTGCGAACCAGCTGAGCTAGCCGGCTATAACAGGTCCCATCCCTGCGCTCAGGGATCCAGGGATTGCGCAGCGTGGAGGCTGACCTTCAGAAACATGGTCTCCCGAGGCTCTGTCCAGCAGCCGAAGGGCTGAATCCAGGGCGGGCCCTTCTGGAAGGTCTTGGCAAGCAGAGCTCAAGGGTTGAGTCCTCAGGGACATAACTGGCTTCGCTGACACCAGTCAGCTGCTCTTCACCTTCTGCCCCAAACACTCTCTTTTCTCTTGCCAGTCTCTCCACCCGGCTGCAGCCTTTCTCTTCAGTGTCTCTTGCTCACCACCTGTCATGGCTCTGATCAATTACCCAGGAAAAAAAAATGTGTTCATCCAGAGAGTCAAATCTCCAAATCACCCAGATAATCAATATTCGACTGCTGTGCTGCAGAGCAGGGGATCGATTTGCTGCCAGCTATTGCTAGGCAACTGGAAGCCTTCACACCATCCTCATGCAATGAAGGGAGCTTCCAAAAGTGGGGCAGCGCATGGGGTTGGCTTTTAAGGATCAGTAACATGTGAAGCCACAGAATCACACAGCAGCAAGGAGGGACTCGCTACTCTTGAGACTTTAGTGATATTTCACGTGACATCCATAGCGATGGATGGTCCATAGCGAATCACTTGCTTACAAATCCTTTTTATTGTAGAAGATTTCAAATATTCACACACAGAGACAGTACAGTGAATATCCATGGACCGGCTCCCCAGCCTCAATAGTGGTCAACCCTTGGTGAATTCACTTGCATCCTATCCCCCATCAGATTCTATTTAAGCAAATCTTCACCCTCACCCATAATTACTTCAGGAGGCATGAAAGGGAAGGACTCATAAGAATAAAAACAAAAACCACTGCCTCAATATAACACTTCCAAGAAATAATCTTCATTTCTTCACAATGTCAAATACCAAGCGTTGAAATGTCTCCAGGTGTCTTATTTTTTTTTTTTTTACAGTTTTATTGTAATCAGGATCCACATAAGTTCCAAACATTGTGACTTGTTGGTATGGTTCTTCAGGTTCTTGTAATCCACTCATTTTTCTTGCAGTTTATTTATTGAAAAGGAGGATCACCCGTACTGTAGAGATTCCTAGGAGCCGAATCCTACACCCTGTCCATGGCGTGGTTTGCCAGCTACCCGCACCCACCGTGTTTCCTGTGGACTAGTAGTTAGAGCAGGCAGCCGGGTCAAACTCAGGTTTGACCTGTTTGTAGGACTACTTTATAAGTACCCTTTATCTGCACCCGATAATGCGTGGTTTTCTCTTTATCGTAAGGTTGGCAGACGCTGATGGCTTATTAAGGACTGCCAACCCGCAGAGTGGAGGGAGAGATGTGCAACACATATATTTGGCAAAGGAGGCATGTCTGGAATATATCAGGAACCCTTACAGATCATTAAGGGAAAGGTAGACACCCCAATCTTTTTTAATTAAAGGCTTCTTACTCCTTTCTCCTAGAACTGAATATAAACCTGAAAACCAATGAACAAAAGAGGCTTGGGGAGAGGGATCACAGGGGCTGGTGGAACATGAGGACAACCGACCACCTCCCTTCAACCAGGGAAATGAACATTTCTCACATTTACTAGAGGAGGAGTAGAGGGCCTACTTTGCAGAAACTAGTCAATCAATTTTCCAAGCCAGACTAACCGGAGTTCTTCCGTGTTACTGAAAGATCAAGAAAATCAATATCAATAATTAATCTCACAGATTCTCCTGTTGCAGTCAGTGATAAGGAAAGCCACACAGTCCCGGAATTTAGTATATCCGCAGAGACCACTCTGGGACAAAATACATAAACACTAGTAAATTACTTCAAAGCTTTTCTCTTTTTTAATTAACTGAAGTAATTTTGTAATAATCCCCACAGCTTGTGTCTTAAAATGGAAATCAGTTAAGGATCGAATTCGTCTTCTGATATTGTTTCCCTAGTTCTGGGGCTCAAACCACGAGAGCTCAGCCCCACGGGGTGGTGGTGACTTGAGGCTTTAATAAAACACACAGAACTTTCAGACTTCACTCCAGCTCGGCAGATGGTAACAAGTGTCAGAAGCATTTAATTAGCCCCTGCATTAGCTCATGATTTAACGAGCTCTGTCTAGCTGTGTACCTGTGATGTGCGGATCTGCAGAGATGTAAGCTTCTGAAGGACTATAAAAAGCTTTTTTAAGAATGATGGATTTGAAACCCTCAAATTCCCAGACCGCCATAAAAGGCAGAGGCCAGCCCCCTCCACCTCTGTTCCTCTTCTCTGGGCGCACACAACAAAGTGAACCTCCGAAGGCAATGAATTCTACAGTCTCCAATTCCGTGGGGGATCATGGGCTGTGCACACAGCTTCATAGCACCACTGAGCCAGAGGGACTCGCCCTATAATCCCTTGTGTTTGTATGCCTTGGAAATGCCTTTCAAAGCCAATTCGCTCACACTATCACGTTTCAGCCTCACAAAATCCTATTAAGTAAAACAGTTATTACCCCATCTGACAGGGGAGAAAAACTGCTGTCCAAAGTCTGAGGTCAACAGCAAGTGAGTGAAAATGCCAACACGGGACCTACCTGCCTCTGTACTGAGCTGGGTCTAGGCTCTGGCCACCATGGCACCAGGAGAAGGTCCTAAAGACAAGGACTGTCCTCTTCATCCAGGAATCTGGCAGCTCGACAGTGCCTGGCACGAAGGTGAATCCAACAGTTCACAAGGACCACCCCAGGATATTGTGGTCTTGATGACTGGGAAGTGGAACCCAAATCCTGCTGTTTTGCAGCAAGTTTCAGTCCTCTTTGGACCAGGAGACGAATGGACACCCTTTGCAAGGGTGTTCGGTACACCTGGAGGCAATAAGCAAGCCATGGCTCAGACGATGAGAAAGTGCTCTCCAGGAAGACAAAGCCAGATTCTTCCATCTCTTTCTAGGGAGAAACAGTGTCTTCCACTCAAAAACACCAGCACCCCCCTCACACTATGCTCATAGGAGTGAGATGTTCTGCGGGCAATCTCCGAGTGTCCTCAGATTCCAGGCTGACCTCCCCACTACAGTGGGCCAAGGAGCCAAGGAACCAGCCAAAGATTCTTTTGCAGGCACACATTTGGGAAGTGCACCCTCCAGCCTTTGCCCCTCCCACGTTGCCAGCAGAGCATTTTCCAGCTGAGCTGGAAGGCCTTACGCTATCACCCCTGGATCTACAAGGTCTGGTGCACTGGCAGGGACTACAGCGGAGGAAATGGTTTGGAAAGAAACCCCAGTGGCAGCTGCGGAGGCAGAACAAGCAGTAGAGAGGCAACATCAGCTCCCCACCGCTTCTCCAGGCAAATCAATTCACATCCTAAAACTCCATAGATTACAAGACACCCACACTCAGCCTCTGCTGTCTAATTCCTGGGGGTCTCAGAGAAGGGAAGGTTCCTCTACCTGCCTGCCCATTTGAATCACCTGGGCTGCTTTTGCCCCAAAGTAAGTCAATCACCCTCTGGGGTGAGGTTCTGACATCAGCATTTATAACATCCTGCAAGAGGGGGATTTGAATGTCCAGCTAGAGCTGAGAATCACTCCCGTAAGAAAACTTTGATGCAAGAGTTTCTTAACTCTGACTGCATTTGGAACTTTCTGAGAGCTCTTCTTTTTCTTTTTCTTTGTTAAGTAGGCTCCACACCCAGTGTAGAGCCCAGTGTGGGACTTGAACTCAACCCTGAGGTCAAGACCTGAGCTGAGATCAAAAGTCAGATGCTTAACCGACTAAGCCACCCAGGTGCCCTGGAACTCTCTGGGAGCTTTTCACAAAACTGTTGCCAGAACCCTGTTTCAGAGACTCTAATTTAATGGATCCAGAGCACAGCCTGGGCAGCAGCATTTTTTAAGCTCCCCAGGTAAGCTTAATGCTCAGCTGAGGTTGTGCTACTGGTCTAAACACTTTTATCCTTGTGCTTTCAAATGAGCTCCTAGAAACTCTGGGTCCCTCTGGCTTGAAGAAACTACCTCAATTCCACATACCATCCACCCACAGGTAAAATTGACCTTGAAAATCTCAGTAACCTGGCAAATCAACTGATAGACTGGACCTCCAGGAATGACTTCATTTCTTTCAAAAGTAATAATAATCCCAATGTTTAAACACCGTATAAACCGCTTTGTATATGTTCTCATTTGACCATGGGAAGGTATGAATCTTTGAACTTCTATTTCCCCCCTACCTGTACAATGGAGATGAGTGACTCAATCATGATAGCTGGGTTTAGGGTTCAAACTCAGGCCTCTATCTCAGCTCAGGGCCTTTCCACCTGAACTGCATTATGACCCACAGTAAAGACATGCCTGGGAAGGGAAGTAGGCTGTGTAGGGGCAGGAGAGGATGTTCTTTTCTGAATACAAAGACTATCAGGGTATGGGGAAAAACCACTGGCCACTGAGTATGTAAGGCTCACCAAGGCTGGACCTCCAGGTGGTATCCAAGTCAGGAGCTCATTCCATCTGATCTCACAGAGGATATAAATCATGAGATCAGGTTAGCACTTGAGTAGGCTTGTTGGGAGGACAGGGATTTATCTCCAAGGCCAGACCACCTGGGATGAACCCTGGGCAGATGCAGGAGGCAAACTCCTTTGGAAGCTGAGGACCCATAGCTCGTCTTCCTCTTATGACACTTGGAACTCACCTGATTTTGGCCTGAGATTTGGTTCTAAATGACTCTGTCTCTTTGGATTATGGAGGGAGTTGGTGGGAGGACAGAGTAGAGTAGGACCCTCTACATAGTAGGATATCAGAGTCACCAGGACGCTTATCCTCACTTACTCCTTCCCTGAAAGCTTCAGAGGATATGCTCCAGCAAAATGAGGACATAAATCAAGCTAGACAAGAGTATAGAATCCAAGTAACAGGAGACTCATCATAGGAAAATAGTGAGAGGAAGTCTCAGAGTGATGGAGAAGGGGAAAGTGATGGAAAGGATGGCTCCAGACCAGAGCAAAAAGAAAGGTCTCCAAGAAAAGAATGGAACAGATGTATTATCTAATGCCTGTGAACATTTGGAAAATATTATTGATAGGCATCTGAAACCTTTCAAAACATGTGGGAAAACATTAGCAAAACTAAACTGAAAGCTATTCAGATAAAGACTGAGGCAATGATTAACACCAGGAAAAACAAAAAGCTGTAGAAGAAAGAAAACGGCAATATTTACCTAGCCATAACAATACAAACACTGACTATTTAACCCCCCCGCCAAAAGTAATATAACCATATTAAGAGAGTTGTGAGGAAGAATAGTGGGTGCAAATTAGAGTATAAGAGAGCTAAATCTTCAACTACCAGAATAAGAAATAAATAGACAATATCTAAACTTAATAAATCTAGACAATAACAGTGTAAGCGTAGCATTTAGAATCATGGAGACAAAACGCAGAAGTAAAAGATGAAAGACTATATTTGGCTGTCCCAGAACTGAGGGTTGGACCAGGGTAGGGGTGGAGCTGCAATTTTTTGTTATTATTTTATCTTTTCAACTATAGGCATATTAACATTAACATTGGATTCCACTTAAAAATAAAGTGGGAAAGAGAATATTTTCTAAAAGGCAGCCAAGAGCAGACAAGTAGGTGCTTAGTCTACTCCACCAGGGACCCCAACTCTGGCCCTGGTTAACCCCATTAACCCATTAGTGAGATGGAGAAGGAGTTAGAGCATGCTTGACTGTGCTAAGGATGCCTCACAGGCATTCTCCTTCCTCCCTCATTCACGCTCTGATGCCAGGCCCAATCAATTACCCAACATCTGTGAACATTTGGAAAGTATTATTGATGGGCACTTAAAACCTCTTCAAAGCATTAGAAAAAAAAAAGCAAAAGATAAATTGAAAACTGTGCAAATAGAAAACTCCCTCAGTCGTGCTCTAATGTCAGCCACATCAAGGCCAAGCTTATCCAAAAGGCAGGGACAGAAGCTAAATTCCAGCCTCCTCCACCTCTCCACATACTCTGTCGGTGGAACGGAAGTTGCAGCCTTGCAGGCAGGGCTGCAGGCTGCCTCCCCCCCTCCCCCGGGTCTGTTGGTTTAAACTGTCACTTTGAGTACTACCTGCTGTCCCTGAAAAGGAACTAGGCAGGCAGTCCAGGGGTCCAGGGACCCAAGCAGGATGCCCATCCCAAACTACAGCTGGAATCCAGCTGCTCAAGGCAGGGCCTCCTCTCCAGGGGGCTCCACTTCCAGGTTCCTGATGAGGAACTTCTCCCCATGGCTACCCCCAGTCTATGAAATCTAAGAACACAGAGCCATGAGGACATCCTGGGAGTAGCCAGCTGAGACCCTGGGTGAGCCTAGGCCACGCAGCACTGTCTTCCCATCATTTGCTGGAAGCAGCATGGCGCGTGGTGATATGTGGAGCCTTGGCAGCCAGACAGACATGGATTTAAAGCCAAACTCCACCATCCACTAGTTTTGTTTCTGCAGGGGAAGGACTGGCCTCTCCAGCCTCTGTCTTCCTCACCCACAAATGGGGAAAATACTTGAGTCCGAGGGCAAAGTTGAAAATGAGACACAGTTCTTCCTACAAAAAAACAAAACAAAAACAAAAACAAAAAAACAAAAACCACAACACCTGACACAAGCCGTGCACTAAAAAGCTCTGATTATTATTGTTAGCAAATATCCTTCATTCTTCTTGAATTCCTTAGAAAACCCAGGCAAGGGAAATTTCTACCCCCCTCCTCTGGCCCCACCCCCAGCGGTACTCAGGGGCTCTCCCATCAGGACCCTTCACCCACTGCCCTGCTTCCCCAAGACTCTCTGCCCCTTGCTCAGGCCACATTCCCAGGGACATTCCCTCCCCTCCGGCTGTACGGCCCCACCTCGTTCAGAGCCCCCGTCCGCTGTCTGTCTTCCTTGCAAAACCAAACACATGCGCTTAAGTACCTCCTCCTGGCCCTGTCGGTGAGGGAGGACTAAGTACACAGCACCCAGCCCTGGACAGATGAGAATATGCACAGTCTATTAGTCATGTGTGCTCACAGCCTGGGGGGTAGGACGCTGCACGCCTTGCAGGGCCACACGGGGTTGCTCTCGGGAATACAGCGAACATGGCTGTGGGCTCTGGGAGACAGACTCTGGGATCAAAAGGGTGGGGTGACCTCGGTTTCCCCGGTAGGATGTGATTGGTGTGTTTGAATAATTCCATGTGCTGGTAGAAAGCTAAAGCCCACTACTCAGGGATGAGCAGGAATCGTGCTTGGTCACCTTGACGAGAACAGGTGGTTTGGCTACGGGACTTACCTGCAGGAGACGTCACCAGAAGTCACAGCAGCAGGTAATACTGGGCTTTAATCTTAGGCCTTATACCAGAACCCACCCACCCCGCCCCAGGGATGGCCAGAAATGGGTGCACTTGGGTTTCATTTACTGTTGTCTTTTTTTAAAAAAGATTTTATTTTAGGGGATCCCTGGGTGGTTCAGAGGTTTGGTGCCTGCTTTTGGTGCCTGGAGTCCTAGGATTGAGCCCCGCATCAGGCTCTCTGCCTGGAGCCCACTTCTCCCTCTGCCTGTGTCTCTGCCTCTGTGTGTGCATGTGTGTGTGTGTGTGTGTGATGAATAAATAAAATCTTTTTTTTTTTAAAGATTTTATTTATATATCAGTTTTTTTAAATATCAATTTTGTTCTTCCCATCACAGAAGGAACATGCCATCCCCCACGTGCTGGGGCAGGAGGGGCACAGGAGAGGGAGTCCACCCGCTGACCGTCCCTCCCCTGTTTCAGGGGGTCCTGGGGCTTATGGCAAATGTTCAAACTCCTCAGAACAATGTGAGTCCTCCCCACTGGCAGCTCCTGCCCCCACCACCCTCATAGTGCACCAGCTACACGGTGCCACTTCAGCGTCAGGATTCCTTGGGGTGAAGGACCCCTGTGTCTTCTGTCTTCATAGCCCTGCACCTGGCAGTGCTCCTGGCACCCTGCTGCTCGTTAAACATCTCCCAAGGGAACACCTTCATGGTTTCTCACTGTTCTTCCCTCTCCCCGAAGTACTCACTGTCCAGGCCTCACCTGGAACCGTAACCCCATTTCCTTGTCCCTAAAACAGTGGTTCAAACAGCACCCGGCTCGCTGGTTGTGTGAGAGCAAGGCGGAGGGAGCATTTGGAGCAGGGCCTGGCCCGGGGCAGGCACCCCTAGCCCTCATGCCGCCACCACCGACACGGTCACAACCACAGTGCTTGGGAGTCAGAGAGGCCTGCGTTCAAATCCTGCCTCTGCTCTTCCTGGGGTTGTGAAGCTGGGCCGCAGGACTGAGCACGTGGCCTGCTCAGCGGCCGCATCACCCATCACCAGGGAGGACAGTCTCAGGACCGAGCATGGCTTCCAGAAGCTCAGGCCTCATCCTGAGTGCGGGTGAGGGGGCTGGCGCTGTCTGCTGGCCGGGTCCGGGCCTCCTGCTGAATGCCGGGGCCCCCTCTGACCCTCCAGGGCGCTGCCTGGAGCAGATATACCTGGACGCTGGGCTGTCCTGCCCTCCCCAAGCCCCCTCCCTCCTCGGTGGCCTCATCCATCATTTCTTCCTTTCTCCCCGCTCTGGGCCCTGGCTCTGACAAGGTGCTGCCATCTGCGCCCTCTCCCCTCACCCTGGGGAATCGGGACGGTGGTCTGGGGCTGGGGCCTCAGAGTCCCCGGCTGGGCCCAGCAGCATCTCTACTGCCTGCGTGTCACCTGCAGGGGACCGTGCGGTGTGAGGTCACTCTCAGGAGAGCAAGTCTCACGTGCGCCCTCGGTGTCCAGAAGCAGCACAGCACAAATATTCCTGTGGGTCGCCTGCTGTCCACCTCGAGTGGCATCTGACCGCAAGGCCCTTCTCTCCCTGGCCTCTGGCTTCCATCCTTTCTGCCCCAGGACCACCTGCCTCTTTCCAGCCCCTTCTGCACCCCAAGATCCCAGCTCGGCCCTGGGGTCAGAGCCCGCAGGACACCTCATTCCTACACACACCTCTGCAGGCTGGATGCTCCACGTCCTCCCGACGGACTCCGGCTGGAACCGCGCGAAGGAGGCTCTCCTTGCTCCTTCTTACCAAAAGGCTCCTCCCAGGATGAGGTGGGTGGAAAGAGAGAAGAGGGGGCAAATTTCATGAGAAAAAAGCCTCATTAAAAAAAAGTGTGCAAGGAGGGGCAGGCCTTGGGAGGATCAGAGAAGAGGGGGCAGGCCTGGGGGGGAGCTGAGAGAGGGTCGTGCAGGCTGTGTGCAGGGGCTGGACAGCAGAACCCGAGGACAGAGGAAGGGGCGTGTGTCACCTCGGGGCCTGGGGGGACAGGGGTGCCCAGGCACCCAGGGTGGAAACAGACAACCCCCAGCTGTGTTTTCAGGGCTCATGGGTCACAGAGCAGAGCCAGGAGGGAGTTCCAGCTCTGCAGGCCAGCCGGAGGGGACAGCACCCCGCCCCCTTGACTTGCCCCGGCTCGGGGGTGGCTTGGGTTCCACCCAGTGGTGCCTGAATCCCGGGCACAGTCAGCCCCGGGACCCGGCTCCCCAACTTGGAGAGAGGCCAGAAAAGCACAGCCACTGGAGCAGATGACTTGGGGGCCCTTCCAGAGCGTGTCAGCGGGCAAATCTCTGGGTTTCCGCTTCAGTCACGACTCGACTCCATGGGGCTGATTACAAGTAACCGGGAGTCTGCAGCCTCTGGGCCTTTTTGTTCATTCTGGAGTGTCTTGTCACATGACCTGCGACTGGCAGATATGTGTGTGTGGACCTGCGCACCTGTGTGTGTGCGTGTGTCTGCGTGTGTCCTGTGGGCATGTGTGTACCCATGTCCCTGTGAGTCTGTGCATGCCCATGTGTGCACATGTCTCTGTGTATGTCTGTGTGTGTACTGTGGATGTGTGTGTACCCATGTCCCTGCCTGTCTGTGCATGCATGTGTGTGCATCTGTGTATGTACTGTGGGTGTGCACGTACCCATGTCCCTGCCTGTCTGTGCATGCATGTGTGTGCATCTGTGTATGTACTGTGGGTGTGCACATACCCATGTCCCTGCGTGTCTGTGTGTGCCCATGTGTGCTTGCATGTGTGTGCATTTGTGTGCATCTGTGGGTGTGCACGTACCCATGTCCCTGCATGTCTATGCATGCATGTGTCTGCATCTGTGTGTGTACTGTGGGTGTGCACGTGCCCATGTCCCTGCATGCTGTGCATGCATGTGTCTGCATCTGTGTGCATCTGTGAGTGTGCACATACCCATGTCCCTGCGTGTCTGTGCATGCATGTGTGTGCATCTGTGTGCATCTGTGAGTGTGCACGTACCCATGTCCCTGCATGTCTATGCATGCATGTGTGTGCATCTGTGTGCATCTGTGGGTGTGCACGTACCCATGTCCCTGCATGTCTATGCATGCATGTGTCTGCATCTGTGTGCATCTGTGAGTGTGCACATACCCATGTCCCTGCATGTCTGTGCATGCATGTGTGTGCATCTGTGTGCATCTGTGAGTGTGCACGTACCCATGTCCCTGCATGTCTGTGCATGCATGTGTGTGCATCTGTGTGCATCTGTGGGTGTGCACGTACCCATGTCCCTGCATGTCTATGCATGCATGTGTGTGCATCTGTGTGCATCTGTGGGTGTGCACGTACCCATGTCCCTGCATGTCTGTGCATGCATGTGTGTGCATCTGTGTGCATCTGTGAGTGTGCACATGCCCATGTCCCCGTGTGTTGCGTGTGCCCGTGTGTGCGTGTGTGCGCGTGTGTTGACCGGCTCGGGCGGCCCCCAGGTCGCTGACGGCCAAGCGGCACCAGCGAGCTGCCCGGCAGGTGGTCAGGACACGCGATGCACGAGCCACATGCACGTGGCCGCACTCGCGCACCCTCTCTTGCACGTTCCCGCGCCCCTGGGCTGCTGCTGCTGTGTCCAGCCGCCAGGTCTAACTGACCCACGTCCAGGCCCCTCCGTTCCGCCCCGACGTGGCCGCCCTCGGGGAGCCCCCGGCTGCAGCCCACGGGTGCGGGGGGCCGGCTCCGAACCCCGCGGGGCAGGGGACCCCTGGCCTCCCAGCCTCTCGGGGCAGGAGCACATCTCTGCGGGGGGCCCCCCCACCGTCAGGCCGGGCAGACCCACTACTGCGCACCCAGTCCTCGGCCCCTCCCTCAGCCCGCCCCGCCCCGCGCGCACCCCCGGGTTAGGACCCACCTGCTGCGCCCCAAGCAGCCCCCTCGCCTCCCCGGATTCTCCGGCTCCGCTAACGGGAGGCCCAGCCCGGCGCCGGGGCGCCCCCTGGTGGCAAAGCCGTGCAGGCACAGCGGCTGGACCCCGGGGGTCCCAGCACCTTCCTGACCCCCCATCGCAGGTGGGAAGGTAAGGGGTACAGCACCCCCCCTCCTATCCCTGCTGGCCCCCCTCCACCTCCCAGAGTCCTAGGTTTTAGAGAATGAAACCTGTACTTGGGCGCTTCTCAGGGGGCAGAGCCACAAGGACACCTGGAAAGGATACCTCCCCTGGGACGAGAGCCACCCTCAGGTGTCACCTTGGACTCCAGCCCGCTCTGCAACAATAGACCTTTCATAGCAACACTCAGCTGAGAGCACTCTGAAGCCATCTGTGCAGAACTTCTAGAATGGATAGGGGATCTCAGAGGTGACGTGGAGGGAGGGGAGGTCCTCACTTTGCCCTGGGACAATTACCAGGGACAGGAAGCGCTGACTTTCTTCCCACATCCGTGGGTCCAGCCCCTGCCCGCCCCCCAGAGTCCCCCAGCCCCTCCCTGCCCTCTCCAAAGTGCACATTCCAGTCCTCAGGAAGGGCAGAGAGAGGTATTTTTCCTTTAAAAATGGTCTGTTTCTAAGCAGAAATCATTATAAGGAGAGCAAAGAGTTCTATTGCAGTTACTCTGCAGCAAGCCTTATTCTAAATCTTTTAGATGCATTAACTCATTTAATCCCCCTAACGTCTTCAAGGCAGAAAATTTGTAAAATACAAAATTACAAGGAAGGGAAATAAAGCCCACAGTCCCATCATGGTTTTCTTGCAGCTCTTCATCTGTGCACGGGGATTTTTTTGAACCAAATAATGATCACATGGCATATTAGACTCTGGCTTGGTGCCTGTTCTACTGAATATAATCTCATGACCCAGCGGCATCAGTCTTGGAAAATTGTCTTAATGGCTGCATTGTATTCCATATTCTGGATGTACTATCACTTATTTGGCCATTCTCAGGGAGGAAATTCTGTTTTTACTAAGTGTGGAGCCTGCATGATACCGATGCATCAGGTTGGTTTCATTCTGGTCCCTAAACTGCCTCTATACCAGCTTGGGGCTGAAGGAGCAGTAAGACTCTGGTATCTCAGATGGGGGACAGAGGGGGGAGGGTTTGACATGCATGTGCAGGCACGTGTGTGAGCGTGTGTGTGTGTGCCTGTACGTTTAGACGTACTCTATAAGAAGTTCCTAGGAATGCGTCCTAAAATAAATGAATCATGTCCCAAAGAATTGAAAATAGGTTTTCAAACAAATGCATGTATGTGAATATTCAAGCAGCATTATTCATAAGAGCCAAAAGGTGGAAACAACCTAAATGTCCATCAACAGGTGAATGGATCATCAAAATGTGGTATATCCAAAACAAACAAACAAAAAATCCAAAATGTGGTATATCCATACAAGGGAATAGCATTCAGGTGTAAAAAGGAGGGAGCTACTGATACGTAACATACAGATGAACCTTGGAAGCATGATTCCAAGTGAAAGCAGCCAGATGCTAAAGGTCACACAGTGTACGATCCCCTTTATATGAAATATCCAGAATAGGTAAATACACACACACACAGAAGACTGGTGGGTTGTGGGAACGAGGGAGGTGGGAGGGGGGTGACTGCTTAATGGGTCTGGAGCATTCTTTTGGGGTGACTGCAATGTCTTGGGGCCAGCTAGAGGTGGTGATCACACAAAACTGTGGATGTACTAGATGCCACTGAACTGTTCACTTCTAAGTTGGTTATTTGATATCGTGTGAGTTTTATCTCAATTTTTATTTATTTTTTTTAAGATTTTATTTATTTATTCATGAGACACACAGACAGAGGCAGAGACATAGGCAGAGGGAGAAGCAGACTCCCTCCGGGGAGCCCCATGCAGGACTCAATCCCAGGACCCTGGGATCACGCCCTGAGCCGAAGGCAGACGCTCAACCGCTGAGCCACCCAGGTGCCCCCATTTCAATTTTTAAACCAAAAAACAGAGTCACACTCATGACTCCTGATTGACTGATGAGTAATGACTTCAAGCTTGGCTTTCACACAAATTACCCCTTTCTGGTCAAATTACTTCTTCCTGTTTCGTCACCTCTTTCCCAGAGCCCCGCAGCAGAGGCTGTGACCTTGCACTGGGCCAGCAACCAGCTCCCTCATCCTATCTCCTCCCCTGCCCTCGCTTTGTTCCCTTTGTTCCGGGACCTGCACTTGTCAGAGAAAGGACTTCAGCAAGGATGTGGCATCTGAATGCCTTTGCAGAGGACTTTGGACCTTGCTTTGTATTTTTAGAGCATGTCCAAAAGAAACAAAAAGCCCAGCAGCCCCGAGGCAGGGTTTGGACAGTCGCCAGGCGCTTTTGAGACTACTGTCCTGCTCCGAGCGCCCAAAGCGAAGTTGGATGGGCCGCGGCCCCAGCGATGCTAATCCAATAACCCAGGGTTTGTTTGTCTCCTTAAGCCAGACCCAGGAGTGCAAATCCTTTTTAATTCTCCTCCAAGACTGTAAAGCAGTCTCCCCACATGAAATTGGTTAGGAGGCAGCCCCACTTCCCCCAACCTACTCCGTGGGAGCTTAGAAGAGCGTGGAGAGCTCCCCACCCCCGCCCGGGCATCCACCCCTCTCCTCAAATGTCTTGCCAGGCCCGGGGCGTCCATTATTGAACAGAATTAAACCTTTGGTTGCTCCGATTGCTGCACACTGCAGGTGCACCCAGCACTCCTGACACGGGCTGTCAAACGGGCCCTTGCCCCTTCTGACCTTGAAACTTGGGCACAAGGAGAAAGATTAGCATTCTTCCCCCGCCCCCCACACGCCAACATCCGATCCCACATCATCTCCAGCTCTGTGCAGGGGGGGTGGGGTGGGGGGGTGGGGGGTGGAATCCTGACCAAGCACCCAAGCGAGCTGTGCTAGGCACTGGGTAGAGGGATCGTCCTTCTCCACGCTGGGCAACGGCTCACAGGCGGGGCGGCCTGGGTGCTTTTAGCTGCAGGAACAGAGGCCCTGAATCCGGTTGGCTTTATTAATGAGGGACCTTGCTATCTCCAGAGGAGAGCAGTGGGGGAAGGGCAGGGAGCAGGCTGCCTGGTGTCAGCTGATCAACCAGTGTCACAAGGTCTCGGCCTCCTCTCTGGGCTCTGCCCCCCCCCCCCGCCCCCCAGGGTGCTGGCTCCCCCCAGAGCTACTGGGTGGCTGAGGTCGCTCCGGGCATCAAATCCAGACAACAGCATCCAAAGCAAGAAAAGAGTCATGAAAACCCTTCTTAGAAGCGCTTCCGCAGACTTGCTCGGCGCTCACTGGTCAGGGTGGAGTCACATGCTCACATGCTCGTCCCTGAGCCAGTGTGATCCTGCATCAAACTGACCAGCGGTCGGTGGTCCCAGTGTGGTACCCGGACCATCAGCCTCAGTGCTGAGGGAGCACTGGTTAGAAACGCAGATTCTTGGACCCCATCCTGGAACCCCTGAATCAGAAGCTGTGGGGGTGAGCCTCAGCAGCCTGCATGTTTTAAGCTAAATTTTATTAGCTGTAATTACTATAATTGCCGTGGTTTAAACCACTGTTCAACACGAGATGAACTTCTAATTTCCTAGGGAAATAAAAATTCCTTCAACACGAATTCCTAAGATTGTATAAAATGAGGAGCATATGATTCTATATAAAAAAAGACATTTTAGGGATCCCTGGGTGGCGCAGTGGTTTAGCGCCTGCCTTTGGCCCAGGGCGCGATCCTGGAGACCCGGGATCCAATCCCACGTCGGGCTTCTGGTGCATGGAGCCTGCTTCTCCCTCTGCCTGTGTCACTGCCTCTCTCTCTGTGTGTATAACTATCATAAATAAATAAAAAAATTTTTAAAAAGACATTTTAGAGCACCTGGGTGGCTCAGTTGGTTAAGCATCTGCCTTCAGCTCAGGCCGTGATCCCAGGGTCCTTGGATCGAGCCCTGCATCTGGCTCCCTGATCCATCAGGAGTCTGTTTCTCCCTCTGCCCCTGCCTCTGCCTGCTGCTTGCCCTTTTGTGCTCACTCGCTCTCTCCTTGTCAGATAAACAAATAAAATCTTATTATTATTTTTTTTTATCTAGGTGAGACCTGAAATGCTATCAGTTTTTTCAAATGGCATTTTAATAGGCTTTCGTGGCTGTGGTCATCTGGTGGCTCTACAGAGCCCGGACAGTCTGATGGCCTCGCTCCTCCGGGCTGGCAGCTGGTGCTGGCTGTCAGGTGGCATCGCCTTCCATGTGGCCTCTCCCCCTCAGGGAGCCCAGCCTGGTGGCAGGAACATTCCAAGAGGGCACATGTGGAAATTACAAAGCCTCTTGAGGTCTACGCTCAGAATAACCTCACCCAGAGGGAGGTCTGGCCTCTGCCTTCGGCTCCTGGGAGGTGATCTCTAGGCCTCTGCAGTATCTTGCCTGATGGGGCTTTGACCCCTGGGAATCCCAACAATGTGATTCATGATGGGCTTTGGGACATGCCTTATCACTTGCAAGCCCCAGAGGAGCCGGTAACTGTAGGTCAGCATGTGATGGGGTGAGGTCAAGCTCCAGTGGGACTCTGGACACCAAGGCTCAGCAAGCTTCCCTCGTTGGCAATACTCTTGTGTGCTGTAGCCAGGAGGAGGCTACACCATCCAGAACCCCATGGGGAGGTTGACCAGAAGCTGCAGGTTTGGACTCCTACCTGCCATTCACTTTGTCCCTTGGCTGGTTCTACTTTGTTACCTTTTGCTATTATAAAACTATAACCCCAGGCATAACATCTTCTTGAGCTCTGTGAGTCATTCTATGTGAGGTGTCCAACTGGAGGTTGCTTGTGGGGACCCCCAAAGTCATAGCCACCCCCTGAACTTGTGGCTGGGGTCCGAATTGAGGGGAGTCATGTGGAAGACAGCTCCCGCGAACTACGTGGTTTGCTTAAACTCCATCACATGCTGCTTCTGGAACATTCTGTTGGTCAAAGCAAATCACAAGGCTAGATCGACTCAAGGTGGTATACAGTAGACTCATCTCTGGATGAAAGGGCCGGCAAGGTCGCATTGCAGAGGGACACTCATGCATGCATGGAAGGCATGGAAGGAACTTTGTGGTCAATTTTTGCAAATCTACTACAGACACATGAGTGTTGGGGAGCAGACACCAGGACTGTTCTACTCGGTGACCTGTTTTCCCCACAGGACTTTTCTTATGAATTCCTCAGGGTTGGGACGATGGCTTCATCTATTTCCCTAATGGCCTAGGTCATATCGGGGACTTGGCATACAGGAGATCAGCATTGGATGAATGAACGTTTGGGTGAATTGACTAACGTAAATCACATCTCATCTCAAGCTCTGCTGCACATTAGAACCACCCAGTGGGGGAAAAAAAAAAGAACCACCCAGTGAGTTTTTAAAAAATCACCCACTGCTGGATGCATCTGAGAGCCAATAATTTTGAATGCAGGAGTGGCGTATAACCCAGGCCTCAGAATTTTTTTTTAAGATTTTATTTATTTATTCATGAGAGACACACAGAGAGAGAGGCAGAGACACAGGCAGAGGGAGAAGCAGGCTCCATGCAGGGAGCCGGATGTGGGACTCAATCCAGGGACCCCAGGATCACGCCCTGAGCCGAAGGCAGGTGTCAAACCGCTGAGCCACCCAGGGGTCCCCAGAATTTTTTAGAAGCGCCCCAGGTGATCTCAACGTCCAGCTGAGGCCGAGACTCGCTATCCGGACATCCCAGGAGCTTAAAACCTCCAGCTAACGTTTGGACGCTGAGACCCACCTAGAGGGCGTGGAGCCGAACTGAAAACTCTAGGTCAGGGCACAAAGACATGAGGTGTTAAATCATCCACAAAGGGGATCCCTGGGTGGCACAGAGGTTTGGCGCCTGCCTTTGGCCCAGGGCGCGATCCTGGAATCCCGGGATCGAATCCTGCATCGGGCTCCCCGTGCATGGAGCCTGCTTCTCCCTCCGCCTGTGTCTCTGCCTCTCTCTCTCTCTGTGTGACTATCATAAATAAATAAAAAATAAATTAAAAAAACAATAAAATCTTTTAAAAAAATAAAAAAAAATAAATCATCCACAAAGAATGAGTGGCAGGGCACCATGGAGTGGGGGGGAGTGGGGGGTAAGTGCCCCTTTCCTGGACCGATGCCTGCTCAGGGCCTATCCCATTCCTGCCGCTCCCAGGGCCTGTGTGATCTCAGCAGAGAGTGTTGCTAAAAAAAAAAAAAAAAAAAAAAAAAAAAACAAAGAACAAAAAAAACCGTTTTTCAGATCAAACTTCTCAATGGCTTGGCTACTGCCCAGGCTCCCAGCTTGGAGCTGCTCTGGCTTTTTTCTCGGATTTGGTCTAACAGTGCGGTCCCGGAGCCAACTCATACTTGCTCACGAGCTTGTGAAATTTTCAGGACTTTGGCAAAGCAATTGTTGAACGCAACCATTATTTTTAAAATAGATAAATAAATCGTGCAAACTTACAGTGACATGGATTCTATAAAAAGGTCAGGAAAACTCAAGCTCATCACCTTAATTACTACATTTTAGGGCTCTCTGTGCTCCTGAGGATACTATTGTATCCGTAGGGTGGTAACTCTGATTATTCATGCTGATAGGCTGAAATCCATCGCAGTGGAGGTAGTTACAGCACAGAAATTGGTAAATACTATAAATCAAGGCTTTCTTTTTTTTTTTTACTTCAGTCCAGAGAGTCAATAATTAAAACCTACCAATGCACCCCTCCATCTAGAGGTTAAAATAAAAAAGGAAAGCAGAATGCCAGCCCTGGGTTTCCTCCAGTCTATGTTGAAACCAGTTGCTCTCAGTGGGAGATGCATTTGGAAAGCTTCAAGCACCTTTCCCAGGCCCCTCGCACCTGCAGTTGCTGCTGGCCCCTCTGAAAGGCTCTGTGGCCTCAGGTCCAGACTCCGCCTCCCCGCCTCCTTCTGGCCTGTTTTCCGCACCCCTCCACTTTGCATCCCCATCCTGTGTTACATCCATCCATCCCCTCCTTAGGACTGATGACAGGAATGGTCCTGTTTGCCCTGGGAGCTGGGCTTCCCTTAGGCACGCACCCCGCTGCCTGCCTTGACCCAGATCATCCTGGCATCCACACACCAACCCTGTCAAGACCCTCCCAGGGCCTGGCAAGGGAGGTCGGGTATACCCCTTCCCCTTCATGGGGTTAGAACTGGTGCTCCAAGGAGCTGTAGGCAGGGCCACCCGAACTCTCAGCCCCCACCCGCCCCTCCCAAGGACACTACCCCTACCCCCCTTGCAGGTAAGCAGGCACAGGCAGCTCAAACCCAACCTTAAAGGTCAGCAGGGATCACCTACCACTATAAAAACCCCAGTGCTGGAGGAAGTGCTTCCTTAACACCAGCAGACCCCTCAACACCAAACACCCTCCCAGTCTCTCCTGCACACCAATGGCAGCTGGGATGGAGGGGGGTGGCTCCCCAACCCCCCCCTCCCCAGGCACCTCAGAACCTCCTGTGCTCCAGCCCCTGCTTTGGGCAGCCCTAAACCACACAGCAGAATTTCCCATCCTCTTTCAGCCCATGACACATTGATGAACTTCCCATCCAGTGGGGACCCACCGGGGACGGAGCCGCAGAAACAGACCATCTGTCAATCGCCCTTGGACCCCAGAGCCAGTCCTGCCGGTTGAAGTGTGTTATTTGGACGCTGCAGAGAGATGTGTTTCCTTTATCTGCGAGGCCCTTAACACCTCTCCTCTAAATGACGTAAGCTCGTTCACAAGACTCAATTTTTTTCTTAAGCGATCCTTTTAATTTTTTTTCCTAATTTCTAATCCAAGGAGAATTTACATACATTGAGATGTGTGTATCTTAAGTAAACAACTGGATAACTTTTAACAAATACCGAACCAAAATACCAAACATCTCTCTCTTCCAGAAAGTTCCCTCGTACCCTGTGCCAATCAATCCCACCCCTCCTCCAACCATCCCCACCCCCAAGGCAACCACTGTTCTGATTTCTACCACCAAAGATCAGTTGTGCCCCTTCTAGAACCTCACAGAAATGAAATCACACAGAATGAACCCTTTTGTGTCAGGCTTCTTTAACTCAGCATAAAGCCAGATAATTATATTTAAGCAATTTTAATTTTCCATGCAGTCTGTGTGCTGGAGAAGGTTTCTAGATTTGGAATCTTTGTGTTGGAATCTAAAATAGCTTTTGTTGGGCCAAGCACATCTTCCCTGCCTCCCTCCCTCTCCCTCCAGGCTTCAAAGACCCTATTTTATACAGACAACTTCAAAAGGACCTCTGAGCTTTGGCTCCAGGCCTCGCCCTGGGAACCAGGGCAGAACGAGACAGACCCTGGAGACACTACAGATGGAATACTACTGCAGGAGGGCCAGAGGTCCTGCAATTTGGTCCAGAAAACAGGAACGGGAAGAGTCCATGTTGGGTGAGTGTATTAATTTCCTCTTTCTACTGTAGCAAATTGCCCCAAATTTAGCAGCTTAGAACAACAGAAATGTATCAGGTCACAGGTCAGATGTCCAGGCTCTACCGGTTTCTCTCTGCTCCAGGTTTTACAAGGGCAAAACCAAGGCGTCAGCCAGGCTGGCCTCTGATCAGGGAGTTCTGGGAAGAACCATTTCCAAGGTCATTCGGGTGATGGCCAAGGTCATTCAGGTAATTGCCAAGTTCAAGTCTGTGAAGTTGTAGAACTAAGGATCCCCCCTCCTGGCTGGCTGTCAGCTGGGGCCAGTCCTGGCTCCTAGAGGACGCTGACACTCCTTCTCTCATGACCCCCCTGCCCCCCGCGCCCCACCATGGCAGGTTGAGTCCCTGTCATCCATGAAATCTCTCTGCTTCCTCTTCTGATGTCAGCTGGAAAAAAGTTCTCTACTACGAAGGGCTCATGTGATTAGATCCCCAGGCCCCCTACCAATAATCCAACCTAATCTCCCTGCGTTAAGATTTCTAACTTTGATTATTCCTACAAAGTCCCTTTTGCCATGTGCAAAGTTCAGGAATCCCCAAGACCAACTTCTGGTTGATAATTCACTAGAAAGACTCATAGAACTTAGAAAATAAATCTGTTATACTCATGATTATGTGGGGTGTTTTGTTTTGTTTTGTTTTGTTTTGCAGTGAGAGGACATAGATTAAAGTCAGCAGCGGTAAGAGGCTGGTGGGGCTGGGCCCAGGAGAGGCCAGGCGTGAGCTTCCAGGTGTCCTTCCAGGAGGGCCATGTGGACAGCCCTTCATCCTCCCAGCAACAATGTGTGACAACACAGGTGGGGTATTGCCAGCCAGGGACACCGACCAGAGCCTTAGGGTCCGGAGTTTTCACTGGGCTTCACCATGTAAATAGAAATGCCTGGCCAAAGGGCTGACCTCTGTCTGCAGCCCCTCCAGAGGTCAAGCTCAGTCGTGTGGCCCAAGGCTCCAACCCTAAAATTCACTGTTTTCAAAGACTATCTGGCTGGCCCAAGATCCCCAGGGAAACAAAGGCTCTCTTATCAGACAGGACCTTTCAAGGGCCCCGAGGTAACTTCCCAGGAGCTGAGGGCAAAAGGCAGATCTCTCCTTGGCCAAGGCCAAGCTCTTCCTGCACACCACAAAACTAGCATTTCCACAGGTTCCAGGATAGGGAGGACGTCTCCGGGGAGCCACTCCTCTGCTAACCCCAGTGAGGGTCACTCTTCCAGAGTCCAAGAGAGCAGCATTTCCCAAAGCGTGTGCTTTGGAACCCAAATCCTACCAGTGGTTCCCAGGAAGGTTGTATGGTCAAACAGCGTCCATACCCTCCTTTCTCGGTGACCCACTTGGGCTTCAGTAGAAGCCCAGGGAAATCCTGCCACAAAGACCCCCGCTGCACCTCACTTAACCCAGCGTTGCCCAAACTGCCTTATCCATGGAGCCGTCCTCGTGTGATCTCTAAGGTTCTACCAAAGGTATTTGGGGAAAGTGGAACTGTGCCTTAAGTTATCTTTGCAACCTGAAGCCTCACCACCAACCCTCTGGACCTCAGTTTCTCCATCAGCAGGATGAGTTATTATTTTGCTTCCTCTCTGAGCAGGTCTTTGCAAATTAAATTAGCTAACATACACAAAATGCTTGGTTCCTCCTATACATCTGACTGATGGTAGCTATTATTGTCGGATTTATTTTTAGGAACTAAAGTGTCTTCACTAACCTTACCTCTTGCTTCTTTGTCACTGTCAACACCAGGTCCAAAGAGCCCGTGAAATATCTTACTAGGCGGTCATGATTTCAGCCCAGGGAAATCGAAAATGGCCTGGCATGCTGGCAACTGGTAAGTCCTTCTCCTCTAAGGTTCCCAAAGATCCGATGAGCTAACTAACTGGAAGGACCCTGTCTAATGTGTGTGAAGTGACTGAGGGCACCATGTTCAAAGGGACCAGGAGGGCTCACACTTTTACTTGCTGGTCACTTTTCTGTCTTAGGCATTTATCGAAAGAGAACACTCTGGGGGTGCCTGGGTGGCTCAGCCGGTGAAGCATCTGCTTTCGGCTCAGGTCATGATCTCAGGGTCCTGGGATGGAGCCCCATGTCGGGCTCCCTGCTCAGTGGGGAGTCTGCTTCTCCCTCTCCCTCTGCTCTCTCTCTCTCTCTCTCTCTCTCTCTCTCTCTCTCTCTCTTTCAAGTAAATAAATAAAATAAAAAAGAAAGAAAGAGAGAGAGAGAACACTCTGTGTTGGAGCTGCTCCTAGAAGGGACACATGGGCCTGTGACCTAACCCCCGAGCCCTCCGGACGTGGAGAACCCAACAATACTCCCTCCTCGAGCCTGCGTGGCACTGCTTGGCCTCATCAACCAGCCATACAAACCAGCCGCAGGATAACCTAAAAGGCTGCCACTCCCCATGTTTTCAGGGTTTCTCCCCAGCCTGTTGGCCCTCTGATCTCCAAGCCCCGTGGCCTCCCAGACCTCTGCCCGGCCTCATTCTTTTCCCATGTGGCTCCACACACTGACTCCCACTCTCAGCCTGGCCCTTAGGTCAATGTCTGGTTTGGATGACTGGTCCTCTTGGCTTTGACCTCGGGGCCCCTTCAGACACAACTCCAGTATCACTTTCAGCCATCACAGTTTAAAGCAGGTGGAGCCCCCTTCCTGGTGCCCGAGGATCCTCCTTGACATTCAGGGAGGGAGTGTGAGTACATCTGCAGGCGATGCTGAGCCATCCACGGGAAGGAGCCATCCTGGGAAGAGATCTAGGAAGAGGCCGGGCTGACCACGCTGCAGTTCAAAGCTGGACTTCCTGCGTGCACACCATGCAGCAAATGAGTCAGGTTTGGTTTGCTTTGCTTTTTTTTTTTTTTACACCTGACTCATCTTCTAAGAGAACCCTAAGCCATTAAGAACAATGAACATGAGGGTGTCTCACTGCTCAGTCGGACGAGCGTGTGACTCTTGATCTCTGGGGTTGTGAGTTCGAGGCCCACATTGGGCGTAGAGATAACTAAAAAAAAAAAATCAAAACTTAAAAAGAAATAAGAACACGCATGATGAAGATGATGAAGCTGGTGAGGCTGCTAATGGCACATGTTCTGAGCTAAGCTGGGTACCAGGTACTGTGCATCTTTTCCTTGCATGGTCTCGTGTGACCCTGCCATGATCACCCCCAAGTTACCTGTCATTACCCCCATTCACAGGTGAAGAAAGGGTAAGTTACCTTTATGGGGTCACTACCGCTGGGGAGTGGTGCCAGGCTTCTTCCCCGGGCCCGTGGGCCCCAGCAGCCTCTGCTCTGCCCTGTTGCGGCGTCACCCCCAATCTCCCTGGGTCTCCTTGGCCTGACACACAGGTGTGCATCGTCTAGCAAGCAGTCCCGGGCTCTGTACTCCCTGCAAAGGACCCCTGGGGCTCTGGAGAGACACCTGCTTCAAGATGGAAGAACCAGGTGGACTCCTCAAAGGACCTCCTTCCAAATCCTCAGGCTCCCAGCTCAAACCCGCCACGCATTGGTCCTTTGGTTCCCCTTCCTGGCCCTCCATCCCTTCATGAACATGGGTGGCTCAGGTGCCCTCCCTTCTGCTGCAGTGGGTTTTCTGGGTCTCCCCCCAAACCGACCCTTTCTGGTGAGACTAGTCCAGGCTCGGTCTTTACTGCCATCTAGTGGCCCCCAGGTTCACCGCAGGGAGGAGTGTTCCAGAACAGAGAGCCGAAGTCTAGGCACCTTTAAAACGATGCTGTAGTTTAGCTTCATGGGGCTCAGAGTCTCCACCTGGCAAACCCAGGGCCAGCCTTCTGGAAGGCAACAGTCTTGGCGTGGCCCTGGGGGGGCCTGCGTGAGGAGCAAGCGGCTGCCGAGGCTCGTTCTGCTGAGGCCTCGACCCGTGGGCACTTGGCATCCCATCTGTGGGAGGCTCCCCCACCTCGGATGGAGGGCTCCACCCCTCTGCCCACCAGAGAGGCCAGAGGGTGTGGGGGGCAGTGTGGCCAGAGCCCAAGAGGGATGTGGAAGGCAGAGGTGGGCCCCAGGGACCCAGGGGAGAAAGGTGTCACGGGTTTGGAGGTGTTGGAGTGGGTTTGTGTCCTGGCAGAGGAGGCAAGGGGCACAGAGCCATCCTGCCCCGGGCTGGCCCTCTGAGGAGTCGGGTGGCCAGGGTTCCCATCCTGCCCCTGCTGCTCACTCGGGGAGTCTAGGAAAAGGAGCCACCACCCACCTCCCTGCTGTTGCTAGAATCTAGAAGCCCTGGCGTATCCACTTCCTGCAGCTGCCCTAACAAACGACCGCACTGGGGTGGCCTAAAGCACCCCGGTTGTCCTCGCCCGGTTCTGGAGGCCCCATGTCCAAACCCAAGGAGTCAGCGGGCTTGGCTCCTTCTGGAGGCCCTGAGAGACTGTTCCCTGCCTCGTCTCTCCCGGCTTCTGGAAGACGGCGACAATCCAGGTGGCCTTGCCCCTGTGCACTCGTGTGCGCGTGTCTCCTCTTCTTACAAGGCCACAAGTCGTGCTGGCTTAGAGCTCTAGTCCACGCCACGCAAGGACATCTTCATCTTGATTTGATCACATTGGCCATGACCCTATTTCCAAGTGAGGTCACATTCCCGGGCGGGGAGGACTTGAACGTGTCTTTTGCGGGGACACCATTCAGCCCACAGCAGCCCTCAGACAGATGGCGCATTACTGGGTTCCCATCTTACCTTGGGGTCAACAACAAGCTCCCCTTGTGACGGACGCCCCAGTCTTGACCCTCCACACTGGGCTTGTCTGTTCCCACCTCAAAATGTCCGTCACAGCGGCCTTGTTCACCTCCCACATTCAGCTCCATCGTCCCCCATCTTTATTTTATTTTTTTAAGATTTTATTTATTTATTCATGAGAGACACAGAGAGAGAGACAGAGACACAGGCAGAGGGAGAAGCAGGTATGGGCCTTGATCCCGGGTCTCCAGGATCAGAACCTGAGCCAAAGGCAGCTGCTCAACCACGGAGCACCCCCAGGCATCCCCCATCTTTAAAAGGCTACAGAAAAAATAAATAAATAAATAAATAAATAATAAAAAATAAAATAAAAAAATAAAAGGCTACAGAGATGCTCCTACCCTGTGACATGTCCCCAGACCAGCCCCCGGGCCCCACCCTCTCTCGCCCCCCCCCCCAGGCACCTGCAGGTAGGTAGGCCAGCATCAGCTGCCATCACATGGGCGGCAAGCGTGTTTTAGGGTCAACACCACCGAGCTCAAGCCCCTCAGCTGAGCAGAAACTCCTCGTGGTCAACAGGGCTCAGATGTCTGCACTGCCCGATTTGTCCAGGTGGGCCTCTGAGGGACAACTGTGCTGAGGGTAACAAGGAATGTTCTAGAAAGTCAGGCTTTTCTGGATCAAGTCGTCAGTCACTTTTGATCTTTGAAGATTTTATTTATTTATTTATTTATTTGAGACAGAAGTAGAGAGAGAGAGCGCCCGGGCACAAGCGGGAGGGAGGGCAGAGGGAGAGGGAGGGCCCCCGCTGAGCAGAATGGGGGGGAGGGAGTCTCAATCCCAGGATCCTGGGATCATGAGCTGAGCTGAAGGCAGATGCTTAACCATCTGAGCCACTCAGGCTCCCCGTCAACCAGTTTTGTATGCTGACGACAGATTTTGCCCAAGAGCCTTGGGGAAGACCGAAGGCCCGTGGTGAGGGCCGCGCTGACCAGGGAGGACGTTTGAGACCTTGGGGCGCCCCCCCGGACCGCCCCGGGGGAGCTGGTGCCGGGCCTGCAGAGCCAGACAGCAGACTGCCCTCACCCCACGCGGCCGCTCCACGCGCAATCACAGGAGGCTCTAATGAAATGCTGGTTTAAAATCGCCTGATCTGCGGGAATGTTCGGAGCAAATTAAATATCCAGCATCCGAGAAGCCAAGTGGCTTGGGAAAAAAGCGCATTTATGGCTTAACAAAAGATGGAGCAGTTCGACAAGTAAGACACGGCACTAATTGGCAGCAGCCACATTTTGTTTTGCTCCCCGCAATGGCCTCGTGGAATTGTAAAAAATTGTAAAAAAAAAAAAAGGAAAGAAAGAAAGAAAAGAAAAAGAAAGAAATAGAAAACGAACATGTTGAAGCCTTGAAATGAAACACTTTAAAAAAAATAGGCTAATGTTCTGGGAGACCGTGTTTTAAAGACAGCTTTTGTTCCTTCCTCGGGGTTTTCTCAATCAGCAGAAAACGCGGCCTCCACCCAACAGGGGCACAAGGAGATAAGCGGGAGGCAGGGGGCACGTCTTAGGCCCGGGGCAATTTCACCTCTATCTTATCTCCACCTTCAAGATGCATTATTTTCATCTGAAGTGAGGTTCCAATTTTTGGAAGAAAAAAAAGCCTTTCATCTCTCCCAACCTCATTTTCTTTCTCTCTCATTCTCTCTCTCTCTCTCTCCTGAGGGAAGCTCAGGGGAAAAACATTCCTCCACTTGCTACGGTTTGGGAATCCCATAAAACACGCCAGCAGCTGGAGTGTTTTGCGCTGATAACCCCCGCCCCCCCCCCCCCCCCCGCCGCAGCGGGTGGCTCGTGGACGCGCAGACCCAGGGCCAGGGGTCCGCGCGGTGGGCCGGAGGCCGGTGGGAGGCAGAGCCACGGGGCAAGGGGACTGCCACCCTGTGCCCACACCTCCTGCTCCAGAAGCGAGGGGCCGACGGGTGGGGAAGTGGTGGGGAGCCCCAGGTGTGCTTCACCTGCAAGCGCCCCGCTGCGTGTACCCCACTCCCCGCTCACGGGCTGCGGGTGTTCTCAATGCCAAGGGCTGCTTTAGTGTTTTCATTTGCCCGTAACCCATGCGACTGCAAGCCCCCCTTAGCACGCTGCTGGAGAAGCACCATTTCCTCAAACCCGTTAAGCAAATCAGAGGAGGGCCTGGAGGGTAACCTTCCCCTGTCCCTTTGCATCTCTGCCCTACAAACAGGATAAAGGAGATTTCCAGAACGACTCGTGGGGTGACGGAGGGGGGAGACAGCCTCAGGGCAGTCTGAGCCCTGGGGACCTCAGAGACCACCCCAACTGTTGGGGCAGATGAAGGACAGGTGTCCACATGGGCCACAGTCCGTGGAGATGTGATTCTCAAGCTCTGGTGCCTGTGGAGCAAATGTGGTGAGGTCACAGTGCCTTGTGACGCCCTTCAGGGGTATTCACTGTCTTCAGGGCTGATGCCTTCCTTCATTCATTCCCCAAATATCTTCAGCACCACTCTGTGCCCTGCTCTCATTCCTGAGGATTTCATAATTTAAAATAAATCTTCCGGGGCGCCCGGGTGGCTCAGCAGTTGAGCGTCTGCCTTCGGCTCAGGGCATGACCCCGGGGTCCTGGGATCGAGTCCCACATTGGGCTCCCCACAGGGAGCCTGCTTCTCCCTCTGCCTGTGTCTCTGACTCTCTTTGTAGGCCTCTTATGAATAAATAAATAAAAATCTTTAAAAATAAAACAAAATAAAACAAAATAAAACAGATCTTCCCCACACTCGTGGAACCCAAGCTCTATGGGTTGAACAGACAATAGACCAAAACATTTTCGCTGGTGACCCACCAGCAAGGCGTCTCCGGTGGATGAGAAGTGTGTCGCCCTCCACCTTCCACCACTGCCGAGCCGGGGCAGCACAGATCCCCTCCGAGGCCTCTTCCCTCTGCCTCCCGCAAGTCGAACCTCCTTCCACCTGCACCCACGTCCCAGGACCACCCAGCGTCCTCACTCTAGGAACCCTCAGGGCGCTTATGCAGAGGGACGGTGTCTGACTTCTAGTCTCCCTGGCCCACTGGCTTCTGTCTGCTGGGGCATTTCCAGCAGGAAGGAGAAAGATCCGCGTCCGGGAGTGCGGGTGTAGACACTCTGTTCCCTCCAACCACGGCTGAAGGATGCTGTCTGGCAAGAACCTGGTCCCGCACTCAGAAGTGACATGTGACCAGTCACACTCAGGCTGGAGTGGGGCCCAGGCCCTGCAGGATTGTCGTGTTTGCGCCTGAGTGCAAACAGCCATGGACATCTGTGGCAGCTTGAGAAATGAAAACCCTAGAGTGACAAAAATTGGACCTTATTTTATTTATCTTGAGAGTCCATCCTTTGGGCGTGCACTCTCTCTCTCCCCTCACCCCCCCCCCATCTGTTTTGTCTCTCTTTACCTCTCTCTCTGTCTCTGTCTCTCTAGCTGGAACCATGCAACATGACACAAGAGGCAACTAACGTCCTTGTAGCCCCGAGATGACTTCAAGACCTGGCTCTTAGGCACCTACAGGCTATTCATATCTGCTCTTGGTGATGTAGCTTCACATTTTACAGCAAGTGACACTCCCGACAGCTGAGGAGGTGCCCCAGTAAGCCTGGCTCACTCATAAACCTTTACAAATCCACTTTGCAGGTGCGTCTGTTTTATTTTATGTTATTTTAAAGGTTTACTTATTTATTTGGGTGAGGAGGGGCAGAGGGCAGAGGGAGAGAGAGAGAATCTCAAGCAGACACGGAGTGTGGAGCCGGATGCAGGGCTCGATCTCACGACCCCGAGATCGTGACCTGAGCCAAAACCAAGAGTCAGACGCTCAACTGATGGCACCACCCAGGTGTCCCATATTTATTTATTTATTTATTTTATTTATTTATTTATTTATTTATTTACTTTATTTTATTTTACTTTATTTTTAATTGTTAGTTTTAGTAATCTCTATACCCAACATGGGGCTCGAACTCAGGACCCCGAGAACAAGAGGCACATGCTCCTCGGGCTGAGCCAGTCAGGATGTGTCTATTTTACAATCAGGAGGCTGGTGCGCATGGAAATTATTTTGCTCCAACCAGCAGGGGTGGCTCCTAAAGTCCCCTCTGGTCCTGGAGGCAGAGCTTCTGACCCCATCGTTCTTTCCTCCAGGCAGACAGACATATGCGGCCTGTAGACACGGCACCCGGGAAGGGCGGTGCAGGTGCTATTGCGCTCCGTTCCCCTCCAGGGTGGGCGTGATAGAGAATCCTCGATAACACCCACACCCAACAATCTGGTCACACCATCTCTGACCCCAAAAGCGACCCATCCACAATGCCTTTTAACCTTATTAGCTGAAGAAATAATATATCCTTGGATTCCTAGCCCCAGCTTCCCTCTTGTGGAATTCAAAGGAAAACGTAGGGGCACCTGGGTGGCTCAGTGGGTAAAGCGTCTGCCTCCAGCTCAGGTCATGATCCTGGGGTTCTGGGACTGGGGAGCCCGCTTCTCCCTCTCCCTCTGCCTGCTGCTCCCCCTCTACTTGGGCCTCTCTTTATCAAATAAATAAATAAAGTCTTAAAACACACACACACAAAGGAAAAGGGAGGCAAGAAAAATGAACTAGCCTGTCGGCCTCTCCCTGGCACAGGGTGTCCTCCTGGAGCTCACAGAAATCTCACCTAATCCTTAAAACAACCCCGGGGACAGGAATTGTTTCTAGTTCATAAAAGAGGAAATGAAGGCTTTCACAGGAGGGCAATTAACCAGGTCAAGGTCACTCAGCTAGACCCAGACCAAGGCAGGATGTCAGACCCCAAAGCCCACATTCTTGCTTCTGCAACGTGCTGCCCCCAAAATGCTGCTCCTGGCTGCAGCTGCATAAACAGCCCCAACAATCAGGCTGTCCCCAATATGTGGCCACTCTGTCAACGAAACTTTAACCTTCCTTTAGCTCTCCCGCCATCTGTCGTCTTGAGGACTCTCCTTCCTGTTTGCATCTGCCCCCGGGTTCGGGTCTATACACCTGCTCTTCTCTTTCTGCCATGTGCCTTGGAGAATGCCACCCTTCAGTCACCCTCCCACCTACGCTGTTGTCTCTGTGTCCTGGCCTCTGTCCTGAGTGTCCTGCGTCTGCTTAGACCTGCACAGGCTCCCAGGGGCATGTCAGCCCTGCAAACAGTACCTGTCAGGTGCGACACGAGAACTGCCACATTAGGTGATTCTGGGGGACACAGATTTGTCTCAAAATCTTACTTCTTGCCTTCATCCTTACACCCAGATTAATTCCACCTGCATCATAGGTGTCAGTGAGGGAAAAAAAGAAAACTACTGAAGTACTAGAAGAATACCTGCATGGGTGTTTGTAGGTTTTGGAAGTTGCCAAAGCTTTCCAAGCACATGGGGCATAAATCCAGGTCAACAAATTTAGGAATACAATAACACGCTTTTATGTTGTGTAATTAATTTGCATTTCAGGCAGGTTGGGGAGGCCTCACGTCCATTAGTTAGGGCCTGCACCTCCAATTCCTAAGTCTGAAGCAGTTTCGTGGAGAAGTCGTAGTTAAAACTGGGTCTCAGATTGTGCATGGGAATTTTTAAGGGAGAAAGCAGGGACGCGACCCAGAAAGAAAGCTAACATTTGGTTCATTTGGGCTCAGAAGTGTAAACTGTCTTTTTAGCTGTGTTTGCATGTTTTCTTTCTTTCTTTTTTTTTTTTTTTTTAAGATTTTGTTTATTTATTCTTGAGAGACACAGAGACAGAAAGAGAGAGGCAGAGAGAGAAGCAGCCTCCATGCCCAGAGCCTGAATGCGGGACTCGATCCTGGGACCCCAGGATCACGTCCCAAGCCGAAGGCAGACGCTCGACCGCTGAGCCACACGGGTGCCCCAGTGTTTGCACGTTTTCATAACCCGCATAGGTCACAATGTGGAGTAAAATCCCACTGGCAGTCAGGGGACCACACTCACCAGCTCAGGGGAGACGGTAGCCTGGAGCTGGGCCCAGGTGTGTCCTTGCAAAAAGCCACCCCTCTGCTTCTCTCTCCCTCGCCTCCTTCGCCTTCCCTCCTCCAGCAAGAGGCTGAAACCAGCTGCAACATTTCTCGCTGGCAGGGAGTGGGGAGACGGGGTGGAGGGACACCCTGAGGATCGTAATCAAATGTGTAACTGGTTTACCGAGCGGTCTCGGGCTCCAAGGCATAAACATAACCACATAAAATGGTTTTACATGTTCCCTAATCAATGCCATAAGCCATACTCTGTCAAATTGCGCTTTCCACCGCCTGCTGACATCTCAGGCAGGTCCCACTGCCTTCTGGTCTCTCTCAGTTATTAGAAATTCCCTCCTGGCCTCAAACCACAACCTCTGTCTGATTCTGTGCCTTCAGGTCCCATGGCCTGCCCCGGCCTGCCCCGGCCCAGCTGTGACCTGAGGCAGGTGTGCTGGCTGCCTGGCTCTCTCTGCCTTGGTCCGGTTCTGGCCTGACTGCGAGGTGGTTTCCGTGGAGATGGCAGGCCCATTCCCCTCCCACTGCCCTAGGGTGATGTTCAGACTCACGCTGGACGTGTTGGTGGCTGAGAACGCCCTGCTGAAGGACCCCCGTGTCCCCCATGATGAGGGAACAGGGCTGGCTGAGGACAAAGCACGAGCCTAGGGCAGCACATCGGCAAGTCCTTGAAACAGGCAGAGGGACCTTCCTCTACGGGATCAACTGCCTCGATGTTCATACTTTGCTGAGGGCGAAAGGCAATCCTAGCCCAACTCCCAGGATCCTGTGAATCTACTTTAACATATAAATTTCCTTCAGAAATTTCCTTTATCTCTAAACCCCCAAGGTACGTGTTGGCGATCACCCCCCCCCCCCCCCAGCACATGACCCACGGATACGCATCTGAAGGTCTCATGACTCAGGTTTTATTAGACGGTATTGAGTGACCTTTCCCAACATTAGCCAGCACCCCCCCCCCCCCCCCCCCACACACACACACGGTCCTGGGAACCTTGCTTCCAAGATTCCTTAGAGACTTGCGCTCTCCCTAACCACCTCCTGACTCCCAGGGATATAATCAGCCACCCCTCACAGGCCTGGGGCAGCCTGTCCCCGGGCTTTCATAAAACCACCATTTTGCACCAAAGATGTCTCAAAAATTCTTTATTGGTTATCAGCTCAGGACCTCACCTATATTACAAAACTTCATCACCCCAGGCCGGCCAATGCTCTGGGCCCCTAGCCCTTTGTGGAGCACACCCAGGCGGTTCACGATCGCTGCCTGTCCTCAGCGTCATGGTCATTCACAAGGAGCCACAGGTTGGGGGACCCCCTGTCCTTTCTTTCGGGCTACTGCATCCCAGTCCCTACTTGCCCATGTTCCAGGGAGAGTGCTGCCCTGCGAATGCTCCGGGTTGGAAGTGGATGGGAGTTCCTACATTTGCATGCACACCATACTCCGGAAGACCGGGCCTGGCTCTCCCGGGGCGCCTTCTCCGCCTTTTCCACACCCCGGTCTGTCCTGAGAGCATAACACGGTAGACAGGAGACTTCAAGAACCCAGCTAGGAGCCTGCCCCCCATGGCCTCTCCTCACAGACCCTGCCAATGCCAACAGTCATCCCCTGGAGCCCCACTGTGTGCCCCTCCGCACTGGAACATAGAATAAAATCCCAATAGATTAAACATTTATAATGAAGCAATTCCTATACATTATTCCATCTACTCTGAGAGAAATATTCTACTTTTGCCTCCATCTTATGGTGAAAAAATGGACATTTAAGGGAGGGTGTTTTGTTCAAGATTGCATGATCAGAACGGTGTTATTAATCCATCTCTGTAGAACAAAGAAATCTTACAAAGCTCAACGATTTGCTGGGGGCCCAGGGGGTGGGTCGGCAAACCATGGCCTTTGAGCCAGATCCAGCCCAACACCTATTCCTCTAAGCCCACAAGAATGGTTTTTACTAAGAATGGTCTTTACTTTTTTTGAAATGGTCAAAAAAAACTCAAAGAGGAGGATTTGGGGACATGAGAGATTCATGTATCCTTCAAATGCTGATGTCTACAAATAAAATTTTATTAGACACAGCCACCCTCATTTGTGTACGAATTGTCTGTGGCTGTTTTGCCCTACACCGTCGGAGTTACGGAGTTGCAACAGAGACCATCTGGCCTTCACAGCCTAAAATAATTAGTAGCTGATCCTTTAAAGATAAAGTTAGGCAAACCCTGCCAACATTGATTTTTCTCCCTCACAGTTCTCTGGGTCTCCTAGGACTATTTCCGGGCTGCAGGCTGGGTTCGGGGAGGCCTCCATCTGTGCCTGTCTGGGGCCAGCAGGACCCAGGGCACGTCCTTCTTGTGGTGGGTGGAGAAAGAATAGCAGAAATGATGTAGTTTTGGAATATTGGCGAGGTCCGGAGTCAACGGCCAAGGAAGAATTCTTGAGATATCTTTGGTGCAAAGGAAAAAAAAAAAAGTGATTTTATGAAAGGAGCCAAAGTGGAGCTAGGGGGAGAAGGAGCTGCTGCTGTGTGCTGCCCCCACATTGTCAGGTGCTGCTGATTATATACTGTGGGATTGGGGACCAGTAAGATAAAGTCCAAAGGGACTTTCATATGCTAAAGACTCACAGGATCCTGGAGGCCTGGCTATTGTCAAGCTAAGATTGTTTTCCCCTCCAGCGAGGCATTAATATTAAAACAGTTGGGAGCTTCCTGGAGGAATGTTATACCCTTCTAGTACTTGTTGATGGGTTACAGATTATAAAGACATTTAATTTTTCTCTACATTTCCTTCTACCTTTGTCTCCCACGTCACAAACAGATGATCGGCCAAAGGCCCCGCCTGGGGCCACACAGTTGTCGTCCCCGTCGCCCCCCCTCTCTTTCGCAGCCACCTGCCAGGCCCATTCCAGCAGGAGGGACACCAGGCTCACACACTAAAGGGCCGCAGGGTCTAATTCCATTACGAGGCGTGAGTGGAGAGTTAGAAGCCAAGATCTCATCCATCGACCACAGGTGGGGACGAAGGATTTGAATTCAGGACCGTCTGACTTGAGAGTCTGTGTTTGCTCCTCCTGCCTCACTGACTTCGATCCTGGGCAAAGTGTCACGGGTGCAACAAAGAAGAGAGTGGAAAACCTTTTGGGAGACAAGGCAGGATGGTTTCCCCATCGTTCCCTGCCCACAAAGGCTGTTCCTGAACACCCCAGGGGACCATCCAGCTCGCCACCATCTCAAGTAGCCTGGGACCAAACAGAATGGCTTCTGGGGCCTCCGGAAAGCATCGGGCAGAGCTGGCAGGAGCACTGGACTCTCCAGGAATGCCCTTGTCGGGACTGAAGAGCAGTTACCCGGCAGGCATCCTCCGGAGCCAGCTCCTTTCCGAGTCAGAGTATAAATAGGTCATGTGTGTCTGGAAGCCCTAACAAACGAGAGGGGGAAAAGAAGGAAGAAGGAGCGATTGATCCCCCCTTTCTCCCCCCCACCCTTCCCCCCCCACACCAGTGTTTCACTGAAGCTGGAAGGAGCAGACCCACCCTGGAGGCTCTGGTTGTGAAAGGTTTAGCCGGACCTGGAGGAGCCACGGGGAGGCCAATGAGGGGGCGCCCAGGCCTCCCCGCTGCACCTGCGAGCACCCCCGCGGCCCGCGTGGGATGCCCCGGGCCGTCACCCAATCGGACGCTCCCCAAGCAATCCACAGAGGGAGGAAGAATTTCTAAAACGTGCACAGGCAAAAAAAATAAAAAATAAAAATAAAAAAATAAAACGTGCACACGCTGCTCACTCCTGTAGCTGCTGTTTTTGAAAGAAAGATACGAGGAGAAAAGAAATGTCGCAAATAATAGAGCCGCTGACATGTTGCGGAACACCCGGGAGAAGGAGCCGATTTTCTTGTTAAGCTCCACGGGCATCAGGACGCTGAGCAGCTGTGGACGGAGGGGACCCACGCAGGAGCCCATGTCAGAAACGTGGTGCTGGATGAGAGGTCTTCCGGGCCACATCCCTGCCTAGATTGTCCCTCCGAAGCGTGGCCCGGATCAAATCAAACACTCCGAGGCAAGGGGACTTACATAGGTGGGGGGGGGGGGTACCCGCCACTTCCTGAGAACGTCTCTGTGCCCGCACAGCAGGCTTTACAGACGGGGCTCCGGGCAGCCCTGCGTGGGAGCGAGGCGTGACTCTGCCCATACTACACACGAGGGGACAGACTGACACAGAAACGATCAGCGACTTGCCTGAGGCAGTCACTTACCCAGCTCATGGGTAACACAGCCCATGTTGAAAATCGGATCCGAGTCCGGACCCGTGTTTTTCATTTATGACACGGCCTCCCAAAACGGTAGGTGAAAACACTTCACCTCCGAGTGGACACGATTTGGACAATGTGGGTTGCTGCAAAATTGTTTTTTGCAAGATTAAAAGCCTGTGCTAAAAAAAAAAAAAAAAAAAAAAGCCTGTGCTCACCAATTATGAGCTCCCTGCAGCCCTGCCTCCCCTACGGGTCAAACCGTCAAGATCCGCGGCAGCCAAGTCAAGGCCGCAGCTTGTCCTGCTCTGTTTTTGACGACCCGGAGCCTCACTGGGTGAGAGTGAGGCCTTGGGACCCACGCGCAGGGGGCTCTCCCCCCAGCTGTCTCCCACCTTTGCCCCCGCCTTCTGTTCCCAACCGTTTCAGGTAGACAGCAAAGCGGAGAACGTTGACAGCGAACACGCATGGCTCCGCCGTCTAGATTCCACCTTTAACGCTCAACTGCTCCTGCTTTGTCCGGTCCTGTCTCCTCCCTATGAGGCCAGATGCTTGGCTCCTGTTTTGAAAACATAAGCAGAACGATAGTTGTATTCGTTGCATTGCTACCTTAGCCGCACGTTCTGCGACGCTCTTTACTCAATTATGTTTTTTGCACCTCTTAACCTCATGCACGATCAATGATTAACTTTGCTTTTTTATCCCCACTCCCTGTTTACCTACTGATTGTAGAAACCCAATGGGGACCTGAAGGTGACATTTGTCTTGGTGTATTTGATCACACCAGGCCCCAGATAGTGCCTCCTTGTCCAGAAGAATGCTTACCTCCACATTGTTTCAGGAACCCCCTCCCTCAAGGGTTCAAGAACCCCCTTCCCCACCTCTCGCGTATATAAGCTGCCCCTAGACTCAGCAGGGCAAGGCAGCTTGGGGAAGGCAGCTCCCCTGCCTTCTTATCGGGCTGCCCCTCTGATAACAAAACTTTCTTTGCTTTAAAACCAGTATCTCAGACATTGGATCACTGCTGGTCAAGTACAAGGACAAGTTTGAATTCTGTAACACTTCCATCCAACTATTAGTGCATCTTTGCATTTCTTTTCTTTTTTTTTTTTTAATTTTATTTATTTGACAGACACAGAGAGTGAGCACAAGCATGGGAGGGGCACAGGGAGTAGGAGAGGGAGAGAGAGAAGCGGGGTCCCCGTTGAGCAGGGAGCCTGATGCAGCTCCATCCCAGGACCCTGGGATCATGATTTGAACCTTAAGGAAGATGCTTAACTGACTGAGCCACCCAGGCACCCCCATTTTTGCATTTCAGAGCTGGCTCAGTCTGTGGAGTGTGAGTGTGAGACTCTTGATCTCCTGGTGGTGGGTTTGAGCCCCATGTTGAGTGTAGAGATTATTTCTTTTTTTAAGATTTTATTTGTTTATTCATGAGAGAGAGAGAGGCAGAGACACAGGCAGAGAGAGAAGCAGGCTCCATGCAGGGAGCCTGATGTGGGACTCAATCCTGGTACTCCAGGATCACGCCCTGGGCCGAAGGCAGACACTCAACCACTGAGCCACCCAGGCATCCCAGGCAGACAATTCTGAGATGCATTTCACAGGGCTCCTGAGAAGGTCCTGGTGAAATCACCCAGCAGCGGCCAATGGCAGTGACAAAATTGATGACTCATTCTCCTCCCCTGTCCACTCCTCCAGCCCCTCACTCCTGTTCACTAGGGTTACTTCCCAAACAAACAAGCCTTAGTCTCTGGCTCTGGCTAGTGTGTGTGTGTGTGTGTGTGTGTGTGTGTGTGTGAGAGAGAGAGCGTGCACGTGTGAACGCATGCACCCATGCCTGTGGCAGGGGAGGGGTCCTAAGGCTGAGCAGGCATGTTGTATTGTTGGTGGTTATTTACTTATTGAGGTACAATTACATACAGTAAAGTGCACAGCTCTTAAGTGTACAGTTTGATGGGGTTTTGTTTTAAGATTTTATTTACTTATTTATTCATGAGAGACAAAGAGAGAGGCAGACACAGGCAGAGGGAGAAGCAGGCTCCATCCAGGGAGCCCAATGCGGGACTCGATCCCAGGACCCCAGGATCATGTCCTGAGCCAAAGGCAGACACTCAACCACTGAGCCACCCAGGCGTCTCAGTTTGATGGGTTTTGACAAATGCATATACACCGATGTAACCAACAGGCTCAAACAGCCCATGGAGTCTCACCAGCAGCCTAGAAGATTCCCTGGTGCTATATTCAGTTTATCCCCATACCCAGATGCAACCACTACCCAGGTATTTATTCTGTAGGTGCCTTGGGTCTGTTTCTGCAACTGATGTAAACAGAATAAATGCGCAGTATTTTCATGGTGGATGAGAGGTGGCTGAGAGCTCTTTGTCCTCCTCCCATAAAAGGCAGACTCTGTTTCCCTTCCTCCTGAGCCTGACGTGTTTCGACACGGAGGGCTGTGCAAGTGATGCTGTGATCTCCAAGGCTGCGGCTGAAGAAGTCTGCAGCCTCTGCATTCTCCAGGTGGACGCTCCCTCTCCTCCTGGGAGTGCTGATGGCTGAGCAGCTGGCTGCGGCAGAAGAACCGGGGTCCACCAAAGCTCTGTGCCAGCATGGGAGCGGCGTCCAGGATGACCCCCAAACACGTGCCATACAGCTAATCTGGCACTTAGAGGTCCCTGAAAACCCCTAACTGCGTGTATTACAAATAAGAAAGGCCGAAAACGTGAGTCAACAGTGCAATTCAAGATGCTGGGGGAAGAAAGCAGAGTAAAGCTAAACAACAACAACAACAACAAAAAAGCGGAATAAGCTAAATAAAAGTAAAAGAGAAAAGTCATGAAGTGGAAAACAAATAATAGAGAGCCTCAGGGAAACAAGTTTTTATTGGAAAAACTAATTAAAAAGAAAGCCATAGGGACGCCTGGGTGGCTCAGTGGGTTGAGCGTCTGCCTTGGCCCAGGGCATGATCCCAGGGACTTGGGATCAAGTCCTGCTCATCAAGGAGTCTGCTTCTCCCTCTTCCTCTGTCCTTCCCCTCTCCCTGTTCGTGTGCTCACTCTCACTCTCAAACAAATAAATAAAATATTAAAAAACACACACACACACAAAAAGATGGGGGCAGCTGGGTGGCTCAGCGGTTGAGCATCTGCCTCGGGCTCAGGACATTATCCTGGGATCCTGGGATCGAGTCCCACATTGGGCTCCCCGTAGGGGGCCTGCATCTCCCTCTGCCTATGTCTCTGCCTCTCTCTCTCTGTGTCTCTCATGAATAAATAAATTAAACAAACAAACAAACAAACAAAAAACCCCCAAAACTATAGCCAACTACAGCAAGAAAAAGACAAACAGTATCAGGAATAGAAAGGGGGACTTAACTCCAGACATAGTAGATATTTTTAAAATTATATACTAATGTTAGGGATTTTTAAAATTATATGTGAATGCTATGAACAACTTTATGTCAACACATTTAAAAATTTAGATGAAATGGAGAATTTTCTAAAGAAATGTAAATTGCCAAAATTGACTTAAGGAAGGAAAACTTGAATAAAACAATTAACATTAAAGAAGTTGAATCAGTATTCATGTTTCTCTGCTTCCCACTCCTCAAACACCAAGGAAAATACTTGTTTCAGGGGCACCTGGCTGGCTCCATCGGTGGAGCATGAGACTCTTGATTTTGAGGGTTCAATACCCTCGTTGGGGATAGAGCTTACTTTTTTAAAAAAAATGAACAAGTATGTCCTAAATACTTGTTTCAGAAGGAAAAGGGTTTGGGAATGGGATCAGCAGCACCCAATCTAATCTAAAGCCAAAACCAGACAAAGGCCTGTGGGAGAAGGAAAAGTAAAGACCCAGCTCACTTCTGAAGATACGTGCAAGATATGGAAATTAAATAACAGCAAGTTTAGCTTTGCCAACATCAAACAAAATTGTGCTTTATTCCAGGCATGTAAAAATAATAAGATCACAAACGTTCTTAATGCCCTCCAGGTTAAAGGAGAACAGCTATGTGACTGTCCCAACGGTCCTAGAAAACACACCCAATACAAATCATAGTCACTCTTGATTTTAAAACACTCTAACAAACTAGAATTAAAAAGTAACTTTCCAGGGCACCTGGAAGGCCCAGTCAGTTGAGGGTCTGACTTGGGATCAGGTCATGATCTCAAGGTCCTAGGATCCAGCTCATGGCTGGCTCCCTGCTCAGTGGGGAGCTTGCTTCTCTCTCCCCCTGCTCATGCTCTCTCTCTCAAATAAATAAAATCTTAAAAAGAAATAACCTTCCTACTGGATTTTTTTTTTCCTTCCTACGGGATTAACAGGATTCATCAAAAGCCCACTACTAATAGACTTAATAGGGACGTTTTAGGAAGAGTTGCAATAAAGCCCCAGGGAAGCAGCGCCTGGCTGGCTTGTCAGTAGAGCTGCACTCTTAATCTTGGGTTCATGAGTTTGAGGCCCACGTTGGGTGCAGAGATCACTTTTTTAAAAAAATATTTTTAAAAATTTATTTATTTATGAGAGACACAGAAAGAGGCAGAGACAGAAGCAGAGGGAGAAGCAGATGTGGGACTCTACCCCAGGATCCCATGATCATGACCTGAGCTGAATGCAGATGCTTAACCACTGAGCCACCCAGGTGCCCCTAGATTACTTAAAAAAAATCTTAAAAGAGAAAAAAAGCCCTAGGGAAGACAAGGATGGCCCCACTTGTGTTCCACCTCATACTGAACATACTGAGTACAGGTAGTCCTTACCTTTAATTGACACCGTGCCAGGTGCAGGGCATATGAACATCAAAGGTTCTTTTTTTTTTTTTTTTTAAGATCTTATATATTTATTTATTTATTTTTAAAGATTTATTTATTTATGATAGAGAGAGAGAGAGAGAGAGAGAGAGAGAGAGAGGCAGAGACACAGGCAGAGAGGGAAGCAGGCTCCATGCAGGGAGCCCGATGTGGGACTCGATCCTGGGACTCCAGGATCACTCCCTGAGCCATCCAGGGATCCCAACACCATAGGTTCTAACCAGCAGATAAAACACAGGCCTTCGTGGTCCTGATGCAGTCGGGGAGACAAGCAGGTGGAGCAGACCACGCAGCAGGATGGAGCCACAGTGGGGTGGCGTGTAAGGTGCAGAGGGAGAGGAAGGAGGGGCACCCCACTCTCCCTGAGGGGGGCTAAATTATACTTCCCCCAATTGTTATAAACATGAGTATCACATATAAAACAAGTATGTAGAAGTAATTTTTCCACCTTGTTAATTAGTGAGGAAACCAGTAAGATGTTAAGACCACTAGAAAAGAGAATGTGAAAATCAGCCATGTATATAGGCAATCAGGAATGCTAAGTTGGGTTTGCTAATCAATGCCCCGCTGGTCAGGGTCCTGGGGGGGGCAGTCACATAGAATGTTTGAGGTCACCTGAGGACCCAGACCCCAGCTGTATCTCTGCGGGACAAAATCCATCTGTATTGTTATGGACAAAAATTATTTCACTTTTCTACATTCTAACACCCCGCCCCCCATCATCAGAGCTTGGCTCCTCCAAGCCAGGCGAGCCCTGGGGAGGGGGCTGCGCTTGCACCCCATTCAAAGTGTGTCCATATCCTTTTGCCCATTTTCAAGCGGACAGCCTCTCTCGGCAGGGGACTGTGTAGGTCTGCTCACACCCGCAAGACCATCTTAGAGCACCTCAATCTAGCGCAGTAGAATGACCTGGGAGCTTTTATTTTTTATTTTATTTTTTAAAAACTATTCTATTTATTTGAGAGAGCCAGAGATGGAGAGAGAGCATGAGGGTGAGAGGGAGGAGCAGAGGGAGAGGGAGAAGAGGGAGACCTCCAGCTGGATCCCACAACATCCTGATTCCCAGGCCACACCCCAGAACCATAAAATCAGTGTTTGGGAGGCGGGGTAGGGGCGTCCCTAATGTCAGGATCTAAGCTCTTAGGTGATTCTGATGGGCTGCCAAGTTGAGAACCAGAGCTCTGAGGACATACAAATAGGAGCTGGAGGCTAGCTCCACTCCCCTCCCCTCACCCTAACCCCTAGGCTCCCTCCCCTCCCCTCCCCTCCCCTCCCCTCCCAGGCTCAGCCTGGCTTCCACTGTGCCTCTCTCAGGGCCCTGAAACTTCCCTACTTTTGTGCAGAAACCATCAAGCGGGGGCAGCCCAGGACAACCCTGTTCCCACTGCACCCTGGGGAACAGTCCCCGAAGATGGCATCTTTCGAAAATGTTTTCCTCCAACACCCAGAAGGACCCCACAGCTTGAGAGCAGCAAATGAGAAGAAATCTATCACCCTCAGGAAATTGGCTCCGGCAGCCCCGCAGAGTGACAGTCATCAGAAGCCCTTTGAGTGCCCGGCTAAATAAATAGTTTAAAACAAATGCAGCAGCTGCTGCAGGAAAGCATGTGACCCCAAGATGGGTGGGCTGTGGGGCTGCCTGGTTGTGCTCAGCAGGCAAGGGCATAAATCTGGGCACATGGGGGGCCCCAGCTCCCACTGGCACAGAAGGCAGAATGGAGCAGATCTGCTCGCAGCCTCCAGAACATGTTTGCAGCCTGGGGCGAGCTCCAAAGCCAGGGCAGGACGGGCACCTCCTCAGAACGGGGTGGGCATGGGGGGTGTGTGCTGGGGGTGTCAGGTCCAAAGGCGAACAATACCCGGGACTCCCTGGGCCCCAAAGGTAAGTCTCTCGAGGTGGGTACAGGAGATAACTGTCGTCTGCTGAACCCCAGCCTTGCTCCAGTCCCTCGGCCTCTGAGCCAGGACACCATGAGCCACTCAGAGTGGTGACAGGGCTTGGCCAGCTCCTCCGGGGCCTCTCTGAGCCACTAGACTGGAAAGGGATAGTCCTCATTCCGATGAGCCGGGATCACTCGGCTGATCACCAGGCAGCACCCCAAGCCTGGAGACTGTTTCTTCCTCTCCCTGGGGACTCTTGCGAGCTGGGCCTCTCCGGCAAGAGGTTGTTACACCAACGCGACTGTGCGACTGTTACATCAAATCAGTTCATCACTGCCAATCCGCAGAGCTCCTGCTCCAGGTGGAAATGTGCTCCGCGATTGAGGGGACGTTTGGAAAAGGAAGACACGGAGAAGCACATCTGCCATTTCAGCAAACGTCGCTTCCTGAGCACCAGCTGTCACCTGGCCCTCTCATCCTCGAGCCTCCAAACACCCTGCACAGCACCGGAGGCAGAGACCACGGTCACCTCCCCATAACCCCTGTCCCTCTGGCAACAGGAGCAGTCAGTTAAAAGATTTTACTTTGCAAACTCCCTCGTAGTCAAACGTGACAATCCAAGGTGTCTGCAGGGAGGCTCCAGCGGAGAAGACTTGCTTAGCTCTTTCCAGCTTCTAGAGGCCACCGTGTTCCTTGGCTTGTGGGCCCCCCTTCCCCACCTTCAAGTTCAGCAGCTTCCAGTGTCACATCTCTGCTGGGTCTCCGACTGTCCTGCTTCCGTCTCACAAGGCCCCTCGCGATGCCATGGGGCCCACCTGGACAGTCCAGGGCAATCTCCCCCACCCCAGGGTCCCTAACTTGATCACATCTGCAAAGTGCCCTCTGCACTGTGAGGTCCAGGGATTAGGGCACGGACAGCCTTGGGAGTCAGACCCACGGTCGCCCTGTCCCTCTGGCCTCACACAGACAGGTGGCTTCTGCGGGGACCTGTGCACTGCGCACTGCTCCTCACCCCGGCTCTCCCTCCTGGGGCTGGAGAGGGGAGGACGGAGGGGAGCCACCCAGAGAGGCTTGTGGTGTCTGCATCCCGCGATGGAGCTCTTGAGCCTGTGCAGCTGCTCTACCCCTGGACATCACCTACACGAACGAGTGAGGTCACTTTTTAGTGTGCATCAGGTTGGGTTTCTGTCACCTGTACCTGCAAGACCACACGCTCTTTCAGGATGGTACTGAAGGTCCTGAAAGAGGAGGCCAGACGCCAGGGGCTGCAGCTTCACCCCGGCCTGGGATGGTTCCAGGGGAGCCCCCAGCACCTTGGGGGGCGGTCAGCAGCAGCTCGGCCTTACAGGGACCCCCCCTGGGCAATGAGGACAGGGGGGACCGGGAGCTCAGGACACATGCAGTCCCTGTTCTGGCTGCTCAGGCCATATGTGCTGAAGAGGCAGGCAGTTTCGGCCTTTATGTCAACTGGAGCAAGTCACCATTGCCCCCAAGTCGGCTGTATGGGACTCCCACAGTCCTCGTGGTTTGCACACAACCTTGAAAGCCCCGTCTGTTAGGGTGGCATGTTAGTCACAAGCAGAAATGGGGCTCGGGCATACGCCACAGCTGGGAGGAGCCCCGCAAGCAGGCGTCCCTTCTGCATCCCGGGCGCTAGGACCCTCCGCGCCTGCCAGGGCGCCCATCCTCCCGAACCGGGCCCGCAGGCCTCGGCCCCTTTAAGACGGCCTTGGAGGACCGGGTTTCAGAGCCTCCGGCGACTCTCTGGCCGCCGCCTCGGTGGTGCGTCGTCACTTCCGGCCGGAAGTGCGTGTGCGCAGCGGCTTCCGCGCCGGGGGGCGGGGAGCGGGCGGCGGCGTGGGGCTCCGCGTGTCGGGCGCGGGGTGACTGGCTCCAGCCTGGGCCGCGGGGGCCGCGACGGGGGAGGCGCCTCTGTCCCCCGGGTCAGCTCCGGTCCCCGGCGATGGGGCGCAGGCGGGCCGCGGCGGCCCTTCCCCGCAGGTAGGTCGGGCGCCGGGACGAAGGGCCTGAGGCCGATGGTCTGCGGAAAGGCTCCTGTGTGGCCGCACCTGCCCGCGTGTGGGTGCAGCCTTGTACCAGGCAGCCCGAGCCTGACCTAGAGTAAAACCCCCCGGGGGGGGCCCAGTTCCCCCCGGGGTTTGGGTTTGCAGTAACAGGTGTGAACATTCTAGCAGCAGTTTGATGATCATGTATGATACTGCAAACAGGACCCGCGCGGAGGTCCGGCTTCCGCAGAGTCGGGGAGCACAGCTGGCTCCGAAGACGCCCGTCGGTACTTGGCACGTGCACGGGGCACCGTGCTGCGCGGCAGGGGGTCCCGGGGGTGAGCAGAGCAGCGCGGGGCCTGGCCGCGGCCCGGAGAGGAGGTGAACGGTTGCCCTAAACAGGGCGTCGTTCAAGCGGAGGTCAGAGGCCTGGAGGGAAGCGCAGCCCTGTTAGCAGTTACATCAGGAGGAGGGTCAGGGTGGGGTCCTCGGGCTGGACCCTGCAAGGATGCCTGTGTGCGGGGGGTTCTCTGGGAGGTCCCCCGGCGGCATGTGCAAAGGCCCGGGGGCCCAGCAGGTGCGCTAGCAGCGGAGGAACCTGGAGAAAACCATTGTAACCCGCAAAGCTGGGGGAATGCTGTGGGGCCGAGCCCAAGAGGTGGGAAGGGCCAGACCCCGCGGGGCCTATGGCTCACCTGAGCATTTTGATCTTTCCTAAGAATGGGGGCGGCACGGGGGGGGGGTGTCCTTGGGTGGCTCAGCGGTTTAGCACCTGCCTTTGGCCCCCGGAGTGATCCTGGAGTCCCGGGATGGAGTCCCGCGTCCAGCTCCCTGCATGGAGCCTGCTTCTCCCTCTGCCTGTGTCTCTCCTGAATAAATAAATAAAATATTTTTTTATCTTATTTATTTTTTTTTAATTTTTATTTATTTATGATAGGCACACAGTGAGAGAGAGAGAGGCAGAGACACAGGCAGAGGGAGAAGCAGGCTCCATGCACCGGGAGCCCGACGTGGGACTCGATCCCAGATCTCCAGGATCGCGCCCTGGGCCAAAGGCAGGCGCCAAACCACTGCGCCACCCAGGGATCCCATAAAATCTTTTTTTAAAAAATATTTTAGTTATTTATTCATTCATGAGCAACAGAGAGAGAGAGATGCAGGCAGAGGGAGAAGCAGGCTCCATGCAGGAAGCCGGACGTGGGACTCGATCCCCGGATTCCAGGATCACACCCTGGGCCAAAGGCGGTGCTAAACCGCTCAGCCACCTGGGCTACCCAATACATAAAATCTTTAAAAAAAAAAAACAAAAAAAAAACGAAACATGAGGCCGATGTGCTAAAATCTGTAATTCCCAGAGAACACCATGTACAGGATGGTGCTGTCCGGTGGAACCTCCTGCAGTGTTGGAAATGGCCTCTATCTATCTGCACTGTCCCGTAGAGCGGCCACAAGCCACGCAGGGCAGTGTGGCCGGTGCTACTGGGGACCTAGATGTTTCATTATAATATAATCGTAAGTGCTCCTCTGAGGCCAGTGGCCACCGTGTTAGACAGCACAGGTCTAGCGTGTGCTGCAGGCACAGGGGTGGCTTTATTGGAATCACACCACACAGACACTCTCTTGCATCTTCTGCACCTCATTCCCCCCCGAGGTAGAGGCTGAGACGAGTCAGCCTTTTTTTAAATTTTTTTTTAAGTTATTTATTTATGGGACGGACACTTGGGTGGCTCAGTGGTTGAGTGCCTGCCTTTGGCTCAGGGCTTGATCCTGGGGTCCTGGGATCAAGTCCTGCATCAGGGTCCCTGCAGGGAGCCTGCTTCTCCCTCTGCCTGTGTCTCTGCCTCTCTCTGTGCATCTCACAAGTAAATAAATAAAATATTTTTTAAAAAGATGCTATTTATAAAAAAAAAGATGCTATTTATTTATTTGACAGAGAGCACAAGCAGAGGGAGTGGCAGAGGGAGAGGGAGAAGCAGGCTCGCTGAGCAAGGAGCCTGATGCAGGGCTCTCTCCCAGGACCCTGGGGTCATGACCTGAGCCGAAGGCCCAGGCTTAACTGCCTGGGCCACCCAGGTGCTCAGAGATTCTGCTTTGTCTCTTTGTTTTTATTTTTAATTTAATTTTATTTTTTAAAGATTTTATTTATTTGTTCATGAGAGAGAGAGAGGCAGAGACAGGCAGAGGGAGAAGCAGGCTCCCTGCAGGGAGCCCGACGACGCTGGACTGGATCCCGGGTCCCCAGGATCACGCCCTGGGCTGAAGGCGGCGCTAAACCACTGAGCCACCTGGGCTGCTCTGTTTGGCTTTTTCTTTTTTTTTAAGATTTTATTCATTTGTTCATGAGAGACATAGAGGCAGAGACCTAGGCAGAGAGAAGCAGGATCCGATCCCAGGACCCTTGGATCACGCCCTGAGCTGAAGGCAGACCTCAACCACTGAGCCACCCAGGAGTCCCAAGATTCTACTTTTGGAGAACCCCCCTATCTTCTCAGGAGCTCACACATAGCAGCACCTTTATGCTGTTGGCTGGAAGTCAGCCTGCCCCCCTTGTGAAGTAGCTCCATCCCCTTGCCTGGTTGGTAGTCAGCACACAGATGGAGAAGTGCTTGCAGCGGTTAGAGCATTACTGTTAACATCTGTGCTGGGGCCAGGCAGGGAGGAAAAGCAGTCGCCAGGAAGGGGCTTAGAATCTAGAGACGTGGGCATTGTGAGTGCTGCGCAGCCACGGGGGGCGGGAGGGGTAATCATCCCCATCTGTAGGACCTAAAGGAATGTGGTTCCGTAAGGACATAAAGGCTGTTCCCAGCAGGTGGAATACAGCAAAGGGCAGTAGGGGGTGGAAATGCCTGAGGATGTGGGCAGCTTGTCAATTGGGGCCAAACTGGGGAACTGTACGGCTGGAAGCAGGGGAGGAAATACAGGAATGCACAGGCTGGTGTGGGGTTTAGGGGCTTTGTCAGGGTCTGGGTTCATTGTGGCTTCCGAGCTGGCAGGTGTCTGAGGCCCCAGGCGGCTTATAGATTAGAGGTGGCTGGGTGGCCAAGGCCTCACTGGAGTCCGCAGACCTGGAAGGCGGGGGAGCTAGTGGGGGCCGGGTCCCTGCAGGGCACCTTCCAGGTGCGTTCCTGGGTGGAGTTACTGGATCTGGGAGGGCAGTTCGTGGCGCTAACCGATTTGCTAAGGTACGATGAGAACTGACCAGTGTACTTTCTTTGCAGGTGAGTTCGCTGGGAGATCTGTGTGCGGGCTGAACGCGTGCTGGTGTCTTTGCTGCCTGGTCCCGGGAACCTGGAGTGTCGTTGTTGGGGGCTTAGAACTTCCTAGGTTTCTTTGCTTTCATTTACTCAACCTGTAACTTCTGAAGCCTGACCTGCTCAAGACCCTGTTTTGTGTGGATGTAAATAAAAGGGTTCAGTCCCCAAGGAGACTTTTCCTGCACTTTATGGTTTTCATCCCCATGACTGTGTGTGACATGTCGCTTCTGCCTCTGAGCTACATAGTTGGCAGCACCGGTCCCACTGAGTGACGTAGAGAGCCACTCCCGGTTCTCTGTAGGACGTGGGAGCACCCAGGGCCCTGCTCATCCTAGAGCATGAGCCACCTCAAAATGGGAGCCCGTGGAGGGAGGTGACCGTTGTCTCCCGGTGACCCAGGGGGATGGGGGCGGCTAGTGTAGTTCAGGGTGGCAGTCCCCTTGTGCAGACTTCACTTGGGACAGAACTCCCCAGGGAATGGCTGCTGGCCTCAGCACTGGTCCCTGGAAGCTGCCGGGCGCTGCCCACCTCGGCTTCCTCCTGTGTTTCCAGCCCCGCAGGAGCCATCCACTGCAGAGAACTCTCCCGGGCCTTCCTGCCCTTTGAGTGTTGGCCATGTGTTGATGTGAGAAGAGGAGAAACCACGAGTGGTGGTTACTCTGTCTCCTGCTCCTCGCATTGCAATTAGGGCAGGACGTATGTATGTTGTTACGTGGCGTAGAGTGGTCGTCCTGACCTTCAGACGTGGTCGTGCTGCCCCTCGGGTTCCTCCTGCAGCTTGTGTCTGGGTCTTGGACGTACTTGGTCGATCCCTTGACTTAACATCTTCTGGCCCAGCCCTTTCTTGTCCAGCTCTACTCCCAGGAGGGTCTGGCTCACGAGTGCCTGACCGAGCCCAGAATGCAGCTTCAGACCCGCAAGGTGAGCCGTTGGTGGCCTTTATGACGGACTTGTAGTCAGAGGGACCGCAGATGTGCTGGGGAGGCAGGGCCACCCGGGACACGTGCGTTCTCGCGTCAGCAGTGAGGGGCAGGAGTACCACGTTCTCCACAGCGTGGGGTTAGCCCCACATCCCAGCTCCGCGCCAGCCTGCTGTGTGACCTCAGGCGGGCCACGTCCCTGTTTCTTAGTAAGACGGGGACCATTATGACGGTGACCCCTGAGGAAATCGTGTGAAGTGCTCAGGAGCCCTTCAGATCCATGGGCTGGCTGTTGTACATTCTTGGATTTCCAGAACATCTCTTGGTAGTTGGGGCTGCAAGATTCCAGAGGGGGTCCAGGGTGCCGTCTGCCACTGGAAGGTCACCCCTGCTTCCAGAGGGAGCTGGGGTGGGTTTGCTACAGGCTCTTGGTGTTTTCACCTCTTTGTGCTGCTCGCAAGAGCGCATAACTCCTGGAGTGGGCACCTGCCCTGCTCTCCATGCTTGTCTTTAGAGAAAGGGTAGTAATTGCCCATATTAACATCTTGTGTTAGGATACGTATACTGGGGGAGACTGGACATGTTGGTGTTTCTGAAATAAACCGTTTTGAGCCTACTCCCCGCTTTGTTCTTTGTGGTGCTTTCCTTGAGTGTAAATGTGCACTTGCACACGGTGGCAGTGGCCGGGCCTTGTCTGGCCTCGGTGTGTGTCTGCTGGAGCAGCTCTGCGGCTCAGTGAGTTTGCTTCAGCCTTTGGTTTGGTAGATGAATCACAAGCATTAGATCCTGCGCCCCTCTGAGCAGGAACACCATGTTTCTAGCATGGAAAATGACAAAACGAATGTGCTTCATGTTGACAGAGTCATTTGTGATGTGCAGGTGCCTCTTTCTCTCTCGTTTGGCGTTGGTGTTGACAGAGGAGGGTGCTTAGCTGTCCCCGTGGGTCCACATGGCTTGGTGGGAGCCCGCCGAGAATGGGGGACCAACGGATGAGAAGAGAGATGCTCTGATGCAGAGTGGTGTGGGCTGAGACCCCACCGTCTTCCCTGGCAGCCCTGCACCTCTCCAGATGCCTGCTGTCCTTTCAGTCCGCTGAAGTGCTACCACAATGTGGGTGCACATTTCTCTGTGGCTGCACCCCAAGACAACAGCCTCCATCCATCCTGCACGCTGATACAGTGCCCTGGGCTCTGTCGGTGATAGAAGGGAAGCCTGGAACCCACGAGGAGACTCGGGAGGATGTTTGGTTTGGCTTGAGAATATTCCCCAGCTGTCATTCAGTCCCAGTTCCTTCGTGGTGTCATTCCAGCTGGCTGAGGCGTGGCAGTGGTGTACTTGTTTTCCCCAAAGAACACATATTTATGAGAGGCTGCAGCGTGACATGGATGAGCTTCAGCACTTCTGGATTGGATTATGTAAGAGAGGGTTGAGGTAGGCAGGAGTCCAGTCTTTTCAAAGAGCTGGGCCTGTTAATAATAGCAGTGGATAATGGAATGCACAGTCTGTAAGAAGTAATCTTTTTAATGTTAAAAATTGCTGTGGAACACAAAAGGCCTGTAGGAGAAAACAGAATGAAAATTGTACAAGGAACAGCACGTCACGGTTTTGAACTTCTTTGTCCACTAGAGGACGCAGTCCTGAGCCACCCCGTTCTCTTCTAGCTCAGTACGGTTTGGTTTGGTTTTGAAGATTTTATTTATTTACTTATTAGAGAGCATGAGCGAGGAGAGAGGCAGAGGGAGAAGCAGACTCCCTGCTGAGCAGGGAGCCCGACATGGGGCTCGATCCCCCGACCCCAGGATCATGACCTGAGCTGAGGGCAACCACTTAACCGACTGAGCCACCCAGGCATCCCCAGTTTCAGTTGTTTGTTTTTTTTTTTAATTTAGCCTAGCCTTTATTTCACCAGAAAGTTATGCAGAAGGCTAATCTGCAGGGTTGGGCTCTTCGTTAGGACTCAGGAGGTCCCTGTTGCCTGCGGTTCCTGGGAAGGGTTCATGATGGATGAGCTGAACCAGACCCAGGTGTGGGACATGGCACTTGGGGAGAAGTGCATGTTCTTTTTCTTTTCCTTTTTTTTTTTTTTTTTTTTAAGATTTTATTTATTTACTCAGACACGGAGAGAGAGAGGGGGGCAGAGATACAGAGGGAGAAGCAGGCTCCATGCAGGGAGCCCGATGTGGGATTTGATCCTGGGTCTCCAGGATCAGGCCTTGGGCTGAAGGCGGCGCTAAACTGCTGAGCCACTGGGGCTGCCCAGAAGTGCATATTCTAATGGAACTACCCATCCAGGATGACTCCCAGGGGCGACAGGTTGTTCTGGTCAGTATGAAAGATTTTCTTTGGTAAGGACTCCTGTGCAACACACGGCAGTACTTGAGGTCCCAGATGGTGTGTTAAGGGTTTAGAAGCGTCTCTCCGGAGTATGTTGCTCATACTTGCAGTTGAGAGGTACACTCCCAACACTGAACAAGATCTGTTCAGAGCCAGTGTGATTTAGATTGCTGATCCATCGTTGTCCACTCGAAAAGCACTATTGAATTGAAAAAAAAAAAAAGTTACAATCTTGAAGTATCCCTTTAACACTAAATGTTCTTGGTTTGTGAACCTGGTCGGCTGCTCTCTGATGGATTAAACATGCTGAATTGAGCGCTTACTGCGGGCAGGCTGTGTTAGGCCAGGATGGGGAGCCAGTCACTGCCCTCGGAGAGCTTCCCTTCTGGTGTACCAGGGACCAGAAGTTGGGAGAAAAGTGAAGTGTGTGTGCTCTGGAGCAAAGGGCCAGGATGGAGTGGGGGGTGGAGTTGCAGTTTGAGATAGGGTAGTCAGGGAGAGGATCCTCATCCTAGGTAAGAGGAAGTCACGCAACAGTCTGGAAGCCCATCCGAGGCAGAGGGAGCACCTGTGGTGAGTGGACAAGGCGGCTTTCCGAAGACAGTTGGAGGGGTCTGGGCCTTGGGTCTTGCAGGGCCTTGTAGGAAAGTCTGACTTTTCCTACCAAGTAGGGTTAAGTAGCTCACATTTTTCTTTCTTGTTTTTGGGAAACCCCCCCCCCCAAAAAAGTAGTTGGCATTAGAAAAATTTCCTATTCTTGTGCTAACAAATTTGCCAGTTGAGAGGATCCCTGATGTGTGCAGAGGAGGGAGTGTGTTCCTTCCTTGGCCACTGCGGGAGGCCTCTCTGGGCTCTGTTGAACCGTAACCGTGGTGTTCCCTGGGGGACCGACTTGGGAAGAGGCATTTGGATATAAGTTCCTGGGATACCCTCGTGCCGTTCACCTTGTAGATGCAGCCAGAGACGGCCCGAACGTCCTGTCTCAGCGTGGCAAGGCCCTGGGCACGCGTACAGGGCTCCATCGTGGAATTCACCCATCGTTTCCTAGACTGTCGCCACCTCGTAGGAACCGTGTACTTGTCTTTTTCAACAAAGGGTCGGTCTGTGTCATTTAAATTACCGCCAAGAAAACTGCAAAAAGTACATTCTCCTATAACCTTTAGGGGGTAGAGGCCTGTTTTGATGTTCCGTGGTTACACATAATGTGTTTAAAATGATTATTCGTTGCGATATTTTTTCCAGATCAATTATGCAGCTACAGCAGAAAACTAGTTCTTTTCTTGCAAACGTAATTAAACATGGAGCCGAGTGAGTCACAGGAAAGTCACGTGGCTTGGGCCTGGCAGCTGTGCAGTTGTGTCATGGTTATGCAACCCCGCCTTAGACCCGTGGCCACCATCAGCAAAACCTTCAGATTATTGCATGGGATTAAAATAAGACTTAGACTCTCTTTGAACAGCAAGTTCTTTGTTAAAACCAGACTTGGGTTGTTAATCCTGACTTCCACTAGAGGCTCCATAAGCCATATCCCTCCCGTCTCTGCGGCTGTCCCCGTGGAACACAGTTCTTAAAGTCAAACCCCCAACTTTTGTGCCCGTTTGAAACTTTTTTTATTTTTAAAGATTTTATTTATTTATTCATGAGAGACACAGAGAGAGAGAGGCAGAGACACAGGCAGAGGGAGAAGCAGGCTCCATGCAGGGAGCCCGACGTGGGACTCGATCCCGGGTCTCCAGGATCACATCCCGGGCTGAAGGCGGCGCTAAACCACTGAGCCACCGGGGCTGCCCCCGTTTGAAACTTTTAGTTGGTTGTCATCCATCACTGTGAGTTCCGGGCACAGCTCCCGTAAATCCCCTTCACCCCTGTGCCGTCTTTGTTCCAAATTGCTGTACCCCTTTGAAAGTTAATGAGGAGACAGAAAATCTTGAGAAGTCTAAGTGAAATAAAAGTGTTACTTCATCTGGTCGTTCCAGATGTGTTGTAAGCACTGCTTGTGGTTTGTTTTCATTTTTAGTTTTTTCCTGAATGACAGTGCACAAGTTTTTTGTTTTTCGAGAGGTGGGGGTGGGGCAGAAGGAGAAGGAAAGAGAAAGAATCCTAAGCAGATAAGCAGACTCCATGCCCAGTGCAGAGCCCAACGTGGGGCTCGACCTCACGACCCTGAGATCGTGACCTGACCTGAGCTGAAATCAAGGGCCAAGTGCTTAACCAACTGCACCACCCAGGTGCCCCAGCCATGCACAAGTTCTAAAGCTCAGAAGATTGAAAGGCTGGCAGTGAACCCCACCTGCCAGGGGCCTGCCCTCGGCAACCATTTCACGTTGCATCTCCCCATTTGAGAGTAACGTATGTGCTTACTCCTTCTGACTTAGGCCTTGCCCGTCAACTTCTTTCTGGTGGATTCGAGCTGAGCACCCACGGACCCCATCCGCTTCCCCTTCCCATCATCCAGTACAATCATCCTGTGTGAGTTCTGTTCAGATCAGCATTTGGTGTCGTCCTGCAGATAACTGCTTCCCCGCCTCCTGACCTAGTCTTGCAAGACCCTCTTGGTTTCCTTCTTGTTCTCTCCTAGTTGTCTTGCTGTTTCTTTTTTTTTTAAGATTGTAGCTATTTATTTATTTATTTATTTATTTATTTATTTATGAGAGACACAGAGAAGCAAAGACTTAGAGGGAGAAGCAGGCTCCTCGCAGGGAGCCTGATGTGGAACTTGATCCCTAGACCCGGGATCATGACCTGAGCCACCCAGGCATTCCTGTCTTGTTTCTTTGGCTGAACTTTCTATGGTCTCTACCTTGTTCCCACCTGCCACATAGCTTCCTGGCCTAACTTTACACAAGGTCAACCACATGACATATCCATTCCGTTTGTTTCTTAGGTGTATGTGAGAAGACTTTTCAGACAATTCAGGAGAATGTGATAGTTTTGTTACAATCACATATGCAAGGGGAGAGGCCCCAGAAGGCTGATTCAGAAGTTCATCTCTAGTTAGGAATTTTATATTTTACGGGAAAATATGAAGGTTGGACTATTGTCAGAGCAAATGCTAAAAGAATGCTGGCTAATGGTCTGACAGCTGGGTGGGTAGGTAACTTGTTTCCTAGGAAATTCTTTTGAAATTATGTCAGGGATGCCAATCTTCCCAGAAGGAGGCTATGAATTTAAATTAGGCAAAACAAGGCTCTTTCCCAAGACGGGTTTAGACTGATTTTTCTTTTTAGATTTTATTTTAGGTCATCTCTACAGCCAGCATAGGGCTCACACACCCCAAGATCAAGAGTCGCACACTCCACCAACTGAACCAGCCAGGCACCCTTAGACCAGTATTTTAAACCTTATCTTTGACCTAGACATCATATGTGACTTGCTCAAAAATGCATCTTGTTGCATTTTGGTTCTAAGAACATAAACGGAAGTGTTGCCTAGTTCAACCCTTCCCAAACAACCTGTGCCCAAATCCCTGGTTGGTGGTGGTGGTGGTGGGGGGCACATCAAATGCAGATTCTGGTGCAGCAGGGCCTGCGACTCTGCATTTCTCACCAGTTCCCTCGTGCTGCTGGTCCAGGGACCACACTTTGAGGAGTGAAGGAGGGCAGTTTGGGTTGCTTGGCACATCTCCCGTTGATGGTAGGTCTGGGTGCAGGTTTAATTTATCTGACACATGCCCAATTATGATTACTCACAGTGTCCATACATGTTCATGAGCCAGTTTCCTCTCTTTCAGAAGAATTTCCCAGCACAGCACGTAGTGGTGGGGATTTCTTAGAGTCTTTGCACCGAGGCCGCTCTAGTATATAAAGTGGATTCAGTCAGGCCTATTCCCTAGATAGGTACAGCAAGAGGCAATGATAACCATCTCCTTACAGTTTGCCTAATGAAACTAAAGTCACACGAAAGATCATTTAAAAACCTCCCAGCTGTCAAAAACCAGAGGTGGATTACAGTGGTAAAAACAGATTGTAGCGGCGCCCGGGTGGCTCAGTCAGTTAAGCATCTGCCCTCAGCTCGTGTCATGATCTCAGGGTTCTGGGCTTGAGCCCCACATCGGGCTCACTGCTCAGTGGAGAGTCTGCTTCTCCCTCTCCCTCTGCCCTCTCCCCACTCATGCTCTCTCAAATAAATACATCTTAAAAAAAAAAAAAAAGATTTTATTCAGAACAATTGTAATAAAGGAAAAGAGACCTCCGTATAGAATGGGGTTTAGTTCTAAATGGAGCAGGAACAGGGAAGAGGAGCAGGGCAGCAGATGGAAAGTCACTAAGAGGAAATGTCACAGGTAGGGGGGTTTCTGGCTAAACTGACCTAGCAGGATCCTGGCTGAAGGCAGGCCAGGGTGTCAGGCATCACCCTGGGGCAGGGGGAGATGAGGAACCGGATCAGACATCAGAGCGGGGAGGGTGGCGGGGGAGCGAAGTTCTGATGAAACTGACTTAGCAGGGTTCTTGCTAAAACTGGGTTTTACAAGGAAGTGCACAGACGGGCCTAGGAGATGGGCCAGGAGTCCGACAAAGAGTCTTTGTCCTAACCTTACCTTCGTTGGTCCTTTGGAAGTTAACTTGAACATTCTCTAAAATGTGAGAGAAAAGGAAATATATAATTGAGAGAATAGTAAGCAAAATTTATGACCCATCCAGTAGGTGCCAAGTAATTTGCAAATGTTACCTCCTTGAACCTCTCATTTTATGTGGGGGGCATGGGTTCATTGAGGGCCGGTGACTGCCCGGGGTCACAGGCTAGTGTCCACTTTCTCATTCAAAAGTGTGGGTCACACACTTGGGCACCGTGTGAGGCACTGGGGTACAGGAGAAACCAGACCACCACCACAGCCCTGGAGCGGGCTTTTAGTTGAGGAAAGACCCATCCCACAAAAACCGAAATGAACCATCACATAGAACACACACAGAAGAGGCCTTGGGGTGAGGTTCCTGCTCTGAGTGCTGTCGGGGCCCCTACTGTGGCTTGGAGGAGAGGGAAGGTGGTGTCTGCACTGAAACCCAAATCACAAGAAGCGGCAGGCCAGGAATGAAGAGGGAAGGGCATTCCAGGTGGCAGGAGCAGCAGGTGCAAAGGCCACTCGGCAGGACGCCAACTAGCAGTGGGCCAGGGACCTGAACCTGGTGCTGCCTGACTCCGAAGTCAGTGGTCTCCCCACTTAGGCCTCTGCCATTTTGCTGCCCGGTGTCAAATAAAAAATAAATCTAGATTTAGGAAACAGACCATCTTGTGAAGGATGATTGTAGGGATGGGAGCACCCCACCAGGGAGGATACTCTGACGAGGGATCTGCCCCAGAAGAGTTTGGCAAAAAGGAAAACTCCTTCATGGGAGGTGTGGTGTGGGGGTGGAGGCGGAGGGGTGGCTCCATGAGCGAGTCGGCCAGAGGAGGTGTTAGCTGAGGTCACCCTGTGAGGCTGCAGCGGTAGAAGAGGTTTCCTTCTGCCCTTTGAGCTTCTTTAGCTGGGCTGATAATTAAGTTGACACAAGACAGATTAATGGGAGAAAAACAGAAGCTTAATAACATGCATACCTCCTATATACGGACGGGGCCAGAAAAACCGAGTTTCTCCCCAAAAATGGCCAAAGCCATCACCTTTTAAATACCACCTCCAGTTAAAGACATAGGAGATGTTGGGGTGGGATGTGATCAAGAGAAGCATCACGAACGAGGTGAGGGTGTCGTGAGGGTTAAGTCCACACCTTCTCCCCTGATGAGTTTCTAGAGCTCTCTGGAGACGCCCGCACACATGGAGATTTCCTCAGAACGAAATGTCTACTAAAGGGTAAGCCCGCCTCCTATGACTGCAGTTTCTTAAAAATAACCTGTTTAAAATAATATGCCACAGAGGCATATTTGGGGGTCCATTTCGCTCCCCTTCATAGCTGTTTGCCTCGTGTCAATACATCCTCTGAGCAGAGGCTGGACCCACAGGACACAGAAAGCAGACAGAGGCCTGTGGGTTGGCGTTTCCTCCCAGTGGAAGCGCTTCAAGTTGCCGCTCAGGGAGTGGACACAGTCAAGTGCTTTCACGAGCACCCCACGCCTTTTGATGAGCGTCACTTAGCTCTTGGTATCGGCAGGAGGTAGACGCAAAGGCCCTCGGATGCTCAGCTTCAGCCACTTGTTCAAGGTCTTCTACCTGGTTCTGGAGCAAAAACCAAGATTTGACCTTTGTAAGTTTGCAGAGTTTGAGCACCTGGGTGCCTCAGTCGGTTAAGCGTTTGCCTTTGACTCGGGTCATGATCTCAGGGCCCTGGGATCGAGCCCTCATGTCGAGCTCTCTGCTCAGAGGGGAGTCTGCTTATCCTCTGCCCCTCACCCTGCACATGTGTGTGCGCGCTCTCGCTCTCTCTCTGAAATAAATATTAAAATCTTAAAAAAAAAAAAAAAAAAAGCTGGCAGAGCCTATCACAATTTGCAAAAAATTTGACATATGTAGATGGGCCTTGTCCACAACCTCCCCCCGGCAGTGATCAAACAGGCCGTGATGCCTCAAAGGCCCCCTACTCTTCCAGGCTAAGGAACTAGGTGCATCGTCAGTGAGTCATCCTCCTTCCTGCCAGGATATGATTAGGTATGTCTAATCCAGAGCCGACGCCAGAAGTGTCCCATTTGGGAACTCTCCTTTCCACGGGGGGTAGAAAGACTCTCCTTCCCGGGTCACTCTGTCACCTCCAGCAGGCCGGGCACGCCAGCGAGGTCTGGGAATCTCAGGCCGACAGGGGCGGCCGCACACCCAGCGCGTGTCGGTGGTCCTTGTTCCCTGGTCTCAGAGAACACGGGTGATTAAAAGCAGCTGGAAAAAAAGAATTCCAGGACATTCCTGGTGTTCCGGAGTCCAGCTTCGGGAATCCTGTACTGCGTGAAAGGGCAAAACACAAATGAAAAGTTGGAGGTTTTTTCCTCCCTGTTGAAAACCAGGGAGGAGTGACGGGTGTGGTGATCATTTTGTAATATATACAAATACCGAATCATGGACACCTGACACCCATATACTGTTATATGCCAATGATATCTCAATGGGAAAAAAGAAAAAGGATCTGAAACCTTGTGAAAATAAGCCATTGTTTAAAAGTACCGAAACAAGGGAAGAGCCTCCCCCGCCCTCTCTCCCTTTGCTCTCAGCCTTTCTAGACCCTTCTCTGCTTCGAGGCTAAATTAGGCTCTGGCGCATCTCACAGCTCCGGGAATGTCTTCCCTAGGACCAGAGAGCCTCCTCTTTGAAATATGAGGAGGACGATGCCCTCGGTGTCCTGGGAGGGGACAGCCCAGCTCCTCTGCTGTCACCTGACCAGTTGCAAACCTACCCGAGGACCCATCGCCTTGCTGCGGCCCCTGGCGCCGTCACAGATCGCGGTTTTTAGTGGGTTGCCTGGGGTGCTCCTCACCTTGTGGCTGAATGCTTATTCAATAACACTGTGTCCTCCCTTCGTGGAGAGCTTTGTTGTCCAGGACGGTTGAGCAAACGTCAGGCTCCTGGACCGTCTCCTAGGCCCATCTGTGCACTTCCTTGTAAAATCCAGTTTTAACAAGAACCCTGCTAAGTCAGCTTCATCAGAACATACCCTCCCCGCTTCTCTGATATCTGATCAGGTTCCTCATCCTCCCCCTGCCCCAGGGTGATGCCCGACACCCTGGCCTGCCTTCAGCCAGGGTCCTGCTAGGTCAGTTTAGCCAGAAGCCCCCCTACCCCTGACATTTCCTCTTAGTGATTTTCCATCTCCTCACTCCCCCTCCCCGTGGCTACAAATCCCCACCTGTCCCCGCTGCCCTCAGAGTCCAGCTCAGTCTCTCTCCCCGACCCTGTAAATCCCATCGCATGGTCCCTACGCCTCTCAGCCCATCGTGACAGTCCTGGATGGAGCCTGCCTTGCCATCCTTAACCAGTGTCCCTGCACGCTTTTTCTTTTCTTTTTTTAAAAAAGACTTTATTGGGATCCCTGGGTGGCGCAGCGGTTTGGCGCCTGCCTTTGGCCCAGGGCGCGATCCTGGAGACCCGGGATCGAATCCCACGTCGGGCTCCCGGTGCATGGAGCCTGCTTCTCCCTCTGCCTGTGTCTCTGCATCTCTCTCTCTCTGTGTGTGACTATCATAAATAAATAAAAATTAAAAAAAAAATAAAAAAAATAAAAAAGATTTTATTCCTGAGAGACAGAGAGAGGTGGAGACACAGGCAGGGGGAGAAGCAGGCTCCCTGCGGGGAGCTGGACGTGGGACCCCATCCCAGTTCCCCGGGATCATGGCCCGAGCCAAAGGCAGATGCTCAACCACTGAGCCACCCAGGAGTCCCACGTGTTTTTCTTTACCAGTAGAAAGAGACGTGAACTCCTCTACCCTCTCAGGTGCTTTGCCGGAGGCCTGCAAATTAAACCGACAAACTATACGAGAAAGGCAGATGTGTATTCCTGCCGTGGTGCGTAGTTCACAGAAACCGGTGCCTCGAGGAAGCTTACAATTGAGGGCTCATCTACTATGTCAAGGAGGGGAGGGGAGGGGAGGGGAGGGGCGGGGAGGACACTTGCAGGAAGGCAAGACTTAGAAAAGGTGAGTGAGCCTCTAGAATAGGTGGCAGGTGTGATAGTTCTGTGACAAGGCTGACTTCTCGCCTGGGTCTGGACTGTTCTCTGCGGGCAGGAGTCGGGCTTCTCAGGCATTTATGACGCTTGAATTCTTTCGGGAGGCTCTGCGTTTAGGCAGATAAAGGAAGTTCAGACAAACACCCCCCCCCCTTCTTATTCTGGACCCAGTCCCTGGCTTTCTTCTTATCTAAGTTTGCGAGGAGTCAAGGATATCCTCCACTTCCTCCTCCCAAGTCAGGGGAAGTTGAAATTAGTCCTGTCCGCTCCAGAGTCAGGCAAGAAGCCGCCCGGCCCCCAGTCGCCAGCCTCCCCCTGTCGTGCCCTCGCCTCACCCCGCAGCTAGCTTCCTGTGAGTGCCGGCTCGCGTCTACGCGGCCCACGGCGCTGCAGGAGCTGGGGCGTCACCCACAAGCGCTCACCTATGCCCCGTGGGCTGTGATTTCCCAGGAGTCCCTGCTGTATAAGGGAAAACCAGCGCTCCCGGTGGGGCTCTCGCACCTTCAGGTTCTGGGGCGGTGAGGACGAGTCGTATTCGAGTGGCCAACCCCGCCGTAGACTCCAGGGGACAGGTCGGGCCCAAAGTAGCCTCCACCCCAGGACCACTTACCACCCGGGTCCCGGGCCTGGTGCTTCACCTTCATCTCATTCACTACACCTCCCAACAGGTTCCCGAGGCCGAGTGGTTCTTGTTTCCACCTTAGAGATGGGGCGATGGGAGCAGAGGGGCCGTCCCTGCCGGAGCCCCGCAGCTGGCACGGGCCGGGGTGTGGACGCGGGCCCGGCCTGGCCCCCACGGCGACGTGCGGTCATGAGGCTCATTCATCTGCTCCTGCACTAACAAGATAGAAGTCATTACGAGTATTATAAATACAACATACCTGTTATGTGGCCCGTTCTCTGTTAATGAAGACGTGGGAGGAGAGAGAGGGTGACACCGGCAGTCGGAGCGCAGAAACGGGGTGAGAACCTGGGGACCCTGCAGAGCAGACCAGGAGCTCTCCACAGTGGGCTCCGCGGCTCGGGGACCCCGCAACACCGAGGGTCCTGAGAGGGGCTCTTCTTCACCTTCTGGCAACACCACCACACCGACTTATTTTTTACTGAGGTTCTAGAAGGGTTTTTTTTCTTTTCTTTTTTTTTTTTAAGATTCGTTTATTTCAGAGAGAGTGAGAAAGTGGGGAGGGGCAGAGGGAGAGAGAGAGAGAATCCCAAGCAGGCTCCCCACTGAGTGCAGAGCCCAATGCAGGGCTCTGGCCCGTGACCCTGAGATTGTGACCTGAGGGACAGCCAAGCATTGGACGCTGAACCAAGTGAGCCCTCCGGGCGCCCTGAGGTTCTAGAAGTTCTAAGGGTTCTACAGGAGCGAATGGTCCGGTGGTTTTGGAGCTTTGCCCTATCGGAGTGCAGGAGCTCTGCCAGCAACCCGGATCGCCCTGTGGCAGAGGGCCTGTGCTGATGGCTTCCATCCCGCAGCCTCTGACAGGGACAATTCGGGGTTGGGACTTATGTCATTGTTTCCCCCCCCCATGCCCTTCCACACATGCTCCCACTTCTGCAGCCCTTCAGGCCAGTGGGGAAGCGGGTGGAGGGACCTGGTGGTGACGTAGCCCGGCACGACCCAGCTGCTCGGCACCCTCGGCCTGAGTCCCCAGCTGCCCAGCTGAGGTGTCAGCACGACCCTGAGGCCCGCAGCTGGGTCCCCTGTGTGTCTCAGGGACAGACGGGGAGGGTGGCCCGGTAGCCAGGTGGCCCTCGCTCTTCCCCTCGGGACGTGAAGCGGGGCCCCCAGTGTTGGAGATTTTCGTGTGCGTGCGTGGCATCTCCTATCCCAAATGAATTTTCATCTCAGTTCCGTTAGAATTGCGGTCATCCCAAGAAAAAAATTGTGTGACACGGTGGCAAAGGGTGTTTGACCAATTTTTGACGGCCTCCTCCAAAGTGAGGACAGTGAGCCGAGACTAGTAGTTCTGTGCTTTCTCTCCACTTCCTCTCTGCGGCGCTCGGAGTCTGGTGCTGGGAGCGTCTACTGCTGCACCTGTTCTACGGGGAATAAAACCCGCACGCGCTCAGCATCTACTCGCTTCCAGCCCTCGGTTTCACTGCGGTGTCGCGGACGATCGTCTGCTACAGTCACCGAAGGCATAACGCGCTCATCTCCCAAGAGGCACCTTTGTTGAAAGTGGCGTCACACTTCAGCACGATGTGCAAACATTTTCCTTGGACGCCGCCGGGCTCCCCTGCGCTTCCCGATTCCGCACTTTCCGTGCAAACACAATAGTTGGGACCCACCGCAGGCGAACTGCTTAGGTTCTCACCGTCGTCCCAGGGCCCAGAATAGAGGCGCGGTCGTGTTTACTTGGTTTGCATTCAGGAACAGTCTTTGTCTTCCAAGGGACACATGAGACAAGTTCCTGTCTTAGAACACGAAGCCCTGGACGGTGACTTCCCCCTCGAGTCATGGGACTGGCTGCCTGAGCTGGGTGGGGGGGGTGTGGAAATGCCTCCTCGGTTGCCGGGCTGCAGGGAGAGGCAGTGGCCTGTGTTGTGGGACTAAGAAAACAATTGCTTCAGCTGAGGGGACAGTCTCCTTTCCAACAGTTCTGGAAGTGGCTGCAACAGCCGCTTGCCCGGGCAGGGGGTGGGTGGGGTATGTGTGTGTGTGATAACCAAGTGTGAGGACCCGGCCTTGTGCGTGGCTAGATTTTGCCCCCTGGCAAGCCGAGTCACAGAAGCCTGATGTGTCGCAGATACTTCATTCTTCAAATTAACCAGAAATTGGAAGCAACCAGAGACAGAAAGGGGCAGTCGAGTACACCAATTGTGGCAGGGCTGTACAGTAGAAAGGGGCTCCTGGTATTTTTTTTTTAAGGTTTTTAAATTTTTTTTAAGATTTTATTTATTTATTCATGAGAGATACAGAGAGAGAGACAGAGACAGAGAGAGGCAGACACAGGCAGAGGGAGAGGCAGGCTCCACGCAGGGAGCTCGACGCAGGACTCGATCCCAGGACTCCAGGATCATGCCCTGGGCTGAAGGCGGCGCTAAACTGCTGGGCTACCCCGGCTGCCTGGGCTCCTGGTATTTTGATGAGTGAGGAAAAAGGTTTCAGTGTACTGTGTGATTCCGCCTACAAAGAGTCCCAAATCCAGCAAAAGTCATTCTGCACTGCCCAAGGTCAGAAAACCGGTTATTCTGGGGAGGGAGGGAGCTTGGGGGACCTGGTCCTTATCCTTCCCTTCGCAGGGCAGTTAATCAGTGTGTGCAAATGTGAAAACACGCCTAGAATTTGTGTTCTTTGCTAGGTGTGAATTATAGCTCCATAAAAGAAGAAAGCATACTGTGTACCGGTGGTGTGATTTCATCTGTGAAGGTCACAGACAGGAACACGAGGCGGTGGTGTAGAAGAGGTTCCCACGGGACACGGGTGACCGGGAAGAGGGTGAGGGGCTTCCAGGGGGCGGTCATGGAGGAGCTTTCCCCTGGGGCTGTGGCCACGTGGGTGCATCTCTTCGTGATACGCACCTGTTGGCTGAGGATCTGTGACTTTGTTTGAACGGTATGCTTCAATAAAAGATTATTTAAAAATATTATGTACGGGACGCCTGGGTGGCTCAGCAGTTGAGCCTTTGGCACAAGGCATGTTCCTGGGGGTCCTGGGATTGAGTCCCACGTCAGGCTCCCTGCACGGAGCCTGCTTCTCCCTCTACCTGTGTCTCTGCCTCTCTCTCTCTGTGTCTCTCATGAATAAATAGATAAAATCTTAAAAAATATTTTATGTATAGTAAGGTCCTGTTTTCTCAGTTGAAAATATATGTGCAGGGGCCCCTGGGTGGGGCCGATTAAGTGTCTCACTCTTGGTTTCAACTCAGGTCATGATCTCAGGATTATGAGATTGAGCCCCACGTTGGGCCCTGCGCTGAGCATGGAGCCTGCTTGAGATTCTCTCTCTCCCTCTCCTTCTGCCCCTCCCTGGCTCACACACACTCTCTCTCTGTCTTTAAAAAAATAAAAATTTGGATGCCTGGGTGACTCAGCAGTTGAGTATCTGCCTTCGGCCCAGGGCATGATCCTAAAGTCCTGGGATCAAGTCCCACATCGGGCTCCCTGCATGGAGCCTGCTTTTCCCTCTGCCTGTGTCTCTGCCTTTCTCTCTGTGTGTCTCGTGAATAAATAAATAAAATCTTAAAAAAATAAAATAAATAAAAATAAATATGTGCAAAGAAGACCTGGAAGGGCCTTGTATTCATTTCCTGTGGCTGCTGTAACAACTTATCATAAGCTCCGTGGCCTGAAACCACACAAATGTATTTTCTCACAGCTCCTAAAGTCAGAAGTGTGACTCGGGTCTCACTGAGCTGAAGTCAACGACCTTGTAGACAGTACCCTCATGAATACCTTGATTCACCTGGATAGTCCAGGCTGATGTCCATTTTTTTAAAAAGATTTTGTTTATTTGAGAGAGAGACAGTGCTCGAGAGAGAGAGAGAGAGAGAGAGAGAGAGTGCCCAAGCAGGGTTTAGGGGCAGAGGGAGAGGGAGAAGCAGGCTCCCCGCTAAGCAGGGAGCTGACTCGGGGTTCAGTCCCAGGACCCAAGATCAAGACCTGCACTGAAGGCAGATGCCTCACCGACGAAGCCCTCAGGTGCCCCAAGTGGGACCTTTTTTTTTCTTTAAGATTTTGTTTATTTATTCATGAGAGACACACACAGAGAGGGAGAAAGAGGCAGAGACACAGGCAGGGGGGAAGCAGGCCCCATGCAGGGAGCCCGACATGGGACTCGATCCTGGGACATCATGCCCTGGGCTAAAGGCGCAGCTAAACCACTGAGCCACCCGGGCTGCCCCCCCCCCCCTTAAAAGATTTTTATTTATTTGGGACCATTTTTTTTACAATACTGTGTGACCCACCTGGATATCTGTGAGAAGACCTTATTGTAGAGGTCCCGGGAGCCACTGCGTCCCCTCCAGCCACCCCTCCTATCTCGGGAGTCAGGCACAAGCTTCAACCATCAAGTCCCAGTGGGCTCCCACTTTCTGGAGGCCCACAGCCACAGACCGCGGGATCAAAGCTCTTCTCGGTTCCTAACTTCAGAGCTGTCCTGTTTTGTCTCGAATCATCCTCTCCAGAAAGCTGTCCCCTTCCACCTGTTTTCTGGGCCTGAGGTCCACCAGTGACCAATAAACTGCTAAATGCAAGTGTGGGTTTTTCACCTGGGGAACGTCAGGCAGAGCGTTTCGGTGGTTGTAGCATCTGCCTAAAGCCCCGAGTCCTCTGGGTCTGCCTGGCAGCTGAGTTTGGGCTAGGGGGTTTTCACCAAGGACCCCGCCTGCTGCAGACCCTTCTGGGAACCAGGCCCTTGTCCCTGGCTCTGTGCAGGGTGTATGGGTGGGAATGGCTCCCGGGACTTCACGCGGTGGCCCCAGCCCCTCGGTGATGCTGCCCACCTCCCCGGGAAGGAGCCGTGAGCTCTGACCACGCTGCAAATTGTTGCAACCAAAGCAGCGTGTTCTCCTAGCTTTTCAGAACCCAGAAAACAAGTCGCTGTTTCCTAAATGAAAAGGAACAAAATTAGCACTGGGAGAGGTCGTGGGAGATGCTTTCCAAGTATCTGAGAGTCCTTGGCAGAGTAGAGCAGGAACGCTTCTATGTAAAACTCCTCTCCACCAAGGCCTGCTTTGAAGTCAGTTTGTGCAGCAGGGAAAACTAAAAGAAAGAAAGCAAAGAGTTTGACTCTTAGGTCTTTATAAATCGTACAGAAATGCACGTGGCTGTAAAGATGCCAAAGAGCCCATTTGGGGCTGCGAGCTTGACTAACAGTAGGAGCGAAACCCCAACCCAGAATCCAGAGGAAGGAGGAATTGATTCTGACCTTTGCATCTGGGTGTTTTGTGGGGGAACCGAAGCGTGAGGGATGGGGTGGGATTTCTCAGAGCAGAGGCCCGGACCACAGCCCTTCCAGGCTGGAGAGGCTCCAAGTTCCAGAGCGGGTGACAGGGAGAAAGGTGTGCGTGCGCCCCAGCAGCGGCATGATGGACGTGGCTCGTGGGGCACAGTGACACCGAAATCAGGCATTTCTATCGCTGTTTTTTTTTTTTTTTTAAAGATTTTACTTATTTATTCATGAGAGACACACACAGAGAGAGGCAGAGACACAGGCAGAGGGAGAAGCAGGCTCCCTGCAGGGAGCCCAAAGTGGGACACGATCCTGGGACTCCAGGATCAGGCCCTGGGCCGAAGGTGGCACTAAACTTCTGGACCATCCAGGGATCCCCTGTTTGTTTGTTTGTTTGTTTTTTAAAACAGGTTTTATTTATTTATTCATGAGGGACACACAGAGAGAGAGGCAGAGACACAGGCAGAGGGAGAAGCAGGCTCCATGCAGGGAGCCCGATGCGGGACTCGATCCCACGGCCCCAGGATCACGACCTGAGCAGAGGCTCAGCCTCTGAGCCACCCTGGTGTCCTCTGTCGCTGTTTTTTGTGTTGTGCTTTACAAGTCTGAGAACTGACACAAGCATCAATTTGCTATGTTAAAGGGTTTTGTTTGAAATTCAAGGAGACATTTTTATCAGTGCCAGCATGTTCGAATGACTGTGGAACTCCATGGACTTTTCCACAAGCTCCTCCCAGTCCTCCAAGGGGCTACCGGGCAGGATACCTGGTCCTCCGCTGTAGAATTCACCCTTCTTCATGGCCGGTGTGGGTGTGGGTGTGGGCCAGGCCGCAGGAAGGGGGAGTTTTGGGACTGTGATTTCGGGCCAACACCCCATCTTTACGAAATTAAACGGTAAGCATCCTCTTCATGCCATACCTGGCGATCTCTGGGTCTGTTGAGCGCCACCTACCCCACTGTTCCCAGCCTCCCTCTCTCTTCTTTGCAGTAAATGCTAGTGAACTAATCTGTGCACCAAGACTCTTTTTGGGTGCATGCAGAAACCCAACCATCTTTGCAAAAGATTGGTATTTTTAAAAGTGCTAATAAGCTATTCTCATCGGCTGAATGAATGTTTTGACAGCCTGATGGTGATGGATGTGTTCTACAGCTTTTACACGGAGCTGCTGAATTACAGAGTAACTTCACAGATCAAGCCCTGGATGAGAATTTTCTCCACAGAGTTGGCCTGTCCCCAGTGACTGCTCCGGAAAACCCATCCCCCTGTTGGCCCTGGCCATGTCCTGCTGGGAGAAATATCCTAGGGCTGAGGGGTCAGAGACAGGCCTTCATTATCGTGGAGCTGGAGGCAAAAGCTTAAGGTTGGAGGTGTGAGATCTTTGAGACTCCTGGAAGACCCCTGCCCGGGCCCTCCCTCTTATTCCCATCTCTCTAGGTGACAGTCTGCATAGAACGGTGGAATGGGCCTCGGCAGGACCAGCATTGTCAGAGGAGCAGCTGCTGCCTCAGCTCGGCACTGATGTCCTCTAGAATCTACGACCAGAAGGCCCGAGGCTTGGAGGCCAGGGAGCAAGACCAGCATTTCGTCTTGGTCAGACACAAGGTCAACTGGATGGCGGGAATAATGTGATTTTTTTTTTTCCAATCTGGGCATACTGAGAAGGCCAACAGGTCCACCTGGCTTGGGTAGGTCTCCCCAAGATCTCAGGATCTGGGGGTATTTGGCTGCTCAGAGCCATGAAGGGTTTGGAAAAGCTGCTTCTTTCTTCAACCTAACACCTCCTACCCAGGCAGGCTCTCAAGGGCGTCCATCCCTACCAGGAGGCCTTGTCTCCCTCTTTTTCCTCAACAATTACAAATCGATGATCTTAAAATTTGCTGTCCAACCAGGTCACTTCTCAGTAATGGGGGGTGTTGTGAATAATCACCTTGAGTCAAGAGGCACACACTGAGACTGTCTCACGCCAACTGGGACGTCCGTCACCCTAATTAGAAGGGATAAAGAAGGGAAGGACTGTGAATGAGGCTCATTCATCTCCACCCATGTCAGGCTGTCCTTTAAGCCCTGTACATTCCAAGTGACAATGGTCATTTTTCTGTTATGTAAGACAGTCCCAGGCGCCACTAAGTCCAAAGGTAACAGAGGACAGGGCATCTCCAGCTGCTATTCCAGGAATGGCATTTAACCTTAGGAGAAACCTGGCCCCAGCCAGAGAAGGTCATCTATCCCGAGTCAAGGTTATAATTGCGCAGCGCCGGAAGCCCTTTCACCCGATTGTTCTGATGTGTGTGCAGGCATGCGTGCAGGCAGTGGGCCTAGAAGCCGCGGTCCCCGCTTCCTGCCATCAGCATTGCCTCTGTCACAGCACGCAGGGAGCACAGGCTTTGACTGGCAAGGTAATCCCAGGGGGTTGAGGACAGGAAAGAAATAACTAGTACCTTCCAGTAACCATCCCACCCCCTTCAACGAGAGCTGAAGGCAGCGCTGGCTGTGCTGTCTTCCTAAACAGAGTCCCACCAGCTGGATGAACACCCAGGAAAATGAGCCTCTGCCTGCAGCCATAGGGGACGGAGAGTAGAGTCTAGAAGATCACTTGGTCACTTCTCCTTAGGGGTCACGGGTGAATTGCAGGCTTCTGTTCTACCCTGGAACGAACAGCTTCTTCCTTTTTTTTTTTTTTAGATTATTTATTTATTTATTTTGAGAGAGAGAGAGAGAGACTGTGTGTGTGTGTGTGTGTGTGTGTGTGTGTGTGTGTGTGTGTCAGACTGGGGGAAGGGCAGAGGGAGAAGTAGACTCCCTGCCGGGTAGGGAGCCTGATGCAGGGGCTCGATCCCAGGACCCCGGGATCATGACTTGAGCCAAAGTCAAGAGTCGGATGCTCAACCGACTGAGCCACACAGGTGCCCCGAACAGCTGCTTCTTTCAAGGGTCGAAACGATGAGGCTCACATCATTGCATCAGCTGGAGGAAAAGCTCACGGCACAGCCTGTACACCCTGTGGGAGGGCGGGCTGGGTTGTTACCGGGGATGCCAGCCCTCTGGCAGGACAAGAAGCAACCTTCCTTTTATCCACCTGGAGAATGAAGGAGTATTTGATGAAATCATTCATCCTGAGTGAGTGCAAAATACCATCTACGAGTGTAGGTGATTAATAACATCTTCATCCATAACAGGAGGGCCAGTGTGGCTTGTCCTGAAGGGTCCTTCCGCAGTAACAGTTCATACTGCTGTTGTGTGTGTGACCCCTGGGTGACATAAGCCAGCCTAAGGTCACACCTGCGGGGCCACCTCGCTCCCATGCGAGGGCTGGGTTATCAGACACATTCGAGCCTGTACAGACGCGTTCTGATCCTGTGCCGGAGAAGAGACAACAGCTTAGGAAAACAGGAACAGTCTCAGGAATGTGACTGTGGGGACCTGTCCCAGGCCTCGGTGACCCTCGGGCTACGTTTGCCCCTTACTGACAGCATTTCCTTTTATCTCACTGCAAGCAATTTTGGCTCATTTGTTACACTGCCCGGGAGTTCATCGACTGGAGATTAGGGTGGACAAGCCGAGGGAGGAGGAAGTTTTCCCAGCCTCCCTTAGGGTTCCTGGCGAGGTCTGAAAATTAAACTGCAAAGACATGAAAGGAGAGAAACATACATGATGATTTAATGGAAGTCTCTTATTTTTTTAAAAAAGATTTTATTTATTTATTCATGAGAGACGGGGGGCGGCGGGGCAGAGACACAGGCAGAGGGAGAAGCAGGCTCCCTGCGGGGAGTCTGATGCAGGACTCGATCCCAGGACCCCGGGATCACGCCCTGAGCCAAAGGCAGACAGATGCTCCACTACTGAGCCACCCAGGCGTCCCTATTTAATAGAAGTCTTCTGTTTCGTGAGAGCTGTCATAAGGAAATGAAGACTTGAAGAAACAGATCTGAGTGGCCATTTCTTAAGATTTTATTTTTAAGTAATCTCTACCCCACGACCCCAAGATTGAGAGTCACAGGCTCCACTGACCCAACCAGCTGGGGGCCCCCAGACCTGAGCACTTTTGTGCAGAGTTTGATGCTGAATGGACAGTCATGGTCGAATGCGATAGGTCAAGGAATCTGAGGTAAACTGTGGTAAACTGGGGTAAGCTCAGCGAGGCCTGTTGGTTGGGATTCTTCCCAGCATCCCCCCTGTCATCAGAGATAAGGATGCTCCTTTGCTCCGGGTGGAGGGCACCTCTCATGGCAGGATTTTATGACCTGTGTCAGGGGGAAGGTCGGAGTGGACTTCCTGCTCCCGCTATTTTCTCAAATTCCTCCAGTCTGCAACATTTAATGTGCCAAGGTGCCGTATTTGGGGGTAGTAGGTCCTGAACCCCGTCCCAAACATGTTCTTAAAAGCGTGAAGTGTGAAGGACCCATCAAACACGTGCCTGATGGATCTCCTTGCCTTGCCTCTCGCATCCAAGCCCAGCTGGGGCCTAACTGGAGCGTGGCGCAGTGCCGTCTCCGATGGACGGGGACACAGGTGCATGACTTCCAAGCGTGTGCCCTTGATCTACTCTCCACCGTAATCTGAGGCTGCCCCAAAGGTTTTGAACCTTCTCTCCACACTCTGATTGTACTCGGATTTCCAGATTGTAGGTATCCCCTTTCCAATGGAGAAAGGTAACACCCGCCGGGGCTGAGCTGGGTGATTTAGATTCACCTAATTGCGTGCTCCTGCGGGAGACTGATCCAGACTGACTTACGTGGGTGGAGGCGGGGGACAGGGCATCGCCTTGCTGGCGCGGATTGTTGGCAGGGTGAGCCCGGTTCTGGAGACGGAGGCCGAGGCAGCAACATCCTGACTTGGCAGCTTCCTCCTCCTGGGGAGGTGCCGCCGGGTGAGCTGGTCCTTCGGTTCTTCTCAGGGGAGTCGGTTATTTCTGGAAGTCTGCCCAGTGCCTGCATCCCCCACCGTCTCAACAGTTCTGTGAGCTCCCTGCCCCTTGGGGAACCCCTTTGGCTTGAACCAGCTGCAGCGGATTCTGCTGTCTGCACCCAAGAAGCCCCGGCTGCCACAGACGGGGCAAGGACAGCAGAGGGCGGGGAAGAGGATGTTCAGCATATGATAGAAGAGTCGAGAAAGAGATAAAGGAAATTGACAAATATTTTGAATAATGGCCATACCATGCGCATTATCTCCGACCCTTGCAACAGATCTGTTGGCATTATTATTCCTGTTCGACAGAGGAGTACATAGTCTCAGGATGGTTAAGGGGCCTGCCCAAAGGGGATCCCTGGGTGGCGCAGTGGTTTAGCGCCTGCCTTTGGCCCAGGGCGCGATCCTGGAGACCCGGGATCAAATCCCACGTCGGGCTCCTGGTGCATGGAGCCTGCTTCTCCCTCTGCCTGTGTCTCTGCCTCTCTCTCTCTCTCTCTCTCTGTGTGACTCTCATAAATAAATAAATAAAAATTCATTATACAAAAAAGAAAAGGGCGGGGGGCCTGCCCAAGGCCACACCGCCTTTGACTGCGACTTGGGAACTTGAACCCAGATCCTTTTGCTCAAAGCCCAGGATCTCTTCCCTCTGCTACTGTGCCCAGGCCAGGCCTGCTTGCAGAAGGGAGTGGAAGCTCCCATCCCATTCTGTTTCCTCCTCTTGGCTTCCCCTTCTCCGTCGGAGGCACACTACAGTTTACGTGTGCATGGGCTTCCCAGGCTGGGCCGGTGTTGATCAGTTGGGAGCAGAGCATGCGTCAGAAAACACTGCCGAGGGCCGACCACCGGGGCCAGTGGGGAGGGAAGGGTTTCTAGCAGCTTTTTCCTTTCCCCATAAGGCAATTACACCGTTTGAATTTTCTACAGGAAGCAAGTGTATTGCTTATGTAATTATACAGCAAAATGAGCACCGCCAAAGAGTGGTGGGAAGGCACCAAGACATGAATTGTGGTTATTATTGGCATGGTGGGATGATAGGTGATTTTTATTTTCTTCATTATGTGTTTCTGCATTTAAACCTGTTTCTAAAATGAGCATGTGCTCCGGTTACTTTTAGCCACAGGGAACAGAAAACCTTTCATCAAACTGGATTGCCCCATGAGGAGGCGGATGGATTCTCAGGACTGGGTGTCCAGCAGGAGGGCCCTGCACACGGCAAGGGCAAGTCACGAAAGCCTCCCTCTGCTTCCTCCTCCTCTCCTCTCTGGAGCCTCAGCATCCTCCCCAGCAAACGCTGGCTCCCTTCGTGGACCCAGCAACAGCTGCAGCCATCCCAGGAATGAGACCAGGCACGACAGTGTCCACACACAGAAATAGGGGACTTCTGTTTAGGTGTCTCCTTTTTCAGAGTGCAGGGACCTCTCCAGGACCCCCTGGCTGACTCCCCTGCTGGTCTCATTGGTCAGAACTGGGTGACACGCTCACTTCTAAATCAGTCCCTGGGGGGAGGGATGCCTTAGCCTCACCTGATCTACCTGCTGGGCCTGGGGCAGCACTCAGCTTCCCCTGGGACCCCGTAATGTGGACAAGGGCAAATGCCTGAAAAAGTCAGGCTTTAGGAGTGAAGACATGGGAACATGGATGCCATGTAGACAGTCTACTATGGCAGATATTACTTTATAATTTAAAAAATTACAGGGAAGCCTGGGTGGCTCAGCGATTTAGTGCCTGCCTTTGGCCCAGGACATGATCCTGGAGTCCTGGGATCAAGTCCCACATCGGGTTCCCTGTGTAGAACCTGCTTCTCCCTCTGCCTCTCTCCCTCTGTCTCTCATGAATAAATAAAGTCTTTAAAAAAATAAAAAATAAAAATATAAAATTACAGGGTGCCTGGGTGGCTCAATTGCTTAAGTGTCTGCTTTCAGTTTAGGTCATGATCCCAGGGTCCTGGATTGAAGCCCCGCATTCGGCTCCCTGCTCAGCAGAGAACCTGCTTCTCCCTCTCCTGCTGCCTGCTGCTCCCTCTGCTTGTGTGCTCTCTCTCTCTCTCTCTCTTTCTCTCTCTCTCTCTCTCAAATAAATATTTTTAAAAATTATGTAACTTTTTATTTTTTTATCTTTGTTTATTTTATTTATTCATGAGAGACACACAGAGAGAGGCAGAGACACAGGCAGAGGGAGCAGCAGGCTCCCTGCAGGGAGCCTGATGTGGGACTCAATCCCAGGAATCTGGGATCACTCCCTGAGCCGAAGGCAGACGCTCAACCCCTGAGCCACCCAGGCCCCCCTACATACATGTTTAAAAATTTAAAATTACCCTCATGTGGCTGACCCCACCGCTGAGGGCTTTGGTGGGAACCGTGTTGCTGTGTCCAGTCTGTGCATGAAACCTTGCTGCTCCTAATGGATGATAATCATGGCCTAAGCAGGAACAAAAACCCTGTGCTGTTTCTGCTGCACGATATTGTTTCATCTCTGGGGACATCGGGAACTGAGCAGGACCCACCTGGACGTCATGAGGCCCAAAGTTCTGTAGGTGTGTCCATCACTTGGGTCCTGTGACCCAGACCACTGACCAGGGATCCCATCTCAGCTAGGAAGGTCCCTTACTCAGGCTGTCAAGGCTCAAAATCAAGTTTTGTCGTTAGCCGTGAAGTGTGCTAAGAAGCTTTCAGCAGACATTATTTGACGCGGCCTTCTTAAATATTAAATGCTGGGCCAAGATGAATGAGGTGGTCTTGAAAGTTCCCCGGATCCCAGTGCTGCAGATCTGAGGGCAGGGGTAGGAGAAACCACTTGGAGGCCCTTTGGGTTTTCTGGAGTCCACAGACTTCCTCAGGGCCTCTTTTTTTTTTTTTTTTTCCAACTGAGTTTGAAACAGCTGCAGGAGAATCATTGTTTCCTTTCAACTTGCAGAGTTGCCCAATGTTTAAAGCCAGAGATGCAGAAGTTAAGAGAATAGGTTCAAAGTCTTCCAACAGAGAATAAGCATTACTTTGTATTGAGATTCAAATTGCTGCCAGGACATAAGAATAAGTGGATTTATTTTTAAATTTTTTCTATTTAAGTTAAAAAAGTTTTTTAAAAGTAATCTCTACACCCAATATGGGGCTTAAACTCACAACCCCGAGATCAAGAATCGCATGCTCTTCTGACTGAGCCAGCCAGGCACCCCACTTTTCCTTTTCTTTAAATCTACTTATTCCTGGGGTAGAGATCACTAAAAAGAAAAAAGGAAAGAAAGAAACTTACTTATTATTTTTACCAAGTCAAGGGTACCTTTAACTTCACAGAGCCTTCTAGAGCGTGAACATAATCCCTCGTGTGCAAAGCAGTGAAGTTTTCTTTCCTCCGTGTCATGGGCTAGGCACTCAGGAGCTCCCTGATTGTAAATCTCAGAACAACAGATGGAAGGATAAATGGAACATTAAAAAGTCATACAGGATCTCGCCACTTGTTATTTAAAGAATTTACAGGTCAAGACAATTCGAAGTGCTACTTGCGTCCCGAACTGGAAATACTTGAAGGCCGGAGGTGTTCTTCGGTTAGCTTGCTCAGCAGAATGTCCGAGGATGTACAGGGCCCCTACATCCATCAGGGGATCACGCACCTCCAGGTGGACCCCACGCCTCTGTGCTTATGGCTGATCCGCTTTTCATCATCACACCTGGGCTTACCAATCTCGAAACTGGTAGACCAGAAGAAGGAAGAAGATGCAGGGGGCACCTGGCTGGCTCGGTGGTTGAGTGTCTGCCTTCGGCTCCGGGCGTGATCCCGGGGTCCTGGGATCGAGTCCCGCATCGGGCTCCCCAGGGAGCCTGCTTCTCCCTCTGCCTGTCTCTGCCTCTCTCTCTCTCTCTCTCTCTCTGCGTTTCATGAATAAATAAATAAAATCTTTGAAAAAAAAAGATGTCATATGGGGGGAGAGGCATGGTCAACTGGCTCCCGAATTCTCTGTAGGGATCAAACAACCTGGCCTCCTTGTGCCTTGGCTTCCCTGAGTGTGGAATAAACTCAGGTTGCCTGGAAGACTCTCCCGAGCTGCCAAGAGGCTGGTCCCCAGAGGATCCTTTGTGTGCCTGCCTGTGATCAAGGTGCACATGCCTAACCTTCGGACGATGCCAGCCGAGACCCAGAGGCCAGCCTCGGTCACCAAGGACACTGATGTCTTTGTCCTCAGGCTGCAGGGGCTTCCTGAGCCTGGTGGTAAGTCCCCTGTCCCTGCTGTGTAAAGGTCAAAGGTCTACCCTGCGTCCCTGGGGCTCTGGAGGAAGGTACACGGGCTCTTGGACTTGTGTCACCTGCATGGTTTCTGGGGAGCGCTAGACACCCCCCAGTGTCCTGGAGGCAGCGACAGGCCTGCCTCTGCAAGAGCACAGTAGCTGACAGAGGCCACCATGCAAGGCAGGGCTGGGAAGCAGGGTCCCTTTGAGGGATGATTGTGAGTTCACACAGTAGCGGTTTATTTTATTTTATTATTATTATTTTTTAAGATTTTGGTTTCTTGGTTTACCAAGAAAAGAGGTAAGGTCTGTGCTAGCAGCTGTTCACGCGAGGACTGGTCTTTTGGGGACGCCTGGGAGGCTCAGCGGGGGAAATTCCAGACGGGGAAGTTCATCCATCCTCTAAATAAACAGGATGATCCTAGTAACAACCAAAGGAGTGAGCAGGGTAATAATAATCTATGGTTCCAGAACATTCCGGAGGCAGAGCTGTGAGATGCCTGGCTACGGGAAGCATTTACATAGAGCCTAACCATTTACAAAGTTTTTACAAACATTTTCTTATCTAAGCTTTTACAGCCCTAGGAGATACGTTTTCCGGACAGCAAATCCCATCAACATCCAATTAAAAAAAATTTTTTTTTATCCTTTCGAAGAGAAAGATCTTAAAAGCTGCTCTGGGCTATGGAGATGGTTCAATCAGGCACTGCCAAGGTGGGAAGGGCTGAGAGATGGGATTTTCAGCGAGGTGTGAAATGAGCAGATGTGTGGGTCTCAGCGGGAGGTAACAGAACATTCTGGAGGCATAGCAGCAAGATGCCTGGCTGTGGAATTGAGCAGAAACACCCTCCGCAACTGCCATGGTCAAAAGCCTTTGGGGGGACAGGAGATTTCGGGGTCTGAGGTGGCCCTGTCTTTTATCTATGTCAGAGAGAGGGGGAGGTCTGGGCCCTCTGTCTCTTCCCCTCTCTGCCCACAGGACTGAAAGTGGAGCAGGCCTTTCTCTTCCTTCCTTAGCTTTGGGGAAAATGCTTCATTGATCCTATTTAGGATGCTCTGCTTCTTATCCCTCACTTGGTGTCCCCCTGTTGTGTGACCTTTGGTCTGTGCCTTTTTTTTTTTTTTATAATTTTTTTTTTCAATTTTTATTTATTTATGATAGTTACAGAGAGAGAGAGAGAGAGAGGCAGAGACACAGGCAGAGGGAGAAGCGGGCTCCATGCACCGGCAGCCCGATGTGGGATTCGATCCCGGGTCTCCAGGATCGCGCCCTGGGCCAAAGGCAGGCGCTAAACCGCTGCGCCACCCAGGGATCCCTGGTCTGTGCCTTCTTGGCACATCATTGCTCCTGCCAGGCCAACCCCACCTCCGGCTGGTGTGACCCGCAGAGGAGCAGCCTGGGAGCAATTGCTGACTTGCGAAGTCCCGATTAGCCTCGGAGAGAAGTGCCACACAGCTGCATCAGGGTCGGAGAAGCGAGGACTATATTTTGTGAAACAAACAAACCAAAAAGAAGTATGATTGGGTTGGCTATTTTTATTCCTCTGAGCTGGAAGCTGAAAGGCCTCAGGTCATCCTTTGTTGTCCTAAATCTCATCGGATGAGGGCTGTGTTTCCCAGGGCACAAGGAAGCAATTCTCTTATGCCAGGCCTGCTGTCCTACTCGGTGACACAGAGGACAGGACAGGGTGGGAGAGCACCACTCCCAAGGCTGCTCCCAGTCGGTCCATGGGATGGAGAGATGTGTTCAATGCACTCAGAATAAAGGCCTAGGGTAAGGGTCACGACTTCAACCCATCCATTATTTAATAGGGTTCTGGAAAATGGCAGGTGCCACGACAGGTAGAAGATAATGAGTGGATATGGTCCTAGGACCCAAGCAACTTGCAATTTGATGAGATACAGACCCGATTCTTTTTTTTTTTTTCCTAGACCTGATTCTTTTACAATCCCATTGAAGGCGGCATGCCTTACGTGGAAGTGCCCCGTTCATAGGCATCTCAAGAAAGAACAGGAGACAGGGAAGGCTTTCGGGGGGCTGCAGAACTTAGAAGCTACATCTTCACTGTTTGCATGTCAGCCCTATGCGGTAGGCTGAGCACCTGGGAGGAAAATCTGCTTTTATATCATGTATCTTCCCACACTGCTGTGCTTAATATGGTGTCTGAATAAATTAAGGAGCTGAATAAATGTTTGCCGAGTTAACAAAGGGATGAATAAATGAACAGACAGAGTGGAGGTGGAAATAGAATCATTCTGGACAAAGGAAAGCTGGGGACAAGATTTATAGGAGATCTCAGATGGCAGGCCTTGATGCTTACATTTATTTCTGTCGTCAATGTAGACTCAGAGCCAAGGTGTGAGTTTGCGTTTGTGTTTTTGCAAGCGAGTTCTGCCAACAGCATTAAGAAGAGGGCCCTGGAAGAGGGCAGACTTTTTGGCAGCGGAACCAATTAGGGAAAGGGGAGCTTTGCCTCTCCAGATGGAAATGAGGTATTTTAGAAATGTGTAAGGTCAGATGATAACTTTTGCAGATCTGGCTTCTTGGCCTCGAGTTTTCCCAGGTTGGAAATGATGCAATGGTATTAGCTCAAGGCCACTGGACAGCCGCCAGAGCTCAATTAGGAAATTGTGCCTGTGGGGTAAGCTACATTTTCCATAGTTTTCTAGGCTGGAAACTTTGCCAGATGGCCCAAGTCAGGAGAATCTGCCGTGTTTTGCGAGGCTGTCTTTTACCATCAAATGAGAAAGTAATCTCTTCCAGACGTGGAGGAGAGTGGACATGTCCCTGTGACCAAATGTGTAAGGGGCAGATGCCAGGGTGGGTTGGGCCACCGGAGACTACGAATAAATGCCACTGGGCCTCCCACACAGCCTAAACACTTGACTCCCTTAGTTACATTCAAAGGGATCATTCAGACCTTACTTCCTGTTTCTTTGGCTGTTGTGGGGAAGACGTGGGGCACTGCAGGCTGAAATTTGAGCTAAGGCTGTCACTTGCCTCCCAGTGTCTCTCCAGCCACAGCCCTCCCTTTAATCCATACCCCCAGTCCTCGTGGTGTCACCAACTTCCCGATGCTTTCTTGGGGATGAGTCCTGATAGTGTACTAAGAACAATGGAGAAGATGTGGCTATAGGGACCAGGGACAGTGTCCCCAGCTCAGGTTAATCCTGTTGGGGAAGATGGAACAGCCACAGCGTCCGGGCCCAGGCAGGTGTGAGCAGGCCACTGATCCCATATCCTGACCAAGTCAGCCAGAGGTGGCCACATGGAAACAGCAGCTTCAGATTCCGGCTCCTAGTGGTAACTCAGCTGAGCAATCCTAAGGAGCCAGAGGATCTCTCTAGGGATGCCAGAACTTGGGAATCTTCATCACCATCCCAGGGTACCCATCAAGCCTTCCATCCACCAAATGAGAGGTGACCACAGACAAGTGAGGAGCTTACTAATAAAAATGTTCATCGAAAAAAAAATGTTCATCGAGCTGGGACCTCGCTCAGGATGTCTTGGAGTATTCTCAAGAGTCTGAGGAAGAGAGCAGGGATGCTGTTGCAGACGAGGGAGGCCACACCATGTCATATCCACTAGTGCTCAGCTGTCTCACCAGCCCTGCCCTTTGCTCTGCCTGTTATGCACACACTACTGCGTGCACACACACGTTGCATCCCCGACGTGTTGTTCAAGGAAGAGTGTTTGATCCTCTTTGCCCTCTCCTCCTTGCTGGTTAGGGGTCAAGGTGACATTGAGATAAGGGCAAGGCAGCAAGACAGAATGAACCCATGGCCCTGATGAAAAACAAGACCACCCGTATCCAAATCATTTAACTGTCAGGACTCCTGTGTCAATATGGCTTACTGTTTATCTAGAGAATTCTTCCCCCCGGAAGATAAGACTGTAAACCAATAAATAGCTTTACTGTTTGCTTCAGGAAACTCATGAAAAATAATGTCTTCTAACAAAAGCTGGCTCATCTTGGCAAACAACCCCCTCTCAGGAGGATAGATTGCTCACCTGGGCAAACAGCTTATTTATCAGACAACTGTTTACTCATCAAGACTAGAATCTTCAAGGGGCACCTGGGTGGCTCAGTGGTTGAGTGTCTGCCTTTGGCTCAGATCGTGATCCTGGGGTTCTAGGGTCGAGTCCCACATTGGGCTCCTTGGAGGAGCCTGCTTCTGCCTATGTCTCTATGTGTCTCTCATGAATAAATAAATAAAATCTTTTAAAAACCCAATCAAACATACCGTAATTTTTACATTTTAACAAGTGTTGTTTCCTCCAAATTAGATTCCTTGTGAGTCTCTTCTTGTATTTCAATGATACTACTATTGCTTGAGACCTTTTCAAATACCTCTTTTTTTTGAAGATTTTATTTATTCATGAGAGACACACAGAGAGAGAGAGAGGCAGAGACATAGGCAGAGGGAGAAGCAGGCTCCATGAAGGGCGCCTGATGTGGGACTTGATCCCGGGTCTTGCCAGGATCACACCCTGGGCTGAAGGCAGGTGCTAAACCGCTGAGCCACCCAGGGATCCCTCAAATACCTCTTTTGTAATTATGTCTTGATTTGCCAGCCTCAGTGGTCATAGACCATCTTTTTTTTTTTTTTTTAATGAAAAACATTTTATTATTGGCAATTTCAAACCTATACAAAAGTGGACACAATCGTACAATGAACAATTATCAACTTAGGACCAATCTTATTTCATCTAAGCCCTTAATGAAGTTTGAGCTAAGGCTGTCACTTGCCTCCCAGTGTCTCTCCTGCAATGATCTTCCCCTTAATCTAAAAGACAGGGCTTCTTTGAAAACTGTTAGCTGTGATACCATTATCCTGCCTAAAAAAATCAGTCATTTTTTAGTATCATTGCATGTTCGAAGACTTTAAGCTCCCTGGTTTCATAATGATTTATTTGTGAAAATGAAGATGGAAATCAAGTACATATGCTGCAATTGGTCGATGTCTCAGGTCTTTTTCTCTTGAAAAGTTTTAATTGAAGTGTACTATATACAGACAAAAGTGCCTGAATCTTAACTGTTACAACTCAGTGATCACCCAATCTCCTTTAGCCCCTTCCCCCTTTTTCCCTTTGGAATTTATCTGATAAAGACTGTCATGCAGGGTTTCCCATAGTTGATGCTTGGGCAATTGTTTCCCCATGGTATCATTTGGCATGTTCCTCTGTTCCCCATTTCCTGTCAATTGGTGGTTACACCTACAGGCTTATCAGATCAGGTCAGCTTTTGCCAAGACCATTTCATAGGTGTTGCTTGTTTACTCCTAGTGGGAGGCTCATCATTCCTGGGATGTCTCTTCTTGAAAGCATCTTTTGGAGGTCAACGTGCTTTTTACAAACAGGCCAAAGCCTGTCGGAGCCGAGTCTAGTGTGCAACGTGGGTGCTCAAGTGCGAAAATGATGGTTTGAGAAAAACAAAGTGTGATCAAGCTATAAATGATGCTGTCGGGTGGCTGCTAAACTGGTCCTGAAGGAAATTCCACAGCAGCTCCGGAAATGCGCTGTGCGGTGGCAGCATCCAGAGTGCAGCCACCCGGGGTGACTAATGCACAGGGCACGGCTGGGACACCGCCAGAGAAATCGCGCGCGTGGGTCGTGATGCCGTATGGGTGGCCTCGCCCTATGGGTGGCCCCCTCCGGGCCTTGAAGGCCCCACGTCTCAGCGCATCACACTCGTGCTTCAAGGCTGGCGCTGGAGCTGCGCGGTCCCGCTGCAACGCGGCGCTCCCGGACCCCGGGGGCTGGCCCGGCCCCGCGTCAGCTCCATCGCAGGGCCGGGACGTGTCCACAGGACGATGCTCGATGCTTGGTTCCACCCAGTCCCTCGCGGGCCCTGGCGCTCGCCTCGGCTGCACTACTCGGCGAGGGTGTGGTCAGGGCGCTGCAGGGCAGGCCTGCTGCTCCGGCTGCTCCGGCTGCTCCGGAGCAGTGCACAAAAAATGAGGAGGCACCGGACCTCCCGGGGCAGCGGCCTGCTCCGGCCCCAGGCAGCCGCGACACCCGAAGGCGCGCGGGGACCCGCCTGCTCCAGCTCAGCAGAACTCCCCGGGGGCCGTGCAGCCCCTAGAGCACCTCCCACGCCCCGCCCCTCGCCCCGCCCCTCGCCCCGCCCCGTGACGCAAGCAGGGCGGGGCCAGCGGCCTCTAGTGAGACCCGCCGGGACGTCAGGGCAGGCGCCAGATCCGAGCTCCGCCCACGCCCGCCGGCCCGCGAGGTGGCGCCTGCGCAGAGCCGCTCCGGCCGGCTCGGGCCCCTCCCCCTCGCCTAGCAACCGTCGTCGCGCCCGCCTCCGTCCTTCGGCCGCGCTCGCGCACGCGCGCTGCTTCCGGCCGCCCGGCCCCGCCCCCCCGTCGCCCGTAACAACCACTCGAGCCGCGCCGCGCCCCTCCCGCGCCCGCCCCCCCGGTCCCCTCCCCGGAACCGGCGGCGGACCTGCGGCCGGCGGCAGTGGAACGGCGGCGGCCCCACGGAGCCGCCGGCATGAGCGCCCCGCGCCGCCCCGCGTCCCGGGCCCGGCCTTTCTGACAAGAGGTAGGCGCCCCCCGGCCCGGCCCCGCGGCTTCCTCCGCGTCCCCGCCGCGACCCCCGCGACCCCCGCGACCCCGGGAGGCAGCGCTTGGGGCCCGCGGGCCCGGCCGCCCCTCCGCGCGCGCGCGGCCTCCCGGGGTCTGGCCTGTGGCTGCTTTCTGAGCTCCCAATTGTCATGCAATAGAGGCCGCCCGCGTCCAGGCTGCCCCCCGGCCGGTGTGGCCCCGGTGCCCACGGAGGACGCCTCCTGGACCGGAGCATCCGAAGCTCGGGAGCCGGCAGGTCCCCCAGCCCGGTCCCTGGGGGCTGCGCGGGCGGCGGAATCCCGGCTGGGTGCTGGAGGAGCTTCGCCGAGCCTCCTGCTGCTCTTTAAGTCTCCCCTCCACCCCCACCCCCACCCCGCCCCAACCCCCGCATCCCTTTTTTTTTTTTTTTTTTTTTTTTTTTTTAAGACCCTGTAACCAGCCCTCTCCCCTCCGCTGGGAGATTAACTCCGAAGTTCATTTCCCCAGTTTCCAAATCGCGCACCGGCGTCGTCAGGTTTGCAAGAGACCAACGTGGTGCATCGGGACCCGCCGGGCCCCGGGACCTGGTGCATCGGGACCTGCCGGGCCCCGGGATGGAGGCTCGCGCGGTCCCTCCCGCGAAGTTGGGCTCCCAGTGGCATGACTTTAGAGCTGGAAGCCCTTCAAGATTATCTCTCACCCCTCCAGCCCCTCCACCCCCCCCCAAAAAAAAACCCTCTAATTTTTCTTTTTTGCAGAGGGGAAACTGAGTCCGAGGGAAGCCAAACGACTGGGTCGAGGTCACAGGGGAGTAGTTCTGTAGCAGGGTTCAGGCTGCTGCTGCTGCTGCTGTCCGACAGAACCTGTTCCTTGGGAGAGATATGCTAAACAAACATACCAGAGAGAGTCCTAGACTTAAGTGTAATAACGTGGATAAGAATCTTCTGAAATAAAACATATCTCCCTAATTTTTTTTTTTTTTTTTTTTTTTGGTTACAGCTAGCCTTTGGGCTCCTTGAGGATATTCCATTTTGTGCTTTTGAATATCCTCTGACCATATTCAGCATGAAGTAACATTTTTAATGATTATTCTCAGCAGGACAGGTAGGCTCTTTGGGTTTATTTCTCTTCCTCTTTTTTTTAGGATTTTTATTTAATCCTTTGTGAGTGTGAGAGCACAAGCAGGGAGGTGGTGGTGGTGGGGGGGGTGCAAGGAGAGGCAGACTCCCGGCTGAGCAGGGAGCCCTACGTCAGGCTCAGCCCCAGGACCCCGAGACCATGACCTGGGCCCAAGGCAGATGCTTAATTGATTGAGCCACTCAGGTGCCCCTCTTCCTCAGTTTATTTATTTATTTTTTAAAGATTCTATTTATTGGGGCAGCCCAGGTGGCTCAGCCGTTTAGCACTGCCTTCAGCCTGGGGCCTGATCCTGGAGACCCAGGATCGAGTCCCACGTGGGGCTCCCTGCATGGAGCCTGCTTCTCCCTCTGTCTGTGTCTCCGTCTTCCTCTCTCTCTGTCTCTTGTGAATAAATAAATAAAATCTTAAAAAAAAAAAAAGATTCTATTTATTTATTCATGAGAGGCAGGCTCCATGCAGGGAGCTCCATGTGGGACTGGATCCCCGGTCTCTAGGATCACGCCCTGGGCCGAAGGCAGACACTCAACTGCTGCGCCACCCAGGGATCCCTCTTCCTCACTTTTAAATAGGGAAGTTAAGTCACTCAGAGGACTCCAGATAAAGTGTGTTTTCCAGAAAAATGCATGTAGGCTGGTGCTGGAGGGGGAATATGTACCTTGCAGGAAGATTCCTTCCTCTAGGAAGTAGGCTCCAGCATTTAATGGATTATTGACAAGTATCACAGCTGTTTGAGGCTGGAGGTTCCCTGTAGCCAGAGTGCTTGGTGTTGCTGTCATTTGAAGACAGGCCTCTGACATAGTAGTCTACGCAGTTAGAAAACACGGATTGACAAGTTTACTTTGGAGCCAGCTTTTGAGGAGTGTACCACAATTTGAGATGCAATGGCATTTTTTTCCATTTTTATTTTTGTGCGTCTCCACACTTAATACTTTGAAGTGCCATCCTTTTTATTTGGCCTCTTGTAGAAGCTGTAGAAGAGAAAATGATTCGAGAATAATCAGATCATAACATTTCAGTGCTGGAAAGACCCCAGCACAGGCCCTGGGAGGCAGACCAGAGCTGCTTCCCTCATGACGCTGGGACTTTTTCTTCACCTTTTCTTGCTGCCTTCTTACCTTCTCCTTCTCCTTATGTAGTCCAAGTGTCATCTTTGGGTTTTTGTGCGTAGAGAAGTATGTGACCTACTGAGGTCCCTTTCTACACTTAGACTGTGGTATGATGAGTAAATGCAGACTTAATTTTTTCCAGACTTAATCATGTTAAAAAAAAAAATCCTATATTTGTGTTTTGCAGGTGTGAGAGGATTGCTATTGTGTTACAATCATGGTGCAGAAATACCAGTCACCGGTGAGGGTGTATAAACACCCCTTTGAATTAATTATGGCTGTAAGTACTTTACATTTTAATTTAGTGTTTGGCTTTTTTTTTTTTTTTAAGTATTCAGATTTGATGACTTGTAAATGGATATTTATTTCATAATTTGTCTCCATTGCTTCACCTTTACTTACTCTGTTTCTATGCTTATGATCCAGATCTAGAGTTCGTGAAATGTTTTTAAACCGTAAATCTCTGAAAATCAAAACCTGCATATTTGTTTTTTAAAAATACACCTCAGGCTAATAGGTGAATCTGAGTTAATTCTCTCTTTGAAAACACAGAAGTGGAATTCTGATGAAATAATTCTGGATTTTGCTGTTTTTGTTTAAAGTAGAAAAGGAATATGGAGAGTGGTTTTTTTTCCCCTCTGCTGCTTGTTCGGAAGCATGCTCTGGTTGTCAGTGAATGCACTTACGTAGCACTGAGCACTATGGGATGGAGTTTAGATTATTCTAACGACTGCTGAATGAGTTTCTCCCCAGCATCAAATTCATGAGGCATAGTAGAATTTCACAAATGGGGTGACTAAAGTCTTAATTTTCTTTGTTATTTATCTGAAGAGTTTGCCTGAAAATAAACATTTCACTAGATGCAAAAGGAAACAAATCTTTCCCAATCACTTATAGAATATTCTTGGGTATTCCATCTCCTTTTCTCGTTTGTGTTACTTTTAAGGTGTATATAACATACGTCCCGGAAATGCTTTTGTCATGAACATAACCTGGTAAAAATGCAAAACTGGACCAAGAGCAAGACCCAGAACACACCAGCCTAGCAAGAAGTCCCACTTGCCCCCTCCCTCCCACCTCAAAGTTAGCCAGTGCTCTGACTTCCAACACCATTGATGAGTGTTGGCTGTTTCTGTTCTATATTTAACTAGAAACTCAGGTGTTTTTGCATCTGGCTGCTTCTGCTCAACTTTGGTTGTGAGATTTATTCAGAGCAGTAGAGTTTTGAAAAATAACCCCCCAAACACAAGTCCTCTCAAGGAAAAAATTTAGATACAGGGAGTTTTTAAAAATTGAGACATAATTTATATACAGTGAAATGGCCACGTTAGGTGTACAGTTTGATCAGTTTTGATGAAAGAGGGACCCACACCTCTATCAAGATGCTGTCAGGATTTCAGCCTTTCCATCTATTACCGCAGAAAGTTCCCTTGTGCCTCTTCTTGGTCAATGTGAGGTTTTGGGGGTTTTTCTTTTGGCACGGGGGTGGTGGTTTTAGTTCTGTATTTCCTTTTTTTTTTTTTTTTGAAGATTTTATTTTTAAGTAATCTTTATGCCCAGTGTGGGGCTTGAACCACAACCCCGAGATCAAGAGTCCCGTGCTTGATCGGCGGAGCCAGCCAGGCGCCCCGGTGTTTCCCTTAAGTACGAGGACTGTTCAGTATTTTATGTTGATGGTTTATCAGAAAGGCTTGTTTCCTGTTTGCATGTTATGTGTGCTGCTTTGGCTTTTGGTTGTTTGCAGCAAAGACCCACTCCAGAGAGCTGGAGAAGGGGTATTGTTCATGGGAACACATGTGGCGTGATGTGGTGATGTGAATGCAGGAATGAGAGCTGGCTGGGCTGAGTTCCAAGAACCTGGCATTGGAAGGTGGTTCCCGGCAGCTCCGGGGCACCTCAGCTGCAGTTGTCCCTGGAACTTCACCCTGTGGGACTCTGCCTTGCTCCATATGGGGGAGCCTCTCTTTCCCCTTCTCCTGCTGGCCAGCTGCTTTGCTCACTCCTGGTCTTCCCTCCCCTGTGGCTTCAGCTCTCTGGCTGTTTTAGCTATTCAAAGCCTGTCAGGCCCCAGTTCAGCTTTGTGGCATTTCTTGTTGCATTCTTTCAGTTTCTAAGTGACCCAGTCTTGTCATGTTTCCCAGTTCAGATTCTAGAGAGACTCGATCTGGTCATCTCTCTCCTGGAGCAAGTATGTAGGTTATTGGCCAGCCTCCAGCTTATTTGTCCAACCCTTTCCAGTTGGCAGAGGCTGGTGGGGTTGGGGGAGAGGTGTGGGGAGCCGTGGAGCTCAGTGACCCCGTTTGAAACCGAGAACTGCTCCAGGGGCTGGGTCAGGCCAGGTAGGTGCGGGGGGCATGGGAGCCAGGAGTGGTATGTTCTGTTTTTTTAAAACGTTAAGTACGGTTTTAAAAGCGCAGTGCAAAACTGATTGTGTGAGGCAACGGTTTTTTGATGTGTTCTGCAGACACTAGATTAATAAAGAGGAGTTTTGACATCTAATGGTCAACTTTATTTTCCTTACTTGACAATTTTCAAAATGGTGAAGTTTGTTCTGCCCATTTTATGTGTGGATTTACAGGAGAATTTGAAATTCAAGTTCTCAACCATCTCCCCTAGGCTTTTAAAATTAACTCCTTTTTTTTTTTTTTTAATGATTTTTTATTTATTCATGAGGGACACACAGAGAGAGAGGCAGAGACACAGGCAGAGGGAGAAGCAGGATCCCTGCAAGCAGCCCGATGCAGGACTCGATCCAAGGACCCCAGGATCACGCCCTGAGCTGAAGGCAGACGCTCCACCATTCAGCCACCCAGGCGTCCCAGAATTAACTCATTTTTAAATTGCTTTGTTTTGAGGCAAGGTGTCTTTTCTTTTGAGTTGTAGAAAATATTTTTTAATCTGAAAATGGAAAAATGAAATATGCTCTCCTTCCAGAATTAGATAGAAACTAGAATGTTTTAAGTTGTTAGTGACTTTTGTGCAGTGCCATTGGCCACTTTGCAGACTGAAATTTGGTATGTCATAAAATCTTCATTACTATCTTCTTTATTATTATTATTTTTCATAGAGGAGAAACAGTAGTATAATAGACTTAGTCTGGAACTATTCTTTGCAGTTCTTTAGAGCAAGGAGAAAGAGAGTTTTGAGGACAGCAAGGAATTAAAGCAAGAACAGAACTGTAGCTTCAAGGGAAAAAAGAATTTTTTAAAAAGATTTTATTTATTTATTCATGAGAGAGAGAGAGAGGCAGAGCCATAAGCAGAGGGAGAAGCAGGCTCCATGCAGGGAGCCCGATGCAGGACTCGATCCTGGGACTCTGAGATCACGCCCTGAGCCGAAGGCAGATGCTCAACTGCTGAGCCACCCAGGAGTTCCCCCCCCCCCCCGCCTTTTTTTATTTTTAAAGATTTTATTTTTAAGTTTGCTCCACACGCAGTGTGGGGCTTGAACCTACAACCTGGAAACCAAGAGTCCTACGCTCTACCTTCTGAGCCAGCAGGCACTCCTCAAGGGAAAGGGTTTTGAGAGCACCACAGCAAGTGCCTAGTAGTGGTGGGAGCACTGGGCAGGTGGTGGGCCTGGGGAATCAAAGGGGGGCTCCAAGTCCTACTTCGAGAGGGGTCCCTGCTGGGAGGAGACCTTTGGGGGGAAATGCCACGCAGTGAACACATGCCCTTGTCTGCCAACCATGGGTGTGACTGAGCTTAGTAGTGCCAGAAAATGGCTCAGGTGGAAATTGCCTAGTGTAAGTAGCGACACGGTGGGCATCAAACATGTTAATTGCATTTGATTGATGTAATGAGAATTTATCATTTGTGTTGGAATCAGTATACCCGTAGCATGAAGAAATCATGTTAGTGCTCTCATTGACCCATTTGAATTAAATGGCAAACGAGCAAGGTGGCGGTGGAGTCTTCCAGCAGGCCCTTGTGGCATTGAGGGCCTGCTTTTGAGATGTTTGCCCAGGAACAGCAGGTTAGAGCCTCAGTGAGCTGAGAAATGGCCTGAGAGCACCTACCTCACCTTGGAGGGTGAGGAGCCCGAGGCACACTTAGTGGCAGAAATCTGCTTCCTGACTGTTCTCTGCGTCCCGCGCGGCCTCCTGCCCCGTGGGCACCTGCAGGGGCTTCCCAGTGTTCTTGGTCCGCAGGATGCCTCTGACCTGTCCAGTGTCATCCAAGCATGTTTCCTGGGGCTCCTCCGCCGGGCTGTGGGGAGGCAGATTGAATCCCTGAAGGACATTTAAAAGGTTTGGGGTCTTGCCTGGGCGGAGTGAGGGGATCCCACAAAGCAGGAGCTTGGTATGGGTGGGAGGACTTTGATGTGCTTGTGGGGCAGTGTTTCATGTGAAACATATCCCCCCCCATTTCTGGGGGAAAATACAATTTTAAAAAGAAACATTTTTCAAGCACAGCTTTCTGCCCCCTTGACATCATGGGTCCCTTACCACTGACCCGAGGAGGGGTGACGAGGGATGCTGGAACTAAGGAGCGGGTGCAAGAGGCCTGCGGGCCGGCTGTCCTCTGTAGGCACGGGGAGCGAGGACTGGCCTGTGTCCCCCTGGCCCCAGGACAGCTGCCCCCTGAGCCATTGGCGCGTGTGGTGTGTGCCGTGCTGCATGCAGGCCACCACCGTGCCCACTCTTGCCCTGCCGCCTGCCACCCACACGCTGGGCCCGGGGCTCTGCTCTGGCTGCTTTCCCTTGCTCGGGAGCACCGGCATTCTTCCAGAGCCCCCGACCATCTGTGTCCCAGCAGACAGCCTGATTGTGCCCTCTGGTCTCACGTTTTTGTCCCTTTCTCTCCTGGTACCACCCGAGTTAGTCGTTTTCTCGTCCCATCTTTTATGCCTTCAGGTCACCCCATGTTCTGCTGCCAGACACTGTGCCCACTCGGCCGTCCCGTGTGAGTGACCTCTGCCTATCTGTCTCTCCCCCTCCAGACTCCTGTGCCCTCCCTCGAGGCCCTTCCTGTCCTCCCCCGTCTGTTTACCCTTACTTCACAAACATGAACTTTTAAATCTATTCTGTGCCGTCCTGGGTTGCCACACAGTGTTTTTCCGGCCCTTACACCCTTTTGACACTTCCTTCCTTGCCTTAGCTGCTTGCTTTCCCATCGGTTTCTTTGAATCTCGCTCCTGCCGACCTGGCCCACTCCCCCGGGCCTCTGGGGGATCGCCTGTGTCTCTCCCTTTCCTCTGATTCCTTTTTATCAGGGTGGTTGGTGTTAGCTGCTTCCCCTGCTAATTGAGGTTCTTTTATTCTCAGGGTTCTGTACAGCTGTTTTGTATGTTCCTCAGGGGCAGTGACTTGGCGTATTATTTCTTGTTCTCTCAAGTGTTGGCACTGAGCACGTAGTAGGCTCTTGGATTGCACTTGGTCAGCTGTTGTCTGTGCACAGGAACTTGGAGTGTGAGGACTTGGAAGTGGGTTTGATGCAAGCTCAGATCTAAAATGTAGTTGTGATCTGTTTTCAGACAGTTTTCTCTATGGAAAAGAAGTAACTCACTATATCCTTCAGTTAACCGACACCTCCTTTAGGACCAGAGCCCTTTGTGATGAATTTGGCTTTTTTTTTTTTTTTAACATCTTCATAAATTATATAAAGCTGTGTTGACAAGCACCTTACTAATTGTTTAAGTGATGGCTTTTATAGGTTGGATGAACAGAAAAGCTATTTGCCAGTGTACAGTTGTTGATTAAATGGTCCACCACCACCAAATTTGCTTTTGCTCCTTCTCTGTTTTGTTTTTGCTTATTTTGTTCTCTGTTTTTAGCCCCCTTTTCCTTTCCTCGGGGGTCTCTTGGCTTCCCGCTAAGACCAGATGATGAAGGCAAGAGGGAGAGATTTGCTGTGACCTGGGTACACATCTGGTCCCTGCCACAAACCAGCTGGGTGACCCAGTGACTAGGCCAGTACCTAGTGGAAGGCTGTGGTGAGAGGTGCTGGAATTAGCCTGCAGATAGGAGGGCAGGGAGGACGGGGCCTGGCGATACCTACACCCTCCCCTCTTTCTTTCATCCAGCCCTTTGCCTGCCTCCAAATATGAGGTGAAATGAATCAGTAAGTAAATGACTTCTCTGAATGGGTGTATTTCTTTTATATTTAAGATTTCTTTTAGATTAAACAGGCATTTGTACTTACATTTATTAGGCTTTATTCCATCCATTCAAATTTCCTGTATCAAAACAACTGGGGACACCTGTAGGGACCCCAGGTAAATTTGTATGTGTAACTGTAGTGTGAGAAGAGCTCCACGTTGAGTTAAACCGAGTCTGGTCTTTTTGGGGTGAGAGCGAGGTGTGTAGAAATCTGAGAAGTAGAGTGCTTCTTCATGAGGTGGCCTGGCACACAAGTCACCCTGCTTCCAGATTGTTCCTTGGGTTGATTGGGGCAGAGGGGCACAAGTCCTGCTGGAACACATTCTTGCTTTGCCCTTGCTCACTCTGTCTGGCAGCCAGCTGCCTCCTGAAGCCCTGTTCATTCTCCTGAAAAAATATTGAGCCACCTGTCCCGCTTTTGCTTTTTTCCCCTCTGGCCTGAGTCACGTGTATGATGGGTTTTGAGCAGCATTTTATTTATTTATTTTTAAAAATATTTTATTTATTTATTCATGAGAGACACAGAGAGGCAGAGACATAGGCAGAGGCAGAGGGAGAAGCAGGCTCCATGCAGGGAGCCTGGTGTGGACTCGATCCCGGGACTCCAGGATCACGCCCTGAGCCAAAGGCAGACGCTCAACCACTGAGCTGCCCAGGCGTCCCATTGAGCAACATTTTAGTTTGAAGTGTTGTCATTGCTGGGGGCTAGCTAGTGTCTCTCGTTGCTCTTCTCAAAGCACATCTTCCTCTCATCCTAGATCTCATCCCAGGGCCTTTGGCATCCCTGACTTTGGCTTCCCAGCTCCTCATGGTGAATGGAAATACATCTTTCTGGTTGATTGAGGTGGCATTAGGTCTTCAGGTAGCCTGACAGGCAGTAGGATTTGATTTTACTCAGAAGTAAATAGGCAGTGTTCATGTGTTTTGGGTAGCTGACTTTAAACAACTTGTTTAAGTGTAGGAGTGGAGGGAAATGATCCAGTTTCTCTGATGGTATATTAATAAGATGCTGGTCAGTTTTCAGTAGGGGGACATTGTAGTCTTCTCATTTATAGGGTGTTTGAGTGCCATAGTGTGAGTCCTACTGCATTTAATACAAGTGGGGTGTGATTAGTCAGACTTACTTAGTTTTGGAAATGGACAATTATAGTACACTTTGATTACACGCTGCTTGGGATGGAACCAGGCATTTTCCCTTCTCTTACACCCACTCGCCAACATGTTATGCATCCTGAATTATTTTTAATGTGCTAGGGTGAGGACAGTTGTGGTTCAGTAGGAACTATCTGAAGGCGAAATAAAGCAGGATCTGACTCAGCCCCTTGCTTTTTTGACTTACCTGTTTTTGTGAAAACACAAAATACAAGACAAGACCCCTGACCTTGTATTAGGGACATTTTAAACCATATCCAAGTAGAGAGAACGAAGTAAATGCACAGGCCCATCACCCGGCCACCCCCCCTTAGTTAGGAGCAGTGCCGTGCTACTAACTATTGTGTCATCTGCCACCCCCCCCTTTTCTTTTCCTGGTGTATTTGTTTATTTTAAGTATTTTATTTATTCATGAGAGACACAGAGAGAGAGGCAGAGACACAGGCAGAGGGAGAAGCAGGCTCCCTGTGGGGAACCCGATGCGGGACTTGATCCCAGGACTCCGGGATCACGCCCTGAGCCAAAGTCAGATGCCCAACCACTGAGCCACTCAGGCGTCCCTTCCTGGTGTATTTAGAGCAGATTTCAGCATCTTGTGAATTCATCCATAACTCCTTCAGGATGCATCTCTAACCAGTGAGGACCTTTTCCTTTTGAAACAGGGTTGCCATGTCATTATCCCATTTAACATAAACATTGAGCCCATGTTTAGACTTTTCTCGACTATCAGGAACAATGTCTTTTTAGAAGTTGTTTGGTTCCTGCTCCAGATCAGCCGTTGCTCTCGGTTTTTGTATCTTCAGTCTTTGTGCTTCTCCCACATTCTCCCTTTCTTTTGTTTCCTTTCATTCCCTCCCTTTGTTAGAGAAACTGGGTCATCGTCCAGTCCCGTCCCCCTAACCTTTGGCTGACTTAATTGTTCATGGTAGCAGATAGGAGCAGATGCAGCCTCAAATCGGTTCAGTGACTCGTAGCAGCTCTCTTGAAACGCTTGATGGTAGAGATTGGAGCCAGTGGTAGAAACCCTGTCTTCCCCTTTGGTCCCTGAGACCCTCCTCAGGAATGTTGAATTACAAATAAGATGCAAAATATTCTTTCCCAAATTAAACTGGGTCTTTCTATTTATGGTTACTTTTTAACCCACTTCGTTGGTCCTAATGTGTCACATAGAAAGGAGTTAATCTGTTGCCGAGTCTGATTGAGAGGGTTTGTGAGTAGTACGAGCAGCAGGTGCTGATGGAGGTCTGGCTGGGGGCCAGTGAGGTTGGGGGCAGTGGTCTGAGGGTCTGGCTATGGGTGCTTCTTCCATTTCAGCCCTGGGCAGGGATATCAGGCTGGTTGGAGAAGCAAACACAGAGACTTTCAACTCAAGAGAGGACTTGGATTGCCTGGTGTCATAACTGATTCTTCTTTCTTGATTTTAACCTGTACAAGCAGGAAACAGTTTTGTGTATTTCTAGGGGAATGATTTTACGTGTTGAAATGGAGAGCACATAGCTGCATTCAAATTCTTTTGCAAGATACAATTTGATGTTAGGAGAACTAGCCTTTTTTTTTTTAATGAAAAATGTATGTATATACCATTATCACTCTATATAAGGTAACTGCTTTATGCATCTTGATATGGGCTGAGTGCTTTTCCATTCAGAAATCTTGCCATCTGTTCCATGGCTCTCCTGCGTGTTTTCGCACTAGAGTATTCAGAGCGCACTTTGAGTTATTGATAAGCATCCAGTGTGTAAGTGTCTTGCATATTTGATTAGAGGCTGCACGTGGAACTCTCCGGCCTGCCCTTTTGACTGATCTCGCCTCTCTCCACTTGGATGCCTTTCCGGGGACAGATGGGCTCCTCCTCTGATGATACTTGTTTTGCTATTTTGGGGGCCCAGTTGTATATTTTGTTTTTTCTGGCCCTCATAAACATCATGGTGTTTTAATTGGTAGTTAATGGTATTTGAGAACTATCTGGTTCCCTCTCACTTGACATCTCTTCCTGGGCAGCCTCATTTAAACCCATGGCTTCAACTGTTAACTTTATAAACAGAAGATCTCAAAGTTTATCTTCTGCTTAGACTCCCACTCAGCTTCCAGAGTCCTAGCCAGCTGCCTGCTAGAACATCTCCATTTGACTATATACAAATTTAGTGTGTCTGAAACAGAATCTACTCCCTCCTCCTGCCTGCACAAAGAACATAGCCTAACAGAAAACAAATACACAAAAAACAAACCAGAAAAAAAAAAAGAAAAAAAAAAATTAAAAAAAAAAAACAAACAAAAACAAACCAGAAAAGCCCTCAATAAAATGCCACTCGGAAGCTCTGCCTTTTCCTGTGAACTCCTGCTTCTGACGAGTGCCACCACCGTGTGCCCTGCCCTCAGACCAGGCGCCTCGGCATCCCTGGCTCCCTTCCCTGTTCACCCCCCAGGCTCAGGGATGACCAGACCCTCCTGGATGTCCAGGATGTCTCCTGAACCGCTTGTTTGTTTCTTTTTTTAAACTTTTTTTTAAGTCACCTCTAGACCTGATGTGGGATCAAGAGTCACGTATGTGGTCTTTTGACCGAGCCAGCCAGGAGCCCCACCCAGACCGCTTCTGAATCTGCCAGTCTCTGATCATGTTGGCTTCTCTCTGATGAGAGTTCCTGGTGTCCTGTTCGGGGCCTCTGGACTCGGACTCCTGACCCCACCTCACTCAACCTGCTCTTGCTCAGGCCTGCTCCCAGGAGCTCTTGATGGTAAAGCTGAACATGCTCTGTGTTGTGTTAGTTTAGAGTTCTTAAGTGTCTTCCCCACACCTCAGAGTGAGGCTCAAATTGGTACCCAGCTTGGTACCTGGAGCCCTTCCCCATCTGCTCCTGCACCTCCAGCCTCATCTCCCCGCATGAGCCCCCATGTTTGCTGCGCATCCAGTTATATTGGACTAGTTGGAGTTTCCTCAGTATGCTGTTATTTCCCATGGCCTCTGCCTTTCTGCAGACTGCCTCAAATACCTTCCTCCCTCTTTCTCACCTGGCTGACTCTTAACTGGTCAGACTCACTTCTCCTAGGTGAAATTCCCTCTCTGTGCTCTCTGCCTTCGGGCTTGTAACCTGAGCATATAGTAAGCTCTCAGAAATAGATTTGTCTAAAGAATAAGTGAATCTTGGAATATATGTTTGTGTTCCTGTGGTACTTCTGCTTCTGGTAATGAAAATTTTGACAAAAGGTCACATCAGATCATATTCTTTTGGTTGGAGGTATTTACTGCTTAAATCATGTTTTGAAGAAACTGACTCAAATCGTTTCGTGAGTAAAATAAAGTCTATATTCAGTAAACTGAAGCTTATAATCACTATAGTTGACTAAAAAAATGTGTCCTGGTTTTATGTATCATTTGGTGTTTTGAGTGGCTTTTCTCCCATAGTGATGAATATGGAATATAAAAGAATTTCATTTCTGTAGTTCCCCTATAGAACATAAAGTTCATTTAAAAATTGTTGACCAATAGTATGGTATTCTTTTTTTTTTAAAGATATTTGTTTGTTTGTTTGTTTATTTATTTATTTATTTATTTATTTATGACACAAAGAGAGGGTTAGAGACACTGGCAGAGGAAGAAGCAGGCTCCCTGTGGGGAGCCCAATGCAGGACTTGATGTCAGGACCCCGGGATCACAACCTGAGCCAAAGGTAGACCCTCAACCACTGAGCCACCCAGGTGTCCCCCCTCCCCTTTTTTTGAGATACCTTTAGGTTTAAATCTGAAAGATTCGTTATTATATGACTCTTTTTTCCTTAGTGAATAAGTTATTCTGTACCATCAGGTAGTCCTAGTCATAAATGTGTGTTTTCTCCTTTTCCTAGTTTTATCTTGTGTATGTCTTAAAAACCAAGTCCAGACCTAAAAGCTGCAAGGTACAGATTTTAAGAAGTAAATTCATTTAAGAGATCATTGATTTGGGATCCCTGGGTGGCGCAGCAGTTTGGCGCCTGCCTTTGGCCCAGGGCGCGATCCTGGAGACCCGGGATCGAATCCCACATCGGGCTCCCGGTGCATGGAGCCTGCTTCTTCCTCCACCTGTGTCTCTGCCTCTCTCTCTCTCTCTCTGTGACTATCATAAAAAAAAAAAAAAAAAAAGAGATCATTGATTTATTGCAGGATTTATGCTGTTAATACTCAGAACTCTTCCCCAAATACCTCTTATCTTCATTTTATGTTTAACACAAAGTTGGTTTGGAATGCAAATTCTAGCAATTCTAAGTTCTGATTCTTTATGGAATCAGAAGTTCTGAGAGTGGGCTCAGCAGTGTGGCTTCACAGCTTTGCAGGTGATTCTGACACCTGCCCAGGTTTGAGAACCACTGGGGTAGATCTCCTTCATTAGAATTTACAGTAGATGAGATTGGAGAAAGGGAAGTTGATTTTAATTGTAACTTTTAAATTTTTTTAAAGGAATAGGTTCTTTAATAGGCTGTGTCAGAGACTCTTCTTACATTATATTTTCTTTTGAAGGATTTAACATGCCAAGAGGGAGACTATTTGTCTGCTTTATATGCTCCTCCAGAAGGTTGTTCTTGTTATTTAATAATACCAAAGTTACAAGTATATGTTTCTCTGAACTTGCCTTAATTTAATTATTTGTATGGCTTTGTTTGCTAATTTTCAGGTAGAGTAGATTTGTACTGTATTATTGTGGTAAATATACAGTAATACAAGATCTACCATTTTAACTATTTCTAAGTGTATAATTCGGTGGGCTTAAGGGTATTCATGTTGTTGGGCAGCCACTGGCTTTCATCCTCAGAATTGTTCACCTTTCCAAACAGAAACTTTGTACCCATTAAGCACCAACTCCACTGGCAAACACCCTGCCCCCTTTTCACTTTCTGTTTCTGAATAGAACTATGACGGTTCCTTGACATAAATGGAATCACAAAACATTTGTCCTTTCATGATTTGAGTATTTTACTCAGCATCATGTCTTCATGGGTCATCCATGTTGTAGCAAGTGTCAGAGTTTCTTTCCTTTTGGGATGCCTGGGTGGCTCAGCGGTTGAGTGTCTGCACAGGGCATGATCCTGGAGTCCCGGGATCAGATCCCGTATCAGGCTCCCTGCGTGGAGCCTGCTTCTCCCTCTACCTGTGTCTCTGCCCCCGTCTCTCTCTCTCTCTCTCTCTCTCTCTGTCTCTCATGAATAAGTAAATAAAATCTTAAAAAAAAAAAAGAATTTCTTTCCTTTTTAAGGCTGAATAATAATTTATACCACATTTTGTTTGTCCATTCATCCATCAGTGGACAGTTGGGTTGCTTCCACTTTTCAACTATTGTGTTTACTGTATGTTTTTAAGATCTAGTTTTTTACTATAGCATCAGCCCCCAAAATTGCATATCTCTCTTGGTTTATTTTTGTGTGTGTCCTTTATGTTAATAGATTCTAGATCCAAAAGACATGTTCCTTGAAGAATTCCATCACTGAATTTGGTTTCGTCTATTCAAAGTATATCTGTAATTTACATCTCATGGTTGCTTTTGTTGGTTTCTGAAGAAAGAGCAGCATCTACAGCAGGTGTAGTGCCATGGAAATACAGCAGTGGGGTCCTGCTTAGGGGAAGAGAAGTGGCAGAGAATATAGGGGAGCAGGCGCTGGAAGGTCTAGGGAGGTAATAAATAGTGCACAACAGATATGTTCCTGATGGACTGAAACAGCTCCTGCTTTCAGCCTACTGATGATGAAGTTTTTATTCTGGTTTGTGAAACCGGATAATATTTCCATAGCTCATTACATTCTTTTATGTGGGCAAACACATGGCATCTTTCAAAGCTGACAGCTGCGATTCCCTGGAACACCAGATGCTTTTCTGAAGTCCATGGATTTATTTTTTACACTCTGGAAAGTAAAACAGTACTCTGCCAAATCTAACTTGATTTGAACAGGAATATGCAAAACTGCTATTTTTGTTGCCACCTATACTCTGTTTGCTATTTATTAGACAAAACAATTTATGGATTAGGAATGGTTTTGGCAAATTATGGTGTGTTTTGGATGCCATTAGATCATGCATGGGTCAGTCATATGATTGCACATGAAAACCAGAGAGAAGAGAAACCTTTCATAGCACTCCTGACACTCTTGTTTGCCTGGGGCTTAAGTAATTGTGGCTTGTGAAATATTTGACCTTCAAGATTTATTGACAGAGATATAGTATAAAGACCTACTTGAAAGATTTATATACCTCTTTTTTTCTAACCACAGTTGACCCTCTAACACAGGGTTTAGGGGCACAGATGCTCCTCCCCCGCATGCCGTTAAAAATCTGCATAGAGGGACGCCTCCGTGGCTCTGGTTGAGCATCTGCCTTTGGCTCAGGGTTTGATCCCAGGGAGCCTGCTTCTCCCTCTGCCTATGTCTCTGCCTGTCTCTGAATGTCTCTCATGAATAAATAATGAAATCTTAAAAAAAAAATCTATGTATAACTTTTGATTGTCCAAAAACTTAACTACTAGTAAGTAGCCCACTGTTGATCAAAGCCTTATTGATCATATAAGCAGTTAACACATATTTTGTATATGTATCATATACTGTATTCCTATAATCAAATAAGGTAAAGAAAAAATGTTAAGATCATAAGAAAAATACATTTACCGTACTGTATTTATAAAAAAAAAATCTGCATACATGTGGACCTGTACAGTTCAAACTCATGTTCAAGGGTCAACTGTAGTGTCCTTTAATTCTCTAGTAGGGATTGGTTAATATGCTTTTTATTTTGACAGTCCAAAAATACGTATGAACACATTGAGGTCATCTGGATGCTGGACATACTTATAGCTAAGTGTTATCAGATGGTATGCAGTTTGCTGTTAGGTTTATTTGGGGGTGCCAGTATACTATTTTAATGATTGAAAGCAAATACAAAAAAAATTGAGGTGAAATTAATACATGGATGATGTGTTTGAGCCAAGTATAGGCTAAGGTACCTCACAGACAGGGAACTTACAAATATAGGCCTAACTGAAGACAGCAGTGGGGATGGTGGGTCACCCGCAGTGTCTCCCCACAGGCCTTCAGGTCTGAAACCGGTGCCCTGGCCACCGGTTCGTGCCTGTGCTGAAGGAGATATCGGCTCCAACAAGTTGTCACCCTTCCTAGTAAATGTATGTCATGGGTTTTTTAATTCTATGAGTTTTTATGTACCTTGTACGTATTTAAATAACATAATAATAAAAATAACTGGTCAACGTCAAAGGTCCAAAGAAACTTTTCTCTTTTAAAAGAGGTTTGTACATTATTCAAGCTTGGTACCCAGTACCTGGCATTAGATTCTGCTGTACTTGCATAAATCCCTATGAACCACGTTTGTTTGCAACTCAACCTGAGGTTGAAAACAACCGGAGGTTGTGGGGATAGGGTGCTTCACTTGATGGCTTGTTGGCCCAACTGTTTTATTTATTTATTTTTAAAGATTTATTTATTTATTCATGAGAGAGACACACACACAGAGAGGCAGAGACACAGGCAGAGGGAGAAGCAGGCTCCTCACAGGGAGCCCGATGTGGGATTCGATCCCGGATCCTGGGATCAAGCCCTGAGTAGAAGGCAGAAGCTCAACTGCCGAGTCACCCAGGTGTCCTGGCCCAACTGGTCTAACTAACAATGGGGGACCCTCCTATACAATGAAACCGTAGTAGTAGGTTGTTTGTTTGATTGTCCTTTGAGCATTGATTGGTGAAATCAAGAATGGTGAAGACCGGTGGTAACGTCCTCTGCTTCTCGGTCTGACTTAGAGCTGCGGAAAATCACACGATACATCCACATTTTGATTCTGTCACCTTAAAGTGGAAAGGTGTGTGTGGGGGTCCTTTTATGTTTATGATTCTTAAAGTCATGTTTCTTTTTCATGAAAGGAATTTTAGAGTCTCTTGTAAATGGTCCTCAATTACAACTATATCCTGTCTCTGAAAGTTTAAAACTTTTGGGGCATCTGATCAGCTTGGTTGGAAGGGCACGTGACTCTTGGTCCCAGGGTTGTAAATTCAAGCTGCACGGTAGGAGTAGAGATACTTAAAAATAAAATCTTAAAAAAATGTGTACACTGTGTTCATTTCCACTGACCTAAGTTAGACCCAGAAGTTAAGGATATTGCTAGTATCTCTTCTATTGCTTACACTTCCTTTGTGGGTAAGGTCCTTACCAGCTTTATTTGGGTGTCATTGACATTTAACATTGTATTAATTTAAGGTGCATAACAGTGCTTTGATATATGTACATATTTGTGATATGATCATCACAATAAGTTTATTGAACGTTTATCACCTCACCTAGTTACACATTTTTTTCTTGTGATAATTTTTAAGATGTACTCTTTATATTTTTCAAGATTTTATTTTGTTTATTTTTTTTTAAGATTTTATTAGGAGAGACGCAGAGAGACAGGCAGAGACATAGGCAGAGGGAGAAGCTCCCCACGGGGAGCCTGATATGTGGGACTTGATCCCTAAATCGGGATCATGCCCTAAGGCAAAGGCAGATGCTTAACCACTGAGCCACCCAGGCGTCCCTTAAGATTTTATTTTTATTTATTTATTCATTTAGGGACACAGAGGCAGAGGCATAGGCAGAGGGAGTAGGCTTCCTGCAGGGAGCCCTGATGCAGGACTCAATCCCAGGACCCTGGGATCATGACCTGAGCTAAAGGCAGACACTCAACCACTGAGTCACCCAGGTGCCCCTCTTTTTTTAAAAAAAGATTTTATTTATTTGAGAGAGCGAGAGAGTGAGAGCTCGAACACAGGGGGAGAGGGAGAAGCAGGTCGTGACCTGAGCAGACGCTTAACCTACTGAGCAACTCAGGCACCTCCAAGATGTACTCTTTTAGTAGCTTTCAAATATGCAGTACTGTATTATTAATTATAATCACTCTGCTGTGATTACATCCCCAGGACTTTTTTTTTAAGGTTTGCTTTAGAGAGTGTGTTTGTGTGTGCACCTGTGAGCAGGTGGGAAGAGAGAGAGAGAGAGAGAATCCCCCAGGAGACTTCCCACTGAGTGCAGAGCCCAACTTGGGGCTTGATCTCATGACCCTGAGATCATGACCTGAGCCGAAATCAAGAGCTGGACACTTCACCGACTGACTGACTGAGCCACCCAGATGCCCTCCCTTACCTTTTTTATAGTCCAATGTGGGACTTTAACTCAGGACCCGAGGTCAGGAGTTGCATGCTCCACTGACAGAGCCAGCCAGGTGCCCCTGGGCTTACTGACTTATAACTGAAAGTGTGTACTTTGGGGAGTAGGTCTTTTCTTACTCCACTATGCAGGTGAGAAAACTGAGGTTGAAATTGCTCACCCCATGGCAGTTCTGACCTGGCCACCTCACCCAGTGACCATGGCACAGACCGTAGTCCTGAGCCAGCCAGCCAGCAGGTGAGGGTGGCCTCCTGCAGCTGGCTCACCTCCAGACAGACCCAGATCTTACCAGCCAGCAGGTAACACTCCACCCTTGCCTCTCCTGATTCTGCCCAGGGCTGCTTTGTGGTCTTTGCTTTAAAATTCCTCTCCCTTTCTCCTGGTTCTGCCTCCCATCTGTCTGTGTCTCTGACCTGGTTCCCTGCTGGGCAGTCAGACTTCTCTAGTGCCCGGTCTCTCAGTCTTTTCTCTTTAACTGCAGGCTCTTGCTCATAGGTGGGTGCTGCTGGCTTTCTGATCAGGGCTTATTGACTCCAGAACTAAAGCTCTGGTGTGCCTCTCTGGTTTGTGTCTTGGTCCTAAGGTGACAGTGCCACAGGAGTGGAGGGAAGGGACACTGCTGCGCCGCCGAGTCAGATTCCTGATACTTGGTGAGGTGAGGCGGTGGGGTGGAAGGAACGCTGCTGGTGCTCTGAGTTTAAACTAGTCCATTTGGGGGCACCTGGGGCGCTCAGTCGGTTAAGCGTCAGCCTTCGGCTCAGGTCCTGATCCTGGGGTCCTGGGATGGAGCCCCAATCGCTTCAGGCTCCCTGCTCACTGGGGAGTCTGCTACTCCCTCTCCCTCTGCCCTCCCCTGCCTGTGCTCTCTTTATCGTTAGTTCTCTCAAATAAATAAATACAATCTTTAAAAAAAAAATAGTCCATCTGAAAAACTAAATAGAGAATCCATGTGAGGCTGTAAGTGCTGGTGCAGCATCATGTCTTTGGTCAAGAGTTGTACGAGGTGACCCGGGCAGGGCTCTGTCTGCAGAACAGCGGATGGCTCTCCTGAGACTGTGGGAACAGCAGGCTAATGTTTACATTTATTCAGGCCACTGCGGGAGCTGAGCGATTAGTTTCCTGACGTGAGTTCTTTCCCTTCCAGGTATATTGTATTTCCTCATTCTGTGGAAAATGTTAATACCATTAACATCAGGCCTGATTCAGGGCTGCCTGTAACTGAAACCTTTTCAGAGAACATCTTGGGAGCCGGCACCCTCCCGGCTGCCCTCCTGTATTTTATGAAAGTTCTCTTCCCAGCTCCAGTTATGCGTATCTTCAGGACCATATTTTCTCCTTCCAGTAACTGGGTATAGTATATTCAGCTAATTAATCAGTTATTTAACCCGCTAAAGCCATCTATTTCTTGTATTTATTTTACATTACATTACAGAGGGAATATTTTATCCACAATGCCTATATTGAAATAAAGATGATGCCTGTTTTTATCTTATTTGGCTTTTCTTTTTTCTTATAGAAAAAAGTTGTATGATGTTATTTATACCAAATTTTTTTTTCCACCACTGGCTATTTTATAAACTTAACAGTTGGTTTCCACTAGAGCCTCATGAGATTTGCATCTTTGTGTTTCTAGGGCCATTGGGGACATAATTATCATTTTAGTCTAGTGAACACATAGATTTTTTTGAGGGGTGCATTTTTGAAGTATAGTAGAGAAGATAAATGTCAAAAAAAATGTTTAGTTTTTAAAGCTGTTTGCATTAGAAAGACGTCCTTCCTCTTTTTGCGTGGTCTAGTTGGCTCCTTGGGACTGTTGGGTGGCTGCGGCCTTACCCAGGGTTCGTCAGTCCCTTCCTCTTTGGGAAGTTCACATACAAGTGGGGAACGGTAGCCACGTGTTTTGACTATTTATTCTGAGTCAGGATCTGCTAAACGTTTTCTTCTGTAATCTTCTATAATTATGTACAGTAAAAAAAGATGAGGAAATTCGGTAACCCCCCAAGCTGTCTTCTGGCTGAGGGCAGAGCTGGGATCTGAAGCCTGTCTCTTTCTCCCAGGCTCGGCTCTGAGATCCAAGGCCATCTGCATCAGGAGTGGGGCAGACCTGGGGTCACATCTGGGACATTTGCTCCCTCAGCCTCCATTTCCTCATTTCAAAGTAGAGAGAAATTCGTTTCATAGAAAAACTCATTTCACGGGAAGAACTTGCATGGTCATTGCATTAATCTCTGTGAAAGCCATGAGGCTACACACTTAGGATTCAGTAAGTAGGCGGTGGTTTGGGAGTCTGTTCTGGGGCCTGCTTCCTCCGGTCTTCGCACATGCTTCTTGCCTTCTGTTGGTGCCCCTCCACACCTGCCCTGCAGTGCCTGTCATGGGAGAAGGGAGGGAGTGATTATGGAGTACGTGATGCTCTGAATTTTCTAAGTTCTTTGGAAAAGAAGTTTGTCTTTTTGCTTTCTTATAGCATAGTTAATAGGTTAGGTTTTGCCCCTTTTTTTCGTATTTAATGGAGATATATATATATATATATTTTTTTTTTTTAGAATAGATTGAGGTTTATAGAAAATTAAGCAGATAGTACAGAGAGTTTCTAAATACCCCTTTATAATTTCTCCACTTATTTATTTGAGAGAAAGGGCGAGTGCGCACCCTCACGGGAGCTGGGGAGGGAGGGAGGGAGAGAGAGTGAGAGTGGGAGAGAGAGAGAGAGAGAGAGAGAGAGAGAGAGAATTGCAGGCCGACTCCCCACTGAGTGTGGAACCCCAATGCTGGGCTTGACCTCATGACCCTGAGATCAGGACCTGAGCCGAAATCAAGAGTCAGACACTGAATAGACAGAGCTGCCCAGGCGCCCCTTCCTCTGTTACTGACATCCTGTGTGGTGTGTTTGTTTTGACTGATGAACCAATATTAATATATTATTCACTGAAGTCTGTGTTTTACATTAAGATTCACTCTTTGTGTTGTACATTCTCTGGGTGTGGACATGTGTGGAATATCATGTGCCCACATTACAGTGTCATACAGGGTAGTTTCACTGCCCTCAAAACTGCCTGTGTCTAACCTGTCCCTCCCTCCCTCTCCTCCAGGAGCCACTGAGTGGCTGCATCCGTAGTTGTCCTTTACCAGAGCTTCATGTGGTTAGAATCATATGGGACATGGTCTTTTCACGCAGCCTCCTTTCGTTAAACAATAGTCTTTGAAGTTTATTCCAGGTATTTTTGTGGGTTGATAGCTGATTTTTCTTTTTTGCTGAATAATATTCCGTTGTATGGATGTGCCTCAGCCTGTTTATTCATCTTTTGTGGGACATCTTGGCTGCTTCCAGTGTTTGACGATTGCTATGTTCCTTTTCAAATGCCCTTGACCCTTGCCTGCTCCATGCTGGATGATGGAGAATCGGGTTCCTTTGTCAGGAAATCCTGGTCACTGCTAGAAATGCTTCCCTGAGTTGGCTTGTTAATTAAAACTATATGTACTTGTATTTTTACTTGTTTTTAGCTTTACTAAGATCTAAATGATGAAAAATAAACTGCATTTTAAGGATGTATAGATGGATAAGTTTTGTCATGTATATATACCTTTGAAACCATCACTGTAATTAAGATAATGAACATATCCTTCACCCTAGAAGTTCTTTATGCCCCATTGTAGTTTCTCCTCTTTCCCATGACCAACCATTGATTTGCTTTCTGTTAGTATATATTGGTTTGTATTTCCTAAAATTTGACAGAAATAGAATTACATGTACTTTTTTTTTTTTTGACCTGTTTACTTTGATCCAGCATAATTATTTTGGGTTTATTCATGTCTGCATAAATAAATAGTTCATTACTTTGTATTGCTGAAGAGTGTTTCATTGGGTGGGTATACCACAATTTATTAATATATATTGCAGCAGGAAACATTGGCATTAAAAAAAGAGAATACCTTTTGATTCTATAGTGCTTTTTTTTTTTTTAAGATTTTATTTATTTATTCATGAGAGACACACAGAGAGAGACAAAGAGACAGAGACACAGGCAGAGGGAGAAGCAGGCTCCATGCAGGGAGCCCGACGTGGGACTTGATCCCCAGTCTCCAGGATCACGACCTGAGCCAAAGGCAGATGCTTTAACCGCTGAGCCACCCAGCATCCCTCTATAGTGCTTTTCTAAAATTTTGAATTTGTTAGACTCAAGAGTAAAACCTGTAACTTATTTTATTTAAAGATTTTATTTATTTATTTGACAGAGAGAGAGAGAGAGAGTGCGTGTGCATGTACAAGTGGGCAGACGGGCAGACGGGCAGGCAGAGGCAGAGGGGAGAAGCAGGCTCTCTGCTGAGCAAGGAGCCTGACCAGGACCCTGAGATCATGACCTGAGCTGAAGGCAGACTGAGCCACTCAGGCGCCCCTACTTATTTTATTTTTTATATTATTTTATTTTTTATTTTTCCTATAATTTATTTTAAAATGGTGGGTTAAGGGCAGCCCTGGTGGTGCAGCGGTTTAGCGCTGCCTGAAGCCCGGAGTGTGATCCTGGAGTCCCGGGATCGAGTCCCGTGTCGGGCTTCCTGCATGGAGCCTGCTTCTCCCTCTGCCTGTGTCTCTGCCTCTCTCTCGCTCTCTCTGAATAAATAAATAAATAAATAAATAAATAAATAAATCTTAAAAAAATTTTTATTTTTATTTTATTTTATTTTATTTTATTTTATTTTTTTTATGATAGTCATACAGAGAGAAAGAGAGAGAGAGGCAGAGACACAAGCAGAGGGAGAAGCAGGCTCCATGCACCGGGAGCCCGATGTGGGATTCGATCCCGGGTCTCCAGGATCGCGCCCTGGGCCAAAGGCAGGCGCCAAACCGCTGCGCCACCCAGGGATCCCCTTAAAAAAATTTTAAAAAAAATGCTGGGTTGGGATCCCTGGGTGGCGCAGCGGTTTGGCGCCTGCCTTTGGCCCAGGGCGCGATCCTGGAGACCCGGGATCGAATCCCACATCAGGCTCCCGGTGCATGGAGCCTGCTTCTCCCTCCGCCTGTGTCTCTGCCTCTCTCTCTCTCTGTGACTATCATAAATAAATTAAAAAAAAAAAAAATGCTGGGTTAATGTTTGTAGACTAGAAAAGAGATGCCTTCCAGGCTCTCAGCAAAAAGAAGAAAAGCAGTTACTAAAGTTATATTCTAGGCAGAAAACAAAACGATCTAAGATTCTTGGCAAGGAGAGACAGGGAAGGAATAGCAGGGATCAGGTTGGGGGAGGGTGAGACAGGAAGGGGGTCCATGGGCGGGGGTGGGGAGGTGCAGCCTCCAGAGGAGCTGAAGAGAGCTTTGAGCTGCTTCAGTAAGCTGTCCTTGAAGGAATGAATTGATGTTTACCCTTAAGTTAGCTTAGTGATTGGTGTGTGAGTTCAGAGGTCACCAGTTTTCTAAAAAAAAAAAATTCCCTCTGATGCCAGAAGTTTTTAGATGGAGAATATAGTCTTCTGCTCCTGGACAAAAGACTTTAAATAACAAAGCCTAATTAATAAAACAGATTTGAAACTCAGACTAACATAATTAGCTTATCAATAAGTATGAATGACTCTGGGTTTCATGGGGAGAAGAAATTTATCAGAGGACGTAGGATTTCCAGCGTCCGCCAGCCTCGCAGACGTTCTAATTAGGGACTTTAGGACAAAGGTGTGGAGTTGTCAGGTCAATACGTTTGTTACAAGACTTAGTTATTCATTGTTAAGTCAGTCAGGAATATCAGAGCAACTTCTTGAACTTGAAATGTGGCTTGTGAGAGTGAGGAACTGAATTTTAATGTTACTTGATTTTGTGAATCGCCACGTGTGGTCGGTGGCTGCTGGTTTATGGAACCATTCCGGAGTCATCTGTTCAGTGAGTGGAATGGTGGGTGTTTTCCTCACTATTCAAATTCATTCCCTCTTCTCCCCTGCTCTCCACTCCTTTTTTGGGTAAAATGTATGTAGTCAAATTTGCGTGCGTAAGTTAGATGTGTATTTGTTGGAACTCTGCCCTTCTAATGGCGAACAGTTTAGGTAAATGTAAATACAGATACAGGAAGTGGCAATCCATTGGCTTTGCAGTTCTTTCTATTTTATTTCAAGTTTTTTGTCCATCACAGTTTTGACTGGTTGGCATTTTAAATAACTCTTGAATTTTTGTGAGAAAGTAATTAAATGGAACCTGTCACAGTTAATCTCCTAGATCAGGAGTGGGCAAACGATGTTCTGCAGCCTGTTTTCATATGCAAGCTAAAAACAGTTTTAAATTTTTTAGTGGTTAGGAAAAATCCCAAGGAATAATATTTCATGTCGTGAAAAGTGTATGAAATTCATTTCTCGGTGTCTGTAAATAGTTTTATCGGAGCACAGCTGTACTCGTTTGTTCACATGCTGTCCGTGGCAGCGCTATTTGTGACAGAGGATGTCTGGCCCATAAAGCTGAAAGCATTTGATATCTGGCCCTTTACTTACAGGAGGAATTTGCTCGCCCAGCTCTTCGATTTTTAAAGGTCTCCATGTAGACTTTGGAAACTTACTAGAACACTGGACTCTTTGTTTTTGATTCAAAGTTTGATGGTAGAGGATGATTGATTGTATTGAAACTCATTTGTTTAAATTTTTTTTTAAGATTTTATTTATTCATGAGAGACACACAGAGACAGGCAGAGACATAGGCAGAGGGAGAAGCAGGCTCCCTGCAGGGAGCCTGATGTGGGACTTGATCCTGGGACCCTGAGATCACGCCCTGAGCCAAAGGCAGAGATGCCCAAATTCTGAGCCACCCAGGCGTCCTTTGTTTAGATTTTGAATACTGCCTCTTTATATAGGCAGAATTTGTGAACAAATGAATAGGATTTAAAGCACTTGGAGCCACAGTTCCCTCACTGTTCTGAGGCACCACAGTGCTGTAGGGTATTTTTAATTTTTAAGGAAACACAGTGATAGTCAACATTTCTTGGACACTGTGCAAACTCCCAGCCCACGGTAGCTCACATTTTAAGATTAGATCACACTTGCGTTTCTTTTAATGGTGTCACATCTTTGTGGAGCTGGGTTTTCACTGGTTGCTATGCTAAAAAGCGAGTGTCGCATGAGAATCCGTGAGCAACAGGAAACCAGAGTAGGAGTGTCCAGTGTGATTCCAAGCCCCCACACGTGTACCCACATATACACGCTCACAAGTAATACTGGGTGTTTAGGAAGGAAACGAAAACATGTTTTCCCTCAACTTAAATGTGTTATTGTTTTAGATGGTTACTAACGCTTTTTATGTTGTTTAGACCTAATAACAAATGGCATTTCTTTTGGCTTTGGGGCACCATAGAAAAGTTACTGAGATATCAAGGGTATTTTGAAGGGAAACTTGGAAAAACCTTTGATGTAGAGCTCCACGTGACTGTGCCTAAGGACGAATAGTCAGAAATGTCATCAGTGATTATCTTTAAGACAGTAAACACACTGTGAAACCACCCTCAGGCTGTTGTGTGAGATGTCGGTTTTGAGCTCTTTTCAGAAATGGGACACAATTGAAGCAGTGCAGGCCCAGCTTTCTAATCTAGGCTAAAAAGGAGAAGATGCCGTTAATCAGGCATGCTAGATCGTACTTGGAATTTTATTTGAGCTCTGTGTCAATCGATTAAATTGTGTTAACAGAAGTTTCCAGGTAGTCTTGCCCGGAAATTCTTGGAAAGGAATACATTACGAGTACTGTAAGAGTACTCTAGAAGACCTTTCTTTTTTTTTTTTTTTTTTTTTTTAGAAGACCTTTCTAAATCAAGGCTTTAGCTATACAGTTGGCTGCACACTGCCAAGAGAGAAGGAATGGTTTGTTTGATGTTTGTCTTTAACAACTGAAACTACGCTGCTGTTATGAGTTGGTAGCTTTGCTTTAGCCAAATGTAAACATGCTATTTTTTATTTTAAGATTTTATTTATTTATTTGAGAGAGTGAGAGAGTGCGCGTGTGTGAGAGAGCACTAGCGGGAGCAGCAGAGAGAGAGGGAGAAGCCGACTCCTCACCGAGCAGGGAGCCTGTGGGGCTCCATCCCAGGACCACGGGATCATGACCTGAGCTGAAGGCAGACGTTTAACCAACTGAGCAAGCCAGTGCCTGCCTGATTTATTATTTTATTTTATTTATTATTTTATTTTTAATTAAGTTCTACATTGAATGTAGAGCTTGAACTCCCAACCTTGAGATCAAGAGTCATCCGCTATACCTTCTGAGCCAGCCAGATGTCCCAAACATGCTCAGTAAAATTTTTAATAGATTTAGATGATATTGGGGCACCTGAGTGGCTCTGTCAGTAAGGTGTCTGCCTTTGGCTCTGGTCATGATCCCAGAATCCTGGGATCAAGCCCCGCATCGGGCTCCCTACTCTGCGGGGAGTCCCGCTTCTTCTTCTCCCTCTGCCTGCTGCTCCCCCTGCTTGTGCTCGTTCTCTCTGTCAAGTGAATGAATAAAATCTTACCAAAAAAAAAAAATTAGATGATTATTTATCTTCTGAGGACAGTTCTTTGTTTTCCTGCTTGTTTTGTTCTTATAGTAATGGTTCAAATGCTGAGAAGTCTTGGGACTCTGCTGCATGTTGTGTAATAGTGACTTCCAGTCATTTCTCTGCTGTGAACCAGGAACAGTTTGTTAGCTGGCCCCATGCTGCCATATGTGCAGGATAAAATCGAGCCTCAGGCTCACTGGCTTTTGTGGGAGAGGGAGGTGCAGGGCAGGGGCACTTGGTAGGGGTGCCCTGCTCTTTTGCTGGGATTTGTCTGCTGCTCCTTGCTCCTGCTCCTTGCTTCTTTGCTCACTACTTGGGGAGGGGGTCATGGACTAGCATTTATTTCTAGGACCTGAAGGGTTAGGAAAATTTGTGGTAGAAAATCTTAAAATGGATAGAACTTCATTTAGTGCTAATTTGTGTTCCTCTTCAGGAGAGACCTTTGCCAGGCACTTGGGTTAAGGGCCTTCTTGTCCTGTCTTTTGGAGTAGAGCCAAGCACAGTTTGGGTCTCACTGACCTGAATTATTTTAAGAGGTCAGAAAAAACCCTATTATTATTATGTGTTTTGGGGACACTATTTAAAATGACCATAGTATGGGTAAACAAGATTAACAACCTCTCTGGGATGAAAACTTCTTATGTGTGAAGTTTTTTAATATCATGGGTAGTTTTTACCAGGCCGTGTAGAACTGTGCCACTGTTGCCAGCTACCAGTTGTCTGACGGCCAGTGAAAGGGCAGGCAGTTGGAGTCCAGTGTGAGCTGGGGCCAGGGACATGAGAGTGAGGGCAGCGATGACACCAATACGCACTCCCTCCCAGTATTTGTCCGCTCCTTCTCTGGAGCGCCAAGTGGCGCCTGCCTTATCACAATAAATACGGCTGGCTTCCGTCATGGTGGGGTGGCTGTGAGGGCGGGTGCTGGAGAGATGGATGGCAAAAAGAAGATAATCCTGGTGAGAACTGTCTCCAATGTTTGCAGATGGGAACGTGTCGGTGCGTGGTGTGAGCAGCGTGTCTGCCATCTGTTCTTCCGCTGTAGCTGTGCCTTCAGCAGCGCAGCGCACTCCTACTCGAACGAGGAGGTCCTAGGAGAGAATCCAAGCTCTTTCGCCAGATCACTGTGGCATTGATCACGATGCCCTCCTTGTCCTTGGAGCTCAGGGCACCATGGGCTGAACTGCCTTCTCCACACTAAGTAGCACCTGGAAAGTATGTGTGATCAGAACCATGGGATTTGAGGTTTTCTAAGATTAAATTCATAATTTAAACTTCAAGTGTGTTTGATCTCAGAGGGAGATGGCTTGGGATCCATCAGATTTTTACAGATTTCTTTTCCGCTTTAGTAGAGCCATTGTATGTTCCTGTTTGATCTTCCCAGCGAGTGTTCCAGTCTGTTGTGGCTTGACTCGTGGGTCTACTGAGGATGGTGGTTGAGGACAAGGCACCACTTCCTCCCACGGTCGTGTGCACTGTGCTACCCTCACTCGTTTGCTCCTGGTCTCGTGCTCTTTTGAAAATTGCTCATCTGGTCAGGTTGTCATTAAGTGTTTGGATGAATGAAATAACTGATTTATAACTTTTCTTTAGAAGGGCTCACATTTTAAAAAAATGGACGTTTTTATAAATACCTTCTGAAGAAAAAAAAATACCTTGTGAAGTCTGAACACTTGCATTCACAAGCAGTGTGTAATTTGGAACCTCGCTTTGCTTGTGGACTAGACGGAAGTAGTAGTAGAGGTAGACTCCAGAAGCCCACGAAGGGCCGACTAGTGAGTACGTGCAGTGTCCGGGCCCTCGGGTTCCCTGGTGGGTGACACTGTTAACCTCTACGGTCAGCTGAGCTGTTCACATGCTGTTGAGTTTCAGCCACAGACCAGGTGCCCGAAGCTCTGCATGGAGCCCCCGCCTGCAGCCCCCGCCTGCGTTGGGCCAGCTTCTGAGAGCACTGCCTGGTGTAAACAGGCCTGCAGTGTGTCCGCGCTGTGCTCCCTCTCCGTCTCGCTGCTGTTCCTCCCGCCAGGAACATTCCCTTCGGCAGATGCACTTCTGGGTAAAGCCGTTCACCGTCCATCCTGAAGCCCTTTCCCCCCGACTCTCTCAGGCAGTTTTAGGGTCAGTACAGTTCCTTGACACTTGTCACCTCCTCCCTGTCCTCTCCTCTGTTGTTGAATACAGTACATGTTTTTATGTCTTGCCTCTAAAGCCACATCCCTGTGCCTTGCACTGTTGCATTCTCTGGGATCTTAATGGACTGCCGTATGTGGCAGGCCCTCTGTATGTACCTGTCACTGTGCAGTCCCCGAATTACGGAATCCTGACTCTGAGGGACGTTGGTCGGTTTGCCATATGGTCTTGATTGGTTTTATACTTACTTCCTTGAGCACTGGCAACTTCTGAGACACACTTAAGTCATGTTTAGTTTTTTCACTTATGGATTCTCTCTGGGGTGAAACCAGATCTGTTTCTAAGTGAGTCTGATGGTCACGTCCAGTGCCACAGGATACCCAGGTGGTTGTATGGAAAGCTGCTGGCTTGGTTTGTTGGCTAAATTGTGTATGAACATAGTTCAATTTAAAGGTAGATTCTTTAAATGGAATTTCTTTTAAATGGGTTTTCCTGGCAGAACGTTAAGCTCATTAATTCTCAAGTTGAAATGTCTTCACTAAAATATGGTTTTTCTTTAGCACAGTACAGGCTTCTGACATCTTAAAGGTTGGTTAAAAACTGAAAGTACTGTTGCCAGGCTCCCAAATTACAGGCTCAGAACTCCTTTTTGAAAGAGGAAGAGTGGGTGTAGGAAGGTAGGAGGAAGCTAAGTTACCCAGAAGGCAGCTTTCCTCCCAGGGGCAAATGGATAAGGGCCTGGTTTTGTTTTTATTATTGAAACAATTGCTATGTTAAACAAAAAGAGTGAGCAAATGATTATAAAGTTATTTTCTCTTGCTAAAATAAAACTTTTAAGAAGAGACCTAGAAGAATGCTTCTCCCTCTCTGGAGATTTCCTTCTGGAACAGTTAATTTTGTTCAGCTTTTCTTGATTTTTGTGTTTGATAAATGCTGAACGTGATTAGGAAGTGATTTGATAATATTGCCAATAGTTCACGAAAAAGAAGACATTTAGAAATTCCTGCGGTTCTCCTGAGGCGGTCATTTGAACCCGATGTGAGCTGAAGCCTGGATTCTTGCTCACTTCTCTTGGAGAGACTTCTTAGAGGGAAGGCTCAAAGTTCTGCTTATGTGGGCTCATTGGCCCAAACAAGGTTTTAAAAATAGGGAAGCTTCACATAGAAATCCAGATTGCTGTCTTCTGTTAAACAGCCAGGAGCTGGCGCTCTCTGGGCCTACATGTCCTCAGAGCTGAGGCGTCAGGCCTGGGCAGGGGGCCCCTGTACCTGCAGAGGCCCAGGTTTCTGGTAGACTCCACATCCGGCCTTCCACCTTGGGCTGGGGCCTGGGGAAACCTCAGGTTTCTACCTTTTCATGTATAAAATGTGATAGTGTCATATTCAATCAGTTACATGCAAAAGCACTGTTAGCTTCCATATGGTCCTTCCCCCTAAAGTTACCATCTCCTATTAATACTCCCCCCCCAAAAAATACTTTCCCCAACTTCTTTTTTGAGAAATTCCCATTTTTAAAAAAATCAAGGAAGTATAGTAAATACCTGTATACATTTCCACTTAGATAGATTAGCACATTTGCTTTATTTCTAAACATACACATATGCGACATATATTTTGCAGAACCATTTGAAAATAAGCTGTGTCTATCATAACACTTTTGCCCTAAGTATAATGTGTGTATTGTCTAAGAGAAATTCTCCTTAACGGTCATCATTATCACACCCGAGAAACTTAACACTGACAGAATGATATTATTTAATGTGTGAGGCATGGTCACATTTCCTTAAATATTCTGTATAGCTATTTTTATTCCAATCAGAGAGCCAGTGCAGCAGTTGATGGCTCTGTCTCTTTAATTGCCTTTATTCTAGATAGTTCTCTATTCATCTTTCTAAGCACCAGCATTTTTCAATTATTTTTAAGAGTCCAGGCTGGTGGTTTTGTATAATGTTCTGTAACTTGGATTAGTCAGATTGCTTCCTCATGAGCTTCGGGTTCACCATTTTGTTGTGAGGACTGCATAGGTTGTGTGTGCTTCCCCTGTGTCACATCAGCTTGTCAGGCTGCCCCATTGTTCCTCCTGAGTTGAATTGTTTGATCAAGGTGATGTCTACTAGATCTTTCCATTGTAAAGGCACTTTTGTCCCTTTGTAACTAGTAACCTGCGGGACGATATGTGAGACTGTGATAACCTCCTCCAACAGCCACGCCCTGCAGTGCCCTTTGGTGGTCCTTGTCTGAACCGGTGACTGGATTGGTGCTAGCACAGTTGTGATTCTCCTAATTGTGTCATTTGCTCTTGTGGTTAAGTGACATTTGCCTCTAAGATTTCCTCCCCTGCCCATTTTTGAGTATCACTCTGTGGTTTAGAAAGCTTTACTATCTTTTCTCTTTCTCTTTTTTTTTTTTTTTTTCTCAAATGACCCCAGGGTTGGGGAGGGAACCTCTCTGGACAGGTTTCTGTGTCCTTTTGACATGTCCCCATCAGTCACTGAGCACATCCTCAATTTTTGATAAGTACTTCAGATTTGTCTCGACCTCTTCTTCCTTTAGACCTGTAATCAGCCACTTCTTCACAATGCATATGTTCGTTTGTGATAGGGAGTGGTACTTAGAAACCAGGGTCATGGCGCCTGGGTGGTTCTGGCGGTCAAGTGTCTGCCATTAGCTCAGGTCATGATCTCAAGGTCCTGGGACTGAGTTCTGCGTGGGGCTCCTGGCTGAGGGAAGAGCCTGCTTCTCCCTCTGCCTGCTGTTCCCCCTGCTTGTGAGCTCTCTATCAAATAAATAAATGAAATCTTAAAAGGAAACCAGGGTCTAGATGTCAGGTTTCTTGTGAGAAGTCATTGCTTCTAGGCCTTTCCTAAGGATAAAACAAGAACATATATTAATGTTTTTAATACAATTGGAATGTCTCTATTTTTCAGAGGCTGTAGCAATACTGTATTGGTTGTAGTTTGTGTTGAAAACCTGGGGTCTGGTATCTGTAAGCAGTTTCAGAGACTAAAATTATGTCAGCTTTCTGCAGTCTTCCTTTTCCCCAAACCCCTGGAAAGTAAGAGTTTTCTATGCCAACAGTATGCAGAATTCATTGACTTTATGTATCTCTGAAAGATTGGCCCAGGGAAGTGAGCACAGAAACAAAAAGCTGGATTCGTTGGTTTATTTTTATTTTTTTAAAGGTTTTAATTATTTATTCATGAGAGACAGAAAGAGGCAGAGGGAGAAACAGCTTCCCCGTTTCAATAGGTCCTTCAGTAGGAGAGACCCTAGCTTAGGTTGTTTCTTGGTGAGTGCTTGCTTTACCCTTTACGTAACCTAAAAAGAATTGTTTTGTTTGAAGCCGCAGTGTTCTCAGTTTTTTGGTATGTCATAGTGCTGGAATGTACAAAGCCAGGTTTGTTTGTTTTTTAATGTGTTACAATTTTATTATCTTTATTTTTTTAATGTATTACAATTTAAAAATCAGTTTAGATGGTTTTCAGTGTCTGTAGAACAAATTATAGCAAATTTTTTTTCTAGAACTGTTCATGTGCACAGTGCTTAATACAAATTTCAGGTCCTCCTTGAGACTTATCTGTGGTATTATATGTCTGAGTGGTTGGATAAACTTCTTAAATGTTGTTTATTTAAAATGCATTGAGAGACAGATACTGTGTGATTTATCAAGATTATAGCAGTAATGGGATTCAGAATACATTTGAGGAGAAGAGTGGAGTAGATAAATACGAAGAATATATTTTCAATTCCCAAAGTAAAAACATTTAAAAAATCAAATACACCTGGTGACCACGTAAATTTTGCCTCCCTTCCAGCCTGCCCTATGTGTGACTGTCGTTAATTTCCTGACAAGGCAACCCTAGTCCCATGGTAGAGTTTCCTCCTTCTCCATCCCCTGTGGAGGAGGTCAGCTCCAGGACTGCCAGCACTGTACCCTCAGCGCATGGCCATGTGGTCACTGCTCAGTAGGGACATGCCATGTCACAGTGCCACTGCAGGCCACCATTCTCTCTTCCACCAGCTTTGGGTCCCTGTTCACACCCCAACATTCCCGTGAGGCCGTGCGCCCTAGTTCTCTTTCCTGGAAATCCCTCCCCTTCTTGCTGACTATAAACAGACCTTCCCATGCTTTGAGGCCCAGTGTAAATGCTTCCTCTTCCATGAAGCCTTCCCAAACCAACTCTTCAAAGCTGAGGGTGTTCTCTTTCTCCTCAAGCCTTTTTGCACTTGCTTATTCTTAGGGCATGCTTTCGTATTCCCGAGTCCCTTTCCTGAACTGTCTGCTTCATTTCCCCCTCCCTGCCGTGTTACCTCGTGTGATATCTTGTATAGACGTATAGATAGCCAGAGCACAGCCCACAGTTTTCAGAGTGGTATAACCCTGCAATGTTATGGAGGGGAGATGAGCTATGCACCAGAGAATCTACGATCACTTGGAGTGGGATTAGTGAAAACCAGGTGGAGAGATTAATAGGTTGCTCTGGTGCTTTATGGGATCTTCAGTGCAGCTCTTGTGATCTGAGTATTCTGTTGAAACTTCAAGCCTGTTCACAGGGAACATCAGGAAACTTCTCCATGATAGGCAGTATTTTTTAGTATGGTGGTGTCCCAGAACTCCTGGCTCCTTGTTGGAGGTAAAATCAGAGCAATCTGTGTTGCTTTCAGATTTTCATTAATCTTTTTAACAGCATACATTTCTTCTTAAATCTGTGCTTGGTTGTGATTAAGATGGAAAGTCAGCCCCCTTCTCCTCCCATTTTTAGGACTTGATGGAGGAGTGATGTCTGTCACTTTAATAGGAGCATCAGCTCCATGAATTGCTGAACCCAGCCCCAAGCTTCTTTTTTATGCTCTTTCTTATAGCCCAGGACTTGTCATTCTGGGTTCCATGGTTTCCTGCTCACACACTCCTGTGAGCTGCTGGGTGGCTTAGGTTTTAATGTGAATTTAACAGGGTCTTTAGCGAAGTTGTCTTCACAGATCACCACAACACACTATACAGTGATTCAGTCAAGTGCCTGAGTGCATTTTCTAAAAGTTTGGATGAATTATATAGCAAGTGAAACTTTCTTTTTTTAATTGTTTTTTTATTTTGAGATAATTGAAGATTGACAATATATTAATAATACATTATTCACAAGGAATCATATGGAGAGATGCCATGTGCTCTTTAACCATTTTCCCCCCGTGGTAGCATTTTGGGAAACTGTAGTACATATTTGGAACCAGGATACTGATGTTGATACAGTGAAGATACAGAACATTTCCCAAGTATCTTTCTTTACACTTACATCCCTGCCTTGTCTTTCCCCCCAGCAGCCACTGACCTATTCTGCATTTCTATAGTAGTGTCTTTTTTTTTTTTTTTTTTTAAGATTTTATTCATTTAGGGCAGCCTGGGTGACTCAGCAGTTTAGTGCCACCTTCAGCCCAGGGCGTGATCCTGGAGACCCGGGATCGAGTCCCACGTCGGGTTCCCTGCATGGAGCCTGCTTCTCCCTTTGCCTGTGTCTCTGCGTCTCTCTCTCTCTCTCTCTCTCTCTCTCTCTGTCTCTCTCATGAATAAATAAATAAAATCTTAAAAAAAAAAAAAGATTTTATTCATTTATTTGAGCGGAGGGGCAGTGGGGGGGTGGTGAGAGAGAGAGAGAGAAAAAGAAAGAAAATGAAAATGAATCTCAAGCAGACTCAGTGCTGAGCTTGGAGCCCAACAGAGGGCTCAATTCCATGATCCTGAGATGACCTGAATGGAAACCAAGAGCTGGATGCTCAACCAACAGCCACCCAGGTGCCCCTGTAGTGGTGTCATTTCAAGAATGTTACAAAAATGGTTAAGTCCTTGGTCCATTTTGAGTTAATTTGTATATAAGGTGTGTGGCTCAGGTTGAGGTCCATTTTTTTCCCCTTGTCATTGTGCAATGTCTCCAGTAATATTTGTTGGAAAAAATGGCTGTACATCTTCCATTGAATTACTTTTGCACCTTCTGTCAAAAATCAGTTGGGCATATTTGTTAGAGTCCATTTATGGCTCTTTACTCTGTCCTATTGACCTTTATGTATATCTCTCTGCCAGTACCAGTAGCCTGGATCACCACCATACCACATAGAGTAATTCTTCCCAATTTAGTCTTTTTCAAAAAGATTTTTTTTGAATATTGTATTTATTTATTCATGAGAGACCCAGAGAGAGAGGCAGAGACTCAGACAGAGGGAGAAGCACCTCCCTGCAGGGTGCCCAATGTGGGACTCGATCCCTGGACCGGGGTCACGCCCTGAGCCAAAGGCAGACACTCAACCGCTGAGCCACCCAGGTGTCTCTTTTTCAAAATTGTTTTTTTTTTTTTTTCAAAATTGTTGTAGCTATTTTAGTTCTTCCACCTTTCCATACCAATTTGAAAATAATCTTTTGTGTAGCTTAAAAAAATAAGCATTGCTGGGATTTTGCAGGAATTATGTTAAACCTCTATATCCATATGGAGAAAGTTGACATCTTTACTGCATTGAGTCTTCCAATCCATGGGCATAGAATGTCTTTTTTCTTTCTTTTGAAAGCTTGCAGTGTAAAGACAGAGATGGCTCTGATGTAACATGTTGACATATATTAAGAGATGCTTTCATTCCAGGGAGAATATCAAATGCAAACTGTCAGATTGCATCTTTGTTCAATTTCTTTATAAAAAAATTTATTCGTAGGCCTATGAAAGGAGGTTTCCTACATGTCCTTTGATTCCAATGTTTGTGGACAGTGACACTGTGAATGAGTTCAAGAGTGAAGATGGGGCTATTCACGTTATAGAAAGGCGCTGTAAGCTGGACATAGATGCACCACGGCTGCTGAAAAAGGTACCTGCAGGGACACCTTAGAAAGACCATCCCCAAACTAGACAAACTTACGTTCATAGCCTCTCTTGTACTTGTTAATAACAAGCCCTTTTTTTCCTCTTTATTTTGTTTTTTAAAGATTGCAGGAGTTGATTATGTTTATTTTGTCCAGAAGAACTCATTGAATTCTCGGGAACGTACCTTGCACATTGAGGCCCATAATGAGACCTTTTCTAATCGCGTCATCATCAATGAGCACTGCTGCTACACTGTGAGTAACTGGCATTTGCGGGAGAGATGCAGGCGTGGGCCAGCATGTGCTCCAGGGAGTTGCTTGGCCACCGCTTTACCCAGTGCACTGCCTTGTCTCAGATGGCAACTCTCCATCATATATTGTCACTCATTTCTTGTTGGTGGGATTAGCAGTGTGGCAGGTGTGGTTTACTGCAGAATGGATTACGTTGTCATAGTTAAGGGAGCCTAGTGATGCTTTGATTTGTCGTTAAATGTTACCTTAATATGTCCCTTCCTCTCTGGTGCCACTCTAACACTTGAGAAGTATTTATGGAAGGACCCAAGATACCGTTTTCCTCCACTGTCTGAAAGTAGAGCATTCCTTTGAATCCTTGGCATACACCGAAATGGGACAAAGCAAAGCAGCAAATTACCATGAATTTATGTGGAATTTTTTTTAAAAGCATTTGTAGCCTCAAAAAAATAATCTCTTTAGGCTTTTCTGAGACCTTAGGACACATCTTGCTAACAGATGCACAAAATGAGATAACGCTCAGATGCACAGACACAGTTCTAAACTCCGAAGTCCTGATGTTGAGATGCTGAGTGTGGCTCTGCCAGAGGGTGCTGGTGCTACTGGTGCTGGTGCTACTCTCAAGGCTTGGGGAGCTTACGAGCTTACGCGCTGCCTCTATAACGGCTTTTGCAAGCAAATAGTGAATGCTGTTTTCCCTTTTGCCTTTTTCCTAAAAGCAGAAATCCTCTTTGGATTTCTTTTGGCTAGCAAAGCCAGGTACAAATATAGATCTTTTGTAAAAGCAAAGTTGTGGAATGCAGACTTTGGGAAGGGGTAATGCCTGTAATGTGTACCTCTAAGATCAGGCTGCTTATGCGCCACACCATCTTCAATAACTTCTGTTACCAGATTATTAGAAGAATCTAGTAGGGTCTCTCTGCTTCTCCTTTAGCTTCCTACGACCTGTCCTCAGCACTGAATCCAAAGTGGTCCTCTTAAAGGTATCAGATCATGTCCTACTTTCTACAGCACTACTGCATTTCACTCAGAGGAGGAGCCCAGAGGCCTTCCAGTGGTTTACAAGGCCCTGTGTTTTCTCTTCATCACACATCTGCTGTCCTGGCTTCCTCCTGCACAGCCTGCACACCATCTTGCTTCTCCTGATTGGGTGCGGAGGCGCACTTCCCCGAAGGACCTTTGCTCCAAGTGTGCCCTCTGCCGGGAACGCTGTGCCTCCGGATCTCTGCTTGACTCCCGCCCTCCCCTCCTCCAGTCTGTGCTCACATCTGCCCTTCTGGATGAAGCCAGCCTGAACACCCTATTTAATTCCGCTGCCCCCCACCCCCATCCCAGTCCTTTGAAGCTGCTCCATCTTTCCTTTTCCCGCGGCGCTTGTCTTCCAACAATGGCAGAATTTATACTGCTTATGTTTGTGGCTAACTGCCATTCTCCCCCTGCAGACTGTACGCTTCATAGGGCAGGGATCTTCGTTGCGTTTATGATAGAGAACACTGCTCAATAAATGCGGTAAACAAACGAATCAAGAATGAAAAAGAAGCTCTCCTTTTAACAGTCATTTTTAGAATTTTTTTTGAGTATCTTAGAAATATTATTTAGGTCTTTTTATGATAATACCTCTCTGTATAATTTTTCCATCTGGTGCTTTCACGATAATAACATTGTTAGTAAAATAACATGTTTTCTTCGGTTACGAGTTGATTGAGGAGCAAATGACCTTATCAGTTGTCAGCATAGTTAATGGGAATGATTTCTGATTTATCTGCAGGTTCACCCTGAAAATGAAGATTGGACCTGTTTTGAACAGTCTGCAAGTTTAGATATTAAATCTTTCTTTGGTTTTGAAAGTACAGTGGAAAAAATTGCAATGAAACAATATACCAGCAACATTAAAAAAGTGAGTCCAGCTTGGGATTTTATGGAGAAGGGGAGGCAGTAGCCTCTGAGATGCTCCGAGCTGGCAGTGTTCTCAGAAAGCTGGAAATGGACTTGTCAGGGATACCAGCCATTTCAAGACAAGGAAATGCTTTGGTTTTCCCCCAAGCCTCGTGTTCCAGGGAGTTGTAGGGGTGGATGGGTGTTCAGATGATGCTGGTGGCCAGTGGAGGTAAGGAGGAGTATGTAGCCACTGGCTGTGGTACTCTCTGCTTAGAATCGCTGGGAGATTGGGGTGGGGTGGCTTAGGCGGGAACAGCCAGTTTATAGCACCCCCTGCTGCCACCTCAGGGTCTGTGGGCAGGAGGTACTTCATGAGGAGGCAGTTGCTGGGGATGTCTTTGGGGTTCCCCAGGCCTTGGATTATTAAGTTCACCTTCCATGGAAAAACTTTCCTTCTCATTTTTTAAAAAAAGATTTATTATTTATTTGGGAGGTGGGGAGAGGAGAAGGGAGAGAGAGAGCATGTGTGAGTGTGTGGGGGACGTGCAGAAGGAGAAGGAGAGAAAATCTCAAGCAGACTCTCTGTTGAGTGTAGGGCCTCATGAGGGACTCGATCTCATGACCCTGAGATCATGACCTGAGCTGAAATCAAGAGTCAGCTGCTCAAGTGACAGAGCCACCCAGGCACCCACCCCACTTTCCTTCTCGTTTTTATACTGCTGCTCAGTGTTGGTGTGGAATTTGGTTGTGAAATGTATCCATGTGGGATTTTTGAGTGCTTTTTGAAGGCTTGTTTTATTTTCAGGATGTTGGAAAGAATTTGGATTGAGACACAAAACACATATTAAGTACAAGTGTGATAAATCGGTGCTTTTAATTAGTCATAAAAATTTCTGTCTTTTTAGATATTATTTGCTAAATGTTTGGAGAAGAGGAAGTAAAATATGAAAAACAAAAAGACAAAGGCAATTCAGTGTTCTTTTTGTAGATTTATGCTATAGCAATTAAGTTTTTATTAGTGTTTTAAAACCTGTGAGTGATGAATAATTTGAATGTTGAATATATACTAACTTTAAAATTGGTTTTGTTTTAAAGGGAAAAGAAATAATTGAATACTACCTTCGTCAGTTGGAAGAAGAAGGCATAACATTCGTGCCCCGCTGGACTCCACCTTCCATTGCTCCCTCCTCAGAGACCTCCTCATCATGCAAGAAACAAGCCGCGTCCTTGGCTGTTGTGGTTCCAGACACTGCCCAGGCAGAGGGGCTGGCCAGTGAGGCCCTTGGCACCCCCACCGGGCCGCCCGAGCCTGTGGCAGGGACCCCTGATGGTGGGTCGGAAAGTGACTCGTCTGTCCTGTGAGCAAGGCTGGGGCATTACATGGAGTCCTTTCTCCCCTGCCTCCTCTGCCCATTCTTGTTTCCTGAGGACATATAGAGATCATTTTGTTACGGTCTCTTTTCCTCTGCCTTATATAACATTTTATTTTTTTCTTAAAATGAAGAAACGTTTAATTATTTTAATGGGCAGCAAGGGTTACATCAAGTTATTCTATTCTTGAAACCAGGAAATGTGTTTCATTTATTTTAATTGAGACATCTTTAGTGAATGAAAGGTGGCAACTAACCCTCTTAACACAATTGTATCACCATCACTTTATCCTCAGTATGTGCTAGGCCCTGTTGTAAGCACTTTATGAATATTTATTCACTTAACAGTGGTTCCTTTTAGGTACGAAGTGCTTATTACCCTCATTCTATATGTGAGTTAACTGGGGCCCAGAGGAACTCAGTTAACTTGTAGAGTCTCACAGCTGGCAAGTCGTGGTGCTGGGATTGAGCTGAGGCAATTGGCTCCAGGGTCTGCTTTTAGCTTGTGCTGTGCTGCCTTTCATGTGTGTTAAACACACACACACACACAGACACACACACACACACACACACACACACATCTCTTATTTCTCCGAGTGATGCCCATTGTAAACCACACAAGAAAATTCTGTCTCCAGGGTCTGCTTTTAGCTTGTGCTGTGCTGCCTTTCATGTGTGTTAAACACACACACACACACACACACACACACACACACACACACACATATCTCTTATTTCTCTGAGCGATGCCTGTTGTAAACCACACAAGAAAATTCTATCACCCATAAGTTTTGTTAAAGTATTGCTACTTCTTCCATGCTTTCCTCTCTGTAGCTAAACTGTGCCATTTGTTAGCCATCCAGTAGATAGCAGGTGGCAGATATTTTAATTGGTTTGGGGACACATTTTATTTTTCCACCGTATGGATGTTGCTGTATTTATGGTACCTATCATGAAGATTTCTTGTGTTCTAGAGCACAGTAGCTCTATTCAGAGTAGGTTTAAGTCCACATGCTTGTTTTATTTCCTAGTTTTATGTCACGTAGGTCCTCTTTATATAAGATTGAATTAAAATAGCCACTAAAATAGCTGTTACAGATTTTTTTCTACATGAATAGTGTTGAGATTTTGCAAATAGAGTTGACCACAGAGTGGTCAGCGAATATACTTGCATCAGTAGCTTGACCTGGGGTTTGCTCAGTGATTTGATCTCACAAACTATCACTGAGGGAGGGTCTCGAGGGGGCTGGCTTAGCTCTGCCATTCCTGTGGTATTGTTGAGTTCTGCAACTCAGGGACCATACTTCACTTTACCGAGCAGGATGACTTTGGAAGCCCTCATGTTCTAGTGTTCTTTGTTGTAAATGTCGTCGTGTAACTTGTATTCCAGACAAACTAGATGCGGACTACATCAAGAGGTACCTGGGCGACTTGACCCCACTACAGGAGAGCTGCTTGATCCGGCTTCGCCAGTGGCTCCAGGAAACCCACAAGGGCAAAGTGAGGACCAGCACCCCGTGTGCAGTGGTGTTGTCTGTGGAACTCTGGACCCTGGTCCCGTTCGTAGTTACTCAGAGTAAATGTCCCCAGTTGTCATAGCTGGGGACGTCCCTCCCAGTCCCAGAGTCACTGCATCTGTATTTGTGTGTGTGGCATCTGAGTCCCTCATGGCAAGTTGGTATGCCCTTCCACATATAATTAGCTGTGTTGTTCTAGGTTTACCAGAGGAGGGTCTCACTTAAAAACAGTTACATGCCAAATTACAAAGCAATATTATATTCCAAGTATTCAGACTTTTTTTCAGAGATTTGTTGATTTAGAAAGAGCAGGGGGAGGAGTAGAGAGAGAAAAAAAGAGAATATCCAGCATGCTCCCCGCTGAGTTTGGAGACGGATGTGTGGCTCCATCTCGTGTCCAAGGTCATGACCTGAGCCAAAACCAATAGTCAGTTGCTCAACCGACCAAGCCACCTGGGTGACCCCAAGTATTCAGACATTTTAATTTTCAGAAGCTTTGGAAGGAGTTCATAGGTTATTCCAAGACCAGAAATGTTTGAACTTTCATTTTGAGGTTTTTGGTAGAACTTTAGCCTCGTTAAGGAATCAGGTTTTTCTAATAATCCTCATGCTAATGGAGGCTTACGTGCAGGCAGACTGGCACGTCCACTTGGTACTGGCATCATTTAGTAAAGGAAAGCTGGGATTGTATGGAGTCGGCCCACTCTCTGTTCTGTCCGCCTGGGTCACTGGAGCCACATCCTGAGGACTGTTAAGTGTTGCTTGTCGAGAGCACAACCATGGTAATGATGGTGGTCATTTGTTGGGCACTCACTGTGTCCTAGACACTTGCGATCTTTAAGAAGTCCTCCCAGGGACGTCAGGGTGGCTCAGCAGTACCGTGCCTGCCTTTGGCCCAGGGCGTGATTCTGGAGTCCCGGGATCGAGTCCCACATCAGGCTCCCTGCATGGAGTCTGCTTTACCCTCTGCCTGTGTCTCTGCCTCTCTCTGTGTGTCTATCATGAATAAATAAATAAAATCTTTAAAAAAAGAGAAGTCCTCCCAGCAGCTCTCTGAGGTGGTGATATTTTTATCCTGTGAGGAAACAGGCACAGAGCACAAGTAACTTGCCTGAGGCCTTCCAGCAAGCCAGGCCCTTTCGTTCCAGAACCACATTCTTCACCACGTTTGATGGTGGTCCTTTCAACCCCATCTCTGTGCCATGAGTTGCTCTCTCAGGGGTTAGTTGGCAGGATCCCCTCCTATCACCTTCCCATCCCCTGTGGACCAGCTGCGTGCGTCAGTGATCTTGTGGCTGCAGAGGAAGATGGCCAGGCCGGATGACACACGGACGCAGTTTTGGGCGTGTTTTTCACTCAGAGAAGTCAGCTTATCCAATAACAGACTTTAGAGAAGGTGTGTGTTAGGAATGCCACCACCGCTGCCAAAATCAACAACACTTCTGTATTCTAAGTTTTGCACTAGTGTACTGTTAAGTGTGGAAAAGTGCACACGGGGATCCCTGGGTGGCTCAGTGGTTTAGCACCTGCTTTTGGCCCAGGGCGTGATCCTGGAGTTCCGAGATCGAGTTCCACTTCAGGCTCCCTGCGTGAAGCCTGCTTCTCCCTCTGCCTGTGTCTCTGCCTCTCTCTCTGTGTCTCTCAAGAATAAATAAATAAAATCTTAAAAAAAAAAAAAAGTGCACACAGATCATAATCGTAAATCGGTTCAGTGAATTGAAGCATCTGATGTTTAACAGATTTATGCCTTCGCTCTACTTGGCTGAAACTAAAATGGGGTACTATAAAGATTATTCAGATTAATGATACCAATTTGCTAAAGCATTGAGGAAGGTTTTTTTTTAGTAATCGCTAATTTTAAATAGTGCAATAATGCAGCTCACTCTGGATGAGAAGTGACAGTTTTAGGAGTTTTATTCCCTTAGTAACTTGGGTTTTTTTCCCTTAGCAACTTTTAACATTGCTTAGAAACCTTTTTTTCTCTTATTAGATCCCGAAAGATGAGCATATTCTTCGGTTTTTACGTGCCCGGGACTTCAATATAGACAAAGCCAGAGAGATCATGTGTCAGTCCTTGACTTGGCGAAAGCAACACCAGGTGGACTACATTCTTGACACCTGGAGCCCTCCCCAGGTCCTCCAGGACTACTATGCAGGAGGCTGGCACCATCATGATAAAGGTGAGCTGGGCATTGCGGACGTGCTTCCAGGCCTTGTTGCATGGAGTCTAAGGGGCCCGTGAAGGCATCGGGCACACACCCCACCCCCACCTGAACAAAGTGGCTCCCATTCATCATGGCCAACCCCACCCAGCCCTCCAACACTCAGGAGTCCCCGGTGTCTCCCATGGAGCAGCATGGGCTGTGTGCTCTTCCCTCCGTGCACGGTCCCTTGGCTGCCAGGTTTCTTCACCTCCTTTCTTAGTCCCAAGGACTTTGTTTTGATTGATTTAAAAAGCCTGCAACTTTGAGGGCAGTGTTTTCAGGAACACAATGTTAGTAAAAGGACTTTTATAACTTAAACTCCTACAATATCTGAAAAAATATGTAGCCAGGTTTTCTCCCTCACAACAGTGAAGAATTTCCGTTCCATTTTGGACAGGAAGCAACACAGAAGCCAAGGAAGCGAAGGTCCTCAGACGAAGGGTGGTGTGTGGGAGCACAGTCCGCTTGGGTCACTTTACGTACCACGCTGGGTGGGAATGCTGGCGTTGCCAGAGGTGCGCTCTGTTTCCCGATTCGGTGCCGGACAGTGGACAGAGCAGAATTGCAGACATGGAGTGGGCGCAGGGAGGACCCTGGGACCCCTGCCCCTTCCAGGCAGACTCTTCCAGAACAGAATAGCTCTGACTTGTCTGTGTTCTGGACTGCATCTCTCGTACTCTTCCAGATTAATTGTAGCTCTGTCAGTTCTTACTATAAACATCTACGTATTCTACTTTCCCGCCCTTCAGAAGTAGTAAAACATTAACAAATGTATTTTGTAAATGTTGGGAGATGCTTTTTATAAATCTTCCTTTCAAAAAATCAATCAATCAATACTCCTTTCAACAAGATTTGGGAGTGCAAAGACAAGATACAGACCCAGATTCCCCTAGGAGGTGAAGGTCACCGGGTCATGAATACAAGGGAACTTTCAGCCTCTTTATATCTCTTTATATCTCAGCCTCTGTATATCTCAAGATATACAGAACGAGCCCTCCATTAACAACAGGAGACAAGTCTTACTTACTGTCCTTCCTGCTGCTCCTGTGGCACCGAATATTAGGAATCCAGATTCGAGAGGATATGCTGACTGCAGGGGACACCGTGGCCCCCAAGATCATCTTCCCCTCTATGTAGCTGGCTCGTGATGACAGTGCATTATTTGTGTAGTGAGTGAGGTTTCTCTCAGTTTCCATCCATTGGACCTCCAGGCTTTAAACATGTAGAGCCAACATGTGCTGGCTGGTATGGATTAAAACATTTCCTGAAAACCCTCATGTAGCCCGATCGCTCCGGTGGGAATCAAGGGAAGCTGCCTTAAAAAAAAAAATCTAGACATTAACTTTTTGATAACCCATGAAATGGGGGGAAATTTTTTGTTTTCCCTAAAAAATAAAATTTTAAAATACTCCACATTCACAAAAAAAAGTCTGTAGGTCTTCTGAGGTCTCCCTGATGTTGAGAGCCGGCTTTGCCCAGGGCCCTGATTGTCTCAGTGAGGAGGCTGAGCCTAGCGACGGCCCCGGTCATTCCTGGTGGTTAGGCCCAGATGAGAGGCTGGGTTCCGCTTCATGCTGCTCATCCTGGGCACGGGGACGGCAGTCGGGGGAATCTCCTGGGCGCACACACAGCCAACTGCAGCTTCTGACTGGGAAGGTTCCTGGAGTTGTACTGTCAGCTTCTCGTCAGGAACGGTGATCATACCTTTCCTTCCCCTCCTGCAGACGGGCGGCCACTGTACGTGCTCAGGCTGGGGCAGATGGATACCAAGGGCTTGGTGAGAGCCCTCGGGGAGGAGGCTCTGCTGCGATATGTAAGTGCCTTCTTGGGGAGGTTGCCACCCCTTCCTCTACCAGCAGGATTGCGGTCTTACACTTACGTTAGAGCTTACAGCAAGCATGGAGTGCTTTTGTAATTAGAAAGGAAGATTAATATATTTTTAAAATTCCAAAAGAGGGCATGGAAGTTATAAAAATGTTTTCACAGGGAAGCATCAACAAAAATCTGTGTAGCCACTCAAGGTGACATCGTGGGTCTGATTTTGAGTCCCCTTGTTCCATTGGATTGGCCCCTTCCCTCTCCTCTCCTTTTGAGCTCAGATCAGACCTATTCATAGTATTCTTTGCCCAGTATTTCCTTACGTGAGGGTTCTAACATCTCTTATCTGGGCAATTATAAATACTTCCTTCCTGCCTGCTGAACTCTAGGTTCCCCTCCCACTTCAGCCTCCACAGGCTACTTATGAAGAGAAAAATGTTCTTAAATTAAAAACCAAACAAAAACTTTATTTAAAAAAATTATTTTAATTTTTAAGATTTTATTTATTCATAAGAGAGACAGAGAGAGAGGCAAAGACATAGGCAGAGGGAGAAGCAGGTTTTTCACAGGGAGCCCGATGAGGGACTCAATCCCCGGATGTGGGATCATGACCTGAGCCAAAGACAGGTTCTCAACTACTGAGCCACCCAGGCGTCCCCCAAATAAAAACTTTATTTTATTTTATTTTTTAAATTTTTAAAATTTTTAATTTATTTATGATAGTCACACGGAGAGAGAGAGAGAGAGGAGCAGAGATATAGGCAGAGGGAGAAGCAGGCTCCATGCACTGGGAGCCTGACGTGGGATTCGATCCCGGGTCTCCAGGATCGCGCCCTGGGCCAAAGGCAGGCGCTAAACCGCTGCACCACCCAGGAATCCCATAAAAACTTTAAAAGAAACTCCTATAATCCCATTATCTTCAAATATCTGCCATTGGCATCTATATATTCTCTTGGCCCCTGCCATCATGTGAGTGCTTACACACGCAGAACCCCATGTACACCTTAAGCACATAAAGATGTGGATGGACCGTGTCTCTAGGGGAAGCACTTGTTAATCCAAATCAAAGGGTTCCCCTTAGCCGTACTTCAAGTCAGCTCTTAAACTGCCTTTTCTTGTGGATAGTACGTGTAGTATTAGAATGTTCCCCCATTGCAGCCGGTGACCTCCAGCTGTTCCAAATGCACTTCTGAAGACAGGTCAGCAGGTCACGCCCTCTCTGCCCATCTGGTGGGGCCTAGCTCTGATCTCTCATGATGTAGCTGTCACCTTTGTCCTAAGGACAGAGCTCACTCTCTGGAGAGAAAGAGTCTTTGGGATATGTTTTGTGTGTATGAATGTGTCAGAAAATCTAAACAGATGACTCCTCTGGTTGAGACGCTTGCCTAAAATGGGTTGTATGATTGTCACTTTGTTGCATAACTTGACACAGTGGTGTTACTTAGACTAATCCTGGGCTTTTTATGGCTCTTTTGCACATAGGTTCTCTCCATAAACGAAGAAGGGCTGAGACGATGTGAAGAAAATACAAAAGTCTTCGGTCGACCTATCAGGTAGATGTTGATTTTGTTTTTCCTTCCAGTTTCTTGAGAACGTGAGGTAAATATTTCCCATCGACTTTCAGGATCAAAATCTGGTTTGATTTTTAGGCTTTTAGATTTTTAGCTTCCCATTTTCTGCAGTGTTCCAGAAGGTAGAAGATAGATAACCATGTCAATTGGTAGGGAGAGGTGCTGGATTTGGGTATTTCTCATCCTGAGCGAGTCATTGCTGTCACCTCACTCTGAGGGGGTCGGCCTGTGTGGTTAGTCTGCACCGTCCTGGGGAGCACAGGGCTGCAGGTTGATTTTGGTTTGTTTTAGTTGCAGGGGCACAAGAAAATTATCCTATATTTCTAAACCACACTTGGAGTTATGGTAAACTATTTGGAAAATGTGCAGTGGTTCAGAGGTTGACACATAGCAGGTTAACTAGAGCAGAAGTTCCGCTGCGACAGGAGAGAGTTTTGAGGGTTTTCCGTTTCCTGCTGTTTCTCAGCTCCTGAGACACTGCTGGGTTCAGTAGGTATTTGTTGAAGAAAAGCTGCTTGCATTCAGTCACACTGTGCATTAAAAAGCCAGATCCTTGGCCTGTTGGGTCAGTAGAGGTGGCTCAGCATGTCAGGCACAGCATGTCACCTTGTTTGCTGGGTCATGAGCCTGTCTGAATGAGGTTGTTATTAATTGTCAGCCATTGAGGCTTTGATGTCTCAGGGATTGGTCCTACCACACTGATCCCGTGTGCTTCACATAAGTAGATAGAAATATAATTCATAACACTTTAATTTTTAGAAACTAGTATATTTTTGGAAATGGATGTAAATGACTGTTTCATAATATCAGGGAGAAAATAGCTTAGGACATGGTTTGCAAGTGTGCTGTCTAGTGAGTAGCTCACACGTGTGCATCCCCTACAGTTCATGGACCTGCCTGGTGGACCTGGAGGGGCTGAACATGCGCCACCTGTGGAGACCTGGCGTCAAGGCCCTGCTGCGCATCATAGAGGTGGTGGAGGCCAACTACCCAGAGACGCTCGGCCGCCTCCTTATTCTTCGTGCTCCCCGGGTGTTCCCTGTGCTCTGGACACTGGTAGGTTTGGATGCTGTTTTGTAGAAACAATTAGCCATTTAGAAGGCAGGTACACATGCATTCATATCCACGAGTCTATGACGAGTCTGTGACTATTCGTCTTAACTAGTCAGGAAGTAACAACCCTGGAAAGATACACACTTTTTCAGGTCCTTTAAGGGCAGAAAGAATTCCCAAGATTCCTTTTGTCACACAAATAGACTTCACGGAAAAAGGGAATCAGACTCCCTGCCCCTGCCCCCACCCACTCTTACCATCACATTGTAATTTTAATCTTTGGAAATCAGACAGCAAAGCAAAATGACTCTGTGGTCTTTTCTCATTACTTACAGGTTAGTCCATTCATTGATGACAACACCAGAAGGAAATTCCTAATTTATGCAGGAAATGACTACCAGGGCCCTGGAGGCCTGCTGGACTACATTGATAAAGAGATCATTCCAGATTTCCTGAGTGGGGAGTGCATGGTATGTATTTAGGCAAGCAGCTATACATTTGGCTGCTTTATAGGGTAGGAGAGGTGGGTGATGGTTGGTACAAATGATTTTCAGAACTTTTAGTTTGGATTGTTGTTTTTCTTTATTTGGCTGACATTTCTCTGACCCAGAGTTAAGCTACATAGAGCCAGTTAGGTAAATTGTTGACAATGTGCATATTTCTTCGATGTTAAATACTAATGAGAATTTGTTTTAGAACCTGATAGGATTGCAGCTTGCTTTATTCACTCAGTGTTGTGCGGATCACGTTTTTGTAACTGTTTGGAGGAGCTGTGCATTTTATGAAAACACTTAAAAGACTCAAAATGATTCTGCAAGATCTCCCCCTTGACAATAAATAAGGATAACATCTTGAAAGGGGCACATTAAGGGAATTACTTCCCTTCTATAATCTGGGGATTGTATCCATGGCGTTGCTAGGTTATCAGGCAGCCACCTCCACGTCAGGGCCCTGAGCTGTGATGAAGGGTCCTTGAGGACCTTACGGGCCCCGGGACGTGTTGGGCTGACACGAGGGTGAAGGAGATGGATACTGCTAGCGGCCCAGCTGGCTTCCTGTAGTGACAGCTGAATGCGGAGAGGAGTCTGGTTCTCCTTAGAGGACTTCTGTCATCCTCGTAATAAAGTCCTTTGAGATGTGTCCACACTGGATTCAATGCATGTATTTAGCTAGCGGACTGGGCTTTCGGGTCTCTTGGGTTGGTTAGAGGACTTTGAATGGCATTTGGATTCAGCTTCCAGGGCCTTGATCCTGCTGTTGCAGGCGTCATCATGACGCAGTGCCAGGGTCACGGGACCCTCCCTTACCGAAGGCCATGAGGTTAAACTGTGAGGTCAGCTGTGCAGCGACCCACGAACTCATGTTACAAATGGTCCCAAGTGTTGGTCCTCCCAGTAGTGAGCTGGAGCAGAGGGAGACCTGAGTTGTGGCAAACCGGACCGCGTTTATCAGGCACTGACCCCCATTATGTGCTCCCCGTGGTGAGAGTCCTCCTCACTTGTCCACACGGGTCCAGGCTCCGGCGCTGAGGCTCCTCCCCGCCCTCCTTGCTCCTGTGTTCATGCACCGTGTGAGTGTGGGGTCTTCTAGTGGGACGTCGTGCTGCACTGCTGGCTGGAGGCTGTGGTAGTGCATGTGTGCTCTGTCCACCGTCTCCCAGAGCCCACGGGGCACGGGGTGCTGGGATTCTTTGGACTTCAGGATTGAGTCACTAGGTCAGGGTCAGTTCAGAAATTTATGAAGCGTACAGATTCTAATTCGACCTAGCCCATTTCACGATTCAGAGGAGGCTCTCCGTTGTTATTTTTTTGTCTGGTGTAGTGGGCTGACCTCTGACTCGGCGTAGACACAAAGCTTTCTTTGTTGGTTATATATAGATTAACTGTAATTGCTTACAATAAACGCAGGCCTGTAGTCGCCTGAGAAGCAGACTTTTCCTAACATGTTTTCTCTCTACAGCACAGTGGAACTGCTTGTGGGTTTTCCACGAAGCAGCAGTAGTGACGGAGTCCAGTACCTCATACCTCATACGTAGTAGTGTAAAATCTGTGGGAAATCAGCTTTGTCATTTAGTTAAAGAAAGACATGGATATTTCAGAAGTTTTAAAAATGTACATTGCCAAGTCCTGCAGAAGCTGTGACGACATTGCCAGTGGGTGCCATTCCCCGAGTGGCCGGGGGCGCGGTGCCTGCCGGGGTGTTGGTTTTCAGAGGGCCCCTCTTGTGTGCATGGCTTTCACTGCCGTGTTTGTGTTCCCAGTGTGAAGTGCCCGAGGGCGGGCTGGTGCCCAAGTCTCTGTACAGGACTGCGGAGGAGCTGGAGAACGAAGACCTCAGGCTCTGGACCGAGACCATCTACCAGTCGGCCAGCGTCTTCAAAGGAGCCCCGCACGAGGTGCGCCTGCGCCGTCTGCACTCAGGGCCCGGCGGGGTGGCGGTGGGGGCCCCCCTCCCCACGGGCGTTCTTCAGCAAGTCTCCCCAGTAGGATTTAAGTTAGAAGAATCAAATGCTTTTTCTGGTCTCTGTATTTAGATTTTTGTTGATTTTTTTTTTTTTTTTTAAATCTTTAGTTGAGGTAAAATTCTGCATTGAAGGAGATAAGGCCTCCTGCCCTGGGCTTTACCAGAGAGCCCTGAGCACAGGGATGAGTGGCATGTGGAAGGTCTTTCCTGTGGAAGACTGTTGACTTTATTTTTTTTTTAATTCTTTTTTTTTTTTTTTTTTTAGGATTTTTATTCATTTATTCATGAGAGACATAGAGAGAGAGGCAGAGACACAGGCAGAGGGAGAAGCAGGCTCCATGCAGAGAGCCTGACGTGGGACTCGATCCTGGATCTCCAGGATCCTGCTCCGGGCTGAAGGCGGCGCTAAACTGCTGAGCCACTGGGGCTGCCCGAGTGTTGACTTTAAATTTAGTTTATTTAATGATCATATAGGGCTGGGTTCATTTTCTGGTTTTTTTCATGACTGGGCTTTGATTATATTTTTAAGGAATTTGCCCATTTTTGTAAGTCAAATGGAGTGAGGAAAAAGCACATCTCTGTTTTCCCTTCTTTCTGTCACAGTTGGTGTGGAGGCTAGAGTATTCCTGTGTTTTGCAAACGCTGTGTGTCCTGTGACATCATGAGTGGTCTGAGCTGTGAGGGCTCACAGCCATGTCTCCCTTCCTGAGCTCTGGGCAGCTTGTTTGTGCCTCGGGCTGTCGCCGAGGGTGGTGGTGGCACCGGGCTCTGAGCCAGTGTTCAATGCACTAGGGGCTGGGGGCTCAGGCCGATGGTGGTGGCTGGAGCCCGCCCCTTACTGCCATCGCCTTTGTCCTTACTGGTGTGTGTCCCCCCATGGCCAGCCCGTCGCTTGTGGGGCAGGTGGGTACTGTTGCTGGGTTTGAACAAGTAGAGACAGATTTGCTTTGCCTCATTCATAGATTCTGTAGGGGAAAGCTCAGATTTTCATGACTGTGTTTTGGGGATTATTTGTATGAATCCCTTTCTTGGAGACCAGGCTTGAGGAGATGCAGTTCTTATTTCTCTCAGGTAACCCGCTCTTGTCTGGTAGAGAACCGCATGGTGTATGACGTTTTTCGTGAGTCACAGGGTGTTTATGAAAGTTTTCTACGTCAGAACACTAAAACTTGCTTTGGGGGTTAAGTAGAACACAAATCAAGGACATGATGCCCCTGAAACGAAGGCTGAAGTCGGCGTCCCTGTTGTGAGTGCAGAAGCAGGGTGCCTGTCACGCAGCACAGGGGGCTGCGTCTGGGGACAGCTCAGCCCCTGGGGAGCCATTTTGCTGCGGGATAGTTGCTGTTCCCAGACAGGACTCTTGTGCTCCGTGGAATCTGCTCTTTAGGGAAATTCCAGAGTGGTATTTCTGTGGTGAGAAGCAGCAGTGGTGGAATTGAAACGAGTCTGCCTGACGACAAGCAGAGTACTGAAGAGCAAACAGATGGGTCTTACTAGAAGAGGGGGGCACCGGCCCTGGCTTCGGCTGAAATTTCTGAGCGAATACACAGCCTTTTACAGCTGGTTTCAATTCTCACATCCCTCCCACAGTAATGTTTTAAACTATACGACTTTGATCATTCCCTGCTGGGAAACTTTATATGGGCGCCATTAGGAAGTTTGGGTTTGAGGTTGGCACTCAGTCCCCGGGGCCCCTGCCCTGCCCAGCCCCCGGTTCTTTTCTCCCCACCCTGTGTTGGCTGCCACCGTTCTTGTGAGTCTATGTCCCCTCCCTTGCCTGGAACGCTTCCTTCCATTCCTCCATATGCTCTTTATTTAGCTCACACCTTCTCTGGGACCTTCCTTGTGCTTGCCAGCCTAGAGTGATCCACGGAACCACTTCTATACCTTGAGTCACTTCTGTTCTGTGTTGTTAACGCATTTTTACAGCCAGTACCCAGTGTGCCAGAATGCTAGGGATGGTGCGGTGGGGAATCTCGGCTGTAGGTACAGCTAAGGGAGAGCACGGAGCTTGGCACGTGACACGGAGCAGGAGCCTTTGGTTGGGAGGAGGGAAGACAGGAAAAGCTGGGCGGCTGAACAGCGGATGCAGGTCAAGAGACGGCTGACATGACATGTCTCCCTCCCTCCAAAACACGCATGACTGGGCCCAGAAGCTCTTCCAGGGATGAAGCTGCCACAGTGTTGGCACAGGGATGGGGTACTCATGCTTACCATGATTGCTTAGTGTAATCTCTTTTTCCAGATCCTCATTCAGATTGTGGATGCCTCTTCAGTGATCACTTGGGATTTTGACGTGTGCAAAGGGGACATCGTCTTCAACATCTACCACTCCAAGAGGTCGCCCCAGCCTCCCAAAAAGGACTCATTGGGGGCGCACAGCATTACTTCCCCAGGAGGGAACAACGTGCAGCTTATAGACAGAGTGTGGCAGCTGGGCCGTGACTATAGCATGGTGGAGTCACCTCTGATCTGCAAAGAAGGAGAAAGCGTGCAGGTAGAGCCATCTCTGATCCTCTACAGCTTGGGTATTTTGTCTTCAAAAGGAAGGGTCCTTTGCTTCATTGCTGTCCTGTGTGGCTGGCACTGTCTGTCTGCAGGAGAGTTGGCGGGTGTGTGCAGTTTTAGTTACTGTCAGAAGGACCCGGGGAGCCGAGTGAGACTCCGAAGGCAAGGAACTCAGACCTGAGCAGTGGTTTTGGACTGAATCCATGACTTTTATCTAAGTGCATGAGTTTTCTTCAGAAGTTAGCTTCACAAAAGCGACGTGGAAGGAAGGGGGAAGGCATTCTGTGTGCGTGACCAGCTGGGATCCAGACTTCCACGGAGATAACAGTCACCCTCAATAGCAGGGAGATGAGCAAGTGTGCTGAGGAAACCGTTGACTCTCATCACCAGAGCGTTCGCATTCATTTACAAATGCTCTGTCGGTTCAGTTTTTAAAAATCTGGCCAGCTACTTTGAGTGCTTGTTCCCAGAACAGAAGTTCTTAGGTGCTTCTGGCTGGCATCATAGATGTATGGTTTTGCTGCCTTTAGAGTTTTTGGGGATAAGCCTGTCAGTGTTCGGTGATCCGAGAAACAGAATGAAGAGAGTATTTAATTCAATTTTATAAATAACGGATAGTGTAAGCTCCAGAATTAATGGAGAAATTAATTTTCATAGGTTGACATTCTCCTTTAGATTGTCAGGCTTTTAACCAGAGTACTCTAGTGAGATCATTGGGAGCGTGTCCAAGAGAGTGCCACCTGGTCAGAGGATCTGTTTTGACCCCCTAAAGCTGAATGAAGGGCCCCCAAGCTCTTCCCACCCCACCAGGCACCTGCTTCTCTTGTGGCTTCCTCCTGAGGCTGTAAGTCCTTGGGACGGGCAGAGGGGGAGAGCCCCTCCCCAAGGCCTGCCCAGCCCCTGGGTGAGGCCTTGCTCCAGGGCCGGCAGGCAGGCAGAGCCCGCGTGGGACTGGCTCTGGTAGCGAGTAGTAGGTCCCTCCACGCACTGGAATGGTCGGTTGGCTGTCACCACCCAATCCGAGTGGGCTCGGGGAAGGTTGCCGGTGCATCCTCCTGGGCCAGTGGAGGGTAGGGACTTGGAAGTCAGTTCTCAGCTGGCACTGCCTGACTCATTCTAGGGCTCACACGTGACGAGATGGCCGGGCTTCTACATCCTGCAGTGGAGATTCCACAGCATGCCAGCGTGCGCCGCCACCAACCTGCCCCGGGTGGACGATGTGCTGGCCTCCCTGCAAGTGTCGTCTCATAAGTGCAAAGTGATGTACTACACCGAAGTGATCGGCTCCGAGGATTTCCGGTACGGCTCCCCTCCCACTGGGGCCATCACAGCACCACTGCTGTGGGCTTGGGTATGGGCGGGGGTGGCCTCTGGGCCATTTGTTGCTGCCAGCTGTCATCATGGGCCAGGGCCGTAGTGGACCGCAGTTCTGGGAGAGCCTGCTCTGTGAGTGCCAGGTGGGCTGGAGTGGGCAACAGGGAGCAGGGGATGCCAGGAAGTCTGGTGGGTGATGCGGGCTGGGGGGTGGCCTGCAGCGGGGTCCTCACACCTCACCTCCTCGCTCCCTGTGCTGTCCACAGAGGCTCTATGACCAGCCTGGAGTCCAGCCACAGCGGGTTCTCCCAGCTGAGCGCCGCCACCACCTCCTCCAGCCAGTCTCAGGCCAGCTCTATGATCTCCAGGTAGTGCTGCGGCGCCCGTGCCTGGGCCGTGGAGGGGACGGCGCGCCTCCTCGGACAGCCCGCCGCGCTCCACCACCCGCTCGGCGGCCACACTGTGCAGACTCCTCACCCTCTAGGTAGCAGATAGCTCTCCAGACGGCAGACGTAGTCCTTGATCCCAGACTATCTCAGCAGGTAGTTTTAACTCCAACTCCATAGCCATAGATTTTGTATACAGTGTGCACAAAATCAAACCAGAGCACAAGGGCTCTCTTGAAAGAAAAGTAGTTTATATACAATCAAGAGGTTGACTTTGTCTCAAACGTTGATGCAAAAAATGTTTCCAGCAACCTCCACACCCTGTCCATTAGCGGATGAATTCCTACATCATCCTTCAGAGGTGACCCAGCCTTCCTACACGGAGCAGGAACTGCCAGCTCGTCCCCACACCACGTCACAGTGTAACCCTCTGCTGGTAGCCGGCACGGCCCATGGATTGAGGGGCTGCCTGCTAGGCATGTGTCCTCTGAGCAGCGCTGCTTCTGTGGGGGGGACTCAGAGGCAGCCTGCGGCACCCGGCTCAGGCCCTGCTGGCAGGTGGACCGGGTGTTCTACAGTGGGTGCGGGTGGGCCCGGGGGCTCTCGAGGATCCCCCACAGTGCCAGGAGAGTACCGCCACCATTAAACAGCTTCTCTTTTCTCCTTTCCATATCTTTTTGATACTTTCAGAGCAGGATTTTTCTGTATGTGAACTCGCGCGGAAAGGATTCTTTCCCTTTTTCTTCTAGTATGTTCTTACCTGCACATGCTAGCTCTAAACTCAATGTAGACTTATATTCCCGGTGCCTCCTCATAGCTTGATAGCATCAGAACCCACGTGGTCCTTGAGGTCACTAGAAGGTTCTTTTGAAGACTCAGTCACACTTGCCATTTTGAAATTGTCCAGTGTTCATTTGAGCTGACCAGTGTTCTTGCCGTGTGGTCACTCCAGGAGAGCATGAGGCTTACGGGAGTCCCGCTCCTTCATAGAAGGAAATTGCAGATTGTGGGGGTGTGTTTGCCTGTGCAGGCATGTGGGGTGGCTGTGGCAGTGGATGTGAGTGTGGCAGTTGGGGGGCGGTGCGTGTGTGAGTGTGGCAGTGTGTGAGTGTGGCAGTGTGTGAGTGTGGCAGTGGGGGCAGATGGGAGTGTGTGTGCGCGGCAGTACATAGGGCACATACGTGAGTGGCAGTGGGGGCACATGCAGGTGAGTGAGGCACTGCAGGGGTTGTGGGGTGTTGGTGAGAAATGGCAAATAGAAAGTGAGATGAAGTTGTCAGAGATTCTTCTTAGAAGCAAATCAGATTATGAGCTCGGTTTGCCTTTTGTCTTTTGTTTTTGATTCCCAATTATAAAGCATGGCATTCTTGGATTGGCTCGCGTTTTTTCTGCTTTTTATGGGAAAAGCGAGTTATTTGCAGATCTGTCTGGATGTTGCATTGGGTTCGCGTTTGTGATAAGGGTGTGATGTGTGGTGTCGTGTGTTGGAAGAGGCTGTGTTTTTACAGATATGTGCCAAAACCCACGTGGCTGTTATTGGCATGTGAGAGAGGCACGGAAGCCCGGGGCCGCGTGGCTTCCCATCTGCCCTCCAGGCCGGAGGTGGGTGGCCTCTGAGTGGACGATGTGTGGAGGGCGTGTGTGCTCCGCGGGCGAGCCCTGGAGGGCGCGGGAGGAACGCCCCGTCAGTGAGGCCCCCAGGCTGCCTGCACACCGGAGACTGGCCTCTCGTGCTTGCCGCCTTCCTGGGGCACAGCCCTGTGTCTCCTTTGAAAAGAAACACTCGCCACTGGCTCCTAAAGCCTTGTTTCCAGAAAGCTCAGTAGGGTTGGTTAGTGCATCTGGGCTGCTTCCGATCAGTGCTTCCTGCTTCTAAATTATAAGGACCTGAAGATGGTCCCTTTCTTCTCTTTCTTCTCTCTTTCTCTGTGTCTCAGATGGCGATTTTGCTGACAGCTGCCAAGAAAACGCTTCCCTCCACAGTCCACCTCAGCCCAGGGTGTTTCTAGAACTCTTTGAGTTGCAGCCACTCCCCCCCTCCCCCAGTCTGAAGACGTGTTCGTTTTCAGTTGCCTCAGAAGTGGCACTGTCTTGTTCCCAGAGAGTCGAACGCGTCTCTAAGAGTTCAAAGCACATCACTGCGCAGACGCTGCAGGGTTCCTCCTGAGTGACACGGCGCCTGGTTCTCTGGTTCTCCTTGAGGGGCCGCGGGCACACGGACCTGGACTCTGCCCCTACTGTCCATGCCCTGACTTCTCACACTCCGCCTTTCTTCTGCACTAAGGGTTCTTTTGGTCTCCCCTCTATTACTAGTGTCTTAACTCACTTTTCTTCCTAAATTCATTATTTGCATATCAAATTCTGTAAATGTTTTGTAAACATATTACCTCACTCTTGGTAATACAATACTGATAGTCTTTAAAAGATTTTTTTACTGTTACCAATAATAAATGTGAACTGTTTAAAGAAGAGAACGTCTCTTTCTTCCTATGAAATGTGGAGCAGCAGCCTCCCTTGGAGAGTTTGACATCCTTAGGAGATTTTAGAAGTCTGGAGCCCGAGCGCTGGGATTCTAGAAGTTTGGGAACCACTGTGCAGGAACGGGCTGTCCTGCAGACACATCGCAGCTGCGAGCAGCTGACATGCAGCGGAGACCCGGTGCCCACAGGTTCCCTCACAGCCACAAGAAGACCTGCTCAGGTGCCTTGGACTCTGAGGTCAGACACGGCTTGTGGCATTGGTGCCCAAGGCACTGTTTCTTCAGTAACAAAACAGATCCTTGAATCCTGTGGCTTCAGAAAAAAGAAGAGGGCAGGTGTAGACCTCAGGAACTTGGGCCACCTTGTCCCCGGCTGTTTGCCATTTGGTGCGCCGGGGTGGTAGGGCCCGAGCAGGCCAGAACACTCACCGCCTGCTTGCTGCCTTGGTTGGTACCTGTGGGTCATTTGCTTTTCTAGGCAGGGTCTGGGGGAGCTGGCAGGGGGGTACTGACCGGATGTGGGGTGGGGAGCAGGGGCATGAATGTCCGCACGCCCATAGCTTAGTCTGGGTTTCTAGTTTGTCAGCAGTCGAGAGAGGCAATGTGCTCCTTTCCCTGCTCGGCGGCCCCCGAGTGCCTCACTGATGCCTCAGTCAGCCGCTGCGGGAGGGCAGGGCTTCCAGCAGTTCCTTCCGTGCCCCGAGCTCTCTCCCCGCCCTCAAGTCAGGCCTGCTTTTACCAAGCCTTTGGTTTAGCATCGGATTCTTACGGTGACGGCATGAGAAACAGGTGAGCATCCGTACCTGCTGCTGTCTCTGGGCTGTCTCAGAGCATGGCGACAAAGTGGGACGTCCTAATCTGTTGGGCCGCCAAGCCTCCAATACGCATTTCTCCTGAAACACGTCACTTCATGTAATACTGGTGCCTCTCAGTTCTCCGGTCATGGCAGAGGTGTCCTCAGTAAAATGTTGTCATGACAAACCAATGACACCTTTTCATTTGAAAGGGCTTTGGAAAGCAGGGTTCTGGGAGCAGGGTAGTGGGCGTCCCGTGTAAAAGCAGCAGCTAGACCAAAAAACCTGGGACCTGTGGACATGTGAATTGTGTGCTTAAATATGGTTAAAATGGCAACATTTGCTGTTTTCTACCACAATGAAAAAACCCCTCTGGAGATCATTCACAGGAAAACAAGGTATCTGCACAAACCCCGAATAGAGGCACAGACCAGGAGCCTCAGCAGCCCGGGGAGGACTCTGCGTCCACCTGCCAGCACACACCCTGACGGGCTGTCTGCTAGGAAGGCTCCCACACCCAGGAGGGGATGAGAACGGAGCAGGACGGGGCCTCAGGAGGGAAAGAGGAGGCTGAAGCAGGACAGGAGCCAGGAAAGCTCTGGAAGCCGAGGGACGCAGGTTTTAAACTTCCCACAGACAGAAGAGGGAGCAAGCCGTGTAGAATTAGAAATTCTAAGTTTAGGACATACTGTCACATGAAAATAGGGATCAGAAAAGCATCAAAGTCAAGCCCATACAAAGCTGTGAGAGAAGAGCATCCTACAGACAAGGGAAGGGAGCCAGAAGGATGCGCCTACAAAACAGGCAAACGTTCGCGGCTTCGCTTTTTAATTGAAGAACAGTTAACACACGGTGCTGTATTGGTCCCGGGAGTGCGGCCCACGGATTCCTTGGTTCTGTACGTGGCTCCGTGCTCACCGGTGTGGCCACCCCCGTCCCGGTGCCCCGTCCTCACGGTATCCGCGGCCTGTTCCCTGTGCTGGGCCTGTCGTCTCTGTGACGGACGTCGGGACTGGAGGTTGGTGCCCCGTCACCCTCGTCCCTCTGGCAGCCGCCACTTCGTGTCCTGTGTGTAAGAGCCTGGGTTTAGGTGGTTATTGTCTTTTAATGAACAAAAAGACATGAGGAGGATAGACCTGACAGGAAAGAATGCATTAGAAAAGTTCAGAAACAGTGACAAGAATTAGAAATGAATGAAATCGCTTCAGAAATTAAGACTACGGGGGCGCCGGCGTGGCCCAGTCGGTGAAGCGCCTGCCTTCGGCTCAGGTCATGACCCTGGGATCCTGGGATCGAGCCCCACGTCAGGCTCCCTGCTCAGCGGGGAGCCTGCCCCTCCTGCCCTCCTCGTGCTCTCTCGCTGTGTCTCTCTCGCTCTCAAATAAAATCTTTAAAAAATTAAGACTGAATTAGAAGGACACAAAGTGGAAAATACAACTGAAAAGGCTCTAAGAGAAAAGCATAAAGGGAAAATCGTACAAATCAGAAAGGACAAAGGTGAAGAGACCTAGAAGGGGACGAGTCTCAAAGGTGAGGGAAGCAGCCGAAGCGTGAGGGTGACACACAAGCGTGGGATGGACAAGCCCAGCGCCGAGAGGTACTTTGGGGAGCCTCGGTGTCTGGGGGGCCGAGGGGGTGGTGTGTGGGACTGTCAGGCTTTCCAAAGGCTGAGCTTTGTGTGGAAAGAAAGGGAATAACTGAGATTTTTAAGGAAAGAAAGGAATGTATGCCCAGCAACACGGCGTGCAGGTGTCTGCGCAGCAAGTTGGCGTCGGGTGGCCGCTCGCTCTCCCGCCGAGCTCGGGGCCCCAGGGTGGAGGGGGACACGGAGCGGGGGGGGGGGCTTAGGGCTGTGTGGCCTGTGGGCCTTGGCCGGCGGCCGCACACGGGGAGAGCGCGCTGCGTGCGTCCTGGCTGCCGCCCTGTGTCTGTGACGGACAACTTTGGGGCAGGAAACAGGAACAGCACACGCAAAAGGTTCTGTTTTTAGTAATCACGTTAGTGGTGGTATCAGCGTGGTTAATCTGAGTCTCCGTCCGTGATGCGGATGCGCCTGTGTGTCTGCCTGGAGACAGTGACCCCCCCGCCCCCCGTGGCCGGGACATGCCGTTCGGTCAGGAGAGGCGCGGGGCGTCGGCAGCTCTAGGGCTCTGGTCCTGGGGGGCTCGTGCGCTTTCCTGGATCTGTGTTTTATTTTAGAATCCAGACGTTTGCGGGCGGAGGTGTTTTCAGCCAGGGCTTAGGCAGGTAATTTGCCTCGAAGGAGAGGGACACCGGCTCTCTCACTGGGACTCAGGCTTCCTTTCCTTGGTCCTCATCACCAAATCAGGGGTTGCAGCTGCTGCGACCTGCAGCTCCTGTCCGTCCCGTGCTGCCGGTGGCCGCGAGCGGGACAGCAAAGCCGGGGAGCGCGCCAGCGGCGGGCACAGCGAGGAACTCCGAGGCCGGCCCCGGGGGCTGTGCCCCTGCATGTGCTGCCCGCCACCCATCCTGCCCCGGGACCAGATCCGCTCTGACCTTGGCTTTGGGGGTGAGAATGGGTCCCCAGGACCCGTGCTGACACCCTCTGAGAAACAACCCTGAGCCCACGGATATTCAAATCCCAACGGCTCGGGTGCATGTGACACCAAGGAGAGACCAGGGTGCTGCCTGCTGTCTCTGGGCTATTCCTGCGAACCAGCGAGGGGCGACAGGCCCGGCGGCAGGTAGGAGGACGCTCCCAGCTCCGTCTGTAGAGCAGCATAGGTCTCCGTGGGCTTGACCCAGTCTGCACCCCTGATCTGTCAGCCCTGGTGCTCCAGCCCCAGTGAAACCCAAGCTCAGCCCCCAGGGGAGCCTCTCTGTCCGGCCCCCTGCCGCTGACAGTGGTCACCGCCCTGGCCAGGGAATGTCCTCCCCCGATGCCACCTTGTGGCCACATTGCAGACACGCATCCCCGTCCCCCGCTGGGGCGGTGATGACGATGACGTCCTTTCTCCAGCTCTACCCTGCAAGTCAGAGCCATGGGTGGAGATTCTCCAGCCCTTGTGTCTCCTAAAATATCTCAGGGGAGGTGCGACAGTTAATGTGTCAGTTTGTCTGGGCCACACGGTACGCAGATGTTTGGTCAAACATCCCGGGTTTCTGTGGAGGTGTTTTTTGGATGAAATTAGCCGTTAGATGGGTAGACTGAGTGAAGCAGATCGCTCTCCCTGATGCAGGGGGGCCTTATCCAATCAGTTGAAGGCCTGAATGGAACCAAAGGCTGCCGTCCCCAAAGGAAAAGAGGATTCCTCCTGCCTGATAGTCTTCAAACTGGGATATCTACTTTCTCTTGCCTTCAGACTAAAAAGTCTCTTCCTGGGTCTCAAACCTGCTGGACTAGAATAATACCATCAAGCCCTCCAGAGTCTCCAGCTTGCTGACTGCAGATCTTGGGATTTGTTAGCCTCCGTAATCATGTGAGCCTATTGCCTATATCAGGTTTCCTTCTATATATGCCTTCTATTGATTCCGACTCTCTGGGGGATCCTCATATGGGAAGTGTGCTCCCAAACCCTGGAATTGCAAAGCCCTTGACTTTTACAAAGAACCTGGTTAATCTGCAATCATCTTTCTCTGGTTTGTGTAGGTGTGTGTTTTGGTTTCAGTTTTTCCATCAATAGGCTTATTTTTCTGAATGTAGAATAAAATTATGGACCGTTAAAGCCGAGTTGGGAAAGTCTAGGATGGTCTAGTTCCAGCTCTTACAGCTTGAGGATGGCAAAGCCTGGAGAAGGGAGGGGGCTGTACCTAAGCAGGTGACTGTGAGTCCAGCAGCCCCAGGGGAGGCGGGCAGATGTTGGGCAAGCCACTTAGCCTCCCTGAGCCCCACTTCGCACTGTGAAGGCCACGTCCAGAGACCTCCAAAGTCCCTTCCATCTCGTCGCTGTCACGACCATGAAATGTGAGGAGGCAGGTCACCTTACCAGGGCCATTGTCAAGACAACACGCAAATGACGATTAGACCGGGCTGTTTACTTCCAGGTACTCTACAAACGTGACAAGTTCCGTACAGTTCTGGTTGTGCCTAGGGCACGGGAGCAGAGTACTGTGCCAGGGGCCGAGGACACACCAGAGCGTGATGTGTCTCTGGGGTCCTCTGGGAAGAGATCACACTAGGCATCTGATGGAGGACATGCCACTAAAGGACAGGCCAGAACAGCTTGACGGCACACTCACCTCCCTCTTCCCGAGAGGGAATGAGATGGCCACGGGGTGGCAGTGGGTCCTGGGGCTAACGTCCCCCAATTGCCCCTCCGCCCTGGCGCCCATGGAATGGAAGGACAGACAGCTTGTTGGATTGAACACCTTTTGGAGCCAGGGGCTGTGGGGGACAGCCAGCCCTGGAGGGCTGTACCCAGCCCTTCTAGCACCTTCTCTCTTCTCCATGCATCACCCTCTGTGGGGGGCTCGACCAGCTGGAAGGCAGGGGGCACAGCTCTGCGGGGTCATGAGGTGGGGTGTTTGCTCCATCAGGGCCTAGGACAGTGCCTGGCCAGGGCACATACCTCCAGAGCATCTGTGGAGTAAATGTGGGACAAGGCCTCTTAGGATCTGGTCCTGCAGACACTGTACTCTGACCCCATGGGGCCTTGCACTTTGCCTCACTTCACAAAAATGTTAATGAGTTAACTTCAGCGCGGGGCTGGTATAGAGATGGATGTGATCCCGCCTGGATTCATTATATACTCAGCATTAAGGAATTCATTTTTTCCTTCTTATTTGAAAAAGCAATTAAGGTTAAAACATTGTGGTGGACCCTCTAAAAGAATCATGGGGGACGCCTGGGTGGCTCAGCAGTTGGGTGCCTGCCTTTGGCCCAGGGCCTGATCCTGGAGACCCGGGATGGAGTCCCACATCGGGCTCCCTGCATGGAGCCTGCTTTTCCCTCTGCCTGTGTCTCTGCCTCTCTCTCTCTCTCTCTCTCTCTCTCCCTGTCTCTTGTGAATAAATGGATAAAATATTTGAAAGAAAGGAAAGAAGGAAAAAAGAGAGAAGGAAAGGGAAAAAGAATGAATCACGGGCCGTGGGCCCTGCTCCTGGAAAGGCTCTGCAGGACCCACCCTGCCCCACTCCAGAAGGGGGAAGGGGAAGGGACCCTCCCCACTGCTAATCCATGGTCCCCACTGGGGCTGTGCTGGGAGCTGTTGCTGCAAGCTCTTCCTGCAGGGATGTCGCTGCCCTCTTGGGCCCCACTGTTGGCATTGGTGTGAGGGGTGTGCTGGGTCTGTGCTGACCCTCTGCACACCGGGACAGGTACAGAACTCGGCACCCTGCAGAAGTGTGCGGAAGGGACGTCCCTGTCGGTGTGCTCAGGTCCTGGGAGCTGCTGCTTCCTTGGGCCTGGCGACTCTGGCCAGTCTGTGGGGCGCTTGCCCATCAGGACACACTCACTGATTGCTCCCAGGTAGGAGGTACCAGCCCTCACATCAGCCTGAGCTTCGGAGGAGCACACTACTCTCTGCTTCTTTCTTTTTTTTTTTTTTTTTTTAAGATTTTTATTTATGAGAGACACAGAGAAAGAGACAGAGACACAGGCAGAGGGAGAAGCAGGCTCCATGCAGGGAGCCCGACGTGGGACTCGATCCTGGGTCTCTAGGATCACACCCTGGGCCAAAGACAGACGCTAAACTGCTGAGCCACCCAGGGATCCCCCTACTCTCTGCTTCTAGAATGCTCCATGGCTATGTGGCAAGAGGCCCCTGGAGGTCTTCAGGGAGTCAGAGTCTGTTCCCAACCCTTCGACATGCTGGCTTGGCTTAGCTTGCAGTCGGGCACTGTGACAGCCCCTGCTTGGATGGCCCACACCCTCTGCCCTGGAGAAGCATCTGGCAAAGGGGTCCCTGTGCTGGTGCTAGGGAGGTGCCCAGTGATTGTGCTCAGGCCACACTGTTTCTGAGCTGCCCCATTGCCTCTGGGGGTCCTCCTCCCTACCCACTACCTCTAGTGCATCTCCCCTTATCTTTCCTTTTCGGCCTCAGTAACACTCAGCATATGCCACAGGGTCTCTGGTTTCACCCCTCCCCGTGGACCTCAGCCTGAGGAGGGCTCAGAGGGAGCGCCTAGGGGCTGGCCCAGGGAGAGCAGGCTCCTGAGGGTGGCCGGTGCCTCTCCCAGCCTGGTGCTGAGGGCAGACCTATGGGCCAGACCCCCACTTGCTCCCTTTACTCACGGCCTCCCACTGGGCCCGGGTGTCTGAGTATTCTCCAAAGGAGCAGATGGATAAATTATTCTTTGTTGACTCAGAGTCATGTCTAAAGCTCCCTAGTGGAATCTGTTCGAATCCCTTTTCCTAGAAGCTCTCATGAGTTGAGCCTAGGCTGGCAGTAGAATTGGCCCCATACCTGCCCGGCCTCCAGGCCCTTGCCTCTGTTGCTCCTGCACCTGGAACCCTGACCCGATGCTCCAGGAAGGAGACCCCACAAAGCCCTTCGTGTTCCTATGAACCCTGCATGGACTCTGGGCAACCCCAAGACCTCTGTGGAACTGACTTGTTGGCCCATTCTAGCCCGGAAGCTTCTTCGTGGGGTCAGGCTGGGGAGTGGCTTGGTGGTTTGGCAAGGATCCGGCACAATGAAGGTGCTGGCGTGTTGTGGAGGGAGGCCCCTCAGTGAGAAGGCAGGTCCTGCCAAGCAGTGGGCGGGACCCCTGCGACTTGAGAGTGGAGCCAGGCTGCTGCTTGTCCAGGTCCTCAGGCTAAGGATGTTATGGACCAGAGCATTTCCAAAGAAATAGTGAATAGTGACATATGGGAGTGTGTGTGCACACCCACTCATGTGCACATGCACACATGTGCACACCGACCGCACACACGCAGCCCTGGCGTGGACTATTAATTACTGTCATTTCACCAAGGGCAGAGGAAGGGCACAGAGTGTGAGCATGAACAGGAGGACAGGTGTCGTCTCTGTACAGAGAGCATCCTTCCTGCTGTGTCTGGCCTTGCGACAAGCTGGTGTCCTGCTTCCTGTCCTGCGCCAGCCCTGCCTTGTGCCCTGCCCCTGGGAGCCTCTGTCCAGGCTGGACACCTGCCAAGGGGCTGCCGTTGGTGTGTCCCTGTGTCCGGTGCTGGCCCCTGGGTTCCCACAGCAGGGAGGGAGCCCCCTGCCCCCGCTCCACCCCCGGGGCCGGCTGTGACACGTTCAGGCCTCAGGCAGGGAAGTGGGGGACTTCCTGCTTGGGACATTTCCAAGACAGTCTCGGGCGTGGGGGGAGATGCACCTGCTTTCAGAACCACTGCTCTCTGCCGATCCCCACAGACAAGTGGGAAAAAACTCGTGTTTGGAAGCCAGAGAGAGCAGGTCTGGGTTGTGCATGGGAACCTGAGCCAGGACAGTCTGTTGTCATTCTGTGACAGGTGCCCCTTGATCCTTTCTCCCTTCCTGTGTGAGCCGATCTGTGACCGCAGGAATGAGCTAGTGAGGGATGGGGCCCCACCCCTCGGCCGATGAGCCCACGGGTGGCCGGTGGATGCGCTCAAGCGGCAGTGCCATTGAGTGGCTTCTCCTGCCACCGGCCTAGACGCAAATTAAACAGGGACTCGGGTCTGCACAGAAGCCAGCTTTTCCACTCAACATGGATTCTTTAAGAGGGCAATTATTATTATTTTTTTTTTGCTAATAATGTTACTTTTTCTTTTTTTTCTTTAATTGCAAATCCATAGGAACCTTTTGAATTAGGTTTCACGGTAAAGCAGGAAAAGCCTGTGTCTGTGTTTTTGTATTGAAATAATTGTGGGGACGCTCGGGTGGCTCACTGGTTAAGCATCTGCCTTCAGCTCAGGTCGTGATCCCGGAGTCCTGGGATCGAATCCCACATCAGGCTCCCTGCATGGAACCTGCTTCTCCCTCTGCCTGTGTCTCTGCCTCTCTCTCTCTGTGCATCTGTCATGAATGAATGAATGAATGAATGAATGAATAATAATAAATAAATAAATTTTATAATAATAAATAAATAAAATCTTTTAAAAAGAAAAAAAGAAAGAATTGTGATGCAGTCACATGCAGTTGTCAGAACCAACACTGAGAAATCCCTTGCACCCTTTACCCGGTCTGCCTACGCCCCCCATAACACCTGCCAAACCATAAGGCCCTGGATCAGTCAGCACCAGCCCACCCATCTGATCCCCCGCCCCTGTTTCCTTGCACTCATTCCTGTGACCGGGTATTTTTCTCTGCGTGGTTCCCCCCACGCAGGGTCATGCATCCACCCCCACGGCCAGAGCACAGCGTTTCCACCTCCGGCCCCTCCTCGTTGCCTTTGAGGCTACACTCCCCTCCTGCTGTCCCCACCCCTCGGCACTCTTCTCCACTTTGGGAGTTTTGTCATTTCGAGAGTTTTGTCATTTCGAGAGTTTTGTCATTTCGAGAATGCTCCCGGAACCGAACCCCTCAGTCTGTGACCTTTCGGAGACGTGCGCCGCGGACCCCGCGGTGCGTGGCCTGTGGCAGTGCAGCGAGTGCCACGCGGCGCCCGTGTCTGGCTTTGCCTGCCGTGTGAACAGAAACTCCGCGTCTCGGGGCTGAGAGCCCGAGAGTGCAGTTGCCGGGTCGGTTCGTCGCACGTTTGCTTTTCCAAGCAGCGGCCAGACTGCCCCGGCGAGGGCCCGTCCGCGTCCCCGGGCACCGGCCTGCTCCCTCTGTCGGCCTCCCCGAGGGGTGCGCGCCTTCTCCCGGCTGTCGGCCCCCTGTGCCGCCTTCCTGGTGAAACGTCCCTTCGTGACTTCTAACTGGAGTCTTCGGGCGCCTCGCTGTCGAGCCGCCAGTCCCTTGTCCTGTAGGTACTAGCGCTCGTGGGACGTGGGGTCTGCAGCGTGTCTGCTCTGGACACAGAACCGTGGGCCGCTGCGAATCACCCGAAGGGCCGTGAAGGCGTCGGCACCTTCACATCACCCCCTTTCCTTCTAAAACTGCGGGTGGGTGCTCTCAGACCATGGCAGTGGCCGGTCTCCAGAGGCCTTTTTGGTTTCGAGGGAGCCCCTGTGCTGTCCGGGGTCCCTGACAAGTCACGGTGTGGCCGCCGGCCTGACGTGTGAGCACAGGCTGTGTTTGAGGGGCCGTCCCCTCTCTGCTGTATCTCCCTTAACCGGAGTCACTGTCCTTTTTTCAGTATGTGTGTGGTTGTTTTTGTTTTTTGGTTTTTTTTTTTTTAAGATTTTATTTATTCATTTGAGAGAGAGAGCGAACGAGCAGGGTGAGGGTTAGAGGGAGAGGGAGAAGGGACTCGCTGCTGAGCGGGGAGCCCGACACGGGGCTCCATCCCAGGACCCTGGGATCATGACCTGAGCCGAAGGCAGATGCTTCACCCACTGAGTCACCCAGGCGCCCCTCAGTACGTGGTTTTTATCACAAGATTCATGGTTTTTATCATAAGAAAATACTTCGTCATTGTCGTGGTGAAAATCCAAACAGAAGAGAGGGGAGTCAGGCGTCTCCCGGACCCTGCGCCCCCCCTCCCAGCGCCCCCGGCTCCCCGGAGACAGCTACTCTGACCTGCTGGGTGATCCCTCCGGACCTTTCGTGGTCACGGGGAGGCACACACGTGTGTAATGACGTGTGTTTCTGTGTGTGCAGACCACACGCTGCTTCACTCCGTCCCTCGTGCCTCATGCTCTCGCCGGGCCACCAGACAGCCCCGCTGCCTGCCCACCCACCTCCTTGCTGCATTTCTTGATTCTGCTCTTAACCCTTCTCTCTCCCACTGAAGAGCACCCTCTGTCTGCAGGGCCATGTCCTTCCATCTCCCTGGGCCGCAGATGTTTTTCCCATTACCCTCTATTCCTTTGTTCAAGTCACACCTGCTGATGCTCCCCGTGGGCCCTGGCTGTTCTAGGAGGGTGGGTGGAGCCGCACGTTGTGACGGGGCGCGCGTCTTAGCTTGGTGGCCAAGTGCGCCCCCCAGAGATCTGAGTCCCCCCAGACCGCATCCCCCCCTTGGGCCCCACGACCTCTCAAGTGACCCTTGATGCCCTGAGCCAGCCCACCCTGCAGCCCCAGCTTCCAGAAGCCCCTCCGCCTCTGGGTGAGGAGCTCCGGCCTACAGGTGGGAGCCCCATTGTGTCCTTTCCACTTCGAACGCCAAATAGCCCGTTTCCTGTATTAAATCCTTGTGTTTGAAACAGCTGAGATGATCTCCTTCTTCCTGACTGTTGTCCCAAATGGTGCAGGAGGAGGGGGCGCGCATGAGGGGTCGCAGTCTTCAACAGGGTGATCAGGCAAGGCCTCACTCGAAGGATTTCCAGGAGAACATTCTAGAAAAAGGGAAGTGCTAATGCAGAGGCCACGGGACAGGCGTAGGTTCAGTCTTCAAGACACAGCATCAAGTCAGTGCCACTGGGTGAGTGCCCGAGAACGGAGGAGCTGGACGGCTGTGGCAGAGAGACCTCGGCTCGCCGGGCACTGTGACCGCCCGTGCCTCCCAGCCCCCTGCGGCCCGTGGCCCACGTGCTCTGCTCCGGCCATCTGCCACGGAGTGATGATGCCACCTCTGGGGGTGGGGAGGCCCTCACCCCGGACGGCCTGGGTCGGTGTCACCCCGTGGTGTGGCCGCTGCCCTGGAGAGCCGCCCGAGCCTCAGGGGCTCCTGTGAGTGGGAAGTGAATCTGTGCTGCGTTGTGCCATGACGTCGGGGTTTGTCTGTCACCCCTGCAGAAGGGAGCTCATCCTGACAAATGGCCAGAGGTGGGGGCAGGGCAGCCAGGCCCCAAAAGGCACCAGGGGTCCTTCGGGGCCACCAGCTTGCAACTTCGACTCTGCACGAGATGGGAGCAGCTGTCTTCTGTCTGTCACGTGGCTTAGACTTTTTGTTTGACTTTGAGCAGAAAATTTTTTATGACATGAAACATATTTTCCTTTCCTTAATTGCCTCTGGCTTTTACATCTTATTCAGAAAGGACGTCCCCAGGTGAAATTCTCCTACATTTTCTTCGGCTTCTTTTGTGGTTTTATTCTTTACATTTAAATCTCTGGCGCATCTGATGTTGGTTTTTGTGACACGATGACTTCATTAATCCTGAATGGGTCTCCAGATTTGGTGGCTCTAGGACAAAACTCACTTCCAGCTCTTTAGAACCCTCTTGGGGACGCCTGGTCGGCTCCGTCGGTGGAGCGTGCGACTCTTGATCTTGGGGGTCATGAGTTCGAGAGCCACACTGGGTGTGGAGATGACTTCAAGATAAAATCCTTAAAGAAGCCTCTTGAGAAATGCTTAGGGACTGTGGCTGGTCGGGGCAGGAAGGCAGAGCTGGACGGCCGCCGGCAGCGGGGAGGTCCGGAACCAGCCGGGCAGCTGCCTGTGGACAGTGAGACAGTCGTAAGTGTTGAAATAGCACAGGAAAAAATTGCAGCACTAATGCCAGGCAGGCCCGGCGTCCCCCTGGACACCTTCCATGGTGGCCCACTGCAGCCAAGAGGGGCCTCGCATGGACCCGAAGAGGGCTCTTCCCCGTGGGACCGTGTCCTCGGGCCTGCTGCTGCCTGCGCAGGTTGTGCAGCTCGCAGGCCCTCCCGTCAGCATTCCCAGGTCAGCATTTATTCAGCAGAAACATGCAGCCTAATAACCAACAGGCTGTCTTCCGAGAACAAGTGATTTATTTTATTGCCTCATTTTTAAACACTTCAGCGTGCCTCCCAAGAAGCTGTTTGGTTTGGAAAGTCACAAGAGAAGATGCAAACTGAAGTGGGGAGCACTTCTCTGCACTTGCCCGGGACGCCAGCCTGCTCTGCGGGAAGGGTGGGGGCACGGCCGTCGGGGCCGCTGGACTTGGCGGACCATCCTGCGTGGGCTCTGACTCCCCAGTGAAGGTCTGAAATGGCACATGGGTTGTTGTGAAAAGGAAATAAAGAGTATGGGTCTCTCTGCCTCTGGAAACAGGGCGTGCACGTGGATCAGGTTCAGGGGGTGTCGTGGTGTTCGCCTGCAGGGGCACCTACCTGGGGGCGACAAACCAAGGCAGGATGGACAGGGCCTCGGTCGCCGACACTCGCAGGATCCCTGAATGGGACATTCTGCGCTCTTAGCCATCAGCCCTTACCTATTCTCTGCTGTTCCCAGAGCGGGAGGAGGCTCCTGGGAGGTGTCACCAGACTCTCTGGAAGGCCGCAAGGACCGTGAGAACAGGCAGTGAGCCTCGACGACTTCCCCAGCTTACATCCCGTCCTGTCGTCCCAATAGCCTGGTCTTGACTTGTCTTCTCCAGAGTCTCTCGACCTCGGCACTGTTGACATTCCCGGTGGCATAGTCTCTTGCTGTGGCATAGTCTCTTGCTGTGGGAGCTCTCTGGTGCATCGTAGGATGTCCAGGGGTATCCCTACCTCTACCCTCAAGATGCCAGTGGCATCCCCTGGTGGTGACAACCAACTGTGTCTCCAGACATGGCTCACTATCCTCTGCGAGGGTAAAACCGTCCCTGGTGAGAATCACTGTTCTAATCCAGCTCTCTTAGGACTGGGAGGAAGAAACTGAGGCCCGGAAGGGCTAAGACGTGTGCTCAAAGTAACACAGCGAGTCCATAGTGGTGCAGCTGGGGCTTGGCCTCTTGCCCTGGGCTCCCAGACGGGTGCTCGGTCCACTGCAAACAAAGCAGCAGTTGTGACGAGCCTGGTTTTAACAAAAGGTGTAACTGGAATTCATCCAGGGTCCCATTCTCCCCTAGAAATCACTGAGGTTGGGAGCGCTCGGGCGGGGCAGAAAGCTGACCTCGTCAGCTGTGCGGAGAGCCAAGAGCGTTTGACTTCCAGGCCCCAACGCGGACCCTCTCCCACCCGACCCTGCACAGAGAACACAGCCGCCCAGTTGGGGAACCTGGACATTTGGACAAAATACTGAAGAGCCCCCCTCCCAGTGGTGCCAGCTTTCGTCCTCAAGGATTTTCTTTTGCTTAAGCTTCACGATGGTGACTTCATCATCATCATCATCGATAAATACTGCAAACTCCAAGTGCATGACGTGTTGTTGCTCTTGTGAAACAAGTGGCCTGCAGTCCGCTCAATAAACACCTTCCCGGGATATCAGATCATGTGTTGAAATGTGTTCTGGGAAAGGCCGTTGAAAGGAACCCCCAGTAGGAAGCCTTTCATGATGCCAGATTTCCCTTGTGATTACTTCCTGATTTTTGGTTCAATAAATGAAATTCAGCATCGTATGGAGTTTTCTTAAAGCACCAACACATTTATGTGGAGGTGGGGCTAGAAGGTGTGTGTGGGGTGTGTGTGTGTGTGTGTGTGTGTGTGGTGCGGGGAGTGGGGGGGTCAGACGTACCCTAAGGGCTGAGTTTGTCTATACTGGAACAGGATACATAGATTCAGTCACGCGGGTGATTTTGCAATCCCAGAGTTAGCGGCTCTGGCACCCGATATGCGAGTCAGAGGGATATTACAATCAAATGAGCAAACATCGGTTCTATTTTCAGCCCGGGTTCCTGCCTCCCTGGGGATGCCATCTGACAGCGCCATGTGGGGGCTGCTTACCTCTGTCCCAGCACCTCGAGGGCCCCGGGGTCCGCGCTGTGCGTCCTGCCTCTTGACGGCAGCGTTCCTGCAAGCCCGGCTGGACGTCTGCTGGCCAAGAGGCAGGCAGCCCCGGCGTGGCTGATTTTCTTGCCAGGAGCCAGTGAATGTGGGGGGGCTCCAGTCCTCAGCTTTGCCACTGACGATATGACACCGGGGAAGCTCTCAGACCCCTAAATGGATGGGGTTATTCTCTGGATGCAGTGAGCTCACGTGCATCGGGCCTGGCACACACGCAGGAAGAGTTCTAGAACTATTAGCCGCCGTGCGGAGGCAGATAATGACAATGATGCCAGGCTGACGCCAGGCCCTTGCCGTGGCGCACGCTTGGAGGTGATCACATCCGACCCGAAACTCCCAGGGCTCTGGGCTGCAGCTGGGACCCTAGAGCCGCTCCCGTCGCGCAGCCCCAGCCCCGCTGGGGGCAGTCACAGGCTCTCTGCTGGGCCTTGCTGTCCTCTGGGGGTCTTTCACAGCTGATGGCGTCCGAGGGAAGAGAGGGGGTGAGGGAGTAAAACTCGGCCTGCGCGTGCACCCAGCGGGCGCTGGCAGCTGGTCCTGCCGCTGCGGTCCTGGACGGGGCCACAGGATGGGAAGGCGGCCCAAAGCCCGCTGCGTGTGGCCACCCGGCCCCTCACAGCCCAGCACAGGGGGGCTCCCCTGGCAAGGCGCTCAGGCTACCTCCAGGGTCCCTGAGACTTGCAAGCTACTGAACACGACGACGATACAGAGGTGAGCACCCTCCAAGGCCTATTGCTGAATTGCTTTAGATCATTAAAAATCAGCGAACCTGGCCCCACAGACTGGCACTCCCTGCTGGAGACGCTACCCTTGATGGGGGGTTTCGCCTCACGCCCTGGAGTTCCCAAAGGGCCAGCTCCAGGCTTGTTCACCATCCAGCACTTCTGGGCCTTCAGGGTAGATGCAGAGCCCCGGCGTTGAGCCCCTGGCACCCACGAGACTTCTGTCCTTACACCTGGTTTCTGGGATGGTGGTCGTGGGGACAGCTCACTGTGCGTCCTTTTGTGGACAAGGACAGCCAAGCAGCTGCAGTGCCGTGGCCTGGGAGGACCCACGGACCAGCCAGGCTGCTGCATCTGCCACCGTCACCAGGAAACTCCCAATCCAGTGACTTCTGTCAGAGGCTGCCGCTCTTCAACACTTCCTGGCAAGGCTCCCACAGCCCCAGACCCTTGGGAACCCACTGAGAGGCTGTTAAACAGAAATGGCTCAGGGGAGCCCAGGGTGTGTGGCCCTGTGCCCCAGAAGGTTCCACCAGCCTCAAATGACAGCTTCTTTCCAGAAACAGAGCCCATCGTCCCCAGGAGACTGGAGGTGAGTCAGGGCGCAGGCCTGGTCTGCAGAGGCACGTGAGTCCAGGAACCCCCTGAACTCAGCTGGGAGCCTCAGCAGGTGCACGGTGGCCCGGCCTCGCAGCAGGGGCAGTAAACCGATGAAGAGAGCTGAGGTCTCGGGGTGGGGAGCTGATCGCCAAGGACAGTGGCCTCCTCGCAGTTCCAGAATCCTCTGGGCCGGTCCAAGGCCTGGGCACCGCCTGGGCTGTCCCAGGTCACCCCGGGTGGCTTCTGCGGTGGGTCGCGTGTATCTGAGAAGGTGCCGCCCGGGGGCCCCAGGGGCTCTGTCCTCTGACGAGGACCCATGTGGGGTTTCCAACACAGCCACTCCCTGGCCCCCTTGGTAAGAGCCATAAATTGCTCTTTACTGTTGCCACTGTACCTTTATTCTCGATCCCACATCCTCCGTGAGATCTGTACTTGATTTATATTATGTTTGAAAACTATCATGCAAAATTTCAAACACATGGAAGAGTACAGAGCCACATCTCGAAGGCCTCCATATCCATCACCTACATTTAACAGTTGCAGACACTCTGACGTACTCGGTTCGTTCTGGAAAAATCTAAATCATTTTAAAGTGAATGACTGTCTTTGTGACATTTCCACCTAAAGTATTCGAGGACACATATCTTCACAAAGTGACAACCAACAACATGGACCATAATGCCCTGATGCCGTTTACCGGCCGGTGCATACCCACCGCTGGCTGTTCGCACCAGGACCCGATGGAGGACAGTGTCGTGCGCCGACCAGCGTCTCGTGTCACTTGTCATCTGGAGCAAGACCAGCCCACTTTGGTTTTTATAACCTCGACCTTGGAAGAGACTGGGCTGGGTGACTGGCGGAGCGACCCCCTTGGGGGTTTGATCGTTTCCGCTCGCCGTCCGTTGCTTTGTCGCCGCATGTTGCCATGAACAGGACGTTAGATAGGAACGAGGTGTGAGTGGAAGACCTCTGGCGGGAATGTCTTACGGCGGACACGCCGCACGCTGCCACTGGTGCCTCCACACCTGGGGACCCCAGGCTGGTCCCTGGGCTCTCAGTGCCAGGAGAGTGTCTGCAGCCTCGATTCCAGACCTCAGACCAACCTGTTTATGATGTTCTATCAACTTGGCCCCTTGAGAGTCCACCTCGGGCCTCTGAGCTGCTGCTGGGGGTTCGACTGAATCAGAGCAGTGAGAAGGGACGGTGGCAGCGTGGGGCAGGGGACCCAGCCAGGGCTGGTGGCAGAGTGTCGAGACCCAGGGCAGAGTGCTGGGGGCGAGGGGGAGGCAGCGCTCGGGAGGGAATGTGGAGGCCGGAGGGATCCGTGCAAGGGAGGGACGGGCAGCTAAGCTCCGTGAAGTTCAGGGCAAGTGGGGAGCTGGGGGCTGAGACAGCGCATGGTGAGAGCAAGGTTTTCCAGTCCGCCCGTCCCAGGCCATGATTGTCTAGCGGTGAGGCCTCGGGGAGCCGAAGTTCTCAGAAGCTCTTGCCCCTTATCTGCAAAATGGAGCGAACAGCGCCCACTGCCCAATATGGGGTGGAAGGTCACCTGGGCCAATGCCCGGTCTCTGGTATAAATGTGCTTTGTGAGCAGCTAACACACCAGCCCTGTCCCTGGAGAGCCTCTCTCCTGCCTCCCTACCCTCCCAGAGCAAGTCGGGCTGGCCCCTGCCCCAGGGCCTTTGCACCTCCCCATCTGTGGTATCCTCTCCCAGATCGTCCCTTCTCCGACTGCCTGATCTAAATGGCACCGTCCATCCAGGCGCTCTGGCACTGTCCTCCTGTGACCCAAGTGTCTTTCCCCAGCAGACTCCCGACCCCCGAGGGCAGGAGCCTCAAATGCTGTGTTCAGTGCTATGGCTCTAGAGTCCAGAAGAACCTCTGACGGGTGGGAGCGGCTGGTGGGGCAGTGGCTGAAGGTGGGTGGTCCAGGTCCTCAGGTGCGTGCGAAGGCTGTGGGGGCGGGGGCCTGGGTCTTCAGGCCCTGCAGGGGTCTTGGGGCTGCAGACCGTGTGGTCCTGAGCGCCGGCAGGGGCTGGGGCATTGGAGTCCCCCCCTGTGGGCCCCGAGTGAGCCTCTCACCTGCCCGTGAGGACCTGCAGGTGAAACCCCGGAAGGCCCTTCGGCCCGCAGGGCACACGGCGTGGTGGCCCCTGTGTCCTCGCTCTGCCTGCCGCCGCCCCAGGATCGCCACAGATCCAGCACGTTTCACGTGGCGTTGACGCGTCAGCTCCTGCTGGGACCCCTGACCGAGGGCCACGCGGGCCACAAAGAGAAGAGGAGGCCCGGGGACCCCCAGGCCGCGCTCCTGCCGCCAGCTGTCCGCAAGCTGAAGCAAAGCGCAGTCTCCGCCAGCCGGAGGACACTCGAGGTGGGGAGCGCCCGTCGGGAGGGTGACAGGAGAGCCGCAGGACTGGTCGCAGCAGGACGTAGAGATGAAAAGCCCAGAAGCAGCGGGTCGGTGGTGCACACAGGCCGCTGTCCTCCCAGGCCGGCTCCTGGGGGTGAGACCCGCGCCCCGTCCCTGAGGGCTGGTCTCAGGGCGCATGGGACGGTGTGCCAGGGGGGCGGGGGGACGGCCGGGAGCCCCAGGGGCAGCTTCTCCGTGCCCACGCGAGCCATGAGCTGTGGGCTGCGGCGGCCCGGTGCGGGTGGAGCTCCGGTGTGAGGCGGCCTGGGGGCCCCGGGTGCAGGTCCTCACCCCGCCCCGCACACGCTGGGCACCTACTGCATCTGGGCGCGGCTGGTGCACGATGCCTTCAGGGTCCAGGGAGATCCTGCGGGCACTTAGACGCTGTGGTCGGGGCGGGAAGGGGGGCGGTGGTGAGGGCGCCCGTGGCTCCGGGAGCCCGGAGACCGCACCGGCGAGCGAGGCTCTGGCCCGAAGGGCGCCGCGGATGGCCCACGGCCCAGGTAGGACCCCAGGCGGCCTAGTGCTCCCCGTCAGCAGAGGCCTAGGTTGCAGCCCCCAAGCAGATCGGGGGTGGAAGGGACCTCCGGGGCCGCTGACTGTCCCAGGCTCCCGTATCCCACCCCCGCTGTGCTGTCCTCGCCTCCCTGTGTGCCCGGTGCGGGACCAGCCGCAGTGCACCTGCCCGCGCGGTCACCTTGCTTCCCGCCCCCCGGCTTCCCTGCTGCCACCGGCAGCCTTCGGTCGGGCATGGCGTGTGTTTGTACGTGTGTGGGCGTGTGCATGCCTGTGCACGGCTGTGTGTGCATGTGTGTCCCCACCCCTGTCCCCTGTCCCCGCCTCCTCTGAGGGCTCCAGCTCCACCCTCCGGGAGCTGCCTGGCCGCGGTCCCGTGGGCCACAGCGCCACCTGCTGGGATGCAGGCCGCGGGCCGGCCCAGACCTGGCCTGAGGGGGGCGGGCAACCCCTCGCCCTCCCCCCTGGGCCTGGGACGTCCTGGGACCCCCCCAAGGAAGGTCTGTTCCTTCTCCAGCTCAAAGATGGGAACTGAGGCCCGGAGAGGTAGAGCCAGTAGGTGGAGGGCCTGGGATTCAGGCCCAGGCTGGTTGGCTCCGGTCACCCATGGCTGCCTTAGATGCCCCCTCCCCCAGGAAGCCTTCCGTGACCCCTCCACATTAGGGTGGCTGCTCCCGCTCTGTGCTCAGCTGGCAGCCTGTATTCCCCATTTTAGTTCTCACCAGGTTGCTTACCTGGCTCAGGTTTACCTCCCCCACCCACTGTGAACTCCCGAAGGAGTCGCGTCTTGTTCACCTGCCCTCTGTAGTGACCCAAACCTTTAACCGCATATTTTTTATTTAATTATGAGGGTCAGAGAGCGATGAAGGAGCAAGGTCAGAGGGTGTCCCAGAAGCCCATCTCTTACTGCGTTTGCTTGGACTCCCCCAGAAGTGCTCCTCCCAGGAAGATGCTGAGCTGGGCTCTGAGCAGCGTGGGGGGCAGGACAGCAGGCCTGGGCTCCCACGCGGCTTCCAGGCCTCACGCTCCCCTCCCGCCCCCAGAGCCCAGGGCTCCCCACCTGACTCAGTCTCCAGCGCCCCCTCCAGGGCTTTGGGACTGGCCCGTCCCGGGGCCCAGACCCTACCATCCTGAGAAACAGCCTCCTTGGTGCCATCATCTTAGCCCTTGGCTGCGTGACATCGGCCTCCTCAACGCAGTGCGTGGCCAGAATCGCGTCCTGGCGCCCAGCCCGTGTGCTGTCACCTGCTTCCAGTTGTTCACCCAAATGCCAGTCTAGACACTGCTCTGACAGGGTCACGGATGTCCTCGGGGTCCCCAGGCAGCTCACCTTAAAATAGGGAGATTCTCCGGGGGGCCACACCTAAGCCCCAATCCCGTTCCCACCTGGGTCTCCACCGCAAAGTGAAAGGAAGGAAATATTTGCAAACACAGTTGCCTTAGGGTCGAGCCCAAACTCCTCCCCGGGTCTCAGAAGACCCCTCTGGCCCTGGCCCCGCCCGACTGTGCCCTCCTGGGCCGCGTTCTCCCCCTCAGCACACCGGGTGGCCCTCCCTGAGCACATGTGAGGCTCTTACCTCGGCTGCCAGGGCTCAGCTCAGTATCACCTCCTCCGAGAAGCCTTCCTTGGTTCCCCCAGCCTGGATTCAGTGCTGCCTCTGCTCTCCTGGCACCCCGTTACCCCCCGACGGAAGCCCCTGACCGCACCACACGTGTGGTCTCTCCGTCCCTGCCTCTGTCCGCCTGGGCTGTAAGTCCCCGGGGCAGAGAGGCCGTCACCGCTGTCGCCTCTGCACCCCGTGCCACGTCCGCCTTCGTCCCTACCTGACATGACGCCTCCTTCATGTGCGTGTTGGGTGCTGCCCGGGGTGCCGCCCGGTTCCCACTGGACACCGCTCCAGCCGCGCCCCACGTACTCCCGCACGTTGTATATTTATTTTCACTCGGCTCAGCATTTGCATTTCCTTCGAGTCTTCCTCTTTGACCCGGGGGTCACTTAGAAGTGGGTTGTTTAGTTTCCAGGTGTTTAGAGACTTTCCCGTTGTCTCTCTGTGGTTGGTTTGTCGTTTGACCCTGTTACGGTCAGAGGACGGGTTCTGCGTGGTGTCAGGCGTCAGGGGCGTGCGGAGGTTTATCTGGAGCCTCAGGACCGGCGGCTCTTGGTCGGTGTTCCCTGGGCACCTGATAAACATGAGTCTTCTCCCGGCGGGTGGGCTCTTCTGTATCTGGGGGTGGGATCCCCGGGAGGGGGTTCCTGGGGGAAATCCTGGGGATGGGATCCCGGGGTGGGATCCCTGGGGGTGGGGGATTCTGGGGGGATTCCGGAGGTGGATCCCAGGGGGGACCCCGGGGGTGAGATCAAGGGGGGTTCCCAGGGGTGGGATTGGGGGGAACCCCGGGGGTGGATCCCGGGGGGGGATCCTGGGGGTGGATCGGGTAGTCAGAACCTCATATCCCCGGAGGTTGTCCGTCCCCCTCTCCAGCTGTGCCGGGGGGCCCAGATGTATCTGTGGGTCCAATTGTCCCTTCAGCTCCGCTGCTTCGTGCACTTTGAGGCTCTGATGCTCGGCGTGCACACTCGGATTTGGGATTTCCGTGTCTCTGGCAAATTTGCAAATTTATCTCTTTATCATCATGTAAACGTCCCCCTTTGTCCCTAGTCATTTCCTCTGCTCTGAAGCCCACTTGATTTCATAGTCGTGTGGCCACTCGTGCTTTAAAAAGGAAAATCGTCGGTGTGGCGTGTCTTTTTTCCATTCGTTCTGTTTCCAGTTCACTGGTGTGGCTGGGTTTGAAGTGAGTTTTGTGGAGGGTCGCTGGGGGTGGGGGCGGGGGTGGGTGGGGGGACAGGGTCACTGGGCGACGGGCGTCAAGGAGGCCCCGTGACGAACCCTCTTACACTGTTGGTGGGAATGTGAACTGGTGCAGCCGCTCTGGAAAACTGTGTGGAGGTTCCTCAAAGAGTTAAAAATAGACCTGCCCTACGACCCGGCAATTGCACTGTTGGGGATTTACCCCAAAGACTCAGATGCAATGAAACGCCGGGACACCTGCACCCCGATGTTATAGCAGCAATGTCCACAATAGCCAAACTGTGGAAGGAGCCTCGGTGTCCATCGACAGATGATGGATGAAGAAGATGTGGTTTATGTATACAATGGAATATTCCTCAGCCATTAGGAACGACAAATACCCACCATTTGCTTCAACGTGGATGGAACTGGAGGGTATTATGCTGAGTGAAGTAAGTCAATCGGAAAAGGACAAACAGTGTATGTTCTCATTCATTTGGGGAATATAAATAATAGTGAAAGGGAATATAAAGGAAGGGAGAAGAAATGTTGGGAAATATCAGGAAGGGAGACAGAACATAAAGACTCCTAACTCGGGGAAAGGAACTAGGGGTGGTGGAAGGGGAGGAGGGCGGGGGGTGGAGGGGAATGGGTGACGGGCACTGAGGCGGACACTTGACGGGATGAGCACTGGGTGTTTTTCTGTATGTTGGTAAATTGAACACCAATAAAAATTAATTTATTAAAAAAAAAAGGAGGCCCCGTGACGAAAGGGGTGCTGGGTGTTCGATGTGACTGGGACACCCCGACCTCTACCTCTGAAACCAGTACGAGGCTCTATGTTAGTTCAGTGAATTGAAATACAATTTTTTATTTTTATTTTATTTTTTTTAAATTTATTTATGATAGTCACACACACACACACACACACACAGAGAGAGAGAGAGAGAGAGAGAGGCAGAGACACAGGCAGAGGGAGAAGCAGGCTCCATGCACCGGGAGCCCGAAGTGGGATTCGATCCCGGGACTCCAGGATCGTGCCCTGGGCCAAAGGCAGGCGCCAAACCGCTGGGCCACCCAGGGATCCCTGAAATACAATTTTTTAAAAGATGAAGTGAGGTTTGTGAGCAGCCTCCGGCTGGGGCCTGCGTTCTCCTACCGGGGCCGTGTCGCCTTCCGTGAGCCTATCAGGACCGCGTGGACACCGAAGGCTTAAGGCCGCCCCCCTAGCGAGCGAGGGACGTTCGTGCCGGCTTCTCCTTGCCCTGCTTCTCCCCTTGCCCACCGTCGCAGTATTTTAGGGCCCCGTCTTGATTTCTCTCTGGGGTTTCTGAGAACTTCCGCACACACACACCTGGCTACTGCCACACGCCGCGCATCACGACATGCTGGCCTGAGTGTCGCCGTTCCGGCGGACGTGGGGAGCTCGCACATCTTCACCCACGGGGCCCTGTGGTCCCCCCGTTAAGAGTCAGCAGGATCAGACGACTGTCACCTTGGCCTCGCCACATAGGATTCAGGACACCCACGCGGAGGAAGGTCTGCTGTGGGCAGCACGGTCGTGCTCCCGTCACCCCCACTCCTCCCGATGCTCCAGGTGCTTCTTTGATCATTTACCTTCTGCTTGAAGACTTCCTGTGGCCATTCTAGAAGGATAGGTCTGCTGGCATGAGTGCCTTTCGTTCCCTCTTTATTTCTCTTCGTCCCTAAAGGAGATTTCTGGAAGGTGCGAGGCCTGCAGCGGACGGCTGATTCCCTCAGCGCCTTTGTGGGCCGTGGCCCAGCCTGGCTTGATTGTGAGCCTCCGATGCCCCATCGCCTGGGGCCCCTGGGCCTGGTCAGGGGGTGAAGGGGGGCAGAGGGCAGGGCACCTGGGGTCCGGTCAGGGGGCGGCCGGTGTGGGGTGCACAGGGCAGGGCACCTGGGGCCGTCATGGGGCGGCCAGGAGGCAGAGGGCAGGGCACCCAGGGCCCAGTTGGGGGGCGGTTGGTGGGGGGTGCAGAGGGCAGGGTGCCCAGGGCCCAGTCAGGGGGTGGCCAGGGGGGACGCAGAGGGCAGGGCACATGTGGTCCAGTATGGGGCAGCCAGGGAGGGGTGCAGAGGGCAGGGCACCCGGGGCCCAGTCGGGGGGTGGCCGGGAGGGTGGTGCAGAGGGTGGGGCGCCCAGGCCCTTAGGTAGGAGGGGACCCCAGCTGGCTGGCTGGGGCAGAGAGCCCTCCCTGACCTGCGCCTCTTGCAGTGGGCTGTCCCTTGGACGGCGGTGTCTGTGGGTGAGTAAGGGGAGCACTTGCCTGGCCACTCACTGTCGGGGCCCCCAGTCCATCCCCTTGCTGGTTCTGCCTGGCAGGCCTGGTGTTCTGGGAGCCTCTCGCTCGGTCCAGGAGAGAAAGAGCCAACTTGGCTGCCTTCTGTGCCGGGTGGGGGCTTGGGAAGTGCATGCCCTGGTCTGGGGCGTGGGGGGCGCAGGGGGGCCTACAATACTTTGCGGTGAATTGTTCCTGACTCTTGGGGTCCCAACCGGTTCGCCTCCTCCCTCTGCTCTTCAAGATCCCCTTTGGGCTGTCTCTTGTGTCATTCCAGGGTGTGTAGCCATACTTAGCGGAGAGGGGCGGGAGGAGACGAGTCTACACCGTCTTGTCCAGACTGGAAGTCCCTGGTATGTGACGGAGTGTCTGTTTGAAGGAAGGTGGTGGACGCAGGACCCTGGGCCAGGGAAGACCTTGCTCTGTGAAAAGCAGAGTAAGCGCCTGGTGCCGGAGCCCTGAGCTCCGGGCTGGACGGCAGGGCCAGCCTCTGTCACAGCCCCCAGCCGGGCTGCCAGGAGCGGCTACACCGGCCCCGCCACGGCGTCCGAGGGAGCGCTGCGCATCGGCCCTCCGCTGAGAGCTGCTGGCCTGGGGACCGACCGCCACCCGCGGCCCAGCTTCGGGGCCTAGACGGACCGGGAGAGGCCCCAGCAGACACGCCTGGAAAACAGGCCCCACGGGGGGGCCACGGCCGCCCCCAGCTGACGGTCGCCATGGGATGGAGGGGTGTGTAGGGGTGGGTGTGAGCCTCTCAAGTGGCCCCCCAGGACGGGAGCTCCTTCCTCCCACCCAGACGGCCGCTCCCTGCTGCCCCGGGGCCCAGCCTGGTGACCTGGGGGCCGCGCACCTCCGGAGGGCTCTGGACGTCCTGGGCCGGTGTCCCCTGGGCCGTAAGCTCGAGGCCCGGGCATTCGGAGCTCTGGTCCCGGTTCCGGAGGAGATGGCTGCTGTCTTCCAGAACCCGGCAGGCCCCTGCTCCTCGCCCCACCCTGGACCCGCGTGTAAGCGCCTGGAGTGGGGGGGGCCCGGGCGGCTCCCAGGGCGACGTTCCGGGATGGGAGCAAGAAGAGAGGGAGACCGTCTGCAAGAGGCCAATTCTCTTCCTTTCTATGCCATTTCTTTCCCTAGAAAGTGCCTCTCTGTGCCCAGCTCTGTGCCGCGAGGAAGGCGGGAGTAGGATGGGGCGCGCAGGTGAGTCTGCGGGCCCTGGACCCCAGCGCGACGGCAGGTCATGGACCCGGGGGGTTTGGACACGGCCCGTCTCACAGTCAGTCGGCGCCCGGCTGGGCCGGGAGGGCTGGTCCCCTGTGCTGCCCCGAGGGGAGGCACCCCCACCCCCTCCGTGTCTCCCCCACTGGGCCCACCTGTGGCTCCCCAGGCCTCCGGCCCTGTGGTCAGCTCTGCCCTGCTCCGCATCCCTGAGCATGGGCCGCCTCCCCGGACAGGCACCCCCTGTTCCCCGGAAGCCTGTCATTTCCGAGGCTGAGTCACCGCTGGCTGGCTAGACCGGTCAGCACGCCGCCCGCACGGGGCACCCGGGTGGGCTCCCACGCCTGAGTTCCCTCACCCCCCGCGCCCCGCGTCAGGAGCCACCGGGCTCCCCTCACTAGGTTCCAGCCTGTGCAACGGGCTCTCCTGATGCTCTGGGCTTTGGGGTGAAGCCTCCACATTTCAGAGAGGGCGCTGGACGTACCCATGCAGGACTTGCCACAAAGTGGCCGAGCAGCCCCGCAGAGCACTGTGGGAGAGCCCGAGGCGTGCTGCTGCCTGGGGCCCGTGCAGGCTGGACCTCCGCGCTGCCGTGTGACCCTCGGCCAGCGACTTCACGTCTCTGTGAACGGGACCGTGATGGGGCTGCAATGAATCAGGGCATGGAAAGCACACAGGGCAGGCTGGAGACAGAGCTAGAATCTGGAGGCGACGTGGGGGGACGCGGCGTGGACAGGAGTGAGGACCCCGCAGCCTGGAAAGGGCGTGACATGACGTGTTGGTTTAGACCAGTCTGGCTCTTTTAATCTGTGACGGTGAGTGGAGCCGAGCAAAGGTGAGGTGGTTCTTAGTGCTGAGGACACGTGGCGTTGGGGGCCTGCCCGGGGTGTTCCAGGGTGGTGGGGGTGCCTGAGCCGCAGAGAAATCGAGAAATGACCCGCTGAGCTGGGCCCTGCAGGAGGCTGGTCACGCTCACCGCTCACCCTGAACTCCAGCCTGTGGAGGAGGCCGCCCAGCTGCCTTCCCTCCACTACCCTGCCTCTCCTACCTCCCATCCCCACCCCTCCCATCCCTATCTCCTCTCTGTCCCCCTCCCCTCCCCATCCCCTCCATCCTCATCATCTCCCCCATCCCCACCACCTCCACCCTTCTCCCCACTGTCCCCATTGTCTCCCTGGGCATCACCTCCCTCACTCCTGTCCCCTCCTCTATCTCTACCTCTACATCCCATTACCACTTCTTCCCAGTTTCATTTCCTGGAATAGCCCTCTTTGCCCACCCCCAGCTGTTTCCTGACCTTGGCGTGGTCCTCCCTGAAAGGCACCCATCCAAACCATCTCCTACTTGGAAAAGTCCGGGGCCTGGCCCTGCCACACCCGACACCCCGGGAAAGAGCCCTCAGCTCCTCTCTGCCCCACTGGGGGCTCCTGACCCGAGGGAGGCGGTGTGCAGTTGTGCTGCCAGGTGGGAAGGTGTCCCCAGAAGGCAGCAGGCCTGGTGCTGGGTCCTTTCTCAGTCCTCGGCACCACCTTGCCAGGCAGGTATTGTCATCCCACCCGATAGATGAAGAGCTGAGATGCAGAGGTTCGGCAGCCCCTCTGAGCTCAGGGGTCAACAAGGAGCTGCCTTCCCAGGAGCCCCTGGGCTGCCTGGACACCTTGCAGGGCCTGGGGGGGCGGGGGCTCTCCTTCACTTGCCACACTCAGCTCTGCCCCAGAGCAACCCCAGCCCAGTGATCAGCTCCCCCAAACCGACGGCCAGGCCACAGCAAGAAGGTGGGCATCCTGGGTTTGGGGGAGTATTTAGCTCACATGGACGTTGCCTCTGGGGGTGGGGGAGCGATCTGAACCTCAGTCCGCAAAGGCAGGAGGCCCAGAGCAAGCCCATGGCCTTAGTGCCCACAGAGCTGCCCCCGAGCCCCCAGCTTCGACAGGAGACTGTGATTCGGGATTCCTGCTCTTCCCACACCCTCCCCTTACTGTCACGGCCACCGTGGGTTGGGCCGAGGCTCCAGGCCTCCTCGTAGGCCCCTGGTCACTGCTCTGCCTGGGTCCTGCTGAGATGCCCTCACCGGAGCACGGGGATCCCCATGCACCCCAGGCCACCTCCCCAGGGTGCCCTAGAGCTGTTCCCTCCAGGGCGTGGGGCCAGCCCCTGCTAACCTCCCACCGACCTCTGTCCTCTTGTCTGCACACAGAGAACCCCTCTCGCTCTCTCTCAAGGCACCCCTCCCTCCTGCACCCCGCACCCCCACGCGGCCAGCAGAACTCTTCCTGAAAGGCAGGAGGGAACACTGTTTTCCATCAACGTCTGCTTCACGCCCTGCCCCGAAATCCTGACACCTTAGGATCGGGGTTTGGGGAACTAGAGGGAGAACGTGTGTAAATTAAAGTCTTGGAAAATCCTCCCCACGCAGGGGCCCTCGGGCAGCCCGCTGGTCCCTGGGGCTGTGGGCCTTCCCGTGAGCTAAGGACCGGTCCGCCGTGGGGGATCATAAGGCGATGTAGCAGTGACAGGACTGCCTGGGTCGGTCCCTCTGGGGGGTCCCATGTTTGTCTGGGCGCTGGAAGGGGCCACATGGAGTAACCTGGGGAGCGCAGGGAAAGCCAGGGGCCCGGAGAGCTGATCTCAGCTCACGTAACGTTGCGTTTACGAAAGCGACCTGAGGACAGCTGCCACGACCACCTTCCTGTCCAGAAGGCGAGTTTGCAGGGCGTCCTGGGGGCCGCAGGTGTGAGGATGAGGACGGTGCTTGGCAGCTCCCAGTGCTCAGAGGGGTGGGCAATGAATTGTCCCTTTTTTTTTTTTAATTGTGGTAAAATACACACCAAGTTTGCCACCTTAGCCGCTTTCCAGCGTGCTGTTCAGGGGCCTTAGGTCCACTGTCACTGTTGTGCAGCCCTCACCACCATCCGTCTCCAGAGCTCTTCCATCTTGCAGAACTGAATCGCTGAGCCCCTGAACCACTAACTCCCCAGCCCCTGCCCCATCAAGGAATCCCGCTGCTCTAGGGACCTCAGAGAAGGGGTGTCCTGCGGGGTCTGTCTCTGTGGTCCTTTTAAAGGTGGGCTTCCTGTGTATGTCCCCAAGTCCATCTTCCCGGCTCTTGCTCACCTGCTGGGAGGACAGGAAGGACACTGGCCCTCGGGCCCCAGCCTGGAGCCTGTCGGGTTGGGGTCACTGAACTGCACAGGTAGGACTCCGGGAAAAGGGTGGCTCAGTCGATTAAGCATCCGACTCTTGATTTCAGCTCAGGTCATGATCCCAGGGTCATGGGATGGAGCCCTGCATGGGGCTCCGTGCTCAGCGAGGAGTCGGCTTGAGGATTTCTCTCCCTCTCACTCTGCCCCTCCTACTCACTCTCTCTCTTTAAATAAATAACTCTTTAAAAAAAAACTGTCTCAGGGATCCCTGGGTGGCGCAGCGGTTTAGCGCCTGCCTTTGGCTCAGGGCGCGATCCTGGAGACCCGGGATCGAGTCCCACGTCGGGCTCCCAGTACATGGATCCTGCTTCTCCCTCTGCCTGTGTCTCTGCCTCTCTCTCTCTCTCTCTCTCTGTGACTATCATAAATAAATAAAATAAAAATAAAAAAAATAAAAGAATAAAAATTTTTAAAAAAGTGTCTCAAGCATCAGAAAAATGGAGAACCCATACAACAAACACCTGTTGATATTGCCTGGTGCTAGCAAAGGTGAGCGTCCCGCCATATGTGATTTATGATTCCTGAATCACATATAAATGCCCTCCCAATAAATGTTAACAACACAATGTCACACATAAAACTGAAGGTCACTTTGTACCCCCATGGGTACATTCTTCCTCCTTCTCCAAACCTATTTCTTATTGTCTTTGCATTTTAAATTTCATACTTTTTAAAACTTGTATAAATATCTGTAAGCAGTACCTAGCATTGCGCGTGCTGACCTTCCTGTTCACATCATTCTACATAACTGGCTTAGTTGGACTTTCCTCTGTCATTCAATTTTATGGTTTTATTTACCATGTCTCCCTGTCTCCCCTTCCTTTTTTTCTGAAGGGTTTTCGAATTCTTTTTTTTTTTTTAAGATTTTATTTTTTAATTGATTTTTATTTTTTAAAAAAGATTTCCTGTATTCTTTGACAGAGAGAGAGAGCACAAGCAGGGGGAGCAGCAGAGGGAGAGGGAGAAGCAGACTCCCCGCTGAGCAGGGAGCCCAATTTGGGGCTCAGTCCCAGGACCCAGGGATCATAACCTGAGCCGAAGGCGGATGCTCCACCACTGAGCCACCCAGGCGCCCCTGGGATTTTATTTTTAAATCAACTCTACACCCAACATAAGGCTCGAACTCACAACCCTGACTGAGATCAAGAGTCTCAGGCTCCTGCTTCTCCCTCTCCTCTGCCTGTGTCTCTGCCTCTCTCTCTCTCTATGTCTATCATAAATAAATAAAAATAAATTGAAAAAAAAAAAAAGAGAGATTCAGGCTCCTCGGACTGACCCATCCAAGCTCCCCATCACCATTCTGTTTATCTTTCTCTGTTGGTTTAGAAGCTGCAGGAGGGACCCTTTGGGTATTTAATACTTAAATTTAAATATTTTAAATTGAGATATTTATCTATATATTTAAATATAAGTATTCAGCTATACATTTTTATAACAGTTGAAAGTTACTCTGTATGTCTCTCCTCCTTTGGGAGCTTGAACTTCCCACTGAACATAATCCGCAACCCCCGCCCCCGCCCCCGCCCAGGCTTTGTTCTTACTTCCAGAATCTCAGTGTCACTCTTTGCAACACGTGGCATCAGTTACTTACGTTCATTATCAATAATAACTCAATTAACCAACATAGTTCCGTGTTCACCCTTGTTTCTTGCAGCCTTCTCTTCCCTCCCGGCTTGACTTTCCTTCTTGCTCAAATTCACCCTTTGGTACATTTTCAGGGATGCTTTGTGGGAAGAGAACTCTTTCTTAGACTCTGCATGTTGGAAATGTGCTTTGTTCTCACTGTTGAGTAATAGCTTAGCTGGCTCTAGAGTCCTAGGATGGCAGCTGGGTTCCTTCAGCCCTTGGGCGGATTGCTCCAGATGACAAGAAACCCGCTGAATTCTCATTTCTCTGTAGATAATCTTTTTTTAGATTTTATTTATTTATTCATGAGAGACACAGACAGACAGAGGCAGAGATGCCGGCAGAGGGAGAAGTAGGCTCCATGCGGGGAGCCCGACGTGGGACTCGATCCCGGGACCCCTGAGCCACCCGGGTGCCCCTCTCTGTAGATAATCTTTTGGTCTCTGATCGCATTTCAGACTTTTCTCTGTGTCCTCAGATGTGCTGCAGGTTTGCTGAAGTCTCTAATTATGAACTGGTGTTTATTGCTCTGGCACCGCACATTTCCTTTTTAGTTTTTGAAAGCTTTCGGCAATTCTGTGTTAGAACATTATTTTTTGGATCATTCCTTCTAGTTTCTTCTGAAGCCGCTGTGAGACATATTCTGGAACTTCTTGATCCACTCTCTGCATTTCTTACCTGTAACTTCTTGTCCTTATCTGTTTCATTTGTTTATTTCTGGGCCACATCCTCAGTGATGCCTGCCAACTCCCTCATTCCTCAGTGCGTCCAACAACACCTATTCTATCTGTCGAGCATTAACGTTCAACAATCATGCTTCTCACGTTCAGTTTTGCCAGTTGATTCTTTTTCTTTTAATTTATTTTTATTTTTATTTTTTTTTGCCAGTTGATTCTTTATCATGAGCATTCAGTTTTGTTTCATTCAAGCTGGTTTTGCTTTGATCATTTTAAAATTTTCTATGATGTTCCTAAACACTTTTATTTGAAAATAATTTTCAGGGGTGCCTGGGTGGCTCAGTCGGTTAAGCATCTGATTTGATTTCCACTCAGGTCATGATCTCGGAGTCACTGGGCTCCTTGCTGAGCATGGAGTCTGCATGTCATTCTCTCCTTCTCCCTGTGCTCCACCCCCATGCCCTCACCTTCTCAATCAACCAATCAATAAAATGTGTGAAAATCATTTTCACATTTCTCTATTATTTCCACGTCACCAGGAGCTATTTCGCATCTCCATGGTTGATCTTAATTGTCTTTATCAGCATTAGCTTTGCCCACGTTTTGGGGATCAGGTTTGTAGGCTCGTCTTGAGTCGATGTTTCTGTCTCCCCAATCTCTCCCCCTGTCCGTCTACCCTGATTGTCCAGCTGCCTCCACCTGGCCTCCTGGGGGACCCAATGCAGAACAATGAAGCCATTTGTTGCTGGCTCGGAGTGTCCATCTCCTGGGGGGATGTTGGGCACCCCTGGGTCCCATGGCTCAGAAACTATGGCTGGTCTCTTCCCCTTCTCCAGGCACGTGGCTGGGAGCCCTGCCCTGGCCCTCGCACAGTGCGACTCCAGCCCGGGCCTCCTTTTGGTGCCTGTTACATGGAGACAGGGATCTGAATTTTTCTTCCAGATTATGTCTTTTAGGTTACTCTTTTTATAGTTTATCTGCCTTTGCTATATGAGACGACTTGGAAAATGAACTTAAAGTGCCATCTATTTTTTTAAGCTTGAAATATTTCCTTTTATTATAAATCCATTAAAAATAGAAAACCAGTATAAATTTTCAGTTTCCTGGAATGTAATAGGTTTGAAGGTTAACTTTTAGAAATGAAACCTCATCAAGCTGACCCAAATGTGAGCTCAGCTACACTTTTTTTTTTCTCCTCCATAGTGGCAAGCCTCTGCCAGCTGCATGCAGGCAATGGGTAATAAATTAGTGATCCCATTTAAAAATTGGAGGTAATAATATCTCCTTGAAAGATAAATGGTGTAAGTTTCTATTAGAAGCCTCTTTGCTCATTGAACTTAACTTTTTTTATAAACTATTTTATTGAATTACAGTATGACACGGCAAAGGGCACACATCCTCAGTGGGCCACGTGACGAGCTTCTGCACATGGACGTACCAGGGTGGCCTCCATCCAGTCCTGAGCAAGCCTGTGGCCTTGGGGAGGTCATGATCCCCATTTCATGGGTAAGGAAGTGAAAGAGCAGAGAGGTTAAGTGCTTTTTCCAAGGTTCCCAGCTAGGAAGAGACTCAGCCAGGCCTCACGGTCCCACGTCCAGGGAACGTCTGAGAGGCCCACGTCATTGCTGGTGGCCGGCGGGGAGGGGACGGTGGGTGGGTGGTGGCATTTACACAGGAAAGGAAAATTTCAGAAGAAAGACCAGTCTTTGAACATCTTAGTCTCTTATAAAAGAAGAAAAGCAAACACAAACAAAACCAAGAAACTCACCTCTTTGCATTGTTCTCACTTGTCTCATTTTGCTTCTAACTGGTGGACTTGTCACGGGCCAGCCCCAGGCCCCAGCCTGGTGTCTGGGAACCCCAACTGGGGGACGGTCACAGCTCCTCTCCAGGGCTACCAGCCTGGGTCCGGGGACCGAGGCCAGAGTTTCCAGATTTAGCAAGTAAAAATATAGAATGCCCAGTTACATGCTAATTTCAGATAAACAATAATTTTTTAAAGTATATGTTTATGTCTTAAATACTATGTGGGACATCTCATACTGCAAAAATTATTTGCTGCTTACCTGAAGTTCAAGTCTAACTGGGCATTCTGTGTTTGGTCCTGCAACTTCGCCGAGGGCTGAGCGGAGTGCGCCCAGAGAGTGAGAGGGTGCCCCCCGACCCCGTGACCCACGGGACCTGCAGCCCCAGCCCCTGGCAGGCCCCGTATTTATTCATGCTTTTAATGAAAGCAAATTTTAAGATTCACTTTCTCTGGAGAACTGTAACATGATGGCCCTTAGGGGAAGTGGAGACACCTGGCTTTTCTCAGCCTGGCGTGTCCGGCGTGGGGCTCCGGTTCCAGCAGGCCGACCCCACAGGCCGCCAGCACTCCAGGGGCGGAAGTGTATGGAGCGCCTCTGCACCGGGCACTGTGGCGGGGTGGGGGGGCCACCTCCACTCTCACTCACCCTCCGCCTGGTGATGTGGGAGCACTGCATACAGTCCCCCAACCGCACAACAGCCCAGGGCAGCTGAGGAAACTGAGGCACAGATATTTAGGATCATGCAGAAGCTCCATTGGGCTGATATCTAATGGCTCTGGGGTGTTAACCCAGACCTCGGGTCTCCCTCCACCAGACCAACAGTTCAGGCCCAGGGAGTGCTCTGGAAACCTCCACAGCCAGACGTCCTGATGGAATGGACTGGTGGGGGGGGGGTGGGGGGCTGGTGGGAAGCTCTGAAGGCTCCTTTGGAGGTACCAGTGGACAGAGATGAATCTGGCTTCTCCCCACAAAGAAAGTCAGAGGAAGCTCCCCTGTGGGAAGAGAAGCCCCAGGAGGAGGGGGAGAGGGAGGAGGAGGAAGGAGAGGAGGGGGAGGAGGAGGAGGGAGGAAGTAGAGGGGAGGAAGGGGAGGGGAGGAAGGGGAGGAGGAGGGGAGGAAGGTGGGGAGCTCCCATGGTTCCCAGGCTGGAGGGTCTGCTGGGAGCGCAGGGTGGCCTGAGCAGAGGCGGGGAGGTGGGATGGACTCCCGGGGAGTCAGAGGGCTGAGCTGCAGTCCGGGCCTTGCCTTGGGCTTTCCCATCCATGTGGCTGGGGATTCCCAGCTACCCCTGAGCGAAAAGCACGGGTGCAGCGTCAGTGAGGATGCCAGCCCCGGGTTTTCCCATCAGAAAGCTCGTCCTGGCTCCTCCTGCAGGAGGGCAGCGGAGGGGAGAGGAAGAATGGGCAAGGCTGGCTGGGAAGAGGCAAGGGCAAAGGAGACCGGCCCAGGGTCCGAGGAGCCTTCATCTGCAGCTGATGTTGGAGCCGAGCCCACTTCCCGCCCCCACGACCTCCCGCCTCCTACAAGCGCCCTTTCCCAGAGAGTGTCCCATGGAACCGCAGGGACCTGTAACGGAAGAGTTCTGGTGTCGTGGGTTTGGGGAAGGCTGTGAACTCTAACTCTTGTTGGAGACTCACAGCATCCACAAGCACGTTAAAGGCTCTGAGAAGCCCTACAGCAAGATGCTGCCCAGTTAGTATGGTTTGATGTAAGTGGGGACACTTTGTGACCTCAGAGCCCTTCTGTATGACGAGGAAACCTATGATCATCTGGGAATGCGTCCTGGAGACAGGCAGTGACCGCTCCTGGGCGCCCTAAGAACGGTTCCCTAAGGAGGTGGGGGATGTGGATCGCTTGGATCCGTGGTGTCCAGGAGAATCTTCCAGAAGGGCCACCACTTCCTCAGGCTGCTGCGGAGGGAGGGAAGCGCTGTCTGGGAGGAAGCACTCAGCATGAGTCCAGGACGGATCTCCCCCTAACAGAAGCCTCGCTGCAGTTTTGAGGCCTGACCTGGAAGAAATCCAATAAAATCAATTAAATGCAAATTTTAAGATGCAGATTCTCAAGATCTGGGGGCCCTGCCCTGCTTGTCGGGGTGCGGAGGAGAAACCTAGCAGGCGAGCCCCCGCAACCTCGGGCCCCGTGGCCCGTATTATGGATAATGGTCTCACGGGAAAGCCACCCACTGAAATGATGCTTAACCACCCTTTGAAAGTCGGCAGGCCACGCTGCCCCAAGGTGGGGGAAAAACCTCGCTTTAGGTCCTAATAACAAGGAGTTTGATTGTAAACGATCTGAAGGTCAAAGTATACCAACGTCGACCTCAAAAAAGTGTCTATGCACACAAATAATCCACTGATATGAGTCCGTATGTGTATACGCAGCTTGGATCGCTGTTTTTTTCAGATCATGAGAGCGATACACGTTGACCATGGAAAACACAGAAAAGGACAAAGAAAGCAAGTCACGCGCAATCCCACGACAGGCAGGCACAGCCTGTGGCCTCTGGTGCCGCCTGCCCTGTATTTTAACGTGTTTCTTTTACTACACGCATCATGTGTCTGTTTTCTAGACAAGATCTCCGTGCACTACGGACCTTGCAGCCTTCTTTCTGTTTTTTTTTTTTTCTTCTTTCTGTTTTTAAGTAAATTCTACGCCCAACGCGGGGCTCGAACGCACGACCCTGAGATCCAGAGTCGCACGCTCCGCCGACAGAGCCAGGCTGCCACCTTCATTCTTTAAAAATAACCTCTTGAGGTGAAAATCACATAAAATAAAAATAACCATTTACGGCGAGCACGTCAGTGGCATGTAGCACATTCACGGCGTGCACTGTGTCTTGTTCCGAAACTTTTCTGGAGTCTTCCTTTGGCACTTGCCAGAGCTATGCGAACTCTTCCACCAAACAAGGGGGCTGGTACTTCTTGAACTCTAAAGCTGTCACTGGGCACTTACTTTAGTGCCCTGCACCCGTTGTCGGTGGGTCTGTCTGCCCAGAGGGAGGGATGGACAGCCAAGGCCCGCCTCTGACGCTCAAGCACGGAGGCCACGGCCCAGCTGATGGCTCCCCTTGGATGCTTGGAAGCCCCCCACACCACGTGCCCCAAGCCCAGTGTGTCCTCTGTCCTCTGTCTTCTCTCCCAGCCATCCCTGAGGCAGCCCATCCCCAGGCCCAGTGACTTTACCTCCGGGGCTCTGCAATTTCTCTCTCTGCGTCTCTCTGTCCGCCCACCGGCCACACATCCTCATCCCCACCCAGAGCACTGACTTAGGCTCCTGCTGGACTCTGGCCCCCTCCTGCCACTTGCAGTCCACCCAGAGCTGCCATTTCAGAGTGCCAGTATGCTCATGCCAGCCCACTCCTCCCTCCTGGAACCTTTCCAAGACCTCCCTTTCTTAGGACAAAAGTCCAAGTCTTCAATGTGCCTGTAAGGCCTGCCTCCTCCACCATCTCTCCAGCTTCTCTGGGTTCAAGCCTCCTGCGTCCTCCTCCAGTTCCTTGCAGGGACCACAAGGCCTCCCACCACAGGGCCTTTGCACAAGCTCTTCTCTGCCTGTGGTCTCCTTCCCCTCATTTCTCCTGGTTAATCCTTGCTCATCTTCCTGACCTCAGTCCCGTCTCCCCTCCGACAAGGAGCCCTCCCTGACCCCAGACCAGAGGTGATGCTTGTAGTGTTCGCTCTCATCGTACCTTCTTCTATGTTGGCTTGGTTAATGTCTGTTTTCCTCACCCGACTATAAGCATTAGAGGGAAGGGGGCCATAATGAGTAACCAAGAAATTTATGTTGAATCAGCCAGTGAAAAAAAAACAACATAATTAAAGAGGACAAAGCACACGAGTGTTTTAAGCCCTTGACACATTTTGCCAAAGTGCTTTCTGGACAGGGGGGAGCAGCGTACACTCCCACATTGCACATGCAGGTGTCAGAGTGGCCACACCTTTACCGTAAATTCTGCACACGCAGCCAGGCCTCAGTCATCTGACAAGTTGGAGCTCAGGGACGGCGTGAGTCGGAGAACAGTCAGCAGCAGACGTGCTGAGCCGAGCCGAAGAAGTGAAGTTAGCCACACGGCTGGCGTGACCGTGCCCCTCCCAGGACGGAGGGCAGGAGCGATCCATCATCCTGGATGACTTGTCAGAGCCGAGGCTGACCACTTGGGCCTGGAAACCGGGGTGGGACGACCAGGGGGAGGACCAGCAAGATGCTGGCAGAAGACAGAGAAGACACGGTGGGCAGAGCAGCAGAGCTGGGAAATGGAGGCAGCTGGCACGCGCGGTGGCTGGAGCGGGAGGTCTCAGGTCTGCAGACGACGTGGAGGCGCAGCACGGGGACCACGTGAAGGCTGGGAAGACCCAGAGCCCAGGACTGCCAGCCAGGACTGCGGCCTCCTGCGGGCAGGCTGCTTCTAAGATGGTCCCAAAGACGTCTCCCTCCCAGAACTCAGGGTGGCCACGTCCGATCAGATCACACGATCACGGATGCCAGCTTCCCAGCAGACCATTCTCCTGTGGCGGGCGAGTTGCTGTGTCTGGAGTCCCCCCCGCCCTCCTCAAGGAGCTCGGTTCTGGCTGGTGCAAAACTGAGGCCTTCAGTCTAAGAGGCTCCCAGGAGCTGGTTCAGCCCACAGCCACTCGGACCTGGATGTGGACCCTTCCCTCGTTGAGCCTTCAGATGAGACCCGCCCCAGCCAGCCCCTCGAGCGCCATCTGTGAGCCCCTCTGCGGCCCAGAGCCCAGGCCAAGCCACGCACGTGTTCCTGACCCCCAGAAGCTGCGAGATGTTGTACACGTATCATTTCAAGCCACTAAGTTTGTGACCATTTGTTATGCGGCAGTAGACAGGTAGCCCATACGCTCCCGTGTGCCTCGGCGTCCTCACAGCGCAGAACTCTGGAGCGGCTCAAGTTCAAGGGTTACAGTTAAACCGCAAGCCCTCCCACATTCAGAGTGGGAGGGGGACACAGGGAGGAACACCGAGGTCACCCTGTGGAAGGGGATGCACAGGGCGCCGCGGTTGTCTTTGGAAAATACGCTCTGACACAGCCTGTCCTTGGGCCGCAGCAACTCACAGGCCTCCCGCGTGCAAAACACACTCACCCGCCCCCAAGCCCCCGAACGTGTCTGGTCCGCAAGCTTTGGGCCCAGACTCCAGGTGCAGGATCTCGTCTAGTCCTTGAGGCCACCTGCTGCAGATGGGTCTGGGGGAGGGGGGTGCTCCTCAGTCCTCTGTCCCGCCTGCGGCTGTTCTCTGAGTCACGCTTCCTCTTTCATAAGAAAACAGAGTTTGCAACTGAATAGCTTTCTCAGCCCACCTCTTCCTCTAAAAGGCTGAGAGTCCAAAAGCCTCTTTTTCATTTTGCCTCCTCTTGATCCCAGTTAGTCCAAACCTAATTCCTTTAAAAGCTCAGGGGCTGCCTATGTATTAATTTAAAATCCACTCCTTGCAAAAAAAACCCCACCCACAAAACTTTTAAAAAACATGAATAGACTGGGGTGCCTGGGTGCCTCGGTCGGTTAAGTGTCTGCCTTCGGCTCCAGTCACGATCCCAGGGGTCCCAGGGGGGTCGAGCCCCATATGAGGCTCCCCACTCAGCAGACAGACTTCTTCTCCCTTTCCCTCCACCCCTCCCCCGCTCCTGTTCTGTCTCTCTCTCTGTCAAAAAAATAAAGTCTTAAAAGAAAATTAATAGGCTTTGTGTTTAAAGAGTAGTTTTAGGATTACAGAAAAGTGGAGCAGAAGGTACAGAGCTGTGCACCGCCCCCCACCACCCCCAGTATCCCCTCTTCCTAACTTGTGGTACATTTGTTACAACCCAGGAGCCAATTTTTTTTTTTTTAAGGATTTTTATTTATTTGAGAGAGAGGGAGAGAGAACGAGCACAAGCAGAGGGGGGCAGCCGAGGGAGACGGAGAAACAGACTCCCCACCGCTGAGCAGGGCGTGGGGATTGATCTCAGGGTCCTGGGACCATGACCTGAGCTGCAGGCAGACGCCTCACCCACTGAGCCACCCAGGCGCCCGCTGATGAGCCAATATCGATACATGATCATGAACCCAAGTCTGTAGTTCGCACCTGGGCTCACTCTTACTGTTGCACACTCCCTGGGTTTGGACAAACGCGTAGTGACACGGATCTGCCCGACAGCATCCTACACGATGGTTTCGCTGCCCCAAGAACCCTGTGCCCCCCTGTTCCTCCCTCCGTCCTGTCTCCCCTTGGCGGCCGCGGCTTACGGTCCCCGTGGCTCTGCCTCACGGGGACGTGGCTCGTCTGGGATCCCGGCGTGTGGCCTTGGCAGAGGCCGCCTTCACCGAGCAGCCCTCCCCGCGCCCACAGGAGGCGGGAGAAGCCCCGAGGCCGGCGCTGTGACAGAGGCTGTGACAGTGCCTTGGTCTGTGGGGTGAGGAGGCCCCTTGCGATTTTCCCCTGGGGTCTTCCCCGAGATCCTGCAGTCGCACCTGGGCTGCTTCCTTCCAGGCCCTTTGTCACTTGGAGAAAGCTTGGCTGGCTGCAGAGACTGTTCCGGCTTTTCCCATTTCCTCCCAATTCCACTTGAAACTCAGAGAGTCTGCTCTTGGCTCCTGTCGCTCCTTTTTCCATTTTACTATAAGCAGGGCCTCCCCCCTCGGCCTCGAAAACGCCTTAGCTGTGTCGTCACGCTCGCGAGCACGCTTGCGGTCTGTTTCCCACGCCACTGCAGGCACCAGCTTTGCCAAGCTTTCTGCCACCACTTGGTGACGGCTTCCGGCCCCCGAGGGGGCAACGGCGCTTTCTCTACTCCCCTCAGGGTCTCCTCGACCTTCTGCAAGGCTCTCAGGCTTCTTCTGCCCACTGCCCACTCCCCACCAGTCCCACACCTTTTAGGATTTAGTGACAGCAGCACAGTTAGACACTTAATATACTTTTCTTTTTTTTTATGGGGGGAGGGGCAGAGGGAGAGGGAGAGAGAGAATCTTAAGCAGCTCCCACGCTCAGCGCAGAGCCCAACGCGGGGCTTGATCTCAAGAGTGACCAGAAATCGGGTGGCTCAGTGGTTTAGCGCCACCTTCAGCCCAGGGCCTGATCCTGGAGACCCGGAATCGAGTCCCGCGTCGGGTTCCCTGCATGGAGCCTGCTTCTCCCTCTGCCTGTGTCTACCTCTCTCTCTCCTCTTTCTGTGTGTCTCTCATGGATAAATAAATAAAATCTTTAAAAAAAAAAAAAAGAGTGAGCAGAAATCAAGAGTCAGCCCCTTAATCAACTTGGCCACCACCCAGGCGCTCCTGTAACATTGCTTTTCTAATCAGTACATCCGCCTCGCAAGCCAAGTAAGATACTGTGATCCACATTTATAGGAGCAGAAACCGAGACTCAGAGAAGTCATGTGGCTTGTGACAAGGGAGCCGAGTGTTGAAGAAGAATCTTTACAAGTTGGCTAGCATGTGGCCTGGGGATGTTGCACGAAGAAGCAGCATAGCGGTGTATGAGTCGGTCACCGTTAAAGGTGTCATTTAAGATGATCTTGAGCCAAGAGAAAGGTTGGTACATTCTATTAAGGCGGGTGGTTATATGTTTTAGAGTCATCCATAAAGAGAATGAAAATAAAATTTTTGTGCTTGAACAATTAACCCTCATGCATCTTGGAAGTCACGCACTTAGCCATACAGTGGAATGGAACACCTCGCTGCCCTTCCCTCCCTCCCTCCCTCCCTCCTCCTTCCTTCTGAGTTCCGGGAATGTTCCCCGTCCAATATGCCTACAACACAGGTGTTCCTGGTTCCTGGGTGCCCAGGTACGTGTGAATTATGATCCACAGGCAGAAACGGTGGGCGCCAAGGGCGGGGCCAACCAACCAGAGAATACCCAACAGTCCTCCCTGACTCCAGGCACGGGGGCATCTCTGACTTGAGCTAAATAAAATGAACAAAGCCAACGATTAGCCTCCCGAGAGGCATCTGGGCTCTGGGAACCTCAGGCCTCAGTGTCGGGGGAGTGTCACGCGTATGAGCCAGAATCAGAACAAAGCTTGACCAGAGTGGAATTTGCACAGGTGGCAATGAGGGGTGTTGTGCTAGTGCAAGTGGCGACTGCAGGGGTGTGCGGGCTGTGCGGCCATCCCAGAATCTAGGGACGGTAATTCGTCTATACTCCCCAGGCCTGAGGCTGCCCCCCTCCCATCTTCACCCCCCCCCCCCCCCCCCCCGGTCCTTCCGCCCTCCCCCCCCCAGCCTCCACTCCCTGTGGGCCCAGACAGACTCCAGTGTCCACTCTGGTCCCCTTGCCTGGGACCTGGCCGTGGGGAAGGTCACCTGACTGCACAGATTTCTTTAAAAGGGGAGCAGGTGTGAGGGACCCACCCACGGAGCCACATGTACTTCAGTTCTCCTTGATACATACGAGCTTCCCGCTCTCTGGCAGGAAATAAAAATGCTTCCTGGGCGCGGTGGGGAGTAAAGGAGAGGGGGACAGTGTTCTGGTGAAGCTGAGCATACTTCCTCCTGCGTGCGGTTCCGGGGCGCGGGCAGGAGCAGGCAGGGTTGCGCCCTTACCAAGAATTTGCCTGGATCTCCTCCCCCTCAACTGTCTACACCCGGGGGCCTGGGCTGGCAAATCTGGAAGGGCTGGCCCGGTGTGTCTCCACGCGCCTCCGGCTCCGTCGCGCCCTTCCCCCTGCCTGGAACTGCCCGCCTCCCCAAACCCTGGCCACCTGGCAGATTCCTACTCATTCTTTAAAACCTTACTTTGGAAAAAAAAAAAAAAACAACCTTGCTTTGGCACCACCTTCATAAAACTCTGGCATCACCCTCCGGACAAAATGCATCACTTTCTCCTCTGTACATTAAAAAAAAAAAGTTTTATTACGGAAAATTTCCTTGAGGATACAAAAGCAGAATTCCTCTGTACAACTTTTGCCAGGGGATGTGCGCTGTCGTCACCGCCTGTTACACGGGCCGGCAAGACGCCCGTCCCTGCGCTGCTCTTCAGAGCCACGCACGGCACCTGGCACATAGCGGATGAGTGGGTCTCAGATGGAACAGAAATGAGCCGCTACAATGCGCCCATTTTACAGATGCGGAAACCGAGGCCCCCAGCTCATCAGAGGAGTCGATGCAGCCTACTCTTTTGACTACTAGACAGGTAGAGAGACAGGTACCCGGCCCCCCGCGCCCTGGGCGACTAAGCCAGCGTCGCGCTCCCTCCCCCGGGGTTGGTCCCTGTACCACCGCCTCCCCCCCCCACCCCGACCTGCGCGCGCGCCCGCTCCTCGCGCTTCCACCTCCTCCTCCTCCCCCCGCCAGCGGTCACCTGGGACCCCAGTCCCCGCTCCTGGACCCGGGACCAGCCCTTTACGCTGGCGGGGGCTGCCGCGGGCTACGAGGGCGCCCCCTCTCCAAGGACACACCGCGCGGGGATGCAGAGCGGAGGCCGCGGGGTCGCGCAGGTGCAGCGCGGGGCGGGGCTGGGGCCGGGCGCGCACCTACGCGGGCGGGGGCGTGGTTGGGGGCGTGGCCACGGGCGGAGCCGGACGTGAACCGCCACTGGCGGGGGCGGGGCCTGGGGCGTGGCCGGGGGCGTGACCGGCGCGCACCTCCACTGGCGGGGCGGGGCCGGGGGCGGGGCCGGCGCGCACCTCCACTGGCGGGGGCGTGGCCTGGGGCGTGGCCTGCGCGCACCTCCACTGGCGGGGGCGGGGCCTGGGGCGGGGCCGGGGGCGGGGCCGGCGCGCACCTCCACTGGCGGGGGCGGGGCTGAGGGCGTGTCCTGCGCGCACCTCCACTGGCAGGGGCGTGGCCGGGGCGTGACCGGGGGCGTGGCCTGCGCGCACCTCCACTGGCGGGGGCGTGGCCGGGGCGTGGCCGGGGGCGTGGCCGGGGCGTGTCCGGCGCGCACCTCCACTGGCGGGGCGGGGCCGGCGCGCACCTCCGGGGCGGGGCGGGGCCGGGCCGGGGCCGCCCCTCCTCCCGCCCCACCCGCGCGCTCGGAGCCCGGGATTAGCGACCCAGGAGCCCGCGCCCCGCGGCGCCGCCGCCACACTTTCCTGGGAGCGGCGGCCGCGGCGGCACCATGAAAAAGTCGTCCTCAGGTGGGCGCCACGGCCGGAGCGGGGAGGGGGAGGGGCCGGGGCCGGGGCCGGGGTCGGGGCCCCGGGACGAGCCCCCCTCCCTGGGCAGAGGCGCTGGCGGGCGGGCGGGCTCGTGCGGGTGCGTCCCCCGGCCCGTGAGCGCAGCCCCCGCCCCGCCCCGGGATCCAGGGTCCTCCAGGCCGTGACCCCTCGACGGACGGCGCTGCCCTTCGCTCCGAGGCCGCGGGGGTGCGGGGTCGGGGTCGGGGTCGGGGTCGGGGCCTCCGGCCGGGCTGGCCCGGCTGCCGGCCCCGGGCAGGGGCGCTCAGGTGTGTGCAGGGGCCCGGGGGCCCGGGGGCCGCCCTCCCTGCGCGCCCTCCTCACCCGGCGCCCGCGAGCCTCGCCAGGGGCCTCGCCAGGGGCCTCGCCAGGTGCCGCCGTCCGCGGTGCGCGCGCGCGTGCGTGTTGGCGGGCGCGGGGGGCGCCCTGGGGCAGCCTCGGGGCTGGTGGTCGGGGCCCAGCCCCGCAGCATCCTCTGCGGATGAACTGTTAGTTACCCTCTACCCCGTGGGGCAGATGGGACCTTCCAGCAAGGCCCGGGCTTGGTACCACGGGCCCACCCCGCGGGTCTCAGCGCCCCCGCCCCGCGTGCTGGCATCCTGACTCCGCGGCAGGTGTGCCCTCACGCAGGTGGGGGAGGCCCCCTGGTTCCGGTTGCTCTGAGGTCCCACTTCACAGACGGGCAAACAAGCCACAAGCATGGAAGGGCGAGCAAGGGTCATCCAGACCTCTGTCCTTTCTTTCTTTCTTTTTTTTCCTTTGTGGGTACCCCCACCCCCACCCCCCAAGGCTCCAGGCAGGATCCAGGGTCCTCCTCAGTTCTCAAATAATAACTGGCTTCTCCTCTTTTGCTCACCTTGCAAACTGTGCTCTTTCCCTTAATCTATTTGGACATGAAGTTTTCTGCCAAGGACTCATGAACTGATTTTTGCTGATAAGAGGACAACATCATGGGACTTTGTCGGAGCTGAAGAGGCCATTCCCGCCACCCCCCCCTGTCTTTGGGCCATTTCTCAGTCTCCTGCTTTCCACATTCAGGAACTGAAATGAGTAATAAAGAATAACTTGTCTCAAAGAGGGTTACTCAGAATTTCCTTCAAAATGCCCTCCTGGGTCCGGAGCTTAGAATGCCAGCTCTCACCCCCTTGCTGCAGACAGCGCGGCCCTTCAGACACCCCCTGAGCCCTCTCCGCTCTATCTTGGAAGCGTGGGCGCGTTGATGTGATGGTGGAGGAGGAGGGGGCTTCCAGGTGGCACATGCTGGGGTTTGGCACGTGGCCTCCCTTCCTCCCCAGCATGCTCCAAATACTTGAGATGATTGTGGGCATTGCCGTGTGCGGCTCCCTCCCCGGGATCACTAGCCCCGCTCTTGCCCTAGGCTCCTTGCTCCTTGCACGTCACATCCTGCTGGTGGATCTGGACAGCAGGGATGATATGGGTCCTGCTAGGTCATAGGTCCTTGGCCTCTTCCTGGGAGACTTTGAGACCATCCCACATGGGTGCCAGAGGGTCTCCTCTCTTCCACGCCTTCTCCCCCTCCCCCTGCCCCAGGTAAATTTAAAAAAGAGGGATGAAGCTTTGTGTAATAAGTGGAAGTAGAGTTTATGGGGTGAGTAGGAACCAGCTCTTGTAAAGGCAGCCTCCGTGGCTCCTGTGTTTACCTAACGGGGTGGGGCCCTGGAGGATGGGAGCCGGAGAAGCTTGGACCACTTCCAGTTTGTTCCCTGGCTGGCAGTGGTCCAGGGCGGGTTGGGTCACTCTTAGAGTTGTGTGGGATCGGGCTGGAGGGGCCTGGCCCAGGGGCGGGCTGGCCTCCGGCCTCCTCTGGGCATGCCGCAGTTCGCCTCACCCCCCACCCCCAATTCTGTAGGGATGCTTTGTGGAAGTCAGACTGACCCCTGTGTAGCGTCAATGCCACGAAATTAAGGAAAATTTGTGTGAAAAATCCCCCAGGGTTGAAAATCCTTGGAGGGCTTTTATTCACTGCCTAGATTGAGTGGGATCATTGCTTCTGAACCTATTTATGGGCTTGGAAATAAATCGAATGATGGTAATGGTGTCCTCTGCAGAGCTGGTTTGGAGCACTCATGAGTCTCTGAAAAGGGGGAGATTTTTAAGCTATGCTTTGGGGCAGATCCCAAGTGTCTCAGGTCCGTTTGCGTTTGCTGAGCACACACTGTGCGTTGGGCACGTACTACCGGGGCCTCGTGGGTACAAAGATAATTAAAAGATGGGGGGGTCCTCGCTGCTGCATTCTCCCTGGGGAGGCGAGAAGGAGACGAGACGAGACGAGACACTAGCTTGATGACACCCTCCCGACCTGAACCATAGGCTGCCAAATGCTACCGAATGCTCTGGAAGGAGGGACCCCAGGCGAGATGAGTAGGAGGCAAGATTGAACTGGGCCTTGAGAAATGAGAGGTGGGGGGTGGGTGGAGGATGAAAAAAAAGGCTTTGCGAGTGGGGAGCAAAGCAAAGGCCCAGATGGGGGCTTCAGGGCGGCAGCTCCAGTGTGGCTCTTGGCTTTCCCCGGATGCACCTCACCGGCGGCTCTGGCTCCCGCTCCGGCTCCGGCTCCGGGGCAGCAGGGAGGCCCAGGGGCTAAGTGCGGGGCTCCTGGAATTAAACCCGAGTCTGGCGCCTCCTCGACTCGATCTCGCTTCATTTGTTAAACAGGGTTGATGCTGATTTGTTGTGATGATTGCATGATCTCGCGCACAGAAAGGCCTAGAAAGGCCGGTGGCTGCTTCCATCTTCATCGTTCTTACGGGCAGTAGGAAGGCCGAGAAGGCCAAATGTCCCTGCCTTTCCCGAGAAGCCTGGAGGCTTCCTGGTCCTCCCTGCAGCTCTGTTGCTTTGGAGGCCCGGAGCGAGGCCCAGGCTTCTCCCTCTGCCCCTTGGCGCCGGAGCCGGCTGAGATCTGAACCCCCTCTGGTTTTCTGGTTTTCTGAGTTTGGAATGAGGTCACATGGACCTGGCTCCCCTGGCAATCCTCACTGGGAATCCTCCCGTGGGGCCTCACCTGAGGCCCCCAAACCACAGAAATCAGGAGCAAGGGGGGTGGGGATTGGTCTGTGTGTGCACTTGGGAGCTATTCTGAGATTCTCTGTGGCTCTCAGGACATTGGCAAAGGGCGCCCCTGGCCTACCAGGGGTTAAAAAGCTCTGCACCCAGGTGACCTCTCTAGAGGCCTGGGTAGGAGGCTGGACCCCAGAGGAATGGCCTCACAGAGGCCCCTGGAAAGTGTGGCTTTCCTTTCACCCAGTGCCCTGGGAGCTGACTTATGGGAAGAGAGAGGAACCTCCGAGAACACTTCCCTAGTGTGCTAACCCCGGGTTCCCCGCTTGCAGGGTAAGCATGGCCAGGGGGCTGAGGCAGGGCTCTTCCTCTTCTTTGTCCCCCCCCCCCCCCAAGCCAATGTGCTCTGGCTCAGCTCGGGACCTGGGCAGAGAGACAGAGCTACCTCGTGCACCGAGTCTAGCCCCGTGGACTTGTGCCTAGGACCCTGGGACTCATGGACCCCTGAAGCCCCCCAGTCACGAGCAGGAAGGCTGAGCCTGAGACCCGGGGCCATCCCCCTGGCTGGCCTGTTGCAGGAGTGGGGAGGCAGGCTCGGGCCTGGGCCTGCTTGCGCTTCTATGTGACTGTGTGGCTGCTCAGAGTCACCTGCTGGCGGCATCTCCCCAGCCAGCCCCGAGGGGTTCTGAGAGTCCTGCAAGACACACCTGAGTTTGAGGCCGCCCACCTTTTTCCCGGAAATCTGCTGCCCCTCCAAGTAACCAGTTGGAGGCAGGACAGGTGCAGAGGGGGCATGAGATTGCCCCTCCAGAGCAGAGGCCTAGAGCCCATGACCTAGGTGGACGTGAGGGCGGGCTGTGTGCTCAGAGCTCCCAGAAGGGTGTCAGCGGAGGGCATCTCACCTGAGGACCCTGCGACCCCACTAGCAGGGAGAAGGGGCTCCCCACGCCCCACCCCTCAACGCCTTGGGCAGCCCTGAGACTCTCCTGCCCATCCCAGGCTGCCCCACGCGGCTGGGGCCTGGGGGTGGGACCTCGTTTCTGCACTCTGTTTGTCCCTGCGCAGCGTTGCGTGGGCCGTGCAGTTTGCCTAAGATGTGCTCGATAAGGAGGGTTCAGCACACGGCGGCGCAGGGCCCAGCCAGGGGCGAGGAGCGCCAGTTCCTGGGCGGATCCAGCTGGTGGCCTTGGGGGAGGGAGGCCCCAGGCCCCAGGGCCTTAGCCTCTGTGTGGGGAGGGAAGTGGCTGCTGGGCTCCTGGCTCTCTCTGTTGGGGCTATTATCGTGGCCTGGGGACTTGGGGGGATCCGCGGGTGCGGGTGGCAGTGGGGCCCCCTGGGGACCTGCACAGAGCCCACGGGCTGCAGCGCCCACTGTGCTGAGGGCCCGGGTCTCCCAGAGGGACGTGGGCTGAGCAGCGGGGTGCCTGTCTCCCCAGATTCCTGGCCAGTTTTGACTGTCCCTGTGGGTTCAGCCGCTCATCCCCAGAGCGTCTGCGGGCGCTGCTGATGCCAGGCTCTGAGCGTCCTTCCTGCACGCTGGTGGCTCCGCGGAAAGGTGGCCTGCCCTTGGGTCTCCGAGGTTGAGTGTGGCACTCCGCGTGGCCCGGTTTCTCTCTGCCTTATCTCCGTGTCCCCGCCCGGGCCCGGGTCCATTGCAGGCTGCGTGAAGGGGGGCATTGAGCTGCGGCCGGTGGAGGGGGTGGCGGCTCCCGGGCGTCTTGCTGTCAGTGGCCTTTTGGAAGCTCTGCGACAACTGCGCTTTGTTCCCGGCCTAATCTGACCTGGTTCTCTGAAGCGTGACTGCTGGCAGCCTGCGAGCCTCCAGGACAGCAAAAGGGGCAGCGGCAGGGAGAGGAGACGATCCGGGTCACAGGGTGGCCCTCGAGCCCCAGCTCCCTGTCTGCTGCGGCAGGAGCGCACATCACATGTCCTCTGGTCCTCCCCCAAGCGATGCGGGCTGCAGGCCCCAGCCCCCATGTGTGGGCCCCCCAAAGTGCTGGGTGGGGAGAGGAGGGCCTCTGCCCTGCTGGCGGACGCCCCCTGGAGAGTCGTGTCTTCTGCTGGCCTGGGGTTTCAGAGTGGGGCCGAGATAGGAGGATGGGGCGGGGGCTTGTCCACTGTCCTCTCTCTGGCTGCCGGACGGGCTGTGGTCATCCCCATGGGTGGCTTACGGGGCGGGCAGTGCCACCGAGGCTGTGGCTGGGCCTGGGAACGGGGGTGCTGGTCCCATGGAAGTCCCTGCGAGCTGTGCCAGGGCCCCTCGTCCCGGCCGCGCCAGGCGTGTCGGGGCAGCAGCTGTGTGCCCGGGCTGGAGACGGCTCCTGGGGAGTGTGGTTACCGGGAGGGGCCGGGCAGGGGCAGGCTGGCAGGCCGCCTGGGGCTTGGCCTGCACCCCTACCTGACCCGCATCCGGGGGCTTTCACAGAATTCCCATGGACCGGGCCTCCTGTTTCCACCCAGGATCAGATCCCGGTGGGAGAATAATGCTCCTGTAACCCAAGCCACTTGGAAGTGGGTTAAATCCAACCCCTGTTGTCTTCTAACCTGTTAAGGACCCGGCTAATCAACCCGGAGGGATTTGGGAGTTAGTTTGCAAAACGCTGTAATAGAACCGTGACTTGGGTTCTGTAGCCGCAGGTTCAAACCTGTGGGTGTCGAGGGGCAGGTGTTAGACTGTTGTACAGAGGTGAGCCAGTGTAGACGCTGCAGGGGACACAGGCGGTGGTGCACACATCGGGGGGTGCCATGAGGCCGGAGAGGGGGAGGGGGTGGGCGTCTGGCCGAGGTGGACCCTCCGCCGCACGGGCGGGCGAGTCATTCTGGATGGCAGCGCCTTCCTGGCAGCCGGGGGGCTGGCGCTTCAGCAGCCAGACCTTTGCATACATTTTTGGGGGGTTTGTTTTCTTAAAGAAAAGCTTTTTCTAAAATACACACTGTGCATCTCGTCTTTCTCTTTGGTCTTCTTAAAATTTCTCCCCCTCTCGGTTGTTCACTTTGCTCATTACTCATCACCAACGAGAATAGGAAATTGAAAGAACAAATCGTGCCGTCCCGGCGGTCGTAACACTGCTTGTTGAGCCCCCTCCGCCACAGGCACAGGCGTAGCGTTTGATTTGATTCTCAGAGGTGTAAAACATATTTCCCAGAGGTACGTGTTCCCTAGGGAAACCACTTTAATTCTGTCCTTTCCACCTGAGATGGGATCTCATGCATGGATCGCAGGATTCTGACTTGATGGCTCCCCAGAGCGGACGTCCCTGGTTTGCTGATCCCTCCTCTTACTAGCCGCTGACCCTGCCCCTCCCCTGGGATCGTGGGGGGCCCCGAGGCTCGAATCGAGGCTTCTGTGCCAAGCCGACCTTGTCACAGTAGCCGCGCTCCTAGCTGGGGGACACGGGCTGGTTGGATACTGAACATTTCTCCAGGTAATTAGCTTAATAAAACATTGCGCACGATGACTCCTTTTTTCCATCATTCCTGGGATTGCATCCAAAACCAGACAAGTGTTCTGACTGCAGCGTTTTATAAGGAGGCCCGATGAACAGCAAATGCCGTTCGCTCTGCTTATCAACCCACGTCGAGGATTGACTTGTCTAGAAGGTCAGCCCCAGGCCCCCGTGGGATGGCATTTGGAAGCCGAGCCTTTGGGAGGCGATTTCCGTTGAGACAGTCTTGAGGGTGCGGCCCTCATGGTGGGGTTGGTGTCCCTATAAGAGGAGGAGACTGCAGTGCTCCCCCTACCTGCCATGTGAGGATAAAAATTTTTTTTAAAATTAGAAATCAATAAAAGATAAGTCCACTTGCCTCCAGGGCTTGATTCCTGTCTCTGGCTGGTGTGCGATGCCAGGGCGGCCACCCTGGGGCCCTGCTTCCCTTCTTTGGCCCCTACGGATGGATGCACCTGTACCCTAGGAGGTGTCCTTTGGCTTCTTTGAGCCAGCCTAAATGCCCTGGCCACCCCCGGTGACCGATCGCCTCTCCTGGCGACCATTCCTTATGCTGCCTCGTTACCTGTGCAGCGACTTCTACTGGACGCCGGGCCCCACAGGCCAGTCGACAGCGCTGCCTGCACAGCCGCCTGCCTAGCCAGGCTTCCCAGGGCCCTTGCACCCCTGACCTCACCTTTCTCTGGGGCGTGCCCTCCTGTCATGCTCTCCCCAGCATCCCAAGCTCGAGCGAAGCACATCTACCTCTTTGGTGACTCGGGGGGATAGTAAACAGTGGGACCCCAAGAAGACCCATGCACCTTCCTGTAATCTGGGGACGCCTTCCTACAGCTCTTTTTGGCTGCAGTCAGCAGTTTCTGATGGCTTATCCTCAATTTCCCCTAGGGTCCCTGGGCCCTTTGTTCATCTGCTCATCTTTCTTACAGGAATAGTTTGTTCATGGCTTGTATTTGGGTGTCTGACCAGGACACAGAAATCACTCGAGGACTTGGAACAGAAGGGCTTCAATGTAGGCATTTTGTTCGGGGGATGATGGAAAGAAGCAGCTAGGGGCAGATCCAGCTTGCATGAGGTCTGTATGACATGATTCCCTGTTTAGAATGAGGGAAGAAAGAACACCAAATTGTAAATTTTATTGTATTTTATTTTTTTTAAAGATTTTATTTATTTACTCATGAGAGACAGAGAGAGGCAGAGACACAGGCAGAGGGAGAAGCAGGCTTCCTGTGGGGAGCCCAATGTGGGACTTGATCCCAGGACCCCAAGATCACGCCCTGAGCCAAAGGCAGACGCTCAACCACTGAGCCACCCAAGTGCCCCAAGATTTTATTTTTTATTTATTTATTTATTTATTTATTTATTTATTATTTTCAAGATTTTATTTTTGAAGTAATATCTACCCCCAACGTGGGGCACGAACTCATAATCTCGAGATCAAGAGTCACACGCTCCACCGACTGAGCCAGCCAGGTGCCCCTAAATTATAAATTTTAAACAGCAAATACCATAAGCCCCAGAAAAGCCAGAAAAATAACAATACTCTTATCAATCAACTACTTGTCTTTTTCCCAGAAGCAATGGCTTGGCCACATACTCTGATCGCTTCTTTACATAATGACTTGGTAACATCATTTTCTCGTGAGAGACTAGAAAGTTCATTCATCTTATGGTTAATCAAAGTTTTTTTTTTTTTTTTTTTACTTTTGGTTATTTGAGATGCATTAAAAAGTGTGAGTTCAGGGGCACCTGGGCGGCTCAGTCAGTTGAGCATCAGACTCTTGGTTTCAGCTCAGGTCTTGATCTTGGGGTGGTGGGATCAAGCTATTCGGAGCTTGTCCCTCTTCCCCCATACCCTCCCCCAAAATCCCAGCTCGTGCGCACGTGCACTCTCTCTCTAAGATAAAAAAGGCAAAAAAAAAAAAAAAAAGGCAAAAAAAATCTTTAAAAGAATACTTGCTGCCCTTTAAAAAAAAGTGACTTCACCCAGAGTTTGTAGTACTGCCACAATTTTTGCCCTATGAACGCAAGAATTCTGATAAATACTATTAGGACAATTTCGATTCACCGCCTTCGGCCCAGAGCGTGATCCTGGAGTCCTGGGATCGAGTCCCACATGGGGCTCCCTGCACGGAGCCTGCTTCTCCCTCTGCCTGTGTCTCTGCCCCTCTCTCTCTCTCTGTCTCTCATGAATAAATAAATAAAATCTTAAAAAGACAAAAAGGAAAGTATGGGGCATCTAGAACTGTATATTTATTTCCGACTGGGGATACTTTTTGTTTTGACTCACGTGGAAGGGAATCAAGTTCTCTGCTCCCGACTTGTGTCTGGGGGTCGGAGTGGTTTTCCGTGGGCTGGCTTCTGCTTCCATACGTTCCACCCCACCCCTACCCCTGCTGCCCACATGTTTCCGGCAGGCACTCGGGTCATGTTGGTGTCTTATCCCTGGTGATCCTGCACAGCAGACAGATTGGAGCAGTGATTGGAAGGAGTGTTGCTGGACTTGCACCTCGGGGTGGCGCGTCGTCACCTAAGTAAACACAGAAATAACTATAAACTATGTAAATATAACCCAGCCGAGTCCAAACTACACATCTCCCCGTCCAGCCTCTCCGTGGTGGGAGCCCCCAGATGCCAGCGGCGCCTCCCCTGGTACCTTACACAGGAGCCGTGTGATGGGCAGGGCCTCAGAGTCCACGTAGACCGTGATTTTAACTGATCGGATTGAAGATATTTTCTGTTGTGCAAATTCTGCAAAAATGTGGGTATGTTGTTAGGGTCCTTCTCGTGCTAGTCGAGGGCCCTGGAGCTTATGGTTCCTTGGCTTCGTGGAGACAAGCTACAGGTGATCAGCAGGAAGCTCCCAGCCCCCAGGTCAGAGGGTCAGAGGGAGGAGCTCGTGTCTCCAGTCCAGGGGCACCTGCAGGTAGTGGGGATAAAGGTGAGCTTGCCAGGCCCGAGCTGCAGCTTTCAGCAGAGATGAGAGCTGTTGCGGGAGAAACTTCCAGGATGGATTGAGGGGGTAGAATCTACCCCGTTTCTCCCGTGCTCCCACCTTCTAGGCTTCTCCCAAGTCCCCCCTACCCCCAGCCCCACACTGGTTGGCAGACCTGGGGACCCTGTCATCTGTGGCTGACAGCCCTCCTGCCGCTCAGACGAGCGCCTGGAGGGGCAGCGAGGAGCCGAGGGATCCGCTTATGCTTAAAGATGATCTGTCGTTTGCCTGAAATTCAGACTTTGCTGAGTGTGTATTTTATATGACGAACGTCGTTTATGTAGGTGGGACCCAGAGATGGCCAGCTGGTGGGCCCTGGGGGGAAGAAGGGCTCTGCGGGACCTTGCTCAGCACCGATGTCGTGGGGCAGACTTGGCTCTCGGGTGACCTTGCTGCCTGGTGAGGGTGGTCAGAGCCCCCGCGTGCAGAAGCCGCTGGCACCTTCCCGGCCTGTGCGCCCAGGCTGCGAGCGCCGCCACCAGAGGCCAGGCCACTCCGGGTCCCTTGTTTCCCCGCTCCTTGAACAGCGCCCGGTGCAGCTGATGCTCATGAATGTTTTCATCTCGGAGATGCGCCCACACAGGCTCAGAGAGATGGAACACCCGCCCGAAGATGCAGTCAGAGCTCGGGGCGTCCCCGGGAGGGCACCCCCTCCTCCCTCGCCTGTCCAGCACACCAAGGGCGGAGGCTGGGAGGAGAGGGAGGAGCGCTTATCGCCTGATCTCAGGTTCCTCTCAGGATAAGCCTAGAATCTGACTCTTCACTCCCACCTGCGACCTTTGACTTTGCTGGAGCCTCTCCCAGCTTCTGTGGGCCCTGGGGAAAGGGGTGAAGACGGTGCGTCCCGGGGCCCCCACCCCGGGCTCAGAGGCCGAGGGGCAGGCGGCTGCGGGCCAAGGTCGCTGTGACCTCCCCGTCCTTTCCTGAGAGACTCGAACTCAGGAGTTGGAAGAAAAAAAATTGAAAATGGATTCTTTTTTTTTTTTTTTTTAAGATTTTATTAATTTATTCATGAGAGACACAGAGAGAAGCAGAGACACAGGCGGAGGGAGAAGCAGGCTCCCTGCGGGGAGCTCGACGCGAGAGACTTGATCCTGGGACTCCAGGATCATGATCCGAGCCCACCCGGGCGCCCCAGATGCTTTTCTTTTCTTTATTAAAAATGAACGTTGGTGCAAGTTTTCACAGTGCCTCCTCCTGCAAAACGGTGACTTTTTAAAAAAAATTTTATTTATTTATTCATGATAGACACAGAGAGAGAGAGGCAGAAACACAGACAGAGGGTGCAGCAGGCTCCATGCAGGGAGCCCGATGCGGGACTCGATCCCGGGACTCCAGGACTGCGCCCTGGGCCAAAGGCAGGCACCAAACTGCTGAGCCACCCAGGGATCCCAAAACGGTGACTTCTTGATTGGGGGAAGGTCCTGTCCAGACCTCATTCATTGTTGGCTCGGAGCAGAACGGGGTGCACGTGTGTGTGTTTCGGGGGGCGTCACCCTCTGCCGGGGTCAGGATGTCCAGGCTGTGCGCGACCCTGGGCGGAGTCGGTGGCTCCGAGGCTGTGCGTGGCCGTGCGCTCATCAAACCCGAAACTATCGATAATACGTGAACTCGAGAGTCTAGTTAGATTCCTTGTCTCCTCTGAAGGGTGTTTCAGTCTCGGGGGTTCAGAGCCCGACACGTCACACCTTCCTGGCGTTTGTCACTACTCTGGAGTTTGTGACCTTGTATGAAATGGCTTTTGCCCTGGCCTCGGAGTTTCTGGGGTGGCCGGGGTCTGGGAGGGGTGAGCGTCCAGATGTTGAGCCCCCCTGCCCCAAGAGTGACCGTTTTCCTCTGGATCTCACGCTAACTCACACTCGGTGCCCGTGCATGAGCGCAGGGGCAGCCGAGCTTTGTTAATTCCTAATTATAGATCCCTGGGTTCGGGCTGGATGTGGGGCTGGTGAATAACGAGCATAATAATAATTTGAAAATGATGATGATTATGATGAATATGCTACTAATGATAATAATTATGCAATCCATTGAGCGCTTACCTCGTGCGAGGCGCCCTGCCGAGTGCCCGGAGCGTGGGACCTCGTCTAATCTCGGTCACACGGGTGCGGCCGCCACGCTCCGTCCGCGTGCTGCACGCGGTGGCGGGGACCCGACACTGGATCGGGAGGTCATTCCCCACCCCGGGGTGGGGGGAGGTGCACGCAGGCACCTGGCGAAGCCTGGGTTTGAACCCTTGCTCCTCTGCCCACCGGCCGTCCCGCCTGCCGGGCCTCGGGGAACTCACGCGGCTCGGTCGGGGATGACTCCAGCCAGCCAGATTCCAGATCGCCTCCTCTCCCCCGGAATATGTTTTATTTTAAAATCACATAAAAATAACTCAATTCTCAACTGGAACAACTGAGCCCTTGGATGGCTCGGAGGCCTTTCCGGCTCCCTCTCCGCTGGGCTCCGCCGCGGCCGGGAGCGCCGTCCAAGGAGCCGGATTTCAGTAGCTCTTGGCCGGGGTGTGGCCCCGGGAGGCCGGGCAGCGGGCGGGAGCCTGGGCGGGGGCGGGGGCCGCGGCCGCCACCTCCTGTGTGCCCGGCGCCTCCTCCGTGCCAGGGGCTGCCTGGCACCGGCCGTGTGTTTTGGGAAATCGGAAAAATAAACAGCATCAATAAAACAAAAGCTCCACCCAAGAAATCTGAGACAGATGCTGTTTTGGTCGCAGCGGCCGCTGCAGCCCCACCCCGGGGCTTGGGGGGCGTCGAGCCCAGGAGGGGCTGGGGGACCAGATGCCCCGGGTGTGGGGTGGGGGCTCGGGGACCTGAATGGGACCTCTCCCCTTTTCCCTTCGCCCGAAGCAGGGGCAAGGGTGCGGGTGGGCGTCCAGCCGGCCCAGGGGATGTCGCAGCCGGAAGTGAGTCAATCCACAGGAATGCTGGGCCCATTCCTTCCCTGTGTCTCACCCCCGACGTTTCCATACTGGGGACTGACTGGCTTCAGAGGCACAGCCGTGGCCCATGGGGGCCACAGCGGGACCTCTGCGCGGCTCGTCACCCGCGTGTGCGTGTTGGGGCTGAGGGTGATGCTCGGGGCCAGTTACACGCAGTGTCGTTCCCACTCGGGTCACAGCCGTCGTGGGGGGAGGCCTGCGGAGGCTGGGGATGCTGCGCTCACGCCTGGGCAGCCCTGGGAGCGGGGCCCGCGCCCTCCGCGTCCCCCCGGCCCCGGGCCCCCACCGGAGCCACTTCGGGCCACCCTCTCCTGTCTCACAGGAGCTGCCGTCGCAGAAGCCCGATGCAAGACCCGCCGGCACGGCCCGAGGCCGTAGTTCCCGCTCGCGTCTGGCAGGCCGGCCTGGAACCCCGCGTTCTGGTTGGACGCCCGAGAACAGATGGTTTCCATGGCTCAGCCGGGAGCCGATGTCGGTCAGGGCAGGTGGCACCTGGAAGGATGCTTGCGTGTCTGCCGGGTGAGGTCACCGTATGTCAGGGTTTGCCGGAGGAGCAGACCCGCGGGGGACGGGCTCCTGTGGTGGCCGAGGCCGCAGGACACCGCAGGCTGCCGTCTGTAAGCCGGACACCCGGGATGCCGGTGCTGTCATGCAGCCCGAGTCTGCAGGCCCGAGAACCAGGGGACCCGAGGGTGGCCGTCCCCGTCCACGGGCAGGAGAAGCCCAGTGTCCCCGCCAGGCCGCGAGCATCCTCCCTCCTTTGCTCAAGCCCACAGCACCGGGGGCACGGCCTGCTGCACTCAGTCCGCTGATTCACACGCCAACCTCGTCCAGAAACACCCTGGCACCCTCACGCTCCCAGAAATACTGTGTGGCCAAATATCCGGGCACCTGGGCATGCGGTCAAGTTGACACGACGTGGCTGGGGCGGGGCAGGGGCTCTGCAGGGGAACTTGGCATCTGGGGACTTCTGAGCCTCTCTTCCCTGAAATGGCAGTGGTGGCACCTGCCTGGGGGACTGAGTGGGGAGAGGACACAAGCTGGTGACTGTCCTAGAGCCTCGGCGAGTGGACATGGCTCACCATCCCCCTGGCCTCCTGCAAGGGACAGCTTGGGCCTCCTCGCCTCCTGGAAGCCTCACTGGTCACTTTGAGCCCTTGAGTCCTGTGCCACGTGCACCTCTTGGTGTTGTTCAGGGTGTGTTCAATATCTGAACCCCAAATACTGGAGTACCCCAAATATTGGAAGACCCCAATATTGCACATCTTGGGGTCCTCCCCAGCTCCGGAAAGCGGCCCAGGCTTAGTGGTAGGTGTCTCACTACCAGACCCCGAAGGACGGACTGCACCCCGTTCTGTCGATGTGGAGAGCATGCATGTCGCCGGGGAGCTGGACATGAAGCCAGGTCTGCAGGCCGCCCTGCCTGGGGCTCTGGAACCTTCAGGATCGGTGCTGGCTACATCCACTCGCCGTTGCCCATAGTTCAGCAGCGGGTTTGTGGGACGAATGAGGGAATGAATGAATGTCACAAGAGCCTCTGTGGAGGCACTCGGGACCCCAGCATTCCGGGTGGGGGTCAGATGGTGGAGGCTGCGGGCAGGTTTCTGGCTTAGCCCTGGGCCCCTTCTGCACTCCTCCTGCTGTCTGTGGGGAGGGCCTCTGTTGGCCAACTTGGGGTGTCCCTGCAGCTCCAAAGCACGGCCTGGTTGCCCAGGCAGGCCCTTTCCGGATCCCACGGATACCCTTCCTGGCAGCCTCAAGCTTGCTCGGCTTAGCACCTCAGCAAACCTCCTCGAGTTGGGACTTGCCTGCCCTAAGCCTCTGCGGGGAGCACGCGCTGCCGCCAGGGGTGTGTGCGGGGACGGAGCACGTGCAGCACGAGGCTGTGTTAATCTGGGCTCTGTTCTTGCTCCCTCCTGGGGGTGTGGGAGAGAGCAGCTCCTCCTCCACCCTCCCACATCCAGCCTGGCTCTGCCCGGCCCCAGAGCAGAGGGGGCTGCGTCCGGGACCCTGGTGCAGGGAAATCTCAATTCACGATACGGGTAGACGTGCATGGTCCCAGGGGGTGGCTGGTGCCTGACTGGGTGCCAGCACCACTCGCCAGCCTGCAGACAGGCAGGGTGGTGCGGCACCCTTGGCCAAGCCCCGATTTTGGAGTTTGATGGACATTGGGTTCATTCTGGGCTCAACTCCTAGTAGCCGTGTGGCCTCAACCCCACTGACATTCAGCTGTAAGGTGGCAAATGTGTGCAAAGGGTTTGGCCTGGTGCCCACCAACAGCCGGCATCCAGACGGCAGTGGCTGTCCTTGCGGGTGGCCACCGGGTCTGGGTGTCACCTGGGAGGACGAGGGAGCCCGTGGCAGGAGGACAGGTGAGGAGATGCCCAGTGGTAACCACCCCACCCCCCAGCGGCCTTGTGTGACCTTTGCCCTCTGCCCCTGTCTTTAGGAGTCACGCGGACCTCCAGCAACCGTCTCCGGAAGCTTGGCGACCCCACTGGCCCAGGTAAGTGGCTTGTTCAGCCATGATCCCCAGCGCTCCGTCCCGCCTGCCTTCCCAGGTGAGTGGGGCCTCTTCCCTGCTGCCCAGGGAGGCACTGTCTTTGGTGGCTCTGCTGCAGGTGGCTTTCAGGCCCGTTGACCACAGCAGAGGCCTGGGGGTACAGGACAGAGGGCAGAGGGGAGAGGTGGACGTGGATGCCATAGGGCGCGCTGGCCGAGGTGCCCAGGGACGGGCGGCCCGAGGGAGGGTGGCTCTGACTCCGAGCGGCTCTGGGCCGGTGGGTCCATGGACCACGGCGCCTGTTCCCTGTGACCCTGCAGAATGGAGGGTGCTCCCGTGACAGAGCGGACACACAGCCTTGACCCGTGTCATGTAAACGGGCTCCCGGTGGTGCTGGCCGAGCTCTTCTCCCTGCTGCTTCGGTGTGTGTGTCGTGCTGGTGGCCTCTTGTGGAAGAGGACACTGAGGCCCAGAGGTGAAGGGCCCCGCCTCCCCTAGAGCCCACATCCTACCTCCTAGACCAGCCCTGCCCAGCAGAGCTTCCCGTGGCGGTTCCACGTCCACACTGTCCAGTACAGTGGCCACGCGCCGCACTGAGTTTTTTACTCATTCAGTCACTTGTGTACAATTACTCAATTAACTGAATTTCCACTTAATATCCACATGTAGCCGGCAGCTGTGAAGTTCGACAGCTCTGGATCATTCTGGCCGCCCCAGAATTCCTTACCCAATGGTCTTGAGCCCATTTCCGGGGCCGTTGCAAACTGCCCCGAGGGCTAACCATCGGAGTGGCACCTGCCCGTGGGCTGGGCACCCCCGGCTGGTGGGGCGGCCGAGGGGCAGCTCCTCGCCCAGGACGGGGGTGGTAGTGTCGGGGCGTGTGGGTGTACAGGCCGGGATGTCCACAGGGCCGTGTCGGAGGCCCCTTGTGGTGTGGGATGGGGCCGGGTGTGGGGAGGGAAGGGTGACGCCCGGCTGGAGGTCTCCGGGGCGGCCGCATGATTCACATCCGTGGTTAAGCAAGAGCTCCCCACTCCCGACCGCCCCCCCCCCCGCCCCGGAGCTGCGGCGGGACACCAACCACTGGACTGCCCGGCCCCGTCGTCTTTCTGGGGCAGCTTTTGTCTGGGGCTCCTTGCCCCTGCAGCCGGAGAGCTTCTCTGCCTCCCTCCCTTCCAGCAGCCGGGCTGGGTCCCGGGGCCTTGCCCCGTGATCGGCCGCGAGCAGGCTCCTGAGTTTGGGGTTGAGGTCTCAGGAGACTGGCGCCCCGGGCTGTGTGGACACCGTCTCCTCTGGCCATCGCTGCCCTGTGCTCAGCCCGGCCGGTTCTGTGCCGTCAGCACTTGGCAGCCGCTTCCATGGCTCCGCTTGGAAGCCTAAGGCATAATTTGCCAAAGCCCAGAGCTGCAAGCCGGTGATCTGGGTTTCGCTTGGGACCGCCTGCTGACACACGAAATCCTCTCTGGGGGGGCTGTGCAGGCTCTGGCCCGGGACACCCTTTCCTTGTCTTCCTGGCTCCTTCTCTGATCCCTGCCATCCGGGGGCTACGACCGGGGGCCAGGTGGGGTTCTTCCCTGGACCCCCAGCTTCTCAGCTCCCCGCAGTCCCTCTGGCCCTTGCAGGATCCCCCTTCAGAGCTGCCGCCGTCCCGCTCCTGCCCCGCAGCCTGACCTCTCGCCCACACTCTGACTGGTCTCCTGCGTCCAGGACCCCAGACCCCCAGTCCTCCCAGAGGGCAAAGGGCCGTATGACAGCGTCCCCGCCGCCGCCCCTGTGAGCTCAGGGTCTTCGCGAGGCTGTGTTTGGGCCCAGGCCGCAGCTGGCCGATTCTGGCACAAGCCGCAGCCCATCAGCTCAAGCCACATCCATGGTCAAGCCTTCGATGAACTCACTCATTTTCTGTCCTTTTTCTTTTTTTTTTTTTTTTAATGGAATTGGTAGACATACAAAACACACTATAAAGAATAAAATAACCAACCAGCCATGCACCCACCATATTCCCCTTGAGAAATAAGGGGTTGCGAGTGCGGTCTGAGCCCCCGAGTCACCCTCCCCATGCCTCTTCCCACCAAGATGACCACCTGCTTGTTTTAGAAAAACAAAACAAAACAGATTTTAAGATTTCATTCATTTATTTGAGAGACAGGCAGACAGTGAGAGAGAACACACGAGCAGGGGCAGAGGGAGAAGCAGGCTCCCCGCGGAGCAGGGAGCCCGATGTGGGACTTGATCCCAGGACCCCGGGATCACGACCTGAGCCGAAGACGGACGCTCACCCACTGAGCCACCCAGGCGCCCCGTGACCACCCGTTTGCATTCAGAACTGGGCACCGCCGGGCATGTCTGTGCTGCTGCCTGTGGACTGCACGCGTCTCGCCCTGCAGACCGGCAGCATCACATCGAGTGTCCAAGGGGAGTCGGCTGCTGGTTACTCTTTGCTTTTTCACGCGACGGGTTGACTTTGAGGCTTACCCACGCGGGGCCCACGTAGCTTTAGTTCATCTATTTTGACCGCAGGCGAAGGCAGGCAGAGCTATGTACCCACGGTTGCTGGAGGCCCACGGAAGCTTCCCTCTGTGACAGACGCTGCCGGAAACGTTCTCATGTGCCCCGTGCACACGTGTGTGTCCGCAGGCAGATGATGCCCACACTCAGGCCGCCGGAGTGGCCTCCCAGTCTGGTCTCCCACGCTCACCGACTTTCTGGGCCTCCCACGGCCTCTCTGGGCGGCTGCCTCCAGGCCACGGTCCCCGGCCAACCTTTGTCCTGGTTCCCACAGCACTTGCCTCGGTCAGCGTCCTCACCTCCCGCGGCCCGGCCCAGCCAGCCTGCCCCACCGTCCCCGCTGGGATCCCTCAGAGCCTTCTTTTGCCCTGACATCCGGTGTGCTCTGGGGTTGGTGACCTCATCCCTTCTTCTTCTCCTTCTTCTTTTTTTTTTTTTTTTTTTAAGATTTTATTTATTTATTCATCAGACACAGAGAGCGAGGCAGAGACACAGGCAGAGGGAGAAGCAGGCTCCCTGCAGGGATCGATTCCAGGACCCCGGGATCACGCCCTGAGCCAAGGCAGATAGATGCTCAACCACTGAGCCCCCCGGGCATCCCATCTCATCCCTTCTGTAGGGTCCTGAATAACGTCCCCCGCAGAATTCATGTTCACCCAGAACCTCAGAAAGTGGCCTGACTTGGAAATAGGTCTTGAGTTAGTTAGTTAACGAAAGTTAGTTAGTTAAGGATCTTGAGGTGAGATGCTGCTGGAATTAGGGTGGCCCCTGAACCTGATGGCTGGGGTCCTTACAAGAAGGGGACAGATACAGGCGCGCAGGGGAGCAGGCAGAGATGGAGTGAGGTGGCCACGAGCCCGGGGACGCCGGGGCCCGGAGCTGGAGGACACAGGAGGGGTTTTCCCCGTAGCCGCCGGAGGAAGCGTGGCCCTGCCGATACCTTCAGTTTGGACTTCTGCCTCCAGAGCTGGGAAGGGATCGGTTTCTGTTGTTTTAAAGCCTCTCGGTTGGTGGTGGTTTGTCAGGGCAGCCCCAGGAAGCGCCTGCACCGCCCCGCGGGCTGCTGCGGGTGGACGACCCTCTACCCACCGAAGGATCTCCCCGAAATGCTGCTGTCTGGGCTGCGTCTCTTCCCTTTCCACTCACGAGCAGGGGCCCCATGGGATCCCCTAGCGGATGCTCCCGCTGCTCCCCGGGTCCCCCCACCTCCATCCTTGCTCCAGGCCCCGTGAACCTCAGCCTCCCGCCAGGACACCCCGTTGTCCGCAGGGCCCAGCTGCCATTGTCACGGCCGCGTGGGCTAAAGGGGGAGAGTGTGCCTCTGTGACGGGGGTGGTCGAGGAAGACACTGCCGGGGCCCGGCTGCCCCTGGGGCTCGCCCTGGGCCCCCACAGGCACCCCTCGCTGGTGCTGCTGTGCCCACCCACTGACACCTGCTCCTCCGTTGTTTCTCTCATGTCTTGTGTGTCAGCCCGGTTCTCCACCCCGGTCCTCAAGGTCCTCAAGCAAGAAACCTCAGCGTCGTCCTTGACCTCTGTCCCACGCCCGGCACCCTCAGGTCACCGAGATCTTATCAACTCCTCTTCGTCCCCCCACATGACCCTTGGATGGGCGGCCTCGTGGCCTGGGCCTGGTCAGGCCTCAGTGTCCCTCCTCACCCGCACCCCTTCTCCCCACGGAGGCTGCTCTGCTCCCGTCAGCGTGCAGTGGCGTTTACCGAGACCCACCTGTGTGCCCAGGACTGGGCTGTAGGCTCCATCCACGTGATGATTCCACACAGACCCGTCTTGGGCCTCTTACTTAGAGAACCCTCAGTCCCCTTGTCCCTGCAGGATAAACCGCAGTTCCCGTCCCCCTTCCCGAGCTCTCGCTCCCGCCTCCTCCCTCCTTCCCACGGCCACAGCTCCAGGATCGGTCCTGCACCTTGTCACCTCCGAAGGCATCGTCTCTCTGGGGTGACTTTGCCCCCACCTGTCCCATCTCCGTTGGCAGGTTGGCCTCCCCCCCCCCCCCCCCCCACGGCTGGATGTTCTTCCGACAGCCAGCTGGCAGGCTGTAAATATTGTTGGACTGAGCTTGGTGTAGGACAAGCTTGGGACCACCGGCCAGAGGACAAGCTTAAAATAGAAGTATCTGCCTTTTTTTTTTTTTTTTCTTTTTTTGCCTTGGCTGAAAAGTAGCTTTTCTCCCTGTTTGTCTTCTGGTGAAGAAACTCGTGGAGCATGCGGTGGCCCCAGGGAGCAGGGGGGGCAGCACACCCGTTCCGCGGCGGGCACACGTGGCTGCCCTATGAGAGGCGGTAGATGGAGAACGTTGGCGTCGTCGCGGAAAGTTCCGCCGGGCAGTGCTGGTCGGGACGGTCCACGGCGCGGTCCTCAAGTCCGCTGTTCACCCAGCGAGCGTTTGTAGGGCGCCTCGTGTGCAGGCAGGATGTTGGGCCCCCATCGAGTGAGAGACACCTGCTCCTGGCAGGGGGGAGTTCCAACCTGGGGGGCCCCGGGGCAGGCTTTCCCTGGCCCGCGTACCCCGTGGGTCCCCTTGCTCCGCACGGTGCCAGCTCGGGCCTGGCTGCGGCCCGGGATGGGTGGCTGAGTGCGGGGGCCGTGCGGGCAGGACCTGGCCCATCTGGGCCTCTTCTCTGGCGCAGGCCGGCCCAGGCGGCACCGGCATCCCCGCCGCTGTCCCCAGGGCAGACGGTAGCCGCGTTGTGTTTATTTAGGTGCAGCAGAAACTTGCTGCACAGTAAGAAGCAGAGAGAAGCTTCGTGAGAGGAGCGCAGGCGGCCCGGCCCAGGATCCGCCGGCCGAGGGTGCGGCCGCCCCGCTGGTGGGTACCGTCGCAGCGGCTGCGGAGGGTCGGCGCCAGGGGTTGGCGCGTGGGGGTCGGGGTGCAGCTCTTTTAACTCCGGGAAGCAGACGTCAGCCGTTGAGTCTGGGGATGAGCAGGAAATGAATGGAAAAGTCATTTTTTTTCTTTTTTAGAGCGAGTTCCCCGTAGCATGGAGCAGATTATGGAGGACTCGGAGCTGGGGGGGGAGGGGGCCCGAGAGGCTGAGCCCAGAGCCTCAGGAAGTCTCCTTTCGGCCGGGCTCCCCTTCGCCCACCTCCTCACGGCCCCTCCTCAGAATGCGCACTGGGGACAAGTCCACGGGTTGGTCCTGCCGACCCCTTCCTGGGGCCCACGCTGCCCACATCCTCGGAAGCATCCTCCTGGCCTGGTGGCGGGAGTTCAGGGCACCCTGGGGACACCCCTTACCTGGGTGTCCCCTCCCTCCTGGGTGTGGGGGACGGGCAGGTGTGCTTCACGGAGGGGCCGAGCCGCATCTTTAAAGATAAAGCCCTGGGGATCCCTGGGTGGCTCAGCGGTTTGGCGCCTGCCTTTGGCCCAGAGCGTGATCCTGGAGACCCGGGATCGAGTCCTGCATCGGGCTCCCTGCATGGAGCCTGCTTCTCCCTCTGCCTGTGTCTCTGCCTCTCTCTCTCTCTCTGTATCTATCATAAATAAGTAATCTTAAAAAAAAATAAAGATAAAGCCCTCCTCGAACTCCTCCTCCTTACCTTGTACCGTGCCCCTCGCTGTGATGGTGACATCGGTGGCGGTCAGCAGTGTGCAGATGGCAGGTGCAGAGCTGTTGGGGGATGAAGGACAGAGATACCAGCTTGAGGACTGTCTGGAAGAGGCTGGTGGGCCTCGGTGCCCACCCCGGGGACGTGGGCCGGTGGCTGGGAGCCGGGGCCTGCCGGTTGGTGGGGGGGTCCTGCCTCCCCCAGATGGCAGGTGTCGGTCCAATTTGGGAAGTGCTGGGTTGAAGGAAGCCCCAGCCCCCTCACAGGGACAACTCACCACATTTACTATGCTAATGTGCCGGAGGAATCTAAGGCAGGCATCTAGTTTTATGTAACCGCAGAGCCCTGTCAGTGAAGGATGCAGCCACGTGGGGACCCCACTTTGGGGATGCAGGTCCGGCCTGGCCAGTCGCCTCCTCCTCCCCCTGAGTGGAGAGTGCTGGTGCCTAGACTGGCCCTGGGTGAGCGGCGGGGGGTTGGCTGCCCCCTTCTCCCACGGCCTGGCCTCACCCCACCTCTGTGCCTGGGCTCTGAGCTGGCTCATGACTAACCCCGGCCTCACTGGAGCCAATCGGCGCTGCCAGGTTTCTGGTTTCAAATTATCCCCTGCTTGGGCCAGAATGCTTGGATTTTTAGGCATGGCTGGGGGAATGGACGTTGAGCCAAACTATGCCGGGGGAGAACCCAGGGTCAAAGCTGTGCTCGGCAGCTGTACCAGCTACAGCAGGGAAATCACAGCCTGCGCGCTCAGCGCCTGCGGGAGGGCCCACCACCAGCCAGGGCCCGGCCTCCCCAGAATTTCCACCGGCGGGCCTGTCTGCGGGGCCTTCCGGGACCTGCTTGCCCCGGTGGGGATTGGTGTCGGAGAGAGTACCATGTGGTATCAAAGGGGCTGCTTCTTTTTTTTTTTTTAAGATTTTATTTATTTATCAGAGACACAGAGACAGAGAGGCAGAGACACAGGCAGAGGGAGAAGCAGGCTTCACGCAGGGAGCCCGACCTGGGACTCGATCCCAGGACCCCAGGATCAGGCCCCGGAGATGGCGCTAAACCGCTGAGCCACCCGGGCTGCCCCATAGGGGCTGCTTCTTTATGTGTTTTCTGTCGTTTCTAAATTCAATACAATGAACGGATATTATGTTTACAATCAGAAAAACCAGTAAAGAGTACTTTTTCAAAGTCAGGAAAGAGATTTAATGAGTAAACAACAACAACAAAAATCTCCATGATTCCCATTGTTTTAATGCAAGGATTGTTAGTGGTTGGTTGAACAGGATGTTTTTAGAAGGGAATGGAATGGGGGCACCTGGGTGGCTCAGCAGTTGAGCCTCTGCCTTTGGCTCAGGTTGTGATCCTGAGGCCTGGGGATGGAGTCCCACATCGGGCTCCCTGCATGGAGCCTGCTTCTCCCTCTGCCTGTGTCTCTGCCTCACTCTCTGTGTCTCTCATGAATAAATAATAAAATATTTAAAACACAAACAAACAGAATGGAATAGAATGACCAGAAGACGTTTTACGGGGCCGTTGGCCTTTGGCCCGCAGTGTCTGGGTGGGTCCCCGGGGGGGCTGGAACGGATGGCCAGGGACGTGGCGGCTTGCCACCACACAAGTGCATCCTCTCGAGGTTCTGGAGCTGGAGGTCTGAGATCGAGGTGTGGGCAGGGCTGCGCGCGGCTCCTCCAAAGGCTCCCGGAGAGGATCTTTTCCTGACCTCTTCCTGCTTCTGGGGGGACTGTGGGGTCCTCGGTTTGTGGCTGCATCCAGCCTTCAAAGCAGGGGCCTTCAAGTTTGTCTCCGCTCTCCCTTCGCATCCCTTCCCCTGTGTCTGTACCTCGACACTCCCCTCCTAAAGGAGTCAGGAGGACGGGATGGCATTTAGGGCCCAGCCTGATAATCCCGGCTAATCTCCCCGTCTCAAGATCCTTCATGTAATCCAGTCTGCAAAGACTCTCTAAATAAAAGGTCCCATTTACAGGGATTAGGATGTGATATCTTGTCACTCAGCCTGTCTGGGACCTCCCTTGGCTGAGAAACCACCCCCCCACCTTCCCTCAGCATACAGGCCACTTCTGGGGCTTCCAGCCCCAGGCTTGGCTTGGGGGTGGGGGTGGGGAGATGGTTGCTACTTGGTGGCCCCCACCCCCAAGGAGACACCCTGGCTACAAGGGAGACCACATTTGGGGTCCTGTCCCAGGCAGGAGGGGATGGGAATTTTGCCGGCACCATCCAGCAGGTGTGCACGGAGCCCCCCCTCCCCCCCCTCCCCCGTAACACATGCTTATGTGGCCATGTGGGACCCTGTGGGACTGGGATGCAAACTCAGGATAAATCAGAGCAAACTGGCCAATGCTGTTTCATCCAAGGAGGGGCAGTGCTCCTCAAACCAGCCCCTGTGGCCAGATGCCCCCTTTTGCAGGAGAACTGGGACATCTGGAGTTCCCAGCAAAATCGCCTGAGCTTCCCTTGACACGTGGGCACCAATGTGCATTTTCTTTTAATGGGGTCTGGCAGACAAAACCTGCTTCCGAGTCTCGGGCCAAGGGCTGCCACTTTTGAGCTCCCGAAGGAAAGAAGCCTGAAGAGCAGAGGGGGTGCTCCCCCCGGCCCCCCAGCTCTGACGGACTCTGGTCAGGTGCTGGTGGGGTCCCGAGGTTGCCCGGGGAGGAGCCCCAGAGGACCCCAGAGGAGCCCCAGAGGACCCCAGGGAAGTGCAGGAAGCCGCTGAGGCCGCCCCCCCCCCCACCGCCTGGCCTTGGGGGGGGCCCTCCCAGAGAAGTGCTGAGTGTGGGGAACTGTGCTGAGCAGCCAGGCTCCCTCCCCGGGGACAGCTGGGGACGCACTGACTCATGAGTCAGTGGGACCTTCCAGGAAGTCTCTCTCGCACCCGCCGCAGGCCCCCCCCCCCCCCCCCCCCCCCCCCCCCCCGTGGGACGGCCAGTGGCCTATGTCACCGCCTCCGACAGGACGGCCACAGGGGCACCTTTGCCGGGCTCCTTGTAGTCATTGTCGTCGGGGCAGGTGCTCCGGAGCCTTCCCTGGCCGCCTGCCTCCTTGGGGCCAAGTCCAGGTTCAGGGTGGGGTGCGCACCCCCGCCCCCCCAGCGCAGGGAAGGCGAGGCGGGCACGCAGGAGGAAACTAGGCTTTTCTAAGGCTTCCACCAGAGGAAACGTAGCATCTCGGGACGGGGGAAAATGAAAGACTTTGGAAGTCGCCAGGAATTTGACTGTGAGCTGGTTTCCAAGAGGCTAAGTTAAGCTTCTCCAAGTGGATATTAAAAAGGAGCAGCAGGCCTGGCGGCGGGGCTGGAGGGGGTGGAGAGAAGCCTCCGGAAGCCGCACGCCGCACCTCTGGAGCCCCGTGCACAAAGCCCAGACGGCGGTCCGGCCGGGCCGGGGCCGCGGGAGGAGCTGCTGCGGGAGGCTCGCGGCCCACGTCCCACGTCCGGCCCCCGCCCCGCCTCCGCGCCTCTCGGCTCTGCCTCGGGTCCCTTCTCCCTCCGGGTTCCAAGAGACAATGCTACTTCAGTTTGGGGCACAAACATATGATCAGCACATGGAAATGTGGTAATTTGGATGCATTCGTGATTGCAACAGATTGAAGAAATTAGACCAGACAAAGAGTGTTTTTGGAGGAGGAGGAGGAGGAGGAGGCAGAAAGAGGGAGGGCGTCGGGGGTGAGAAGGGGAGGACGCCTCTGGAAAGGGGGACGCCGGGACCGCCTGCTGCTAAATATATCCGTAGTAATGGAGAGAGACCGGATCACAGGTAGGCCACTCGCTGCCCCCTCCCCTAACCCAGAGTCCCGGCCCCGCTTCGGGAAGTCAGCGCCCGGGGTCACTCTGATTCATTCCTGTGCACATATTTCTTTCCCTCGCGACTGTGCTGAGGTCGTGGGACGCCGCGTTCCCAGAGCTGAGCTTCACCAAGTCTGGCTTTTATTGAAACCCTGCTCTCCCTCCGGGGCTCCTCTCTCTCCTTCCCCAGCCGGCCACTTCTGCATCTGTAGGCTGCGACCGTTGGCGCCCGGGCTCCGGGAAGGGGTGGGGTGGGGGGGACCCGCGGCTGGCGCCCTCGTCTGGGGTGGCGGCATTTGGGCCGCTACTTGGTTTGTTTGTCCACCGTGTGGTTAGTGTTTCTGCTGCCAGCCAAAGTCCAGTCTTCAAGGCCGCCTCGGTCTCCTCCCTGAAATAGCATTTCGGTGCCTTCCCAGGAGTTGATTGCAGGGGTGGAGCTCTCCCGGTGCTCAGAGGAGACGTGCAAACGTGTGCGCGCGCGCGTGTGTTGTGTGTGTGTCGTGTGCCCATGCATGGCATTCAGAGCTTGGCCCGTTGGGGACATTAACCAAGGCGAATGCCCTTGGGGCCAGCGGTGTCACTGGGGTCCTTGCTCACCTGGGAACCCGACAGTGGGGAGGGGGAGTGACGATCTTCTAGGGTCACCGAGGGACCCCATGGGCCGGAAAGATGAGCAGACATGGACTCCGCTCAGAACCTGGAGCAGAATCGCGTTTTAAAACGTCTCAGTGTCTCAGTGTCACGTCAGGCCACGGAGTGAGGGCAGATGGCCTGTCCTTGGGCCCTCGGGGTCTGAACCAGGGATCCCTGCTCCCCCTGGGGGTCCAGCCCTTCGTAGACGGGCCGCTGTCACCGGCAGCCCCCACGGAGCGGGCACAGAGCCATCAGGGTGGCGCGAGAGCCAACCCCAAGGAGGCAGCTCTGCCTTGAGTCATCTGGGTCAGAGGCTCTCTGTCCCTCCGCTGGCCGTGGCCGCGTCGTGTCTGACATCTCAAGTGGCTGCGTCGCGTCTGACATCTCAAGTCCCCGTCGTCACAGTGCCTCCTGCTCACGGTGTGCCCCCAGGGGGACCGGTACGCCGGGCAGGCCTGGGGCACCCCAGGGCTTCGGCTGCTCTGGGCTGACCCCTGGGCCCTGGTGAAGCTCACAATGTTACCCTACAAGAGCCACAGCCCCGCGTGTGTTGCCTCCACTGTGCGTGTCGGGGGCTCCCCAGGAACGGGTGGCCCGTCCCAGAGCTCCTCCTTGTCTGCTGTTGCAGGGGGCGATCAGATCGTGATGTGCTATCAGGGCCGATGGGGCAGCCGCTGGGAGGAGAGCCGCTGGCCGGCCGTGCGCACACGTGTGTGTGCCTGAGTGTGCGTGTGCGCACGCGTGCGCTGCTGATCGGCCACGGGAGGAGGGGCAGCCGTGGAGACCGGTGGCGGCTCAGGGACTGGGGCCGACAGGGGCTGTGGGGCCGGGGCAGGGACAGGGCCTGACAGGTCACTTCACCCGCCTGGCTTGCAGGGCCCCGCGGGGCCGTGGGTCCAGCCTTCGTTTTACAGATGACCGCGCCATGGCCGGGTGGGTGACCCCAGGAGAGGCGAGAGCCGGGGAGGAGACCCTTGGGAAGTGACAGCCCCTTCGGAACCTTCTGGGCCAGCCAGGCCCCAGGAGCTTTCCGTGAACTGAACTAAACTGCCTTTGGAGACGGTCAGCTGGGCACCTTTCCGGCCACGCCAGGCGCCCCCGCCCTGGGCTGGGACTGCCCGTGAGGGACAGAAAGGGGACTTTCTCTCAGGATGTGCCTGAGATGAAATTCCCATAAGGATGCGTTGTCACTAAAAATTACTTATTTCTTTCAAAGCTCAGTTAGAAAGTGGTTACAGATGGGAAGGGCAGTGGGAATCCTCGGGCCCTTTCCCGACACGCTCCCCAGCCCTGCTCAGATCTTGACCTTGGTCCTTAATTATAGCTGCGCTCCTAATCAGCACCCCCGCTCCCCAGGGAAGCGAGTTCCGTCCGCCCACCCCGTGGCCCCGGGCCTCGGTGTCCTAGCCTGGAGCGTGAAGGGGTTGGACCGGCGTGGCCCAAGCCGGTGGGCTTCTGAGCCTGTCCTGGAGGGGAGGTGTCCCCGGAGGCTCCTTCCTTCTCGCAGGCACGTCCCCTTGTGTCGCCCTAAGGCGGCTGTGACCGCTGCCTCGGGCCCCGCCCGTGCTGGCGCAGAGCTGGGGCTGGGGGCCAGGGTGCCCCGCCCGACCTGCCAGACGGGGGTGCCGCTGCCCGTGCCCCCGCTGGGCTGGCGTCTGCGGTGTGTCTGTCCGGTCCTGTCCCGGAGCAGTTGCTGGGGAGGGGACGGGGGCTTGGGGCAGGTGCAGGCAGCCACAGGACCCTTCCGTCTGCTCGCTCCTTCTCTTGGCAGCACTGGGCTCCTGCCCCGTCCGTGGGTCCGGGGCCTGGGGTCCCCTTCGGCCGTGGGGTGGCCCCGGCCCTCTCAGAGGCACCCCCCTGCCCCCATGGCCCGGGGAAGATGCCGGAGGGCTTGTCAGCAGGGCAGGGATGAGTCATGGAGCAGGGACTGGCCGTGGAGACACAGAAGGCCGCGCCTTCCAGCCAAGGGTCGGGTTTTTTCCCTTGTTCTGGACTGGCTTTGTGGCTTTTACAAATTAAGCAGTTTTATCTTGTTCCAAGTGCTTGTATTTCAGCAGGGAGAGAATCTCCAAGAAGGGAACTTTCGACTGGGGAGCTGTTACTTAGCTCAGCTGGGCCTCGGGGGAGGGGGGTGGGGGTGGGAACGGGCCTCTCTCGGGTGACTTGCAGGCAGGGAATGTGGCAGCTCTCTGCTGCGCCGGGGACGTTGCTGTGGGGTCCTAGGAGGGCCGCTGCCCCTGGCTGGCCGGCGTCTGCCCGACCCAGTGAGGCACGGAGCGCTCGTCTGCTCTTCTCGGGGCGTCCACGGTCGTGGGGGGGGGCAGGGAGCTGGACACCCCTCACCTGTCCCTGCTTGTCTCTGAGTCCCCCGGGCACGTCTCACCCCGGTCCTGGACGGGCAGGTCACAAGCTGCCTGGACCTGCCTTGTCCTCTCTCACTTTATTTCCCTCGTCGCCAAGACAAGGGGAGTGGCCAGGAGCCTTCCTGGCTTAGTTTCTTAGGGCTCTGACCTGGTCCCTGGAGTAGTTTCTTAGGGCTGCTGAGACCAAGGGCCACGGACTGGGCGGCTTAGCAACAGTGCTTGACTCTTAAAGTTCTGGAGGCTGGAAGTACAAATTCCAGGTGTCGGCAGGGCTGGTTCCTGGAGGCCTGAGGGGGGCGTTGTTGCCCTGTACCTCTCTCCCGGCTTCTGGGGGCTGCCCGCCATCCCCGGTGATCCGCGGCCTGTAGGAGCGTCACCCAGTCTCCGCCTGCCGTCATGGAACCTTCCGTGTCCCCAATCTCTGCTGCTTCTCTCTTATGTGGACACTCATCAGTGGATTTGGGGCCCCCTGGAGAATCCAGGATGACTGCCTCTCAAGACCCTTAACTTAATCATGCCTGCAAGACCCTATTTCCAAATAGGACTATGATCCAGGGTTCTAGGTGAGCAAGTGTTTTTTGGGGGGTTGGGGTGGGGGAGCACCATTCAAATACTCCCCCCTCCCCAGTTCAGGCCCGATGTGTCCTACATGCACAGAATGATTCCATGCCCCAGGTTCCTCCTTGTCCTACTCTGGACCTTGGGGTGTGGGGGCCACTAGCCTTTTTCCCTGGTGCCTGGTGGCATGTGGGGAGCTCAGCCTCGTGCGGAATCCAAGAGCCGGCCGGGAGACTGCCCTGCTTCCCTTCCACGCGGCTTCCTCCCTGGAGCTCCCCTGTCCCGCGTGCAGCTGTCCCGGGCCGTTTGCCACAGCCAAGCCGTGCTGCAGGGGCCTGGGATCCCCGAGATCCTGAACTCTTTTTAAAAACTGTGGTAAAATAGGCACACCATAAAAAATTGCCGTTTTAACAATTTTGGGGTATACGGTTTAGTGGCATGAATGACTACACTCATGGGGGCGCCTGGGGGGCTCAGTCAGTTAAGCAGCTGCCTTCGTCTCAGGTCATGATCCTGCGGTCCTGGGATCGAGTCCCACATCGGGCTCCCTGCTCAGTGGGGCGTCTGCTTCTCCTTCTGCTTGTGCTCTCTCCCTCTCTCTCTCAAATACATAAGTAAAATATTAAAAAAAAAAAATACACTCACATAGTTGTGCCGCCAGCCGTGTATCTGCAGAACTTCTTCACCTTCCAGAGTGAAACTCTGTCCCCATGAAACATCAACTTTCCGTTCTCCCTCTCCTCTGCCCTTGGCCGCCGGCATCCTACTTTCCGTGTCTCTGGGGTTGGACTGTTCCAGGTACCTCACAGAAGTGCAGTCCTGCGCTATTTGTCCTTCCTGGCTTATTGGTTCATCCGTGTCATAGCAGGTGTCAGGGTTTCTTTTCTTTTCTTTTTTTTTTTTTCAAAGATTTTATATATTTATTCATAAGAGACCCAGAGAGAGAGGCAGAGACACTGGCAGAGGGAGAAGCAGGCTCCTTGCAGGGAGCCCGATGTGGGACTTGATCCTAGGACCCCGGGATCACGCCCTGAGCCAAAGGTAGATGCTCAGCCGCTGAGCCACCCAGGGGCCCCAGGTGTCAGAGTTTCCTTCCTACTTTGAGGCAGAAGGAGAGTCCATCATCTGGAGAGACCACATTGTGTTTCTTCTTTTGTCTCTGGAGAGACATTTGGGTGGTTGTTCTGCCTTTTGGCTTTTGTGACAACTCCTGCTATGAACACGGGTGTGCGGGTATCTGCCCGAGACCCTGCTCCCAGACGTGCCGGCTACATGCCCAGAAGCGGCGTTACTGGATCAGGTGCAGTTTTTAGTTTTGGTGGGAAGCTCCGTGCCGCCTGCCCAGTGGCTGCAGCATTTCCCATTCCCGCCAGCAGGGCACGAGGGTTCCGGTCACCCGCACCCTCACCGACACTTGCTGTTTTATTTGCTTATTTCGTTTTCATGGACACCAGCCATCCCAGCGAGGGCGAAGTGGGGTCACGTTGTGGTTTTGCCGCGCACTTCTCTAAACGGCGAGAGATGGTGAACGCCTTTTCCTGGGCTTGTTGGCATCTGTGTGTCTTTGGGGGAAATGTTTCTTCAACCCCTCTGCCAAGTTTTTGTTTTATTTTTATTTTTTATTTTTTTCTCTGCCAAGTTTTTAATTGGGTCGTTTGTGTTTCATCGTCGGTGGTAGGAGTTCTTTACATACCCCGCATGTCAGTCCGTTATCTGATCCGTGATTGGCAAGCTGCTTCTCCCACTTTACTATTTTTTCTTTTGTTGCTCTGCTTTTGGTGTCATTCCCCTTGTCACAGAGCTTTTCCCCTGAGATTTTTTTCTTAAGTGTCGTAGAGTTTTGACTCTGGCATTTAGGCCTTAGATCCATTTTGAGTTAATTTCTGTATATGGTGTGAGGTAGGGATCCCGATTCAGTCTTCTGCTCTCACGCCCAGGCTGGCTCCTCTGGGTGGCAGGGAGTGGGGAAACCCTGGGCTGGCCCAGGCCTTGAATCCCTCAGCTCTGGCCTGGAACATAGCTGGACATGTGCTGTGCCCGGGGAAGCCCAGACCGGGCCCTTCTGGGCTGACAGTGGAGGCCGGCCTGGGATGTCACCTTGACTGTCTGTGTGTCAGAGTGTGGGGCTCCGCATCCAGTGGTCTGTCCTCGTGCTCTTCTTTTTCTTTTTTAATTTTTATTTATTCATGAGAGACACACGGAGAGAGAGGCAGAGACAGGCAGAGGGAGAAGCAGGCTCCCCCCAGGAACCCCGACGCGGGACTCGATCCCAGGACCCCAAGGTCGTACCCTGAGCTGAAGGCAGATGTTCAACCACTGAGCCACCCAGGTGCCTGTCCCTGTGCTCTTCCCAGGAAGCCTCCTCCACCCATACTCTCCTGCTCGGCTTCTGCCCCCTGCTCAGAGTTGGTCATCCCTCTCGTCTTCCCTTCCATTCCGACGGAAACTTCTGTGCGGATTCCGCTGACAGGGTCGGTTGTGGACTCAGAACCCCTTTTGAGCTGGGCATGTGACCGGGCAAAGGGCAGTGTAGGGCCTGAAAGAGCAACTGGGGAGATTTTGTCCCAGCAAGTGGCCTGCACTGGGATGGCCGTCTCGGCCACAGCCTGAAGTCCGGGCAGATAGTGCGGATTTCAGCTCCTGGTGAACACTTCTGCCTTTAGACCTTTAGGTCCTCCTTCCTTTTCTTCTTTTTTCTTTTTCCTTTTTCTTCAAACAAATGAGGAAACAATGACGAGCAAAGCTGAGTAAACAAAGCAACACGCCCCTGGGAAATGAATGAAGCGGCACCAGCTCTAAAATTTTGCTATAAAAACGGCCTGTTGGGGATCCCTGGGTGGCTCAGCGGTTTGGCACCTGCCTTTGGCCCAGGGCGTGATCCTGGAGTCCCGGGATCGAGTCCTGTGTTGGGCTCCCGGCATGGAGCCTGCTTCTCCCTCTGCCTGTGTCTCTGCCTCTCTCTCTATGTCTATCATAAATAAATAAATAAATAAATAAATAAATAAATAAATAAATAAATAATCTTAAAAAAAAAAACAGCCTGCTTTGCGGCTGGGTGGATCTGCGGGAGCCCGTGGGTGTGTCGGGGCTGCAGGGCTTGGTGGGGGCAGGACCCCGCACGCCCCGTGCTCCTCTCCTGCCTTCCCGCCGCCTCCCACCAGACCCGCAGCAGTCTGTTCTGCTTTGAGTTCACCTCCTGCCAGGCCGTAGCGGGGCTGCCGATGGCGGGACCATCCCACTCAGGTTGGTCCCGTGCGCAATTCGAGTATTTTTTGAGGTCCCGCAAGGTGCAGGCGCTCACCTCGGTTCTTGGCCTGGAGGAGCAAGGAGGATGCAGCCCTTGCTCCCTCGGGACTCTGTCTGAACTAGACGTCAAGCAGCTAGCCGATAAGCACGTGGGTAGATGATTCTAGACGCAGCCTAGAACAGGTGATGTGATCATTGCCATGTGCGCATGTCTGTGGGTGTGTGTTAGGGAATTAGCGGATGCCCTTCCCGAGGAGGCGACACTGAGCTGCAACCTGCATGACCAGAAGGACCCGACCCGACCAGGCCAATGTCCAAAGGAAGAGCTTCCAGGCAAAGAAAACAATATGCAAAGGTCCTGAGGTCGGATCATCAAGGCAACGGGTGGGGGTGGGACTGGGGCTGGGTCTGGTCCACTGGGGAGGCCTGCTGGGTGCCCCGTGGAGGGGGCCTCAGGCCTGGGGTGCCCAGTGGCTGCTGAGTCACTGTGGGAGGCCCGGAGGGGAAGCAGGGAGGCCTGGAGGGGAGGAGGATGCCATTGTCACTTTTTTGCAGCGGGAGAGGGAGGGCCTCTGGTTGTGGGTGGACCCGGGGGGTCGGCAAGGCTGCAGGTGCGCTGCCCTGGCGTCCAGCCCTGCCCTGGCGGCTGCTGACTTTAGGGAGGCCTGTCCCATCTGAACTGGGAGGATGCCAGCTGGGCGTCTGCTTGGCCAACCAGCGGGGAGGGGAGGCTGAGGCCGCCTGAGGCCTGGGAAGGGGACCCCGAGCGGGGAGCCTCCGGAGCAAATGCGGTGTGGGGGACGCAGCTCACGCCTTCATGTCCCACAAGGTCCTGAGTCTCCGGCAGAGTCGCTTTGAACGCTGATGTGACCCCACGTGCCCATCAAGGGATTGACACCCCCTCCTGCTGGTGTGGACTGAGCTCCTGTGCGTCCAGTCACCTCGCAATGGCTGGCAAGGGGCATGAAGATTCAAGGGCCTCTTTCGTAGGATGGCGGATGGCAGGTGCCTTTGTGCCCCCGGCCCACGCAGGGGACGTTTTGGGCCCGGCCTTGCTTGCTACTGATTGTGCTCCCTGAGCACCTATGGGACACCTGGTGGGGGCGCACAGGCGTGATTGTGGGGTGCAAAGGCTCACCCAGGCCGGAGACCTCACAATCCCGTGGCCTCGCTTCAGGCCCGCGCCCCTCTCTGGCCCCCCGACCATGCGCCCAGCCAGCCCACCAGGGTCCCCGTGCCCTGGCCAGGTGGCGTTTCCTTTCAAGGATGCAGGGCTCTCGGCCATGGTGCTGTGTGAGACAACAGAGGATGCTGTTACCTGGTAACAAGCAAAGATGTGGGGGCTGGAGGGGGCGGTGGGCTGGGGGCTTGGGCCGCTCCTCTGTGCTGTGTGTTTAAGGGTGGCGGGGTGGGGGGGTACTCCAGGAATGCCCTGCAGCCCCCCTCCCGCCCCCGCCCCCGCCCCAGCTTGCAGCTCTCTGGGGAGGAGGGGACACAGAGGGGCCTGGGTTCTGGAGACCTGCCTGGTGGGTGCATGGGTGCCCTCATGGCTCAGTGAGGGGCGGGGTGGGGCCTGGGGAGGGAGGGGGCCGCACAGCAGGAGGGGGGAGAGGGACTGGGCTGCAGGAAGCTTTTCGCCCAGAAGGTGGCAGCACAGGCCGCCGAGAGCCCGGCCCTGCCGGGTTCCATCCTCCCGGTATCTTGGGGAAGAGGCTGCGGGGGTGTTACTTCCCCTTCCCCTTGCGGCTCCTGCAGGCCCGGCCACCCGGTGGCGGGTGGCGGTGGCAGAGTGGGAGTCACCTCGAGGCCCTGGAGGCCCCAGCGCGGGAGCGAGGACTCCCTCCTACACTGGCTGTGGCCTCCGAGCTTTGGGGGCTTCAGCGGAGCCTGCTACATCCTTCTTCTTCCCTATTTTTGGTGGATGTGTCTCTGTCTCTTAAACTTTCCCAGCTTGTTACTGTGAAAAATCTCCAAGACACAGCAAAGAGGAGAGAATTCTAGTGCTAACCCCCCCATACGTCCATCACCCCCATGTGATGCACCTTTCGCTCTCCTGGCTGCAACTCACGTCCGTCCCTCCATCTGCCCACAGCCTGTGTGATTTGGGGGACCCCTTTTCAGAATAAGCTGCTGCTATCTGTGTGGATTATCCTGCAAACACTTCAGCTTGCATCTCATTAGCTAGAGTCCAGTATTTGTTTTCTTCTTTTTCTTTGAGATAAAACGTGTACGTGCCACGAAACTCCCCAGATCTTGAGCATTGTCCCTCTGAGTCTGGACACAGACTTACACTGTGCCTCCCAACCCCTATCGGGGTACAGAGCATCACCCCCATCCCTGCTCCTTGACAGGCGGTTCCTGCCTCCACCTTCCTAGGGGCAGCCAAAACTCAGGTTTTTCCCTCTATAGATTAATTTTGCCAGTTTGCGTGGGTTTTTTTTTTTTTTTTAGATGTATCTGTGTTTCCGCCAGCACCAGTAGTTTGTCCCATGATTGCTGAGTGGTCTTCATTTCATGTTTCCAGTGGAGACTCTTATGAATAAGATGCTGCTGTGAGTATTCTTTTCTTTAAAGATTTTTTAAAAAAATATTTTATTTATTCATGAGAGACACACAGAGAGAGAGGCAGAGACACAGCAGACGGAGAAGCAGGCTCCCTGTGGGGAGCCCGATGCAGGACTCGATCCCAGGACCCCAGGATCACGCCCTGAGCCAAAGGCAGATGCTCAAGCACAGGTGCCCCAAAGGATATATATATTTTTTAATTTTAAGTAATCTCCATACCCAACGTGGGGCTCGAATGCACGACCCTGAGATCAAGAGTCGCACGCTCCGCCAACTGAGCCAGCCGGGCATCCCTGCTATGAGCATTCTTTTTTTTTTTTTTTTTAAGATTTATTTATTTACTTATGAGAGAGAGAGAGAGAGAGAGTTGCAGAGACACAGGAGGAGAGAGAAGCAGGCTCCATGCCAGGAGCCCAGTGTGGGACTCGATCGCGGGACTCCAGGATTGCGCCCTGGGCCAAAGGCAGGCGCTAAACCGCTGCGCCACCCAGGGATCCCCTGCTATGAGCATTCGTATACGGTGGTGCATGTATGGACATACGCTGCCATCTGTCTTGTGTAAATACCAAGTAGAATTTTTGGACCAGAGGGTAGGTGGGTATGGGTTTACTTTGACAAGAAACGGCCAGATCTTTTCCTAAAGTGGCCATGCCATCTTACACGTACCATGTCCTCGCCGGCGTTTGGTGCTGTCTCTCTTTATGATTCCCTCCTTCTGGTGGGTGTGTAGCGGCATCTCATTTCAGGCTTCCATTTGCATTTTCCTGATGACTAATGCTGGCGAGCACATTTTCATTTGCTTACTGGGGACTCGTCTACTTTTCCTTTGTGAAGGGTCTTTTCAGATCCGTTGCCCATTTTCAAAGTAGGCTGCTTGACTTTTATTCTTTCTGGATGCTGGTCTTTTGTCAGATGCATATATTGGAAATATTCTTTTCCGGCCCTGTGGCCCACATATTCATTTCTTAGTGTGGTTATCTTTGGATGAGCAAAAGTTTGTCATTTTAATTTTGATGAAATCTGATTTAACAGACTGCTTTTCCTTTGTGGTCACCGCTTTCTGCAAACTTTATAAGAACCTTTGCCTGCTCCCACGTGGCACAGAGTGTCTCAGTGGTTTTTTTCTAGAAGCTTTATGATTATAGCTTTTATGTTAGGTTTTACAAATCATCTTTTGTGTAATGAGGTAGGGGGTTAAGGTTCAGTATGTTGGGTTTTGCTTGCTGCTTTGTTTTTTCAGTATGGACACCCAGTCGTTCTAGCACCATTTGTTGAAAAGACATCGCAGAACCTTGGCACCTTTGTTGGAAATCCATTGAATTTGTATATGTGGTTCTATTTCTGGAGTCTATCACATTGTACTGATATTTTGTCTATTCTCTGGCCAGTACCACACTGTTTTGATTAATGTGGCTTCATAATAAGCTTTGACATAAGCTCTCCCAATATATCTAAAACATTGCTTTACGTGTTCTTTTTATTTATTTATTTTTTAAGATTTTATTTTATTTTTTAATATATTTTTTATTTTTGTATATTTTTTTATTGGAGTTCGATTTGCCAACATATAGTATATAAGATTTTATTTTTGAGTGATCTCTACACCCAATATGAGGCTTGAACTCACAACCCAAAGATCAAGAGTCCCGTGCTCTACCGACTGAGTCCACAAGATGCCCCTAGACACTCTTGGCCTTTTAAATTTCCTTATAAATTTTAGAAGTAGAGAGTCAACCATTTTATTTTTTGGTGCCGTTGTAATTTGAGTATATATTTTAAAAATTTCATTTCCAGTTGTTTGTTGCTTGTATATAAAATGCAATTGGTTTTTTTTAATGCAATTGGTTTTTATATATAAACCTTATATCCTGTGAACTTGTCAGAGTCATTTTTTTATCCTAGTACTTGTTTTATTTATTTATTTCTGATCTTGATGCTTTTAATTATCTTTTCTTGCCATATTACATGAGCTGGAACTGCCAGTACAATATTGAATAGAAGTCAGTAGACATCCTTGTCTTGTGCTGGAACGTAGGATGTTAAGTATAGATTTTCCAAATATGCTCTTCGTCAGATTGAGGAGATTCCTTTCTCTCGCCCTAATCTGCTGGAGTTTTTAACATGAATGGATATTGACTTTGACAAATACTTTTTCTGTATCTATTGAAATGATCATTATTTTCTCCTTTGTTCTACTAATAGGGTGAGTTATAATGATTGATTTTTGAGTATTAAACCAAGCTTGGATTCCTGGAATAACTCCCATATGGTGATGATATGTAATCCTTTTTATATATTGCCAGATTTGATTCGCCTAGTTTTTTTGTAATGGATTTTTTATGTAGATCCATGAGGGATATTATCGGTGTGGTATTTCTTGGTTAGTTTGTTTTGGTAAGGCCTTTGCGAGTGGTCTTTTGGCCTCATTAAATGAGCTCAGAAGTGTTCCTTCCTCTCCATTTTTTTTTAAAGATTTATTTATTTATTTATTTATTTATGATAGACATAGAGAGAGAGAGAGAGAGAGAGGCAGAGACACAGGAGGAGGGAGAAGCAGGCTCCATGCTGGAAGCCGGACGTGGGACTCAATCCCGGGACTCCAGGATCTCGCCCTGGGCCAAAGGCAGGTGCTAAACCACTGAGCCACCCAGAGATCCCCTCCTCTTCATTTTTTGTAAAAGTTTGCATAAAATTGGTGTTCTTTCTTTCTTAAGTGTTTGGTAGAAGTCAATAAGGATGCCATCTGTCTCTAGAGTTTTCTTTCCGGAAAGCTGTTTTTTAAATAAGTTCTTGTATCAAATATGTTAAATGAGTTTAGTATTTAATTGAATCCATTAAATGTATTTGATACATCTAGAGAGTTAGTCAAGGTTTTTACTTCCTCTTGTGTCAACTTGCATAAGTTGTATTTTGAAGAAATCTGTCCATTTCATGCAAGTTGTTGAATTTATTCATGTAAAGTTGTTCATAGGGGCGCCTGGGTGGCTCAGTCAGTTGAGTGCCTTCAGCTTCGGGTCATGATCCTGGGGTCCTGGGATTGAGCCCCACGTTGCATCTTCAGGCTCCCTGCTCAGCAGGGGGCCTGCCTCTCCCTCTCCCTCTCCCTCTGCTGCTCCCCCTGCTTGTGCTCTCTTGCTCTCTCTCTGTCAAATACAATCTTTTTTAAAAAAATGGTTGTTCATAATTTTCCTTTATTATCATTTTAACATCTATAGAAGCTTAGGGATAACCCTTCATTCCTAACACCGGTGATTTATGTTCTCCATCTCTCTTTTCTTTCTCTTTCTCATCACTCTAGCTATGAGTTTATTGATCTGTAGATCTTTTTAAAGAACGAACTCTTGGCTTTATTTTTTTTTTTTTTGTTTCCTTTATTTCTATCCTTATCTTCATGACTTCCTTTCTTCTGCTTACTTTGATGTATCAGTCAGGTCCTAGGCAGGAAACAGAAACCACACCACACAGTAGTTTGAAGAGCAAACTGTAATACAAATAATCATTAACAGGTAAAAGCTAGTTTGCTATGAAAAGGGTAAAACAAGACTGTGAGGAACATAGGGCACTGAGTAAAGAAGCAGCTACCTCAGAAGGAAACACAGGGGAAGCTTTGTCACTTTAGATTTGGCAACAGTTTCTTGGCCAGGACATTAAAAGCACAGGCAACAAGAGAAAAAAATAAAACAACAACCAGATAAATTACATTTCATCAAAATTTAAAACTTTTTTTTTTTAAAATTTTTTTTTTTTTTTTTTTTTTTTTTTTATTTATGATAGTCATACAGAGAGAGAGAGAGAGAGAGAGGCAGAGACACAGGTAGAGGGAGAAGCAGGCTCCATGCACCGGGAGCCCGATGTGGGATTCGATCCTGGGTCTCCAGGATTGCGCCCTGGGCCAAAGGCAGGCGCCAAACCGCTGCGCCACCCAGGGATCCCCAAAATTTAAAACTTTTGTGCCTCAGAGGCACTCCCTGAACAGAGGGCAAAGGCAGTCCACAGAATGGGAGGGGGGGTGGAGGAAATATTTGCAAACCATATATCCATAAGGGATTAATATTTAGAATATTTAAAGAACTCCTACAACCCAACAACAACAACAACAAAAAAACATTAAAAAACTGGCAAAGGAACTCAAATAGCCCTTTCTCCAAAGAGGACACACAGGTCCCAACAAGTCCAGGAAAAGATGCTCGGTGTCCCCGATCATTAGAGCAACACAAATCAAAACGGCAATGAGATAGCGCTTTATACTCGCGAGGATGGCTATTATCCAAAAAACAGAGGATACCACGTGGGGGTCAGGATGTGGAGAAATTGGAGCCCTCGTGCTCTGTTGTTGGGACCGTAAGGTGGTGCAGCCACTGTGGGAAGCAGTATGGAAGGTCCTCAAAAACTTAAACCTAGGATCCTCACGCGATCCAGCAGGTCCCCTTCTAGTTGTATTCCCCGAAGACCTGAAAGCAGGGGCTCTCGCAGGTGTGGGTGCACGTTCACAGGAGGCCGTGGCCGGCGGGGCTGGCGTGAGGGGAATGGGAAGTTAGTGTCTGAGGGGCACAGAGTTTCAGTTTGATAAGATGAAGATTCTAGAGATGGGTGATGTTGATAGTTGCACAACCACGTGGCTGTCCGTGATGCCACGGAAATGTAGGCCTCAGTATTGTCACACGGTGAATTCTTGTGTTGTGGATGTTTCACGACACACATGCGAGGAGCAGAGGTACCTGCGGGGCTGCGGGGACGGAGCACGGGAGGAAGCGAAGGACTCGGAGCCCCGGCAGCCCTGCCTCCCTGGGTCGGGCCCCAGGCCTTGCTGGAGAGAGTGTGTGGTACCACGGAAACCCGTGGTCTCCCGGTGGCAAAACGTTCTTCCCAGAGGGTGTTGGTGGGGCTGGTCTGTAGGAACAGCTTACGGGGTGACAGAGAGGGCGTGGGCAGGTTGGCCCTGGTCCAGGGGAAGTGTTGGGGGGTGGGGTGGGGGCCGGGGGGTTAGAGCTGGTGCCGGAGACACCCAGGGAAGGGCGGGCCCCAGGCTGCCCAGGAAGAGAAGCCCCTTCCTCTGCGGTGCCCGAGGGAGCCTCTCCCTGTCTCTCCTCCCGCGCCGTGTGTGTCTGTGTGCGTGCGGAGGAAATGATTCACACCCAAGTGCAAAGGTGGGGGTCAGAGCAGAAGCCCCTGGAGGAAACGGGGTGGGGGGAGGGGGCAGGAGATGTGACAGATATGGGAGAGGCGCCCTGCACACCTAGAAGGCCGGTGGAGATTTCCGCAACGCCCAGGATGGGGCTTCAGTCTCATTTCTGAAGTTCAGTCTTGTGTCATGAGGCCCGGGATCCTTCGAGGTGAAAGGAAAGGAAGGAACAGGACTTCCCCTGCAGGGCGGGTGCGTGTGCACGTGTGTGTGCGTGTGTGCGTGCGTGCATGTGTGCACAGCTCTCCTTTCACATTTTACCATCCTCCTGACCACCACGAAGAACTTCTGCGAACCTCTCCCCCCTGCTGAGTGTTGCGCGGGGTGGGACATGTGCACACGGACATGCAGGCGTGAGTGGGCGCACACACGCACACACACACACACACACACACACACATACGCACACAGTCAGGGGCGAGCAGTCGTGCAGATTGTACCTAGGCCTGGCAGGAAACCGGACTCTGGGAAACTTCAGGCCCCACCTTTGGCACAAAACTGTGCTTTTTGTTGCTGTGCATTCAAGGGAACAGAAAGCGGGGGTGGGGCAGGGACGGTTTATGTGCAGAAGAGCACTTCTCACCAGTATCCCGTGCAGTTGGGGGCCGGTTTGGGAGGTTCATGTCCCAAGCTCGGGGGGCAGGGGCGGGGCTCGGGATCCCCATCTGAGCCCAAGGAGACTCGCAGGCCGGGAGGGGGCCCGCTCCAGGCTGGGGCTCCTGCAGTTCTAGGCCGGGATCTTGGGGTCGCCCCTGGAAGGACCCTCGGCTGGAACCCCGCCCAGTGGCTCCCCACATCAGCTCAGGGCAGGTGGGCAGTCTGTGAAAACACCAGGTCCAGGTCGACCCCCCCAGGCCGACCCCCCAGGCCCCGGCATCCAACGAGGTGGCGGTGGGAGCGAGAAGGGGCCCTGGGCAGGTGCTCCGGGGGCGCGGTGGGAAGGCCTGCGGTGCTTGCTGACCGAAGCCGGGGTGAGCCACCCCTGGGCCCCGCCGATGACATAAAATAGTGGATGCAGACCCAGGCTGCAGGAGGGGGGACGTGGCCACGGGGCCACCCTCGCTCAGTCCCTGGATGGGTGTCCTGTCATAACAGGTGAGGGCAGACCCCGGTTCTCTCATGGTTCCAGGGCCAGGAGTCCACGGTCAGGGCTGATTCCCTCTGAGGATCCAGGGAGAGTCGTCTCCGTGCTTCTACCTCGTGTCCAGTGGCTGCTGGCCTTCCGCAGCTTCTAGAAACCTCAGTACGGGGCTGCCTCTGGGAGTCTCTGCATTCACACGCATTCCCTTCTCTTACAGAGACACAAGTCACTGGGTTTGGGGCCCGCCCTCACCCGGATGCCCTCATCTTAACTCCATCACATCTGCAAAGTCCCAATTTACAAATAAGGTCGCGTGCACAGGTCTGGGCGTTAGGGCTTCAACACGCCTTTGTGGGGGACACAGCTCGACCTGCAGCAGGCTCCATCTGCCGAGGGGCCTACCCAGGACTCAGGAGTGAAGGAGGATGTGGGTGGGCAAGAGAGGGCCTTGGGTCTGGGGGGACTCAGATGCCATGGGGAGGGGGCGCTTGGAGAGAATCAGGGCAGGGGTTGGGAGGGGGCCTGTGTCTGAATAGCTGGACGGTCGTCACATGGAAGGAGAAAGGGACTTCGTTTGAGTTGCTCCAAAATGCACAGACAGTGCCAGGTCCCAGGAAGTGCAGCTTGACTCGTTACATAAAGAGGCATTTTGGGGGTACCTGGGGGGCTCAGTGGTTGAGCGTCTGCCTTTGGCTCAGGTTGTGATCCTGGAGTCCCACGTCAGGCTCCCTGCATGGAGCCTGCTTCTTTTCTGCCTGTGTCTCTGCCTCTCTCTGAGTGTCTCTCATGAATAAATAAAATCTAAAAAAAAAAAAAAAGCATTTTGCCCACAGGTTGGATTTTCTGACAATGGAATAGGCTGGTTCACAAAGTAGTGAGTTCCCCATGCCTGCAAGTATTCAAACGCGGACTGTATGGAGATTGTTCAGGAGAGCTGCAGAAGGGACCTCTGAGGTGCCTGCCGGGACCGGGTGTCTGTTATTTTAAGAGAACTTAAATCTCAAAGTGTAACGATGTGGGGAACATGCCTAAGAGGGACAGGGGTGGGGGGCCTTCTGCTCAGGCCCTACGCATTCTGCTTTGTCTTTTCGACTGGGGGTCAGGCTGGGCTTGATCCTGCAGCGCTGTCTCCTGGGCCCTTTGTCTCTGGCTGCGCCTCGGGTTCCTGGCGAAGCCTCAGCCCCGTGGCCCACCTGCCCAGGCCCCGACGTCGTAATCAAGCATCAGACGGGTCTGGGGAAACGTGTGCAGGCAGTGACACGCGTGGATGAACACCTGGCTGTGTGTGGCACGTGTGGGCACCTGCCCCCGCCGAGGCCACCTGGCACAGGGCCGCCGCCCCCCCGCCGCCCCGATCTGCTCTCCTGGGTCTCAGGCAGCTTCGAGAACGCCAGCTATTGATGCCTGCCACGTGCCAAGCTCTGCTTTAAGCACCTAATAACACGGGTCTGATGTGTTTTTTTTACTTGCTTAGCAAACCTGTCACACTCGCTCCGTGCCGGGCACTGTTCTAAGCGCTTTACAAAGGGTAACTCGTTTTCGATCCACTGTAACTCTTTGAAGTAGGCAATGTTTACCCCCCATTTTATAGATGAAGAGAGTGAGGCATATGGGGTACAGGGACTTGCCCCAGACCTGCCCCCCACGCCTCCCAGGGCACACGCGCACACGCACACAGCCATTCGGACTCACTCTCACACGTGTGCTCGACGGCGGCTGTTGTCCCCGGAGGTGAAGTGGGTCTCTGAGCGGCCGGGGCCCTGGTTGGGGTCGGCATCTCGCTGCGGACACCGAGGGGCATTCCCGTAGCCTCAGCCTGTGGCCAGGCCTGTCTCCCGGGACCTGGATTTCCCCCAGAGTCCCTGCCCGGCCTGGACGGTGGGTGCCCCGCCAGCCCCTCCCGCCACCGCTCTGCTGCCGGCGGACCCGGGCACCCAGCAGCTGTCAGGGAAGGAAGTGATACTTGAGCCTCCGGGAAGCTTTGGGAGAAGCAGCTGCGGGGCCGTGCCACCTCCTGCTGCCACCTCCCTGCCCCCGAGGACGGGCACGGATAAATCAGCGCTTGAGCGTTCCCAGCTTGGTGCCTGCTGGTCACACGGGGCCAGCGAGGAGCTGCCCTCATGTCCTGTGTGCTGGGCACACACCAGCCCAGGCTGGCGCCGCCTGCAGACACCAGCTGCTCGTCGCGCCAAGACCCGCTATTTCACGGGGAGACTGAGGCCCAGAGATGTCGAGAAACCTGTCCCGTCTCCACCAGCCAATAACTTAGCAGAGGCAGGACTTCTGAGGGCCGTGCAACCCCCAAGTCTACGTTCTTCCTATTGCCTCAGGCCCAGGAGAGGATCAGGATGGTTTTCCACGAGCTGATTATTCCATGGTCTGTGGCACTTGGCCGCTCAGCTCGTAGTTGCTCAATAAAACGCTGAATGAATGGGTGGGTGCTCCCCCGTTGGCCCGCAGGACCGAGGGCTGATGGCTTGGGCCCAAACGCCTGTCTCCCCTTGGGGTATGTGACCTTGGAAACAGTGACCCCCTCCGTCCTGCCTGGGACAGGACAGCGTCTCTTGAGTGGCGTCAGGAGAGCAGCTGGGGATTACCAGCGCCCTGTGGCTGGCAGGCCGTGCGCCAGATTCCTGGCACGGCTGTGTGGGTGATTGTCAGCCACATGTGTGTGCACAAGTAGGGCTTGGTGCAAACGCATCCTCCCCCCCCCCCGCCCCGTCCCCTGCCCTCCCGCACCAGCCCCCTGAGTGGCTGCCAAGAGTCTGCTCTGGAACGTTGGCCACCGGGGGGTCTTTCTTGCCTTGTGTCCTGGCTGTTGTGGTTGTTCATTCATGTCACGGGGCTGTGCACAGGACCCTGAGCGTGGATTGTGGGTCATGCGTTCACCCCACGCCCCTTCCCCTTGGGGCATCAGGGGGGCAGGGGAGACACCCGCCTCCAATCTCACGCACAGTGGCTGCGGCATCGGAAGGCCCTTGCGCGGTGAAGGGCTCCCGTGGGGCCCGCACGGACTCCTCCTCCGTGCCAGGGTTCTGAGTATCCATCCTTAGGAGAAAACCAACGTCCGGATCTGAGTGGTGCAGGGTGGGTGCTGTCTCCTTGCGGGTGAAGGCGTTCCAGAGAGGACGCCAGGCCAACCAGGGACCTGGGGCTTAGACTCCCGCGAAGGTTCACTTGGCAGACGCGTGCAGCATCCCGGCCCCGTCCCGGCCCCTAAATGCACGCCGCGTGCCCCTCAGCTTAGCCCGCACAGCCCACGTCCTGCGCACCTGGCCTGGCCTCCAGCCCAGTCTCCTGGGCCTCTGGAGCCTTCTGCGAGGACTCAAAGCCACAGCCCCTGCTGCCCATGATTCTGCGTAGGGCTACACAGATGGACGTGAGGTTGTCCCGGCAACTCCACGGATGGATCCCTGGGGCCTTGGCAGGCTCTTGCCTTTCTTGCACCTGTGCCCCCCATGGGGAAATTCGGGGATGGAGAGGCTTGCCTCCCCGTGGCTTCTCAAGGATTCAAGGAGGTGATAGTGCAGGAAACAATGTAATAGTAATCTTAAATGTAATAAATGCAGTGGGCTGCAGGCAACGCCCGCCCTCGCCCTCGGGAAGGAAGTGGGGCTCCTCCTCCTGCTTTCCTCCATCTGTTCCTCCTCCCCCTTACCCCCTCCCCCATTCACTAGCACTAGCACTACAGTTCCCTGGCCCCAGTGGCCCCCCCCAGTCCTGCCTTCTCTCTGGGTCTCTAAGTGGGGGCTCTAAGTGGGCTGCCCCAGCCAGGGGGCTCCGACTGGCCGCAGCCCTCAGCCTGCTTCTCAGTCGGCCTGGGGCCTGCTGGGGGCTAGGGGGCAGCCTCGGGACACAGGCCCGGAAGGGGGCTCTTGGACCAAGGGCCGTCTGGCAGGACAGAGCCCTGCGGGGAGAGGGCAGGCGCCACTGGAGGGGAAGCTATCGAGACGCTCGCTAGTGCTTTATTTATGACTTCGGATGTTTGCGGGGTGAGCAGAGCATAGTGAAGAAGTCGTTGGCCCCATGTCCAGAAGTGTCCGCTGGGTGGCTGGACCGGGCTGCTGGGGCGGGGCGTGCTCTCTGGGCAGGCAGACAAGGCACGGGGCAGGGGCTGAGGTGCGCTTGGCATCTGTCACTCTCCAGGCACTGTGCGTGGGAGGGAGCGCTGGCATCGGGGCCGGCCCACGCCCCCCTGCAGAACCTTCCAGGTGCAAGTGGGGAGGGCATAGTCAGGACTGAGAAGCCAGGGCCTTGAACCTTTAAGGCACACGCTCGGTAAGCCTCCATCTGACAGTCTTCAGGAGGAGGGAGAAGGCGCATCTGCACTTGCAGGGCTGCATTCCGACGCGTGGGGGTCTGGCCTGCCCCGACCGCTGGTGTGGCTCCCTGTACCTCTGTCCTCCCTCCGTGGATTGTGAAAATGGCCAGACATGCAGCAGCGTTGGAAGCATTCTACGGTGCACACCCGCATGCCCATCCCTCAGATTCCATCACCGGCACCCAGTTATGCCCCTCTGTCCACCTGTCCCTCCTTCCATCCCTCCGTAGGTCCCCCTTGGTGTTACTGCTGGTGCATTTCTTTTTTTTAAGATTTTATTTATTTATTCATGAGAGACACAGAGATATAGAGAGGCAGAGACACAGGCAGAGGGAGAAGCAGGCTCCATGCAGGGAGCCCGACGTGGGACTTGATCCCAGGACCCCGGGATCATGACCCGATCCCAAAGCAGACGCTCAACCACTGAGCCACCCGGGTGTTCCCCAAGTTCCTATTTTTATGCCAGACACTCACTGCCACCGATCCCTTCACTCTAGGGGATTGCTGTCCCTCGTATACGGAGGAATCGGGGACAGCTCAGAGGGGTGAAGTAACGCGCCCGCGATCCTGCTGCCAGGTGAACGGCCAGCCTGGGTCTGCACGCAGCAGTCGCACCCGGAGCCCGGGCCTCAGCTCCTACAGATGTTCTGAGGCACATGCTTTGTCTCTGACGTGGCCACGTCTGTTCTGTGCGGCACAAGCTGTTCACGTTGGTGACCTCTCAAGGTCCATCTCGACGCAGACCTTTCCAGAGCACTCCGGGCCTACTCTGGGCATGTATTGTTTAGGCGTCCCCTCTGCCTTATGCGAGCATTTGTCCTTTGTTAAGCTCAGACTTTTGTTTTCCGATTCCCGATACCCAAACAAGCAAACGGGACACACCTTGGGTGAACTGCACTGTTCATTCTGCTGTGACTACGTTTATTGTATCAGACTCTGCCAGAGGCGTAGTGCATAAAGCTTAGACCGACTGCCTTGCCCCAGACTGGCAGGATGAGGGGCACACACGCTACCAGTCAGGGAGCTGGCTGGCTGCGTAACAGAGGCTGAAACAGCAGAGGCTTACGCAACAGAGAGATTAATTTCTCTTCTGCTTCCCTGTCCACGTATAAGCAATCGTGATGGCCCAGCGCGCTGGGGACACACAGTGTGCTCCGTTGCTGCTCGGGCATCCTCCCCATGCGGCGTCCGTCTCGTGAGAGAAGACGGCTGCTGCGGCTCCTGCCATCACATCTGCACTCTAACTGGGGCAAGGGGCAGGAGGGCCCCCCATCGGCCCTAGCTGTTTGGGGAGACGAGGGGGCACTGTGGGTCAACTCACTTGCTCCCAAAATGAGCCCGCTGCGGCTGTCCGATCATGTCAGCTGGCAGTGTGCGTGCCCCTTGCCCACTCTGCGTCTAGTTACGTCACTTTGGTTGCTTGACCTTGGCCATGGCTGGGGCCGCGTCCATCACGGCAACGGGCAAATGTTATAAATCAGGCGTTTCCCCGCCGCCGATGCTGGGGCAGGTCATTCAGCGTCTCCCAGCACGCCCTGCGTCAGCCCTGTCTTTCATCCTTCCTTCACCAAGGTCTTCCTGAAGGGTTTGAGTCCTGGTCTCTGTTTTAATAGGGGGTTCCTATTGCTCAGTACTTCCCTCCTTTCGACGATCTTGCTTTGCCTCGGGGGTCACCGCTCCGCACGTCAGCCCTCCTGCTCAGAACCGAGTGGGGAGATGCGGTGCTGTGCTGGGGGCCACGGACAACAGCAACTTGGCCAGATGGGATGGGCGCTCTGCGTGTTCATCTGAGGTCACAGGTCCCCAACGGGACAACGCTGGCCTCCTTCTGGATGGGGGTGACCTAGATCACTTGCAATCGAGCGGGAACCTCTCAGGCCCCGGGCTTGCACACCCTGCTGGCCCAGAGGACCGCACACGCCACGTGGGCTCCGCCAGTTGCCTTCTCTCCAGCCGTGGGGTGGGCCAGGGGCCTGGCGAGATGTGCTGACGCCTGGTGATTCGCGGGCCTGGAATGTCCACGTTTACCTCCTTGGAGACGATGCCCCTGGTACCAAAGGCCCCGGGGATTTGTGTGCGGGTCTGCTCTCTGCCAAGGGTGCTGCGGCTTCGGATTCCCCTGCCCCGCCCTGCCCTCGGGGCCCAGCAGCTCCAGATGTGTGCTCATGCTTGGGCAGGAGTGGCGGGCTTGGGCCCGGCCTGTGGCCATGTGGATGGAACAAGCCCCAGGATCCAGACTCCACGGTCTCTGGGACCCGTGTAGACGTGGCCACCTCTGGAATATCCCCGCCCCCATCCCCGAGGGGAGAGATTTCTCTCTGCTGGAGAACATCTGTCAAGACAAGGTAGCCCATCTGGCCGGCAGGATGGCGGGGGCACAGGCAGGGGATGCCCATCGCTTCCTTCTTCCGCCGGCTGTGTCTTCCCTGTGGTAGGAGAGGACTGTCACTCCCCCAGGCTGGTTCTCTGCTCCATAAACCCCGCCTCCCGATGCCCACTGCCTGGCTTCCCCCTTCTGCGAGTGAATGGTTCAGGTCAGGGGCTGCCCCGGTGGTTGGGAAAACCCACGGGAGGGCCCAGGAGAGAGTCCCTCCACCCAGGGGGTTCCAGGGAGGCTTCTTAGAAGTGGCATCTGAGCTGAGAACACGAAGGTGTGAGAATGAGCTGGCCAAGGGATGCCTGGGTGGCTTAGGCGGTGAAGCGTCCGACTCTTGATCTCAGGTCCTGGTCTCGGGGTCATGAGTTTAAGCAGGGCATGGAGACTACTTAAAAAAAAAATTAAAAAAAAAAAAAAGAATGAGCCAGCCAAGGAGGGTGGGAGGGCCTACAGGCAGAGGGAACAGCAGGGGACAGGTACAGAGGTGTGACGCTGGGTGTCGGGAACCAGGAGCAGCTGGGTGGGAGCAGAGGCCGTGGAGAAGCACAGCGAGAGGAGGCAGGAGTGGCTGGCGGAGTCGGAGCGCCCGGCACAGCCGTGTGGGCCCCGCTGGGCTCTCGCTCGCTATAGGGAGCCGGTGACGGGTCGCAGGTGCATTCCAGGAGGGGTGTCCCACCAGCAGCTCCGAATGAGGCTGGGAGTAGAGGGCACCCTGGGCAGGGATGTCAGCTTGCGGCCTGCACGTTTCCTCCCTAGAGCTGTGGCCAAGCGTGTGAGAGGGCTGAGCGTTCAGCGGTAACGGAAGACACCCCGAACCTGTCTCCGACCTGCTGCCGTCTCAGGGGTGCCCGGGTGGCCTGCAGAGGCCTTGGGGCTGTCTCATGCCAGTTCTCTGGCCGGTTCTCCCCCTCCGCTCCCCATCTGCAGGAGTCTCCCGGAACACTGTCAGTCCCAGATGGGCAGGCACCCAGGGAACCAAAGAGACACAGGGGGGACTCCCGTTTGTGCCAGGGGCCCCGATATAGACAGTCTAGGGAAGCCTCTGCACTGGGCAGCTTTTGCCCTTGTGGCTGGTCTGTCACCACCTTGGGAGGGGCCCTCAGTCCAGTCTTGTCATCCCAGGGAGTGACTCACACTGGGGGCAGGGGGAGCAGAGCACCAGGGGGGCATTGGGGGGGGGCGGTAATAGCAAACTCATTACGTCCTCGTCCCTGAGGTCACTTCACACGAGGGACAAATGGTTCATTGAGGTTGCTCCGCTGCCGACTGGCCCCGGTGGCCCTGGCGGTGGGAAGGTTGCATTATCCAGGAAAGTGGTACCAGATTGTCGGGAGGGGACCCGGCCAGCCTCCCTCCCACGCAGGGCACTCTGTTCCCAAGGCTCCGGGCCGAGACCGAGAGGCGGCCGCGCAGGTACAGTGTGGCACCGTGGCCACCCTCCCCTGGGGGTCCTGGTGGGCCAAGGGGCGCATCTGGTGGTATGAAACCTCGTGTCAGCTCGTGGTGGGCGGGAGCAGCAAGCAGAGTCCAGCCCCCGGGTAGACCCACACGCACTTTGGTTACTGACGTCGGGCCCCTTGTCCCCAGACGCGGTGCTCAGCAGCGTCCACTGAGTGAGGGGACTGGCCCCTTTTCTTCTCCATCCTTCCGTGGAGGTGTAGAGAGGGCGACGCGTGGTCCGAGATGCTCGGGGGAAGTAAGGAGGAGGAGAAAGAAGAGAAGGGGCTGGGGGCTGAGGACCTGCCTGCTCAAGATTTTTTTTTTAAGATTTTATTTATTTATTCATGAGAAATGCAGAGAGAGGCAGACACAAGCAGAGGGAGAAGCAAGAAGCCTGATGCGGGACTTGATCCCAGGACCCCAGGATCATTCCTTGGGTGGAAGGGGGCACTCACCACTGAGCCACCCAGGCATCCCCTGGCTCAAGATTCCGTCTCAAAATATGTGTGGCTTCTTCCGGCTGAGCCCAGAGAGGCCTGGTCCGGACAGGGGCCGATGATGCACCCAGCCTTTGCCTTCGCTCTGCCCCCACAGCCCGACCCTGGGCCTGCCCCCTGGGTGGACTTCTGGAGCACCCAGGGGCCCCGAGGTCACTGGCTGATGGGGGCGGAGGGGGGCAGAGTCTGGGTGTGCCTAGACATATGCATCTCCTGCTTCTAGGGATGGGCACCAGCTCTGCAGCCCCAGGCTCACGGGCTGGCTTCTGGGGACGCTTCCCCACAGCGGCCACCTGATGGAAAACCAGTTCCCTTCCAGGCCCCAGAGCCAACCCTGGTCTTTCCCTTGCAAGCTTCCACAGTCAGGTTTCCACCTTGGCCACGGACGGATGGCCGCATGGGAGCTGGTGTCCCCTGAGGGGCCGCTCCTGCAGCACTCCCTGGGGGCCAGCGTCTCAGTCCCCACCCCAGAATGGAGCAGCAGGGGCCCTGGACTCCAGGCAAGGGCTGTGCGTGCCCCGAATCCCGAGGACCCTTGTGAGAGTGTGCGGGGTGGGGTGGTGGGGAGGCTCCCCCTTCCCTGCCCTCCCTGCGTGGACAGCTAACACCCCGAGCCGCGGCCCCCTCTCCTCCCACCTGCCTGCTGGCTGTTGGACACGTGGCCCGAGTCCAAGGGGGCAGGCGGACAGACAGCTCCCTGAGGACAACGTCCCCTCGGTCACTGCGGTGACTTTAAAAATAAGTTTGGCCACAGAGGGCCTGTTGCCCTTTCTTCTCTGCTTGGATCCTGCTCAGATCCTGTTGTGCCTGCTGACGTGGAGCTGGGGGGAGGCCGGTGACTCAGCCCTCGTCCCCACGATGCAGCGGTGGCGAGCTGCCTCCAGCCTCTGAGCTCTCGGAGCCGGGTGTCTGCTGGGGAGACGCGGCGAGGAGGTCGGGACACCGCGGGCACAGCCTGTCCTCTGGCCTGTGTGGCCTGGCCAGGTGTCCTGGCAGACCCAGGGCTGAGGCGTCTGCAGGTGGCACAGCCACTTGCTGCTTTGGGGCCGGGTGGGTGCCAGGCCGCCACTCCTTCGAGACCCCTTGTGTGACTCTGGAGCTCCTGGGAGGACGGGTGGTTTTGTTTTCTTCCCCATCAGCTGGGGTGCAGGGGATGCTGCGTGCCCCCCAGCCCATCCCTGTACCTCTAGCCTCTCAGATGGGCTCCTGGCAGGTGGGGGACTCTAGTCCCTCCCAAAGCCCCATCTTGGGGGCTGCAGTAGGAACGGACTGTGTGTAGAGGGAACAGAGCAGAATAAAGGATGAGTCACGTCTTCCTCCTCTTCCATCCTATCTGGGCCATAGCTCACCCAGCCCATGGTGGGCGGGGGGGCCCAGACACCCGCATTTGCCAACCCAGAGCCCGTTGGACGTGCCAATAAACAAAAGATGCGCCGGAGCCACAGACAGAGTCCAGCTGGCAAGGAACCATCTCTCAGCGTCACAGTCTTGGAGCACCGGGGCTCCTGTCCCTCTGTGTCGGCAGCCGCTGCCCTGCGGTGGCTCCCGTGGTCCCACTGGCTTTCACATCCCCGCAGTCAAAGTTGCAAGTGAAACTGAAAATGGGAGGGCCCGGCAGGGCTGCAGGCCCCCCCCCCGACCCCTGCACCCCCGGAGCTGCCGGGGTCCCGAGCATCTGTCAGCCCGGCCGCGGATGGGAGGGGGGGGCCCGGGCAGGGCAGCGGCCCCGGAGCAGAGAGCTGGCCTGGGTCCTGCCGGCCTGCACTTCCTTCTGGGACTCGAAAGCCTGAATTTAGAAGAGTCACACTTTGTTTAAAAAGCTCCCTTGCCTCCGAGATAAGGCCCGGGCTGCTGTGGTCAGGGTTTGCTGTAAATTCTCTGAACAAAGCGGGCTGGGGCGAGAGCTGGGGCGCGAGCTGGGGAGCCTGGGGAACAGATTAATCACGCGCCTAAGAAACCGGCATTCCCCTTTGAAGTGAAACCTTATGGTTGCATTTAAGCAGCCGGGCAGATGGTGTGAGGGTGTTGTGTAGCCTACACGCTGCTGAAATGTCAGCTGTACCCACAGACGGGCGTCACGGGGGAGACTCAAAATCCGGCAACCTGGGAGACGCGGTGGTCTGAGGGCCACGTAAAGGGAGACGTGGGGGTCCTGGAGCCGGGGTCCGGGTGTAGACGGTGCCCTGCCTGTCATCCCGAGTGCCGGGGCTGGGGCAGGTCCGCACGGTGGCTGGCAGGGAGTCCGCGTGGGTCCTGAATGTCCCCCCTCCGCTGCCCGCCGTGGGCTGATTCCCCGTCAGGAGCCACCCTGCAGGGGAGACTGAACGTCGTCTTTCCACAGGGGCTTGACAGGTTCTCGGGGAGTCGGGAGGCGAGGAAGCCACCGGAGGACCCTGCGATGGTCGCTCTGATGTTTAAGACGCTAATGACAGACAGGGAGTCGGCGGGGGCGGGGTGTGGGTCGGCGGGGCGGGGGGACACCATGGGGATGCCGCCCAGGCAGACGGAACAGCTGATGCAAATGTCCTGAGGCAGAAGGCGGTGTGAAGAAGGCGGCCGGTGCGTAGGCCAGCTGGGCAGGGGCCAGGGCCGCGGGGCCTCGGCGACCGCGGTTAGGAGTGTGCGCTTAGAGAGTCTCAGCGGGCACCAGGCCGTGGGCGGGGACTCTGATCCCACAGCCTCACTGAGATCTGGATGGAGGGAGGCAGGAGTAGAAGCAGCGAGCGCATCACTTAGGAGGCTCTGCGGGAGGGAGAGGTCCCAGTGGGACCACGGCCAAGTTGTCAAATTTTGAGGTGTTTTGCGAGCCGGTGGTTCGGCGCAACCTCTGTCAGCGATTTATTCGTGTATTCTGTGAAAAATATAGTTAATATTTTATGGGATATATAAAATTAAAAAAATAAGTTATGTAGAAATCGTGGCTTGAAATTAAGTGACACGGCATTACCATGGGATCCAGCAGTTTCCCTTCTAGGTGAATGCCCCAAAAGCCTTGGGGCAAAAGACGGGGCTCAGAGAGATGTGCGCACCCAGGTTATTCACAACAGCCAAAAAAGTGGGAGCAGCCCAAGTGTCCGTCGAGGGGCGAATGGATGGATAAACAAAACGTGTTATGTCCAGGCAACAGGGTATCAGCCATGAGAAGGAAGGAAATCCTGACGCACTCGGCCACGAGGATGAACCCCGAGGACGTCATGCTAAGTGAACTACGCCAGACACACAAGGGAAACACCGTACGGCGTCTCCCGGAGCAGCCAAAATTCACAGAGACAGAAGGTGGAGGGGTGGTTGCCGTGGGCCCGGGGGAGCCGAGGGGGACACAGGGATTCCGGCTCAATGGAAAGAGGGGTTTCAGTTTGGGCGGATGCCCGCCGTCCTGGGAATGGGCGTATGGACGGGCGCAGGGCAGCGCGGCCGCTGTTAGGTAGATGTTAGCGCGATAAAAAAAAAAAAAAAAAGATGCGTCGTAGACCTGCTGCACCGTGACGGTTACTTGCCGGAGCTTCCCAGCTGTGCCTTGGATGGTGTCACGCTGGCAGCTCAGAATTGGCCAGGGTGGGAGTATTTACACCACAGAAATAGGCAAGTGCTACGTAATTATCAGGTGGGATTTTTTTTTAATTTAAAAAATTTTTAATTTACTTTTTTTTACCCCCCAGACTCGTTGTTAAACGTGAGGTAGCATATACCACTGGAAGGGGGGGGGGCGTGGACTTGAGGTTCGAAGCAGCCCGATGACCCACAGATATTTGGGAGGTGGAAACTCAGTGATGGCCTGGATGTGGGGCTGAGGGAAACAGGCCTAGACACCTGGCCTGAGTCTCCAGGTGGATGGTGGGACCATTTACAAAGATGATGGACTTGGGGAGCGTGGCGAGGGGGGTGATGGAGCTCAGGGAAGCCCTACTGTGCGCCAGGCCCGGGCAAGGCCGAGACCATGGGCGCCTGCCCTGGACTTTGAGGAAACAGATGGTCCACTTAACAGGGTGTCCTGTCCAAAGGCCCAGGGCGGCTGGGCAGCGAGCCACCGACCTCCCTCTACTCCCCAATCCCCCGCAGGGAACCCCAGGTCATGGATACCGAGGTTGAGCCAAACGGCTGTTTCCGCCCATCGACTTCCTCCTTCCCTCTTTCCCAAGGCTCGTCCCACCGGGGCCTGACCCGTGGGGTTTCTCTCCACGCCATTCTCTCCTTCCCATTTCCAGAAAGGCTTAGAACTGGACTTCACATCACACCCTTCTTACCCACCCCTGGCCCTCAGCCGTTCTTATTAAAACGTGCCACTGGTTGCCCGAGTGTCCCCAGCCCCCCCCCCCAATCCCTTCAGGGCGGCCACCTGCTGGACAGCGTCCCTTATCTCCAGCGGGTTTTGCCGCTCACGAACCTCTTTGGGGTGAAAGTCTGTAGAGCGTCCGGGGGCCACTGTTTCAAAGGACACACGCAGGGGGCTTGACGTAGCAGCAATGTCATCTCTCACGGTTCTAGAGGCCAAAAGCCCAAACAAGGTGTCAGCAGGGCCTCGCTCCCTCTCCCTCTGAAGGCTCGGGGGAAGGATCCTTCTTCACCATTTCCAGCCTCTGTGGTCCCAAGTGCCCCTGGCTCGTGGCCACATCTCTCCAATCTCCGCCTTCACAGGGCTTCTTCACTGTGTCTCCTCCTTCTTGGGCTCTTAGAGGGACACTTGTCATTGGATTTAGCGGCCATCCAGGGTGATCTTTTCTTGAGACCCTCACCTTCATTACACCTGCAGAGATCCTCGTACCGAATCGGGTCCCATTCTGAGGTTCGGGTGGACGTGTGTTTTTGGAGCACCCACCACAGGTCTCATGGGGGACCCGGGGAGGTGGGTGGCCCCTCCGGTGTCCCCTATAATCATACTTTCCCCTTGGGCCAGGCCTACAGTCCGGCCTTCTCCATGGTGTTGGAAGAGTGCACCGTTGCAGAATGCGGACGCCTTCGAGTTCTATTTTTCTTGCCAAATTTCAGCTTGCTTTCCTCTCTGCTGCTGCTGCTGACTTTATCTGCCCAGCGCCCCCACCAGGATTGCCCGTCCCTGCCCCAACCCTGACTGTTCTGCCCTGAGAAGGGGGCTAGGGACCCCTCACATCCCCATGAGGATCAGGGCCTCCTCAAGTCCTGGAGCTGTGGGCTGGATGCAGCCATCAGAGGTGATCAAAGGCGGGAACTAGACAGGGCCGGGTGGATGATTCCAGCTGAGAAAGAGATGCCCGAGAAGCTGCCGGATTGTCTTCGAGTTTGGAGAAGGTGATTATGTGGAGGGTGGTGCCCAGCTGTTTCCCATCTCCTCTGAGGACAGAAAAAAAAAAAAAAAAAGAGGAAATAAACGATGTACAATTAGAGCAGTTGGTTAGATACAAGGGTGAACTTCCTGGCTGGGAGTGTGGCCAAGCGCAGGGTTGGGTTTCCGGAGGGAATATGGGGAATCTCCTTACCTGGAGGTGTCGAGGCCTGGCAGTGGTGGCCCCAGAGGTTAAACCGAAGGTGGGGGGCGTGGAACAGGATGGACTCTGGAGCGCAGTCATGCCAACATGGGGTGCTTTCTGGCCGGAGAGGCCGGTCCCCTCCTGCCATTGTCTTTCGGGTTCCCACAGGGGGGCATTTTGGGGGAGGCGTGCACCCTGGCTGGGCTTCCCGAGGAGATAAGCATAGGTCTGTCCAGCTCCACCATGAATGGACGTGAATAGTGCACAATAAGCTGAGCCTATGCTAATCTGCTGGAGCTCCATGCCAGTACCCTGGGAGAACAATCACATGGGTGTGTCTACAGTCCCCAGGTGCTTTTTTATAAAAACATGGGACAATAATGCTGTGGCCCAGCATCCTCCCAGGGGCCTGTGCAGTTAGGCTGCTTTTTAGGGGTGGCGGACCACCAACCTCCGAAATGCTGGGTGGACAGGTGGCCCAGAGGGTTGGGGTGTCAGGCCGGAGACCCAGGAGCTGGCTTTCAAACACCGAATGCCAGGGCTGCTGTGAAAGCCAGTGGGGCACTATTCATGCCAGTGGTGACTCCCTTTTTGAAACCTCGGGCTCCCGGGCAGATGAGGGTGTGTGCGCATCTGAAATGTCTGTGGTTTTGCAGTTCCATGTCCACAAACTCACTCGGTTGAAAATAGTTCAAAATATCCAAAGCATGAGGGAGGGAGTGACCACTTTTCTTAAAAAGAAAGAGGACGCGATCCTGTCTCCTTGATAGAGCCCACCAAGCCCAGTGCATTCCCAGAAAGAGGTGGGGAATGAGTGGGATGGCAGTCGGGCCTCGGCATCCATCCGCAGCACATCTGGGATCTTTCCAGACCGGGGTTGTGGGGGCTGGGCTGGGAGTGGCGGGGACCGACCTGAGACCCGGGACCAGGTCTTGGGGGCTCACAGGCCACTCATGAGAGGACCCGCTGCCAGCAGGAGGGTATATTCCCTGCTGGAGATTCTCACACGGGCGGGCTTGGGGCAGAGGTTCTGGGAGTCGGGTAATGAGGGGGGAGAGAGTAGGCCGGAGAGCCTACCTGCCTAGGCAGGGGAGGGGGGAGGCCCTCTCGGCTGTAGGTGCCAGCCCTGGAGGGCCCTTCCGGGGGTGGGGGGTGGGGGGCTCCATCCTTTTGCTTCTCAAGGCCCAACTGGTCCTGTTGGTCCCCAGCCTGCCTCCCTTGTAGGTGATGGACTTTAATCTGTGTTTGCGAATGGACGGGCCAGTGTCGAAGTTGCTGTCCAGGCCTGCGGGGGGCGCAGCCTGCGGGGGGCGCAGCCCCGAGCCCCCCCATCCCGGGCTCCTTCCTTCGGGTGCTAGGGAGCATCCTCGCCTTTCGGGGCGAGCACCCGCGTCCATGCTCGGCCGCCAGCAGCCCCCCTCATGGTGGGAGCTGGGCGGGGGCGCGCGCCCCGGGCTGCTCCTTCCCGACCGCAGCGCCCCCTCCAGGTTGGCACCTTCCCCGGCGCTGGGCTGGGTGGGCGGCGGGGGAGGGGAGGCCCTGGGGGGCCCGCAGCGGGGGGGCCACGCGAGTCCTGCGCGCCCCTCGCCCCGCGGCCCGTGCACGGCGGGTCCGGGCGGGCCTCACCCCTCACCCCTCACCCCTCACCCCTCCCGGGCGCGGGCAGGGGCAGGCGGCGGCGGCGGCGAACTTTGTTTGGCTGCGTCCTGGGCGCCCCGCGGAGGACCCGCGCCGGAGGGAGGCCTCGGCCCGCGCCGCCCCGGCCCACGTCCGCCCACATCTGGCCGCCGCGGGGCGCCGGGGGAGGGGCCGGCGGTCGCCGTCCCGGGGCGCCCAGGACTCGGCCTGTCCCCCCCCCCCCCCCCCCCCCCCCCGGGCCGTGACGCGCGGGCGGAGCAGCCAGTGCGAGCGGGAGGCCGGGCGGTGCGCGAACCCGATCCCGGGCGGGCGGGCGGGCGGGGCGGGGCGGGGCGGGAGCGGGGGCCGGAGCCGGAGCCGAGCCCAGGCCGGCGCCCGCCCGCCTCCCCCATTCATTCAGCGCAGCCCGGGCCGAGGCAGCTCCGCTCGGGGGCGCGGGCGCGGGGTTGGGGCGCGGGCGGGGCGCGGGGTTGGGGCGCGGGGTTGGGGCGCGGGGTTGGGGCGCGGGCGGGGCGCGGGGTTGGGGCGCGGGGCCCGGGCGCCTCCTCGCCGCCGCCTCCGCGGCCACCATGTCCGACCCCGCGGTCAACGCGCAGCTGGACGGGATCATCTCCGACTTCGAAGGTGGGTGCCGCGGGGGGCGGGGGGCGGGGGGGGCGGGGGCGCGGGGGGCGGGGGCGCGGGGGGCGCGGGGGGCGGGCGGGGCGGCGCTGCCCCCGCTTCCTCCCTTCGGCCGCGTCCGCGCGGCCACAGCCCCGAGGGCTCGCGGGGCGCCGGGGACGCCGGGGAAGCGCCGGGGACGCCGGGCGGGCGCGGGCTCCGTGGCTGCGGCGCTGTCCGCCCCTTGGCCCTCGGGCCGCGGCCCTGCGCCCGCCCAGTCTCGGGGCCGGACGCAGCCGAATTCCGGCCGGGGCGGGGGCGGGGGGGGTGGGGGTGGGGGTGGGGGTGGGGCTGGGGGCCGAGCGGGGCGCCCGGGAGCAGGGCCCCCTGGAGTCGGCGGCGGCGCAGGGGCCCGCGGGCGGGAGGGAGCGCTCGGCCCCCGGGGTCTAGGAGCCTGCGGGGACCTGGGGCCCCCTCGGAGCCGCGGGCTTCCCGGCGGGTGTGTGTGTGTGTGTGTGTGCGTGTGTGTGTGTGCGCGTGTGTGTGCGCGTGTGTGTGTGCGCGTGTGTGTACGCGCCTCCCCGAGCCCGCGTGACCGCCTGCGGCTCCGCGTCCTGCGTCCTGGGGAGTAAATAAAGCGGTGGAGGGAAGCGCACACAATGGTCTGCCCTTGGGGGCGGGCCTGCTCCGCGGGGACCCGGCGCGCCCGCCCCGCCCCTCGCAGGGGCTTCCAGGCCGCCTGGGGCAGAGCCCTCGTGGGCCGGCCTCGGGGAGCTGGGCTGCCGGCAGCCGGACAGGTCCCGGTGCCCCGCGGCGCCAGGAGGGCCTCTCCCCGCCGGGCAGAGAGCTCTGCAGCCACATGGTCCACCTGGGGTCAGCCGCATCTGTGGGGGCACTTCTGGGGGCCAGAGTCTGGCCGGATCCCAAGGGGAGATGCGGCTGCGATTTGGGGCCGGGCCTGGAGTGGTTTGAGCAGGGAGGGGTGTGAAGAGCCCAGAGGGCTGGGGTCCGGGGCCGGCCTGCCCACGCAGAGGGACCGGCCTGTTGGCGCCGTACAGGGAGCACTTTCTCGATTCTGGCACTGAGCCCTGGTCGAGGGGAGTTCTGGGGCCGCGGGCCGTGATGGCTTGTCCCCTGCTGTTTGGGCATCTCGGGTAGCGTGCTCCTCCTGGGGTCTCCCCGCGTCTGCTTCGTCCTCTTTGGCCTTCTGATGCCCAGAGCCAGGCTCTCCTGCAGCCGCCCTCAAGGGCCTTTTATGTCCTAAATGTCCAAGTGCGGGAACCAGCCGGTCCAGAGACGGCTGCCCCCTTCAGGTGGCGCGCTGTGTGTCGCCTGTGGAGTTAGGTTGGCTTGCAGTCCCGGCCGGAAAGCGGAAAGCGGAAAGCCTGGCGTTGGCAGCAGGGTCTGTGGGGAAGAGCAGTGGGACTCCACGGTAGCCCCGAGGCAGGACAGGGGGGCGGGGACGGAGGGGGTGTTGTGGTTTTACAGCTGTTAGGTCGGGGCCATGCAGGCTGTTAGCGTCTCTGCCTCGGGGTCCCAGTGTATAACTCCAGCCTGACCCCAGGCGCACCCCATCTGGAGACGCTGGCAGCCTCTGCGCTGCCTCCAGGCGGCAGCTTGACCCTCTCATTTGGTCGGAGACAATGGCCTCATTGAGACCATCCTGGTGCAACAGTTGGCAGCCCTGTGACTGCAGGGGGAGATGTCTCACTCTTGGGGAGCCCCTGGTTCCCTGTCTGCATCCGTCACCCTGCTGTGTGCACTGAAGGCAGAGGGGTCGGGCGTTAGAGCCCTTGGGGCTTCTGAGTGGAAGCGTGTGCAAGGGCCCTAAGCGGCCAGCTGGCCAGCTCCAGGGCCCAGAGTGGCCCAAAGGACCCCAGGAGCTTGGGGTGGGGTTGCTTGCTGGGGGCTGAGCCTGGGAGGGCCGGACTTGGGGAAGGAGCTCGGATAGGAGGAGGACAGCGCGGGACCGGGGCAACAGCGCCCGATACAGTGCGGCAGGGCCCCGGCACAGAAAGGTCGCGTGGAGGAGGCCGACCTTGGGTGAAAGGCGAAAGGCGGAATTCTGTTGCGGGAGGGAGGGAGGGAGGGGAGCCTTCAGGTCCCCGGGAGCCAGCAGAAGCGGGGGAGGCCGGAATGAGCTGGTCCATTGGAGAATGGGGCCCAAGGAGGGGCCAGTCGGAGCGGATCAGAGGGCCAGGCCAGGCGTCCCCGCCTGGAGTTCCGACTGTCCCGGGGAGGCCAGAGCAGCGCCGCAGGAGCGCTGGTCCGTGCCCGTGGGGCTGCCCACCAGTGTCTCAGGGTTTCTGTGAGGTAGGATGGAAGGGGTCGGGGAGGAGACCGCCAGCCCCTCAGCAGCTTTTGCGCCCCCACAGTCCTGGGGCCGGCGGACTCGGCCTGTCACCAGGCGCGTGCTCATTGCTGGAGAACAGAAGCCCCAGGGGCCACCCCCAAAGCCCAGCAGGTTCTGAGCCAGGGCATTGCTGCGGGTGATTGTCAATCCTTGGGCACTGGTCTTGGGGAGGTTTGGAGCTGGTGGTAGTGTCCGGCCAGGGTAGTGTGCCCCCTAGGGCAGGGGGGGGGGGGGAAGGAGGTGGGGTGCAGGGTGGGTGTCCAGCCAGAGCAGCGCGCCCCTGCAGGTGGGTGTGTGTGGGTCAGCTGATGCCCCACGGCCCGGCACATCTGCCCCCGGCCCTGGGGAGCGGCACCTTTCTCGCTTTGGCTCTGTTGCGTTGTCGAGGTGACGTGGGGATTCAGCCCATACTCTACTGTGGAAGTGTCTGTTGGCTGCGTGTCGTTCATGGGCACGAACGTCCCACACTGGCCTTTGCCTTCCCTTTGAGGGTGAACTCAGGGCTCTGTGGGGAACCCCCACGTGGGGGCAAGAAGAGGGTTTGCGTTTTGCTCCTGTGATTGTTTTTAGAGTTTTTTGATCCCCCTCCCCCCACCACGCAGATGGGCCTGGGACGGGGCGGCAGGAGGGGCGACTCCTTCCCCCATCGCCCTGGCCGGTGGAGGCCGGAGCAGTTGGACGGATCTGTGAGGCCCTTACAACTCGTCTTTGTGTAACAAAGCCCTTCCAAGTGCCAGCTGCCGGCCTGCTTTCCTCGGCCCTGGTTGCCGTAACCGTATTTGCGCGCGGTGAAAGAATCCCGAAAGTCCTTGATGTTTGTTGAAACGCAGTCTGGCCCAGGGCCTCGGGCACTCAGGTCCCCCAGCTGTGCCCTACTGCGGACAGGACAGGTTGTGGCCACCCGGCTCCTCGGAGGACCCTCCCAGATGGTCCTGGAGGCTCTGGCCCAGGAGAGCAGGCCGGGGTGGGGGTGGGGGTGGGGGGAGTGCCGGTGCTGGGGGAGGGGCGAGGGGACCTCACCAGCTGGCCCGACAAGCCAGCTCATCTGGGAGCCCAGGAGCCTCTGGGACGGGGGCTCCCTCGACTGCTGGATGCAGGAGCCCCTTTCCTCCCAGAGGGACAAGGCCTGTTGCTTGGCAATGGGTGCAGACCTGTCCCTAATTAATGCCCGTGGGCCTCTGGAGCGATGCCTCCCGCTTTTCAGCCAGACGCAGGGCCTCCAGTGGGTAGCGCCTCCCTGCAGCTCGTCCTTTGTGGCGGGAGGCGGGAGCCGTGTGGCGATGAGGTCACTTGGCCGGACTGGAGGAGCCCACTCATGACGCGGCGGCCCCCGAGGAAGCGGAGGTGTGCAGGTGCTGCACCTGCCCTGCAGGAGCCGGGGACCTCTCAGCCTGCCCCTTGGCGCTGTGGCCCTGCTACCCTGGCGCCGGCTGAGCAGAACAGGGCTCCCTCCTCCTCTTTCTCCCTGGTGCCCAGAGGTCAGGGGAGGTCACGCTCAGAGATCAGCCCCACCGGCACTATAGCTGCCACCCTCCTTGGTTTACTGGCCAAGCAGCCCTGGGCTCGGGCCAGTTTGCTGCTCAGAAGAGTTTTGTCGGGGTACAGAGAGAGGGGCGTACCCTGGTTTGGCAGCAAGGACCTGGGGGCCAGACTCAAGGGTTGCATGTTGGCCCCCAGACCCAGGAGGGAGTCCCACCTGCCCTGCCTGGCCAGACCAGGTGCTTCCCGCCGGGCTCGGAGCCCCCCAAGGCCACGTCGTGCGTCTTTGCTCACTGTTTTGTGGCTGGAGCAACGGCTTACATGGTGTACGCCCTCAAAGACCTGGTGGTGTGCATCGGAGGGTGGGGTGGGGGAGGGTGGAGGGGCATGGGTGGCCAGGGGCCCCGGTGAGAGGTTCATCAGAGGGTGGAAGCCCCCAGATATTTCAATTTTTTGGATACATCCCAGCAACTCGGCCGGGAAACGAGTTCTTGCGCTTTCTTTTGACAAAGCCACTGAGGAAAAATGGTCAAACAGTGGCTTTCTTTCCAAGGCCCTCTCGGTTTTTCCCAAATTTGGAGGCTCTGAGTTTTGCTTATGAGACCGAACGGTCCGGAACTCTCTGGAACACGGTCCCAGAAGCCTGAGGATTTGTAATCTCCAGCCAAACAGACCCAGCGCGGCCCGAGACGCCCCTGGCGCCTGGGGCAATTCTGGGCTCGGGCTGTTTAATTTGGTGGGGGCAGAGCCTGGAGGCTCTGTTCAGCCTGGACCAAGAGACATTCTAGAAGCTCCCACGTTTGTTGTCATTTTTAAAAGTGCTGCCAGTGCCCAGAAATTCAGGCAGGGGATCAAGAGGACAGCGCCGATGTCCGTGGAGTCCCAACGCCCAGCCCGGGGCCGGTGAAGAGCCGGGGGTGCCCAGGTGGGGAGCCCAGAATGAAGCTCCGGCCCACCTCTTTCTTGCTTGGGGTTTGCCCTCTTTCCTGTGTTCTCGAGTCTTTAACAGCTCCTCCTGGGAAGGGGAGCCTCTGCCACTGGGGCCTTCTCCCTCCACTGGGCTGAGTTGCAAAATCCAGAAAATCCAGGGCCCTGGCTTTACATGCATAAGTGTGTCCTCCCCACCCATGGCTCCGAGCTTCCTCTGTTGTCCTTGTCCCCAAGACCCGGAGCCTTTGCCTTCCAACACTTGAAGTAGCTTCCTGGGAAAGCCAGGGGGGGAGATGGTGGAGGGGGGGAAGCGCAGAGGTGACCCTTCCACCTCCTGTCCATTCCACCCTTCGTCCAGTCTCTGAGGGTCCGTTTCTCTAGCTGGGGGGTTCCATGGTTCCCTGGGTACAAGTGAGGGGCTGTGGGGAGGTGGGGGTTCATGTGGCCTGGGGCTCATTTGGATCAAGTGGGGGAATTCCAGGGCTGCTTCCCTTCTCTGCCCTGCTTCCTCGGTCTTCCAAGGAGGAGCTGAAACTCTGAGCTCTTCTGCAGCCCTTGTCAGGTCTTTCTGCATGATTCCCTGACCGTTCGAGGAGCACTGACCGGTGACTGGCTGTCTGTGCTGATGGGCTTCTGGCTGTCCCCTGGGGCTGGGCCTGGGGGTCCTGGGCACCTCCCTATGAGGGTCCCCAGGAATTGAGGCAGGGAGCCACCCGGGCCATGGGCAGCAGCATCTTTCCTTCTGGTGGGAGGAGAGAGACGTCCCCAGTATGGGCCACCTTGGCATCTCCCCTCCCCCAGACACTGACCTGGAAGGTGGAGACACTGCTGGTTCTAACCGTCGTGGCCACAGTCCGGAGGATTTCTGTACCGTCCCAGGCTGGATCTCGCTCCGTATCCGGGCTGGCCCCCTCCTCGGGCGCCGGCAGCCGGCTCGGAGCGGGGATACTTGGTCCTCCTTTCCATGTGGGTGGGCAGTTTCCCCGGGAGTGGTAGGCCAGGCCCCTGCCCCGTGTCCCCCGGAGACCGATTTTATCTACAGTAAAAGCATACAAGTTTTCCTGGCTCCGAACCAGGCCTAGAGGGGCGGTCTTCTCTGCTGTCCCCTGGCTCCTGTCCCCCGTAAAAAGTCAGGGGAAGGCGCGCTCTGCAAAGTGCCTGGGTTTTGGGTTTTGGGTTTTCGTTCGGCACAAGATGAAGTGCTGGGATCCCTCTGTTCACTGGCGGGCCAGGAGGAGGATCCTGGGGTGAGGGAAGCAATCGGCTCATTCCCCTTATTCAACAGCTCTCTGTGGGTGCCAGCTCCGTGCCAGCTCTGCTGTAGCTTCTGGGGGGGGGGCGGGCAGGCATGAGCCCAAGAGAGGGGTAGGTTCAGGAGGGCTTCCTGGAGGCAGGAGTACCTACCCAGAGTCCTGGGTGGGAGTTTACCAGGCAGGCTGGCTTCTCTCGTGATTTCTCCCAGCTTGTAGTTTCCTTGGGAGATCGTGTGGTGCCCGTGCCTGGCAGGGGTGCCTGCACCTGGTGGAGGTGCCCTTGGGGCTATGCTTGCCAGGGGGACCCAGGCTCCGTCCCTGCTCCTGGTCAGGAGGCTGGGTGAGCTGGGAGGGACTTGGGTGATGAATGATCCAGGTGTTAACTTCTCCCAGGGTGGGGCGGGGTGGGGTGGGGGGGTGCGGGGAGCAAGTTGCAGGTGGGAGGGGTCAGCTTTGCGTCCTGGGCCTTCACCACAAAACCTCAGGAAGGGCTGCTTGGCTTTTTTACTAAGCTACAAAAGAAAGCCTTGGCAGGCCTGGGGCCCCTTGGGGCTGAGACCGGGAGGGCCTCATCCATTCACACCTTGGTAGGCCCAGGCTGGGAGAGGAGGGAGGAGGGGTAACGTCCTCTCCCTCCTGAGTTGCTGTCCCCACCCCAACTTGGGGCCCTGGGGGTCGCCGGGTCTTGGGGCAGCTGGGGGGATGGGGGCACTGAGAGGGACGAAATCTTCCCCCTGCCCTGTGCACTCGCACTCGAATATTTACATCTCTCCTAATATTTAAGTGATGAAGCCAGGCTCCTGCAAACAGCTGCCCTGGAGCCAGCTGTCAGGCTCTGGCCTCCCTGCCTCCCTCCCTCCCGCCCTCCCTCCCCCCCTCCTCCTGCATTCTTTGTTTCTGACCCAAGTCCCGGCCTTTCCAGCTGTTGCCCCTTTGCTCACAGGCACTTCCTCTGACCGCGCTGGCTCTTGCTAGTGTCCATCACCATCTCCTTTCCTGAGCACCTACTACGTGCCGGGCGCTGGGGTGGCCACGTCAGATGCTCAGCCTTTCGGTCCTCCCGGAGGCCAGCAAGGTGGACGGGCCGCCGAGGCTCCGTCAGGTCAGGCTTGGCCCGAGGCCACATGGAAGGCAGACCCAGCCCCCTGTACCCCTCCTCCTGAGTCCTGCCCTCAGGCCCTCCTGGTGCCTCCCCACACGGGCTCCTGCCATCTCAGGCTACTCGGTGGCGGTGGGTGGAGACAGCGGGCATCCAGGGCCTGCGGTCTAGGGGGGCTGCCCCCCGAGTCCCAGCCTCGCTGCCCTCCAGCTCTGTGGCCACTCCCTGTGAGCTGGGAATGACGGCACCCACCTTGCAGGGTGGCAGGTGGCGTGGGCTCAGGGCGCGCAGTGCTGTTGGGGGGGTAGCTCCCCACTTTGGGGTGTGACTCTGGGGTGGGGGTGGGGCTGGGGTTAGCATGCTGGCGGGGACCTGGCTGCACCCGCACCCGGCTCTGATGCTGGGCCTCTCGGCGCCTCGCCTTCCCATCCGTGAAATGGGGAGGGAAGAAAGTCGCTGTGACTTGGGGTACCTGCGGGGACTGAACAGACTGCAGAGCGGCGCCCGGCGTGTCGGAAGCACTGAGCAACATCGGCGATTAGAAATTCAGGGCAATGGTACTTTTTGGGCCTGTAGGACTGGCCAGGTGGTGTCCTTGGCCCTGGTGGAGGCCCCCCTGCATGGCCGCTGTCACGAAAACCCGAGAGCCGGGCTTTAACCGATGCATTCATCCCTCGCAGTCCCCAATCACGCTGCTGCCCGGTCCTGGCTCCCAGACGGCCGTCTTCTCCCTGAGTCTTCACGGGGCAGAGGGGTGCTTCTATGGGACCCTGGTCTGGTCCCGAGGGCTCTACTCCTATGTCCCCAGCACCTGCAAAGGCCCCACCCTGCATCCTGTCACACTGAGGATGGGATTCAATGTGTGAATTTGGTAGTGGGACCCGACAAGCGCTCAGGGTACAGCAAGGACAGACACTACCGAGCTTTGCTTCCGTCCCCAGGAGGGTGACAGTCTGCAGGGAGGACTGTGATCCCCGTCCTGGGGAGGAGTGGGCACCTTCGGGGGAGGCAGGAGGCGGGCAGGGGCCCAGGGCACTGGCCTTCAGCTCTGTCCTGTGTTTCCTGTAGCAGGTGACTTATGCCATGTTTCGTTGTGCGGACCTCGGGCTGCCTGGACCTTCTCTGTCTCAAAGGTCAACACGGCGTGGGCCTGGGGCAGGTTTGGAGGCCTCGTGACTGACACGCCCCCTTGTCACATGTGCATCTGCCCCCAGCAGGGCCCAGTGTGTCCTTTGGGTCATGACGGATCCAGGAGCTGAGGCTGGCCGCTGCTGACCTTGGGTGACTTTTGGGGCAGGTGGGGGCAATGGGGCTGCTGAGCTGGTGTCTCCGAGGTCTGTGACCAGGGCGGCCCCCGTGATGGCCGGTGCTTAGGATTTCCTTCTTGTAGGATCCTCGGCAAGGGGTGGCGGTGGAGAGGAGGCTTGGAGGGGCCTCCCCACCTTCCCCTCTGATGTACTTTGGGGTGCCGGGCCCACCCAGCCCTCCTGAATCGGAACCTCTAAGAGGTGGGACCAGCAATCTGTTTTGTAACAGACTCCAGAAATGATTCTGACCAGTGGTCAGAGCTGAGAACGACCGGGAACCAGCAGCTTAGAACTGCAAAGGAATTCAGAGAACCGGTGCCAGAATGTGCAGAGATCGGACCCGTGTGATGCTCAGAGCGCGTCACTGCACGAGGCTGCTGTGGAAACACACGCATGCACGTCAGAAAGATCGGGACGGTGATCTTGATAGTGGGTCATGGGCTTAGAGGTTGTTTTTTTTTGTTTTTTTTGTTTTTTTCCTATTTCTTTGGGTCTAGCCGATTCTCTGCGTTGTCTGTAAGTCGCTTTTGCAGCCAGGATAAAAGAGCAATAGATGTTATCTTCGGAAGTTGATTGTTGGAGAGAGAAATCACTCATTCCACCCCGCCGCGCACCCCGGTTAGAGAGATGGGTCCCCGCGGGCCTCTCCAGCTCCAGGTTGGGCCGCTGGGTTGAGTGAAGAAGGCAGCTTGGCCCAAAGGCGACCGCTCCAGGAGTCCCCCTCCCAGGCGCTGCTCCTCGACCTCACCAGGTGGGGTGGCCGTCCCTGGGCCGTCCCTGGCCAGGCCCCTCCGGCTCTGCTGAGTGTTGGGAATTGCTGGTTGGTTCGGGAGCAGCAAGCGTCGCCAGAGCTGCCAGCAGACTGCACTGCGGCTCTGGGGTCGTCGGGTGCCAGGGCTGGACGGGCCTTTAGGGCCCTGCCCTTCTTTCTGGCCTGACCAGAGGGGCCATCTCTGTGGCCCAGGAAGCCTCCCCAGCTCTGGACGCAGCCGAGCTGCCCTGATCCTCCTGTACTGAGCAGTTATATTGACAACTGAGCTAAAAATCTCCATTTCTATTTTTGTTTTTTAAGATTTTATTTATTTATTCATGAAAAGCAGACACAGGCAGAAGGAGAAGCAGGCTCCCTGCGGGGAGCCCGATGCGGGACTCGATCCCAGGACCCCACCCAGGGATCATGCCCTGAGCCAAAGGCAGATGCTCAACCACTGAGCCCACCCAGGTGCCCCTAATTCTCCATGTTTGGTTGAGAAATGTCTGATTCCCGCAGGCAGCTTTGTCTCCTGCCCCTGGTGGGGGTGCCCAGGCGGGGTGGGCGGACCCTGTGGGGTGGTGGCTCCTGCAGAGGCGGGAATCAGGAGCGGCAGCGGGCAGCCTGGGCCCTGCATGGTGGGTGAACACAGAAGGTGAAAAGAGTAAGTTCACCACTGCCTGGAAGGTGAGGCATGGACAGGACGAGTGTGAGCCGTGGTCAGCCTGCGGGGCCTTGGGGCAGGGGTGGGGCAGGGGCTTTTGGTGAGAGAGGAGGCTGAGTAGGCCGGGAGGCAGCCTGAGGATGTGAGTTTGCCCAGCAAAGTTCCACAGGCCCATGTGCAGGCTGGTGGGGCCGGAAAGCCCGGGTCAGGAAGCCCAAAGTCCCAAATCCGGGTGTTGGCCGTGCTGGTTCCTTCTGGAGGCCCCGAGGGACACTGCGTCCCAGACCCCTGTCCTGGCTCCGGGGCTGCCCCAGGTCCTTAGCATTCCTGGCTCGTGGACGCATCACCTGCCTCAGCCTCACGGCCCCCTCCTCTGCGTGCCCGTGTCTTTCCTGTCTCTTAGAGGTCACTCAGTATTAAGGTGAGGACCCACCCTAAATCCAGGATGATCAGATCTTGAGATTTTTAATCACGTCTGCAAGGACCTTATTTCCAAATCAGGTCCCATCCACGGGTCTCGGGGCTAGGACACTGACACGTCTTTTGGGGTCCACTCTCTAGCCAGCTCCAGCGGCCCATCCGAGGGCAGCAGAGTGTCCCAGGCTTGGGATGGGAGACCAGGCTTGGAGGGAGGTTGGCCTGCCCGGGCCTCGGCCCCCACATCTGGGCACCAGGAGTGTGGTTGTGTCCCGTCTGCAATCCTCTAAGCCGCTGCCCTCGGCCCATCTGCTGGACGTTTCCAAGGGTCTCCTCAAGTTCTAGATGGTTGGCTGTCCCTGGTGGGAGCCCAGGAAGGCCCCGAGCAGGGCCCCGGAGGCCGCCTCACTCAGCCTCGCCCCGGGCTCTGTAGAACAGCCAGGCGGCCTCCCATGCAGGTGCTGCTGCTCCCTGGGAGCCCCTTCCAGAATCCTCCCAGTGTCCAGCTCTTGTCTCTTCCACACAACAAACTCACCTCCTCCTCTTAGTTTTCTGGGCCCCTCTCCCCTGCCACACCCTCGTATCCTTGAGGATAAAGCCCAAGTCCACTCCCCCGCTGGGTTGGTAGAGCCTGAGCCCGCAAGTCCACGTGGGTGCATGCAGGGCTTTGTGGTCACCGAGACTCCCCACCCACCCCCCCCCACTCCTCGACTCCTCGGGAGGCCTAGGTGCCGCTCTGACCGGCGCCTGACCCCTGCTCCCTGGGGTCACCATCCCCTGTAATTAGGCCACAGCTCCCGTTGGCCTGGGCAGCGCCCGCTTGCTGCCCGCCCCTAGGCCACGACACAGGCAGAGCCATCTGTCCCTCTGGCGTCCTCGGCAGGCGGTGTGATTAATGGAGGGCACCACCTGGGCCCAGTGCCCCCCCCCCCCCCGGGTATTAGGCCTTTTTTTTCCTTCATTTTTTTTTTAAAGTGCTTTTATCAAAAAAAAAAAAAAAAAAAAAAAAAAAAAAGTGCTTTTATCATCTCTCCCAGTGGTCAGTGAGGTGAGGAAGGAGAGGGGGGGGAGTTTCTCTGGCGGATCAGGAACAGCCAGTGCCCGGCTTCGAGGTTGCTGGGCTAGGAGCAGAGAATGGAGGAGTAACCCCCCGAGGCGGCTGGCCCCCTCCCCTGACCATGGCCTGGCAGCTTGGCCTGTGTGCAGGAGGGCCTGGAGCAGGGGGGCTGGTATGTGGGAGGGCCGGTGTGCAGGAGGGCTTGGTGCAGGAGGGACTGGTATGCAGGAGGGCCTGGTACAGGAGGGCCTGGTGCAGGAGGGCTGGTGTGCAGGAAAGCCGGTGTGCAGGAGGGCCTGGTGCAGGAAAGCCTGTGTGCAGGAGGGCCTGGTGCAGGAGGACCGGTGTGCAGGAGGGTCAGTGTGCAGGAGGCCGATGTGCAGGAGGGCCAGTGTGCAGGAGGGTCAGTGTGCAGGAGGGCCTGATGCAGGAGGGCCGTGTGCAGGAGGGCCGTGTGCAGGAGGGCCGTGTGCAGGAGGGCCAGTGTGCAGGAGGGCCGTGTGCAGGAGGGCCGTGTGCAGGAGGGCCAGTGTGCAGGAGGGCCGTGTGCAGGAGGGCCGTGTGCAGGAGGCGGGTGTGTAGGAGGGTCAGTGTGCAGGAGGCCGGTGTGCAGGAGGGCCAGTGTGCAGGAGGGCCGTGTGCAGGAGGGTCAGTGTGCAGGAGGGCCGTGTGCAGGAGGGCCAGTGTGCAGGAGGGCCGTGTGCAGGAGGGCCGTGTGCAGGAGGGTCAGTGTGCAGGAGGGCCATGTGCAGGAGGGCCACTGTGCAGGAGGGCCGTGTGCAGGAGGGCCTGATGCAGGAGGGCCGTGTGCAGGAGGCCGGTGTGTAGGAGGGTCAGTGTGCAGGAGGCCGGTGTGCAGGAGGGTCAGGTGCAGGAGGGCCTGGTGCGGAATGGTCTTCACCACCTATCTACTTGCTCCGAGGTCAGGGACAGGGCTGGGGCAGCATCCCAAAGAGCAGCACTTATGGGCCTGTGGATTTGGGGAAGGTGTGTTTGGGGGAGCGGTGGGTGGTTGGAGGGTGCAGGTAAAAGGGTGCCGGAGGAGAAGGCTGAGGAGGTGGTTCGGGACCCTCTCGTGGGGCAGGGTGGTGGTGCTCCAACCTGGAACCAGCAGCTCAGCTCTCCTTCTGGGACAGGGCCTCCTGGAGACCCCCTCAGGGTGTCTGGGGTGCCGGGGAGGGGGTTACAGGCCAAAGGGCTCTGGGCTCTGTGACCTCGGAGGCCCTTGAAGCTATGGCCTGTGGTTTCAGGTTTTGATGTCAGTCCCCTCCCGGGGGCTCCCCTCTGCCCTCCCTGGCTGCCATTTATCTGAGAACCTTTGACCCGAGGAGGCCAAGAGGTCATGTGTCCCCTCCTCTCCCTCCAGGCTGGGCCGAGCCTTGGCCCTTCTCCTGTCCCTCCCCTCCTCCTCCCCGCTGTCCAGGGAGAGCTCCACAGGCAGCCTGGCGTCCCCAGCCTGGGGCAGGACATTCTTGCCCTATCTCATCCCCATCTCTGCTGGCCACAGCCACCGCCACCGTAAGGCCAGGTGCCCCCACTCTGCTCTCTCCGGGTGGGGAGGACGACACCCTTCCCTCTGCATCACGTTGTTCTACGTGTGCACAAGCTCCCATAGCTTTAATTTAGTCAAGGAAGAAAAGGGTGGTCCAGCGTCTTAGGGGACTTTTAAGCTCTCCTAGAATGACCCTGGTGTCTCCAGACCCAGGGGGACTGGGCAGGTGGCAACAGCCAGAAGAGGCCCGTGCCCATGTGTCGTGGTTCTGCTCTGTGTAGGGGGACTTCTTACAGCAGGAGGCCCTCCGCCAGTGTCCCCTGTTGCCTGCTGGGGTCTCCCGGGCTGGACGGCTTTCACCCAAAGGCTCATCTTTAGTCTGGGAGAGATAAACCCCAGTAATTAAACCCCAGTGATGAGCCCTCTGAAGGTAGGCCGGCCGGAGAACTTTCTGCCCCAAGTGGGACGGTGTTGGGAGCAAGCAGGGTGCCCTGTCCAGCGATACTTAGACGACAGGCATGAGCTGGGACATCCTAGGTGGGTGGGAGGTGTGGGCCCTGGTCCAGGTGGACGTGGGGGAGCTGTGAGGCCGGGGGGAGAGAGAGAGCAAGTGACAGGAGGGGGCTGCCCCCTGGGAGCCATGGGGCAGAGGCTCCGTCCCACCAGGCCAGATCGATCCCGGGGTACCCGTGTTCCCCTTCTCAGAGCTGGTGAGTCATGGCGGGAAGTGGCTTTAGCATCCACAGAAGGTGGCCGCGGTGGTTGCGAGACCTCCCCTCTCCTGTCTTCCGTGTTCTCTTGGGCTGTTCATTTCCTGGGGCTGTTGGACGGCTTAGCACAGCAGACGTTTAGTGTGTCCCCTTCTGGAGGCCACAGTCCCAGGCCAGGCCGTGGGCAGGCGTTGGTTCCCACTGGGTGCTCGCACGGAGGGTCTGTTGCAGGCTTCTATCTGTTCCAGCCTCGGGGACCACCCCTGGCTTGTCGACCCGTCCCTCCGGTCCCCGCCACCGTCACAGGGCCTCCAGCTCTGTGTGTCTTCTCCTTTTCTGTTGCCTTCCAAGGACGCCTGCCGCTGGATGTGGGGCCCACCCTTATACGGGATGATCTCAGCTCGAGATCCTACAGTACTGCTGCAAAGACCCTTTTCTCAAGGAAGGTCGCTTTCAGCGGTTTGGGGAATTAGAGGACCCAGACATAGCATTTTGGGGGCCACCGTTCGACCAGCGTCTTCTGTAGACGGCACAGCGGAAGCTGGAAGCCGTTGTAAAGGAATCCGATAGGACCCTGGCCCCTTCCTGGGTGGATGGGGCTGTGTAGCGAGGCCGGGGAGGGCTGGTTCCACCTGCGTGCTGGCTTGCTTGCCACATTGCCGAGAGCTTTTCCCACGGAGAACTTAACGCAGTGAATTTGGGGATTAAGAGAAGGTCTGGGGCTTGGGGGCTGGAGTCTGGGGGCCTAGCTGCCACTGGGCTCCCTGCATGGAGCCGAGGGGTCTGTGTGTGTGTTGGGGGGTCACTGACACTCCCCTTCTGGCTTTTGTATTCTTGTGGCTGAAAAGGTCATGGCCTGGGAAAGGCTGTGGGGCCACCTAGGCTGTGTGTGGGGGGCCCTGCAGTGAGCAGCGATGGGGGACCCTGGGAAGGGAGGGAGGGGGCTCGTCTGTTGCTCTTGGCCCCATCGGGGAAACCCAGCCTGCTCTTTCTCACGTTGCCATTGCAGAGCAGGGGCCAGGCCTCATGGGCGGAGGCTGCGCGGAACAAGAAGGACCCCCGAGTGCCCGTGTCCCCTAGGCCTAGGGCACCAGGGGGGAGAGAGGACAGTGCCTCCTAACACCCAAAGCAAAAGACAGACATCAAAATAAATCCAGGCGGCCAAGAGAACACGGGGGTACCTCGCAGTCTTTGCCTGGAGCTGCGTGGCCTCCCCTGGGTGCAGGGTGAGTCCCCAGCTCTCAGTGATACTGTTGGCTGTCCCTCCCTCCCTGTACACCCCCCCACCCCGCCCCAGGGTTCCTGGGGGTCAGCCGCTTCCTCCTTGTCCAGGGGCCCCAGGCCGGATCCTTGGGAAAACCGTGCCTGGTGTGGAAACGCAGGCCTGCTGGTGGCCCCGGGGCCAGGGAGAGGGGCCGAGCGCGTGAGTCTGGGGCAGCCACTAGCCCTTCGCCGCCCACTGGCCCCCAGACGTGAGCCAGAGCCGGGCAGCGCGGGGCTGGCATTGGACGTGGCTCTTAGGCCTCGCGTGGCCCCGCAGCCGGGGGAGAGGGAGAGGGAGAGGGGCCGGTCGGAGGGTTTGGGCCCGCAGGGGCCGAGCTCTCCATCGCTCTTCCTTTGTTTGGACTTTGCCTCTTGCGTGTTGCGTCCTGGCTGTTGACCACGCGTGCTTCTCTGTATGAAATCCAGGGCCTGTTGGCTTCCCAGGGCTGGCCGTGCTCCGCCAGCGCCTGTTTGTAAGCTTTTCCTTTTGGGCTCTTTTACTTCCTAAGCAGCCCCCTTCCCCACCTGCCCCCTCAGCTGTCTCCCCACCACTGAGCGAGCCCCTAGAGGCTGCTCCTGAGACTGGGATCCAAGCGGATGTGATCCCAGGGACACCCTCCCCCCCTCCCTGCAGAGGAGGGTAGGACATGGCCTGGAGGGTGCAGCACCCACCATGTTATGCTGGGGCTCAGCCCGACTGGGGGTCCTGGGGGACCCTGCACCCCAGAGTTATTCCATTTACTGCCTAAAGCCTGCTGGCCTGGGGAGCACTGTTAACCGCCTCCTGCCTTCAGGGCTGAGTGGCACCAGGTGGCCACCGGGACAGGCCCTCCAGCTGAAGGGCAGATGCTAGCTGCGGGTGTCAGAGACATTGGTAAGGCCCGTGCAACCTTGGCCTCCTGTGGGGTGAGCACACACACCCCTGGGTGCACACCCACCTGCAGGTGCGCTGGTGAACCACCTAATTGGGGCGTGGACACCACCGTGTCATCCTGGCAGTGCCATAGTAGGACAGCCGAGGAAGCAGAGACTCTGTGATGATGGGGTCGTGTCACCCCCTGTTGGAGCTCCTACCTGGGGTCTGCGTGAGCACCGCCCCCACCCCACCCCTGGGCACCCAGGCCCTTCACCCTGCACCCTCTCTACCCGGACTTGCCCGGGACTCTGCCCTGCCCCTCTTTCCCTAGGTGGCTCATTCTTTAGGGGGACGAGTCCTGGTTTTGTGACCCCGGGTTCTTTTCCTTGGGAGGATTTGTTGCTTAAATGACTGGGCCTTGTCCCGTCTGCTGTGCCTTCCCTGCCCTACTCGGTGGGGGCTTCTCGAGGCCCCCGCTGCAGCCCCCAGCTCCCGTCTTCTGCGGCGAGACGGTGCTGTCCCCCCCCACCGCCCCGCCGGAGCCCTTGACCCGGAGCCGGGGCTGTGCCAGGGCCGGCCCTGCTTGGGAGGAGAACCGGGGGCTCCCAGGCTCGCTCTGCATCCTCACGGCCGAGCACTTACGTTCGTGGTGGCGTCTTCCTGGGGCCTGGCCCTGCAGGCTCAGGATGGGGAGCAGGGCGGTACCCTCTGCCCGGTGCCCTGGGCCCCGCTGCCGGCTGGCCTCGCTGTTCGGGGATAGAACCTGGACGGGGCTCCCCGTTGGGCCGGGGCCGGCACTCCTGGGGCCCGAGCCCAGATCGGTCCCCACGGTCGGCAGTGTCCTGGGCGGCCCCTCCCACGCGAGTTGTGCAGGGGTTCGCTTTGACGTTGGGCTCTAACGTTCTTTGCGTGACATTTGTCCCCGGAGCCGGGCTTAGTGGCCGCCCAGTGGCTGCCCGGGTGCCCCCTCCCAGCCGGGGCCAGCGCCGAGCGCCGGAAGCGGGGAGAGGTGGGCCGCAGCCTGTGGTCGGGGCAGGCCCTTCACAATGGCCCCTTGTGCGCCGCGCATTCCTCCCTAACCAGGCCCAGACCCCGCCGCGGCTGCGTCGCCCCCCGTGGGCCCGGACGCGCATCTGGAGGCCTGGGCCGGGCCTCCCCCGCCGCCGCAGCCACGGCTCTTTCTAAAAACCCTGCTGACGGGTTTATGCCCTGGAAGTCGTCAGCCAGCCGCGCTGGGTGCAGGACGTTGGCAAAAGGCAGGAGCGTCCCAGGGAGCGAAGCACCCACCCGAACACCCAGAGCCCCCGCCCCCGCCCCCCCCCGCGAGCGCGCGTGTGCGCTGCACATGTGCGTGTGAGATGCGGTCACGCCCTTGCACACAGCTTGCATCTTGCTATTTTTACATCATATTCTCAACATTTCTCATCTTCAGAACCGTGGTTTTGATGACTGCTCAGGACTTGGGCATATGGGTTTAGGAAATCGATGTGAACCCCAGTTGTTTCCAGCATTTGCTCTTTGAACGCGGATTCAGATGTCCCCATCCGTAAATCCTCTGCGCTTCTATTTATTTCCTTGGGGTAAATTCCCAGCGGCAGGCCAGGGTGCACGCAACCGTTTTCGGGCTCCTGGCGCCCACTGGGCTGGGGTAGGGGGTGGGGGGTGAGGAGGGCCTTGGGGAGCAAGTGAGGTTTGAGCCTGGCTTCGCAGGGGCGTGAATGCAAAGGAGAAGGAAGCGGGGGGCGATCGTGTTTTGGACACGGTGTATGCCGAGCGGGGCACCTCCTGCTCTATGGAGGTGGCAGTATTTCCCCCGCCCCAGTTGCTGGCCTCATACCCGTCCACTGCTCAGAGGCATTCTGGCTTGTCACATCCAGCTGGGGACGTCTGTCGTGACCCCTGATGGCAGTGACATCCGGCAGACAAAGGGGAGGCGGCCCAGTGTGCAGCCCACTGTTCCCCACTGGTCCAGTGAAGGCCACTTTTCTGCCCTACGGTCACAAAGGGTCTCAGAAATGCCAAATGACCAGCTCCTGAGCACTCTTGCTGGCCCCTGTGGCTGCTCGTGGACACCCTTCGGCTGTCTCTACACCCTTGCAGGGAAGAGGAGGTGGGGAAGGAGAGAGGCCCCTGCCGCCGTGGTAGGCCACCCCCAGGCTCCCTCGGAGCTGGTGGAGGGTGTTCCCAAGGACAGTGGCTGGACGTGTGCACCTAGGGCCCGGGCTGTTTTTAGGACTCCGATGGGGGAGGCTACATGACAGTCTGCTAATTTTTCCCAGCTGGGTGCTGCTCGTGTCACGACACCCTCCTTGGGGAGGCAGCTTCGTACGGGGTGTCCCTTGCAGGGCCTGCCTTACACAGTGGTCTTGTTTCATCACCAAATAGCCCGCGTGTGGATCCAGAGCAGCATCACTCCCCACGACGTCTCCTACCGTCTGGGGTCTTGCGTGATCCCAGGAGAGGGAAAGGGAGCTGGCTTTTTCTCCTGGGCCCCTGGAGAGGGGCTGGGGTGCTGGGCAGGGTGGCAGTGCCCTCGGGTGAGCCCGGACCATCCTGGAGCCCAGGGGTCTCACCCTTCCAGCCGTCCCGTGGTAACGTCATGGGGCCACCCTAAGACATGACCACAGACCATGAGGCTCAAACCACAGAAATGTAGTCTCACGGTCCTGGAGGCCTGAAGTCCAAGGTCAAGGTGTCGGCAGGGTCAGGCTCTTTCCTTTCTGCTCCTCCCGGCTTCTGGTGGTTTGGGGCTGCACCTCCCCGGTCTCTGCTGGTCTCACAGGGCGTCTCTGTGTCTGGGCCTCAAATCCCCCCCTTCTCTCTTGTGTAAGGACATCTAGAGGAGTTAGAGCCCATCCTAGATTCAGGATGATGTCATCTCGAATCCTTACCTTATCTTCCCAGGTAAGGTCCCCCTCATAGGTTCTGAGAGTTGGGACCCAGGACATACCTTTTTGGGGTACACGGCTCAACTCACTATGGAACCTTAGAAGTGGAGCTTGTCTGGGGCTTCCCTGGGCCCTGTGCCCACAGCTACACACCTGTGACCTGGTCCCCCCTTCCGGTCGTGTAGAAGCAGCCCCTGAGGCCCATGAAGGGACGGAGAGGTGGCTCGTGGAGTTAAGAAGGAGAGGATGTTTACAGGGACCCCAAACACACCCTGTCCCCGCCCCGTAGCCACGACATGGCCTGGATGACACGGGAGGGACAGATGTGAACTGCGTGGAGCCAGGGCAGGAGGCGACAGCGAGCCTGGCTCTGGGGTGTACTTGAAATCAGAGGAGGTGGCGGCGCGGGGGTCTGCTGCTTTGGGGGGGTTGGCGTAGATTGTCAAGAGTAACCCTAACAACTTGTACATTCTGCTGCCAGTCACCGCCCTGGGGGTGGGGATGGCTCTGGTTCTCTCCGAGCCTAGGACTAGGAATGGGATGGGATGGGCGGATGTCTGGGGGTGAACACCTAGGTCGATCATGTAGCCAGACGATGAGCACACAGGTAATGGGGGGCCAAGGGGTGACGTGTGGCATGAAGAAACACAAAGCAGCGAGAGAGAAGAGGATGGCGGGTGGGGCCGGGCGTGTGCGTCTGCAGAGATGGCCATGGCAGTGACCTGCGGGGGCAGTGGCCCACCCGGCTGGGCAGTGATCTGCGTGTGGGCCGGGTTCGAATGCATCACCCCCCAGGACCTTCCGCGCCCGAGTCAGCGGGATCTTTGCTTCGGTGCAGGGTCTTCACTCGTAAGTCAGTAGTTGAGGGACCCTCCAAGTGGGCTTCCCAGAGAGGGGACCCTCCAAGTGGGCTTCCCAGAGAGGGGACCCTCCAGAGGGGGTCACAGACCTCCCTGGACCCCCAGGGAGAAGGTCATCTCATTCTGGGCCAAACCCAGGAAACGTCCCACCCACCTGATGTCTGTTCTCTGATGCGGCTGCACGAGTTCACCTGGAGGTGGGTGGGGTGCGGACCCCTCCTCTAGAGAGCTCCCAGACAGATGGAGCCACCGTGCAGGGGGCGGTTTGGACGGTGCTCTGGGGGCTGGGGGTAGACCAGAGGCCCCCCCCGGGACCCACATGAGGTCACGGTTTCTGGATACGCCCCTGCCCTGTCCTTTGTCACCTCAGGCTGCCCTGGAACAAGCGGTCTGTACTCTGTGGTCACCTGAGGGGAGAGGGCCCCGGGAGGGGTGCCGGCATCCCTGCTTTGGCACATCCCTGCTGCTTGGCACGGAACCCCACTGCCCTTGGCCGCGATATCAAGCAGAGGTCACAGGCCAGGCCCACGGGCCACCTGCAGCTTGTGGATATGATTTGGTTTGACCACACCTGTTCTGAGAGGGTGGTTTCCCCTGTGCCAGCGCATACGGATCAGGAGTTAGCACATAGAGAATGCAGATTCCCAGGTTCTCCCGACAAGTGCGTCGCTCTGGCCACAATGGGCTCACAGGCCTGCGGGGCAGCAGGTGGGCCCCTGAGAAAGGCCGGTTCCCTCTGACCGGGACGTTTCTGTCCCGCGGGGCCTCTGGCAGGGCTGAGCTTTGCAACTCAGGATGTCGTGCCGTCTGTGCACCGAGCAGGCTGTGTGCCCGGGGCTGAGAGAGGTCCCGCCTGGGTGCCATGTTTGGGGAACTGGTCGTTCCGGCAGCCAGATGTCAGGGATGGGGCCTCCTCTGCTTCCTGTCTCCCAGGACGTAGGAGCACAGGCTCCCCTGGCCACCCCCACCCAGCCACCCAGCTGCCCAGCAGGCCCTGGTCTTCTGGAGGAAGCCCCGTCCACGGGGATCAGACAAGGCTGTGCTGGAATTTGGAGGATGGAAGACTCGGGGTTGGGGTGAGCGGCGCTGAGAACAGGCCCACGTTGCTGTTGCTGGGGTTGGGGACAACCTGGCGAGGTCCCAGGAAATCCTGGGCTCGGGGGTGGCGGTGGTGGGGGCTGGGCAGGCGAGGTGGGGCGCTGGTGGGAGAGACCCTGTGGGCTCGGCCAGGAAGGAGCTGGTGAGTGTTCCTGCCATGAGGGCCCTGCATGCTCTGGTCTTTATAACGGGAGCAGCTGGTTCTTGTTGGGAGCCCGGCTGCAGGGACCGTGGGGATGGCCGGCAGCTTCCCAGGCACTGTCCCCTGGCCTTGGAGGGAGCAGGTCCCGGCAGAGATAGTGGGCAGCTGGGGTGGGAGTCAGATGCCTGGTGTCCCTCGGAGGCCCAGGTCGGGCTGGGGCAGGTCGCAGAGCACGGAGGCAGCCGGGGGCGAGGACCCGAGCGGGTTGGAGGGTGTGGATGCGCCAGGGCTCTGTCATCCCACCTGCATCAGGGCAGCCACGTGGTCAGAACGCTGGGCCCTGCATCTGGACAGATGGCATCTTCTGGCCACTCTGTCTCCACGTCATCGGGCACATGGCTTAAGCACCAGGGCCTCAGTTTCCCCATCTGTACCAGGGGTTAACCGCAGTATTCACAGGGTAGGGTCACGGGAAGAGTAAACGGATGCAGTGAACCCGGTGCCACTGGCTGTTCGTGCTGTGTTGTTAGGGTGACGTCATTGCCGTCGTGATTCCGGCAGGTGACGGTTGTTACTGGGGACGCCCCCCTCCCGCCCCCGTTGCTGCTGCTGGTGGTGTGGCTTGTGTCTGGCCGTGTCTGCGTGGGGTGGAGGTGAGGAGGGACCAAGGAAGGCCACGACGAGAAAGAAGCCAAAGCTCCCCTTGAGCCAGGACATCTTTATAGAAAACGTGGCTGGCACGTCCACGCCGTGGCCCTGGAGGACATAGAGGCTGCTGTGTCCTCCGAGCTCCAGCCTTTTCGCTCTGTGTCCCAGTGCACGAGATTGCTGGTGCCCGCGGCCCCTGGGACGGTGGGGCTGTCCCCTTTGTTCCCCCGAGGTGGAGGGAGCCCGAGTCCTTTGGGCCCCCGCCGCAGCACCCCCGCCAGCTCCCTTGGCGTAAGCGAGTTCCCGGACCATCCGCTCCTCACGTCCCCCTCTCTCTGTTTTCCAGCCTTGAAAAGATCTTTTGAGGTCGAGGAGGCTGAGACGCCCAACTCCACCCCGCCCCGGAGGATCCAGACCCCCCTGCTCCGGGCCACTGTGGCCAGCTCCACCCAGAAGTTCCAGGACCTGGGCGTGAAGAACTCTGAGCCCGCAGCCCGCCATGTAGACTCCCTCAGCCAGCGATCCCCCAAGGCTGCCCTGCGGAGGGTCGAGCTCTCGGGCCCCAAGGCCGAGCCCGTGTCCCGGCGCACGGAGATCTCCATCGACATCTCGTCCAAGCAGGTGGAGAACGCCAGCGCCGCCGGGCCGTCCCGCTTCGGCCTCAAGCGGGCCGAGGCGCTGGGCCACAAGACGCCGGAGCCCGCCCCCCGGAGGACGGAGATCACCATAGTCAAGCCCCAGGAGTCGGCCCACCGGAGGATGGAGACGCCCGCCTCCAAGATCCCCGAGGTGCCCGCAGCCCCCACTGCGGACGTAGCCCCCAAGAGGGTCGAGATCCAGGTGCCCAAGCCGGCCGAGGTGCCCGCCTCCCCCATCCCACCCCAGACCCTGGAGAATTCAGAGCACACCCCGATGTCTCAGCTGCAGAGCAGGCTGGAGCCCAAGCCCCAGCCCACCGTGGCCGAGGCCCCACCCAAGAGCCAGGAGGGTGAGTAGCAGGAGCGGGGATGGGGAGCTGGCTTTGCCCTGGAGTCCCAACGTGGGGGGGGTGTAGCAGGTGGGTGGGGGCAGGATTCCGTGGCAGCCAAGAATACACTGGGGCAGGGGGCCCAAGGCTGGTGGTGGGGGGACTCTGCATTGGGGATGGACCAGGATGCTTGCGTCGGGCTTTGGACAGAATCTTTGGGTTTCGAGGGACCCCTCTATGGGTCAGAATGCGCCGTAGTGTAGAGCGTGCGTTGTCTGCCCCGAACAGCGGGGTCTGCAAGTCTGGGAAATGAAGAGGCGGCAGGCTCATGTGAGACACGGGGGTACGATGGGTTTGAGGTCCAAGGATGGGCTCCCATGTGCCTCTGATCACCAGGCCACGGGGGTGGGGTGGGGCAGGCAGGCTTCTGCTCAAGAGGGATTGCGGGCTGCCCCATAAGTACCCAGCCGGGGCAGGAGCCTCAGGTGGGGGGCCTCGTGGCCCTCCTAAGGTTCAGTCCTGGGGGGTCTTCCTCTAGCTCCTCCTCGGGGAGGGAAGGTCGTGGCCAGAGGCAAGGGAAACGAGAACGCCTCCTCTCTGTGTGCCCGGGTTCTTGGGGCCGCTGGGAAGGGATCCTTGGGCTCCAGACGGGGTGGGGCGCTGGATGGGACCAGTGCTCCTCTCGCTTCAGTGGGAGAAGCTCCCTTGGTTTGACTGAGCAGGTGGCAGACGGGGGTGGGGGCCAAGACGCCCGTTTGTGGCCATGCTGGGCCTCAGCCCACTCCCCCATCTCCCTAAACTGGACCCTGCAGAGCCACGCCCACCCACTCAGACACCGCCGTGTTGGAAGGACGGCGGGCCCCTGCACGGGGAGTGGGCTTCTGTTGGTCCAGGGCCGTTGCCTCCAGATAGGGCTCCCTCCTGTGGGTGAGCTGTCCTGCCCGTGGGTGAGGTGTCCCGCCGGTGGGGGAGGTGTCCCACCGGTGGGGGAGGTGTTCATGCCCGGCTGAGTCAAGCGGGACGTGGTTGGGGATGCGGTCATCCCAGGGCCCGTCCACGTCCAGATTGTGATGGCAGCTGGTGCAGGATGCGTGAGGACGGGGTCCTGGCTCTGGGCGACGGGCAGGAGGGTGTCTGCTCAGGGTGGACCCGCCCTGGGTCATCGGGGCAGGCAGGGCACGGCCTCGGGGATGCGAGGATGTCTTCCTTCAGCATGTAGACGCGGCTCAGGCCCCGCTTAGCCCCGCTTAGCCCCGCTTAGCCTCTAGGCTGTGCTGGGAGCCGGGGCCGCTGGGCCCAGTCTGGCTTTGCTCAGGAGCAGCCGAGGGGGCCGTGGGGGGTCTTGAGCCGGCCTTGGAGGAAGTAGAATTTAAGCAGGCGGGGAAGGGGAGCCAAGGCAGCAGCCCCGAGGTGCCCAGGAGCCTGGAACTCAGAGGGAACCGCAGACTCTCGCCGTAGAAAAGAGTTTAAATCTCCAAGCCCGGCACGAGAGCTCCGCGGTCAGCCGCCCAGACCCCGGGGCCCCTCAGAGGGCAGATGGGCCCAGCTCCTGCGCCCAGTGGCCTCCTGCCGTGGAGCATACTCTGAGGAGTGGGGGGCTGTGTACCCATCACATGAGTACACGCCTGTGCCCCGACCCCCCGTGTCTCATCGGCTCTCCGGGACCAGTGCTCACAGGTTGAGGGCCTTTGGGCTGGACAGATGCAGTTAGGAGGGATGCTCGGGGGTGGGGGCTGGAGGAGGTGGGGGCACAGATGGTCCTCGGGCCTTGGGTGAGGGGGTGGGGGAGGAGGAGGAGGAGGAGGAAGAGGAGGAAGCAGGGCCCCCTGTGGGTGGGAGATTAGCCTTGACCGGCTTGGCCATGGATGTCCAGTCTTTAAGTCCCTAAAGCAAGCTCAGTGCAGGGCAGGGCCTTCCCTGTGAGGCTGCAGTCCTGGAATCTGCTGTAGCAGCTTCTGGCGGTGAGGTCCCCTGCTCCGGGGCTCCGTCCGCTCCTCTGGTCACCGCCTGCCCAGTCCATGCAGACACAGACCGGCTGTCCCTCAACCTTGCTTCCCATCCACCCTTCCCCCCCTCCTGCCCTGACCTCCTGACTCCTGGCCCCTGACCTTCTTCCTCTTTTTTGAACTCCTATGCATTCTTCAAAGCCCAAACAGCACTCTTCCATGAAGCCCTCCCGCTAGCCAGAAATGGCCTTACTTCCTTTGACTTCTGTGCCTTTTTGCTTTTTTTTTTTTTTTTTTGATGTATGATATCTCGTGTTTGGCTTGGAATATTAATTACCTGTGTTGTATGAAACTTTTCTCTGCTAGACTCCTCACGTAAAAATAGTTCGAATTCAGGGGATCCCTGGGTGGCGCAGAGGTTTGGCGCCTGCCTTTGGCCCAGGGCGCGATCCTGGAGACCCGGGATCGAATCCCACATCGGGCTCCCGGTGCATGGAGCCTGCTTCTCCCTCTGCCTATGTCTCTGCCTCTCTCTCTCTCTGTGACTATCATAAATAAATAAATATTTAAAAAAAAAATAGTTCGAATTCAGAAAACGTAGAAGTTAGAACCTAAAGTTCACCTGTAACCCAGCGCTATCCATGTTCAGCATTCATCCTGTATTTTTCAGAATTCCCTCCGTGCGCCCTACTGGGTTCTAGGTTGAGGGTGAGGCTGGTGCTAGTTTTTTTCAAGTTTCTTTTTTTAATTTATTTTTTAACTGAGTGACATGGATGCAATAGGTGCTCAGTGAAACGATGTTGGAGGAGTGAGATGGTTTTTTGTGGCCCCTGGGGGCAGACCCCGAGGGCCCCCTGGGACCTTGTGGGGACCAAGCAGATGCTTTCCTGGTCAAGCCAGAACCCACAGGTTGTGACCTGCTCTGCTCTGGTGCATTGGGTTCTTTGTTTCTGAGGCTGCCGGCCCCTGGCCCTGACCCCTGACCCTCCCTGTCACCCTTTGGTCATCCCTGCTTTTCTCTTCAGGCTCTGGGTGAGTGCGGCTTGTCCCCTGTCCCACGTCCCTGCTTTCCGCGGCCCCTGCATGGGTGGCTCCGGGTGGGGCAGGACCACAACCATGCCTGTGCGGGGAGCGCCTGGCTCTGCCTCCACCCGGGAACCACCCGCCTCTGGCCCATGGCTGACACCGGCCAAGTTTCCCCGAGGCTGCCTTATAAGGCGGGCATTGGCTGCTCACTCCTGGGTCTGCTGCTTTGACGTCTCCGGATGCTAACTAGAAGCCACGGGGGAGGCTGGGGCTGACGGGGCAGGGTGGGGACCGAAGCACCCTGGACCGGCTCCCGCTGAGTTCTTATCTGGGTCCCGGTCCCATCCCACGGGCCAGCTCGTTCTGAGCCTTCACTTTGCCGCCCCCCACCCCCAGCCTCAGTTTCTTGATCTGTCCACTGAGGGAGTGGTTGGGGCCCCTGTCCCGAGGCAGTGCACTCAGAACCACGTTCCACGGTGGTGCCAGGCATGGCTGGTGATGATGGATGTGAGCCTGGGGTGGGGCAGACTCACCACGTGTCTCAGGAGGGTGTCCCTCTCACTAGAAACGTCTAGAGATGTTCTTGGCTGTGGGTGGAGCTTGGAGGAAGGTGACGGTGGGTCCCTAAGCTTCTGTTGCTGGGCGCAGAGTCTTTGCACACCTGGTCTTTGCACGCCTGCCTGCCTTGCAGGAGGACCCGGGTGCCTGCTGCACTGAGTCCGCGTTAGGGGCTGGGACAGAATGAAGTTGGTCTCAGCTCTGCAGGGGACAGCAGGGGCTAGAAGCACAGAGCTCCTGGGACCCCCAGTGGGGACATGGGAGGAGGAGGAGGCTGGGCCGAGGAGGAGGCTGGGCCGAGGAGGCTTCAGGGAAGGACAGGTGTGTGCTGAGCATAAAGGGGGGGACGGGTCAGCCAGGGAAGTGGGCGGGAATGTGCCAGGCTGGAGCAGGGAGATGGGGTGAGGGGGGACCACTGTGCGATTTGGGGGGAGGCCCAGGCTCTGCAGAGCCTCCCTAGACTCCTGCTGTGTTTGCAGAATGCCCCACTAACTGGGGTCCACTCTGGGCCTGATGCTGGGCAGTAAACTCCCTGGGGAAGTCCCATCCCAGCACCCGGCATACAGCAGGAGCATGATAAGTGTGCTGAAGCAAGCAGAGCAGTGGGCTCGCACCTCACCAGGCCCTGGCCCCTCACCTGCAGAATTTCCTTCTGTGCGGGGCTAAATGTTTGTTTGTTTCTTTCTTTCTTCTTAAAGTTTACTTATTTGAGAGAGAGTGTGTGTGCACGTGCACGTGGTGGGTGGGGGCAGAGGCAGAGGGAAAAACAGGCTCCTGGCTGAGCAGGGGGCCCGACGTGGGGCTGGATCCCAGGACCCTGAGATCATGACCTGAGCCGAAATCAAGAGCCACCCCAGGTGCCCCTCAGTATTTCTGTTGTGGCAGGACCGGGCCATGCCTCCAGCATGTTCCTGACCCGGCCCCAGGGGAGCATCCAGGCACCCGCTTACTTTTTGGGGATTGGGTCTCCTCCTCCTGCCCCCTGGTAAGAACCAGCACACTTCCCACCTGTGTCTGTGCAGGAAGTCCCCGTGCAAGGGCGGGGGGGGGGGGGCAGGTGGACAGCGGCCAGGGCAGGTGTGTGTCCAAGGTGAGGCAGATAGGGGCAGCAAGGACAGAGCTGGGCTCCGGGGCCCAGGCAAAAGCAGCCGCCTCCCCTCGCCAGCCCGCCCGCTGTCTGCGGGCCCAGCCCAGGGCTGAGGAGGAACGAGGGCCCGTCCGGGGAATGCAACCCCGGCAGCTGCGGAATGCCCTCCGCGGGGCCAGGCACAGCTGCGGGGAGGGCAGGGCAGGAGGCGGGCGCTGGAGGAGGCGGCCTCAGCCCTTCCCCGCTTCGGGGGCTGTGGCCCTGGCCACCCAGCCTGGCCCCAGGATGGAACCCGGGCTCCCAGACACATGGCGCTGGGTGAGGTCTCCCGGGCGCTTGTTCCGGGAACCGGCGCAGCTGCCAGCAGAGGAGCCGGGTCTGCATCCACAGCCTGTGGGGCCCGGGACAGCTGCCGGGAGCCGGGGTCGGCACAATGGGGCCGCTGTGTGGGGAATGTGCCCGAGCCAGACAGCCCCGCCCTGTGCGGCGTGGGCAGGACACGTCAGCGCTGGGGGAGCACGCTCAGGCCTCCACCTGGTGCCCTGAAGTGTGGGCAGCCCTGGCCAGACTCCAGGTTCCGACAGTTGGCCTGCAGGACGCCACTAGGTTCACGCCGGCCTGATGAGGCCCGATGTGGACCTGCGGTGGCGTGTCCGAGAGCTCGGGTGAGGGGGAGCCATGGAGGCTCTTCTCTGGCAGGACAGGCCTTCCTGTCCCCGTGTCTCCCTGGGCTCTGACCTGGGGCTTTCTGTGGCCGTCTCGGGTGCCCCCTGCCTGGAACCCCAGGGGCACCGGAGCTCTGGGATGTGGCTGATGAGCAAAGGCAGCTTGTGCCCGGGACTGAGCCTCCCGTTCCTGGAGCAGTGGACAGGGACAAAAGTGGATGTGATTTTTTTTTTTTTAAAGGGTGGAGGGGCGTGGAGCTCCCATGCTCAGCCTCCCTTCCCCATGCCCTCCGCCGCCAACTCCCTCCTTCCAGAATGACCCCCAGAGGTTTCAGCGTCGAAGCATAGCAGGTTAGGTGACAGGGGTCACCTGGGGGGCCTTGCCCAGTGTGTGGGGGCAGGGCTGACGGGCATGGGCGTCCTCCCCGGGCCGCCTGGGCCCCCGCTGCTGCCCGCTGCAGGCCGCGCCACTTCTGCTCTGGCGTCCGCTTCCCCCTCGGTGCGGTGGCACGATTCCTCCCACATGGCATCGTTAGGATGGAAGCAGTGCAGGGTGACGATGGCCAGTGCGGAGCCCCGCATCCGGAAGGCTTTGGGGGAACAAGCAGGTGGACGAAAACCAAAGGTAAAACCTACTTAGCGGACGGGGGTGGCTGCCCATCGCCCGCTGCCCTCCCTCCGCGGGCGTGTCCGCTCCGCACCCCCACTTACCTTGTCTCCTTCCAGAGCGGCGGGGCTGGTGTTCGAAGAGAAGAAATAGGGGCTCCTGGGGGGGGGCTCAGTGGTTGAGCGTCTGCCTTCGGCTCGGGTCGTGATCCCAGGGTCCTGGGATCGAGTCCCACATCGGGCTCCCCGCGGGGAGCCTGCTTCTCCCTCTTCCTGTGTCTCTGCCTCTCTGTGTCTCTCATGAATAAATAAAATCTTAAAAAAAAAGAAGAAACAATGATCATGGGGACTTTGAAAAGAAAGCCTGTCTTTCTGACCAACCCCCCCATCCCGTCCTTCCCGGGGCAGCCTGTGTTACCTGCGGGGCACATCGCGTGTCCTTCCGGGACTGGCACGTGGGCACCGTCCTTGGGCCCACGCGGAGAGAAGTCTGTGTGTAAATATCTTAGAGACTTTGTGAGAACACAAGTGAAACCGGACTCCTGCAGCTAGCTTTGTATTCCTTCTCTGATGCTGCCTTTGCGCCCAGCGGGTCCCTCTGGTCCTACCGTCCCTGCCCCCCCTTTCACCGTGATGCTCGAGGTGTCCGTGAACGTGCTCGCATTTAACATCCGTGTGTGTGTGTGTGTGTGTGTGTGTGTGTGTGTTTGGGACGGGGCTGCCCCGACTTCAGGAGTGGGATTTCTGCACCACGGGACGTGTGCATTTAAAATATTGATCCACCCTGGAGGCACCTGCGGGGTTCGGTCGGTCAAAGTGTCTGCCTTCCGCTCGGGTCATGATCCCTGGGTCCTGGGATCAAGCCCTGGTCGTCAGGCTCCAGGCGCAGGGGTGGGGGGAGCCTGCTTCTTCTCTCTCTGTCCCCTCTCCCTGCTGGTTCTCTCCACCCCCCCCCCCCGCCCTCCCTCTTGCTCCACCTCAAATAAATAAATAAAATCTTTAAAATAAAATAAAACGTTGATCCGCGTTGTCAGACTGGCCTCCGAGCGGTCACACCCGATTTCAGCGCTAGCAGCACAGCGGCCCTGTGCCCTCGCTCCGACCTGCGGGGCTGCAACGCTGTCGCTGTCGGGCTGGGGCTTTATTTCACCCCTCTTTGGTATGAAGGGGAGTGTCTTCTCCTTATTCCAGGCCCAGGGCCCTGGGTTGTCTGTGAGCGGCTCCTCCCTGCCCTTGTGTGCACGGGGTGGGCTGCCCATCCTGGTGGCCGTGACATTTTCTTATCCACACCTTTGTTGTAGCTGCTACAAGTGCTTTTCCCCAGTTGTTGACTCTCGATTCTATTTATAGCATGTTCTTCCAAACAGAGGTCTTTAACCTGTAGGTTGTCAAGTGCATTCTTTTTTTTTTTTTTTTTCCGTCTTCTGTTGGGATCCACACCCTGCTTGGAAGCCTCCTGCATTCCAAGATTATAGAAACCATGCCTCCAGGTTTTCTTCTAGCACTTTTATGGTTCGCTTTTTTTAACATATTGCCGTCATTAATCTATTGGAATTTATTGGGGTGTAAACAGTGAGGTAGGGACATACGGTTTTGCACGGATGTGTGCACGTGAGCTGGCTCCGCTGTGGGTGGGGTGCGCTCCTGCGCGCTATTTTTGTCAGTTTTGGTGACAGTGTCCCGCCAGCTTCACAAAAAATAATTTGGATGTGTTTCTTTCTTCCTCTGTCTCCGGGAACATTTTAAACAGCAACACAGTTGTCTCCACATAACAACTTCTAGAGAATTCACTCGTGAAACCATCGGAGCCTGATCCCTTCGTAGGGAACCTCGTACTTCAAAAACCGTAACCAGGTCTTTTCCATTAGTTTGTTTGAATTCTTGTTTGTTGTTTTTCTCATATTTTATACCTTCTTTCCCTAGAAGATCATCCTTTAAGCCATTTAAAATCCCTTAGAGAGGGCAGCCCCAGGTGGCTCAGCGGTTTAGCGCCGCCTGCAGCCCAGGGAGTGATCCTGGAGACCTGGGATCAAGTCCCACGTCGGGCTCCCTGCGTGGAGCCTGCTTCTCCCTCTGCCTGTGTCTCTGCCCTTCTCTCTTTGTGTCTCTCATGAATAAATAAATAAAATCTTTAAAAAAATCAAAAATAAATAAAAAATAAATAAAATCCGTTAGAGAGGTGGTAGTGTGGCACCATTGCTCCGGGCACCTCGGCCACTATCCTGGACCATGTCCAGAGATGCAGTGGATATGGCCGCTGTCCTGGAGATGCTCCTTCTGACATGCGAGCAGGGCAGCGTGATGAGGGTTTGGAGAGAGACCAGTCCAGAGGGTCGTAGCACCCCAAGGAGAGAGCCCCCTTCTCTGCTGGTGGACCCCTCTTGGTGGTGGTGATGGGGGAGACCTTGGGTCTCGGGAACGGGGGTGGCGATGGGCAGAGTGGTCCAGGCAGGTGAAGGGCCCACGTTCCAGGAATTGTGGATTTGATGTTGCCCAGAGAGCACCTTTCAAGCTTTGCTGGGCTGCAGCTCCCGGTAAGAAACACATTTTGTACCACAAACCAGGACGCGTGTATGCGTAGATCGATGCACGCGTGTGTGGGGTGTATCCACATGCAGCATTTCCTGGAAGTGATCCTTACCTGCTACACTCTGGTGGTCTCTGTCCTTTTCTCTTTTTGGGTGGGAGGAGCTTTGCTTATTCCTTCCAAAGCAGCTTTATCGAGATATTGAGATACACTTTCCATACCTCGCAGCGCGCTCCTCGGAAGGACACAGCTCCCATGAGTGGGGCAGGCATCGCCGCATCCAGTTTTAGATTATTTCCATCCCCTCAGACACACTCCCCATACCCTTTAGCCGTCACCTACTCTTCCCCCCACCGCTTCCTTCAGCCCTAAGCGGTAACAGGCCTTCCTGTCTAGATCTGCTTATTCTGAACCTCGGGACCCAGGACCAGGGGCACCTGGGTGGCTCAGTTAAGCATCTGACTTTTTAAAAAGATGTTATTTATTCATGAGAGACAGAGAGAGAGAGGCAGAGACACAGGCAGAGGGAGAAGCAGGCTCCCCAATGTGGGACTCAATCCCAGGACCGCAGGGTCATGCCGTGAGCCAAAGGCAGAGGCTCAACCATTGAGCCACCCAGGTGCCCCAAGCATCCACCTCTTAATCTCAGCTCAGGTCTTGATTGTAGGGTCCTGATTTCAAGTCCTGCATTGGGCTCCATGCCCAACACAGCGTCTCCTTAAAAAAAAAAAAAAAAAGAGAGAAATAGGCGCGGTGGTAGGTGGTCTTCGCTGACTGGCTTTTTCACTCTGTGAGATCCATGCTGCGGTGCCCATCAGTGCGTCATCACTTTTGACAGCCGAGTGCCGCTCCACCGTGTGGCTAGAGCACAGTTTGTCCATCCACTCATCAGCTGAGGGCCACTTGGGCTGTTTCCCCCCTTTGCCTGTTGTGAATGTACTGCATTAAAATGTGTGTTTATATTCATTTTCATCTGGGGGCTCTCTTAGGTATGCCCCCAGGCTTTATTCCCTACTCCCAAATATCTCATCCTCAGTCTCAAATCCTCCGATCCCTGGGTCCCAGGAGCCCAGACTTCCCAGTGAGAGCATCTGCTGCCCAGGGCTTCCAGCGTTGGCTGTGAAAGTTAAGGAGGAAGATAACGTGTGCTGCGCCGGCGAGATCACAGTGTTGGAGCCCCCGACTCACAGGTTGGGCTGCCCCCAGGACGCAGCAGAGGCCTTTTGGTCGGCTTCTGGACCAGGCCGAGTTTCTGGAGAGGGTGGCCCGCCCCAGGGGTAGCCAGCGGAGCTGATGGAGTAGCCGTGCCTCCTCTGGGAGTTCTGCTGCAGCGGCAGAGCCGGGGCCGGCCCCTCTCCTGCTGACGGTGGGAGGCTGCTGCCCACTAGGGCCTCCCGACCTGGCTTCCTTTGCCCGCTGGCCTTGGCTCTGCTTGCCTCACTGCCCCAGCGAAGTCTCCAGTTGCTCTGCCAGAAGCACCTCCTTCAGGAGCATCTTGAGCTGGGAAAACAGCACATTCGCTTTCCAGGCAGCCCTGGCTCAGCCGGGCTTTAGCAGAAGCACAGTCCTGCCATCGTGTGGGCCCTTGGGCCCCGTGTGCCTGCTGGACACCCCGTCTGGCTGCTGGGGCGTGTGTGGTCCGAGGCGACCCCCCCAAGAGCTAACAGTTCCCCCTAGAGACCACTGCTAGGAGTTGGGCAGGCCGGGCTGTCCAGTCCCTACTTCTGAGCTCCTCGGTCCCCTATTCCCTGGGCCCCGGGGTCCAGCCTGGAAGCCGCTGTCCTCATTCACAGTCTCCAGAACCATGTCCTGGGTCTGCACTGGGGCTTCAGGCCCTGCCCCCCTTCTGCTCAGGCAGAAACAGGAGACCCCATGGGGCTCCCAGAGGGGCGTGAGGAGGCTGCTGTTTGAACAGAAGGGCTTGGGCTGCAGGAGTTTTTCTCTCTGTTCCTCCCCTTAAGGTGGGTCATACTTACAGGCATAGCCTCCTGGTCCAGGAGAATTTGGGGTGTCGGCTCCGTCTTGTGCACGGGGATGGGGGAGCTGTTATCAGCTGAGCCAGAGGGAGGTGACACCCACGGTACCGCTAGTGGCTGGTGACCCCAGAGCATGCCTGAGTCATGGTGTGATCCCGGCCCCCCCCCCTCAACTCCCAGGGGACAGCGTCTGCTTCTCTGCACCATGGTAGCCCAGCCCAAGAGAGAGGAGAGGGGGCTGTTTTCATCCTCAGGGTGATCCCCACCCCCACCTTAATTCTGGTCTAACGTTGGGCCTTCCTTAGGTCTGTGGCTGTCTGCCCGCCTGCCTGCTGACTAATGCGGATCTGGTGCCTGATAGGAAGGGCGGCACGGGGAGGCAGCAGGCCCCTGTGACGGGGCTCAGGTTACCGAGGGTGGAGGCATTTCCTAAAACAAGGCCCCAAAGCCACCGACCCTCCACCACGGCCTGGACTTCAGGCCCCCGGCCCGACACCCGCACCAGGTGAGTTCCGGCTGGGTGTGGCAGGATGAGGTGCGGTGGGTTTCTGGGCTGGGGTGGAGTGTGGCTAGGGAGGCTGGGGTGGATGAAGAGGGCAGATCCCCATCTGCCCCCTGCCCCCCACCCCGGGGAAAGGGACTAGCCTGGCACCTGGCCCTCCCTTCTTCCTGTGGCCGCCCACGGGGCCTTGGACACTCCTTTGTCCCCGGGGAGGACTAAGCAGTCTGGTTGCTGGTGCATGCACGGGGCCACACCTCGAACCCAGACCCCAGCGCTGCCTGTGGTTTACCAGGGCTGCTCTGTAAGTGCACGTTCTGTTCTGGGGAGGCAGCCCAGCTCAGCGAGTTAGAAGCCGAATTCCCTGGGATTAATTCAGCAGCAAGTTTGCCTCTGCCCAGATCCTTGCTTATTACGCGTGCCTGTTCTTGGCAGGTATTGGCCCTGCTCTCTGTGGGTGGTGGGGGCCCCCAGCCGCCCTGGCCTTGGTGTCTGCCCCAACCCCAGTGCCTGCGAGCCTGCGAGACACTTGGCTCCGGTGTGGGTGATTCTGTTTGGGCCCAGAAGGTCTGGGAATGTGCAGCCTCAGTATCCAGAGGAGCCTTTGGGGGCTGGGGGCACTCCGCGCAGTCTTCCTGTCACATGGTCACACGTGGGGTCCTGGAAGGGTCCTCCCCTTCCCTCGCCTCCTGCACATCCTTGCCCCTCCTCCCCGGATTTTCCTTCCCTCTTCCCCTCCCCGGAGGCACTTCATTTGGCACAAGCACCTCCCTTTCCGGATGGGACAGGATGGGACTGGATGGATTCAGGGATTGGAAGACTTTCCTGGTCCTTCCAGGTCTAGATCCCTGTCACAGCCTTTCCAGAAACCCTTATCTCAGCGGGGAGGCATCCATAGGGACCTAACAATTCGTGCACCTTGAGGCTAGCTTCCGGCCACAGTCACCCTCAGCATCCCATTTTCTAGGTTAGGAAGTCAAGTCCGAGAGAGACTCCAGCTGCGTGCCGAAGGCCCAGCAGCTGCTGACAGTCTGGACTTGAGTCCTGGGGGGGCCTGGCTGCCCCGCTGGCCTGGCAGGGGACGGCTGCGGCGACGGGGTGGAGCTGCCTGGGGCCCCCGGCCGGTGCGTGAAGCTGGGTCCCTGCCCTAAGCTTTGGCCAGGATGCAGGGGAGCCCAAGCCGGACCCTCCTTTTGCTTCTTTCTTTCGCAAGGCGCCAGGAGATGATGAAAGAAAACCCCATTTAGGAAGGAGAGACTCTGGTATTCCCCCTCTGCCTCCAGCCCCTTAGCTGCCCTGGGTTTTGAAATAAGATACTGCTTGTCAGGGGCTTGAGTGGGAACAGATTGGGAGTCCCGTTTCTCTGCCTGGGATCACAGCTGCAGGGAGCCCCGCGTGGCTGCTCACCACCGCTCTGGCTGGGCCCCCCAAGCTCAGTGCGGCCCTGCCCCGCCCCCTGCGCAGCCCCACCGCGCCCCTGCCCCTGCCCATCCTCCCGCCCCCCTTCCAAGCCCAGCCAGTGCTGCTGCAGAGCCCAGGGAGAGGTTTGGGCAGGGCGCAGGTGGGGGTGTGCCTTCTTGGTTGGGGAGCGGCTGCATTAAAAGCCCGGCTGGCCCCGGCTGGCCCGGAACGGAACAGTGGGCAGGCACGCCAGCCTCCTGCCTGCCAGCTTTGCTCCCAGGCCTCGGAGCAGGTCCCTGCAGGTCCAGGGCACGCCGTCCTGTGCAGAGATGGCTTCCACAGGCTCGCCTGGGTTACCGACTTTCCTGGAGCTTGGAGTAGTTCTCCGCCGTCCTGATTGGGCTGCGCAAAGTGCGGAGATGGGCGAGGGCGAAGCTTTCTTCTCTCTCTCTCTCTCTCTCTCTCTCTCTCACACACACACACACAGGCTCACACACACATGCCGCCAGGGTGAAGGTTGGGAGTGATGGGTCCCCCTCTTCGGGGACCGGTGGCTTCCATACTTATTTCAGAGGCCCCGCTGAGCCCCCAGAGTGCTTCCAGCATGCGGGCACCGGGCCCAGCTCTTGACAGGTGTTCCCTGCTCACGTGGCTCAGCCCCTCGGGACATCAGAGACAGTGTCAGGTGGGGAGGCCAGCTCCTCATGCACGTCTCCGCTCCTCGGGACTGGGCAGGGTGGCCAGGACCCTCGTGTGGCCACATGGCTTCCTGGGAGGCCAGGCTGTCAGCATGGCTCCGGGGATGGGGTTGGGGAGGGGAGCTTCCGTCCTTGGGTTGCGCATTCCCGTCTCGGCCTCGGGAGCAGGCCCCCAGAGTTCTACTTGGGGACACGAGGTAGAGGGAGTCTAGGGTGAGAGCAGGGGGCTGAGGGTGCCAAGGGCCCATGGAAAACCGTCCGTCCTCACCCCTCAGGGCCCTTCCTTCCCCTGGGGGTGCTGAGGGCTGGTGCCGGGGAGCAGGCTGCTGGCCCCACATGATCATGGGAAGCTGATGCGCATGAGGAGTCTTGGTGGCAGAAAGCTGATGGTTGTCCGAATGCTGTCCCCTCACCTCCTGGGCCTGAGTATTCCCTTTCAGGCTCTAGATAGTTCTGAATCTGAAATGCAGCTTTCTGGGCCCACACTCAGCCCTTTGGAACCAGGGCCCCTGTGAGGGGAGCTTACTGAACCCCACTGTGAACCGACTCCCCGCACTGTCCAGCTTTTTTTTTTTTTTTTTAAATTTATTTATTCATGAGAGACACAGAGAGAAGCAGAGAGAGAAGCAGGCTCCCTGCTCCCGGGGGATGCGGGATGCGGGACTCGATCCCTGAGCTGAAGGCAGATGCTCAACCGCTGAGCCACCCAGGTGTCCCTTGCACTGTCCAGTTCTTCCTCCGTGCCTCTGGGGTCTGGGTCAGGACTCGGCTCCAGGGCCCCGGGTGACAGCCGAGGGCTCTGAGATCGCACCCGCCTCTGGCCCAGGCCGCGGGCAAATGTGAGGAGCTGTAGCTCCTCTGAGCGAGTCATCCACACCGTGCTCAGGAGCCCACCGCGGGGACCCCGGCGAGTGGCAGACTTGATGCAGTGTTTGTGACCGTGTATGGGCAAAGTCTCTGCCCAGGAGACTGTAGAGATACAGCCCCCGGCTACCTCCCGATCGGGGAGTTGGAGGGGGAGGGCGAGGCTGGCCTGAGTCATTGCCCAGTGACCCAGCGCCCCGAGAGATCGAGCTCTGCGGTGAGTAATCCTGCCCAGCGCCACTCCCCCTGCAGTGAGCAGCCACATGTTCCTGCTGCAGAGAAACTTTTCCAGGGAGCCAGCTGACACACTTGGCCTGGATCATTTGTTTTTGAACAGGACTGAAAGGAGAGAGTGAGTAAGAAAGTGTGGGGGGGGTAACTGAGTAGGGGAAGGTCAGAGAGAGGGGAGGAAAGATCTGGAAAGTCCCGACATGTGCTTTGGAAGCAGGTGCCAGCCCTGAGATTCTCTGGAGGGTGGGGCCTGCCTGAGACCCGGCGGGGGTGGGGGGGCAGGGGTGGGGGGGCAGGGGTGGGAGCGGGGGATGTTCTGCAGGGGGACGGTGGCTGGAAGCCAGACCTGGGAGCCTGCCCTTGGCTGGCTCTCTGCTGCTCAGCAAGCAGAGTTGTTTCCATTTTAGGGACACAGCGGAGAGGCTGTCATTCTCCTAGGCTTTATTAAGATCCCATTAATCATGGTGACCGTTCCAAGTGCTAGACTCCGGGTTTCAGCTGCTCCGGGGATGTATCTGCACAGCAATCTTAGCAAACACTTAGCGTTACCTGTTGCAGAGAAGGTGCCAAGCGCAGAGAGGGTGAAACTTAGGCTGGAAGTGGCAGGTCCTGGTTTTTTGGTTTTTTGTTTTATTTTGTTTTGTTGTAAAGATTTTATTTATTCATGAGAGACATAGAAAGAGAGACACAGAGAGAGGCAGAGACACAGGCAGAGGGAGAAGCAGGCCCCATGCAGGGAACTGGATATGGGACTGGATCCCGGGACTCCAGGATCATGCCCTGGGCCCAAGGCAGATGCGCCCAACCACGAAGCCACCCAGGCGTCCCAGGTCCTGGCTTTGAATTTGAATGGGGGTTGTTTGAGTCCAGAGCCGCAGCGGGTTTGTAACGAGGTGCCCGGTGTCTCTGCCACTCAGACAGCTTCTGGTTGGGACCCAGCTGTGCCGAGGTCCCTTCCATGTATGGGCAGCCCCAGGGCAGTGACCCCATGGCTCAACTAGTGCTGGGACAGGAAGGGGCCGCAGCCACAGTCTCACTCCCGGTGGGCAGCTATCCTGGGGACAAGGCCACATCTCCCCCCGCCCGGCCCTCTGGAGCCCCCCGGTCCAGGTCGGGGCCGCCCGCGCCAGGCGGGAGCGGGCCCCACAGCAGCAGGCCCTGGGAGTCCGGCCTGCGAAGCCTGGAGGCTTCCGGAGGAGCTTCCTGTGCAGCTGGTTCTCCTGCACACTCGGCCCCCGGCCTGCACGACCTCCCACATCTGGGACCGGCTTCTCGGGCTGGGTCACGTGGTGCGCGGGTCAGCGCTGCTCCACGGGGAGGGCAGGGTGCCAGGAACAGCCTGCAGGGAGGGGGCCGCATCTCCGGGAACAGAGCGAGAGCTCACTTTGGCCGAGTGCCCACTCTGCACGGGGGCGGGCTGGACTCCCAGCTGGGGTCACTCAGTGTCACCCAGCTCTGCACAGGGCCTCTTAGTTACCCACCCGTCCACCTGTCCATCCGGCCGCCTCCCGACCCGCACCCATCCGGTAGGCGTCCGTCCGAGCGCTTGCGGTCTGCGAGGCTCGGAGCTAGAAGTTGCGGGGTTAGCCCAGCTCTGCTGGCCACTGGCCACGTGACCCTGGATGGATCCGGGCCTCCCCGCACGAGGGCCCTGGTCTGCCGTCGGAGGAGGTGTGACGTGCCGGGGATGTGCCGTGGCCCAGGTGTCGGCCTCCGGGAGAAGTGAAGGTCTGTGTTCACACCGGTGACACAGAACAGTGAATTCGGATGCGCAGCGGCTTGGGGGTGGGAGGGCACAGCTCCCAGCCCAGCGCTTCCGGCACAATCCGCCGTCTCCTCCTGAGCCCCTGCCCCAGGCCTCCCGGGCAGGAAACAGCGCCCTGCTCGCCCACTGAGATGTGCCTGGGCCTGAGAATTCGGGCATCATCTGCCGCACACAGCCGTCTCCGAGAGATCCCGGGCAGGGCCCCGGCTGGGCCCACGCTGGCCCCACAGTCCGTCCACCCCCAACGCGGCCTACGAGGCTCCTACGCCTTCCTACATGTAACGGGCGTGAAGCTTGACACCGCGATGCTGGCAGTCCTGAGTGATTTTTCTGAACGGTTCAGGTCGCTTTGCATCTCAAACCTCCCCGTGGGCACCTCTTGTCCTGGGGACACTCACCCCCAACCCCCATCATTGGCGTCCGGCCCCCTGGCTGCCCCAGGACACAAAGGCTTGTCCCCACTGAGAGCCTTCACCTTGCCTGTTCCTTCCTGAGCCATCTTTTCCTGATTCTTCTCCTGGCTGCCTCATTTGGGTCCCTAAGTGCCACCCTCATCAGAGAGGTACCTCCCCTGTCACCCCAGCTAATGTGGCTCTCTCATGGGCACTCTCAGTGGGTGGCTTTCTGCGAGCGGAGCGTGAATAGGTGACACGTGCATCCTACACCTATTGTTCACGTGGAGTGCAAGCTCCACGACAGCAAGAGAAACGGCTTGTGTCCCAGAACAGCATGTCACCCGGGCTCAGTTAATGCCTGTTGAGCACTTAGCCATAGAGGGCGGCCTAGGAGAGGAGCGTCCATCCAGCTGGAGCAGTTGTGGAAGACTTCCTGGAGGAAGTGATTGATGTGTGCTGAGCCCTGCAGAGTGACGGGTTTGTCTGGCGCAGAGATGAGGGTAGAAGGCAGAAGGGCGTTGTCAGGCCTCAGCGGACAGCCACGAGCAGCGAAGACCGTGCCACAGGCGGGGCCGAGGGGGAGTCGGAGATCACCGTGTGCTGGGGTCCCCGGGGAGGCCAAGCTCCCGGCCTGAGCGGAGGCCCTAGGTGCGAATGGCACCTGTGGGTGCAGCTCAGCATTGGGGGGGCCTGTCTGGCCGGACGGCTGGAACTGGGTCAGGATAGGCAGCCCTAAGCCCCGCAAGCACGTAGGTGTCCCAGGAAGGCTGAGTGGAGGCGGAAGCCCCACTGGGGCCATCATACCCCACGGGCCAGTCAGTGAGAGCACAGGGAGGCCAGGGGTGCTGGGTGGACAGGACACCTTGACAGCCCCCAGGCACTGCCTCAGTTGTCACTGGAGCGAGTCCTGAGCCGCGTGAATTTGTCTGACCAGCACCCCGTCCCTGGGCTCATTTGCCATTTTGGTTTGATCTCTTCATTGTCACCGCGGTCCTCACTACCCCACAGCTGGCTGCCGGATATCCAGCCCCTCTGCATGCCAGCCACTGCACTCGGAGCTCTCCGTGCATGTCCTGTAGCCTTCTCAGCAACCCAAGAGGTACAGAGAGGCCGAGTCATTGGTCTGTAGTCACACAGCAGGTACCGGGGACTCAGCTGGACCTCTGATCCCAGGGCCTTTGCATGCGGGGAGTCACTCACTCAGGCACCTACTTTGTGCTGGTACCTGGTAGGACCTGGGTGCGGAGAGGGGTGGGACGTGCTCAGGGCCGCGCAGGCTTCGGGCACCCACTCTGCTTTGGGGTTTGCCTCCTGAGTCGTGGGTGGGCCTGGCTATGGAGCAAACACTCACCTGGGGGGCGGTCCAAGTGAGCCCCAGACGCCCCGGCACCTGGCCAGGGCCCACGGCACGTGTGAATGTGGTGCCCTCCTCCCAGCATGCCTCGTCGCTTGCTTCCCCAGGCTCGCCCCTCAGACTGCGGCTGTGCCTTGCGGGGTCCTAGCCCATCAGAGGTGGGGCCTGGAGCAGGAGGGGCACGCACAGGGGAGGGGGCTCTCCTCCTCCCTCCACCCCATCCCCTCACACTTGGTCCCAGGAACAGGCTGGCTGGCAGGTGTTCCTGGGTTCTGTTGGGGGGGGCCCCGCCGCCTCCTGCGGGGAGTGGACCTGCTGCTGGCTCTGCGGGGTGTGCTGTGCAGGCAGGGCTGCTTGCTCCCCTGGGAATGGGTGTCCAGCCCCCTGGGCGGCCTGGTTTCGTTGCAGAGGAATGAGGACAGTGATGTTTGCGGAGACGGGAGCTGCCCTTGGGGAGAGGCTACCCTCCGGGGCCCGTGCCCGCAGCCCCACTCCCTGCCCGGCTCTGCCCCCGGCCTCCCTGGGCGCCCTCCCCACCCCGTCTTCCTCCCTGAGCCACAGCCGGGCAGTAGGGGGCAGCGGAGGTCTCCAGCGGATGCAGCAGTTTCTCTAAATCTCTCCCTGGAAAGTCTCTCCGGATCACGCCCCCAGTGGCTTCCCTCCCTGCTCACATCTTTCCTGGGGTTGTCATGCCGGCCGGGGCAGGGGGTCCCCACCAGGCCGGGGGTGAAGCCGAGCTGTGTTGATACAAACTCCAGTTGAACCCACATCCTCCCTGCAGCCCGGCAGGAAGTGACCTCATGGCAGGGTCTATGCAGCGCCCACCGCACTTTCCACCAGTGGGTCCTGGACCCGGCTCTGCGCGGGGGCGAGGGGACCCGGCCCCTCCCAGCCATCCCGGGAAGACCCGGCCCAGGGCCTGGCTGACAGCTCTGGAACGTTCTCTCTGCTTGGCTGGCGATGCCCGCGTGCCGTCACGGGGCTGCTGAGAAGCTGAGAAGCATCTGTCTTCCTGATTGAAACCAAGCCTTATTTTTTGTGATTTAAAAATTATGCCGACTCACGGCAAAGAAAACCAGATTAGAAAACTGCAGAGAATACGATCGCTGATAATTGCATCCTGCAGAAATCACTGTTGGCGTTTTTTCCAAGCTGTTTCTCCATGCGTATGCTAAACACGAAGGGCTTTAAAAAAAAAAAAAAAGACAAACAGGATCTGGATCTGATGCTTCTTTTTGTCACATACGAGGGTGTTCCCTCCCCAGGGATTTTCCTCATCCTGCCCCGCATCCGGCCTCGTAAAAGGCCGGGCCCCCTGGCTCCGGGAGGGCACAGCAAGTCAGAGGACCATCGTGGGGTCAGCGGGACTTGGAAGCGGGCTGGGAGCTTCCAGCAGAGGGTGGCCCCTGGCTGGGGGCGGCGGACCAGGCCTGGCGCCCCCTCCCCCATGGATGCTTCTTCCTCTTTGTTCCATGGGGTTATCTATGAGTGGCGTGGGCAAGGCTGCGGCCACAGCGCTGGCCCGCGCGACCTCCCTGGCAGCACGACCTTGGCTGCAGGACTCGGTGTGCCCCTCTGTGAAATGGGCTTAGAGAAACACCCTCGGGAGGCCTCAGTGAGGAGCGGATGCGTCCATCCGAGCGGAGGCCCAGAGCAGCCCTGCCATCACGGTCGGTGGTGTCTGGCTGTGTTCGGTCCTTGTCCCCGCTGCCCACCGCCGCTGTGTGCTGTTGGCTCTCATGCATCCGTTCCTTCACCTTCTGGGGCGTGGGGGGTAGAAGCTGGGGTTTCCGAGGAGAACGTGAGGGTCTCGGGGACCCGCCCTGCCGCCTGCTCCTCCGCGGGTCCCTACACGGCTAGCAGGACACGGGGCCGGCTCCTGCGCCCCCTCGCTGTGTGGCCCGGGGCAGGTTGCCGAGCCCTTCTGTGCCCCGTGTCCTCATCTGCCGGAGGGGGGAGGAGAGCCACGGGCAGGCTCCGGTCGGGGCGCCGTGAGGACCTGAGGGGGATGCGTGTGAAGCCCTGGGAACGGTGCCTGCAATCCGTAAGCTCTTACTCAGCTCGTCTTGTTGCCGTTCTGAGAATATTCTTGGAAATCGGGACACTGACGACCGTAGATGGAATGGGAGCCATCGAGGAGGGCCTGCCTGGGAGCCGCTGCCTGTTCTCAGGGGGGAGGTGGCCCGCTCTGGGTCCCCCCTCTCCCGGAAGCTTGTGTCCCGGCTCTGAGAGGCGGTGGCGGGGAGAGGTGGCCCTTTGTGGGGATCTGATTCCCCAAGGTTTGGATGGTCCCTGCTCTGGTGTGGAGGGGCCTCCCTGCCCTGCCTCGTGGGCTGCCCCCCACTAGCAGGGGCCGTGCAACAGCAACCCCAGCTCTCAGTGGCCCGAGAGCATGCTTCGCACAGAGCGGGGAGTCTGGAGACCCGGGCGGCTCAGGGATGCTCCGCGGGATGCTCCGCTCGGCCGCCCTCGGGTGTGGCTTTGCTCTCTGCGGGTCCCCGTGGCTGCAGATGCTGCGGCATTCGGAGGAGGGGGAGCCCTGTCCTGTGAGCCCTGCTCCAAGCTGGGGACCGGTACTCGAGCCCCTCTGCGTGTTCCCACTTGTCCCCTTCATCCCACAGCTCTGCCCCTCGGCCCCATGGCTGAGTCCTGGCGGCTCCTGCCCTGTAGCACGAGGTTTCGGGGCTGAGCAGAGAGGAGGGTGAGCCCCTGACCCAGATGAGGGTGGGCCGGGAAAGGTGGGGTTGGATGGGAGACCCTCCTTCAGCAGAGGGGGCAGGGAAGAGGCTGTCGGGGTGAGCCATTGAGGCGGGACCTGGTTCTGCCAACCCCGGGGGGGGGGTGCGGACACTGCGGCGGCCCCCCCACTCCAGCCCCAGCCCTGTCCTTGCTGGAAAAACAGCAGCTGCGGCCCGAGGCAGACCGGGCTGGCTTTCTGGGGGCTGGAGAGGGTGGGCTCAGCTGGAGCCTGACCTCGGGGCCGGATCCAGGTGTCCCTGGGACGGGCTGTGGACACACACACTGGGGGGGTGGGGGGAGGCCTGGCTGCACCTCTGCAGGTTTGGCTGGGAGCGCACCCTGCTCCTTCCTGGTCCCCCCACCCGCCCAGCATGTTCCGCGTTGGTTTCCTCTCCTGCCCCCTCCCTGCGGCTCGGCTTGGCGCGGCGTATGGTAGTGATTAAGTCCTCCTGCCTGCTCGCTGCTCAGTGGACGAGAGCAGAGCTTGTGTGGGGCCTCCCCGCCCCCTGGGGGGGTCCCCTCGTCCCCTGGCCTTCAAAAACCAGACGTTGTTGCCGGTGCGTGGAGGTGGAGGTGGAGGTGCCGTGGAGCAGCCTCGTCAAAGCCGTTCTGTGCGTCTGAGCTTCTCAGTTTTGTGCTTGGGGTTCACAGGCCACATCCCCAGCCCTCGCTGGGACAGGCAGGGCCCCTTCCGCCTCTCCGGGCAGCTCCTCTCTGGCCTCTCTAGGGAAGGTTCCCCGGAACGCGGGCCCCACTGTGGGGTGGCCAGACCTGCTCAGGCCCTGGGCTCCGGCATCTCAGCTCCTGTCACTGGAGGGGTAGCACCTTCTGTCGCCTGGGGCCCCGAGCTGCCAAGGCCGGACTGAGCCCCCCGAGATCGTGACAGTGGCGTTGCCATCCGTTCATGGTAACTAGGGCTTCCCGTGGGCTCTGTGTGGCCTTGGGGGGGTTTAACGTGGTGTATCTCCTGTAGTGTGGTGAACCACAGCGTGAAGTCAGTTCTGTTAATTCCCATTTCACAGGTGAGGAACTCAAGGCACGGAGAGAGGTTACGTAACCTGCCCGAGGCCACACAGCTGGTGCATGTGACAGAGACAAGGTTTGGGTTCAGGAAGCCTGACCCCAGAGCCCCTGTCCCTAACCACCGACCGACTCCGCTCTCTGGTTGTAGTGGAGACCCTGAGGCCACGAGAGGGGCAGTGGCCTGGCCAGGGTCACACAGCTTCGTGGCAGAGCTGGAATCCTGTATCTCAGGCCCTGTTCTGTGGCCTTCCCTTGGTGCCTGTTTGGAGGCGAATGGCCTGTCCCTGGGGTGGGGCTGGAGGTGCCCCCGGTCACTGCAGCCCAGTTTGCACACGTCATTCCAGAAGGATGTCCGTACAGGATGGGGCTTCTGAGGGACACAGACACCCTTTGCGCTCATGACCATGGTTGTTCGTCATTGGCTTCGTTAGGGCAGTGGGGGTGGCTTTGGGCCTCGCATCCCTGTCACCGCTCACCTGGCCGGCAGTGGGTCGGTGGGTTGCCTTCCGTACAGGCGTGTTGGTGTGTGACGCGCAGCGGGAGTTTGCTGGAGCGGCGCCGTGGGTGTCTGAACACCTTGGGGTCGGAGCCCTGCCCCTGCGTGGCGGGCGAGGCCCGAACCTCTTAGCCCGCCCCCCCCCCAACTTCCTGCGGAATCTGCACACCTGCCCTCCGGCAGGGCCGAAGAGCCCAGGAGCCTGGCCGCCGGACGGACCCAGGCGGTGTTCTCGTCTCTCAGCCGTGACCGTGGGCTCCTATGTGGCCGGCCGGTCGCTGCTGCCCTCTGCGGTCCCTGCCCAGTCCCCGACGTGGTGGGAGGGAGCCAAGGCGCATGCCCCACCGGCCTCGAGGCAGACCGGGCAGGGAGGCCTGCCCGCAGGAAGCAGGCGGGCCTGAAAGAGTTAACGAGGGATCCTGGCTGCTCCTTCTTTTCCCAGGGAAAGGGCAGGAACGCGGCCTCCGCAGAGGAAGGGGTGGGTGGGGGTGGGGGATGCAGTGAGCCGGGCTTCTCTGTGCAGGCACCACGAAGCCACCCTGCATATTGAATTCCAGCGACTTCTGCAGGCCAGCTGTTCAGAGCGAGCCCAGAAGGTGGAGAGAGAGCTTCCAATAAGCAAAGAGGATGGAATGAATGTGGGATTCATTACTGGAATTTGGCAATGCAAGGAGCCTCACTTTCTCCCCCGAGATGGGACGGGGGCGGGGAGGCTGGGCTGGAGCCATGGGGGGGCTGTCAGGCAAGGGCCCCTGCCCATCCCCCCACAGCTGAGCTGGGCTGGCGGTGGGGGGGGGCTGGGGGGGGGCCCTGCTTCCCTGGGCCCGGGCTCGCCCTTCCCCTGAGAACTGCAGGCTGGAGTCACGTGCCCGGCTTTCCTCCGCTGCCCCGGCCTCTGCTGGAGAGAATGGCCTGGCCTCTTTGGCCCCTGCCACCTACGGCCTCCTGTTTTGCTGCCCTGGCCTCTCTCACGGAGGCCCGGGGCGGGCGTGGGCAAAAGCCGCTTCCCGGCAGCCGCCCTGGTCCTGGAAGCAGCTGAGATCTGCTGACGCCCCTGCAGGGGTGAGCTGCCCGTCCGGCCTTCGAGAGGGTTCCAGAGCCGTCCCGTGTTGGTGCGATTCGTGGAATCCCGTGGCCCCACTCCCTCCGTTTAAGGAGGAGGAAGGGAGAGGCCCGGAGAGGCGCATGTGGGATTCTGACCTCCAGAACCGTAAGGTGACAGGTTTGTGCTGTGCGTCGTTCAGGTTGTGGCAGTTTGTTACAGCAGCAACAGGAAGCTGATACATACAGTCCGGAAGCGGTGATCTTCTGGAAAAATTCCGGGGAATTCTCCGTGTGCCCCAGGCCCTCCTTGGGTGACGCGGAGCTTCCACAGCCTCTCCCAGATCCAGAGTCCGCAGGAAGGCTCCCCCAGGCAGGGCAGGCAAGAAACCAGTCGAGAAAACGATTCCCTTTTTCACAAGCGAAGGCTAGGGTGTGAACCCCCACACCCGCCTCATTTTTGTGGCTTTTTTTTTTCTTTTTCTTCTTTTTTAAGATTTTATTTATTTATTCAGGCCAGAGCGAGAGAGAGGCAGAGACACAGGCAGAGGGAGGAGCAGGCTCCATGCAGGGAGCCTGATGCGGGACTCGATCCTGGGACTCTGGGATCACGCCCTGGGCCCAAGGCAGGCGCTCAACCCCTGAGCCACCCGGGGATCCTTTTTTTTTTCTCCTGAGAATTCTGTAGCTGCAAGAGACTCTAGGGTTCATCTGTATGATTTGCAAGTGAGGAAAGGGAGGCAGGCCCTGGGAGCTTCCGTGCCAGGTTCAAGGGCACGCAGGAAGTTCAGGCCAGATTTTCAGCTCGTCTCTTCAAGCACTTTCTCCAGTGGTGGACGGTTAGCGGACCTCACGGAGCAAACTGGATGGGCCAGGGGAGCTGGGGGAGCAGGTGACCTGAGGCCTGCATGGACTGCTTGCCTCCGCACCAGAGGCTGCCCTGACCTGAGGGCTGGGGCCTGGCTGAGGGTGGGGAGGGGTCAGGTGCCCTGCACGGGCGTGGGGGCCCCCTCTGCAGACTGCTGCTGCCCTCACGTCCTGCAGGTGCCTCCAGGCTGCCCAAGGGGCTCCCGGAGACCTTGGCGAGTGGGTTTGCAACCTCTGTCTTTCCCCATCGGCACCCTGTGGCCAGCAGCTTGCGAGAATTAGGCTCTTCCATGTGGCCATGGAACCGTTACTTCCTGAGCTGAGTTGGGGACCCGGTGAGCAAATTGCCATGATGGCCCTATCCTGGGGTCTGGAAAAAACAGCTGGGAATGACACATTAGGACAAGTGGGGGCCTCTGGCCACCTTGCTTTTGGCCCCTCGGCCTCTCCTGACATCAGAGCTGCTTCCCCAGGGCTTGTGTGCAGGTGCCCCTGCCTGGAACACCTGCTTTCTCGGGGTGTCGGGCCTCTGTGAGGATTCTTTGAGAAGAGCCTCGGCGGACCCGTCTCAGGTGCCTCCACCTGGCTTCTGCCTACCGCTGCGTTTTATCTCTGCGTCTTTCTCCCTGACCCCGAGACCTGAGCCTGCAGGGTCCCCACCGCACCTGGAACAGAGCCTGCGCTCAGGACACCGTCCAGACACTCTGCACAAAGAGACGAAGGGAGAAAGGCGTCCAGTCCCTGTTTCTAACTTGTGCCTTGTGATCGATACTCCTGGCCTTTCCCATTTTTGATGTGTTTTTAAAAGCCTTATTTTGAAAAAGTCTTAGACTCCCAAGACATTGCACAAGTCCCGGTAGAGAGTTCCTGTGGCCTTTCCCCCAGCTGCCTCCCCCCCCTGACGTGTTACAGGACTCGGTTCGTTAGCAAAGCCAGGAAACGACGGTGCCGCAGTATGAACTCAGCTGGGGACCTCGTTCGGCTTTCACCCGCTTTCCTGGGCGCTCAGTTGCTTGTGTGTGTGGTTCTGTGAGCTTTCGTCCTGGACACGGACTCACGTGCCCACTGCCGTAGTCGGGAGACAGAAGTGCGCCGTCCCCACACAGAATTTTGCCCGCTTTTGAACTTCCCTAATTGTCCTTATACAGGATGCTTTTATATATTTTATTTATTTATTTTATCTTGACTTCTTTCATTGAGTATTGCATATTTATTCCTTTTTTATTTTATTATTTATTTTTTAAAAACATTTTATTTATTTTTTCATGGGACACACACAGAGAGAGGCAGAGACACAGGCAGAGGAAGAAGCCTCAATGCGGGACTGGATCCCAGGACCCCGGGATCACACCCTGAGCCAAAGGCAGATGCTCAGTCACTGAGTCAAACAGGCGTCCCCCTTCATTTTCCTTTTTTAAATACATGTTTAAGAGAGACATTCCCCAGAAGGCCCTGCAGGTGCACTGTTAGGGTTTCAAAGCACAGATGCTCACAGTGATCACACTTCCCTGTCCAACAGTTTCTGCTCCTTCCTGCTTTCACTTCCAGCTCCGAGCATCGTGAGTCTAGAGGCTGGCAGATGCTTGCTTCCTCTGCTTCCTCCTGACTGTTCCTGGCCCCGCGCCCACGTCAGTGTCGGTGGAAGATGGGTGGGCATCGTTCTGGAGCCCCTGCTTGAGTGCAGGCCCCACGCCGGTCTGTGCACGTAGCGCCTCTTTCCTTCTTCCCCAGTTCCGGCAGGAGGAAGGACCCCTTTCCCCTCTTGGTGGGTAGGAAAGCTGCTTCCAAAAGGTTTAGAAATTTGCCCAAAGTCCCTGAGCTGTGGGTGGTGGAGGATGGAAAGCAAAGTGGGGTGGCTGTTGAGCCCACAGGCTCCTCAGTGGGATCGCTGGCTCCCTCTACCCCCAGGCAGAGAGGGTCTGGCACTAGTGGTGCTCCAGCTTGTGGCGGGAACCCGGGAGGGTCAGCGACCCCTCTGTGAATAAACAGCCGGAGATGATGTGCCAGCAGCTTCACAGCCTCCGAATTTCCGGAGCTCCTGGTTCTGGGGGCAGAGAGGAAAGAGCGGGGCTGGCTTGGGCTTCTTCCTTGACGTGAGCAGTGGTTGCACCTGCACCAGTCTGTGTCCTATGTTAAAGGGATGAGGGTGGGGATGGGGGTCAAGAGCCCCTCACTAAGAGCTGGTCTGGGCTGACAGAAACCTCATGTCAGGGGTCTCTGGGTGGCTCAGCGGTTGAGCATCTGCCTTCAGCTTAGGTCGTGATCCCGGGGTTCTGGGATCGAATCCTGCATCGGGCTCCCTGCAGGGATCCTGCTTCTCCCTCTGCCTGTGTCTCTGCCTCTCTCTCTGTGTGTCTCTCATGAATAAATAAATAAAATCTTTAAAAAGAAAACTGTCCTGTCAGATATCCTGAGCAGCCGGCAGAGACCAAGGCCTCTGCCCTGGAGGAAAAAACAAGGTTCCTTTGGCTGGGGTGTTTTATGCCAGGTCATGAAAACAGGCCTGGAGTCGCGGGCTCCCCGCTCTGGGTTAGAAGCTTGGTGTGGTTTTCAAAGCCCTTCGAGGCTGTTAGCTCGTTATCATCCTACCCAGAACCCCATAAGGGAGGGCAGGAAGTTTGAGCAGCCTCCTTGCAAGCAGCCAAGTAGCAGGTGGGTTCGTGGCCCTCGGTTTACAGGGGAGTAAGCTGCGGCTCAGGGAGGCTATGCCTTTAGCAGTTAAGTCACAGCCTTGTTATTCCTGGGGCCTCCAGAGATTTCTTTAGTTTTTAACCAACGTGCACCATCCCAGGCAGCGGACACCTGCGTGCCCCTGTCCAGCCTGAGCGGCAGGCAATAACCAGGCCCGTTTCCTTCCTCCCTCCAGATGTGCCCGCATCCTGCACTCAGGTTCCTCCTTCCCACGTATGCCTTAGAACTTCTGCTGTGTAGCTGTGTTTCTCAGACATAGCGTTGTTTTGCACCTTGCATAACTGGGGCATATAAGGTATAAGCACCCTTTTTGCAGCTTTTTATGTTTGGAATCGAGGTTATCTACCATCTTGTCTGTAGTTCTGGTCCGTGCGTTTTCACTGCCGCGTGATCATTGGTGGGTGGATGTACCAGAGCTTTCTGTTCTCCCCTTTAAAAAAAAAATAAAGATTTTGTTTATTTATTTGAGAGAGAGCACAGAGGGAGAGGGAGAAACAGACTCCCCATCCCAAGACCCTAAGATCATGACCCAAGCTGAAGGCAGATGCTTCACCGACTGAGCCACCTGAGCATCCCTTCTGTTCTCTCCTTGATGGACATTGGGTTGTTTTCAGGTTTTGCCCTTATAAACAATGCCACCACCACACATTCTTGTGTTCTCTGATAACTTAGGAATTTGGGTTTAAAAATAGTATTCCAAGCTCTCTAGCTGCCTCCGGTAAGCCGTCCTACCTGTGGGGCTCATGGTCTCTGCTCCCACCCCAACCTGTGTCCAGAGGGTCTGGACCGATCTGTGATGAGGTCTGGCCTGGAACAAGAAGAGAGAGCTGCTGACGGGCTAAGTCCGAACCAGTGTTTCCAGATGGCCTTCTCCCTGGGACCATTCGTAGGTGTTATAGAGGCAGAGTGGTTCCACGGTCCAACAAGTTTAGGAAATAGTTTATTTATTTATTTATTTATTTATTTATTTATTTATTTTTTAATTTTTTTATTTATGATAGTCACAGAGAGAGAGAGAGAGGCAGAGACATAGGCAGAGGGAGAAGCAGGCTCCATGCACCGGGAGCCCGATGTGGGATTCGATCCCGGGTCTCCAGGATCACGCCCTAGGCCAAAGGCAGGCGCCAAACCGCTGCGCCACCCAGGGATCCCCAGGAAATAGTTTAAAATAAACTTAAAAAAAAAAAAACTTGCATCATAGAATATTTTTTCTATATATTATGCTGGTAAATACTTGTAAACATCAAAAGAGGGACAGTGGAGGGTAGCAGTTGATACATTTATCTGTGGAAACCTTTTAGGATGGGAGTGCTCTGCAGGACAAATTGTCCTGCTTTAACAGAATTTGAGAAACAGAGGTCTAAATTGCTGGCGGGGGATCCCTGGGTGGCGCAACGGTTTGGCGCCTGCCTTTGGCCCAGGGCGTGATCCTGGAGACCCGGGATCGAATCCCACATCAGGCTCCCGGTGCATGGAGCCTGCTTCTTCCTCAGCCTGTGTCTCTGCCTCTCTCTCTCTCTCTCTCTCTCTCTCTGTGACTATCATAAATAAATTAAAAAAAATAAAAATAAAAAAAAAATAAATTGCTGGCGGGGGGTGGGGAAAGTGTGGATCTGCAGTGAGGCGAGGGTTTGGTTTGGTTTTGGTAGGTGCTGTCGAGGAAAAAAACTTTTGTCTATCCTCTTAGGTCCAGTTCGTGGGGGTCTGCAAATTAAACTGCCTCCCCTCCCCACCCCCCAGAATTAAGCTGCCAGGAGCCATATTAGCAAGAGAAAAGAGCTTTAATCACATACACACATGGGACTTTACAGAAAAATGTGACTCAAAGGGGCTGTTAGGATTTGAAGCTTATATGCTCTCCTAGTAGGGGAAAGGGCGGGGGAGAGGAGCCCTTCCTGGAAAACAAATGACTTTTTGGAAAGATAAATGGCCCCTTAGGAGAGTAGATGGGAGGTAGATAGTTTTGTGAATGTTTAGGTGTGGTGTGAAGACTTCTCGTCTTCTGTGATAGTCCGATAGTCCATCTTCCTTGGTTGCCCAGAGGAGGGGATTGATGACCACGGACTTCTTTTGGGAAGTTCTGCCTTTAGTCAGATAAGAGATTTCAGGAGCTCAATTGTCTTCTCAAAGTCCCTTTTATGCCACTGGGATGTACTCTGGACCCGTTCCTAGATCTCCTTTCTTCTTCGTCTTTTCCAAGTCCCAGCCAGGCAGCCGGCAGCGTGGAGACACTTGATCAAAAGCCCGAGCCTTGCCCAGTGAATGGCCAGGGCCCCTCCAGCCCGGGCCCCTTGCTGCTATTTGGGCAGCAAGAGCTGCGCGGACCTTCTGGGTTTAAACCAAGTTCTCTGAGCTGAGGGTTGGTTCTGTGCGGGGTTCCTTTGGTCCTGAGGCGGGATGAAACCTCTGGAGGACACACGCTTCTTTGGGCAGTTGAAGGAGCTGTTGACCCGAGTACCCCACTCGTCCCGTGCATGCCTCTTAGGTACATTGGGTTCAGGATGCTCTCACTGGAGATCCCAGGATCTCGCTAGGTCCCAGGATCTCACCAGATCCCAGAATCCCAGAGATCCCAGATCTCACCAGGTCCCAAGATCCCAGAGGTTCCAGGACCTCACCATGTCCCAGGATCCCAGACATCCCAGATGTCACCAGGTCCCAGATGGTATCTGTTAGTCCCACGCGGTGCTTTCCAACCCGGCCTGCACGCTGGAACCCCCCGAGAAGTTTTCAAAGAAATACCAACCCCTGGATTCGTGAAATCAGAACGGCGGGGGCCGGGCACAGGCCTCTGTATTTCTTGGAAGCTCCCCTTTAGAATGGGATGCATTGTGAGGATTGAGAACCTGTTTCCAGAATCTAGGCACCCTGGGGTGTCAGAGCCTCGGCCCCCCCCACTAACAACTAAGCTGCGGGTTGTCTGACTCAGGATCCCACCATCTTAGCAGCTGGGCTTCTGGTTCGGGCCCTCGTTTCGGTGGGAGGGAGGGCGAAGGGAGGGCGAAGGGAGGGCGAGGAGGCCGCGCGCCGCACCTAAAGCCAACCTGGAGCGCCCCCACCTGGCGGTCCTCCCTGCTGACACCCCGAGAGAACGTGCGGTTGACACCTTGGTTTTTGTCTTTGAAATCGATGCAGGGTCGGGGCTCTTCTGTTGCTGGGTGTCTAGGATCCTGGCTTTGTGTCAGCGGGGACACGCGGGCGGCCGAGGGGGGGCGGGGGCGGGGTGGGTGCGGTTGGCAGCGCGCCTGGGGCTCCTCTGATCCCCCCGAGTGCCCCCCCCACCCGAGAACGGAGCTGGCTGCCGGGCAGGAGCACAGTTTTCTGAAGTTATGGTATCATCATGTAATTTCTAAGACACTGCTGACACGATAGCTTTGCAAGCGGGGAAGGAAATGTGTATCAAGGTGCCCCGGCGGGAAGAGGCGACGGGTGACCGTGGGGGGGCGCGCACTTCTTGGGAAGGAGGAAGGGGGGGGCTTCCTGCCTCCACGCTCCGCTCCGGGTGAGTGAGCCTGGCAGGTGCTCCAGGTCAGGGTGCTCGCCGGGAGGGCTCCTTGGAGGCAGTGACTTTTACCAGGGGAGGGGATTCTAGGAGGGGTTTGGGCAACTGCAGGGCCTGGAGAAAACAGTGTGCCCTAAGTCACGGCCGAGCTGGGAAGGCCTCTTGGGGACAGGCCCCGTGAACCCCTGCCTGGGGGGGGGCAGGAGAGGATGGTGCTCCAAGGCGCCTTTCCAGGAGGAGGGGCGGTTAATCCGCGGCGTGGGCTGGCCCAGGTCAATGGGTGCGCCTGCATGTTGGCGGGGCGCGTTCTCTCAAGAGGGTGGCTTTCTTGAGGTGGGCTGAAGCAGACAGCAGAGGGTAGGTGGGGGGGTGGTGGCAGCCACGGTGCTGACCACTGTGAAGAGGTGGCAGTGGCAGTGGCAGGCAGCGGCGGAGGATGAGGCTGGGCCCCAGTGGGGACTCGTTTAGGTGGCACAGCCACCACTCAGGGGGGCAAGAGAGGCTTTGGAGGCGCCCTCCCCCCCAGGCTCACCTGAGCCCCCACTCTGGGGCCCTCGGGAGGCCCCCCGGGGACAGCAGGGCCGGGGCAGGCTCCCCTCTCCGCCCAGGGGTGTGTGGCTGCACCTGCTGCCAGCAGCCTCTCCCGGGCAGCCCAGCCCCCGGCCTCCGGGGCAGAGGGAAGGGTGTTTTCTCTGGGCCTCTGATGGCAAGTATCTGCTGCATCCCATGGGGGTTGGCCCAGGGTGGGCTGGAGAAGAGGCTGTGGGAGGGCTGAGTGTTGTGTTTACACCCAGGCTTTGGGCTTGGCTGGAGAAAGGGGGTGGGGGGACTAGGGCACTGGGGTGTGTATGCACAACTGTGCATGTGTGCACATGTGCCTGAGACGGGGAGGGGTGCTCTGTGACCACTTCCCTTCCTTGTTGTGCTGCCGCTGTGGGCGGGTGGGTCGCAGCCATCACGTGGGTGCCCCCCCATTGCGCACAGGTGACACCCCCAGACACTGCATTTCCCCCAGTTGGCCTATTTGGAGGTGGGAGCCGGGACAGCCAGCTCCCTGACGACCATTCTGTTGGGGTGTCCCCCAGGTAGGCAGTGGACCCCACTCCCCTCCACTCCACGGCAGCCTGGTGTCCAGCCAGGGGGCTCCCTTGGCTTTGTGGGCACAGGTGGAGATCACAGTATCCCGAAAGTGACAGCCTGGGAAAATCTGACCTGGACACCCCCTCAAAGGGGCCTGGGGGGGAGGATCCTGTTCCTGCTTCTGGACTGCCTTGGCCAGAGCAAGTTTCAGGTCTGAGCGTGGGTTTCCACATTCGTGGGAGGAAGCTCCTACTGTACGTACCGCGGGTCAGGTCAGGACTGCGGGGCTGTGTCAGTGTCCAGGGGCCAAAGGTTACCGTGGCCCTGCGCAACAGCACCCCACTGTCCTGCACTTCTGGAGGCCCCAGATCAGGGGTCAGGGCCACCAGGCTACGGCGAGGCGTGGGCAGGGCTGGCTCCTCCCAGAGGCCCCCGTGGGGAATCCGTTCTTGAGTCTCTAGCTTCTGTGGTCTCCACATCCCTCCTGCCATATCTGGTGACCTGTCTCAGCTCCAAGCGGGGGACACAGCTCAGTCTCCCACCCCACCCCCACACCTACACTTTGTCTTGGGGCCCTTGTGGTCTCCAGGTAGGAAACAACACGATAAACCGGCTCGAGAAGAAAAAAAGGATGCACTAAACTCTTTTTCCTTTAAATATGTTTTATGATATCAGATACCAGAACATGAAATTTGCCCTTAATAACACTGAGCACATTCACTGTGTTGTGCAGCATCACCAGGAGCAAGCTCCAGAACATTCTCGTCCCCTCAAAAGGAAGCCCCGTGTCTATTAAGTGGTCAGTTCCCACACCCTCCCCCTCGACCCTTCCACCCCTGTCTTCGCAACCACCAATCCGCTTTCTGTTTCTATAGATTTTTCCCTAATCAGTGTGGCTGTGTGTGACTTTGAAGTCAGTAAACAGGAACGGGTCGGTTATTGGAAGGACATAACGTGCGAGGAAGTCGGAGTGTGGAAGGCCCGGCTCAGAAGGGGCAGGGTTTGCGGGAGCCCCTCTCCACTCCCTTTCTCTCTCCTGGGGTCTCCTCCTCTGCTCCCCACCCCCATTCTCTCCTCTCTCCCTTTGCAAATGGCCCCAGATAGCTTCCCAGCCCTGAAGTACATGACCTCAAGCTCTTGGACCCTCCGGGTGGCCCAGCTCATCACTTGTGTGAGCCAGGCCTCAGGTCAGGGGCTGGCTGCCTTCGAGCCAGGAAGTTCACCCTGGCCTGAGCAGCGGTGCACCACATAGGGGACAGAGAGCCCCAGAAATGGGTGGTGGCCCTAATGGACGTCTTCGGAACGTCTTCTGACTGGTGCTTAGCCCAAATCTAGCGAAGTCACTTCTTGGGAGAAGTTCTGCTCTTTCTGATAGTAGAATCTGGGAGAAATATCCCCAGGAGGGGGACGCTGTGATCACCTGCTGTGGGTTCCATCAAGCTGTATCCTGTAGCACCCCCAAGTGAAGTTGCATTTCCACTACTGAAAATGAAGTGTAGGGCGAAAATAATACGGTCTATACAGCTCTCCAAGGATCTGGCTTAACTCCAGGGTAGAATCGAGACTATTGAGAGAATTGCCGCCCAGTACAGTAGCCACTGGCCACAGCAGCCAGTGACAGATGTGGTGTGTGTACGCTTGCCTTGCCTTCTGTTTCTGCTGGGAGATGCGGTGGGCGGCTGGGCAGGCCTCAGGCTGTTCTCTCTGCTGTGTGTGCTGAGCCCAGAGACCCTGAGCGGGTCCGGAGGGCGGGGCTTCTGGGTTGGAAAAGCACCCCTGGTCTGCAGGGTCTTGTCAGGTGCAGGGATTCCCTCTCCTGTGCTCTGGAGAACCCCCTCCATCCCGTGGGCCATGAGTGAGGGAATGTGTAGAAAGCACCCAGGCCACCTCCTGGGCCAGGGCTCTGCAGGGGGGAGTAGGGAGACGAAGAGGCAGGGCAAGGAGTGGCCTTGGCGAGCTGGCGGTTTGCCCACCTGGCACTCAGGAAGGGGTGATGGGCCCTGGGGGACACAGCCAGGTGAGCGGCGGGGAAGGAGGTTCCAAGGGGAGTGCGGGGAAGGCAGGCCCCTGCCCATAGGACAGGTGTGGAGTGGAGGTGTCATCTCCAAGGTTCCACGTGAACCGTGACACCCGGTGTGACCGGAGTCCTTCTTGGTGGGCATCTGGCAATGGTTCTTGGGGCCGGGCCTGCCTTATTCCCAGTCCTAGGAAACCACCTTCCGGGGAAAGAGAAGTGTAGATTTTGAGCAGCTGCTTTTCCTCGTCCTGGACATCATGTCTCACCTTAGTTCTTGCACCTAGAGTTGATCGTGCCTATTTCACGGGTTCTGTCCCACAGGGTTGGGTGGTGAACCTAAGCTACGTTGAGTGAAGGGGGCCTGGAGTCTGGTGTCTGCCTCCCGGGCCCACATCTCTGGTCTGATGGGGGAGCAGGAACCCCGGGCATGCAGGCCGACCCTCCCCTGACGCTCCCAGCAGTCCCCGAAGCCTTTAGGGCAAACCCGAAGACTTGGGAGGCCCCGGGGAGGACGTTGGCCAGCCAGGGTGGGCAGCGGTTGGACCAGCCAATGGCTGCTGCTAGGGCGAGCTTGCTTCTGAGGGACTGGAGGGTGGACCAGCTGGACGCGGTCAGCCTGCCCGTGTGGCCCATGGGGTGGGTGCTTGGGGGCCTCACCCACCGGCCATGGGGAGGGGGTGGGCAGGGGAAAGGAGAGAATGCCTTGGGAGCGGGCACTGGGCCAGAGTTGGCCCTCCAGGGGACGGGAGGGTGGACCTCCCTAGGACAACCTGCTCAGGGGTCACTCAGGGCTCCTTTGCACTTGAACTTCCTCGCTCCTTGCCCCTGCAAATTCCCAAAACCTGTGGGAGCCCTCTCCTGGTGGGGAGTAGGCCTGGGGCTGCCCTGGCCACGCCTGTGCTTGGGCGGGACTCACTCGGGGTCAGGGGTCGGGGCACAGGATGGGTCTGGCTGGCGGATCCCAGGGATCCCAGCGTCCAGGCCCAGCCCCAAACAGGGTGGCTCCCAAGCTCCTCCCTCTGGGGACCACCTAGCCCACCCTCCTCAGGGTCTCGGCGTATGACTGGGGTCTGCAGGGAGGGTGACTCACTGCCCAGGCCCTTAGGGCTGTAGAAGCCGCAGCCCCGAAGCCGAGTTCTCAGGCTCCAGGAAGAAGAGCGAGCACTGGGTGAGCCGGCCCTGCCCCAGTTCCCCTTCCGTGGCTTCTCCCCTGTGGGTGTTTCCACCCTAGAACCCTTAGGCAGTTGATGGCCAACGGGGCTGGCTGTGCTCCGGACCCCAAGACCGCTCAGGACTGCTTTTCGGGGGGGGGGGGGGTCTGTGAGCGGGGGGAGGCCTGCCTGTTAGCCTGGGCATGTCCTCTGAGCCGGCCGGAGGTCAGGACCCATCTGGGGCTCACCTGGGAGAGAGGGGGCCCCTGGGCAGTGTCAGATTCCCAGCACCGCCCCGCGCTCCGGCCGGCCTCACCCGGCGGGAGGACAGCCTGGGAGGAGGGGACTGGTGGCTCTGGCCCGGGCAGCGGGGCTGGACGTCCAGGTGAGCCTCCTTCCCGGGCACCGTGTCACTTTCCTTTTGGGGGTGACTCTGGCGGCGGCTGGGGAGCTCGGCTCCTCGGCGTTCCTCGCACAGAATGCACCCCCGGCCCGGCTTGGTTTCAGGCCTGCAGCCGCGCCCCCACCCGTCCCCCCAACTCCGCTCCCCTCGCCCTGCCCCCGAGCCTCCGCTCCCAGCCCGTCCCTCCTACCTCTGCCCGCGCTCTGGGAGGCTCCTTGTTCCGCGGCCACAAAGCCCCTTTGATCCTCTGCTCGGCTCGGAGCCATGTGACCCGGTGGGCGGGCCGCGCTCTCCGGCGGCCAGCGCAGCCCGACTCAGCTGCTGGGTGAGTCCTCCGCTCCCTTTGTTCCTCGCAGCCGCGCGCCGGCGGCGGGGGGCCCTCAGGTGCCCGGCGGCCCCCCGGAGGCCCGGTGGCGGGGCGGGAGCGGCACCTCCCCGGGGCCCACCCCGCGCCCCCGGCCAGCGGGACCGGCTCCGGGTCCCCGGGAGCGAGCGAGGGGCGGCGGGAGCGCGGTCTCCACGCGGGGCCCAGATTTTGGGCCGCGGGGCAGAGGACCGGGGCTTTGTGCGGGGCTTTGTGCGGGGCTTTGTGCGGCCACCGCTACGTGCCCGCCCGCTGAGTGCCCAGGTCCTCCCGGCGGCGGGGCTTTCTCAGGAGCCCGATTCCCGTTCGCAAGGGGCTGCCCTGACTTCTAGCGAGGCCCGGGCTGGGGGGGCTGGGGGGGCTGGGGATCGGATTGGCCACCGCCGCCCCTTAAAGTCGTTCGGCACAGACTGTCAGCCGTTGGGGCGGGCGGCTGGGGGCCGGGCGGCGTGAGCTGCAGCAGCCGCTCCAAATGCGGGGTCCGACGCGCTGGGCTCGGCTCCGGGCTCCGGGGAGGCGTGGGATGGGCGGCCGGTCCGGGAGCCGGAGCGGGCGGGGGCCGGGGTGCGTGTGCTGTGCTGGGCCAGGCTGCTCCGCGGGGACCCGCCGTCGCCAGGCCCTTCCAGCTGAGACGCTGGGAAGACCCCCAACCCCCAGCCCCACGGCCGCCCCGGGCCCGGCCCGCCGCCCGCCGCCGCCGGAGAGCCGATGCCATCTGCTCCTGAAACTTCATCCCACACGTCCCCTGGGGATCGCTCGGCCTCCGGGTTCCATCCCGTCTCTCTGCCCGTCCTCTCCGCCGGGAAATCTGCGGGGCTTTTCAGAGCTTTGGGGGTGCATCTCTGCTCACCCAAGAGAAGTTTGAAATTCCGTTCCGGGAGGAAAATAAGAAATGTGCCTTCCAGTCAGTGGGTTTCTGGCTGTAGGGACGGCGCCCCAGTAGGAATTTGGTTTAGATCCCCCGTGGAAAAGCCTGAGAGGCGACGAGGGAGAGAAAGCCCCCGTTCCCTTAGGCTCCCTTGCATTCCCTTAGAATTCCTTGGAATTACATGTGGGTTTCCCACTAGATTCATCGTTGGTTCGCCTCCACGGGTGTCTACATAAATGTCATTTCTCTTTGGTGGCTCCTCGTGGCAACCCACGGGGGGCCCCCCTTCAGGAAATAGAAAGGAGAATGAGTTTAAGCATTTGGGGCTGGAGGCCCAGTGTCTGCCTGAGGCCTCTTCCTCTCCCTTTGGGTCTCCTCGGGGCCGGGGTGTGACCGCAGGCGGAGACCTCTCTTCTGTGACGGACCCCTTTTAACAGTGGTGTCTGGGGACCCGCGTTGTCGCTGACCGCTCACAGGCCTCCCCCTGCCACCCCGATCGCTTCCGTGTTGTGGCACTTGCAACGCTATTGTGTCTGCGGGCTCGTGTGTGTATTTCCGCCAGCCTGCTCCGGTGCCCGGCACCGCGTCGGGGACCACGGCCAGGTGGGTTGGGGCGCGGGGAGGGCCGACACTGTGCGGGGGACCCAGTAGACTGTTTTTGATGGGAAGGGGGCAGTCTCAAGGCCCCCCTCGGCCCCCCACCCTGTCCCCTGTCCCCTGGAAGCCAAGGACAGCCCAGGTTGGGGCCCAGGGCGGGAGAGGGGTCATTCCCTGGGAGCCTGGTCCGTGCCCCAAACCTACAGCACAGGGTTCATTCACAGGGACTTTCACCCCAGGAGCCCCATCCCCGTTGGGTGACTAGACTCTCTGGGCCCACATACCTCCCCACCCCTCCCCACTTCCCGGCCACATACCCTCCCCTCTTCCTGTTGTGTCACTGTCTGAGCTGCTGTTGTCAGATAGGACGTGGGGCACGGTCCCCAGGGGCCCTCCCTGCAGGGGAAGAAGACCCCATACTTGAGAGAGCGCCCCCAGCACCCCCAGCCAGCCCTGCCCGGCTTCCTGTGTCGTCCAAGATCTCAAGGCTGTTCTTAGGGAGCCATTGGTTGACTGGCTGAGCTTCCCTCATCCCATGCCCCCTGCACATTTAAGTCTTGGGCCGGCTCCCCCGTGCCACCCAGAGGTTCTGGGCTCCCTCCTGCTCTCCACGGCCAAGTGCACAGGAAGGATGAGTTTATTCCAGGGCCGATGATCTCCGGAGAGCCCCGTATCCGCAGCTGGGCTCTTGGGGAAGGTGCTTCCAGCACAAATCACAGCCCTTGGCCAAGACTCCATGCCCAGACTTCTGCCTTCCAGCGGCAAGCTTTGATTTGTTTATTGAGCGCCAACCTGGTTCCTTGGACAGGTAGGGACCTGTTCTCGGGAGCTCAGTGGAGCCTTAGGAGGCCTCCCCAGGACCGCTCCCGGGGGTGGCAGGCCGCGCAGTGGGCTGTGCAGGCGAGAGGAGCAGGCTGGGAAGCCAGGGGAGGCTCACGTCTGATGTCCGATTACAGGCCCTCTAGCCTGACCGCCTCTCAGCCGGCTCATCGGGAGCCTTGTTCCAGTTCCAGGGTCGCCGGAGGGGCGGGTGGCAACATCTTGCCCACCTTTGGCTCGTCCCTGGGCTGTGGGTGGGTGAATGGGGTCCAGACGCCCCTCTCCTCTCTCTCTTTGTGCCACCCCTGGGAAGCACGGGCTGCCAGGACCGGGGGTTCTGAGTTCTGATTCTGACTTTGTGCAGGGCCCTGAGCTGCCGCTTGCCCTCTGGGCTGGCCGTTCCCACCGTAAGAGCAGAGTTAGTGCTCAGCCCGTGGGAGCCGGTTTCCGGGAGGAGGGCCTGGGCCTTGGTTTGGGGGCGGCAGCTTCGTGCGAAGGAAGGCTCTGCAAGGTGAAGGCCAGCCTGTCAGCTCACTCCCCTCTTCCTGGCTGTTCCAACCTAAATTGAATTATAAATGTTTCATTTTCTTTGTTCGTTTTCAAGATTTTATTTATTTATCTATTCATGAGAGACACGGAGAGAGGCAGAGACACAGGCAGAGGGAGAAGCAGGCTCCATGCAGGGAGCCCAATGTGGGACTCGATCCCAGGACCCTGGGGTCACGCCCTGAGCCGAAGGCAGACGCTCAACCGCTGAGCCGCCCAGGCGTCCCTCGAATTATAAACAATTTTGGTTTGAATTCAGTAGCTGGACCGTGGCAGATGTACCCCCAGGTTTCCTGCCTCCACTCTGGAGCTGGGGGTGGGGCACAGCCCCTGAGCACCTGTGGCTGCACGTGGAACCCCAGCTCTGGTTTGGGGGTGAGTCACCAACACTGACCCCCCATTTGGCCTTGGGGAGGGGCCTCACCTGGCGCCGCTGTGGTGCTCCTCCCTCTGTTCCATTGTGCCTGGCGAGGGCCTCCCCTTGCCGGACCTGTGCCTCCAGAGGCCTCCCCGCCTCTGCCGTGCCCTGCGATTGCCAGGCACCAAGCGCCCCGTCCTCTGGACAGTCATCGGAACGGTGTCCTTGCTGGTGTCCCCAGGCCTGGTACTGGGTGCCTGTCACAGGCAGGCCTCTGACCGCAGATAAGGTTTTCCCAGCCCGGAGCGGGACTGTGAATTCACCCTCCTGCCCAGAGGACACCGCCCCCGCCACCCCCATCAGGTGGGGACATTTGTTCCTGTCTGTCTTTGGCCAGACCGTGGAGACCGGGGCAGAGATTGTGGTTTATCGATCTCGGGCTCCGGGTGCTGGACCTCCCAGGAGCTTGCTCAGTTAATATTTGAATGAATGTACTCGGTCAGCACGATGTGACTGCAGCTTTTCATCTTCTGTCCAAGTCCTCTGGTTTCTGGACAGCTGGCTCGAGGGGGCCTTGCGAGAACAGCCATTGGGCCTGCTGTCTTTATACGCGCTCTTCTTGGAGCGTTTCCCAGATCTGAATACATTCTCCCCGGGGCAGGGGACTGGACCGACCAGGTGACCCTGGCCCCTCCTCTGTGCCCTGCTTTCCGGGAAGGAGAGGCCTAAGGAAAGGATCCGTGTTGCCATCCATTGTTGGGTGTCGCTTGTGGGCTCCAAAGGCTGATGACGGGGACAGTGGCCCCACGAGTCAGAGGGAGAACCACCGTTGGTGGAGGTAGTGGGGGGCGGGGGGCACAGGTGGGCAGTGCAGCACAGACAGCGGTGGAGGGAGTGTCGATCTGTGGCGAGGCCACGTGTCCTGCCAGGAATTCTCTACCTCTCGGCCTCGCTCAGCTGCACCAGCCCTGCCCCGCGGAGAGCGTCCCTGGAGCAGAGGGAGGCTGTGGTCACTTTGCAAACCACACGCTCTGCTACTGCTACTGAGGCGCTGACCCAGTCACCCGGAGGCTTGGCTGTCGGTCTGCTGGGGCCGGGCCCTACGACGGGCACCGTCATGATGACCAGGGTCATCTCTGGGCCTGGGGCCCGGAGCCCTCCGTCTTCATCTTGGGGCGTTTAGGTAACAAGGCTGCCTGGTTCCCTCCCTGGAAACAGGCAACACAGTGAAGTCATCCCCGAAGTGTTGTAGGTGGGTGAGAAAGTCTCTTCTGAGACCAAAAGTCAGGTCACCTAGTAGAAATAAGTTTATTTATTACAGATGGGAATGAGCTTTAAGCTGATCCCTTGGGCCACCTCACCCCACAGCAGAGATACACGTGCCTCCCCCGGGCGCTCCTGCAAGGACCCCACCCGGCGGGGGGAAGGGCTGCGTCAGGGCACCTTCCCTGTGGAAGGGCCTGGGTGGCCAAACGGTGCCCGGGGGACGGCTGTGCCGGCATCGCCCAGGTGCGCGCTGGGGATGTTACGGCTCATGCCCTCCTGTGTTCCTCCCCTTGGAGGCCAGGGCGCAGGCTGGGGAAGCAGTTCACACGGCCCCCCATGGGGCAGGGGAGGTGGGACCCCCCCTGCCTGTGAGTTCCCTACACAGGTTTAGTGTGAGCCGCTCTTAGCACTCTGCTTAGGGCCCCCCCACCCGGGCTAAGGACCCTGGGAGGCCGGAAGTGGGGGCCCTTCATATCCAAGGGAACACAGCCCCCCTGGGTGAGGCCTGCTCTCCCAGCGAGGGTGGTGGGGGACACCGGGTGGAAGCCGGGAAGTTGGGGAACAGTGAGGGGCCCGATTTGGCTCTGACCGGAGTTCCTGCAGATGAGGGGAGAGGAGGACGGGGGCGGGTGGCACGAAGACCCCTGTCTCTGACGTAGCCTGGGGCCCACATGCCAGCTCCGCCTCTGCTAACGTGGCCGGGGCACAGGCCGGCCCCCTGAGGACCAGGTCAGCCTTTGCTGAGGCTCCTGGCCATCCGCTCCCCAAATTCAGTGATAGCTGTTCCCTGGAGGCAGTTTCACAGGTGGGGCCGATGACCTGCCCAGGGGCCCCCTGTGCACCTCGATGACCCTGTGGCCTTTCACATGGGACTCGCCCCTTCTGAGCCACAGCCCGGGGTTCAGTTACCAGTTTGCAGGGTCGGCGTAGGACGGACATGAGACAGAAGAGGGGTCTGGGATGCGCTGCGTGTCTGGCACCCCAGGGCAGCTGCTATCTTGAGTTCCACCCCACATGGCAGCCCTGGGCCGAGCGGCATAGGGGAGCACATGAGGCGAGCCTTCCAGAAGCTTCCAATCCAGTTAGGTGGTAGGTACATGCCAGCTCCAAGATGAGATGCTCCCGGAGCGTGGAGGTGCTGTCCCCGGGCTGTCTGGGATTTCACCCAAGACACAGAGGAGAGCGGCTCCGAGGTCAGCAAGTGGGAGGGGCCCCAGGGTGCGGTGCCCGCCTGTCCTGGGACAGCCGGCGGCCTCCAGGGTAGGGCCAGTCCTCCGAGCTGCTCCGCAGACCGCCTGCGTCGCTGAGCCCTCCGCACAGCACCCTCCGCAGCTGCCTGCTTCCTGCTTCCTGCTCTCCTGGCACAGATTCCTCAGCTGACCTTTGCCATCCTTCCAAAGGTCTTGGCGGCCTCCCCAGCCTCCTCCAGGGCTCGCAGTGGAACCGGAGCGCCTGGTCTGTCTCCCCGAGGCTCCTGGGACCTTGCCTGTGTGCCAGCAGCCACCTCTGTCTTTGTTATTTCCTCCTACGTTCACCCAGCCGTGCGCCTTGGACACCACTCAGCAGTAAGGTGCACAGATACGTCTGGGCCTGAGACCCAGGCCTGGTCTGCAGAGAGCGTCGTGCTGCCGGCTTCTGGGGTGCAGCTGGGGCCAGGCCCGTCGTGGGCCGTGGGAGGGTGAGCCAGTGGCCTCTGTCTGCACCTCACTTTCTGCCTCCGGCTCAGCCGTAGTTTGCAGGGTTGTGCGGGAGACGTGTGAGTCAGGGATGGGACTGGTTCTCTGAGGGTCCCGGGGGTGAGGGGACGCCCCTGTGCGTGTGCTGCTCTGGGCTGGCTCCTCCCCATGGGGCTCTCCAAGGGCGGTTGGGGACTAAAAAGCTAATTAACACCACAGGGCCCTGGGAGAGACTCGGTGCTGATGAAGTTATAATTAAACCTTGAGCCACCGGAGACCCCTCTCCCTCTGGGGCCTGTGCCGCCCCGTAAATGTGGGGCTTTAGTGAAGTCTCTCTGTGACTTGTCTTCGTGGAGCCTCTTCCAGCAGCATCCTTAGAGTCGGGGTTGTGGGGAGGGAGAAGCCTCGGGCCTCTAGCAGATTCGGGGTGGGTCCTGCAGAGATGGCTCAGGAAATCCGGGGGCCGCCCCTCAGCAGCTGCAGCCTCCTGCAGTCACTTCCTCAGGTGGACTGGGCCTGCGCAGAAGGCTGAGCACCTGCCCAGTGTGTGTGTGTGGGGTGGGGGCGTAGTGCTGGGTCCTGCTGCTGCTCACAGCTGGTTCTGGTGCCTGGAAGGGGTCGCCAGGGTCCCCACATCGGGAGGGGATGCTTGAGTGGGTTTTCCCTGGTCCCTCCTGCCTGCCCGGAGGCCTGGGATGAGCCGGTTCATCCTCTGTGGTTGCTGATTGGCTGCATGTTTCTTCCCAGCCTCCCCTCCTTTTGGGTTGAGGCTTGGGGCTTCCCTCTATTAACGGGGCCTGCTCCTAGCTCACTCTGACTTATGGGTTCCAGCCCGTGGCACCGAAGGCCCTTTTTTTGATATTAATGGTGAGGTCTTATGAGCACTGGTGGCACGAGGAGCAGGGAGGGCGAGCAGGAAGTCACAGGGCTGGGGGCTGGCCACCGACACAGTGCCCGCTCTTGGTTATTGGGGAGCACTGGTCACCGGTGCCATCGTCGTTAGTAGCTTTGTTGAGATGATCACTCACACGCCGTAAAGTTCACTCTTCTGACACATGGAGAAAACTCTGCGGTGTTTCAAATGCATTCACAAAGTTACGCGGTCATCGCTGATTCCAGAACATTCTCATCACTTGCAAAGGGACTCCGTACCCATCTGCAGCTCGCTGCCCACAGCCCCCGGCACCACTAATCTTCGTCCTGTCTCTGTGGGTTCACCTGTCCTGGACATTTTACACCAGTGGGAGCCTAACAGGCGGCCTTTTGTGTCTGGCTTTTTTCACACAACACGACGGCTTCAAGGTTTGCATCATGGCAGGTGCCCACGGGCTGGCCACGGCGCGTTTCCCTGTTCACCAGTAGATGGGCATCAGGGATGTGCCCGCGTTCTCGCTGTTCTGAGTGAGCCACGCGGCCCTGAACACATGTGCCCTCGTCTTGGTGAGGACGTGTGTTATCATTTCTCTCGGGAAGCTCCTGTGGTGTGGGAGGTGGTTGGCCTGCCCCCCGGGGTGGGAGTGGGGGAGCCCTGTGTGCCATCCTTTGTGCGTTTCTTGCGCTTTCTCCCATGACAGGTCCTGAATCTGTCCGGGCATTTCGCCAGGGGTCCTTTTGTTTCCTCTTGAGCCCAGGGCCAGCTCCATGGGATGCGGTGAAGGGGCCCGTGGGTGGATCGGGGGTAGGCGTGGGGGTATGGAGTGGCCATCCGGTCCCCTTCCTCCGCATGGCCTGAACTGGGCAGGTTTGTATGTCCTCCTGGGGCGATAGGGGAGCTGCAGCCCCAGCTCCTGCTGCAGTGAGAGAGAGGAAGTGGGTGGAGGGAGTGGCTGGGTTTCGTTGTGGCCCCCCCTTCCCCCTCTAGGAAGCTGGGGGAATGGACTGGGGTGTGGGAGCGGCCTTGCTTTTTCTTCCCTAGGGAACGCACTCCCCCTGCCCCCACCAGCCGCGGCCCCAGGGACACACGTCCTTCCTGGGAGGGTGGACGTGCCGAGGGCTGCCCCTGGGATCCCGGGATGGGGTGCGGGCGGCGGGACTGCAGAGCTGCAGAGCGTGTCCCACAGAAACATTAGGCTCAAACAAATGTGTGTCCATTGTCATCGGAAACCACCACGTGAGTGCAAACGGCGAAGGCCCTTTGCCCCGCCTGCACTGGGGCGCCCCCCCCAGCACCGCCCCCACTGCAGCCCAAGTTCAGGAGGGAAGGGCCTGTTGGTGGGGCTGGGACGTGGTCAGGGGCGGTTGGGCTGGGGGGCCAGGCTCCCCTCCTCCCCCTCTGGCCGCAGCTGGAGGAGCCTCTGCCGGTCGCCAGTTCGCAGGCAGAAATTACCATATGAATGTGGCTCCTTCCCGGAGCCGGAGCCAGAGCTTCTGGCTGAGGGACCTGGGAGGAGACGAGGGGACAGGCTCCTACCCCCAGGGCCTCCTGCTTCTGACCAGTGGCCTCCATCGGGTGGAGAACTCCGACAACACTTCCGATCCACTGGCAGGTACCCCAGGGTGTGGGGGTGTGGGGGTGCCGGCAGGCTGGTGGGCAGGGTCCCATGAGAGTGGGACCCCGCAGACAGTCACGCTTCCTGGCTCAACTTCATTCCGGCCGAACTTGTGTAAGAACCCCATACTGTCATCCTCTTGCTCTCGTTTCAAGAGTCGCAGCAAATTACCGCAGGAAACGTGGACCCTAAGGAGGGACTGGAAGCCAGGACCCTGTGCCATAAAGCAAATTCGAGCGCGATGTAGACTGTAAAGTGTCCGTGCACGACCCAGGGCTGGCGGTCCGCGCTGCTCCGGCGGCTGCTCCGGTGGCCCGTGTCTCCGTGATTAAGTCCTCTTTGCCAGTCCCAGCCACTCTTAAGTGTGGGCTGGACGTGTGTCACATGAACAGCTGGGCTGCGGATTAAGCGGCTGCAGGAAAAGTCACCTTCGTGCTGTGAAACTAACTGGCGGGCCCCAGTGCCAGGGGCACATCTTCCTTCTGGGGCTGCTCAATGACCGATGGCCTGGTCCCTCCACACAGGGGATCCACTTGTCACTGTAGCGCTGGCTGGGCCAGCTGCAGCGTGGGGAGCGGCTTGGGGCAGTGCCGGGGTGGCCTCCCCTGTTCTGCTCCGAGTCCTGCCCACCGGCCGCCTGCCCAGGCTCTGCATCTGCTGTGCCCCTAGGAGAGCCCGCCACCTGCCCCTGGGGTGAGGATGGGGCTCGAGACTGGGCCCTGCCACAGGCCACCGGGCCTCCCCGTGTCCCCCCTCCTCTCCTCCTGGACGGGCCCCCTTCCTCTTCACCCCCCACCATTTCCTGAGCAAAATTTCCTGACCGGCAGGAGCTGTCCCCGGAAGTCCGTCCTTCCATCCCTCCTTCCTGTTTGGTGCTTTGTGGCTCCAGAGGATGATGGAAGCTGGAAATGGTTAACGTCTCGGTCACGGGCTGCCACACATTGCAGGCCGCGGGGAAGCCCGTGGGAAAGGATGCAGGCCAGCACTTTGGGGGCCAGGGCGGGAGCATGGCCGGCCCCCCACGACGTTCTGAGAAGAGCCACAGCCACAGCCGAGGGGGAGGAAGGGCAGCAGGGCAGCGAGCTCCCTATTCATTCATTCCTTCATTCAGCAACCTGGGGAAACAGGGAGGGTTTCTCCAGGAGCAGCGGGGGAGCGGCTCCTTTTGCAGAGCTGATGGGAGCCCGGGAGACCGTCCGTGCACCCAGGCTGGAGAGCTGGGCCCGGGCCTGTGTCTTGCTAACCACTATAGAGCGTGGAGTGTGCCCGCGTGATTCTGTGTGTTTCGTAAATGACCTTGCTTGATTCTCCTAGTGCTCTTGGGAGGCAAATATTACTGTTCCAACATACACGTAGGAAAATGGAGGCACAGAGAGGTTAAGGGACTTGCTCAGGGTCACAGCGAGTGTGGTGGTGGGGCGGGTGAGGGCGAAGGCGGTTGACAGTGATGGCTTGGACTGTGGCGAGGAAGGGGGGCGGGACGACCATGGGGTGGGGAGCAAGGAGACGCGCCTACAGGAATGTTGGGTTAGAAGTGGTAGGGATTTGGGGTGGGTGATGGGTCTGGGAGATGGAAGGGGAAGGTCAAAGACGGCCCCCCAGGTTTGTAGCTGTAATGACCGCATGCACGAAGGGGCCACTTACTCCAAGAGGGACGTGCGGGGCAGGCTGGAGAGTCGGAGTTTGGCTCAGGGCATGTTCAGTGCGAGACAGCCAGGCTGCGCTGGGGCCGAGGCCGCAGATCCCCTGTGCTGGGCTCGAGGCCTGGCCGACGTCGGGCTCCGGGCATCTCTGTCGAGCCATGATGGACGTAAGGGAACAGTCAGTCGGCTCCGGTGTGTGAAGGACAGAGGCTGGCATTTAATGCACGGAAGACGGGCAGAGTCTCCCGGGGACGGTGTCCAGCCAGGGACCAGGGCTGATGCTGCATGTGGAGGAGGGGCTGGCGCGGAAGCCGAGAGATTTCAGGAAGGGAAAGGCTGGGGTGGTCCGGGCGCATGTGCTGCAACTTGGGGTGAGGGGTGACCCCTAAGTACTTTGCCCTGCAGACGCCTGGCCGCTGTGTCTCCTCAAAACCCCAAGCCCCAGGGTGCATCACACCACAGCCCAGATGGGAGAACGGACCTCGCCTCTCCTTCCTCTGTGGTGTGACCCAGCGCTGGGCTCAGGTGTCTGCACCCCGCCCACCTCCTGCCAGGCAGGGTTACGGGGGTGATGGATGTGTCTGTCCCGAGGGCTGACTGGGCCGCTGTCCCTGCTCACCGCTGTCCCTGCTCACGGCTTTTTCCTGGGGCGGGCCTGGGGTAGGGAGGTGGCTGTGTGTCTGAGACCCCGCGGATGGGCAGGCAGTCCGTCCCACGGTCCCTTCAGAGAGCTTCAGCCGTAGGTGGTGGGCCTGGCGCACCCTAGGATGTGCCCTTGGGTTTCACAGGGTCTTTCTGTGGTTTATTCACCAGATGAGCAGTGGGGTCTTACTTGGGGACATGGAGGATCTAAGCAGCCCCGCTGGCAGGTGGGCTGTGGGAGCCGTAGGAGGGTCCCTGCCACCCCCCGGGCCCTGAGCCCACTGCTTCCAGCCCCACTTCCCTCCTGAGCAGGGAGGACCCAGAGGCGGGAGAGCAGTGACTCCGGCTCTCTCCCTGCAGCCCAGAGCTGGAGCCGCAAATGGATGGGTGACCTGAGTCGAGGTGGTCCGGAGTGGCTGACCCCGCGCTTGCTTCCTAGACCTCAGACCCTCGGCTGGTGGCACGAGATGGCCAGCTCCCTGCTCCGGGGTCATCGGGCCAGACTTCTCTCCTAGCCCAAGAATGTGCCGCTCCCTGCTCGGCCCCCTCCCAGGCTGGGCTCCGCCTGCCTCAAGTGCTCTGGGCACGAGGTCACCTTAGGTAGCACCCCCCACCACCCCACCCCACCCCACCCCACCCTGGGCCTGACCAGGACTGCACAGATGCAAATCGTTTCATAACTTCGGCCAGGGAGGGGGGTGAATTTTTGATATCTTCCTCTACATAGCCCCTGGGTGGGGGGGCTGCGCTGTTGCACCCCGGGAGGCCTGTCTACTTTTTGTTTTCTCAGATGATTTCATCAGTGGGGGGAGGCGGAACCCCAGCGCCCCCAGCTCTGGTGAGGATCTGCTGACAGTCCTGCTGATAGGAGAGGGGGTGGGGGTGGAGGAGAGGCCTCAGCCCCCTCCTTAGGGGGACGTCCCTGATAAGAGGAAATTCCACTCGGTGACAAATGGCCAGTTTCCACCCATCCACGGGGGAGGATCTTTTCTTTCTCTTTTTAACTTGGCAAATATTTGCCAAGAACTAACGGAATCTCTGCGGTCAGCCGGCGCCCCTTCGGACTTGGTGGGCGGGCGGGCCGGGGCTGGATTCTGGGTTTGCTTTGGGGTTGGGGGTCTTCATGCCGGAAGATTCTCTGGGGTGGGAGGATGCTCCGTGGCGGGGTGCAGGGGGAGGCACGGTCCCTGATCCTGCAAGGACAACGGGGCGGGTGGAAAATTAAATAATAAATCCTTGACACAGGAAGTCGGAGGGCTCATCCCTGGGCCCCGGCTGCGGGTCCCTGCTGCAGGCTGCTTTTTAGGAAGGGAGCATGGGCGGCCTGCAGGTTGGAGCTTGCTCTGGGCGAAGCCTGATGTCTCGGTGGGGCCGCGGAGCCCGGCTGGCCCAGAGGCACTGGAGGAGGAGGAGGAGGAGGAGGAGGAGGAGGAGGCCGGGCCGGGCCGCAAAGAGAGAACAGAAGAGGGCCTCTTCCCGAAGGGGGTGGGCTGGCCTGGTGAGAGGTGGCCGCTGTCCAAATCTGACTCTTGCCGACTCGGGCCAATTGAAACCAAGAGCTTCTTGAGATTCCTCCCTGCACAATGGAGGAGAAGCTTGCTTTCACGCGTTTGGCGGGAGCCGAGCCCAGGAGCCTTGGCAGGCAGTAGGAGTGGGGGACCCCCCCTCCCCGCCTCAGGGGCGCCTCCGGCCCCTGAAAGAATGAATGAGCCTGAGCCGGACGGGCATGGCACTGTCCCTGCTCTGTCCCCTCCCGGGTCTGCGGAGGGCACTGGGTCCTGGGAGATCTTGATTCGGGCACACCCCCACCAGGTCTTCTCTGGCTGCAACCTTGGGCCTGGTTGTTGTTCTTCCTCCCCCTCCTCCTCCCCCTCCTCCTCCTCCTCCTCCTCCCCCTCCTCCTCCCCCTCCTCCTCCTCGGGGGAAAACGGAAGGAGGAGCTCTTAGCTGAAGAAAATGCAGCCCTTTGCATGTGCAAATCCCTCCTTTCTGTGGAGAGGCACGAGCCTTTGTGCTCCATTTCCAGGCGGAGTTTCAGGACAGAGGGCAAAGTCTCAGATTTCTGGCATCCCCAGTTCCTGACCAGACTCTGACTAGACGCTTCCTGCCTCGGACAAAGTGTGAAGTGTAATGTGATTTGGAATTACTTATCGAATTAGATGAGGCTTGTGCGCTTTTTGAAATCCAGTCCCTCTGATCCCCGCCTGCACAAATTTGCAAAATTTGGTCGTTTATATTCAGTGTTTCCATCTTTAGAAGGGAGCAGGAAGTTCCCCTGGGACATTTCTGGGGAGTGTGCAGCGGCCTGGGTAGGTGAACGGGGTGGGTGGGGGTGGGGACTAGGAGCAAGGAACGGAGTAAATGGGAAGAGGTCCTGATTCCCAAGCCCTGAGGGGAGAGCGAGGCCCCGCACCCTCCGGGCCCACTGCTGCTGATGCCCATTGCTGGTTCTCACTGGTCCTGCCTGCTGCAGCTCAGGGAGGGAAGCCCCCTGGCCAAGGAGTATTCGCTGAAACGAATCTGTATTGTGGTCCTGGTCCCCTAGAACCCTGGGATCTTCTTCTAGGATTATTGTTTGTGCCGTTTCTTGCACATCTTGTTCCAGGGCAGCTCTGTAGCCTGTGTGTGCTTGTGTGTGTGTGTCTGGTCCTTCACCTGCATTCCCCAATCCCAGGTTGGCTAACAAGAGCATCTCCCTCCTCTCCCTGCCACTTACACCAGAAGTGAGGAGTCCTCTCTGAGGCCTCTGTGAATGTCAGCTCAGCCTGGGGTGACCTCCAAGAGGTGGAGGGTCCTAAAGGATGAGAATGGGCACTTTGACGTCTGCTCAGATGGGTCCATGTGGGAGCTTTGGCGGGGCAGCAGGTGTGCCAGGCCTCTGGCGTGGGGCCTCCAACTGTACTAGGGTTTGCGTGCTTTGGCGCCCCCGCCTTGGGAGACGATCTGGGTAAGCTCAGCCAACGGCATCGGTTTTACCCCCAAGAACTTCGTCTGGGGCCTGGCTGTGACGCTGGGGCGACCTGACTGCCCCACGTGGTACCACGTGGCTGCCATGGCCCCGACAGAGCTGCTTCTGTGTTTGGCAGACGAGGATGATGTTTGGGGAGGATGGAACTTGGGACACTGCCGGGATGCAGAACAAGGCAGCAGGACAAACAGGGAGGCGGCAGGCTGGGGGGGTCCCCTGGGTGTCAGTTTCCAGGTCAGGCCTTGCAAGCCTGCCGTGGTGAGCTCTCTCTGCAGCTGCCCTGGAGCTGGGGTGGACTGTGAGTGGCTCCGGAGGCATCCCCCACCCCAAGAGCGGGCTTCTTTCCAGGGTCGGCCTCCCAGCCAGATGAGCAACCCACAGCCCCAGGTCCTGTGAGCTCCCTGCGTGATCCCATCATCCTTTGCAGGCCCTGGGTCCGAGCAGAGGTGCTGAGCAGAGGTGGCTGGCTCCGGCTGGGAATCACAGCCCCCGCTGGGCTGCGGGCACTTGGGAGAGGGAGGTCCCTGGTAGGGGCTGGGCAGAGCCCTGCCCGCACTTCCTTCCTGCTTTTGGACCCTGCCACCCACCTCCCGAGAAAAGTCCCGCCCAGCAGGTGTGCGTGCTGGAGGAGGGGGTGGGGCTCACCCACAGGGAGTGGTAAGTGGGCCAGGGGCGGAAATGGGGACCTGCAGAGAGATCGTCTGCCACCCCCGGCGTTGCCCTTTCTGGGAGATGCAGGGCTCCGACCCGGGGGGTACCACCTGGCAGCTGCGGGGCTCCAGACCTCAGGCCTGAGCGTAGCATCTGGGGCCCAGCTGTCCTCTGAGCTGTAGAGCCGGCTGGTGGGCACTCATGGGCACAGTTGGGTTCTTTTCAGTCCGGCGCCACTGGCAGCCTCTGCTTTTCTTTCTTAATTATGACAGCTTTATTGAGATGACGGTTCCCACACCAGACAATTGACCCATTTAGAGCATGCAGTTCGGTGGCATTTATCCCGAGTTGTTTGAGCGTCCCCTCTGTCTGCTTCCAGAACATTTTCATCACCCCAAAAGGAAACCCCTTACGCATGAAGCAAGCACTCTCTCTCCCCCAGCCCCTGGCATCACTCATCTACTTGGTGTCTCTGTGGATTTGCTGATTCTGGATGTTTTGCATCAGTGGGATCGTACACGGGTGACTTTCTGCGACCAGCTTATTAAAACACTGAGTGTGACGTTTGCAAGGTTTGTCCACGTGGTAGCAGGTGCCGGGTCGTCACTGCATTTTATGGCTGATACTCCCATTGTGATTTTTATCCCTTCATCCATCGCTGGATTTTAGATATTTCTCGAGTGCCGCCATCTGGGCTCAGGAGTTAGGGATACCACTGAGCAGGCCACAGTGTCCACAGGTTCAAGGGGCTTGCAGAGGAGGGGGCGGTGGTCAGGAAGCGGGTGGCCCATCTTCTGCCCCTGTGAGCAGTGTCAGTGTAGCAGGGCGGGGAGTGGGGGCTTGCAAAGGGCCACATGGAGCCAGGGCCAGAACCAAAGGCCCCTGGCATCTGCCGTGCCGCCTCGTTTTCACCGTAGGATGACCGTGTCTGTTGCTGTGTCTTGCTGGGGGGTCACCTGGGTTCTATTCATAGTTAGGCTGGATCCCCAGAAGAATTCATCCACCGACGGGTGAATGGATACACAGTGGAATGTTACGCAGATGTGAAGAGGAAGGACGTCGTGGCACCTGCTGCAACATGCAGGGGCCCTGAGGATGTCAGGCTCAGTGAAAGAGGCCAGACACGGGACCGTGCTGCGACCGTGCTGCTGAGGTCTGTAGACGGGTCAAGTTCACCAAGTTAGCAGGTGGGCTGGAGAGGCCCCTGGGGGAGCAGGGGGACAGGTTGGACTTTGGTGGGGGCAATTTCTGTCTGGGGTGATGGAAACAGTCTGGAGGTAGACGGTGGCAGTGGCTGCGCGCCGTCGTGCACGGGCCGCGGGCCGCGGGAGCAGACGCTGAAACACGGTTTAAACGGTCGAAACGTTCTGTGTGTGTATGTTTACCACAACAAAGGAAAGAATTAGGCTGGAGGAAGGTATGAGCCCGCGTGTAGGGTCACCCCAGCCTGGGTGGTCCTGGGCCTTCCTTCCACGGGGAGGTCGGTGTCCTGGTGGGCAGTGACGTCACCGTGGGCCTGAGAGCCTTGAGGGGAGAGCTGCTGGCCTGTGGCTGCTGGGCAGGGAGGGAGGCCGCACCGGGGCCCATGCGTCCAGGGCACACCCGGGGTCCCCTCCTCTGAGGTGGGGAAGCAAGAGCGTGTAGCTTGCCCTCGCGCCGCATTGCCCTGCCCGAGAGCCAGGCGGGAGCAGGGAGAGAAGGCAGGCAGTGCTGCGTGACCACAAGGACGTTACTTAACCTCTGTGATCTGAACCTGAGTTTTCCTCTTTCAGAAACGGGGCTCCGCTGGGGCTCCTGGCTGGCTCAGTCCATGGAGCATGTGACTCAACCATGGGTTGTGAGTTCAAGCCCCAGTTGAGTGTAGAGGTTACTTAAAAACAGGATCTTCTTTAAAAACCAGCTCGGGGCTGCTGGGTGGTGTAGTTGGTTGGGCATCTGACTCTTGGCTTCCGCTCAGGCCATGATCTCGGGGTCGCGGGATCAGGCCCCGCATTGGGCTCCACACCCAGCATGGAGTCTGCTTGGGATTCTCTCTCTCCCTCTGCCCCTCCTGCTCATGCACTCACTCTCTCTCTCTCAAATAATCTTTTTAAAAAATGGGGCTCCCTCTTGTTCTCTTAAGCTGATGAAGGTGCAGACAGAAGTATCTGGGAGGTGAATGCGAAACCTTTTTTTTACGTGAAGAACATCCCTTTCCTATTAATAGCATCTCAAGAAGTTGGGGTGTGAAACAAGACCTTAGGTGCCAGGGCCATGGAAAGAGGATGAGGCCCCAGCCGCAGGGAGAGGTCACTGGGGGACGTGGCCTGGATGCAGGTCTGACCATCGTGGTGGAGGGGCTGCGGGCCAGCCTGGGGCAGCACAGCCCTCCTCCACCCACCCCACACCAAGGGGACACTCCCAAGACCCCCGTCACCCCATGAGTATTGATTGTGTCCCCTCCTGTGCAGGTCTGGAGACCCGGGGCAGGGAGGGGGGCAGTAATCACGCGGCACAGCGGTGCAGGGGAAGCTTCAGGGTCGAACAGATGGAGTGAAGGTCGCAGGTCATTGGCCTGACCTCTTTTGATGGCGTCTCAGGAAGAGAAAAAAAATTGCTCCGAGGACCTCAGTTTCCCCATTTGTGAAAGGAGTAGGTTGACCTAGAACTGTGTGCTGTCCGGCATCTTTGTCGTTTGCCATGTGTAGCTTTTTAAATATAAACTAATTAAAATCAGATCAAATAAATAAATCTAGTTCCTCGCTCGGCCGGGCTGCATTTCAAGGGCTCAGTGGCCCCCACGTGAAAACAGCTGGCAGTTGCTCACAAAAATCAAAGATGCTGATGCCATGCGACCCGGCAATCCCACCTGTGGGGATGTCCCCAAAGGAGGCAAGAAGCAGGGTCCCTGGCTACTTGCACACCTGTATGCGGAGCCGTGTGCGAGAGCAGCTCCGGCGTCCGTGGAGGGATGAACAGATACGCAGGACGTGCTCTAGCCACGCCGGGCACTCGTGCTCAGCCTCGAGAACGAAGGGTGTCCTGACACCTGCTGCGACATGTGCAGACCGTGAGGACATTATGTCACGTGCAGTAAGCCAGCCCCCAGTGGGTGAGCGCTGTTAAGATTCCCCTTTATCGAGGGGTCCCTGGAGCAGCCAGTTGCACAGACAGTAGGATGGGCCCCCCCGGGGCGGGGGGAAGGAGGGGGGTTCAGGTGTCGCGGGGAGAGAATCGCAGTTCCCCGAGGTGGAAAGCTTTCTGGAGATCGACTGTACAAGGTGAACGTATTTAACGCCACCGCACCGGACACTTTAAATGGTTGGTGGCAAATGTCAGGTTTTGTGTATCTCTTACCACGATTAAGGAGACAGTCCCAGTGGCTACAGCGTCAGACCGCGCAGGGGGCACAGAATGGGGGCCTCTCGGACGGTGGTGGAGGAGACGGAGGAGACGGCCCCTGTCATCGCTCCGGGCCGGCCGGAGCAGGTCCCTGGTGGCTCTCCGTGGGAAGCAAGTGTTCAGAGAAAGTGTCCCTGGGCCCGTTTGCCTGATGGGGCCTCTGCTTTTTCCACGCAGAGGCCCTGGAGGCAGACCCCACAGCCTGCCACCTCCCGGCCGGGCAGGACAAACTGGGGTGGCTGCCCCCGGAGAGGAGAGGCTGGCAGGATGGACCCTCACCTGCGTCGCCGAGGGAAGGATGGGGCTTGTCGCTTTATTATTATTATTTCTCGAGCAGGGCCCTGGGGGGCAGGATGTTTGCTTTGTGGTTTGAGTTTCTGCAGTGGATGTTGGCGCCCACGGAGGGGGCCAGCTGGAGCAGAGGCCGAAGGGGAGGAGGGAGCTGGAGCGGAGGGGTGCAGGGGGGAGGGAGGGGGAGAGAGGGGAGGGGGTGCCCAGGCCCGGACAGAATGGCTCCCAGACCCACAGGCAGATGGAAGCAATTTGAGGTCACGTGGGGCCGGGCTGAACTGCTGGCCTGCAAGAGGAGGCCCCACGGCTGCCTCCAGGAAGCAGCCCCACAGCCACATGTTCAAGGCCAGATGCAGCGCTTGTCTTTGTTTATTTAAAGATGCTGGAGCTGGGGACAGTGTTTCTGAAGAGGGAGCAGAGGCAGATGCCTTCTGGGCGCTGCTGGGAGGAGGCCCGAGGCTGTCATCGCTGCCTCCTGGGTCCCTTGGCTTTCGCTGGCCTGGGCGGGGGGCAGCGGGGGTCCCCGGCGCTTTCACATGTGCTCTGTTATTTGCTCCATCCCCCATCCGGCGAAGTAGGAATTACCCACGCTTTGTGGGGCTGAGAAAATGGAGAAGTTGAGTGACTTTGTGCGGATAAGCCGCCCACGCTCCGATTTCTGGGACTGGTCAGCAGATGGTCCCTCCTTGTCGTGGGTGGGAAGGGTGCCTGCCCCCGCTGTCCGCGCCCTCTGACACCTGGAAGACAGAGGTGCGAGCCGGCCGGGCCCACTGGGGTTTGGTGGTTGCAGGAGCGTCCGGGCACTTCCCCAGGAAGTGGAGGCACAGTGTGTCTGAGACCCCCGCGGTGGCCTTCGGGCCGGGCAGCCCGTGCCTGCTGCTTCCTCGGGCGGGACCGGGAGGACACGACCCTGTCGTCCCCCCCCCCCCCCCCCCCCCCCGCCCAGCACACACCCGGGAGCAGGGGAATGGGGGTTCCGGGGCTGATGCCCAGGGAGCCAACCAGCCCCACCCTGCAGGGACCCGGGAGACGTCGAGGTGCACCGTGTGCTTTCTTCCCGTGAGCTTGGGGTGCACCGGACAGGCCCGTGAGCGCCCCCGGGAAGTGGGGTGGAGCTGACATTCCTCCTGAGTGGTCGAGAGGTGGGAAGGGCCTGGATGCACCAGGGCAAGGGAGGCCGCCAGGGGAACTGAGAGGCTGCCCAAGGAAAGGTGCGGCCAGGCGTGTGTGGTGTGTCTAGGGGCACACCGGGACGGGGTGCTCCTGCCAGGCCCTGGGGGGGACCCGCATTGCGGTGAGCACCTCTCACGTCCCCACTGGGTGCCTCCTGGTCGTCCCTCCCTTAGGCCTCTGACCGGGACGTGCAGACTCCCGAGGGCGGCCAGGGGAGGAAGGTTCTGACCTGCAAGCTGCAAAAGCTTGAGTTGCTCCTAGAAGCAGCTCCGTCCCATCTGCCCGTCCACAGACCTGAAAGCAAAAGCTGTGGTTGTGGGGAACACAGGTGCTGGGCTGAGAGGAGAGCCCGCGGGGCCCAGTCCAGGGTGGGGGGCAGGGAGCTGCCCCGGGGCCCTCTCCGCCTGCCCTCCTCGCCCGGGAACAGCTGGGCCCCCCTGGAGGAGCATTGCTCGGGGCTTGAACACACCTTGCCCAGGAGGGGCAGGATAGTGAGGACTCGGGTCCTCCTTTCAATCCCAAGAAGGCTGTCCCCTCCTTTGTCCTGGTTCACAGGCTGGCCCCAGACACTCAGCTGTTTGGCCCCAAGGGTCTCGAGGCCCCCAGGCTGCAGCAGGTGCTGGGGCCTATTGCAGCCAGGTGCTGGAGGCGGAGAGGGCCCACCTGGGTGCCCTGGGGCAGGGTGGAGGCTGGGAAGAGGAGGGCTGGGGTCAGCGCTGTATTGGAGCTGAGGGAAGGGCACCGTGCAGGGCGGCCTTTAGGTCTGGGGTGTTCCACAGGGGTCTCAGTTTCCCTGTTTGAGAAGTGGGGGTGGTGTAGGTGCTTTGCAGATGCCTGTGTCTGACCCCCGACACCCCCACTGTCCCCCCACAGCCCCTGAGGCAGCTCCCGGCTGCATTGGCGACATGGCCGACACCCCCAGAGACGCTGGGCTGAAGCAGGCGCCCGCGCCCCGGAACGAGAAGGCCCCCGCGGACTTCGGCTACGTGGGGATCGACTCCATCCTGGAGCAGATGCGCAGGAAGGCCATGAAGCAGGGCTTCGAGTTCAACATCATGGTGGTCGGTGAGTCTGTGCCCCGCGCCGGGACCCTGCACCGGGGGCTTTGGGGCTCAGTCTCCTCTTCTGAAAACCGGGGTGGCTGCATGCGGTCTGCGAGGCGGATCGCCCTGTGTGAACCCTGAGGTGGCAGGTCAGGGCGGGCCCCCGGAGCCAGGCAGCTGGGTCCCCCTATCCCCACGCTGGGCTCTGTGCCCTAGACTAGATCCATGACCCTCGTGAGCAGGAGGGGCCTTCCAGTCACAGCCTAGTCCAGCTCCCCCCCACCCCCGTGCCCTCCACCCTCTGTCCTCCAGTTGTGGGAGGGGACTCGGTGAGTGAGGTTGGGGCACACGGCAAGGCCAGGAGCGCTTCTGGGGCCCAGGCACCTGGGAGGCACGCAGGAGGTGGTCTGATATCCTGGGGGCTCCCTGGCCAGTCAACCTCTCAGCGGCAGGGTCTGCAGTTAGGGGACCAGCCAGCGGGTGTCCCGTCCCTGGCAGTGAGGCCCCAGCTGCCCACCGTCCAGGGGCCCCTGTCCTGCCCCAGAAGGAACCGACTAGGGGCTTTTCACCAAGCCCAGGGGTTGCCCGGCTGCAGGCTTTATGCTGAGCGTGCCTGCACTTCCCACCCAGATGACCCCCAGAAACTGGGAGCCCGGCCCTGGGGTCTTTGGACCCAAACCCAGCAGCGTGGGTGGCCTGGCCGTGGTTAGACCGTGGTAGGTTTGCAGAGCCTCCTGGTATGTCGAGCTCTGGAGAGGAGAGGTGCACGGGGCCCCGGCCCCCCCACATGGCCTCCCCCAGGCTGCTCTGCATCTCGGCTCCTCTTGGGCCCTCTGGGTCCTGCCCTGCTACAGGGCACCACAAGAGCTGGGCCACTGCCTGGGCATCCCAGCCCTTCCTGCCTCCGGAGCTCCCCCCTGCCCCGGGGCCCCCACGGGAGGGGTGCTGGGGGGGCAGCACCAAGGTGCTGCTGAATCGCAGGGCCCACTGACCGGCTCCCATTCTCTCCGCAGGGCAGAGCGGCTTGGGGAAGTCCACCTTGATCAACACCCTCTTCAAATCCAAAATCAGCCGGAAGTCGGTACAGCCCACCTCGGAGGAGCGCATCCCCAAGACCATCGAGATCAAGTCCATCACGCACGGTGAGCGCTGGGGTGGGGCTGGGTGAGTCGGGTCCCCTGGGCTGGGTATGTTGGAACTCTGGGTCGGGGATGCTCTCCAGGACCCCTGCAGGCCCTGGTCAGAAGGAGGCCCCCCCTCCCTGCCCCAGATGACTGAGTTTGCCACCATGGGCAGCAGCTGCCCAAGACGACCGTCACCAGCCCCTGCTGGGCTTTGCTGCTGGAGGCAGTCATCTCCCTGGCGTCACCTGGGGAGGGGGGTCATCGCTGGTTACCCATGTGACCCCGGGGCCTCGGGGTGGGGCTGTAAGGGTCCGGAGTCTCCCCCTGAGCCCGGTGGGTGCTGTGATTCTGTGCAGATATTGAGGAGAAAGGCGTCCGCATGAAGCTGACCGTCATCGACACCCCGGGGTTCGGGGACCATATCAACAACGAGAACTGGTAAGAGCCCATCGGGCTGCTCCTGGCCTCAGAGGCCCCCAAATCCCGGACCAACGCAGTTACCCTGGGAATCTTGCCCTCGCCCTTCCCCTGGGGTCAAAGGTCAGCATGGGAGGCTGGTTTGGGAGCTCAGGGAAGGCTGCGGCCTCTGCTCAGAAAGCCCAACACCCCCAGCCCTTGTACCTGGAAGGCTGGGTACCGGGCGGGGAATCGGGAGACTGGCAGCCTGCGGGAGGGGACGGGGCAGGAGCCGTCGCCTGGTGCGGCCTGATGGGGCCTCTCCGCGCAGCTGGCAGCCCATCATGAAGTTCATCAACGACCAGTACGAGAAGTACCTGCAGGAAGAGGTCAACATCAATCGGAAGAAGCGCATCCCGGACACGCGCGTGCACTGCTGCCTGTACTTCATCCCCGCCACCGGCCACTCGTGAGTCCTGCGCGGTGTTGCCTCTCCAGGTCCCCGGTCCTGCGTGGTCAGGGCGGCTCTGTGCAGCCTGGTTCAGGACCCCGGGCTGTGTCTGTGACTGCTGCTCTCGCCGGGGCGGGGGGAAGAGCGGGCACAGCTCTGCCCCAGGGTGGGAGGAGGGTGCCTGCCCCTCGGGGGCCCCGCGATGCTGCCCCACACCTGCTCAGGGCACATTTCCGGGTGGCGGGGGGCTGTTGAGGGCCAGGGCCTTAACCGACGTCAGACTGCGGCACGCTGGAGCCGGTGTGCCCGGGTCTGGGGGCGCCATGGACAGCAGCCTGTCCCGGAGGCTTGGCCGGGTGCTTCCTCCTGCCTGTCCCTCCCAAGGGAAGCCCCGCAGCCTTCGGAGCAAGAGTAGCCCCAGCTGCCTTCTCGGAGAGGACACCCCAGCCAGGACGGTGCTCAGAGCGGGCCTGTCCCCAGCCTGCCCAGCCCGGCCTGGCTCGTGTCTAGGGAATGCCCCTCTGCCCCTTTCCTGTCCCTTGCTCAGGGCTTGGCTGGCACTCGAGTCATGGCCTTGGCCGGCCTGGCACGTCCCCGCCCCGGGAGCCCGCACGGGCACCCTGAGGGCCCTCTCTCAGCTCCAGCTGGTGCCCCTCGTTCTGTCCCCGTCCCCGCCGCCCCTACTCATCCACGCCGTTCCCTTCCAGCCTCAGGCCCCTGGACATCGAGTTCATGAAGCGCCTAAGCAAAGTAGTGAACATCGTTCCCGTCATCGCCAAGGCCGACACGCTGACCCTGGAGGAGAGGGTCTACTTCAAGCAGCGGGTAGGGCTCCCCGCCTCCACACGGCCGTCAGACACGGCATGCGGGCTTTTCTTAGATGGAAGAGAAAGCGCAAAGGGGGTGGTCTCCACCGAGGGGACAGGGGGCCGGGGCTGCTGCCTCCTCGCAGGCCACATGTCAGAGCCACTCGGGGCACCTGGGCCCTGTAGACCCTCCACCCGGTGGGCATGAGCCAGGAGGCCCTTCTGTCTAATCCCCGAAGCTCCGCATGCCTGGCCCCCTGGCCTCGGCCCACAGCCTCAGGTGTGGGGCTTCTCCCAGCATGCTGAGGGGGGACTGCCCTTGCCATGGCCGTGTTGGCTGGCGGAGGAGCCTGCGCACGGCGGTGGGTCTGTGCTTAGGGCAGAGACGACGGCCGTGCACGGGAGTGTCCCTGTGTCTGCAGGAGCTGGTGCCACAAAGGGTAGTGACAGTCTTTACACGGGCAGGTGCGTGCTGGGCTGCAGAGGGCCTGCGCAGCATCCGGGGCCCGCCAGGACAGAGGGCTTCCGGGTAGAGCTCGAGGGTGACTCGACAACCCCAAGCTGCCATCTTCAGGGTGCGATGCGGCTGGATAGGCAGGACGGGGAGCCGTTTAGGACTTGGGCCTGCAGCTGCCCCTCCTCCGCCCAGGAGGCTCCAGAACTGGAATATCAGGGTCACCAGCCCTGCAGAGCCCGCCCTTCACCCCAAGCTGGGCCCCCTCACTTTCTGGAGGTCACAGTGGGGGCGGATCCGGGGCGGGGGCAGCGGTCCAGCTGGCTGTGTGGACGGTGCCCACACCTCCCCCCTCTGGATCCCCAGATCACCGCGGACCTGCTGTCCAACGGCATCGATGTGTACCCCCAGAAGGAGTTTGACGAGGACTCGGAGGACCGGCTGGTGAACGAGAAGTTCCGAGTGAGTGGGTGGGCCGGATGCCGTGCCCAGGGGCCCCTCGATTCCTGCTAGAGGGCGCGGCGGGGCAGCTCCTCCCAGGGGCCCAGGGGGCGCACCGGCCTTTGCACACAAGCCTGACCAGTGCCGCCTGTCCCTCCCCCAGGAGATGATCCCGTTCGCCGTGGTGGGCAGTGACCATGAGTACCAAGTGAATGGGAAGAGGATCCTCGGAAGGAAAACCAAATGGGGCACCATCGAAGGTAATCGCCAAGCCGCTGAGGCCCCTGGCGGATCGGAAAGCTAAAGCCGCTTCTGCTGACCTGAAGCCCATGCACCAGAGCCCCAGCTGGGTGCTCCTGGACCTCATGGGTCACGTGGCCCCTCTCGGCCACAGGGAGGGGGACAGGTAGCTTCCCCCTTAGCTGTTGGAGCTCTACCCCAATCCCCCAGAGAGAAAGGAGCTAGGAGGGGTCCTGCCAAGTTCTGGTGCTGGTGTTTCATAGCCACACGGTGTGACCCTGGACACCTTGCTTCACCTCCCTGGGCCTACGACAGGGCTGGGCCCTGTGGCTCCGTCCAGCTCTGAGAACCAGACGCTCCGCCCCCTGCAGAAGCTCCCAGGACCCCCACATCTTAGTGCCCTGGGGGCTGCTTGAACAAGTTAGCGCAGACCGGGTGGCTTGAAACAGAAATTGATTCTCCTAGTTCTGGAGGCCCGACGTCAAGGCGTCAGCAGGGTGGGTTCCTTGCGGAGGCCCGGAGGGGGGACATGTCCCCCCAGACCTGTCTCCCGGGGGCTGCCAGCCGTCCTCAATGTCCCTTGGCTTCCCCGCCTGCACCCCCGCCCCGCCCCCCGTCTCCGCTTCAGCTTTCTGACTGCGCCTGTCTTCTCAGAAGGACATTTGTCGTTGGCTTAGCGTCCCCCTGAGATCCAGGATGACCCCCTGTTATGGTCTTTACCTCAATCACATCTTCAAAAACACTTTCCAAATAAGTTCTGCGTCACGAGTAGCGAGGAGCTGGGCGTTGGGCGTGGTGTGGGCGGCACAGTTCACCCCCGTCAGGTGCTGGCGCCCTAGGTGGGCCCCACCCCGGGTGTTTCTTCACCACCCGCTCTGTTTCGTCCTCTCTCTTTGGGACAGAGGAGGGAGGAAGGATGGATTGAAATGGGCTGCTTTGTTCTTCGATCCTGGGGCCGATCCCAGGGCCGATCCCCGGCCGAGGGCCCAGTATAGAGAAGGTCCAGAAGGCCCTCCCCCCGCTGCCACCCTCGCCCCTCTGTGGAACTGGGCAAGTCCCTTAACCCCAAGGGCCTCCATGCTCACCATCCTTAAAATGGGTACCATGGGCCAAGATTTTAGTAAAATGCAGAACGTCCCAAGGACTTCTGGAGCTTTTAGGGCAAACACGCTGCAAAAGTGAGGGCCGTGAAAACCGCCGGTCAGGGGGCTCTGTCTGTGCCCGCTTCACAGGCATTATCCTGCTGCCTGCCTGCCCCTCCTGCAGGAGGCCGCGCTGCGGAGCCCCAGGGCCCAGCCCTGCTCTGCTGAAGCCTGGGCGAGGCCTGGGCGGACCTGCCTCGGGTGCCCACGGGTGCCGATCGGGTGCAGGATGGTGTTTTACGAACCCACCTCTGCCTGGGTGTTTGCTGGCTCCGCCTGCTGCAGATCTCCCCTCCTGCAAGGGTTGTGACCCCTGGGGGGGTCTCTGGGGGCGCTGCTCACTCACAACCAGCCTTTCCCTGGGCTTGTCCTGCGTTGGCTCCGCCTCGTCTTGAAACCTTGCTGTTTAGGAGCTGGTTCACGGACACACCGCTCTGGAGGGCGAAGTGTGGGATAGGAAGGGCCCATGGGGGGCGCCTGGGGGGCCCAGTCCTGAAGCCTCTGCCTTCAGCTCAGGTCATGATTCCAGGGTCCTGGGATCGAGCCCCTCATTGGGCTTCCTGCTAGAGGGGAGCCTGCTTCTCCCTCTGCCGCTCCCTGTGCTCGTGCTCGCTCGCTCTCCTGCTTGATCTCTCTCTCCAATAAATAAATAAAATCTTAAAAAAAAAAAAAAGGCCAGAGGCCACAGAGGCTTGGGGGCAGCCCAGGGATGGACACGCGTCTGCTGCCCCCTGGCGGCCTGCTCCGGCCTGCTGTGTCGGGCCCTAGATCCTATGACCCGTGTGGTGGCACCTATAAGGACAGTGGTGAGGTGGCGGGTCTCCTGCTCCCACAGCCCGTATGAGGGCCCTGGAGGGCCCTGGAGGAGCTACGTCAGCCTAGCTCAGCCTCCCCAGAACAGGGCTGGCTCTTTATCTCCGGGACCGTGTGTGCTGATAGCGGACCTGAGGGATGCTCTGTGCTCGCCCCTGGCAGCAGGCGCTTTTGCCTCATTCTTGCCCACCCCACCCCACCCCACCCCGTCCCTCCCCATCCCTGGTCCTGTTTCCTTGATCTTCCCTGCCACTTGGGGTGCACCGTCCTGAGATATTCCGCTCATCCTCGGAAACGGCCGGGTGTCTTCGGGAACTGGGTGGGGTGTGATACCGCACACAGTCGGCTCATCCAATGCTCTCGAGTCCCTGAGATGTGGGTGACCTTTGAGCCCCCACTTTACAGAGGAGGAAACCGGGGGTCAGAGAGGCCAGGAGGACTCAAGCCAAGGCCAGGGGAAGCAGCCACACTCATGCTCACACTCCCAGCTTGGGGCTCTGCTCTTCCCGCCCGCTCTCCCTGCTTGTAGCAACGCCATATGGGAGCCGGTCGGCGGAAGGTTCTAGTGCAGGCACAGCCCCGTGCGGGTGGGGGTGTCAGAGGCGCATGGAGGGCGGAAGCCAGGCAAGCAGCAACTGGAATAAGATCTAGAGCTCAAGGGCTCGGCAAGGCAGAGGCACTGGGGCTTTTTCTCCGCAGCCCTGCCTGGCAGCTTACCGGGCAGCAGGGAGACAGACTCGTTCCTTGCCCTCTGAGCCCCAGTTCCTGAGACTGCAGGGGAGGGGCCGTGGTGCTGGCTTGTGGGGTGCGAGGAGATTGGATTAAACGTGCAGGCCCCCTGCACCTGACGCCTCTCCGTGCGTGCTCTGTGCCCGCCTCCTGCAGTGTAGACGGTTAGCGGCCTGCCGGTGCGCGACAATCACATACCCCGGTGATGCGGCTTAGTGATGAGGCCAGCAATGAGACTGCCACCAGCTGCGCCCCCAGCCACCACGGGGGTGCCGCTCGGGTCCTCATGGGGGACCTGGGGGCCCCCTCCCTTCCCGTCTTCCCATGTCCCCAGAGCTGTCCCCTGCAGCCAGAGCGCGATGTGAATGCTAACGCGTGTGGGAGAGCGCCCGCTGGGGCACAGGGTCTTTAGGACGCCACCTTCGACTCCTGACCCTGTCCTGGCTTCAGGGATCCCCTGGGACGTCCTGCTCTTCCCAGGAGCCTCCCTGGTTCCCAGTGAGGAGCTGTGGCCCCACCGCTCCGGCCAAGGTGTTATGTATTTACTGGGGAGAGAGAGAGAGAGAGAGAGAGCAAGCGCACAAGCGGGGGAGCGGCAGAGACACAGGCAGAGGGAGAAGCAGGCTCCCCACTGAGCAGGGAGCCCGATGCGGGGCTCGATCCCAGGACCCCGGGATCATGACCTGAGCTGAAGGCAGATGCTTCACCCACTGAGCCCCCCCAGGAGCCCCCAACCCCGGCCCTCCTGCCCGTAGCCCACTGCTGGGTGGAGGGTTCCTGTGTCCTGTCACCACTCAACCAGAACCTTCCGGGGAACAGGAGCCCTGTGGGGCCTGCCACGGTCGTATCTGCAGAGCCGGGTGCCCGTGAGGGACCCAGTGCTCCCCTGTGGGGTGGTGACTCCCATGCCCACCTGCCCAGGCTCCTCTTGGCACCAGAACCCCTCAGGGAGGGGAGCGGCAGGGCTGGGGAGGGCCTTCGGGTGACATTAAAGCTCCTCTGTCTCTTCTCCTCAGTTGAGAACACCACCCACTGTGAGTTTGCCTACCTTCGGGACCTCCTTATCAGGTGAGTCAGGGCTGTGGGCTGTGGGCTTAGCCCCCTGAAGGCCCCGAGAGGCCCCTGAATGAGGAGTGTGGGCAGTGGGGGAGCAGGCCTGGACAGCAGCTGGCCCGACCTCCCCCAGGATGACCTCCGAAGTCCGTTGGCCTAAAACACTGCCATGGAAATGAAGCAGGAAGTAGAAATTCTTCCTCTAGATGATGTCACCTGGGTGGGAAGGGGGCCAGGTTCTCATCTCTGCAGCCTGGATCCATTAGATTCAGGGCCCAGGGGCCTTTGGTGCCAGGCATGGGGGCGGCGTCCCCCACTCCCATCCCAGTGTCCTCTGACCGCACTGCTTTGACCTAGCTGAGGCTCCTTGGTGTCCCCTGGGCAGCCACCCCTAAGCCTATAGAGCAGGAGTAGGGGTGGGGGTGAGGGGCTCCCGCTGTGGCACCAGGGGCTCCCCACTTCTCAGCAGGTGGATGCATTCTAGGAATCTAGGAATGAAGTCAAGGGGAGGGACAAGGGATCTCTTGGGGCCTCTAAGTTGGGGGGATGGGCTGTGGCTTCGGGGGGTGACCCTACCATGTTGGAAAGCCTGGCAGCAGAAGACACCGCCCCCCCCCCCACTTTCCAGTCTGTCCTGAGGGCCTGGGCTGCAGGGGAGGGAAAACCCGAGCATAGGACCAGTGGGGTCCACCAGCACTCCAGCTCAGGCCCTGGCCCCAGGACGACTGGTCCCTGCCCCGCCCCGCCCCCCCCCCCCCCCCGCCCAACCTGGCCAATGGCCTGGGGCTTCTAGGTGGCAGCAAGGACATTCCAGTGTTGTCCCCTCTGAGTTCGCACCCAGCCCCTGCCCTTAGACTTGACACAGGGGGGACGGGGGCACGAGCAGTGGGAACGTTTGTGTTCTTGTGCCTCGGAGACAGCACCCACAACCCCGCCAGGCCTGGGCCCCGGCCCACCTGCTGGCCCCTCCTGGGGGGGCTCCCTGAAAGCCAAGGGGTGGGGACTGGGGTCGGCCCCATCTTGTGACCTCCCTGTGTCGTGTCCCCCTCTCCAGGACACACATGCAAAACATTAAGGACATTACCAGCACCATCCACTTCGAGGCCTACCGGGTGAAGCGCCTGCACGAAGGCAGCAGCGCCGTGTCCAACGGCGTCGACGAGAAGGGGCCCGAAGCCCAGGAGATGTAACCCACCCGCCCTGCCCCCGGGACCCTGCCCCCCAGTCCTCTCCAGCACCACCCCCAGGCCTGCCCACGTGCCCCGTCTTATTTTATATCATTTCCTCCGTTCGTCATCGTCCTCCGCCCCCTGACACGCTGCCGAGTAACGACACGCCGTGTGCCCTCCTGAGTACGCGCGTTATTAGCCGCTGACTCCGGGGCCTGGACCGGCCTGGGCTTCGGAGAGGCCGCGCCCCTCTGGCTGTCCCCGAGGTCTGGGGGGGCAGGAGGGGCCCCCCATTCCGCGTCAGTCCCCATCCCCAGGCGCAGCTCCCGGTCGCCACAGCCTCCACAGCCTCCACAGCCTCCGATCGGGGCAGGGTGGTGTGGGGGGGAGACCCGGAGCCCCCTCCCGCCCCCTCCCTGCGCGGCCCCAGGCCCTAAGGGCCTAACTCAGACCCGGAACTCAGAGAGCCCCTGCCCTTGCCCCACCCACCGGGAGAAGAGTTGATTCCATGAGATGCAAGTTGCCGATTGCTTAGACCCAGCGAGGCCCACTGGCTGCCTGCTGCCCGCCCCCCACCCCCCCACGAGCCCCCATGAGCCCGTCCTGGAGCAGAAAGTGCCTTTATCTCAGCCGTCCACGAGCCAGCGTCCTATCCCCCGCTGTCCCCTCTGCCGGAACTGGGGACAAGTCAGGCAGAGAGAGGTGTGCCTCCATCTCTCCGTCGTCCCCCCTCCCCCCAGGATTTGATTGAGCCTTCAAGGGAAGGAAACGGATGCACCCCACTCCAGCCCACCCCCATGATTCTGGGGAAGGTCCAAGCAAGTGAATCTGGTGGAGGAGATGAGGAGGAGGTGACTGTGCCAGAAGGAGGGGGCTGTGGACCGAGCCTGGGCCTGTCAGAGCGGCCCTAGTGGCCCCGGTGTCTGCCCTGCACCGCCCCACGGAACTGGGAACTGGGAGAGAGTGTGTGTGTCCGTCTGTCTGTTTAGACACCTCTTTGGCCCAAGATGCTCTGGTTAAATTATGCCCAGGCGGCCACCCCAGGTACACATGCAGCCCTCCCGGGCCAGGCCTTGCTGACACCATAACCCCAGGAGCTTTTCATGGCCCTAAATGTGCCTCGGCTCCTGCGCCCCAGAGCCCATCGTAAAGACACCCTCACCCCTCAGAGAAGGAGAGGTCAGGAGTCAGGTGCACATGGCCCATCGTCAGGCTGCAGACGGGATTTTCCAAGCAGGGCTGTGCTGGTCGCTCCTGGTCCTGCTCCTTCACCCTCTGTCTCCCCCGAGAGACAGCCGGGACCCTCGCACAGCAGAGGGCAGGTGAGATGAGACCCAGGTGAGGTGCACGTCTGTCTGCCGCCCCCCCCCCCCGCGCCGGCTCACTGCAGCCCGTGAGAACAGTGGAGGAAGGGGGTGCAGAGAGGCCTGTGCAGAGGTGTGTGTGTACGCTCGCCTACGATGTGCGTGCATCACGTGTTCACTCCCCACCCAAGACAGGAAGGACCCCTCAGTGAAACCGTTGACTTGCCGACTTGCCGTGTTTTTGCCAAAACCAAGATTGCGAAGGACACCTCCACCTCCAGCAGCGGGGCGCGGGGCGCGGGGCGAGGGGCGGCCTCCCCGGCCGGGTGGACTCGCTTTCCTTCTCTGTAGCCAGACCTTGAAAAAATTGTGACTTTCACTGGGATCTGTTCCGCAGTGGCCTTTTGCTATGTGCCTCCTGAGAAATTCGTCTTTTTGTATAAATAACAAAGTTGAAAATGTATTTCCTGAAATAAATGTCCGAAAGCAAACCTGGAAGGGGGGATGTGTTCCTCTTCCTGGCCCCGGAGGCGCGGCCTTCCTTCCAGAGGAAGCCGGCACCGGGGTGCTTGCAGGGTGTGGGGGGCTGTTTAATGGTGGCGGGGACGCCGGTTTCGGGGAATCCAGAAGCACTCGTTTCTCTGGAAAGCCAAGGGCAGAGCTTTCCTAATTTATTCACTGAAGGAGGCTTGGGAGGGTTTCCCACGGGGAGGCGCTGCCAGCTGCTTCTGTTCCTATATTGTTGGAAATAAAGTTTTTCTTCTTAAAATCCGCCCTATCAGATTGGACCCTATGAACTGGTCAGTATTTGACAGTATTTCCACACCGGCGAGTTTGTGCCTAGAGAACGGGGAGGAGACCGGTTCCGGAGGGTGCCGTGGGCAGGGGGCGCGAGCCCCAGCGTTCTGGACCCAAGCCCTTTGGCTTGAAACCACCGCAACCCCCAGGGCGCCTCTGCGTGTCCAGGGGATCTCTGGGGCTGCCTAAAACGACAAAAATTCACTCTCCCAGTGCTTTTTTTTTTTCTTTTTTAAGATTTTATTTATTTAAGAGAGGCAGAGGGAGAAGCAGGTTCCCTGCGGGGAGCCCGGTGCGGGACTTGACCCCAGTGCGGGACTTGACCCCAGGACCCCGGGATCACGCCCTGAGCCAACCAGGTGCCCCATACTGTGACTGTTCTGGAGGCCGAGAGCCCAAGATTGGGGTGTCTGCAGGCTGTGCCTGGCACTCCCATTGGGTTTGGGGCCCACCTTAATCCAGGGTGGCTTCATCCTGTCCTTACCTCCCATCTGCAAAGATGCTGTTTGCAAATAAGGCCACGTTCTGAGGTTGTGCAAGGACATGAATTCGGGGGAAGGTGGGTGCTGTTCCAGCCCAGGTGTCCCCTGCCCTCTCTGTGGGGCAGGTTGGCTCCTTTTGCAGGAGGTAAATGGGTTTCCTGCCCGAATGAATCAATGGAGATGGACAGTGGCCACGTAGAGCCTCTGCTTCCAGGCTTCTGGGGTGTGTCACCCACAGCTGACATCTGCCGGGAGCACAGGAGGACAGGGTCCACGGGGGGGGGGGAGCAGTTCCTTGACCCCGAAGCCCTGTCCCTCCTCCAGACTAAAACGGTCCCCATTTCCACCCCTGCTGGACATCCCTGTCCGGCAGCTGCTCTCTCTGGACCGGACCCTCTCCAGGCCTTGACCTCAGCTCAGGAATCTGGCCCCTTCGATGTGCCACTTTTAGTGCTAAAACCAGGAAGGTCCTGGGTGAGCTGGACAAGTTGCTCACCCTCTGTAGACCCCATACCACCCCGACCCTTCTCCCACCGCCCAGGGTCCTGGTCTTGGTCTTCTTTGGCCCACGGGGCTCCTTAAGAAGCTGCATGATCTGGGCTGAGCTTGCCAGACATCCTGGGGGTGCTCGGGAGGCCCCAAGGACCAGCCATAGCGTCATTAGGACTCTGAGCACCTGTGTGGGGGTGGGATGTCCCTAGGGGGCTGTGGTGACCAGGTGTCCAGTGCTCACGCCTTCCCTGCTCTGGGCTGCGGGGTTTGAACAAGCCAGAAAAGCGATTCAATCAACAGGGGTTTTTTTTTAGGGTGACGGGGTCTCCAGACCCTGCTTGTGTGTGCGCGTTGGCATCCGGCGAGGATCCATGGCAGGTGGCCTCCACCTGGGGGAGAAGCCAGATGGAAATCAGCTAAGGGGTCTCCTTTTGGATCTGTATTAATGGCCTTGCCTCCTCTCGTCTTTAAGCATTACTTTCTGGCTACGAAAGTAACGTGAACACAGTAGACAATGTGGAATGTGGAAATGCCAGAAAAACAAAACAAAACAAAAAAAACACCACAAGGAAATACAAAGCCCACCGTCCTTTTCCCCAGCCCCAACTCTGGCTGGGGGGAGGGGAGGGGAGGGGAGGGGAGGGGAGGGCTGGCATAATTACCATAATGCTTCCTGGGCGTGCTTGTATCCTGCTTGATTGGGTGTTAGGGGTGCTGGGGAGAGGATGTAGGGGGGCAGGAGGGAGGGTAAGAGCCATGCAGACTCCTGGGCCGGACCCCCATGTGCTCACTGCCAGGGAACTGCTGTAGCTTCCCACAGTGCTGACAGTCGGAGGCATCCTGTGCCAGGTTCCACCCTGCGGGGTCCCCCGCCCCCACTGAGCCCAAGCAGGTGGCGCTGCTGACTCCGAGCTCAGGTGAGGCCGCCTCGGCCAGGCAGGAGCCCTCTGTCCCCGGCCTTCCCCTTCCCCTCCCCGCCCCCAGCTCCCTGCTCCCCCATTGCTCCCCCTGAGGGAGGAGAGGGGAGACAGGCTTCCAAGTAGGTTGGGCCCAGCTCGGGTGTCCCGGATGGTGGAAATTGGGACTCACTGCGCAGACCAGATGCATTTCCTGCCTTGGCGCCTAGAACGCTTTCCAGATGTGTGCGCCGCCCAAGGCACAATCAGGAGGGGCCCGGGCAACCAGAACCAGCTGTGTCAGGGACGCGGGCCTGACGCCAGCACATGGGTCTGTCACTGATGGAGAAAAATGTCACGGTGAGGAGCTGAGCCTGAGAGCCTGTCCCCCGGGGGCTGTGGTCCCGCTGCTGACCCCTGACCCCGGCTGGCTGCACACCCAGCCCTGCCCCCACCCCCAGGGCTCTGGCCTTTACAGAAAGTCAGATGTTCTGGTTTTCCTCCGATAATATTAGCAATACCTGCTTTGCGTAGAAAGTTTGAAAAGTAGAGAAAAGCCGAGAAACAACCACTGTAACAGTGAACACGGGAGCCACCGGCCCACGCACCGGAGGGGAGAGGTGCTTTTATTTTATTTTATTTTATTTTATTTTATTTTATTTTATTTTATTTATTTTATTATTTATTATTTATTTATTTGTTTGTTTATTTATTTATTTATTTATTTTGGAGAGGTGCTTTTAAATGCTTCTGCAAACTTTGTTATTTGTTTTTCTAAAACTGAGCTCAGAGGGAGCAGGTTCCTTTTGTAACCTGTGCTTTCACTTACCCGTGAGGATTTCCCCACTTCCGTATGTTTTGTTTTGTGTTTTTTTTGTTTGTTTGTTTTGAAAACAGGATTTTAATAGCGGTACATTAGAGCATCCTGTACATCTGTCTTAATAAGTGAGAATAGCTACGTTTTTACAAGTGGGCCGCGCCCCGGAGCCTGGAGGTGCACAGGCCATCCCTGTCCTCAGATGAGAAAGGCGCCTGGTTGCCAGGAGCTGCTGGAAACCGTTCGAAGCCCCGGCTGGAAGGGTCTGTGTAGACCCAGACGCAGGAGGGGCCCCAAGACTGCTGTTCCCTCGGCCTCCCCCCTCTGCCCGGCTCCACCGGGCCGCTGTCGTCGCTGCAGGCAGGTGGGCAGAGCGTCCTGGGGAAGTCCTGCGAGCCACCATCCCCTGCGGACTGCGGAGCTCGGGGCCGCGGCGGCACAGAACCCTGGTCGACTCTGTTCCTGAAACGCTCACTTCTGAGCCCCTTCCCCACGCAGACTCCAGTGGGCAGCGGGCGGCTCTCGAGTGGGGCCCCAGGAGGACCCCAGCAGGTGCCCCCTCGGAGAGCACATATTGAAGTTCCAGGCCGGGAAGGTGGTGTGATGGGGGACCCACCCGTGATGGGGTCGGCGTCAGATGGGCTCCCTTTGTGCAAAGGCCTGAGTCGGGGGGCGCAGAGCTGGAAGGGACCCCGAGCCTGGGAGGCTGGAAGCGGTGGGGGGCGGGGGCAGGGGGCTGATTCCAGCCAAGCCAAGCCCTTCCCTGCACCCCTGCAAAGCTGGCCTGGCCACCCTCCTTCCTCCTGCCTGTGTGAGCCCCAGCCCTCCTGCCGCGCCCCTGCCCGGAGCTCCCAGAGGACAGCAGGGCGGCTCCGGGGATACCCGATGTCCCAAGTCCTCCACGGGAGTACCCCACTGGCCTTCCACGTGCCGGGCAGGGTCCTGGGGCCGCCGCTCAGCCACTGACCTGCGGGCAGACCACCGTCCCCATAGAGCAGTGGGACCCGGGGAGGAGTGGGGCCCAACGAGTGCCCCGGTAATGAGGACAAGAGGGAGTGAGGGTAACCACAAGGACCTTGAGTGTCGCCTGATTCATAGACTAATTCCTCAGAGAGAGTCACTGCCAGGGAGCTGCTGCACCTTCCCTCAACGCCCTCCTCCCCCTCCTCCCTCTCCTCCCCTGCCTCCTCCCCTCCCCCTCCTCTCACTCCCTCTCCCCTCCTTCCTCCTCCTCCCCCTCCCCCTCCCTTCTCCCCCCTCCTTCTCCCTGTCCCCTCTGTCCTCCCTCCCCCCTCCCTCTTCCCCCTCAACCCTCCTCCCTCTCACCCCTCCCCCTCCTGCCTGTCCCCTCCCCCCTGCGCCTCCTCCTTCCTTCCCCTCCTTTTTCTTTTCTTCCCCTCCTCTCCCCTTATCCCCTCCTCTTTCCCCCCACCCCCATCTCCCATCCCTCTCCCTCCTCCCTGCCCTCCCCCTCCTTCTATCCTTCTATTCCCTCCTCTTCCTCCCTCTCCTCCCCTCCTCTCCTTTTCTTCTCCTCCCCCCCCATCCCCTCCTCCCTACCCCTACCCCCATCTCCCCTCCTCTCCCCCCTCCTCCTTTTCCCTCTCTGCCCCCTCAGGTGCCAGGGACGCCAGCATCAGCTGATCACCTGGCACGCGGAGAACCGCCATGGCCCCTCCACCTCCCTGATTAATGACTTCTTCGGAGCCTGTCCCATGAAGAAATCTAAGTCCCCCGAAGGAAACAGCCACATGGAGGGATGGCGCGGGGGAGGCTCCAAGGACCGGCCCAGGCAGGGCGCTCAGGAACCCCAGGGGCAGCCTCTCCAGCCCAGCCAGGGTGAGCAGCAAGCAGGAGGGGCTGTGACCGCTGCTGGGGGCTGGGGGAGGTAGGACCAGCAGTGCCTCCTGGTGGGTCGTGAGCTTCGAGGGTGTAGACTTGACCTGGGGTGGGGGTTGCTGAGTCTCAGGACTTGCAACCAGAGTAACCCAAGGGGGCCACTCATTACAGGACTCAATAGCATCTTTGGAGCTCCACTGTTGGGTGGCCCGGGCACAGGCCCGACCGGACCCCACTGCTGTGGGAGGGACCTGGATCCCGGCTCTGGCTCTGGCTCTGGGGCAGGTCTGCAGCCTGCCTGCTGCTCAGTGGAAGTTCCTGCAGAGGATCCCCTCCCCAGCCAGCTCTCCATCCTTTGCCTTTCTCTGCCCCCCTCCTCCTCAGGGTCTCACCTGGATCTCCTGCTCCCCAGAGCAGCTGGGGGTACATGGGGGAGACAAAAGTCTTTTCCTCTAACAGAGAGCCCTGGGTTTTTGTCCAGCGCTTCAAGCTTTACGGAGATTCCCACTCAAGTGGTGTCTTTGCAGGAGCCACATCGGGGGCTGCTGGTTCCACCTCCCAGATGAGGAGGCAGGTCTTGCAGCGGGGTGGCGGCAGAGGCCTGGCTCCCAGGGTTCCTCCTTCAGGTGCCGCGTGCTCTGGGTACCCTTCCTCTGCTGCCTCCCTCCCTGGGAGGAGAGGGGCTGGAACACAGCCACGTTATTAAATCTCATTGCGCTGGTCCGCCTGTGGTCTCAGAGTAGGGCGCGTGTGTCTGTGTGCACACCTGTGAGCACTCCAGCAAACACGCGTGCCCCCGAAACATGGAATACAGGGAAACCCGAGGGATCAAGAGAGCCACTGGCTTGGGGGTTTACTCCCGATGGTGAGTGTTGGGGTCATCTGCTCTTTGGGATTAGGGCCCAGAGACTGACATCGCAAGTGTACAGACGACTGGCTGGGAGGTGAGCCCTCTGGTGACAGGCCAGCAGTGAGTATAAAACCTGTGTTACAAATTCAGCCCTGCGAAGCCCAGTAAAACGAAGACTAGCGATATGCACTGATGAAGCAAAAGCCCATCTGCAGAACTCCTACAGTTGTGCCCCCTGGAGACTCAGCCCTCAAGCAAATGTGAGGAGGGTAGAGAATTCTAGGTTGCAGTCCTATGAGCTGCTTATCTACATTTTCTTTTCTTTCTTTCTTTTTTTTTTTTTTAGAAGATTTTATTTATTTACTCATGAGAGACACACGGAGAGAGGCAGAGACGCAGGCAGAGGGAGAAGCAGGCTCCACGCAGGGACCCCGATGTGCGACTCGATCCCGGGTCTCCAGGATCATGCCCTGGGCCGAAGGCAGGTGCTAAACTTCCGAGCCGCCCAGGCGTCCCACTTTTTATTTTCTTAAAGGCTCATTTCTCTAGGTAATGCATACATCTGCCCCCTTAACTTTTTGCAGGTCCTTGGGCTGTGTACATTTGCAAAGATCATCCAAGGGCAGTGTTCTCTGCAGCTGGCTTTGAATATTGGTTCTTCTACTTACCAGCTGGGTGACTTAACCTGGGTCCATGCCTCAGTTTCCCCATATGCAAAGTGATGGGGAAACAATACCTAGTAACTGTTCGTGTGAGATGGTTCGTGTGAAGTACATAGAATAGTGTCTGGTCAGTAAAGACGGCGGCACAGGTGTTAGCCATCAGCATCGCCAGCACCAGCAGCAGCAGCATCACTCCTGCTGCAGGCTGCATGTCTGTGTCCCCCCAAATTCATGTCAGAGCCTACCCCCCAATGTAATGGAAGTTGGAAGGGGGGCCTTTGGCAGGTGATTAAACATTAGGTTTAGATGAAGTCTTGAGGGTGGTGCCTTCAGGACGTGATTCATGTCTTATAAGAAGAGACAAGATTGCTTGCTCTCTCCATGTGCACACACTGAGCAGAGGCCATTTAAGCACATTTGATCATAGTGAGAAGGCAGCTGTCTACAAGCCATGGAGCTGACTCTCACCAGGAACAAATGTCAGCACCTTGATCTTAACTCCCCGAGGTACAGAAGTGTAAGGAATGAATTTCTGTTTTTAAACCACCCAGTCTATGCTATTTTGCTATATCTGCCCAAGCAGATGATGACAACTACCATCATCACCATCACCACCATCACCAGTACCATCACCACCATCATCACCACCATCAACACCATGACCAGCACCATCACCATCGCCACTATCATCACCATCCATCATCACCATCACCACCATTATCACCAACATCCTGAAGCTGATGGGATGGCTTCAACTTGCTTCTCTGCCCTGGAATCAAAAGGAATGAAAACCAAGGATGCCTGGCTGGCTGGCTTAGTCATGTGACTCTTGATCTCAGGATTATGACTCAAGCCCCAAAGTAGTGGATATAGAGATCACTTAAAAATAAAATCTAAAAAAAAAAAAAAAAAAAAGGAATGAAAACCAGCCAGAAGGTGGAGGGCAGAGCTGACAGCAGAGGAGATGGTGAGCTGTTTGCAGTCCCATCTGGTTGGTGCCCTTTCTGCTGCCCTATTCACCTGCTGCCTCCTTCCCTACTAGATCTTTTAACATCTTTATCATAAAGTCCTTGTCCAGTTATTCTAACATCTCAACCATCTCTGGGTCTACTTCTACTGACAGTTTTTCTCCTGATTCTGGGTCACATTTTCCTGTTTATTTGCATGTAATTTCTTATTTACCCCAAATGCTATATGTAAAAAAGCCAGGAGTGTGCAACATAAATACATTTCTCCTGGAAAAATTAAATACATTCCTCTTGGAAAAAAGAACACGACCCTTCTTCTTTCAGGCCATGAGTGTGAGGGGCTAAGCCATCTAGTGTCCAGTTGAGCCGGGTCTGGGCTTGGATGTAGCATTCATTAGATTCATTTTGCCACTCGCTTCTGGTGTTTTGAAGGTAAGCTGAGGTCTTTCTCTTTAGTGTTTGGGAGAGAAGATGACAGCATGATAAAGTTAATGTGTGTCTCTACGTAAAAGGTAGGTGGCATGTGCCCATCTGTGGCTGGCGTGGCGGCAGGCAGGTGTATGGAGGGGGAGTGCTATATAACAGGACACTGAGCTTAGATGTTAAGGCTGTGGATAGAGAAAATGATGACCGTCAGCCTGATGAAGGGCCTTCTCTGCTGAATCCAGGGCCCTCAAGGACCCCGGGACACATCTCAGGATTTCTAAATCAACTGGCCACAGGCCACGGCTGCTTCCACGTAGTAGGAAAACGTGAACACCCCAGTTCTACCTCCAAACCCCAGCACATGGTACATTGTCTACCCCACCCCCCACATATGAATTCATAACTAGAAAACAGAAACTGCCCTGGTCTTGACCCAGACTTCTGCGTCCCAGCCTCACCCACAAGGGGGGCGCCCATTAGCCCCATTCAGCTCCCTGCCAGACTTCCCACAGGGCTTTTTGGCTTTTGTCAGCTCAAGACAGCCCTAGAAATCGGCAGAAGCCGAGGGGGTGTGTGTCTAATAAAGCTGGAGCTCTGTAATTTAGCAATTACTGTAACCCACACTTGTAATTTCGGGGGCTTCTCGTAATTCTTCTTTATACTCTCTCTCTTTTAAAAAATACGCAGCTTTAATAGCTTTCTCTCTAATGCTCCAAAGGCTGGTGTTCCCCCCTACCCCAGTCAGCTGCAGAGCACACAAAGTGTGCAGACTGCATTTGCGCCGCTTTTCAAGGATTAAAAAGGTTAATTTAATGTTCGGCAGCTCCCAAAGGAAATTGAACTTGCTCTTTGCAATCGTGCGTGCCTTCAAAGCCCTGAATCCATCCAGTTTGATCATCGGTGTGGACTGAAACTGCCTCAAGGTGGAATCTGCCCACCTCCCAGGCTCTGTTATCAATCAGTCCCTTTACTGCTCCCTGAACACATGAGCATCACTTGTGCTCCTTGGCCTCCATTCATGTGATTACCTGTTTGTTCATTTAAGGAATGTTTGTCTTGAGAACCTCTGTGTGCCAGTAATATGCTTCCTGTGGGGAATCTAAGTCATAAAAGGCAGGACCTCTTCTCAGGGGTTTGTAGCATGGTGGGGAAGACAGATGCCCGTCTCGTAACTATAGTTCAGAGCAGAGTTGGCCCAGAGGCTGTGGGAGCCAGAGTGGGAAGGCCAGAGGGATGCTGGAGAGACAATCTGCCCGGGAAGAGGCAGCACTTGGTTGAGGGAGCGGTGAACATCAGAGCATCAAAGAGACGCAGTGCACGGTGGTCAAAGACAAGCAAATAATTCCCTGGAGCTGGAGAGGAAATCTGGAAATGGGCAAGAGAGAGGCCAGCATACAGGCAGGGACCACGTTGTGAAGAGCCTGGAGGGCCATGGTGAGGAATTCGAGCTGTGCTTTGCAAACCGTCAGAGCTACTAAAGGCTTTTCCTGAAGGGAAACAACAGAGTTAGATCTGCATCTAAAACAGAGCTGTGCAAAGGAACTTTCTGCAGCCACATCAGAGTTTCACGGTGGAGCTGTCCGGTGCAGCAGCCATGAGACCCATGTGGCTACTAAACATTTGAAAAGTGGCCAGGGCGTCTGAAGAATTGAATTTTTAATTTTACGTAACCTCGCCTACCGTATTGGGCGGTGCAGTTTTAGACAGGGATCCCTATCAGCTGCGAGAAGACTATGTCGATGTGAGATGAGGGCAGGTGACGGGCCAGTGAGAATGATATGTGACGATCCAGGTGAGAAACATTAAGAATCTGGCATAAGGCAGAGACTGAAGAGGAAATGATAGATTTGAGAGGTATGTCAAAGAGCCAGGCACTGGCTATTGATGGAATGAATGGAGCGGGGAGCTTAAGTGACTTATGAATTTGTTACTGTGTGCCTGGGTGGATGGTGGTTCTTGTATCACAGAGAAAATCGGACAGGCACACACACACACATGCACAACTATACTTTATATTTTATTAATACTATTATGATTTATTATGTATTAAAAATATTTTATATGTTATACAAAATATGCATAGGTATATTTTATATGTACATAAAATACATACTTATATAAATATTTGATATATATGCACATGAAAATAACAGACCTAGAGTAATAAAGAGAAAAAAAATATTGAAAACGATAGCTAATGATATTTAATAATATAGTTAGGACCGCCTATTTCATTTATATCAATTAATGTAAATGGCATAAATCACCCATTAAAAGGAAAGGACTCTAGAATTGGGTCGGAAAACAAACTCAGTTATACAGTGTTTATAAGGAACACATATTAAACAAAGCAATTCAGTCAAGTTAAACAGAGAAGAAGGAAAAAACATGCTAGATCAACCAAACACAAACAGAAGTGTCAGGGTCATAATACTGGTACTGGAAAGCGGTCAGCTCAAGGGCAGAAGTGCTAAGTGGAACAAAGGGGCTGCCAGAGTGGAACACGTGCCCCCCAAACAACGTGGCATGAGATCTAGAGGCCCAGGTGGACGAGCCAGGAGGGTGAGTAGGTCAGTGGACTATGCATGGCTTGCCTCTCTCCACACATAACGGGAAAAGCAGACTAGAGATACGTAAGATGCTGGAGCTGGAGCTGACGGGGGTACGTTAACCATCCCCTGGTGGTAGTGTATTTTTTCTGAGTGACCATGGACATGTATGAAAGCTGATTCTAGGCTGCGCCGCAAAGAAAACCTTAATAAAATCCCCAAAAAAGAACCATTACTGACTACATCTGACTTCAGTATAATAAGATGGAGAATTAGTAGCAGAAATTAGCATTACAAAAATTAACTATTAAAATTGTGGCGTTAAAAAATAAAATAAATAAAATAAAATAAAATAAAATTGTGGCGTTAACTAATACAATTGTAAATGTTTTATTCTTATTCTGGAGGCCAACAACGTAATGGTCCAAAGTTCACAGAGACTGTATTTCCTGGATTTTACTATAAGCTTGGCTATGTGCTGTGTTCCTGGATTTAGCTTTATCTATCCCACATGAACAGAGCAGAACTTGCTGTTTGTTGGGAAATAGTTTGGTGTCTAGATCACACGTACCCTTAAAAATATATGGCTTGCTCCAGCTAGCAAATGCAGCGCCTAGCACATTGATACTGCCAGAGTGGGGTAGAAATAACCATCTCTCAGTTGTGTCCGTGGGTGGAAAACCTGAATGTGGCAAGAAATGGAAAGAGTTAAAGAATTTTATGCATTCAAAATATTTAAGCTACGTCAGCAGTAATGTGCAGTCAAGCCACATATCCTCTTAAAAAATAAATACCCTTAATGAGAGGATAAATCCATACAACCGCCACCCGATATTGGAGCCAGATGTTATCATCTTGACTTTTAGGCGACCGTAACGCCTCATCGCAGGGTCTGGCAATAATTTTCTTTCTTTCTTTATTTTTTTTTAAATCCGGGTATAGACATTCCTTATCAGATGTGACCTGTACGTGGCTAGAAAAGAAAGCACGTGGAAAAGATCTACTTTGTGACCCAATGTATAATCAATTGTGTAACCTCTCCATTGATGTTCAGAAAGAAGGCATATTATGAAAAACCTATTTTTTCCCACCCATCTATTAGTCATCTACATAACGAATTATTCTCAAACAGTAGCTTCAAACCAACAGGCAGTAATTCACTCCCAGGCTCTGTGGCTCAGGAGCTGAGGGGCAGTGGACGGGGGAAGGACTTGCCCAGGGTCTTTCGAGAAGTGATGCGATGTTGGCCAAGGCAGCTGCCACGGGAGGGCTTGACTCGGGCCCGAGGATTTGTTTCCAAGACGGCTCCATTCCTGTTGGCTGTTGGCAGAAGCCATGTGGGTTCCTTGCCACGCGGGCCTGTCTTCACGTTACACCTGGCTTCCCCCGAGGGAGTGACCCACGGGGAAAAGAAAGAACACGACCGGAACAGGAGCTGTGATGTCTCTCATAGCCCAATCTTGGAAGTGCCGCACCCTAACTCCTGTGTGCTGGGCTGGTTACGCAGACCATCCTCAGCCCCACGCGGGAAGGGAGTGGACACACGGGTCATCTTGGGGGCTGGCTACCACACTCTACCTCCTGGTCTATTTATAGACATGGGGAGAGAGTAATTTAACCTTATGAATTGTGTCATTAAAATACTTGGTCCATTTTTTTTCATCCACTTGACTCTCAACCGAGAGAGGTGGTCATTGCCGACCACTGCCCTTCTGATTCTTTTTGTATTTGGCTACTTTTTTGTTGATACGTTTCAACTCCAAGTTAACCTGCGGTATGACGAATGGCATAACGTTTCCCGTGTGGATTCTATCTTTGTGTTTTTTTTTTAAAGATTTTATTTATTTATTCATGAGAGACACACACACAGAGGCAGAGACACAGGCAGAGGGAGAAACAGGCTCCATGCAGGGAGCCCGACGTGGGATTCGATCCCAGGTCTCCAGGATCACACCCTGGGCCAGAGGCAACGCTAAACCGCTGAGCCACAGGGGCTGCCCATGGATTCTATCTTTTTTTTTTTTTTTTTGGATTCTATCTTTGATCATAAAATAACTGTCAGTCTCCGTATCTTTCGCTCTTGGCGCTGTGCTGAGGACGTTCCCACCTGTGCGCTCTGTTTGCCTTTACCTGCTCGTGTTTGCTGTTTTAAATTTCCATCTCTCCTTAATATTTGATTTCTCTTTTGTTGTGGAAGTGCTTCTGGTAAACAGCATGTACTTGTAAGTTTGTTTGTTTTTAAATAAGGGAGTTTCACTCATTTACTTTTATTGTTATAACAAACACATTCGGTTGGAATGCTTTTGTCTTCTTTGTCTCTCTGGTTTTCTCATGAGTGTTCTAAGTCTTCCGGATTTTTCTATATAGATTGTGTTTTTACCTTCCTGGCATATATTCTAGATCTTTGGAAGGTATGTCCTGGTTATTAATTCCGTATTTGGTTGTAAACGTAAGAACGTTGAAATCGAGATGCTTTTTTAAAAAAATTTTTTAATTTTTATTTTTTTATCTATATGCTTTCAAAATGACTTTTTAATGACATTAACATGGGCGCCTAGCTTTTTACACGTTCGGTAATATTAAAGGGAAAGTAGAAAAAGTCACGAGGTTCATGCCCTTTGTCTCTGCAGTGAAATGAATGTGTCCCTCTCCCTAAAAGGCATAGGTGGGAACGTGAGCCCGTAAGGTGATGGTGCCTGGGTGGTGACCAGGTCATGAGGACAAGTCCCAGGAGTGTGCTCAGGGCCCTTCACTAGCAGCCCTTGATGCCGTCAGAGGACCCAGTAAGAGGATGGTCTGTGAACCAGGTGGGGACCTTCACCAGATGCGGAATCTGCTGGCAGCTTGACCTTGGACTTCAGCCTCTACAGCTATGAGACATTCCTTTCCTTCCTCCCTTCCTTCCTTCCTTCCTTCTTTCTATTTGCTTTCTTTCTTTCTATTTATTTATTTAAGATTTTTTTTTAAATTTATTTATGATAGTCACAGAGAGAGAGAGAGAGAGAGAGAGAGAGAGGCAGAGGGAGAAGCAGGCTCCATGCACCAGGAGCCCGACGTGGGACTCGATCCCGGGTCTCCAGGATCACGCCCTGGGCCTAAGGTGGTGCCAAACCGCTGAGCCACCCGGGCTTCCCTCTTCCTTTCTTCTTAAAGATTTTATTTATTTGGTAGAGAGAGAGAGCAGGAGCAGGAGGAGGGGCAGAGAGAGAGGGAGAAGCAGACGCCCCAGTGAGCAGGGCGCCCGACGCGGGACTCCGTCCCAGGACCCCAGGATCATGTATGACCTGAGCCGAAGGCACACGCTTCACGGACTGAGCCCCCCCAGGCACCCCAAGACATTCATTTCCGTTGCTTATAAGCTCCTCTTCTTTGGTACTTGGTGACAGCAGCCTGAATGGACTAAGACGTCTTCCCACCTCACCTCTGAGGTCCCTTTTTCAAGCATATTTCACCTGGTTTTGGCCCACGTCTCCATAACGGACTTCTGTGACGTTTCTTGACATTACCCTCAACATCCCGTGGCGGAAGATGAAGCACCATCTTTCCCACCCCCACCCCCCTTGCCTGCTCTCTGTCCATCTAATAGGGCGCACGTTGGGCTAAAAATCATTACTTAGTCTTTGGATTATTGGGATCATGCAATAAGGGCTTAGGGAAAAAACCACGTAATTTTCACCACCGAGATAAATGCTATGATTATGGCTACATTTCCTTTCTTGTGTCTTCGAGTTAATATATATATGCGTTAATAATGTCTAATTAGATATTATTATTTGGTTACACAGTTGACTAGGTCTCGGCTGCAATTTGCTCCTAAATTCCCTGACACCACACTCAATGTTCCTTACGATGGTTACATCAGATGCCTCATGAGTCGCTCCCACCCCACCCGATGGATCCCCCGACGCCCCTCCTGAGCTCTGGCTGTTCCCTGAGGTTGCCACACCCCCTCCTCCCCAGCGACGTGCAACTTCTCTTTCCTTCCCATGGGGTTGTGGCTCCTGGTTCCCAGATCAGGTGTCTCCCAGGGGCTTCCCAAAAACCCAGAGAGGTACGTTTCCTGAGGCTTCGCCTGGCAATGTCTTGGTTCCGCCTTCACACTTTGGTGTGGAGTGCTCGTTGAAAATCAGTGCTCTGGGGCACCTGGGGTGGGGTGCTCAGTTCGTTAAGATTCTGCTTTGGGCTCAGGTCATGATCCTGGGGTCCTGGGATCGAGCCCCGAGTCAGGCTCCCTGTTTGGAAGGGAGTCTGCTTCTCCCTCTCCCTCTGCCGCTCCCCCTGCTTGTGCGCTCGCTCTCTCTCTCTGTCAAATCAATAAATAAAATCTTAAAAAAGAAAAGGAGAGAAAATCACTCCTCTGGAAACTGATGGTGTTGCTCTTTGGTCTTCCAGGCCCTGCTGCTGGGGTAGCCTTGGTGCCACTTCTGTCCTTGGCAAGCGGCCTCTCCCTCTCCGAGGCTGCTCTGGTCACTTCTCCAGCGCTGTGGTTCAAATAGCATCGCAATGCACCTTGTGCTGGGGCCTTGCTAGGCCCTTTCCTTGTGAGTTGACCTCGGGGACCTCAGGGACCTCGGTCACCACAGCCGCGGGCTCCTTTTGGGGGACACCCGTGGCCACGAAAGAAGTCTGAGGTGGGGAGGGCTGACTGCTCCATTGCGGGTTTGCTGCCAGATGCTGACGCCTCCGGGCTGGGAACCAGGGCTTCCGCGGCTGCAAATGCTCGTGAAACAAACGCCCTTCACGACAGGCACCGGAGGGTCAGGGCCACATGTCCTGGACACATGCTCAGCTCCCAACGCCTGCGTCCACTGGCTCCCAGCCACCCCTGGCTGGACGGCTCACCCCCTGCACCTTGAGCTTACGAGTCTGTGGGGACCCCCTTCCTGCCGCCCCATCAGGTCACCCCGCCGCCGTCCTTGCTGACCTCGCTCCCAGGGGACAGGGGCCCCATCCGTACCTCCAACCCCACCACACTGGGCACTAGGATTTAGCAGACGAATTTTAGGGGGACACAACCATCCCAGTTCATAATGGAAGGCCTTGTCGCTCACCATGATGCGAGACCCTCCGATTCTGACAACGTTCCTGTCAGGGAGAAAGAGGATGTGAGTGGCCTACAGAGGAGGGCCCGTCACGGGGGACCCGTGTGTCCCGTTTCTCTCTTCCTTCCCGGCTCAGCCTGGAGACCCCAGCCTGGCGCCCCAGATGCTGCCCGAGAGGACACGTCGGGTCTGCTCCCGAGGGCGGAGATGCTTGTCTCAGGTCAGGCTGCAGGCACGCAGCGGCGGGGGCGGGGGTGGCCGTATCCCAGAGCCACCTGGGAAGTGGCCGCTCACATCCGAGCAGTTTAAAGCCCAGGCTATGGGTCCCCGGTCGTGATCTTCGAGTGCAGTCTTACATTTGTCCTCAGGGGAGTCATCTTGTTTTGCCGGGTTTCTGTGGCCCCCACCCCGGGGACTCAGACTTGGGGGCTGTTTAAGGGGGACAACCTGCCTCTCGCCGACGAGGACTGCGCCGGCGATGCTCACGCTCCGTGTTAGGGACAGAAGAGACCCACGGGGTGCTCCAGCCCCAGCAGGCCCCAGCACCTGGCCGGGCTCAGGACCGCGCGGGATGCGTTTCCAAGGTTTCCGATTGGCACCTGCAGAGACAGAAGATGGTGGCCGAGCCAGGGCCCCCCTCCCCTCCTCCCTGCACGGGGGTGGGGGGGAGCACCGCAGCCCCAGCCCCCCCCCACACCCCCACTCCGCGTGATGGTGCCAGGGGCTTGCATTGTGCGAGCCACATCTGCTGCTGCAGGTAAGCCTCCCAAGGCAGAGGAGCCCCGCCCCTGCCATCTGCGGGCCGCCCCTCCCTCCTCACCCCTCTCAGGCTCCACCGGATCCTCGTGTAATTAATTAATACTGCATTCATCAGAGCTTAATTCTGGTCTTGTAATATGCAGGATTTAAAAAAAAAATCCTACCAAGAGAGCAGTGATGGGCTCCGGCGTTCCGGGCTGTGAGAGGGAAGAAGGAGCCCCCGCCGCAGCTCGTCTGGCTCGCCGACCTTCCCCACGTGGGGCGCGGGAAGGCTGACCCTGGGGACCCCCCCCCCCCCGGCGCCTCCCCCCTGCCCAGGAACACCGAGCCTCCCTCCCGGGCAAGGGCTGAGCTGGGAATGCCTGCGGCCTCCAGGGCAAGACAGGCCAGGGTGCGGGCCCAGCCACCAGGGTGGGGGGCTCCCGCGCAGGGCTTCCGCAGAGATGCCCCAACGGGCTCTGTGAGGCCCCTTCCCTCCCCCTCTCTGCCACCGTCTGGTGCCACCGCAGCGCGGGCTCCTTGCCAGCCACCCTACAGAAGAGCCGGGAAAGGAGCCGTGGTGCCCCGGGGTGTGGGTCTTGCCTGGTGCCCGGCGTGGTGGGGCCTGGGCCACCGAGGGCAAATCCCCTGGGGTGTCCAGGGGCCCGCATCTGGGCACCCAGGGTGGACGCCGGCCCCAGGCTTGGCTCAGAGCTGCGCGGTGCACCTGGGCTGTGTGTGTGGTCTTGGGGGAGACCCAAGGGTTCCAGCCAAGCCTTTCCCGTCATGTCCTCCCAGCAGAGGCCCCTCTTCCTCTGGTACCCGCCCCCCCACCCCGGGGACCTTGCCTCCACTTTGGAACACGGCTCAGTTATGGGGGGTGGTGGGAGAAAGAAGAAAAACAGTGGTCACCTGGGAGGCGGGTGCGGGAGGCAAGCTGGGCCCTGCCTTTGTTTACCTGTCTGCTCCTCTCTGGGGCCCAGGATGCCTGGGAGGACCCCTTCTCTCTTCTCTCCTGCAGCACACACACCCCTCCTCCTCTCCCCTGCTTTTTAACACCTTCCTTCCCGCAAGGTTCTAGGTGTCAGCTCCCTGTCCCCCACCCTGCGGCCTGCCCGCCAAGGTGCTCAGTGCCGCCACCTCTCTGTGCGCTTCCAGGAGGCCCGCGGGGTGGGGAGAGTCTGGAAGCGTCAGGGATGCTCAGGGCTGGCCCCCCATGAGCTGTCACACCACGGGCACCATCCTTCCCTCCCTCTACCCCTCCCCTCACTGCTCCCTCCTGGGGTGGGGAAGACAAAGGGGGGACAGAGGGGTCAGGGGACAGAGTGCCCATTGTTGACAGGACGGTCCACCTGGGCCCACTCGGGAGGCCGCAGGCAGAGCTGCCTGGGCCAGAGCCAGCTGAGGAAACTTCTGGAACACCCGCTCATATAATAGCAGAGAGCATTTCTGAATGGGCAGGGGGGTTGGGGGGGGTGAGAATGTGCACTTCCGTTCTCTGTCTGGGTGCAGGACTTGAAACGCCCAAGGGCTGTGGGGTAAACAGGTAAGCATGATGACAATAGGACAGGAGGCGGGGCGTGGCCGGCCCCCCCCCCAGGCCCTGGGAAGCAGGTTTGTCCTCTTCTCTCCACTGCCGGGGAGGGACGGGCCAGCCAGGAAGGTGAGGGCCGCTCAGGGGGCCCCCACCCTTCACCGCGCTCTGTTCTAAAGTGGGGGTGACGGCTGCAGGGACCGTGCAGTTGGTGGTGGCCCTTCCACCGACCTGGGAGAGCGGGGAGGGGTGTGTGCTGTTGGGGATGCCTGCCCGGCATCATTAGGGGTGTCTCTGTGCACCGCTGGCACGGCCAGAGGCAAGGGCGCCAGAGAGGAAGGTGTTCTCAGGAGAGCTGGTGATTGGATCTGACACACGTCAGAGAGGCTCTGGCCTCGGGCCTGTGTCCCCCCTCCCTGGGGAAGAGCTAGGAGAAGCACCCCTGAAAGCTGGGGATGGCTAACGAGCCCACGGAGGGGCTGCCCCCTGGGTGGGAGGTGGGGGGGAGCGGGCAGGGGCGGTGGGGGCCATCCCCCGCTGGCCAGGCCCTGCAGTGAGGCCGCCCTCCCTCCTCTGCTCCCGGCCACCTCATGGGGCGTCTAAGGTTGACCCTGGAAATCACCTGTTCCCCCATCAGGACAGTCCTTCAAGTGTGGAACTTTCTGGAATGTTTTCTCTGCCTTTGAGGCATGTATTTATCATCATGTTAAATCACCCTCTGGTGTATTTATCCTTAAAGATAAAGCCAGTGGCTGGACCCAGGTGCTCTTACAAGAGAGCCCTGGGAATGATGCTGGACACGGGTCCACGGGTCCCTCGTCCCCAGGCAGCACCAGCTCGTGGACGTTGGCTGGTGTGGACTGGATACCCTGCCCCCTTCAGACGCCAGCACCTCAGGATGCGGAGACAGGGTCTTCGAAGGGATCATCAAGGTTAAGTGGGGTCACGAGGGCCGCCCTAATCCAGTACGACTGGCGACTGGCGTCCTTATAAAAAGCGGAGCTGGGGACACACCCCACACACACAGAGGGAGAAGGCGGCCGTCTGCACGCCAAGCACACAGGCCTCAGAAGGAACCAGCCCTGCCCACTCCCGGATCTGAGTCCAGCCTCCAGAATTGGGGGAAAATAGATTTCTGTTGCTAAAGTCACCCAGCCTGTGGTGCTTTGCTGCGGCAGCCTGAGCTGAAGGGTATAGAATCTCTTGGAAAATTCGATTCCCAAATGTATTTCCAAGGGGCGCCTCGGTGGCTCAGTCGGTTGAGCATCTAGGTCTTGATTTCGGCTCAGGTCATGATCTTGGGGTCCTGGGGTCGAGCCCGTGTTGGGCTCAGCGCTAGGCGTGAAGCTCGCTGGGGATGCTCTCCCTCTGCCCCTCCCCTCCTCTCTCTCTCTCCCCCTCCCTCTCTAAATAAATAGATAAACACGTAAACACAAAAATGTATTTCTAGCAGCTATATCCCAAGTCCCTAAAAACATCTGCTCTGATAGGAGGAGAAACTTCCGGAATGCGTGTGCTGGAACGCGCCAAGATGTTTTCACGCTCCGAGCCCCCTGCCCAGCACATTCCCCCTCAAAGATGTTTTCTCAAAACGTGCTCTTTTAGAAATCTATTTACACAACAGATCAACACTTAAATACATGTTTAAGGAGCAATTATGACTATGTTCACCTGTCAGAGTAGGATGGTTTGGCTCATGGGTTTCCAGTTGGTTGGATAAATAAATAATCAGCTTGCATGTTGTTTTTTTTTTTAAAACCTACCACCTACTGTAATTATGTATTTACCTTTATGATAATACCACAGCGCTCTCGGTTTTAGCGACGAATGGGGGGTGAAGGATCCCAGTAAAAGAGAGAGGAATGACCGTTCCACCTCCTACAGCTGTTCGTACCTGTGGCCCACGTGCTGAGAGGGCCTCCTGGTGTGGGGACCAGGGCATATGTCCCCGCCACCCTCGTGGCCACTAGGGAGGGTACAGGGCGTGACTGCTCCCGGGGGCCTGGGTGGCTGCGGGCGCTGAGTCTTGACGCCACGTCCCGCAGAATCACGTGGACTCATTCTTCACAACCTCCCTCCTCCGCTCACAGAGCCTTGGGTGATGATGCCCACCACGAGGAGTGACCTTGCCTTCCTTTAAATTTCCAAAGCAACCAGGATCTTACGCCTTTACTGCCAGTGAGAGACCTTGTGTCCTCATACCCTAGACTCTGGAGTAGATGAAAGAGGTCACGTCGTGCCCATTTTACAGATGGAAAGAGAGAGAGAGAGAGAGAGGCAGAGAAGCTCAGAACATGGCCCAGGTCAGGCACTTGTGACTTTTAGGCCCCCCATATCTGGTGCTCTTCCAAAATATTCCACCGTGGAAATTTGGGGACATGAAGCCATTAAATGTTAGGGTCATGCATCTAGGGAGGCACTACCGCTGTAGGTGTCAAGAAATTCTGCTTTTTTTTTTTTAAAGATTTTATTTATTTATTCATGAGAGACACACACACAGAGAGGCAGAGACACAGGCAGAGGGAGAAGCAGGCACCCTGCAGGGAGCCCGATGCGGGACTCGGTCCCGGGACCCCAGGATCATGCTGGGGTTGAAGGGAGGCACACTGAGCCGCTCAGGTGCCCTAAGAAGTCCGCTTTAAGACAATGTTCAGTCCAAATCTACTTCCCGAGCAGGTCAGGGATGGCTGTTTTCACGAGGAAGCTTATCTACAGGACACGCTGGAGCTAGGAGTCCCTTCACGTGCTTTGGTGGCTGATGTCACACAGCGCACGCCGGAGGCAAGTGTGCACGTGTGTGTGTGTGGCAGGGGGAGCACGGAGGAGGCGTCCACCATTCTCATCACCTGGGCTTTCTCAGACAGTGATTACGAAAGGAACTGGAAAGGCTAAAGTCAAAGGAAATGGGGGAAGTTTTTTTTTTTCTCTCTAATAGCAAAATCAGGCAGAAAAAAAAGCTCCAGAGTTTTACTGCTTAACTAGACCTTTCCAGGGACCCACAAATTGGAGTCTAAATCCAGGCGGGTGTGGAGCTGGAATCCACACGAAGGCTTCCAGAGACCTTGTGGGAGGTGTCCTTAGACGAGCATTTGGAAGGGTCGGCTCCGGAGGCAGCCTGGCGGCGGGATGTGCCGGGAGGGGCCTGCCCAGCACCCCCCGATGGGCTCACCTGGCCCCACCTCGGAGCCCTGGGTGCCAGTCCCTCCCGGACCATCACACCAGCCAGGTGCCTCCGAGCATCTCTGAGGAGGTCCTTGAATATTCACAAAGCACAACTAATTGCAACAAAAACCAGGTCAGCCAACACCATTAGACACCGGGAAAATGCACATCGGAACCACAATGAGACGTCACATCACACCTCCTCGGATGGCGTATTACTGGAAAAAAAACAATCCCCCCCCAAAACAGAAAATGACCAGTGTTGGTGAGCACGTGGGGAAGTTGGGGCCCTCGTGTGCCGCTGGGGCTGCGGGGTGGGGGTGTAACATGGTGCAGCCGCCCGGCCAGCAGTCCGGCGGTTCCCCAGTAGGTCACGTATAGGGGCTCCGAGACCCAGCGCTTCCACTCCTGGCTATGAGCCCCGGAGAGCAGAGAGCAGGGACTTGAGTGCACACGAGCAGCCAAAGGGGGGGAAACAACCCCAGTGTCCACCAAGAGCAGAACAAGCAGGGCGCCCGGTGGCTCAGCGGGTGAGCGTGTGCCTTGGGCTCAGGTCGTGATCCCCGGGGCCTGGGATCGAGCCCCGCGTTGGGCTCCCTGCTCAGGGAGGGGGTCTGCTTCTCCCTCTCCCTCTGCCTGCCGCTCCCCCTGCTTGTGTTCTCTCTCTCTCTCTGTCTAATAAATGAATAAAATCTTTAAAAAGAGAGAGAGAGAACAAGCAAGACGTGATGTGTCCGTACAATGGGATACTATTCAGCCTTAAACAGGAATGAAATATTGGTGTGAGTACAACATGGACGGACCTCAAAGACCTTACGTGGGATGGCTGGGGGGGATCCGACCGTCCTTCTGTCTGGGGGCTTAAATCCCCCCCCCCTCAGAGGAGGGAAGGGTCGTCCACTTCCTCCCCATGCTTCTTGGTCAGCATCGAAGCCCCTGCTGGGTGGACGAGTAAGCCTACGGTGGTCTTCCGCCCTCTACGGCTGCCCCTGGCCCAAGCCGCCGGCCCTCCCCGCTGCAGTTACCCACATCTCCTACCACGTCTGGCTGCACCCCCCACCCTCCCTCTAGCGGCCTCCTTGCCGCAGATGTGAGCCTTTTACAAGTGAGATCAGGTCGGTCCTCTGCTCCAAAGCCCCCATGACTTCCCGTCTTATAAAAAAAAAAGTGCAAAGTCTTTGCCTTGGCCTCTGAGGCCCTGCAGTAGCCAGTCCCGGTTTATTCCTTTCTGAGCCGCACTGCCCGCTTGTGTTCCTTGAACACGTGCGCCCTGTGCTGCCTCAGGGCCTTTGCACAGGCTGTTCCCTCTGCCTGGGATGCTGTTCCCTCCCTGAGTTCCACATGTCTCGCACCAGCATCTGTGTCCACTCAGCAGAGAGGCCTTCTCTGGCTCTACCCACCTTGAAGCAGCTGCTTTCACTCCCCGTCCGCATGTCCTGCCTCGTTTCCACAGCTTTTATCCCACCTGACATCGCTTATAATTATCTCAGTTACTTGCTTGCTGTCTCTCTTCCCCCCTTTGTGAGGGCCAGCACTTTGCTTTGGGTGTTGTGTCCCCAGGGCCTGGCTGGTAGGGGGCCCTAACACAGGTAGGTTGGAGGAAAGAGAGTGGCCCAGAGGAACAGGGCCTTTGCCCGGCATCTTGAAAAGATCTGGGCTAACTCTATCTATCCATCCTCTACCCATTCATTTATTTTTAAGGAGGCTCTACGCCCAATGTGGGGGTTGAACTCATCACCCTGAGATCAAGAGTCACATGTTCCACAGGCTGAGCCAGCCAGGTGTGCCTGGGCTAGCATTTGAGATGTTAGGGGACCCAGGAGGTGAGAGGTCAAGCCCTCCCAGCACTTGACTTCCCCTTATGTCTCTGCTTCCTGGACTCTGGGTGCCTTTTCCATTATTTTTATTTAAAGATTTTATCTATTTATTTGACAGAAAGAGAGAGAAGGAGAGAGAGCACAAGCAGGGGGAGCAGGAGAGGGAGAAGCAGGCTCCCTGCTGAGCAGTGAGCCCGATGCAGGGCTCGATCCCAGAACCCCGGGATCATGCCTGAGCCAAAGGCTGATGTTTCATGATGGAACAACTCAGGCGCCCCTCATATTCTCCTCTGAAGGCAAGAGCCCCAAGATGCCAGCCGGGAGGTGATCTGAGCTCCGTGGGGGCATCAAGGAAATGCCTAGAATCCAGGGTGTGGATCAAATTTGCAAATACTCTGCACGTCATCTCTCAGGGGGTTTGGCTCCTGGCTGAATGCCTGCGTCCCCCCTCTGTGTGGGTACCCTCCCCTGCATGTGGGGACACCTCACTACACCCTGTCCGTGTCTGGACAAGAGCCAGCCCCCCTAGCAGAGATCCCTGAGAACCTGCACCTTCGGGAGGAGGTGACCTGGAGGTTCCAGAAGCACAGGTGTCCCGGACACCCCACTATCCTTTCAGCAGCCCCCACCTGCGCCCAGGTGCCCCGTGCTTCATAGCCTACTGTTCCTCGGGCTGAAAGCTGGTTTACATAGGGGAGGAAGTGGGTCCTTGCGCTGGGGCGGGCATGGTGTAGACGGCTGCTAGAGATCCTTCCAGGGAGAAGGGCTTCCTGCAGCTGCTCTCCAACAGCCGACCGACCGGCAAAGCAGCGGAGGTGCTTTAACATACAGATTCCCAGGCCCTGCGCCAGGACGCCGGCCAGGAGTGGGGCCTCGGATGCTGCTTCCAAACGCTGCTCTGGCCACTGACGGGCTCGCCGAGGTCAACAGGGAGCTGCGGGGACAGCGAGACGGGGCCGGGGGGCGCCCATACCTCGCCTGCCTGGGACCCAGCCAAGAAACCCCTTTCTGGCTTGGCTGTCTCAAAGGGAGGACAGGGAAATCTGACCGGCCCGAGAACCCCAGGGGTTCCCTATCTGTCGCATCTGAAAGGACAGGGGGTTTCATCAGCCAAAAGTAAACCAAAATTTATTCCCCAAATGTGAAACTCCTGGGGCTGAGGGCACAAGGCTGAAAGTCAGAGCATGGGGAGCTGCAGGCTCCGGCCTGGCCTCCTGCCCGCCCCCCGGCTTCTCTTCGGGGGTCTGAACTGGGAAAGCAGTGCCCGTGGGCTGCGGCCTGCAGGGTGCCCTTGGTCCCGTCCGTGAGAGGCAAGGAGGGGATAAGCTTGCCGGGGGATGCACAGGAGGTGATAGACCCCGTGGGAGCCGCATGGCATTTGGGGACAGGGGTCTGCAGGTGGGGGTGGCAGCCCATCAAACACCCGCCCTTGGTCCCCAGCACAGCCTGAGTGGGGGGTCTGGTCGGGGAGTCCTTTCTGCCATGTTCGGTGTCTTTACATTAACCACTTGAGGAGAGAATTTAATTTGTAATAAATCTGTATTACAGCAGAAGTTCAGCGCCCCGATGGCTATAAAAATTAATCCCTTATCCTAAACATTATTATATGGCTTTTACAATGAGTTGGCTTGTGGTTGGGTTCCTGGTTCGGGCCATTATGAGTAATTAGTGTCATCAAACAGCATCACGTGATATGTCCCCTCTGTCTCCAGCCCTCCACTGGCCTCACCCCGCGTCTCGTTGCCAAGTGGATCCCATTAAGTCATCAGTCTCGTAAACGGGCTACGCTGGGTCACAGCTGCCTGCTGGCCCTGATGGCTGGGAAAGATATTTTCTTTCTGTTCTTGAGTGGTTGGTTCTGCTCTCTGCATTCTCTCTTTCTTTCCAAGTACTATGTGTTCTCGGGGAGATCATGATCGTTTTCCTCCGGAGCAGATAAGGACCGTGACACCTGTTTAGGAAGGAGGGCTCCTTAGCCCGGGATCCAAGGGGGGCTTCCGGAGGTCTTGGAACCCCCTTGCAATTGTCTGGAAAATATTGCGTCCACATGCATGGATAGGCATCTGGTTTCCCTCTGAGGAATCGGGAGGTTTCTGCAGACAAAGGGAATCCACATCCCAAAGAAGAGTGGCTAACATTTATTGAGAAGCAACACAGACCAGACCGCCGGAGGTCCCTAACCTGCCATTCATGGACCTGTTGGGGTCCAGGAGCTTGGATGAGGCAGATTTACATTTTTAGTTTCATCAAAGTTCTTTTTTTTCTTTAAAGATTTTATTTCTGGGACACTTGGGTGGCTCGGCTGTTGAGCATCTGCCTTCAGCCCGGGGTGTGATCCTGGAGACCCGGGATCGAGTCCCACATTGGGCTTCTCACATGGAGTCTGCTTCTCCCTCTGCCTGTGTCTCTGCCTCTCTCTCTCTCTCTGTGTGTCTCTCATGAATAAATAAATAAAATCTTAAAAAAAAAGAATTAAAAAAAAGATTTTATTTCTTGGGGATCCCTGGGTGGCTCAGTGGTTTGGTGCCTGCCTTTGGCCCAGAGCATGATCCTGGAGACCCGGGATCGAGTCCCACATCAGGCTCCCTGCATGGAGATTGCTTCTCTCTCTGCCTGTTGTCTCTGCCTCTCTCTCTGTGTCTCTCATGAATAAAGAAATAAAATCTTTTTTTTTTAAGATTTATTTATTTATTTATTTGTGATAGACATAGAGAAAGAAGCAGAGACACAGGCAGAGGGAGAAGCAGGCTCCATGCAGGGAGCCCTGATGCGGGACTCAACCCCAGGATCCCGGGATCATGACCTGAGCCCAAGGAAGAGGCTTAGCCACTGAGCCACCCGGGGTGACTCAGATTCACCAAAGTTCTACTGTACATGAGCATTTCCTTCCATTATAAATGGACTCAACACATCACTGTGGTTTTCACAGCCGTTTCTTCACTACATTAAAGGTGTTGCAGTATCTCAAAATATTCTTCATGCTCGTCATCACTTAGATCTCATGTTGGTTATTAAAGCAGCAACTATGTTTTATTTAAGGCATTGATGAAAAAAAAAATAAGGCATTGATGAAGAAGCACAGGAATTCTACTATCTTGATCTTTACAACAGATTTTAAGATCGGACATTCAGTGTCATCGGTCACCACTGTAATTCTATGTACTTCATTTTCTGCACTTCTAAATATTATTCTTGAGAAGGGGTCCACGGGGGAGCCACAGTTAGGCGCCACTGGTGTGCACTAGAGCAAGTGCGTGCATCTGAGGCTGTGCTTGTCTGAGTTTGGCCATCCTCTCCCACTTCACGGATGCCTGGTCTGTGCCCTGCTGGTTCCCCTTGAAATGGAAACAACAGCCGCCAAACAAGGATGCTGAGTGGTTAGCAGAGCTCGTACAGGTGAAGGCTTTGAGGCAGCACCAGGCACTATATCATGCTCTTGACCCTGATTTTTCTCATTGAATCCCCCTGCAACCCTATAAAGTCAGCCCTAGAATTATTCCCATTCTACAGATGGGGACACTGAGGTTCATTTTAAGGAAGTGCCTGAGGTCACGTAGCTAGGAATCGGAGGAACTGAGATAGAAGCCCAGGCCGTCGGACACCTGATCCCTGGTGCAGCACGTGCTTTTTTATATTTACCCCTAATATTTACCATGGCTGGTGCTCTTGATTTCTTCTTGCAGATCTGAATTCTGTGTGGCAATATTTCCCTTCATCCTGAAGAACTGCCTTAGGCATTTCTCGTCAAGCCGGGTTCCTGGAGAGGATTCTCTCAGAGTTCATTATCTGCAAATGTGTTTGTCTCATTCTCATTTCTGAAAGCTATTTTCACTTGATGTAGACTCATGAACCAACAATATTCCCCCTATCTCACCCCCACCCCCAGTTCTTTAAGATTTTTGCTCCCTTGTCTTCTGGCTGTGACTATCCCTGTTGAGAAAATAGCTATAATTTTTAACGTTGTTTCTATGTAATGCATCCTTTTTTTTTTTTCTGCCTGCTTTCAAGATCCCACCCCTGTCTCATTCTCGCTTTTTAGTAGTTTGACTCTAGTGTACCTACGTATGGGTTGCTTTGAATTGAACTTGTTTGAGTTTTTCTGAGATTCTTGGATCTGTAAACGAATGTTTTTTTTTTTTAATCAAATTTGGATAATTTTAGCTATTATTTCTTCTGTCCCATTCTCTTTATCCTCTCTGTTATAAACTCTACTTGTATTTTAAAAACCCTCTACTTACATATATGCTATACCACATAATTTTGTCCAACAGATCATCAAATCTCTGGTAGTTTTTACAAAATCTTTTTCTCTCTATCCTTCAGGTGGAATAATTTCTATTGACCTGTTTTCAAGCTTACTAAACCTTGCTTCCATAGTCTCCAATCTCCTACTCGGTGAATATTAGATAGTTTACTTTTAAGTTCTGGGATCAATTTGGTTACTTTTTAATAGTTTCTATTTCTTTTTTTAAAAAATATTTTATTTATTTGTTTATTCATGAGAAACAGATATATATGTATAGAGAGAGGCAGAGACACAGGCAGAGGGAGAAGCAGGCTCCATGCAGGGAGCCCGACATGGGACTCGATCCTGGGTCTCCAGGATCACACCCTGGGCTGAAAGCAGCACTAAACCACTGAGCCACCCAGGCTCCCCAATATTTTCTATTTCTTTACTGATATTCCCCCTATTTTGTTTATGACCAACCTTCATTTAAGTTTGTGAACACATTCTTAGTAGCTGCTTTAAAGGTCTTTTCTGCTAAGGTGGGTTAGCTCAGACCTTTTTCTATTAATTTCTGTTCTTTTCTTGATATGGGTCATATTTTTCTATTTCACATGTCTAGTAATTTTTTATTGTATGCTGGGCATTTCAGAAGATACATTGTATGGTGTCTATATTGTCTTATCCTACTTTTAAAATATGTTGAGTTTTGTTCAGCATGTGGTTAATTGTTGGTGAATCCTTCCTTTCCTGCAAGGTTTAGTTTTATTCTTTGTCTGGGTGGACCTGCTTTGGTTTTCAACTTGGATCTAGGGTGTGGCCCTCACTCTAAGACATGGTCTTTACTGCTAAGGCCTGACTTTCTGGGGCCTCAATTTAATGATGCTTTCAATGAAAATATAGGCTATAGGTTGATATAAGCTTCTGTTTGGGCCTTTGAGGGCATATCACAAAGAGAAAATCAGTTACTCTAGGTAAGAGGGTGAAGATAAGAGTATGATAAGAAGTAGGTTTGCCTGGCTGTTGGTAGAGATCTGCTGAGTATATTAAGATGCTGAGGACAGAGAGAATGAAGAGTGGTTACAGATATAAGTCCAAAATGGAAAGTCACAGGACAATACACGTGAATTGCAGGTATGGATTTGTGACAGAGCTGCTTCTGGTCTAGGTAACTCTATATAGAAAAATTCAAGGATTTACTTATGATTTGCTTCAGGGTCCTTGGAGCAATGCTGTGGAGATGAGCTGGTTATGGGACATTTTAAAAGAAACACTGCTGTGTTATTTTCAAGCACCTGTAGTGACTACTTACTTCATGTATTCAAATGTCTCAAAGTTACTTGGTAAGGACCAGAACAAACAGATAAGCTCACTTTGTGATTGGAATGCTACCTCTTTATATGCAAATACATGTTATAATAGATGTACCTGAAGACAGTTTCAATTGAAAGTAGATTTTCCCCTGTCATCTTGGGTACATTATTAAGTTGCTTAGGTAACTCCTTAATTCAGACAAATCAGGCAAAGAAAAGATACTCTTCACCTTAGCCCAGATGGGAATTTGGAATGAGAAATATCTGAATTAATAAATTCAGATAACAAATTAATACATTTTGAAGGTAAAAGTGGTAATATCCTTTGCCATCAGAGGGACAAGGTTGAGACTGATCATAGGTATTGTTCTGGTTCCCTAGTATTATCTAATAAACCCAAACTTAGGGGTTATTTAAACAATGAGTGCATTAATTTTGTTCATGGGCTCAGTGGAGACAGCTTTTCTTTACTCTGCTCAGCATCAAATGGGATGGCTCAAAGACTGGTGCTGGAATCATCTAAAGGTATGTTTACTTACAAGTCTGATGGCTGATGCTGGCTGTCATCTGGGACCTTAACTATTGCCTCTCCATGTGGCTTGGTTCCAGGCAGCAGTTGTATCACTGACTAATTTTTCCCTCTGGCCCACCGCTATCCTTTTTTCATGTCCTAAATGTCCTGTATGTCCTCCTATAGTCTAAGCAGCCCCTCCTGCTCCTCTAGATGGGCTCAGATGGGGACAGCCAGGGCTTTCTGTGCCTTGCCCTGAGATAACCGGTGACACTTAAGGAAGGGCCTGAGTCCTACCACTTGCCTGTTCTGATGGGCTCTGACAAGGATAAACTGAATCACTTCAATACTGTAGAGGTGCTTTTGCTTTTCAAAGGAACCATCAAAGCTGGACCCCCATATCAGCAGGGCACCCCCGTCCCCCAGGTTCCTAAGGTCCAGACCCTTCCCTGATGCATGGCCTTGTCTTGGTCCGCTGTGCTGTATTCTCTGCTGCCTTGATGTCTCAGTAGTTCCTGACCAAGCCGAGGGATTTGAAGACTTCTTGCTTTCTCTAAGGTCTTGCCTGTCAAGGGGAATTAGCTTGAGAGGAAATGGGAATCAGGACTTGATGTGAATTTAAGGTAAAAATCTCCAGGATATGAAGAGGAGTGGGTGTGACCCATGCAGCCTCCGGGACTCCCATGGAGGCGCTCACAGGGGTGCGAACTGTGCGAACTGTGCGCTGACCCCTGACAGGAGAAGCACCTGCTGGGGCCAATTAGTATCTCTCTTTCTGGGCTGGGTTCATTTGCATACAGTCTGGGCCCCCAGGAAAAATGTTCCAAATGGCCTTCTATTCTTTGCTAAATGGAATAGGTTCCTCTTTATCAGCTGTCAGCTCACACTGGCTTCCTGGGCCAGCTCATGCTGGCTCCTCAGGCCAGGTCTCCTCATTTGGCCCCGTGCCTGTGCTCTCTGCCTTCTCCGCCACCCACCTCAGCTCATCATTGTTTGTGCTTTTCTCCAGCACCAAGGACAGGGCCTTTGCATTGTTTAATCGCCATTGGATAGCCCGTGCTTAGTGCACAGTAGGTGTTACTTGCTCGATGAACAAATGGATTTCCTTCCAGGACACCTGTCTGCCCCCTTGTGAGCCAGACCCTATATAAGATCACTCATGGGCCATTCTGCAGGGGGCTGGCCAGTTGCAATTTTCTTTAGCTTTTACCATGGGTTAAGTCTCTGCTAGTTTTTGGGCCCGCCCCTTAAGGAGCTTACCGCTGAGCTGGGAAGATAAGATGTAAGTACATGAAAAGATTATTTTTATTTTTGGAAAGTTGAACGATTTAAACCAACATCCCATGAGGCTGCGGGGGTTCGGCTGGAGGTAGAAGAGGCTTATCCAATTTGGAATCACTGAGAGAGTTCCAGGAAGGGCTTAATTCTTCATCCCTTTTTATTTTTTAAAATTCTGCAGAGATTGAGATACTGAGGTTAGGACTGGGAGAAAAGCAAACGTTGAAATGTCAAATGATGTGCCGGAGCGAGTGGGAGCTTTCAAGATAACGCCAGAGGGACCGGCTTTTGGGGGCCCTGTGGGACATCGCAGGGCCTGGCTAATGTGTGTGATCAGAAGACCACTCATGATAAGCTGTGTGCATATTCTGGCTCCCGCTTCTAAGCTGATGGGGCATCCAGTTGCCGGAATCTGGGGTATAAGTGGCACACAGTAGATGCGTTCTCAGGTGCTGCCTTTGTCCCAGGGAGCTCGGCAGAAGGCGCTGGAACTTGTAAGGAGGAGCGGACGGCCAGCGGAGCCGGAGGAGCATGAAGACAGAGGCTCCGTGGTGCAGAGATCGCAGGCCGCTGTGTGGGAGCTTGAGGACACAAGTCACCGAGTCCTCTCATCTCCTTCCAGGGAATGCGGAGCATCCCAAGGAAGGGGACAATTGTGCCGAGCGGCCATGGGGTGGCGGTATGGAGCTAAATCCCTGAGCCTGCTCTGCTAACCGCGCAGATCTTGAGGGAGATGCTCCTGGAAGCTGGGTGCTCAGCCCCATGCAGGCTGCTGGGAGTTGGGGCAGGAGCCCCGGGGTTCTTCTCCCTTAATTTAATCGCCCCGTGCGCTGAGCTGGGAGCACGTCTGCGATCTCTCAGGTTGGGCAGCTCCCCTTGTACGGGCTTTGGGGCGCCTATTCGCTGGGCTGGGAACACGCTGATAAAAAGTTAATTTCTATTTGCTGTTGCTCGGTAATTGGATGAACATGAAAGCAATTAAATATTAAAACATACAAACAAATAACTAAGTCACTGTAATTAGCCAAAGTTTGATCACTGTCATATTTATTTAAGAAGAGGTGATATGTCTCAGCAGGTGACATTTTAAATACCCCGGGCCTCTCTGGTGTTGTCTTTGGAGAATGCTGAATAATGTACGGAGAATTTAATTAAACCCTGTTGTAAATCAGCTATGATGACAGGGAAATGACAGCCACATGTTGAAACGAGAATTAGTCCACAGCAAGGGATATTAATTAACTCCTTTTCTGAAGGCCTTTGGCACAGAGTGGCATTTAAAAAAAAAAAAAGAAGAGGAAGCAACCAGCGCCTTGACGTGGGGAGGAGACTGTGCCTGTTATTATTTTTGTAATCATCATTATTTATGGCTGGAATTTCTTCAGTCGCCCAGATGGAGCTAATCATCAGGACACTGTGCAGTGAGATCAAACAATCCTTTCCCTGGGAGCCAGAGATGCAGGTAGACACACCAGCAGCACAAAAGGGTGCCCGGGGAGAAGTTGGAAAACACAAGCATTTTTATCAGCGGCCGATTAACTCTCTTCCAGATTCGGACTCAGGGAGAAGGTAGAGAGGTGTTGCAAGCAAATGCACAGACCTCGGAGCAGAGAGAGGCCACAGACACGGGGCCTCACCCCACTCACCTCCTAAAGGGGGAGAGGAGGCCCAGGGAGGTTCAAGGACGGGCCCAAGGTCACGGACTGATCCAGGCAGAGTGGGGGTGCAGCATGACCCCGGGCCCCGGTGAACAGAGTTTCCACAAACTGCTTCCCCAGAGTTTAGAAAGGCTGAAGCTGTGGATGTGCTGGGATGGAAGGAGGTTTCTGGGAGCCACCAGGTGACTGCAATGTCACGTTTGTCCACAGCTAAGGCTGTAGGTGCAAAGTCGGGAACAGATGGGGTGGCGTGAGGACCCTGCTCCACCTTCATCTTACCCGGAAACAAGAGTGGGTGTGAAGACCAACACCTGCAAGCAGGTGCCCCTCCGCGGGGAGGGGACATCATAGCTCCAGGAAGAACTTGACCCTCCACTGAGGATGGGCCACCCTGCGCATCCCACCGCCTCAAACCGTTGGAACCCTCAGCTAGCTCCACCTGGGAACCGGGCGGGGAACAGGCTCCACCAGCCGCCGGGAAGTGCAGTCACCTGACTGTTCCAGGTGAGGTGTGGGGACGCACCTGTGTGCACAGTTCCAGGGCGGCTCTGCCTAAGTAGCCGCACTAGGCGGTGACTTCATCCTGTTGACTCCCTGGTCGGGGATGGACGCCTGTGTCAGCCAATCAAGAGCCCGGGACGGCGGACCGTCAGTTGCGGGAGAGAGCAGCCCAGGTGGGCCTGACCCCTGTGCCTGGGCGGACAGACCGCCTCCCAGTCCCACAGAGATGGGAACCGGCCCCCGAAGAGGTTGTCAGGACACAGGCTTTGTGGCCCTCCCCAGGGTCAGAAGTGGCTGGTTCAGCTACAAGCCTGCTGCTTCGGACAGGTGGCTGCCGAGCCTTCAGCGTTGCAGGTGTGTGTGCGGGTGTCCCCAACGCTGGGACCCTCTGCTGTCCCCAGGGGAACAGTGCTGGGAGCAGACGTGGCAGTCAGGCTGACAGCTTCCTTGGCAGCGTCTGAGATGCATTTGTGTCGAGAGGAGAACCGCAGTGTCCCGTGGGTTTGGTTTGGATGATGTTATCTGGAAGGTCAGGGACTTAACAGAAGCTTAGCTTAATCCCCGGGGCCCTGCAGTCCTTGTGTCAAAGTCACTGACCCAGAGGCACAGGCCCTTGGTGGGGCCTGGGGAGCCCATCTTATCTGGGTCGGCCAGAGCCTTACACGCAGGGCAACAGCATTTTTGCTGCTTCTTAACAGACTTTGATGGGCGGTTAGAAGGAAAGAAGCCAGGCTCCACAGCTCAGCTGTTCGTGGTCTCCGGTGAAGTCTCGCCGGACCTGGGAAGGCTGGGGAGGGCAGCTCCAGGGGAGCACAAACAGGTGGTAGAGCAACCGCCAGTTCTCACCCCCAAAGTCTAAAAATCAGCACCAGCTACTGGGTGGGGGCGGTGAGTTCAGAGGTGAGCAATCCGGGTCTTTCTGGCCCCGTCTTACCTTGCAGGATTCACCTGCAGCTTGGACACTTCCCTCCTGCCCGTCACCAACACCTGTGAGCCTGGTCCCCGTGCCCCACCCTCTCCCCAGGTGGGCAGTCTTAAGCAGGCCCAGTCCACCTGCTCTGGCCTGGTAGGAGGCCCTGTCTGGAAGCATCTTCCTTCCTGAGCGGCCTGCCTCCCAGAGGTACCCCGCTCCCCCTCCCCTGCCGTTCTGACCCCTTTCCTGCCCTTTCCTCAGCATGGCTTGGGGTTCTGGAGTCCCTAAAGCAATGGAGACAGTTGACCAGTTCAAGGCTGGATCCAGTGGGTGTGTCCAGTGGCTCCCAGGACTGACCTGTGCTCTCTTCTGCGAGAGGGCCAGGTGTGGGTTCTGTAGGGATCAGATCCCTTTTCAAGGTTCCGTAGTTGATTTTGACAGGCAGCCAGGGCTGCATACGCCAGGGAAGGTTCTGGAAAGAATTCAGAAATGGGGTGACTTCTCTGGAAGCTGCCCTACCAGGAGCACTGTGTGGGGAACACAGATTTCAGACGCCAACATATCTGGGCTTGGCTCTTCACTATCCCTTTACTGACCATGTCACTTTGGACTAGTGACTTCATTTGCCAGTGCCTCAGAGCTTATCAGTAAAATGGAAATAATCGCTCAAGGAGCAGAGACTGCCTGAGCCAGCTCAGAGAAGCAAGAAGGGTGTTGATTATAAGAATGGGAGGAGCCCCTGGAGCCACGGGTGACACCCTAGTTCAGCGAGTCACTGGCCAGTCCTCTGGTCCCTCTGGAGGTAAATGCACAGACCAGCCGCTCAGAGCAAGACTGAACCTGTGCATGCCGATTCCCAGTTCCCAGGTGGGGCCCCTGTCTGTCCATCTGACAGTCTGTCTGTTTGCTCCCAGAACATCACCTCTGTACCCAGGACTGCTGTGGGACAGGCAACTCTCCTGAACGTTGGGAACATCCTGGGAGCAGGAACACACCCTCCCCAGGTAATGGTACATTCACTTAATAAAGCAAGAGTAGACTGTGTGGTGGCCCCAAGTGTAGAGAGGAGAGAGCTGGGCCTCCCCTGTCCTGCCTCTCACCCCCGGGGCCGGGCACCAGCGACCTGAGGGGAGTCTATTACTTTAAGTGGAATGAAGAAGGTCCCTTCCCAGGGCTCCAGGCTTTGCAGACCTTTCCTTAAACAAACATGAGAATTTATTTGTCTTCAGTCAAACTACACGGAGGTCAAGGGGCTGGTGACCCCTTTTGGTTGGGAGTGATGGGGTCACTAGGTTATTTGCTCATGGGCCGAGATGATCCCCAGTGCGGGGGAGAACTGGCTCGTGGGTGGTTAGACCTCAGCCCTTTGCCTGCTTTGCTCACATAATCCTGACAGAGCAGACCGCCGTGACGGTGATGGGCTGCTAAGTGGCACCTGGCACCACTTAGGTGGCCTCCACCTCTTCCCTCCTGACAGGCTTCTCAGCGCACATTCTTCCTTTTTTAAGTCCCCACCTCTCCTCTTCTTGGTCGTCTGCCGCCCCCACCTATTACCCGAGCTGTGACCCATCTGCGCCCTCAGTGTTTCTCAGCAGGCTGCATGACCCGCAGGATGTTGGCGCATCTCAGGTGCCCTCTCGGTGGGTGGCACAAACCTCCAGTGCAGGAAATGCCAAGGAGGTGCTGCTCGAGAATGTCAGGCCCCTGTTCGCCCAATGCAGAGCTCCAACCTGCCCTCAACCTCTGTGTAAGTTGGAGAAGACAAAAGGGTTGTCTTGAGAGCCCAAACGGCACAGCTGTGGAATAAATGGTTTTGAAAATAACTTGATAATATTAATTGTTTGCTATTAATATTAATATTAAAATAATATTAATTGTTCGATGTGGCATTAGCTCCCTGACTTGAACAACCACCACGTTTATTGATAATAAATGTTACCTCCCTGTTACAAGTTTATATATATATATTTTTTTTTCTTTAAAGATTTTATTTATTCATGAGAGAGAAAGAGAGAGAGAGAGGCAGAGACACAGGCAGAGGGAGAAGCAGGCCCCATGCAGGGAGCCCTGACATGGGACTCGATCCCGGGTCTCCAGGATCACACCCTGGGCTGATAGCAGTGCTAAACCCCTGAGCCACCCAGGCTGCCCCTACAAATTTATATTTTTTAAAAATACAAAAATATTATAAATATATATAAGTGGTGGTCAGTCTGATCATATTCTCTCTCTCTCTCTCTCTCTTTTTTTAAGTCCAGTTCCTGGGGTAGAATTTGCATGCGGCAAAACTTACCCTTGCTAGTGGCCAGCCCTGTGAGTTTTGGTGAGTGCATACAGTTGTGTCAACGGCACCACAGTCAAGCTGTGTAACACTCCGTTCCCTTAGCCCAGCAAAAGCTCCCCTCCCCCTTGGTCTCTGGAAACTAATAATCTGTCATCTCTTCCTATAGTTTTACCTTTTCCAGATTGTGCTATTAACAGACTCATACAGCGCGTAGCCTTCTGAGTCTGGCGTCCTTCCCGTAACATAATGCATTTGTGCATCATCTGTGCTGCGTGCATGGTGGCTCGCTCCTTTTATTGCAGAGTAGCCTCCTCTTGTAGGGATTTGCTGCGCTTCTTTATCTGTCACCAGCTGAAGGGCATTTGGGATGTTTCCAGTTTTTGATGGTGGTGAAGAAAGCTGCTGTAAACACTCACACACGGGTGTTGGCGGGAACACACATGTCCAGTACGGATTGCTGGGTCGTCTGAGTGTGTGCCTCCGGCCTGTGATCCAGCGCGGAGAGTTCCGCATCCTCACCAACACCTGCTATCGTCAGATTTCAAAAGATTCCTAGCTGTTCCAATATCTGTGTTGTGATATCTCGTTGTGGTTTGAGTTTATAATTTCCTGACAATTAGTGACGTTGAACAACTTTTCGTGGGCTTAGTTACCATCCGTATCCCTTCTTCAACAAAGTGTCTTTTAAAAATATTTTGCTAAAAAAAAAAAAATATTTTGCTTACTTTTAAAAATTGGGTTGTTTTCTATTATGAAGTTCTGAGAGTTCTTTAAATATCCTGGACGTGAGTCCTTGAACAGAAATGTGTTTTGCAAATATTTGCTCCCGGTCTGAGGCTTGTGTTTCTGTGTTCTTAACAATGTTCCTCAGAGCGTGGAAGTTTTTAGTTCAGAAGAATTCCAGTTCGTTATTATTTTTTTTCTCTTATGGAGTATGCTTTTTATTTTGTGTCTGAGAAATCTTTCCCTAATCCAAGATTTTTCTCCTAGGTTTTCTTCTAGAAGTTTCGGTCTGCATTCATTGTGAGTTTGTTTTTATATATGGTGAAAGATACGGGTTGAGATTCATCTTTTTTGCCTATGAGTATCCCGTTGTTATACCACCATTTCTTTAAAAGACTGTCCTTTCCCCCAGTGAAATGCCTTCATGCTTTATAGGAAATAAATTGACCATACTTCATTAGTTTTTAAAATTTTGGCTTAAAAAAAAATTTTTTTTTTGGCTTAATGTGACTTGAAGGTCTACTTCTGAATTGTTTATGTCAACGCTTGTTTGTGGTGATCCTAGGTGGAAACAAGGCCTCACAAATATGTGTAGACCCAAACAGCAAAAGCAAGTTGAGGACTGCAGCTACTAAATCAAGATACTTGTTTTTTAATCCCTTTTTTTTTTTTTTTAGATTTTATTTATTTATTCATGAGAGACACACAAAGAGAGGCAGAGACACAGGCAGAAGGAGAAGCAGGCTCCCCTGTAGGGAGCCTAATGTGGGACTCGATCCTAGGACCCTGGGATCACACCCTGAGCCGAAGGCAGATGCTCAACCACTGAGCCACCCAGGGGCCCCAATCCCATCTGACAATTGTGTGATTTTTTTTTTTAAATTGAAATTTGTTGGTTTCATTTCCATCTTTTCTTATGTCAATCAGTTGTTCCCACAATCTTGGAAAGTGTTGCACATTTCATATCTTTATTTTTTTTTACATTTCATATCTTTAAAGATGAATTCAAAACCCGTAATACTCTTCATATAAAATATTTTTTGAAACTTGTTAGGAAATTGCTTCTGGGTCATATACACATGTATGAGATAATTTTTGAACAGATGACATTGTTTTTGACAATAATGATACCAACTTGACTCTACCAAGGATTTTTCTACCCCCAACAAACCTGTTAAAAAATGTTGATGAAGCTCTGCATTTGGAGATTGGGAACATGATATTCTCAAATAGTATCTCCCAGTTGCCCTGTTTCCTGTTTTGGTGGGCACATTCCTGGCATTCCTTCCTTGGGGAGATCGTGTGTTTCTGAGGTTCTTGCTTCTGTGAATTCTACTCTGTTCCTTCTTGTAGGTCCCCCCACCTCCCAGAGACTTTAAGAAAAAAATATTTATTCATGAGAGACACACAGAGAGGCAGAGACATAGGCAAGAGGGAGAGGCAGGCTTCTCGCAGGGAGCCCGATGTGGGACTCGATCCCCACCCCAGGATCATGCCCTGAGCCAAAGGCAGATGCTCAACCATTGAGCAACCCAGACATCCCCTTCCAGAGACCTTTATCCAGCGTGTGTGAGGCTGTCTTCGACCATACAGCTGAACGCATCGGACAGTGCCAGAGACAGAGTGTCCTCTCTCTCATCCAGCAGGTACTGGAGAGCAGGGGCACTCTGGGGACAGCCTCACTGAGAGCCACACCTGCTTAACCTGAGTGTCTGGGATGCAGAGATGAGGCTCCTCAGGGAGCCTACCTATCAGCATTGGAGTGGTAGGTCTGCACACCCTCTCAGGTTTCCTGTGGCTCACAGGCTGAATTTAGGATTTGCATACTTTTGCAGGCATCTCCAGCCCTTTATTTTACGAGCTCGGAGGACATCTGCCCCAATTCACAATACCAGTGAGTGCAAAGTTGCTCTTCTCTGGCCATGCCTTTCCTTCCCGTCATACCACACCTTGGTTCTTGGAAAGGCGCCTTGGAGATCTCACTGTGACGTTGGCTTTCACGAGTTCTACAAAGCCCTATGAACCCACCAGTGCCCAGCAACCACTTGAGTATAGACTTTTACGAGCTCTGCAGGCTTAACGGCTCAGGCATCCTGGAGAGCAATGCTATGCAAGAATTTCCATGCTCCTCTTCCCTCCTGGGTGGGATGTGGCCAGAGAACACAGAAACGAAACAGGGAACGAGGAGAATTTGGTCTTCTACTTGTGGGACTGCAGAGAAGCTAGGATTTGCCTTGGAGGGGGCCAGAGGACAGGCCATCTGGCTTCCTCAGGAGTTGGCAGCAACAGGAGGGCCGCTCTGCTTTGGCCTGTCTGGATGTCTCCTGCTCTTCTCGAATGGAGAAAGCAGATCTTGGAGCTGCCCAGTTTTTGAAGAGGAAGCTGAACTGGGGCCATCTGCTGGTCACTTTTCCCGACAGTGTCTGTGTGCCCCGGAACCAGGACCATCTGACCCACAAGAACCGTGGCAGTTAGAATGCATGGGTGTGAGTTGTGCACACATGTGTGTGTTTTCATCTCTAATTTCTGTCCCTAGAAGGTCCCTGATGGCTGCTGGTAGCTCCTTAGGGCTCCATGCTTTCATGGTCATATCTGGTAAGAAAGACCCCTTTGTCCCAACGTCCCAAGCGGAGGTCCTGAGCTTGCATTAATTAAGCGGGGTTGGCTAACGTGCCCACCTTTGGACGAATCACCGTGGCAAAGGGATAGGAAATACACAGGGTGACAGCCCACGTTGTGTGCTTTATCTCTAGACCCGGCAACGGAGTCAGGTTCCTGGGATGCAGACGGATCCCCACCTTGAGAGATGGAGGCTGTTGGGAAGGGGGCGCGAATGTTAGGGGAGCAGCCAACGGGGCTCCATCTTACTAAGGTTAGGAAGACCAGAGATAGATGCCCAAGCACCGCAAGGCAGGTGCCCCCAGGAACCAGGCTAGGGTCCCCTCGGAGGAGTGGAGGTCAGTGAGTTTGTGGGGGGCAGGGGTAGGGGGGCCCTGGCCCACGGGCTGTTTAGCCCCCTCGTCAGCCCGCTCTGCCCATGCTCCTCCGCAGCGTCCGACGACCTCCATTGCCAGCCTTTGCAACGCAGCAGGCCCATCTCTTGAAATTCTGCTGCTGCTTGTTCCGTTGACACTAGGCCACGACACTGGGATGGGTAGTGTAGACGTCCTCGGGCAGGAGGCTAGACTGTCTGGTTTCAAATACCAGAGCCTCAGCGTTCTCCCCAGAGAAGTGGGTGTTCTGAAGAACATCCGGAGGACTTGGCAGGCTGACGGCACATCGTCCTCGTGCATCGGGGAGGCCGTAAGATCACCGCAGACCGGGGGCCGTGCTTCTCACGGCGCTGGGGTCGGGGAGCCCAAGGTCAGGATGCCTGCAGATTCAGAGTCTGGTCAGGGCCCACTTCCTGCCTCTCTCTGTGTCCTCACGTGGAGGAAGGGATGAAGAAGCTCTTGGGGTCTCTTTCCTGAGGGCACCGATCCCCATTCACAGGGGCTCCACCGTTGTGATCTCATCTCCTCCCGAAAGGCCCACCTCTAAGTACCATGTCACTGGGGGGTTAGGATCCAGCCTCTGAATCCCAGGAGGACACAGACATTCCATCTGCGACACACATCAAGGGCTTAGCCGGGCGACAGGGGGACCCCGGTGCGGGCACAGGGGGTGGGGCAGCTTCACTGGCTGTCCCCTGGCCGCGGGCCACAGCCCAGAAGAGCGGGAGGTGGTGGTGTGTTTGCTGAGAGACACGGAAACGGAGACACCGGGAGGTGGGCACTCGTGCCCGCCTGGCATGTCCTCTGGTGCACCGGGTGCAGCCGCTGTTAAAAATAGAACCGTACTCTGCAGAGATTCTCAGATGACACCCACCAAGTGCCCATTAACTCATCAAAGTGGTGATTCCAAATTGATTATTTCGAGTGTAAGACATAATAACATGTTCATCATGGAAAATAATTAGCGGTGGAGTGGGGCCCGGGATGGCCTGCCGCCTGCCTGGCGGGCTCCCCCACCCTGCTGCGGCGGGAGGGGGAGACGGTGGGCCTGGGGGGCGGGGGCGGCTCTCAGCAAGGGCTTCAGTGCCTCGGGGTCAGCCTTGCCCTGCAGGCCGGGGCCTCTCTGGGTGGGGTTCGCGGTGCCCCAGCCCCCCTGCCTCTGTCCAGCCTCCCACAGTCTCCCAGCCCCCCGCCTCTGTCCAGCACCTCCAGCCCCCCGCCTCTGTCCAGCCTCCCCTAGCCCCCAACCCTCTGCCTCTGTCCAGCCCCCATCCCCCGCAGTCCCCCAGCCCTCTGCCTCTGTCCAGCCCCCCGCCTCTGTCCAGCCCCCCCAACCCCCCACCTCTGTCCAGTCCCCCAGCCCCCAGCACCCCCGCCGGCCTCTGTCCAGCCCTGCTGGGGGCAAGGCTGTCTGGGCACCAAGGGGGCAGTAACTGGCTGGGCTGGGGCTGGGAGCCTGGGCTCCGCATGGGCACCTCCCTCCACAGTGCGCCCCAGCCTTCCCGCGTCTCCTTGGAAACCACGTTGCCCTGGCAGCACTCCGCAGTGACTCGCACACATGCACCGTGCACACGCACACCACACACCATGCACACCCCACCCCACCCACACTGCAGTGCCACAGGCCATGTCATCATGCCCCCAAGCCCGTGCACACCCCCACGGGGCTCAGTCCTGCAGGTGCAAGAGGGCAGGGGAGCTGGGTGCGCTGCTTGGGAGGCCAACTGAGCACCAGGTCTACATCGCTGGGAGGGGGACCTCCCGGGGTGCAGGCCGGTGGCCCCTGAAGTGGGGGCTCTGGAAGCACCCCAGTTCCTCCTTCACGGGGCGTCCTGCCTGGCCTGCTGCCCCTGCCTGCCTCCCCCCTCCCCTGCCCACCTCTTCCTCTCCTGCCTACCTGCTCTTCCCTTTCCACCTCTCCCCGCTCTCACTCACCTCTCCCCACCCCCTCACCTCTCCCCCCAACTGCCCACCTCTGCCTCATTCCCAGGCCCTCACCGCTGCCTGCAGAAAGCACTTGTAGTGGGCAAGGCTCAGGAAGGGCTCTCTTCCTGAGGGTTTGGGGTGACGGCCACAAGAAGGCAATCTGCGTAGCATGTGCTGCGGCAGCCCCCAGAGCCCCATCTGGGCTTGGGGCTCACTCGCCCCCAGGGCTCAGTGGAGTCCTTCTGGGAGAACAGAGTGGCTTGTGTGCCAGTCTGGGGGGGGGGTGGGTTGGAAGCACCTGCCTCAGCCAGGCACCTCCGGCGCCAGCTCCAGGGCTCCCGGTGGGGCCACCAGTCTTCTCTGAGCCTGTATCAGCTCTCCAAGGGCATGGGAGATCTCCCGCACCCCAAAACTCTGTCTCCAGCCTGCAGCCCTGCAGGCTACCCATGGCTGGGTGTCGGCGCACGATTTCTGAGCACCACCTTTCTTTCCTTCCGTCCCTGCTTCCAAAGTCCTTGGACACCTACTGTGTGCAGAGCACCGTCGACCAGACAGGCCAAGCTCCTGCTCTCCCGGAGCATCCGTGCAGGCTGGTGGAGACGGGGAAGACAGACAGTAGGCAAGACATCTGAGAGACAGACGTGCTCTGCACAGTGAAAAAGGTGACGTTCTGGAAACTGGCAGGCTGAGGCTACTGTACTCAGGCGGCCGGGGGAGGAGGTGACATCTAACCGGACACTCGATCCACGGGACAGGCCAATCCCATGAAGACCTTTCCAGGCACAGACAGCAGCAAATGCAAAGGCCCTGGGGTGGGGACAAGCCTGGTTGCATTCGAGGAGCCAAAAGAGGCCTCTAGGGGTGAAGCAGATGGGGACACATTGCAGGGCAAGACCAAGTGACCTGTGTGATTTAGTTTGTGCTACTTATTGTTTCATCGTGGTAAAAAACACTTGCTGTTTTAGCCACTTTTTCAGTGGACAGAGCAGTGGCATTAGGTACCTACACCCTGTGTGCGCCCATCACCACTGTCTCCAGAACTTTCATCTCTTCCCTAATTAGATCTCTGTCCCCACTAAGCACTGGCTCCTCATTTCTCTCCCCTCCTCTTGCCCCTGGTAACCCACCTGTGCATCGGGGTGCTCCAGGCACCCTATGGAAGTGCAGGCATGCAGCGTTTGTGTCCGGCTTATTTTGCTGAGCAGCACGTCCTCAGAGTCCATCCCCGGGGTGGGAGGTGCTAGGGTCTCCCTCCTTTTTAAGGCTGGATAAGATTCCGGCGTGTGGCTGGACCACTTTGTGTTTCTCCACGGGCGGATGCTTGGTGGCTTCCCCCTTCGGCTACTATGAGGGGCGCAGCTGTGATCGCGGCTGCCGAGCGGGGCAGTGAGTGGTGAGGTGGCAGTCGTGTTTTAGCCAGATCTCTGGAGACGATGGATCGGGGGAAGGATGGCCGACGGGTCAGTGAATCATGGGCAGAGGGAGGGGGCCTGGAGGGGAGGTCGGTCCACCTGGGGCTGGGGGTGAAGCCCGCAGGCCTGAACAGGGGGTGTGTGCGATGCACCGTCTTGCCCACTGTCCCGACTTCCAAGAGAATAGATGAATTTGGGGATCCCTGGGTGGCTCAGCAGTTTGGTGCCTGCCTTTGGCCCAGAGCACAGTCCTGGAGTCCCGGGATTGAGTCTCGCATCAGGCTCCCTGCATGGAGCCTGCTTCTCCCTCTGCCTATGTCTCTGCCTCTTTCTATCATAAAAAAAAAAAGAATAGATGATTTTTTGCCTTTTTTAAAAAAATCACGTAAATAGGATCATACAGTGTGCCCCCTTTTGCTTCTAGCTTCTGTTCCTCAACGTTTTCTCACATGTGGTGTAGATGTCGCATCTTCATTGCCGCGAACTGTGCTGCTGTATGAAGGAGCCATACGGTATTTATCCATCCATCCATCGGTGGATTTGGGGTCGTTTGCAGTTGGGGGTTATTCTGAATAGTGCTGCCGGGTACACCATTGTCACATATTCTGGCTAACATGGGATGTATTTCTGTGGGCTGGGAGCCTGGGAGTGACCTAGCAGATACTAGTGGCATCTATTCCCATGGGTTCTCCACGTCCTCCCGACGCTCGATGGTGTCGGGCTCCTCCCGCCCCCCGCCCCACAGTCACCCTGCCGCGTGGGTGATAGTGGGGTCCTCACGGGTGTCATTTGCAAATCCCTGGTAGCCGGTGAAGCTGGCCGCCTTTCCGTATGTTTGTGGACCATTGTCACTTCTGTGCAGTACCTGGCCAAGGTTTTGGCTCGCCGACATATTACATTGTCTGCCTTTTTCCTAACGGCTCGTAGGAGTTCTTTCTATATTGTGGTGGCTGATTTTTTTTTGTTTTGTTTTGGTTTTTGTTTTATTTATTTTTTATTTATTTATTTTTAATTGAATTTTTTTTTCTTTGTGGTGGCTGATTTTATGTGTCAACGTGACTGGGCCATGGGATGCCCAGAGTCCAGCTGGTTCGTTGTTCTTTCTGGGTGTGTTCGCCCGTGTCTCTGCCTGTCTCTGTGTCTCTCATGAATAAATGAATAAAATCTTAAAAAAAAAAAAAAAGAATTGATGGATGAGTAAAGTAGACGTTGAGCCCCAGTGTAAATGGGGATCATCCCCTCCGCCCTGGGCCCGAAAAGAACAAGAGGGTGGAAGAAGGTTGCAGTCGCTGGTCGGCTGCTTGAGCCTGACATCAATCCTTTCCTGCCCGCAGTGCTCCTGGTCCTAGGGCTTCAGACCCAGGCTGCCACCTGCGTTATGAGCTCTCTGGCTCTCAGACCTTCCAGCCGCGCCACCAACTGTCCTGGGCCTCTGGCTTGCGGATGTCAGCCCAGGGGACGGCTCAGCCTCTGCAGGCACGTGAGCCAGTCCTTGTACTAGCCTGTTCCTGTGTGTGTATGAGAGAGAGAGACAGAGGCAAACAGAGAATGTGTTTTTAGTCTGTGGCTGGGCCTCGCTCTTCCATCCTCTTAATTGTATTGACTATTGATGAAGAGAAGTTCTTAATTTTTATTTATTTATTTATTTATTTATTTATTTATTTATTTATTTAATCAATCAGTGAGGTCCACGCCCAGTGTGGCTGGAACTCAAGACCCTGAGGTCGAGACCTGAGCGGAGATCAAGGGTCGGATGCTTACCCGACTGAGCCGCTCAGGTGGCCCCAGAAGTTCTTGACTTTAACAAATATCCCACGTGGTTAGCACTTGGTGTCTTGCACGGGAGAGCTTGGAGTGTCCCCCACCCCCACCCCCAGTGTGCAAAAGGCAGCAACATGTGTGCAGTGATCCTGCCCCGCGGAGTCCCCCTGGTGTCCATGGGGTGCGGGTCACCTAGGCATGACCGGAGGTGCGAGAGCCCCAGAGACAAAGTGGGTGTTTACTTAGCATAAAGCACGTCGTTGGCGCCAAGGGCCGGGCGCAGGGAGGCACAGGCACCCTTCCCGGGAAGGAGCGGGGCTGGAACCGCGTGCCCTGCCCTGCCACCGCCACCCTCCTGGGGCCAGGGTGCCGCGCTGCTGCCAGATCGGTTCCTTTTTCTTGCCTAGGATTTTGTGCCTTTCGTGCCTCCTGCGGGGGGACCCCCAGCCCCCTGCTCTGGGTCCTGGCCTGCGGGGAAAGGACCGCAGCAGCCAGAGTCCAGCAAAGTGCCCAGCAGGGAGAGGTGGGGCGGGATGTGCGGCGGGAGCCCTGGCGGGGCTGGCACCTGTCCTCTGGCATCTGAGGGAGCCTCCGGCCGTTCCTTAACACACCACAGCACACACACACACACACAGAGCACACTCACGCCCACACACTCACACGTGGCACAGCACACTCACACAACATACACCCACACACCACACAACACACACACAGCACTGACGCTCACACCTAGACCCATACAGCACACATGACACACACACTCACAGCACACCCTCAGAGCACACACACCAAGCAGTGCACACCCACACACGGTGCACACACACAACACAGACACACACATGGCACCCCACAGAGCAGGCGGCCCTAAAGCTCTGAGGCTGAGAAGGAGCACCTGGGGAGGGAGGGGTCGCCAGAGGGGAGACCCTGCTTCTTCTCCCTGAGTGACAGCGGCAGCCCTGCGGTCCCCCTGCCAACTCGGTCAGAGGCTCCGGGGCAGTGCCTCCCCGTGCCCCCTAAGAGAGTTCCCCCACCTGCAAAGGGACCCTGAGCGTGAGGCTTCCTTGGAGCCGCCACCGTCCTAAGCATGTGACCCTATTATCTCAGTTGGCCCTCCCACGCCCCGTGGGGAGGTACATGTTTCAGAAGGGGAAAGTGAGACCCAGAGAAGGTCACTTGGCCAGGGTCACACAGGACTGGGTACCAGGCTAGCTGGCTCCCGAGGTCTGAGCACCCTCACTGACTTCAGATGACGCTGCTGTTGGAGGGGGACCCAAGGTGCAATCTTTTTCTTTCTTTTAAAGATTTAATTTATTTATTCATGAGAAACACACACTGAAAGAGAGAGGAGGCAGAGACACAGGCAGAGGGAGAAGCAGGCTCCATGCAGGGAGCCCGACGTGGGACTCGATCCCGGTCTCCAGGATCTGCCCTGGGCTGAAGGCAGGTGCTAAACCGCTGAGCCACCCGGGCTGCCCCAAGGTGCAATCTTTGCCCATTTTCCTATGACATCCAGTCCCTCAGGGAAACCCTGAGCACTTTTAGCCCGTCATTTCCTCGCGTCCTCAGCGCGGCCTGCCCCCGGGCACCGGTCAGAGGAGGTCACCCAGGGCAGTGGGTCCCTTCCTGCTGGCATCATAGTCCTGCTTGTAATCACTAACCTGGTTCTCTCTGTCCTCACACGGTGGCTTGGGCCTCTGAAGGAAGAGGGAGGAGGAGCTGCAGCCAGGACGGCAGTGACCGCAGCCCAGCGCCCAGTGCCAGCTCCAGCGGGACACACGCCCTCCGTCGTCTCGTTAACGGGGTCAACAGGTAAGGACGTGGAGGCTCCAAGGGGCTCAGCGATTTGCTCAGAGTCGAGGTGTCAAAGTGGGGCTGGCCCCCAGCCTGCTGGACCCGTGGCTCCCAACCCCAAAGCCCACTGCCTCCCATGGGTCCCTCCCAGTAGACACCCACCCCAGTCGTTGGTGCCCAATAATTGCAGCTGTGAGGATGAGTGCTGGGGAGTGGGCACGGCCAGCTCGTGTCCCGGGGGGCTCAGCAGGTCTTTCCTGGGTGAGCGGTGTCAGGAGAGGGCCTCCCACTGTGGCTGCCTCATAGAGCCTGAGAGAGTGTCGTGGTTGGAGGTCCCAGCTCGGTCCCAGCAGGTGCCTTTGGAGTGGGGACGGACTCTGCCCGGCGGCCCCTCGCTTTCCCACGCCCTTCTCATCCTGGGGGAGTCAAATGCTGCCTCTGAGCTTGCCCACCGGCGAGCCCCACCGCACACTCAGTCACCAGCGAATTCATTTTGTCCTTGGCTGCTCTTCCGAGGCATTTCCCCCGACTCCTCCCACAGGCAGGAGGGCTGGGTGGTCACCGCACTGGAGGTCGCAGCTGGGACTCCCGACAGAGGGGCCGTCCCTCCCTCCTTCCGGCCACTCGCTGGGTCTTGGGCTCCAGTGCTTCTTCCTGCTGCTCTCCTTCCTCCACTCTCCCCTCTTACAGAAAGATGATCGTTCTAGGGACGCCTGGTGGCTCAGCGGTTGAGCATCTGCTTTGGGCCCAGGGCATGATCCCAGGGTCCTGGGATCAAGTCCTGCATCCAGCTTCCCATGGGGAGCTTGCTTCTCCCTCTGCCTGGGTCTCTGTCTCTCTGTGTGTGTCTCTCATGAATAAATAAATAAAATTAAAAAAAATATGATTGTCCTTGATCAAACAGCAAGGTGGAGGCTGAGTTCTTGGTTCCATCCACCTAGTTTCTCCCACTGTACCTAATCCTGCTCCCTCCCTTGGTGAGTGAACTTCCTGGAGCCCGGCTGTCCTGGTTGTCTGTCCCCCTCTAGGCTCTGGGGAAGAGGCCACACCTTTCCCTCTCCTGTGTGAGGGGCGAGCTCTTCTGCCCCCGGGTTGCCAGGAACCACTGACTCTGTGTGGGGTCCTTAGAGACCTGGACAGATGCCTTTGAGAAAGAAAGCTTCGGGCTGGTCGAAGGGGTCCAGGCTCTCCCTGGCTCCCCGGGGCGCTGGGAAGCAAGTTCCTTCGGCCAACAGTCCTTGCCTGGGGAGCAGTCCGTTTCCCGGGCCCTTCGGAGGAGGGAAGGCCGGCTGGTGCCTGTCTAGCGGCTCAGTCATTTCCTGCCCCTTGTGTGGCTGGAACCGTCCGAGTGTATCTTGAGCCCAATAGGGTATAAGCACCGCAAAAGGCAGGATTCTCGTACATTCTGTTTGCTGCGTGTCTCCAGCCTCTGCAACAGCACGCGGTGCAGGGGAGGCCCTCAGTAAACCAGCAGGGAACTGACAGGGCTGGGGGGGCCGGGGGGGGGCAAGAAAATACTTTGGGGGCAGCCCTGGTGGCTCAGCGGTTTAGCACCACCTTCAGCCCAGGGTGTCATCCTGGAGACCCGAGATCGAGTCCCACATCGGGCTCCCTGCATGGAGCCTGCTTCTCCCTCTGCCGGTGTCTCTCTCTCTCTCTCTCTCTCTCTCTCTCTGTGTCTCTAATAAATAAATAAATAAAATATTTTTTAAAAAAAAGAAAAGAAAATATTCTGGGGACCCTCCCCACCCCGACCTCTCTCTTTTACCTAAAACACAGTCTGCATCAACGTGAACGAGACAGTGAACTTGGCTAGGGAGGGCTGTGTCTCTAGACCTTTGCATGGGCAGCAGAGCTGCTCCTGGACCACTGTCCCCAGTGGCAGTGGCTGGACCGGCCCGCAGGAGCCGCAGCCTTGGGTTCCGGGAGCCCGCGGAGGGGGCCGCGGCCGCAGAAGACCCTGACCGCCGGCGGTAACCCTTGATGGACGGGGAGAGCGTGCCTCCCCCTCCGCCCCTCTTCGAGATCCCCGGCGTTCTTTATGGCTTTGCACAGGTAGATCATTCATTGCCATAAATTTTCTTATCTCCAGTGCTTTTCCAATTATGGATAACAACAGAAAAGCAGTCATTGGTTTCTAAAAGGTCATCAAGATATAGAGCCCGTTTGGGAAGGGAATGACTTATCAGTTGGCTTGTATAAATCTGGAGAAGTTTTATGCACAAGTTGGACAAGAAATGTAAGTGAGATTCATAAAATATATAAAGATTTATGGCGCCTCGGCTGATGAAAATTGCCTCCCCTTTTGCTGTTTGTGTGGGGATTATTTGTTCTTTCCGGGTGTTTTACATATGGCTCAGGAGCCAACAAGGACTCGTGCGGCCCCCATGCAAGTGGCTGGTGGCATCCCGAGGGCGTAGCGACAGTTAGTGATGGCGAATTTGAACCACGGGCTGGAGGGGGGTGTCTCAGAAACCACGGCTGGTCTGAACACCAAAGATGCTCAGGTATCTCCATGCAGCTGTTGCACTTTGGGCACCTGGGGACGGAAGACACACACGCGTTCACAGGGATGTCCCACCAGCTGGTCGCTGTGTAGCCCCTCTGAGATAGCAGGTGGGACACGGGCTGGGGGCTACTTAGCGTTTCTCTCTTTTTTTTTTCTTTAAGATTTTATTTATTTATTCATGGGAGACACAGAGAGAGATGCAGAGACCCAGGCAGAGGGAGAAGCAGGCTCCATGCAGGGAGCCCGATGAGGGACTCGATCCCGGGACCCCAGGGTCACGCCCTGGGCCGAAGGCAGACACTTAACTGCTGAGCCGCCCAGGTGTCCCTCACTTAGCGTTTCTCAAGGTGGTTCTCAGACGACCTGCCGTGGCCTCAATGCAGATTCTCAGGCTCAGCCCCAGAGAGCTGGGTTTTCCTGGTGGAGCTTGGGCCTGGGCACGTGTGTCCCACAGGCTGCACAGCTGTTTCATGAGCAGCCCGAGGTCTGAGAGCGCCCCACAGAGCACCCCCCGCTCTGTACCCCCGTTTTGTGGATGAGAGATAGAGGCCAGAGCAACGAGTGGCATGGTTAGTGCCGTGGTTGGGCCCCTCTGCCACCTAGGGACCTCGAGGAGTAGAGAGGAGGAGAGTGCGAGCGCGGGCAGTCACCATCACGAGCTCCAGGTGAGTGAGTGTGTCCTTCTCGAAGCTGCTAAATGCAGGATCGTTAGGAAAGATCATTGCCCCTGGAAGACCCTCAGTGGCCCGGCCTGGGCCAGGGTCTCTGCTCCTCGTCGGCTCTCCCTCGCCCTGCCCTGCCCTGCCAGCAGTGCTGCTCACCCTGGGCCCGACACAGTGGGGGAACTTGGTGGCATCATGCGTGGGGCGAAGTGTCTCACAGCTGGCTTTCCGGGGAGAAAGGCCCTGAGGTTGGCCAATCCCCATGGTGTAAATACTCCCACCCTGGCCGATGTCGCTCGCGCTCACGGACGAGACTTTGCTGATGGTGGACTTGGGAAAAACTGTGCAGGTTTGGCTCTCATGAGCTGGCCTGAGCCGGCCCCAGCCCACCACTGCACCTGTGTCCCAGGAGAAAAGGGGGTGGGGGGGGGCAGGCAGAAACGGGCAGGCCTGAGAAGGAGGAGGCTGGCCCATCCTCCAGGGCTGGGCAGATGAGGAGTCGTGTCCAGGAGGCCAGCTGCGGGGTTACCCACATGTGCGGGGAGATGGCCAGCCTCAGGGTCCAGGGCAATCGTGTAAGCTCAGGCGGCACTGGGGATCATGGTGTAACGCTCCCCGAAGGGCACAGGAGGGTCGCTAAGCCCTGTGGTCTGGCCTCCCAGCCACAGGGCTGCCTGTCACCAGGTCACAGTAGGGGCGGCCTGTGCTCCTGGAGAAGAAGAAAGGAGAAGGAGAGAGAAGCTCCTGTCCCTTCCCAACCAGGCTCCACACTCTGGTGAGGGCAAGGGACCCAGGGAGCCCCCTAAACGGCAGGGGCTGCCTGCCTCCTGGGTCTTGCTTAGGCTGTGCCTTCCACTTGCAATACCCTCCCCACCCCGCTTTGGGTTTGCAGGAACCCTCGGCTTTCTAGCGGCTTTCTGCAAGTGTTACCCCTTGGTGAGGACCTTCCCAGGCCCCCTCCACCATGAAGGACCCCCCACCTTACCCTTGGCCCTAAGACTGGGAGCTTTTCCAACAGCGTGGATGACGTCTGCCCTGTGTGGTCACGCGCCCTTTCCGGTGACCTTGATGATGTTTCCCTCCTCGGACTCCAGGTCAGGCAGCTCCCCGACCTCTGTGGCCCCCACAACACGTGGGCCAGCAGCCCGGGACCCAGCTAAGTTCTCGTTTTATCCATTAAGTCAAAAACAGTTTGCCAAGGCTAGCAGGGCTGGGTGGGTGGGCCGGGCAGGCCCTAGCTGAGCCCTCAGGGCACCCCATGGGTAGCTACTCCAGGCACGTCTGTCCTGCTGAGCAGTGGCTGAGGCCCACGGTGACGACGGACAGACCTGCGGTCCTGGCTTGGACCCGTGCCCACCTTTCTCCGGAGGCCTCTTGGGCACCTCCTTCCCTGAGACGCTCTCCAGGGCAGGTGCGGACTCCAGCTGCCAGCGTCAGGCGGGTGGTGGCTCCTCTCTGCCTCCGAGAGATGATTTGTCGGGATGTTTGGGGACCCACTACAGCCACCCGGCCGTGTGGCAACGGGTCACAGCTGCGCCACAGCCAGAGCCGCTCCTTGAGGACAGCCACAGCCCTCCCTGCCGGGGCTCGGGGACGGCCCCCGGGATCGGCGATGCTGCTGGGCCCGTGTGAGGGGGAAGCACCTCACTGTGCCCAGCACACAAGAGGCACCTTACAAGCCACTGCACCTTCTAAGAGTCTGGGGGCAGCATCCCCCCGTGCCTAGCACAGAGCTGGGCACCTAGTGGGTCGCCCGTTACAGAGCTGGGGGTTTAGCCCGGTACCCTCGCTTCCTCCCTCGCCGTCACCCTCATCACAGAGGCTCACAGATGTGCTCCAGGAGACGGTTCTGTGTCACCCACGAAGGCAGGGGAGTGAGACGTCAGGAGAAACAGGCCCTTGGGCCTTGGGGTGAAAGGGTTCCCTCCGAGCAGAGACGAGGAGACGGGGCTGTCTCCCGAATTTCCCTCCCATGTGATGCCCCAGTTCCAGTCCGCCTCTCACTGCCCTCCCCACCCCTGCCCCTTGGGTCGGGCTCCGGGTCCGACCCCAGGCCGGAGGTAGGTGTCGTCTGACTGGTGTGCATCCGTGGGGGACGGGACGGGGGACAGATTGTCCCCACCGGGGCTCTTCTCCAGGACAAAGGCCAGCCACGGGGCAATGTCGGCTGGCAGGCTGACGCGACGCTGCGGGACGGTGTGCAGGGGCATTTGTCACGGTAGAGAATGACAAAGAGGAAGCAGGTGTCTGACCTGGGATGACACAAACCCAGAGCAGGGGGACAGGGGGCACAGACACAGTGTCATTTTTCAGCACAATTTTCTTCCGTTTAATGTTCCCATAGATTCCGGGACCCCATCATCTGATGGCCCATAGAGATGTTTTATGGTGTCAGGGTGTCAGGTTCCAGGAGAGGGAAAAATTAACTGTGAACTTACTGTCCTACAAAGACCCTCGTTGTCTGCGGAATACCAAGTTGATTTTGTTTTGCTTTTCTTGGAAATGTACTCAAGGTGAGGAAGATAAATGGGATTGGCAAGCCTCCTTCCACATGGAAAGAAAATGAAGAGGCTCTTCCCCCGACCTTCCTTCTGGCATCTTCCCACTCCCTCCGGGCCGGAGGGCAGAGGCTCCTGCAACAACAGAGCGTCTGATGCTAAAGTTTTCTCTAAACCTTATTCCTCTAAAACCTCCCGCCACAATTCTCTCTCCTCGGCTCTGCGGTCGGGAAGGCCTGAGGAGGGAGAGAGGGAAAGTTCTCTGTCTCACAGGGACCTCGTCCTGGGAGGTCCACACGTGTCCGAGGGCCCCGCGTGCAGTTCTCGACTCCGTGGGTGAGAATCTGTATTCCAGAGCCCCATGTCTTGGCAGAGAGGAAAAGCAAAGAGACCCAGGTCACATGGGGACCGATGTGCATGCGATAGACACCCAACGTCATTGGTCATCGGACAAAGACAAATGGGCAGTGAGACAGCACGTCACACCCGCGAGGAGGGCTGGAACCAAGGCCCGTAGTAACAGGTGCCGACCAGGATGTTCAGACAGTGGAGCCCCCCTGCGCTCCGAGAGGGGACGTCTTACGGCGTGGCTGCTTCGGAAAACAGTCCTGTGGTTTCTTGAAACGTTAAACACAGAATTACCTGGGGCCCAGCAATCCCACGCCGGGGTATAGACCCCGAAGAATTGAAAGCGTGTGTTCAAACCAACACGTGTACACGCGTGCTGGGAGTAGCACTGTTCCCAGTAGCCAAACCCCAGGGCCTGTCCCTGGATGAGCGCGTGAACAAAATGTGCTGCGTCCACACGGAGGGGAATTATTCAGCCACAAAAAAGGAAGGAAGCGCTGACAGCTGCTACGATGTAGATGAAGCTCGGAAGCATCGTGCTCAGTGAAAGCAGCCGGTCACCTGGTGTCTGAGTCCACTCCCACGAAGTATCCAGAACAGAATAGGGGCAAATGCAGACCAGGGTCTGGAAAGAGGAGGCAGTGGGGATGAGTATGGGGTTTCCTTTAGGGGTACCCTCTCTTCCTCCCTTGCCCGTCATCCTCATCACGGCGGCGCACAGATGAGGTCTGGGGTTTTCTTTAGGGGTGATAACATTCTGGAAGTACGACATGGTCCATGTTCTAAAAAGCACTGGATTTGTTCACTTTGAAATGGTCAATTTTTTGTTATATAAGTTTCATCTCAATTAAAAATACATTAAAACAGAATTTCAGGGACACTTGGGTGGCTCAGCGGTTTAGCATCTCCCTTCGGCTCGAGGTATGATCCTGGAGACCTGGGATCGAGTCCCACATTGGGCTCCCTGCATGGAGCCTGCTTCTCCCTCTGCCTGTGTCTCTGCCTCTCTCTCTCTCTCTCTCTCTCTCTGTGTGTCTCTCATGAATAAATAAATAAAATCTTAAAAAAATAAAACAGAATTTCAGGTAGGGCCCTGAGAAGCAAGCTCCGGGAGCCAGGCTGACTCAGGGTGGATTGTTGCAAATGGAAGATGCGTCGCCCCTGTTTTCCTCCAGAATCTCTTGCTTCCCCCCTCCCAGGAATGGAGCTTGGTGAGAACGTCAGGTTATGCATCAATTCCACCCTGGGAGAACCTCGGGAACCGGGAACCGGCTGGGACGGAGCCAAGATCCCAGGGGACACAAGAGGGCGATTGTCTCCCCGACCCTGCCGCAAGCCCCCCACCCCACCCCACGCACACACGAGCACCTGCCCAAACCCCCGGGCTCCTCTGCCTGGGCCAAGCGGGTCGGTGAGAGCCGGCGCGGGCAAGGGCGGTGGCAGCCAGCGTGGTGCCCCTGGGTCCTCCTCCCATCTGCGGGCTCCAGGAGGTCGGCCCAGTTTCTCTGCCTCCCTCCCTTGCAGTTGGCCCAGGGACGACCTTGAAGCTGGCTTCATAAATGGTGTCCGTAGAAGGAAGAATGACGGTGTCTCCATTCTGGATGGCACGTGGGGCCCAAGCGGCTCCTAAGATTTTTCCAGAAGGATGGTGGGTATCTTGCCAGGTCATTCTCCCTGGGTCCCCTCCTTGGAGCACTCCTTGTGGGAACCCCGCCGGGGACTGGGACTCTGAGAAGACTTCACTGGAGTCTTCACCCTGATGCCTGACTGTCCCCTATTCCCTCCATTGCCCCCATCTCCATCCCTGGTCTCCAACTACAGTCTCCCCAGGTATCTCCTCACGTCCCTCCTTCCTCTGCGACCTCCCTGCCTGGGGAGATCCCCGGCCTCCTGGGGCCTCAAAGAAACCTTCTTGGGACAGAAGTGGCTCCCTGGGGTCATACTAAGATAAGCTTTTTTTGCGTTAACCCTGAAAGAGAGAGAGACCCCACGATGGACGCCCCAGACGGGAGGACCCAGGTACGGACATGAAAAAATCGCACTTGATCTTCATCAGCTACAGCCCTCACCCCACCCCCACTGCCCCGAGCAACGGAGCCTGAGTAATCCTCAGCAAGAGAGGATAATTAATTCGAAAAGGCCCACATCCCGGGGCCTCGGCCCTTTGACGAGTGAGAGGAGGGGAGGCAGGGAGAGGAGCTAAGTCTGTCGGAATAATCCCTGTCTCGGGGCAAGATTGTTCCAGTCCTAATGAGACCCCCGGGCATTATCCCTGCGTGTATTGTCTATCTCGGCCAGGAAAAGGGCGAGACCAACTTTATTTCTGAATTTGGGCTGACTTAAGGAGGTGGCATCACATTTGAAGGGCACCCAATCAATCTGTTACCCTCGCTGCATGAAATTGTATTTGCTTGCCACTTCCTATCTCGCTGGGCGCAGCTGGGCTGTAAGTCATTGGTGATAACATTCTTTATTATGCCGTCCTGTTTATGAACTGTGCCTGGAAAGAGATGATAGAAATATGCAGCAATATGCAAAGGGATGGGGGGGGGAGGAGGGGAGCAAATGCTAGTTGCCAGGGCAACAAAGGGGCTATTTTGGGCATCGGATTTTGCGGATGATGAAAAACCATTTTCTTGCGGTGGTTGGACTCTCCCCTCCCTGCCCCCTCCCTCCTGGAAGTGATGAACACAGAACCGAATATTTAGGAAGGGGAAGGCTTAATTTCTTAATTAAAAATTATTTTATTCCCCCTTCTACCTCCTTTTAAAAATGGATGGAAAAAAAAACCCAACAAAACCTAAGGCTGTTGATAAGCATTCTTGAGTGGAAGGCGAGCTTTCGTTCTGGTAGAGAGAGATGTGTGAATAATTTACTAATCTTCACTGATCCCCGCCACCTCCCCCACCACGCACACCCACCTCTTTTTACCTACACCGACTTAACTCTGATAAACTCCCCGAGCAAAATCCCCGAGCTCTGGACCTCAGCAAAATCTCCAAACCTGCAGGTGTTTATAAGCAGCCTGAATTCCAATGAGTTTCTTGCGGTTTGGCTGCCAAGGCGATGGCTGGGGCTGAGCGGAGCCCGCCGCTCTGGGCACGGGCGTCCAGCCGCGCAGACAAAGGGGAAGAGCCCTGCGCCTGCCCCTCCAGCCCGGCCGCTGGTTCCCCTCCGCGGGCGCTGAGCACCCCCCTTCCAGAGGCCGGGTTCGGCCCGTGCCCCCCGGATCTGTGCCCGCGGTGGGCCATCCCCAGCTCTTGTCCATTTTCATGGAGTGGAGGAGCTGGTGGGTTGCGACCTTGCTGCCTCCTTATTGTTGCTTCACTGGTTCTCAAAGTGGGGTCCCCTGAGCAGCAGCAGCACATTGCCTGTTACCCCTGCATATTTGGGGAGGCCCACTCCAGATTTGCTTAATCAGAAATTGGAGGTGGGCTCAGCAACCTGTGTTTTAACGCTCCTCCCCGCCACCCCCTGCTTCCCACGCAGTGATGCTGAGAGCCGTCCAGTGTGCAAACCGCTGTGTTAGACAAAGGTGGTGCCCCCAGCACATCCCCTCGTGGATGCAGGTGCTCAAGAGCTAGGTGCTGGGTGGATGGAGCTCGGGGGGCAGCCCTTAAATCCAGCCTCCTGGCCATCGGCACAGCACACCTGCTCCCCAGGGCACTCAGGGGTGTGTGTGCAAGGAGAGGAGGGCGGTGGGTGCCGAACTCCCAGACATGCTCCGCCTGCCTGCCGAGCTCCGGTATCAGGTCGAAGAGATGTTCCTGGGCCCAGGGAGCATTTCGCAGGACCAGGTGTTTCTGGAAGATTCTATAGGTGTCAAAATTGATGGGATGGCAGGGGAGGGGTGGGGGGCTCCTGTACTGTGGTTAGAATGGGTTTGTGCCAGTTTTTTAAAAGAAGATTTTACTTATTTATTCATGAGAGACACACAGAGAGAGGCAGAGACACAGGCAGAGGGAGAAGCAGGCTCCTTGCAGGGAGCCTGATGCAGGACTCGATCCCAGGACCCTGGGATCTTGATCTGAGCCGAAGGCAGATGCTCAACCACTGAGCCACCCAGGTGCCGAGGGTTTGTGTCATTAAAGTACTTTTTTGTGCCTCTGGCTTTGAGACAATGGGCCATGCTGTGTCCGCCCCCCCCCCCCCCCACCGTGGCTCCTTCTACCCTCCTCCTCCACCAGAAAGAAATCCCCTGAAGGTGTCTCCTGTGAGCTCATTGTGGGGAGATTCTTTACGATAAATCAGGGGAGAAGGTGACTGGTGGCTTCAGATGTGAGGTGTCCCCGCACGAGAGCATCATTGCCCGGAGCCCAAAGAGAGCGCCGGGATTTAAACTTTCTTCTAAAAATGAGCTTTTAATTACACATCATCGAAATCATAGACTCGCGCAGAAAAACCGGAAACTAGAGCACAGCACCAAGAAGTAAACAAATTATCTATACTTTTCCTGTCTGGAGAGAAAAGAGAATATTTTTCTGCTTTCTTGTTTTGTCTCCTACTCTTCTCTCTGTGTTTATTTCCACAAACTTGAGATCATATTGTATTGCCTTTTTCTCCCCCCCAGCTAACATCGTAATGTGAGCATTTCCCCCATCTCCTTAAATAGCCTTCGATACGTCCTTTTATTATTATCATTGCTATTTTTTTAGTGGCTGCATACTGTGTTATAACGTGGATGGGTCATAGTTAAGCCTCTTTCTGTGAATCCAGCATTTTCCACGTCGCTTTCAGGGTGTGGAAGTGGCGCCTTGTGATTTTAATACCAGAGGAAGCCGAGGCCGGAGAGGCAGAGGTGAGTCCCTTTGTCTCTAGGCCCGTGGCCGCGGCCGATGGTGGCGGAGGGGAAGCCAATCAGTCAGCGGGGTTTGAAGTGAGTTTCTGCGGTGACATTCGGGGTAAGAGATGAAATTACTTCCCCCAGGGCAAGTGGCAGCGTTTGGCATTTCGAAGGTTGGCAAGGAGATAAAGGTAGTAAAATAGAAGCTCACGCAAAGCTTCCCTTGAACTCCCTAGAACGGGGCTGTCGCAGGCGGGGAAGGGGAGCCCAGGTGGGTCTGGAGGGGCCCCTGCGTGGGGACCGCTTGTCCCTCGGGGACCGGAAGAGGCAGGGGTCAGCCCAGGCTCTGGCAGGGGGTGGGGTGAAATATCTGCCTCATCTTACCCCCTCGGCGACCACATCCTGGGGCCATACACCTGCGACCAGGAGCGAGCGAAGTGGGAATCTCTTCTACAAACAGAATCCCGGGTGTCAGCGGACACCCCCTCTGCCCTCCAACGGCGCCCCCGAGTGTTCGTGTCCCCTTGGCAGTTCCGCTGTCCCGCGAGTTTGGACCTGCCCGTGGTCTCCAAAGCCAACCAGCCTGCTTCTCCCCTCCACCCCCTGTTTCTTCCCACGGTTCGCATCCTCGGCCACCTGCACTAGCAGGGGAGCCCTAACACCACCCCGTTAAGGGGGAGAAGCAGCCCCGAATTCGGGGGCTCCCCTCTCCAAGGGGTTGTGCTTGCTGAATGTGTTGCTGAGCGAGTGCCAATGCCCCGGGGACCCTCGAGGCCGGGGCTTCTCAGCTGTGACGCTGCTCCCACCTGGGGCCCCAGGGCCCTGTAGGAGGATGTGAGCGGCCTCCCCGGTCCCCACCGGCTCCGCAACAACCCCAAATGCCTTCAGAGGTGTCAGGCATCCCCTGGGGCACGCACACCCACCTGCGCCTGGTTGAGAACCACCCGTGGAGGACGGCGTTTCCCGAGACGTGTTCCGGGGACACTGGGTCTCACGGGGCGCTCATAAACAACGGGGTTCCCGGGTGAGCCAACTGGAGAAGCCGCGGGCTGGACCACGTCAGCAGGGTCGGCTCTGCTCGCCCCTCCCGTGTCCCTGCTGGCGTGCTGATCCGGGGTCTCAGGGGGCCTCGCCCCCCCCCTCCTGCGGCACCTTCGTGCCTGCACGGGGGTCCTTGCTGCTGTGCTTCTGTCCCCGTCATCTCTGCGCTGTCCCACATCACGGCCACCTCTTCTCTTGTCTCCCCTGAGCTCCTGGATCTCTGATTTGTTCCTTTGTGTTGGCGAAGTCATCGCCTTAAATTCTGGGGAACTTGGTCGCACTTTTCGTCCGATCAGTGGCAACATTTTTGCTGCGACACTGTGAACACTCTACGGCCCGCTGGGCGGCTGCTGGTGACCTGCCTCGAGCATGGGGTAGCCACAGCCTTGGTCTGGCGCCCGCTGCTCCCTGCTCTTCCTCATCTGCCCAGACCTTGGCCTGGATCTCTCTGCAGCTCCCCACTGCTGCTCTCCAGGGCAGAGGCCAAGCTCCCTACAAGAGCCCTGGGGCACCCCCTCCAGGCGGCCCCTCTCCAAATCATGGGGAACCTCACACCTTCTCATGTACCTGCGATCCAGGTATGCACCCTCCAAGCGTCCAAGGCCCCAGATGCCGCTCTGGCTCCCTCCTTACCTGGCAACTTCCTACTCACCCTTGAGGTCTTAGATTTGAGGCTCTTTCATCCAGGAAGGCCGGGTGCCTGGGCTCAGCCTGTGGTCGTGGCGCATGATCCGGGGATCCCTGGGGCCTCAGGCCTCACCCGGAGGGACCCGTCCCCTGTGGCTCCAATCTCCAGGCTTGCAGGGAGGAAGGAGTGGCTGCTGCCAACTGGCGTCCAGACACACGCCAGCCAGCTTGCCAGGCTAGTCCAGGGCAGGGTTGGGGAGGGCAGGGAGCTGGCCTTTCCGGAAGAGACTGGTAGTGTCCATCTCTTGCATCCAATTCTTCTGCATGGTAGCTCAGCTCAGGTTATGAAACTTGCCTTTTTTGGTCACCCTCATCCCCACCCTAGAGGTCACCTGGCATCAGACTGTATCATGCTTCTCTGATGCCGACTGACTTTCCGTATCATCCCCCAAAACCCTGTTCAGCTTTGTGAGGCCTTGACCTATTTAATTATGTTCCTTTCCTTTTCTTTTTTAAAATCAAGACTTTTTTTTTTTTTTTTTAAGATTTTACTATTTGTTCATGAGAGACACAGAGAGAGAGGCAGAGACACAGGCAGAGGGAGAAGCAGGCTCCATGCAGGGAGCCCCATGTGGGACTCGATCCCAGGACCCTGGGATCACACCCTGAGCCTAAGGCCGACGCTCAACCACTGAGCCACCCAGAGTGGGTTCACAGCAATATTTGAAAAGAACAGATTTCTTGCATACCCTCTGCTCCCACTCATGCACAGCCTCCCCCACTACCAACCAACCACCACCACCTCCCACCCCTGAGGGTACATTTGTGACAATGCAGGAGCCTCCATCACACATCCTACCACCCAAAGCCCATACTTTACATTCAGCTTCACTCTTGCTGTTGTATGTTTTATGGTTTTGAACAAATGTGAAATGACATGTATCCACTATGACAGGATCACACAGACCAGCTCCGTTGGCCTCCAAACCCTCCGTGCTGACCCCCCACCCCACCCCCAGAGGCCACCCATCCTTTTACTGTCTCCATAGCTCTGCCTTTTTCCAGAATGTCGTACAGATAGAATCACACCGTCTGTAGCCTTTCGGGATGGGCTTCTTTCACTGAGTGATATGCACTTAAGGTTCCTCTGTGCCTTTTCATGGCTTGATCGCTCACTGCTTTTGATGCGGAATAACGTTCTCTCACCTGGATGGACCACAGCTAACTTCTCCATCACCTACTGGAGGCATCCTGGTTGCCCGCCCCCTCCCCACTGAGTTTGGGTGATTATGAATAAAGTTGCCATAAACATCCATGTGTCCGTTTTTGCGTGGACACGAGTTTTCAACTCCTTTGGGTAAATACCAAGGAGCACGATTCCTGGATCGTTTGCTAAGGGAGCGTTTAGTTTCATAACCTCCAAACTGGCTTCTAAAGTGGCTGTTCCATTGCACATTCCCATCAGCCATGGATGAGCAAGCTCCCTGCTGCTCCACACCCTCCCCAGCACGTGGTGGTGTCGGTGCTCCAGATTTTGGGCCATTCTAGTCAGCGCGTAGCGGTATTTCATTGCTGCTTTAATTTGCATTACCCGGATGACGTACTATGTGGAGCGTCTCTGTGATCATTCGCCATCTGTGTATTTTCTTTGGTGAGGGATCAAAGTCTATGGCTCATTTTTAATCAGGTTGTTTGTTGTCTTGTTGAATTTTAGGAGCTCTTTACATATTTTGGACCACGGTCCTCTATCAGACGTGTCTTTTGCAAATATGTTCTCCCAGTCTGTGGCTTGGGAGGCTTGTCTTCTCATTTTTTTGACACTGCCTTTTGTAGAGCAGTGGTTTTCAATCTTGATGAAGCCCGTTGTGTCAATGATTCCTTTCGTGGATTGCCCTCAGGTGTTATGGCATAAACTTTTTATTTTGAAAAATGTTTAGATTTCTAGAACAGCCCAAAGAGTTCTGTTTGACAGTGGTTCTTAATTGGGAGCTCCTCCCGCCCCAGCAGGGGACATTTGGCAGATTAAGGAGACATTGTGGATTGCTGCACCCAGGGGTAGGGGTGCTTCTCACGCCGTACAGGCCAGAGATGCTGCTAAAAACCCTACAATGCACAAAACAGCCCCAAGAAGGATCTTGTTCAAAATGTCGGTAGAACAGAGGCAGAGATGCCTTGCCACATGCCCTTCGCTGGCTTCCTGAACGTTACCGTCTTAAACTAACCATGGCACATTTACTAAAACCAAGAACAATGGTACGTTTGCTCTTTTTTTTTCTCTTTTGACAATTTTTGAGTGTCCATAATACTACCGTTAACCACAAGTGCAACGTTGTACAGACATCTCTAGACCTTTCTCAGCTGCAGTTCTTGAGAGAGCTCATATAAATGGAATCATGTGGCATTTGTTCTCCCGAAACTGGCTTATTTCACTGAGCTCAGTGTCCTCCAGGTTCTTCCGTGCTGTAGCAGGCATCAGGATCTCCTTCCTTCTTAAGACGGAATAAATACTGTTCCACTGCCTGGATGGACCACGTCTTCTGTCAAGGGACGTTCAGGTTGTTTCCACGCCTTTGCTATTGTGAATAATGATGTGATGACCCCAGGAGGGCAACAATCTCTTCAAGGTCCTGGTTTCAATTTTTTTTTTAAAGATTTTATTTATTCATGAGAGAGAGAGAGAGAGAGGCAGAGACACAGGCAGAGAGAAGCAGGCTCCCTGCAGGGAGCCCAGTGTGGGACTTGATCCCAGGATCCCAGGATCACACCCTGGGCTGAAGGCAGGCACTAAACCGCTGAGCCACCCAGGGATCCCCAGTTTCAATTCTTTTGGATAAATCTGTGTGGGTAAGATTGCCTTACCAATTGTAGGTAGTTCTACTTTTAATTTTTTGAGGAACCTCCAGGCTGTTCTCCATGGTGGCCGCACCATTTTACGTTCCCACCAACAGCAAGTGCACAAGGATCCTGATTTACACCCTCATTAACACTGGTTTTTATATATATTTCTATATTTATAATGGCCATCCTAACAGATCCCAGTGAGCTGGTTTTGATTGGCATTTTCCTGATTAGTGATGTTGGGCATCTTTTCATATGCCCATGGGCCATTTTTCTTTTTTGGAGAAACGCCCATTCAAGTCCTTTGCCCATTTTTTAAAATTTTTTTTTTTTTTTTTTTTTTTTTTTTTTTTTTTTGCGTTGGAGTTGTAGGAGCTCCTTATGTGTTATGGGTATTGGTTCCTCATCATATGTGTGCTTTGCAGATACCCTCTGCCAGTCCTTGGGTTTTCTTCTCTCTCTCCTGGTCGTTTCCTTTGCCGTGATCACTTGGCTTTTTTTTTTTTTTTAATTTTTTCAAGATTTTATTTATTTATCCACTAGAGACACACACACACACACACACACACACACACACACACACACACAGAGGCGCAGAGACAGGCAGAGGGAGAAGCAGGCTCCACGCATGTGGGACTCAATCCCGAGACTCCAGGATCATGCCCTGGGCCGCAGGCAGGCATTAAACTGCTGAGCCACCCAGGGATCCCCTCACTTGGCTTTTTTTTTTATAGAATTTTTTTTTTTAATTTTTATTTATTTATGATAGTCACAGAGAGATAGAGAGAGAGGCAGAGACACAGGCAGAGGGAGAAGCAGGCTCCATGCATCGGGAGCCCGACGTGGGATTCGATCCCGGGTCTCCAGGATCGCGCCCTGGGCCAAAGGCAGGCGCCAAACCGCTGCGCCACCCAGGGATCCCCTCACTTGGCTTTTTAACTCAACACTTTCATTTTCTTTCTTTCCGCCTCTTGTACCTCCTGGTCTCCCTTAAGTCACTGGTGGCCTGAAACAAACTCTAAGTGCCCAGAGGAGGCCTCCTCCATGGGGTGCTCCCTTTTGTAAAAGAAAATTTTTCTGTTGCGTGGATCACCTTCGCATCATCAATTTGTTTGGTAAAACTCATGCGAGGCCCAGCTTTATGAAACCAGAAGCCAGGTGCACTTCTGCCAAAACATGAACAGATCTGCATCTCAGAGGTGAGAGGTCTGGGTGGCAGGACACAGAGGGTGAGGACCTTTTTGGAAGACGCTAAGTCCATTCTCTTGAGGACAGGCCGTTGGGTAGAACTCGAGTCTGTAGGAGCTGCTCCCATTCATCCCACGGTAATGACAGGCTCATTCACTCTTTAGTATCCCCAGGCCTCGGGCTCTGAGGGCGTCACAGAGGGAGCCAGGTGCTCCCTGGCCTTGGCAGGGTTAGGTCCCTGGCGTGCCCAGTACAGAGGAATCAGCTCCCAGGCTCCCCACCCCACCAGGCTGGAGAGAGGTCTGGGGAGGAACCACCAATCACTTCCATCTTTTTCAGTGTCTCTCCCGGTCCCGGGTGTCACCGCAGATCCCAGAGAAGCAAAGCCCTGAGCCCTGCTCCCCACACACTGACCCTAGGTGGGCCACAGAAGGAGCAGCTCATTCAACAGCCGGCCTAATTGTCCCCCAGAATAAGTGCCCCAGACCAGCGGTCTCAGCTCAGAAGCACACAGCCTCCCTGGGTGTCTTGCTGAAGGCAGGTTCTGATTCAGTAGGTGGATGGGGGCTGAGGGTCTGCGTTTCCAACATGCGACAATGATGACGGTGCTTCAGGTCTGGAGTCCCCCGGGAAGGCCCGTGACCCACAGGGAGCGAGGCCCGGTGAGCTGCGGTGACCCCGCAAGGAGCGGGCGCTGCCCTGAGCCTCGAAGGATGGACAGAATGGGGGTCCTGCTGGTCGCTGGGGCAACCTTCCATGGTCCTCGAAGCAGAGGTCTCACTTGCACCGACCCAGAAGGTGAAAACCAAAGGAAGGACGGACGGACGCGCAGGCTCCTCCTCACTTAATTCAATCGCTTTCATCAGAGACACTTGAGCCTGGCAGAGAGTCTATCTGGGGACTTTGGGTGAGGCTGGAGGAGGGCCTTTTCAGCCAGGCGGGTTCCTGACAGCTGGAGGGTGAGGATCCAGCAGTGCACGGCCGAGATGCTCAGATGTCTTTGCCTTTAGGCAACCAGCGGAGCCCCGTGCCATCCAAGGGCAAAGTTTGTGCTTTTAGAAATTTCTTTCCATGGAAGCGATTAGCCAGCCAGACCTGTTGTCCTTTTGCAAGCAGCAAATTACCCAGGAAAATGTAATTACCCATTCACTGTTATTAGCGCACAGCTAAAGAAGATTGGAGCATAGCCCCTTTCATGGTATTTCAAAGCTTACTCACACGATGCGTCCCTGATATTAAACACAATGAGACTTTTTTGAATTCAATTAAGCATTTGCCTACTGTGACTCTTTATTCATTGCAAATTGTCTCAGTAAATAATCTTCATCAAAAGTCAGAACCAATCCCCATTAGTTGTTTAGATTAATTAATGGATCCCCCTGGAGCCACCCAAATGAATTCAATTCGAACGTCAACAACTTGGCTCTGGAGTTTCCCAGGTTGGCATTAAGACAATATTAAACCTGCAATAAGTCACATTTAAAATGTTAATTCAGAGAAGCTCTCCATTTAGAGCATTTAATTAAATCCTTAAATAAACTGCATGGGCTCAGTACCAGATGGTTCTACATTTTCATTGCAGCACCGAGCCGGCACGGTGAAGATAACCAGGATATATAGAGTAATAAAATCTAATCTCGTTTCCAGCGGGGAGATTCAGTGTATGTACACAACCCAGGCTCAAATTGTAAGTTAATTACATTAACCCCAGTGTACTCCGGGATCTGAGCAGCCAGAGATGAAATTAGTCTTTTTCCTATCATAAGATTCTTTTCAACTTCACTATATTAATTTTTAGCCAAATACTAACTCATAAGGAAAATTGAAGTTAATGTAACCAAAGATAAAGTAATGCAGCCTTAATATTCTGAAGGGATTATGGAGACCCGTGAAAATACACTCTGCAAATGTCATTGACTCGGAATGGATTTATGGGGTGGGGGAGAGGAAATGAAGATGCCAAGAAGGCGCTGGTCTCCGCCCACTTCCCCCTCCAGCCCCAGGGTTAATAAAGGACTTAATCTAGACAACTCCGTCCCCGCAATCACACAGGCTCACGAGGCTAGTGGAGAGTGTCTGTTGGGGGAAGGGACGCGTGGCCGCCAGGAGAAGTCACTCCATCATCTGCAGCGGGCGAGGGGGCCCAGGTGTCACCCGGCAGTGGGATTACCTCCGCCGGCCCCCGCGTGCTCCGTAGATTTCCGTGGCTCAGCCTCTTAATCTCCCGGTCCTCCCAGCATCCCTCCTCCGTGAGGACGGGCGAGGCAAACGGCTCTTCCCAGCCTCTTTCGCGAGGTCCTCAGGGGGGACCCTGGTCCTCCGTCTGCCAGCCCAGAGATATCACAGTCACGTGGTGACTACCGATCTGGGGCAAACCTGCTTTGGAGGGAGTTTCCCCTAAAAGCCTATCAGTTCTCAAATAACTGAGACAGTCTGGCTGGCGTTCTGGAGCAGCTGCGTCTCCCAGGGCCGTCCCCCTACAGGGATGGGGAAACAAGGAAAACCCCAAAATACCTTTTACGTTTGTCTCAAAAGAGCAATGTTCTGCTCCTACAATTCCAACCAAAGCAGCAGGAAGTGTATTAAATTTCCAGGGGCCTCCGTCCTAGGAAACGACTGTAATGGGCTATCATAACCGTGCGCTCACCTTCACTCGACCTCTGATTCGCGCTATCAGACTTTCACTTATAAAGCTTCCTTTTTCATCCTTGACCTTGGCCGTTACACTTGTCACTGGAGGAGCTCACGCTGAGGTCGCGAGTAGATGTCAACCCCACGCCGACTATAACTGACGGGAGCTCTCGTGAGTGCCGTAGGATTCTGAGCCTGACTCCAGTCTGCAAGAGGAAAGCAAGCCGCGTGTCGTTAGCGAGAACCATTGCGGATGTGGGCGTATTTGTGGGTGTGTTTACACTCTGAATACTTCCCAATTTTTTAAAAGATTTATTTATTTATTCATGAGAGACATCGAGAGAGAGGGGCAGAGACACAGGCAGAGGGAGAAGCAGGCTCCACGCAGGGAGCCCGATGTGGGACTCGATCCCCGGACTCCAGGATCACACCCTGAGCCGGAGGCAGATGCTCAACCGCTGAGCCGCCCGGGCGTCCCTGAATACTTTCCTATTTTTAAACATATTATTGAGACTATTTCCATGGCTAACTGTAATTTATATTGATCGTATCCATTTTTGGTTGTTTTTGCCTTTTGCTTTTTTGCTCATCAGGCTAAGTGGCATATCTTTGGGTGTGAGTCTTTGTCTCAACGTCTCACCCTTTATTCAGACTCCCAGAAGGGGGATTAGTAGATCAAGGATAAAAAAAGGGGGAGGGGAAGACCAAATTATTTAATATTCCATATATGATGAGCATAATAACTTAAACAGGCTTTCCTGATGACTTGAATTGAGGGAGAACCCAGGGAGAGCAAGATTTATGAAATAAGCAGGTGGCCGTCATGTGTTCTCTCTAATAATCCTTACTTTCCATGATTCCTGGTCATTGAATCAAAGGCGTTAGAGTGGAAAGAAAACAGGAGGTCAGGGCCGGCCAGCTCTTTGGACAGAGGAAAACGGAGCCTGGAGACGTGACGTGGCTGACCAAGGCCCCAGAACCAGGTGGTGGCGGGCCGGGTGCTGCTCCAGTGGTCTGGCCCCCGCAGCGTGCTCCCAACCACACCTGTTTGCACACACCCACCTCCCTGTGGTCCCGTCTCACACCCACTCGGAATCCACAGCATGTGCTCCTCCTCACACCTTCAGCCGCCGGCGCCTCGCTGCCGATTCTGACGCTCGGTCGGTTGTCCCTGGGGCTTCCTTCTGCGGTGCGTGGCTAATGCAGCCGCCTCCAAATTTCCATTGTTCTCCTCCTCTACCCCGTGGGAAGAAATACGTGCCAGTCGTGCTGTGTCTCTGCATTGGCGTGTATGTACGGCCACTTGTCTGTAAGGTGAAAAAATAAACCAGGCTTGGCTTGGGTTTGGTTTGGATCCGTTTTGCAGAGAGCACCGTGTCCCCACCACAAGGACTAGGTGGAAGGAAAGTGCAGGTGCTTTGCAGCAACCTAACGCGGACCAGAGCTGCCTGCCTGACAAAGATGCCCTCTCCTGCCAGAAAGAGCGAGCCCGCAGTTCTGCAGGGAGTGGGGGTGGCAAGGGGCTGAGTGGGAAGCGGAGATGGAGACGCAGCTTCAAGTCTGGGGAGCGGAGTGGACAGGAACGGCTGGGGGGTAGACACAGAATCTGCATCAAATGCTAGTCTCTGGCGTGGGCCGGGGACCCTTCCTGGTGGAACTCAACATGGGGATTGTTCCTCTTTTTTTAGATTTTATTTATTTGAGAGAGAGCAAGAACAGGGGAAGGGCAGAGGGAGAGGGAGAAGCAGACTCCCCGCTGAGCAGGGGGCCCGATGCGGGGCTCAGTCCCAGGACCCCGGACCTGAGCTGAAGGCAGACGCTTCACCGACTGAGCCACCTGGGCACCCCAGCACGGGGATGGTTCTTGTCCCGCCCAAACCCAGGGCAGCTGCAGGGCACATGGGGAGAAAACAGAGAAGCCACATCCCCGGGGAAGAGGAAGCAGGTCCTTTGCTGGGCCTCACGAGGGCCAGCCGCTTGCCCGCCAGCATGCCGGGGTCAGTGCTGCCGGAGATGAGGCCCAGCGAGAGCTGAAGCTGCAGCGTGACCATCTACAGGGACACGAGAGTTGGCAACTCTGAGCGGATAGCACGAAAAGTCGGGGTGTCCTTAACATCTATGCCCCAATGCAAGGAACTGGTTAATTCACTTCGGGCCACAGTGAACCCAGCACAGCCCGGGTCCCAGAAGGGGACCAGCCCATGGGGCCACCCCAGCAGCTTCAGGAAAACCCCAGAAGCCCTTCCTGTGACCCCATCACGGAGGTCCCACCAGGCATCTGGTGGAGGGGGATGGGAACTAGCGACAGAGCCACCTGTCTGTCATTTGAAGTGCGGGCGTTTCTCACTTCTTCCAGGAACGAGCAGCGCAGCACAATGCATCCGACTCCCTCCGGGCGTCCGGGCGTTTATTTCTGAAGTGGCTCCCCTGGGTGGCCCTGGCTGTGGCTCTGGTTAAAGATGACCGTGGCTATTTCTTCTCTAGTGAGGCTCATTCCTTCCTGGAATGTCCTTGTGCCTCACAGCCTGCACCTTTCGTCTGTCTCGGGAGAGGGTAATTCCTTCTCCTCGGCCACGTCAGCGCCTCGGCCTGCAGCCCGTCCAGCGTCTGTGTAAACAGACGGCAAGCAAGGGACTGGGGAAGCCCGGGTCCCTGCAAATCAGCTGCGTCACAAGGGTCGTGCGGGCCACAGGCCACCGGGCCCCATGGCTCTGGTCTCTTGCTGCCTGGAAGCCAGCTGGATCTAGCGTTGGCCGGGACAAAAGAGAGCCAAGGCCTAGCGGGTTTTGTTTTCATCTTGTCTTGTGTGTTTTGTTCCTGAAATACAAAAATGGCATCAGACTCCAAACACGTGCCCCCTCCTCTTTATCCAAAGGGAACAAACAGGAGAAGCGGCCATCGTGACCGGTCCAGGCCTGAGCTCGGCGAATAGTCGAGATTCCTTTGCACGTGGGCCTCTGGTCCAGGCAGCAGGGGAGGGGGAGGGCGGTGAGCCCAGCCCTCTGCCTCCGGGTGCGGCCTGCCTGAGCTGGGGGGGGGGTGGGGGGGGTGGGCCTGCGGCTGCCAGAATCAACCTCGTGATGACAAGTGGTCGAGGGGCCGGTGAGTAGTTGGTAGAAGCCATAAGATAAAATGCTGCGTAGTTTTTATGACCATGACCTGGATTTAGCCTGTTCAGGAGAGCAGGGCCACGATCGCCTCTGTGCAGGAACAGGGGTGCTGGGGGCAGGCCTGCCTGGACAGTCCTGGGGCGAGCCCCCGACAGAAGCTTCTCGGCAGGTGTTATGTTGGGGAAAATTTTATTTGGGAGCAGAGTGGGGCCGGTCTCCCCAGAGGCACCAGCGTCGCATCCCGCCCTCCGCTCGGCCCCGCCACCCTCTCGGCTGTGGTCCCTGCGCCAGGTGAGGCACAGTCCCGGGCAAACCCTGCAGCTCTCATTCCAGAATCAGCCCAGACCGATTCTCCCGGCAGGCCACGGCTCGGTCAGGACACGTCGTTCAGGGCAGCTCTGAGGCCCTCCCTGCCCCATATCCTTGGGTCAGAGGGAAGCTGTTGTGTCCCCCGGCGGGCGCTGCCACTAGGAGCCCCTCCGAGCTGAGCCGGGCACCAAGTGTTAAAGAGGGTCCTGGGGGACCTCGGCCGGCGTGGAGCAAGCAGAGGACCGGGCGGCTGGCCTCCGGGACCTGGGGCAAGAAGGAGCTTGCTGTCCAGAGCCAGATTCCCGCCCTGCCCCATCACCAGGAGCCTCAGCCCCAGCCCCCGGCCCAGCGTGGTCAGGTCGGGCAAGCGAGTCTTGTCACCAGAGGCTCTAGAACCAGAAGGGCCTGTGAAGCCTGCCATCCGGTGACAAGCTGGGCTGAGGCAGATTTTGGAAACAGGAGAGAGTCACAGAGTCACCTGTGAGCCTCACTGAGGACAGAAGTTACGGGAGGTGTGCTTCTTCCCTCAGGAGAGGTGGGCACGGGGACCAGAGCAGGGCCCGGAGCTGGGCAGGCATGTGTTCATTGTCCCTTGATGCTGGTCCCCATGGGCATGGGAGGATCCGCCCTAGGATGTTTGTATTTATTTATTAATTCTTATTTTTAAAGTTTTTATTTATTTATTCATGAGAGACACACAGAGAGAGAGAGGCAGAGACACAGGCAGGGGGAGAAGCAGGCCCCATGCAGGGAGCTCGATGTAGGACTGGATCCCAGGACTTGGGGATCATGCCCTGGGCCGAAGGCAGGTGCTCAACCCCTGAGCCACCCAGGTGTCCCAACTCAGGATGTCTTTAAAGGGGCATATCCTTGACAGTACTTTCCCTCTAGGACTGCACCTGCTGGGGGCAAACTGTCCTCCCTTTCTCACCCTGCCCACGGAGGCAAGGGCAGGATTCTTTTGTTGGAGGGCGAGGGTCCTGGATGGCTTGGCAAGGACTGTCCTTACCCGTGAGGTTGATGCCACCAGCCTGGTCCCCGGAGGTGGACTCTGTTGGCATCTGGGGCCTTGTCCCCAAGCATGCTGTAGCGCCAGTTAAAGACCCAGAGGTCCAGGTCTCCAGCGGCAAGGAGCATGTGCTTGATCGCGGCTTTTTAATCAATGGACATGAGCTCAGAATTGTGCTTCGTACAATAGTTACTGAATAAACAGCGATCACCTACAGTCGCTTACTGATAGTGGGGGTTGGGGGGGGGAAGCAAAGATTTTAGGATTTTAGGATTTTAGGATTTTAGGAGTAACCTTTGTAGTCACAGGCCGGTGCGGCCTTGTTGTCTTATCAGCTGTTTCTCAGCTTAGCTCAGACCCAGAAGGTAAGAAAAAAAGATCATGAGCTTTTGAATTAGACCAAGCCTGAGTTCGTCCCGGTTTCTTCCCATTCTGGCGGAGTGGATTAAGTGAGAACATGCATACGAAGTTCCTAGCGCACGGTAGGGGCTATATTAATTGGGAGGTTTTGGCTGCATGTGATTCAAACCCCAAATTCAAATAAGGAAAAGGAGGATTTCTTGGCTCCAACAGCTTCAGGTATGGCTGGATCCTGGTGCTCAAGCACTATGTGGTCAGGACCAGCATCTCCATCTCTGAGCTCCTCTGTGTTAGCTTCATTCCCAGGACCCATGGTGGGGCCTAGCCGCTGCAGACCTTCGACTTCGACCAGCTTCAAGACCATCTGTTCTTTCCTAACAGCCCGTTGGACAGACTTGCAGTGATCACAGAGCACACCTGACGTATGGATCCTTGTGGGGTCGGGCGGATGGTGAGGGAATAACAGGCACTTTCCGGCCCAAATCCTCCTGGCCCCCCAGGGATCCCCACGGCGGTGCAGGGGTACAGGTAGGCCCCCCCCCCTCCTGTGTTCTGTCTCAGGGCTTCTTCCAAAGCTAAGGCCAGGTGCCCTGGCTAGGGGCAGTTAGCACCCCCCGGGAGCAACCCTCTGCCAAAGTGGGGGTGAAAGTCTGTGCCCGCTGAAGGACAAACTGAGGTGAAGAGTCAGCCCCACCTGAGAGGAATTCTGGATGAAGGGGAGGGCAGGATGCCAGGCTGCTGGCACTGCGGGGCTCAGTCCTTTGCCCCCTTCTTGACCTCCTGTCTGTCTGGGGGTCAGCAGGTCATTTCTCCTCTGCCTCTGGCCTCCACATTTTAGTCGAGGGTTCCTGTGGCCCTGTCCCTGCCGGCCTTCTCCTCGGGGTGGTCAGCCCAAGCCCCCTCTGCCTTTCTCTTATAAGGACACCTCCTCCATTGGCATTTAGGGGCCCCCAGAGATTCCAGGGTCATCCTCTCATCCGAAGCCCCTTACTCACATCTGCAAAGACCCTTTTTCTAAATAAGGTAACATCTCGGTCTGGGGATTAGGATCGGGGGGCCTATTTTGCAGCCTACCACACCCTTTGGAGTTGAGGCCAAATATCTAAATCACTCTCTCCCATTTTCTTTGGGAATCTTGTTTTTTTAACCTTCTGAAACTTACAATGTAATTTTATTTTACTTCATTTTTTATTTTTTTAAAAGATCATTTATTTATTTCTTCCTAAGAGACACAGAGAGATAGGCAGAGACACAGGCAGAGGGAGAAGCGGGCTCCCTGCAGGGAGCCCGATGCGAGACTTGATCCCAGGACCCCAGGGATCACACCCTGAGCTGAAGGCAGATGCTTAACCACTGAGCCACCCAGGTGTCCCTCAAATGTAATTTTAAATGTAACTGAATGTAAGGCCCTGGGTAGAGTGTGTGGGTCCTCCTGGTATACAACTGACACAAAGCTGGGGTGGTCCAGGATCATTAGGCATTTAGTGAGCACCTACTGCATGCCAGGCTCACTCACCCTCTCACTATGTCTCATCACCCCGATGTACAGATGCAGAGACTGAGGTCTGAGATTGTAAGGAGGTCACACAGCCAGTAAACGGCAGGGTAAGACTTGAGGTCCACGTCCTCTGAGGTCAGCTGCAGGCTCTTGCTCTGGGTCTGGGGCCACTCACTACACTGGACCCCCACGAAGCACTTGTCGGTATCCTCCCGTCCAGACTGGACTTCCTGTATGTTGCTGGGACACTTCCCACCTTCCCCAGACCGGTTTCCCTCCTGGTCTCTTCAAAGTCCCCGGGGAGCAGACGCCTTCCTGGGGGGGGCACAGACCTTCCCTGTCCTAAGGTCCCCTGCTGGCACAGCTTCTCCCCCTGCTCCCTTCACTGCCCGCGTGGACCCCAACTGTCAAGGATCCCCCTGGAGTCCCCAGCCCTCCCATAACTCTGCCCCCGTGTCACATTCTAAGTGACAGCACTGACCCTTCCCTTCCCCCTCTGAAATGTGAACTGTCATCTCCTGGGGCTGCTCCTGCCCACCTGGGTCACCCTCCCTGCTAAGAACACAGAAGCATTAAATCTCCCAACTTGGGGGGCCTGGGGGGCCCAGTTGGTTAAGCATCTGCCTTAGGCTCAGCTCATGATCCAGGGTCCTGGGATCTATCCCTGCGTCGGGCTCCCTACTCAGTGGGGAGCCTGCTTCTCCCTCTCCCTCTGCCTGCTGCTCCCGCTGCTTGTGTTCTCTCTCTCTCTCTCTCTCTCTCAAATAAATAAAATCTTAAAAAAATAAATTAATTCTCCCATCCACTTCAAAGATCATTAGCCCAGAGCAAGCTACAGATGGATTTTCCTTTACTTCTTCTGGTCTGGCTAAACACAGGGACTTCGGGCAGCCGTCGGAGGGCGGCCCATTTCCGAGGCTCTGGCTTGCCTCTTTGACCTTTCCTTCCGGAGGCCTCGTGATTCCTGCAATGCCCCCTGACGTGCACGCGCCGTCCCAGGGCCCAAAACAAGGCAGCCTTGTGCTCGTGGGAGGGCGGCAGTGGGGGCACGGGCCGCTGCCCTCTTCCCTGGGCCCTGTGGGTCTAGCCAGCCCATTGCAAAGAGCCTTTAGGATGTTTCTCTGATTCTTACAATGTTCTTTTCCCAGAGGTCACCAGTGAAATACTTTTTCTCTAGGATATTTTATGCTGTTAAACAGACCCATCCAACTGAGTGTCCCCGGATCGGGATCTGGGCTCGCTCTTGGGTCTCGCCCGGTGTTTGTGCTGGAGACAATAGGCCTAATTGTGCTCTTCTGAACTGCAGCCGAGCCTGCTCCCCGGCCTGGACCACGCCGGCTCTCCGAGAGGTCTGAGGGCTGGCCCTGCTCCGGACCCCATCCAGGGGCGCGGGGCCCACACAAATGTGCTCTGTGCCCTTAAGAGTGGCAGGCCAGTGGCAAATAAAACCCGATACTCTGCTCGGCGTAGGCAGCCTTCGCCGGGGGCTCTGGAGCCCGAGCCCCAAAGAGACTCTTTGTCCGACGTGTCACATGCTCCCTCCATGCAGATTCCGTGGTGGCTCCGAGGAGACCTGTGGGGAGGGCCGCGGGCTGTTCCAAGCCGCCTCTATAAATAGCAGCCTCAGGAATTTGCCAGGCGGATGGGCTGTTTTCACAGGTTTGAGACTCCGCGTTTCCAGTAATGCAGCTGAGCGCTTCTGGGCTGGGGCCACGGCACGGGAAGGCCCCGTCCGCGCCCGCCCAGGCAGGGAGCTGGCAGCGGCTGGGGGGCCGATGGGGGCCCCGGGCTGCCAGCCCGCTTGGCTCGGGGCCCCCGCGCTGCCTCTGGCGCCGTGGCCAGCACGGGACTCTGGTTATCGGGGACCAGCCGTGGTGCCCAGGTCCAAGCATCTTCCCCCCGGGCTGGTCCCTGGCCTTCACATCTGGTGAGCATCACAAGCAGACAGAGAACACCGTGTAACAGGAACCAACTCCAGGCCGTTGCAGGCGGTCCTGGTGGAGGAAACCCTTCCTATCAAGTCTGAATTCCTCTGCTTTAGAGCAAGCTGCGGGCGCTCCTCCCGGGCAGCCGGTTACCAGCCAGCTGTGCGAGCAGCGCGGAATCATGGCCCATGGGGTTTTGCTTCCTCATCTCTGAAATGAGGGATGTGGCCCAAGGGGTCTCCAGCCCCACTGGATTCAGCTCAACAACCTTGGTTGAGCACCGGGACTCTAGACACTCAGTGAGCTGAGAGAGGGGCGTGCTGTGGGGAGTGCGCACCAGGAGTGGGGTCCTGGGGACCTGCAGATGGGTGGCCGGGGGTGGAAAGGGGCCACCAAGGTCATGGCAGGGCTGTGTCTGCTTGGAGGACCACAGGGCACAGAGACAGCAGAAGATCTGACCTCTTGGGGAGCAGGGTCAGCGGGCCTGGAAGAGGATGGCTCCCAGGGAAGTGACACGGTGCTTCTGGGGACACGGAAGCCGAAGTGCTGTCTGGCTGGAACCGAGGCTTGACAGCACGGTTCTGCATCAGAGAGGCCTAGAACGGTCAGACAAAGACCAACAGGACCAGGACGCAGTGAGGAGGCCAGCTTGCCCCCCAAGCAGCCCCCAGCCCCAAATCTCTCTCTTCCCTGCATGACTCCTGACATCTCTGCTCCCGTCCCTGGCTTCATTCGTTCATTCGGGAAATAGCTATCCAGTGCCTCCCATGATGCCCTGCTGCCACCTCCGTCCAACCCCTGTTCACACCTGCCACGGACCCTGGTACCCGTGTGGACCCCACCTCCCTCCCCCAGCACCACTCGCCTGCGCCTTCTCGATGTTGCCACTTGCAGCTGCTCCGGGGAGACCCCTTGGCTGTATCTCGTCCCCCAGGGCCACCTGGAGCACTGACCCAGGGCAGCTGGGGCCCAGGAGATGGGACCCTCGGGCGGTCAGCGCGAACAAGGCTGCCAGCAGGAAGAAGGACCTTCCATCCTCCTTCCCCCAGGGCCCGAGGAATGATGGGTTTGGGGTGATGGGTTCTTTAACAAAGCAGCAAGTGGTATTAACAGGGAAGAAATAAATCCAGATGGAGGCAGCTAGAGGCAGAGATTAGCTAAATCTTTACTCAAAAGGAAGATGAGGGAGTGAGCAGGCCTCCTTCCCCTGTTGGTGGTTTGTCCCTGGTTCTCTGGGCGACCCTGCAAGGGAGGGTCTCAGCCAGGCTCTCGCGATAAGCTGCCTCTCACCCAGCTTTGCGGTGGCAGGTGAGGCGTGACTGCTGTTAATGTCATGGCTAAATCGTGCCAAACAGGACAGCTCTGCAGCCCACATCCATTTGCCTGCACACAGCCCCTCGCTCTCGAAGGGAGGCCTGCGGGCCCCGGTCCCCATCAGCTGTGGGAGCGTCTCGAGTGGCTAATTCTGTTCCCGTGGGTGGGGCCCAGCAGACCAGCCTGAACTTGAGCTCTGCCATTTGCCACCGTGTGCAAAAGACGGCAGAGCTGGCCTCCTCACGGGGCTGTGACACACTCGATGAGACGGTGAACGGGCATCGCTCAGCACAGTCTGGGCACATACACACGTCCAGCAGGAGCCCCTCGCCATTCTTCGTGGATGGCTGTCACGGGAGCGAGGCTTGCGAGCTCCCACAGACAAGAGGAGGAGGCCCGGTGGTGGTGGTGAGGGGCGACAGAGGACACCAGCCCAGAGGACACCGCGGACGTCCCTCAGGTCACAGGTGACCCGAGGAGGGTGATGGAGAGCAGGTGTGCACCTGCGCCGCTGGCCAGGCTGGATGTGGGGCGTGTGCCCACCTTTTGGACTGACATCGCGGCGTCGGAAGGCATCCGTGAGGAAGGGCCTCCTCGACACCCGGGCAGCCCTCACTTTGGGTCGCCTCTCCCCCTTTGACTAATGGCTGACCTGACATCTTTCAGCGAGTGACCTTGTTGCAGCTGGTAATTCAAATATCTTTCAGCGTCAGAAATAATAAGCGCTACCGCGAGATGAACAAGCAGGGCTTAAGTTGAGTGCAGATTAATGGGGTTTTAATATTCCTAATTTAATCACTCCTTTCTGTCTCACTGTGGGCAACATGATGTAGCAGCTAATTATTTTTTTAACCATGATGGGGATCTTTCCTAATCAATTTTATATTTAACATGAATGAAGGGAGGGCAGTGATTAATGAGAGAATAAATCTCACCAAACAGGCACAAGCAAGCAATCAGTTAAAAATACGGCAGGATGATTTTTTTTTTCTTCCCCTTCTCGTGGAGCCAATTCTGCAGGAATGGGATGGAGCCCCATGGTAAGGCTCTCTCATCCTGAAAAGAAGAAACACATTAAAGTTTTTAAAGATGTCTTTTGGAAAGAAAATGCACACCTGAGTTCCAATCTGAAACGTTGTATCCTGAGAAGTTAGAGCCGCGGTTCGCCGGGGCTGCCGCCCGCAGAGAGCGCGTTCCAGGCCGCGACCCCTTATCCACCGGCTGGATTTCCGCACACATGATCCACCTGCAGAGGCGGCATCAGAAGGTCAAGAGTAGTCACAGCGCCGCCGTCACTCACCTCACTCCCCGGGCGGTTTATCATCCCACTGCGTCGCCAGAGGGAGGTGGAGTGCAGGACAGCAAGATAGAGAGGCCACATTCACATAATTTTTATTACAGTATATTGTTCTAATTGTTCTATTTGATTATTAATGTTGTTAACCTGTTCCTGGTTACACTCCACGCTATCACAGGTATGAATGTAGAGGAAAAAGCACAGCACATATAGGGTTCTGTACCATCCATCATTTCAGGGGTCCCGGGGAGGGGTCTTGGAACACACCCCACACCCAGCACAGAGGCCAACATGGGGCTCGAACTCACAACGCTGAAGTCAAGACCTGAGCTGAGATCAAGAGTCAGTCGCTCAACCGACTGAGCCACCCAAGCTCCCCTTCATCTCTGTGCCTTCTTGGGACCTGGGGAAGGCCCAGTGGGTGAAGGTGCACAGCACTCGTGTGACATGTGTGTGTCCCCATTGGGCTATGGTTCACGGGACCCTGGAAGGTGTGTCGCTCCAGGCTGGGGCCCCAGGAGCAGGTCCTGAGATGAGCGTCTGCACCCCAAGGGTTTGTCAAGAGGTCCCAGTCGGGGGCCTGGTGGGAGCAGACTGTGAACGACTGGCCCGTGTGTCCAGGGGAAGGGGAGACATAGATTCCCAGGCACTTCCCAGCCTCTTGCCAACCCACTTCCAGCGGCCTGGGGCAGCCTCCCGGGTGAGAGACCCTGGTGCCATTTGTTGAGTGTGCACAAAGAGGTGAAGGCACTCAAGGGGACATGGGTAGAGGCAGACGGCCACTGCCCAGGAGGCTGGGCTGCAGGTCCCCCCCGTGGGAGTATGGACAGGCGCAGAGCCCTGCCCGGGGAAGGAGTTCCTTGGGTCACAGGCGTTAGCATCCTGGGAGCCATGGGTCCCTGAAGGCCCGGGGTGATCTCTGTGCCCTGTGTCCCACCCAGGAGGGGGCCCAAGGGCAGACATCAGACCCCTTTGGCCCACAGGGCCCTCCCCTCAGCATTTCTCCCAACAAGCAGAGTTGGACATCTTTGCTAGTGTTTTCACTCCTTCTCTTAACCTTTATCAAATGCCTACAGGCCCGGCTGGAGGAAGAAGTGCTGTGCTGAACCCGGCCTCTGGGGGAGCTAAACGAGGAGGTTCCAGCCAAGATGGGCAGGAGGTTTTGGAGAAGAGCGGTCAAGGCCGAGGGAATAGCCAGTGCAAAGGCCCAGAGGCAGGAACCTGCCTGGCCCGCAGGAGACAGAAGGGAGATGGCGCAGCCACAGATGAGGGCGTGGGGAGGGTGCAGGTCTGGGGGAGGCCCTGGGCCCTGTTGAGACGATGGTTTCCCTCAGAGTTGGGGGGGACCCTCCATTGGAGGGTGAGAGCCAGATGTGCCATGTTAAAACTCCGGCTGCCGTGTCGCCGTGTCGGAGAACGCCTGCAGGTCAGGGGAGAGGACGGTGGCCACACCAGGGTGGGTTCTGGGTGGAGTTGGCAGGGTTTGCTGACCGATTAGATGTGGGGTGTGCGGGACAGAGGGGAGTCAGGAGGAGTCCAGGTCCTTGTGCTGGGGCAGGTGGAGGCCTAGAGTTGCTGTGAGTGAATCCAGGTGGTGGAGTGGGTGGGGGCCTGGGCTGAAACGGAGGCCACGTAGGGGTCGGGACCTGTTCTGTCTAAAGCAGCCATCAGGCATCCAAGTACAAATGTCAAGCTCGTAGCTGGATTCTGGCGGGGGGGGGGGGGGGGGGTTGACGCCAAGTGGACGGTTTGGCAGCTGTGTGGGGAGGGCCCAGCTCTGTGGGAGGAGGGCCCGAGGCCATGCAGTCAGACCTGCCCTGGTGCCCGGATCCGTCCTTCCCAGTGGGGAGGGCGGAGCTGCTCAGGAAGTGCTGGGGGCTTGTTTTCTCACCAGGAGGGAAAGAGGTAGGAGCGTGGAGACTAAATCGCGGGGTTCTCGGGGTGCGTGGCCACACCCCTCGGCAGGTGACAGACAGTGATGAGCACTGGTGGGTGCTTAATAGTTTTTCAAAGCCATAATTCTTTCATATACATTTAGCTTTCTAAACTCACTATTAATTCACTTTCAAAAAAAAAATTCACTTTCTGTCCCCCCCCCCCCCACCATCCAGACAGGAACGGAGGGGCGCGGCTTGCTGGGGACCCAGGCCGCTGCCGAGCCTGGCGTGAGCCCCGCGCATGCTCCCTCCTCTCCCCAGAGCGCGGGACCCCAGAGCGGGCAGGGCTCTAAGTTCTCGGGTCCTTCTGCTTGTTTCTCGGTTGACCTGAGAAGTTTTATGTAAACACTGTCTTGGGTTTAATTTCCTTTGTTTGGGGAGGTCAATTAAAGGTCTCAACATAATTCTATTACGTCGCTTGTCTCCCGAGTGAACGTTCGGTTGAGGCCAAGCTATAAAACTTTGCAAGGGGGAAGCGACGGTTGCCTTGAGCCGCCCTCTTCGCCCGGAGGAAAACCCCAGGAAGGAAACATTCTGCGGAGAAAGAGCGCAGTGATGCAGCGGGGTTCCTCGTCCGCTTTCTCATTCGTGTCCTTTTGGCCCAAAGGCAGTCCACGTGAACACGGGGGCCTCGGTCCCTGCTTGTCCCCCACCCCGAAAATTAGCTCCTCCCTTCTGGAACCAGGGTGCCCCAGAGCTGCTCTGTCCACCAGACAGGAGGGGGAGGGGAGGCTCTGGTGCCCGTGGAGGGGGTGCGGGGGGATCTTCCCACACGCAGGAGGAGCCCTGAACTCAGCGGGGACATCTCCCTGAGCACTTTTCTCCCTTGGTTTTCAAGCCATTTCTGCTTTAAGGAAATTGAATCCATGTGTGTTTGGATTAATTGCTTAACTCCTAAAAACGTTGTTTTGTAAGAGCAATTTGAGGTCCAAGAACCTTTAAAGTCACTTTCCACCCTTTTCCCATGGCCCCAGTCGGGGGTTCTGAGTGAGCCCTCTTGGGCCAGCGCCGTGCTTACAGCTGGATCCCGCTAATGAGGAATTAACAGCCCCACGGGCCGTCGGGTTCGCCCCCAAATAAGGTGGGCTTCCGAGCCCCAGCTGCGATCCAGGAAGCTTCTGCGTCCTGCTGGGTTTGGGCTTCGGGGAGCAGGGACCCCTTCCGTGGTCTCGTGTTTAATCTGAGGTTTCCTCTCCCTGGGTCTGAGTTCCGGAACTCGGCTGCCTGTCTGGCGGGAAAAATTGCCGTGGAAGAGATTTCAGGAAACTTGAAAGTTCGAGCTTCTCAAAGTTCGGAGGTGCTGCTGAGGGCCGAGTCCTGCCTTCAGTTCTAGAAACCACGGCGATGCTTAGGCATGGAGACTGAGGGACAGCCGTCTGTCGCGGCTGGAAGAAGAACCCGCCTTTCTTGGGTGGTCGAATCCATCAGGAACCGGGGTGTGTGTGTTGGGGGGTGTTCATGCCCAACCCAGGTGCCTTCCTCACTCTACCATCCCCAGGCTCCAGAGTCCCCAGCTGCTAAATGGAAGTAATGTCTGACCTCAGGGGGTAAGCACCCCGACCCGACCCCGGGTGCCTCCAGACCTCAGGCGCCCTCCCCCTCCCTCCCGGGGCCACCTACAGGCCCTCCTCTGGTCTGGCCAGACCCACCTGGCTTCTGACACCCCCCTTGATGGCTTCCCTGGGGCTCGCCTTCCATGCCCCAGCGACGCCTGTGAACCACAAAGATTAGCACCTAAACATTTCCCATTAGCTCCTCGCATGCACCATTGCCTTGCCAGGAGGAGGACAGGCCACCCCCCCCCCCCCCCCCCCCCGCCACATGCTCCAGAGAGGCCCAGGACTCAGTCCTGGATCAGCACATTCCCTTTCGCTGGTGAGCTGCCCCGGTAGATGGAGGTGGGGTGTGCTGGGGAGGGGCTCGCCCTAGGGTTCTGCTTTGTGACCCTGAGAAGGTAGGTGTTCGTGAATAATTTCTCCTACTGACTTGGCGTGAGGCGTGAGACAGGCACGATGGGCCAGTGCGAGGTACATGAGCGCCAGGTTGTGGGCGCACGGCGTGTCAGGAGCAGGTCAGGCCAGCTCGTGAGATGGGGAGGAGGCAGTACACACGGACGGGGGTATCGGAAGCACTGACACGCGGGGATGCACCTGGAAAACGTGACAACGCCAAGTGAAAGAAGCCAGACACGGGAGGCCGCACAGTGTATGAGGCCCTTTATAGGAAACGTCCAGAATAAGCGACCATAGAGACGAAGGCTGATTGGTGGTGGCTGGGGCAGCGGGAGGGAGAAATGGGGAGCACTGCCGATGAGTGCGGGGCTTCCACTTGTGCGATGAAAACGGTTTGGAAGAAGAAGGTGGGTGGAGCTACCAAGGATTTTTCAGAAGAGGAGGGAAGGTCACAACTGACTTTTAGAAAGCTTCCCCGGGGTGCGGTGTAGGGGACGGGGAGCCGCAGGGAGCATTAGAATGCTGGCTCAAGAGTCCAGATGATGGGGTGCCCAGGCGGCTCAGCAGTTGAGCATCTGCCTTGGGCTCAGGGTGTGACCCTGAGGTCCTGGGATCGAGTCCCGCATGGGGCTCCCCGCAGAGAGCCTGCTTCTCCCTCTGCCTGTGTCTCTGCCTCTCTCTGTGTGTCTATCACGAATAAATAAATAAAATCTTATAAAAAAAAAAAGGGTCCAGATGAGAAATGAGGCCTGAAGCCAGGAGTGGGTTTCAGGGAAAGGATGGCCTAGGATACATAGGATGACCTATTAGGGAATAAAATCTTCCCTCTGTACCAGGAGCACATTTGTTCCCCAAGTGGCGTGTGAACTGAAACATCCCAGTGAAATGCTTTGCCTCATTGACTTTATTTACCTTTTGCTGCCCGCCAAGCCTTTATGGTGTGAAGCGCAGGGCTCACAACCTGCCTGTGACGGGCCACCTGCCCTGCTCCACTCCGGCCCGGCACACCTGTGTCTACAGGGTCTCGAGTGGAGCCAGAGATGGCACACGTGTCACTCTGAGTCTCCCCTGACTTTGCCTCCAGAATCGGAGCTAGAACCAGTCCCGTGCGCAGTCAAGCAGCTGTGATAAAACCCTCCGTCTTTCCCCAACACGACGTCCGTTATCTAGTCCGAAACCTCTGAATAGTGCTGCCCTGCCTGAAGCCTGATGCCCTTTCTGAAGAATACTTTGTGCTTATTCTGTATGCCAGGAATTAAAAAAAAAAAAAAAAGATTTTGGGCAGCCTGGGTGGTTCAGTGGTTTAGCACCTGCCTTCAGCCCAGGGTGTGATCCTGGAGACCCGGGATCGAGTCCCACATCGGGCTCCCTGCATGGAGCCTGCTTCTCCCTCTGCCTGTGTCTCTGCTTCTCTCTCTCTCTCTCTCTCTGTATCTCATTAATAAATAAATAAAATCTTTTTTAAAAAAGATTTTATTTCAGAGAGAGAGAGAGAACACAAACAGACAAACAGGGGGCTGGAGCAAAAAAGGAGAAGCAGACCCCCCAAGAGAGCAGGGAGCCTTCGGGTATTACACGGTCCCAGGACCCCAAGATCATGACCCGACCCAAAGGCAGACGCCTAACCAACTGAGCCACCCGTGCACCCTTCTGTGTGCCAACAGTTTGGAAATAGCCTTTGGTCCAAAGCAAGAAAGTTCTGGCCTCATCTTTAGACAATTACGTTTTTAAGGAGGGAAGCACAGTACTTAATGATGTGCAAGCGACTCTAAGTAACATGAATGTCGGGACTGATAAGAATACAGTTAGGAGGGAACTCTAGGCAATCCGGTAAGGTATCTCTAACGTCAGCTAAGGTACCGTTTGCCCAGTGTTTGCTGTGTGTTTGGCTCTCCTTGCGTCGGGGACACTCAAGAGGTAGAGTTGTGGATTCTTCTTCTTTTTTTTTTTTTTTTTAAAGATTTATTTATTTATTTATGATAGACACAGAGAGAGAGGCAGAGACACAGGAGGAGGGAGAAGCAGGCTCCATGCCGGGAGCGTGACGTGGGACTCGATCCCGGGATTCCAGGATCGTGCCCTGGGCCACAGGCAGGCGCTAAACCGCTGAGCCCCCCAGGGATCCCCAAGTTGTGGACTCTTCTAATGGAAACTTGTCACATGTCAGTTGCTCAAGTCCCAGGCCCAGGGGGAGCTGATGTCTACCCTCCTGCTCACACCTGCTCCATATGGGGCCAGCGGGACCCAGGCCTGGCCAGTCAGTGAGCTCTGTCCCCTTAATTTATTCCAAGGCAGGCTAGTCAGGTGGAGGAGGTGAGTCAGCCCAGAGGCTCTGCTGGGACAGAGGATAAGACGTTCTCTGCCCCGCTTGCCAGGCTGGAGGGATGGAAGCCCAAAGATGCTGTCTCTGCTGCTGCTTGAGGGGGGTCTGCCTGGAAAGGAAGCTGGTCCGGAGGAAAGCAGAGGTGAGACCCAGAGCAATTCCCGAAGACAGGCTTTGCACATCGAGGTCCAACCGTATAGCACGTTCCAGACTTTTCAGTTATGGGAGCCAAAACATCGCCCTCCTTTTTTTGACTTCAGACAATAAAACTGGTCTTCAGTTCTTATCATCAAGAGGCCCTCCAGCGCCCGGGTCACGTGGTTGCTTTTCTTTTTTTTTTTTTTTAAGACTTTATTTATTCATGAAAGACACACACACACACACACACACAGAGAGAGAGAGAGAGAGAGAGAGAGAGAGGCAGAGACACAGGCAGGGGGGGAAGCAGGCTCCATACAGGGAGTCCGATGTGGGACTTGATCCCGGGACTCCAGGATCATGCCCTGGGCCAAAGGCAGGCACTAAACCCCTGAGCCACCCAGGGATTCCCTGGTTGCTGTTTTTCTACTAAAAACCACGCAGGGGGATGCCTGGGTGGCTCAGGGGCTGAGCATCTGTCTGCCTTTGGCCCAGGGTGTCATCCTGGAGATCTGGGATCGAGTCCCACGTTGGGCTCCCTGCAGGGAGCCTGCTTCTCCCTCTGCCTGTGTCTTTCCCCCTCTCTCTGTGTCTCTCAGGAATAAATAAATAAAATCTTTAAAAAACAACAACAACCCACGCAGGGATCGAAGCCTGCTCATGTGGGGTCCTGCCCACCTTCACGTCCCTCTACCTGGCTTCAGAAGGCTCTCCCCACCCGGGCCTCCTCTGCACCCTGATTCCGTCTAGGCAGCAGCACCACGCTTGTCCCGTAAGACCTCTCTGTCCACTGAGCTTTAAAAAAGCTTGACTCAAACTTGGATTCGTTGGCCTGTGGGCCCCCGCCTCCGTCTGCAGCTTCCTGAGGACTAGGCCTGGTGTACAGACATCTCAGCGTCCCCCACATTATCCCCTTACTGTCCCCTTGGCCCACGAACACGGGTCATTCCCGCCAAGCCTTATCCAGAGGAGCAGCTGCAGGGATGTTTGCGCTGGGAACGGAGGGAGGTTCACACCACGGCACATCCAACAGCCCACCCGGGTTCAACCTTACAGGGCCCCTTCCTAATCCTCCTTTGGCTTCTCGGCCAACTGGGCTCCCCGCCCACCCCTGACGGCCCCAGCCGGTGGCTCAGGTACCCGCATCCCTTTGCTTGTGCCCTGCCTGCTTCTCCCCAACTCAAGCCCCGTCCAGGCTTCTCCGGCCGGTGCACCCCACCCCTGCGGCTCCACACCAGGGCCCCTGCCCCGACTCTGACAACCCCCGACCCTCAGCTCAGCAGGACAGGGCGGGAGGCAGAGCCTGGTATGGTCCATCTTTCTCCTCTGCCCTCCTCAGCAAGGGGACGGAGCAGGTGAGATGTATTTTCCTGCCCACGGGATTTATACCGCCCTCCCCGGGAGCCAGGCCCAGCCTCGCTCACTCCGGCTTTTCAATAACCATCTGTTTTCTTCTGCAACCTGTGATGAGGTCCCCCCTCGGCCATCTCTCCTCCAGGTCCAGCGGACGCCGTCTCTCCATCATTCCTCCTCTTTGTAGACCCTTCCCCCTCCGGGCATCTCCCCGGGACGCGCTCAAGTTTGCTCGTGTCCTTCTTAAACCAAACGCTGGCTTCTGGCTGCAAACGTGCCGGTGGCCTGTGCTCTCTACGAGCTGGATCCACGGCGCCGCTAGTGGAGTCCAGGCTGCGCTGGCTTCTCTTCCCAGCAGTGTCGCCCTTGGCTCCCGTGACGTTTGCCACCCCTGCGCATTGTCGGCCACTTCCCACGGGGCATCCCCTCTGTAGGGCCAGGCCCCTCTGGCTTCCAATGATGCGCCAAGAGGAGTGAACCACCTCTGGCTGTGTTTGAGCCCCTGGTTTTTTGCGCCCCCGTGACACCATCTCATTGAATTCATTTTGAATCTTGACTCTATCATCATCCATTGTAAGCATCCCTCCCTCCCAGGGTTGTGCCATTTGCAAAATTTGAAAAGCACACCCCTACTTCTATCCACTTCTACCGTAGAAGCGCCCACGGGCACCCGGACAGAGCAGAGCCCTGTGGCCTTGCACGAGGGCCCTCCCTCCAGGCTGACTCCTCGCGAGCAGCGTCCAACGAGCTATCATGTGGGTCTTGTCTGACCACCTAATCTACAAATGTCTATGCAGATCCGCGTATTTGCCCGAGATGTTCTTGGGATCTATCAATCTAATAACTCATCGAAAATGGGGAAAAAGGGCAGCCTCAGTAATTCAGCGGTTTAGCGCTGCCTTCAGCCCAGGGTGTGATCCCAGGGTCCCGGGGTCGAGTCCCACATCGGGCTCCCCGCAGGGAGCCTGCCTCTCCCTCTGCCTGTGTCTCTGCCTCTCTCTCTGTGTGTGTCTCTCATGAATAAATAAATAAAATTAAAAAAAAAAAAAAGAAAATGGGGAACAAGATTCATGCCATGTTTTAGTCTTAGTTTCCAGGCTTGTGTGGCCTCCCTTACGCATTCACGAACCGACTCTATAGTATGGTCTTATCCTTCTCTAAAGATTTACAACACATTTGCTGGCCTATTATTTCTAGAATTTTCTGTCATTTCTTTCTCTTGGAAAAGCCGGTCAGGAGTGGTTCATGGGCAGTGTTTCAACACCTCCCTTGCCCTCCATAATTTTTTGAAATTACCGGTAGTAGCTCTGAGATGATGGCTGCTGGCTGCTTAAACACCCGGGAAGGCAATTCATCAGAGTCTGGGGGAAAGAACTCATTTGTAGCAGCTCAGGTAGCGATTTTTTCTCTCTTTGCTTACATCCGGTTGCAATCCCGTGTTTGCATTTAATTCCACAAACAGCTCCTGAGCTCGCGTGACGTGCCCTGTGCTTTGTTTTAACCTTTCCAGGGTGAAGACCGTTCTCTTTCCTGGAACAGGCAGGCACAAGAGGAGAATTGCACTTTTCTGCTTTCTGTCTTTTTTTTGAGGGAAGACCGTGGGTGTCCTTGTTCACCTTGGTCTGAAGGTCGCTTTTAAGGGTGTGTGTGTGTGTGTGTGTGATGTGTATTGTGTGTTTGTATCTTGAAGCTTCCTTCCCTGGCTCTGGGAGGCTAGCCATGAAGTTCATGCCCTCTTCTCTTTCCTCCAGCTCTTTGGGGTCATTAAAAACAACAAACGTGGGGATCCCTGGGTGGCGCAGTGGTTTGGTGCCTGCCTTTGGCCCAGGGCGCGATCCTGGAGACCTGGGATCAAGTCCCACATCGGGCTCCCTGCATGGAGCCTGCTTCTCCCTCTGCCTGTGTCTCTGCCTGTCTCTTCTCTCTCTCTCTGTGTGACTATCATAAATAAATAAAAATTTAAAACAAATAGGCTTTTTAAAAAAAAAAAAACAAATGCTTAATTGAGGCATGACTGACACACAAAAAGCTGTATATATCTACTGTATGCAGCTTGACGTGCTTGGAGATCGGTACACGCCCCTGACACCGTCACCGTAATCTATGCCACAAACATATCTCTTCTCTCCAAAAGTTTCTTCCCCGCTTCTTTACTGTGGTTATCATGACATTTAACGCGGGATCTACCCTCTTAGCAAATGTTTAAGTATAAAAAACAGTATTGTTACCTATGGGCTCCGGGATAGCCTATGACGTACCGTGGATCTTAGGACCTATTCATCTTGCATAACCAAAACTTGGCACCCTTTGACTAATACTTCCCCAATTTTCCCTCCTCCCAGCCCTTGGCAGCTACCATTCTGCTTTCTGCTTCTATGAATTTGATTATTCTAGATTCCTCACATAAGTGGCATTGTGCGGTATTTTCCCTCTGTGTCTGGCTTATTTCACTTGGGCATACTTGTTTGGGTCTATTTCTGGGTACTCTGTTCTGTTCCATTGATCTATGTGTCCCATCCTCTGCCAATGCCTTGATTATATAAACAGAAAAAAAGTCCCAGAATAGGGTAGATTGATTCTTCTTTTTTTTTTCTAATTCTGATTATTGAAATTTTTTTTATTTTTAGATTTTATTTATTTATTCATGAGAGACAGAGAGGCAGAGACACAGGCAGAGGGAGAAGCAGGCTCCATGCAGGGAGTCCAATGTGGGACTCGATCCCAGGACTCCAGGATCACACCCTGAGCCGAAGGCAGGCGCCAAACCGCTAAGCCACCCAGGGATCCCAGATTGATTCCTCTTGTTTTACTCTTTTTCAAAATTACATTAGCTATTCCTTTAGTTTTCCATCAAAATTTTTAGAATAATTTTGTCTACAGCTATGAAAAATCTTGCTGGGATCTTAGTAGGAATTGCTTCAAACCTGTGTCAATTGGGAAAGAATGGATGGACATCTCTACTATGTCCAATCCATTATCGTAGTATGTCTCTCCATTTATTTAGACTTTTTAATATTTCTTTGATCAACCTTGTGTGGTTTTCAACATAGAGATCCTATGCTAAATTTTGTTAGATTTAGGGATCCCTGGGTGGCGCAGCGGTTTGGCGCCTGCCTTTGGCCCAGGGCACGATCCTGGAGACCCGGGATCGAATCCCACATCAGGCTCCCGGTGCATGGAGCCTGCTTCTCCCTCCGCCTGTGTCTCTGCCTCTCTCTCTCTCTCTGTGACTATCATAAATAAATAAAAAAAAAAAATTAAATTTTGTTAGATTTATACCCAAGTATTTTTCTTGTTTTTTTTTCTCTTTGAATGGTTGTACATGGTATCATCTTTAAATCATGGTGTCCATCTGTTTCTTGTTAGTATATAAAAATATAATAACTTTTTGTATGTTTATCTTATATCTTGTCACTTTGCTGAACTCACTTATAAGTTCCAGGGTTAAAATATATATATATTCCTTGGAATTTTCTAAGTAGTCAACTGTGTCATTTGCAAATGGATAGTTTTATTTTTTCCTTTCAGATCTGTATGTCCTTTATTTGCTGGTCTTGGCTTATTGCACTGGCTAGAATTTCCAGGATTATGTTGAAAAAGAGTGGTAAGAGGTGACATCCCCCCCTTGCTCCCAGTCTCAGCAGGAAAGCGTTCAGCCTTTTACTAATACGTATAATGTCATCTGCAAAGGCCCTTTTCCCAGAGTCCTGTTCATAGTTTCCCGATGGACATGTCTTTTTTGAGGACTTCCACTCACTTCATTGCGGGTGGTGACTTGCTTTGGGTGTGCTTGCCCACACCTTGCCTTGCCAGTGTCCAGTCGGGGGCTGACCACTGTGGCCCGAGGAACTGAGCAAGCATGTGAAGTGGGCCTGTCTCTGAAGAGCGACCCCTTCACACCAGCATTAGAGGCGGAAGGTGAGACCTAGCTGTGTAAGGTGGGAATGTTTTGTAGGCAGAAGGGATGGGCAGGATTGCTGCTCCAGGAACCGGGGCTGTTCCACCTGAGAGATGGGGATGGAGTAGCTGGAGCCTCCCTCCTCGGGTAGAAAGAATGCTACGCTGGGCCTTGGGGAGACCCAGGGGAGACTGCAGACACTCAGGGCTTGTCAGCAAGGTCATGAGCTGGGCAAGGAGCAGCTGGATTTGGGTAGCTGGGCAGTTCTTCTGAATCAAGATATTTTTCACTAAGACTTAAGTCCTGAGCTGGACACCAAGGAGGACTCTATCTCCTCACCATCTGTAATTGCTTGAGACCTTATAAATCCCCTCATCTCTGTAGGTCATGTTTATCTCATTCCTGTTAGCTGGCTGGAGGCTGGGTTGTCATCTACCATCCCCAAATAGTTATCGAGTCTCTATTCTGCAGTAGACGCGATAAAATACAGTCCCTGTCTACAAAAACTCCCTGCCCTGGAGGAGAGGGGAAAAAAAAAACCATCATCCGAAGGCAGCTAGCTAGCTCAGCACTGTATCAAAGGCTGCGTGTGGATGGCTGCTGGGGGCCAGGCCAGGGGCTCATACCCTTTTTACAGATGTGGAAACCGAGACTCCCAGGGGCAAGGCCACTCCCGTGGCCACACAGCTGCTAGTGGCGAGGCCAGGATTCCACACACAACCCATGTGTTGTCAAAGTCTTACTCTTGGGCAGCCCCGGTGGTTCAGTGGTTTAGCAATGCCCTCAGCCCAGAGCGTGATCCTGGAGACCCGGGATCGAGTCCCACGTTGGGCTCCCTGCACGGAGCCTGCTTCTCCCTCTGCCTGTGTCTCGGCCTCTCTCACTGTCTTTCTCTCACTGTCATTTCATGAATAAATAAATAAAATCTTAAAAAAAAAAAAAAAAGTCTTGCTCTTTCTGGAACCACATGCTGCCCATGAGTGCAAGGGGAAGGAGGCAGTGACACTGTTGGGGGTGATGCCTGCGTGAGGCAAGTGCTGAGGAGCAGAAGGGGGCAGGGAGGGCCCCCCATTGGATGCTCTTTCCTGAAGCCTGGGGGGTTCTCAGAAGTGAGCTCTAAACTGAGACCTGGGGCAGGGGAGGGGAAAGCGCTCTGGGCAGAGTGAGCCTCGGAGGCTGGTCAGCATGAAGCTGTTTCACTGTGGTTAGAACATTTCAGGGTGAGGGTTGCACGGCAGACAGGGCCGGGTCAGGAAGAGGACTCCTGAGCCATGTTCTGGAATCTGGCCTTTAACCTGAGCCATGGAAGGGCCCTAATCTGGGGTGCGAGGTGATCGACCCCCTCCGGAGGGGCTGGGGTGTTCTGGAACATGACGGATGGGCCTGCTGCCGGGCTCCATCTGGAGGGCAAGCCAGGCCCACTGCCCACCTCCACCTGTTCCTTCCACTCCCCTCTAATTGCTTCGGCTCAGCGCCCAGGCCCCCAGCTGCAAGTCCCGGTGACCCATGCTCCTGAGGAGGCCACCGGCAGGGATTGGGGCCAAGGGAGCAGAGGGTGTGGAAGTGCAGAGGGGGCTGTTGTCTGGAAATGACTGTGACGCCCACCTTGCCACACAGAGCGGCGGCCACGTCTGACAGGCCAGGCCGCGGCACCCAGGTAAGGAGGTGCAGGTGTGGGGCTGGGCAGGAGGCAGAGACAGTCCGTTTGGCCTCTGCTCTGAGGAGGGAGGAGTGGCGGGAAATGCCACAGAGCATAAGGCAGCCTGTCTTTAAATCCTCTGCACCCCTATTGCCTCCTGGGGCAGGGGGGAGGCTGGGGCTCTTACAGAGCCTGGCACAGGCACCCCTTCTCCTCCTGGGGGGACTCGGATCATGTTAGAATTTGAACTTCCTCCTGCGGGTTGATCCCAACCTTGAGAGGTCCTGCAGTTCATGTCCTGCCTGGGGTGGGACCAGACCCGTGCGGCGCCGGACTGGCCAGGTGGCCCCTCCTCTGGGCCCCCCAGGGAGAAGCTCCCAGATACCATCATCGGCACCCACCCCCACCGGGTGGAGAACGCAGACCCCCAGCCCTGGCCCCTCAGCCTCCCCCTCTTCAGCCGCAGGTTGCCGTGGTGATGGGCCACCGAGCATCTCCCTTAATGCCCGAGTCTTTCCCGGCTTTGCCCTGTGTGGCCCCCAGTGTGGCCCTGGGTGGTGATCAGTAGTGAGGGGGGGAAGTGGGCCGGCAAGGGGAGGGAAGGGGTCCCGGATGGCCCCCAATCCGGATGCCCCGAGAGTTACTTCCTGGGGGATGGGCCTGGAAGATGCACAAAGCGAGGAGTACAGTGCTCGGCTGACTTCTCTTTGGGGTGGAAGGTGGTGGTGAGAGGCTGGGGCCTATAAATGCCTATGGGGCCCAACTGGCCGAGCAGGGGCTCCCCGCTGGGCCGGCCTCACCTCTGCTCACACCTGGAGGAGCAGGGGGTGGGAGCCTGCAGTGCTCCTTCCTACCCTGACCCGCATGCTCAGTCCTCACCCGGCCGCCTCTGCAGACTCAGGTTTGTCACCTGCTAGAGCGCAGGGCAGGGGAAGTGGGCTTTTCCCTCTGGCCAGCCCGCCTTGTCCAGGCGTAAGCTAGTCCACACCCTTGGTGGCGGCAAAGCTGGTCCCCCCACCCGGGGCCTCCTAACAAGCAGGGCAGGTCCATGAGCCACGTGCTGGGTACCCACAGAGGTGGATCCGACCGCCGAGGGGGGGTTAAAGGGATCTCTTTCCTCACCTCTGGCTATGATTTCCAGAACCCCCTTCCTCTCTCTTGCTCCGGTTCTCTGCTACGCCGCACTCCCTATGTCGCCAAGGCAAAGTTTCGTCTTGTGTGTCATGAAACATTAATCCGGGTGCTGCTGCGAAGGCGTTTGGTAGATGTGGTTAATGGGTACAGCCTCCCTTCCAAAGTGGGGGGTGGGCCGCACCTAATCAGCCGAACGTCTTAGGAGCCCAAACTGCGATCTTCTGGAAAGAAGAAATTCTCAAGACTGAGGCAGCAACTCCTGCCCGAGTCCCACGGGCCGGCCCTACAGATGCCAGACTCGCCAGCCCCACTTGAGCCAATTTCTTAAAACAAACCTCTCTCCGAAGAAACCTGGCTGATACACGGGCCCTGTCGGGTGCCCAGGCAGCGGTCTGTTCTCTCCTTCCTCCCCTCTCTCTTCCCTTTCTCTCCTTCTCTCCTTCCTTCTCTCTCTCTCTCTTCCCTTCCGTATGTCTGTCTCTCCATCCCAGCTTCTTTAGGACTTTTCTGTTATCTCACCAACTGCTCCGATTCAACAGCAAATAAAAGCCCAGGAACAGACCCCAGCAACAGGAATCCACTTCCTCCCCACCCCAGTGTCTGTGGTCTCTTATTTCTCTCTTCTGGTGATTCTGTCCTTGGGGGGCCTGAGCTGTCCTCGATGGTGGGAGGCCGGGCGGAGCAGAGCGGGATGAAGCCAGGGAGGGGGCACGCGGGTCCTCTGTCACCAAGGTTTTATTTGGAAATCCGAGTCTGCAGCTGCAGGGAGCTTGGACGCTGCGGCTTCGGGCCAGCCCTGGGTCTAGGCTGACGACCGAGGCCGAGGGAGGCACGGGACTTGAGGAGGCCCTGGGGGTGGGTAATGTGGGACCGGGTTGGCACCGGGGCTCGTCCGACCCTGAAGTCCACGCTCTTCCACGGGGCCGCCTGTGCCCAAACCAGCTGGAGGAAGGTGGCAAGTATGAGCAATGGAGGGACACAAAAGTGGGGTGGGGGTGGGGTCCATGGAGATGAGGCCCCACCCTCCTGAGGGAGGCCGGAGAGGCTTTTGGGAAGAGGTCACACTGGAGATGACCTCGAAGGGCGGGTGGGCTGTGGCCTTTAGAAGGTGAGGGGAGAGGTCACCATGGGAGGGGACAGTAGGAGCAGAGCCTGGAGGTCGGGGAGCAGACTGGTCCCCCTGTGCTGCAGCTCAGCATCGATGTGGGGGTGGCCAGAGGAAAGACCGCAGGGTTGCTTGGGCCACACGTGGATGACCCTACCCTTCGGGCTGCTGGGTCTGTGCTCCGTGTAGCAGGCAGTGAGTAAGTTGGGGGTTTTGAGCCTGCAAGTGGCTTCCCCGGGGTAGGACCCGAATGGGGGGACAGCCTGGGAGGGCAGCTCGGACCAGGACGTGGGGAGGAGGAGCACGGCAGAGGGGAGATGTGGCCTTGAACTAGGGGTGGGGGTCTAGCAGTTTGGCCAGGTGGGCCCGGGGGGAGAAATCTCACTGGGGGTCCCCCCCAGCTCCGTGAGGTTTGCAGCTGGTACCCGAGGTGGACAAACAGGGTTTCTGTTTAGCAGAAGCTGCTTGCAGAGCAAGGAATCATCTTATAACTACACTATGGCCAGACTATGTGTTTGTAAGTTTGGATTTTGCATTTAGACTTATTAAAATATCAGGGCCTGCCTGTGATCTGTGTTGGTCCTGGGCATCACTGGACCGTTCAATCCCCCAGGCCCGAGCCCAAGAGATAGAAAGCAGAGCCCCTCGCTGCACTCCCGCCAGCCCGGCCCCGGGGTTGAGGGCAGCTGGCAGGGCCTGGCGCCACGGGGCTGGAGCAAGCTCGGCCTGCAGCTTCCATCCGTGCCACATCACAGAGAGGGGAAGGGTGAGCTCCTCTGGCACTGGGGACATCTCCCTGGGCTGCTGGAACAAACCACACAACCCGGGCAGGAAGGGGAGGATGAACACAACAGAAAAGGATTCTCTCTCTTGAGGCTCTGGAGGCCACTGGCCTGAGATGGACGTGTCCGGGCCGCGATCCCTCCCAAGGCTCCAGGGCAGTGGCTGTCCCCACCGCCTCCAGTTCCAGTGGCCACTGGCCTTGGTGGGGGGGGGTCCTCCTGTGGCCGCCCCCTGCGGGTCTCTACCTTCCCCCCCAGTCCTCACACATTTCCTTCTTCTGTTTCCTACTAGGACACCGGTCATTAGATTTAGGACTCACCCAGATAATCCAACAGGACCTCATCTGAAATCCCTAACTTGACTATGTCTGCAAAGACCTTTTTCCCAACTAGGGCCATGCTCACAGGTTGTGGGGATTGGTGTGGGGACCCCACCAGGACACTACTGCACCCCTCACAGGCTTGAGAGGAGTGGGCTGTGGGGCGGGACCCGCCCAGCCCCACAGGAAGTGCGAGGTGGGTGCCTCTCTCCCCCGGAGCCCCCCGACGCCCTCCTTGACCGGTCGGCCCCCTCCCCTGAGACGCCCGCACCCCGGCCTGCCCTCCCTAAGCATACATCGTATCCCCGCACCCCACCTTCCAACACAGCGTATTTTGCACCCGTCCTTTCCTCTAGTGGACAATCCTGCCCTCATCTCGGGGTTAAGCACGTGTGTATTCCAAGCAGGGATCGGATCCGGGCACATAATCAGACGCGGGTTTGAGTCCCGCCTCACAGGTGACTCCACCGTGTGTTCAAGATCAAGCGCGTCACCTTCCAGGGGCTTCCTTCTCTCCCTCCATAAAATGGCGATAAGAAGACCCTTGTCTTTTTTGGCTAAAAACAAACAACAAAGAAAACCAGTTTCTGGAATGTATTTCATCCCACTCCAACCCAGCAATCTCCCTCCACTAATAATAGACTTAATTATCTAAATTTAATTTGTTACAGGTTTGGTATTTAATTTGAAAATCCTAATGAATTATTAATGTTTAATAAATAATAAAACGTATTATCTATTAACTCGGGTTTATATATATATAAACTATTTAATTTCTTAATTCAGTGCCTTTTTAAAAAAAATTTAAAAAAAGGAGCCGTTAGGAGCTGTTCGGAGTGTTAGAGCCCTCAGAGCCTGAGCACGTCCTGCAGCGCCCACGCCCCGGGCTGTGTCCATGAGCACGGCCGGTGGGCGTCCCTGCGGGTCCAGGCCGCCTGTGTGTGCAGGAGGGAGAGTCAAGAGGAGGTCACCCCCCTGCCTCCCCCAGACCCGGGAGGAGTGTGGCTCAAAGGAGGCCGGGACCGCTGACCAACAACGGAGCATCACCGACTAGTACATTCCCAGAGGCCCCGGCCCTCCGCCTCCCAGGGGCCCCTGCAGGTGTGGCTGCGGCAGGTTGGGGGCGCGGGTCCCCCCAAGGCCAGGGCCGGAAGGAGGCCGTCTCAAGAATGAGGCTTCTGACACGGGGATCAGACTGCGTACAGATAGACGCGCCCCGCTTTCCGTTTGAGTATTAACTGGCATCGATGTGCGGCGGCGTCTGGTGACACCCGGGATGAGTTACCAGCGGGGTTCGGGGCCAGCGCGCTGCTCCTGCGACTCTGTACCGAGGTTCCTGGAAAGCACGTCGGGGCGCTCCCGGAAGCACCCATGTGATCCCATCCCCGTCCTGGGGCCGAGGCCTCTTCTGCGTCTCCCCAAAGGTAAATCACTTGCTTGTCACAGGGGCCTCGTGCTAGGTGACAAGCCACAGCACCGGTTCTAATCATGCCGCACACTTGGAACCGTTTGGGGGGGTGAGCCCTGGGGGTCCTCTAACTGATCCTTGGTTCGTGGCCTTAAGGCAGATGGGGAAGAGTCTCCCTGGGTTCCTTGGCCTTTAAGGAAGCCTCGGAGGAAGAGATGGGCAGCTGGGCCCTGAGCCTGGAGTCCCGGGCAGGGTGGGGTCCTGGCCCAAGCACACAAGCCCCCTGGCTAGGCCACCCCCCCATCACCCCTCGCCCCCGGTCCTGAGCTGCTGAGTCAGCAGGGCACAGCTGCCCCAGGACCTCCCGCCGTCAGGTGGGCACAGCCAGCCGTGGGTGACACTGTCCCCTCCTGTCACGGCCTGCACGGGGACCATCTGCTCCAGACAGAAGCCCTTGGAGGGCACCTGCTTTGCCTGCCCACCTGGTCCGTCCAAGCCTTAGCACAAGGCCTGCCAGGTGCTCGGTCTTTGGGAAGAAGGAGACTCAGAACCGGGAGGCCAGAGCAGGGAGGCTCCACCCTCTCAAGGAAGTGACAATTAGAACACATGGGGCTGGGGAGGGGGGATCCTCCATCACAGATCCCCCGGGAGGGTCGCTGCCCACGGCCCCCCAGCCAGCATCCCCTTCCCCCCGACCCCACAGGGGTTCTCCTTCCTTCCGCACCACCCCTCCCACCCCAGGATCCAGGGCCAGTATCCCACTGCAGGGGGCCCACGGGGGGAGCCCATCAAAGCCCGTCACCGTCACCGTCACAGGGGCCGGTCCTCCCACCTGCACACCTGCCTCCCGCCGCCGCGCCGCCCTGGCTCTCTGAAGGATTGCGGGGAGTTTTAAATGGGGGAGAAGGAGCATTTCTGATCTCATTTTCCAGTATTTCAGCTGTGCCATAATCTATTTACCACACAATTTGTGTCACTTTGATAAGCGGCTGCTTCAAGACTGCAATTATTAAAATCAAGAGCGGGGACAGCTTTCAAGTCTCTCAAGAATTGTAATAAATGTTTGAAATTAGTCATTACGGTGTTTGCCATGGTTCACATCATATACTCCATCTTGGTGACAAACAATCACATCTCGCACATGCTCTTTTTGGCGACGGTAGCGAGGGCCTGGCTCTGAGGCTCCTGGTGCAGGAGGGGGCAGGACAGGTGCGGGCTGGGAGCCCGGCCCTGCAGCCCCTTCCTGGGGTCCCAGGCTCAGCCCCGTAAATTGCTCTCAGCCTGAGCTCCACGCTGGAAGGACAGCCCAGGAGCATCTTTTGCTTTCCTTCCTCTCCTTTGCCTCCCCCTACAAACCATGGGCTCAGTCACTCCAGGGGCTGCATGGTCTCCCCTCCACCCCCCACCCCTGCCCTGCGGTGCGTCCTCTGGGCTTGTGCAGCTTCGGGAAGTAAGCTGGCCTCAAATACGGCCCCTTCTCATGGCCTCTAGGTCCGCAGAGTGCTGATCCCCAGGGGAGGGAAGAGGGGGGTCCTCGCAGACATCGGAGGGCTAGGGCGCGGACCAGGCATGGGAGGCCCTCTGAGAACCGGGCTCCTGCCTCCGTGGTGCCTGGTGAGGCAGGGGGTGCAGAGGTGCATCTCAAAGTGACTCAGGGAGATGATGGTCAGGGCATGAAGGTGTTAGAGGTGCCAAGAACGGGCCCAGGGCGGCCACGGCTGCTGCTGGGAGGGAGGAGGCGGGAAGGGCCAGGGTAGGCATCTTTCTGACTGATGGGGAGACTTACCTTTTGAGAGGTCCCCAGAGCTGCTGGGGTGCCCTCTGGGTGCCACCTGTCATGGGAACTGGTGAGGAGCAGGTCCCCTGGGGCAAGGGAGGCACACTGGACACAGGGTCAGGGTGGACAAGGCATGGGGGCGCTACTCTGGGCGACAGGCTTCTGTCCTGGGCAGGGGCCGGGAATACACCTGAATTTTGTTTGTGAGAAGCTGGTAAGAGGAAGTCCTTTGTGTCCCATGATAGGTGTGCGAAATGGGCATTCCTCGCCTTTGAGAAAGGGTGTTAGGAGGGCAGGGCCCCAAAGCTCCCGTGGTTAAGCGTCCCTGCTGGCGAGGGGTGGGGCTAAGACGGACGGACAGACACCTGTAACTACAGCATCACAGAGAGGCCTCAGGGGCCCACTCGCGGCCTTCGGGTTTCCCGGCCTGAGTTCCATCCCAGTGAAAAGGCTTTTTCTTTACTCTAGTTTCATTTCATTTCATTTCATTTATTTATTTTTAAAGATTTTATTTATTTATTCATGAGAGACACACAGAGAGGCAGAGACACAGGCAGAGGGAGAAGCAGGGGACCCCGGGATCACGACCTGAGCCAAAGGCAGATGCTCAACCACTGAGCCACCCAGGGGCCCCTCTTCACTCTAGTTTTATATACAAAAAAGGAAACATACCCTCACTGCAGAGAATTTGGAAAACTCAGAAGAGACTGAACACAAATACGATTTTGCAAGGGAGCTGTGTTTCACTCACCCAGACAGGAACATGGTGACATTTCTTTTTTTTTTTTTTTTTCATGGTGACATTTCAATGTGTATTTAGGTGCATCTCTCTGCCTCCTATGCAGTTTCGGGTCTTAGTCTTCGGCTCCACGGCGGGAACCCTGACCCCCTAAAATGCCTCCCTGCATGGTGGCAACACCTCCAGGGCGATGTGCTCAAAAGTGTGAAAAAGCGTGCTGGTATCGTGAGGTCTGCCCTTGGCCAGCAAGAGGCCTGGGTTAGTACCTACCTTCCTGCAAGACCCGCCGCAAGAAGTGGAGCCTCGGGACTGATGGCCAGGCCTAAAATCACAAAGGGCAAAGGAAGAGCTACACGGCACAGTGCTAATGGCCTCACCTGCAGGCCGGGTGTCCTTCCAAAGGACGCGCCTCGGTGACATTGGAACCACAGGGGGTGTTGGGTAAACAGGTGGTGTCTGGGCCCTGTTGGGACCCACTGAGTCAAAGCCAAAGTCTCTGCGTTGAAGCCACATGGCATGATGGAGAAGTGCCCCAGGGAAACTCAGGCAAGACTGCCAAGTGCGTCTAGTCCCCACGGACATCTAGTGACACAGGTGACTAGCCTGTAAGGAATTGTGAGCTTGGAGAGGGGAGCAGCTTGGCCGAAGTCACCCAGCCAACAAATGGCAGAGCAGGACTGCATCGTGGCCTCTGGCCCTTCCTGCGGGGGAGAGAGATGCCCGTGACCGGAGGCCGCTGCCCTGCAGGCAACTGCCTTGAAGCCAGAGTCATCGTCATGCCATCTATTTTTTAAAAAATAAACCTTTTATTTCAGATGTATCGAAAAAAAGTGCCAATGACACAGAGTCCCCATGCACCCAACGCCTGGTTTCCCCTACTATCAGCGTCTAACATTAGTACCGTACAGTTGTACAGTTGTTCAGTTGTTAAAATCAGTGAGCCAGTGTTGATACAAGATTATTTTTAAAAGATTTTATTTATTTATTCATGAGAGACAGAGAGAGAGAGAGAGAGAGAGGCAGAGACACAGGCAGAGGGAGAAGCAGGCTCCATGCAGGGAGCCCCACGTGGGACTCGATCCCTTGACCCTAGGATCACGCCCTGGGCCAAAGGCAGATGCTCAACCTCTGAGCCACCCAGGTGCCCCTACTTAGTAAAATCTTAAATAAATAAATAAATAAATAAATAAATAAATAAATAAATCCCATGATTCGTTCAGATTTCTGTGGGGTTTCCCCCCTCCCCCCCCCCCCCAATGCCCTTTCTCTGCTCCAGGATCCCATGCAGGACACCACGTCACACTTAGGTGCCATGTGGCCCCAGGCTCCTCGAGACTGGGCCCGTTTCTCATCTTCCCTTGTTGTCGACGACCTTGATGGTTTTGTGGATAATGGGTCAGGTGTGTTGTACGACGTCCCTCAGTTTGGATTTGCCTCATATTTTCCCCAGGATTAGACTGAGTCTGTGCATTCCGGGGAGGGGAGAGCACGGGGGTAATGGCTTTCTATCAAGGAGCCATCGCCCCTGGCTGTTGAGGAGGAGCTCGTCCAGCTGGCTGACCTGGTGTTCCTCTGCTTTCTCCAAAATAAATTTACTATTTCACCCTTTTCTATGCTGTGCTCTTTAAGAGGAAGACGCTAGGTGCAGCCCATACTTAAGTGACGGAGCGGGGAGCATCTACCTAAATTACATTAGGAACTCTCCGGCAAGGGGGACTTGTCTGTTCTCTAACTTTTATTATTTATTCAGTCATTTATTTATGTCAGTATAGACTCCTAGGCATTTATTTTACACTTCGGGCTATAATCCAATACAGAATTTATTTCATCGCTCAAATTGTGGCAGCTCTGGCTGCTGGGGGCCAAGTGGTACAGCCACTTTGAAAGACAGCCGGGCAGTTTCTCACAAAACTAAATATATAAAAAAATAAAATAAAATAATTTTAAAAATTTAAAAAAACTAAACTAAACTAAATACATTCTTACCATGCGATCTAGGAGTCGTGCTCTTTGGTATTCACCCAAAGGAGTTGGAAAGTTATGTCTACACAAAAACCTGCGCATGGACGTTTAGAGCGGCGTTATTCATAACTGCCCAAACTTGGGGGCAATCATGATGTCGTTCAGAGGGTAAATGGGTGAACAACGTGGGGCCCATCCGGACAATGGCATACTATTCAGCACTAAAAAAGAAAAGAGTTAATAAGCCGCGAAAAGACACGGAGGAAGCTTAAAGGCCTATCACTAAGTGAAAGAAGCCGATCTGGAAAGGATCCGTGCCGTATGATTCCAACTCCCTGACATTCTGGGACAAGCAAAACGATGGAGACGGTGAAAGGATCGGGGTAACCAAGGGGTTGGGGGGGAGGGGAAGGAGGGATGAATTGGCAAACCAAAGGGTTTGGGGGGCGGTGAAACTACTCTGTATGACGCTATAATGGATACTTATCACTATTCCTTTGTCTAAACCCACACAAGGTACGACACCAAGAGGGGACCCTACCGTATGGTGATATTATATTTCAAGGTAGGCTCATCATTGGTGACAGAGGCACCTCTCTGGTGGGAGACGTTGATGGTGGGAAAGGTTGTGTGTGTGTCAGGGCTCAAGGGTTTATGGGAAACCTCTGTGCCTTTCTCTCAATTTTGCTGCAAACCTAAAACTTCTCTAAAAAAAAAAAAAACAAAACTCTTTACAAAAATAAAACTAGAAACGTATATACCTATGGAACTACCACCACCGTCAAGATACAGACCATTGGCCTCACCTCCAAGAATTCCCTTGTGTCCTTTTGAGGATGCTCCACCCCGCCCCTCTTCTCCACAGGCTTCCTGTCCCTATAATTTTGCTGTCCCTAGAATTTTCATATAAACTGAATCATACATGATGCTTTTCTGGGTCTGGTCTTTTGTGGGTCACACTATCTCTGCCTTCTTTCATTTAGTCTAATGCTTTTGAGGGGTGCCCCAGCTGGCTCAGTTGGTGGAGCATGTGACTCTCAATCTTGGTTTTGAGCCCTCTGTTGGGTGTAGACATCATTTAAAAAATAAAATCTCTTAAAAAATAAAGCTTTTGAGATTCATCCTCGTCTCATGTATCAGTAGTTCTTTCCTTTTATATCAGAGGGTAGGCTTCTGGTGAAAGGACGTACCTCACTGTGTTGACCTAGTCACTAGATAATAAACATTTGTGTGCCTCCAGTCCGGGCGTATTATAAATAAAGCCACCAGGAAGGAGCATTCTTACCCAGATCCTTGTGTGAAGACGTGTTTTCATTTCTCTTGGGCAAATTTGTAGGCCTGAGGCTTCTGGGGCATATAGTACGTGTATGTCTAGCTTCTCAAGGAGCTGCCAAATACCTTTCCAGCGTAGCTGTGTCATTTCACATTTCCACCAGGGATGGGTGAGACTTCTGGTCGCTCCACATCCTTGCCAACACTTAGAATCGTCAGTCTAGAATTTTAGCCACTGGGTGTGTAGTAGAACCTCATTATGGTTTTAGTTTCCTCTCTCTCATGATCAGTGATACTGAGCACCTTTTCATGTATTTGTTCGCCTCGTTTAATTATTTAAAAAGTCGAATTATTATATTTGAGCAGCTCCTGAACAAAAACATTTTAGAAGTTTTTAGTATGAGCAGGGGAAGCCTCTTCATTCTCCCTGTCCTCGTCCTCCCCCAGGAGTGACCGCTGTGATCTCCTCCAGGTGTCCAGCCTTTTAGACCTCAGTTCGCAGTCAGCCTGCACATCTTCGCGACCAGAGATCCTGCTCTGGAAGAGCTGTGACTCGGTTCTTTAACCGGTCCCTGAGCCTACTGCCGTTCGTGTCTCCCTCTCTCTCCACCATCCAGTCTAGCCCGTCACCAAGACCGATTTTACCCCCGGACTCTCACCCGTCCCTTCTCTCCACCTGGAGCTGCCACCACCTGCTGCCCGGACAGTGGCCCCCAGCATCCTGGTCTCCTTCTAACGCATCCTCCATGAAGCAGCCAGAGCACATTTTTCCAAGTGCACCTCCGATCGTGTCAGGACCCCATGCTTAAGCCCTTGGTGGCTCCCATAGCTCTGAAGACAGAGCCCACCCACCTGACGGCACCACCTCCTTCCATCACTACCCTCGGCACAGGTTGGGGATGCCTCCTGCCCCTTTGCCTGGGAAGCTCCTACCGTCTTTGAGACCTTGCCCCCAACCACTACTTCCTCAGAGAAGCCTTCTTGGACTTGTGGGGGTGGAGGGTGGGCTCTTCTGTGCTCCTCTGGGTGCCCGGCTCCCTGGCCCTCCTTCCTGGCCCGTGTCACAGCTGTGCGTCTTCATGGATCTAGGGGTTATTTGTTGAATTCCCATCTCCGCTCCCCCATCTAGACCACACATCCTGAGGGCGAGACGGGGCTTGTTTTGCAAAGCACTCAGCTCTAGGTCTGGTGCCAGCAGGCATAGCAGGGGCTTGGCTCTGCTCAGGTGCTCAGGTCAGCTGTTAGGGTTTTAGCTGACACACTTCCTGTCATTTCCTGGGGCTCACGAGCAGCTGGCGGGACACGCTGGCAGCACCTGACCTGGGGGAGGCCTCGTGCCACCCAGAAGTGTGGGGGTCTCTGCCCTGAGGGCGATGGAAGCCAGCAGCGGAGCCCCACCTCCCATGCCTGGGGCTGCTGTACTGAGCTCAGATGGTTCTGGGTCCCTCCCACCTGCCCCCTGGGGCCAGACTTCTCCCCCAGGTCCTCCCACACAAGCCTGACTCAGGTTGTGTTTCTGGGTCTCCGAAGCTAAGACACCAAACTTACCCATTCAGAGGCTCCGGCTCTGTGTGGAGAGCCCACCTTGTAGCCTTGGTTTAGGGGGTGGGGGACACTCCAGGTTTTCCCACTGCGTGCCCCCCCCCCCCAAGAGTCGCTGTAGCCACCCCTCCTGCTTTTCCTTTGAGCCTCCTTCCCCTCCGTGCTTCCCCCTGTCTTGCCTCCTCCTTCTTTCCCTTTTCCGGGTTTGGTTTTCAGAATCGTCTTGCAGGCCTTCTTGCTGCTGGCATTTAGACATGCAGATCTTGGCTGCCGTTTTGCATGAATGTTTGACCTTGGGTAGAGCTGCTCGCCAGGATGGATGTGCTGTGGCTGCATTTAATCATCGGGAGCAGCTCAAGCCTTGAGAAACCATAGAGACCCAATTCCCCATCCCCTGCTTCGAGATGGCAATGAACTTCTGAGAAATAGCTAATCAATAAATTGAACAAACAACTCTGGCGGCTAACCCTCTCTGTCAGAACCGTAATTACAATTGCAGAGATGAATTGGGGAGTGGGGAGCACTAGCTGGGAGGCAGGCAGGGAGCTTACATTGACCCCTGATTTCTAGGGGCGGAGGTGCAGGAGGACAAGGTGAAGTTCTCCCCTCAGGGGGGCTGTGGTTTAAGACGCTGGGACTTGATTTCTGGGAGGCCACTAGAGACAGGAGCTGGTCCAGCCATCTGGCTCTTTCTACCCACGCTGAGCGAAGAGTGTGGATGGTTTTCCCAGTTGGGTAGACCCAGCACCTTGGAGACCGCCCCATGAAATTATTTTGAAAACTGTAGGTGGCTCTTGGCTGTAGGAGACAGTGACTACACCAACTGACCTTCTCGGCCAAGACCCCCCCCCCCCAGCTCTCCCCTTGGCCCGTCTGCACATCTGAAGGAGGATGGGTCAGCTGGCCAAGTGGCCCACTGGGGAGCCCCTGAATCAGAGGAATGCTCTGCTTCTCCAAGTCTCCCTTTTATCTTGGCGGGCGGGGGAGGGGGGAGCTATCTCTTTTAAATACATAGTTTAGTTAAAAAAAGGAAAAATTATAGAAGAACTATTGGGCTACTGCAGACAAAATTGTAGGCTAGAAAAAAGAAAAAGAAATGTAAATCATTCTAAAATCACCTCCCAAGAAAGACTGATAAGACTACGGTGTACGTTCTAGTGTAATTTCCTCGGGGGCCTTCCTGCTCCCAGCTTTATAATCATGGGAGGGAGTGTGCGCATGTGTGCATGTGTGTGTGCATGTGTGTGTGTGTGTGTGTGTGTGTGTAAGACAGAGAACAGGCAGCGGCAAGCAGCAAGATGCTGAGACGCTGGGTCGTGGCAAGCTGCCTGCCTTGGGGCCAGAATTTTCCATGGCAGTAAATAAATCTCCTCTGAGAGGTGGCAGGCACAGAGAGGACATGAGTGAGGTGCCAGCGTCAGCTCGGTGTTTACTGCACAGCCTGAATATTTACAGCTCCATCTTTGATGTGAAATGTGGCTCTTCCAGACCCCACGAAGGTCACTGGAATGTCAGGAGAATTTATGGGTGTTTTATAGCACATTTGTGCCGGCGAGCAAGGCGACGGGATTCTGTACCTCTGTACCCAGCGCAGAGAGACACCCACAGAGGGAAAGAGGGAGCAGCTGGCGGAGGATCACCCCCACCCCCCAGCCCCGCTCATTTATGCCAGCGTGATTCTATTTGTCTGTGTGCGTGTAGAACATATGTTACTCCGAGGCCGGGGAGGGGAGGTTAAAATGTGCAGGAGAGAAGAACAATTAGAAGAATCATGAATCACAATTCTCTTTCTGCTTCCACTATCGGGGCTAATTATTTCTTGGTTTTACATAAGAGATGCTGCGTTAGTTCAATCCAGCGAGTTCCCGAGGAGGTTGTAGTTCTAGATTCCAGAATCCCAGCGCCGGTGCCAGAACCTCCAAGATCACAAAACCCGTTGCTGTCATTTGGAGTTGAGGAAGGCAAAGTCTAAAGAATTCGGTTATCGTGCCTGCGTGCTATTAGAGCTATTGGGGGGGATTATTTTGGACGTCGGCTCGTGTGCGCGTCTCCCAGGGAAGCCAGAGGTGGTTCCCACAGTCCTTCGCAGCTGGTCCTCTCAGGCTTTCTAGGGTGTTTCTGCCTCCTGGACGTGGGCTTCTTCGGTACGGGCACCGGTCGGGGGCCTCCTGGATTTAGGCAGGCAATTAGTGATTCCTCGGCCCCACGCGCCCCTGTGGGGCCACTGGGAGTCGTGGGCCAGAGACGCGGCTCTGAGGCCTTGGAGGAGAACAATAAGCCCCTGGCCAGGGGCTCTCATCAAGTAGGGTGCTAGAACCCACCACCAGGACGGGGCGGCCCTCCCCGCCAGAGCCAGGGCGCTGCCTTACAGCTGTTCTTCTCGCCATGTGAGCCTGGCCTTGTCCCTTCTCTCTCCAGACCAGGGCACATTATCCGCAAAGGTATGTCATTGAATTAAGCGATCTTCCATGATTCTGGATTTTTCTAACTCTAAGGAGGGAAGTGGGCACCCAGTCTGAAACATCCTTTATGGCCGCGTCTGTGCTGATCTTTGTGAGTCTGAAGATGCTACAATTGTCAAAAGTACATGAAAACAAACAAATAGGGTGAAGGGAAAACTTCTTTCTACAGTCGAATGCCAATGGATACGGAAAGGGTGGTGATCAATGCAGCTGAATCCACATGGTCCACGGATCTAGAACTAGTGAGTGGAGGTATGAGGAGGGTCGGGATGCCTGTAGTCACCAGGTACCCCCACTTCTTAGCCAACACCAAAAAGAGAGTGTGACATCACAGCAGGAAGACCTGGCCGATACTGGACACCTCCGCAGTGCGTACCACCTGACGTGACCCGCTAAGAAGGGCACACGTCACTTCTGTGGTCTTCCTGTCACAAATGCACACCCCGAATCTGATCATGAAACACCAGAACAACCCAAATCAAGGGACAATCTGCGAAATAACTGGCCTGTGTTCTTCAGAAACATTATGGTAAAGAAACGCAAAGACACGGGTGCTGTTTCGGAATAAAGGAAGTTAAAGGCGTGTGGCAGCCAAGTGTGACTCGAGATCCCAGTGTAGGTCCTGACCAGGCGGCACATGGTACAAAGGGTAGTATTTGGATAAGTGATGGAATTTGAATAGTGGATTAGTCTGCTCAGGCTGCCATACCGGAATACCGCGGGCTGGACGTCCGAGATCAGGGTCCTGACACGGCTGGGCTCTGGTGGGAGGCCTCCTCCTGGCTTACAGATGGCCTCCTTCTTGCTGTGTCCTCACGTGATGGAGAGACGGGGAGAGGAGGGAGGGGGAGAGCGTGTTCTGGTACCTTTCTTATAGGGGCCCTAATCCCATCATGACCTCACTTCCAAATACCATCACGTTGGGCATTAGGACTTCAACACGTGAATCTGTGGGGAGCAGGACACAAGCATTCAGTCCATAACAAGTATGAACTATGGGTTAGATAATAATATTTTTTAAGGATTGTATTTATTTATTCACAGAGAGAGACACACACACAGAGAGGAAGCAACACAGGCAGAGGGAGAGACAGGCTCCCCACTGAGTAGGGAGCCTGATGCAGGACTCGATCCCAGGACCCCGGGATCATGACCTAAGCCGAAGGCAGACACTCAGCCACTGAGCCCTCCAGGTGCCCCATAGATAATAATATTTTATCAATGGTAAATGCCCTGATTTTGGTCATTGTAGTGTTACGTACATCTATGGTCATGTAAGACAATGTCCCTATTCTCAGGAAAATGCCCACTGAAGCATCTAGAGGAATTTAGAGGTTAGGGGCATGATGTCTGCGGCTTACTCTCAAAGGTACAGGGGGGAAAAATGTGCCCAGAGAGAGTCTGTGATAAAGACAAAATGCAAATAAGTGGTGAATCTGATTTTAAAAATAAAAAAACCCCACCCATAAATGCAGCTCAGTAAATTATGAAAATTGAGTTGGTCTTGAATCAAAACCTACATGACTCAAGATCATTGAGTTCTCTAGTCTTTTGAATTTGGCCTTTTCATTCACGATCTTCCAATGCAACCATCAAACATGTTTTTCCAAATGAGCGCTGTGACTAACCAGGCCACCCAGACCCCTTTGCTCATTTCTCCTTTCTCCCATAAATACTCAGTAGCCAAAGGAATTCAATGGTTAGGTGCATTTACCTGGCCAGGAAAAAGTCGCCCTGGTCATGAACTTTCCCTCCTGCCAGTCTGTCTTCCTTCCTTCCTTCCTTCCTTCCTTCCTTCCTTCCTTCCTTCCTTCTTTCGTGCTTCCAAGTCAATACTTTGATGTGAGAGAATCGCTTCTTCTGTCTCACTTCCCTCAGCTCCAATTTTTCCAGATAGAAGTGGAAGACACAGTCTTGAAAGTGTTCCGTGGGAAAAAAAAATAGCGCAATTGAAATTAAATATTGTAATGATACAAAACAGTAAGCAGCTCTGCTTGACAGCTCTGACAGCTATTTGTTCTAGAAAACAGCATGTATGATGTCAGCCCTATGAGGGAGTATGTTTGAATCAAGATAATTACAGCTGATAGGACAACAAAGCCTCCTTGTCATCAATCATCCTTCACAAATCCCATGGATAGAACCTTCCCAGTGGCGGGAAAAGTCTGCCAACAGGAAGAGGCGAGCGAGTAAGTGCTTGCAGTGGCTTCCTCCAGAAGCTGGAACACGTTGCCCCTGGGGTCACAGTACCTGCTGGACTGTCGCTCCTGGGATCCAGCTTCCCCTCCTCTGGTCAAGCCTTTTGACTGAATGAATGTCTTGATGACACCGTATGGACACCCAAAGCTAATGGCTTCACTTGCTGTCCCTTTGGAATTCTGAATTTGAAATTACAGCTAGTCTAGACTCCATTTCAGCGCAGTTTGGACAATGATTATATGTGTCGAGATGGCCTGATCACCAAGGGATCCTCTCTGCCCGAAGGTAGGTCCCTTCTGGTTTTCTCTTGTTTCTTCCTGTTTGAATTCTTTTGACAATAAAATGCCCCCTCAGAGGGTCACCACTTGGAACCCACTTAGGCTTGAGGGAAGTTGCAGGGACTGGGGCTGGGGAGTAGAAAGCTACTAGAGCCTGAAGGGCCCGGGACAGAGCAGGAGGAGGCTCTGCGTGGGGTCAGGAGACTCAGCAAGACAGAGGGTTCCATGGCTCCAAAGCAGGACCCTTGCTGGTGGGAGCCCCTCCCCTCCGCTCCTGTAGCTCTGAGCCGGCGGGCAGGGCAGGGCCTCCATGATACACCTACTTCATCTCCTCCTTGCATCTCCACATTCTGTACCTGCTCATCCCCACCCGAGATGTGGCATTGGGTCCAGGGTGGACAGGTTCTCAGCATGGCCCCAGAATTGCTGGATGTGGAATAACACCCAGGCATAAGCCCTTATCTCCCTTTGCACTGGTGGCTGTCGGGTCCCCCAGAAATGTCCACCTGGAACCTCAGAATGGGACCTCATTTAGAAAAAGCATCATGTAGATGTAACCGAGTTAAGGATTTGAGATGAGATCATCCGGGATTGAGGGAGGCCTTAAATGTCCTCAGAGAAAGGAGAGGAAGCTATGAGATGCAGACACGGAGGGGAGACGCGGACAAGCCATGTGACAGCAGGGCAGAGATTGGGTGATGTGTCACCAGTCACAGAACACAAAGCATGGCCTGGAGCCCCCAGAAGCCGGGATAGGGGCATGGGATGGCTTCTCCCTAGGAGTGTCCTGAAGGAACCGACTCAAGCTGATGCCTTGATTGTGTACTTCTGGCCTCCGTAACGGGGAGAGAATCATTTTCTGTTGTCTGAAGCCTCTGAGTTTGTGGTAGTTTGTTACAGCAGCTCCAGGACACTTCCTTATTTGCATAAATCTTTACTGAGTGCCTACTGTGTGCCAGAAACTCTGGAAGTGACATCAAGACCAGGCTCATGCCTTGGCATTGCTCTACGTGGCAGGGGCAGGACTCTAGCAGCTAGAACCCAAGACCCCCGAGATTCCCAATATATCTTGTGCAGCCACGTGCTGGGTCTCCGTGAGTGGACGGGGCCCCATGTGGTGGGTCGTGCCGAGTGCGGGAGACCTTCCTTGTGATTCCAACCTCCTAGTGCCTGGTGGCTCACTGGCCATCAGCTACACTCCTAGCAACCTCCGGACACCCAGCTCTTAGCCCTTAAAATTAAATGCTGTTTCTTTTACAGAGCCAAGGAAGTTTGCCCAGGACAGCCAATAAAATATAGAATAAAAATGAAAACTTCCAAAGATGTTTAAAGGTTAATCTAGCAAAGACGTAAATTGGCAATGATGGTGCAAGAGACCCTGCTGGAGGCCGCTCCCCCAAGGAGGCCGACGCACCTTGAATTATCATGGAAATGACTAAGGAATGAGGGGGATAGAGTGGAGACTCAAAGCCCACCCTCCTCATGCCGAGTGCCATAGGCCACATCTTGGGGCTCCTCCCCTAAAGCCCTATGTATCAGGCACTTGTCACTGGGCATCAGCCAATCGGAAGCTCTTACTTTCCAAGGGCCGCTGTGTAAAGTCCTACAGGCTGAGTGACTTCAACGACAGAAATTTAGCATCTCGCTGTTCCGGAGACCAGAGTCCAAGACCAAAGTGTCAGCAGGATGGGTTCCTTCTGAGGCTCTGCTCCAGGCCTCCCTGCCAGCTCCTGGGCTTTGCTGGTCATCTTTGCTGTCCCTCGGGTCCTGGATGCATCACCGGCATCTCTGCCTTCGTCTGCACGGAACCTTCCCCTGGGTGCATGTCTGCGTCTACATCTCCCCTCCCTGCAAGGACACCAGTCCTCTTGGGTTAGGGCCCACCCGAATGACCTCACTTTAAGTTGTTCACGTCTCCATATACCCGATTTCCAGATAAGGTCATGTTCTAGGATACTTGGGGACTCCGACGTAAGAATTTGCAGAGATAGAAATGCAGCCCAGAACAGAGGGTGATGGGGAATTTTGAGTTACTATTGCTGGATAAGAAGCTGCTACGACACTTAGTGGCATAAAACAATAATTATTATACTCTTGAATTCTTTGGGTTAGTATTCAGACAGGATGCTGCAGGGCTGGGGGTGGCTCAGCAGCTGGGGCTGGGATCAGGCTGGGGCATCTTCTCTCACACATCTGGTGGTTGACATTGGCCATTGGGTGGGACCTCAGGGTCCCTGCTGGGGCTTCCCCACACCATGGTCGCCGTGGGGCCAGTCAGCCCCTCACGTGGCCACTCTGGGCTGCAAAGTGAGAGTCCCCGTGAACAAGGCAGAAGGTGGATGGTCTTTCCTGCCCCACCCTCAGAGCCATACAGTGTCCCTGCTGCCACATGCTGTGAGTCCAGGTGGGTCGCAAGCATGCGCCAAATCTCACCAACAGGGGGAGAGGGTTTTGCTTTGTTTAAGTAATTTATTTATTTTTATTTTTTAAAGATTTTATGTATTTATTCATGATAGACAGGGTGGGGGCAGAGACACAGGCAGAGGGAGAAGCAGGCTCCATGCTGAGAGCCCGATGTGGGACTTGATCCCGGGTCTCCAGGGTCACACCCTGGGCCAAAGGCAGGTGCTAAACCTCTGAGCCACCCAGGGATCCCCCAGTAATTTGTTTTTTAAAGATTTTATTTATTTTAGAGAAAGAGAGAGAGAGAGAGAGCAGGGGGAGGGGCAGAGGGAGAGACTCCCCAAGCAGACTCTCTGCCGAGTGCCACAGGGTTTGACTCCACCCCCCATGAGATCATGACCTGAGCTAAAGACCAAGAGTCAGGGGCCCAACCGACTGAGCCACCCAGGTGCCCCGGGAAAGGGTTTCAGATTCCATACTGCTCCAGGGAACTCGGGGTTGACTTCTTCTCCCTCACAGCCTCCTAAGCCCCAAACTGTGGGGAGTGGAGATGTGATCTGATAATTCAGAAGAAAGTCAACTTCTGGGTGATTCCCTGGACCTAAGTGCTTCCCAGCCAAGAAGGTCATTCATTCATTCATGGATTCATTTATTCAAGACCTGCTTCCTGAGCCCCCACCACACACTAGGTGCTGTTCTGAGCACCGAGACTCGGGAGGAACACGACAGGTGGGTTCTCTGCTCTGTTGTGTTGAAATTCCAACAGGAAAAGGCAGATGAGAAACAAGTAAACAAGACCATTTTAAATATCACAAGAAAAATAAAACTGGATAAGACAGTGGAGAGTGGTGGGATCCTCTGTCGGGGTGGTCAAGGCAGATCCGACCTTACAGGGTGAGGCCTGCGGGGTGGGAGGCAGTATCCATCCTGGAGGATGCCCCGGATCTGGTGAGGAGTTCAGGTTTTATTCTAAAGGGCATGATAGGTCCCAGAGGGTGTGTGTCAGAGCACAACCCCTGCTCTAAGGGCTGAGGCCGGGGGTGCAGGCTGAGCACATCCAGCCCTGGACCCGGCTGAGAGGGCTCTGCGTGTTTACACGTGGGTGTTTGTTGAGTGAATGGTTTAATTTTTGAGGCGCTACGCACTGGCTTCCATTAATAATGCAGTGAATCTCAGTGGCAGATTAAATTCTATAAAGGAGTAAATTGCCCAGGAAAGTGAGCACAGTCAGTACATTATAGGTCTTTATTAGATAGAGGCCCACGGCAGTGGGCAGACAGGCTCTTACAGACGCACACACTGAGACACATGGGAACTGCGTCAACCAGCTTCTCAAAATCACGTGAAGATGCTGGGAGCACGTTGAAGACGGTGAGGCCCAGGAAGGGTCGCTGGCCCGGGAAGACCAGGGCCCGTGTGTGGGCACCCGGCTGGGCCGTGGCTTGCTGCCGACCCAAAGTTCTGGGCAGTGAATGTGCCTTTGAGACCGTTATTTCTATAGCAGCATCAGAAAAGCACCATAAAACGATGTTAGAGGGAAGGGCTGGCTGTTTCTTGATCCTCTTGCCTCCTGACTCCAGAAACATAGAGCAAGAGAGAGGCCGAGTGGGATTTCCTTGGGGAAGGGGGCACCTGCAATCAGCTGCCTGCTGTCCTGCCTCTTAGCCTAAGGGACAGAAAATCGGTGCCAGGAGCTCTTGGAAGCCCCGTATTGGTCTTGGATTCCGATGTGGAGGGAAGGGTAAGGAGATGCCAGGGGGAAGATGTGGGGCTCAGCCACCCAGCGTGGAGGCAGGGGGCAGGCAGGAGGAGTCGGACCCCAAAGGATGCTGGAATGTGAGTCCCCGAAGGCAGCAGAGCCGTTTCCTCGCCGATGCCCCCACTCCAAGAAGCGCAGCTGGCATCCGGGAGGCACTCGGTGGATACATATCGGAGGAATAAATACATGAGCGGACTTCCAGCGGCTGCAGACACAGACACAGAGGAAGAGCGAAGACACTCTTGAAACCATTCTGGGGTCTCATCTTTTCTTCTGGTCCTTTCTGTCCAGGGTCTGGGTGATACACGCTTGTTCTGAAATCCTCGATGGCTCAGCCCTGCAGAAGGGCTACTTGCCGCTGTGTATGAAAAAAACGAATCCATTGTCTAGCCATTGTCTTCCATCGAAAGTCTTGCCTTCGGATGAGTCTTGTCGCCCTGGAGGTTAAGCAACTTGGGGGCAGAGGATTACACCCCCTCGGCCCCTGGACAGCGGTCCTACAGACAATGCACCCACTCCAGAGGCCTTGACACAAGGCATGCAACTGGGTGCAGGAAGAGCATGTTAGGAGTTCAAGTTGTGCTTATTTTCTAGTGTCATGCTTGTGAATTTTTCATTTTGGGGTATATATTTCATAATGTGTACTCTGCCGGCGACTCTAGCCCAGGGGTTCTCAAACGAGGATGATTTTGCTCCCAGGAGATGCTGGGCCGTGTCTGGAGACATTTGGGTGGTCACAACTGGTGGGGGCAGAGGGGGTTGCTCCTGGCACCTAGTGGCGGAGGCCAGGGGTGCTGCCAAACACGCAACCACACAGGACGGCCCCACAACAGAGATCGACCCAGCCCCAAACGTCAACAGTGCTGAGACTGAGACCCTGGTCCAGACAGCTTTTTCCATCTCTCTGTCCCTTAATGTTCACATCTGGAAAAAAAAAGAGAATAAGATTGGTGCCGACCTCCTAGGTTCTTACAAAGGGAGTTAACGTGTAAAACATTTAAAGCCAACGCGAACTCTTACCGTTGTATATGTGTTGTGGGCTCAACACATGGTGTTGTGGGCTCAACCGTTTTTTTCTTTAGAGATTTTATTTTTTTATTCATGAGAGACACACAGAGAGAGGCAGAGACACAGGCAGAGAGAGAAGCAGGCTCCATGCGGGGAGCCCGATGCAGGACTCGATCCCAGGGGCTCCAGGATTGCATCCAAGCCGAAGGCAGGCACTCAACTGCTGAGCCACCCAGGTGTCCCAACAATTTTATTCTGATAGGAACACGCCATAAAAACTCTGGAAGAGAGGGATCCCTGGGTGGCACAGCGGTTTGGCGCCTGCCTTTGGCCCAGGGCGCGATCCTGGAGACCCGGGATCGAATCCCACGTCGGGCTCCCAGTGCATGGAGCCTGCTTCTCCCTCTGCCTGTGTCTCTGCCTCTCTCTCTCTCTCTCTCTCTCTCTCTCTGTGACTATCATAAATAAATAAAAATTAAAAAAAAAACAAAAACTCTTGAAGTGGATGCGCCTGGGTGCACAGTAGGTTAAACATCTGACTCTTGGTTTCGAGTCAGGTCATGATCTCAGGGTTGTGAGATCAAGTCCCACGTTGGACTCCATGCCCAGAATGGCATCTGCTTAAGACTCTGTCTGCCCCGCCCTGCCTCCTGTCTCAAATAAATAAATCAATCTTTTGGGGGTACCTGGGTGGTTCAGTGGTTGAGTATCTGCCTTCAGCTCAGGTTGTGACCCCGGGGTCCTGGGATCGAGTCCCGCATCTGGCTCCCTGCAGGGAGCCTGCTTCTCCCTCTACCTGTGTCTCTGCCCCTCTCTCTGTGTGTCTCTCATAAATAATTAAATAAAATCTAAATAAATAAGTATTTTTTTAAATAAATCTTTTTTTAAAACTCTAGAAGCACTGGACTCAATAGAGGTAGATAGATGATACATAGAGATACAGATAGATGATAGATAGATAGATGACAGATGGTAGATGATTTATAGATAGACACTAAACTTAATAAAACCAGTTAATACGTAGCTTAGTACAGTTGCTGAATATTTTTTACCCAGTAGCCAGTGGTTTTTTTTTTTTTTTTAATTTCAGATACTGTCCTTTTATCTCCAAAATTTGATGTGGGTCTTTTGCACAGCTTCCATTCTTCTACTCATCACATTCGTGTTCTGCTTTGGGGCTGTTTCTAACACTTTCTGCTAATTCTAATCTCTGTGCCATTTCAGGGTCTTTTTCCATTGATTGATCTTTCTCCTGACCTGGGGACATATCCTCCCCATTTATTTGTAAGCCTCTTCGTTGGACACTAGATGTTTTAATTTTTACACTGTTTGGTGCTAGGCTTAAATATTCATTACCTACCATTGAGCCATGTTCTGGAACACAGGTAAGTCACTTAGGATCAATTTCATTTTATTTTTTAAATATTTAATTAATGAATTTAGAGGTGAAAGTGGGTGGAGGGGCAGAGGAGAGGGAGAGGGAGACTCTCAAGCAGACCTCCCTCCCATATGGCTGAGTGAGGAGACCCAGGCGGTGCTCCATCTCACAACCCTGAGATCGTGACCTGGGCCAAAATCAAGAATCAGATGCTTAACAGATTGAGCCACCCAGGTACCCCTAATTTTATTTTTTTGAAAATAATTTTTAAAGCCTTGTTAGTGTAGATCCAGAACCATAGTTCTTCTGGGGCCAATTTTGTCCCAAATACCTTAAGGTGAGGCTGAAAGGTAGATGCATCAGAAATTATTTTATTTTTTATTATGTATCTTATTCTTTGTTATTATTATTATTATTCTATTTTATATTTGAAGGGTATTTTTGTTGTGTATAGAATTCCAGTTTAATTCTTCTAGCACTTTAAAGATGTTATTCTTTTGCTTGCTGTTTTTTTTTTTTTAAATAGGTCCATGGTGGCAGTTACTGTTTCTCACCCTGAGTGCAGTACATCTCTTTTTTGTTTTTTTCCCTCCTGACTACTTTTAGAGTTTTCTCTTTAGCTTTGGTTTTCAGCAATTTGACTCTGATATTTTTTAGGGGAGGTTTTCTTTGTGTTTATGCTATTTGTGATTTGTTGGAATTCTTGGATGTTGGCACTGATATTTTTTTCATCAAATTTGAAATTTGCTGTTATGATTTATTCAAACATTTTTCCCACTAATTTTATCCACTTTTCCCCCCATCTGAAGTTCTATTTAGAGATTTTCTATTGACCTGCCTTCAAGTTTAGTGATCTTTTCTTTTGCAGTGTCTCTTCTGCCAGTAAGTCCATATTTTTAAAAAATTTCTAAGTTCTAGAACCTTCATTAGATTTTAATAATATAATTTCTATTTCTCTGTTGAGATTCCTCATCTTTGTATGTGTGCATCTCTCTATAAAGATAGAGAGATAAATATAGATAAGTTTCCTTAAAATTTTTCTGAACACATGAATAAGAACTATTTAAAATTGTGTTTGCTAATTCCAGTCTCTTTGGTACCTCTGGGTACTTCTACCAACTTAGTTTTTCTCCTAGCTGTTTCATCACATTTCCCTGCTTCATATAGCTAGTAATTTTTGAACATCTGGCAAACATTGGTGATACTATGTTATTGATGATCTGGATTATTTTGTCTTTCTTTTTTTTAAGAGTTTTACCTTTGTTCTGCTAGGTAGTTAATCTACCTGTGGACCACAAGATCCATCCTGCCATGGCTGAGTGAATCTGGTAGGGTGACTCTGAAGTAGCTCTTCCTATAGGTTGGAGTAGCTCTTCTTCTAGGAAGGTTGGCCTCTCTGGAGTCTCCACCACACTTCTGATTACTATTCCTCTGTGTGCACTTTGGCCAGAACTTCAACGTGTCCAGGCACTGCACGACTTTTGGAATCCCCACTTAGCTCACAGACCTCCAACAGCTGTTCTGTGTCAGGCTTCATGTAGACCTGCCCCATGCATAACCTGATTAACATCTGGCCCCAAATGCAAGTGAACTCCATGCCAATTTTGGGACCAACTTCTCTGCATAGCTTTCCCGACTCTGGTATCCTGTCCTGCAAATTGCAGACTCCTCAGCGATGCTGGACTCTGGTCTCTGCTTTTCCCCACTAAAACTGCAGCTCTCTGTTTGGGTTCCATATGCCTTGATGCAGCAGGAATCCTAGATGAGGGCAGAGCTTACCTTGTATGCTTCCATTCGCTCATTGCACTGTCTGCTGTCTGAAGCCTGTTGTCCAAAGTAACACTGCTTCTCTATTTATTTTACCCAATTCTGTAGTTGTATATGTCAGAAGGATAAGTCTGATATCCATTATTTTGACATGACAAAACTGCTACATCTTTTTGTAATCCTGGAAAACTTTCTCAGAAGCACTCTCAGAAGCACCCCGTCTCATCATACTTTTCTTTCCATCTAATTGGACAGGGTGGCATCACAGGGGCATGACTAAAGCAGTCATTGATAAGGCAAGTGACCTTGATTGACCTGATTGCACCAAGCTCCCTCTAAGGCTGGGCTGGTCCTGCCTCCCTAACCATACGCATGTCCAATACCCAAACGGAGCCAGGGTCTGTTAGCCCCGTGGCTCCCCATTCTGTGTCCCCAGTTCCAGTCTCAGACAAATCCAACTCTGCTCAGGGGTTGGTCCTCGAGGGTTTGTATCTCTGCCGTAACCTTCTGTACTAGGTTGAATGGTGCCCCCCCCAAAAAAAAATTTGTGTCCACCCAGAATCTATAAATGTGATCTTATTTGAAGAAGGATAATGCTGAGATAATGAGGTTAAGATGAGTCATACTGGAGTAGGGTGGTCCTAACACAATGAATGGTCCTTGTAAGATGAGGGAAGCACAGAAGGGAGGTGACATGAGACACAGAAAGGTGGCTATGTAAGTCAGGCGGAGATTGGAGTGACACATCTACAAGCCAAGGAGCACCAAGGATGCTGGCAGCCACCAGAAGTTAAGAGAGGGCATGGAACAGATGCTCCCTTACAACCTCTGGAAGGAGCCAACCCTGCCCACATCTTGATCTCAGACTTCTGGCCTCCAGAACTGTGAGAGATTACATTTCTGTTCCTTTAAGCCACCCACCTGTACCTAACAGATATTCCAATAACAGACCATTTTATTAAGCTGGTTTGAGTGGGCTTCTGTCCCTTTGACCCACAGGAATGGTCTGAGCCATAGCATGCCCCTTTCTCCTTCACATGAGTTTGGAAACTCTCTTTTCTTTGGACATGTGATTACACGCACACCCTCTCCCCCACCAGTGACCTACTCTTGCCCTTCGTATGCCCTTCACTCTTAGTTACAAGACCTCCTTTCTGGACTGCAGACCCCGGGGGACATTGGTTGGGTCTTCCTAGGCACCAGCATGGGTAGCCTGGAGCCTCCCATGGTGCATGATGGACTAGCGCCTCTGGGGGATGATTTGGGGAGGGAGGATGAGGAATGAATCTGTCTGTGGATCTGGACTGAAGCGGGTCAACCAGATTGAGTCTGGAGAGGCCAAGAGTCCCCATACCCCAGCGCCCTTCCCCCACACCCCAGCCTCTGCCTTTGGAGCTGAGTCCCTTCATCTGCCAAATGCAAACCCGAAGTGAAGGACCCCCGGGACCCAGGATTATGGACACTTACAACTAATGCCAAATAAACAAGACAAAATTATATGTAATTACTCCTAAAGTCATTTACTTGTACCAGTAATTGACCTCTGTGTCCTTTAATCTTTAATGCTCTTTTAAAATTCAGCCTCAGGGAGTCATCATGGTTATTGACGTTCGTCATGGTAAGGACTCTGGAGGCATGAGGCTTTGGTTAAGATGTCTTCAAAAGAAATAACCAATTTAAGAAGACATGACTCTCACACTTGGAGATGAAGAGATGCAGGGTGAGGGGCTGTAGCTGCCTGCATTTTCCTGCCTGGGGGACGGTGGCAAAGGTGGTGAGGATGAGGAAGGCCTAGCAGGTGCTACAAATAAGCTCGATGAATCCTCCTCACAAACCTTTAGGAAAGGTGCAATCATTAGCCTTGTTTTCCTGGAGGCTGGACAGGTCACATCCCCTACGCTCAGACACACGGCGGCTCGGTGCTGACGCCGAGCTGGCTCTCTCTCCTATGGGAGCCCCAGACCCCACGCTGCTGCCCCCCACCCCCCAGCCTCTGCCTCATAAACAGGCCTCCGGAGGACACCACACCTGCACGCCCCCCCTCCCCGGGCAGGTCACGTCTCTAACCTCTGGTTCTCTTGTCCGCAAAATGGGGGTGACGGCTCCTATTGCCTCGCCTGTCCTGAGGATGAAACAGGGTTATATAAATGTAGCTGCATGACAACCAGCAGCTCTCTTAGCTTCCTCCCGTGCAAAGCGGGATAAGGGAGTCAAGCAGAGTGCGTGCCTTCTCCTCCTCGTCTCCTGAAGACGAAACTGTGGAGAGACACCTCGCTATCTTTTATTTTACCCCTTCAAGTGTTCTCAAAACCAGTGTACCCAAGATGCTAAAAACAAGCAAACAAAAAACCCGAAACCACAGACCCACGCCGGGATGGTTTTGGGTGAGAGTTACAAATCTCAATCTCCCTTCAAATAGATTCGAAGTATTGGCGAGATCAGATAAATTGTCTTTGGCTCGGCAGCTCAGCGTCTCGGCGGCCAGGCGCCGTCAGAGCCCCCTTTTAAATTAAATGTTATTATCTTATCTTACTATGGTAAGAACATTTAGCATGAGATCTACCCTCTTAACGAATATTTAAGTGAACAATACAGTATTGTTACAAGAGACACAACATTGAACAGCAGATCCATGGGACTTTTCATCCTGCATGAACTTCTACTGAACCTCTCCCTGCCCCCAGCCTCCGACAACCACCTTTCTCCTCTCTGCGTCTCTAAGTTTGACTGAGGTGCCTCGTACACCCGGAGTCACGCAGCATTGGTCCTTCTGTGACGGGCTTATTTCACTGGGCACCAGGCCCTCAAGATCTGTCCATCTGGTCAAATGGGGCAGGACTTTCTTTTTTTTTTTTTAAGGCTGAATAATGCTCCATGGTAGGCATGTGCCACATTCCCTTTGTGTGTTTGTCTCCCCGCGTCTCCAGAGAAACACACACAAACGGCCAACGGACGTAGGAAAAGATGCTCAGCATCACTGATCACCAGGGAAGTGCCGCTCAAAGCCGCACTGAGATACCATTCGCCCCCAGTAGGAAGGCTACTCTTAAAGACCAAATCCAAACAAAAGATAACAGGGGTTGGCAGGGATGTGGAGAACCTGGGACCTCCCGTCCTGTTCGTGGGAGCGGAAAACAGTGCGGCTGCTGCGGATCCTCAGAAATCAGAAGGCCCAGGTGGTCCAGTATCTCCTTCAAAGGTACGCGGTGACCCTTCTCCCTCCCCTCCTGGTTCCAGGGCCTGCAGCCAGAGGCCGTCAGAGGCTAAGGAGCCGTTTCTGACTTTTGCTGTATTAGAGCCGATGACGGAGCCGGCCTGCGTTAGAGCTCGGCTGGTGAGGAAAATGAAGTGAGTCCTGGTGTCTGGAATCTGGACTCCTCCTCCTCCCCCAGGATGTGCTTGAAGGCGGCAGGGAGTAGAGGTTCCTCCTAAGAGTCCGAGGCCTGGGTTGGGTGAATCCCAAGTCTGCAGACCTCCCCTGGGGCCCATCCCTGCCTCCCCACACCTCCGTGTCCTGGGCGAGCTGCCCTGCCCTCCCCGCAGAGCCCGCAGAGCCCCCAGCTGCTCCTACCAGGCCCGCCCCAGCCAGGAGGTCTGCGCCCTGAGCCTTCTCCCCTCCTGGAGGGTGGCCTCCTATGCCGTCACCTGCCTTTCTCCCGGGTGTCCCAGTCTAACCCAGTGTCAGCCCTGCTGACTCCTCCCCGGCTGCCTCCTTGGGATTCTCTCCGGATTCCTCCCTTCCCTCCCCCTCGCCCTGAGAGCAGTGGCATCGGCTTCCTTCCTGGTCTCTAACTTGCCCAGCAGCCCAGGCGTGTCGGTCACTTTGCCGGCCCCCACCCACCACGCCTCTTTCTCCCCCTCCCTGTCACCCGTGTGCATCTGGCCAAAGCCAGGTGCCACTCATGGGGACCATGTCGCACCCAGGCCAGACTCCCACTCCCTCCTCTGGTTTCCTCCTCAACATCTGCTCTGCTGCTGCTTGGAGCTGGGCCACCCTCTGGCTTTCAGCGCAATTCCTGCTGGATCTGGCTTCAGGGAGCGTGCCCCGCGCCCCACATGCCCACAGGTAGCGTCAGCACCAGCCCTGCCCTCCTCCCTGCGTCTGTCCGGAGCTTGGGGACAGTAGCAAGCTGGCCACCGCCTGGGCTTCCTGACCCCTCCCTGGACCGCAAGCTCCCAGAAGGCAGCATCCACATCCTACCTTTATAACCTGCGCCCCCTTCCCCGCAGCCCACGGCGGCAAGTCCCCACGCTCGTTCCCCACCTGCCTGATGAGTGAGCTGAATAAATTAGTTTGGGGCTTATTTTCCAGCTTCCTGCCTGGGTGGGGGAGCTGCCTCCCTGACCCGTGGGGTCGCCTGGCACATTAAGCCTGGCCCCAGATCCCATTAAACTGAGGCGGAGGGAGTGTGCGCAGTGGGGACTCGCCCCAGAGACCCGGCACCCGGGATCAGGCTATTTAAGGAGGTCAGCGCAGCCGGGAAGGCTCCGCAGCTAATCGTCCTCGGCATTAATCACAGCGCGCTGCCGGGGGCTGGCCTGTTAGAATGTGTTAATTTGGTAATTACTGAGGAGGGGGAGGCTGCTCTGTAACCCTATGTCATTATTTTTTAACTGGAATATGAGACAGAAATGGAAAACGAGAACTTCCAGCAGCTTAAATCCAATCGATGCGGGTGGCCCAGGTCTGCCTTCCCCTCCCGCCGGCTGCCCCGTCCCCCAGCTTGTGCCCAGCATGGACATCTCCCCCCGGCCCGCACCCATGGGGGGGGACGGCGGCCCCCACACCGAGCTGGGCCGTCAGCGTCAAGGCCTGTTTCCTGGAGACAGGACTGAGGCCCACATTTTCTAACAACTTCCACAACCCCAACAGGCTGGTGCTCCCCACTCCCCCGGTGGGGGAGTCTTCTCACCCGGTCCCCCTAACTACCGCACTTGATTCTGTCTCTCCTCCCTTGACCCCTTGCCCCCCGTGATGGCTCAGACACCAAGTCCTGCTGGGAGCTTTGCGGGGGCCGTGCTGCGGCGTCGTGCGTGGGCCCTTCGAGGCTTAGCAGTGCTGCAGGCGAGGCGTCTGGCATTCCAGAGCCTCACAGCCACCAGGCTGGGGAACGCTGTCTCTGCCTCGGGAGGGTCCCCAAGCATGACCTGTCTGCCTGCCCTTCCGGCATCTCTGGAATCCCATGATTTTCTGCCGAGGCCTGTCCAGTCTGGGTGGAGGCTTGACTTTTCCCTCAATTCCAGCAGCCTGATGGGGCTTCTCCATCCAGCCAGGCTCTGCCACCTCCAAGCCTCTCCCTCCACCACCCAAGGACACCGGACAGACTCGGCTTAAAATCTTAGAGAAAAAGCTAAAGGCCTCTTGGTGGCCCCCCGGGGTCATCAACTACCAGGCCTCCGTGCTGGCTCCTGCCAGCTGGCCCCATGCTTTGCCCGGGTCTGGGCGGCTCTGGGCGCTGCCCTATGATTCAGTGCTGGGGAGAGTCTAACGTGCAGCCAGGCTTGAGAGCCAGGATCTGCAGGGTGAATGAAGACGTGTCTGGCCTGGCCCCGGTCTAGCTGCCCAGGATCGTAGCCCTCCTGCCCTGTGCTTCAATCCCATCCAACCGCGCTGTCACACCTTGTGCCCTGCCCTTGCAATCGGTCTGCAGGAAAGAGCCTCTGCTACCCTCCTGGGATCTCCTCCAGCCCTGCATCTCCTCAGTGAGACCCCATCCATCCCGTAGGGTCCCCGGTCCTGCTTGACCCTGCGGGTCAGCATCTCACTTGGGTACATCACCTAACAGCTCTGAGGCTGTTTCCCCATCCTGAACTGCAAACACTCACTGAGCCTGATTTTATTGAGCACCTGCCATGCACCGCGGATTTCAGACCCCTCCCCATCATGACCCTTTGAGACACACATGACATTACAGATGCCAGCTGCCGGGGGTAGGGGGTTCGGCTCCATGCCCAAGAGTTAGGGGGCCGCCCCCAAATTCCTCAAGCCCCCGCCCCCCAGGCCTCAGCTTTGTCTCCGGGTCTGTGGGTGCGGCACCCACCACACGGATGCTGCAAGTGGCATTAAATAGCACCTGCCGAGAACACAGGAAGCCCTCCACGCACCTTGGCTCGCACATTGTCTCCGTCCTTTAAATTAGCACCTGCCATGGGGAGAAAGGCGTCTTCTATCAGTCTTGTCGCGTCGCTGAGGATATTACATGAGATAATGTACAGAAAGCTTGACATAAAATACATCACTTGATAAATGTTCATTCCTTTCCCTCCCCGCCTGCCCCCCAGCCCCGGCCAGATTCCACTAGGATCATGGTCCTTGCGGACTGTGAGCACGTCTTCCGGATCCAGCACCCAGCAGAGCCACCAGCACACGGGAGGGACCAAACACATAGCAGGACGATGACACTTGCATTTCCAATCTGTCCGCCCGCTTCCCACAATGCGAGGCCCTCCCTCCTCCTCCGTTCACCCACCTCCCATCCATCTATTGACTCATCCAGCAGGGTGGACACCCATCACAGGCCGGACACCCTTCTGGGCAAAGGCCTCAGACCTGGAGAGCTGAACCCAGCGTCCGGAGAGACAAAAGCTGCCTGCATGGCACACCCCAGGGAGTAAGGAAGGCGATGAATAGAAACAGCAAAGAGGAAGCCGGCAGAAATGATTTCCTTCCCCGAGGGCAGGGCAATGCTTCCTGCACAGTATCTAGAAAAGTCCTCTTGGAAAAGGTGACACTTGATCATTTTAAAAGTAGTATATATCTGCGTTAGCATTTCAGGAAGTACCGAAGAAGATCATGTGGCTCCACGACCATCACTCAGAAATCACGCCACCCCAACCACACCTCGGCTTTTGCCTTCATGTCTGAATGGACAGCTTTGTATTGGGCTTTTAAAATTTAACATGACACCAGTCATTTTGTAGCTCTCTTTGTTTTTCCCATTTCCTCTGTGTCGATATATAATATGCATTTAAAAAAAAAAAACTGGTACCGTAAATATATATGAGCTGTTTCCACCTTTACTGAGGAAGTACGTATGATTGTACAGATTCTCAGATGATCCAGATGAGGAAGAAAATAAAGAGAATTTATAATGCTGACCATTTAACACATTGGTCCATATCCTGCCTATATTCTTTTCCTTCCCTATGAAAGTGGAACATACACAGAGTATGTTCGGGTTGTGTCTGGCTTTTTTCCTAATGATGTCTGAAAGCCAGGAGGAGGTGGTGGGATTCCGGTGATAGAAGTAAACGTCGTGCAAAGTCCAGGACGGGGCATCCGGACCCTTGTGCTTGGCTTTCGGCCATTGACTGATTTTGCCAAGTCCTATGACCTCTGATTCCGGGCTCCCTGTGTGCAAAAGGAAGTCCAAGACCCCTCCTGGATGTTAAGCCTGGAATAAACACCAGAGAGCAGAGGGTGGCCATGCAAGGCCCCGGGAGGAAGGATGCCTGCCTGTAACGGTCCCTCTACGAACGGGAAGATTTTACCGGGTAAAGGCCCCCAGTACCCGGGGATGGGTTAGCATGAAGCTCCTCCAGGAACACGTCTGTTAACTTTTCGCCTCACGTTTTCTTCGTCCGACCTCTTAACATCCCCCAGAGTTGGCTCTGCTCTGCCCAGAGAGGTCAGGAAAACCTGGCCAAGTCCCCTAGCTCCAGAGTGGTGGGGGGATTCGCACCCGGATCCATGGGGCCCACGGCCACGAACTTAACCACCAGTGGCAGAAGACAAACTCCCCCGACATCTCCAAGTGTGAAGGGCAAGGTGCCCGGGGTGTCCTGGGGAACAGAAATTCTGTTTTTGGAGAAACTGCTCAAGTTGACATGGGAGGGTGAATCTGCTGGATGAACCCCAATGCTGACGTCTCGCTGAGTTGACATCGGCCCCTGGAAACAGGATTCGGTGTCAACAAGACGTGAGCCAGAGTGACCCCCCCAGCTCTGCTCTGGCCTCCGCCCCTTACACACCATGTGCGTGGGGTTCTGAGAAGCCCTGACCTACACGGAGAGGCATGCATTTCTGACCAGCCTGGGTATATCTATTGTTAAAAAAACTTGAGAAATGGAGTAGTAACACCTTTTACTGAAAAAGTCACACTTTCGGAATATAAAAATTAAAATAGTGAAAAGAGTTGTGTGCCTGAGTCCCCATCCCTCTCGCCCCAGGCCCCCAGCTCCGAGTCCCCCTCCCCAGAAAAAAACTATGGAGCATGGCCCGTGTGCCCTTCCAAACCCTGTGTGTGCATGGAATCTGTTTGTGGATCTGTACTGTGCACACCCATCTGCACTCCTCCTTTTCAAATGATGCACGCCTGTGGCCTCTTAAAATCTGCTCCTTGGGGCAGCCCGGGTGGCACAGCGGTTTAGCACCGCCTACAGCCCAGGGCGTGATCCTGGAGACCTGGGATCGAGTCCTGCGTCGGGCTCCCTGCATGGAGCCTGCTTCTCCCTCTGCCTGTGTCTCTGCCTCTAGCTCTCTCTGTGTCTCTCATGAATAAATAAATAAAATCTTAAAAAAAAAAATCTGCTCCTTGGAGCGACCCCAACCTTTTCATAGCTGCGAGGTGCTCCGGTGCTTGGCAAGGCCCTGGTGTGTTAACCAGCCCCCCGCCGACGGGGCGTTTTGGCCTTCCCAGTGTTGTGTTCTTGCAGAGGCTGCTGCAGTGAACGGCCCTGTGCCGCTGCCTCACAATCACGTCCAAAGATGCCTGTCTGTAGGGTAGTTCCTAAAAGCAGAGCAGAATTCATTACTGCTCTGAAGGTCCTAGCAAATGGAACAGAAGATAAGAAACAGAAATAAGAGCTACACAGATCAGAGAGGACAAGACACATCTGTCATTATTTGCAGACAATAGAATCCTCCACCTAGACTCTCCAGCAGAACCAGCCGACAGATGACTAGAACCAATGGACAATTCAGCGGCCGGATGGGCGCTCAGCATAAAAAACCAGTTGTCTTCCCAGGCCCCAGCAGTAAGCAATTAAAAAAAAATGTAATGGAAAACAAAACAAAACAAAAAGAGGGGAACTTTCGGGGTGGGGGGGGGCAGAGTGTCCTCTAGAGCAGGCTTCTCAGGCTGTGGGCTCCACCAGCATCAGCCCCGCTGCCAGCTTCCCACCAGCAGGCCCAGGGTGGTGCCCGGGAATCTGCATGTGGATGAGCTCCGGGGGCTGCTGCTGCCTGCCCTTGGACCCTGCTCCGCATCATGAGGATCTAAAGACTTTGTCCTCACGTCCACGGCGTCTAATAGTGCTGAGAGTGCAAGCCTCGCTCCCCGTTTCTTGGGGAGGCTCGCTGCTGTGGAAGTCTCTGCCACTGCCATTAGACCAGTGGGAAGTCTTATTTTTCATTGCAATTTGTATTTCTTTAATTATGAATGAGCCTGAGCATCTTCCCACATGTTTGGCCTCGGCCTTGATTTTCACGCCACCAGATGTTAAAGGGACATCCGTGGGGCGATGTAAGGGTTCACATCGCCAGATGGCAGCGCCATCGCCCCCGGAGTCCTGTCCATGCCTTGGGCTCTGGCCTCTCCTCTTTGGCAAGAGGGGACATGGGAGGCCCCGCAGGCCGCCCCCTGCCTCCGGCCTGGGGCCCAGGGGAGCCAGGATCCACAGCCCTCACGGGAGCCTCTTCCAACCTTGGGCCATCTTTTCAGTGCAAAGAGGGAAGATTTGGAATCAAGAAAACCTACTCTCTCGGGCCACGACATCTTCACGGAAAATGCAAAGTGATGCCAGAGAGGCAAAGAAGTTCAATGGCAGCGATGCTAGCGTCTGAACGGAGGCCTTTATTACGTATTTAAAGCAATGCTCTGACATTCGGGAAGCAGGAAGATGGATCGGAGGAAGCCAAGAGCCACCCTGTGCGAGCCGGGGCTGTTCGTGCCACTTCAGTCGTGCGATTGCAGCAATGCGTCCTGGCATGTTTGTTAATAAAGACACAGAGCCGCGGCAACACATGGTGCTTCTGCTGCAGCCCATTGTCTACCTCCAGAGAAATGTTATTGGAGTCATATTGCATTTTCAGGTCTGGTGAAGCTGCGGTAAAATAAGCATTTTATGCAAATGTGTTGTGGTGGAAAAAATAGCATGTCATGTACCATAAATCTTAAGGTAACCGGAGCCCTGGTTACTCCTCAGTTTTAACACATCATGATAGGAGGCAATTATTTTGGACCAACAAGCTGCCTTTCATGGAATTTTGTCTCTGCTTGAAGCTGGAGCCTGTTTACTAGCACAGATCGGTGACCCAGTGTGGTGATGGGCGAGCCCAGGTGACCCTGAGCGTGGCTGGCAGGGGAGGAAGGCTCGCCCTTCCACCAGGCAGGCAGGCGTGCACCCAACGGTCCTCCAGGATCTGAGTCAGGGTCATGTCACGGAAAAGAAGGCGGGCCCTGGATCAAGGGTCTGGGGCTGCAGGAACTGAGACTGGTCTTTGCTCTGCCGTGGGCTACCCGGATGGCCTTGGGCAGGTGTCCTGACCTCTCTCAGCATCGTTTCCCTCATCAGTGAAATGGAGATGGCCGTGGCTGTTAGAAGGATCAAGCGCAACCATGCACGCAAAATGCTTAGCCCAGTGGCGCACGCGGAACGCACACAGTAGTTGGGAAGGTGGCCTGGACACAGCCCTGTCACTCTCTGTGCTGCCCAGCGTCCCGGGAAGCCTGTCCCAGCCCGGCCTCTCTCCGTGTCCTCTTGCCCCCACGACCAAATCCAAGGACCCCTCAGTGTATCACAGACAGGAGACCAGCACCCCCAGTGACCCTCGTACAGATGCCCCCTGCACTGTCCCAGGCCTTCGAGACTTAGGGAAAGAAGGAAGAAAACACAGGGAAGGCGAGGAGGGTATGAGAGAGACTTCAAGGTGGAGCGCTTAATCGAAAACACTGTTTTGCAAACTTCTTGAGCTCTCCACGCGAAGCCGTAGATACTGCAAAGCAGCCCAGGCCCCATAAGAACGTCTGTGGACCCGAAATGGCTATTTCATGCGGACCCTGTGTTCGTGGGAGATCCATGCTTTCTGCTCATGTGTGCAAGTTCTGCCTGCACCCCACTCAGGTGAAGCTGCAACCCCGCGAGGTTCAGGTGGGGATGGGGAGCGGTCATGTGGACAGAATCCAGGTGGGGCCCAGCAGGTGGTCAGGCAGGTGTCAGACAGGGGCTCCTCTGACTCCCGAGGAGCCGGCCCAGCAGGCCGAGGTCTGTCCCCGCGGTCAGCGTGGCTGCCCCTCCTGCGGGCTCCTGCTGCTGCTCCTGGCTCACAGGCCTGAGGCGTCGCTGCACTCATTGCCCCAAATTCTAGTCGCTCAGAGGACCCGCGGTGGGGGCGGGAGGGCTCCTTGCTGGCTCAGCCCCTGCTTTGTTTCCCTTTGTTCCCCGTGGATTCTGACGATTTGGAATCATTCTTTTAAATTGAGCTATAACTGGGGCTCCTGGGGGGCTCAGGTGGGTGAAGCATCTGCCCTCAGCTCAGGTCGTGATCCTGGGGTCCTGGGATCAAGCCCTTCATCGGGCTCCCTGCTCAGAGAGGAGTCTGCTTCTCCCTCTCCCTCTCCCTCTGCCCCTCACCCCTGCTCATGCTCTCTCTCTCTCTCTCTCTCTATATATATATATATATATACACACACACACACATATATATCAAATAAATAAATAAGATCTTTAAAAAATAAATTGAGATATAACTCATATCACATAAACCATTTTAAAGTGAACAATTCAGTGGCACTTAGTACCTTCATGGTGTTGTGCAACCAGCATGGCTCTCGTATTCCAAGAGGCTGTCATTGCCTCCAAGAACCCCCACCACCACCACCAGGCACTCCAACCCCCCTTCCCCAGCTCCCAGAAACCATTCTCTGTCTCTACAGATTTGCCAATTCTGGACGTTCCCGTCTGATGGGAATCGCATAATATTTGTCTTTTTGTGCCTGGCTTCTTCCAGCGAGCATCGTGTCCTCGAGGTTCATCCACATTGTAGCAGGTGTCACTGTTGGGCTGAGGCACATCCCCCTGTGTGGAGGCGCTACCCCTGCTCCCTCCGTTCATCGTTGTGTTGTCAGCCACCCAGGCCTAGGCTGTGGCCGGAGCAGCTGGGGTGACAGGCACGGCTGTCTCGGGCCTCGGGAAGGGAGCACATGTGTAAGCACAGCCCAGCGTGTCTGGAGTCCGAAGGCTGTTCGCCCCTAGGGAGCTGCGTGGGCTTGGCAACCGCTCATGCACTCTGCACCCCCGTTTCTTTGCCTGTGACACGGGGAGGCGCTGACCCAGGAGGCCCTGTCACCCCGGCTGCTCCGGCTATGGCCCAGGTCTGGGGGGCTGACAGCCAGGGAGATCCCGCGGTGCGGGAGGGCCACAGCCCTGCTCCGGCCTTGTCGGTGACCCCCATCCCCTCCCCAGGCCGCCAGCCCTTTATTGCACTAACGCGCCGTGCAACACGCCGCCCGCCTCCCGGCTGCACGGACCTTGTGTAGACTACCCCGCCGCCCGTTCGGTGTGTGTCCCCGCCAACCGTCAGTGCTAATCACGCTCCGTCACAGTTTTAAAGCTTAATTTTAAATCTCCGTCTTTAAGAGATCCAACCTCCCACCCAGCACGGGAGAAAATAGTGAATGGGTTTAGCCCGTTTCCACGTGTACAGACCCAAGGTACAAGCAGGTGTGTGCCAGGGGGACGGGCGTGTGCGTCTCCTCTGCAGGCTGCTGAGTCCCGACAGGGGTGCGCTCCTGGTGCACCTCCAGGGTGCCCTTCTGGTGCCCACCGTGCATGGACCTCAGAAGCAGGACAAGGACCCAGCGCTGGGAGGCCCTGCTGCAGCGGTGCACCCCCACCCCCACCCCAGTTACAGCTTGGAGGCTCCTCTGAGTGCTTGGAGGGGGTCGGCACCTGCTCTGTGCTCGCCAACAGGGTGACAGTGAAACTCATCTATATTGAGGCCTCTGTTTAGGCCTGCCCAGGTGTTCAGCATGGGCTGGAGGGAGCACCCAGGTGGCTGGGGCAAGGGGAAGCCTCGGTCTGAGGGAGGAAGGAGTGGAAGCGGCGTGTGCTGGTCCATGGGTGACCCAGCGGTGGCACGTGGGGCCTGGGGGGCAGCTGTGCACCACCGTGGGGAGGCTGAGGGAGGAGTCAATAGTGCCTTTAGGGCTTGGGTCTCGGGTACCAATGGCTGCTGGGAAGCCAGCAGAGGGGGCACCAGTGTGTGGGGAAGGTGAGGCTGACGTTGGGGCTGCAGGGCTGTGGGCGAAGGCGATGTGTAGACCTCTCCTCCAGGCTTCTGGGTTCCTGAAAGGCAGGAGCCCTGCAGCCTGTTTCCAGCCCGGTGTCCCTACGTCCTGTCACTGTAGCCAGCATCGGTCCAACACTTAGAAGGTGTTGGTTGAATAAGTGTCCAGTAGAAGCTGAGAAAGGGGCTGCAGGGGACCTACAGAGTGCATGGATTGTTCTGGAATGGTGAGGGAGCACCTCTCCTCAACGGCTGCCCCGGCACAGGAAAGCCAGAGTGGAGGAGGGGTGGGGTAGGTCAAGGAGGCTGCAGGCCGGGGCTGGACCCTGGATTTGGGGTGTGGAGTGCTGTGGGTGCGCTGGTAGCTGCCTGCATTTAGGGTGAGCAAGGCTGGAGACAGAATTGCTGGGATTAGGATAAGAGATGGTGGGGTGGGAGGTCTAGGGGGTGGGGAGGGCCGAGCGCATAGCTCTCTGGGGAAGACTGGGGGCAAGGTGGACGAGGCGCAGGACAGGGGTTTGGGAAACAGCCCTGGGGAGATCTTGCGGGCGCAGGAAGGAAAGGGGATGCGGGGGCTCAGCCCCAGGAACCCCCCACCACCACTGCCACCTGCTGCAAGCCGATGCCTCTTGAGCCAGCCAGAGGGCACCCAGCATGGAGCAAACACCCCCGAGTCTGTGTCTCAGGGAAAAAGCACAGGGTCAAGCTGCTCCCTTCCCCTCGGAGCTCAGAGGTGGCCGACAGCATTGCTTGTTTGCCAGACTTTCTCTGAAAACACGTCAAATTGGGGGGAATGAGGAGCAGACCTTGCAACATCAAGGGAGGCTGGCAGAGGAAGGGCCTAGAAACCCAGAGAAGAGAAGGGACACGGGAACCTAGAGCCACAGGCCTCAGGTGGCAGCGGGCAGGGTGCTGGAGCCCCTCCATCCCTAGTTCCCGCCGCTTGTGCCCTTCCAGAGGGTTCCCGCCTGCCTGTGAGGCCACGCTGCCCCGGAAGCTCCCAGACATCTGAGCCCGGGGTGCAGCGGGGGCACCCCAGCCCGCCATCCTGAGCCCGTCCCTGCTCTGGGCTCCGCTCGGCCTGCTGGGCCCCCGCCGACTGCCAGCAGTCTGGGGCTCTCTTCCCACAGCCCTCCTTCCTTCCGCCTCCCCCCTCCCCTTCTCGGGGCAGGGGGGGGGGGCCCTCCTGTCCCTCTGTTTACCCTCTGCAGGCCGTTCCCCCAAAACAACCCTGGGGCATCCAGCTCCGTCCTGGCATCGGGCTCCCAGGGGCTTTAAAATCACTCCTTCCTGGGGGCTCAGAGCAGACACCTGCCCCTGCCCTTCCCCCACACTCCCTCCCACCCGCAACCCCCCAATCAGTCGCTGACCTGCAGGCCTTTGGCCCACCCGAGGGTGGTTCAGCACCTTGCTGGGGTGCTGGGGTGCTCGGTGGGGCTCCTGCAGGACCCTGGTCCGAAGGGAGTCCTTGGGGCTGGTCAGTGGTGTACACGCTGAAGGCTGTGACCCGAGTGACCAGTAAGTCCTACTCTGGCTGCCTTGGGTCAAAGGTGCACACGCAGGCGGGGAGAAGGTCCTTTTCTGCCTGGTCAGAGTGTGTTCTAGGTCCTAGGTGCAGAGGTGGGGAGGGCCAGAGAGCCCACCGGGTGGTCACCCCAGGAGAGGAGGTCACCCCGGGAGAGTAGGTCAGCCCAGGGAAGGTGGTCTCTCTGGGAGGGGTGGTCAGCCCAGGAGAGATGGTCACTGTGGGAGAGATGGTCAGCCCAGGGGAGGTGGTCAGCCCAGGAGAGGTGGTCACCCTGGAGATGTGGTCACCCCAGATGAGATAGTCACCCCAGGACAGGTGGCCCCTCTATCACCGGCCACTCTAGCAAAGGAGGAGGGGAGAGGAGGCCGAGCACTCTGGAAGCTTCTGTCCTTTCTCTGCCTGGGAATCTGGGGGGGGGGGTGGAGGCCCCCACTTCCTGACCTGAGCCCTTCAGCCCTTCAGCCCCAGCATTCACACCTGGGTCGGTGCCCTCCTGGTCCTGTCTGCAGCAGGAGCTCCTCCCTGAAGGGAAAGGAAGAGCTGAGTTAGTGTCCTGGGGCCACGGAAACAAAGTGCCACCAACGGGAGGCTTGAAACGGCACCGTATTCTCTCAGAGTTTTTTTTTTTGAGGGGGGTGCAGAGGCGGGTTGCTTCTCTCTGGAGGCCCCGGGGGAGAATGTGCTGTGTCTCCCAGCTTCCGTTGGCTTCTCCCCGCCCCCCACACCCGCGATCCCTGACCTGTGGCCACGTCTCCTGAGGCTGCCTGCACCCTCACGGGGCCTTCTGCACCTGCGCCCCCTCCCTGTCTGTCTCCTTCGGGCACTCTGGTGGGATTCAGGGCCCTCAGGCCTTAATGACACCTGCAAAGATCTTTATTCTACATAAGGTCACACTCTGAGGTTCCAGGTGCACGTGAATCCTGGGGGGGACAGTATCCAGCAGTATCCACCAAAGCAGGGGAGGGGAATGAAAGCAGCCCCCGAGGGTGGATGGGGCACCCAGAGTGTCCCTGAGCAGAATGGGCTCCATCAGGTCCAGAGGGCAGAGGGGAGGGGAGCCCCCCACCCCACCTCCCACCTCGGGCTCCCTCTCTGGAGCCCTCACCATCCCCATGCGCCCTCTCGCCCCTGCTTGATTGGGCGGGGGTGGGGGGGGATGCCAGGATGCCGCCTTCCGATTTAATCAAGTTATTAAGAATCAATGATTCAGGAGCAGAGACAAGGGCTCTTCCGGAAGGTGATGAGGACCAGCAGCAGCAGAGAACAAAGGACGAGGTGCCGCCACCGTGGGAGCCGCCGGGGTTGGCTGAGCAGCGGTGGGGAGGGGAGGGGAGGGGAGGAGAGGGGAGGGGAGGGGCGGGAGAGGCCCAGCCCTCCCTTCCCTTCCCGGGGAAGCCGCCCCGATTTAATATGCAAAGGTGGAGAGGCAGGGGAGGCGCGGGCCATATTTCAAACAAAGAATATACAACAAAGGGCCCGCGGACGCAGGGATTTGTCAGAATCGGGCGATGGGAAAGATCCATCTAAGCGAGCAGGGCCCGTGACCTTGGGCTTGAGAGCTCTAAAGCGAGCGGGCGGCGGGGAGCGGCGGCTGAGCGCCCAACAAAGCGCGCCTTGTGATTATCGTTATTTAATATCATGGCCTTAAACTGTCGGGAGGGGGAATTAGGTGGCACACAGAATTGTTTTTTATTCCAGGAGATGTAAGGGAGATGTAATGGAGGGGAAAACACGGGGGCGGGGGGAGCTTGGGGAGATCTCTGAGCGCAGGGAAGGAGAGGGAGAGCCAGTGAGAGGCGGGGATAAACAGGAGCCCTCCCTCCCCCGGGGCCAGCCTCAGGCCTGGAGCAGGGGTGTCAGGGAGGGCCAGGTGCAGGGGTGTCAGGGAGGGCCGGGAGCAGGGGTGTCAAGGAGGCTGGGCGCAGGGGTGTCAGGGAAGGCTGGGTGCAGGGGTGTAAAGGAGGCTGGGCGCAGGGGTGTCAGGGAGGGCCGGGCGCAGGGGTGTCAGGGAGGGCTGGGCCTCTGCTGCCAGGGGCTGGGGCAGGTGCCTGTGGATGTGTAGGGGTGCTAGCAGCGCCCCCAGGCGGGGTGTCCGGGGCTGCAGGGAAGCTGGGCGTCACCCTCAAGGATGCGAGGCACACAGGAGGGGTGTGTGCGCAGCCTGGCAGTCTCCGGTCTCCAAGGACCGGGGTCGGGAACGGAGGCTGGGGGTGCAGAGACCTGTGGGGTGCTTCTGTTAGGCTCCCGGGAAGAGGCCTGTGCCCTCCCGTTGGCGTCCGATCCCTGGGAGTGTCGGGCCTCGGAGCCGTGGCACTCGGGGTGACCGCGGGCGCGGGGGGAGGCGGCTGGCTGGTGGCCTGGCTGCCAACCAAGGCCGAGAGCCGCGTGAGCCCGTGACGGGTCCCGTGTCGGGCGGGACCTGGGCCAGGGCCCCCGGCTTCGGGTCCGAGCAGGGCACCTGCATTCTCTCAGGGCACGTCGGCTTCTTGCCCTTTGTGGTCACAGTCTCCTCTCAAAATGCCGCCTCCTGTGTAAGTCCCAGATCCGGCGGAGATGGGATCGGCTAGGTGGTCCCCACAACACATCCAAGCCCGAATGGCTATGCTTCCTCCTGGAATGTGCCAGAAGCCTGGTCCCCCGACAGCTGGGGTCTCCGAGGAGCTCTAGAGCCAGGTGGGGGTGGGGGTGGGGTGGGGGTGGGAGGGCAAGGGAGCATTCCAGATGCCGGGTGGGCCACGCAGGGACCCCGTCGCCTGCCCCGGGGCCGCCGGCCATCCACAGCAGGTTTCCACTAGAAGGATTTTCCTCATTTCACACTAGCTGCTCCGGCCACAGGCCAAGCCACACTCATGAGACCAGGGAAGCAGAGAGAAGACGACAGTTTCTAAGTTAGGCTGGAGGGGAATAGGGTCACGCGGGAAAGCGGGTTCTGGTGTTCCAAGGGGGCATCCCTGTGTCGGGGTGTGGAGGGGTCCTCTGGGGAGTCACAGGGCAGAAGCTGGATCATCCTTGTCCTGCAGAAACTCGGAGGCAGAGGTCTCCAGCCTGGCTGTGCGTCGGGGCAGCTACGGGGCCCCTCCCTGAACCTGCAGAAAGCCCTAGAATGGGCCAGTGCCTGTGCCTTAGCAGGTGCTCAGGACACTCTGATGTCCCCAGCGCAGCAGCAGGCCAAGGACCGGTCCTGGAGGAGGCAGGGCGCTCGGCCCCACGGACAAGGGGCTCCCACGTGCAGGCCCTGACGCCTCCGCAGGCCACTGTCTTCGCCCTCTGGCTCATCTCTGGGTGCAAGAGAGGCTGGGAAGCCTGGACGGGAAGAGGGAGCACTTTCTCCTTGACCTCTGCCCAACTACGGACCGGCCCAGGCCAGGACGTCTGTCTGTAAGTGGACTAAGGTCCCAGCCGGGGTTGGGGGGACATTGGCGGGAAGTGTCCCGGTGAGGGCCCAGCTCCAGGGGACGGGGGGGGGGTGCGGGAGGAGAACATGGGCAACCCGGCATGACGGCCCCATGAGCCGGAGGCACGCCCAGGGCTGTATGGTGGGTGCCCCCCCCCCCTCACCCCCAGCCTTGCGGGCCAGCCCCGACTGGACCTGTGCCCCTGGGCCAGCTCAGCCACCTACTCAAGGTGGGGCCCTGGGCCTCAGCCTTCTCAACTGTAAAATGGAGTTAAGGATCTGGACCTGTTCATGGGGTGATGTGGGGCAGGGCGCTCTGGAGGTTACAAAGGCCTAGTCACCCCACCCTTGTCACTGCGTCCTCATCCACCTCCTCGGCCCCCTGTGTCTGCCCAGAAGGGAAGCTGCCTGTGGTCAGGGTGGGGGCTTTAACCAGAGGGAAGACGTGCCCGTGCTTTATCCTGCAGGTGCAAAGCCGTTAGTGCTCCAAGAGCCTCCCGGGGACCTGGTCAAAGGCTGAGATGTTTCTAGATAATAACAGGGAAAGCGTGGCCTAAACTAGGTCTGCATCTCCCTCTCTCTGTCTCTCTGTTTCTGTCTCTGCACCTTTCTCTGTCTCTCTCCTCCTCTGCCCCGCCCCCACCCCCAGTGCCCCCAGAAGGTGTGTCGGAAGCTGGGGCTGAGGCTGTGACCTCCTGTCGTCTGGCCCCCTCGCCGCTGCCGTGGTGATTCCCAAAAGGGAATCCGTCCCCAGCCTGGTCGTGGAACATCCTCCGGGGAGACGGGCACACCTGCTTCTCCCTCCCGTTGGGAACTCCTTCTCCTTATCCAACCTACGTCCCTCGTGCCGTAGCTTAAACTTATTTCACGGTCTGCCTCTAATTTCCAGGCATTTCTCTACTCGCAGACTCTGATGGGTGGAAAGCGGTCCTTCATCAGGCACTTAATTCCGTGTCTGGACCCCTGGCTCCTTCACCGCCGCAGAGGAGCCCGCGGGGCCCGGTGCTCGGGGATCCTGGGGGAAGCCCTCGGATCGGCCGTCACCCGGCCCCGCAGGACCCAGGCTTGGGGTCCTCTCCGCCTTCGCTTCACGTCATTATTAAGAGATGATGCAGGTCTTGGAGCACGAACCCTTTGGCTCGGGAAAAATTATGTGTGACACTTTACATATGGATCAGGTAATTAATGGATGCCCCGATTTCCTCCACCAGAACATAAAGCGGGTGAGGACGGCGCTCTAATTCCAGATAATTAAAGAGGGAGCGAGTCGGCTGGCGCTGCTCGGGGAGGGGGGCTGCTGTCATTAACTCAGCCTCCTCCCCTCCGTCTCCACACCTCACTGCAAACCGCGGGCTCCCCGGGGGCGACTCCCTCCCAGCGCCCAGGCGCCCGCCCGCCACGTAATTGAAGTGGCCCCGTGTGCCGCACCAGGGCTTGCAGAATAGGGTGGGGCAAGCTGTCACCAAGGGGAGGCACGGCTGCTGGGGGGGGGGCCCAAGGGTCAGCCTGCCTCCCTCCGCTCCCCCCAGCTGTGCATTTGTGTGTGTGTGTGCACGTGCATGTGTGTGTGTGTGTTTGTGTGTGTGGATTTGGGATGGAACCCCCGAATGGCCTCCCGGGGTAGCCACGCCCAACCTTACAGACTTGGTTCCCCGGGGCGGGGGACAGGGGGACTTGAAAAGCTCAGAAGCTGTTACCACCACCTGGGGAAACGCGGGTCTCACCATAGCAGAGCCACCCCAGTGAAGGCACAACATCCCTACACCAGCCCCAAGAAACTGCTGCCCCCCATCTCGGGAGACTTCTCGCCCCCCGACAGGCCTTGCCTTCCCCAGAGCCGGAGGCTCCCTGGGTTTCAGAAACAGACAATTCTGCTCCAGAGGATCATCGTGCCCGCTGCAGGCCAGGGGCACTGGGCTGTCGTTCCTCCTGGGAAAGATGCAAGCGGCCGACGGGCACCCCAAGAACGTGAGAGGGCGCGCTGGTGCTGAGCGGCCTCCCCGGGAGCGGAGGTGCGGCTGACTGTGGCCGAGAGGACAGACAGATCCCCGTTCAGCCCGCGCATCCATCATGTCCCCAGTGACTATCGGCCCCTGCCCTGTCAGCCGGGCCCTTTGGGGTCCCCGTGATTCTTTGCCTGTCGCTGCTCACTCCTGGTGCGCGGGTGCTCGTTCCCACAAGGACGAACTGAGCGCGTGCAGGCACCGGGCTAGTGTCGGGGGCGGAGGTGGCTCGTCTGCTGCACAGGGACGAGCTGGAGCGGCCCTGGCGACAAGCCCAGGAGCAGCGAGGCCGCGTGCAGGAGGAGCAGGAGTCTTCGGGAGGAGTCCCGGGGAAGGGCCTGGAAGGGAGGGCGGGCACGGCCTGCGAGTGAGCCGTGGGAGCCCTGCAGGTCCCCTGTGCCTCACTGGCCAACGCCCTCCTCCCGGGGAGCCCGTGGCCACAGCTTTTGGGAAAAGGCCTTGAGGAGGTCGAGGGCGCGGCCGTCTGGCTGCCTGGCCATCACTGCCTGCTGTCCCCTGCAGGTCCGGGACAGAGTCAAGTTTTTGCTGAAACCCCCTTTACCCTAAGTCTGCATACAGGTTGCTTCCACTTAGTGAGACTTTTATTTCCCCCCAAATTCCAGAGCCCTATCCACTTGCCTGCTCACGTGGTCACACGGATAGGACCTCAGGTTCCAGATAACCACAGCCTCTTCCGCTTTTAACCTGCTCCTGCCTCTGTCCTTCCATTCCCAGTTCGGAGGCTTGGAGTCACCCCCACCCCTCCTCGATTCATCCTTAATCCAGTGATGAGTGACCTGATAAGCGAAAGGTGGCGGCGAGGTGAAGGTGGATTTGAGGCTCGGAGACACAGGAGGAAGCCCACGTGACCACAGAGGCAGAGACTCGGGGGGACTTGGGGAGACCACCAGCCCAGAACACCCGAGCCTGCAGGAGCTGGAGGAGGCAGCAAAGCTCCTCCCCTCGAGCCTTCAGAGGCAGCACGGCCTTGCTGACACCGGATGGCAGATTCTGACCTCGGGACCCATGCAACGCTGAATTGCTGCCATTTTCAGCCCCCGTGGTTTGGGGTGACAGTGCTGGGAAACTCATGCCATCTGCTGAGGACCCGAAGAAGGGCCTGATCGTTCGTTACAGTATTTGCCACCGTGTGTTGAGAATGAATGTGCTCTAACCCGGCAAGGGAGGAAGCTGAGGCTCAGAGGGTTTAGGACCCGTGAAGGCCCTCCTCTCCGAAGAGGATCCCCGGGCCCGACAGAGCCGAGCCTGGGGGTAGCTGCTTCTGCGCTGCCGCCCACATCCGTGGGCTCCGACGAGTCACCGCATGCTTGCTCCGGTCTGCCCTGGAGGCCGGGTGGCCTGGGGGAGACCCACCGCGTGGGGAGCCGCTCTCAGACGTGGGGGTCCAGGAACCCGGCTCTGCAGCCCAGCCCTGGTGCCTGCTACCCTGAGCCAGCTGTAGAGAAGGACGGAGCCTCTCTCCTTCCTGTGTGTCCTCCCTGCCTTCTCCCCACCTGGCCTGACGCCAACTGCTTGCGATGGACTGAGGGGCCCTTGACCCTCGGCCTCCCCCACCCGGCCTCCCCAGCCTGTTCCGGCATCTTCTTTGCCGCTCTCAGTGGCTACGCTGCACAGAAGCAAAGAGACAATTGGCTTTCCACGGAAGGCATGACCAGAGGTGGAGGCATTAGGATGGATTCCGCAGGAGTTCGGGGCGGCTGTTTCCTGGATCGATCCTGTATCCAGCCAGACCTGCGCTCGGAAACGCAAGCGCCCGCGGGGTCATTCGCAACATCACCACCACCGGCCTTCGAGAAATAATGCTGCAGCAATAGGCCGAGAACGTTGTCCTCGCAGACCTCCGTGCACAGTAGGCGGGCAAGAAACGTCGGCGGGATGGATCTGGAAGTCAGCATGTGCAAGCACAGCCGCGCGGATTTGCCCTCTGTCGGCAGGGCGGACGGCTGGCATTTGAAATCCACCTCCTGTGGTAGCCTCTTTCCAGAGCCCCCGAAGGCTCACCCGGGGCCCGGCTCTGGGGCAGCGTGTGGAAGTCTGTACAAAGCACACACTCTCGAGAGAAAGCTGATCACGGCATCGAGTGGAAAACACGGTAAATACGATGGCACTTGTGCAGCGACTTCAGCTGTGCAGAAAATATGTGCAGAGAAAACACCTAGGGGGGAGCCCTTCGTGCAAAGAAAGAGGGTTTTATATAAATAGATGCACAACTGCAAGGGGATGCTTTTTTTTTTCCTGGAAAAACACACATAGACACACAAAACCTGTAAACACTGATTAATCTGAGGGAAAGGGGAAGGAATAGGGCTGACCAGAAGGCAACTTTCTTTTTTCTCTCTTTATTTTAAAGATTTTATCTCTTTATTTGAGTTAGAGAAAGAGAGAGAGAGAGAGAGAGAGAGTGAGCCCAAGCAGGAACAGCAGGCAGAGGCAGAGAGAGAGAGAAGCAGGCTCAGCCCAATGTGGGGCTCGACCCCAGGACCCCGGGATTATGACCTGAGCCAAAGATAGATGCTTCACTGACTAGCCCCCCAGGCTGCCCGCAACTTTCTTTATAGTTGATTTCCCTTATAGCCAAAGGCAATGGCAGTCATTTTAAAGGCAAAATAAGATAATCAGGCAGCAGCAGGCAAAACCATGAATTGGCAAGTTTTGGGGGGGAGAGAGCTCCCTATCTTCCCATCCCTGGCACCCGGACACCTGTCCAAGCCACACCTGCTCTGTCCTTGGTGGCCAGGTCCCTTTTGGACCTGAGCTCCTGGCTCCTTTCTTCCGTGGGGATCCAGGCTAATGCCCTGACTTCCATGCTTTCACCACGCTGGGAAACCCCAGATTCAAGGTCAAATCTTCACGGGTGGTTGTGGACGAGGTTGTGGGCGAGACACCGGGCAGAGAACAGGACACGTGGGAAAGAGTGCAGAGTCTGCAGGTCAACCACCTGATTGGGGTCCCCGTCCCCCTCTTTATAAGCTGCGTGACTCCAGGCAAGTCACTCAACTTCTCTGTGCCTTCCGTCCTCACCTGTAGATTGTGCACACCCAGAGCTCCTAATGAGCTGATCCGTTGGTTGGTCTTCAACCAGATGATCCCCGTAAAGCCTCGGGACAATGGGTGGCACACGCTGACTGCCCCCTAAGGAAAGGGAGCTGCGTTGATTGTGAGCAGCCAGCGCGTGGGGACAAGGCCGTCCTGGCAGCTGCTCTCGGCTCCACGGCACCTGCGTTTCGTGGACTCCACACTCGGACGCTGAGTCGGGGCTGACCGGGGCCCAAGGGACGCAGGATGTCCCCCGTGACTCCTGCTGCTTTGGGATGGGGCTCTGGGGGCCTGGGGTGACGGGGAGGGCCACCTTTGAGTGATTCCCTTCAGCCCAAGGGCGAGAGGCGGTCTGGGGGAGTCTGCTTGCCGTCCGGGAGACGCCGGGGCTGCAGAGGGCAGTCGGTCCATCTGTGAGAGGCACGTCCGTCGAGGGGGGGGTGGGAGGGGTGTTTTATTTCTTATGGTTTGCTTTTCCTTTGCCAGAATCAAAGCTGCCTTTCCACAGAAGAGCCAGGGACGGAGGAGCCGGGCGACGCAGAGCCTGGATGCAGATGGTCGCAGGTGGCCATCTGGGGACTTGTGAGTTGACCTTCCCTGCTGGTCACGGGCAGAGAGGGAGGCTGTGTCTCCAGGGGCCCCTTGAGATCGGTCTGCAGGGGGGACCAGGACAGGTCTCTGACCTCTTGACCCTTAGCACCTCTGCAGGCCGGGGGCAGCTCCGGGTCTCCTCTCTCATCCCAGTGGGGGATCCCAGTGGGTAGGCATCTGCCTAGGACTCCGAGCTCCCCACAAGCACCCCTACCTGCTGAGCTGCCGCAGGGGTGGGGCCCGGGAGCCTGAAGTCTGGATGAGAGCCCCCGGGGATTCTGATGATGAGGCCGGCTTGGGAAAATGACGTTAGCTCTGGGCCTGTGGTTGCCCAGGGCCAGCCCCATGCGTGGCCTTCCCCGGGGAAGTCCTGAGAGCCAGGGCTGAGGCCTCTCCCTGTGTCCCCGGGGCCTGTGTCTCCTGGACGAGTCACAGGCCTAGGCAAGCAACCAGCTCCCGGTGCGTGTTTATTGCCCGAACAAACAAATAAACAGAAGCTCTCTGTGGACCTGCAGAGTGGCTTGGAAGGAAGAATTTGGGTCACCAGGGCCTGGGGGTTGTCCAAACCACAGGCATCTCCGTTGGCAACACTGTAACACAGCGACAAAGGGTTGACTGGCTTTTTGCTTTTTCATTTTTACCAGGTGTGTGTACATGTGTACGTGTGTGTACGTACACATGATTGTGTGTGGCAAGATGCCAAGAGGCACAGGGTTGGGGGGATGGGGGTGTGTGGGGGTTGTGGCTGCTCTTTGGCAGCTCCCTAGTTCCTGCCTCCTGAGATGGACACGTCCGGTGACCCCTCCCTGAGTTCAGGCCGCTGGTCCCCATAGTGCTACGGAGGAGCCGGGCACCGTGAGGGGTAAGGGGACGGTCCCCAGGGCCGGGGGATCAGAGGAAGAGTGGAGCAGGAATCACACTGTCCTCACGGAGCCACATCAGTGCCCCCCCGAGTCCCCCGGGGTGGGGGGTCCTGCTGAGGCCGATGGGAGAATTTGCCCAAAGGAGGCCCAGCGGCTTCTCCCTGACTCCCGCGGGCACAGCACCCCTCGAGGGAAAGTGCAGCAGAGGAGCCGGAGAGCAAAAGTGAAAGCTTGGCCGAGAGAAGAGAGGCCCCCACTTCTTACACACACACCCGGAGGAGGAACACAGCCCGGCCTGGGGGGCCTCGAAGGCCGAGGCCGGTGGGAGTCCTACCCAGTCCCGACCTCCCCAGGCTTCCCCAGGCCAGAGCTCGGGGGCCCTTCTCGGGTGCTGGGTGCTGCGCGGCTCTCACCAAAGCAGGGAGGGGACAGAGCTGGCTCGGCCGTGGCCTTAGCCATTTGGCCAGGCTTCCAGCAGAAACCCGCCTGGGATGGAGATCTCCGGGGCCAGATCAGTGACTTTTCCTCCAGAATTTTCCAGCAGTTCCTGAAAGGGGCCGGCAAGCTTCTCCTAACCTCTCCTCCTGCCCCCGTCAGGGCCCGACAGCTCTGCCTCAGGCTCTGGGCATGCCCCCCTCATCCTTCCCTTTCCTCTCGGGTCCTGGGTCTCCATCTCCCGCGTCCTGGGGCCACAGGCCGTCTGGCTCCCTCCCCTCGTCCCCGCGTGCAGCCGAGCTGAGCTGACGGTCTGAGCCTCTACTGCAGACACATCCACGGCCGCTCCTGCCTCTGCCTTGTGAGTGCGCCCTTCCCCGGACGCTGCCTCCTACCTTCTCTCGGGCCCTAAAGAGATGCAATTAGCTGCAAGAGATGCTTTCACCCGGCCTGGCTGGGGAGCTGCGTCCATGGGACGGGGTGCCCAGGACGTGGGGTAAGCCTCCGGGGGCAACGGTGCCCACCTCTCGTGGTCACCCTGGGCTGCAGGCTGGGTCCACCCTGGCTCTGACGCCCGGCGGGGAGGCGGCCAGCACAGGGAGCACCTGGACGGGGGCTGAGCCCCGGGGAGCTATGCAAGCCCCAGGCAGTGGGTGGGTGGGCAGAGGGAAGGGACCGGGCCCTTTCCTGTCTCGCTGGGGGAGGGAAGGTCGGCTGCGAAGGTGGAGGGCCATGCTTTTAGCTCTGACATTAACTCTCAGAAGGCTTTACAGAAGGGGATGTGTCTGTGATGAGAGACATGGGGAAGCCCATCCACAAGATTCCCGGGCATCCGTGGACACCGCCGCCCCCAACTTAAAGGGAGGGTGCCGGGAAGCAGGTGCTGCACACAGCAGATGCCTGGGTTTTGCAAAGACAGCAAGGGACGTGATGCGACCCTCTATGTGGGCATAGGGAGCAGTGCCCCTGGCTGCCTAACGGAGTGCCGCAGACCCCGGAGCGGCGACGCAGAAATCCACTGCTCCAGTCCTGGGGACAAGAGCCCCCGTGTCAGCAGGACGGTTCCTTCCCAGGCCTCTCTCCTCAGTTTGTGGGCAGCATCTCTTCCCCATGTCCTCACAGGGTCATCCCTCCGTGCATGTCCGTGTCCTAATCTCTTCTTCTAACAAGCACATCAGTCAGATGGGATCAGGGCCCCCCACCCTGGTGACCTCAGGTCAACTCAATCTTCTTTTTAGAGACTGCTCTCCAAGCACAGTCGCACCCCGAGGTGCTGGGGGTTAGGACTTCAATCAACATATGAATTTTGGGTGGTCCATGATTCAGCCCGTAATAGAACATATATAATAACAATATATTTTTATTTATTTATTTTTAAGATTTTATTTATTTATTCATGATAGAGAAAGAGAGGCAGAGACACAGGCAGAGGGAGGAGCAGGCTATATGCAGGGAGTCCGACGTGGGACTCGATTCTGGGACTCCAGGATCATGCACCGGGCGGAAGGCAGGTGCTTCAACCACTGAGCCACCCAGGCTGCCCTAATTTTATTTATTTTTAATTTTTTTAAAGATTTTATTTATTTCTCTATGAGAGACACACAGAGAGAGGCAGAGACACAGGCAGAGAGGGACTCTCTGCCCTCTGATCAAGGCCTGTGGGACTCGATCCTGGGACCCTGGGATCACTCCCTGAACCAAAGGCAGATGCTCAACCACGGAGCCACGCTGGTGTCCCAACAATATATTTTTTATTTTATTTTTTTAAATTTTTTAAAAATTTTTATTTATTTATGATAGTCACAGAGAGATAGAGAGGCAGAGACACAGGCAGAGGGAGAAGCAGGCTCCATGCTGGCAGCCTGACGTGGGACTCGATCCCGGGTCTCCAGGATCACACCCTAGGCCGAAGGCGGCGCTAAACCACTGAGCCACCTGGGCTGCCCTCATCATCGAATTCTGATAAATATCCAAACGTTCTTGAGATCCCACTACGTTCCAAGTCCTGTCCTGGGAAGGGACACATGGATGAGTCCCGGACATGGTCCCTGGCTTCTAGGACCTCAGAGACAGGAAGGGATACAGGTACGCCCATGAATAACAGCAGTGGGTCCCGCGGCACTTCCCATAAAGTGAATCTACCCAGGGCAGTGACATGGTCACCCAAGTGTCTGATACAAAAATACACAACTTAAATAAATAATTCATCCAATTTGCTGTTTTCCAAAGCATGGAGTCTGAATGGAAGGGTGGTCTATCCACCAGGGTCCTTTATGGTGGAGAAGATGGAGATGCAGCCCAGCCCAGGGTCCCCACTGGACTGTCTGGACTGTGTGGCCCCATCACTGTGTGTTCTGAAAGGGGGTCTCTCCTCCTCCAAACTTTGGTCTCCATAAGCGCTGAGTGGGCCTGGGTCAATGCCATCCGTTCCAGCTTTAGGACTGCGAGTCTGGGGAGAGCCTCAGTATGGGGAGTGGCAAGGGGTGGACCCCGAGCCGAGGGGGGTGGGCTGCTGGGCTGCTCTGACTTTCCACTGCTCCCTGCTGATCCTCCCTGCAGTCCTGAGCTGGAGACACGACCATCCCGTCTCCCAGATGGCCCCACAGAGCGTGAGGTGGGGGACCGTCCCGGAGCTGCAGGGGCTGGGATTCGAACGCAGGTCTCGCATACAGGGTGATAACAGGTAAGGGCCCGACGGAAACCACCCCAATTTGGACCACGTGCTTGCTTCCCTCGAGAATGTGCTTGAGAGAGAGGCCGCCGAAGGCTTGCCTCTCTTGTGAGCTGCTGCCAGAAAGTACTAGAGGAAAATGAGCTCCCCGCCGAGGCCAGGGAGCCCCCAGCTGCTCAAAGTGGATATATGTGTTTCTGAAAAACAAAAGCAAAAGTTGCCCCAGTATTGAAAGATAGAAAAGAGACTCCAGAAGGATCCTGGGACTGATTCCTAGTTAGCAGCAAAGTATTTGGGAAAGTCCCTTGCTCATAGCAGTTAATCCTTTGCGGGAAGAGCTGCTGGTTTGCACCTGCGGGCTCGGGTGGGGACGGGGAGTCCACTGGGTGGGCTCTTCCACTCCAGCCTTCCCCACGAGTCCAGAAACCACGCACCCGCCAACCAGGTGTGTCCACTCTGATACATGTTCCGGGACCAGAGACTATCTTGACCTGGGTCCGTGGGCCTCGGGGACCTAATTTAAGTGGATTTGGCCAGGACTCCCTGGAGGAATGACCCCCAGGCCGTCCCTCTCACAGGGGGCTGCGGGAATTTACTGTCATTCCCATCGATAGCATCATAATGATTGTTATGAATAACTGACCTCATGGGCACTCCTGGGCTGGGCACCGTGGCGCATCGCACACACGTTATTTCTTTCAAAGACCCTACGGGATGGGTACCAGTCTACACGTTGTAGATACAGACACTGAAACTCATAGGAGTAAAGCTCACGTGCCCAAGGCCCTACAGAAAGTCAGCAATGGGGGGCAGGATCTGCACCCCAGCTCTTAACTCTACTGACCGTTCCCATTCCAAGCACCATTTCAACCCATGGCGGCGTGGGGCAAGTGACACAGATGATGTGGGCAAGAGCAGCAGAGGGAGATGGGGTGTGGACCTGTGCGTGGGGGACCCCGGAAGAAGCCACTACAGAGGCAGCGGCCCCTCTACCCCAAATCGGGCCTCGTTCAGGGACTCTGCCCTCGTCCACCTGCCTGACCCAGCTGGTCCCCTCTCCGGCTCACCCTACACCCTCCCGTTTCAGGTCTCATCTCTCACCTCTCCTCAGCCTGGAGACTCAGCACCACTGCTCTGGCTCAGCGGTTTTGCTCGGCTCACAAAGACCAGTGACCGTGGCAGACATCACCAATCCATCACCGCACTCCGGCTTGCCGAGCCTCCCCCTCTTTCTCAGTAAAGGACCCCGGGGAAGCTTCTGGCAATGGTTCAGAATTGCCTGAGGAATGAAATCTATCTCCATCCTGCTTCTAGCCTTCCTCTCTGGCTTTGCTGCTCTGGGCCATTCTGGGGGAGAGGTCGGCCCGGCTCAGCCTACAGTTTGGGGTGCACGGTGATCGGGGCATCCCTCCCCCACCCCACCCAGGGAGAGCCCTGAGCAAAGCAGGCAGCTACAGCCTGCACCCCTCCCACCCCAACACCTGGTGTCGGGCTCGCGGGCAACCCTCAAAGACAGTCCCCCTTGATGTCATGTCTACTTCCAGGCTGAGTAGATGTACTAGACGAGGCGTCACCAAGCTGGGCTCCCTGAAACCTAGACGTCTGAGTTGTTTTCAGGCTTACCAAATGCCAGCTGACAATTGTAGTTTCTGCAGGTCTGTCCTGGATCCCTGTTTTATACTAGGACTTGTCCCCTCCTGCCTCCAACCCGCCCCCTTACCTTGTGCAATACGCCTCGGTGGCATTGATGCCTCCCACACAACCATCCATAAGAGGCGTATTTGTTGTGTTTACTGTTCGTGCCATGTCCCCACTGCTGGAACATAAACTCTGGGGATCTTTGTTTTGTTCACCAACGTATCTCAAGCACCTTTAACAGGGCACTTAGTGCGTGCACAAAATCCTAGGGGTGGAGTGAACAGAGGAAAACCTCTCCCACTAAGTGAAAGCTCCCAAGTCTGGAGGCCGAGCAGGAGCGGTGATTGGCGGGTACATATGTCTTTGATTAATAAAAATGGGGAAACACATTCACACTTACTTGATGCTCTGGGTTTTGTTGGCAACATATTTCAAAATATGGAGTCCTTGCAGGGGAGGCAGGGGGAGTTAAGGACCATGACGACTGGGATCACGGGCTCAGGAGCGGGAGAAAGGCCAGCCCCGGGTTTGAGGCCCGTCCCGCAGCTCCATTCACTAACCGTGGGGCCTCCCGCAGACTCTGCTCCCTCTTCACTTCCTCATCTGCAAACAGGTGCCCATACCTGCCCCGTGTACCTGGCGGAGGCGTCGTAAGGGTTCGAGGAGATATTCTAGGAAAAGATGTCAACTTTGCATAACACTGTAAATTCACTATGTGCTAGTCCTTAGGGAAAAAGCGATGTCAGGGAAGATTCTGGATCCTTCTGCAGGAGAAGACAAACCCTCCCCTAATGAACACTTAGCCCAGGGCAATGTAAATTAACCACAAAGTGCATCTTTGTCCGCACCAGACACTGTGGCAGGCATGCGCGGGTGACACATCCAGCGCTCGTGAGAGCACACGGGGTCCACCCTGTATCGGGGCTCAATCAGCCTGTGTTGAGTTCAATGAAGCTGCCAAGCCTCAGTGTCCTCAGTTGCAAAAAAGCAGCACCAAGGGCAGCCCTGGTAGCTCAGCGGTTTAGCACCACCTTCAGCCCAGGGCGTGAGCCTGGAGACCCGGGATCGAGTCCCACATCGGGCTCCCTGCGTGGAGCCTGCTTCTCCCTCTGCCTGTGTCTCTGCCTCTCTCCCTCTCTTTCTCTGTCTCATGAATAAATAAATAAAATCTTAAAAAAAAAAAAAAGTAGCACCAAGAATACCAGCTACGCACGCTCGAGGTCCCTCTTCTCACAGACTGGAGCGTAGATCGACTATTCTGAACGGGGGATGGGGGGGATTTGAGGGAGACACGGGACCTCTGGTGTAACCAGATCTGAGTTCAAATGCTGCTCCCCACTTCCCAGCTCTGCACCTTTGGGCAAATGACCAGAGCTTCGTCTCCGTTTCCTTCCCGGTCAGGCAAGAACGTCGGACCTGCCAGCGGCGATCATGAGGCCCAGGCCCCTGGTGGGTCTGGAATCCCACTCTGAGAAATAGATGGAGAGTGCCACCGGCCCCAGGAGAAGAGCGTGGCCTGTCACCCAGGGTCCCACTATGGTCGTCTGGCCGCATTTCCTGGGGCTCTGCGTGCCCTTCGGATTTTGCAAGTGTCGGAGCTGGCCGCCCCCCGTCCCCCGTCCCCCGTCCCCCCGCGAGGGCGCATCGGCGGCCACCTGGGTGATTTAATTTGGAAACGGCGCTGTTCCGACGTGTCAAACGCCCCTGCCTTTGCTGCTTCTGGCACACGCGGTCCAAGCTGTGGGCCCCCTGCCAAGGAAGCCGTCCTGTGGGCAGAAGGCATCTTTGTGCTCCTGTCTCCTGGGAACGACAGCGGCAAGCGAGGTGAGCCGTCCTCCTTTGGAAAAGTCCACGCCGCGCCCCGCGGGAATCCGCACCCCGTCTTTATCAACAGGGAGCCTTCCACGGTCGCTGGCCTGTGCCGCTAGCTCTCGGGCTCTCATGTCTGCCCTGGAGCGACTAGTCTTGGGGCCACAGCCAGCGGCATGAGTCAGTTGGCCCACAGCGCCCTTCGGTGTTGGGGAGCCCCGGTCCCACTTGGAGGGAAGGGACCCAGATGCCCAAGAAGCTGGTGGCGGAGTGAATCCCAACCGCTGCTCTAGAACGGTCAGGCTGGCAAATCTGAGATTCGAGGGGTTCAAACAGCCAGTTCGACCCTGAGTCCTGGATCCCACAGCCAAGAATTTGCAGTCGGGGTTCTGGGAGTGGTTTGGGTCCCAGGGCAAGCTCTATCCACTGCACGGCACTGGCCACCCCATCCCAATGAGAATTCCTCTCAGATGAGCCAGATATCTCCGTAGCCGTGCCCCCCTCCGCTGTTTCCTCTGATGGCCGTCCCCGGGGCCAGCTTAGTCGGGAGGGACATCATACCCAAGGGTCCCAAGGAAAGGGACTCCTCAAGCTCTGGGCCTGTTCCAAACCACTCTGACAAAACCACCTGCTGCAGCGTCTCACGCAGCTGAGTGGGGAACATGGGATCGCAGGTCACCTATGATGCTGAAGGGACAGTCCCACCCTCCATCACGCTCCCCGTCTTCCCAGTTGCAGTCCTCCCTGCGGCCTGGCTGAGCTGCCAGGCTTCCCAAGGCCTCCTGAGCCTTCAGCAGCAGCAAGGTCACCTCCACCTCTCACCTGGCAGTGGCTGTCTTGCCCACTCATGGCTCGACCTGTCCTGTGCATTTGCACCCCCAGAGCCCAGACGGTCAAAGTCCTGGGTTCCAGAGGCTGTGACTGGCCTTCGTTTAGTTGAGTGACCCAGTCTAGGGGGCCCGATCCAATTAGCTGCTCTATTTCATGAGCCCAGGAAAGGAAAGAGAGAAGGGATCGTGGGTGAGGTACGGGGTCGGTCAAGGATTTCTTCAGGGTAGGGTGCAGACATGTGCATATTTGTAGGGAAAAGATGGTAGAAAGAGAAGCAGGAAGGGGCGATCACAAGATCAATGAGACACGTTCCTGGAAGAGGCGCCCAGCAGGGAGGGGGGAGCACAGGGGGAAACTGGACATTGCAAGGGGATGAAGGGACTGTGCCCATCACTGGTTTTAAAAGCCATTTGGAGCAGGGGTGCCCTCTAAGACCCTTCTTGGCTTGAGACGGAGGAAATCCCTTCTCTCCTCCTCCCTTGTCGGCGTGGGGACAATGATCCCGGTGACCATCCTACTGCCTTCCTCGGTGAGCTCGGCCCTTTCCAGCTGGGCCCCCCTCGTCCCCAGACGCATGCAGGGGTATGTGTGTGTAGGTGGGACCTGCCCACAGTAATCTGCGCGGGGCAGGTGCTGGATGGCCCAGGGCAGGTGAAGCCACTCAGTGATACATGGAGCCCCTTTCTGCTCCAGAGACTTCGAGGAGTGAGACACTCGTTCTCTGGAACCTCGCAGCATCCGGAAGCCAGCTCGCCGAGCCTGATGGGGGCAGGCCCGTGTGGCCCCAGACCCCTTGGGAAGCCGGGGTTTCTCCTCACTCCCCTCACCTGCCCCCATCCTTCTGGCATTCTCTCTTGCACCTCCGAAGGGAAGGCAAACCAGGTGCCACGGGCCGTGTGTCGTCCTGAGGGGCACAGGTGGTGTCTGGGACACTCTGGCTCTAAGTGTGGAAACGGGAGGTGAGAGACCTTTGTGCCCATGAGAATTTTTCTGTAGATAACAGAAAACCCCTCTGGTCACCAGTCACCATAAGCAGAAGAGATTTATTGGGGAACCGTGGTGGGGGAGGGGTGAAAACACTACTGGGGGCATCAGCAACTGTGGCCTCACACTGGGCGGCTCTGCCCAACTCCTGTGGCCTGGAGTCCCCTGCTCAAGGGGCCAAAGTCCCAGGAGATGGTCTGATTGGCTGGGTGAGGACACGCCTACCCCTGGCTGTCCTGGGAGGGGAAGGGGGACACCTGGCCTCACCCTGACCTGAGTCCTCCACTCACTCGGAAGGGAGGTCGGGACCCAGAGGGAGGCGGGGTCCCCTGGGCAGCATGAGCATGGAGCGCGGGTGCCAGGAAGCCCCCACAGCCCTTGAGCAAGCTCCCGTGAAAGTCCTGAGTGCAAAGGGGCGACTGAATGCAGGACGTGGTGAGGCGCAGGGTCCTGGGTGGGGAGGGGTTGCTGGCGGAGAAGCCCTAGCCCGGGGTGCGGGGTGGCCAGGCCCTCTCCAGCCCAGAGTTCCGGCATCTCCTGAAGACCACGTGTTCTATTTAGAAAACTTGGCAACTGGGGTTGAAGTTCAGATAGCAGCCCCCGCGTGCTAGTCTCTGCTTCCCACGGCTCCAGGGAGCCCCGGGGCTGTTCCCCCACCAGGGATGCGAGAGGGGACCACCAGGGCCCACCATCTCTCTCCTCAGTCCGCGCTGGCCGTCCTGGCGCGCTGCTTTCACAGAGCCGATTGGAGCCCACTTGCTGGGGCTTTGACCAGCCTTGATTGGGGACCCTCTAGGAAGGGGGGAAACCCCCCAAATTCTCCGTCCCATGGAGTCAGCCCTTATTTCAGTCAAGGAGCCTCAGTTGCATGTGTTTCTATTCTTGGGAGCTGTGGGCTTTCCTCTTACAGCTTCAGATCTTCAGTTGCCTCTTTGCACAGCCAGACACACGTGGACGAGGCTATGGTTTCCAAGGGGAGGGTGTGGAGGGGCCCGGGGACCCCTGGGACCTGGGTTTGGATGGTTGCCCTTCACGGCTCATCCACGGCTCATCCCGAAGTGCCTGCGAGCTAGCATCTCCCAGCACAGCCTGCACCCGGCGTGGGGGCCTCCCCCAAAGCTAGCTGCCGGCTGCACGCCCTACACCCCCTGCGCCCCCTCAGCCCCGTCAGTGCTGGGTACAGGTAACCGGCCCCTTCACATGCTGGTCCGGGGCTTTGCATCCTCGGTGTCCCCCTCCTCTTGCTAGGGTTTGGACTGGAACCTCCTTGACCCCTGCCTGGACCCTCCAAGCCTTTTCTGCACTAGGGGGCTGCGAGGAGCACTACGAGGAGCACTGCAAGGAGCACTGCGGGAGGAAGCTTTTCTGTGCCCTCCCCCCCACCCCTCCACCACTCTCTCATCTTCCCCCTGCCCTTTCCGCTTGTGTGTGATTGCTTGTGTTGATTTGCATGCCATTTTGCTTGTGGTCTCCATAGCAACAACTACCAAATGGCCTAAGGATAATAGAGGGGCTGGGGGCTGGGGGGGGGGGTGGAGCAGGTGGGGGAGCCCCACGAGGGGCTTTGACTTTAAAAATGAACTTGATTCCACTGCATGCCTGGCACCTGCTCTCCATCACTCCAGCCCCCCTAGTGCCCCTCGCCCAGGGCCTGGTCCCTACCTTCCGAGGGGGAGGGGAGGCAGCATCCTGAAAGGAGCGGTGTGCGCGCTCCAGAACAATGGCAAGAGCAGAGGGAAGCCGAGGAGGCCACAGAGGAGGTGAGAGCACCCACCCAACCCACCCACCGAGGGCAACAGAACCCTCTGGGAGCGCCTCCAGCTTAGGATGAAGATCTCAGCTCAAAGCTTGCCCACCTTTACCTCGGCCTCGCCCCCTTTCTTCCCCCCCTCCCCGGCCTCCTCTGCAGAAGACACGAAGCATTGCTTCACGTCTCAGGCCTAAGATTTATTTATTTATTCATTCATTCATGATAAACACAGAGAGAGAGAGAGAGAGAGAGAGGCAGAGAGACACAGGCAGAGGGAGAAGCAGGCTCCATGCAGGGAGCCCAACGCAGGACTCGATCCCGGGACTCCAGGATCACGCCTTGGGCCGAAGGCAGGCGCCAAACCGCTGAGCCACCCAGGGATCCCCATCATCCTCCTTTAAAAGTGAGGAAATTGGGCAGCCCAGGTGGCTCAGTGGCTTAGCGCCACCCTCAGCCCAGAGCACGATCCTGGAGTCCTGGGATCGAGTCCCGCGTCGGGCTCCGTGCATGGAGCCTGCTTCTCCCTCTGCCTATGTCTCTGCCTCTCTCTCTCTGTGCTTCTCATTAATAAATAAATAAAATCTTTAAAAATAAATAAATAAAGATGAGGAAATCAATGCTGGGGCAGCAGTGGGGCAGGTGCAGCGGGCAGAGTGGGTGGGACAGGGCCTCCCCCAGCCCCCGCCGCTTCCACAGCCAACTGGAAGCCCCGTCCCTATTCTGAAGGTTGTACTTCTGAGCTGGACTAGATTTTGTTGATTTATTGATTTTCAGAGCATACGCCCAGGTAATGTCTCACCTCCTATCCCCACAGTCTGCCGGTCAAGGGGGTCTTCGCCATCCCCTTGCTCTCTGCGATGCTTGGCCTTTGCCCCTGGCGCCCGGGAGCGTGGTAAGAGTACGGCATCGGGGATAACGTGCCATTAAAAAAAAAAGATGACATGAAAATGCAGTGCGTCGGGAGCAAGAATAAACCCTTAGCAGGTGCACAAATGAGACCCAGGGATGTTAAGCAAGTTTTTTGAGCATGTGTGGACACAGGTGCACACACACATGCTCACACACAATTGCGTGCAAACACATGCTCACACGTGCACACATAGGCACACACATGCTCACACACACGTGCACATGCAAACACACATGGACACAGAGAGTGTGTGCCAGATGTCACAAAAGGATGAGCCCCACCTGCTGAAAACCTTCCTACTGGTTCCCCAGGGGGCCTGGCCCTCTTCCCTCTCTGCCTCCACACTCCTATTCCCCCCACACACACACACAGTGAGATGAGTGCTCAGACTTCTCACCCTCAGGCTTGGGGTAGTTAGGATCGCAGAAGAAACGGTGTGGGAGCAGGGGCAACAAGTGGGTGTTCGGGGACAGGCCGAGTGCCCGTCGACGGCAGGCACAGCGCCTGGTGTGCTGGGTCACGCCACCTGGGCTCCGTTTAGGGCAACGGAACGCAAAGGGTGGCCTGCGGGCCAGATCCAGCCCTCACCTGTTTCTATAGTTACTGGAACACAGCGTGTGCATTCGTGTGTGTGTGTGTGTGTGTGTGTGTGTGGCCCGTGCACGCCCTCCCTGTGCCTACTTTCGGGCTACAAAAGCAGAGCTAAAGAGACAGCAGACTGTACAGCTCCCAAAGCCTAAACATTTACTATTTGTCACTTTAAGAACAAGTTTCCTGGCCCTGGTTTAGGGGATCGATCGATCGATCAATCGCAGGCGTGTTCTCAGGTTCATCCTCTTCATTTCCACACAACTGGGTCACCCGACCGTCCAGCCACTACCTGTCAGTCACTGTGTTGGGGGAACCACTCACTTAAGGAACATTGATCGAACCTCTGCTGTGAACTAAGAGCTCGAATAGCCGAGGATATACATGGAGGGCGCCCCCTGTCCTGCCCCCAGGGGGCTCGTAGGATCCCAAGGGACTGTGACCCAGGACCACGGCGGCAGGTTACGACAGAGGAGGCGGCTGGATAATTCAGGGTTGGCGGGGCTGGGGTGCTACAGGTGGGAAAGGGTCAGAGAAGTTAGGGAAAGCTTCCTGAGGGAAGTGACGAGGAGCCGAAGGTCCCCAAACCACTAGCAGCAGCGGAGGAGGGGAGTCTGAAGACGCGGGGCTTGGAAAGAGGAAGGGTGCTTCGGGTTGGGATGCGGGCAGTTTGAGGTGTCGGTGATACACCCAAGTGTAGACGAGCTCCGCGCCGCGGGGTGCGTAAGGGCGCGGGACCCAGCAGAGAGTCTGGGAGGGAGGAGTAGGTAACTGTGGTCGGTGTGGTAGAGAATGCTACCTTCTTCTTTTTCTTTTTTAAAGATTTTATTTATTTATTCATGAGAGACACACGGAGAGAGGCAGAGATACAGGCAGAGGGAGAAGCAGGCTCCATGCAGGGAGCCCGACGTGGGACTCGATCCCGGGACCCAGGATCCCGCCTGGAGCCAAAGGCAGATGCTCAACCCTTGAGCCTCTGCCCCAGGACGCTACCTTCTTGAGGATAAAAGCTTTAACCACCAGGTAAAAGTGGGCGATCATAGCATTTGCCTTTGCTACTTTAAAAATAAGACAGCACTTTAGGGGCGCCTGGGGGGCTCAGGTCATGATCTCGAGGTCGTGGGACCCAGTCCCACATCTGGCCTCCGGCTCTGCGGGGAGTCTGCTCCTCCCTCCTCGTCTCCTCATCTGCCTCTCCCTCTGCTCGTGCTCTCTCTCTCTCAAATAAATAATTTAAATATTTTTTTAGAAGAAAAGAAATGACCACGCTTTGTACTTCAATATGTTTGAACCTGCTCTCTCTCTCTCTCTCACTTCTCTCGCTCTCTCCAGTAGACTGTAAACAGCTGGCCTTTGGCCGTGGTGGGGTAACAGCTCCTGCCTTGCACAACTAACCATACAGCAAACAGGATGCAGCGATTTCCAAACACGAGACAACAGGCATCGTAGAGCAGGGATCTCTGAGGGAGGAGAGCGAGGGAGTCGGGACCAGCAAGGGCCCCAGCTCACAACCCGCGGAGGGTTTCCAGGCCACAGCACAGGAAAGGGGACCTCCTGGGCCTCACGAGGTAGGGTTCAGAGGCTTTGCAGCCTCAGTAATCGCCTCCGCCTTCCACCACCATCCCAGGGGACCAAGGAACAGAAAGCCTGACCTCGGGTTCCCAAATGACTAACTGGGGAACAGAGGGAGTGTGGTCGGTGAAGAGAGAGCCCCTAGGTCTGCGGACTTGCGTGACAACGTGCTACAGAGGCCAAGTAGGGACACGGGCATTTTAAATGGGAGGGTCAAAGCGGGTTTTTCTGCAGCAGATGCCCCTCCCACGGCCCCACACAGCATTCGTGACCATCTTCCTAGGATTCCACGGGATTAACAGGCACGGATTTGAGCTACAATCAACACAACTGTTGGGATGATCATCGCAGCCGAAGGCGGTTTTTGCTTTGTTTGAAGTGCTGCCCCAGTTGCTGAAGACTGACCAGCTCAGCCTGTGGTAAAGGGAAGGCCCGGTACCTGCCCTGTGCAACAAGGAAGCCACCAGCGCCCTGTGGGGCTGAGCACTTGGAATGTGGCAAGAGCAGACAAGGGACCGAATTTCGCATTTTATCTCGTTTCCATGAAGTTTATTATTTTTTTAAGATTGTATTTATTTATTCATGAGAGACACACGGAGAGAGGCAGGGACACAGGCAGAGGGAGAAGCAGGTTCGTGCAGGGACCCCGACGTGGGACTCGATCCCGGGACCCCGGGGTCCTGCCCGGAGCCTAAGGCAGATGTTCAACCCCTGAGCCACCCTGGCATCCCTCCATTAATTTAAGTTTAAACAGTTACACGAGGCCAGAGGTTTCCATACCAGTCAGGACAGTGCTGGAGCTGCTCTCATGCTCCCTGGGCTTCTGCCAGCGGGGTCTGGGTCTCCTTCCTCCAGGAAGAGCCTGGAGGGTGTTGGCCGTGGGGGGACAGACGTCCCCATCTGCTGAGTTGACAGGTGCACGCAGAGGAAGGATGCGCTGACCTCCGAACAGCACGGCTGGCCTTGCTCTCCGAGGAGTCCCATCCCCCCACCTCCCATCCCCTTCCAGGACCCGGCACGTGGGCACCGCATTGGACAATTGGCACTCACGACCGCTCCGCTTGCCAACTCCCGCCCACCTGCCTCCCTCCTTCCTTAATTAACTCAGCGGCAGCAACTTTGTCTCCCTTTGCCAAGATCAGGAGCTGTCATCCTGGCATGTGCCAAGCCCCGTGGAGTGGAGGTGAAGCAGGCAGCCCAAGCCAGCACCACCCCTCCCTGGAGCCGCCTCCCTGCACCCTCCCCAGAAGCTCAGGGTCCCCGAGGAGCTGCCGGCTGGCTGAGCGACAGTCCCTGCGCTCAGGGATCTGCACATTAGTGAAACGATCTGGCTCCTCCCAGGAGCGGGCTGGGCGGCACCGAGACGTCTCCACCCTGGGCAGGCCCATCCTGGGAAGGCCTGGCCTGGGCCCAGGGGAGGGGCTGGGCCAGAGAGCGAGAAGGAGGTGCGGAGGCTCCTCTCCGGGTAACGTGTAACGGGGCCCTCCAGAGGGTCCTTAGAGGCCCTGCCCGCTAGAAACCTCTGCTGCGCCTCTGCCCCAGGCCTGCCATCAAGGCATCTGGTCTTTAGTGCCTGCGGGGCTTACCTGAGGGGGAAGCGGGAGGATGAGCAGATTTCCAGGCCCCAACCCAGCTATTCCAACCCCCACATCTGGAATGGGCCCCCGGAGTCTGCATTGTCAGCAACCCCCAAAGGTGACCCTGAGACTTGTGGTCCATAGGCCATGTTCAGAGAACCAGGGAGAGGCTGGGCTGGAGGGGACCCCTGCCTCGGCTCGTCCAGGTCCGGTGGCACAGTTGTAGACGGAAGCCCAGAGCCCCAAGATGGGCAGCCCACGGCACCCGGTCACCCAGTGAAGACCAGGAAGGAGAGGAAGGAGCTCCAGACTCTCCTCTTCATCCCACAGCCAGGACACAGTCCTGAGGCAGAAGGTGCCCCTGGAGGGGTCATATGGACCCTCCACGACCATAAGTGTCCAGGAGTCGAGTAGCCTGCCTATGGACAAGGACTGAGTCCCCGAGGGCCATGCCCAGGGTACCTGCCCCAGTGCCCGGCTGCAGGTTAAGACCCTCTGCACATGGAGAAGACACCTGACCTTGGCCCTCCTAACCCTGTAGGTGACCCTTCATGGCCCAGGTGGCCCTGACTGGGTCCCAGGGGCCCTGCTCTGACAGGCAGAGGGGACAGGGCCAGTGTGGACACAGGACCGTGGGAGAGTGTGCCTCCCAGAGCGGCTTCTCTGCTGTCCCCTTAAACGGCCCCAGGTGGCTGTCTGCAAACTGGGGCTGAGTGAAGAAACGACAGAGGACATACCTGCGCAGGAAGGGCTCTCCAATATTTGTGGAAAGGGAGGGAAGCCAGGAGGCAAAAGGGAGGAAGGGAGGGAGATGGGAGGGAGAGAGGAGGAGTGGGAGCAGGGAGGAAGCAACCATTTCTTAAAAAGCTGTTGGGGAAGCAGAAGCCTGGTGTTGGCTTTGCCCTCTCCTTCACTGGCAGCGCGGCCTGGGGCTTCTCTCCTCCAGACCCTTTTGGGGAGCCCCTGTCTCCAGGTCCGTGTCCGGGTCTGCAAGGCACAGGTGGGCCCAGATGCCCTGACACTGGCTGTGACATTCTAGGCTCCCAGCCCTCCCTGGGCCGCTGGGGAGCCGAGGGGGCGGGGATCGTCTCCGGAAATGGTGCTGATGGCACCCGAGCTCCCTCCAGGCTCCCTAACCGGGCAGGGAGTGCAGGTGAGGCTCATCAATATAGACAGGAAAGGATGTCAAGCTTCGTCTGAAGCCACCAGGGGCCCAGCAGCCTGCTGCGCTTTGTCATAAAATATGTTGTCACCTGGGGAAGAATCATCACGGATGAAATATTTCAGGAGACAAAAACAAGAGGTGCATTGATTTTTCCACGAGGTCAGACAACTTCTGGGAAGCCTCTGGTAACTCAGCTGTCACGGCGCCTCTCCCTGAGCATTCATTCCCCCTGCGATGATGTCAGTGGCCTCTGACCCTAGGGGGCTCCCTGCCCCATCACAGGCTGCCCTTCCCGGAGGCCCGCAATGCCATCCAGGCTTCCCAGACCCCGGGGACCGCGGACCACCCAGACCTGGGAACGATTCCTCTCTAAATTTGCCCAAATTGGCTCCGAGAAAGTTCGGCACAGGTGGCTCCGCAAGGGACTCTGCTGATGAGCAACATTTGTCATTAGTTTCTGACGCGCGCGGAGATGCCTGCCGGTCCCGCGACCGCCACCCCCATCCACAGAGCCAAACCCAGAATGTTCTAACATACGGTACATTAGTAGCAAAGTTGCATAGCGAGGCCACCAGATCAAGAAGAAATTGCTGCTGCAAATATAGTTTGTGACTCACGGGACCCAAGAAGAGGGGGTACATCAAGCCTTTCGGGGTTGCCCGGGGAAGCACCAGAGGCAGCAAAGGGGAAACAGGCACACACACGGGCTGGAACCTTTATTATGGTTTCCGTGGGAAGGGACCGGTGGGTCAGGGTAAGCAGGTTTAGGATTGGTGAATTTGAGTAATTTCAGGGGGGCTCTGGGGCATAGGAGCTGTTCCTAGATGTCTCCCTCCTGGTCCCCGGGTCACAAGGGGAGGTGGTTGGGCACCCAAAGTGGGAGAGCCCAATAAACCAAGGTGTGGGCTCTGGATTGGTTGTTTTGTATTTGGAAAGTGCATTCGGGTGAGTCGTTTACAATCTCTAGGGATGGGCTCCCCCTGGCTGGAGTGGGGTGGGGGGTTCTCTCCAGGGTGAGCAAAGCCCCAAGTGTCAGAGCATCAGAATACAAGACAGTAAAAACCCTGCCTGTCTAAAGGGAGAGGAAGTGACTATCCTTAATTTGCATATGCAAATCAGAACCTATACAACAGGGCGGACAGCTACACAGAGATTGTAACTTTTTATTTTTATTTTTTTGAATTTTATTTATTTGAGAGAGAGAGTGCACAAGTAAGGGGAGGAAGGTGCAGAGGGAGAGGGAGAAGCAGACTCCCCGCTGAACAAGGATCCCAGTGCAGGGCTTGATCCCAGGACCCTGGGATCATGATCTGAGTCACGGGCAGACATTGAACCGACTGAGCCACCCAGGTGCCCCTGTAACTATTTTTTTTTTAAGATGCATTTATTTACTTGAGAGAGAGTGTGGTGGCAGGGGCAGGGGTGCAGAGGGAGAGAGAGACACAGAATCTCAGAATCACAGAATCACAACCTGGGCCGGAAACAGGAGTCAGATGCTTAACCAACTGAGCCACCCGAGTACCCCCACGACTGTACCTTTTTAGGGGCCCTAGCAGGTGCCCTTCAGGAACAGGATGTAGGCATGAACGACTGTCCACTGTGAAGGCCACCAGCCACACGGAAGTCTTAAGTTCCTGACGTGCAGCTTGTCCAAAATGAGATGCGCTCTATGTGTAAAATACACACTGAATTTAGAGACTTAGCACGAATCAAAGATTGAAAATATCTCATTAGTACTTTTTATATTGACTGTGTTGAAGTGATAATATGATATGTGTTTCTTTTTTACTGTATCTACTAGAAATCTGAAATCTGAAATTGACCTAAGAGGCTCATAATCCAATGGATAGCGCTGCTCTTGACCTGCCCCAAAGAATGGGCCCAGGTGCACCTGGGTGTGCTCCTTCACTCTCTCTTTCCTGAGCTCAAAGGACCCTAGAGAAGGGGTCAATCCAGCCTCTCCAACCCCAGGCCCCAGGTATACACACAACTGTCTGGTGAGAACCCATAGCCTCAAAGTTGAGATCTTTCCCGAAGCTTCATGTTTGCTCTAAAGTGTCAAAAAAAAAAAAAGAAAGAAAGAAAGAAAGAAAAGAAAAGAAAGGAAAGGAAAAGAAAAGAAAAAAAAAAGAAAGAAAAGCAAAGAAAAGAAAAAAAGAAAAGAAAGGAAAGGAAAAGAAAAGAAAGAAAAGAAAAGAAAAGAAAGGAAAGGAAAAGAAAAGAAAAGAAAAAAGAAAAGAAAAGAAGAAAAGAAAAGAAAGAAAAGAAAAGAAAAAAGAAAAGAAAAAAGAAAAGAAAAGAAAGAAAGAAAAGAAAAGAAAAGAAGAAAAGAAAAGAAAAGAAAAGAAAAGAAAAGAAAAGAAAAAGAAAAGAAAAGAAAAAGTCAGGAGCACCTGGCTGGCTCAGTCAGAGGAGCATGTGACTCTTGATCTCAGAGTCATGAGTTCGAGCCTCATGTTCCGTGTAGAGATTCTATTAAAAAAAAAATAAAACCCTTTTAGTCTTAATTGATTTGATGGAGATGTGGGCAGTCCAGTGTTTTCTACTTGGACTGAGAATCCAATCTTTTAACTGGTATGAGTCGTCCTAGGTCTTCTGAACTTGCCCAGGCCGGTGCTGGTGTGGACGGGCAGGGCAGGCCTGGGGTTGGGACGGGCTGGTCCAGCTGGTGGACTCCTGTGAGGTCTTCATAAGAGAGGCTCGGGGTCCTGGCTCTAGAGGGGTCCCCTGGCCCTGATTCGCCAGAGCCACTCGCTCTTCCCCTGGCTGAACCACACACCTCCTCTTTGACTGCATATAACGTCACCTCCGGGCATTTGATCTGCACTGGCCCTCGGGAAAAGCTGGCCCAGTGTCCTCCCCCTGTGAGTCCCTCACCTGATGCCCCAGATCCGTGAGGGGTGAGCCCAGGGACGGGATCCAGACAGGTCTGAGCAAGGCTTCCGTGTCCGCCACGGACCTGCGGAGGTGGGACTTGGATCAGGCCACCCTCTGGGCCTCAGCCAGCCTTCGGGATGACGCTGACAACCACTCTCTAGTCTGATGAAGAAGATACCTGCTCTTTGTCCTCAGTTCTGGGCACAGATCTTCAAAAGCGCTTGGACTTTTGAGAGTGATAGGAAATCCTCTTTGGGATGCTAATGAGCTGCCCCAGGCAGGTCTGTAGGTGGCCTGGGGAGGGCCGGCCCAGGATTACAGGCTGGAACCCCGGGCTAGCCAGAGCCCCAGGAGGGACAGAGGGACAGAGACAGAGTCTACCCTTTCTAGTAAAACAGGAATCAGCATAGCACTGCCCTGAGCTCTGGGAGTCATTTCAGGGCATGGTCAGACCCGAGAGGGTCAAAAGAACTCCTGAATTTGTGCCCAGCTGGTCAGAAGTGAGGGTGGCTTGGGGACCCCTGGCTGGCATCCAAAGGGGGGGCAGTCTTCTGAAGGACCCAGTCCTTATTTGTGGGACCTGACGCTGACTTGGGGTGGCAGTGACGACAATGAACTGCAGCTCGCACAGCTGGGGTGGGGATGGAAGAGCTGTATAAGGTCATTGAAAAGGTCAAATGAACAAATAAATATAAGAAGTCAGCCCCGTGTCACGCCCACACCCAACACTCAGCAGGTGGTAGCTCTTACTTATATTTGACCGTTTGAGCACAAAGGTCTTCTCTGGCTTCTGCCGAACGCTGAACTCTAGGACCAGTCCTGGCTTCCAAACGAATTTGAGGTCTGGGGACGGTGGAGGCGCCTCCCGGTCCTCTGTTTCCCTATCTGTGAAAGGAAGACCGGACAAGGTCACTTATAAAGTGGGCTCCGACTCTAAAAACCTATGACTGAGTGTGCCAAATGCTACCTAACAGTGTGCTTTGAAATCTCAGAAATACAATATTCTATGGTATTCTGGGCTTACTGATTAATAAAATATTCTGCTGCGAGAAAGAGATTCGTTTTCATGGAAAATCCCAACCGACTGGCAGTGTGTTTGTCTCCTCTGGGACCCATGTTGAGGTTCAAACGCAGCGTGGCCGTGCTCCAGGTGAGAGCTCACCCAGATTGCGGGCAAAGTACCTGGAAAATCTAATGTTACGGAGCGAGCTGCATTCTGGAGAGGGAAAGTGTCTGCTCTCACGGACTGGAGATCCCCAGGCCCGAGCAGCCGAGATTTGAGCAGCCCTTCAGCGGCCTGCATTCAGAGTCCAGCCTGATTTCAAAAGGCCGTGCAAACCGTCCCAGGCTGAATCGGGCTCTGCTGAGTGTGTTAAAAGTCTTCCGTTGCAGGCCGATCCTTTTAAGTCCGTGACTGTGTGCTACTCAGATGCAGGGCCCCGTGCACCTGCGAAGTGCTGTGTCCCCAGAGGGCTCCAAGCTCCCTTCCCTCACCCTCTCCTTCCCCTGTCTCTTCTCTACTGCTCACCCCCACATCACACCGCCTGCTTTCTCTCGGACTCTGGAGCCTGAGACTCCAAGACATTCTTTGCTTCCAATCTAGGCTCGTGCTTTACTGAGGGTCCAGCCCCAGCCTGGAGACGCTGGCCGGGAATCTAGCCCGGGCGTTCTGCTCGTTCCAGAGCCTTGCTTCATCCCTGACAGGGTAGCAGAGGGGGACAGCAGTCGTTTCTGCCGGTCATGAATTGGCTTCCCCCCAAACAATGCAAATACTGTTAGAACCATGTCACCTTTGTGCTACGAGGATCTGGGGTGTCTTCTGAAAAACCCCCTTTATTTACCAATGCGGAAGGTGTGGTGCATAGAGATGGAGTGGGGGGCTGGCAGCAGTGCAGGCAGTGAAAGAGATCCCCTCAAAAGGCAGAACAAAGAGAGAGAAGTTTATTGAATACACAGCAAGGGAGCAGCAGGCAGGACAGCAGAGGCGACACGGTCTGCTATGAGGTGGTGGTAACAGGGCTATAGTCGTAGGGTGGAATGAGGGAGCATGAGATTGCACAGGATTTTCCCCTTTTTGGGTAATCTTAGGAATCGTGCCCGGTTGTAATTGGTCAGTTAGAGGCTATGGCTATTTGGAGGTGGGTCTCCTAGTGAGCCTGTTTGCGGCAGCTGGAGGTGGCTCTGGGCCCTTGTGCCTTGCTCTGGTTTCAGTGGTCAAGCCTATGGCCTAAAAGCAGCCTCTACAGAGAGGATTTAGGGGGACAGGGAACACATACCTGAGCATACATCTTGCACGTGGGCAGGTGGGAGTTCAGAGGCCCCCGGGACCACCCACATGCAGGCTCCATGATTCACTAGAAGGACACAGAGCTCAGCAGGGCCTCACACCCCTGTGAGGACCGTCCATGACAGCAAAAGGACACAGATGGAAATCAGCAAAGGGAAGGGGTGCCTGGGGCCGGGTCTGGATCCAGAGAGACCAGGCGTCTTGTCCCAGTGGAGCTGTGTAGACGGGGTTCGGTTCTCACAGTACTCTGTGCAAGAACGTGTGCATTATTGCCAACCAGGGGCGCTCACCTGAGCCTCAGTGCCGGGGTTATTTACTGGGTGTCCTAGTCAGGACTGTCCACCCATGTGGCTGACCTCGGGGTGCAGCCCCTCCAGAGTGGAGCAGATACTACGCAGCCCGAGCCCCCCGGTACACGAAGATGCTCTGCTCAGACAGGAGCTTCCCAGAGCTCAGAGGTGACCTCCCAGGAGCCAGGGGCAAGGGGTGAGCCTCTCCTTGGGCAAGGCTCATGCTTTACGGCTCGGAAGGGATCCCACGGTCCTCTTTTGGACCCTCTCCATACACACCTGAGCCCCCAGGCACACAGCAGGCACCTAGGATTACATGCTTAGTGAGCCGAAGGCATTAACTGGCCGGCTCCCACTTTCTCCGGCCTAATCAAACATGATTCTTCTCACTTTCCTCCGGGACCCTCCAGATCCTATCTCTAGCAGCACACTGGAATCAGGACAAAGGCAGAAAAGGTCCCTGAGTAGCCAAAATCCGTATCACCCAGTCGCATCCTTATCAGCCAGAACTGGGCCTCACTCACGGTCTGCCCCGCGGTATCTCCTTCCTCAGTTTGAACACGGAGAGTTTGGGTTTACGACCCACAGCACATTATAAGTAGCAGGTGGGGCGGCAGGGGGACAGGGAGAGAGCTGGGACGGAGGCGGGGAAGGGGGAGGAGGGGGTGGACAAAATACCAAGAAATAGTCAAGAAACCAAAGATTACGGTTCTGGGACAACTTCGTTGGGGGCACGTTGTTCCTTGCGTGGCAGCCACCTCTGGTACCAGAAGGTACCAGAGGGCGGTGATTCGTGGCCAGCGGCCTAACCCCCGAAACATCAGGAAAGTGGCCAGTGTGGCTTAGCCTTGGAGAAGGCACGAAAGCAGCCATGCGTTCTCGGGAGATGGCTGTGGTTGGTGGAAAATCCTCCGGCCTGGGGTGCCCACTACCCCACCAGCGCGGGCTTAGAGCATCATGAATGGGCCCTGTGCTCACAGACTTCTTCCGGCCCTCCTCCTTCTACCCGTCCGTCCGTCACACGTCACTGGGACTGGGCGCAGGGCCCACGACGTCTGGCTCCCAAGCACCACATCCACCTCTGCCTGCAAGGCTGCCTCTCCCGGGGCGGGCCAGCCCGGGCAGTCACGGCAAAGGGCATTTCCCCCCCATTACCCATGACCTTGAGGCCCCAGGGAAGCTTGCGGGGCGGGAGGGCAGGGGCGGTAGGGATGTGGAGGTGACTCAAAGAAAGCAGATTCCTAGAATCACAAAACAGGGGCAGGGTCTGGAAATGTCCCCGAGGTTCTGGAGGCACGACCCTGGAGCCAGCAGAGGGGAACGGGCCTGGCTGGCCCCCCAAGAGTGAATTTCCCTCCCAGGGGGTCCCAGCAGACAGTTCTCGTTTCACTTTGATGCTCTGGGGCTTTGATTCTCTGACACAGACCCCGGGCTCTCAAGGAAGAGCCGGGCCTGAGCCCAGAACAAGGACTGACTAGAGACTGAGTCTGGTGGGCCCCTCGCTCTCCCCCTCCCTGGGGCCGTGACGCTGTCTTCCCGTCTGAGGCTCATCCCTGGGCTCGCACCCCCTGCTCCTACCTCCAGCCACACTTTCTCCCTGCTGCTCCCCCTCAAGCACTCACCCTTCCCTGCGGGCCTGGCTCCAAGCACCCTTGCGTCTGCCCTGGCCTCCCGTCCCCCGCTCCGTCCACACTGCTCCCCAACACGCAATGTGTCCCCAGTAGAAACCTCTCTGGCAGGTTCGCATTCACCTTCCCCTCCGGTCTTAATCTTGCGGGCACCACAGACCAGTGAGAGACTCTGACACGACCATTCACCAGGAAAGCCCCACATGTGACTTCAGGGGCTCTGGGATCACCCCAGGGTCACCCACCAATCCCTGGCCGTCTGTGGACCCAACTCCGGGCTGAGATCCTGAGTCCAGAGGCCCTTCCTACAGGAGCCTCTCTTGGGCCGTGTCCTCATCAGCCGGCTCTTACAGAGGGGCGACTGTGTGCCAGGCCTTGGGGTGGCACTGCTGGGACCACCAGGGAGGCCGCTCCCGCTCCCGGAGCTCTTGGCTCACGCCTCTGTCAGGGTGCCCTTCATCCAGCGCACTTTACACGTGTGCACGGCCACCTCCCCAGGCACCCGGTGTCTCCCCGGTAGGTGCGGCGGGAGATCCACGTCCCAACACCCAGTGCACACTCAGCGCCCCGGGGAGGCCCGTCAGGTGAACGAAGGAGGACACTCGCGGCCAGCGTTCACTTGGGGTGACACGTGCAGCAGGTGCTTTGGGAGCAAAGTGTCTTTAAAGGCCTGTGCGGTGCCTGCCCTTCTCCCGACCTCCCCGGCGCAGCGAGCGGCTCGTCCTCAGAACCGTGGGAGCCTGGTGTGAACGCCACCCTCCTGGCTGGCTTGCACGCTTTGCACAAAACGCTCTTTGTTATATTTACTGAGGAGGGCGCGTAGGTATAGTTTCCTTTCTGCGTTCTGGTGTGGCCGGGGAAGCCGAGGATTCTTCTCACCTTTTAGCTGTTACTATAATAATACATTTGGAGGGTCGCAGGCCGTTTTGCAAAGTAATTGTAGACGTGCGACCTCATCCTGACCTCGCAACGGCCCTGTGAAACCAGTGGGTAACAGCCCCGATCTCCAGCAGTAACACGAGGCCCTGGAAGGTTCCAGAGGTGAAATTACTCACGCAGGGCGTCCTGGTCACGATGCAGCCACTCCCCCCGGCCCTTCAAAGACACTGTCCTTCTCATCGGCTCCCCACCGGCCCTCCATCCCTCGACCTCCCAGCCTGGGGAGCTCGCTGGCCATCCCGGCCCCCCCACCCCCAAGACTAGACCTTTGAGAGCTGACCCTGCCCGTCTTTCCCCAACCCTGCTGTCAGCCGTTTCCTGGTGGGGATGCTTAGGGCCCCCGTGGGAGTTTCTGCACTGCAGAGCTCGGCCGCGGCCCTGTGTCCGTCCCCGGCCGGTGTCCAGCTCCCTCTACGCTTGCATCTTCCCCCCGCTGGTGCTGGTCAGGGGCCCGGAGCTCTGGCCTCCCAGAGGGGAAGCGCAGGGCGGTGAGGGATGCGCTGGGGGGACACCCCCCCCTCCCGGGGCCTGAAAGAGTCTGTTGGGAGTAGATGGGAGTTGGGAGCCGGAGTCTAACCATGATGAGCCTTGAAGCTCATTCTCCCCCGGTCGAGCCTCCTTCAGAGCCTCCTTGTAAATGCCAGTCAAACCTTGCGATTTTCGTCTTTCATTATTCATCGAGGGGAAAGCAGATTAAAAATACATGATGGCATTTTCCAGGTCGGATCGCTCAGCGTGGCAAGGGTGTTTATCAAGGGTCCTTGTTCCCGCCGTGATGTCTGCGGCAGCCCCCGGAGCCCGCCCGGCCCAGAGCCCCTCCGCCTCCGCCGGCCTCGTCCGGCATCTGCCGTCTGGGAAACTGCAAGCACGGCTCCTGCCAGAAGAGGCAAGGCCTTTGTGCTTTATTGAAAGAGACAGGATTTATTTTCATTTCCCTTTGCCTCCTGTGCTTTGAGGTTCCCTAAAGCCAGGGGATTCCAGAATAAGCAAAGAAACCAGATCCCCCATAAGAGTGGCTTTCTGGCTAATTGCCTGGCTAAGGATTAGCTTCAAATCCTCTCCTGCTTTGAAATCTGCCTTCTCATTAGGCTCTGCTGATCCTCAGGTAGGACAGCTCCACCCCCCACTCCTCACTTTCATTTTGGGGATACTTCTAGGGACCTCGCCCTTCCTTTGTACGGGGCTTCCGTGCAGGGCGGAGGGCCATGGCGGCTCGGGCTCACCTGCGCCCTCAGCACCCCCCCCACTCAGGCCTCCCTGACTGCTTCCCCCGGGCCCCCCCAGGGTGTGCATGAGGCAAGGGGCATCTGGAGAAGGTGAGGGGTCTTCTGGAGCAGGGTTCAGAGCCGTCCATCCCTGCTCGACTCCAAGGGGCTCTGGAGTCTGCAAGAGCCAATTCCCTGCTTAGTGACATCACACTGACAGCCTGAAATGGGTCCTGGTGGGAGCTTTTACACCAGGGAAACCCAAACACCACCTTCGGGGCTTTTGTTTTGCTGGAGAGCCAGTTTGCCAGCACACCACCTCCCCTCGCCCGCCGCAGGACCTGGTCCACCTGCCAGGCACTTCCCTATGGGAGAAGGAGGTGAGCGGGAACCAGGAAGGTCGGAGGGGAAGGCTGCTTTTCTAGGTAACAGAACTGGAACTTAAGTGCTCCTGGGTGAGCAGGCTTCTCTGTTTACCCAAACTGGCACGAGTGGGGGGCTGTATCTGCAGAGGCCCCCACGGGGGTGAGCTAGACACGGAGAGACACCTGTCTCTTCCCTCAACTGCAGCCTTTGGTCCAGTGTCCGTTTCCCCCTGAAGACAGGGTGTCTGGGTCTGGGTTTGGGAGCCGTGAGTAGGGGGTTGATGGGGCACCTCTGACAACTGCTGGATGCCCCACCTAGGAACCTGGCAGAGGATGAGGCCCTTGAGGTCTAGTTTGGGCTCGTCGACCCCGGGCTGCCTGGGAGGGCCCAGCAGAGGAGATCAGGACATGCCCAGAAACTGGACCAGGGACAGCCAACCCACTGGGAAGGTAGGACAGTCTGGCTCCCTGCCCTCTCTGGTCACGCTGACCAGTGAATTGTCCTAGAGCGGCGAGTCACTAGCCACTCCCTGGACACAGCTGGCAGCTGGGTGCCGGCCCAGGTGAGAGGCCTTCCCTGGCTCCTTCTGGTTACATGGAGGTTCTGGCCCCGCTCCCAGGAGGGCACAGCCCAGCTGCGTGATGACGTCTCTAACCTCCTCTGCCTTGTCCCTGCCCCCCTTCAAATTAAAGGGGTTCTAAAGCCCAATTACGGCAGGGAACACGTCGCTTCTTTTAACCAGAGCATCTGACTCTGCTCAAGGGATATTTGCAATTGCCTGCAGCCTCCCCTGAGCTAAAAAATTATATGCTTTCTCTCTTTGCTAAATTACCACATCCTCAGATTGGTGCTGAGGGGGTCCCCGCCGGAAAACCAAAGTGTCAACCCTTTTTGCAAACTCTGAGCCTGTAATTGGTTTGGAAATACCAAGTGAATAGCTAAAAAGGCTTCAAGGGGATTAATGTCAAATAACGTGTCCCCTTGATGGCGTGGAGAGCTGTCGTGTGGGCATCGGTGGTGGCAGGCGCAGTTAATTTCAGCCCACGGTGCAGAAACATCATTAGGATTCAAGATTTGGGAACATCGCGTCCAGAGCCCCAAACCAGCGTGCAGAGCTGAAGGATGCCGCAGACGTCTTCCGCGGGGCGGGTTGGGGGGGGGGTGGCCACACCTGTACCTGCCTCTGAGTGGCACCGGGCTGCAATGCCCTCCACCCAGAGAGCATTCCCTGAGCTGTAAGCAACTCGAGGGCACGTTTCTTCTCTTCTCTGGCCTTGAACGGGGTCTGGGCGTGCTGGGGAGGATCGGGTTTTCAGGTCAGACACCAGGCCGCGTCTAGCTCATCAGCCATGTGGCTCAAGGCAAATCATGCAACCGTTCTGAGCCTCAACATGCTCATTTGTGAAATGGGAAGAATGTTTCCAGCAAGTCACTATGAGGATGACATGGTTCCATAGATCTTCCCCACCCCACCCCACCCCACCCCCGGTCACCCAACCAAAGACCGTAGTCTAGATTCTTCCCAACTCCCTCCTGCCGAGACACCCATGATCCCTAAGGCTGTGTTGCTCTCTTTCCTTACGCCAAGTAAGAAACCCAGTTTGTTCAATGGCAGGTGCATTCCTGGTGATCTTTGCTGGAGGACACTGGCCCTTGCTACCTTTCAAGTCTTCGGTAGTCACACGTGGCTAGTGGCTACCATGCTGGGCTGCCTGGACATAGAACAATTCCTTCACTGTAGAAGTTCTCTCGGGCAACCTTGCTCTACAAGACCTGATTCCGAATCCTGGCTGTGCAGTTAATCAGCTGTGAGAACATGGGCGCATCATGCAACCCCTCTGGTCTCCTCGTCTGTAAAACGGCAGTAATAATCATTGCTGTAGAATCAAATGAGGTAACACACGTTAAGAACCCAACATTGTGCCTGGCGTGGTGTTTGAAACCATGTCCACTGAGGCTTTGATACTCCTCCCTTCGAGAAGAGCAACCACTCTGGGCACTTGGGAGGCTCTGCTGGTTGCACGTCTGACTCTTGGTTTCAGCTCAGGTAGTGATCCCACCCCATGGGTCATGGGGTCTCACGGTCCAGCCCTGCTGTCAGGCTCCATGCTCAGTGGGGCGGGGGCCTGCTTGAGATTCTCTCCCTGCTCCTCCCCAACAGTCGTGCAAACACTCTCTTTCTCTCTCTGAAATAAGTAAATCTTGGAAAAGAAGAGAGAGAAGAGAAACTTCTCTCTCTTGAATGTGTCTGAACTTAGGGACTCACTTTTTTTTTTTTTAATTTATTCATGAGAGACACAGAGAGAGAGGCAGAGACACAAGCAGAGGGAGAAGCGGGGTCTCTGTAGGAGCCCGATGTGGGACTTAATCCCGGAGCCCAGGATCACACCCTGAGCCAAAGGCAGATGCTCAACCACTGAGCCACCCAGGTGCCCCTAGGCACTGGACTCCCTTCGAACAGCCAGAATGTGGCAGAGCTGATGACATGTCACTTGCAGACCCAGGTCATAAAGGGCACCCACCATGGCTTCCTCCTTGCCCCCCTCTTGGATCCCTCGCTCTGGAGGAAGTTGGTTGCCACGTGGTGAGGACATCAAGTGGCCTTATGGAGAGCTCAACATGGCAAGAAACTGAGGCCTCCTCCCAACAACTGTTGGGAGCTTCCAGAAGCTCCTTCTGCCCCAGCTCGATCTCAAGATAACGCCTGTTATCTCTAGAGATAACGCCTGTGGCCCACAGCCTGACCACAACCCCCAGAGAGGCCCGAGGCCACAACTGGTCAGCTAAGCTGCTTGCAGATTTCCAGCCTCCAGAAACTCTGAGATAATAAATGCTTGCTATTGTAAGTCCCTAAGTTTTTTTTTTTTAAAGATTTTTATTCATTTATTCATGAGAGACACAGAAAGAGATGAAGAGACACAGGCAGAGGGAGAAGCAGGCTCCATGCCAGGAGCCCGATGTGGGACTCGATCTTGGGACTCCAGGATCACGCCCTGGGCTGAAGGCAGGCGCTAAACTGCTGAGCCACCCAGGGATCCCCAAGTCACTAAGTTTTGAGGTCATTTGTTACCCAGCAATAGGTGACTCATACACGTGGCTTGTGGCAGTGCTTGATTCCCGTTAGCTGTTCTGGCCAGCGTCCGCAGAGCTGGCCTACAGGGACAGCACCCGGATTTGCCACACGAGCGATGCTGTCTCCTGCTGGTCATCCTTACTGCAGATGAGGAAACTGGTCTTCCGGCCTTGACGTCAGCCTGAGTATGGGCGGTACGGCCGCTCCCAGCGTGGCCATCTGATGAGAAACACCAGCCAGGGAGTGAGCAGGTGCTGGCAAGTCAGGGATCTGGGTGCCCAGGGCTCAGGACCACCCTGGAGGCTCCTTCCAGCCCCCGAGGGCCTTTCCAGCAGGACCTCGGTGTCACCCTGTTCTGCCCCCATCAGCCTCCAACACACGGCAGGCTGCCCAGGGGCCTGGGGGTGGAATCGCCCTTTGCACGGAGGGGAGTTATGAGATTGGAATGGGGGAGAGAGGGCCAGGAGTCCCTCTCTCTGGTGGCAGCCCCTCCTTGGCTGTGCCCTCCAGAATCTCCCCTGGCCCAGCCTGGACCCTGTCAGGCCTCATCCCCTCGGTGGCCTCCCTGCTTCCTGGGACACCACCTGCCAGGCAGATGGGCAAACAGAGATTGTGTGTCCCACTCGGGGACCTCAGTGGCTCAGAAAGAGCAGGACTCCAAGAACCCTCCCTGCACCTCTCCACGAGGACCCCAGGGAGAACAAAGGGGCACCTCCAAAAGTGGGAAGACGGGATGGGCCAGCACGGCCTCGGCCACATGTTTCTTGAAGAGCCGTAGCGTGTAAGTTCCAGACCTGAGTGTGTGCGCAGCCCTGGTTGTCTCTGGGAGCCCCAGGGCCCGGGAGGGAGGGTGATCCTGCCAGCAAGCACTTAACAAATTGGCCTGAAATGCCCCATCCCTGGCTCCCAGACCTCCCGGCGCCCGGAGGGAGCAGGGAGGGGAAAGCCCAGAACCCGGGCAAACGAACTAATTGAAGGTTGAACTCCGCGCTCAGAGGAAGAGGCACATCCTCTCGGGTGAGTGCACGGTCCCAAGGCTGCCACCATCCTCTGCCAGGCCCTGCACGTCAGCGCCTGATGGCTATGCAAAGCAGGGGGCCCCTCTCTTTCGAGTGAGTGAGAGTAAGCCGTCTACACCAGGGTTAACAATCTATATTTATGAGATGTCGCCAGCTGCTTCTGTGTTTCACATGTGTTTGTTAATGAGAGGTAACCTGAAGGTCAGGTTATTATGTAAATAACTCCAAGGAGGGGGGTGGAGGTGACCCCCCCATGAGTCTGCAGCTTTCGGGAGCCCCTAATGAATACTGGGGCTTGTCACTTGTCCCGTGATGGGAACTCACTTTACTGAGCAGAGGGGTGGAAAGGACGGGTCTCTCCCTATCTGAGCTCAGATGAGCTACTTTTCCCTCCATTCCCACGTGACCAGAGAAAATTCCAATTTTCCTGTCTCCCCCTCCCCGCTGCACCTGCTCCTGTATCCCCACGCAGACGGGGGCGGGAGGAGACGCAGACGGGGACACTGGCTGCAGGACCTTCTGGCTGCCGCAGTCTGCAGTGTCAAAACTGCAAACCATCCCCACCCACCAGGCCCCGAACCAGCCTCACGCCTCTGGCTCAGAAATCACCCGCTTAGGCCTCCCAGAAAATGAGGAGAAGATTAGCCAAGGAGCGTGAGTGGCCTTCCAGAGTCCCCAGCGGAAGGCCGACCACAGAGTGGTGGACGGCGGCGAGCAGGGGAGGCAGGGGTGCCCCTGGCCCCGCTGGCAGCTGGACCTGGGGATGCACGGCAGGTCCCTGACCCCCGCAGCCCACCCCGGGAAGGGGCCGCCGGCCTCTGTGGAGGACCACCCTGCGGGAGGAGCAACAGAGCTGCCAGGCCCATGGGGGGCACCAGGGGCGGGCACCTGCCGGGAGATGCCGGAGCTGGACGTCCCGGTGGGGCTGGTGGGCCGGTGGTCATGCAGAGGGCTCCTGGCTCCTCCTGGGGGCTGGGGTTTGTCCAGCGTCCAGGCTGGTGGCACCAGCAGTCCATCCGCAGGCAGGGGGCAGCTGGTCCTGAGAAGGGTCACCCATCCTGCTCACCCTGCCCACCCTGCCCAGCTTGCCCACGCTGCCCACCCTGCTCACCCTGCCCTGCCCACCCCTGTACCCCTGCCTGCCTGCCCTGCCCACCCTGCCTGCCCATCCTGCCCACCCTGTCTGCCCACCCTGCTCACCCTGCCCGCACTGCCCACCTGCCCTGCTCACTGTGCCCTGCCCACCCTGCCCTGTCTGCCCACCCTGCTCACCCTGTCCGCACTGCCCACCTGCCCTGCTCACCCTGCCCACCCTGCCCTGCCCTCATATCATCTGTGCAAAGCTCACGCCTGGCTCTGAGCAGTGCAGTGCAGCCACCAGAGCGTCTCTATGAACGAGATGCTGCGTCCCCCTAGACTCCTCTGGCTGAATAAAAGCTGAATATAAATCACGCGCCCATGCCACGCTCCGGCTTTGCCTTTGACTAGAGGGAGCATGCCGAAATGGTTGATTAAAAATAAATAATATTAGGCTGTTCTGGGTCCTCCAAGCGGGCGGCCGGCTCCCCTCTCCGTGTGCCAGCGAGATAAAGCAGCCCGGCTCGTGGGAGCTCCTGCGGAGCCGGTGCGAGCTGGTTAGGGCTGCTTTTATGGCCGCTGTATGATTTACACCCGCGTGCAGACGTGTGCTGTGTTTGATCAGTAATTGTCCCGTATATATGGTCCTTGAGTGTCGGAGAAATGTCCCTTCGGGGGAAGGCGGGTGTTCTCATCTTTTCTGTCAGGAGCAGAGGTGGTGGGAGGCAGGACATTGGGGATGGTTGACAGGCTGGACGAGGGGACAGGGACACAAATGAGCCCAGCGTGGCCTTCGTCTGCCCCTTCTTGGACACGATGACAAATGCCACTGCTGGAGGCCGCCACCATTGCCCACTTTCCCCCACTGCGCCCTCCACAAGCCGGAGGACCCCTGGGCTTCTCTGTCCAAAGCGGAGGGGCGGCACCTCCCCTTTACCGGCCAACCTCAGAGCAGGTGCACGGCTTCCACCTGTGGCCGCGCTCGCCGAGGGGGTCGGGGCATCCGAAGGGAGCCGCGTCCTTCTTAAGCAATGACAACGTGATGACACAGGGATACTGATAGTGACATGTGTCGCATGCTTCCTGCACCCGCACTTGCCACGCACGGCCACGTTTAAGCCTTGCAGTGTCCCTTAAAGCAGGCTGTGGGCGCAGCCACTGAAGTGCCAGGGAGGTGAGGTGCGCGGAGAAGGAAGGCCCGACCGGCACCCCACTGCCCACGCGAGGAAAGGCGCCTTCGCCGTCACGCCCGGGCTTCGTCGTGCTGCAAACTGGAAAGTCCGAGAAAGGAGAAATCTGGCCAAGCGGTGGGGTCACGGTGCATTCAGCAGACCCCCCCAAAATGCTCCCTGAGTGAAATATCTGACATTCAGTCAATGCACGGGCTTCATCCAGTATGGATCTTGCTTTCAAGTTCTGGATGATGCATCATCGAGTCCATTCCATTTCCACCTCGCGGCTGCTAATCCTGGCTCCATTTTCTCTCGTTCGTGGGAGGATCTGTGCCTTCCCTACGACAAGCTGTGCGAGCCGCGGGAACCCACTCCACCTGGCTGGGTCGCAACCCTTCCATCTGTAAGGCAAAGGGGCTGTACGGTGCTCAGTGAAAGCAGCCAGACACGGAAGTCCACACACCGTGATTCCGTTTATACGGAAGTGTCCAGAACAGGCAAATCCATAGGGATAGAAAGCTGACGAGTGTTTGCAGGGTTGGGGGTGGTGGTGAGGGGATGGAGAGTCACTGCTAATGGGGATGGGGTCTCCCTTTGGGGTGATGGAAATGCTTGGGAACTAGGTAGAGGTCGTGTTGCAGCACGGTGTGCATGCGCTAAGTGCCGCCGAGCGTACACTTCGAAACGGTTGACTTTGTGTTATGTGAATTTTATTTGCATTAAGAATCAAGGAGGGGACCTGGGTGGGCTGGCCTTGCGCCCTCGGGTATGATGTTCTATTATTCCGTGTGGCCAGGTCGCTGCCCCTCCCTCGGCTGACATCCCTACGTACCATCCCGACACCCTCGTGGAACCACCCATCGTAACGGCTCAATTGATGGACAAGTCAGGAACCTCACAACTCAAGGTGCAGGTGGTACAGGAGGAGGACGCGCTCCAGACCGCACGGGAAGGGTGGACAGTGAAGTGAGGGCGTCAGGTCAGGGGCAATTTGAAGCGTGCTGGCTCGGTGAGAGGCTGAGAGGCGGGACACCAGGACAGAAGGGCGGCCAGGGCCCTCAGGGGAGGGGGCGCTCCCTCTGCAGAAGCGGGGGTGGGAGGAGACTTCAACACAGGACAGGGGCCCCAGGCAGGGGGGCAGCGACAACGGTGTTATAGTCCAGGGACATTTCTTGAGGGAGCTCGTGGTACCTTCCTCCTGGGGACCCAGACCTTGGGATGTGAGGAATGCATCCTCATCGAGACACAATTTCTCTTTAAAACTATGCAGTCAATGTGCGGGTGAGGGGTCTGTGCTTCCAGAGGCAGGAAGGGGGCCCGGTAACGCCCTGGGGAGGTCAGGAGTCCTGCCTGCACTGGAGGCACGTCTCCGTGGGCAAACCCAGAGGTAAAGTGGCCCTCACTCTGCCCTCTTCCAGGCCGTGACACCCCTGCCCCTGCGAGCAGCCCCCTACCCGGCTGCAGAGGGGTGTGCTGTGGGCCCCAACCCGTCTAAAGCATCCATTGTCCACTTCCTCTGTGATGAGGGTGACACTCTCAGTGGTAGAAAGTTTTGTGCTCACAGAAGAGCATGAAGAAGAAGACTGAGACCCCCTCCTAGCTCTCCCTTTAGCACTTTGGGGAGCATCTTTATGCACAGATGCCAAGCCAGCTCCTCATTTTGGAACCAGACACCCTGCATTTTCACTTTGCACCAGGCCTGCGAGGTAGCCAGTCCTGGGTACCCGCTACTAGCAGCAAACTGGAGGTCATATACTGTCCATACTACTGTAATGAGTTATCTGTCACCGTGGGCTGAGTGTCCTGTCCTCCAGATTGGATGTGGGTACCTAAGCCTCCCGGTGGGTGGTGTCAGGAGGCGAGACCTCTGGGATGTGAGAGGTCATAAGGGTGGAGTCTTCATAAATGGGGTTCACGCTCTTATAGAAGAGACCCAGCGGGCTCCCTCGCCCCTTCCTCCCTGTGAAGACACAGGCCAGAAGGCAGATAAGGGACGTCTGCGAGCCGGAAAGGGATCTGTCACCAGATACCCAGCCCCAAAACACCCTGATCTTGGGGTTCCAGCCTCCAGAACCATGAGAAACAAATTTCTATAGTTTACAGACACCCTGTCTGTGGTAACTCATTACGGCAGCTCAAACAGACTAAGACATCCATTTTTATTTATTTAAAACAGAACTTGTTGAGTAATAAACATGTGGTTTCAAAAAATCAAAATATATGGAAAATCCACCAGCCTGTCAGCGCCTGCTGCCCCAGGGCAGCCTGGGTATCTGGCACGATGCAGGCAAATGGGCGAGTGAAGGAATGAATCACTGTGGGAGAGGTTCCCAGGTCATCGGGGCCCAGGGTTCTCAAGCTGTGCTCCAGGAGCTCAGGGTGGGTGGCAGGTGGGGTGGGAGCTGGGCGTGCTGGAGCCGTCGAGGGAGGGTGCCAGTCTCCAGTGCAATCACAGGCCCTAGGGGTCTATCTCTTGTATGTATGGAGTTCCAAGCAAGATTTAATTGATAAAATGGTTCTGCTGCAAATAAGCAACCACAACGAGCTTGCCCACCATATGCCTTTATAAATAAAGTTTTATTGGAACACATCACACCTGTTCATGCACAGATTGCCTATGGCTGCTTCCACGATGCCATGCAGCGGAGGAGAGAAGTTGCCACAGAGACTTTCTGGCGGCCAAAGCCTGAAATATTTCTTACCAGCCTCTTTACAGAAAAAGTTTGTACAACCCCTGATCTAATCGAATCCCCCCCCCCCTATTAAATAGATGAGCAAGCTGAGCCCCAGAGAAAGATTCGAGGTCACAAAATAAGATAACAGGAGACCTCGGAATAAAATTGTAATCCAGGGACATCCGGTGCATAGAGATTTCTGAAAGCCACCTGTCTCCACGCCCCCCACAGCTCACATCCAGGGAACGGCCAACCAGAAGACCTGTTTTCTACCTTTTTCAAAAAATCTACAGGCTTTCTGCTCTGGCTCATTGTTTCCTCTCTTGGTGAGCCTCGGGGAGACAGGTGCCATCTTCCATGGGTCTGAGGAGGGCACAGAAGAGAGGCTGAGGTCGGACAACTAGTGAAAACAATCAGCCTGCGTTCCCTCCCTCTCCTAGTGACATGCAAACAGCCACTGCCGCCTGGGCTTGGCCGTGGGATCTGCCCAGGCCATTCAGGAAGCACAAGGGGCTTCCTGACACCACGAATAATGAGCAGAGAGCATGGATTTGCTGATGATGGAGGGACCTTCTGAGAAGTAAAACAACAACAAGAAGGAGCCTACGCTTGCCCAACAATACAGATGATCAGAGTAAGTGGAGTGGACGCATCATTAACACCAGCTTGGCACAATAATTACATGCAAAGGGAACCCGTCAGCAAAAAATGAAAACAAGATAAAAGCTGTGTAGTGTCTGGTTTTAAAGGAGGGTTATGGGTTTCCAAAGTCCGCGCGTGTTTGTGCGCCGATGCCTGGGCAGACCGTGAGAAGGGCTGGGGGGAGCAGAGGGTTCTGTCCTAGTTCACAAGCAAGTGGCACCACTGTGGGAGCAGAGCTGTGAACAGAGAGGCCTGTGTGGTTCTGAACTAGTTGTTAAACCTTTCTCAGCACCAGTTTGTTCATTTGTGGTGTGTTTTTATTCCAAAGGGTTGTGAGTATGAGTAATTGCCTTGGCCATTTGGCTGGAAGGGGTAGAAAACTTCAGTTCAAGGTAAAAGGGGGTACTTCTAGCAGCAATAATCAAGATATGATATAAATCATGGATTTATAACCCACTCTGAGGGAGCTTAGCTTCCCAATGTCCATGCATTACTGACCTCTGCCACACTCCATTCCCAACTCAGCTCACTGCCTGCGGGGACACATTCTGCACCAGAGGGGAACACTCTCCCCTGGTTCCCTCAGTGCTGTGCCCAGAGAAATGGGAAGGACGCCCCTCTACATTTCCATGGTGTCAGCACTGGGCTTGGGAGGGGCCCCTGTCTCTCTCCCATGCTATTCCCTCCTCTAGAAAGCTTCCCCTCCTTCTGTCTGGCCAAACACTGCATAAACTTCATAACCCAGCAAAGCCTTCTTTGCTGCCACTGCATCACAGCTGTGGGGGCAAGAATGCAGTCTCTGTGAGGGCAGGGACCACTGCCCACCATCATTATCATCCTGCAACCCAGCACAGCACTGACACGTATCCAATGTCCAGTAAATATGGGTGGGTGGGTGGATGGAAAGATGAATGGAGTGATAGATGGATGGATGGATGGATGGATGGATGGATGGATGGACGGGTGAATGGATGGACTGATGCATGGGTGGTGGATGGATGGATGGATGGATGGATGGATGGAGTGATGCATGGGGTGGTAGATGGGTGGATGGATGGATAGGGTGGTGGATGGAGTGGATGGAGAGCTGAATGGAGTGATGGATGGGTGGATGGGTGGGTGGATGGATGGATGGACAGGTAAATGGACTGATGCATGGGGTGGTGGATGGGTGGATGGATGGATGGATGGATGGATGGATGGATGGATGGATGGAGTGATGCATGGGGCGGTGGATGGATGAATATATGGATGGATGAGGTGGTGGGTGGATGGGTGGTTGGATGGATGGATGGATGGATGGATGGATGGGGTGGTGAATGGATGAGTGGGTGAGTGGGTGGATGGCTGACTGGATGGAGTGATGCATGGGGTGATGGATGGATGGATGGATGGGGTGGTGGATGGATGAGTGGGTGGGTGGATGCACGGGTTGGTGGTTGGATGGATGGGTGAATGGACAGCTGAATGGAGTGATGGGTGGGTGGGTTCATGGAAAGATGAATGGAGTGATAGATGGATGGATGGATGGATGCATGGGGTGGTGGATGGGTGGATGGATGGTTGGATAGATGGATGGATGGATGGATGAATGGGGTGGTGGATGGGTGGATGGATGGATAGGGTGGTTGATGGATGGGTGGTAGATGGATGGGTGGTTGGATGGATGGATGGATGGATGGATGGGGTGGTGAATGGATGGGTGGGTGGATGGACAGATAAATGGAGTGATAGTGATGGGTAGATGTATGGAGTGATGGATGTGGTGGTAAGTGGGGTGGTGGATAGATGGTGATGGTGAATGGGTGGGTGGATGGATAGGTGGATGTCAGCACCCAGTAGAGAGAGCCAGTTCCTGGCTTTGGCGACCCAGTGTCAGCAAAGGGAATGGGTCATCCCAACCCAAGGCAGCCCAGAGAACATTTGAGGGCCTCTCCCTCCAAGCCTTTCTGTCCTATGCAGTGGCCTCCACTCCCCTGGAGACCATGAAAAATGACTTGACAACAGCCCAGAGGAAGTGTGCCTCTTCAGGCTACAGCTTTCAAAATCTTCTCCTGTCATCAGAGCCTGCAAATAAAATGGTAGCTATGCCTGGCAACCTCAGAGGATCAAAGGCAGCAAGAGAAAAGCAAAATCAAATTACCCTGGAAGGCAGCAGCCCTGGAAGCAGCATGGCTTGTGAAATTGAAAGCAGAGACACTGGAGCCTGCCCCCCTCCTCTGCGACCGCCCCGCCAGCCGCTGGACGTTTGAAGCAGGGATTGTAAACTGCTCGGGTGAGGAAGGAGAAGCCAGCCCACAAAAGGCTTTGTTTGGCCCATACCATGCTTTCTCATTTTAAAATCTGGGTGCCAACATCTAAAATCGTGTGCTTTCACATCAAAATCTAGTTCATAGGTCTGGTTCCTCCAAAGAAACCAGATATTGCAGGTGACTCCAGGCTCCCCCATGACGGCAGTTATCTGGAGCTGAGCAGGGGCTGCCTGTTGGACGTGGCACTCCCCAGGTGACCACAGGTCACCCTCCAGTACCTGCCTGGCCCCCGAAGGTGAGTGGACACGCAGCGTTTCTGTTCACGGAGGACTCTGCTCCCCCCGCAAGAAGCACAATTCCGTGGCTCCCAAAATGTCCGGGTTTGAGAGGACTCAGCCTGGCATTTCCAGGATGCAACCAACACAATTGCTCTTCCTCCTGACTTTCTCCTGCTTCTGAATTTTCTGGGAGACCTCAGACCAGGATCAGGATGCTAATTCCCTAATCTCTGTGATTTGTCTGCCTAAAAACAGGAGGCCACTGGGGGCAACCAGGGGTTCGTCTCTGACCTGCTCTCAGCTCTCCATCTCTGCTGATGCTGAGTCAAGGGCCGCATGGGGGCAAGACGTGCCTCTCTCCCCTTTGAGGACCGGAGGGAAGCTCGCGAGGGCTTCACTAGCCACTACCCACTCCAGCCGGTGGATTGGGGTCCCCGTGGCTCCTCCAACGTGCAGGCTACCTTCTCTGCAGGTCACCAGCCACTGGCTCTGGACTCTGCTGGTGGAAGATGGTTGCCAGGCAGAGGGAGGCGGAGAGAGGAGAGAGAGAGACCGGCGGGGCTGTTTGCACATGGATAATGCAGTGGGGTTGTGTGCCGGGAGGAGTGCCGGCGAGGGCTGTTTGTTCTGGGAATGGTTAATCCTTGTTCAAATTTATATCCTGAATCTTTAATGCAACTGTGTCAATGAAGAGTTGGCCGCCTGGCTCCGTACAGCTGGGCCCGACACGCTCCAGGGGTTCTGAAGGACATGGGAGTGTCTTGGGCTCCCCACCCCACTTGCTCACACTTCCAGGAACCCCTGGAACCGCCAGCTTCCAGGAAGGTTGGCTCCAGGAGAGGAACAGATGAAAGCTCGACATGGCCAAATTTTGCAATGGGTGATGCTGACCAGGCTCTGTCTCCCATTCACTGGGTAAAGAAATCAGGCTGCCGTACGGCTCTGGGTGGGGACCTGGTCTCGTTCAGTTTACAAGCATTTATTTTTTTAAAGTAAGTCCTGGTGTTGGCTGGGAGTTGAGGGTCTGAGGCCAAGTTAAAGCAGACCGTGTCGACAGCGAAACCCCCTCACCGAGGGGTCAGCAGCTTGGGGCAGAAGGGCGGGCTCCGTGCAGAGGCCTGAGAACCAGAGGAAAAAGCAGGCCAGGGCGCCCTCCAAAGCAGCCCCCCATAAAGGACCTCCATGGGGTCCCACCAGGGTGTGCTGGTAAGTGCTTGACCAGCTTTTTGAGTGGGGGCAGGGAGGGGGGGGAGAAAGGCCCTGATTTGTGGCACTTGTCAGTTCCATGGTGTAAACGCTCCCACTTTGGCCAAGGCCGAGCTGCCTCTCTGGAGGAGCTAATCTGCACGAGGCAGCGCCAGCACAGCCCTCAAGCCCCTCGTGTGCTGCTCTGGGTTTCATTCTCTTTTCTGCGGAGCTGCACCCAGAAGACGTAGAACACGTGGAGGGAAACGCAGGGTCTTTAACTGAGAAGCAAACAGCCAACATCTTGGTCCAATAGTGAAAGGACGAGAGGGCCGGCTAGAGGTCAACCTGGCTCTGCAACCTCTGCAAAAGCTGGGAGCCCCCAGACACCCAGGCCCAAGGCAGCAAGGTGGCAGGGAGTGGGGGGCCTCGCAGAGCCCAGCTAAGGCTGCTCACGTCCCCAGGGCGCAGGTGGGGGTGGGCCCGAGGCAGAGGGAGCCACTCCTGAAGGAGGAATCCAAAGCTGGTGCCATGTCAGGACAATGATAGAAGCTCGGGTTCCACGTCTGTAAAACGGGGTGATGGTCACACACCCCCTGCCGAGGGTTGTCATGGGAACTGCACGAGCTGATGTGTCGAGTGCGTGGCATGCTGCCTGGCACACAGGATGTGGCATGATGCCTGGCAGAAGGAAGTGTGGGGTGTGTGGGGCAGGGGCCAGCGGTGGAGCAACTGGAGAGCGTGGCTCTGGGGGGTGAGACACGTTCGTAGGTAACCCCACCACCCAGCCCGGGGAAGGGGGAGACGGATCTCAAGCCATGGGCACCGACTCTGGTTTTGGAGGGTTTATCGCCCCGGGAAGGGCAGGGAGAGATCTTTATGGAGACTGGATGGAGGGGCGGGTGGGGGAGGCGAGCAGGACGTCTGAGACTCGCGGGCCGCAGTGGGCAGGCGAGGCCACAAGGATGTCTAGCAGAACCACCTGAAGGAGCGAAAACATGAGCAGGGCAGCAGCTGGAGAAGCTCCGGTGGCGGAGGTCGCGGCTGAGTGACCAGTGACAGGGCTACGGGGACTTGCGAGCTCCCGCTCAGGGCCTTAAGTGGTGCTGGTGAATTCACGTGTTGTCCTTCTCGGACATTACTCTTACGTTTTACGCAGGGCCTCTGAGTGGCCTTGCCGGAGACAATGAGGAGGTGCCAATGTCCGTGGTCGTTGTCCGCTCGGGGGGCTGGTGCCCCCTCCTCCCCTTCCTTCCCCTCTTCCCCTTTCTGGGACTGACGAGTCCATAGGGAATCGTGCACAATGACCGCAGTGCGCTTGCGGTGTGGGGACAGTCTGTAGCAGGGGGTCGGAGTCGGAGGCAGAGGAGCCACCGTCCTGCCGGGCTCCTGAAGCCGCACAGCACTGGGCTGGCCCGAAGCGTCACGAACACGGAAAGGCGGGGCCCCGGGTCGGTGGGTGGGTGCCCTCTCCCTACCTGGAGGCCGGGCAGTGGTTCTGAGGGTGCTCGCATCTTCGGTGGCCTCTCCTGGCTTGAGCCTCGCCTCTCCGCTCACCGTGGGCCCCAAGTAGGGGCCCGGGGAGATTCCTTCTTACCCCAGACGTGGACCCCGAAGAGCTGAGGACAGCACCCCGGCCTCATGTCTTCAGCCGATCCAAGGAGGGAAGGCTTGCACCAGCCCCTCCCCTGCCCCGCAGCCTCCCCACCTCCGGACCCACCACCAGCTTGTGGCTCCGTAGCCCCCAGAGACGGGCTTTCAGCGCGTGCACAGCCCGCGTCCCGCCCCAGCGTCTTGTTAACATGATTCAGGGCTAAATGATCTGATTCAATGGGGCTTCCTATGGCCCAGCTGGAGGTGAAAAGCTCCAGCAAGGAATTTGTTTTACCTCAAACTGGGAGGTTTAACCCCAGGAAGGAATAAAACATCCCTCCTCACTCCCTTGCCCCCCTCTCCCCTCCCCACCGTTCATGTCGCTTATGCCCATAGATGGGCTGAGCTGACGGGCCATTTGCAGGGACGGTTGGATGGAGCCAGATTCTGTGTCGGGAAATGGCATCTCTCGTGGCCACTTAAGAGAAAGTAAAATGTGAGCAAGGCAGGAGCCGAGGTTCTTCCCGGGTTCTGGGCCGGAGGGGGGTGGGGGGGCTTCCGGTGCCAGGTGCACAGGTAGCAGTGGGGGACCAGTCTGTGTCGGCCACGCACGCGTGAGCATCCTCCACGCTCCCTGGGGAGGCGCTGAGCACACAGCAGTCCTGGTCCACGGGCCAGCCTCTGTGTCGGCAGCCTCTACGGGCCCAGGCACGGGCCCAGAATCCCACATGCTTGAGGGACGGCAGAGGGGCCTTGAGAGCACGACTTGGTCCCACGCCGGGGGAATCTGGGTCTGAGTCTGGCCCTGCTGTTGACTTGCTGTGTGACCTTGGGCAAGTGACTTCATCCCCCTGAGCCCTAGGATCCTGGTCTGCAACTCGAGGACAACCAGACAGCCTCCCTCACCACGTGGCTCTGACAGTTGAATGAGACAGTTGAAGTGCCCGGCAGCTGGCGTCCAGCTGGGCGCAGGCGATGGGAGAGATGCCGGTTACGACGGAGGAAGAGAACTCGTTCTGCACATTCTCCTTGCCCGTGACCCCGCTGCCCCATCCCGGTAGGTCCATCGAGGGGACACCTTGCACATGCAGATCCAGGGACAAATACAAGAATATCTGCAGCAACTTTTAGCAAAACACCAGGGAGGAGGGACCAAATGTCCATCAGCAGAAGGACAAATAAATGGCTCTATATTCGCCAGTGGAGTATTATGTAGCTTGAACAAGGCTGGACTCCGGCCACATGCCCCCGACCTGAGCGATTCCCTTGCAAGGGGATGCTGAATGCCGAGCTAACCAAACTGAGACAAAAACCAAGATCCTGACCAGGGCACGCATCGTGCAGTCTGTCTTTTTACTTATTTTTATTTTTATTTTTATTTTTTAATTTTAAAAAAATATTTTTTTTATTTATTCATGAGGGACCCACAGAGAGAGATGGAGACACAGGCAGAGGGAGAAACAGGCTCCCTGCAGGGAGCCCGATGCGGGCCTCGATCCCGGGACCCTGGGATCCCGCCCTGAGCCGAAGGCAGACGCTCAACCGCTGAGCCACAAAACAAAACAAAGCGCACCAAGCAGAACGAATGCTACAATGTTGATAGGTGCGTTTCAAGGGGGAAAACTCTTTGAAAAGGCCAAGAATGATACACGTGGAATTCAGGGCTGCCCCTGGGTGGGCGCTGCCCCTGGGGGAGGCGGGGCTGGCGGAGGAGGCGACAGGGGAGGCCGGTGGTGCTGAGCCCGTCCTGCGTCTGCAGCACCAGGGGTTTTGCAGCTCTCATCCCTACCTGACCACCTACACACACGTGCGGCACAGAGTCTTTCCCATCATCAAGGTGATTTTTGGTAAGGTGATGAGAAAAGACCTTTTAAACAGCCCTCACCCTGGCTTGCGAATGAGGCAGTGGGGAGGGAGCCAATGGGACTGTCCCACACTGTCGGGGTTGGGAGGGTGTGCTGCGCCGAAGGTAAAGGACCCGACACTTTGGAAAGCAGTTTGTAGTTTCTTTTTTTTTTTTTTTTAATTTTTTTTTAAAATTTATTTATGATAGTCACAGAGAGAGAGAGAGAGGCAGAGACACAGGCGGAGGGAGAAGCAGGCTCCATGCACTGGGAGCCTGATGTGGGATTCGATCCCGGGTCTCCAGGATCACGCCCTGGGCCAAAGGCAGGCGCCAAACCGCTGCGCCACCCAGGGATCCCTGTAGTTTCTTATAAAGTTCACTCTCCACCTACTGGATGACCCGGCGATTCCATTCTTTGGTATTTGCCCAAGAGAAAGGAAAACGTGTTCACACGGAGGCCTGTAGGCAAATGTTCACGGCAGCTTTATTCATAACAGCCCCAAATCGGAACCAGCCCAGCTGTCCATCAACAGGTGGAGGGGGGACACTCTGAGGAGGTGTCTCCATTCGACGGGACACCAGTCAGCAATAAAAGGGCACGAGCTGCTGGCACGCACGGCAGCGTGACGGATGGACGGCCCGACTGCTGTGCTGAGTGAAACGTAGCCAGACTCAAAGGGGCTGCGTCCTGGAAGCTTCCACGCACAGGAAATTCTGGAAAAGGCAAACTGTAGAAGGCGAGATAGCAGAGCAGTGTCGCCAGGTGTGCTTCCGGGATGGGAGAGCAGTGGGGTCTCTTTCACCTGGATCCCGGGCCCAGACCGATCCCAGCTGGCTGACGGGGGAGCCCATCCCAGCCTGTCCAAGGTGCCCTGGGCTTCGCTCCGCCAGGAGGCCCCAGGGGTTTCCCTACCAGCTGGAGCTACCTGGCCCCATCCCAGGCCACCCGGCGGCAGCCCGGGGCCCTTACCGTGTCCTTCATTCTCCAAGCCTGCTTAGACCTCAGGCCCCTGCCCTACCTCAGAGTAGCCATCTGTCTCCCCGTGACTCAGCCCCACCCCATGGCCTGGTTCACCAAGTCTTGCCTAGTGCTTGCAAGACCACCTGGGGACACCTGATTCCACACGTGACTCCGTCTGTTTCCTACTGGAGACCCTCGAGAGGCCGCCTGTGGCCATCCTTACCTCCCCTTCAACTTCCTACCAGGACATCCTGTCCCCCCCACCCAGGCCACCCCCCAGCCTGGACCCTGGCCCAGCCCGGCCCCAGTCATCCTCACTCTCTCCGCTGCAGCAAGCCCAGCTCAGTCCTTCTCGTAACCTCCCGTGACCAGGGGGGCTGAGCCCCCACCCCCAACCTGGCGATGCTACTCCTCTGGCATCTGGGCTCCTATGGGAGGGTCCTGGACTCAACTGCACAGACCTCAGAGCCTGCCCATGTCACCTGTGAGCCCTCTGGGAGCTCGGGGTCCAAGCACGTACAGCGGGGGCGAGGATGCTCCAGGAGTCACCACAAAGGGCGTCCTCGTGAGGTTACAGTGATGCCCGGGGGGAGCAGATGCACCCCGGGCCCCCACACCAGAGTGTGTGCGTCCCCAGGGCGCTGCTGCTGGCTGTCACCTCTTGCTGTACAAAGTCACCGTCTGGCTCATCCAGCGCCGGTCGGCATTGCCAGCTTGTCTTCGTGCTGCCGGGCCGGCGGGGTGTTGGCGGGGTCCCGGGTCGTCTGGGCGGCAGCGGAAGAAGCCAGCATTTGCGAGAAGTTTGGGAGCCTGACAAGGCTGGGTGGGGGACTGCGTGAGCACGCCGCACCTCTCGGTCAAGCGCTGGCCCCTCTGCTGCGATGGCGGACAGTCTGCTGAGAGCCGTGACGTGTCTTCTAGAACAGGGGCTATCCCCCCAATTAGGCCTTTCAGCAGTTATTCCTGCAGAATGTTCCCCTGGGGAGATGGCTCCCTCTTTAGAACAACGGTGGGGCGGGGGAGGGGTGTCTGCACCTGAGAGGGAGTTTCCCAGCATCCCCTGCGCTGTGATGCATCAATGTGGGCGCTGCTTTCCCTGGAGAACAGGAGGCAGTTTCTGCCCGGGTTTTCTTCCCAGAGGAGCCAAGGTTCGGTGACCCTCGGGCTCTGGCCAGGTCGTAGGATGCTAGAAGGTGTCAGAGAGGGCATCTTTGGGCTCAGAACCCAACCTTTGCAGGTCTGCCTCTCTGCCTCGTCCGTGACTGTAAAACAGGATGAAGACCTCACGGGTTACTGGGAAGAACAGATGAGATAAGACGAGCAAGTACTTTGTAGCTTCTCAGGCACCAGCACCGTGAAACATGGCCATGCATAATGGCATGTTCCAGAACATTCCTATTTAAACTCCAGCCCCTTCCCTGGCGCAGGGCCTTCTGCGCATTATGGTTGACTATCTGGGCGGCCGACGCCGTGGATGGCCAGGTATTCCAAAACAAAGAAACAAGCAGGCCTCATAGGAACTCTCGGCAAAGACCAGAGCTGTGGTTCTGGGCCTCCGTGATTTTGGCCAAGTCATTAGCCACGTGGGCCTCCGGCTCCCTCACTGGAAACATGGCGAGCGCAGTCACTGGCGCGTTTACGCCCAGAGAAGGCAGGAGGATGGAATGTGACGGCTCCAGCACCAGAGCACCACGAGCCTAAGATCTCTCATTGTTTCATCCAGAAAGGTCCCAGGACAAGGTCAGGACCCCAGGGGCCACCAGCCCCAGGCCCCTCCCTCCCTAAGCGACCCAGAGGTCATCCACAGTGACAGGTGCATCTCCCAAGATCACGCAGCCAAGCATGGTCGTGTGCTGGAAGACCAGGCCTCTGACCTACCGAGGCTTTTATCAACATCCACACTTTGGCTACGTATCATCCCTGGGAACTCTTCACTGGAATGTATTCAAAATGTACCACACGCCGGGCACTACTCTAGGCACTTCTCGTGCATCATTACTCTGAATCCTCACGGGAGCCCTACAAAGGCCGCTGTTAACTGTGACCACTGTTGCTGTTTTTCCCATTTAACAGATGAGGAAGTGGGCACTCAGAGGCTGAGAGATGGCTCCAAGGTCACACAGCAATATGGACACGGGTCTGTATCCCGAAAAGCTTGTGCTCTGACCGCTGCACCACACTGTCTCCTACCCTGCTTCCCCCTGTGGCCAACCATGGGCCTGCCCATCCCATCCAGCCACTCGAGCTGGAGGGGGGACACCTCGTAAGTGGGACTCACTGCCCATCTAGGGTTTCCAGAGTCCTTCAGGGTCTGCCCTTGGCCCCTGGCCTCTCCCTGCCCCTCAGCCTCTCTGCCAGCCACCCTGCCACACCTGCTCAGTTTTCCTGCCACCGTGCAGCCACTTCACCCTGGCGTCTGCCCCTTCTCTCCTGAGGTCCTGTTTCCATGGGGAGGGGGCGAACGGGCGCATCCTGGCTGCGGAGAGGGATGTGGTTTTGTGGCCTCTCACATCACTTATCTGTTCGCCAGTGTGTCCTAAGCCCCTACACCGCGCCAGCCGCTGTTCGGGAGGCTGGATGTGCAGCCGGGAAGAAGCTGGAGGGGCCTGCCTTCGGGGAGCTGGTGTTCCAGGAGGATGCTCAGCTGCCCACAGCCCGAGACAGACAGACCCTGGCTGTCCATGGCCGCCAGCCACTGCCCTCCAGGTGACAGGATGGTGGGGGGCCGGAGCCAGGATGCCCGCCTGCTCTTTCAGGAGGAACGGGGCGCAGGAAAGCGTGCGCCCCAGGGAGCAGGGGAGGAGGCTGAGCCAAGCAGGCGGCAGGCAGGATAGAGAATAAACGTAGCGCCGTGACGCAGCTGCTCCCTCCGTGCAGGGCTGGCCAGCAGGGCCCTGGGCCCCAGGGGGGCCACCTAAGCTGGTGGTCACGGCCTCCCCGGGGCGATGCACCGGCCCGGCCCCCTGTGTGTGGAAAGGCTCCCCATTCTGCCCAGATGAGGCACGAGGACCAATGGCAGAGGCGGCCGTGGATTCTTGCCTGGCAACAGCTGCAGGACTCGGGGGCCGGAAGTCGCCCCTCCCACATCCTCCCAGTGCCCTGGCTTTGCCAACGCAGGAAACTGCCAGCCTGGGCTCCTCGGATCCTCAAGAAGAGCTGGTTTGCCTGTTGGGAGGGGGGATTGCACGAGCGAGCTGGGGTGCGCCGCTGTTCCATGGGGGGGTGGCACCCTAAGGTCCGGCCAGGAGATACTCACTCACCGGTGCCCAAGGCGGGGGGTGGGGAGGAACTGCCCCCAAGTGCCCCCCACCTGTAGGGGCAGAGAATCAGCTGCCAGGCGGGCTCCCTGGAAGGTGGCAAAAGTGTCCCTGTAGAGCCAGCTGACTGCCCCCAGGAGCCCCCGCACCAGGCTCTGCTCAAGACCCTTCCCAGGACAAGCCGAGTGCCCCAGGCAGGGCCCTGGGCCCAGGACCCTCGGGAAGGGGCCCACCCTCCATCGTCCAGGACCAGAGCCTTGTCTTTCTAGAGCCCCCTGTTCCCACCACAACCACAAGAAGCCTTCACCCCTCCCCTGGGGGCTTCAGGACACAGAACTCTCCTCTGTCACGGCTTTTACTCCCAAATACTTTTTTGGTCCATGGAGACTAGAGAGCCCCAAAGCGAGGACCCCATGATGGAGGAGTCTGGGGGGTAGAAGGTACAGACAGGTAGGCACGGCAGGCTCGCTCTGGGCCATGGGGCAGGGGCAGGCCCCCAAATGAGTACCTTCCGGAACCTGATTTATCAGTGAAGCAGGGCAGCTAGATCCCAATAAGGAATGGGTCTAGAAACAAGAAAAGCCACTTCATTCCTTCACCCTGGGCCCACAGCACATCCCCATTCTGGAGTTGCATCCAGCTCAGAGGACCAGAGGGGAGCCCAGGATGGGGACCTGGAGAGGCCTGCACCCCACGGTCAACATGCTTTCCCAGCTAGAAACTGGGATACATCAGTCACAGCGTTTGCTCTGATGTGCAAAGCACAGTAAACCAAGCTGTATCTGGCCGGGAGTTAACGAAGACCCCCGTGGACATGCTGGACATCAGCACGCTCTGGGTCCTGCCTCTCGGGCACCCGAGATGCCCACGAGGAGCCCCGTGCAGGCCCAGACTGGGACAGGATGGTTCGGGCCACCGGGGGCAGCGCTGCCACCAAGGCGTCTCTTCCTGGCCCCCCTGTAGCCCCTCCTCTGTCTGCCTCTGCGACCAGACCGCCCGGTCCCCCATCTGTGGGTCAGCAGGACAGACATGGCAGGAGGTCCCGGAGGGCTGGCTCTCCCTGGGACTTCCCTATGTCCTTCTCTGGACTCAGTGCGGGGGCTGCCCAGCAGCTCTTGGCGGTGCACTGAGGGTTGAACATCTTGAAAATGGGAAGGGGGTTCACTCTACACGGTTACAATGGGGTTACTTAGCCTGGTAGCAGGTGGGACAAAGACGGGGGGCGGGGAGAGAGAGAGGGCTGTCACCCCACCCCTGCTCCTCCAACAGGCTCCCTCTCTCCCTGCCCCTGCTTCCCCTTCTTCCCACGCCCTCCTCTCCCCTCCTCAGACTTAGAAGGGTGGGCCCTGGTGGTGCGCCCCGGGTGGGGGGGGGATGCTCAGCCCTCACCCCCACCCCTGCTCACACCCTCGCTCTGTGTGCCCAGACCTCTCAAATCCAGCCAGGTAAGTTTACTGCCAGTTGCTCTTGAACCAGGGATGCTCAGATTGGGCAAATGTGGCCACGTGTGGCCCAGGCTACAAGGCAGGGGTGCTGGGGGCAGGGGGGCTCTCACACACCGGCCCTCTTCTGTGGGTAGTGCTCAGGTTGGCTCCTGAGATGGAAAGTGTTTTGAAATGCAGGTGGAGAGGAGAAGGCAGCGGAGCCCCCCCAACCCCCCGCCCTCCAGGGACCTCACTCACCTGCACTCAGCACCCCGGTCCCCTGGTCCCCGTCGCTGACGCCCTCTGTGCTCCAGGTTCCCGTGTGGACCCCGCTCCCCCACCCTGGAGCTCTCTGCCTCGCAGACTTAGAATGGTAATAGCACAAGCGGGGCTTTTCTCTCTCTTTTAGTCAAAATCAATGACAATGACAGAGTTATAAGGCGAGCCGTGGGGAGGAAGAAGAAAGCGCCTGGTGTCAAAATTGATGCAGGAGCAGTTAGAGGAACCTATTAGGATTTCAGTTGCCTTAGGGTGTGCTGCTCAGCACAGAGCGGCGTGATATCAGCGAAACCCACTGGCAGGCAGGCAGCCTTCTTCCCCCGCGCACCTGTCATTAATGTGGAAGGCGGAACATCGCAGCTATTAGTTTAGGGGGGCACACGCGGAGATGTCTCAGTCACAGGAGGGGGACGAGAGAGTGCCACCGGGAACCTGAAAACGCCGTCGGGGGAAGGAGAGAAAGGGGAGCCCCGAACCAGCCGCTGGGGTGTCTCTGGGTGTCCTGGGGCCTCCTGTGCCGCACGCAGGGACTCATCCCTGCAGGTAGGGGGGAGCCTGGACGGGCCCAGGTTGAAGCAGGGCTGGCCAGCTGCAGCCAGTGGGGGTCCCTTTGAGTTTCTCCTGTCGTTCCCAGTCCCAGACCCCCCTGCAGGAGGCCAGCACACCAGGTAAGGCAGCCGCCTGCCTCGGCGTGCTCCTCCCCTTGAGCCCCAAATGACGGGAAGGCAAATGGGGTTGAGGGGATTGTTGGACACCCCCCCCATTGTCTGCTGCAGAGAGATCCGTGTGGCTTGGGTCTTGTGGTCTTGACTGTGATGACCCAGAGGGACGCGGAGGGTGAGGAGTGAAATCGTGGACAGAAGCACGAGCACCAGCGTGGGGGCGCGGGGACAGAGGTGGTGGGCCTCGGAGCAAACACCCGAAAGCATTGCCTTCCTTCCCGGCACCCACCACGCCAGCCTTCACTGGGTGCCTCACAGGAGCCCCTGCCCTGGTGACTGTGACCATGATGGTTCCATGGGGGTGCCGTGGCAGCGCCCCTCTCATCAGGGTGCTGGGGGTGGGGCCCGTCCTGGAGGCCGAGGGGACACAGTGGACACGCACCCAGCACCCGCCAGGCTTCCCCGGGCTGCGTCCCTGAGTCTTCACGGCCACCTGGGGTGGGGGGGCATGGGGGGTTCTTGTCTCCATTTCCCCGGCACTAAGGAAGCTGGGCAGCAGACAAGGTCAACAACCTGCACAGGACACAGAGCTCCCAGCAAGTGGCGAAGCTGGAATTTGAAGCCGGTGCCCTCTGATTTTGCTTTCTTCCCCCCAACCATCCTGTCTCAGGACCAAAATCTGTGACTCTGCGTGACTCACCCCATCGCAGCCCAAATGGGGGTATCCCTGGCCGCCCCCCCAGCCCCGGGGATGGGGGCTGTCCCACCGGTCGGCAAGTTCCTGAGTTGGTGCCAGTCCCCCCGCCTCCAGGGAAAGGCAAGGAGCGCGGAGAAGGCGGCGGTGGACTCGGTGTGGGATCGCATGTGGCTAATATTCCCATTAAATAAATACATTTTGCTAATTGGATTACTCAGACAGTATAATATACTACTGGATTTCCAACATGATGCTAATAAATTGTGTGAAGAACTTAATCATGTTAGCATCCCGAAAGCTTGTAAGAGATGAAATTAGAAAATCAGGCAAAGTTGACATCCAGGGCTTTGGCGAGGCTTTCAGAGCCACAGAGCTCCAGGGAGCTTCCGTGGGCCAGGCAGCGGGGGGCCCCAGGACCCTGGGTGCGGCGACGGGGGCGGCGGCGAAGGGGAGGCGAGAGTCACTGTACGGGGTGGGGGGGTCGGTGCCCAGGGAAGGGAGGAAGGTTCCTGGGTGGGCAACGGCCACGCCTCTCATCCCCCCACGGTCCGGTCCGTGTGGGGGGCAGCGCAGGGCGGGTGGCGGAGTTCCCGTGGGGGTCCACGCGAATGGTCGGCAGCGCCCCGAGCCCGCGGCCTCCCCATGCTCCCAGCCCATCCTCTTGGCGGAGAATCGCCTCTTCCAGGTGCCTTTTAAGATGTGTTTCCACCCACATGCCCCTTCAGAGAGAGACTCCCAGGAGGAAGGGCCTGCGGCCTGAGCCAGGTGGTGAGCCTAGGCCCTCTCCTCTGCAATATCCCCCTTCCTGGGGGCAGGGGGGGGGGCTCCAGAGAGAAATGCCTCCTCCTTCCCTCCCCCATCCGGAAGCGGGGCGGGGGGTGTTGGTGTTTAATAAACGCTGGCAGTAGAGGGGACAAGTGAAGGCCGAATCCAAGGGCTTGTGACTTCTGCATAAGCCTGCTTGGCCCCCAGGCCCCCCAGGAGCAGGTGAGGGACAGCAGTTCTGCTGGAGGGACTATAAAACTTGCCGTCCCAGGGCAGCCCGGGTGGCTCAGTGGTTTAGCACTGCCTTCTGCCCAGGGTGTGATCCTGGAGACTCGGGATCGAGTCCCGTGTCAGGCTCGTTGCATGGAGCCTGCTTCTTCCTCTGCCTGTGTCTCTGCCTCTCTCTCTCTCTCTCTCTCTCTCTCTCTCTGTGTGTGTCTCTCATGAATAAATAAATAAAATCTTAAAAAACAAAACTTGCCATCCTGCCCAGCACGCCAAGGTCCCAGTAGTAGGCAGACCCTCCAAACACACGTGCACACACGTGCACGCACGCACACGCGTTCACCTGCTCGTGGGCACACCCGCACCTGAAAGCAGCCCACAAACAGGGGCAACTCTTGGATGACCAGAACCTCATTAAAATAATCCCTGGCTTCTGGGGCCGCTTGCCAGGTATTAATGCAAATGTTTCTCTAACTCTCCAGGTTCAAGAGCAACAGTTTATACAATTCTAATTAGCATAACAAAATCCAGTTAAGAAGTGGGGGCGGGGGGAGGAAGCTCCTCTCCTTGTGATGCTTCCTGGTAATTGGCAGGAACAATTATCACAGTATCCGGAATTTTCAGCCCCGACGATGCCAGGGCCCCCCTTGAGCACCTCAGGAGTCAATTTACAGAAGTCCGAATGAGGCCCCCGTGGGGGCTGCTCACCCCACGCCTGACACGCGTGCTTGCCAGCGAGGAGCGTGCACCTGCTTCTCCACCGTCCCCACAGCGCCCCAGACCCAAGCAGCCTACTTCCCGCCCCCACAGAGGCCCACAGTCACGCGCCTACTCACACACACACCTCACCCATGAGCTTACCCGAACCATCCATTCATGCAACAAGAATCCGTGGAGCCCTCCGCGGACCAGACCTTCTGCTTCTGCCCTGCCCTGCAAAATTCTTGTTCAGTTTCTTCGAGACACTCCTGGCTGCCCTTCTGTGCGCCGGCGCTGGTGGTGGAGACACAGGATGAGAACCAGACAGCCCTTGTCTTCAACAAGGTCACGTCCAGGGGCGCCTGGGTGCTCAGTCAGTTAAGCATCACCCTTGGGTTCTCTGGTTGTAATCCCGGGGTCCTGGGATGGGGTCCTGGGTCAGGCTCCTGCTCATTGGAGAGTCTGCTCCTCCCCCTGCCTTTATCCCTCCCCCTGCTCTCAGGCTCGATCACTCTCTCTCTTTCTATCTCAAATAAATAAATAAAATCTTTTTTTTTTTTAAAGAATGTCATGTTCAATATACACGGGATACAGCCCAGGAGACAAAGCCTGTGCAAAGGGTTCAAAGGGTGCCCATCTCTCCTGTGTGGGCAGGTGAGCAGCGGTAAGAGAAGCAGAGATAACACGGACACAGGCACCAGGGGATAAAGTCCCAGCAAGAATCAGGGGGACCCTCGGCAGGGCAGTGGCCTCGGTGCGGGAAGGACACAGCTGGAGGCGGGGCTGAGGAAGCAGGTGGCGGAAGGGTCACGGCAGGTCTGAGCTACAGCCTTTGTGGCAGGCTGGAAGGAACCAGAAAGGACGCCACTGTCCTCTCCAGGTGAGGGGGGTGGGCAGGGACAGTGGACCCAGGTTCAGACAGGGAATGAGACACAGGGGAAGGAGAAGAAGTCCAGAGGGACTGTGGGGTGAGGAGGTGTGGGCTGGGGAAGGACCACAGGGACAGGGTGGCTTGAGGCCACCTGAGCTGGGGGCGGGGTGGGGGCTGGGAAGAAGCGTCCTCTCACATAACTTAAAGCATTCATGTGGGGGGTGCGGCCTTCTGCACCGCGTGTGTCTATTCAGAGCTATGCCACCGTCTTTGCCAGCTACCCCAGGGGAAAACACACACACACACACACACACACACGCACACACACACATGCACACTGCTCACAGATAGACACACACAGCTCACAGACAGACACAGAGGCTCATGCAAGCACGCATGCCCAGCTCACGCACCCTGATTCGTGGGAACCAGAAGAAGCCACCTGAAGTCATGAGCTGGGTGACGGCCCCCATCTCCGCCTGGGGAACACGTGCCCCGGCTGAAAGGCAGCCCTCGCCACCCGTTCCAAGGCTTCACTATCAAACCCCCGACTGGCCCAAATCGGTTTGCATCTGTGCGTGTGGATCTGCTCAGGTGCCTAGCAGAAGCGGGGACGCCCGGGCGACTTCTTGCCCCGTAAGAACCCTTGAAGGGCACGCATGGGTCCCCACTGTGCTCCTCCACCCCTTCTGCTGGGCAGCACACGCAGTCCTGGCAGCGGGTGGGCAGGCTCAGACTTTCGGACGGCCTGCTCTCGCTCGTGCTCCAGGCTGGAAGACAGAGGTCATGGGAGCAAGTCCCATGGTTGACTCCCAAAGCCAAGGCTGGAACATGAAGGGTGTGTCCCTGCGCCTTCATGTCCTACCTTGTCTTGTCATCTTCGTTCCTGGAGAAAGGGAAAGTATCAATGGTCCTTCAGGAGGGAAGCCTGTGGCTCCTCTTAGTGCCCTTCTCAGCCCTAACACAAGGCTCTCAGGTGTATGTTGGATGGATGAATGAATGAATGAATGAATGAATGAATGAATGAATGAACCAAGCAGTCCCCCACCTCCCCCCACTCCTGGTTTGAAGGTGTGCTCAGCACTTTCTCAATGATGAGCATTCCCAGCTCCATCCCCACGTTGTGCTTTCCGAGCATTGTGATGCTTCTCCAGTCCAGGACGAGGACGTGGGAAATCCTAGTTTCCTTAGACTTCATGCCTCCTCTGTCCTGCTCACTAGTGTGTCTCTCCTTTGAGATTTATGTTCTTGACGTGCCCTTCTGATGAGTGGGAAAAGCCGGGGGACCAACGAAGCCATTCGAATGCTGCTCCCCGCACCTGCAGTGAAGCCCGGGAAGCTCAGGGTGGGCCCGGGTGGCCAGCGGCGGGGCACCTGCTGGCTCTCGGTGGGGTCTCTCCCTCTCCACTCTGCCCTCACCTGGGCTGCTCAGCGAGGCCGGGAGCCATCCAGAGGTAAACGGAGAGACCTCAGTGACCATTACAGACACCAGGCAGTGATGTTATTTGCTGTAACCGGAGGTAAGATAATAATATGAGTAATTTAAGCCCAGGCTCCAGATTGGAATCTACAAGCAATAGGAAGGGAAAGGAAGGGGGGGTGAGAGGGGAAGGGGAGGCAGGGGTGTCTGGGCAAAGGGACAAGGAGAGGAGAGTGTCCGGCAAAGGTGGCCGTGTGTGTAAAGCTCAGAGGGCGAGGAAAGCTCGGAGAAATCCAGCGCGATCAGAGTAAAGAACCAGTAGCTCGAGGGAAGCGAAGGGCTGGCAGGGGCGCTTGCAGGGGCTGGGGCAGGGCTCGCGTGAGCCAGAATCTATCCACGCACCAGATCCGGTTTTTAAGTCATCGGGACTCTTGTGGACTGGTTGTCAAATCGAGCCATTTAAAAAAAAAATTAAATTCTATAATCTTACAATTAAATACATTTTGTTAAAAACAATGACAACAAAAGCTCGAACCCTCCCCGGTAGCCCGGCCCCGGGTTCCTAATTATATTAGCTACACTCTTGAGATAATTTGTATTTCTTGCATCCGTGCGCTGGAAACGTTATATAATGGTGACTACCACTCCTTGCCTTCCAGCGCCTCACTCGGTGATGTCATGCTGTGAGTTTGAAATTGGCCGCGACAGGAGGATTTACACCACGGAAATTGGCAAACTCTACCAATCAGGGCGTGATTTATGCGGTGGCGTTGCTCGTCTAGACCCGAGGAAGCCGTAGAGACAATGTTAATCATACAGACTCAACGTCAAGTGGGTTGACTGCCATTACGTCGTGAATGTCACAAGAAAAGGATTGTCAGATCGGGGTTGGATCCCGCCCGCAGGGCGCCTACAGACACAAGAGCGCAGCCAAGACCAGCGGAAGCATTCTGAGTATCAGCGGGCACGTGGAATCTGCGACAAGGAATAGCGTATATTTTGTTATTACTTGTAAATTGGCGCCCCACTTCCTTTCTGTCCGTAAAACTTAGGATAAATGCACACGCGTTTGTTTTTCGCAGAGCTGGCTGCCCAGCACGCAGCAGCACGCCGCGGGCTGACGGCCTCGTTAGGTGTAGCGGCTTCGTGCTGGATTACGAGGATATCCCCCTTCGCTGGGACTGTCATCGCATCAGGTTTTGGACACTGGCTCGAGGTGGAGAGGAGACAGGAGGCCACCGGCTAGGGCGCAGGGACGGGGCTAGGAAAGATGCCCAACGCCGCGCCTGTGCAGCAGCGGTGGCGGCAAGCGGGCCAAGCGCAAGGACACTGCCGAGACGTCAGGAACAGAGCCCTCTGCTCACTGTCGCGGCCGAGGTTATGGCCTGCAGCCACCACCCTGTGCTCCTTTACGCGAGCCTCGGGGAGCACAAGCCATCCTGGAGGACCGTGGCTGGCCAGACTCACACCGTAAGTTGCCAAGACGGAAGCTTGGCCTTCTTTTGAGGCGTTTCCCACCACTCCCTACTCAGGGCCTAGGCTTCTCCCTGTGCAGGTGGACCAGGTGTCCAGTCATCCGCCGTCCATGGCCTCAGCCACTGTCACTCAGCGCCCCCCTTACAGGCAGATGGAGCCGCTTCTGGATTCCTGCAGAGGCCACCGTCTGGGGAGGACCCAGCACCAGACTGTGCAGCTGAGGCTGGAGATGCTGAGCCCTCCTCCCTCCCGACCTGGATGCCCGCGGGGGAGCCCCCCACCGCCACCCCCACCCTCAGGGCCATCTCAGGAGCTCAAAGCTGCCGACAGCAGCTGCCCATGTTCCGAAGAGGCTTCCTCGCTCAGCAGCTTTCTGCAGGCCGTGGGGCCCCGCGCCCCGCACCCCGCGCCCCGTGCCCACGGGCGCAGCGAGAGGCCAGCGGCCAATTCGGCACATCGTGTGCAGCCCCTGCATGGTGCCGCCGTAGCTCCTTCGTCCCCGCGCCTGACACCCGCGCCCTCGGCCCCTCTGAAGCGCGGGAGACGGATCGCTGATCCGCCGAGGAATCGTGCTCTACAAGGTTAAGCGTGTTTGCCCAAGAAATACGGATAATGCTCTTATCATGTATGACCTTTACTATGTGTGGAACACTGTCCGTGACAAAAATGCCATCTTTTAAATGGTTTTCACACCGGGGTATCCAGCCATTAATCATGGTGCATGCGAGTGCCCGTGGCGCTGCCTAGGAAATCCGCGGGCCCTGTCGCATCCCGGCGGCTGCGGACGAGCCTTCACTTCATTATGATGCTGGGCTCAGGCCTGGAGTGTCCTGGGCCTGCGGTCCCCCAGGGCTGGGGCCAGGAGCCTGCCGCCACCTGCTCCTCCTCCCCTTCCTCCCCCTCCTCCCCCTCCTCCTCCTCCCCCTCCTCCCCCTCCTCCCCCTCCTCCTTCTCCCTCCTCCCCCTCCCCTCCCTTCCTCCTTATCCGCAGCAGCAGCAGCATCCATGTGGGCCTTATTTTAAGGTCTCCTTGGGCCCCGGGAGCCGATAAACAACTGGTGCTCGTGCTCGATGCCCCCGCTGAGGCTGCATGTTCATCAACAATGTCGGTGTTGCTGCCCGGCCTTCCCTCTCCTGCTGGAAGCTGGGTATTGTTCAGCAGGGGATGGCTGCCACCCGCCTGCTCCTGCCTCCCCCCTGCACGCTTAATTGGAGGACTGGCAAGCAGCAGAATTCGGGATATTCTCTCCACAAAGACGTTCTCTGATGTCAGCCGGGAGCATCTGCACTCTCCAATTAGGTGGCCACCAGCCACACGTGGTGACCCATGAACACTCGGAACAAAACTGCCCCCGACGAGAGGGGCTGTTATGAGTGGGAGACACGAACTGATTTCAAAAGCTCGGGACTTGGGGATCCCTGGGTGGCTCAGCGGTTTAGCCCCTGCCTTTGGCCCAGGGCATGACCCTGTGGTCCCGGGATGAGTTCCGAGTCGGGCTCCCTGCAGGGAGCCTGCTTCTCCCTCTGCCTGTGTCTCTGCCTCTCTCTCTCTGTCTATCATGAATAAATAAATAAAATCTTTAAAACAAACAAACAAACACAAAAGCTCGGGACAGAAACACATTCACCATATTTTAGTAACATGTTTTATGCTGATGACATGTTGAAATGACAACGCTCGGGATACATGGGGTTAAATAAAATGTTTTATTGAATTTAATTTTGTCTCTTTTTACTTGTTGAGCACGGCTACTAGAAAATGTGCAATTCCAGATGTGGCTCACACTATACTCCCGTTAGGCGTGCATGTGCAGCAATAGGCCGGATGCACGCTCCCGGCAGAGACCTGGCCTGGGTGTGGGGGAGACAGTTGGGCAACAGGAGAGAAGGTCGGGCCCCTGCACAGGGACCCGATGCTCCTGACCTCATGGTGGGTGAGCACGGTGCACTCACAAATATCCATGCAAACCACACACCTTTGGGGGATTATCTGTGTTTTCCAAGCCTGATGAGTAGAGACACACTTTCCTTTAAGAATAGATACTCAGTGATGACCTGGGGGATAGACAGGCAGAGGTAGCCAGGTCCCCCTGAGTCCCCATTTGGAAGGGAACCGGATGACCTCAGCAGAGAGCAGACAGTGAGTGTCCACCCCCAAACAACCGGCAGTGCCCCCTGGTGATGTTCAAATCTCGCCTGCCCTGCAAATTTCGATGCGCACATCTGTTCTGAGCCACTTCTTAAAATGACCAGTTGATGCACACCAAGGGCGGTACCGCTGAGCCGAGGAACTTCTTGATGACTTCTGGATGTTTTCCAGGCCACCTACAGCTATAACCCACTTTCCACCACTGTCCGAAAAAGCACCTGGGTACTTGGCTCTGGGACCACCAAACAAAACATTTCTCCATCAGCGTCATCCCGGGTCTGACTGGTGCACAGAGGAAGTGTAAGTGAGCATTCTAGGACCGAGGGCCGTAGCGTGTGCAGGTGCAGGGACAGCCAGGGGCCTGCAGGCTGCTCTCCCCTCTCTCAGGGATTTGCCTGGCAGACTTTTGCCCGGAGCATCCCTGTTTGCCAGACTCTGTGGGTGCTGAGGGCTCAGAGATGGGCATGCCAGCCCTCAGTAGGCCTATTAACTGGTTGTTCCACACACATGGGCAAGCAACAGGATGCCCATGAGCGACCTGGGGGCATCAAGCCCAACCTGAGGATTTGGAAATGCACACGGAGGAGATGGAGGAGCCGATGATGCCTCGGCTGTCTGAAAGGACAAATTACAGGTACACAAGATAGTAGAGGTGGGAAGGACATTCCGGGCCAAGCAAGGCTCTGAGGCACGGGGCAAATTTAACAATGGGAAGTATGCGGTGGGCAGCCAGAGGCCCCAGGGCAGTTTGGCTTCCGTGGACCCATAAAAGGCAGGGAGTAACAGGAGACAAAGCTGGAAGGGTTGATGGGGTTAGGACAGACGGGCAGGGGGACCTTGAATGCCACACCCAGCAACCCAGCTTTTCCCTGGAGACAATGGAGCATCCTCAAAGGGCTCTGAGCTGGGGCAGATGAGGCCAGATTCAGATTCTCCATCAACTGTCCTGCCAGCCAGGGCTTGGAGTTGAATTAACACCAAAGGGACAAAGTTCGGCGGCTGAACTTGGACCCTGGTGTTAGGAATGGAAAAGAAGCGGAGATCCAAGAAATATTTAAAAGATGTAACTGGTCAGGCTCCATGTCAGATTCAAAGTGGAGGTCAAGGGAGACCACCTTGGGGGCACCGTGTGTCTCCCAGATGCTGGCTCTGATCTCCAGATGAGAGAAGGGCGTAGGCAAGCCCCCGATAAATCCTGGAGGCAGATGCCATATCCGCCAACGACGTCCTGGGCCAGAGCAGCGTCGCGCTGCCCACCGGCCTCCTGCTGACCTCTCGCTGGCTGTCTGGATGGCCCAGGGCACAGGGGTGACTCCACAGCAGCAGGTCAAAGCCAGCTAAGTACCTAAATAAAGACATGATTGTAAGGATGATTAATTTGAAGCATCTCATTAATTTCATGCGAGGGGTGGGGCCACCAGATAGCACTTCCCGAAACTCATTGTGTGCCTGGCCCCAAGACACCCCCATTCGATGTCTGGTTGGGTCTAATTTAAGTATGTAAATTTAATGGTTCAGTAAGTAAAATTGCCTTTATTGTTTGTGCAATAATTTATGGGCTCGGCTGGTTCATTTGATGGGACTCTATGATGGAGTAGGTGATGGCCGCGGAGCGAGTGTTTATATAAAGAACTCAGGGGAAAGTGTGGAGAGACATTCAGCCCTACAGTCCCAAACATCGTATTCCCAGGCTGCAGGAGCAGGCCCGCGGCCACCCCGGGGCCAGCACAGGCGCTCTGCCCCCGAGAGGCCAGCTGCCACCAGCCAGGGCGGCTGCAGCCCTGGACACTCTGGCGGGTAGCTGGGTGGGAGCCCGGACTCCTGGGGTTTAAGATGCATTCAGTGCAACCTGCATGCAGACGTTAGGAGGACTGGGAGCGCTCGGCGTGGGCAGGAGTCTAGGCATTTTAGAGTTCCCCTCACCACCTGCTCCCTGACCCAGCCCTGTCTGCTCCGTCCTCCTCCTCTTCCCCACACACCCTGCTCCCCTCGCCTGCTGGGGGAGGGGTAGTGGTGAGCCAGGAGTGAGGGTGGGCGGTGCTGAGAGATGACCCGCAGATGGCGGAGCCGGGGCATCAGGAGGAGAGTCCCCAGGGGACTCGGTCACCCTATCTCACTGTGGAAGGTGCCAACGCATAGCAATGAGAAGACCGATCTGGGAGGCAGGGGCTCCAGGTTTTTCTGCGCTCGGGGACTTAGGAGGTGGGAAGCCAGCACACGCAGAAACTTGATCCTCGGGCACCTGGGTAGCTCAGTCTGTTGAGCATCTGCCTTCAGCTCTGGTCATGATCCTGGGGTCCTGGGATAGAGCCCCCCATCGGGCTCCCTGCTCAGCGAGGAGTCTGCTCCCGCCCCCGCTTGTGGCCTCTCTTGCTCTCTCTCTCTCAAATAAATAACTTCCATCTTTAAAAAGAAACAAAGAAGCTTAATTCTCCTTCTGTTTGCCCAAGATAATCCCTGGGCACGCCTGAGCGTGTACCAGCCAAAGTCAAGGAGAGGGCGACAAGGGGACTGCAGGCCGGCCTGGGCCGCCCATCCATTCCTCAGTAGTCCCTGTCCTCTCGGAGAACCCCATCTCCCAAAAAAGCCAGTACTGAAAACTTGGTCCAAAGAGAACCCCTGGTTACTCTGCTTCAATCGTGTCCCTTGTGCCAGGGGTAAACTGAGTCCTCATGGGAAGAAAATCCGGTAAAAAATGGAGTTTGGGAAGACAGCTAGCTAAAAGAGTGAAGTTGGGAAGCCTTGTTAAATGCGATCTGCCTTTAGAGCATGGAGTCGTGAGGATGCCACCGCTGACATGTGACGGTGGGTCACGGTGGAGTGGGGGGTGGGCAGAGAACCCGCGGCCCTCCCAGCACGCAGCTCCAGCTGGCAGCCACCCATTCCGGAGCTGAGCACCCCCTACTCTTCCAGGCCCTGGTGCTCTCCTCCATCAGGTTTCAGCCTACCCCGTCCCCTGTGATTGTCCCTGCCAGGGTGGGGACAAATAAGCATGGCCACCTCTCAATTTTCCATGGCTGATCATCTACTCTGTGGATTATCGAAAGCCAATTTTGGCTCCTAGACCAGCATTATCGCACCCAACCGCCCTCTCCAGCCCACCTGAAGTGGGGGAGCTCAAAGGGCAAGTCTGCTCACCTACGACTCGGCCTCGAAAAAATGCCTCTTGGAGAGGAACTCAAACTTCTGTGGAAGTTGGGTGCCGTCCTCATGAGATAAACACCCAGGATTTTGTATCACGCGCTTTACTGATCCCTGTTAATAGGATAAGGATGCTGTGCTAAAATTAAGCTGCCTTCACATTTGTTTCCAGTTCACTTCTCCCCGTGGGGGGACGGCCCCCCAAAACAGACTGACAAGTATAAACTGCTCCTAACCACGTTACCAGGGACGAGGGCTGGTGATGCCCACCAAGGGCTCACCGCGCGTCCACCACTGAGTCAGTTCAGGAGATGGAAATCTATGGAGACAGAAAGACAGAACCCACGGGTCAGGGCAGGGCCCCCAGGAGGGGACTCTGAGGCCAGGATCAGAGTGCAAGTCATTTAATCAAGAGTGGAGCACAGGAAACACCAATGCGGAGCAGGGAGGGGATGTGGGGACAAGAGGCAGTCCCGAGAAGTACCTCAGTCATGCAATTGTCACCGAGGGCAAATGGAGCTCCAGCCCAGCAGCAAATTCTGGGAGACAGAGTGGCCTGTCCTGGAGGCTGCAAAGTTTCCACCAACTCCCTGAGCACCCTTGGCTGAGGGCTGGTCCCAGGGGCATAACTCATCAGCACTTCCGGCCTGTCCCTCTACCTAGAGGGATCCTGACTCTGGCAGTGAGTCCAGGTGCAAGAGCAAGCAGAGGTCAATGTCAAAGGGCTCTAGGTGGGGCGCCCGCAGGTCTGCTACACCCATTTTAAGAAAAAATTACTTCCCAAAGCCATGCACCTAATAGCAGACAGAGATTCTTCCCCGAAGCCCAACCATCCCCTGGGCCCACCACACTGACTCTGCCGAAGGCCCCCCTACCTCTGTGGGTTTCCCACAACATCCAGCTCCCAGGTGGGAGCACATGGTGGCATCCCTGCTAACACCCTCCCCACACTCCATTATGAGGCAGAGTGACACCACAGAACACTGCAACAGCACCAAGGTCAAAGGCCAGGGGCGTAGCAAGAGCCTGACCTTGAAAATACTGCTTTTCCCACTGACGTAAAGAAGGCTGATGAGCATGGGAGAGGACGTGGAGACCTGGAACCCTCCTACCTGCTGCTGGGGACGTACAGAGGTGCAGCCACTGGCAAAACCAACGTGGTGGCCCTCGGTAAGCCAACCACAGAGCCACCATATGACCCAGCAATTCCACTCCTAGAAACATACCCAAAAGAATTGAAAATAGGGGGATCCCTGGGTGGTGCAGCGGTTTGGCGCCTGCCTTTGGCCCAGGGCACAATCCTGGAGACCCGGGATCGAGTCCCACATCGGGCTCCGGGTGCATGGAGCCTGCTTCTCCCTCTGCCTGTGTCTCTGCCTCTCTCTCTCTCTCTCTCTCTCACTGTGTGCCTATCATAAATAAAATAAAATTTAAAAAAGAATTGAAAATAGGTGTCCACAAAGACCTCGACTACAGATATTCACAGCAGCCCTATTCACAACAGCCCAAGATGGAAACAGCCCGAAGGTCCAACCACCGAAGCATGGGTAAACAGAGTATGGCGCATCCATTCCCGGAGTGTTGTTTCAGCCGTGGAAATAATGGAGTTCTGAGATGAGCTGCCACATGGAAGGACCTTGGCTCCGTTATGGGAAATGAGAAGCCAAACACCAAAGGCCGCATATTGTATGATCCCACTTACACGAAGTGTCCAGATTGGGAAGCTCTGGAAACAGCACATTAGTGGCTCCAGGGACCAGAGCGGGACAGACTGGCATGTACCTGCTTATTGTGGGGTTTCTTTTGTGAGGATGTTTGCCACCAGATAGTCGTGATGCTGCACCATGTCATGACTGTACTAAAACACCACTGAATCGTATTTACAATAGTTAAAATGGTAGTTTTGTATAATGTGTCCTTTACCATAATTAAAAAAAAAAAAAATAGCCGCCCACCCCAGAAGAAGGAAGGAGTGATATCGAGGTTAGAAGCATTTATTGCACATAATTGCAAAACTCGTGAGAAATCTCGACTCTTTTTCACACCCAGAATGGAGCGTGGGCACAAACCCAAACCAATAATAATAATAATAAAATAATAAGCCCTAACAGCTGTGGGAGCAAAAATCATCTCTTTGGCTCATGTGTGGATAATCGAGAGTTAACTCTTAATAAAAATCATAAAACGCGGGAACAGTGGGAATAAAGATTTTGTCCTTAGCCAACTGCCAGGGACCATGTTCCTAAAATAATGACTCCCCTTTTTATTTCCTTCATTTTATTGTACAAGGTGTAATATAGCCGGGCTGCGCCCCACCTTCCAGGGGAAGGTAATTGTCAATCAAAATGAAAAATGTCATAACTTAAGTCTGTCCCAGCCTGACAAAAGGGTCCATATGGTCCTTAAGTGAGGCGCGCGAAGGTTGGCGCACGGAGCCGTGATTTACACGGTCACCAGCGGACCCGCTCCTCCTCGACCTTCAGGGACCACGTGCACAGGACAGTCACCTGGACGCGTCCCCGCAAGCCCTGGAGCAGGGTCCCCACCCAGCGAACCCCGGGAGGAGAGACCGCAGTGAAAGAACACGGAACATAATTGATTCCCCTTTCTCTGCCCTGCCGCTGCCGAACGCCGGAGTCAGAGCAAACGACGCAGGCTGCAGGTCTGGGGACCGGTGGCGGCTGGTTGCGCTGCTGTTGCGTTGCCGCGTTTGTTGTCTCATCTTGGGAAGTCATGATGCAGGGACGCTTACGTGGGACTGGGCAGCACAGGGTCGCGTGTGGGCAAGCTTGCCCTTGCACCTGTACTCGACCAGAGTGAGGACGCGCGGGCGGCATCCCTTGTGCCAGGCGGTGATGTCATTTCAGCCAGAGGCACCTCGGGTGAGAGACATCCCCGGGCCCCTGGTGTCCGGCCTCCCAGCCAGAGCCTCCTCCGAGACTCCCCCAGACCCCTCGCCCCTCCTGGATCCCTTGTGCTGGGGCTAAAGCTGCTCAGAACGAACAGAAACCCGTCCTGGCTCCTCCTTCTTTTGAGCCCGTCACCCCCCCACTGTCGCCACCGCCCCCGTGTTGTTCTGTATTTTAAATGAACGCCATCTGAACAGCAACGCAAGCACACAGTTGGGGCAGCAGCCTGTCTTGTCCTCCCTCGCTCCGAGTCCGCAGGCCCCAGGGAGGCGGCCGAGTCTCTCCCGGGAAATCAGAATATTGGGGAGGCTCCAGGAATTTCTGGGGAGTCTGCAGACAGCGCATGCCTGCCACCCACCCACGCCCGCCCGCACTCATGCTCCCCCGCACTCTCCCGGCTCTCGGGAGCCCCCCCACACACACACACCTCATTGGCATCCAGTCCCATTAACTGATTGCTCCTCCCGCCCTAATATTCTAGGCTGTTCAGCAAACCTTCTTTTGTTTCCGCTTCCCCGCTGTCCTTCTGAGAGGGGCCCTTCTGATGAATATTAACGCTCCGCCTGAACTGTTCCCAACCGTCTTAAAGGGCAGTTCCTCTTTTCGGGGGGCCTCGATCAATTGATATAAAGCAAGGGCGGGATCGATACGGAGGGCAGAAGGAGCGGATTGCAGGGTCTTTGGATGGACGAGACTGGATATCTTTTTTTTCTCCCCTGAACCTCCTCGTTTGCTTGCCTGGACTGAGCTTTTTTTTTTTTTTTTTTTAAAAGATTTTATTTATTTACTTATGAGAGACATGGGGAGAGAGGCAGAGACGCAGGCAGAGGGAGAAGCAGGCTCCCTGCGGGGAGTCCGATGTGGGACTCGATCCCAGGACCCTGGGATCACACCCTGGGCCGAAGGCGGGTGCTCCGCCTCTGACCACCCAGGCGCCCCTGGACTGAGCTTGCAACAGGGCAGCTGGAGGGGCTTCTAGGATGCGTCGCTCCTGCCAGAAGCCACCAAATTACCTCTGAAACAATGTGATAATCAGCTGGGCAGGGCAGGGGGTGGCAGCTCCAGCACCATCCTGCTAATCCTGTTGGGGGGGACCCGCTCCTCCCCACTGCTCCAGGGTCCCTGCTGGGGCGGGCAGCTCCCTCCCTTAAGAAGCCTGCCTCTCTGCCCACTAGCTGGCCTGGGCCAGGGCGCCAGCCTGGGTGGCGGCAGGGTGGGCCCCGAGGTCCCCTCCCGCTCCCCCCTCCCCCCTCCGCCCCACCCCTTCTTTCCTCTCCCCAGATCTGCTGTAACTGACATTTTCCATCTGACAGGTTCTGTTTTCCCTGCCTCCGGTTGCCAGGGAAACAAGCAGGAGGACCGCAGCCAGGGAGCCGTTAGCTGCCTTTTTAAGGGGCCCTGGACATAAACAGCACTTTCCATAATGGGAGCCGGGCACAGAGGCTTAAAAAAAAAAAAAAAGACAAAACAAAACAATGCAGAAGAGGAGGCTAAAGTGAAAAAAAAAAGTCAGGGAAGGGCCCCCGTCCCCCCGCCCCCCGCACTGGGTTAATGGGAGAGTGAAGGACGGAGGACAGATCCCAGGCAGCCTTACACGCCCCTGGACAAAACTGGCCACTTTCCGGAAGGGTCTGATCATCTCCTTGATGTGCAGAAAAGCAGACACCGGCCGCCAGCCCCGATGGCTTCTCTGAGACCACGAAGCTACTCGGGACTATGGCTCCATGGAGCGGCGGGGGCGGGCGCCCCTTAGGATTGAAACCCGCGGCGTTTCTGAAGCGCCGGGCCATGCAGACCTGTCCTTGGAGAAAGGCGAGGGGTTCTGGTTTCTAGGGCCCACTTGCTCCCTGGAGGAAGGGGGCAGAGGTGCAGGAATTTGGGGGGAAATGGCAAAGGGCGAGGTGGCAGAGGGGAGGGTGCCCCTCTCTCAGGAAGCCAGCTGGCACTGGGTAGGCAGGGATCTCTGCATTCACCCAGGAGCCTTCTCGAAGCAGCCGCTTCCGCAGCCCCTTGTTTGTAGACCGTGCATCATGCGTGAGCACGCGTGAGCCTAAACACGTAAGGTCAGGCGCGTGGGCCTAAGGGGACCCAGCCCTTGGCAAGCTTGGGGAGCAGAGCGTTTATTTGTGGGCCCCCAAAGGCAGCATCTGCTTGTTCCCCTTGGGTGCCTCTTCCCCCTCTACCCCCACCCCGACCCCAGCAAAGGAGCGACGCTCACTGCTCTCCGGTGCTCGTGTCCACCAGCCCGTGCCCGTCTACACCCGCGAGTCCCTGTCCCAGACACGCTCCCAATGGACCAGGTACCTACCGGTGCACCGAGAAGCCACATTGCCCGTGTTGACGAGCAACTGGCACCATCTATTCTGTGCTCGTTGCTTCTAGTTCCCACGACGTTAAACAGGTCATGGAACATTTTTACACCCCGTCATTAATGATTTTACACCCGCACCTCTCTGGGTTTCAGGTCTGTGCCTTTCCACCCAGAGGCCCCCTAGTCCTTCAAACTCCGTAGATTCAGGGCCGAACTCGGGGTCCTCCGCCCCCAACCCAACCCCCGCTCCTCCCCCCAAAGTCTCTAACCCACAGCCTCAGGGTGGCCCGTACCCCTCCCTCACCCTGGGCCCGAAGGGTCTGTGACTTTGGGTTCCGTCGCGGGAGTGTTTCTGAGCCCCTCTCCCATCTCCAGCCCCCTGCGTCTACCATGTTCCCTGTCCCAGGCGGTGCCTGCCCCACCAGCACCTCTACGTTCTTCCCACGCACTAGGCTGCTGCCAGCAGTAGGGTCTCTCCTTATGCACACCTGCCCACCCTCTCCCCTCCGCCACCGCCACCCAGCACCAGGGATTTCCATTTGAGAGCACGTGAGAGCGAGCTAAGGATGCAAACTCCTTCGCCTAGTGCTCCTCACCCTTCACCTTCTGACCTTGACTCCGCCTTCCAGATCCTTCTTCCACCCGCCCCCTGTCCCCTCACCCTTCCACACCTCCGTCCCTCAGCCTCCATCCCTCCATCCCTCCGTCCTCAGGATAAGTTTCCTTATCCCTGCTCGGCTTAGCAACGCCCACCCGTGACATGCCGCCACAGGCCGGAGCCTCGCCTGCCCTCCCTGGTCACGTTGGTCACCCCCTCCCAGCACCTCGCCTGACGTTTGGTCCAGGCCTGTCGCATCCTCGCGGGCTGAGGACTCTTTGCCGGCTGAGAATTGGCCTGTGGACAGCAGGTGCTCATACATGTCATTTCTTTGTCTTCCTGGTGGGCCCTGGGAGGGGGGTGGCAAAGACGCGTCTCCTTGAGAGGCCCCGTGCTGACATCCTGAACAGCACCTGCACATGGCCTGCCTGTCCACATGCAGGAGGACATCCCTGCGTGAGGGAACAACGTCGGGTTGAGAGGTGAGCCTCCTCAAATGGGTTCGCTGAATAGCGTCCCGACGGAATGTCACAAACATGTTAAAGGGATCAACTTTCTTTAATAACAAGTATAAAAGAGGAAAATAGCATGTGGTCCCACATCCCACAGCCCGGATACCCCTTCTTGATATATTTTTTAAATTAAGAATTCCTTTTAAAATGCCAATTCAAAAAAAATAAAAATAAAAATAAAATGCCAATTCAGGGCAGCCCGGGTGGCTCAGCGGTTTAGCGCCACCTTCAGCCCAGGGCGTGATCCTGGGGTCCAGGGATCGAGTCCTGCGTCGGGCTCCCCGCATGGAGCCTGCTTCTCCTTCTGCCTGTGTCTCTGCCTCTCTCTCTATCTCTCATTAATAAATAAAAAAATAAAATGTTTAAAATGCCAATTCAGGGGCGCCTGGGTGGCTCTGGTTGAGCATCTGCCTTCAGCTCAGGGCGTGATGGAGGGATTGAGTCCTGTGTCAGGCTCCCCTTAGGGAGCCTGCTTCTCCCTCTGCCTGTGTCTCTGCCTCTGTCTGTGTGTCTCTCATAAATAAATACATAAAATCTCTTTTAAAAAATAAATAAAACGCCAATTCATAGCACCTGTTGAGAGACGGTCAGTCTCCTGAAGTGGGGAAAGTGGGCTGGGAGCATTTGGGACGCGGCCCCAGAGGCAGACCAATGGGCTGAAGTGCACCACGAGAGGGGAGGGGTGGCCCGAGCGAGGGGTGGCCCCAAAACCCAAGCTGGCTGGGGATGGAAGGAGACAGGTACCAGGCGGGAAGATCCGGGCGCTTGAGGGTCTGCGTCCGGGAGCCCTAACGGTGCTAACTCCACAGCCGCAGTTGAGAAAATCCCACTTGATCAAATCAAAGCAGGCTGAAAAGAGGCAACCAGCGCCGATGAGAGGTTGTGTGTCGCAGAGACTCGCAGAGACGCGGGGAAGGGAAGAGGCCGAGAGGGAGGCACTTGTGTTGGGCAGAGGGCTCACAAGTGCTTTGACTTTCTCAAGAACTTAATCAACGTTGTTGTGCTATTTATAATTTTTTTTTTAACTTGGCCGGTAGCAAGAGAGCTGTTGTGAGATCAGGTTCGGGAGGCTGAGAGGCCTGAACCAGCCAGGCGCCAGTTTGCTGACGAGGATACGCACGCCGGACAGAGGCCAGAGGCTTTGTCGCCCACCAGGACAGGGCAGCTGCCAGGATCCCAGGGAAGGCTGGTGCTGGAACAGCGGGGTCTCCACACTCCCCACCCGTCTGACCATGGTGTGGATTTGGTTAGAGGAGGCCAACCAGGATGGCCCCGTCAGCTCCTGCCTCTGCAGCTCGTGGGGTCCAGGTCAGGCCTGGCCAAGTGGCCGGCAATCAGAACTTCTCCTGCAATGGGTAGTACTGTAGGATAACAGAGTGCATGAATTGTGAATCGGCAGTTTTGGGGTCACCAGGAGAGTCCCTGAGGCCACAGCCAGCTTCCCCTCGTGGGCCTTGGGCAAATGCTGCGGGGTCCGGCTCCAGTCTGGAGCACCCTCCGGATCAGATGCTGCTGTCGCCTGCAATGGGCATCTGCACACGGGGCCTGCATGTGCTGGGTGTCCAGGGGTCTCCGACGGTCTTCCCGAGGGTACGAGGCACACAGAGAGGGGTGAATCAAGTCTGGACTGATGACGTGGGGCAGACAAGGGCCCTCCCTCCTCTCTGCTTGGCTCCAGCCCCCAGAAACCTCCTGCCTTCTTTCCAGGAGCAGAGGGAGCTGTTCTGCTCTGAACAACAGGTTCATCCCAGGAAGCCAGGCCCATCCAGGGTCCAAGCAGCCAAATCCCCAAGGGAAAGGATTACCAGGCACTCACTTGTATCACCTTCTTTAATTTACTAGAGAGACTTCCACCTTTTCAGTTCACTTTGTCCTCTGGGCAAGCCTGTAAGATAAGCAGGGAAGGCCTGGCTTTACCCTTCCTTTATGTGTGTAATGCTTTCTCCGTCCATTACGTGGACTGTCAAATGATAATACAGGGAAACTGAGGCCCAGAAATGTTGGAGCAACATTTGCCCACTGTCAGGGCAGACCCAAAAAGGATGTTTTGTAACTTCTAAGTTGGGACTCTTCTTGGACAATACCGCCTTCGGGAAGGGGTCCTTGAGGACGGTCATGGCAAAGATGACAATGCAGAGGCTGGTGGCAGGTCACCGATCTGCACTTTGTATGTTTACAATGTACGATGAGGTTGGAGGGGTATCAGGAACAATCTTGAAAGCCAAGGTCCAAAGTTTCAGCTTTTCCCAAGAGCAGTGGGGACCCAGCATCTCTCCAGCATGGGGTGGTCACAGGGAAAAAGCCTGTCTTTAGGATGGGCCGGACTCCCAGAGACCATGCGTCTCATTCAGGGGTCTGACTGACGACTCGAGAGGAAGGAATCCACATGCTTTGGCCTTTCCAGGTGGTTCAGGCTTGCCCTGCGCCAGGCCTACGTCCTCAGTGCCCAGGGCTCCTGGCTGTGTCCGCTGGAAAGTCTTAGGGGGGACCTCCAATCCCCAGGGGGAGGCCTCCATCTGTGGGGTGCCTCCATCCCTGGAGCACCACTAGATCTTCTTTCTCTTTTCTCTCCTGGACCAAAGAACACTGGCTGGTTGGCCCCAGCCCTGTGTGTTGGATCCAAATTAATTGCCTTTGTTATGTTCATGATGCAAGTGTCCCCTCCAATTCTTTTTCATGCAGCAGATTCCTGCATGTTGCTAAAAATACAAACATATGACTCATAGCTTCTGAAGACCCAAAGGAGCAAGAACCGTGCTTGGCCTTTCTGCTCTTTGGAGTCAGGCCAGGGTACCAGCTCGGGCCGAGGGCCTGAGAGCGAGCACAGAGCTCACACTCAGCTGCAGAAAGGCAGAGAGAGACAGAGAGACAGAGAGACAGAGCGGTCCAGACGGGACCCAGGGGCCTGGAGGTCGGCACACCTCTGCAGGCACGGCACCACCGCAGGTAGAGCTTTTGCACCATTTCTTTGAGCTCTTCCTCTGCTCTGCGCTTTGTGGTATTGTCTTGTGAGAGGTGAGATCTCAGTTCTTGTTTACTGTCTTTGCCGTCTTGGGTAATTGGCCCCCTCTAGCTCACAGCCGCCTTCTGGAGGCAGTGAGGGCCTCCCCCAGCAGCCCAGATGTGCCCACTGTCCCTGGGCCCTCCACGACCTTGCACCAGGGGAGAGCCGGCTGCTGGGTAGGCCCACGGGCACCAGCCTCACCCCCGATGAGCAGCACAGACCCCTTCCCAGCCCTCCGCCTCTGATGCCCCAGCGGTCCCCGAACCCAGCAGCCTGGCCTGGGAGTGAGTGCCTGACGCCGTCCTCGTGAGGCCGCCCTCCGCTGGTCCCACAGGGCCTGGGCCAAGAAGCCAGATCTTGCAGAAACGGGACTCTGGAACCGGAGACCGGCTCAGGCAACCTCTGCTTCCTCTTCATCGGAATGGGGGTTAGCAGATGCCCCCGAGGCTGATGTGAGATTGAGGAAGTGGGAGCCCGACGCCTGGCCCAGGGCGAGCCTCGGAACGTGTCGTCACGGATTAACCCGCGTTATTAGCACCCCGGCCCTGGTCTCCCAAACTCGGGACCGCAGTCACCCCATCCCTGCCCCACACCTGGAGCTCAGGCCCCTCTCCTGCCCGGGCCCCTCGGTCTCTGAGTCACGGACGGTTGGCCGAGAAGCAAACACTGTAAGTCCTCACTCCTGGGAAGCAGCAGCTGAAGAAAAGAAAGCCTTTAAGAGCATTTTCTTGGCAGCCGAGGCCCTCCGATGAATCAGGATTCTTTTCAATTCCTGACTTTATTCCAAGCGACCTGCCGGGTCCTCTCTCGTTCCCCTCCGGGTGCAGCCCCGGCAAGAACGGGCACGCAGAGGACATGGGAGGAAGGAGGGGGATGTGTGCTCAGAAATAAGGGGCTGACAGGTCCCTGTCCGGCTCCCAAGGAGACCTGTCCTGCTGAGGCTAGAACCGAGGGGCTGGACATCCCTTCCCATGCATGTGACACCACCCCCGACACCCCACAGGGACTGACACCTTCTCCCTGACACATCCTCTCCCTCAACACTCAGCCTCCCTGAAAATCATCTACCTGCTGTGGTCACTGTGGAGCAAGGGACAGGGAAAGGGGTTTGGGGAGAGGTGAGGCCTTAAGACAAAAATGTGACCCACGTCGGCTGGCCACGTGCCCACCCTGGGCCAGTGCCTCTATGCCCAGCGCCCTGGGCCCCTCCAGCCCTGAACGGCCAGAAGTGAGAGCGTCAGTCACCCAGTCAGAGCCAGCTGCCAGGACTACACCCACGCCTCTTTGTTCTCCTCCGTGTTCAGGCTCCGCAGAGAGCGGGGCAGCCGGGATGCCCCGTGCCCAGGACTCTCAATCACCGCAGGACTTAATGACCAACTGCTCCACCATGCCTCCCATGCACTGGAAAACGCTGGAAGGTAGCTGTTAGCAGCAAACCACATGAAACAGCGAACCGATCCAACTAGAAATCTGGTCGAGTATGCCCGGTACCCCCCAACGCCGCCGCACACGCACCCCCTTTATGAGCGCCGGGCACAGCCACCGTGATCCACAGGCAGCTAATTATCCTGCAGCCAAGGCCCGTGGTGGGGAGGGGAGCGGGAAGTGGGAAGCAAAGCTCGTAATTAAACCTTTGAGTGCAAAAGGTTCTTTCCATGTTGGAGATTGATTGAACCAAAAAGAAGTGGGTCCTACCAGAAGGTTAATTCCCAAATTGGCCACCCCTGGTTTAACTTGGAGTTAAATGGGACTTTTTTTTTTTTTTTAAGATGGTGGACTATTAGAATTTTATTTTTATTACACTGCCAGCCAAAATAGGTTCTCTCTTCTTGCCCTTCTGGGTCCGATCGTTGTGATGATGGCCCCGACTTGCACAGGCCTGCTTGCACCTCTGTTCCTGAGGAACACCCCCCACCCCCCCACTCCGAGGCTGGAACTGACCTTGGCCACGTCACTGGCTTTGCCGAGGGGAGGAGCAAATGTGACACAGCACAGGCTGGGGACGTGCTCACGCTCTTTGGAACCCTGAGACCACCACGGAGGAAGCCCAGGCTCACCTCCTGGAGGCCAAGAGGCCACATGGGCCAGTTCAGCCTGGATCCTGCGACCAGCCAGCCTGCCACCTGCCAGAAAAGGCAGTGAGGCCACCCTGGAGCCCCTGGCCCCAGCCGAGCCACCATGAACATTGGCCAAAATTGCCCTGAAAGGAACTGCCCCACTAATCCGCAGGACACCAAGATATAACAAACATAGTTTTAAGTCTCCTGACTTGGGAGGTCATTTAGTCTTTTTTTTTTTTTAAGATTTTATTCATTTATTCATGAGAGACAGAGAGAGAGAAGCAGAGGGAGAAGCAGGCTCCATGAACGGAGCCCAATGCGGGACTCTATCCCAGGACCCCGGGATCATGACCTGAGCGGAAGGCAGATGCTCAACCACTGAGCCACCCAGGCCTCCCCGGGGGTCATTCATTCTCGATGCACTCTCCAACCTCTACCCTATCACATGCCGCAGAAGGGCAAAGACTCCTTTTTACTTAAATGTGTATTTCCATGCCTGGAACTCCGTAGAGAAGACACCGAGTAACCTGGTGCGCATGGAACACGGGTGCGCCCACGCATGCACACACACACACGCTTCTCTCACGTCACTTACCTTCTAAATGAGTTGTAGACACATGAATGTCAAGCATCCCTTCTGCAGATCTCCTGCGGAAAGTATTCATTGTACCTGCGGCACCCAGCGGCACCTGGCAGCCCCGGTCACTCTAAATGCTGAGCAAGATGCAGCCCACCCCAGCTGGTGCCTTAGCACCACAGGAAGGTGGAAGAACTATCAGCACGGTCTTGACTAGCTGGGCGATGGCACCTGCCAGAGGGGCCCTGGAGGTGGTGACGGAGGTCTCACGGGGCCACAGAGACCAGCCCAGGAGCAGAATTTATGAGGTCCCAGCCATCTGCAGGGACGGCCCCCTCACCTGTTTTGTCCTACTTAGGTGTGACTGGAGTTTCTCACTGCAGCCTGCGCTGTTTCCTCTATAATCTGTTGTGGTCTGAGCCTGAGAAGCAGCAGCCCTCTCTCCCCTCCTCCTGTATCGACAGGGCTTCCTAACTCACAGGCCTCTGCAGAAAGCACTTTTAAGAGCATTGCAGGGGCACCTGGGTGGCTCAGCGGTTGAGCATCTGCCTTTGGCTCAGGTCATGACCCTGGGGTCCTGGGATCAAGTCCCACATCGGGCTCCCTGCAGGGAGCTTGCTTCTCCCTTGCCGGTGTCTCTCTCTCTGTGTGTCTCTTATGAATAAATATATAAAGATCTTTAAAAAAAAATAAGAGCATTGCAGAGCACACAGGATCCGATGTCAGCTTTTCTTTCCTTTTTTTTTTTTTTTTTCAGGTTTTCTTTCCAAAGCAACGTCCAGAGCTGTGTGAGCCAGACAGGGCTGCTTGGACAGAGGCCAGGCCCAGGATCCGGGCTTCACCCAGGGTCTCTGCCTGACCTCCGGTCCCTCTGTTCCCAGGCCTGGGGCTGGCCTCGTGGCAGCTTTCCTCCCACCCCCAGGGAGCACCTGCGACTCCACTTCTCTCTCAGCCCCAAAGGCCCGACCCAGTTCCATGAGCAATGCTCAGAAATCACAGAGCTTAATAAAGTGCTGCCTGTGGGAACAGTCACAGACCACTTGAGGAGCCCATTCACTCTCTATGAGGGCAGCGTCTCATTTCGTGCCGTTCATTCATCCTGTAGGGGCACATTCATGCTCTCCTTCAGGCAGCCACTTACTGTATCACATTTTAAATTGATACTTAAAAGCCTTGTTTACAACACACTGAATGGAGTCTAGTAGATGAGCTATAAAATAATTCCTATTTTTTTGAAACTTGTCTTATATTAAATCATACACAATGAATGTCTACCTAGGGACTCCCTTAATTAGTTGTGATGTATCCATACAAAGGAAAACTATATAACCTTTAAAAATAATGAGATATTCCTTGAACACAGTAACACATCTGCAATGTATTTTTGAATGAAAAGAGCAAATTGGAGAACAAATATATACAGTGTGATCCTGTTTTTGAATACACATATATATTAGCAACGGCACAACATGCTGTAAACCAAAATAGGTCCCGTTATTAGTAGTTATTATCAAGGCAAGCAGGATTACAAAATCTTCCACTTTTTACTTCATACATTTTGGTTGTTCTGAAGCTTTTTAGTACATACGCATGCACTACTTTGATAATCAGAAAAAAATAAAGTTTAAAAAATAAAAATAAAAAAATAAAAAAATAAAAATAAATAAAAAATAAAAATAATGACAAAAAATAAAAATCACGCAAGCATAAGGACCTCCGCCAGGTTTATGTGACGGACTCCACGAAACATAGTATTCACAGCAAAATTAAAAAGTCAGCTGGGCAGACAATGTCCACTTTCTAAATCTCCAGGAAATCCCATGCAGCTCCAAAATGAAGAGTAGACCCTCTCTGGAAATGCAATCTTATAAAGCCGACATGGAGGGCCCTGTACCATTCGTGGAAAATGAATGTTTCTCAGAGCCCACCTGGCCACCGGGACCCCCTGCTTTACTAGTCAGCATGTGCTAGAGCCTGCTGTGGCAATAACCCCAAAACATCAGCGACTTAGAACCACAAAGGTTTAGGGGACAGGCTAGCTTATAGATGACCAGTCCTCTCACTGAGAACAACTAGTAAGCTGCTTAACCTTTTTTTTTTAATGTTAAGACATCAGAGAGTGACCAAGGCAGTGGGGCTTGAAACACAAGCCACATCCCCGAGACAGGGAGACTGAGGCGACTGTGACATCCCATACTACTTTCCCTCCTCCCGGGTTAGTTCCCTGGCAGTGTGGACAGAGAGACCCAGGCCTGCAGAAATAACCCCTGAGAGCCAGAGGAAGCAAGCAGAGCTTCCACCGTCCCATGAGGCTGGGTGATCGAAACTGGAATTCGGGGCTATTTAGGAAGCCAGGGCTTGGGATCCCTGGGTGGCGCAGCGGTTTGGCGCCTGCCTTTGGCCCAGGGCACGATCCTGGAGACCCGGGATCGAATCCCACGTCGGGCTCCCGGTGCATGGAGCCTGCTTCTCCCTCTGCCTATGTCTCTGCCTCTCTCTCTCTCTCTGTGTGTGACTATCATAAATAAATAAAAATAAATAAATAAATAAATAAGAAGCCAGGGCTTGAGATGTCACAATCCCGGAAAGAAGAGCAGCTACACAGAGTATGGGGGACTTTCTGGGTCACTTTCGCCCTCCTGGCCTGGAGTGGTTCCCCCCCACCCCCAGGACACAGGCCAAGAGGAGAAGGGAAGAGGGTGAAGCAGAAGCAGAACCTGAGGAGGTGATGGAGAATTTTCAAAGCTGACAAAAGACATCAAGACACGGATGCAAGGGATCCCTGTGTGGCTCAGCGGTTTAGCGCCTGCCTTTGGCCCAGGGCGTGATCCTGGAGACCCGGGATCGAGTCCCACATCGGGCTGCCTGCGTGGAGCCTGCTTCTCCCTCTGCCTGTGTCTCTGCCTCTCTCTCTCTCTGTGTTTCTCATGAATAAATAAATAACATAATAAAAAAAAAAAAGACACGGATGCAAGAAGTGCTAAGAACCCCAAGCATCACAAACACACGCGTGCACACTCCCTGGCTTATCATAATAAACCTATCGAAACCCAAAGACAACACCACCAAAATATTCCCCCCACAAAACCGGCGGAGTTGGCTGAACTTTCCATGTTCCAGAAGCATGGAAAGGGGTGACAACCTCTATCACCCTGAAGGAAACCCGTGGACAAGCAAGAAATGAATGAGAAGCAAAGATTTCCTTCAAAAGCAACAGACTCAACAGGCACCCATCCGTTGACCAGGGGACGCGGACAAGAAGGTGCACAGGGATGCGGACTGTGCTAGTGTCAGGAGCAGGAGCAGGAAGCGACCCCCCATGAACACCCACCAGCGACGCAAGAGAGGAACGCATCCTGCTCTGTTTCTAAAATAGAGCTCGTGCAGCAAGGCCCATGAGTCACAGCCCCGCGTGGCAACGCCGAAGAATCTCTCAAACGTTGAATGAAGAAGCCAGACACAAAACAGCACATGCTGTACGAGCCCATTTATGAATAAAGTTAAAACAAAAAAAAAGAAGAAAAGCAAGCCTATGAGCGGTGAGAGAGAGACCAGGGCTTAGGGTGGTCGTGGTGAGGAGGTTTAGGAGGGGGGGCGCCTCCGGGGAACTGGTAACAGTCTCTTGATTTGGGTTTGGGTTACAGGGAGAGGATGGCTTGGTAAAAACACATCGAGCTCTGCATTGATAATGTGCATGCTTCTGTCTGCTTCTTCTGTATGTGTGTTAGGCTCCCATAAATGGTTTACGGGGGCGCCTGGGTGGTCCGGTCGGTTGAGCGTCCCGCTCTTGATTTCCGATCACGTCGTGATCTCAGGGCCGTGAGATTGAGCCCTGCGTCTAGCTCCACACTCAGGAAAGAGTCTGCTTCAGATCCTCTCCCTCTCTCTTTACCCCTCCCCACATACCTCCCTCTCTAAAAAAGAGAAAGGAAAGAAGAAAAAAAGAAGAAAGAAAGAAAGAAAGAAAGAAAGAAAGAAAGAAAGAAAGAAAGAAAGAAGAGAGAAAAGAGAAAAAAATATTTACATATAAAACAAAAGGTAAAGCATAATTATTACAAGACAGATACTAAAGTAAAAGGAAATTCTAGTACCAAACGCAGTAGGTTGTGAATAATTTTTAAATTAATTAATTAATTAAGTTATAATTTAACTCTCAGGTGCAAGGTCACAGACTCCTGACTTCTCTGGCTTTTCCCTAAGCAATGGCCCTTGTGTGTCTACGTAACGCACCTAAATATCTTTCTAATGCCGAGAAGGAAGACATAACCGTTACAGCAAATTTAGCTACAGGCCCTGTTGCCTCCGGAGAGACCCCACGCCTGCGTCCGTCTGCCCTCCCCGATGCACACCCACCCGCACACATGCACACGCACACACACCCTCGCAGGGAGACGTGACGGTGTCTCCGGCCCCATACACTTGGGAGCTTTTCCCCGATCAAAGGACGAGCAGTGAAAAGCAAGGGCTTGATTCTTCTTTATCCAGTTACCACTTTGGCTGCGGCCCGGGCCTCTTCAGGCGATGACGGGGAGCCAGACACTGAGGAAATCTCGCCAGGAGGCTCCTTAGGAGCAGCAGCCAGCAGTCCCACCCCGGGAGCGGCCCACCCGGGCCCACCCCTGCCCACCCGGCCGCAGGGGGGCGTCCCTGGAACTCCCCGTTTGGAGGAGGGAGCTTAAGGGAAGGTCACCTCCCCCTCGACTCTGTCTCTCTCTGTCTCCCCCCCCACCCCTGGGGTAAGGGGAGCACCTGCACTCAGGACAGTGGGGGGTCACACCCGCCCGCCATCTGGCCACACCTCCGGCCTCTCTGCGCCCATCACTGAGCCGGTGCCAGCCTCAGTTCCCACATCTGCAACATGGGATGTTTACCTCGTGCACCTTCAAAGGTCATTTTCAGGGAATCCCACGGCAGCCCTCAGGGGAGCAGTTTGTAAATTGTCACTGCGTGCGTCGTAAAATATTACGTTGTTGAAAAACATAGTTTCTGTTAATGGAGAGAGAGACAGATGGCAGATCCTGGGAACCTCGAGTGTAGCTCCGGAAGGTTCCAGCATGAAGCGATCTCTGTGGCCCGAGGAGCAGGAGAGGACAGTGAGGGGGCAGGCCCCGGCAGGGGTGGGGGGGCAGGGCGGGGGCACCCAGGGGAGTGGGCTGTGGGAGGCCCGCCCCAGGAGCTCCGTGGGGGCGGGGGGGTGTGCAGCGAGGCCAGAGCCGGCCCCTCTCCTCCTGCCTCCCCTCCAAACGGTTTCCAGGAAGGGCTCTGTTGCCATGGGAACACATGTCCAATTATTCTACTTGCAGAAAATCACTTATCAGCCAACTTGGTTGGAACACATCCCTTCTACAGAGCAAAAACCGCCTCTTGGGTTTTTACCTCCCTCGTAGCCAGAGCTTTGAGTGAAGAAATGGAGAATCCGGCTGTGAGAGGCGGTCTTCGGGGTCAGAGATGGTTGGGGGGCGCTGAGAAGCAAGCCCTTCAGCAAACCGCAGGGAGCTCCCTCCCATCTGCAGATCGATGGGCCAGTTGGAGCCCCTGTGGGGACGCAGCGGTAGCAGAGGGGGAAGAAGGACTTTGTGCCTTCAATGGGGGGCCCCAAGCCGGGGACGGGGCATGGAGACCAGCGAGCAGATCAATCCGTCAGTGGCAAGGACAACAATAGGATACGCTCAGGGTAGTAAGAGGTAACCCAAGGGAGGAGAGACGGTAACTCAGAGGCTGGGTTTTGAGGTACGGGTAGGAGCTTGCCAAACAGACAGGGGGTGAAGGTGGGTGCTTTGGGCAGAGGAGATGATGATTTCGGAGTGGGGTCATGGACATGAGAACAGGTGGCTGAGCCCTGTGCAGCGTAAAGCCCAGTGAGGGAAGGAGGGAGATTATGAGACGAAGCCACGAATGCCCTCCAGGGAGTGTGGTCTCCGGTGCAGTGGGAAGAGCTCAGTCACGTTGCCATTTGGCAGATGCAGGCAGGATGGGAAGCCCAGCACACCCAGGACCAAAGCCCCCGCCACCCGAGCCAATGGGCTTTCACACCCCACCCGGGGAATTCCTACCCACCCCCCCAGACCCTCTGGGATCATTTCTCGGGCCACCTCCCTCCTCCCGGGACAAGGACTTCACGGCTGGCCTCCTGGGCCTTTTGCCATCATGGGCATCCGGGGGGCACCACCCCCTGGTTTGCCAGCTGCAGGATTTCCAGAGCCTCCGATGCCCCTCACACACCCAACCCCGATTTCTCGGACCGTGGTCCCCCGGAGAGGCATCCTGGCAGAGGGAGACCCGCAACTTTGCGCCCTTACCAACCGGCACTTGAACAGCCCCTCCTAAGTGACGTTGGACGAGTCTCCCTCCTAGGAGGAGGCTTCCTGCCTATCCTGTGGGGGAAATGACCTGGCCTGCCCCCTCCCCCGGGACTGCAGGGAAGAGACGCCTGACACCCGGCTTCCCTGCCCGCGCCCTCCGCACGGCCCCACGCTGCTCCGCGGGCCTGCTCAGCGCACCTGCAGGCCCCCAACGGGAACGCGGCCTTTGACAAAGGACAAAGCTACACGAGGACGTCTGGGAGGCTTGGGTTTAGATGCCAAAAGAGCGGGGAATTCCTATTCTGGTGGTGGGCAGACCCTGAAGCGGGACTGTGGTGGAAATCCAGACAGACGCTCCCGGACGGACACGTGGACAGACACACCTGACCCCGCGTGCACAGCTGCACCTGCTGCCTCAGCCACGACCTCGCCCTCGCCCTGTCTTCACGCGGCCACATCTGCGGCCTGGACGGGCGCCAGGGCCAGCAGCAGCCCCTGAAGACAACTAAGCACCCCTGTCCCTTGTCCCCAGGAGCAAAATGGTGCGAGTCACACGAGCGCGAGACACTCGCCAGCCCCGAGAGGCCCCTGGGTCCCTGGGGTTCAGTCACAGATCCCCCTGTTGGACTAAGGGAGGGGACACCCTCAGGGGGAAGACCATCGTTCGGTTCGTGTTAGTGTTTGGGGGTAAAGCGCTCGGCGCCGCAGAGCCACCCCGGCTTCCTCGTGATCTTCTCGACAAAGGGGGGCCGTTTTGGTCCCCGTGAAGTACGCCGGAGGCCTCGTTTTACTGGGGATCTATCCCGCTCCAACGAGAATGAATCTCTTCCTTTCCGAAACAATACAAAGGTGGGTAATTAGAGTGTAATCATTAATGGGTAATTTTAGAGGGGGTGAGCAGAGTTCATAGCATCATCCTGAATATATTTGCATTTAACTGAACTCCTTTTTTCTCCCTTCTGTGATTTCCTTCCTGTTGTTGGTGTAACCGTAATTATTTTCATTGAGATTTTTCCTAACGAAAACCAAGAACGATGTCTGTGGGAGAATCAGCTCCTGGGGAGGCCATGGGTGTCAGGGGCGCCTCTTTCCCTGCACCGGCGCCCTGGTCCCCGGGGACCTTCCGCCTCTGGTGGCTTCAGGGGGAGGCAGGTGGCTGTGTGCACGCACGTGTGTGGGTATTTGCCGCCGTTCATGGATTCCCCCCAATCCAGGAGGATGGGGTGGTGCACAGGAGAAATGCCATCCATGAGCCAAGAGCTCCGGATTTTGATTCCGATTCTCTACCATTAACCAGGGGGCGGAGGGGAGGGGAGGTGACCTCGGGCACCTTCACCTCTCCGTGCCTCTGTTTCCCCACCGTATCATGACGGCATCTCTCACAGCCTCCTCTCAGTCAGGTGATGAATGTCCTGCCCGGTTCTCAGTGACTCCGTCAGGGTTGTGACGTGCATTCAATGTGTCAAAAGGGGAAGCACGTCCTGCGTCTGTCCCCATCCTCCAAAAGCCACCTTCCAGAAGCTTCCACCATACATGGCACACAAAGAGGAGGATGCTGGCAGGTCCTGCGCCCTCGAGATTAGGGCTCGAGAGAGCAGCAGAGGGCAGCCAGGCAAAGGCTAGTGGGTGACAGAAGGAAGAGGGACACCCCCCACACACACCAACGTGTGCGGCCAGGAGCTCTGGGTCCTCAGACTCTGCCCCCACTTATCTTGCTTGGACAGGAGCCTGTCCCCTTCCGAGGAGGCTCTTCTCGGCAATTCTCACCTCCTGCATTCCTAACCACAGTCTCCGTGTTGCTGGAACCTCTTACCTCGGGGCCCCAATCCCTGGGTTTCTGCCCCCAACCCCAAGCTACTCATGGGCCCCTGATCTTGGAAGCATCTTTCATTTGATGGATTTGACCCACCTGGCCTGCTCACACCCCTTCCTCTGGCAACCACTGGACTGCAGGTACCCAAGGAGGGATTCATTCTGATTCATTCTGACCTGCCTGGGTGCCTCCAGCACAGCGAGCTGGTCCCTTCTCCCAGGACTTCCAGGCCAGACATTTAAATGGTTCTTTCCTTTAAAAAAAAAAAAAAGAAAAGAAAAGAAAAAGATTTTATTTATTTATTCATGAGAGACACAGAGAGAGAGGCAGAGACACAGGCAGAGGGAGAAGCAGGCTCCATGCAGGGAGCCCAACGGGGGACTTGATCCCAAGACCCCAGGGGTCATGGCCTGAGCCCAAGGGAGATGCCCAACCCCTGAGCCACCCAGGGGCCCAAAATGGTTCTTTCCAAGGGGAGTTGCGAGGTACGCAGTAAGCGCTCCGGCAGCTCAGAAGGAAGCCAGTGAGGGAGGGAGCTCTGAGGCGGGTCCCAGAGATGTGGTCAGAGAGCCCTGAGCTGCAGGACATGCATTAGGCACCTACCACTGGTGGATTTAGGGTCCTGGATGTGCCAGAAGCAGCAAGTAGGGTGCGAGGGGCCTACTCAGAGAAATGTTTCCTTCCCAACACAACGGGGGGAGGTCCCTGTCACCCCAGCTCCCTGCCTCATCAGCATGGGCCCGGCCTGCCTCTCCTCGAGGTCACCACACGACCTTGGCTCACAATGGCCAGTCCCTGGGAAGGAATAGTGACCTCACAGAATGAAAGCCATGGTCTAGGCCGCCGTGTGGCCGCCTGCAGGGCCGGCAGGGCTCAGGTCAGCTGAGGACTCAGGCGGGCAGCAGGGCCCGGTGGACCATGTCTCTAGAAGGACCGGTCCAGACCCCCACCCTCCCAGCCATCCTGCCTGCCCACCCACCCACCCGCACAGCCCCAGTGGGGCAGCTGTCTTGGGAGCCAGGCTGTCTGTCCCTGTCCCTGGCCACAAACCGTTCCTCCCAGGGGTGCTGAGTGGCTCAGGGGAGGAGGCTCCACCCTGATATTTCATTGTTTCTACAGAAACGTTAGTTTCTGCCAAAAGGGAAAAATTAAAACGGGAACAGCCTTTACTCCCCCCTGAGAATTGTTTTCTCTGGTCTGGCCTGGCTGGCCACCCATCCTGGGCCCACAGAGCCCTTTCTCCTCCTTGGCTGAGCAAGCCCTCCCCCTCCCTTCTGGAGAGGCCCAGGGCCCCTCTGTTTGGATCAGAGACAAGAAAAGGGGAGGCAGAGTCAGGAGGACCCATGAGGAAGAAGGGAGCGACAGGCCGGGACCACCCCAGATCCCAGATGCCACTGGACACACCGCTTGGGGTTCCGGTTTTAAAAAACCGTCAGTGAGTCTCTGTAGCCCCCAGGCCTCCGCTGGAGTGTGTCCCTCTTTCCTGGAGCCTGTACCCGCCTCCCTCCCTTGGAGACGCCCCCAAATCCGCTCCCAGCCTGCCACTGCTCACCAGTAAGCCCTGGAGCTGTGGGCGGTTTATATTCCCTTTCCGGTTTCCTCTGACTCACAGGCTGGGGTGGGGAGGAGGGGAAGCAGCTCTAGGAGGTGGGCCAGCTCCTGCCCCGTCCTGGGCAGCCAGCTCCGTGCGCTCCTGCTGCAGCCGAGGGCAGGGTGGCCGCCCCCGCCAGAGCCCCGGGGCCCTGCTCTCTGCCCCTCGGAAGGTCGGAGAATGGGGTAGGACGGGCACCTGGGCCAGCGTGAGTCAAAATGATGGTCCTCCCAGCACGAGGAGGGGACTCACCACCTCCCCCACCCCAGAGAACCCCAAGGAAGAGCGACAGGGGCTGGCGTGGCTTTGGGACACGACATGGGATCGCAGGTGCCCACGGTGGCCCGCCCCCACCACCCCGCGACCTTTCCATTCCTGGGCTCACCCCCTGCCTTCCCAGCACCAGCACCCCGTCTCTATCTTGGCCACAAGAGCTGCAAAGCAGAAGCGCAGGGGCAGCTAACACCGTCCTCCCACCAAAGCAGCCCACAGTCTTGGGGGGACATACTCCAGCTCCCTCGCTCCAAGGATTGACGCCCGGGAGCACAAGTAACACACTGTGTCCCGAGAGCCCCTCATCCCCTTCTGCCCTGTCGCCGCTCCCACGGATCCCTTCCCAGGTAAACCACGCAGACCGAAGCACTTAGGTCAGGGTCTGCTTCAAAGGATTCCAAAATAAGATGGGAAGGGCAACGCCACGAGCACCCCTTTCTCTGCCCCCATGCACGCAAGCTGCACAAATGAGGGAACTGGTTGGTGGCCAGGGTGCTCCAGGTCCACAGTGTGATGGGGCCGCCTTAGAACGGCCGATACCACCTCCAGCTCCATTATTAAAGGTAGAGTCTCCTAAAGAAGGGAGGTGATCATAACCCGCTGCCTTCCACACTGGCCTGCCGTCCTGGCCTATTATTTAGTTTGGGGATGGAGGGAGGCGTCTGTGAGGACACCAAACCGAGTTCATGTGAACTAATTCGGAGGGAAGGGACCTTGAGGCCAAGTACCTTGAAAAATGGTTAGGACTGCAAGAGGTGAATTTGGGGATGAAGCAAGAACTCTGAAGCACTGCGTTGCTCCAAAGAAAATAGACTCATCCCGTTTGGCCCCAAAGGACCAAAGTCAGATGAGCGGCTGCAAGCTCCAGAAACACAGGCTCTCAGTCTTATATACGAGAACACACGGTAGCGGCCCTGGCTGCCTCCAGACGACCTCGGCTCCATTGAAAAGTACTGAACTCCTCGTCCCTGGAGGCATTCAAGTACCGGAACACCAGTGTGGGGGGGACCGCCAGCAAGTTGATGATTTGGCAACCGTGGATCAGCTGACGGATTACTGTCCCTGTGATCTGAGTGATCCAGAGGTGAGGCTGAGGGCCACATGCAGGAAGGAGGGCCGGGGTTGCAGCCATCTCTGTTTTTTTAAAATCTTAATTGAGAGGGATCCCTGGGTGGCGCAGCGGTTTGGCGCCTGCCTTTGGCCCAGGGCGTGATCCTGAAGACCCGGGATCGAATCCCACATCGGGCTTCCGGTGCATGGAGCCTGCTTCTCCCTCTGCCTGTGTCTCTGCCTCTCTCTCTCTCTGTGACTATCATAAATAAATAAAAAGTTAAAAAAAAAAATTTAAAAAAAAAAATCTTAATTGAGAGAGAAAATGAGCAGGAGGAGGGGTAGAGGGAGAGGGAGGAGCAGACTCCCTGCTGAGCAGGGAGCCCGATGTGGAACTCGATCCCAGGACCCCGGGATCACGACCTGAGCTAAAGGCAGATGCTCACCCACTGAGCCCCCCAGGCGCCCCATAGCAGCCCCTCTATTATCGGCAAAAGACTGGACCGTCCCCCACAGAGGGCTGCTTGCCCCCCATCTGTGACTCCTCAACCCTGCTCTCCGGCGAACCTCAGCCCCCCGGTCCACCCCCCACCCCGGGCAGCTCATCAGAAGCCAGCTATTCAAAGAGTCCCCGGAGCAAACCTGGGAAAGAGCATTTCTCCCTTCCGTGACACTCCGGAGCCCCATCGAACGCCCCCACCATGTGGTGCCCCTGCCAGGCCGGCCAGGCCCGACCTCTGAGACCAGACACTGCTGGGCAGCCCCTAGGCCGACCCCGGGAACGCCGGCCAGGCCCCCCGTCCCTCCTTGCTGCCCTCCTGTTCTCAGGAGGCATCCTCCCTGCTCGGACTCCCTGAGCAGAGCCCCGGGCCCCTTTGGAGGATGGTGTAGGTGCCCGAGTGCCCTCCAGGGCCCTCCCCACCCTGAGACCCCCAAAGCACTCCTGCCCGGGCCCCTGGGACACCTGGAAAGGAAAGCCCAGCACTCGCTGCTCCTCAGGCCTGCTCCCTGCCCCAGGCAGATGGGTGCTGCTGGGGCCTGTGCGCCCAGTGACCCGCTCACGTCCTCCCGAGCTCGTCCCAACCACTGCTCTCCGCTTCTTCAAAGGGAGAAGGAGGAGGGCTGAGCAGAGGCAAAACCAAGGGGCCGTGGAAGGGTGGCCCTGGTGCCCTGTCCCCTGCTGCCGGCCCCTCCCACCCTCTTGCTGTCCAGAGCAAGTCCATCCCGAGTGCCCACCTTGCTCCCCAGGGTCCACACACCTCCCAGAAGCCCCCTGTGACCCCCCACTTTTCTTCACGCACGCCGTGTACCTGGAGGGCCAGAGGAAGGCCGGCTGATTGGTCATACGGCACAGCGGGGAACACTGTGGGACTTGGGATTGGGGCGATCGAGGGGATGCCTGGGGGCTCAGCCAGTGAAGCGACTGCCTTCAGCTCAGGTCAAGATCCAGGGTCCTGGGATCGAGTCCTGCATCCGGCTCCCTGCTCATCGGGGACCCTGCTTCTTCCTCTCCCTCTGCCTCTGCCCCCCTACTTGTGCTCCCTCCCTCTCTCTCTCTCTCTCTCTCTCTCTCTCTCTCTCTCTCAAATGAATAAATAAAATCTTTTTTTTTTAAATGAGGCAAACAAGATCCACGGGAATCCTGTCTGGCCCACCTTTCGGAGGCATCTTCACCTTTTCCTGTCTTGGCGCTATCGGCCGTCCTGCAAGCTGTGCGAACCTCATAACAATGCAAATGACCTTGTCCACGAAAGGCAGATGAGCTGTGCTGACCACTGCCCTGGGAGAGGGGCCGGGTCTGTCTCCCCGTAAATTCGCCGAGCGCTCCCGACTGCCTACAGATGTCAGGTGCTTGGGACCAGCTGGAACACCACGCCATTGTCTTCATTAATTCATGAGTCAAATAAAATCTGAGGCACGTACTCATTTTGTATTTGCATGAGAGTCGCGAGCTCACCTTTCAGCAAAACTACCCGATGGCGAGCGCGGATCTGTCAGGGCGGGAAGGCCAAGCTCTACAGACGAGAGCTGGGGGGTGGAGCATGCAAGCGTGTCTTTTCGGGGAGCGGCGGCCCTAGAAAGGAAGAGGGGAGGAACGTCCGTCCCCAGGCCCCCACCCCCCTCCCCCACCAGCCCCTCCAGCCCTGTTCCAGACGGCGCCCCACTCCTGCAGTTGCTGAGTGACATTGAGGGCCCCAACTGCCCCCGCAGCTAAGGCCGCCTTTCCCCCTGAAATGACTTACAGCATTTACGGCACAGGTGGAGTCTCACTGGGAGCCAGGCCTGTGTCTGAGCAGGTGCCACCAGGACTGGATGCTCCCAGCAGGACCGCAGAGGAGACAGGAAGGCTACTGGTCCCCGTTATGCCCAAAGAGTGGGTGTCACGGGGAGCTCTCTGCCTCAAAGTTAGGACAGGGGTGGAGACTCGGTCTCCTCCTGCCCCCTCAGTTGGCAGAAGCAAAGCCAAAGGGCCGGTGTTGCAGGGATGAGGCTCGGTGGGAACATCACAGGGAGCAGCCCCGCCTCACGCAGCCCCTCACATGACCAAACACACATCACTCGCACATCACTCAACAGTTCCGCCCCCCGGGTACCCCCAAGAGAAGCGAAAATATCGCGTGCAAACAAAATCTTGCCCTTAGATGTTCACGGCAGCCCTGCATGACGGCCAAGATGCCAACAACACCAACGTCCGTCGACAACGGACCGATGAACACGTGGTCTCTCCCTGCGGGATTAGTGCTCGGCCACGAAAAAGAGCAGAGCGCCACGCAGATGACAAGCCTGGAAAACATGGCACCAAGTGACAAAGGCCTGACACGCGAGGCCACATGCCGTGTGATTCCATTTCTGTGAAGGGTCCGGGACCGGCAGGCCCACAGAGACGGAAAGCTGGTCGCTGGCGGCCAGGGGCTGGGTGACGAGGGTAGGAACAGGGGGCTAGGGTGGTGACAGCCGACAGGCACCCACCTTCTTCCTGGGGCACTGAAAATGCTGTGAACTTGATCGTGCTGATGACTGCAGAAGCAGTGAAGATGCCACAATCCATTGATTTATACGATCCAGTGGGTGGATTGTGGGGTGCGTGACTTTGCTGGGGCTGCCGCACAAAGCACCTCGGCTGGAGGGCGGGGACGGAGGTGAGGGGGCTCTAACCAGACATTTATTTGGCCGCAAGTCCAAGATCCAGGTGCAGGCAGGGCAGGTCTCTCCCAAGGCCTCTGTCCCCGGCCCGCCGGTGTCACCTTCTCGCCATGTCCTCTCGGGGTCCTTCCTGTGAGCAAGTGCACCCCTGGGGTCTCCCAGATTCACTTCCTGTAAGGACCCCAGTCAGACGGCAGGAGCCCCCCTTCCCACAGGCCTCTTTTTAGCTGGGGTACCTCCTTGAGGCCGTGTCCCCAGATATGGTCACAGTCAGGCACTCGGGGCTGGGGCCCCGCATGGGGCACTTGGGGGAAAGGTAATTCAGCCCATCATATGCGATATGTGAATTGTAGCTCCATAAAGCTGTTTCTTAAAAACAAATAAAAATGAATACATTTTTTTTAAAAAAAGCAAGTGAAAAATCTCCACAGCCTTGATCAAAGAAGGGGATCTAACTCCTCCCTAAGGGGGGGCCACAATTTAACTTCCCCCCATTTGCCTCGATGCCAAATCAAACAGTGGCTCTGGAGCCGCCCCCTCTCATGTGGCCAGTCCACAGGCACAGCGTGACAGTTTGGAATCTAACAGACCTGGTTTCAACCCAGTGGGGCAGGTGGATGGGGGCTGAAGTGTCTCCAGGGCCCTGGGGATAGGGGTCCCTCCAAACACCTGCCAGTGGATGCACGCAGAGCTCTGCGTGGGAGCAGCAGGGCCGGTGGTGGGGGGTGCTAGGCCCCTGGCACCCTGCCCTGCATGAGCCAGAGCCTGGAAGCTGGGGTGTGCGGGGTGGGGACAGCAGCCTCCCCTCTCCCTCAGCCCCCAGGGGCTCCCTCCCCATCCAGAGAAAGCCCGCTGAGACCAGGCTGCTTGGTGGCAGCTGCAGCCCCCGTGCCACATGTGAGGAGGTGGTGGCCGTGACTTTGGGTCCCCTCTCCCTGAATCCTGACTCAATCTCCCCGGTGCCGGGTCAGGCTCTGCACCCTCAAAGCCTCCGTGGGTTTAACTAATCAGTGCGAGCTCAGGAATGCAGGCGGCCCTGCTACTCACACCAGGTGGTTAGAGGCGGTGCAAGGTGCCCCCAGAATCCTGGGACGCGGCCCAGCTCCTTCCCGGCAGGTCTGGTCTCAGGGCCGAGGCCGGGGAGTGGAGCGGGCAGGACAAGGCAGCTCCTCCCGGCTCCCCACTGGGGGCCCCGGGGTGACGGCTGCTCAGGAGGGAGCCTCGGCCCCGTGACGGGAGGCCAGATGTGGCCCCTTTGCCAAGGCCGCTGGGCGTCAGGGAACTGAGAGCACCCAGAGTGCCCACAGTCAGCGCCTGCCTGGTGCCCTCCACTGGGCCTCCAGAATGGCAGGGCGGGCAGGGGGCCAGGACGCTGGTCCTAGGCCCTGCGGGGGTTGGCTCGCCCAGCACCCTGCAAAGTCACTTCATTCATTCACTCATCCATTCATTCAGCAAATTCTCCAGGGAACTAAAACCAGAGACTCTCGTCTCATCAGCAGGTCCTGGCACTCGTGCCTTCTAGATTTATCCGGGGTGGGCTGCTTCTTATCCTCTCCAACCTGTCACCACAGTCCAAGACACCTAGATCATTGCACTAGCCTCACCCCAAGTCTGCACGCATCCCCTTGCCCCACACTCACACATACACTCCATGCCACGTACATCTGTGCACACACAAGCGTGCACGCAGCACGCCGCATATACACATACACACATGATATACACATACCCACGAACACACACCCATACACACAGAACACGTGCATATGCATATAAAACATACATGCACACAACACATTCATTTGCACATATGACACGGAACACATACGTGCACACACATGCATATACACACGTTCACAACATACACATCACACATGCACCCCTGTGCAGTGGCAGCACGGCAGCCTCTCCCCAGCTTCCATCCTGTTGGAATAAGAGCCAAATCTTTTTTTTATTTTTTTTTTTAATTTATTTATGATAGTCACACAGAGAGAGGCAGAGACACAGGCAGAGGGAGAAGCAGGCTCCATGCACCCGGACCCCGACGTGGGATTCGATCCCGGGTCTCCAGGATCGCGCCCTGGGCCAAAGGCAGGCGCCAAACTGCTGCGCCACCCAGGGATCCCTGAATAAGAGCCAAATCTTACCACCCCAGCCTCCTTGTGGTCTCAGCCACACCTGGCACATCTCATTGTCAGGACTGTGGCACCTGCTGTCCCCTGGGACCTGACTCCTCCTCTCCTCACAGACATCGGCTCAGCACACCTTGTCACCTTCTCCACAAGGCCTCCCCAGCCACATCATCTACACGGGGGCACTTTTTCTATAAAGGACCAGGTAGTAGGTGGTCTCAGCTTTGCAAGACAGACAGTCTCCGTGGCAACTATTCAACGCAAAAGCAGTCATAGACAGCACCTGTGGGGAAGAGCATAGCTGTGCTCCAATAAAACTTTATTTATAAATACAGGTGACAGCCAGTTTCGGCCCAGGGCGTGATCCCGGGATCCCAGGATCAAGTCCCACATCGGGCTCCCTGCATGGAACCTACTTCTCCCTCTGCCTGTGTCTCTGCTTCTCTCTCTGTGTTTCTTATGAATAAATAAATTAAAAAATCTTTAAAAAAATAAAATAAAATGGGCAGCCTGGGTGGCTCATCCTGGGCCGCCTTCAGCCCAGGGCCTGATCCTGGAGGCCAGAGATCGAGTCCCACATCGGGCTCCCTGCATGGAGCCTGCTTCTCCCTCTGCCTGTGTCTCTGCCTCTCTCTATCTGTGTGTCTTTTATGAATAAATAAATAAAATCTTTTTAAAAAATAATAATAAATATGGGATCCCTGGGTGGCGCAGTGGTTTAGCTCCTGCCTTTGGCCCAGGGCGCGATCCTGGAGACCCGGGATCGAATCCCATGTCGGGCTCCCTGCATGGAGCCTGCTTCTCCCTCTGCCTGTGTCTCTGCCTCTCTCTCTCTCTCTCTCGATCTCTCTATCATGAATAAATAAATAAAATCTTTAAAAAAATAATAATAATAAATAAAATAAAATAAAATAACAACTCCCATTGTTCTCTAGCTTCTCCCCTCCACCTGGCTTTGCTTGGTGGCACTCATCACAATATGGTGACACACGTATCTCTCTACTTCTTTATCTGCCTCCCCAACTGGCACGTTGGAGCCCCCAACACAAGGCCACTGGCTCTTCTGCCCACTGCTGTGTCTCCAAATTCTACAAGGCCCTGGATATATTAAAAGTAGATAAAAAGAGGGAGCCTGGCTGGCTCCATCAGAAGGGCATGCAACGCTTGATCTTGAGGTCATGAGTTTGAGCCCCGTGTTGGGTGCAGAGATTATTTAAATAAATAAAACTTTTAAAAAACAGGTTAAAAAGGTCATAGACTTAAAATTTTCATGAAAGCAACAGAAAATCATAGCTAACGTATACATAAATACATAGTTGTACGATTGTACGCGTTTGAATTACGTGTTACGTGTTTCACGCATGTTCCGTGTGTACGATGGGTCTAGACAAGCGTACACACATATGTGGGTTTACTTGCCGAGCAGATGAGGAAACAGCCAAGGAGCCGTAAATTACCGTGCTCAAGGTCACAGGGCTGGGAGGGGCGCAGCTGGACAAACCCCGTTCCAGAGCCTGTGTCTCAACCCCTTTCCCATGAAATGGGGGGTCAGATTGGACCCGGGTCTGCACACGGGGCCGCCACACATCACGTTCCCGTCTCCAGCAGCAGACGCCCCACTGAACCACACACCGTCTCCTGTGGAGTCTGCGCCACCTGGACGTCCGGCCCGGCCCGCTAGGCAGTCCCCGGCAGTGGGTCCGCAGGTCTCGGGCGCTTCTCTCCCCGGCCCACCCAGAAAAGGCAGCAGAGCAGCCTGTGTCCCTCCTTGCGCCCCAGCCACTGGGGCAAGGCACCCACTGCTCCCGGGCTCCTCGGGCCCTGCCGGAAGCCTCTGAAAAGCCGTGAGGATTTCAGCTCAGGAACAGAAAAGAGTGCTGGCAGCTTTTAAGGCAAATTCGCCACAGAAAAAAGAAGTTTTGGTTTTAACAGTGACTTGCTACACAGAGTGTGAATAAATGTGAGAAGTTCCTGCAAGAAGATTGGTTTGTGCCTCCCGGTTACTGTCCTCTCCCTCTTCCCCACGAACCAGCCTGTGGTCACCCCCTGCACTCACGGGGCGACCACGTGATGCCCCTCCACCCTCTCAGCGCTGAGGGGAGGCCCTCCTAGACGCCGGGAGGCCACCACAGGTTCCCCCAGAGACTCGGGGGTCCGTAATCCCATCTCTTCAGGTGGGTTCTCCAACGAGAGGAGGAGGCGCAGGTAGGACGGGCAGGGTCCTCAGACCAGCTCCTGGCAGCTTCAGACTCAAACAAGAAGCTCCATCCAAGCCTTATTTGGAAGGGAAACTCTCCAAGTCCCAGAGCCTCGTGAGTCACCCCACAGGAATGCTTGTGACATTTCGTAACAAACACTAACTCCTCACCTCCGCGAGCCTCTTAACAGGCTGTCCCATAAGCTCGGCTGACCTGCACAGACCTGGGGGCGGGGGGTAAATCCGATGTTTTATCAATAAGACACATGAAGCCCAGCCAGCCAGGTCCCTGGCTTCCACCCCCGTGCTGCTCAGGCTCTTCCTCCTCCTAGGCCAGGCCTCCTGCTTCTCTGATGCATAAACCAGCGTGGACACAACGTACCACTTAACAAACGTGCATTGAGTCCCTAACGGATGCAAGAGACTGAGCCAAGTGTAATGCAGGAGATGAAGACAATAAGGCATGGTTCCCAGACTCTCCGGGCTAGAAGGGGACCCCCAGGAGAGCCAGCCCGGCCTCCCCTTTACTACAGCCTGTATTGCTTATCGACTGCTACGTAACAATATTACCATAACCTCACAGCTTAAAGCAGCGTGCATTTATTATGTCCCATCTCTGTGGGTCAAGAATCCACCATGCCTTGGCTGGGTCCTCAGCTTCGATCTCACCCAAAAGCTGCAATCGAGGTCAGGGCTACAGGCTTATCTGAGGCTCAACCGGGGAAGGGTCTGCTTCAAAACTCCTGGGGTTGTTGGCAGAATTGAGTTGTTCATAGGCCCGTTGGACTGAGGGCCTCAGCTTCTTGCTGGCTGTTGGCCAGAGGTCACCTTCGGTTTCTAGCTGGTGGCTGACCAGGACTGGCCTTCAGCTCCTTGCTATGTGGGCCACCCCAACACAGCCATGTGCCCAACACCAGCAAGACAGAAGATCTCTCAGTGAGATGTAAGATGTAAAACAAAACAAAAAATAAAAAATAAATTAAAAAGATGTAAAACAGATGCCACAATCTCATGTAACACAACCGTGGAAATGACGTCCCATCACCTTTGCTGTAGTCCGTCCATTAGAGGCAAGCCGCAGGTCCAGCCCACACATGAGGCTGTGAGCACCAGCTGGCAGGATTGCAGGAGTCAGCTTAGAGCCTCTCCATTATATCCTCTGTGCCTTCCATCGTTTTCTTTTTCTTTTTTTAATTTTTTTTTTCCTTCCATCGTTTTCTGAACATCGCCAGAGTCGAGCTGCTCGCTACCTCACAAGGCAGCCCATTCCATTCTGATGCCCCATGAACGACTACAAAGTCTTCCTTACTAGGGGGTGGGGGTGCCTGGGTGGCTTAGTTGGTTAAGTGTCCAACTCTTGATTTCGGCTCAGGTCACGATCTCAAGGTTGTGAGTTCAAGCCCCACACTGAGGGGGGAAGAAAATCCTTCCCAGTATCAAACCCAAACCCACCTCCCTATGACTGTTTGGCTCATTGGCCAAGGCCTTGCAGTCTGGGATGACACAGAAAAAGTCTCCTCTGGTCGAAGTTGAGCTCCAGGTAGGCAGGAACCATCTGTACCCTCAGAGAGCAGGGCTGCCGGAGAGTTCCAGGCACATCCAAGGTACTTAGTAAATGCGTGCCAAGAGAATTGAGAGCACAAATTAGTTCAACAGGGGTTCCCAGTGGCTTGCTGGCAGTCCTGATGCAGCGGTGGGAGCTTGCTCACCCACAGGTCTTGAAAGACAGATCATCACCATCTTCCTGAGGACGCTTGGGAATGTGTCACTTATAGAGGATCCAGCCAATCTTGTCACTAGAAAAATTATGACCTGTTCAAGGTCACACCTGGTAAGTGGCGGAGCCAATACCTGGAGCTGGGCCCTTGTCTCCTCACGTCCCACTGTCTTTGGGCATGATCGGCACCAAGCAGATCTGGCTCCTGCATCCTGGGAGACTGCACCCAAGGCTGCTTCTCCACTTTCTATGAGCTGTCCTGACCCCTGGCCAGCCAAGCCAGATGTGGCCCATCACACCCCCTTAGTCGGAAACAGGTGAGCAACGGGCCTCCGCAGGTGGCGACAGGGATCCGGGAGCTCTTGCTGCTTGCTATGCACCTGCTTTGCGTTCCGGAACGTGGCCTCTCACACCAAGGAGCATCACATCCCAGTGTGCTTCCCGGGGCATCGAGGCCTTCCCAGAACTGGCGGCCGGACCCAGACTCCAGGCTCTGTTTCCTCCAGAGCCACTCGAGAGGATCCCCACGTCCCATGTCAGCACAGGCTGTCTGACCCACGCGGGCACCTAGCAAGTGTTGAGTGGACGATCAAGTAGAAGGGGCTCTAGAGCCTGCTGAGAATCTCAGATGGGAGGCCCAGCCTGACCCTGAAAGGAGAGGCAGCAAGACTAGAGGGGTCCCAGGAGACTCCCCGAGTGGCCTGTGCTTCTGAGCCATGGGATGAGGCCCTGCCTAAGGTTCTCCAGAAACAGAGATGCCACAAGGAGAGGCAGGACACTTCTCTGGGCCCGTCTCCTTCCTTGGACATTTCTTTGTCACCCACATTGCCGCGATCCCAGCCCTTTTCGCTCTGCTGCCTCCAAAGGGCCCCCTCTCACCAGTGTCCTCTTTCTCCCAGGCCCTCACCTTCTCCTTCTGCAGCTGGTACGTGACGAGGGCTGGAGAAACATTACTAATTAAATTATTAGGATTAGGACTGTTCCCTTCTCCTCCATATACTCATATCCCCAAGGATCTAACATCTAAAACCTTCCTAAACCTTCAGCAACTTTTCATGTGGGAGGCTAGAGGTGACTTTAACTTCTGCCTTCGGATTTCCACATTTCAGGCTGCTGTACCATAAGCACACACTAAAAATGACTTAAAAAGTAATAACAGCTGACACTTACTCTGCAACAGGCTTTCCACACTTCACCTCAGTGCACCCCGGGGCCGCCCGAGCCTGAGGGGTTTCGGGAACCCAGGACGGCTGCTTCTCCTCCCACTCTCATGTCCCCTATTCTACAGATGAGAACACCGAGGCTTCAAGAGGGATAGGACTCTGCTCCAGAAGCCCCTCAGAAGATGAGCAAAGAGCTTGAGTAGACATTTCTGCAGAGCAAATAGGCAAACGACCAAAAAAAAGGCACATGAAGAGCCGCTCAGCATCATCAGTCACGAGGGAATGCAAACCCAAACCCCAAGAAGACACCACTTCACGCCCACGGAGATGGCTGCAGCTTTCATTTTGTTTTTGTTTTTGTTTCTTTTTAAAGGACATCGCGAGTGGTGGGCTGTGGAGGAATCGGAACCCTCATGCTCGGCCGGCGGAAATGTGAAACGTTTCAGCCACCGTGGAAAAAGATTTTGCTGGCTCCGCAGCCAATCACAGAGTTACCAGGGGACTCGGGATTCCAGTCCTACGTGGAGCCCCACACTGAAAACAGGGACTCCAACAAGCAGGTGGGCACCCGTGGGCACAGCGGCGCTGCTCACAACAGCGCGAAGATGGCAACGGCCACGTGTCCTTCGGCCGAGGAAGGGATAACCCAAGCGTGGTCTAGCCGCACGATGGAATATTCCTGAGCCCTTAAAAAGGAGTGGCTCGTGGTCACCTGCTACGACGCGGCTGAGCCTCGAGAGCACCGTGCTAGGTGAAGGGAGCCGGCCACGAACGACCACACGCTAGATGCCGTCATTCATATAAAATCTCCAGATTAGGGCAATCTGCAGAGGCAGAAAACACATTAGTGGTTGCCAGGAGCTGGGGGAGGCAGAGGGGCTGAGTGCTGGTGGACACGGGGTTCTATCTGCGGCGATGAAAAAGTTTGGACCTGGTGGACGGGGTGGTCGCACGGCACAGTGAATCCACCAAGTGCCATTGAATGGTTCGCTTTAAAAATGGTTAATTGCATATTGTGTGGATCTCACCCAAAAAATAAACCTGAGTGGGACGCCCGGGTGGCTCAGCGGCTGAGCATCTGCCTTCTGTGCAGGCCACGATCCCGGGGTCCTGGGATCGAGTCCCGCATCGGGCTCCGCGCATGGAGCCTGCTTCTCCCTCTGCCTGTGTCTCTGCCTCTCTCTGCATGTCTCTCATGGATAAATAAATAAAATATTTAAAAACAACAAACAAACAAACCCTGAGCCTCAGGTCACAGCGCCGATGAGCATCAGAGCTGGCACGTGAATGCCGTGAATGCCGACCCGCCAGCCCTGTGAGCCCGCCCCGGCCCACCTGCCCCCCGTCCCGGCCACACTCCCGCAGAGCCCTCTGCCCGCACGCACCCCATGCGCATCCCCATCCCCGCAGGCAGGCCTCCACGCCTGGCACCCCGGCACCCCGGCACCCCAGCCCCCCGCGGGCCTCTCCCACACCCTGCCAGCAGGCCAGGCCTCCACTGCCGTGAACACTATTTGGGGATATTCCCCATCTTTCCCCAAACCACTGCAAACTGCCTTTCATAAAATTACTAAGTAACACCCAGCTGGCCGCCTGGGGAGGACAGGACCCCATGCCAGGTCACTTCCTAAGGTCATTTGTCGGCAGCAGGTTGTTCTTCCCTGCTCCCCTCCCCTTGCCCCTGAGTCACCCCCGCGACCCTGCCTGGCACCCCTCCTCCTCCTCCTTCGCTCTGCAGCTCATACCTTTGCTCAGCACACCCGAGGCTGTCCGTGGGGCCCTCCTCTCCGGGGCTGGAGAACCACTCCGTTCCCTGCCTGTGCTCTGTGTGTCAAGGGGAACTGCAGTCACATAATGATGTCGCTGTCCCCAGAAGCTGGCCGGAAGAGACTCTAATCACATTTCACTCAAAGTCCTCAGCAACTGGAGAGCTGGGGAAGACGGTGATGCGGGTCCTGCCAGGGAGCCTCCTGTCTTTTCTGCTGGTAAATACAGAACCCTCGAGAAGCAGGGGTGGGGAGAGGCTCCACAAGCGGACCTGGCAGGCGGGGTCCCTGGGGCAGCCTGCTTCCTGGGGCCGCAGGACCCGTGTGTGGTGACAGCACAGGCTAACGGTAGACCAGGGACAAGCCACAGTACCTGCCTCCCGGCTGCGGGGTCCAGGGTCCCCTGGTTCACCCTCCCCTCCTCCAGCCTGAGTGCAGGGCAGCAGTGAGCACAGAAGGGCAGGAGGAGCGGGCGAGGAGGACACAGATCAGGGGCGGGGAGGAGGAAGCGGGCGACTGCAATTGAGAATGAAGCCCTCCCTCCTGAGAATCCCCTGGGGCCCGGGGTGGGGGGTACTGCAGAGTCCTGGGCGACCCCCGACTTGCCTGAACTCGATGTCCTCTGGCGGTGGACCCAGGACTCTGCCCAGAGGGGCTGAGTCCCTCCCTACGCAGCCCTGAAGGTGGGAGGGCCTCCACACTTGCCTCCCCACACACCCCTTCATGCTCACAGTTGCTCAGGACCCCCCTCCCCACTCAGGGCCCCTGTGACCTTTTCCTCTGAGCCTCTGAGCATCTCCGCGGGAGCACATCCAGGCCCCAGGAGCCCCACGGGCGGCCGCCAGCCCTCCCCGCTGTGCTGCGGGCACTAATGCGGCCCTGACAGGCCAAGGATGACCTGCAGGTGGGCAAGTCAGCTGGACCCCAGGCTGTGCACACGGTCACTCGGCAAGAAAGGAGGAGACGGCGGAAGGGGAAAGAAAGCCATCGCTGCCCCGGCAGCGCCACCGGGCACGTGGTAATGGGCTCGCGGAATGAGCTCTGGGCAGGGCTGTCAAGCAACCTTGGACAAGTGGCCTCCCCATCGGGCTCCATCTCCTCCTCTGAGGAGCGAGGGTTTGGAACCTGGTGCCCTCTGAGGCCTCTGTGACTATGACATTCCGTGACCATGGCCGCCTTGTGGAAACGAGGTGGCCTCTGTCCCCTTTTGGGGTGGGCTTCCCAACGCGTGAATGCAAACCCAGAGTGGGCACCCTCAGTGGGCCCCAGACTCCCTTCTCCAAGGTTCCCGTGGAGGCTTCTGTTGCACAGGGCAGCTTTCAAAAGGAAACATTTTATTCGAGCATAATATGCACGAAGGAAAGCATGACACTAGGTGCCCGGTTCCATGAATCGTCACAAATGGAGCCCACCCATGTGACCAACACCCAGGTGGGGAGGAGAACATTGGTCCCCTCCCGCCCGTTCCTGCCGCCAGCCCCCCAGCCTCGACAACCACTACCTTGACTTCTATACCAGAGACGGACCCGTATGTAAATGGTCACGCAGTGCACCTGCTTGTCCGCCTGCTCCTCTCACCCGACACGGTGTGTACGGGGTTCCCGCCGGCACGCGGAGCTGCTGCTCATCCTCGTTACCCGTCGTGGGAACGAGCCACACCGACCCAGCCCCGGTCGCTGGGTGTTCAGGTGGTTTTCAGGTTTGGGCAATTACGAACAGCGCCGTTGTGAACAGTCTGGTGGTGAACACTTGCTCACGTTTCTTGGGGGGCGTGCACCTGGGTCATACCCATATATTGGGTCGTAGGGCAGGCATATATGTGGCTTTCACGGACACTGCCCGTTTGGGAAAGTGGTTGTACCAATTACCCCCCGACACACACACATGCACACACGCCAGTGGGAGAAGGTTCAGTTGACCACTCTCACCAATACTTGGGGGATCCGTCTCTTCCGTGCTCGTTAGCCGCTCCGTCCCGTGCGTGATGGTGTCTCAATGTGATTTTAGTTTGCGTGTCCATGGTGGTTAACAAAGCTGAGCACCTTGTTACATGCTTGTCATCTGCATTTTTCATATTGATTTGTAGAAGTTCTTTATATATCCAGGCCACTAAATGCACCTGTGTTTACGCTCGTGGAAATAGACACAGATACATACGCACAGAGATTGCGAATGTCCTCTCAGAGCCTATCGAGGCGACATCGCTCCTTTATTCTGTCAGCACAAGGAGTTACACTGGTTGGATTTCGATGGTTAAACCGACTCTCCGCTCAGGGGATAAACCCGGCGTGACCGAGATGTGCTCACCCTGCCGGTGGTGGGCCTGACCTGCTAATGTTTGGTGTAAGACGCTTGGAGTCACATTCACGAGAGAAGTCAGCCCGTAATCTTCTTTTCTGGATGCATCCCCGGTACTTCTAGGCGTCGGGGCGGACGGCCTCATCCGCGAGTGTGCGTGTCTCTCTCTCTTCTCTGCCAGAGTAAGTGGGAAGTGGTTGGCTGGACGCGTCAGGGGGCTGGTCTGGGGAAAGGCCCCCACGGCCAGGCCTGGGGACTGTGTGGGGTCCTGCGTCTGAGGCCTCATCTGCCTTGTGAGCATGGGGACGGGGCACTTGGGAGTCTCACTCGACAAATGCCCTTGCAATGGGCTGCGACCAGGGCCCTGCTGGGCCTTCCCTCTGTTCTTTCTCAGCCTGTCTCCCTCCCTGCTTCCCCTTCTGCTGCCCCTCCCCAAGGGTCTCTTCCCCCCTCCCTTCCTCCGGTCCCCTCCCCCGCCCTCTCCCTCTCTCTGCCAGGACTACTTGTTCTCCCCAACATGGGGGGGGTGAGGGTGCTTGTGTGCAGTGGGTACACAGGTGTGTGTGGATGTAGGAGGAGGGGTATGGGGTGTGTAGAGGGTGGAGTGTGGATATGGGGGAGTGTGGGGGATGGGTGTATGTGTGAGTGTGGTGGGAGTAGGGGTGCGGGGGTGAGTGAGGTTGGGGGGGTCGGTGTGGGGGGGTGGGGGTGGGTGTAGGCTGAGGGTGAGTGCAGGGGTGTGGGGCACATGGGTGCAGTGGGATGGGGTGGGGGTGTCAGGGGCGCATGTGTAGACGTGGGGGTGGGAGCGCGTGTGTATGGGGGTGGGTGGAGGCCAGCAGGGGTGCACGGGGCGGGGCCGGGAGATGCTGGCTGCTGCTCCCCCTGCCCCACCTGCCCCTGTGGCCCGGACTCAAGCTTTGCCTCCCCCCTCCACACCCCCCCACTATCCCGCTGCTGCCCCTTCCCTGCCCCCTCCCTGCCTGGCGGTGCCACTGGAGCTGGAGCTGCCCTAAGGTGTTTAGTTGATCCTTCTGCAGCGCCATGGAAGATTCCTGAGGGCTGAGTGGGGCCACCGGGGAAGAGCTGGCGGGGCGGGGAAGAGCTGGCGGGGCGGCAGCAGGGTGGGCAAGCCCTGGCCTTGGGCAGAGAGCTGGGAAGGGCGACCCGGCCCAGACCCCGGCCATGGGGGGCCCTCAGCGCCCTGCCCCAGCCTCAGCACATCACCCTCCGGGGCGGGGGCCTGTCACTGTCACAGGCAAATGTTCCATTTGCTCAGACACAAGATCTAAATCGTGCATGGCCCTGGCCAGGTGTTGACTGGCATCCTGCGGGGTTGCCCAGGCAGCCTGCTGCCCTGGGGGGTGAGGGGACGGGGCGGAGGGACCTTCATGCCACATAAAGGGGAGCAAGCCAACATGCACAGTCATCCGAACACCCAAGTGTGTCAGATGAAAGCGCAGCACCGCCGTCTCTAGGATGTGCCAAGCGGAGAAGTGAAGCAAGTGGGTGGATGCTGCTCTGGGAGTAGGGAGCCTACAAAAGGCACATTCCAGAACCTTCCGCGCTGACTTCGGTGAGCTGTAATGACTGCCGAGAGACAGTCCCGAGGGGATGGTCTTCCCGCCCCGCGCCCACACCCGGCCCAACACTTGGGCCAAGCTCTGGCCTCAGAGCCTCACCCCGGCTCCCAGGCTGCCCTGCCAACGAGCTGCACCCACAGCCCTCAGCAAGACCCCAACAGACAGCGGTGAGGACAAGCGAGCCTGTCCCTGCCGGGCGAGGGTCAACCTCCCTCTTGTGCTGGCCCTGGGGTCCGTCTGAGTCCCCCGCCCCGAGAGCAGGGGAGCAGGACGGCTCTCAGCGCCCCCCGGAGCTGGAGTCGGCCCAGGCCCCGCCGCCAACTCACGGGCTGCTCCCGAGCACGTTTCTGGTCTCTGGAACCCGGGGCCTTCTGTGAAAGGGCACAATCGCTCCAGGTGGTGCGGTCCACACCACCCTTCCCGCCCCCCGAGTCGGCGACTCCCTGGATCTGGGACAAGGGAAGCAAGCGCCGGAGACCCCCAAGTCCGCAGGGTGGGGAGGGGGTGCCCGTGGACGCCACGGCCCCGGCAGCAGTAGTGGCCATGACTACCGTGAGAGGAACAGCGGGGTGGCGGGCGGTGGCTGCCTTGAGGGAGCCCTACGAGGAGGAGAGGGGCATTCTTAGAAACTAGAGGAACTCCACAGGCTCCGGGCTGCTGGGGCAGGGACAGGAGGGAACAGACTTGGCACCCTGGGCTGGAATGGGTGGCCCCGGTTGGCACCTGTGCAGGGAGGCCCCACAAACAGGAGGGCTCCCCGCCAGGGCCCTGCTGTGGCCCACGCTCTCCTGCAAGTCGTGTGTGCTGCGCTGCGGGATCCCCGAGATGGGCTGTCCTCCTGCACCTGGGCCCCTGATTTCAAGAGATGCTAACAAAGCAGAGTTTGCCCCCGTTGGTGGTGGCTGGTGGCGAGGGAGGCAGAGGGGAGGACGGGGAAGAAGAAAGGGTGGGAGTGCTGTGCTGACCGAGCTTTGGTTGCTGGGAAGGGTTTTCACAAGGGAGCGGACTGGTTTGTCCCTCGTAGGACCCACGGGTGGAGATTGCAGGGCCCTGGGGAGGGTGAGAAGTGGCTAACCAGCGTCAGGCCTCCAAGCGATGCTCTCTCTCCCCTGCCTGGTGGCTGCCTCCTGCCCCTGCTACCCAGCCACCTGGCAGGAGGCGCCTGCCTTCATCAGCTCTGCGCCAAAGCCCAGTTTGACCCAATGGCAATTTCACAACATCAGTCCAAATGCCCAAGAGAGAAAAGCTGGTGGGCACACCTGGGTCCAGTTCATCCTCACCCAGGCACCAGGGGAGAATCGCACAGAATCAACACGGGGTAGGTGAGTGGGCAGTTAGTGGGTGGTCTGCTACCCCCCAAAGGGGTCTGCATATATGGCATCGTATGAAGCTGGAAGGAGAAGTGGGGCCCAAGAAGCAGAGGGAAGACCTTCAGGGGGCCTTAGGCAGCATTCAGAAACTTGAAGGCCTGCTCACGAGGAATAGGATGATGAGTTCCGTGGCCCCAGGTCCTTTGGGAGAAGCAGGGAGGCAAGGTGGTACTGGAGCAAACATGTTATGGCGATGTCAGGAGCTTTCTCGTCAGCAGGTGGGCGGACTGTCACGGAAGGGCTGCCTGGGGAAGCAGTGAGCTCTGCTCTGCTGCCAATAATCATGCGGACTCAGAGGACAGTGTAGAGGAGGGTGAGGCACAGTGTCCCTATTAGTTAGGGCTGTTCAGGGAAACAGCAAATAGGAGAGATTGGACATGGAGCAATGGGGATGGAGGTGGGAATGGAGATGGGGGAGGAGGTGAGGGTGAGGCTGGATGTGGGGGCAGAGGTGGGGGTGGGGAGGAGGTGGGGGTGGGGATGGAGATGGGAAGGGAGATGGGGCTGTGGGTAGGGATGAATGTGGGGAGGGAGGTGGGGGTAGGGAGGGAGGTGGGGGTGGGGATGAAGATGGAGAGGGAGATGGGGAGAGATGGAGGTGGAGGTAGGAAGGAAGATGGGGAGGGAGATGGGGAGGGAGGTAGGGGTGGGGATGGCGATGGCAATGGAGATGGAGAGAGATGCTGAGAGATTGGTGGTCAAGGAACTGGCTCCTGTAGCCCCGATGGGTTGGACAATCCTGCTCACGCTGGGGAGGACTCTCTCCTTTCCCCAGCCCCTGGATTCCTGCACCAGCCTCTTCTAGAAACACCCTTGCAGACAGAGGAGTAACGTCCAACCAGCCGTGGGGGCACCCCGCAACCTGGTCAAGTGGACACATGCAATCCACTGTCACAGCCTCGGAGGGCTGCCCTATGGCAACCCAGGACGTGTCCCTGTCCCCACAGACGCTGCATTCCCTGGGCCTTGGCTCATCTCTCCAGCTTCACTGCTGGCAAGCCCTCCCCTCCCCCCTCACGTGCGTCCCCTGGGATCCGTTGGAGCCACATCCTCTCCCCACCCAGATTGGGGCCCGTTGGTCCCTCTGCCTCTGTCCTACACAACCTTCACTTTTCACCAGCGACCGTCCCCCAGTCCCCCACCAGAGGGAAACTCAGGGATAAATGACTACATGAAGGAAAAGAACCAGGAGCCGGGAGGGGAAGCAGCATCGTGGGCAGTAACTAGACCAGGAGGGAGGGCTGCCAGCCGCTTCAGAGCCTCTGGTGCCAACAGGGCATCTAGCAAAAGCAAACCTGTATTTCCAATCCTCCTTTATCAAAATGTTTCCGTGATCCGGAAATCATCCAACACACAGTGTGCAAGACGAGCTCCAGCTCACCAGCAGCCTTCCAAGGGCTGAAACCACCAGGCAAGCCTGGCCTCCCTCCCGGACCAGGGCCGGCTGCTGGCCAGAGGCGGCCTCTGCAGACTCGGGAAGCCCCGCCAGGGCCTCCTCGGAGCGGCCGGCCCGGCCCTTGCATTGCATCACCGGCTGAGTCCTTGGCAGGGAGGGGGAGCCGGGAGGAGGAGGAGGAGGCCACGGAGGGAGGGAGGAGGGAGGGAGGAGGTGGGAGGGAGGGAGGAGGTGGGAGGAGAGCTCTGCTTCTCATTCCCCAGGGAGGCCAGAATGCTGATGTATGCAGTCAACCCAAATCTCATCTCAGAAAGGAACAATGAATAAAAGGAAAGGTCTGACCTGTTTCCCAGCCTTTTGCACATTCTCTTTTGGGATCCACAACGCATTTGAGAAGTGTCCCCGGGACGTCAGCATCTGCACGATCACCACACGATTCTGCTCCTGTGGGCAGGGGGGCCGTGGCCACGAGGCACTGACCACGCTGGGGAGGCCCTGGGGGGGGGGCGGTCAGACCCCCTTCCCCTTGGGCTCCTGTCTGGTTTGCAACCAACAACTTCCATTAGGGTCTCTGCTCACTGCCCTACTTTTGCCCTTTCTAAATGCGACCCAGGAGGGGTGGGGACGCAAGGGTTGATGGCTTTACTCAATTTAAAAGATAGACCTGCAAGGGCAGCACGTGGCCTGACCCCTGGGGGCTGCAGAGTCTTGACACAGAGACCAGGATCCGTACACCCAACCTGCCCGCTAGACTCAATAAACAACGGCCACATCGGGGCGTCGTTCAGATGCATAGACATGCAGTTGTGAATAATCAAATACAAATTGATTTTAAACCACTACCGCATTCAAAGCAGCTTTTTATCATTGTGAATTTTCTCGACCAACAAATCCTAAAAATAAAAGCACTGGCACGTGAAAAGATCCTCAAAGCGTTTGACATTAAAATGCAGTTCACAGACTTGGAAAGATGGGGAGCCTCGATTCCATGGCAGATCCTTCCTTTTTGCCGGAGAAAATAGGGTTTGGGGAGGTTAAGAGGCTTGGCCACAGTCACACGGCCCATGAAGGTGACAACACCTGCACGGACCCACGAACCGACCCCGGGCCGGTGCAAGGGCTTTAATTCCTCTGAGCCCCCAGTCCTCCAGAGAGGGGACTTGTGGAGTGGATTCAGTGAAGACATCCGGGCGCAGTGGTGGACGCGGTGCCCAGCACGTAGCAGGCACTTAAAGAATGATGAAGAGCGTCACCCACTGTTAGTTCCCGCTGTTGGGGCCTGTTGATCCCTCCTGGCATCCCAGCCGCAGTGACCCGGGATTACCTGGCCGTGCACACACCCCGGGGCCATGGTGCGGCCCCTTCACTGCTACTCCATCCCCGCCAGCCAGCGGGAGGCCAGAAGCAAAGAAGCAAACATCCACACCGCGGAGCCCTGGCCGGGAGCTCCCAGAGCAACCAGCGTTCTCCTGCCTTGGGTCCGCTCTTTCTCCATGCCCCTTGCCTGGGTGCAGGTCTGTGTCCCACATGAAAGAGCAAGCAGAGTGGGATCGAGAAACCAGGTGATGGCTGAGTCTGGTGGCTCAGCCGGTTAAGCATCTGACTCTTTTTTTTTTTTTTTCATGAGAGACACAGAGAGAGGCAGAGACATAGGCAGAGGGAGAAGCAGGCTCCCTGCAGGGAGCCCGGTGTGGGACTCGATGCCAGGACCCCGGGATCACATCCTGGGCTAAAGGCAGATGCTCAACCACTGAGCCACCCAGGTGCCCCAGCATCTGACTCTTGATTTCACCTGACATCATGGTCTCAGGGTTGTGAGATGGAGCCCCGTGTCGGGTTCCTTGTGGGCGTGGAATCTGCTTAAGATTGTCTGTCCCCCTCCTTCTGCCCCTCCACCCGCCTCCCTCTCTGAAAGAAAGAAAGAAAGAAAGAAAGAAAGAAAGAAAGAAAGAAAGAAAGAAAGAAAGAAAGAAGCCCAGGTGAACAGCTCACCGGTTAGCACCAGTGCTTCAGAGCCATCGACCAGTGGGTCAGTGGATAGGGGCTGGGAGGACAGATGGATGATCGGGTGGATGGAAGGGTGGCCAGATGAGAGGACCATTTTCTCGGGATAATCTCTGAAACAGCAGCAAGGGAAGAGCTGAGCGAGACAGTGAAGGTGCCGGGCCCACACCCCATGCGGCTGCCCAAGCCCTGCACACCACGCACCCCTGGGATCGGCGCCGCCTTGCGGGGGAGGGTAGGGGTCTGAATGGGGAACAGACCAAACCTGGCCCATGGGTGCCAAGGAGCAAACCACCCTCTGCCCCTTGCAGGAGGCGCACTGGGGGGGGGGGGGGCCTGCGGCTTTGATGCGGCTGAAGCTGGCGGTGCGCGGTCCCGGTCGGAGGGAGGGTTTCATCTGAAAAGGAGACCAAAGGTGGGGGGCCCGGCCTCCCTGCACCAGCTCCGGCCCTGGGCAGGGCCCACCGTGTGCTCCCCCTGGGGGAGCAATGGCGAGAGCCCCTCGAGCCTGCAGCTATTTATAGCCTGTGCCGCTTCGTTTATTTGTTTGGTTTTTTGGCTTCTGCATCCCAAGACCCCATGTGCTTTGTTCTGCCCGAAGGGACACGGCTGCCTGGCCTTGGAGGCCGCTACTGCTGAGGACCCCACCTTGCTGGTGACAACAGAAAGCCACTCTAACACACACAGCCACACACACCCGCACACACACGTGTGCACTCATGCGCGCACACAAGCCACACACTGGAGCATGCACACATGTGAACACACACACACATACTGGAGCATGCACACACTCATGCACACACAACCACACATGTGCACTCTCATGCATGCAACACACAGCCATATACTGGAATGTGCACACATATGTACACATTAACATAAGCACTCGGAGCCACATACACATGCTGAAGCCCGCACATACTGATGCAGGCACACGTGCACTCATGTGTACACATGCACACAACGCGACCACTCCCTGGTCAAGGCCCTGCTCTTCCTCCCCCTGTTTCAGGGACCCCCTCACTTCCAGCCCCTCACACACCATCCACCTCCCCCGACCTGAGCCCCATGTTTTACCCAGAAACTTGTCTCTGAAAGACCTGCCCTGATATCTGATTTTAAAAACCAAATCCAAATAAAAAATAAAAACCAAACCTTTTCCTTCTGCAGAAGAAACCCTGAGCAGATCCTAGAGTACAGTTAAAAATTCTTTTTGTGGGATGCCTGGGTGGCTCATCGGTTAAGCGTCTGCCTTTGACTCAGGGCGTGATCCTGGAGTCCCAAGATCAAGTCCCACATCGGGCTCCCTGCATGGAGCCTGCTTCTCCCTCTGCCTATTTCTCTGCCTCTCTTTCTCTCTCTGTCTCCCATGAATAAATAAATAAAATATTTTTAAAAATTCTTTTTGTAACCAAGGACCTGGGTGGTGGACGCTTGTCACCCGCCCATTCAGCTGGGTGCTGGTGGGGTACGTGCAGGCAGCGTCCCCTGACCAGGTCAAGGTAGAAGTCACAGGGTGATGGAGGGTATTTCTGATGATCCAAGCTGTGGGACATGTGCAGGCCAAGCTGTCCCCTGAGAACTCCTTGGAGCACATCAGTAAAGGCACAGGTTCTCGGAAGCTCTGAGCCCAGAGGAGAGAGCTGGGTCCACCCAGAAGCTCACCTATGACACCCAGACCCTCTTTAGGGGTTTGGATCCTCCCATCAATGGATGGACAAGTGTGGCCACATCCACGAGTGGGGATGGTGACCCAGGAACCCCTGCAGCCACTCCTCCAGGGAGGCATTCGTGTCCTGCAGGTGAGCCCCCGAGACTCACAGACACTGACACCTTGGATGCCCGGCCCCAGGGCAGCTGGTCTCGCCGGCCAGGGGCTCACTGGTATGAGCGACAGCAGACAGAGTCAGGGCAATGACAGGTACTTAAGGCATTTATATAATAACCAGGGTCTTTCTCCTCTCTTCCTTCAAGCCCAGGGGTGCGTGTGTGCATGTGCATATGTGTATGTGTGTGCATACATGTGTGTGCGTGCCTCTGTGTGCACGCATGTCTGTGCCTATTCTGCACTACTTTCGATCATTTCTTCCTCTGAAGAAAAGAAAAATGCCAAAATACATATCCACCCAAGCTCGACCCCTCTGGCGAGAGCTCCCGCAAAGATACAAGAGGCCAGAAAGCTGCCGCTGCCCACCCACCACCCACCTGAGTCTCACACCCTGGCAGTGGGCATTGCCCGCCCACCAGCTAGGCTCAGGCCAGATGCTGGAGCAGGAGCAGCTGGGCCCAGATGGGCAGATTTCTCCTCTTCCTAGCTGGGAAGCTCCGGGCGGCCTCTTTAGGGACCAAGCAGCTACAGCCAGCTGGGCTCAGGGGCTCAGCCTCCACCTAAGGGCCTGAAAGAAAGCTGCCCAGTGAAGATCCCTCCAGGCCTCGCACGGTTAGGATGAGAAGACAGTGGAGCCCTACGGCAGCCAGAACTTCCGCTCTGATAGGCCTGGGTTCAGCTTCTGCTCGGCTGCTTAGTAGCTGTGTGGCCCCGTTGTCTTCAGGTTGGGGAAGGACAGTAACGTCAGCACGGCCTCCTTGGCTACGGCACGCGGCCCGACACAGAGTAAGGGGTCATTAATGAAGATAAATGAGATATTGCTGCTTTTATTTACAGCTTATTAGGTGGCAAACAGTAGGATTCTACTCACAGCCAACCGTACCTGGTCGGCGACTCGGGTCACCCCGACTTCCAGCCCTGCCCACTAAGCCGCGGCTCAGCCTGCCCCCCACGCAGGGCCAAGGGGACACAGGCCTCTGCTCTTGCCTGGTCCTCCCATCCCCCAGCTTCTCCCTCCAAATCCTCAGGCTGCTGCACACTCACCCTGGGCTGGGTGCACTCCCCACCCGCCTGCACCTGCAGTTCCCAGCTTCAGGCGTGCATTCCCCAGGACACACAGTGAATCGGAGGGACCTGTTTCCTTTCTTTCTTTTTGGGTTTTTTTTTGAGATTTTATTTATTTATTCATGTGAGAGAGAGAGAGAGAGAGAGAGAGAGGCAGAGGCACAGGCAGAGGGAGAAGCAGGCTCCATGTGGGGAGCCCGACGTGGGACTCGATCCTGGGTCTCCAGGATCACACCCTGGGCTGAAGGCAGGCGCTCAACCACTGAGCCTCCCAGGGATCCCCCAGAGACCAGTTTCCTGCTGGGGCTGCCCACATCACCCCTGGAAGGGACTCCCCGTCCCTGGGAAGAAGGGTTATGCTCACCAGCCCTCTTTAGTCCCCTTGTATCTGTTCACTGATGAGCCCAGAGAGGATAAGCAAGTTGCCCCAAGATGCACAGCAAGGTGGTGACGGAAGATTCTCAGGGTTCTGAGTTCCAGCCTTGGGTCTTCTCCACCAGAGCTGCTTCCCAACCTAATGAGGGTGACACGGCTGTCCTGTCCCGGGCACCTGCTGTGGTCCCCGCCTGGCAGGGAGGGCCCGGGGGATGTGTGGCACAGCCTGAGGTCACAGGAGCACGCAGTCGTGGGGACAGGTACATGGGAAGCGCCTTGGGGACCCAGTCCAGCACCTTCATTTCCTCTGTTGGGACCAGTGGGGAAACAGAAGGCGCATTAGCCAGACACCCTCAGGGACTTGATCTCCCCTGAGCCCACAGCGGATGTGGCGGCAGGGAGGGCGGGTGTTGTCACCTGTCTGTCCAGTGTGGTCCTGCCCTCAGGAAACAGGGGCTCAGAGGCAGGTGTCGGCCACGTTCTCGGTGTCCCCACCCTCCCTCCTCCAGGACAAGGTCACCAACAGCACCTGGGCAGGGATATCAGGGGAGAACATCACAGACCCAGGTGGGCAGAGGGCGTCCGGTTTGCCCAGTAGGGGCTGCCTGGAGGAGGAGGGCTGTGAGTCAGGTTTGGAAGGAGAGGTACCAGGACTAACCTCACTTAGAGCATCTCTGCCTGCTCAGAGGGCAGCCGGCTGCCGGATGGCGTCCCACGGCCGTGGCCTCCAAGAGACGATGTGACCTCTGAGGTGTCCAGTGCACACCAGGCTGGGCAAGGGCCTGGGTTTGGGGTGATTTCTACAGTGTATCGGGGTGTCATGGGTGAGATGAGATGGACACTCTTCCTCTGGCTCGTTGTCACTGTTCCACGGTGACCTTCTCATTGCCTTGAGCAGTTTGAGATTCCAGGAGCTGGGGCCACCCCAGAAACTGCAAGTGGGTGGCTCAGCGGTGGAGCGTCTGCCTTTGGCTCAGGTCATGACCCCGGGGTCCTTGGATTGAGTCCCTCATCGTGCTTCCCGTAGGGAGCCTGCTTCTCTCTCTGCCTGTGTCTCTGCCTCTCTCTCTGTGTCTCTTAATGAATAAATAAATAAAATCTTTAAAAAAAAAAAAAAAAGAAAGAAACTGCAAGTAGGAGGGGCAGAAAAATCGGGGGATGCCCAGGGCTGGACACCCCCTTCTTGTCCGTCCTAACCAGGAGTGTGGATTCCCCCATAGGTCTCTGAGTCCCAGATCCATCATTCTGCAGGGAGGGACTGTCCACAGCACCTGCAGCCTCTTCACATGCACACACACACACACACACACACACACACACACACACATCCCGGGCTCACTGGGCCACCAACACGGTGCCTTGGCTGAGGGAAAGGAGAGGGCAAACGACCCGTCTGGGGCTTGTTCAGCCAGGAGCCTAAGGGCAGCAAACCGCATCCCAGGCGCTGGAGGGACCTCATTCCAGTCTGGAAAGCAGAGGAGGGGACTCCGAGGAGGGCCAGAGCCCACCGCCTGCCGTCGGCCCGGGGCTCTGTAGGCCCAGCCCAGCTGCCAGGGGAGGCGGGGTCCCGCGGTCAGGGCCTGGGGGAGACCTGGGCCCTCCGGCCTAGCAGCACCTCTCTCTTTGGGTCAATGCTGCTGTCGGATCATCAGGTGAGCATGCGGACTGTGTCCCCACTTGTCCCCGACTGGCCCACCTGGGAAGCCCCGTTCCCCGAGCCTTGATTTTCCTGCCTGCGGGTCTATGGCTGGAGGAGGCGACAGCCCCTTCTGAAAGGCTTCCCTGAGACAGAGCCCCCGAGGAGGACACCCACAAACCCCCCACGGCCACCCCCGATCCCGCAAGCCCAGGAGTGGCTCCTGCCTCCTGTGATCCTCGCCTGCGAGCCCAGCCCTTACCACGGAGCCCGCGGCCTTTATCCTGACGGAGGATAAACATCATATTTAAACTGTGGTCCATGCAGACGACGGCATATTATTCAGTGCTATAAAGAAATGAGCTATCGGGGGAAAAAAAGAGAGAAAGAGAGAAATGAGCTATCGAGCCGTGAAAAGACACGGAGGAGCCTTAAATGCACATCAGTAAAGGGAGAGAAGTCAGTCTGAGAAGCTGTAGGATTCCAGCTGCAGACATTCTGGAAAAGGCGGAGCTAGGAGACAGGAAAGGGATCGGCGGGCGTTGGGGGAGGGAGGGAGGATAGGAGGAGCACGGAGGGTTTTAGGGCAGAGGAACTACTCCGTGCGGCACTGGCACTACGGTGGCGGAGGCATGTCATCATACACTTGTCCAAGCCCCTGAATGCGCAGCCCCAAGATAACCTGTGTAAACCGAGCACCCTGGCTAATCACAGTGTATCAACATTGGTTCAATTATAACAAATGTGTCAGCCTCGTGTAAGATGTTGATAATAGGAGAAAGCGTGTGCATGTGTGCGTGGGGGGGGAATGGAAAGGGAGGTATGTGGGAACCTGCACTTTCTGCTCAATTCCCGAAACGCTCTAAAAAATAAAGTCTACTCATTTAAAAAAAAAAAATGACAAATGACATGCAGCACACATTTTGCTCTGTGTCCGAAGTAGCTCTGTCCTGTTCTATGTTCTCGATGTGCCGGGGCCCCGGGCCCCTCCCAGGGCTGGCGAACAACCAGAGAGACCACCCTGCTCCCAGGGAGCCCTGTCTTTCATAATCAAACCAACCCAGAGCCCCCGCACCCCAACCAGGCCCTTTATAGGCCCTCTCAGGATCTCACGGGGTCTCACAGGCCAATACTCCCCTGTCCTCATCACCCCAGGGCCGGGGACCAGACAACAACCTCTTGGGGCTCCACCCTGGAGTCCACCGGCATGATCCCAGCCAGCCAATCCCAAGCCCACTTGCCCCGCCTCGCCCACGCCTTCCCCTCTGTCCCTCCACCCTGTGATCAACCCACCAAGGCGCTACCCCTGTGCCCTGCAGGGCATGGGGTGCCACCCCCTCTTGGGATCTCTGAGTCTCAAACCATCTTCCAACCCCTGTGTTCAGCGCTCACCCTACTTGAGTAACAATAAAACCTACATTTGAAAACAGTGGTGACCTGGGGGCCAGCACAGCGAGAGGCACTGAGCAGTGTACCCCCTCAGGACTCTGGCTGGGAAGGTGACCTTGGCTCAGTTTCCAAGGCAGCACCAAGAAACTCTAAACAGAAAGGAACTCGAGCCTGCAGAGTGGGATGAGATCCACAGTCTCCGGGGCTCCTGGGATTGGGAGCAGGGATGGAAGCCAGCCCCTCATTTCCCAGCTGAGTAAACTGAGGCCCAGAGAAGGAAGGGTCCACCCAAGGTCTCTGGCCTAGCTGGTGGCCCACCTCGCACTCGGCTTGTGCAGGAAGCCACAGAAGCAGAGTGTGGTCACGTGTCCCCACGCCCCGCCATCCAGCTGGGGGCCGACACACTGCCCGTTCTGTTCAAGTTCCTGGAGGCCCAGGGGCCAAGCAGACAGCATGTCCGGGGGACCTCCCTCTCCTTCCTGCTGCTCAGCGTCCCGTCCTGGGACCCTGGGGACAAGCAGCTGGCACCTAGCACTGACATGCAGGAGAACCCCTCTCTGCACACAGCCAGCCTCCTGTCCCTCGCCCTGCTGAAGCAGCAAAGCCAAGACATGCTCCTGGCAGGGTGGCCTTGGAAAGTGGCTGCCTGTTAGGGGAAGCCGGCAGTCGTGGGCAGCCCAGAAATGGATACAGGGGGACCTCCAAAACCTAATGAGGCCAGAGGGGAGAGCGAAGGGCACTGGCATATCAGATGGTGGCCTGAACCCCAACGGGCTGGTGGAGAGACGCTCTGGGACCCAGAGGGGCTGTGTGCGCCTCAGGGGGTGGGGTCCTCCTGAAGGGTAGTTCCTTAAGTAGCTGCTGGGAAAGTCACCAAGCAGCACCCAGACGGGCAGGCGGAAAAATAAATGACCCCATAGGGCAACAGCAGGCAGGGTGCCTGAGTGGCTCAGTGGGTTGAGCCTCTGCCTTCAACTCAGGTCATGATCTCAGGGTCCTGGGATCGAGTCCCACATCAGGGGGCTGGAGGGGGGGGAGTCTGCTTCTCCCTCTGCCCCGCCTCCCCACTTGGGCATGCTTTCTCTCTCTCTTTCAAATAAATAAAATCCTTCATGCTCGCTTCAGCAGCACCTATACAAATAAATAAAATCTTTTTTAAAAATTAAAAAAAGAGCAAGGCTAGTAGGATCCAGCTTTCCAGGAGAAAGGAACTGGGGGAAGTGCCGACTGATGGGTAGTGGATTCCACGTCACTCCAAAGACTGCTGCTCCCTGAGGCACTCTGGGCCGACACAGGACATGACACGGGACGCTCGCTCGTGCGGCCACATCTACCTCACATCAGAGTCGCTGGTGCTGGGTTTGGGAGGTTTGGGGTCTCTCCCCGCCCTGTGGACACAAGCCCAGATCCCCAGCCGAGCCCTGTTATCTGCGCCCCTTTAACTCAGCCCACACTGTGGGCAGCTGGAGAGGTCGGTGTCTGTGGGATGGGCAGCAGGGGCCCCGCTTGCTGGCACAGTGACACCTGGACAAATGCCCTTCGTCGGGAATCCAGCGTCCTGGGTGGAAGGAAGGGAGGTGGCTTAGGCCCATGGCATATAGAGAGGCCCTCCTTCTTCATGCAGGGATCACACAGCTGTCTGCCCCTGACTCGGATTTGGGGGGACACAATCCAGCGCATAACAGTGTCCCAGGTGACCGATGAGAAGAAGGAGGCATGAAAATGTCAACTCAAGTCACAGAACTGGTGGGGGGCAGAGCAGGCCAAGGACCCGGGGATCCTGAACCCCGTGCAAGTATTTCCCTCCACGCGCGCCGCATCTAGTGGCGCGGTGACCACAGGGCCCTGGCTGCCGCCCTCGAAACTGCTGGTGAGAGCAAAGTCATCCGCACCCACAAGGCCTGGTGTCAGCGATGACAGTCCCAGCCCGCTGCTGCCACAGATCCCACTGCATTTCCCCCTTCATCCAACAACCAGGCTGGACTTTACGAAGGATGTAGCATCTGGGAGGGGACTGTGTGATCAGCTAATTAAATCTAATGAATTATGTGTCCACAAACCCGGTGGGAAGGTCCCGCACGGAGGATGCATGGCCCGAGCCCAGAGTGTGCACGGGAAAGATTGATAACTGCGGGCGAGCGCTTGGAATTCAGAGCCGGCTCTTTGTTCCACGTCTTCTCCCGGCATCAGAGAGATTAATTTGTTAGTGTAAACAGACTTCAAACCCGGGGTTTCGTCTCTGAGCACGTGCCCTGACTTGGCGGTCCCGGCTCGGACTGCCCCAAGCCCTCGTCCTTCTGCAAGCAGGTGAAGGTGCGCACAGGTAGCAGCGGGCGGTGGGGGAGTCACCTGCCCGCCCAGGTGCCCGCATCCTGGTTCTGCTCCTGCAACCCAAGCCAGGCCGGCGCCCAGCGTGGCAGAGCCCGAAACCAGGGGAATCACTCCGGGCAAAGGACACGGGCTCCCCGTCCTGCTCCTCCCCACAGCCACCACTTTGCAGGAGCCCTGTGTCCTCGTCAAAGAGGACGAAGCTGTGCCCCGTGGTGCCAGGCTGTTGCAGAGGACGTCCTTGTAGAGATGCTCACCCGGACAAGCACACTTCCTCCGGATCAGTCAATTGGCTCCCTTTCCTCCAGAATGGCCCCTGCACTCTGCCCAAACCCCTTCAAGGTCTCTGCTCGCCTCACCCCTGCAGCCAGCCACCCCGCCTGCAGAGCCCATCCTCAGAAACCCCTCGCTCATGTCACAACGCGGAGCTCCCGCTCACACCCGTCACCCTCCAACCACACACGGCTCTGCCAAAACTTGTGCCTGCCCGCCCTCTCCCAGCCACCATGAGGGCAGCTCTCGGGCCTTGTGTCTTGAACACCCGTGCCGCCACCACCATTGAGCTTCCTCTCCCAGGCAACCCCTCTACTCCTGCAGAAGCCAGCTGGACCATCTCTGCCTCCGGGGAGCCTCCCCATCTTCCTGTGGACTCCAGGTGCCCCTGGCGCCCAGTACAGTTGAGTAAATACTGAATGAATGAATGAATGAATGAATGAATGAATGAATGAATGGGAAGTCTTGGCTGCTTAACAGTGAGCCAGTCCAAGGGTGGTGGGAGTTTACAACACATCATCAGAGAAGTCTCCATGGCTCTTGGGATCAATAACCAGCCCCCACCACCCTGAAGGGCATCATTTTGGATAAATGATTGCCACCTTGTCGTGTGATCTGGTGGGCCCGGAAAAGAGCTGCAGGCCACGGTGACAGAAGAGACACAGTTCCCACCTGGGCTGCCACCCGCTCTGTCCCCTGATGTAAATCCCTGCTCAGAGCTCTCCCCTGCATTCTGTTTCCCAGCAATCTCCAAAGGACAAAGGGTCTTTCAGGAAATGGGTCAAGCTCTTCTCTGTTCAAGTATCTCTTCACATGTACAGCAGGAAACCATCCACAGGACAAAAAGGCAAGCTACTGAAGGGGAGAAGATATTTGCAAGCGACGTGTCTGATAAGAGGTTAACATCGAAAATATACAAAGAACTTAACACAACTCGACATCAAAAAACAAATAATCCGGTTTAAAAATGAGCAGAGCATGTGAGGAGACATTTTTCCAAAGAAGATGCACAAATGGCCAACGGCACATGAAAAGATGCTCCGCATCACTAACCGTCAGGGAAATGCAAATTAAAGCCACGGTGACATATCACTTTACACCTGTCCTAATGGCTAGAATCAAAAACACAAGAAATAACAAGTGTTGGTGAGGATATGGAGAAACGGGAACCGGTGCTGCTGGTGCAGCCACTTTGGGAAACAGTATGGAGGGGAGCTGTTAAAAAATTAAAAACAGAAAAAATTAAAATTAAAATTAAAAAATTAAAAATAAAAAAAATTAAAACAGAAATACAATACATATGACCTAGGGGCGCCTGGATGGCTCCGTGGTTGAGCACCTGCCTGCCTTTGGCTCAGGGCGTGATCCCGGGGTCTCAGGATCGAGTCCCGCATCGGGCTCCCTGCATGGAGCCTGCTTCTCCCTCTGCCTGTGTCTCTGCCTCTCTCTCTGTGTCTCTCATGAATAAATAAGTAAAATATTAAAAAAAAAAAAAAAAGAAATACGTATGATCTAGTAATTCCACTACTGGGTATATTTGCCCAAAGGAAACAAAAAAAACTAATTTGAAAAGACATGTGAAAAAAAATAAAAGAAAAGATAGGTGCATCTCTGTGTTTATTCCAGTATCACCTACCACAGCCAGGATAGGGAAGCAGCTCAGGTGTCCATCAACTGGCGAGTGGATAACGAGGATGTGGTGTCTAGAGACACGCTGGAGTATTACTCAGCCGTAAAGAAGAAGGAAATCTTGCCATTTGCAACAACACGGATGGACCTAGAGGGTCCAATGCTGAGGGAAACGAGTCAGGCAGACAGAAAGACAAATACCACATGATTTCGCTCTTATGTGGAACTTTAAAAACAAATGAGCAAAGGAAAAGAGGGTTAAACAAAACAAAACCAGACTCCTAAGTAGAGCACAAACTGGTGGTTGCTGGAGGGGAGACGGTGGGGAGATGCGTGAAATAAAAAAGGGGGGGACATATCTTTAAATGATTGGCGGGAAGGGAAATGTCACAGACACTTTAAGAAGTAATTTAGGGGGACGCCTGGGGGGCTTCGTGGGGGAAGCGTCTGCCTTCAGCTCAGGTCACGATCCCGGAGTCCTGGGATCGAGTCCCCCGTCATCAGGCTCCCTGCCCAGTGGGGAGCCTGCTTCTCCCTCTCCGTCTACCCGCTGCTCCTCCTTCTTATGCTCTTGCTCGCTCGCTCTCGGTCTCGGTCAAATAAGACCCGGCCCCCACCACCCCCACCGTCCACCTGCGCGCCGGGAGGGGCCCAGCACCCCTACAACCCGGGTCAGAGCTGGTTGGCCCACCCAGGACAAGGCGGAGGCGGGCGCCCTGGGCCGAGGTTCCCGAAGACGGGGAAGCGAAGAGGCCCCTGGGCCAGCTTCTCAGACTCCTGCCTAAGCAGTGGGGCGGCCTGCTGCACTGGGAAATCCAGGGGGATCCAGGGTCACGGAGCTTCATGCCTATACATATGCAGGGACGCTTTCCGGAAAGAACATAAAAATATCTTACTCTTACAAATTTCATAAAACCCAATGACAGGGGAACTCCTTGCTGGACACTTGCCAGGACTCGGTGATGGCCCGGAAATCCATCCCGGGCCGTGCTCTCTGGGTGCCTCCAGCCTCCTTTGGGAGGCCGGTTCCTCTCCTGCTGCCCCACCTCACACTCTGCTAGGAAGCCCACACCAGGGCCACTGTGGGTAAATCACTTCTTCATGCCTCAGTTTCCCTACCCATGAAATGGGTACAACCTTAGTGCCTGTGTCATAGGTTTGTGGAGACACATAAAGGAGTTAACCCAAGGGGTTTGGTCCAGGTCCGGGCACTTGGTGAGGATACTGGAAAGTGTGGCTGTAAGCTGCTGTTTTTTTTCAAGGCTCTGCAGCCCTCCAGGGTCAAAGGGAAAGTCACAGTCTGTAACTTAACAGTGGGGTGGCAACATGAGCCCTGTCTGCCGTGATCAGGGGCTGGGCTTATGAATTTTATTATTTTTATTATTTTTTTCAGTATTTCTTTTTTTTAAGATTTTATTTATTTATTCATTATTTATTATTTATTATTATTCACCCAGGTGCTCCTATTTATTTATTTTAGAGAGAGAAAGTGCACGAGCACGAGGAGGGGCAGAGGGAGACGGAGAAGCAGGTTCCCCGTCAGTCAGATGCTTAATCAACTGAGCCACCCAGGCGCCCCAGATAAAGACCGCTTTAAAAATCATAACCAAAAAAAAAAAATCATAACCAGAGGGATTCCTGGGTGGCTCAGTGGGTTGAGCGTCTGCCTTTGGCTCAGGACGTGATCCCAGGGTCCTGGGATGGAGTCCTACATCGGGCTCCCTGCATGGAACCTGCTTCTCCGTCTGCCTGTATCTGTGTCTCTCATGAATAAATAAACAAATCTTTTTTAAAAAGGTTATTTATTCATTTGAGAGAGAGAAAGAGAGAGAGAGAGAGAGAGAGAGCAGGAGTGGGGGTAGGGGCAGAGGGGGAGGCAGGCTCCCCGCTGAATGGGGAGACCCACACGGGACTCCATCCCAGGACCCCGGGATCACCCCTGGGCCTAAGGCAGACGCTAAACCGCTGAACCACCCAGGCCTCCTTAAATAATCTTTTTTTAATTAATAAAAAAGGATAACCACAAGGGCACCTGGGTGGCTCAGTCAGTTAAGCATCTGACTCTTGATTTTGGCTCAGGTCGTGATCTCAGGGTCGTGAGATGGACTTCAGAGTCCCCAGCACGGAGCTTAAGATTCTCTCTATCCCTCTGCCCCTCACCCCCATCTCCCTCCCTAATTAATTAATTAATTAATTAACAGGTCTTTATCTTACAGAGACACACCCAAAAAGGTTTTTTTCTTTAATTACCCACATCATATTTCTTGCAAGCCTTACTCTTACTTGTGCATGATTTTTGCTTCCAGCTCATAAATAAGCAGCCATTGCTTAAGTAAAACAATTACACAAATGAGTAAAAAGTGTAAGTGCGTCGGGCACACCCGGTATTTCTAATATTCCAGGAAGCACCTGACTGCTGGCTGGTGAAGCCGCACCCTCCCTCCGACGGCTGCATTTCTACGAAATATCCAGAAGACAGGACTCCAGCACCGCCCCCCAGCCTCACGGGGCACGGCCAATGGCACTCAAACCTCCGGGCCCCACCGAGGCGCCCGCCTCTGCCGGTGTCACCGCCCTCCCCGTAGATGGGTCCAGAGCCCACACCCTCGTTTCCTGGCCCATCCTGGCTTCAGCAGCCAAGTCCCGATCTGTCCAGCCCACCCCTTGAGGACAGGTGGGGCGGAGGGGGGGACGCAGCATGTGGGGGGAGACCCAGCGCAGCCTCGTGGGCGGGATGTCCCCGTGCTCCCTGTCCCCTCGGGGCCCCCAGCGCCTGGCCCGCGCTCCGAGGCCTGGCTTGGGGCCCGCCTCCCGGTCGGAGGTTCTGCGCCAGACAGGCAGCGCCCAGGGCTGGGCGTGGAGTCAGACCTGGGCGGACCCAGCACATCCTCTGTGACATCTTGGGCACATTCCTCACCACCCCGGCCTGTTTCTTCTTATGACAAATGGAAAGGATCACCGAATGTCGCGTCAGACTAGCTGGGACACGCTGCGAAGCGCCCACCCCGGCCTGCACTCGGCAGTCACAGGCCTGCCCGTTCGCCTGGAAGCCATCCTGGGGCAGCCGGCAGCTGCCGAGGGTCCCGCCACGCTGCTGCCCACGGGGACCCCACCGTGCGGCAGCTCCTGGGAGCCACACGCTCCCCCGAAACCCCAGCCTCTGATCCCCAGGACGGGGGAAGCTCAGACTGTGGAAGCATCCAGGCTGGCTCCAGCCTGGCCACCCTGACCACAGACTCACGCTCATTCTGCCAGAGAGACCAGCCTGTGGTTGGGAAAAACGGCCATTATGGTTTCCAGAAAATTCCTCTGAGCAAGGAGAAGCTGTTTGCCATTCCTGAGGCCTCTCCAGCCAGTCTGAATGCGGTTTTCCAATTAAGCTGGGACTGCTCCCAGAACTCTGCTTTAAACAACCACCTATCCGCTTTCCCTCTAAAGAAACAAAACCCTCGAGACATGGACACTCTTCACTTTTTTTTTTTTTTTAACGACCCCTGGGTGTCTCTTTCCTGCTTACCCAAGTAGAGCGGGTTGTATGATCCAGGAAAGCTGGTGGGAGGGACCCTGGGGGGGTCGGAAGCCCAGGGCCATGACGTGGGTCTGTTCACCAAGCTGGGGACTGCACGAGGAGACCGAGCCTCGGGAAAGAAGCGAGTCCCCCATCCTGGGTGGGACGAGCAAGATTCATTCACTTGCTTGCTCGGAGTCTTCATTCCTCATTCTCAGGAACGCGGGGAGAAGGTTGAAGGCTCGGGCCGGCCCTCAGGTCCTCAGCCCGAATGAGGCATCAGCACGACAGGGTGGACGTGACCTCTAGGTCAGGTGGAGGGTGGGGAGAAGAGAGTCGAGGACAAAGCAGGGGTGGGGGGCGATGAAGAGAAAGGGTCATAGGCCCGGAAGGGAACGGACAGGAGGAGGAGAACAAGGAGAGGGACTCGCCAAGGGCCAGCCGTGTCCCGTCCCACGGGACGGAGGTCCCACCGTGGGCACCTGGGGGCTCATTCTGTGAAGCCTCTGCCTTCGGCTCAGGTCACAATCTCAGGGCCCTGGGATCTGGCCCCACATCGGGCTCCCTGCTCAGCAGGGAGTCTCTTCCCCCTCTCCCTCTGCTCCTGCCTCTGCTTGTGCTCTCTCTCTCTCTCAAATAAATAAAATCTTTAAAATGTGAAAAAAGAGAGGTCCGTTGAGATGAGGCCTCCACGGTCCCCCGGACTTGCTCCTCACCGTGCCCCTGACCACCAAGGCACGTGGTGCCAGCTCTGGGTCTAGTCTTTGAGAAAACGGGCCGCTGCTACTTCCTCCCCCTGAAATGACCGTCTGGGGACACCCCTGGGCAGAACTGCCCCTCGCACCCGGAGGAGCCCGCCCGGGACATGCGCAGCCCCCGCCGCGGTCATCAGCGGCCAGTCCCCGCCGCCGGCCTCGTGAGCCAGGTCCTGGGGGCTGCGGGGTGGCCAGGTTCCCCGAACCGCCCCGGAGCCCCATCAGCTCGCGGAATCAGCAGCTAAGGGGATCCCTTCAGCGACTTCGCCGGGACAAGGTTCACGCTTTCGTGGGGGCTAGACCCCAACCCAAAGGGAGAGAGTGTGAACGGGGGTGTGTGTGTGCACCTGCGTGTGCAGGACACAGTGTTTAGAAGCTCCTCCTTGGGGAAGCTGACGGACCGAGGAGGAGGGGGAGGAGGAGGAGGAGACCTGCTCCCCGCCCCTCACCACTTAGCAGGTTTCTTTCTCCAGGTCGGGGCCCTGAGCCCCCCAGAGAGCCCGCCCACAGCCCCCACGGGGGATCTACAGGGGACGGCGATGGGGACAGGAGCAGCACACCAGCACCCCGCTTCAGCTCCTGGGCCTCAGTCTCCACCTCTCTGAAGTGGGGCTAATGATCCCAGACCTGCCAAGGCTTTGGGGCTATTGCTGGAAGTAAATAAAATGAAGCCTACACAAAGCACCAGGGGAGAGACGGAGGCAAGGATGATTACTAGGACTCTCCCTAGTAACGGGAGGAGGAGGTGGGGGCCCAGGGGCTCACAGCCTCCCTCACTGGACACCACACACGGACATTAAAGCGGCTCCGGAAGTTCGAGGCTGCCCTCCGGGCTGTGAATCTCGTCACCACCCAGGGTGGCTCCGACCGCCCCCCACCCCCGAGAGCCCGCCCAGCCTTTGGCCACGGTGCGGCCTCTGAGATGTGCAGGTGCATCGAGGGCTGCTTCTGTGGCCAAAGACGATGGCCGTTCCTCGCGCACCCGCCAGACGCCCCGGCACCCTCTCTGTTTATCATAATCTCATTTTCCGCCTCCAACATCTGTAGCTGGAAATCCGTGCCGCCTCCTGGGGTGGAGGAGCGAGCACCAGAAAATGAGGCTGGAAACATCAGAACGTATAGGAAAAAAAAAGAATCATGAGCAACCTTACTCCGCTGCCCCCCGCCCCCCCCTCGCCAGGCAGGGTCCCGCGCAGGACTGTGCACAACCCGGGAGGGCAGGGGAAAGGGGGCCCGAGACACAGAAAGGGGGGAAACAAATAAAATCACACATGGTGCGGGGAGAGGGTCCACGTGGCCGACCGAGAGCGGGGGAGCGGGCTCCTGATGGAGGCGGCTTTCGGGCTGATCGGTGGTTTCCATGGCACCCGTGCCTTCATAATCCTCACCCAAACAGCTCTCCTTCAGCTCACCTTGTGTCACGGAGCCAGAGGAGAAATGGAGTAAGTGTGACAAATATGCCGATAGCGAGAAAGTCGTGCGTGCATGTGTGTGTGTGAAGGGGGCGCCGGCAGAGCCAGGCTTTTCCTCCAGAATCAGTGACCTGGGTCCTTGCCTGGGGCTCCGGGGGCACTTCTGGGAGCCACACCGACCAGACTCTGATTTGGAGAAACCCGTGGACTCCTCGGGTACCACTTGGGGCTTGGAGGGGAAGACACCCGGACCCCTTGCCCCCAACAGTCGGGTCCCACGCGGCAGGTGGCTCAGGAGCGTGCAACCCTGAGCCTTTCTCAGCCCCAGCAGCCCTCGGAGGAGGAGGTGTGTGACCCCCGCCCCCCCCAAGAATGCAACCACTCTCCCTCGGTGACGGGTGACGTCCTCTGTTTCATGCATTGAACAGTCACTGAGCGCCTTCGTGGGCCGGTCACAGGGCCGGGCTGCGGGCACAGCGTCGGGCCGGACGGCGCGCGCCACCTCTCCTTCTCCGCTCCGGGCTCAGCACACACGCAGGTTTGTCACGACACCTCGCCCCCGTGGCATCCTCCACTCTCCTGCCACTCAGCGCAGACCCCCAGCAGCCGCAAGCTGCTGAAAAGGATTCCAGGTGCCCTGTTCTCCCTTTCATCTGGTTCTCTCTCCCTTTTTTTTTTTTTTTTTGTCTTCTTTTTAAAAATGCTCTTTAATGGTGGGAAAGTTAGCATGAAAAAGACAGAAAATGAGGCTCAGGAAAGATGTCTCGTGTGCAGCGATGGGTTAACCCGCCAGAGGCTCTTCCTTTCAAAGCCCAGCAGCTGGGAGACGGACCTCCCCCTCTCTCCTCCCTGCAGAGGCGGGCGGTGGGTCAGGGTGGGCATCCGGCCCCGTGGCACCAGGTGAGCTCAGGACCACGGGAGACCAGCACCTGCTGCTGGGTCCCTGTGGGCATTGGATGTGGTCACACTAGGGCCCCGGACAGTCTAAGTCTCCACGAAGTGTGCTTCTTCTCTACCCAGAGATAAGCCGCTACTGCCTCCTCCTTTCCACCTAGCATCTGGCCATGGGCCCCACTGCCCTCTGAAAGGGCCAGTTGAGGGGCGCCTGGGTGATCAGTGGCTGAGCATCTGCCTTTGGCTCAAGACGTGATTCCGGGTCCAGGGATCGAGTCCCGTGTCGGGCTCCCTGCATGGAGCCTGCTTCTCTCTCTACCTGTGTCTGTGTCTCTGCCTCTCTGTGTGTGTGTCTCTCATGAATAAATAAAAATACTCTGAAAAAATGAAAGGGCCAACTGGGCACCTGCCATGGACCCCCCAGGACCCCAACTGGGCAGCCCTCTGGATTGACCTTCTGGACTAGACCGATCCTCACTTACCCACATGAAAACACCAGGTCCCCTGTCTACAAAGGAGTGGGCTACAGAAGAGCCACCACAGGTCCTCCCCCTTCCTGGAGAGGGGGCTGGCTGCCCACCATGCAAGGCAGGGGTCTGGGCCAAAGTGCCTACAAGGTGAAGGGAGCTTATTTCCGCGGAAACAATGGAGGGTGTGGTGCAGGTCAGCCTGGAGGCAAGAAAGGCTGGATGGACCAGTGGTTAAGCATGGGCTCTGGAGCCAGCTTGCCTGGGTTAGAATCAAATCGAGTGGCTTCCCACTTGTTAACTGCGTGACTCGGATTGTCCCCATTTTCCTGCCCAGACACTGGGGGCAGCAGTAGCACCGTCTCCCCGAATCTGCACGAGGTACCATACGTGAAGCACTTGGAACAGTGCCTGAAGCCTGGAAGGTAGACAGCAGAGACCTGGGGACAGATGCGCAAGCGGAGACCGGAGTTCAGCAGGGCCCTGAATGAGCCCCCGCTCCGGGCCACACGGGGTGATCCCCGCCCCCACTGGTAGAGCTCAAGGATGGAAGATGAGTACTTCCCCCCACAGTCAGATCCAGGGAGGCAGAACCTCCCGGGGCACCCCGTCCCCAGAGCCCTGGGCCCCCGCCACTGTGACAGGCAGAGCTTGGCGGAAGAACCAAAGCAAGCTGTGGGAACGGGTTGAGCTGCTGCCCCAGGGTCACCCCACTCTGCACAGTTCCACGGGTGCCACTTACACCCATGCTGCGTGGCGGCCTGTGCCTCGCTGCGGGCAGGCCTTCTGGGAGTCAGGCCGGGGTCATCAGTCCACCAGAGTCCATGTGAAGGCCCAGAGGATGAGCCCAAGAAGGGAGCGAGGCCGAGGGGGGACAGGGAGCAATAGGAGCCCGCCGCCAGCAGGCCCAGCCTGGGGGGACGTGGGCTTTCCGTTCTCCTGGAGCGTGGTGGCCTGGCTGCCCTTGAGACTGAAAAGGGACTTGACGTGCTCCTGGTCCCAGCATCTCACACCCGCCTCTAAGACTGTCTCAGGACCATGGCCTTCCTGCACCCCCACCCCTATCCCCCCGTCTGCCGGGCCAGGGCAGGGGCTACAGCACCCTGAGTGACAATGTGGTTCACCCCCGTCCCCCTACCCCCCACCCCCGCCGTCTCTGCCCCTGGGTGACTTCCGTTCAGCAGCAGCAACACAGCCCAGACGGCAGCCAGTCCTCACGAAGCCTCCCTGCACTGAGAGCAGACAGACAGGTGGACAGACGGATGGGACCTGGCCACGACCCTTCCAGGGGGCTGGGGGAACCAGGTGGGGAATCACAGGGAGAAGGGGGTGGGGACTGGGGACACGAATACAGGGAGGTGCAAGTGTGTGTGTGCACGTGTGTGCAGATGTGAGTACACTACACATGCGGGGATCTGTGTCCATGTGGCTGTGCTCAAGTGAGTGTAAGTGTGTGTGCACACAAGTGTGCACGAGGGGGGGGGGGGGGGGGGGAGGAAGCGAGAGAGCAGAGCAGGGACAGGAAGCCCCAGGAAGTAGGAGCTCGCTGTGCTCACCGGCCGCTCTCCTTAGAACCTGGCACCTGACTGGCTGGTGGCTGCCCAACAGATCACACGGGTCACAGGTGCCTCATGGCCCAGGGGGTCCTGTTCCCACACTTCCTCCTCCGTCCCGGCCCCCTCACCTTCACCAGCCCACCCTCCAGGCCAGCTCACCCCCCACCCCGGGCCCCTGGGGAGCCCAGTCTCCTCGAGGGCGGGCTTCTCCTCTCCCAGGAACAAGGGGATTTCCTGCCTGTTTCTTCAGGCCGGGTGATGTAAGCTGTTTTTCTAGTGTTCAGCCAAAGAACCTTCCAGGCCTCCATTTGTCTAATCGCAGAGGCCTTTGGGGACCGGCATCGCTGGCTTCTTTCCATCCAGCATCAGAGCAGCCCGGGCTAGTGCTGCCTTTAGATCACAGGGATGCGGGAGACAGGCCCCTACAGGAAGGAATAAGGCTCCAGATTCTTCCTCTAACCAGACGCGCCCTTGGCTGTGGCCAGTGTTTCCAGCTGCGGCAGCCGGGGTTGGAGCTGAGCCCAGTCGCCCCTGAGGGTCTGAAAGACCCGGAGCGCCCAGCCGGGGCCCCGCTCCGGGACCTGCACCCTGAGCTGTGCCGCGGCTCAGACGCGTCCACAAAAGAGCAGAGAGCTGACCTCACCCCGGAGGCCCCCAGCAGGGCCTTCTCCCCTGGGCCGTCCCAGGGTCCTGGCAGCCACTCAGGGCACTGCCCCCCTCAAGGTCAGGAAATTCTCCCAGGGTGAGCCTCCTGAGTCAGAAGCCTGGCTGCGCCCTCGGAGACCCACCTGTTCAGGGACCCCAGGTCGGGTCTGGGGATCACAGCTCAATTCAGGGTCCTGTGAAGACCCAGGCCCCAGCCTGGAGCAGACCCCCTTCCTTCCTAATCTGGACCCCAACACAGGCCAGATTCCCCTCTCCGCACGTCCTCCCTCACCAAGCTCCAGGCTCTGGGCACTCAGGACCCTGCAGACCCCAGGCTCTCTGTCTCTGCCCCTCCCTCCCACTCTTCCCTCTGCAGGGATCTCTTGCCCTATCATTCAGGAAGCCATGGAGACATTCTTCTCTCCTGGATACCTTTCTTGTTCCCAAGTATGGCCTGGGTGCCTCTGCTGTGGGCTTACATCACATCCCAAACGTCCACTCCCATGGCACCGATCGCAGTGGACTAGGGTTCCCCGATTACCTGCCCCACAGGGTGTATGATCTCTCAGAGCCAAGACAGCTCCGAGTGGTAGTGTGACCAGTGCCCAGCACACGGAAATGTCCACGACGGACACATGCAATGAGCAGATCTCCCCAGCGCAGAGCAAAACCCCGCCCCAGAGACCGGGACCCAACAGACAGGACTGAGATGGGACCTCGAGCCTCTTGTAAAGGGCTGCTGGGAGATGGGCAGCTCTCCCAGCCCTACCCCCACCCTGCAGCTCCCGCCCTGTCCCCTGCAGTCCCTGCCACCTCCTGATGCAGACTCATCAGCTGTTGCCATGGAGACCAGCCCGCAATCAGCTCGGTGCCCTCCTGCTGCATGGGGCGGGCAGAGCAAAGGTGGCAGCCAGCTGTGCCCAGAGAGAACCTGCCCGGCAAGGCCAGTGCCCGGCCCCAGACTCAGGTCGGGGTTCAGGGTCGCCCCATACCCACCCCCGCGTCCCTTCCCGCAACATTGTGAGCTCCGGCAAGTCCCTTCACCTCCCAGAGACATGCGGGTTGTGAGGGATGATGAGATGAACCATGCAGGGCAAGGGTCGACAGCATGCCATTTTGGAGTGCTGGTCTCTACATTAGCTTTCTGGGGGATGTTTCCAGAATTTCTGTCCCTTTGGTCTTTGTGCCCAATTCCCCCAAGTCAGGAGCGGCTAGAGGAAGAAGGAGAGACCCCAGTCGCCTGCTGGCAGTAAAAGATGGTGTGTGTGACATGGGAAGACTAAGAGGAAGCCGACAGGGCCACTCCTGTGGCCTGGCCTCAGGGCCACGAAGGTGGGTGCCACACTGGCCACTTGCTGCATGATGAGACACAGCCTCCGTGTAGAGTATGGTTGGGGCAGGAGGCGCACCCGGTCTCCTTATTGCTTTAATGGTGCCTATTTCTGGGGAAGATCCCTGTGCCCACGGGAGGCCTGGGGACAGCAACATGCAGACATGCAGGTGGTCCACTGGGCAGCCGGGGCCGGCTCGGGTCCTGCATGGAGCTGGGCACCTGCACCTCAGGCAGGCCCGTGTGCGCCCCGATACAAAATGCAGCCCCCACCTCCCTTTCCCAAATGTCAATCCAGCCCCAGCTGCTGGGAATAGGTCCCCAAAGCCGGAGATGGGAAGTGGTCCCTTTCGTTAAATGAAGGATGGACAGATGGACAAAGAGACAGATGGATGCTTATCACAACTGGAAGGAAGCAGCAAATAAGGGAAGAAACCATGGGAGCAGCGACTGGGAGCCACGCAGGCTCTGGGAGCCAGGATTCCAGGGTCCGGCTCTCTGGACGCTTCTCTGGGGGGTGTGGGCATAGAGAAGGAGGGTACCCACGGCTCTCTCCCCTGGGACCCTCCACCCTGAAAGGCAGGACCACGTCCCTCACCCCCAGGCAGGGATCCCCACCCCAAACCAGCCGATCACGGTGCCCCTGCCCCGAGCCCACCGCCCTCCCACGGACTCACACCTGTCAGAACGAACGCAGAAGGCGTCCTGCCCTCGCCCCGGCCAGTCGGGTTGCGAACGGATTGCCCCAGAGGCATCTCCCTGTGAACAAACTCTGGCAAGGCCCTAACACAAAGATAGAGGGTCCCGGGGCCTTTTGTGCGCTTCATCCATCCGGAAAACACCAAACAGACAGTTGGAGAAGATTTAGAGAAAAAGTGACCACACGTAGTTTTGGGGGGAAGATAACAAGACTAAATAATGTCCTAGCCTCTTGGAAGAGCCCATAGCTCCCTAAGAGCAGTGCCTGGCCCCGCCGGGAGCCGCCAGCGGCATCCTGTCACCCCACTTCACGGAGCAGGACTCAGAGGCTCCCGCAAATGTGACTTGCCTGGACACAGGGCGTGTGACAAGCAGCGCCAGGGTGTCCATCGGGGAACCGTGAGCCCGATTCAGTTGTCCCTACAGAGCTCGGCGTCTTCACCGTTGGGGTGGCGGTGCTGGCTCTGTCCTACCGGGAGCAACGGCGTCTGGGGCGTCCGGCAGGACTGACAGGTGGCATTTGCCGTTTGCTTACAGCCCCTAAAAAGCAAGCGATCTGGGAAGTTTGTGTTTTACTTCCTCTCAAGGCACTTGCAGACACTCCCTGGGATAGAGAAGTCTCCGGAAGGAAGGTGGCCACTCATCATTCCAGCAGCAGGTGCGGCTCAGGAACATCCCACAGACCAGGCGAGGCTCAGCCGAACCGCTGAAGGTTTTCACACCAGGAAAGCAGGTGTGCAGCCCCGTCTCCCAGGACAAAGAGGAGGGACCCCCGCCCCCGCCTGGGCTGGTCTCCCGGCCTCTCTCTCTCTTCCCATGTGAACACGCGAACAGCTAGGTGGGGTCTAACCTGTCGGCCAGATCTGGTATTTGAAGCAAAGGAGGAGGGACGCCTGGGTGGCTCGGTGGTTGAGCGTAGACGCCTTCGGCCCAGGACGTGATCCTGGAGACCCGGGATCGAGTCCCACGTCGGGCTCCCTGCATGGGGCCTGCTTCTCCCTCTGCCTGTGGCTCTGCCTCTCTCTCTCTGTGTCTCTCATAAATAAACAATCTTTTTTAAAAATGAAGGAAGAGGGGAACGCTGGGTGGCTCAGCGATTTGACGCCTGCCTTTGGCCCAGGGCGTGGTCCTAGAGTCCCGGGATAGAGTCCCACATCGGGCTCCCTGCATGGAGCCTGCTTCTTCCTCTGCCTGTGTCTTGGCCTCTCTCTCTCTCTCTCTCTCTCTCTCTTTCTCTCTCTCTGTCTCTCATGAATAAATAAATGAAATCTTTAAAAAAAAAAAAAAGAAGGAAGGGAGGAAGGAGAAAGGATTTGCTGCTCACCCTTGGATGCCCACGGAGCCTGAGGTCCAGGGCTGCACAGCTGGGGGGAATAGTAACACAGACGATGGGGTGGTGTCGCTCTGGGTGGGCACTAGGGCATCCTGCTTGCTCGAGTTCCCCTTCCCATCCTCTCCCCTCCAAACTCTAAAGACCACCCCCAGGATTTCTCTGATCCCCCCACAACTTGAAAGCCATGGCTCGGGGCAGCCCCGGTGGTGCAGCGGTTTAGCACCGCCTGCAGCCCAGGGCGTGATCCTGGAGACCCTGGATCGAGTCCCACGTCAGGCTCTCTGCATGGAGCCTGCTTGTCCCTCTGCCTGTGTCTCTGCCTCTCTGTGTGTGTGTGTGTGTCTCTATGAATAAATAAATAAAATCTTTAAAAAATAAAAAAATAAAAAAATAAAAAATAAAAAGAAAGCCATGGCTCTATTACACTGTAGACCCCTCGAGGCTAGGGACCATCCAGGGTCCACTGTCTTTCCATCTCCAGCACCCAGCAGCCTTCCTGACCAAAGGCAGCCACTTGATGTTTGCTGAGTGGATGGGCCACCTGTGGACTAGTCAGCTATTGCTACGATAATGCTGCATAACAGACAATCCCCCAAAATCTCAGTGACTCGCAACAGAAAGCACTGACTTTTTTTTCTCATCCACGGGTACCAGCAGGGGCACCTCTGGGGACCGGCAGCTACGGGGAGCCCGTTCTGCTCATGGTAATAACAGAAATGCAAGAGCCCAGTCATGCGTGCGCATCGGAAGCCACTGCCCGGCTCACACCCACACACACTCCACGCGTGGCCACAGCTGGCATCCTTGGGCCGTGGCCAACTCTGCGCCCACTCCAGCGCCGGGCGCCACAGAGCCCCCAGCAAAGGATGCAGATGTGAAGTTCTATAGACAGAGAGAGGAAAGGATTTTGGAACCAAGTGTCCAACCGGCCCCAAAGCAGAGGGTGGAAACAATGGAAAATCATCGCATCTCTCGTCGAGACGGGGACGCGTGGAAAGTGCTCTGAGAGGTACAAAGCGCCGGCGAAGTGCTGTAACACCGCAATGCCATGACGAAATGTCCCCTCCAGTGGACAACGCAGTGACCACAAAGACATCTCATTCTTCTAGAGAGGAACGGGGTGCTGGGCAGCGGGGCCCGCCTTGCAGCAGGACTGTCTCGGCGTGGGGCTCGTTAACGAGGCTCTAACAAGCCCCCCCGAGCCAGCACTCCTCCCAGGGGGACCATGGGCAGGCCCAGGGCTCCGGGCTGGCACCTCAAAAGCCATTGCGATAGAGAACACATTGGGGGTGTCGTCAACCCTCCTGGCCCCATGTCAGCAAATCCCCGGATTTGGGGATTCGGAAGGTCCCTGCCTCCCCTTTCACGGGCACACGTGCACTGACACACACTCACACACACACACACACACACACACACACTGACCCCCGCAAAGAGACTCATTTCAAAGGTGTAAGTGCACTGAGTCCCCGACCTCAGAGCCGCTCCGGGGCCGTGGCGGGGGTTGGGAACAGGCTCGGGGACGCAGGCTCCCTCGGGTGCCGTAGGGCTCCCCGGGGAGAGAGGGAAGCTCCTGCCAGTTCTGCTTGTTTTCCAAAGTTTGTGCCTTTTCTGGTTTCTCTCTCTCTCTCTCTTTTTTTTTTTTTTTTCCTTTCCAAAGCTCCGCTCACCCAAGAGAATAATGTAAACACTTAGGATGGCGTTTTAATAGTCCCAGGGGCATTGATCATTATTATGAATTTGAAAATAGCTGAGTTATGAATGTTTGACAGTGCAATCACGCAGTGCTCTATACGTTGTAAAATCTTAAACGCCCAGCGGTGCTTTTATTCTCCGGGCACTTTCTCATCTGTTGTCTCGAAGGGAAGGAGCTACTCTCTGAGCAGGGGGCAGGCCGGTCCGGACGCAGGAGTCGGCAAGGGTCGGACCACTCGCCACTCGCCACGCCGGGCGGTGCCGCCGCCGGGGGTGGGGGGGATCAGACCCTGGCGGCCTTCTGTCTCCCTGCTAGCACCCCCGGGGAGTCATCCTCGGCTCCTCCAGCCCCCTCACGCCTCCCGGCCACCTGAGACTGCTGGTCCCCGCCTCACTCCCCAGCTCCCACCCTGGCCCCACCTGTGCCACCTCTGCCTCCGGGTCTCCTGCCGCCTATTAGCTACCCCCTCCTGCAGCCTGTCCCGTGTGTGGTACTGTCCTGCCTCTGGGCACCGATGCGTTCACGCCTGTGCCCCAGACAACCCACTCCCCGTATAGGTCGCCCTCCTGCCAACACACAGATGCCCATTGCTGGGCTCCCCAGAAAGCAGAGGCAGGCAGGCTCTTGAGCAGGTGACCCCAGGTGCAGGGGGCGGGCTGGAAGACAGAGATTGGGAAGGAGAGAGAGCTGGCTTAGGGCGCCTGGGTGGCTCTGCAGGTATAGTATGTGACTCCTGATCTCAGGGTCAGGAGTTCAAGCTCCACGTTGGGTGTAGAGAGGACTTAAAAATACATACTCTTCAGGGGCACCTGGGTGGCTCGGTTGGTTAAGCATCCTACTCTTGATTTCAGTTCAGTTCATTCTCTCAGGGTCGTGGGATCGAGCCCCACATCAGGCTCTGCGCTGGGTGTGGAGCCTGCTCAGGACACTCTCTCTCTCTCTCTCTCTCTCCCTCTGCCCTCCCCTCCTCTAAGAAATAAATAAGTAAGCAAGCATCAGACTCAGGTCTGGCAGAGTCACACAGAAGCTCTAGCCTGTCTCACCCCGCCTGTCCTCAGGAGACAACCCCCCAGCACGGGGTTAGGGACAAACCCACTGTGCAGGACCCTTGGGTCCAGGGCTCGAGAGGACAGGCCTGGAGACCGAGGTTGAGGACCCCCTTCCTGCTCCACCTGCACAGGCTGGCCAGGGCAGTCCCTTCGCCAATGAGCCATTTTCTCAAGCAATTCCTAACGACGTGCCCGCCCTCGGGAATGTCCACCGGGGGCCATCTTCCAAGGTTGTTTGTCCAACCTCTGCTAGGAGCCCTCCGGGCCCCCAGACACGTCCCACAAAGGGGCTCTGAGTACTCAGTCCAGGGCTGCCTTCCCTTGTGTGTCCTGTTCCCATGCAACCCTGACAGCCCAAGGGACAGCTCCACGGTCTCCAGGATGGTTGAAGATTCCAGACCAGTCATCTGACCAAGGCTAGCAGGTGCCACATCTCTGTCACCATGACCCACTCCTGCTTGGCTTTTCCCGAGAGTGGGGGTCTGAGGGGGTGGTCAAAGGTGGGCAGGGAGCAGGAGAGCGACAACTAGAACTGTGTGCGGTGCTGGGTTGACACGTAGTGGGTTGAACCACCCAAAAGGTCACAGCCATGTTCGAACCCCAAGAACCTATGCATATGAGTCTCTCTAGGAATAGGGTCTCTGCAGATGGAAGTAATTAAGATGAAGTCATATGGTTTGGGCCCTAAATGACCGGTGTGGTAAGAGGGAAATTCAGACACGGACACACACGCGGGAGAAGTTCAAGTGACAACAGAGGCAGAGACTGGATTGTTGTGTCTACGAGCCAGGAACGTTGGGGACTGCCAGCAGCCCCCAGAATCCAGGAGAGAGGTGCGGGACAGTCTCTCCCCTAGAGCCTCAGAGGGAGCCAACTTTGCCAACACCTCGATTTCAGGACTTCTGGCCTCCACAGCCATGGGGGAGTAAACATCTGCTGTGTTAAGTCCCCCGGTCTTTGGAGATTTGTTCGAGCAGCCCCAGCATTCCTCGGAAAGAAACAGGGCTCGGGGCGTTGTCGGGGAGCCCTCTCAGGAACACGACAACATATTGTGATTTATAATTTTAAAAATAGGTACATTTGGTTTTCATCCGTGTTTCTGGCCGAGAGCTCCTCAAATCCTTGGAATTTCTTAAGTGGTGAGAACAATAAAGACGTCGTTTGTCATGTTGACTGTGTGACTGAGGTTGGGGGCTGGCTGCCAGGGGGTAGAGGACTAGACCTCTCCGTCCCACCCCCTGACCTCTAGGAGGGGAGGGCACTGGAGGGTCAAGCAATCACCGGTGGCCCGTGAGGTAACCCGTCATGCCTTCTTCATAAGGAAGCCCCCATAAAAACCCAAGGGACTGGGTTTGGAGCACTTCCAGGCTGGTGAACACGGGGAGATTTGGGAGCATGGCCCCCTTCCCCGCACCTTGCCTTCTGCAGCTCTTCCATCTGGCTGTTCTGAGTTACATCCTGTTACAATGAACCAGTGAAATAGTGAGTGAAAGGGTCTCCTGAGTTCTGTAGCAAATTTCCTGAGCCAGGCCAGCAAATTAATCTTACCCAAGACGGGGGGTCATTGGAACCTCCGAACTATAGCCGGTCATTTGCTTGGTATCAGAAGGGGAGGGGGCTGTCTCGTGGGACTGGGCCCTTAACCTGGGGGATCTGACGCTGTCTCCAGGCAGATGGTGTCAGAACTGAGTCTCAGTGTAGGACCCTGAGCCAGCAATGTGGGGGGAAAGCCACAGGCACAGTGGAACTGGGCCCCAAAACACTTTCATACCCTTGCTGGGGCAGCTACCACCCAGCAGAGCCTGCAGGACTTGAGGTCTGGGGGAGCTCTGTGCAACGCAGCCCTTAGGGAGGGGGCCCCGGCACTTCATGCCCTCGGCCAGGGGTTCTCATCACCCACCTCCCAGCGTTAATTAGAATAATAGTAAAAGCGCCCACCGTTTCCCAGACACCTACTAGGACCTCACAGGCTTTACTTCCCTCCCCCTAAGACAAGAGTGGTCAATTGCAGATGAGATGAGTGGGCCATGGGGAAGCTTCTAGAACAGTCATGCCATACAAGAGTGCTCAGTGGAGTTCCTTCCTGTTTTTCCTCATGAGGAGGCAGGGAACCACAAGGCATTCTTTCCGGAATGCTTAGAACTGAGAACATCAACAGGGTGGTAGGTGCGGAAGGCTGGAGTATCAGGCCTCATGGCCATGTGGCCCTTGCCCTCCCAGACCCTGTCCCCAGCAGGCCTGCCCCTTCCCAGAAGTGAGACAAGACCTCCTCACTCCTGGCCAAGGGTCCTGCCATCCCCTAACACCTGGCTCCCTCTTAACTATGTCCCGGGGGTTACCTGCCGACCTCCCCATCACCATCAACAAGCCCCCGTTGTGCACTCAAGCTGTGCCAGACGCCACACTGCACCATGGACCCCAAAATGGCAGATGCTGTCCCTGACCTCAGGAGGCGTGGCACACCTCTGAGAGACACACAGGCCTTGAGTGACACAGGCTGTCCTGACTCCCTGTGCCTGCACCCCACCTCCTCTGCGGCCTCCTCCCAAGGATCGCCGGTCAGTCTCTCCAGCTGGGGCCCCCACAGCCGGGGGGTAAGGGGCCCCCAGAAGGCCCAGGACACATTCACTGGCACATCTTGCTGGAATAACCGTATTACTCAAAATCCTAGGGGGTGGCAGGTAGGGAAAGTTCAATAATTCAATCGGCAAACGCTCTAAAACGTAATGGTTGTATGAGGACACAGGAGACCTGTCCCATGGGGAGGGAAGCTCATGCATTTCCTTTTTTTTTTCTTTTAGCACGTGCATTTCTGAGACGAGCCTCCGTGATCCACAGACCCCTGTCCTTGTCACCTGCAATCCAGACCGTCCGGGGTCCGCTCTCTCCCCCACCCCACCCAGCAGCCACACCACCTGCCCTTGCTGGGCAGCATGGGGAGCAGCCCGGCCCCACGCGAGGCACTCCTGTCTTCCCAAGAGGGCATCCTCTGACCCCCTCCAGGCCTAACCCACACGGCCACCCTCCTCTTGGTCCAAGAGAGCCTGGCCCCAAAGCAGGTGCTGCACGGTGGCACCGGGGACCCCCCGAAGCCTCCCTCCAGCGAGGACCCCAGCATTCCTCATTCTTCTCGCTCTCTGTCAGGCTTGGCCACATCCTGTAGGTGCCCCGTACATGCACTTGACCTTTAAAGAGCCGACTGAGCTAAAGATCCACCCCCTCCCCTGCCCCCCGACTCCCCCGTGCCAGGAGGGAAGAGGGCTTAGACCAAGGAGGAAGAGATCCTTGCACACCCAGCTCCTCCATCACACCCCGAGCGTGGGCCACCAAGAATCCAGGGAGGTTTTCCAAGCAGGACAAAGGCCAAGGGCTGATGTCAGGATGAGTGACTGAGCAGACCTATCCACCTACCCCCACCCCCGCCCCTGACAGCCGTGTCCCACCAGGGGGTAAGCGGCCCTGAGGGTCCCGAGAGTCCCAGGAGTGTGCCCGGAGCCTGACGCCATGGGGCTGCTAGGCTGGAAGACGGCCTCCCGCCACCCCTCACTTGTGCTCACCCCACCACTGGCTCAGCAAAGCCCCTGAGCATCTTGCACATTCCCAGGCATGGCCCTAGGCGCCTGGGATGCGCAGAGAAATCGGAGATTTCTCTGACCCCGGGGTCTGTGGAGACAGGGAGACAGGCTTGCAGAAAATCATTCTTAGGGCTGCCCAGGGGGCCCAGCGGTTTAGCGCCCCCGTCAGCCCAGGGCATGATCCTGGAGTCCTGGGATAGAGTCCCACGTCGGGCTCCCTGCATGGAGCCTGCCTCTCCCTCTGCCTGTGTCTCTGCCTCTCTCTCTCTCTGTGTCTCTCATGAATAAATAAATAAATAATCTCAAAAAAAAGAAAATCATTTTTATAGGCATGAAGGTAAACCCTAAGAGGGGGCAGGGAGGAGGCGCTGTGGAGCCCTGAAAGGGGAAGGAAGCACAGATGACTGGAGAGAAGTCAGGAACAGCAGAGGGGATATTTGGTCTGGGTCTCACTGCATGAGTAGGAGTTCTCTAGACAGACAAAGGGAACTTGGATGGAGCGGCTAGGATATGGATAGTGATGGAAGGAGGCCAAGGCTGGGGTCCTAGGCTACCCCAGAGGGTCAGTGAGGCTAGTCCGGAGCAGCACCACGACGTGGGGGACACTGGGCTGTGCCGCCCAGACCCCGGGTCAGTGCTGGCCGCACACACACATGCACTCAGGGGTGGCCTCAGCTGCAGAAAGGAGCACCCGAGGCCTCCCCGTCCCTCAGGGGTCACAGCCAAGGTCCCATCTGTGGAGTGTGAGGGACCACGGGGCTCGGCCGGCTCAGGACGGCTCAGGGGACCGGCTCCCCTGTGCCCTCTCCCCCTTCCTTCTCTGCCTTCCTTCTCTAATTAACATCCTGCAGGCTCCGTCGGCCTCTGGGGAAACCAAACCTGCCACGCAGCCACTGGGTGAAGGTAAAGGCTGTAATTTAGAAATAAGTGGTCAATAAACCAGATCAGAAGTAAAAGCTCCCCACCAAGAGGAAGCACAAACTCATTTTAATTTCATAATCAAGACTCACTCCGCTTCGGAAACAGCCTCCCAGGAGAAGGACGAGCACATGCGTCTGCCCGGAGCGGCCGGGGTGCTGGGTCCTCCATGTCCCCAAGCTTCCTACACCAGGACTGGGCGCACAAGGGACCTCAGTATGTGGCGGAGAGAGCGCGTGGCCACGGTTTGGTTTTTGCAGAGGCAGAGACAACACATCACCCTTCCATGATGCGGGAGATGCAGATGTTCAGTCAAGGCGCCAAGAGTAGCTCAAAGCTCCTCCTGAAAGAACCAGAGCTGCTGGAAACCTCCAATGCGGTGCAAACAGATACGGTTCCAACCCACAGCTTACCTGGCGCCTTGCACCCCCCCACCACCCCACCCCTCCGCTCCCAGGGAAGGTGACGGGGAGTTACCTGGGCAACAGATGAAGGCTCCTGTGCTCTCGGGATGGGAAACCGAGAGGTGACAAGCCGAACTCACCTCCTCCTCCTCTCCTCCCCAGATCCCTGGCTGAGAAGCTCAAGGTTGGAGACAAATTAATTTGCCTTAAGATGCTTGAGTTTATCCATTAATTACATGCGTCCTCCCAAGCAATTTTCCACCTGCTTCCCATAAACACCCTCGTGCCTCTGGTGGAGTACCAACCCCATACCCAGCGTTGAGTGGCTGCTGAATTGCACTTGTTTATTTGTTTATTAGGAGGACGCTTAGTTGCCAGGGCTTCATTAAATGAGGCCCCGAGGTATGCCATTCACTAATTTTGACCTGCCTGGCTGCCTTTACTTGCAGCTTCGAGAGGGAGGCAGTCTGTCCTCTGCTTTTCTAACAGGCCGAGCACATGTGATGGTGGTCCCCGTGGGACCGTTTGCTCCCATGACAATATGCAGATAAGCATGCATCTTCCCCCCTCACCTCCTCCCTGCCAGATCTCAGGGTACCTGCAGGCTTGTGGGGAGGGTGGGGGTGGGCTCAGGGTTGAGGGAGGGGAGGATGCCTGGGCCGGAACCAAGTTGGAGACCCAGCCCCCCCAAGGCATGAGGGTGGGGGCGGTGACCTGGGTACCAGGGGGAGCTTGCCTTGTGCCTGGGGTGAGGCAGGTGTGCACCCCTCCAGGGGCAGCCGCGGGTCTGAAGGTTCTTACAGCTGAGCAGAACCTGGGCACCTTGGAAGTTCCAAGGTCTGAGCCTAGAGAATAACCGGGCACAAGACAGAGGGGCCACAGAGGACCACAGGGGCCAGGGAGCACTGAGCAGGATAGGACAAGGCCCTTCCTGTGACAGGTGGAGGGAGCTGCAGGTGCATCCCAGGGGGCCCTGTAGGAAGGACACAGGTGGGACTGGCAGGTGGGGTGGAGTGAGGGAAGCTGGGTGCTCACTGGGCGCTGGGCATCTGGGCCCACCCCTCAGACCCCAGTCTGGGCCGGGTCCCCATCCCAGAGGTGCCGGGGCCTGGCAGGCTCACCAGAAGGCCAGGCCCGGAGAGAGGAGGCCAACCGGCAGAGGAAGAGGCAAGAGCAGGGTGGGACGGCGGGACACACCGAGGAGTAACCCTGGAGCTGCCACGGCAGCGGCAACACGGGTCTCCAGGGAGGCAGCTCCTGTGATGTCGCGGGGCCACCCGAGATGCTGGTGGCAGAGTCCGTTCCAGCCGCCGCGGGCCCAGCCCTCCCAACGTCCAGGCGCGGGGCCTGCCCAGGTGGCCCTGGGGCTCTAACCTCGGAGAGCCAGCGTCAGCCAGCCCGGGCTTCAGGTCACGTCTAGGTCAAGTTCTGCGCCAGGCACTCAGCACTTCCGCGTCTCATAAGCTGACCTCCGCCTCGGTTTCCTTGCATGTAAATGAGGAGCAGTAACCATCAGCAGATACCTCCCTCCCGAGCGCTGCCAGAAGTTTAACAGCGCACTGAGAAAGTGCTGAACGCAAGCCCAGCAAATGGCAAACGCTCAGACGGTGGTTTTGTTGCGATGATGCTTATTGCCAGTGGCTCACCTCCAACCCCTGCCCCTGGGAGCGTGGGGACAGCGCCCGCTCGCACTCTCTCTGTCTTTGTCTGATGCTCAGGCAGAGCGACAGCTGAGGCTCCAGCTCAGAGAGCCGGGGAGGAGAGAGGCAGAGAAGCAAGGACGGCCCCGCCAAGCCCAGAATGTTCCAGACTCTCGGCACTCCCGTGGGAGAGGCCTTCACGCCAGCTTCGGCCCCTCCGGCCACACTTGAACCTGGAACTGGACTTGAGGGTGACAGAGCAAGAGCAGGTGGCCCCGAATGTCTTCAGAGACTCTCCCTCTGGGCCAAAGAAACCAGGGAGGCCGGGCCCCGTGTCTGCTCTGTCCTCACCACCTCCAGGGAGCGGCAAGCAGAGGGGGAGAGAGCCGGTCCCGTCCTCCGGCCCCGCACCTGCCCAACCCAGAGGGACGCTGTGACCCTGTTCTGTCCATCTTGTCCACTCACCCACCCTCCCCCATCTCCGGCAGTCTCCGCTTCTTCCCCTCCCACCCCAACACCCCCACACCCCGACACCCCAGGCCTCCTCCTGTAGGGACCCTGCCCCCCACCCTCCACCTTTGGCTTCTCCGGGCTGACAGCGCCCAGGACCCTGCCCTGAGCCAGCAGGCAGCACCCTGGCCTCCACCTGCCCCTCTGGCCCCTCCCCAGCCGGCCCATGCTGGGGACCAGGCCAGACCCTGTGGCCTTCGTTATAGACCGTAGTACAAAAACATAATAAAATAAAATGAATGTTTTCTCAGTGAAAATCCATTAGATGAGTTACTAGTGTAATTTAATAATAGGGACGGGAAGCTGCAGCAAATTACCGAAGTATATAATTAAAGTAAATCTATTTTAAAGTCCTTTATTGCTCGGTGTTTCCCAGGTCCCGGTTCCCCCCTCACCCAAAGCCCCCCTTCCATCCCCAAGTGTGAGGAGGGAGATGGGCGCGGTGGGCTCCTTGGAAGCCATCGGTACCTGGTTACCATGTGCCAGGCGCGGCTGAGACCCCAGGCTGGCTTCCCCCTGGGCAGAGCAGGGGACGAATGAGTGACAGGCACCGGGTGAGGTCAGATCCCAGGACCCACCTCCACGGAAGCCTCTGGGTGAGGGCTGATTTTTGCCCTAAATGTTGAACCCATTAAACCGAGGAGAGATGGGGTAGGGGGAGGCGTATGCCCTGAGAATACCAGTCATGGGGGGCAGAGGCCACCGACCCCCCTGGACCTCAGACTTGCTAATATTTATCAATTCCAGGATGGTGTCGGGGTATGAGACAGCAGGAAGCTAAGACTCAGAGGCGTTCCGTACTCCCCCAGAGTCACACAGGGACAAACGGCAGAGCTGGGATTTGGTCTTGTCCAGCAGGGGACACAGGACCATGGAGCTCCCGGCAGGGATTGCTGTCTGCTGGGTACAAAAGCCTTGTGTAATAATCCCGATCACTTACTAGCGGTTTTTCAAAGGAGGAAAGAGAGGTGACATGCACGGCTACTGCTTCCACCTTCTGAATTCTGTAGGAGGTGGAGGGTGGGGGGCCAGGGTGGGCCCGGGCAAGACAAATCCGTGATTCTGATTACATGATGTTCTGTCCCAGTCCCTCCACCTTCCAAGCCTGGAAAGGATCAGGGCTTCAGCCCCTCGGGGGTATGTCCTGTGGGACTCCCCGAAGCCCCCAGACCCTGAGTTCGGCCTGGCCTGCCACGGGCAGGGGGTGGGCAGGCCCGCCACCCTGGCCCAGGAGGGGCCCAGAGCCTTGGGTCACCTGAAATGATGGTAATGAGAGAATTTTCCGTAGAAAGAATTTCATTGAAACCCAGGACAATGCGTTTGCCCCTTTTCTAGAGCACTCAGGACCGCTGTGCTACTGACAGCCGCAGAGACCCAGTGACCCAAATAGACATGAAGCCACAAGGGCCACTCAGTTAGCACAGTGAGCTCTTGGCTTAAGAGAGAAAATGACCCCCCAGAGAAGAAAGAACTTCCTGCCCTGCAGCAGGTTTTCCAGGGAACGCTGGACCTCGGGACAGGCCATCCTGCCACTGCCGCCCCAGGCAGGGGTCCTGGCCTCCTCCTGCTGGCCCTCCCCCTCCTCTCCAAAGGACAAGGCAGGGAGGACCCCCCACCGTCACCCTCTGAGAGGATGAGAGAGGTATGGGCCTGGCAGGCTGCAGTCCTATGCAAATGAGATGCAAAGTGGATGCAAATCCGAGCTCTCCCTTTCTGAATCTCCTGTTGTCATCTGGTAGCTGAGCCGCTGCAGGCCTCTGGGTGCTCTGAAGGCGGCCGCCTCCTTCATGTCCATCAAGGACAGGGTGCTCGGGCGATGCGGCAGCAAGTAGGGCTTTGTAGGAGGCAGGGGGCTGCCCACCCACCCACCAGCCTGACCAACCCTCGGGATGCCACGTTTCCTGGGGCTCAGGCCACGGCTACTTCTTCTCCACAGCCAACTGTTCCAGTTGTGCCCAAACATGCACCCCCCCCAAGGCCCCAGGCAGGACCCCATCCTGAATGTGCAGTCAGGCTGGAGTGCAAATGTCCCCCACCTTTAGCTGCAAGGGGTGGTGGCTGAGGGTGGGTACAGCCTGGAGGGTGAATTCTCCACATCGATTTCTCAGTTTGGAGCAGGCTTAGGGACTGCTCCCCACCCCAGGGAAGAGAATGGAGTGAGGGAGCACCTCTGCTCATCCGAGACTGCGCCTCAATGCCACACATCTGTGCTGCTCAGGCCATGCTGTCAGCCCCCATGTGTCATCTGTTCCCAGGCCCAGGGTGCCTGGGACCCCCTGAGAAAGCACTTCCATTGTCCCGCTCATGGAGCATTAGACCAAGGTCGGCTTGCAAGTTACCTTGATCGTTTCTCGTGCTCGCTTCAGCAGCACATATACACTAAAATTGGTCGGGCTCTGCCCGTGGTGGGCCCCCACAGCAGACGTCACCTTTATCTGCCACATAATCACTCAGGATGGACAGTGGCCATCGCTTGTTGAGAGCCTTCCAGGCACCGGATGCCGTTCCAGGTGTTGAACAGCAAGGATGGCAGTGGACACAGAGCACAGGGTCAGGAGTCAAAACGCCTGGGTCTGAATCCAGCTGGACTTCTCCTTAGCTGCAGGATACTGGATAAGTGCTCCAGCTCCAACAAGAGCTTCCTCGCGTATTCACTAGAGGTAAAGATAGTCCCTTCCTTTCCTCCTGGGATGAACAAATGAAGCACCGTATATGAGAGTATCTGATCAAATGCTTGGTCCCTAGGAAGTGCACAGTGAAGCACGGCTTTAGATACATGGATAAAAATGTAATCTTCATAACAAAGCTGCAAAGTATGACTTTCCCTATCTTACAAATGAGGATGCAGAAGTCCAGAGAGGTTAAGAAACAGGTTCAAGTTCAGCCAGCGAGGCAAAGGACCAGGCCCCAACCACCGACAGGTATATCCCCCAGCAGGCTCCCACACCCCCACACCCTTCCATCTATAATGGCAGCAACAGTGGCATTCTGTGAGCCAATGTGTGGTGTTGGGAGAATTTCCAGGAGCTGCCCGAGGTGGGGCATGCACTCGAGGCTGTGGGGAGTGTGGCTCAGACTTCTTCTGTTGCTCTTTTGTCTGCCCATATAGCTCAGGGCCGGCCAGGGCTGGAAAGCCCCATGCAGCCGGCCAAAAACACATATCCGGGGCTGTGCACCCAGTGGGCCAGCTGGCACCTGCGGACAAGCTGGGGGGTCCACAGGAGGGAGGCAGCAGGCAAAGCAGCATCCTCGGCCCCTAACGATGCATAGCACTAGTGGGTGCACATGACCGTTTACCAAATGAAGGCAGCGGGTGAGTGGGTGGGGTGGTAGCAGGGTGGCTGTCCAGATTGGTTTCCACTCAGTGGTTGTTTGTAGGGAGGAGCAGAAAGAGGTATGCAGGACTCACTTACTCCCCAACCTGTCTTATCGTCAGGCAAGGGCCGTGTAAATGGACACACAGTCCAGGGAGCCCGGAGCGTTAACCCTGCATCTTGAGGGCCATCCTATTTGAGGAGAGGCTGTGTCTACAGAAAAGGCAGGTGAACCCAGCTGGAGGAGAACAAGCAGGGAGTTGAATTTCCCCTGGAGCTTAGACTAGCCTTCCATGCCACAGCCTTTAGCAGTTAGGAGAAAAGAAAAGGCTTTTGTTATAAGAGCCCTCTTTAATGGGAAGGAAATGCAGTCTTGTCAAAAGCCCAGGGTGGTAACACTTCCCTAACACAATACATGCTGGTGACAACGTCTAATGAAGACTTTTATGATAGGAATGTAATTGTAAAAAAAAAAAAAAAAATGATTAAAAAATTGGTTTCAATGCTTTGTGATCCAAGAGTTCATTTGTTTCCTCATTCATGCACTAAATAAGCCCCTAATTAATCTTGAACCTTGAAGAAAGGAGACTAGATTGGCATTTTCTCCATAAGGACACACTTCACATTTTGGAAAGTTTGAAGAGGCTCTCAAGCATTTTCCTTGAGTAGTATTTTATCAGCATTTTAGAGAGGCCTCATTAGGCTGCTGAGGCTGCTAATTGCATTACCATATTTTTAAGCCTTATAGGTGAGGGTCAGGCTCGAGGGTCTCCCAGTCCCCACCACCACCCCCACTGCATTTGCTGGCTCCACATGTCAGAAATCTGGCATTCGTTTTGCTCCCTGGATGTAGGAGAACGAGCCCCAGGGCTGTGGACTGACCAGGCTCTCCTCCACGGCCGCTGGCTTGCGGCAACAGAGAGAGGCCACCTCTCACACGGGCAGGGACCAGGCTGCTTTCTCTTCGTGGAAAATGTAGCTTCAGGAATCATTATGATGCCATCATTTCTAGGGAGGAGGAAGGAACCTCCAATTTTGCAGCCAAGAAAAGCAAAGCAAAAGGAATGTGTGTGTGTATGTGTGTGTGTGTGTGTGTGTATACATAGATATGAGAATACGTGGGGAAAGATAGATATAAATATATATTCATATATAAATATATGTATATGTGTGCATAGATAGATATGCATATATGTGTGTATAAATAGATGTGAATAGATCTGTGTGTATGTGAATGCATGCATATGTAGATAGCTATAAATATGTGTGTATATAAATATGTGTGTGTGTGTGTGTGTGTGTGTGAATAGAGGGACCGTGTGTGCATGAGTAGTGAGTGATGATGCTTGTGTTTGTCTGGATATTTCCCCTCTATGTAAAGAAAATTTTGACGGAGAACCCATTCCCAAACCGAAACAGCTGGGCGGAATAAAGCGTGCCCTCCACCGTGGCTTTAGCGTGTATTTGTGTGTTTGATCCTCCCTACAGCCTCGAGAAGAACGGACGGGTATTTCCCCCGTGTCTGGGAGCAGGAAGTGGATTCTGGGCGATCTTAAGTCTCAGATCGCGTGGGTGGAGGAACGAATGTCTGAAGCAAGGCTGCAGACTGGCCTCGCCGGCCCACGTGCTCAGCCCTGGACTATCCCACCTGGAGTCAGGTCCACCTGGGTCCAAACCCCAGCTCTGCATCCCCGGGCAAGCGTCTTAGCCCCTCTGAGCATCTGGTGCCCGAGTGTAATCGAAACCAGAGACAAGTGGCTGAGGCTGGGTCTCCATGGACACCAGGAGCAGAGGGAGGGACCCCACAACCAACACGCACGCCCAGGTCTCACCCCCAACGCCACCCAGAGACTTGGGATGGAGACAGCTCCCGTCTGTTGGACATTTCTCGGTCCCCGAGAACCTCATCCCCAAAGTTGGAACAGACAATGTCCCGGGTCAGTTCCCCACCCGGCAGCAAGAGGCTCCCCCCTCTAGGCTCTGCCGCTGGTTTCCCATAGACTTTTTTCTTTTTAACCTGAGTGCCTGGGACCCGGCAGCCACCCAGAGCCCCTCATGTGCCCCAGTCCTAACCCCACAAGCTTGGGGCTCCCTGCAGGTGTAACAATAATGGTGCTGTGCCTGGGGGCTCCAAAAAGAAGGGGGTTAAGAGACTATATTCAGGCTGAGGGCTCCTGTTCCCTGGTTGCCACCTGGGGGCACTGGCAGCAACCAGGAGAGGGCTTGTTTTGGGGGGTTTTTTTGATGTATTTATTTATTTGAGAGAGGGGTGGGGGCAGAGGGAGAGGAAGAGAGATCATCTCAAGCAGACTCTGTGCTGAGTGCAGAGCCCGACACAGGGCTCGATCTCACGACCCGGCAATCATGACCTGAGCCGAAACCAAGAGCCTGACATTCAACCAACCGTGCCACCCAGGCGGCCCCCGGGGGAGGGCTTTTATGGCCCTGACCGGGCTGTGCCCCACCCGCTAATAGAGGCCCTGTGTCACCACGAGGACAACCTCTGGAGATGAGCAGTCCCCTCCCAGCTGGAGTCCAGGCCCCCACACCAGTGCCGGGGGGCCATCTGAGTTTTTGTTAAGCACAGAATAAGGAGACTCTTCAACTGGACTCCAGGCGACAAGGCAAGGAACACCTGGTGAGGCTACTGTGCCAAAGGAGGAAGGGAACCACAGGCAGGCGGGGAGCCTCCGGGGCAAGACCCAGCTGGCTCCCTCCTGCCAATGGCCAGGTCGGACCATGAGATCGGGTCCGCAACAAGCTGGCTGCGTCCCTCCTCAGGCTGGGTGGGTCGGCCGAAGGGATGCTGTCCGCAGTGGGCTCTGGCCATCTTCTCGGATGGACGGGCAATATTTGGGAATAAGCAGAGGGTTGTCCAGGTTTCTGTAGGACCCCTCTGTGTCTCCAGGTCTTAGAGAAGGAGAGAGGCACGTGTGTGGGGTCAGGACATTGATGGCTCGGCAGAGGTTTCTGAACCAGGCAGACACGGACGCAAGTGTCAGCTCGGCCACATCCCACCGGGGCGGCCGTGGGCAGGTGACTCACCCCCGCCCCCAGACGCCTGCTTCCTCACCTACAAGACGCGGCTAAAATCGTCACCACTTCGAGGATCCTGAAAGGACTAAGACCAATCACTCAACTATTTACTGAGCACCTATCACGTATCGGCCTGTGGGTCACGGTCCCACGGAGGACACGGTCGGCGAGCAAGTAACCTGACAAGTATGGGAGAAGGAGTTGTGAGAAGCGCCGTGAGCGGGGAGAGGAGGCCGTGGGCGGGAGTAAGGAGGACAGGCTTCCTGGGGGCGGGCGGAGAAGGCCAAGAGCTGAAGGGTAAGCAGCAGCCCCCGGGCCCAGGAAAGGTGGGCAGAAGCGGGGCTCCCTCAGTATCGTGTGGGTCACCCCTGCAGCAGAAGGGCTTGGCAATACGCTCTCTCCCTCCTGCCCAGAGGACTCCCAGGGGAGCCGGGTGGGCACCTGTGCGTGCTGGCATGGCTGGGGCACCGAGAAACCGCACACGCGCCCAAACTCACCCCACCCCAGGACCAGGGCATCCAATCTTTCTTTTCTTTTCTTTTTTTAAAAACAAGCCCCAGGGCAGCCCCAGTGGCTCAGTGGCTTAGCGCCTGCCTTCGGCCCAGGGCCTCATCCTGGAGACCTGGGATTGAGTCCCACGTCGGGCTCCCCGCATGGAGCCTGCTTCTCCCTCTGCCTGTGTCTCTGTCTCTCTCTCTGGGTCTCTCATGAATAAATAAATAAAATCTTTAAATAAATAAATAAAATAAAATAAAAACAAGCTCCACATCCAGCATGGAGCCCAACACGGGGCTTGAAACCACAACCCTGAGATCAAGACCCGAGCTGAGATCAAGAGTTGGTGGACGCTTCACTGGTGGAGCCACCCAGGTGCCCCAGGCCACCAAACCTTAAACCGCATGACATGTGCCAAAAATGGGTTTTTTTTCAACCGGGAAATCTTTTTTCATTCTGGTTTTTCCTTTTGGCTGATCTCAACTAGAAACTCAGGCCAAGAGAGGACAGATCATATGACCCAGCTAGGAAGTGTTTTCTATCCCAGGCGGGCCGTTCATTCTCCCTCGCGCTCCCCACCGCCCCCCACCCGGCTCCACACACACAAGGGCCATAAGGAAAAAACCAGGACAGCAGCCAAGCTTAAGATTCAAGATGACGTACCTATTCCCACACCTGAGCAGCTTTACTTGCCTGTTCTTCACCACCAGCGTGAAGCTAACACACACACACACAGACACACACACAAAACAGAGTTAAAGTGCTCACACTATGGGTTTACCTATAAAATGCACACACACCTGTACCTAGACGTATATCCATCCTGACCAATGAACCTAGCCAGGGCCTATCCCCTTTAGCAGAAAGGAGCTCGAGGCCTTGTTACTGGCTCAGGAACACTGTGACTCGGCTGGCGGCACACACGTGTGACACGGGGGCAGCGGTCCATCCCCGGAAGGCACTCAGTTACTTTCAGTCTCAGGCCTCCCCACACCTGAGGGCAGGAACCATGTCCTGTGTCCTGGTCTCCCCAGGACCTCACCTGGTGTCTCTCCTAGAGTAGGAGCATGAATACCCTCCCCACGTTGGATAGAAAGACTTCCCTGGGTTCTCGGACCCTCCCCCCCTAATTCTATCCCTCAGCCAGAAGCCCTGCTCTGCAGAGTCCTCACCTGGACGTGTCACCCTGATGGCTCCACGGGGCAAAATTTCAAAACGGGAAAGCAGGGAGCTCATCTGGACGGCCAAGGCATTCTCTGGGTAAGCGTGACTTCGAGAGCTCGCGCCAGCAGCACAATGGTTTTAGAAAGTAAGGGACTTCTTAGCACCAAAAGGCGGGAAGGACATAAACGCAGAATGGGGGGGGGGGCTCTTTAAAGGGACAGCTTACAGCATTTTGAAAAATTCGGAACTCCCTCTGTCCGGACTCTCTCCCTTTTGCCTCTTTCCAGAACCAGCATCAGACAGTAGACTAGGAGGGCTTTCCGGAGGAAGGGGCCAGGCTGGGAAAGGAGGAGGGAGTGGGGGCGGGGCTCATGGTCCCCAGCAGGGCGCCCTGGGTTCCCAGGCAGAGGCCAGAGCCCCTGGGGAGGAGATGCGGGGGGTCCTGGGAAGCCCACAGGGGACCTGGGGGGAGAAAGCTGACCTCAGGAGCTGGGAGCCGGCCACGCTCGGATAGGATTTCACCTGGAAAGCTGAACGGGAAAGGAAACTCCAAGTCTTAAAGATTCCCTCTGGACCCTGAGGTTCTCTCAGCTTCTCAGTTCAAGAACCGGAGACAAATTGTGTTCAAGGCTGGCTCTCAGTCAAGGCTCTAATTTTACAGCGGCATGGTCTTCATTTTACACGAGCGTTTCCTGTGAAACCAGGGCCAAGGCGAACAGGAGACCCTACTTCCTTGGCCCCAGCTCGGCCCCACAAACACACCGCATAAAAGCATCACCCAGGAGGAGCGTAAGAAGCCAGCACCCCTACCCTCACCGTCCTCCCCTGCTCGCAGCTCCTGTCCACCCGTCTGCCCCCACCACCTCCACCCCATGCCCACCCGGTCCCTCACCCACTCCCACCCACTCCCATCCCCATCCCATCCCTCACCCACTCCCTACCCCCACCTCCAGTCACTGTCCACTGCGCCCCCCCCCCAAACCTCTTGCCTCTCTCCCTGACCCTCTCACCTGCCTGTTCCCTTTGGGTTATCAGAGTGCTGCCAACCAAACCCGAGGACCACGGTGTTGAAGCTCGGTGAAGGGTTAACCCCAAGACCTCAGCTCTCGCACATTAGAGTCATGGGGGGGCTTGTAAAACTGCTGAGGCCCAGGCCTCACCTACACACCTGACCTCACACGTCTGGGATGGCCCAGCTTCCCTTCCCTGGTTTTGAAAGCATCCCAGGGGATCGCAGGGCGCAGTTCAGTGATAACCTCTGACACCAGTGGCCACTCAGCCGCCGGGGGGCCACCGTGTTAATGAATTACCTCCCCAGCCTTGTCATCCAGAAGGAAGAAGCAAACTTCGGGGCTTTCCATGGCTTGGAGAGAGAGCGGTGTGCAAGGTTAGGGCACCTGCCCTTCCTCCACATGGGAGCCATTCCCGGCTCCTCCCTCCCTCCCTTGGGGCTTCAAAGCTGGGGCAGCGCTCAAAGCTAATTCTCCCAACCTGGGAGCTGTCCTACGGCCCTGGGGGCCTGGCCAGCCTGCAGGGGTGCCTCCCCTTGCACCTGTTACTCAGGTTCCAGGTGTTTGGTGCAGAAGCCTTTCCATCCCTTCACATGCTTCTGGGTGTGCAGAGAGCGCACTTGTCTTGGAACTCAGCATCATTCCCCCCTGCCTTGCTCCTCTCAGCTGCTCTTTCTCTGTCCTCCCTGTGGACACGTGTGTTCCCCCACTGGCATGTTGGCTCTGAAAGCCATATCCCCGGTGTGTCACTACAATGTCCCCACGCCTCGCACAGAGGAATGCCATGCAGAGGAGGTACCCATTGAGCGTGTGGGATGACGGCCTGCACACCTGCACATGGGTATGCCCCTGCCCCTGCGAGGCACCGCCATCCCCCAGGTCCCTCGGGCTGGACCCCTGGGCACAGCCCCTCACTCCTGGATCTCCTGTACCATGTTAAGGCGGGCGCTGTGCCTCCCGTGATGACTACACCCTCTCCTCCACTGGGCCATGCTCCAAGCTGGGCCTTGAAGCCAGAGCACACTGGTTCATCTTAACCTGCTGGAAGATGAGCTTGTGCAATCATTGACTAATAATTGCATTTCCCCAAATGATTTCCTTTTTAGAATACAAATTTGAACTAAGTCAGGGTCCTCATCCCTCCGTGAAAGACATCCTCCCTCACCTGCTCCATACCCAGCATGCATTCCTGGCGAGCTGAGGAGGGATACAACACCACCCCTGACCAGGGCAGTGTGGTTCATGAGACGCTCACCTGTCGTGCGGGACCCTCTGCATATGCCTGTTTCCCCATCTGTAAAGTGGGAGCGTAGCAGTATCGCCCTGACAGGGTTGCTGTGTGACATAACTCGGAGCAGAGCTGGGTCCACTGTTAAGTGTCGGCTATTATCATCATCACCAGCCGCACTCCATTGTGTGCACACAGAGGGGGGCTGAGATCGGCCACTCCGTACTGGAGGGGGTAATGGCTGTAAAGTTATGCATCTGGTCACTTCTCTCCCTCATAGAAATCTGTGGCTTCCCAGTGCCCTTGGGCAAAGCCCTTCGAGATGCGGTCCCTGCTGACCACCCAACGCCCCATCCGGCTGCACCTGCCAGCTTCACTGGAGGGGGCGGTGCTCAGTAAGCACAGCGAGAGCCCCCCCCCCCCCCCCCCCCCCCCCCCGCCCCAAGAGCCTGCCCATCCTTAAATCCACCCAAAGCAGCAGGATGAGTTTGCACAGCATCTGATCAGCATCTGCCTCAGGCAGTGTCCTCTGGTTTAAGGGCAAAATGCAAATGATAAACTCTGAAATTAGCAGCAGCCAAGATTACTTATCAGGGTCACTAAGCTCTTCTTTCTGCAGCAAAAGGCTGCCTGGTGGTGTCTGCAGTTTCCGACCGACAGCCACTCCTGTGTTACTGCAGGTGCCTTATCTCTTTCGACATTATTATTTTTTAGAGGGTAAGATAGCAATGTCAGCTCTACCCAGAATGATCAGCCTGCAACTGCACCTACCTGCACTTGCCATTCACCACAGATGCAGAGAAACCTTCTAAGGCTTATAAAAGCAATCTGAAGGGGGGGGGGGGTTGGCGAATACAAAAGAAAAAAGAAACCAGTTTAAGAGCTGAGGAGTAAAATATTATCCTAATTAAGTGTGGGGGAGGAGCTAAGGCGCTGGGGTTAAAGACGGTGGGTTTCTCTTTTCTTTTTTTCTTTTTGCAAATTGCGTTCTTGTGTGTTTCATGACGTCTGGCGTGATATATTCTTGGCTTTCAGAGCAAGGGAAGTCGTCAGGGTTTCATTTGTTATGTTGATGCCAATAGAAATAAATCTCAGCAGTCACGGAGAAGGCTGCTCACACTCCTGACGCGTCTGGGGAATCCGGTCGCTCGCATCCCCAGCAGGCGGGCATAGCAGATTGGGGTAAGATACACTTTGGCCTTATTGATCACAAAGCTTCTTCATTACTTCGGTGGGGCTGCAGATCAATAGACAGGCCCACGGAAACATAATAGATTTTTTTTTTTTTTAGAAAATCAATTAAACAGAATATTTCTTACAGAATTGAGTCTGCAGGGCCACTCCGTCGTCTCTGGCGTGCAGGGTAAGACACGGGCAGGGCAGCTTCTTTGCAAAGCCTGCCTTAGCCTGACCAAGGATCGAAGCTTTGTTCAAAAGGTTGAATTTTTTTTTTAATTTTTTAAATTAAAAAAAGTCTTTAATGAAAAATACAAGGCCGGATTTGAAAGACGAAAGGATTCTCCAGGAGAAGCGGAGGCACCCAGTTGGGCCCCGGAACCCTGGCCGGACACAAGGCCTTGCTAGAAAGCGGCGGCGGCCTCACCCACCCCTAATGTCGTCGTCACATGGGCGGAATCTGTCAGCGCGCCTGCTTGTGGCCTGGAAACGTGGAACCGAAACTTCTTGGAAAGCTCAGACTGATGTCTGAATTTCACCCCCCTGAAAGCAGAAGGCAGCTCAGCAGGCATAAAGGTGAAATACGGCCCAGGTCGGCCGCTCCCTTCTCTCCCCCAAGGCCACGCGGCAGCAGCTGGAGGCTCGGCGGCTGGTCTCAGGCTTTGCGGCAACCAGGGAGGCAGGGAAAGCCCGGAGTTTCCGCCAACTGGCAGCACACATTTGGGCCCTTGGGGTTTTCTGGGGTTTTTTATATTCACAGGCACACAAGCAGATTCCCACCCTTGTTAGAGGGAGCCCCTTGTAGACAGGCCCTGGCTCCCCAAATCCTGATCTCAGCAGGTGGAGATAGGGGGTGCTGGCAAGGTCCCCCCACCAACCTCCAGCCTCCTCGCATCTTCCTTCCTGGTCTGGCGCGATCCCACACGACATCGATGTCAAAAAGGAGAAATTCCCCTTGAGCAGGCTGGCACATGCACGAGGCAGGACTCAAGCTGACGTACGCAGTGGTGTGGTGCGGAGCCCAGCGGGACGGCCGGGCTGCAAGCACTCCCGCACCGCCGAACAGAAGGAATTACAGGATCCTGACGGTACATAATAAATAACAAGGCTGTATTCCACAGAGGAGCCTGGTGATGACATGTAAAAATCTCCCTTAGCTTTGTTCTTGTGGTTCATGTCATCAGAGCACCAGGATGGGATCTCAGCCTGAATTTATGCCCATTTCAGGGGGCTGGGGGCGGGGGTGTTACTTCACATCATTCCCTCTCATCTGTCTCTTGTCTTGGGCTTGTCTTTCAGCAACTCGGACGTGCAGTCTGGGCCTCTCTGCCTTCGCCCTCTACCCCCTACCCGAGGGCAGCTGGAGCCGTACTCTGAGTACCCAGATTGTCCACCTCACTGCAGGGACATAATGTGTTGGCTCTGAGATTCTGAATTAAATCAGGAATTAAAGCTGCAGTGAAGTACGAAGCCCCGATCCCTTTTAGCAGGGCCAACGGAGAATGAGGGAGACCTCCAAGCCAACCTCAAGCGGCAGGCTGAATCTGGCGGGGACCACCGTCTGCCTGGAGATGGAGATGCTGTCCTCCGGGACGCGAGTGTCTGCCTCTCTGGTTCTTTTGCTTCCCTGTCCCTATGGAGAGCAGGGCTGGGTGGGACCCAAAGGGGCCAGAGCAGCATGCCCTGTTGAGAGCTTAGGGAAAGGGGGGCATCGGAAGGCAGTGCAAGGTTTGAGGGCCAAATGAAGGTCTTTCGTATCCAGCAATATGGGAGAAAGCCCTTCTCAGGGCAAGTTTTTTGTCCCATTAGATTTCATGGTACCTAACATGTGTCTCGGCCAAACAGTGAATGACCATCGAAGGATCCTCTTTACACCCTTCTGTATTTAGTTGTTCAGAAATTCAACTTGGATCCATGATAGACACTGAATTCTAAGACTTTTCAGCAAGCCGTGAAGGTAAAACAATGGCATGGAAACGGGAAAATCCGTGCATGTCATCTGCTGGGACTTTTTTTTTTTTTTTTTTTGCTGGGACATTTTTACCTGGAGAGCCATAACTCCAAATTCTTGCCTCTCAGAGATGGCAGGACTTGAACTGGTTTAATCAACAATGTTCACCGCATCTGGCCACCCTCCGGGCCCTCTTCTTGGGTAGCATCTAATTACCAGCAAAAGTGCCAGGCTTCAAGGTCACCCTGGCGACTCAGCGTTTGAGCATCTGTCTTCAACCCAGGGCATGATCCCTGGGTCCTGGGATTGAGTCCTACATCAGGCTCCTCGCAGGTAGCCTGCTTCTCCCTCTGCCTGTGTCTCTGCCTCTCTCCATGTCTCTCATGAATAAATAAATAAAATCTTAAAAAAAAAAAAGTGCCTCCCTTCAGGAAGCCTGTGTTCTGTGGGTGAGACAGATAATAAACAAACACATACAGGGATCCCTGGGTGGCTCAGTGGTTTAGCACCTACCTTCAGCCCAGGGCATGATCCTGGCCTCCCAGGAGGGAGTCCCACGTCAGGCTCCTTGCATGAAGCCTGCTTCTCTCTCTGCTTCTCTCACTCTCTCTCTCTGTGTCTCTCATGAATAAATAAATTAAATCTTAAAAAAAAAAGAAAGAAACAAACACATACAGATGTGAGAGAAACTCCAGAAGCACAGGGACTGTCTGTGTGTTTGCTGTTGAATCTCTAGAAGGGCGCCTGTACATAGTAGGCCCTCGATAAATCATGGACCAGAGTACTGAATATGCGTATGTATGTCTGACAGCAAATACCGCAAGCCGTGAAGAACACTTCCTAAGAATAAATCATAAAGGCCCTGCAGGGACTGAGCTCAAATATCCTTGATCCTGGAGCAGGATGGATGTATGGCCCTACAAACAGCCCCACACTTGCCCTTCACATACCATTCAATCAATCAAGCCCGTGGACCACACACATGTAAACAGGCTCTCACACATACACACACACACATCCCTGACTTGTGTCAAAATACCATCTCCATCCCCTTCAACGCCTGTGATAGAACGTGTTCTCCACAAGCATTTTCTTCAGTGTCAGGTCTCTGGATCCGATTCTCAGGCAGAGTGGCTGACATTTTAACCCCCACCCCCTACGACAAAATGATTTTTGGCAATCGTGGTAGGCGGGAAAACAGCCCTCCAGTATATCCTGATCCCTGGAACCTGCAAATGGCAAGAGGGGTTTTGCAAATGTGGTCAAGTCAAGGATCTTGAGACAGAGATGATCCTGGATTGTCCAGGTGAGCCCTAAAAGTAGCTGCATGGGTTCTTCCAAGGGGGAGGCAAAGGCAGGTTTGAGAGAGGAGAACATATGAACACTGCAGTGTGAAGTGCTTGGACGATGCAGGAAGGGGCCTGCCTCTGCCTTGATCTTGGCCAGGTGGGAACACCCACCTCACACTTGGGCTTCCAGAGCTCTCTCGGATAACAGATATGTTTTGTAGTCAGCCACTAAATTTGGGGCAATTTGTTAAAGCAGCTGCAGGAAACTCATACGGAAATAAACTGTGTACTAGTCCTTCTTTTTCCTGGTTTGTGATTTAAAACAATCATTTTAAAAGAAGAATAAATTTTCACCTTAAAAAGATCATTCAAATTCAGTGCAGTATTTCATGTGTGAACTGAAATGGTTACTTGCCAAACGTAAATAACTTCTCGTCACAGTTCCTACTGTGTCACTGTTTTAAATTTTAAACACAAACACAAACTATATGGAGTCACACAGAAGGATTGAGTCAGTTCTGAGTCGAGGTCTGTCTCCCCACCGCCCGCCCGTGGCTTATTCCAAACCTGCTGTTCAGATGCAGGACAAAGCAGTTCCACGGGGATTGGGTACACAGGCTGCCCCCAGGGCCCTGGTGAGCGATCCCAGTCCCTTCGGAACCACAGAACCACAGCTATGTCCCCAAATGAACAGGAGTGGCCATTGGGTACTGGGAGCCAGCGGATGGCATGGGGTTTTCCAAACTGACTCCCCCAAAGAATGCGAGGTTTATCAAAGGTTGAGTAATAAAACCGTGCTCATTTGCAGCTTACCTGTTATTAAAACCCCACAGCAACAGCAATTGTTTGGAACTTAGACCAACAAAAAAACATTTTTCAGGGACATTGTTAGGAATTGTGGGTGTGTGATGTTGACGAAAAGCAGACCCGAAAAAAAAGAAAAAAAGAAAAAGAAAGAAAGAAACCAACTTTTGCTGGTTTTATTGTTGTTTTTAAATTCCTACAGATGCTGCTCGTCCTCGTTGGCCACATGTGGAACAGACCTCTCCCGCCGCCTGCCCTCAGGCCCACACTACGGCTCAGGAAAAGACACCCCTGTTCCCCAACCCTGCCCCGTTCCAGGGGGTGCTGAGCCATACACCCAGGGTAGTAAGTAGTCTCAGAGAAAGAGCCTGAGGGCAGAGGACCAGGGGAGAAGGAAAGCCCACGGAAGACCCCTGACAATCAAGTAGAAGAAGGCTGCCCTCTGTGCCAAGGCTCGAAAGGGATTTTCAGAAAAGACCACCCTAAACAGAACTGGCCTGTGTACCTCGTGGGTCCCTGTGCAGCCTCATCTCTGATTTGGGAAACTTCTCTCCAGCCCCAGTGAGCCTGGCCTCCCAGAGGGCCCTGTGCAGCCCTCCCGGGCCCCTGGAGCCTCCCTGCACTGGCCTTACCCCTGAGGGACACCCTCCATCAGGAACCCACCCACCCGGCTGGCCAGTGACCGGTTCCACAGCCAGGTGCCACCCCGACCTGTGAGGGGCCCTGCACACCGTTAGAATCTGGAAGTCTCTGGGCATGTGTGTGCCCCACTGGTGGGTCGGGGAGCAGCAGCCGGAAAGGAGGAGGCGGCCTGCATCTCAGCCATCCTGCCCAGCCTCTCCAGCCAGCCCTCCACTGGGTCACGGCCTCCAGAGCAGACGTGCTGGCTGTCACTGGTCACCAAGGCCCACCCCCATCTCCCCTGATGCCCCTGGGGTACGGGGAGCTCCATGTGACCCGTGCGCTCTGGGTCAGCAGACCTGAATTCCTCACCTGCAAGTGGGACTGGAAGCTTCCCTAAGTACACCGGCAGGGCACAGAGGGGGCGCCCCGGCGTCCCCTTCCCTCCTCCTGAGCCAAGTTTTATCAGCACATCCAAACTGTAGGGCTCAGTGTCATTGCCCTACAACCTGGAAGGCCCTGCTTGCCGCTCAGAGGCCGCGGCGACTGTTCCCCCCCCAGCCTTCTGGAGACACGGCGATGGTTTCCCGCCGCTGGTCCGGGAGGCGATCCGGGCTCACAGGGCGATGCTGGCTCGGAGCGGAGCTGGGGGAGAGGGAGCAGGCGAGGGAGGGGGAGCAGGGGATGGGAGCCCCAGTTCCCACCCCGTCAGTATGCAAATCACTCGCCGCGGAGATAAACGATCCGGCAGGAAGGCAGGCAGGGTTCCCAGCGGGAGCCATTTGTCATTTCTAGGCCCTTCCAGCGAGCGAGCCCGCCTGCCTCCCTCCCACCCAGGTAGCTCAGCCCGGGTACAGGTGCCCAGAACAAATAGATGCATCTCCCCGACCCCCCACCCCACCACATCTGAACGGGGCGCGGGTGGTGCAGCCGGGGGAGGGCGGGGGCTCACGGGGCACAGCCCCAGCCTCAGCTTGTCGCACCTGGGACAAGGCTGCTCAGAGGCCAGAGGAGAGCACCCTTTGTCTCTCGGAAGGACAACGCGAAACCGCAAACCTTTTTCTTCTGGCAGCCAGCTCTCCAGCTAATTGACGAGTGCGCGTCCTCTGCTTGAGCTGCTAAGATTTTCCATGACGTCAGCAGAGCCCAATGCTATGTGGGGTTCACCCAGCAGGCCTGGCACCGAGTGGAGAGAGTCTGGGGCCGGGTGGTGTTCCAGCAAGAATTTGAGTAATGCTCGGAGCCATAGCCCCATTCACAAACGATTTGATGAAAGAATAGATGCATCAGTCAGTCCCAGAGATTCTGAAATTGCCAGAAATCCCATCCAAGGCAACCCACCCTTTCCTTTTTGGGGCTCCTCATCTTGACAGCAGGGGCTCGAGAACATCACACTGAGCAAGAGACTCAAAATGCCATCTGGGACCAAACACCAGGCCGTAATGATTTTCAAAGCAAAAAGACAGCTGTCACTAGCAGGGATGCTGCTCGGCCGACAGCCCTCTAGTGCTGGAGACATCTCCCATCATGGTGATGGTCTGGGCTGGTGCCTCCTGCCCCTTCCAAGAGCTCAGAGCCTGGGCCCCGGTCGCCAGGGAGGGGTCAATAAATATTTGCCAAATGAATGAATGAACAAGCAACAGAGAAAGCCCCTCGTGGGACCACAGAGCACAGATTTGATTCTGGAAAAGAATAAAGCTCTTTGGCACAATTAGGAACTGAACCCACGACCTTTGTGTTTAAAACACATGACCCTACTTTGGCCTTTTATTCAGCGGTTCACTAGTTCACCCACCCAAGGCATATTTATTAAGCACCCACCGTGTGCTCAGCCCTGGACAATGCTGGCACGTACTAGGTCAGGGTTGCCGAGGATGGACTTTCTGACACTGAGTGGTGGGCTCCCTGCTGTCAGGGGCTAGTCACGGCCAGAGGTTCTCACTAGCAAAGGGTCCAAAGTCCTCAGTGAACCCAGGATATTGCTGGGTTCTGCTGAGGTCATGGAAGACCTTAGCAGCTCACACACAGGACACTCCCTCATCAAGTTGCTGTGAGTTGACAGGCCAGAGGTTTCACGTCGCTGGTCTAACCTTGGCCAATAACCAGTACTGGCCTGGCCACCTCTTCAGTAGAGTATCCCCCCTTCTCCTGATGGTAAAAGGATGGATGGGGTTGTCATCTCTCATTTGAAGCCCTTACCAGAACACCCTGAGGTCACCTCTACCCACAGCCCCTTACCACCAAAATTTGGGAACATTCCAGAAGCACAGATGCCGTTCAGTACCATTGAATGAGACCTGAAGACCCAAGGATGAAGAAAACCTGGGCCCTTTCCTTTAGGGACTGGCAATCTGGAACAGACAGACGTGCTGGAGCTATGGCACAAGACTCTAGGACTGAGGGTGGGTGTGGGCTGAAGCCTAGATTAAGCATTTTTGCGGCAGGACTTCATCATCTTCAGAGACCCATGGGGCAGTGCTTGTCCCCATTTCACAGATGAGGAAGTTGGGCTTTGGTCACTTGCCCAGGGTCATGCAGGTAGAGAGTCCCCTTGACTTGACTTGAACTTGATTCCAGTGACCCAGGTTGGGACATGGCAGGTCAGGTAAGCTATTGCCCAACAGGGTGGGAAAAGGCATCTGTGGATGAAGGCGGTGACTAAAGCCTCACGAGTGAGGTCCAGGATCTCCAGGACAGCTGGGGAGCACTGGGCGTGGCTGACTGGCTAGAGGACAGGTGAGGAATGGGGGAGGAAGGAGAAATAAGGGGAGCAGCCCTGGGACAGGGAGTCCCGGCTGTGCTGTGGCCGGAGTGGAGAAAAGTGCAAGCAGGAGAGCCAGGGAAGGAGGTCAGGGAGTGGGTGCAATGGCCACGCAAGGGCGGTGAGGTTGCAGACCGCATAGCTCCTGGCTGACCATGGTGGAAAGAGAGGGCAAGCAGGGGCAGGGACTTCCTCAGAGGAAGAAGAGCTGGGACCTGGGGAGCCCAGAGGGAAGACTGTCCATCTGGAAGCATCCATGGGAGGGCACTGTCTGGGTGTCTCTTCCCAGCGGTGGGTGGGTGGGGAGCAGAGGAGCAGGTGAGGTCCTGGGAGGCCTCCTGGAGGAGGTGTGTCCACCTTGCCGTCAGGGAGATCCAGGTTCCCATGAATTCAAGGCCTTCCTGGGAAGGCTGTGGCAGGAGCTGGCCGGCTCAGAAGGAAAGGAGCTGGGAAAGGCCCTGCAGGAGGACCAGGTGGACAGGGGACAGAGGAAGCCTGGGCTCAACACGAGACCCGACACCGCCCCCCAGCAGGTGTGGAACCGGCCCATCGGCGTGGGCTCAGAGCTGGCACGCCCCTCGGCCCCCCCACCCAGCCCCACTGCACCCTTCTAGCCGCCAGGGTCCAACAGGGGGCAGGACAGCCAGGCCACGCTCTCTGGGAACAAATAAACATGGGATGAAGAAACACCAGTGGGGTGTGTACGGGTCGTGGGGCACAGAGCAGGGTGGGACAGAAACTGGAAGCCTCCTCTGTCCTGGGGGCTCACTGTCCTGAGGCCCCTCCCGCCCCAGCCCCCCAGGAGTGTTCCTGCTTGCTGAGACCATTGCCCTGCTGTCACTCAGCAGTCTGGGGGAGGTCAAGGTGGGGGGTCTCCTCCTGCCTCTCCCACCCCCAGCCCCGAAGTCTCACCCCCTGGGCTTTACCTGAGCCTGGCCACAGCAGGTAGCAGCCCTGCCCAGCAGGGCCACCTGAACCCCACTGAGAACTCAGTCTCTGATCCTGCCTCCCTCCCTGCAACTTGGGGGAAAAAAAAAAAAGCAAACCGGGAGGAAAAAAAGCTCCTTCTCATTTCCAAGTTGAAAGAGGTACAGAGACAGGACAGTTCTCGCAAGGAACCTGACCTAAGAGGAGGCTGGATGCAGGGCCGGGGGCGGCCAGGCAGCGCTGAATGCAGGGCCCTCTCCAGAGAGCCGCTGGGCTTGTGCCTATTCCGAGAGAGTAGGTGGGCTGTTGGGGGCCACACAGCTCCTGAGCACCCCCACCCCGGGGCTGATGGCTTTCCAAGTCGGTGTTTAATTTGCAGAGCACTCTGCTACCTTCATCAGGGAACATCCTCCCCGCTCTGGCACCTCCCCTGAGTCCACCCGCCAGGCTTCTCCCATGGGCCTCCCCGGGCCTAAAGCTTTAGGGGTTGATGGTCTGCCGCCCCCAGTGCGAGGAGTCTCTGCCTCTGGGATTAGGAAATGGGGGGGGGCGGGCTTTGAGCAGGTTTCAGGGAAGAAGTCAGGGAGCTTTTCGGCTGGAAGGATTGAGACCAGGAGAGAGGATGTTAGCCTTTGTGAAGTCTGAGCCACTCCCTGCCTTCCTCCTGTTTGCCCCTTGCCGTCCCTACCCCACCTGGAACTTGGGAACCTGTCCCTTCTCAGTGCCCCCACTGGCCTTTCTTCTCCAGGCCCCAAAGCTAACAGGGTCCCCAGATCTCCCAGAGACCTCCTAAGCCCCAACCTGCTGGGTGGAGCCAGGTGGTCGGTCCTGACGTCCACTGAAATCAGGCTGTGGGCAGCTACCCAGATCTGCCCTCCTGGTCACAGGGCCTGGCCTTCCTCTGCACCAAAGCCGCAGACCTGCAGGGGAAGGCTGTGGGCTGGGTTCTGCGCCCTGGCCGGCAGCCCTGGGAGCCACATTCCTGGGCAGGGGGCTGGGGCACCTGGCATTCCCCTCCCCAGGAGCAGCCCCAGCTGCCAGCCTTTCTGCTTGTGTGTCACCTGGCCCAAGCCTAGAAAAATCCACCCAAGTCCAAGGTGTCCTGAGCAAGAGCCTCAAACAAGTCACCAGGGCAGCAGAAGGGAGCCAGAGACCAGACATTGCATTTTATAAAAGGAAAGCTCTGGATCCTGGGCCAGAGACCCAGTTTGGAGGCTTCTCTACTCTCCATCCTTCTCTCTCCACCCCCAGCCCCCTTCCTGAAGCAAAGGAAGATCTGGGGTCATGAGGAAGTCCCCTGCCTTGCCTTAGTCTCCCCTTTTGTCAAATAAACAGTCCTAAGGCCCAGAATTTTTCCCCCCCCTAAGGCCCAGAATTAATGAAAGACTTGGAATATTGCCATTTCCTAATCCCAGATTTGAACCCTCTCAGCCCAGGATCCTCTGCTAGAGAGAAGGCCTGCCAGGATCCCTCCTCCCCATTCCCTCCTCCTCTCCCCTTCCTTCTATCCTCCCTCCTCCCCCACTCCCTCCTCCACCCCTTCCTTCCATCCTCCTTTTCTCCTCTCCTCCTCCTCCCTCCCCCCTCTCTCTTCCTCCCCCCTCCTGCTTCCCCCAAGTCTCATTGCTCTCCAGGCCTCCCTCCCAAAGAAGTATGGTCTTCTGACACCACGGAAGGCTCCGGCTTGGGCCGGCAGAGATGGTAATTACTGCGTTAGCCCAATGGCCTGAAGAAAGATCAGGTGGGGGGGTGGACTGAGAACAGGAGGAAAAGAAGGTTCTTTATTAAATGCAGATGTTTTTAAATCACTGTAATTAACTGGAATGGATACCGAGAATCACAGGCATAAAAGCTAAATGGGCTTTTGTTTTAACTGTTTGTCATATATTTAAAAGGGTCATTGGAGAATATAACACAGAGATGTCCTTGCACTCTTCCTGTTTGCTTTTGCCCAGCGAAGGCTTTCTCTGGGTACATGTGCGGGCGCACTCACACACACTCACACACTCACACACGGTGGGGCCAGTCCTGAATGGGGCTTGGCTGGAGGGGGAATGGGGTTCCACTCAGGCAGTTGTGGAAGCTTTCTAGAGGCAGTGGGACTTCCCACACCAAAGGCCATGGGGTGGGTGGTTACTAAGCGGAGATGAGACACGCATGGAGGCTCCCCACTGAGCTGTCTGCCTCTGATCACCACAGGGATCCGTGGAGACTTGCAGCCCCAACCCCTTCCTTGTCCCATGAAAAGCTTGAGGGGACAGACCCATCCCTTTTGTGGTCAGACTCCACCTTCCTTCCCAAGGATGTTGGGTCTCTCTTCTATTTGGGCACATTCTTTCCCACCCTCAGGACCACAGGAAGGAGGCAGGGTCAGCCTGTGACCAGCCTGGCAGAGGGGCTTTGAAGGACTCCAAAGCGCCCCTCACCACCACCCCCGGCCAAACACCTCTTCCCACCGCTGGCCCCAGGCCTGCACACAGGCAGCACGGCCTGCAGCTTGCCCATGGCTCTTGGGGGTGGGGGGAGAGGTCCAGGCGGGCCAGTGTACAGCAGCAAGAATACGGGGATCCCTGGGCCACCCCTGACCCAACCACCCTCAGCCTGGAATCGCCTCTCCAGAGTCGAACCCATGTCAACCCTGTCCCTTTCCAGAACCCAATCCCTACAGCCCACATAGCCCACAGGGAGCACAGTGGGCTTTCGCTGCTACACTTTGTGCCTATCCTTCCTCTCCAGCCTCATCACCACGGGGGGGGGGGGGGGGTAAGCCTCCCCAGATTGTGGGGGGGGGGGGGGAGGAAAGCTGATGATCAAGATGTTTCTGGAATGTTCTACGGGAGCCAGAAATCCATTTCCCCCACTCCCCAAAGAATCCAGCTTACAGCCCTAGGTTCTCCAGTGTTGCATCTTACTGGCAATGTCCTTCTGTCTGGGCTCCCAGGGCCCGCGCCTTTCCAGCCTTGAACACCAAGACCCACAATGAGTAGGTCACACCATGCACCTAACCCCGTCCCGTACACGCATACGTGTAGATAAGTAACTAAAAGGCCCTGAAGCACACCCTCCCGTGGGCCTTGCACGCCGATGTCTTCCTTTCCATTCTATTTTTCTTTCTTTCTTTCTTTTTTTATGATAGGCACACAGTGAGAGAGAGAGGCAGAGACATAGGCAGAGGGAGAAGCAGGCTCCATGCACCAGGAGCCCGACGTAGGATTCGATTCCGGGTCCCCAGGATGGCGCCCTGGACCAAAGGCAGGCACCAAACCGCTGCGCCACCCAGGGATCCCCCATTCTATTTTCCTATTTTGGATTTTCACAGCCCACACCCCGGGTTCCACCCCTGGTGGGTCTCCACTTGCATTCTGAAGACCACCCCTCTAAGCCAAGGCTTTCCGAAGCGGCGCACACTCCCCGACAGCCACCTGCCCACAACTGGGGAACAAGCCAGCACCGGAGCATCCTTGAGAGCTCGGGGATGTTGCACCTTCCTTTCTCTGGGCCTCCTCTCGGGGTTCCTGCATGCCTGGCGTGGCCACGCTCCCCTCCATCCCCTCTTCCTCATGGTGTCCCTTCCAGTTTTCCAAACCTTGAATACGTGCTTCTTCGTCATTCGGAGAACAACACTTGAGAGAATGTTCTACAAGCTCAGAGGGGATGGCTGACGGAGGGAGGAGAGGAAAGAAAGGGCAAGAAAGAGAAAAAGAGAAACAGACACGAAGGGCAATAATCCTACCCTCTAATACTATATTCTCTCCACTTGAAAATAAACATTTGCTTCACTTTCGAACGTTCTCCAAATGGAAGCTCGTCTTACCATCCAGGTCAGGAGAGACCTGCCAGCTAAGGGACCTCTTACAATCGTGGTGAGTGGGAACAGAGCAGGGGGGATAAATCGTGTTCAAGGTCATCCCTGAGGCTTACAAGGTGAGCGTCACCTGGGGCGGTCTGAACTCCCTAGTGAGCTCCCAGACAGGTGTGGACTTCTCTGGTTTGTTATTGGAAAGACTTAACACAACCTGGTCACCGTACTTTTATTTATTTTTTTTTTTTAAAGATTTATTTATTTATGATAGAGAGAGAGAGAGAGAGAAGCAGAGACACAGGCAGAGGGAGAAGCAGGCTCCATGCACCGGGAGCCCGACATGGGATTCGATCCCGGGTCTCCAGGATCGCGCCCTGGGCCAAAGGCAGGCGCCAAACCGCTGCGCCACCCAGGGATCCCTCACCGTACTTTTAACCACACTGATTTATGAGGAAGGAAACTGGGGGCGTCGGGGGGGCAGGGAAGGGAGCACAATTATATTTTTATTTGCACCGTCCATTGTGTCTGTTTTCAAATAAGTTTGGGGGGGTTGGTTGGGGGGGTCAGTACGTTGTTTTCTTTTGGGGGGGGTTGGTTGGGGGGTCGGTATGTTGTTTTGTTTTGTTTTGCATCAGCAATTAACCTAATAGAGCACCTTTTCATCACTGGCTCTCCGCTCCACAGATTAACCACTTCAGAGAACATCAGATAAACAGTGGCGCTTTGATTCGCGCACCTTCCAAGCCAGGACGAACAATGGGGGTTGTTCTAACTGTGGAATCCTGGGAATTAGAGAGAAGAGGCCCCTCAGGTAATTGCTGAGAAAGGTCCCTTAATCTGACCCTGTTTCACACAGTCCAATTTTCAATAAACTGAGGCACTTGAGCGGTGTCCCTTAGGAAGTCACCGCGGGTCCTAATCCCCAGATCTTCCTGGGGCTTATTCTGTGGAGAGGCCTCCCTTCTGACCTGTTTGCATCTAGCCAGCCCCTCTTTTCTGCTGGGTATTTGCCAGTGGTGTTTCCACCCACCCACCACCTACCCAGCCCCACCTCCAGGCCCCGTGGCATATCAATCAGGTGCCTGTCCCTTCTTCCTGAAGCTGGAGCTTCTCCTTAGCATTATATTTGATTATCTGCTTGAACTTGCTTCTCTTCCCTGACTGTCAGTAGGAACCCCTAAGCAGTATTTGATGGTTTATTCATTATTGACTTACTTATTTATTGAGTGGTATTTCTATTGCAAATACATTCTTACCAGGAGCAGAAAGAAAAATAGAATCCTGCTACTCAGCCCCAAGCGCCCCTCCCCTGCCCAGCTCTCATCTGCAAGTATATGTCTTCCGAATCCCAAACCCCCTAAATTCACTGTGGAATTTCCTCCCTGGGTGGTTTAGTGCTAGGTTTGCATTTTGGGTTTTGGGGGGGTGGTAGCTTTTTTTAAAAAATGATTTTATTTATTCATTCACAAGACACACATACACACATAGAGAGAGAGAGGCAGAGACACAGGCAGAGGGAGAAGCAGGCTCCATGCAGGGAGCCCGATGTGGGACTCAATCCTGGGACTCTAGGATCACTCCCTGAATCCCTGAACCAAAGGCAAAAGCTTAACCATTGAGCCACCCATTTGTCCCATAGGTTTGCATTTTGTCCCCCGATTTCCCTCCTGGAAGCTTGATCTGAAGGTCTGGAACCAGACAACAGTAAAGCACAGCCTTCCTTGGGGAGCACTCCCTTCCCCATGGAGCGCCAACATTTCCACTCTAGTACTCAGGAAATGCGGGCGCTTTCTGGAAGGCCTCAGCGCAGACTCCAGTATTTGCAGCCCACTTCCATGCTTCCCACGGGGCCTCTGGAGCCACCGGGATTCAGCCCTGCCCCAGCTGCTTCACACCTGGCGCTCGAAGCACCCCAATATACGAACAGCTCCTCGGGCTTCACTCAATCCACTTGTGCAAAAAGCAACCTAAAAGGGGCACCTGGGGGGCTCAGTGGTTGAGCATCTGCGTTTGGCTCAGGTTGTGATCCCGAAGTCCTAGGATCTAGTCCCATATCAGGCTCCCTGCATGGAGCCTGCTTCTCCCTCTGCCAATGTCTCTGCCTTTCTCTGTGTCTCTCATGAATAATTAAAGTCTCAAAAAAAAAAAAAAAAAAGAAGAAGAATCAGCTCAAGCTCCCATTCCTCCAAGCCTCGCGAGTAGAGGCTCAGCACTCCTATCCTCAGGTCCTTGTGCCAAACCCCCTATGCTCAACTGCAGTCACGTGTCTGTGTCCCCAGAAGGACAGAAGGCTCTTCAAGTATACTGGAAAGCACGCTTCCAGCTGTAAATGACAGAAAATGAACCCAAAGAGATTAAGCACAAAAAAATGTAATAGCTCCCAAGGCTGAAGGCAGGGCTGGTTTCAGATGTGGCTTGATGCAGGAGCCCAGACAACGTTATCAGAACTTGCTGCTGTCCTCTTGGCTTCCCTCCACTGGCTCCATTCCCAGCCCTACTCTCCCTGAGATGCTCTCAGTTTCATATCCACTGGGGAGGAGTCTGGTTTCCTGGTAATTCAAATAAAAATAGTGGAATAGTGACTTGTTGAGCTTGCTTGCCTTTCCTTGATCAGATACCCATCTCAGGACCAGAACCTATGACTGGGAGGATGAGGTGTGTTGATTCAATCCAGTGGTTCACTGGGACATGCCATCATCACCATCACCACCATCATCGTCGTCATCTCACAGGTCAGTCGTCTAAAAGAAATGGGTAGGTCCTTAAGTAAAAGCTGGGGTGGCTATTGTCACCAAAGGAAGAGTAGAGCTGCACCACAAAACCACCGATTCCTGCTGCGGCTGGCAGGGGCTGTGCCGATCCAGACTCACCCAGTATAGAGTCTTCTGAGAACACAGGAAATTATAAAACCCCCAAATACTTACCAAAAATCTCACCACTCAAAGACAATAACTGCTAGCATTTTAGGGGTGCTTTTCGTTCCAGTCTTTTTTCTCTATATAGACCCTTTTTTTATAGCAGTAGTAATCTTACCTATATATTTGATGTCTTTTTTTCTTTCAATTAAAAATACAGCTTTCATAACCATTTAACAGTTGCATAAGATGACATTGGAACGATGTACACTGATCTATTTAATCATTTTGTAATGGGCTGCTTTTCAAATAGATGCCATTATAAAAATAGAACCAGAAGCATTTTTACATTTCACATTGGATATAAGAGGTAGTTCTTTAAAAAGTGGGTGATCAGACCTCAGGAACCCACCCTGGTGACCCTTGATTTCCTGAGACTGCCTCAGTCTCCCTCTCTGGTTATCCTTGGAACCATGGTGAGCAAGGCATTCTGTTTGGCATTCCAGATCTTCCCAGCTTCACCCAGGGAAACACACTGGGCTCTCTGGTGATAAATTCATCACAGGGATGTGGATGTGCCCTCCTAAAATTCTCTTCAGGGAACAATTTTCTGAGATCTCCCATCGTGCCTAATTGACAACTTTCTTTAATGGGCTGGGATGATAACTCTTTCTTTAAGCTGCAAATGATGATTAATGGAGTTCCAACAGGACACGGGCTTCACTGTATTCTCACCTTCATTATTTTAATCTCTCTCTGAATGACCATCTAATGGGTCTGTATTGCTCTAACACTCCGTGAGTAGTGGGTGGGTGTCCATAAATCCCTCTAAACCAGGAGAGGTCCCACGGCTGGATTACGGAGGCGATGGACAGGCTCAGTTAAAAGCCTCCCAACCCTTGGCTGTAGGAGGGTGAAGACAACGAGGAGAGACTATAAAGTGGCCAGACGACATCAGCGTCCCCAGAATGGCACTGAGAGTCAAATTATATTCACTCCTTGTGGGGAAGAGATGAGAGGCAAAGGTTGAAATGGCCATTTGCTGACTGTCAGGAATACAAAAGGTGGTGAGGAATTAATGATGAAGCTGTCGATTGATTCATTCAATCATTTTGCATTTTACTGAGCTCACTGGTTGGTGCCAGGCTCTGTGCCAGGTGCTGGGAAGCCAAGATAGCTGCAACAGCCCAGCCCTCCAGAGTCTCACAGCCTCGGTGTTGGAGGAAAAATCCTACAATCCAATGACCATATTGGGCAAGGTGCTTTAAAAGGGACTTAGGCTAACAGGGCGAGCTCCCCAGGAACAGGACCTAAGCCAGTCCCACAGGTCCCCCCATGCGGAAGAACCTCGAGTCATGAGTTCAACCCCCATGTTAGGTATGGATCCTTTTTTTTTTTAAGATTTTATTTATTTATGCATGAGAGACACACAGAGAGAGGCAGAGACACAGGCAGAGGGAGAAGCAGGCTCCCCACAAGGAGCCCGATGTAGGACTCAATCCCGGATCCCGGGATCAGGACCCGAACTGAAGGCAGACACTCAACCACTGGGCCATCCAGGCATCCCCCTATTTTTTTAATGTATTCATCTGCAAAGACCTACTGTGTGCCTACTATGTGCCAGACACTCCTCTGGGCCCTGATGACAAAACAGACACAAATCCAGGACAGGCGACAGCAAATAATTATGTAAAACTTATGTCAGATGGGAGTAGGTGCTGGAGAGGAAAGCAGGACCGGGGACAAGGTAGGGGCAATCCTAGGATGTTCGTTTGTGCAATCCGCAAATACAGAGTGAGCACCTACCATGTGTTACCATCTTGGGCACCTAGGCAGCTGTGATGGTTAACTTTACAGGTTGGCTCGGCTCCACTATGATATCCAATTGTTTGGCCAAATGCCAGTCTAGATGTTGCTGTGAAGTTCCTTATCAGATTTTTTTAGATGCAATTAACATTTAAATCAGTAGGCTTGGAGAAGAGCTGTTTACACCCACCCCCCCCCCCCATAATGTAAATAAGCCTCATCTGATCAGTTAAGAAAAAAAAAACCTGAGGCCCTCTTGAGGAAGAAGGAATTCTGCTTCTGGACTTGTCTTTGGACCTAAGACTCTAATTCAACTCTTCCCTGAGTCTCCAGCCTGCAGCCTCCCTGCAAATTCCAAACTCCCAAGCCTCCCAAAACTGCCTAAGTCAATTCTTTGAAATCCCTCTCCCTCTCCCCTCCTCCTCCCCTCCTGGTCCTCACTCCTCCCCCTCCCTTTTATTCTCACTGTTTCTATATATCCCTCTTTTTGCCTGTGTCTCTCTTTCTCCCCTTGGTTCTGTTTCTCTGCAGAACCCTGACGGATACAGCAAGTGTACAGGCATAGCTGCTGGCCTGGGGCTGCTCTCAGCCTCACTAGCTGCCAGAGTCAGGATCCAGAGGGAGAGAAGGAAGGGTGGGGGGTGAGGGGCATCTGAGCCCAGGGATGCACCTCAGGACTCCCCACCTTGAAGTTTCTACCCTAAACAGCACAGGAGCTGCCCCTACCTGTGCCAATGCTCAGGTCACAGTTGCCTGACCATTTCCCCCTTTCAGGATTCTGGGGACAGAAAGCCGTGCACACTGCCCCTAGCCAAAGGCCCCCCACGCCCTTCGTATAGAGGGGAGGCTTGCTTTTTTCCTGATGGCTGCTGTATTCAGCTTGAGTTGGATTCAGGATGGAGGTACTTAGTGGCAGGTAAGGCCCTTAATCAAGCCCAATAAAATTGTTGAAGCCAGGGATCCCTGGGTGGCGCAGCGGTTTGGCGCCTGCCTTTGGCCCGGGGCGCGATCCTGGAGACCCGGGAGTGAAGCCACTAATCACTGCCATGTTTGGCACCGCACACCCGGGCATCTCCTGCATGCACACAGTCCCCACAGAGGGACTGTGGCCTCCGTGGCCTGCTGAGTGGCAGGAGGTTGTTGCTGCAACCATCTGGACGATGTACAACAAGGTCTTTTAGTGAGAAGTACAGGATTCTCCAAAGAGGTTTTTGCTGGAATGTCAGGCTCCGTTCCTCTTTTTCTTTTCTTTTCTTTTCTTTTCTTTTTTTTTTTTTTTTTTTTTTTTTTTTTTTTTTTTACACTGAGAACACGTGTCATCGCTCCAGAACACTGTTGTCTTCTGGGAACAAACACAGAGGCCCATTGTTTACACTGCCAATTAGGAGCCACGATGGACCCCATCACACAAAGGCCCAGTTGTGCCCGAACGGCTGAGGAAAGTGTCTTGGACCTTTGGACACAGGTCTTTGGACAAAGGAGCCTGGGCTTGTCGTTTATGGGGTTCGGGGGGGCATTTTCTCCTGCTCCATGAGTTGGGGGTGTAGCCAGGGGCTGGGGAGCACAGGTCCTAATGTGGTTTCCCATTGCATGGCTCCATTGGCAACTGCAGTGTTCCTGGGCTTTTTCCAAGGTCATATCTCACCCTGGGACAACCGCTGTCTCCAAGGTCAAGCAGCATGTCCTCCCTGAAGAGCTGGAGAAGAAAGCTGGATTTTGAAGGAGCAGTCAGTAAACTGAGGCTTCCTGGCTCAGAAGGTGGCCCTGCGCACGCTTTCAACCCAATGGGTATCTTTTGCCACAACAGGGTCAGCCACACAAGCAACACAGCCATTGTGAGCAAGCCACTTGGTGTCCATGAGTACCCAGAAGAAGGGGCTCCCTTCTTGGATGAAGCTCCCAAAGGCAACAGCAAACTGCTTGAATTTGACTGGTTTTGTGAAAACCGACCCCGGGCGCCTGGGTGGCTCATTCAGCTGAGCATCTGACTCTTGATTTCAGCTCAGGTCATTGTCTCAGAGTCTGGGATGAAGCCTCACATTGGATCCTTGCTCAGTGGGGAGTCTCCTTGGGGATTCTCTCTCTCCCTCTGCACCTCCCCCCTTGTGCTTGTGTGCTCTCTCTCAAATAAACAAACCTTAAAAAAAAAAGAAAGAAAAGAAAAAGAAAACCAATTCACTACTTCACCTGCTTTTTTTAATTCTATTTTTTTTAGGGGATGCCTAGGTGCCTCAGCGGTTTAGCGCCTGCCTTCGGCCCAGAGGTGTGATCCTGCAGTCCCCGGATCGAGTCCCACGTCGGGCTCCCTGCATGGAGCCTGCTTCTCCCTCTGCCTGTGTCTCTACCTCTCTCTCTCTCTCTCTCTCTCTCTCTGTGACTATCATAAATAAATTAAAAAAAATTAAAAAAAAAAAATTGTTGAAGCCACTAATCACTGCCATGTTTGGCACCGCACACCCGGGCATCTCCTGCATGCACACAGTCCCCACAGAGGGACTGTGGCCTCCGTGGCCTGCTGAGTGGCAGGAGGTTGTTGCTGCAACCATCTGGACGATGTACAACAAGGTCTTTTAGTGAGAAGTACAGGATTCTCCAAAGAGGTTTTTGCTGGAATGTCAGGCTCCGTTCCTCTTTTTCTTTTCTTTTCTTTTCTTTTCTTTTCTTTTTTTTTTTTTTTTTTTTTTTTTTTTTACACTGAGAACACGTGTCATCGCTCCAGAACACTGTTGTCTTCTGGGAACAAACACAGAGGCCCATTGTTTACACTGCCAATTAGGAGCCACGATGGACCCCATCACACAAAGGCCCAGTTGTGCCCGAACGGCTGAGGAAAGTATCTTGGACCTTTGGACACAGGTCTTTGGACAAAGGAGCCTGGGCTTGTCGTTTATGGGGTTCGGGGGGGCATTTTCTCCTGCTCCATGAGTTGGGGGTGTAGCCAGGGGCTGGGAGCACAGGTCCTAATGTGGTTTCCCATTGCATGGCTCCATTGGCAACTGCAGTGTTCCTGGGCTTTTTCCAAGGTCATATCTCACCCTGGGACAACCGCTGTCTCCAAGGTCAAGCAGCATGTCCTCCCTGAAGAGCTGGAGAAGAAAGCTGGATTTTGAAGGAGCAGTCAGTACACTGAGGCTTCCTGGCTCAGAAGGTGGCCCTGCGCACGCTTTCAACCCAATGGGTATCTTTTGCCACAACAGGGTCAGCCACACAAGCAACACAGCCATTGTGAGCAAGCCACTTGGTGTCCATGAGTACCCAGAAGAAGGGGCTCCCTTCTTGGATGAAGCTCCCAAAGGCAACAGCAAACTGCTTGAATTTGACTGGTTTTGTGAAAACCGACCCCGGGCGCCTGGGTGGCTCATTCAGCTGAGCATCTGACTCTTGATTTCAGCTCAGGTCATTGTCTCAGAGTCTGGGATGAAGCCTCACATTGGATCCTTGCTCAGTGGGGAGTCTCCTTGGGGATTCTCTCTCTCCCTCTGCACCTCCCCCCTTGTGCTTGTGTGCTCTCTCTCAAATAAACAAACCTTAAAAAAAAAAGAAAGAAAAGAAAAAGAAAACCAATTCACTACTTCACCTGCTTTTTTAATTCTATTTTTTTTAGGGGATGCCTAGGTGCCTCAGCGGTTTAGCGCCTGCCTTCGGCCCAGAGTGTGATCCTGCAGTCCCCGGATCGAGTCCCACGTCGGGCTCCCTGCATGGAGCCTGCTTCTCCCTCTGCCTGTGTCTCTACCTCTCTCTCTCTCTCTCTCTCTCTCTCTCTGTGACTATCATAAATAAATTAAAAAAAATTAAAAAAAAAAAATTGTTGAAGCCACTAATCACTGCCATGTTTGGCACCGCACACCCGGGCATCTCCTGCATGCACACAGTCCCCACAGAGGGACTGTGGCCTCCGTGGCCTGCTGAGTGGCAGGAGGTTGTTGCTGCAACCATCTGGACGATGTACAACAAGGTCTTTTAGTGAGAAGTACAGGATTCTCCAAAGAGGTTTTTGCTGGAATGTCAGGCTCCGTTCCTCTTTTTCTTTTCTTTTCTTTTCTTTTCTTTTCTTTTTTTTTTTTTTTTTTTTTTTTTTTTTACACTGAGAACACGTGTCATCGCTCCAGAACACTGTTGTCTTCTGGGAACAAACACAGAGGCCCATTGTTTACACTGCCAATTAGGAGCCACGATGGACCCCATCACACAAAGGCCCAGTTGTGCCCGAACGGCTGAGGAAAGTGTCTTGGACCTTTGGACACAGGTCTTTGGACAAAGGAGCCTGGGCTTGTCGTTTATGGGGTTCGGGGGGGCATTTTCTCCTGCTCCATGAGTTGGGGGTGTAGCCAGGGGCTGGGGAGCACAGGTCCTAATGTGGTTTCCCATTGCATGGCTCCATTGGCAACTGCAGTGTTCCTGGGCTTTTTCCAAGGTCATATCTCACCCTGGGACAACCGCTGTCTCCAAGGTCAAGCAGCATGTCCTCCCTGAAGAGCTGGAGAAGAAAGCTGGATTTTGAAGGAGCAGTCAGTAAACTGAGGCTTCCTGGCTCAGAAGGTGGCCCTGCGCACGCTTTCAACCCAATGGGTATCTTTTGCCACAACAGGGTCAGCCACACAAGCAACACAGCCATTGTGAGCAAGCCACTTGGTGTCCATGAGTACCCAGAAGAAGGGGCTCCCTTCTTGGATGAAGCTCCCAAAGGCAACAGCAAACTGCTTGAATTTGACTGGTTTTGTGAAAACCGACCCCGGGCGCCTGGGTGGCTCATTCAGCTGAGCATCTGACTCTTGATTTCAGCTCAGGTCATTGTCTCAGAGTCTGGGATGAAGCCTCACATTGGGATCCTTGCTCAGTGGGGAGTCTCCTTGGGGATTCTCTCTCTCCCTCTGCACCTCCCCCCTTGTGCTTGTGTGCTCTCTCTCAAATAAACAAACCTTAAAAAAAAAGAAAGAAAAGAAAAAGAAAACCAATTCACTACTTCACCTGCTTTTTTAATTTCTATTTTTTTTAGGGGATGCCTAGGTGCCTCAGCGGTTTAGCGCCTGCCTTCGGCCCAGGGTGTGATCCTGCAGTCCCCGGATCGAGTCCCACGTCGGGCTCCCTGCATGGAGCCTGCTTCTCCCTCTGCCTGTGTCTCTACCTCTCTCTCTCTCTGTCTCTGTCTCTCTCTCTGTGTCTCTCATTAATAAATAAATAAATAAATAAAATCTTTTAAAACAATTTTGATTTTTTAGATTTTTTAGATTTATTCATGAGACACACACAGAGAGAGATAGAGACACAGGCATAGGGAGAAACAGGTTCCCTTCAGGGAGCCCAGTGTGGGACTCAATCCCGGGACCCCAAGATCACGACCTAGGCTGAAGGCTGACGCTGCTTTAAAAATGAAGACTGAGGGGTCAGTGCCTGGCTGGCTCTGTGAGTAGAATGTGCAAGTCTTGATCTCAGGGTCAGGAGTTCCAGCCTCACATTGTGTATAGAGTTTACTTTAAAAAAAAAACAAAAGAAGAAGAAGAAGAAGAAGAAGAAGAAGAAGAAGAAGAAGAAGACGACGACTAACAGAAACAAGACTTTCCCAAATAAATGCAGCAGTTACTAAAATTTGTTCTTCAGGGGTAAACTTCAATCATTAAACAGGTGGAAGGAAGCAAGGGGAGATACTTTTTCTATAAACAGGGCTGACCCCTCCAAATGCATCCTTACAGCCACAGCACTAAAGCAGACCAAGAGTTCCCAGGTCCCAGTGGCGGCGGCAAGGACTTAGATCTAAGACCCTTTTGCCTCTAGGAGGAGATTCATTACATAAATTATGGCAAATTCATTTGATAAAACAGTGTGTCTGCTATTAGGATGGTTTTTATAGAGTTTATTGTACTAACATGAAAAATTATAATGTGAAAAAGTTTCTTACTTCTAGACTAAACATGTTTCGCTTTTCCCCAGAGAGTAATTCAAAAACAATTCATAGAGCGTGAACATGTCTATGTTTTTTTTTTAATTATGCTAAGATAGGAGTCTGGAAAGAAGTACTTTTAAATGTTAACATAATCTTTGAGGAGTGGGACAATGTGATATTTTTCTTCTTTCTATCTTTCTATATTTTCTGCCGTTTTTCATAAAGAGTGTGTATTACTTTCTAGTTGGAAAGAATAAACAAAAATAAACAAACAAGTGGTTGCTAAGAGAGAATAGGGTGGGAACTCTGTTCTCCAGCTTCTCCCCTGTTCCAGTATCACATTTACCCATGGTCTGACAACTGGCAGCTGGGAACCCTGCCCAGGCTCTGCAAGATGAACACCCAGGGCCTCTTGGCCGACTCCTGATCACACCAGATGCCAAATTTAGAGTTTTGGCAACATCTGAATTTTATCAGGTTTGGGTTTTTCTTTTTTTTTTTTTTTTTAATTTTCTCACTCTGGCTACACACACACACATTCACACACACACCAGAATCTGTGCATTTTGGCTTATGGAGCTCAACATGGGTGGCACCCCTGCAAGAAACGGGTTCACAGGGTACCTGGCACAGCCTCCTCAGAGGAAGATGACCTCCTTTCATTGATGTTGGAATCCTGCTTCCGTTCTTCTCACTGACCCTTGATGCCTTGCTGTGGGTGAGAAGAGATTTCAGTGATAATTCCCAAAGCCATGCTTTCCAACACAAAGACTGCATTCCCCAGAGGTGACTTGGAGAGTCAACAAGTCAAGGAGCCTCCTTGAGCTTCCTCCTCTGGGTCTAAGAGCAAGACCTGTCCCCAGCAGGAGGGAAGTACACTCATGTCCCAGAAGGTTGGCACACATTGTGACAGGCTCCAGGTAAACCTGCTCTTGTTTCCACTGCATCAACTGATTGAAATCTGTGGTTTGGGCAGCTGCACTGAGCTTGTGGATTCTCTCTGGCCTTGCTCCTCTAATTATTCATCCTGTTGATTTTAGCAAGAATTGTGGCTGAGTATCTGAGGTCAGAAGTATTTCCATTATCCAAACTGCCAGGAGGAATCTGCTTCCATTCCCCAAACTGGCTTCCCCACCTGTACATACATGGAACTCTGAGCTGGAATGCTTGGCACCCCCCTGCCCCCCGATACTCACCCTGCTCCTTAGGTCCGATGTCATCTCTTGATGATGCCTCCCTTGACGCCCACAGGCAGAGGTAAACCAGTAATGACTGGTACAGAAAACCATTCATTCATCCAACAAATATTTATTGAGTCCCTGTTGTGTGCCACACACTGGGGATACAGTAGTGAACCAGTTAGACATGATTCTGCTCACATGGAAACAGCTGGACACTTAATAAAATGGCCAAAAGGACACCAGTGGAAGTTCAGCCCCCGTGGGAACACAGCGGGCGGCTGAGCTTAATGAGCTTAATGCCACAGCACTGGGCTAGCAAGGTGAGGAAATATCTTGGTTGAAACCAGGTTGAGACTTCCTTGGGTTGACTTTAATAGGAGACTGAATGTGGTTGGTGATTTGTGTACTCAAACATTATTAAAGGTGAACTATCATCTGAGTTGTTAACTTACCCCTTCAAATGCCCCCATCCCTGCTCCTGGCACTGCCACTCTATCAATGGCTGGCTTGTCATCAGAGTCGCTTTGGCTGCCCTCCCATTAGTGGGAAGATTCATGTCTCTCTTGAAAATGCCTCCAAGTCTTTCATCATGGCCACCACCCTACTTAATCTCCACATTCTCAACATCTGTCCTTCCTCCCTTCCACAAACATTTACACAACATCTACAGGCTGCCAGACACTTTGTGAGTGCTGGGGTAGAGCAGCAAGCAAAGAACAAGCAGTCTCTGCTCTGGTGGGAAGTACAGTCTAGTGGGTGAGAGGAGCATTACCCATGGCCAATATGTAAATGTAAATGAGGAAGTTGATAGGATAAATTAATGGATGAATGAATGCATAAATGGTCAATTACCTGGACTCTCATATGATCCTTGCTCGATCCAGATCCAGCCTACAGTGGTGCTGCCCGGATAAGCATCCCCTCGTACATCCCCTCCCCTGCATAAAACTTTCAATGGCTCCCTACTGTGCACTAGATTAAGTTCTAATTCCCCAGCCTGGTGGCTCTTCATGCTCTAGTTCCAAGCTACTACTCTAGCTTCATTTCCTTCTAACCCTCTAGGATAACCTATGCACTATCATACCTGTTGCTATGTGTATTTTGCCTGTCTAGAAAACTTACCTCCAACCCTGCTGTTGAAATCTTACATGTCTAAGGGAGGGAAAATATATAGAATAGCAGGATTTGGTGGAGAAGAGCCAAATCTTCTAAAGTGGGGATGATGTTAAAATGGAAAAATCAAGAAAGAAGAGAACAGGGCAGCCCAGGTGGCTCAGCGGTTTAGCACTGTCTTCAGCCCAGGGCGTGATCCTGGAGACCGGGGATGGAGTCCCTCATTGGGCTCCCTGCATGGAGCCTGCTTCTCCCTCTGCCTGTGTCTCTGCCTCTCTCTCTCTATGTGTCTCTCGTGAATAAATAATAAAATCTTAAAAAGAAAAAGAAGGAAGAGAATAAGCTTTTTTTTTTTTAGAAATATGAAGGTAAATGGCAGAAGAAACAGCTGAAGGACTAGATATTGGTTGCTTTCAGGAGTAGAAATTGAGAGTTAGGAGGGATACGGTGTAAGACTGGCACGTTTTAAGACTAATATTACATAATCGCCTTCTGAAAGGCATGGATTCATTTGTTTTAAAGCATTTTTTATTTTTAACTTTTTTTAAAGTAAGCTTTATGCTCAATATGTGGCTTGAACTCACGACTCCAAGATCAAGAGTCACATGCTCTACTGAGTGACTATGCACTAACTAGGCACCCCTAGTTTGGTGGGGTTTTTTAAAAGATTTTATTTATTCATGAGAGACCCAGAGAGAGAGACAGAGACACAGGCAGAGGGAGAAGCAGGCTCCATGCAGGGAGCCCGATGTGGGACCTGATCCAGGGACTCCAGGATCAGGTCCTGAGTCAAAGGCAGATGCTCAACCACTGAGCCACGCAGGCATCCCCCTAGTTTGGTTTTTAAGAGTTGTTTTTAATGCCGAATGAAGCAAGATAAAATTTTATTTTATTTTTTTAAAGGTTTTATTTATTTATTCATGAGAGACAGAGAGAGAGAGAGAGAGAGGCAGAGACACAGGCAGAGGGAAAAGCAGGCTCTATGCAGGGAGCCCGACATGGGACTTGATCCCGGGTCTCCAGGATCATGCCCTGGGCTAAAGGCAGGAGCCAAACCGCTGAGCCACCCAGGGATCCCTGCAAGATAAAATTTTAAATAAGGACTAGGAAAAAAAAAAAAAAAAGGACTAGGGGCACCTGAGAGGCTCAGTGGTTAAGCGTCCAACTCTTTTTTTTTTTTTTAAGATTTTATTTATTTATTCATGACAGAGAGAGATAGGCAGAGACACAGGCAGAGGGAGAAGCAGGCTCCCAGCAGGGAGCCAGAGGTGGGACTTGATTCCAGGTCTCTAGGATCATGACCTGGGCTGAAGGCAGGAGCTAAACTGCTGAGCCACTAGGGCTGCCCTAAGTGTCCAACTCTTGATTTCAGCTCAGGTCATGATCTCAGGGTTGAGGGATCAAGCCCCTTGATGGGCTCCATGCTGGGCATGGAGTCTGCTTAAGATTCTCTCTCTCCCTCTGCTTCCCTTCTTCCCCTCTCTCTGTAAATAAATAAAACAAAACTGAAATAAAAACTAAAGGTATTAAATGAGGCCACGTCCATAAAGTGCACAGCATAATGTCTGGCATGCAATAAGCAAAGATGAAAACAGTCATCGTTACTTGTGTGTTTTCCATGAATTTTGCCGCGAAGCAGAGGCAGGAACGGGGATGCCACGCCTCCCCACGGCACTTCACGTGGCAGTTCCTTTTTTTTTTTTTTTTTTTTTAGATTTATTGATTTATTTATGATAGACAGAGAGAGAGAGGCAGAGACACAGGAGGAGGGAGAAGCAGGCTCCATGCTGGGAGCCTGACGCGGGACTCGATCCCGGGACTCCAGGATCGCGCCCTGGGCCAAAGGCAGGTGCTAAACCACTGAGCCACCCATGGAACCCCCCCATGCTAGTTCCTAACCGAGCTTTCAGCCTTGGGTGTCGGTTCTCTCCCCCTTAATCTACACCAGTCCACCGACCAATGGCACGGTCAACTTCTTCAGACTGTTTCTCATGAAATCTCTATGGAAAGACATTAGTGTGTGTTAGGGCAGTGGTAGCTGCTGCAAAAAGCAAACCCCAAACTGTCAAGGGCTTCATGGGGTACTCATCTGGCATTTCAAGATCTTCTTCTTCTTCTTTTTTTTTTTTTTTTTTAAGATTTTATTTATTTATTTTTAAGATTTTATTTATTTATTCATGGGAGACACAAAGAGAGAGAGGCAGAGACACAGGCAGAGGGTGAAGCAGGCTGCCTGCAGGGAGCCCGATGCGGGACTCGATCTCAGGTCTCTAGGATCATGACCTGCGCTGAAGACAGGTGCTCAACCGCTGAGCCACCGGGGCGATCCGAAGAGATCTTACTCTTGATGTCTCAGGAACACAGGCTCTTTTGATTTTGAGGCTCCTCCATCCCCTGAAGCCCTGAAGTCCTTTCCATCTAGGAAGGAGGAAGGAGCTAGAGAAGACAGAACTGCTTCTCTGCAGCCTTGGCCTAGGAGAGAGAGACACATCACTCTGGTCACACCCCATTGGCTAGAAGTAGTCACGTGGGCCTACCTTGATGAGGAGGGGATGCTGGGAAATGTAGTCCCTGGCTGCACAGCCTCTACTCAGAGGAGACTCCCACTGCCAGGGAGCAGATTGCATTTTGATGGAGGCACCTCTGCCACATTCACCACCTCCAGAATGACCTCCAGAATCTTAGCTTAGCCCAATAATGGTTCACTTACTTATCCAAACTGTGTGGGTTTGGACAAGTAAGTGCCTCCCAACAGGAACCTTCTGTAGTCCCACCTGCCAGTCTTGCTGACATCTCTCCCACTTAGTTCTGTATGTTTATTCCATGGGGTACATTCCATCCTTCTAAATACGGTAGGGTTTTTTTCAGATACAAACTCCTTGTCTTCTTTGAAGACTTTTTCATTAACCAGGTACTAGCTCACTGAAACTGAATTTCTGAGTCACAGAGTTTGAGAGTTGGACGGTTGGCAACACGGTCCACCCCACTGATACAAGAGATGGTAAAAGAGATCCAGGAAGGCTAAGGGAATCCCCAAAGTGTGGCATTCAAAGAAGACCTGTTTGTCCTGCATGTGGAAACCATTCAGCAGCAACTTCGAAGGCAAGGACAGGTCAAGATCTGAAGTTTGGGGCAGCCCCGGTGGCGCGCAGCAGTTAGCACCGCCTTCAGCCCGGGGTGTGATCCTAGAGTCCCGGGATGGAGTTCCGCGTCTGGCTCCCTGCATGGAGCCTGCTTCTCTCTCTGCCTGTGTCTCTGCCTCTCTTTCGCTCTCTCTGAATAAATAAATAAATAAATAAATAAATAAATAAAAGTAAATAATTTTAGTAAATAAAAATATTAAAAAAAAAAAAAAAGATCTGAAGTTTGCTAAGCCAGAAATTTGATTGTCTGTACAGGGAGTGAGGCTTGCTGACCCCCGAGCACGCCATCTCCTTGTGGATTTGTTGTTGTGGGAACCAACCTCCAGGATGGCCCCATAAGGCCTGCCTCCTGATATTCTCGCCTGTGCAGTCACTTCCTACACTGACCCAGGGTTGGTCTGCGTGACCAATAGCATCTGGCAGAACTGACTGGGCGTTGCTTGTCATACTTGATTAGAGAGGGCTTGGGCTTCTGTCACGGTGCTCTCTTGTTCTTGGATCACCCATTCTGGGGGGAACCGTATCCTGAGCTGCCCTAGGCGGAGGTCTAGAAGTGGAAGGCTCCTGCACTAGCCCACAACCTCATGAAAGGCTCTCATCCACCAGGCTGCCCCTGGATTCCTGATTCTCAGGAACTGTGTGATACAACAGGGCTATGGTTTTAAAATGCTAAATATGGAGAGATAATTTGTCACTCAGCAATAGATAACTCACACGGTCATTGTTTCTCCTCAAAATCAAGGATGCAGGGATCCCTGGGTGGCTCAGCAGTTTAGCACCTGCCTTCAGCCCAGGAGTCTCATATCAGTCTCCCTGCATGGAGCCTGCTTCTCTCTCTCTCTCTCTCTCTCTCTCTCTCTCTGTCTTTCATGAGTAAATAAATAAAATCTTAAAAAAAAGATCAAGGATGCATTTTGGTTTACTTGAGAAGGGGAGAAAATTGAAAATCATAAAATCTATTAAAGTCTTTTAAAAATTTGGGTTCTACAAAAGGTCTTATAAAATATCTACCGTAAATATCAAATATTCTGCATGTTATTTCTTCTGCATGTTATCCTAAGTAACCAAATAAACTACCAAGAAAAAGAAAAAGAAAAAGGAAGGCAGGCAGGCAGAGAGAGGGAGGGAGGACGTCTATCCATCTCTTCAAAGCCATCTGAATGCCACATCCCTGTGGGGCTTTCCCTGATTCACCCCTTACTTGTAATATCTGATGTCACTTCTCCTATAGCAGTTTGACATTAACTTTCTTATGACATTTATCATAGTTTATCTTTTTTTTAAACAGATTTTATTTATTTATTCATGAGAGACACACACACACACACAGAGGCAGAGACACAGGTAGAGGGAGAAGCAGCCTCCATGCAGGGAGCCCGACATGGGACTAAATCCTGGGTCTCCAGGATCACGACCTGAGCTGAAGGCAGCACTAAACCGCTGAGCCACCCAGGCTGCCCTATCACAGTTTATCTTAATTCATTTCTTAATTGAACAAAGAAATATTTATTGAACGCCCAGAGCCTGCTCTGGGTGCTTAAGATTCATCCGCGAACGGCGCACAAGGATTTTGCACTACTGGAGCTTATATCCTAACTGGAGGGAAATAAACAATAAACACAAGAAAAAAGAAAACTATATATCACAGAAGGTGATAAACGCTATAAAAAAACGTGAAACGCAGAACAGAGACAAAATTGCTTATATCTTTATCATGTCTCCTTTATTAGAGGCTCAGGAGGGGTTGCCGGTGAACTTGGAATGTCTGCAGTGCTTTGCATATGCCAGGTGCTTGCAAATATTTGCTTAATTTATGCAAGGATAAAGGAGCTATCCCCGGAATGGGGAGTTCTTGCAGATGGAAAATCCAAGAGTTACTGGCTGCTGAGACAAAACCCCCACTCCTAGGTGTTCATCAGATATATGAGCAGATTCGGGCCACCGAGAAGCCCAGCTGGGGGAACAGTCTATGAGGGAATCCTTCCTTTAACTCCCAATGCAAAGAGTTTCATGTCATTTATTTTAACACGAACCGTCTTCTCTCTCTCTCGGGTACACCAGATTGCCAATTTGGCGGAATTGGATTGAAGAAACAGCAGTGCCCCCAAAGACTTCTGCTCAGTATCCTGGGACCCACACAAATAAGGCTGCTGTACATATCCAAACACCTAATACAGGTGACATCCTTATCGTGTATCATGCAAGACTTCATCAGGCATCTTATGTTCCCTACCCAGATGACCTCACAGACTTTCACTCCTCAGTCTGGAAGGAATGGACCCAAGTAGAAAGAGAGCATCAGGAAGTGGCCAGGTGCTGAGCACATACCACCAAGGCTTGTCCCCCAGACATCCAAAATGTCATGTTGTCATTCAGGCCCCTCCCCCCCCCAAAAAAAAAACCAAAAGCAGACAAAATACGCCTTCTATAGATTAGGTATTCAGTCCCCTATAGTTCGGGGTTTGCAATTTGTTTTAATAACAGGTAAAGATGTGAGGAGTATGTTTTCCTTTTAGGTTTCATACACCACAGACATTAAGTTAAAATATAACACTGTTAATATGGAACAAAACTGTAATTTATATTTAAATAGCTATAAATTCCAGATCTAGAAACAGAATTTTAGATCCAAAGGAATCTTAGGCTATTTTATAAAAAAGTAATAATGATTAACTAGAATTTACATTTAAAAACATTTTTAAAAGTGCCCTCCAGTTTTTGCAAAACACGCCCCCACCCCCAACATGCACTCATGTGGGCTTGGAAGCAGGGGCCTCTAGTCTTAGTAAAAGAAGTCCTCCTGCCCCTGTCAAACCACCCCCCCAGTCTCCCATCTGCCCCAGGCCCTTCTCTTGCCTTACTTCATGCTCAACCCCTTCCAAACAAACAAGCAAACATCTTCCTCTTTGCTGTGTCCTCTTTACTGGCTCTTTCTTTGCAGCATATTAACACACACAAGTCTCTCCCTTTAAAAAAGAAAAAGCAAAATGAAAGGAAACAATGAGAAACCACTCTTTTGGCCTCCAATTCCTCTCTAGCCACATTCCCTCCTCCCACGGCTCTACTGGTGTCCAGGGGCTGCAGGAGCAGAGTACCACACACTTGGCTGGCTTAAGCAACAAAAATGTATTGTCTCCCAGTTCTGGAGGCCAGAAGTTCAGGATCTCCGTCTCAGCAGGGACGGGTCCTCCTGAGGCCATGAGGAGGCTCTGCTCTGGGCCCCCCTGCCAGCTGCTGGGCTTTGCTGGTCATCTTCACTGTTCCTCGGATCCTGGATGCATCACGGGCATCTCTGCCTTCATTTGCACTTGACCTTCCCCCTGGGTGCGTGTCTGCATCCACATCTCCCCTCTCTGCAAGGACACCAGTCCTCTTGGGTTAGGGACCACCTGAATGACCTCAACTTGACTGTGTCTGAAAGACTCTCCTTGTTTGGAGAAACAAGGTCACATTCTGACGTAGGTGGTGTTAGGACTCCAGTAAATCTTCTGTGAGGGAACAATTCAACCCATGAGGTTAGCCAGACTTCAAACCGGGATCCCTCCTTAGTCCCCCCTCCGTGTCCTTCCCCCAGCTCACCCCACAGCCTGATGCCCCCTGACTCCTGCACAGCCTTACCTGAGGACTAAATGACCTCATGGTTGCCCAGTCTGGTGGAACTTTCCTGACCCTAATGTGTGGGGCTTACTGTCATGCTGTTGACCACCTTCTCCTTCCTCTTTTGTACTCTTGGGTTCCACTGGGATTCCATGTGTTCAGCTGGAACCTTCTCCTCTAGCACCTCTTCTTCCTCCTCCCCTCTTCCCCCTTTTCCTCCTCCCCTTCCTCCTCCTTGGTGTTCCTCAGGCTCAGCACCCAGCTTCTCTCCCAACCAAGGCCCCAGACTAATCCTCTGTGTTCCAGCCTTCCACTTGCATCCCTCTGCAAACCACCCCTGATCTCTCCAGCCCAGACAGTTTTCCAACTTGCAGACCTGGCTATCTCTACTTGCTACTCCTCAGGTGCCTCCCACTCCAAATGTACCCAACCTGATTCCCCCTCCAAGTCTCACCTAAGGTCTCTCCTGATTCCCCCTCCAAGTCTCACCTAAGGTCTCTCACCTAAGGTTGCTACTCCTCCTCCTGCAGCCCCTGCCTCACTATCCCTCCACCTCTCACTGGGCAAGAAAACTGGGCATCATCATCCTTTACCACCTTGCTTAAGCATCATATAGATCAGTTAGGAGTTCCCTGGAAATTATCTTTTAAATGGATCCTTCTTGTTTGACCTCCAATGCCTCTCTGCTCAATTCCATAGGTTCTAATTCTCTGCTGCAGGACTCCCCTCCTGCCCTGAGCCATCACATCCTGTCCCACCTTTGGCCTCACCCTCCTTCTCTGCACCATCTATCACAATTTTCCACAGCGATCTCTTGGACAGCCAGGTATAATGTTTAGAATCATTCAAGGGGTCTACGTGGCCCTCAGGATAAAGTCCAAACTCCTGTGACATGAGATGCTCCTTATAATCTGGCCCCTGGTCATTTCTTCCACTTCCTTTTCTGCCTTTATATGAGGACTGTTTCTGTTTCTTTCTTTTTTTATTTGAGAGAAAGAGACAACACAAGCAGGGAGGAGGGGCAGAGGGAGAGGAAGAAACAGACTCTGCGGAGCAGGGAGCCCGGATGACGCAGGACTCGATCCCAGGACCCCGGCATCATGACCTGAACCAAAGGCAGACGCTTTACCGACTGAGCCACCCAGGCGTCCCTCTGAGGATAGTTTCAGTTCTGTTGACATTTTGCGATCCCCTCAAAGTGCTGTAACATCCCCTTCATACTTGTCTTCAGTGTCCTTCCCCAGCCTCTGACCCTTGCTGCCTTGCATCTTTCAAAAATCAGAGATCCCACCTCTTTTTCTTTCTGAGCCCTCCACAATGACCTAGGTCGTTCCTTTTGCCTTCTTTGGCACTTTGTTACATATTATAATCATGGCTTTCAGCTTGAAAGCCCTAGTCCACTGCCCAGGCACACAATACAGTTTCAATAAAGGTTTGACAAGTGATCTCTAACTCACTGAGGAATACAAAGAAATCTGAAGCCCTTGTTCATGTGTAAGGTTCTCGGTTCTGTTCTAGTATTTTCCTCAGTGGAGTGAGAGGACAATAGCATCAGAATCACTTGGGGAGCTGATTAAATATGCGGCTTCATGGACAGTACCCTGAACCTGATGAATCTGTATTTTAAACAGGCTACTTCAGTAATTTATGTGATCAGGGTTGGACAACCAAAGCTCCAAAAGGCCTTTTAAGCTTATCACAATTTTTTTTATCACATTTTTTTAAATAAGTTTTACCCCCAAAGTGCAGCTTGAACTCATGACCCAGAGATCAAGAGACCCATGCTCCACATGAGCCAGCCAGGCACCCCAAGCTTCTCACATTTTTTAAGGCTAAGGCAGTTGAGATCTCCTGGTGACAAGCAGGGAGGATCGAGCCCAGCTCCATTACATTTTCATTGGAAAGCAATCAGTTGTTTGAGTGTTGAAGCTTTTCCCCTTTAAGAGTCTATCATTAGGGGCACCCAGATGGCTCAGTTAGTTAAGCGTCTGCCTTCTGCTCAGGTCCTGATCTCAGGGTCTTGGGATCAAATCCCTGTTCAGCAGGGATTCTGCTTCTCCCTCTACCTGTCCCTCCTGCTTGTGATCTCTCTCCCATGCTCTGTCAAATAAATACATAAATAAAATCTTAAAAAAAAAAAAGAAGAAGAAGAAGCCTACACTAGGATGCAAATTCTACTTGCAGAATCAACAGAACTAGGAAGGAGGATGAGTGGGATTTCAGGAGGAAGCAAAGCAGTCCTGTGTGGTCAGAAGTGGCTGGCAGTAGAAAGGAGGCAAGTATCACACACAAATAGAGCACAAAGAAAAGATGCCCTTTATTATTTAGTTTTATTCCAAAATTTTAGTGTGCATCAGAATCACCGGGAGGGCTTATTAAGATGCAGATAGCTGGGATCCACCACTAGAGTTTCTGACTCGGCCGATCTGGCTATGGGATCCAAGAAGGTGCAATGCTTTTTTTTTTTTTTTTAAGATTTACTTATTTATTTGTTCATGATAGACAGAGAGAGAGAGAGAGAGAGAGAGAGGCAGAGACACAGGCAGAGGGAGAAGCAGGCTCCATGCCGGGAGCCCGACGTGGGACTCCAGGATCCCGCCCGGGCCAAAGGCAGGTGCTAAACCACTGAGCCACCCAGGGATCCCAGAAGATGCAATTCTAATAAGTTCCCAGGTGCTGCTGCTGCTGCTGCTGCTGCTGTTGGTCCAGGGAACACACTTTGAGAACCGCTAAGCTAGTTCAACCTTTGTGCCCAGTGCAGTAATCCATTCTGCAATATCCATGGAGATGGGAACATGATCCCCTCGTCTTTCTGCTTAAACCAGATGTGGATCTTGTTACATTTCAAGCTGGAGTTTCTATGGATAACCCTCATGATTCTTCTTTAAATGGAACCAAAATTTGCCTCCAAACCTTCCACTCACTGACCACAGATCTTCCTCCTAGGATCTCGCAGAATTTACCTATGTCTATTTGTATGTGAGAGTTCTTTAAAAATCAGAGGATAGTCATCCTGTCCTGCCTGTTTCTTCTTCCCTATATCAGCCTTTCCTGCTCCTTCCTGCTGAATGACCAAAGGATTTTCATTAACAAAACCTGCTGTTTCCCTGATGGAGTCTTTAAGCTTGTCAATTTTTTTTCACATGCCTTAGTGCTCAGAACTGGCCACAATATTCCATGTGGGGGCTGGCCAGCTCAGAGTACAGTCTCTTGAGCTGGACACTATTTTAATATAGATTGTATGTTTTGGGGAGCACCTGGCTGACTCAAGAGGGAGAGCATGGAACTCTTGATCTCTGAGTTCAAGACCTATGTTGCATGTAGAGCTTACTTAAAAAAAAAAAAAAAAAAAAAAGAGGGAGGGCACCTGGGGCGCCTGGGTGGCTTGCGTCAGTTGAGTGTCTGCCTCTTGATTTCAACTCAGGTCATGATTTCAGGGTCATGAAATGGAGCCCTCCATCACCGTTGTACAGAGCATGGAGCCTGCTTAAGATTTTCTCTCTTTCTCCCTCTGCCTCTTCCCACATTCCCCTGCCTGACCCCCCACTCTCTCTAAATATTAAAAATAAAATAAAATAAAAAAGTAGGGGTGCCTGGGTGGCTCAGTCAGTTAAACATCTGTCTTCAGTTTGGGTCATGATCCTAGGTTCCTGGGGTGGAGCCCCACTTTGGGCTCCCTCCCTGCTCAGTGGGGAGCCTGCTTCTCCCTCTCCCTTTGCCCCTCCCCCCAGTCATATTCTCTCCATCTCTCTCTCTCTCAAATAAATAAAATCTTTAAAAAATTTAAAATTAAAAAAGGCAGATTGCATGTCTTTTTTTTTTTTTTTTTTTTTAGATTGCATGTCTTTTTAACAAATCATTTTGTGTGGTTAGTCCTGTGTGCATGTGGGCACCTGAAACCAGGATTTTTTTTCTACGTGAGCTTGTGTCCAGCCAGATCTTCTCCATATGTCTTTAACTAGCTGACTTTTTAACTTAAGAGCTACATTCAGCATTTAACCCTCTTAAATGTGATTTTGTGGGTTTTGACCATTATTATAGATTAACTCATATCTTAGCTATGATGGTAATGACAGGGCCCATCAGTGGATGAAGACCCCAAATATGCACTTACCCATTTTACAACTTTGCTTGGGGTCTTTACTCATCCTTTAATCACTTCAAAAAACCATGAATGAGTGGCACTGTGTTCTGCAATCTCCACACTCATAGCCATCATATGCCTCAATGTTTCTGGGTCAACCCTAATTTAAATTATTCTTTCTAGGGGATCCCTGGGTGGCTCAGCAGTTTAGTGCCTGCCTTAGGTCCAGGGTGTGATCCTGGAGTCCCAGGATCGAGTCCCAGGATCGAGTCCCAGGATCGAGTCCCAGGATCGAGTCCCACATTGGGCTCCCTGCATGGAGCCTGCTTTTCCCTCTGCCTCTCTCCTCTCTCCCTCTCTGTGTCTCTCATGAATAAATAAATAAAATCTTTAATTTTTTTAAAAACTAAAATCTTTAAAAAAAAGTATTCTTTCTAGTGCCACAAGTAAGTCTTCATGCCAAACCGTGAGTCTAATGTTTGGTTCAGAAAATATGGTCAATATAGTGCTTACCTTTAAGCCTCCAAATGTGTATAGTCTAAAATAACAGGAGAAGACAATTATTTTGTCTGGTTTAAGCTGAGGGAGGTGGAGGGTAGTATAGAGAACAAAACGGGTAACATTGAGAGGTTACAGTCACAAATTTAACATCAAGAACAAATATTAAATAATGAACTTTGGTTCCATTTCCCCCATATGTCTGCTTATTACAATGATTGGTCTACCCAAGTACCTGGATTCCTCTCCATTGATTTAGCAATATACTTAGTGGATGTTGTTTATTTTGAAGATGTTATTTATTTTGCACTCCCTCCTGAAGCATGTGATAATATGTCTATTTTTGAGAAATGCAAAAAAAAAAAATAAAATAAATAAAATAAAAAGGGAAAAAAAATGCAGGTTTCTCCGCAGTCAAGAATTAATGTAAATAAAATCTGACTTCAGATCCTTCTACGTGACATGGGGTTTTGGGGAAGGGGAAACACACAACAGACATTTGAAGACGATTTTGCAGGGTGGTTTGTGCATCTGGCTACCGGAGGGCTTCACGATACGGCAGTAAAGGAGAAGGGAGAGCACCGAGCTCATGAGACCCTGATGGGAAACCAGAGCGGGGAATTTCTTGTGTCTCTTTCATCCTCAAACTCTCAAAGCCTGACACTTGCGGTAACAAAATTGCATTGCGAAAGTAGTGTGTCATTATCTGCTCTGCAAGATGGGGACACGTAGACAGGGAACGGCCTCCTGCGGCTCCAGCAACTTTCAAGTAGCCCCGCTGAGCTTCCTTCCACCGCGCCAAGGGGAAAGCTGGCCTGCCCCCACGACCCTTCACGAAAACGGAGAAAATTCGTCGTTTTTAAAATGGGCTCGTGACTTGTACCGAAAGTTAAAAAGGGACTTTTGAATTGCACGTCGCTCCTGACCCCTACCTACGGCTCATGACGACTGTGCACCGACGAGCAGCGGCGGGATGGCGGACCAGCACTGGGTACCGAGCGCCGGAGCGTCTGGGTCCCCCCCGCCCCGGGGCCCGGGCCCCGCGTGGTGGGGGAGGGCGGTTCGCTCTCGGGGGCGGGGGAGCCGTTGCGTAGGGAGGTTTGTTTGGTTCGCAGCAGGGCGCTCCCCCGGGAGCCGCTGCGTGCAAGGGGAGGCTGGGAGGCGCGCGGCTGGCAGGATGCTCCCGGGCCCGGGTCGGCGCGTGTGCGAGTGTGTGCACGGTGGGGAGGTGCAGGGCGTGTGCACGGCACGGGCTGGACGCGCGTCGGGGCGGGCGCCGGTCGGGGCTGCTCGGAGGGCTGGCGCCGCGGGGCCAAAACGCCGCGCGAACCCGGGGCCCAGGCGCCGCAGGGCGCGCGCGGAGCGAACCGGGCGGACGTTGCGCCCCGCGGCCCAGCGCGCTTCCACCGAGCTGCAGCGCCCACGGACCGGCAAGGAGGTCGCCCGAGCCTCCGAACACCGCGGGCGGAGCGCGAGCCCCCGAGACCTGCACGCGCCCGGGCCGGGGGAGCGCGCGCGCCCGCCCGCTCGCACCCCGGCGCGCTCCCCGCGCAGTCTGCGGAACCACAACGCGAGCGGGTATTAAGGGGGAAGGACGGGGCGTGGCCTGCCCGGGACGAACCAATGGGCCGGGGAGGGGCGCGCGGGGGCGGAGCTCGGGTGCAGGGCGCCGATTGGCCGGCTCGCCCTCCGGTATGCAGATGCGGCGGGGTCACGTGGCAGGGGCCGGGACGACTTCCTGTTGGAGGCCAACGCGGGGCGGGGAAGGGGGCGCGAGCGCCCCGTCTGGCTGGAGCGGGGGGAGGGGGGTTCTTGTCAGTTAGAGCAACAAGATGGCCGCGGTGGCAGCTCCGCACCTCAGCGCGACGGCCCCGGGAGCCGCAGCCGCCGCCGCCAGCCCCGCCGCCCCGCAGCCCTGAGCGCCGCCCGGGCCGCCCCCGCCGCGCCTGACAGGGCCGCCCCCGCGCCCGCCGCGCTCCTGCCGCCGCCGCCGCGGGCCCGCCCGAGCCGCGGGCGGAGGGAGCGGAGCCGGCCGAGCGCCCAGCGCACATCGCCGCCGCCGCCGCCGCCGCCGCCTCGGACCCCGGGCCGCGCCGGAGCCGCCGTCCCGCTCGCGGGCGCGAGGAGGAGGACGCGTCGCGGCGTCGCCGGGGCCGGACCTGGACCTGCCGGGACGCGCCGCCGCCCACCCGCCCGCGCCGCCGCCGCCGCCGCCGCCGCCCGCGCCGGGACCTGAGCCCGCGGCGCCGGCGCTGAGGGGGCCCCTGCCGGCCGAGCAGCCCGCAGGCCCCGGGGCGGCCGCCCGCGTCGCCGTCGCCGTCGTCGTCGCCGTCGCTGTGGCCGCCAGGCCCGCGCCGCCGGAGCCCCGCCGAGGAGCCGCCGCCGCCGCCGCCGCCGCCGCCGCCGCCGGGGACGGAGCCCAGGTGAGCGCCGGCCGGGCCTCGGAGCCGCCGCGGTGGCCGGGCGGGCCGCGCCGCCTTTGTTCGGCCGGGCCCGGAGCGCGAGCGCCCGTCCGAGCCCCGCGGCCGTCGGAGCCGCGCGCCCCCGCCCCTCCCCCCGCGAGCGGGCGCCCGTGGGTCTCGCATCCCCGGGGCGCGCCGGGCGGAGGCCCCCGAGCCGCGGTCGGGGGGAGGGGGACGGAGAAGGCAGCCGCCGGCCTGCCGCGCGCGCGGGCTGAGGGGGCTGAGGGGGCCGAGGGGGCCGAGGGGGCCGAGGGGGCTGAGGGGGCCGCGGAGCCGCCTCTGCCGGAGCGACGCCTCGCGTGCACCTTGCCCCGCGGATGACATTGAGTCGGTCGGCGCGTGGCCGTGGAGACGGGGCAGGTGCGGGCGCGGGGCTTCCCCGCCGGCTCCCCGGGGCTCTGGGGAGCCCGTCGGCGCTGCAGGGCCCCGGCGGCGCGGGGCGGGGGGGGCGGCCGCAGGTCCCCCGGCGGCGGCCGCGGGCCCGGGCAGAGCGAGCGGCGTCGCCTCGAACCGCTCTGCCTCTCGTCACGTTAAGCCTCCATTTGGGTTGTCTGCTCGGTGGCGTCGAGGCACGAGCTGCAGATTGTGGACTCAAAATGGTGCTCCGTGGACGTCCGGCCGGAGCCTCCGCCTGGAAGGAGCCGCGAGCCGGGGCGCCGGGCTGGCCCCCCCCGCATTGTGTTCCCGAGGGGGCCAGGCCGGGAGGGCCACCGGGTGCGCGCCGCTGCGAGCCCGAGCGGAGCGGGAGCCGCCGAGGGATGGTCGCGCGCGAGTGACTCCCTCGCGGTTAGAATTAACGACGAGGGCGAGCGGAGACCCTGGAAACGTGGCTTGAGCGACCTCAGCACACGGTGACGGTCAGTTGGAAACGTGCAGGGGCGCTGACAGGTGTGCGCCTACACTGCGGGCTCCGAACCGTGAGAAAGAGCAGACGCTAAAATTCAGCCGCTGGGCCTGATGGACTTGGTTGGCTGAGGGCACCTTGAGGAGATTTGCGTTATTCCCCAACCACAGAGGCGGTGAAGGGCTTAGAACACCTCCCATTGCGGCACTCCTAGGATGCGGTGTTGGGGGGAGATGATGGTGAACGAGGTTTTGCCAACGACCAGCCCAGTTGCACCAACCAAGTTGATTTGATTGTCGGTGTTTACGGATGCGAGTGATGGTCTTAATAGCTATAGCCGCTGCTTTACTTGCCTATCGTGAAAGTTTGCTTATTCTACAGAAAGTTTTTAATATTTGCCTTTTCATAGGAATAGAGGTTCTCAGAATCTGTTTTCCTTTCACACGTTGGGTCATGAGAAATTGATAGCTCAGAAAAATGGTAATAGTAATAATAGTATTGGTTGAGCGAAATTTGACTTAGGGTGATGCAGAGCGATTTCTTCAAACTAGCACTTCTTAAGCAGGAGAGTGGATTCGTGAGAGACAGAGAGTGAGGCAGAGACACAGGCAGAGGGAGAAGCAGGCTTCCTACAGGGGGGGAGCCTGATGTGGGACTCGATCCCAGGACCCCGTGATCATGACCTGAGCAGAAGGCAGCTGCTCAACCACTGACCCACCCAGGCGCCCCAGACTTGATTTTATTATAAGGATCTTGTTGTTGTTGTTTTTTTGCTTTTTTTTTTTTTTTAGATTTTATTTATTTGAGGGGTAGAGAGAGTGTGAGCATACACCCACGAGTGGGATGGAGGGGCGGAAGGAGAGGGAGAAGCAGGCTCCCCACTGAGCAGGGAGCCCAATGTGGGGCTTGATCCCAGCACCCTGAGATCATGACCTGGGTTGAAGGCAGACACTCAACCGACTGAGCCACCCAGGCGCCCCAAGGATCTAGTTTTAAAAGACTAAGTTTCCGATGTTTCTTGTCCGAACCAAAGACCTTATTGACCGGTACTTCCGTTTAACTCTTAAGCTATTAAATAAGGTGGACAGTGAGTCTGTCATAAGGGTGAATCCTCAGTGTTTCATTTTGGATTCTGGCATTTAAATATTCTAGTAGTAACCTAGTGTACATGTAAATGTTGACTTTTGGTTTTCCTTCTTACAATGTTTATTGTTCTTTTTCAAGTGGCATATGCTCTAACACTTCGACAAAGATTACTTTGTAGCAGGTTTATGTTTATACTTAGTTGGCTTGGGAGTTTTGGAACAAATAGTTGCATTAGAGGGCTGATTATGAGGAAAGTGGGGTGTACTGTTTCATTGGATCCACAGGGATCAAAACAGAAGTAAGTCATGGGGGGAATATACTCTAAAATTACAGTATTTCTCACCACCACCACCTTTTTGTTAAATAGCCGGCTTTACTGAGATAAATTTGTGCTTTTCCAAATGCTGTCATCTGGCTCACTTCCAAAACCAAGATGGGGAGGAGGAGGTCAGGGCTTGAGGGGGCAGCCTTTTTCCCTAGTGAAGAGAGCTTTCAGTTGGAAAGAAATGGAAGATAGAATTCCTACAGTACTGGCTGCAGACGGAGTGTCTGCATGACTGCCCCAGCTCCAAGTGAGAGCAAGGAGGGCCTGAGTGTAAACTTACTCTCGCTCCACTCAAAGTGATGCTAATCTTAAATTAAAAAAAAAAAAAAAGTACTAATGGAAATTTATTTATCCATTATTTGATTTGAGTATATAGAATGTCTTTGGCATCGTATAACTTTCCTAACAACTTAACATTTTAAGGCTTAAGAGCCATTTTAAAGACTATTTCGATGTCTTTCTGGCTTTCCCCAGTAAGAATTAGATCCACGAGATTGCATGCGAATGTTGTAGGCCACTCGTTAGCACTCAGTCAGGCTTTGTTGTGCAAAGGTTACTATCAGAGATTTTATAAGGAAGAAAATCAGTTGTCATCTCTGAGGCTGTTTCCCCTTCTTAGAACAACATAAGATTTGCAGATGCAGCAAACGAAGATTATTTGGCCAGAGCAACTAAAGTCCCAGGGTCAGAGGTGGGGGAACATGAGAAATGGAGAGGTGAGGAGGGACAGATTTATAAAAGGTCTTGGAAGCAGGAGAGGGATGTGTTGAGGGAGCAGGAGGTAGAGCCTTCAGCAGATAGGGCCTGGAAAGTCTTAAGTAAGTGGGGGAAGAGCCAACTTTGTTTCTGTGTGTTTTGTTTTTGGTTTCTTTGAAATTGTTATGGCTTTCTTAGTGGTGATTTTGAGACAAATGAGTTTTTACCTTTCACCCCAGCTTTATTTCAGAGGGTTTTCTTGTGTTTTCAATGAGCTGTAAGGAAATCTTTTGAAGGAGTATTGGTGCTGCAGTCTATTTTGTATGATGAGTGGATTTTATTTGCTTAATTAAGACAGTTGGCATCTTAATTTTGTTTGAAGATGTCATAGACTTAAGTAGAGAGAGCAGAATATTAAATGAGAACTGGCCTTTTTGTCAGATTTTATAGATTTTCTTGCTTTAAGTCAGTCTAATCGTGAACATCTAAATTTTTTACAAATTATTATTTTTTTAACAGATTTTTATTTATTCATTCATGAGAGACACAGAGAGAGAGAGAGAGAGAGAGAGAGAGAGGCAGAGACACAGGCAGAAGGAGAAGCAGGCCCCATGCAGGGAGCCTGATGTGGAACTCGATCCTGGAACCCCAGGATCACACCCCGGGCCGAAGGCAGGCGCTAAACCGCTGAGCCACCCAGGGATCCCCAATTTTTACAAATTAGCTTTTAAATAATGGTGCGGTCATGAGGAGAGCATTCTTTACTTTGCAAAATAATATACAGTAAGCTTTCTTTAAATTTTAATGCAATAAAGATGTTCTCAATTATAGACATTGGGCTTACACACAATTTTTCAAGAATATAATTACTTAAAAATACAAAGGTTACTTGTTAGAAATAGCTATAACTTTGTGTAGAGATTGTATGTGTGATGTTGAAACCAAGAAATGTATAATCCTTGCCCAGTGAACTTGTTTGAATAACTTGCTTAAAATAATCCTGTACGTTTCCTATTGTGCAGAGTATGCGTTTGAACTAGAACTTAATGAAAAGTAAAATACGTATTCGCTAATTCTCCAATTGGGATGTGATGAGGTTTTACATATTAAAAACATGGTGAAAATTCATACCCTTTGTGCCATTTTTAGAGTTTTACTAAAAATGAATTCTTTTCTTGGCCACAGATGCTTTCAGAGAATGAAGAAGCTGTTGCAGGGATGGAGAGCTGTTTGTTAAGAATGCATTCTTTCCCTGTAGCCCTCCAAAGGCTATAGAGCTGTGTGCAGAGCTAGACAATCTGGGCACCCAGCCATAAAACATCACTGCTGAAGCACAGATAGTTGTTCGCACCCTCCTGAGCCCTCCTGGCTGCAACCACAGCAGAAGGAATGGCCTTGGGAAAGCAGTCAGTGCTCACTGCTGTTTTGAACTCTTAATATTCCATGTGGCTCTTAGATTTCCAGCTGTGCAATGGGACTTTGGTTTTCTAAGATAGAGTAATGAGTAAGAATGGGTAAGGATATAGCTTCTAAAATATGTCTCTTTCAGGCCAATGTATATAAATATTTGTTCTAGGAAGTAGGAGTAGTGAGTTGTCTGTCTTGTGGTCTCCCTTTCCTTATTTGCCTCTTTGTCACAGCACTCCTCTCCTGTTGGAGAGCAACCTGCCTGAAGACGCACAAGATCACTGGGCCACTGGGTCACAGCACCCAGGACCCAAAGACTCATCTGGAATCTGTCTTCCAGAGATCCAGCTGTAGTGGCTCAGTTCCCACTTCACTTCCTTATTAAAAAAATTTTTGTGCAGAAGTACGAGGATGAGAGTGCGCAAGTATACGAGCTTGTCATCATTAAAAGGTTACAGCATTTTCTGTGACCAACATCTGTTTGTATGAATCCACAAGATCCCCTGTGACCTTCTAGAATACCAACACTAAACAACTCTGCTTTTTATTATTTTATTATTTTATTTTTATTTTTTTTTAAATGATTTTATTTATTCATAGAGACACAGAGAGAGAATGAGAGGCACAGATACAGGCAGAGGGAGAAGCAGGCTCCATGCAGAGAGCCCGACATGGGACTCGATCCAGGGTCTCCAGGATCACGCCCTGGGCTGCAGGTGGCGCTAAACTGCTGCGCCACCGGGGCTTCCCTGCTTTTTCTGTAAAGACCCTCTCTGTTTTCCTGCGTCTTGAAAATTAGTACTCCATTACGTCTTCAGAATGCCCGAACTGCAGACCTGCAGTATCACAGTATTATGTCAGATTATCCACAGAGGGGGGATAACCCTTGTCTGTGATTGAATCCCTTACTGAGGTGTAGACTGGCTAGTGCCAAGATGGTCTGGGGGAATATGGGCTTTGTTGGATTTATTTTGTGTGTACAGTCTAGCTCATTAAGAATTGTATCTCTCACAACTAAAATCAGTTGCTTGAGTTGAGCCTGGCAAAGGTATTGTTTACTTTTTAGTCCCAAAGATAATTTCTTTTTAATTACTCTTTTAATAAGTGGGGGTAAATCTAAGTTAAAATAGCAACTAGGAATTAAAGTCAAGATCTGTATTTGGGAAACGGTGGCATTGGTACAACATACCACCTTTCTATCCACTCTGCTGTGGAAAGATGTTAACAGAGTGTTCAGGAATTACAAGGTGGGGGGCATACAGAATTACTCCTCTGATTACATTCTGTTTTCTCACACTGTATGTGAAGTGGGCAATGCAGAAGGGGAGGGGAAAGAGTGTGTAGGAACGGAACGTAATCTGCTTTGTTCTTCAGGAGGCTGATGTTTTAAAGGAGGATTTCGGACCAGGAGATGAGGTCGGGGAAGAAGATGATGGCTCTGTGGAAGGAAGGACATTTGAGTCTCTGGGGACAATTGGGAATGGGAGTGGGGGGTAGTTAGAAAGCATGCTGTCAGTTCACCAGACCTCCGCTTAAAAATAATCTTCAAAGGACACTGGGTGGCTCAGCAGTTGAGCGTCTGCCTTCAGCTTAGGGTGTGATCCTGCAGTCCCAGGATCTAGTCTCACATGAGGCTCCCACGTGGGGAGCCTGCTTCTCCCTCTGCCTATGTCTCTGCATCTCTATATATGTCTCTTGTGCATAAATAAATACAGTCTTCAAAAAAAAAAAAAAAAAAACACAACACACCTGAAAAATGGTTGCTTTTCATGCTCCTGATGTACAGACCAAAAAAGGGAGGATAGCGAAGGAAGTAATTTCTACACGAGCCTATAGCTTGTAGGAAGTAAAGCCAGAATCTAAATTCAGACAGTCTACTTCATAGCCCTCACTCATGGATAAACAGCTTGAATTATTTGAATAGCTTTTTAATTAGTCTCTCTTCTGGTCTATATCCTACCAATCCATCTGCTAATATTAACTGAATACTTTCTGGGCACTTTGTGTGTGTAATCCATTCCTCAGCTGCAACTTGTAAGGTAGCTCTTGTTACTGTGTACATTCTCTAGATGGGGAAGCTAAGCCCCATGGAGGATGAATAATTTACCCCAAATCAGAGACTTAATAATGTGTTGAGATCCTATGATGCTGAAATTGGAGGATTTTATCATCCCCCTGTGGTATCCTCTAAACCCCAAACCTGGTCACATCATTTCTGCTTTACTCCACCAAAACTTACTGGCTTCTCTGTGCAGTGGCCGCAGTGAGGATTGACAGCTTTCTGCCCTCCTAGAGTTGTCTGACTAGTGAGAGAGGCAGGCACCAAACAAAAAAACAAAACAAAAACTGAAATAGCAATTAAATGTTGTGAAACTTCCTTAAGTTAACAAAAACTTATGGCAGTATATAATTATATAGTCATATACCATGTCTGCCCTCTTGAAGATGCACGTTAACATACTGGATGCTCAGAGAAGTCTGGCAGAAAAAAAATATGTTAACCTTTATTAGCTCAGTGTTCCCCAAATGCACGTGACCTCAAAACATTGTTTTCACTTTATACCACTTTTTGGTTCAGTGGAATCAACTTTGAGAATGCAGAAATGGAGTAGCCTGATCATTCTGAAGAGGACGAGGACCCAGAGGTTGCAGTGGTCAGGCAAGACTTCACCGGATACAGGTCCTGGAAAGTTGATAGAATTTGGCTGAATGCAGGAACTTTTTAGAAAGTGACTGATATAGTAGCTGGGACTCATTTTTCTTTTTTTTTTTTTTTCTGTTAAGGTAGGCTCCATGCCCAGTATGGAGCCCAACATGGTGCTTGAACTCACAACCCTGAGATCAAGACCCGAGCTGAAATCAAGTGTCGGTTGGGCACTTAACCAACTGACCACCTCAAATATTGAGCCATCAAGGAGTCCCTGAGACTCAATATTTTTATTGAATGAGTGAACACTAAGGGCTAGCTGAGTAGAACTTCCATTTTTTGGCGTCATCATTGCTGGGCATGACATAAACCGAGTAGTAGATTAGAAGCTTTTTTTTTTATTAAAGATTTTTTTTTTAATTTATTCAGAGAGAGAGGGACAGAGATGCGGGCAGAGGGAGAAACAGGCTCCATGCAGGGAGCCTGACGTGGGACTCGATCCCGGGTCTCCAGGATCACACCCTGGGCTGCAGGCGGCACTAAACCGCTGAGCCACCCGGGCTGCCCAGATTAGAAACTTTTGAGCCAAAATATAGTAGATGGTTAGAGAGGAAATTGGAAGTTTGAACACCATGGCTATTGTAGTTGTCTGTGGAGGGTGATGCATGCTTGGACAAGCTTATTGGTAGCATCAAACTGAAAGGGTGTTACAGAGGCGCCTGGGTGGCTCAGGCAGTTGGGCATCTGCCTTTGGCTCAGGTCATGATCTCTGGGTCCTGGGATTGAGCCCCACATCAGGCTCCTTGTTCAGTGAGGAGTCTGCTTCTTCCTCTCTCTTCCCTACTCTGCTCATGCTTTCTCGGTTGCTCTCTGTCTCTCAAATAAATAAGTAAAATCTTAAAAAAAAAAAGATTTTACAAATAATCAGCAGGACAAAAAATACAATACTGGTGTGGGCTGTTGGAAGAAATGACTTCTCTTTTGTTTTTTAAGATTTTATTTATTTATTCATGAGAGACATAGAGAGGCAGAGACACAGGCAGAGGGAAAGGCAGGCTCCATGCAGAGAGCCTGATGTGGGACTCGATTCCAGGTCTGCAGGATCAGGCCCTGGGCTGAAGGCGGCGCTCAAACCGCTGAGCCACCAGGGCTGCCCTAGATTCTTTTTTCTAACAAAGAAAACAAAATAACAAAATGGACTTTCTCTTTCTTTCTTTCTTTCTTTCTTTCTTTCTTTCTTTCTTTCTTTCTTTCTTTCTTTCTTTTTTTCTTTTCTTTCTTTTCTTTCTTTTCTCTTTTTTTTTTCTCCTATAGAGTGGAGTGGGGAAGCTTTGGGAGGGGGCCTTAGAACAGACAAGAATGTTCCTTATTTACTGTAGTCAGGTGATGAGTAAGAACCTTAGCCACAGTTGTACTTTTGTATATATTATGGTTTTGTATTTAATTGATGAGCATGAGTCATTCACCCTGTTCATTTTAGACTCAAAACCCCAGCAAAGCTCTTTACAGATTCATGCTTTGCAAAGAATCCATTATCATCATCATTTCTCTTTTAGATTTTGAGTTACTTGGTAGCAGGGGTAATAACCTGTCCATCTTTGTAATATCTACAGTATTTTATGGATACTAAGGTCAACATTTTCTGTTTTGAGTAATCTGTTTCTTCAGAGATATTTCCACAAATGAGAGTAGAGGGAGAGAAGAGGCTGAGAAATGAATACTTTCCCTCTGTTTTTAATCTTTTCAGGATAGTGACCATATTTTCAACTAGTCAGCCCAGCATATGGGGATGTATCTGCAGGTGTGAGGCCATCCCCTCAGTCCTCAGTTGTACCCTTGCACTGTATTTTCTGTGAGTACCCAGAGTAGGAGGCTATTTCCCCTCCCTGAAGCCCTTGGGCTTTGCCAGGAAGCGCCACCCACCCAATTATGAAGAAATAATGTGTGACATTTCTTACGGACATTTGAAATTTAGGTATGATAAACAAATTACAAAATAATCCCCGGTTTGCCTTTTATTTTTTTATGTTTTTTTCCCCCCCAGTTTGCCTTTTAAAGACCTTGTAACTAAAAAAAAAATAAAAATAAAGACCTTGTAACTATCTTCAGATACTAGCACATTGGAGAAATGAGTATTATACATAATGGAATCATTCTAGCCAACCCAGAATGTCTGGTTAGTTGTATTATTTTATTCTCTATCAGAGGGACTCTAGAAATCAGATCAGATTTTAAAAGATTTTAAAATTCTCTTTTGTGAAATCAGTTTATGTTGACTCCTAATTTAAATACTCATTTGACAAAATTATTAGTTGTGATTATTTAATCAGCTTACATACATACCTATTTATCTTTCTTTAAGATTTATTTGAGAGAGGGGGGGGGCTTGAGAGAGAGAAAGGACAAGCAGGGGAGAGGGGCAGAAGGAGAGGGAGACTCCCTGCTGGGCAAGGAGCCCCATGTGGGAATCAATTCCAGGACCCTGGGATCATGACCTGAGTCAAAGGCAGATGCATAATTGACTGAGCCACCCAATCGCTCCTCTTTTTTTTTTTTTAAGATTTTATTTATTTATTTATTTGACAGAGTGAGCACAAGTCAGGGGCGGGGTGGACGGGGCTGGGGAGGACAGGGAGAGGGAGAAGGAGAACAGACTCTGGAACATGATGGGGGCTCAATCCCAGAACCCTGGGATCATGACCTGAGCTGAAGGGAGGTGTTTAACCAACTGAGCCACCCAGGTGCCTCTCTATCTTTTGATAGCAGAATTTTGATGTGTAGTTCTGATGGCCTAAGAAAAATGCGTTTTTCTCTTTCAATTGTGATTTTCTGACTAAATCTCAAATTAGTAGATATTGATTTCAGAATTCAGCCTTTAGGATCACCCAGGAGTTTTTCTTATGTTTCATTTGCTTTTTCCATAAGTTTTCCCCCCATTTTTTCATTTGCTCTTTATTTTTTTTAAAGATTTATTTATTCATGGGAGACAGAGAGAGAGAGAGAGAGAGAGAGAGAGGGAGAGGCAGAGACACCGGCAGAGACAACGGCAGAGGGAGAAGCAGGCTCCATGCAGGGAGCCTGATGTGGGACTCGATCCTGGGACCCCAGGATCAGGCCCTGGGATGAAGGCGGCACTAAACTGCTGAGCCACCCAGGGATCCCCCTCATTTGCTCTTTTTTTTTTTTTTAAGATTTTATTTATTTATTCATAGAGACACACACACAGGGAGAGAGAGAGGCAGAGACACAGGCAGAGGGAGAAGCAGGCACCATGCAGAGAGCCTGACGTGGGACTCGATCCAGGGTCTCCAGGACCACGCCCTGGGCTGCAGGCGGCGCTAAACCGCTGCGCCACCAGGGCTGCCCTCATTTGCTCTTTTAATTTTTTCATTTTATTTTACATTTTCTGTCCTTAAACTGCACTTCAGAAATGATAGTAAGGCCTGGTTTGAGGCAGTAGGGTGAACAGTCTGCTTTCTTTCATTTCAGTGCACTATTGTGTTGGTAAGCCTGTTTGCTCTGAAGATATAAATTGACAGCTGGAGAAAGAATTCCAAACTTCATAATACCTATAGCTTTTTAAAAATACATAATTTCACTTTTTGAAAGATTTATTTATTTTAGAGAGAGAGATGGTGCACTTGCATGCACACAAGTGAAGAGAGAGGCAGAGTGAGAGAACCTTCAAGCAGACTTCCCTCTGAGCAGGGAGCCCAATGTGGGACTCATTCCCATGACCCATGAGATTACGACCAGAGCCAAAACCAAGAGTCAACTGACTGAGCCATCCAGGTGCCCCAATAGCCGTAGTTTTTTGAGTGATTATCATGTGCCAAGTATAGAAAGCCTAATGTAATTTCATTTATTGTCATCAATAGATGAGAAACCGAGGTACCTTAGAGAGGTCAGGTCTACCTGATTAACAGCGACATGCTCCTGACTGTTTTCTTGTTCCATTTTATTTGGATAGAGTGATTTTCATTATTTTTAAAGATCAAAGAGATCTTTGGGGCACCAAATTTGAACTGTGACATCTGACCTGTTTTAATAAAACAATTTTATTAAGTATCATGTAAATAACTTGTGTCTAATGGGTTCACAGACTCAAGTAGTATCATTTGGGGCTCCAAAAGTATATTAAGAGAAAACTAACCTTGATGTGTTTATAAGAAACGTTGTTTATATTTGAGAAACCTAACGGTGAATTCTCTTTTCTCTCTGATTTCTAACTTTAGCACCTAGAATACAGCTAGGCAAGGAGTATGTCTGTACAACAGAGATCTTATGGATTATTTTTTTTCTGCCACAGCAGCAGGTTTTACTTGAAGCATTATTTGAAAATTAGCATTACTGAATATTTTAAGCCTATTTAAAGGGATTCTAGTTTTGATCCAAATTATTAAAAGTGGGAAGACAGGGATCCCTGGGTGGCTCAGCGGTTTGGTGCCTGCCTTCTACTCAGGGCGTGATCTTGGAGTCCCGGGATCGAGTCCCACATCAAGCTCCCTGCATGGAGCCTGCTTCTGCCTCTCTCTCTCTCTCTCTCTGTCTCTCTCATGAATAAATAAAATCTTTAAAAAATAAAAAGGGAAGACATTTCTGTAAAACTCTGTCACCTTGAAACTAGAATGCTTTAGTCATGGGGTAAACTGGAAGTAAGCTGCCTTTGATACAGGAGAGCCACGTACAGATGGGCGATAACTGTTTTTCTTCTAATTCACCCATTTCCTATTCAGTCTGAAATCTCAGTTGGAAAGCAATTTCCCTTACTTGACCCATTTTTCTTCAGTATTATATCTTCTGCTTCTTGAACAAAAAAAGTTTGAAGGCATGGAGTGTTGTAAACCCTTGCAGACTTATATGGTAAGAAGACTCGGATACTTGCTTTGGAATACACATATTATCTTTTGTCATGTGGCTCTCTGGTTGGAGGGATAACAATCTTGCCTTTTTTTTTTTTTTTTTAAATACTTCTAAATGGTTTACTTGCCAAATAGTTGCAACGGATTATTGGTTTAAGAAACGGCCCAAATCAATACAGCCTTTACTGCATCTTTAAAATATCACAAATAAGACTGACAAATCATCTGGCATCTTGCTGTTTCTGTAACTGGGCAACTTAGATCTCATTCATCAGCCTGCTGAACTGTTCCTTTTTCAGAAAAATAGGTAACATCCAAAAATTTTCTGGTAACATTGTTTTTAACTGTTTGGTTTGCTGAATTGAGGCAGCTGAGTTTGATACAAGTTCAATGTCATTTCCTTCAAGAACTAACTCATGTTTTGGGGCACCTGGGATCGCTCGGTCGGTTAAGTGTCCAACTCTTGAATTCATTTCATGTCATGATCTCAGGATCATGGAATTGAGCCCCATGCTGGACTCTGTGCTCAGTGGGGAGTCTGCTCAAGATTTTCCCTCTCCTTCTTTCTTTGTCCCCCTCGCCTAGTGCCCGCTTGCCCTCTTTCTCTCTCTCTCTCTCAAAATAAATAAGTCTTAAAAAAATAATTAACTCATCTTTTTGGGATTGAGATACTAGACAAGCAACACTTGAACTCTCCCGACCCCCCGTGGATGTATTTTTCACCCAAGAAATTTTGATTTCAAGAAGAGAACTATTCTTCTGAATAACAATGTTGATAGGAAAATGAGCATACATGGACCTCATCTGGTAACAGACACCCAGTAAATTACCCTTGATCATGTTCTGTACATGACTATAGATAGTATGGACAATAGCCAGCTCTTTTCTATTTCTGCCATTTGTCAACTCAGAGCCTCTTTTTTTCCAAGGAGACTGGGTTCTACATTGATGTGATTGAAGTCCCGCTGCAGGGTTCCTCTGGGGCCCTTGACAATAACAGTACATCCCTTTAGAGTGATATTGACATTTTCTGGAATGTTGACAGTCTGATTGCCAAGAATGGTCTTCATTCTCATAATAGATATGGCAAAGAGCAACAATTTTGCTTCTTTGATTTCACAGTTTTCTGAAAAGATATGTTAAATGACTGATATAGGGAGGCATATGAGTAGAAGAAAAAAATAGGCATGTAGAGGTAAGGATCTTGTTTTAGTAACATGGGCAGTTTAAGGATATTATCATTTTAGTAGACATTATATACGTATATGTCAGTAAGCCTGACATCCATATTTATGTATTGTAATGTCTACTTATATGGAGATTAGGTCTCTTAATATCATTATCTTTAATGCTTCACAGATATGACACGTTATCATGTGATAACATTTATTTCACATCTCCAGCTTATGGAGTGCTTGAATTGGCTCTGTCCTTGCTAGATCAATTCTAAATGTCCTAACACCTAACTTAACAGGAATCTCCTTTATGAAAACCTCTCTGACTTCACTCAGGGAAACTTTCTCTTCTTTATTGAGAGTCACACCTTTAGTAATTCAGCCCTGTGACTTTAAATACCACACATGCTCTGAAGACTCCTAAATTTTATATCACTGGCCTGGACTGCTCCCCAGACACAGTATTTGCATACCCAGTTGCCTTGCCACATCTCCATGTGACTGTTGCATGAGAATCTCCACCTCAGATGTCCAGGACTGAACTCCTGCTCTTGCCCCTATGTTCAGTGCACTTGGACTCCTCCCTATATCCAGCAGCACTTCCCTCCTTTTAGTTGCTCCAGTCAAAAGTTGTGGAATCCCCCTTGACTCCCTTCTTTGTCTCTATGTACAGTCCATAAGAAATTAAACAAGAAATTTGTGAGTAACTGTGGGTCAAAGAAGAGATCACAAGGGAAAGTCAGAACATATTTTGAACTGAATTAAAAATAAGAAACAGAACATAACTAAAATTCATGTGGTTCAGCCAAACTATACTAAGAGGAAAATTTATAGCTTTAAATGTCTATATTAGAAAAGGAGAAAGATCTCAAATAAAAAATTAAGCTTTCACCTTATGAATCCAGAGAGTAAAAAGCAAACAAAAGGAAGGAAACAAAGGTCAGAGTGGAAGTCAATGGAGTAGACACAGAAAAATAGTACAGAAGATCAATGAAACCAAAGCTGCTTAATTGAAAAGATCAACAAAATTGACAAGCCTGTGGCTAGATTGACTGAGAAAAATAGGGAAGATACAAATTACTAAAATCAAGAATGAAAGAGGGGACATGAGTAATGATCTTGCAGAAATGAAATAGGTGCTATGAATAACTTTATGTTAATAAATTAGATGGCTTAGATGAAATGACACAGTCCTAAAAATGGACAAATCACCGAAACTGATTTTTTTTTTAAAGATTTTTCTATTTATTCATGAGAGAGAGAGGCAGAGACATAGGCAGAGGGAGAAGCAGGCTCCATGCAGGGAGCTTGATATAGGACTTGATATCGGGACTCCAGGATTATGCCCTGGGTTGAAGGCAGGTGCCAAACTGCTGAGCCACCCAGGTGCCCCAATAGCCGTAGTTTTTTGAGTGATTATCATGTGCCAAGTATAGAAAGCCTAATGTAATTTCATTTATTGTCATCAATAGATGAGAAACCGAGGTACCTTAGAGAGGTCAGGTCTACCTGATTAACAGCGACATGCTCCTGACTGTTTTCTTGTTCCATTTTATTTGGATAGAGTGATTTTCATTATTTTTAAAGATCAAAGAGATCTTTGGGGCACCAAATTTGAACTGTGACATCTGACCTGTTTTAATAAAACAATTTTATTAAGTATCATGTAAATAACTTGTGTCTAATGGGTTCACAGACTCAAGTAGTATCATTTGGGGCTCCAAAAGTATATTAAGAGAAAACTAACCTTGATGTGTTTATAAGAAACGTTGTTTATATTTGAGAAACCTAACGGTGAATTCTCTTTTCTCTCTGATTTCTAACTTTAGCACCTAGAATACAGCTAGGCAAGGAGTATGTCTGTACAACAGAGATCTTATGGATTATTTTTTTTCTGCCACAGCAGCAGGTTTTACTTGAAGCATTATTTGAAAATTAGCATTACTGAATATTTTAAGCCTATTTAAAGGGATTCTAGTTTTGATCCAAATTATTAAAAGTGGGAAGACAGGGATCCCTGGGTGGCTCAGCGGTTTGGTGCCTGCCTTCTACTCAGGGCGTGATCTTGGAGTCCCGGGATCGAGTCCCACATCAAGCTCCCTGCATGGAGCCTGCTTCTGCCTCTCTCTCTCTCTCTCTCTGTCTCTCTCATGAATAAATAAAATCTTTAAAAAATAAAAAGGGAAGACATTTCTGTAAAACTCTGTCACCTTGAAACTAGAATGCTTTAGTCATGGGGTAAACTGGAAGTAAGCTGCCTTTGATACAGGAGAGCCACGTACAGATGGGCGATAACTGTTTTTCTTCTAATTCACCCATTTCCTATTCAGTCTGAAATCTCAGTTGGAAAGCAATTTCCCTTACTTGACCCATTTTTCTTCAGTATTATATCTTCTGCTTCTTGAACAAAAAAAGTTTGAAGGCATGGAGTGTTGTAAACCCTTGCAGACTTATATGGTAAGAAGACTCGGATACTTGCTTTGGAATACACATATTATCTTTTGTCATGTGGCTCTCTGGTTGGAGGGATAACAATCTTGCCTTTTTTTTTTTTTTTTTAAATACTTCTAAATGGTTTACTTGCCAAATAGTTGCAACGGATTATTGGTTTAAGAAACGGCCCAAATCAATACAGCCTTTACTGCATCTTTAAAATATCACAAATAAGACTGACAAATCATCTGGCATCTTGCTGTTTCTGTAACTGGGCAACTTAGATCTCATTCATCAGCCTGCTGAACTGTTCCTTTTTCAGAAAAATAGGTAACATCCAAAAATTTTCTGGTAACATTGTTTTTAACTGTTTGGTTTGCTGAATTGAGGCAGCTGAGTTTGATACAAGTTCAATGTCATTTCCTTCAAGAACTAACTCATGTTTTGGGGCACCTGGGATCGCTCGGTCGGTTAAGTGTCCAACTCTTGAATTCATTTCATGTCATGATCTCAGGATCATGGAATTGAGCCCCATGCTGGACTCTGTGCTCAGTGGGGAGTCTGCTCAAGATTTTCCCTCTCCTTCTTTCTTTGTCCCCCTCGCCTAGTGCCCGCTTGCCCTCTTTCTCTCTCTCTCTCTCAAAATAAATAAGTCTTAAAAAAATAATTAACTCATCTTTTTGGGATTGAGATACTAGACAAGCAACACTTGAACTCTCCCGACCCCCCGTGGATGTATTTTTCACCCAAGAAATTTTGATTTCAAGAAGAGAACTATTCTTCTGAATAACAATGTTGATAGGAAAATGAGCATACATGGACCTCATCTGGTAACAGACACCCAGTAAATTACCCTTGATCATGTTCTGTACATGACTATAGATAGTATGGACAATAGCCAGCTCTTTTCTATTTCTGCCATTTGTCAACTCAGAGCCTCTTTTTTTCCAAGGAGACTGGGTTCTACATTGATGTGATTGAAGTCCCGCTGCAGGGTTCCTCTGGGGCCCTTGACAATAACAGTACATCCCTTTAGAGTGATATTGACATTTTCTGGAATGTTGACAGTCTGATTGCCAAGAATGGTCTTCATTCTCATAATAGATATGGCAAAGAGCAACAATTTTGCTTCTTTGATTTCACAGTTTTCTGAAAAGATATGTTAAATGACTGATATAGGGAGGCATATGAGTAGAAGAAAAAAATAGGCATGTAGAGGTAAGGATCTTGTTTTAGTAACATGGGCAGTTTAAGGATATTATCATTTTAGTAGACATTATATACGTATATGTCAGTAAGCCTGACATCCATATTTATGTATTGTAATGTCTACTTATATGGAGATTAGGTCTCTTAATATCATTATCTTTAATGCTTCACAGATATGACACGTTATCATGTGATAACATTTATTTCACATCTCCAGCTTATGGAGTGCTTGAATTGGCTCTGTCCTTGCTAGATCAATTCTAAATGTCCTAACACCTAACTTAACAGGAATCTCCTTTATGAAAACCTCTCTGACTTCACTCAGGGAAACTTTCTCTTCTTTATTGAGAGTCACACCTTTAGTAATTCAGCCCTGTGACTTTAAATACCACACATGCTCTGAAGACTCCTAAATTTTATATCACTGGCCTGGACTGCTCCCCAGACACAGTATTTGCATACCCAGTTGCCTTGCCACATCTCCATGTGACTGTTGCATGAGAATCTCCACCTCAGATGTCCAGGACTGAACTCCTGCTCTTGCCCCTATGTTCAGTGCACTTGGACTCCTCCCTATATCCAGCAGCACTTCCCTCCTTTTAGTTGCTCCAGTCAAAAGTTGTGGAATCCCCCTTGACTCCCTTCTTTGTCTCTATGTACAGTCCATAAGAAATTAAACAAGAAATTTGTGAGTAACTGTGGGTCAAAGAAGAGATCACAAGGGAAAGTCAGAACATATTTTGAACTGAATTAAAAATAAGAAACAGAACATAACTAAAATTCATGTGGTTCAGCCAAACTATACTAAGAGGAAAATTTATAGCTTTAAATGTCTATATTAGAAAAGGAGAAAGATCTCAAATAAAAAATTAAGCTTTCACCTTATGAATCCAGAGAGTAAAAAGCAAACAAAAGGAAGGAAACAAAGGTCAGAGTGGAAGTCAATGGAGTAGACACAGAAAAATAGTACAGAAGATCAATGAAACCAAAGCTGCTTAATTGAAAAGATCAACAAAATTGACAAGCCTGTGGCTAGATTGACTGAGAAAAATAGGGAAGATACAAATTACTAAAATCAAGAATGAAAGAGGGGACATGAGTAATGATCTTGCAGAAATGAAATAGGTGCTATGAATAACTTTATGTTAATAAATTAGATGGCTTAGATGAAATGACACAGTCCTAAAAATGGACAAATCACCGAAACTGATTTTTTTTTTAAAGATTTTTCTATTTATTCATGAGAGAGAGAGGCAGAGACATAGGCAGAGGGAGAAGCAGGCTCCATGCAGGGAGCTTGATATAGGACTTGATATCGGGACTCCAGGATTATGCCCTGGGTTGAAGGCAGGTGCCAAACTGCTGAGCCACCCAGGCATCCCTTAAAAGAATGAAAAATCTGAATGGGCATATAACAAGACAATTATCACAAATCTTTTTTTTTTTTTTTAAGATTTTAATTATTTGTGAGGGAGAAAGCACAAGCAGGAGAAGAGTCAGAGGGAGAGGGAGAAGCAGGCTTCCCACTGAGCAGGGAGCCCAGTGTGGGATCACATCCTGAGCCAAAGGCAGACACCTAACAAACTGAGCCACCCAGGTGCCCCTACAAATCTTTTTTAAAGTAAAAAATCCCTACACCTGATGTGGGTGGGGCAGGAATTCCTAATCTGAGATAGAGAGTTGCATGTTCTACCAACTGAGCCAGCCAGGCACCCCAGTAATTACAAATCTTGCCATAAAGAGAAGCCCAGGTCATCTTGGCTTCACTGGTAAATTCTGTCAAACATAAAGAACTAATACCAAATGTTTCCAGAAACTAAAGGAGGAGGAAATGCTTCCTTACAGATTCTTTGAGGCCAGTATTGCTGTGGTACCAAAGTCAGAGACATCACAAAAAAATAAAACTACAGCCAAATATCTTTTATGAATGTAAACACAAAAATCTTTAGCCAAATATTAGGAAGCCAAGTTCAGGAACATATAAAAATGACCATGACCAGGGGTATTGGTATCTAGGTGGCTGAGTCAGTTGAGAATCTGACTCTTGGTCTCAGCTCAGGTCTTGATTCAGGGTCATGAGTTCAAGCCCCATTTTAGGCTTCACACTGGGCATGGAGCCTACTTAAAAAAAAGAAAAGAAAAAAACTATAAAGCTAAAGCAATTAGGACAGTTTGATATCAGCATATGGACAGACATATTGACAGATGGAACATAATTGAGTGTTCAGAAATAAACTTTTACATTTATGGTGAACTGAATTTTGACACAGTGCAAGACATTTCAATGGGGAAAAGATAGTCTTCTTTTAAGATTTTATAGTATCTCTGCACCCAACATGGAGCCCGAACTCACTGACCACAAGATCAATAGCTACGTGCTCCACCCTCTGAGCCAACCAGATGTCCCAAGATAGTCTCTCTCTCTGTCTCTCTAAGAGAGAGAACAAACAAGCAAAGATGGGAGGGGGTGACAGAGGGCATGGGAGAATCAGGCTCCCCACTGATCAAGGAGTCCAATGTGGGGCTCAGCCCAGGACCCCAGGATCATGACCTGAGCCGAAAGCTGACACTTAACCATCTGAGCCACCCAGGCGCTCCCCCCAAGGTAGTCTTTTCAATAAATGTTTTGGGAAAGTTGGAATTCATATCCCAAAAAGAAAAAAAAGTGATTTTTATCTCCCATCATACACAAAAATAAACTCAAAATGGATCATAGGCTTAAATCTAAACTAAAACTGTGGGGGATCCCTGGGTGGCTCAGCAGTTTAGCACCTGCCTTCAGCCTGGGGTATGATCCTGGGGTCCTGGGATCGAGTCCCATGTTGGGCTCCCTACATGGAGCCTGCTTCTCCCTCTGCCTGCGTCTCTGCCTCTCTCTCTCTCTGTGTCTCTATGAATGAATGAGTGAATGAATGAATAAATAAATAAATAAATAAATAAATAAATAAATAAATATAAAAAACCTAAAACTGTGTAACTGTTAGAAAAAAACGTAGGAGAAAATCCTCATAATCTTTGGTAAGACAGGGTTCATAGATACAACACCAAAACCATGATCCATAAAAGACTTGGTAAATGAAATTTCATCAAAATTAAAAACTTGGTACTTCAAAGGACACCATTAAGAACAAGAAAAGACAATCCACAGACTGGAAGAAATTATTTGCGGGCAGCCCGGGTGGCTCAGTGGTTTAGTGCCACCTTCAGCCCAGGGTGTGATCCTGGGATCCTGGGATCGAGTCCCATGTTGGGCTCCCTGCATGGAGCCTGCTTCTCCCTCTGCCTGTGTCTCTGCCCCCACCCTCTCATGAATAAATAAATAAAATCTTAAAAAAAAAAAAAGGTTTCACTTAAAGAAAAAACTTTGCAAATCATATAGCTGATAAAGAATTTGTGTTCAGAATACATAGAACAACTCTTGTAAGTCAGTAAGACAAAGTAATTAAAAAATGGACAAAGGATTTCAATAGACGTTTCACCAAAGAAGATACACAAATTGCTAATAAGCACATAAGATACTCAACATGGTTAGTCATTCAGGAAATGAAAATTAAAACCAGGAGCTAATCATGTTATATGGTTACAATTGAAAAGAATGGTTACAATTGAAAAGAAAGGTGACAATAAAGATGTGGAGAAATGGGAATCCTCATGCATTGATGGTGAGAATTGCTTGGTATTAGGTGCTTTGGAAATCAGTTTGGCAGTTTCTTAAAAAATTAAACATAAATTTACCATGTGGCCTAGCAGTTCCTCTCCTATGTATCTGTACAACACAGATAGAGCAGTATGGATAAAACCATCCCTTCACACAAGAACGTGACTGTGAGTTTTCCTCATAAGGGCCAAGTAAGTGGAAACAACCCAAGACCATCAACTGGTAAATGGATATTGGAAATGCGGATAGCCATACGATGGACTATTATTCAGCAATAAAAAGAAAGAAGTTCTGTGGATGAACCTCAACATCATACTAAGTGAAAACAGCTGTGTTTCATTTATATGATATTCCCACAAAGTGTAAAACCACAGGATCCACAAGTAATTAGTAGTTGTCTGGAGCTAAGGGGAAGGAGGAGGATTGGCTACAGACTGGATCTTGATGGGCAATGGAAAGGTTCAAAACCTGGATCATGGTTCTTATGGCTACACAGCTCCTCAAACATACTGACTTGTTAGAGGAGAAGCTGCCCTCTTATCTGAAGGCTTTGTTGCACATCGAATGTGCATACGTACCTCAGACACTCTTCATTTAATTTTTTATTAAAAATAGGATTGGTTTCTTTCTTTTTTTTTTTTTTTAAGATTTATTTATTTATTTATTCAGAGAGAGAGAGAGAGAGAGAGGCAGAGAGAGAGGCAGACCCCATGCAGGGAGCCTGACGTGGAACTCTATCCCAGGTCTCCAGGATCACACCCCAGGCTGCAGGCAGCGCTAAACCGCTGCGCCACCGGGGCTGCCCAATAGGATTGGTTTCTGTGTTGTTTTGCTTAGTTTTATTGGATTTATATTGCCATTGCTATTTAATATTCTCTATAGTCAAGGTGGCAATGGGTTAGCAACAGCAATACTATTAACCAGCATATTTTGTGTGCCTGCTGTGTTTTCAAGAATAAGTCTTAATTATTAAAAATTTAAACTATTTAAAATTCATAAGTCTGTGGGGTTTATAGAGGAGAAAACTGAGATCTAAAGAGGAAGTGTGACTTGCCTAAAATCAGATAATCCTGGGTTCAAACTCAAGTCTTAGAGAAAGCTAGTTTTATGCCTTTTGGCATAGATAAAAAGACCAAAGGGAAAGACGACTATAGGTCACTGAGCAAACATTTTGTTTTTTTTTGTTTGTTTTTTGTTTTTTTCAAACATTTAAAAAATTAATCTTGCCAGGGCACCTGGGTGGCTCAGTGGTTGAGCCTTTGGCTCAGGGCATAATCCTGGGGTCCTGGGATTGAGTTCTGCATCAGGCTCCCTGCAGGAGGCTGCTTCTCTCTCTGCTTCTTTCTCTGTGTGTCTCATGAATAAGTAAAATCTTTTAAAAAGAATTAGTCTTGCCAGTAATCAGAGAAAAGCAAATTAAAGAAACCAGATTCGGGGGTGGGGGGAGGGGAACATATTCAGTTGGCAGTATTTAATTACAGTCCTAAGGAGGATGAGAAAAGAAATTCTTCCACTCTTGCTGCTAGTAAGAAGGTGGCAGTGAAAATGGTAGTACACATCAAGATTGAACTACATTGGTCCCCATGACCGTATCTGTTGAGATTCAGTTTTAAAGTATTTTGGTGGGAGTGGGATGAGGAGCAAAATGAAAAACCGAGTGACTACCAGAAAGACAGCAGTAGAGGGAATGGGGATGCCTCCCTTATGATTTTGCCTATGAAGGAGGCTACACATAACTGTTAAAAAAATATTTGTCATTCTTATAGAAGGGTGATTATCTCTTAGATATTATTTAATCAAACCTTTCCTATTGAGAGTAAAATATATTCTTTTGGAAATACATAAAAGCATTGCGGTTAAGAGTTCATACACAAATAAGGTTTCAGTACAGAAGTAGGAGTCAGCATATAGTTGCCATCTTTTATTTTAGTCTTGCCACATAAGACGATCAAATAAAAACCACCACCATTCATTCTTATCATTATAAAAGAAAAGACATTCCCATGCAAAGAATTACAAAGGATGCTATCTTAGAGGAGAGCCTTGTAGCTTAAGTGAATATAACTTTATGAAAAGTTTACCTGACATCGTCCCTTTTTTCCCCTCATTCTGTGGAGTTACCTTGAGTGTGTGTATATGCACACGCGCATGCACACATGTGATGGGTATACATATGTCAAAATTGATTGAATGGTATACTTTAAAGATGTGTAGTTTACTATTCTCATTAACTGATAACCAGCGTTTGGGGACCACGGATATAAGTGTGGTCTTGAGAATTATCTAGACAATTCTTTTTAAAAAAAAAATTTTTTTTTTAGATTTTATTTATTTATTAATGTGAGACACACACGGAGAGGGAGAGAGAGAGAGACAGAGACACAGGCAGAGGGAGAAGCAGGCTCCATGCAGGGAGCCTGATGTGGGACTCGAATCCCAGGTCTCCAGGACCATGCCCCAGGCCGCAGGCGGCACTAAACCGCTGCGCCACCAGGGCTGCCCTATCTAGACAATTCTGGGCTAGGTTTCCTGGAATGCCACTTATAAGATGGGTAACTTTGGGTTTATTTTTTAATTTCTCTGAGCCTTTGTTTTCTTATTTGGAATATGTAAATAATAATAATGCCTACTACAGGGTTATTATATGGATTAAATGAGATAGTTCATGAATTGGTACTTGTTGGCACATGTTATCTTGTCTGTTCAGCTTGCAGAGTCTATTCCTCACCGTCACATATTTGCACTATCATTATCTATTTGTGTGTGTAATACTTGTAGTTTCGGAGGAGTGATTCAACTGTAGAGAGTGGTATTATTTTAATCCTACCACAGACATGACCATAGTAATCACTTTGGTATGATTTGTAAGGTGTGTGGATTGGGAAGAGTCTTTTATTCTGAAAACTCCACATATGCTGGCATGTAAAATTATTGTGTGAGTAAAGACCTGGGGTAGAGATTGAATTTGTTTTCAGTATAGACTATTAGGATTTGTTCTTATGATGATCATATTGTCATCTCAGTTTAATTTACTGTATTTCATACAAAGAAGCTCCAGTCAGGGTTCCAGAAATGCTTATAAATAGGCCTCCTGTGGCATTTAATTATCATAATATGTAAAGCTTTATTCAGTAAGGTCAGATACTTAAGAAATACATAGTCAGTCACTAAACATATAAAGCTTAGTTTTTCCCTTCGTGTTAAAGGTATGTTAAAAAGAAAAAAATAGAATGTTTAACATGTTGCTACTTGGCATACATATTGTATGAATTCTTATATGGCAGATGATTCTGGTTGGTATCTATCTTATGGTATTTATTTATTTTTTAAAGGACTGATTCTTTCTTTCTTTTCTTTTTTTTTTTAAATTTATGATAGTCACACAGAGAGAGAGAGGCAGAGACACAGGCAGAGGGAGAAGCAGGCTCCATGCACTGGGAGCCCAACGTGGGATTCGATCCCAGGTCTCCAGGATCGCGCCCTGGGCCAAAGGCAAGCGCTAAACCGCTGTGCCACCCAGGGATCCCTATCTTATGGTATTTAGACACACAGATTTTCTTCTATTAGATTATAAACTCCTTGAAGGCAAGATTCAATGTTTAATTTTTTCATCTTTTATAAAAGTTAGCTTATTGACTTTAATATATGCACTTAGTAAATATTGCTTGGTTGATTGAACAACTAAATCTTCATATGTGTTAGAGTACTGACTTCTAATGGTGCCAATTCTTTCTCCAAAGTTTGATGAGATTCCTGGTGATAAGGAAAGTAAGCAGTAATATGCCCTTTTTCACTAATATCTTTCCTAGGTATATAATTTCTATAATTAAAGCTTTAAAATGAAAAGCAACTCTGTGACTCAAAATAGTAGATATTCATGACCTGGTATATAACAGAAAGACAACTCTTTTAGGTCAAAAGGAAATAGCAATTATTGAGACTTAGCTCTGTGCTAGATCTTAATTTTTTAGATAGTCACAGACCCTTTGAGAATCCAGAAAACCTACATAAAACAGGAAAGAAATTTTAATTATAAAAGAATTTATCTCTGAGAAGTTTTTCCTTTTCAGATAATGTTAATAAAAATGAATTCTTTCATATTTTGATATTTACTGTGTGAATTTTCTGAGAACTGTAATGAGGAAAAGCTATCCTCTTTATGAAGCTCGCATAATTATGATACCAAAAGCATGAAAATGATAGCAACAAAGCTTACTTTAAATTTCTGTCACATAAGTAAATCTGAGAATTAAAAAAAAAGATTTTATTTATTTATTAGAGCCAGGGGTGTGAGTGTGTGAGTGAGCAGGGGGAAGGGCAAAGGGAGAGGGAGAAGCAGACTCCCCACTGAGCAGGGAGCCCAACATGGGGCTCCATCCCAGGACCTTAAGATCATGACCTGAGCCAAGGGCAGACACTTAACCAACTGAGCCACCCAGGTGCTCCTAAATCTGAGAATCTTAAATAATTTACCAGCAAATATAATTTACAGTATTAGTATTACTTCTTTAAAATCTCTTTCTAAAGTTAATTTGAGATAAATGGAGCAGCATATTAAATCAGCAGAGTGGTAAGACTAAGTAAGAGTTACCTTGGCAATTCAAGAACTCTTACGATCTGGCTAACAGTAGTAGATCAAGTAAGACCAAGGAAGGGTTACCTTGGGGATACAAGATCTCGAACATTCCACTGTATTAGTAGATCAAGTAAGAGAACTCCTAAGATTAGCCTATTTGCTACCGGGAAAGTTACTGAGTAAAATCTAGTATTTTTTGAGGCTTCTGCTTCTCGCTGAGTGAGACCAGTTGTGTCAGACCAACATTGCTGCCAAGAACTAAAAACGATGTAGGCCATAAAAAGCAAATCTTGGATGGTGTTAGAAGTTACCAGGGCATTCAAGACTTTAAGGGGCTAAGATCCCCAAAAGCAGGGAGGTCTAAAGAAGCAGGATAAACATTTAGTGCCACATGACCCCTCAGGAGCATTTGCTAACTCAAAAGCTGTGACTGAAAAGCTGAACAGAAAACACATTGAGAAGCTAAGCAGAGTGTTCAGCAGACTTATGAGGCTCGGGGTGCATAAAAACTGGAGTTCAGGAATGACTGAGGAGGAGGGATCCTATGGTGAACATCCCAGACTTTTGGTTGGGGACCCCCTCCCAAGTAAATTTTACTCTAGGGATGATGATAAACATAAGGATGATAATCCAGCTTTCACAAAAACTAAAACTTAGTTTTTAATTGCCTGAAATAGTTTAAAATTATTCACCTCTATTCTTTTTTTTTTTCCACCTCTATTCTTTAAATGCCTGTAGAGGCAAAAGTAAATCCTCTCCAGAGGAAGATAACATTACCCAGAATCTTAGGTTATCTCCACAAATTATCACACACAATAACATTCCGTCAAAAACCAGGCATAATAAGAAGACTGAAAATCAAGGGAAAAGATAGGCAACAAGGACACTCACAAAAGATCCAGGTAGTAGGGTTATTAGTCTTGAACTTTAAGATAACATTGATTAGTATTCTCAAAATATTAAATGACAAATGGAGAGCTTCAGCAGAAAACTGGAAACTATGAAAAACATTGAGTATAAATTTTAGAATTGAAAAGTACAGTAACAGAAGGGTTTCATAGCAGATTAATCACTGTTGAAAAGAGCATTAGTGAACTGGAAGATATATCAGAAGAAAATATCCATGCTGGAGCACAGACGCAAAAAGTTGAAAAAGGAAATGAAAAGAAAGAAAAGCACATTAGAGACAAACGGGACACTATTAAAAGTCTAAAAATACTTATAATTGGAGTCTCAGAAGGAGAGGAGAAAGATCAGAAGCAATATTTAAAGAGAGAATAGCTGGAAATCTTCCAAAACTGATGAAAGCTATTAAGCTACAGATTTAAGAATCACTGTGGACCTGGGTGCCTGTGTGGCTCAGTCAGTTAAGCATCGGCCTTGGCTCAGGTCATGATCTCAAGGTCCTGGGACCAAGCCCCAAGTTCAGCATCCTGTTCAGCAGGGAATCTGCTTCTTCCTCCACCCCTCCTCCATGCCTCTACATTCTCTCTCTGTGTGTCTCTCTTTTACTCTCAACTAAATAAAAATAAAATCTTTTTAAAAAATTACTGTGGACCTAAGCAGAAGAAAAATAAAAGGGGCGCCTGGTATCTCAGTCAGTTAAGCATTTGACTCTTGATTTCAGCTCAGGTTATGATCTCAGGGTTGTGGGATTGAGCCCCACACGTTGGGGCTCTGCACTCAGTGTGCGGAGTCTGCTTATCTCTCTCCCTCTGCCTCTCCCCCTTCTTTCTCTGTTTCTAAAATAAATAAGTAAAATCTTTAAAAAATAAAAATAAAATAGAAGGGGGAGAGAAGGAAAGAAAGAAAAAAGAAAAGCAAAGAAAAAGGGAAAATTGCTAAAACTCAAGGATTCTTAAATTAGCCAAAAGGAAGAAACAGACATTACCTTCAAGGGAGCAACTAACGCTTGACTTTGCAGAGGAAATAGAAACCTAAAGACAGTGGAACCAAATCTTCAAAGTGTTGTTAGAAAATAACTGCCAACCTAGAAATTTATATCAAGTAAAAATGAAGGTAGAATAAAGACATTTTCAGACAGGCAAGAACTTGTGAGAATTCATCACCAACAGATTCACACTAAAGAAACTGTAAAGAGCGTTCTTAAGGTAGGTGGAAAATTATCCTAGATAGAAGTAGGAGATGCAGGAAAGAAATGAAGAACAGTGAAAAGAGTAAATGGTGAATAAACCTGAAGTTATATTAACTGTATAAAACAGTAAGAATAATAAATGACAATAGTAGTACAAAAAGCAGAAAGAGGCTAATTATAGTTTAAATATCCTAAGGTCCTTCTAATTTATATTTAAAAAGACTATTAGGGACTTCTGGGTGGCTCAGCGGTTGAGTGTTTGCCTTTGGCTTAGGGCATGATCCCGGGGTCCTGGGATTGAGTCCTGCATCCGGCTTCCTGCAGGGAGTCTGCTTCTCCTTCTGCCTGTGTCTCAGCCTCTCTCTGTGTGTCTCCTATGAATAAATAAATAAAATCTTATAAAAAAAAAAAAAGACTATTGAGGGGCACCTGGGTGGCAGTTGGTCAAGCATCTGATTCTTGGTTTTGGCTCAGATCATGATCTCGGGGTCATGAGATTGAACCTTGCATCAGGCTCTGTGCTCAGCAGAGAGTCTGCTTGAGATTCTTTCTTCTTCTCCCCCTGCCCCTCCTGCTCATAAATGTGCACACTCTCTCTTAAAAAAAAAATAAAAAAGACTAGTGAGTCCGGGATATAAGTATAATACCTAAGGCAGCCTTTCTCTACCGTGTTCAGAGAGAGAATCATGTCCTAAATGCCCAAAGACAGGGATTGGCAAACTTCTGCCTGTTTTAATAAATAATGTCTTATTGGAACACAGCTATGCCCATTATTTTATGTATTGTCTATAGCTGCTTTCATGCTATAGCATCTGAGCTGAGTAACTACAGTGGAGACTGTAGCCCACAAAGCTCAGAATATTTATTATCTAGCTCTTTTTAAAAAAATTTTGTTTATTTATTCATAAGAGACACAGAGAGAGGCAGAGACACAGGCAGGGGGAGAAGCAGGCTCCATGCAGGGAGCCTGATGTGGGACTCGATCCTGGGTCTCCAGGATCACGCCCCTAGGCTGAAGGCAGCACTAAACCGCTGAGCCACTGGGGCTGCCCTGTCTAGCTCTCAATAGAAAAAGTTTGCTAACTTCTGTGCTAAAGAATCCTTTGTAGCTAATGAATTAACTTTTTTGCATCTATCATCTTTGGAAAAATTGACAGAAGGGCCACTCAGATTATTTTCTGTAAGACAGTTCCTCATGGAACGTTAGTTGAGGAAAGCGTCTCTAGGGTAGCCACAAAAGGATAGAAAGAGAATTTATAGCTACCATGTTAATAGAGAAGAAGAGGGGAAATGGAAAATAAAAAATACTTACTGTCCAAAAGAAGATAAAAAACGGGGAGGAAAACCAAACATAGATAAGCGAGACAAGTACAAAATAAGTAGTAAGATGGTCAACTTATTAGGCAAAGTAGATTTCCAGGCAAAACAGAGTCAAAGAAGTGAAGAAGGAAATTTTGTAATGAAAAATGAGTCAGTCCACAAAGAAATTTGTATACACATAATTATATAACTTCAAAATGCAAAAATAAAAAATCAATAGAATTAAAAGGAGAAAAAGATAAGTTAGTTATTGCTATTTCTTCCGTTAAGACACACATTAGGAAGAGTAGGGTATTTGTTTATTTAACATTGTATAGATTCTCAGACCAACTTTCCATATCATACTTAATGGTAAAACCCTAAAAGGAGTCTCTCACTATTATTATACCTAATAACCCACTGTGAAATTTCTGCTTTCCATTGTAGCAACTTTGAGCCTGCTGGAGTTTAGAGCTCTTATTTTCCAAGTGGGGGGAATACTTCTACCAGAGGATATAGGATAGTTCAGTTGAATTGGAATATGAAGCTGCCACCCATTTGGGACTCTTTTTGCCACTGAACCAGAAGAGTCACTTTACTGCCTGGAGCGCTTGATCCTCATTATTAAGGGGAAATAGGGGTGCTGCTACACAATGGGGGCTAGGAAAACTGTTAATTCAGAGTTCTCTAGAGTGTCTCTCAGTAAGTGTGCACTATATTAAAGAGTAATGAAAAACTGCAGTATCCCCAAAAGGCAGGTCTGATGAGTCAGATCCTTTAAGAATGAGGTTTACAGTTATCCTGTCACATTGAGAACCCTGATTACCTGAAGTTTTGATTGAAGACAAAGGAAATAGGGGCTTGAAAATGGAGAAAGTAAATTATAGACACCATCTGTGACCTCATGACCTCATGTATAGAAATGAGAATTGTAGTGATTTAGCATATTTTTTCTTGGTTACATCTGTATGTTTAACTTTTATTTTTCTTCTTCCCCTTATTTTATATAGAAATTCTTGTGAGTTAATTTGACAACTTAGTCTTTTTTTTTGACAACTTAGTCTTTAGAGGGCAGAGTATTTAATGGTGCTTTACAGAATTTAAGAAGTAATATGGGGCACCTGAGGCTCAGTTGGTTAAATGTCTAACTCTTAATCTCAGCTCAGGTCTTGATCTCAGGCTTGTGAGTTCAAGCCCTGTGTAGAGCCTACTTAAAAAGAAAAAAAAAAAAGTAATATAGCCAGTGATAGATAACAATGGCTGTTAGGACTGTGACTCCTTATTTTGGGGAGAAGATGAGAGCATCATCATTTATAGCAAGATAGCTGCATGCTATTAGGTGGAAACAGTTCTGTGGTGATTTATACAAACAAGTTCAGATGTGTGTAGAGGACATATATGGAAGCTAAGCTAAGTAGCCAAAAGGATAGACTGTTAGGGCACTGGAGAGACAATGTAAAGAAAAAGAGAGGAACAAAGAGGGCATCTGGTTCAGGTGTGTGGGTTTTTTTGCAAGGGGGTGGTGGTTTGTTTTGTGGGGTTTTTTGGTGCAACAGTCAGCAAATTAGCATCTGGGAATCCTGGTAGTTCTTCGCTTAGTCACACTTACAGAGCAGTTTTGGTCCACTTGTACCTTTGGGAAGATTATCTGCCACCTAGTAGGGCCCTCCTGTGGATAATCTCTGTCCTGAGCCCTCTGTTAGATCTTTTTGCTACTGATCACCTGTGTGTTCTCTGGCATCCACACCCTTTCTAGTCCATGAGGAGAGATCTCTGTTTCTAACTTCTTAGCCCATTATTCATATACCCTCAGCCTAGAGATAGATTTCTGCATTTGCTTCTTCTGGACCCCATAAAGACCTTTTTTACTCCTCTTAAAAGTTAGTCAACTTATACTAGTTAATAGATCTTTCCATTAAACCCACCCTGTTCAAATTACTGGTGTGGTTTCTGACTCCAACTATCCCTGACTGCTATAAGACTCATTAACATTATCTAGTCTGAACCAACATTGCCGTCTAAGTTCCTGAGAGTTAAATAAGATAAGTGTGTTAACAAATTACCACAAACCTAGTGGCTTTAAGAACTACCAGTGTTTATAGTTCTGCAGGCCACAAGTTCTGGCATGGCATGACTGGGGTCTCTACTCAGGATCTCGCAGGCCGAACTCAAGGCGTCAGCCAAGCCATGTTCTCCTGGGGAGGCTCTGGGGAACAAATCTGCTTCCAGAATCATTCTTGTTGTAGCAGAATTTAGTCCCTTATAGTTGTAGGACTGAGGCCCTTGCTTTCTTGGTAGCTGTCAGTAGGGGTATGCTCTCAGCTCTGAGAGGCTGCTGTGTTCCTCGCCAGGTGCCCTTCACTTCAAACCAGCAACTGTGTGTTCAGTCCTTCTCATACTTTGAACTTCTGACTTCCTCTCTCTCTGACCTCTAAACCTAAACCCAAACCTATGATTAACTCAGGCCCACCTGGATATCTTAAGGTCAACTGATGTGAGACTTTAATTTACATCTGCAAAATCCCTTCACAACAGTGCTTACATTCATTCATGATTGAATAACTGGCAGAAAATCTGTGTACAGTAGGAGCCAAAATCTTATCTTGGCAGGGGTGGGTGGGTCTTAGAATTGTGCCTAGCACAGTATGGAATAGGAATAAAAAGATGAAAAGATGGTTGTTTACAGATTGTATACCCAGGAAATGTAAGATAATCAGCTGGAAAGTTATTTGATGTAATAGCGACAGATTACTAACCTGTCTAGACACTTACCATCAGTAGCCAAGTAGGCCATCCATAGAATGTTTGAGCCCATTTATCCTATACAACAATAAAATAAAAAATAGCTAGAAATGAGCTTAATATATGTAAGACATGTGAAGAAAGTGACAATTTCATTGAAAGAGGAAAGATTTTCTCAAGTAGGAAAATTAAATCCTACAGAGCTTTCAGATCTATTAATTTATAGGTTTAAAGCAATTCTTTTTTTTTTTTTTTCCTTAAGATTTTATTTTTAAGTAATCTCTACAGCCAGCCTGGGGCTTGGACTTACAACCCCAAGATCAAGAGTCACATACTCCACTGACTAAGCTAGCTAGGCATCCATAAAGAAATTCTAACTTTTAAAAACTACATATTGGGGCTCCTGGGTGGCTCGGTCAGTTGAGCCTTAGGCTCAGATCATGAGGTCCTGGGATTGAGCCTCATGTCGGGCTGTCTGCTTGACGAGGAGCCTACTTCTCCCTCTTCCTCTGTTTGCCACTCCCCCTGCTTGTATGCTCTCTCTGTGTTAAATTAATAAATAAAATCTTTAAATAAATAAAAATAAAAATTATATATTTTCTTTTTGAAACATGACAAAATGATTGTAAATTTCATCTAAAAGAATAAAAGCATAGTTGAGTAATTTCTTTTAATATTTTTTAATTTAATTTTATTTTTTTTTTATTTTTTTTTATTTTTTAATTTTATAAGTAATCTCTATACCCAACCTGAGACTCAGACTTACAACACTGAAAGAGTCATATGTTCCACTGGCTAAGCCAGCCAGGTGTCCTGAGCAACTTAAAAAAAAAAAAAAAGGGTAATAAAGAAAACTAGTGGTAGCAGATAACCAAAATTTTATGGAACTAAAATAACTAAAATAGTGTGGCCCTGGCAGAAACACCCAGTTATTAATGGAGTAGAATTGTCTTCAGGGCCATCTGTTATATGTGACTTTGATATATAAAGAGTCAGTGTTACAAATGAGTAGAGTAAGGAGGGGCCATTTAGTCCTGGGGCACTAAGTGATGCCCGGTACTCTGTTAGCTATTCAATTCATAAAGAAAGCAAGGTAAATCCTAATGTCTACTACTGTACACCTACATAAAATTTAAGTAAGGCATCATCTGTATAAAAAAAAACGAGAAATCTAGAAAATAAAACAGCAAATTTAGGGAATGTTTCTGGATTAAAAGTAAAGTCTCATGACAGTTTTTGTGGGATTTTATGGGAATTTAAAACTTCTGAATGTCAAAAATAATTAAAAGGCAAACCAAAAATGGTAGAAATATTTATAGCAACATGATAAATGGTTAATCATTTGATATGTAGAAGCTCTTAAAAATTGGTAAGGAAAAAGCCTACTACGAACTCAAGAGATAGATCAGAAGATACAAACAGTCATTTTACAGGGCACCTAGGTGGCTCAGTTGGTTTAGCATCTGACTCTTGATCTCAGCTCTGATCTTGATCTCAGGGTTGAGAGTTCAAGCCCCAAATTGGTCTCCACATTGGGTGTGGAGCCTACTTAAAAAAATAAAGAAACCTCACAAAAAAACCGAACAGTCAATTCACAGAAAATAAAGTTCATGCAGGTTAGCAAATATAATCAAGTATAATCAAGGAATTATAAATTAAGGCCAATGAGATACTTTTTCTATCGAATTAGTAAAGATTAAAAATTATAATACTCTGTGCTTGTGAGAGTGTTTTGAAATAAGCACTCTTACAGTCAGCTAATAAAAGTACAGATTATTAAAATACTTTTGGATAACAATTTGGTTATAAGTATTGAAATCTTTAATTATACCCTTTTGTTTTAGTAAGTCTGCTTCTGGAAATCTCTCTGAGACAATAATCACAAATAGGGAACAAACTAGAATAATCACAAATAAGAACAAACTACGCAAAAGGGGATTAGTGATGAAAATAGTATAAAATGGAAACTCTTAAACAACAGGGGAATTGTTAAGAAGATTATGGTTTATCTACACAATGAAGGCATTATGTTGTTAAAAATTATATTTGCGAAGCTTTTTTAGTGTGAGAATACCTTGTTAAAAATGAAAATAGCAGAATACAAAATTTTATACAAAGGATCATTTCAGCCATATCCTTTCTTTTAAGTTTTGAAAATTCTCTAAAGTGAACTCAGATTACTGAGAGTATAAATTAAGATGGTGGTCAGCTGTACACCAAGGCACTATGCTAATTAGCAGTATTACCACCTGTGTACTCCTCATCACATCTTTCCAACATTAGAATTTCTTCTCTACACTTTCCCATCTGTGAATTTATTCTTACAGATTGCTCATGAGTGATAATGGTTCCTTGGTTAAAAACTTACAGCTCCCTCCCTTTTTCTCTTTTGAGTGTATTTATTTAGAGTCCGAAAGGGTTCAGTTATAATTAGCATCTTTTCCACTAGTGGGTGCTACTCTACTATCTGTATTCTTAAGACTGTAGAAGCTTATTCGGTGGGATATGAAACTATACCAGTGTTAGGTGTCATCTGTTTGGGTGCAGTATGTTTAAATCTATTTTGTGGTACATGTGCCTATAAATAAATAACAGTTAAAGAGAAACCTTTTATACTTTAACCCGAGAGATACAAGGTATATACATTTAAAATATAAAAGCCACATTCTGGATGGTCTTCATTTCAAGTATCATGTATTTACTACAGTTTTTTAAAATATAAGCTCTATGAAGGCAGGACACAAAATTGTCTGGCACATAGTACACTTTCAGTAAACATAAGCTGAATAAAAGAAGAAATTGCCATGTGCTGGAAATGTACAATTATAAAGTGTTAGGATAGAGACCTCAGCATATCTCCATTTCTTAGGATTTGTGTCATTTAGTACATTTTATACTTTGTTGCCTTAAAGCAGTTGTTCTCAACAGGGGTGGTACTAACCCCTTTGAGGGGCATTTAGAAATATGGAAATGTGGTTAGGGTATCACATGATCAGGATCAGCAACAAGGACATTTAATGGGTAGGAAGAGCCACGGTTCCTGGATGTTCTGTAGTGCCTGGACCAGTCCCATACAGTAAAGACTGATACTGCCTGCAGCCTTCATGAGTTAGATATCCGTCTGTATATATAGGTTAGTGAAAAACTAGTTTATTTTAGTGTAGAACCTATTTTACATGTATATGCAGTTTTTTTGTACTATTATAATAATATGCATTGAATTTCCCGGGAAACCAACTCTCATGTAAATTGAGGAAAGACTGTACTTTGTCTGGAACATTCTCAGGAGTTACTTGTGTCATTTTGGAAATCTATCACTGATGTTACTCATGGTATTTGAGTTGCAATGCCAATTTTCTTTTTTCTTTTCTTTTCTTTCTTTCTTTCTTTCTTTTTCTTTCTTTCTTTCTTTCTTTCTTCCTTTCTCTTTCTTTCTTTCCTTTCTTCTTTCTTTTTTTTTTTTTTAATTTTTTTTTAATTGTATTTATTTATGATAGGCACACAGTGAGAGAGAAAGAGAAGCAGAGACATAGGCAGAGGGAGAAGCAGGCTCCATGCACCGGGAGCCCGACGTGGGATTCGATCCCGGGTCTCCAGGATCGCGCCCCGGGCCAAAGGCAGGCGCCAAACCGCTGCGCCACCCAGGGATCCCTCCTTTCTTCTTTCTTTTTTAAGATTTTTTATTTATTCATGAGAGACACACAGAGAGGCAGAGGGAGAAGCAGGCTCCACACAGGGAACCCGACGTGGGACTCGATCCCGGTCTCCAGGATCACACCCTGGGCTTCAGGTGGCGCTAAACAGCTGTGCCACCAGGGCTGCCCCCAATTTTATTTTCTTTGCAATACTTATCACAAACTGAAATTACCTTATTTACTTGTTTTTTTTTTTTATTGATTTATCTACTAAAGTATAAGCTCCTTAATAAATAAGGGTCTTACATCTCTTGTTCGCTGGATATCCTTATACCTAAAACAGAGTGGCATACTATGGCTGGTAATTAATGAGTAATTGATGCATGCATAATGACCAGATGTTTGAATGACCATCTCATCCGTCTGAGCCTGACCTTTAAATGCTGATGTTCCCTAAGCCTCTGTCCCAGGGCTTCTTTTCTGTTTATTCTAACCTTTCCCTACTGACCTCAACTATGGGCATGGCTTTAATTTATATCTCTGCATCGACATCTCTGTAGATTTTTCTCCAGCTGAATCTTTCCTCTGTATCCAGAATTACATATCTAGCTGCCAGCTTCCTTCCCAGTTCAGTGCTCAAGCATCTCAAAGTCAGCATGCCCTTCTCAGTGTTTATCTCAGCAAATGACGCCATCATCTACTTAGTCATACTGGTGGGAAGCCTAAGGGTTGTTGTTGATGCCTCCCTCTCCCTTATGCCCATTTGTACTTAACCACCAAGTCCCGTTCATTCTGTCTCCTAAATAATTTTCAAACCCTGCTTTCCATCCTCAAATCCTCTATTGCTCCTAAAATCTAAAGTACCAAATCCAAGCTCTCTTAGACTGACAGCAGGAGCCTACTCATTGTTTTCTACTTGTCCACTCCTAGCTTCTTAAATTCCATTCTCTGTAGTAGCCAGAATTGTGCTAGCCATTTCTTCATTGCTCCTATACTTTAAGCCCACTGATCATCTTGCTGTTTCTCAAATATGCCACGTTCCTTCACACTGTAGATTGTCTGTCATGTTGTTTCCTTTGCTGTGGCAGCTGGTTATCCTTCAGAACTTGGCTCACTTCCATTGGAGACCTGTCATGCTCTCCTGACTCAGTCAAGATGCTTCCCCATCATGTGCTCTCGTAGCACCCTGTATTTGGCAAATTTTTTTTTAATATATTTGGCAAGTTGTAATGAATGTGTTATAAAGGTAGCTGTCTGTCTTTCCCATAGAATTGGATTTTTTAAAAAATTCATGATATATAAGTATGGCCTCAATATACTTAATTGTATTATCATGATAAAGAATGGCCTAATATCAACTATAATTTGTCTTCAAAATTTTTTAAAATAAATCTATGTGTTTTTTTTTTAAGATTTTTTAAAATTTTATTTACTTATGAGAGATACAGAGCAAGAGAGAGGCAGAGACACAGGCAGAGAGAGAAGCAGGCTCCATGCAAGGAGCCTGATGTGGGACTCAATCCCGGATCTCCAAGATCACATCCTGGGCTGCAGGCAGCGCTAAACCGCTGCACCACCAGGACTGCCCTGTCTTCAAAATTTAATTGGTTTTTAGCCAGTAATTTTATAGGGTAGATAATTTTATTTGTTTTTTTCAGGGTATACTATATTTCATTTGTTCTAAGAAGCATTTTTCTCACTTTCAACATCTCTGAAATTGACATGCATCTTATAGATAATAGCATATTTAATTGGCATCATTTTCTTATGCATCTTATCTGATGCATAATATAATGGTGCATCCTGTATTTAAAATCATCTTAGATTAGATAGTATTTGGTATTTTTTTTAAACAAATTCATTGTGGAAGATTTACTGAGAACCTTGTGATGCCCAGTCATTCCATTAGAAGCATCACTAAGATTTTTCTGTAGCCATTAGCAGGTAACTGGTTACATCTTGATCCCTTCAAGAACTTTCTGCCTAAAGTCATTTTGGTCATATTCTATAGAGCTGAATGTTGGGAGCTTGATTAATGTATCATTCGTTCAAGTAACACACAGACTCAAATTTATGTATGTGTACCTGTTTGGTTTCGGAAAAACTTTTTTATCTCCATGTGGAGGTGTGCAGGCCATCCATTGGTTCCAGAAGCTGTCCTTATCCTCCTGTAATGCATTCTCTTTTAGATGTGCACTTAGGGACATTTTCCTTGGATATAGATATGGGCATGTGAATACGTTCTGATTGATTGGATGTGAGCAAAAATAATATGTGAACTTCCAGGTCATGAACCAAAAAAGAAATGGCTTGCTCTCCAGCTCCTCTTTCCTTCTTCTAGTGAGTGAGAAGAACTTTGGGTCCCTGGATGACCTCAGGCAATAGTGATACCTGGCCAGCCTCTGGACTGAGGGCGGGGGGGGGGGGAACATCTTGAGGATCTTATATTTTGAGGTCTTTTATAGCAGCTTTGTCTGTACTGTAAATAATTGATCATCTGAGAGATGTTTTGGTTGGGCTCTTGTATTTCTAAAAAAAAATGAGGTGAGCCTTACTATCAGTTTATCTCCAGTCTGAAGCAGATGACTCTCACTGTTTGACTACAGTAAGGAATACGTGCTCTTTGGAGATGTGTATATTCTGGTGTGATGGATGCAGTGTATGCTTGAGATTCAGTCAGACCTCTGCTTGAATGGCAGCTCTGTCACTTCCTGTCTGTGTCACATTGGGCTGCTCACGGAGATCCCTTGAATTTTAGATTCCTGTCCTTTTTAGATGCCAGTGATACCCATTTCAACAAGATTCTTTTTTTTTTTTAAGTAATCTCTGTGCCCAATGTGGGGCTCAAACTCTCAACCCCAAGATCAAGAGTCCCATGCTCTACTAATTGAGCCAGCTAGGTGCCCCTCAATAAGATTCTTTGGAGGAGTGAATGACATCATCTATTTAAAAGGGCCCAGACCTAGCCCAAGTGCTTTACGAAATGACAGCAATTGTCATCATTAGTTTTTCTAAAGACTAAAACCTCAGACTATCTGCTGCCTTCGTATTTTTTTCAATTGGACCTGATATTTATGGAGGATTGTTTGATTTTCTAGTTTATATCTTTGGATTAAGCAAAACAAACAAAACTTTCATATTTTTGGACCATATTGCCTTGGTTCCCCAGAGAATTGCTGAGTTTTTGAGACTTTACTGAGTTTTCCTGTCATGCTTTTGGCTGAGGGGTTGCAAGACATGGTGTAATAAAGCCTACTGTATGCATGCTCCAGGGAATGAAAGAGGCTGTCCACTGCTTGATTCTGTCACCTATGTGAGGTATACCCTGAAAACCTTATTTTTAGACCTGAGTGCCAGGGAAACTTTTTCCTGTAGAACTGGTGTGTGTTCTCGTGGCTAATGAGAAGCCATAAAGGACAAAGAGAGGAATTGGATCATAAATAGTAACCTAAAAAAAAAATAATAATAAAAAAAAAAAATAGTAACCTAATTTGGTAAATTGTTAATTGCTTTCACTATAGGACAAATTGAAGATTAGCTCTGAATACTTTTATTTTTTTTTTAATTTTTTATTTATTTATGATAGTCACAGAGAGAGAGAGAGAGAGGCAGAGACACAGGCGGAGGGAGAAGCAGGCTCCATGCACCGGGAGCCTGATGTGGGATTCGATCCCGGGTCTCCAGGATCGCGCCCTGGGCCAAAGGCAGGCGCCAAACCACTGCGCCACCCAGGGATCCCTAGCTCTGAATACTTATATTAATTCTTACTATGTGTGGTTTCATTAAAATCCTTTAAGGAGGTAAATTCTAGACTTTTTTTTTTAAGGAAAGTTAGAATGTTGGCAACTAGCGGTAAGGTGACATTATAAGAGTAATAGGAAATATTTGTGTTTTTTTTTTATTTTTAAAAAAACTTTAAGTAATCTCTACATTCAACAGGAGTCTTGAACTTACAACCCCAAGATGGAATCGCATGCTCTACAGACTGAGCCAGCCAGGCATTCCAGAAATATGCTTTTAAAAATTGGTATATGAACATAATATTGGATACACAGACTTTGAGTATTAGAATTGGGGGTTTAAGGTAGTAATCCCAAGGCAGCGGTGTAAAGTGCAGGGACAAGGGCAGCCCGGGTGGCTCAGCGGTTTAGCGCCACCTTCAGCCCAGGGCCTGATCCTGGAGATCCGGGATCAAGTCCCACGTTGGGCTCCCTGCAGGGAGCCTGCTTCTCCCTCTGCCTATGTCTCTGCCTCTCTCTCTGCGTGTGTCTCTCATGAATAAATAAATAAAATCTTTAAAAAAAAAAGTACAGGGACAAGAGTCTGTGACCGATAAATATTTGTTAATGTCCTAAGCATGGGACTAAGCAGATGAGGGTCTCAAACTGGTTCAGAAAGCAGTTCACTGGTCTTGCTAAATGACTAAAGACAACCTGATAATATAAGAAACGTATAGCAAATTACAGAACACTTCTTTTCTTACCCAGGTGGTTCCCCTAGCATCTGTCTGAACATTCCCTCCCCCCCATATGAACTTGGCATGTGTTTAAAAACAAAAATTTAATTTTTTTTCTGTAACATATTTTTCAGGTAGGTTTTCTTGCTCATCATTTCTGAAATACAGGTTTTTACATTTAACATTTTTAATGTGAAATATTGATAATCCTTTTAATATCTGTGGGGGTTTTGCACAAATATAATAGGGCAATCATTTTTTTTCTACCTTATGTTTCACTATAGAAACTGTTTAGGCAGGCATTTGACTCCTTTATTAGCTTATGACTTCAGTGCATACCCCTGAAACCTCCTTTCCTACTGTCCTTACATACAAACCCTCAGCTTCATAGATGTTCCCAGATCAGAGGACTGGGTGGATGGTGGTATCATCTCTTTTTATATTTGACTTTTCCCTTGTGCAGATTGTCATAAAGCTATTTCTGCTCAGGTCTTGTGAACTTGCCTGCTCTCCCAAATTAGAATCCAACTTTGAGCACAAGTTAGTTTAATGGCTTCCGAAACCGAATCTACGGTTAACAGTCTTTTTAGTTCACAGAATTGCAGAATTTCCTATTAGAAAGCTACCCTGGAGATCATGTGCAGCTCAGAGCTCTCATTGATAAGTGCCCCAGGCACCGGCTTCATTGCTTTGGTGGCTGGCCTACTGTCCTATGGTGCTGGGACTTTGTCCTTTCTTTTTCATAATCATGAAGGAGAGCCTTTTCTAAATTTGCCCAGGTGTATCACAAGTTGTAGAGCATAGAAGTATAATGGAGTTAAAAAAAAAAAAAAACCTGACAAATATTAGCCAAATTCAGGCAAATAGAGTCTTTCCCCCCATTTATCAGGTTTCATATTTGAGATCTGTTATTAATTAAGTTTAACTTGTAGTTTTATGCTGGGATGTCATCTATTTGTCATTGAAACACATCTGGGAATATTGTTTATTTGTTGGTGTGACAGTATTAAAAAGTCTCCAGTTTATTGATAGAATTGAAATAGGCTCTAATTTAAGGATTCTTTTTATCATACAGCAAGCAGCGTGAACAAGGACAATTTAATATAAAGAGGTGCTAACTGTAGCAGGGGATTGAAATAAAAGGGATTGGTTAGGCAGAAGTAAAGAAGGTTTTCAAGGATATGGGAATAGAAGATACAGGAGGAGCCACTGCCTCTAGGGCTGAGCTGGCCCTGTGAGAGCTTCCTGGGCCCGAGGTCCACACCTCATTGGAGAGGGCACAGCCATGGCCCATGGGCTGGTGGAGAACTCACTGAGCAAGGGGCATGGATGGGGCAAGCGGCTAGGAAGTTGCTGGGGGGCTGGGAGCATTGCAAGGAGCCTGCCCTGAGAAAACACTCTTCTGCTGTATCTCTCCAGCACCCTCTACTGAACAAGTTTAGCATCATGCTAGTCGGCAAAGGAAAAATGCTGGAAGGTCCCAGATTGGTTTTCACAGAGTGGCCAGAAAGCTGAGTGTGGAGCTCAGAGGCAGTAAATCAATAGTCAGCATAGTTCACCACCTCCAGATTCCTAAGTAGTTGGAAGTAGACACTTGGGAAAGGGATGCTTATCATGGGTTACACAGTACAGATTTTAAAACTTTCTAGCAAACAGTGAAATCCTGGTCATTATTAACAACCACTCTGTAGCTTACACACCAGGACACAGCAGCAAGGACTGCTATATCTGAGAAATTGGTTGAAGATTTGCTTCTCTTATTTTAAGCATATTTAAAGTACACATATTCAAGTGTCATTATATAAATTGACTGTGAAAGTGGAGCAACATTAAAAATTATAGTGTCATTTTCAATTTGAGGCTGCTTTAAACTCAGAAATGAAATAAAGAAAAGGTTTTTACAACGTGGCACTTAATGACTCTTGTACCTGTAATTGACATATTAATATAGTAATACTAAAGCAGTTTTTTTTTTTAAAAAAAGCAGTTTTTATAGTGGTTAAAATGTTTACTGAACTTGATTAGTTTTGAGACAAATCATAAATAGTGCTGAATCCAGTCAGCACTTCCTTTTCCTAAATAAGCCTAAATTAAATAGGTTATTGAGAAACTGTTTATCAGTATTATTTGGTTACAAGCAACAGAAAGTGACTCTGTACAGCCGAAGGGGGGAGGTGAAGAGGAACTTTAGGGATGATAGGAGGCAGCTGACATGGAAGGGAACGTCAAAAAGCCGGGCTCTGCAGCCTGCCGAATGTGGGCAGCAAGCACGAACAGAGCTGGCCGTGAGATGCAGCTGCTCCAGCTGTCTGCCACGCAGTTCAGGATTCACATTTCAAGGAGTGTCTAGAAGGGCAAGGCAAGGGCAAGGCACTGAGATGCTGGGCCACAGAAACAACCTGTTTCTGGACTCAAAGGACATAGATCCTGGTTCTGGAGACTCCATTCTCACTCTGTTTCTTAGCTTCTCTTTCTTGGCAATGGCTTCATTTTCAGGCCTTCTGTGGTTAAGATGGCTCCAGCAGCTTCCATTCTTCTGATCCTGTTAGGTTCATCCCTGACCCTAATCTAGTGGGTGGTCCAGGAATGCAGTACCCTTTGGTTGGAGTCACTGCCCATGGAGTTCGAGTGAGGGAAATTGGGGTATAGTTATCAGTGGAGGACTAGAGGGAGCTGACTGGCAAAAATGATGGATAGAGGTGAACCTCTTGATTGTTCAGAGAAAAGCCAGCCCACATGAGGAACATCATTTATTCTGTGATGAAAAGCCAGTGGAATGTTAAATCCTTCCCTCGTGTGTCCCTCTTTCCCTTCCATTCTTGGTCTGATGAGAGGAAGGGTTTCAATTAAATGGATAGGGTGGGGGACCCTATTAGCATTAGCATGGAATATATAACAGGAAAACGTGAGTGAAACAGGGGAATGGGATTAGCATGGGATTAGCATGGGATATAGCAGGAAAGCATGAGTGAAGCAGGGGAATGGATATACTTATGTCAGTGGATAACCAACACCAGAAAGGTGAGAAGCAAGAGGTATTATTTTTTAAGAAGTCTGGTCAGACTGTAATAAGTGCTCCTGAGGCCCTGCTAGGTTTTGTTCTGGTTTGGTGGTGTAGACACAATACTATGTCTTGAGTACTCAACCTTGGGGCTGAAATCAGTATTAGCTCTAAAACGAAAATTATGTTGGAGTTCCTTTGGAATACCTTTAGGCCAACTGATTTTGCCATGGTTCTTCTCCATCCTTCCAAAGTAAAGGTCCCTGCAGTTATCTGTTCCTAATAGTTTCTTTGTCCTTTTTTCCACATCTCCCCTCTGTGCCTTGTGGGAAGTGGAGACCTTTATCTTTAGCCCTATATCCCATGCTAATCCCTGGTCCCCTACCCTATCCATTTGTTCTTTTTATCTACTTTTTAAACGTTTACATGCAGTATAATTCACTCTCTGGTGTACAGTTATGTAAGTTTCAACAAATGCATGCAGCATATACATGCAGTACATACATACATATAACCTCCATCACAATCGAGATTTAGGACCAATCCATCACCCTCCAAAAGCATTCCCTTGCTCTGCCCCTTTGTAGTCAATATCTACTCCACCCCTGGCCCCAGGTAATCACTGGTCTTTTTCTGTTCCTAAAATTTTTCTTTTTCCAGAGCCTCCTGTAAATGGAGCCATATGGCATATATCCTTCCTTTTGAGACTGGCTGCTTGTATGTGGTATATGCTATGTCTGAGTGTGCTTTCTTTTAGTTTATCCTATTTAGAGTTTACAGAGCTTTTTGAATCTGTAAATTTATGTGTATCACTAAACTTTGGGGAGCTTTCCACCATTATTTCTTCACGTCTCTTTCTCTTCTGCTTCCGGAAGCCCTGTACCATGAGTGTTGGACCTTTCGATATTATCCTTAGGGTCCATGAGGCTCTTCATTTTTTTTTTCCAATCTTTTTTCTCTCTGTTCTTCAGGTTGGATAATTTCTGTTGCTCTTTTAAATTTACAGACTCTTTCCTCTGTCATATCCATTCTTCCATTGGGCCCATCCAGTGAAGTGTTTAATTCAGACTTTTATTTTTCAGTTCTAAAATTTCTATTTGGTTCTATTTTTTATAGAACTATTTATGGTTCTGTTTTTATTTGTGAACTCCTAAATCACCATTTGTTTCAAATGTGTTTACTTTTATTGCTTCCTGGAGCAAAGTTATAATAACTGCTGTAAAGTCTTTGATGATTCCAACACCTGGGTCATCTGAGAGGAAGCATTCTTTGTCTTTTGTCTTGACAGTGTTTGTTTGTTTTTGGTTCTTTGAGGAATAATTTTGGATTTTATTCTGGATGTTTTGAATATGTTACACAGATCTTGAGTCCAATCAAATTCCTCTAGAGCATGTTGATTTTTGTTGTTGTTCTCAAAGCTTTTACTCTGCTCTTCAGGATCTGTCCCATACATGCATGACCTGATTGAAGGTGAGCCCAAGTTTGAGAACATTTATACACAGCATTTAGACGTCTTCTTCAGCCAGTACTTGTCTGGGATTCCCCCACACTGTCCAGCTCACAAGAGCTCCTTTTCCTCATCCTCTGTTCAAAAAGATTGGGTTCTCTCGGTTTTGCCTGCCTGTGCCACCACTGCCACAATAAGGCTCTGTGACTGCAAGAGAAAAGGGGAGAATAAGAAACTCACCCCCATGCAGGTCACCTCCCCAAGTTTTGAGTCTCCTCCCTACTCTACCAGCTTTTGCTTGCTTTTCATTATTGTATTTGTGTATTTACATTGTACTTCTGGTCTTTTGTTGTAATTAGCGGCTAAGAGAGGCTATCTTGGTCTTCCTCCATGTTGGTCAGCCCCAGAAGTCTTAAATCATTAACCTGTGTTAGTTTTCTATGCTGCATAACAGATTACTACAAATGTAGTGGCTTAATGCAATATATATTCATTATTTCACAATTTCAAGAGGCTGGGCATGACTTAACTGGGCCTGCTACAGGCTGGAGTCCAGGCCAAGGCTGTGTTTCCTCTGCGAGGCTTGCCTGGGGAAGAATGGGCTTCCAAGCTCACCCAGGCAGTTGACAGAATTCATTTCCTTGTAGCAGTAGGATTCATGATAGCTGTTTCTTCAAAGCCAGCACCCAAGAGGGAGACTAAAGCCACTTTGCTAAAAAGATGGGAGTCTTATATAATGTCAGGGGGACAGCATTCCATCACCTCTGCCATATTCAAATGGTGAGAAGCAAATCACAGGTCCCTCCCACACTCACAAGAGAGCATTTATACAAAGGTGTGAACCTCAGGAGACCAGAGAGTCTCTGTCAACTATATTATCCTTTGATCCTCAAATAAAAACACTTCCTTCTACCCTCTGGTCTTATTCATCAGATCCATGGTTCTGTTTTCCACCGCTAGTTCTGGGAAACACTGAATGACTCCACAGTTCTTGTAGACAGTCCATCCAATACTCGGACCCATGAGTTCTTGACCTCTTGTATGCTAGTGACCTTTACTTTAGAACTCTGTCCTGTGATTCTAAATCCCAAGCATATTCTCTTTGCTACATAACCCTGTTTATTTCCATAGTCTATCAAATATTAAAGGTAATTCAAGTCTTACCTTAACTTTCCTATTAAATTCTCTGTCCTTAGAGATCTAAGACTGTTTTTATGTCTCCTCCCTCATGTATTGCCCACAGGGCCTCCTGCGTATTTCCTGCACAGAGCAGGTATTCAAACACATGGTGAAAAAATTGAGAATCTTTTAAGTATTTCAGTGACAGCTGGACAGGATACCACTTCCTCCTTCTTCCTTTTTAAAGTTTGTCTGATAGCACTTTGCCAGCCTTTCCTAACCTAAACACTGTCAGGAAATTCTAATTGAATTAGCCAAACTTTCTAAATAATGGTGTGTAACACAGACACACAGTGAATTAGTGAATATTTTAATGACATGGCATTGGAGTCTAACCAAGATGACTTCAGAGCATGGGCTGTGGTTTTGTCTTGTAAGTGAAAACTAAGTTGGAATAAAAACCGAGTAAAATTTCTGGTAACTAAACCTTCAAGGTAGAAATAAGCCTGCCTTCCTTATTGAATCCTGTTCTTTTGCAAAAAGGGAATAATCAACTAACAAAAAAGACTGGAAATTTGGAAGATTTTCCAATGAAGGGTTTTGCGTAGGGTGACTACATTCCCAGTCTACCAACATAATTGTATCTTTTGAATCCTGTTTCTCTGGAAAAATGTGTAGTTTATCAAGGAATCCTGAGATGACTGATATACATTGAAGCTTCAGTTATGGGGCTCCTCTACTTCCCAACTCTTTCTTCTTCTAGCTGCTTCCAAAATAGTGTTGCTTCTTTCTCCACCCAAAGCATCCTAAGCTGATGGCTGAACTATTTGAGAATAAAAGAAATATTACATTATTAAAACCCAACTTGTTAAAAATATTTTCTTTCTAATAAAACTCAGTATAGTGAGGGCCCATTATAATATGCTTTGCCATACAGAGAGTATAGGGGATTTACATCAAAGTTTTGGCCCTGTGTCCAGTGTGGGGCCCAGAAGTTGAGCCTCATATCAGATTTTCTCCTTACTTAGTTTTCACTACTCAAACAGAAGATGTACCATCAGCCAAAGCAATGCTGATTTTTTTAGCAGGAGCTGGAGTTCCTTGTAGTGGTAATAAACTGGGGAGGAAGTGCGTGTGTACAAATGGAGATGTGATTGAATGGGATAAGATAACATTTACACCATGGTATATTACGTAGCCATTAGAAATAATAGATTGGATCAATTAGTTGGGGGCAGGGCGTATTCAATGAGAAAAGCAAGAAGCAAAAGAGTTTGTAATATACAATCTCACTTTTACAAAACTGACCAAATAAAATGCATTGTAAAAATATATAGGTCTATATGTTTCCATAGTTACCTGAGTGCAGAGAAAGACCCGGGAAGTTATGAACAAAGTGGTTAACATGGGTTATCTAGAAGGACAGGCAGTGAGGGAGTAGCAGCTTTGCTGTCGGTGTGGAGGGAGGAAGAATCTGTGAGGGGCCTCCAAGCAAATGAGAAAAACACAGAGTACACTGGAAAAAAATAGTTACCTTTACACATGTATATACAATCGTGAATTTAAATATAATTTTAAAAAGAAAAAATTAGGGCAGCCCCCGTGGTGCAGTGATTTAGCGCCACCTGCAGCCCAGGGCGTGATCCTGGAGACCCTGGATCCAGTACCATGTCAGGCTCCCTGCATGGAGCCTGCTTCTCCCTCTGCCTGTGTCTTTGCCTCTCTCTCTCTCTCTCTCTCTCTTTCTCTCTCTATCAATAAATAAATAAAATGTTTTAAAAAACATTAAAATAAATAAATAATAAATGATAAATAAAAAAATTAAAATTAAAAATTAGTGAAAAATGAAATTCTCCCAACCTGGCCCTCTCTTCCCTTCCCTTCCCTTCCCTTCCCTTCCCTTCCCTTTCCCTTTCCCTTTCCCTTTCCCTTTCCCTTTCCCTTTCCCTTTCCCTTTCCCTTTCTTTTTTTAAGATTTTATTTGAAAGAGACAGAGCATGAGCAGGGGGGGAAGAGTCAAAGGGAGACAGAGAAGCAGGCTCCCACTGAGCAGGGAGCCCAACCCAGGACTTGACCCCAGAACCCTGGGGATCATGACCTTAGCCAAAGACAGATGCTTCACCAACTGAGCCCCTCTGGCACCCCTGTCCCTCCTTTTCTTTATTCTCCTTGCAGCTCACCTTGTGAGTCCACCTCATAGCAGCTCCACGAATCAAAAATACTAACCCAATTCCCTCTATAGTTGGCCCTTGAACAACTGGGGGCTCCACTTACAGATGGGTTCTTGTCCATAAACACAGTACAGTACCATACATAGATTTTTGTCTTCCTTATGATTTTCTTAATATTTTATTTTCTCTAGCTTACTTTAGTAATATAGTATATGATACATATAATATACAAATATGTGTTAATCGTCTGTGATGTGATCAGTAAGACTTCTGGTCAACAGCAGACTATAAGTAGTCCATTTTGGGGGAGTTTAAAGTTGTACATGGATTTCCAACTGCTTGGGGAGTCGGTTGTCCCCAACCTCCAGGATGTTGAAGTGTCAGCTATTTGATACGTATTTGTTTTTTCCTTTTCCAATGGGTCAAGAAACTTCCCAAGTCTGGGTGATTTTCTTAAGTAATCTCTGGACCCAATGTGGGGTTCAAACCCACTACCCCAAGATCAAGAATGGCATGCTTTTCTGACAGAGCCAGCCAGATGCCCCTCCAAATCATTTCAGGAAATAAGGTGTCCCTTGAAAATAAAGTATACTTATGGAAGATGTCTTTCTTTTTAAAGTAAAAATGTGATTTGATGTTGATTTTTTAATTATTAGTGAGAAATCCAGAAACTGTACACTTGAGGTAGAAGTTACTGTAACTAGCAGGAAATTAGATAAAATTATATTAAAGACCATACATCTGAATTGTGCTTTGTCATACACACATGAACTCAGGCAGGCAAGGCTTAAGATAGCTCATGGCAGGACACCTGGGTGGCTCAGGGGTTGAGTGTCTGCCTTCAGCTCAGGGTGTGATCCTGGAATTCTGGGATTGAGTCCCACATTGGGCTCCCTGCATGGAGCCTGCTTCTCCCTCTCCCTGTGTCTCTGCCTCTCTCTTTCTGTGTCTTTCATGAATAAATAAATTTAAAAAAAAATGGCTACATGGTCCCTTTATTTACATTTTATTTTACTGTTATAGTAAAACCTTGATAGTACTGCTGGAGGAGTAGTTGCTCTAATTGCTTTAATTGTCAGAGCAATAGAATTAAGTGATCATTTTTATTTCATCTTCAATTGAATACCTTTTAAAGGTGCACCTATGCTTGCCTATTTTGTTAAGTTTACTGAGGATAATTTAAGGCTTTCTTTGTACTGTAGATTAAGAAAGTATAACTGTAGAGGAAGACAGCCACTACTTGGTTTTTATTCACTTTTTTCCAAGATGTATATTCCTCACCCACCACTCAGATTTCCTGGTGTCTCCCCACTGCTTAACATGCAGATATTCCTGGAAAGTGTCATCTGAGATAACAAGTGATTGCCATTTCCCAAACTTGATAAACTACTGAACTTCTTTAAAAGCAGTGTTCTTAACCTTGGCTAAACATTGGAGCCATCCAGAAGCTTTAAAAATTGCTGACATTTGTGTTCCACTCCCAGAGCTTGCACAGAATGGATTGGCAGCCCTGGTTTTAGAAGTTTTTAAAACTTCCCAGGTAATTCTGATGAACAGCCGAAACTGAGAACCACTGTTTTAGAGAAAGAATATTTTCTAAGTACCTCCACACACACTGTTGATTTAAATTACGTTTATTATGATAGTGTTTAAATACATACAAACTGACAGTAGGTTGATATTCCTTATGTATGTAGTTGTATATAAAACACATTTACAAATGAAAAACCTCAAAATCAGTAAATTCAAACCAACATTAATGTATGTATGTATGATATTTTCCTAAGACTTTTGTGCATACTGTTTCTTCTATTTAGTCTGGTACATCCTCTTTCCTGCCTGTATCAGCCTGGGCCCAGGCAGGAGATAAAAAGCACACAGTAATGGAAACAGGGAAAGTTTCTTACAAAGAATAGTTAAACTGTGATAGAAGAGTCGCTTCAGAAACCGTGTGACCTAGGGCTGAAGGAGAGTCCCTAAGGAAGGCTAGGGTTCAGACTTGCTGAAGAAGGTGTAGTTGCAGCCCATGAGTAGCAGAGCACCTCCATGATTAACACATGTCAGCAAGTGTGCAGTTGCTGGGCAGCAGGAAAACACACCTCCAGAACACAGGACTGGCTCAGGAAAGCCACAGCCAGTAGCCAGTCACAGGGCCACACAGGAAAACGGGGTCCTGGGGGTGGCCCTCCTGGTGGCAGGCTGCAGTCAATGGCCAGCCATGGGCTGTGCTGAGGAAGTAGGAGTAGCAGTGCAGCAGGAGATGTGGTGCACACGGGGTCCCAGTCTGGAGGGCCCTGTCATCAGCAGGACCACAAGGCATGAATGTAGGGGTAGGGCAAGCAGCAGGAGGCCCAGAGCATAACAATGTCTGTTGAAAGGGTCACAGACAGATGACACTAGACCATGTGCTGCGAGGTTGCTGTGGGACCACCCTTTCTGGCTCAAGGCTGGTGTAATCACTGGTGTCCTTAAAGCTACATGCTCAGTTATGCTCCCTGGAAAGGAGAAATACTTAAAGGAACGCCCGTTTACTGCAGAATGTGTGTTGAAGGTTGACTGGAATTGCCCAGCAGTAAATTGATATCTAACACACTACTCTGTACCAGCCAAATGCTTTTGGAGTGTGCAAGCCCTGGCTTACAGGCTGACCTTTCCAAGTGGTTTTTACTCTGTGCTGTGCTCCTGCATATCCTTATAGTAGCTCACCATGCTGTGTAGGAATCTGTTTAAAAAATAATTGCTCTCGGAGTGCCTGGGTGGCTCTTAATTTTAGCTCAGGTCATGATCTCAGGGACAGGAGATGGAGTCCCGTGTTGGGCTCCACACTGAGCCTGGAACCTGCTCAAGATTCTCTCTCCTTCTCCTTCTGCCTCTCCCCCCTCCATGTGCTCTCTCTCTAAAATAGATAGATAGATAGATAGATAGATAGATAGATAGATAGATAATAGATAGATAGATAGATAGATAGATAGATAGATAAAATTGCTTTTTGAGACACCTGGGTGTCTCGGTTAAACATCCGACTCTTGATCTCAGTTCAAATCTTTTTTTAAGATTTTATTTATTCATGAGAGACACACACGCGGGGTGGGGGTGGGGGCGGCAGAGACACAAGCAGAGGGAGAAGCAGGCTCCATGCAGGGAGCCCGATGTGCGACTTGATCCCGGGTCTCCCGGATCAGGCCCTGGGCTGAAGGCGGTGCTAAACTGCTGAGCCACCCAGGCTGCCCTCAGCTCAAATCTTGATCTCTGGCATGAGCTCGAGCCCTGCATTGGACTCCACACTGGTCATGGAATCTACTTTAAAAGAAAAAAATTGGGGGAGGTGGGCGGGGGGTGGGGGTGACTGGGTGACGGGCACTGAGGGGGGGCACTTGATGGGATGAGCACTGGGTGTTATTCTATATGTTGGCAAATTGAACACCAATAAAAAATAAATTTATAAAAAAAATTGCCCTTTCAAACAAACATATCATGTAGGAATCTTAAACAAATAAATAAATAAATAAATAAAAGATAAACTCTTAAAAGAAAAAGAATTGCTTTCTCTTTGAAAAGATGCCCATTCCCACTATTGGTGAGAATGCAAACTGGTGTGGCCACTCTGGATGACAGTATGAGAATTCCCCAAAAGTTATAAGCTTGTTGCCATCCAGCAAGTGCACTACTAAGTGTTTACTCAAATATGAATTTAAAGGTGTACATGTACCCTGATGTTTACACCAGCATTATCAGCAGTAGCCAAACTACAGAGAGAGCCCATCAACTGATGAGTGAGTAAAAAAGTTGTGGTATATATACACAATGGAATATTACTCAGCCATCAAAAAAGAATGAAATCTTGCTATTTGCAATGACATGGATGGAGCTAGAAAGTATTATGCTAGGTGAAATAAGTCAGAAAGACAAATACCACATGATCTCACTCATTTGGAATTTAAGAGACAGATGAACATGGGGTGGCAGGGAGGCAAACCAGGAAACAGACTCTTAACTATAGTTAAGAACAAATGGAGGGTTGCTGGAGGGGAGGTGGGCAGGGGGATGGGTTAAATGGGTGATGATGGTTAAGGAGGGTACTTGCTGTGATGAGTACCGGGTATTGTACATAAGTGCTGAACCACTAAACTTGGGGAAAAAATTTTAAAAATAATTGATTTTTCAAGCAAACATATAATGTGCATGAGAATCACCTCCAAAGACTCTGATTTGGTTGGACTAGGGTGGAACCCAGGAACCTGCATTTTTAATATGTTGTCAGAAGCCTGCTGATGATGTGGCTCCTGAGACAACACTGAGAGGTGTGGGTCTGAGGCTGGACCTTCGCAACAGTGTCTTATTCTATTTCATACCCTTATTGCCTAACATGCGTCCTGCTAGAAGCATGGTGTTCGACCCATGGGTAAAATAAACGACCACTGACCACTAACGTGGTCAGGGTCACCCTGGGAAGTGGTGGCCCTGGAAGTATGCCCCATGTTCCATGCCCCTCTTGGAATGCCCTTCTGCATACTGTGCAAGCAACTTAGTCTCACCTAAAAGTTCCTGCAGCTAATGCTTTTTCATTGTTTGACTTAAAATGGACATTATACCAATGCCACCTTTCTTTGTTTCATAGGGAGAAAGAACAAGAAACACAAAAAGAGGAACGTTTGATGGAAGAAAAGAAAAAGAAAAAGCAGGAAGAAAAGAAAAAGAAGGAAGGTGCTCAGAAAAAGGTTTGGCATTCCTACTTCATAGCCTGTGATCATTGTGTGTCTCATTTTGCATTGTCACAGCCATTAGAATTCCATTTTATGACCTCAAAAATTAATATGCTCAGTCTATAATTAGCAAAAAATAGAAGTACTAGCGAAATAAATAAAAGGTGACAGCCACAGAATGTCTTTCTTAAGGAACTAGAAATAGTAGAGCTATGTATTAAAGAAGTCCGATTTTCGTTGTTTGTTATAAAGAATGTCCATGCTATGCTATTCCACTCACTACAAATTGTCCGGAACAGCCATGGCTGAGAAATGAGGAAAGGGCCATAATTGATTTTATTAGGAAAGCTAGAAATAATTTTTGCAGGTTTGGCAAATGTTCTTTTATAAATCCTGTTGGTAAATATTAAAAATTAAAAGTCCTACTGTAAATCTTATCTTAACTTGAATCTTACGGCATTTAATATACAAAAAACATTAGGTTTTTTGTTGTTGGTCTTACCTAGTTTAATGTACCTTGTATTTTAAACTGTACCTTTTAGTCTTTGTTAAAATACAGAGACTCTGATGAGCTTCCAGATAGGTTTTCTTTTCTTTTCTTTTCTTTTTTTTTTTTTTTTTTGCCTTTAGATCAATATTGGCTTATAATAGCATGTGAACAATTACACATTTTCTTAGTAATAAATTTTAATAAATTGGGTAAAACCTTGTTTTTAAAATTTCTAGTATTGAAGTCTGCTTATAAACTTTCATAGATGTGCACATTCTACACATTATTATTCCTAAAGAGTTTCTGATTTTTTTTTTTCAGGCTGCTGATCAAAAAACCAAAGGTAAGTTTATTTTATTTGGGGGCGGTACATTTTATGGCAGAACCACACTTTGTATGATGAAGATGACTGTTATTTTAATTGACAGTTAAAAACAAGGAATCTGACCCTGGCTGCTGCTTTTTATCATTCCCTGTGTACTTCTTAATTTCTCACTGGTTTCATTCACATCTGCATTTCATTGGCATTTGTTTAATCTAAAATGCCTAAAGAATGTTTTGTTCGCTTTCTGAACAATGTTTTTTACTTTTCCTTTGGTTTACCGTTCACTAAACAAGGACTAAACTGATAAAGGTGATCCAATTTGAAAAGAACAACTGAAAGATACTAAATTTTTTTGAAGCTTCTAATTTCTCTTTGCCGACAACATAACAAAAAGAGTTATATTCTTTCTGTATTCCCTCTTCGCTTATTGATATATAGAAGATTTCTTTTTTATTTTCTAAGTAGAAAATTTACTTGTTAGGGTCTTAGCAGGTATTGGAAACACATGTAGTTCCTCTAGGCACCAAGGTGTCCCTGGGATTTGCTGGAGAAGAAGCACAGTGGAAGCAGCACTACCAGTTTCACCCTGTGCTTGCCCTGGTCAGATGAGGAGAGGCATGGGCACAGGAGCTCCAGCTGCCAGCTCTATTGAGTTTGGGGCCAGTTACTTCATTTCTCCAAGCTTCAGGTATTTCCGACTGAAAATGAGAAAGCTGGTAAGTGAGTGGCTCCCACTTCATAAAGCTCCTGTGAAGATTAAGTGAGATCATGTATGAAAAGAGCTTGGTGCCCAGCACATAATTGGTGCTCAGTAAAAGTGAGCTATAAATAACTGGAAGTTTTTAGGATTTTAAAGTTTCTGTTGGACACAGTTGTACGTGCAGGCATGAGTGCTATAAAGACTTATCAGAGTGCAGTTTCAGGTGGTAGGTGCTGCTACTAATACCCTGCTTTTGTTTGGCATCTTAGAGTTTCCAAAGTAAAGTTTATGTATATGACTTCATTTGAACTTCAAAACTGAGCAGGGCAGGTGTTAGGTGACCATGAAGAAACTGAGGCTGACATGAGAGTTAAGCAGCCTGTGCCTGGCCAGCTGCTCATGCAAGGAGAGGACTTGAGAGAGCTGGACTTCTGACCCCTGCACAGTGGGCCTCCGAGCTCCCGCCCCAGGGTCACAGTAAGATGGGATTTCATATAAAGTAAATATTAAAAGGCAGCCCAGACCCCAGAAAGGACATTTGTTTCTCACCCCCAGAAGTATGAATGTACAGCACACTTTTCCAGAAGATTCAAAGGGTTGTGGTACATGGTTGCATTAGCAGTTATGATCTTGAATAAGAAACAGTAGTTTCTTCCACTCGTCATTGTTGTTTTGAGATATTTCCTTTTGTTTTTAACATTCTGAGAAGTTTTTATAACCTGATTTATTTATTTATTTATTTATTTATTTATTTATTTATTTAAGATCTTATTTATTTATTTATTCATAGAGACAGAGAGAGGCAGAGACACAGGCAGAGGGAGAAGCAGGCATCATACAGAGAGCCTGATGTGGGACTCCATCCAGGGTCTCCAGGATCACGCCCTGGGCTGCAGGCGGCGCTAAACTGCTGCACCACCGGGGCTGCCCCTATAACCTGATTTAATACTGACCATCTTCTCTTGTCATTGTCAATGTTTTCTCTTCAAATAGTAACAAATTGCTTATGATTGTATAGTGATCCTGTTACACAACACAGAATTATTATTTCCTGTTACTATTCTGATGAGCATGTCTTTACTCTTTACTTACTCCAAAGTGTGCTGGTGTTTTCTCTTCTCCTTTTATCTTCTCTAAATTACTACTCCTTTGGGTCTAATTTGTCATCAGCTGTGCTAACTATATCTAGCCTTAGCCTTAGCACACATAATGATAATGATTATTAATGTCTCCTAAACAGAAGAAAAAAAGCTTTTAAATTATAAAAAACAGTGCTACTGGATAATTCATTAATGAATATTAGCAGTGTTAAGGTTTAAATTTTTCTCAGATGCTCCATTATTACTGGTTCAAATTAAAATTAACTACAGGAAGGTGATTCTGAATTTCTGACTGGACATGTGTGTTGGACAAGACAGGCAGGGCCTGCTGCTTCCCCTAATTAACACTTCCCCAGCCCCTGCGCCTCAAAGAGCTACACTGAACAATTTGAAAACCGTTGTATGAGCTTTTCACAAACAAAATAGTTTCTCATAATTTCTGCTTCAAGAAAGAGGTAGCTGAGCACAATAATCTGTTAATGCCTTTAGTGAGACTAGAGATGCTCTCACAGTTGGAGGAAGGTGATCAGACATGATCTCACTTACATATTGTATTTCTGCTTTGAAGGACCTGGTATCTGAGTGTCGGACGCTGTAAGATGGGTTTTGCTTTGGTTATCAGTAATCTCTTTCCTTTATTTTGGGTGCTGCCCTTAATTTGAGCACAGATACTAGTAACTTTATATGTGATGTGATGACTTTGTGAGCCTAAATTTTCCATTATTGTCTTCTAGGGTTTTTTATGGATTTAATTTTTTTAAGATTAATTATAATGCCCATAAACATGAAGTAATTTAATTCATTGGTTTTGACCAGATTTTCTAAAGTTCATAAAATAGAAAGATAAGTTTTCATACAAGAAGCTCAAAGTTAATTACATCATGTATGAAAGTAAGTATCTTGACCCAATATGTCTCAAACTCCATATGATTAATGCTTTATGGTTTTGAGTCATATACTTTTATAAATTCACGTATTATGATTAGTCTCCTAATATTGCTTGCAAGGATTATAATTTAAGTTTTACGGTCAGGTATTCAACTTTGCCATACATTCAATTTGTAATGCTAATTTTAAGAAAATGTATATGTGCTTTTGTTAATGTAAATCAGTTGAAACCATATTCTTTCAGCAGCCTCACATTCAGTGATAAAGATTTTGGGGTCACAGTTTTGTTTGCACTGTGCTGTATTCCTATTAAGGCTCATTCTATAAACATATGGTTTTCTCAGTATGAATGAAGATGAGCATTGAAGCTTAAAGGATGCTTTCCCAATTTCATAGTCAGATCTAGATTTGAACAAATATGAGTGAGAATCCACATCTCTGTATTTTACCAGTTAGGTTGCCCTTCTTTTTAGCAGAGTCGGCTGGGTGATATTTGCTCAGTTGTGAGCTATTTGCTCAACACAATATTCAGCAGTTAGTTTTCATAAGGCATCACATCTGTGTTTTCCTGAATTACACTGTGTAATAAAATTGGCCAGATTCCTTGAGTTTACATGTATCCACATAACCAAAACAAATATTATTTTGAATGTATGAGTTATCCTTAGAAGCAATAGTTAAAAGTCTAGTTAGTGCGCTTGGCACAGTATATTTTATAAAATATGGCATTTTGTTTGCCTGTCTGCAAAATTAATAAAATCTTAGCATTTGAAGGATCCTTAGAGATTTCCCAGTTCTTCATTGGTTCAGAAATGAAATTCAAAGAGGTTAAACAATCTGTACAAGTTTTGACAGCTATAGTTAGTGGCAGAACTAGAACCCCTATCTTCTGGCTGTCAGATTTTTTTTCTGCTGTTATATGAAGATGAAGGAGACATCAATATTGTATATCCATTATCAGTATAATCATTCATTTTAGGAAGTAACTTAGGATCTTTTCAAATAAGGCTGAAATTCATTTATTTATTTATTTATTTATTTATTTATTTATTTATTTATTTATGATAGTCAGAGAGAGAGAGAGAGAGAGAGAGAGAGAGGCAGAGACACAGGCAGAGGGAGAAGCAGGCTCCATGCACCGGGAGCCCAACGTGGGACTCTATCCCAGGTCTCCAGGATCGCGCCCTGGGCCAAAGGCAGGCGCCAAACCGCTGCGCCACCCAGGGATCCCCAAGGCTGAAATTCCTAAGAGATTCATTATGTGAGGGATCTTTATGGGATGTAATCTTATAGGATTTTAAATATTAGATGTCTTTCTTTAGCCATGTTGCTCTATATTTAAAGTAACTATTTAATTTTACTGTTCAATACCTGGCAGAAAGAATATAAAATAAATGCATTAATTTTTTTCCATGGGAACAGAAGAAAGTGTATTAAGATACGGTATTTTCTCCAAACATGTAGGCAATTTAAAAGGATAAAAATTACCGGGGCGGGCGGGGGAAGAAACAACTAAGCAGGTACATACTTATAAGTTCTTCATTGAATTTTAGAAAGAAGTATAAATCCACTGGTGGCAAGGAGGTGGCACAGTGCTCCTTTTATAAACCCTTTAAGCATCTTCTTGAGGGCCCTTAAGTCTCAGATAGAGTAAAAGTCCACATCTGTTTATTTAGCTTAACCAAACTAAAACGTTAAATGTAAAGGCAGCTCCAAGTTTAGAGAAAGTTACAGTTTTTAGCTTTAAAGGAGGTTGACAGGCTGCTCTCTGAGAAATCATTTAACAGATTATTGCTCTGCTTTGTTTTTTTTTTTTTAACTTTATTGAGTTAAATTGGCACACGGTAAACTGCACATGTTTAAAAAGAACAGTTTAATAAGTCTTGGTATATGCACCAAGACTTATTAAGATGTGATCCGTGAAACCATCCCCACAATGAAGACAGTAATCCATCACTCCTGGAAGTCTCCCTGCACCCCTGCCAACCCAGTTCTCATGCCCTCTCCACCTTCAGCAGTCTGTAGGCAAACACTGATCTGCTTCCCATCACTACAGATTGTTTTCTTTCCTAGACTCCAGTTAGATCAGCAGACTCATGCAGAATGCACTCTTGGCTTCTTTTGCTCAGAGTAATGCTTTTGATATTCATTCCTGTTGTGTATTTCAGCAGTTCACTCCTTTTTATTGCTGAATAGAGTTTCATTGTTTGGATATATCACAATTTGTCCCTTTGAGTTGTTTCTTATTTTTAGCTCTCATGAGCGAAGCTTCTATGAGCTTTGGTATACAAGTCTCCGTATGGATATGTGCTTTGATTTTTCTGTGGTAAATATGTAGAAGTAGAATGGCTGTATCTTAGGCTGTATCTATTTTTAACCTTCCAAGAAACTCCAAAACCTTTTCAAAGTGGTTATAACCACTTCCAAATGCTACATCCTTACCGACACTTGGAAAATCAGTCTTGATCCTTGTAGCCATTTTGGTACATGTACATTCTGATACATTGTGCTTTTGATTTGTATTTCTGTAATGGCTGATGGTATGGAGTGTTATCCTCATGTGCTTTTTTGTGTGTTTCTTTGGTGAATACTCAAATATTTTGCTGCTTTTAAAAAAGCTGGGTTACTTGCTTATTTAAGATTATTTATTTATTTATTTATTTATTTATTTATTTATTTATTTGAGAGAGTGTGAGAGAGAGTGAAAGAGAGAGCATGAGCAGGAGTAGGGGCAGAGGGACAAACAGACTCCCTGCTCAGCATGGGGCTCAATCTCTGGACTCCAGGATCCTGACCTAAGCCAAAGGCAGACGCTTAACTGATCCAGGTGCCCCTCTGGATTGGTTTCTAATATTAAATTTACCTCTAGAGTTGGGCAGAAAGATTCAGCACTGAAGCTTAGCTTCCTTCATCTTCTGTCACTTCCCTTTCTCTCCATGTCTGCAGCTATTTGTAATATAGTTACAAATGTAACGTCAGAAGATATGCACTTTTAGTTGTGATCACATTTTGTCTTGCTTTTAACACACCTACTAAAGATTGCATTAATAAATGAGCTATTAGTCACATTTTCCTATCTAGAGTTGTCAAGTTCATTAATTAAACAAACAATTAACAAATATCTATCAGACGGCAGAGAGAAGTTCCCTGTTCTCAGAGGGATGTATTAGTAGGGAGAGTTATATAAGCAAATGAATGCACTAAAATGTTCTAAGGGTTGTGGTTTATGTATCCCACGTCTTCTGCCTGAAAGGATTTAACTACATTCCACTTGGTCATGTTTCTATTTACTAGTTATGTCTCTGTAAGAAAAGATGGCCTGTTTTTAAAAATAAGTGAGAAAATTGGGGGAAAGGCAAAAACTGCTTTAGAATGAGATGAATGCATGCTAGGGTTGGCTCCTTTCCCAATTGTCCCCTAGTTGGCCATGAAAATGAGACAAGAGAGGGTGCCTTATCTTAGCCATTCTGAACCCACCCACAAGGCCAGTAGGATTGAGCATACCTAATAGCCTGTGGAAAAAAGAGAGAGAGAGAGAGAGGAGAAAAAGAAAAAATAAAAAAGGAAGGAAGGAAGGAGTTGAAATGAGGGACGATGTGGAGGGCAGGGAGGCTAGCTCATAGAGTCCATCTTAGGACTTGAGATTTGACCTTTTAGACCAGAGGGAGCCACTGGAGATTTTAAGTGGGAGAGTGACGTCATGAGATTGATGTTTTAGAAAGATCATGGAAGAGGCCAGATTAAAGATGAATCAGACAGTGGAGAGGGAACTGGATGCATTCAGTACAGTTAGACCACTGCACACTTTACGCTCCAGATGATAGCTGCATGGTGAGGGTGGACAGGAAGGGTCGTGTGGTAGAGCCAGCAGAACTTGGAGACCAACTGCGTTCATCATCTGATCCAGCAGATAGTCACCAAACACCTATTGTTTGCCTGGCACTGTTCACTATGGGGAGAAAAAGATTAAAAAAAAAAAAAACACCAAAAGATCCCATCTGAACCCCCAGATATGCTTCCCACCTTCTTGGAGCTTGGAGTTTTATGGGGAATGGGCAGAAACATCAATCGCAGTGCTGTATGTGTCAGTATTGACTGGGATGGCTACTATGAAGGACAGGAACATTGTCTAGTGAGAGCATAGGCTGCATCAGGATCTGACCGATGGAGAGAAGGCAGCTAGGCTGGAGAGATGGAGGGGACTCATGGACTTCCACATTTAGAAGGAACAGCATTTGCAAAGGCTGGCCAGCCTGCGTAGCATTCTCCAGAAACTGAACAAAGAGCTGGCCTAGAAGGTGAATCGTCGGCAAGGCGGGATACTGGTGTCAATGAGGCTAAGGTAGATGGGGACTCAATGTGCACAGGGCATGTAGAGGTGGAATATTCTTTTTCAGAATCAAATTGTAACATAGCTGATTTCCTTCCCTTCCCCATCCCTCTTCTACTAAATGTTGGCATAGTCTGACTTGGGCTCCCTCTTCTGGCAGGTTCTAGGATTCTACACTTTGAGAGAACAAACATCCCCGGATTATTGCTATTCTACAGTTTTTACTTTTATTAAAGAAAACACACACCCAATCCTACCACACAAGGCAGTGTGCATGCCCCAAGAGAACACATTTCAGATATAATTCCACTTAAACGTTCTGTGTTTCATGAGATCTAGGATTTGCTGTTTTTCAAGAGCTTGTTCAGTTACAGGTGATTGAGCATGGAAAGGGACAAGGTCAAGCTGGAGGTGAGAAAGCTGAGAAGCTTTGTGCTCAGTGGACTCTGTTCACCCTTCATGTCTGTCCAGTGTGTTGCCTCATCCCAGGAGTGTTTCCAGTTAATGTTGCATATTGAGAGGATGGTAGAAAAGCCAATATGTATTAGTGATGTATTCGTTACTTGTCTTTAACATACACTGTTATCGAAAGTTTCTATTTTAATCTTCTAAATCTCCCCACTGTTGCTTAAAAGAACTTAAAAATATTTGCCTGTATGATAAATAGCACATTGTTTTAGAGTAGAAGAATCCAAGGACCAAAACAAAGTAATCTTCTAATAAAATGATTTTTACTGTTAGTAGTCATTATTAAAATAAACTTACTTTCACATTCATATTATCCAGTCTGATGGCCTAAGAGTAGCATTTAATTTAATTTCATGCTTTTTAGAGAGGTAACTGTAATACATTAGAATAGAAAATATCTCTAAATAGCATTTTCTCATTAGCAACAGGCACTAAGATAATGTAGTTAGTAGTTAATGAGTCTGTGCTCATTTTGAGTTGAGCTCCCGAAGTTGCCATGGTGACAGATCATCCAGAAGCCGTCAACAGAACACACAGAAGGCCACGGCTTGATACCCCACCGGGACTGCCAATAAACACAGCAGATGGACCCTCCTGCACGTAGCTGTCTTCCCCTCACCTTTTGTTGTTCTAAAGAGCTTGCTATAGTGTTTGCTGCTGTGTAGGTTGCAGAAGAGATTGTAATAATGAAAATCTTCCTTAGAATCATAGATTACTTTAGCCCTGGAAAATAGTTCTCTTTTACATGTATTTAAGTAAATTGTAACTTTTAAGAAACTGAATCTCTAAGAATATATTCTGGAAATAGAATTAATGCATGATTTTTGAATATTTTTCTTCTGTCACTATGTGGTATCGGTACAGAAGAGAAATCCTATGCTTTATCATACAAATATTTCTATTTCTTAACTTTTAAGATGCCACCAGTTAAAGGACATCATTATTTTAAAGTCTTACCCACAGATGTAGTTGGAGGGATAATGAGGAAACTATTAAATTTATACATCTATTGTAAGAGGCATGCAAATTTCAGAAATAAGACATGTTAACATGTCCCTCTAGGTTGACATTTATTTATAAAGAGTTACTTTTTTTTTTCTTTAAAGATTTTATTTATTTATTTATGAGAGACATAGAGAGGCAGAGACACAGGCAGAGGGAGAAGCAGGCTCCCTGCAGGGAGCCTGGTGTGGGGCTTGATCCCAGGACCTCGGGATCATGCCTTGAGCTGAAAGCAGACACTCAACCGCTGAGCCACCCAGGTGTCCCTAAAGAGTTACTTTTCAAATACATCATTGCATGCCTACCTGTTAGTGCGCTTTAAGCTTATTGTGGCGTCCCATGGAATTCTGATGGAAGGCATGTGTAACGAAGTCTCGTTACAGCAAATGCCATTACAAGGAAACCGTTGTTGAATATCTAGGTCATGACCACACACCATGATGTTGTCTAGGTGAGTGAAAGAGCTGAATATACTACTTGCTAAAAAAGGATCTGTGCTCTTGATCAGAGTTTAGTTGAAGTGTATAGAAACCGCTCTGGATTTTTTTAAGTACAAGGAATTAGGTGCTTGTGAAATTATTGCAAGGCCAGAGGGAGGGGATGCACCCTAGGCTGGGCCTCCAGAAATGATTCCCCACAGTGTCATCCCAAACAGCTGTTCTCTGGGAAAGGATCAGGGAGGCCTCACCGGCACCATGGACTTCAAGTGAAGCCTAGTGTCCCCGCCGCAGCGCAGTGATTGGGAAGCTGCCTCTAAGGCAGTGATGGGGAGCTAGGACCCTGCACAGAAACGGCCACCATCTCCAGGACTGTGCTTCCAGTCAGAGCTGGTACAGTGGAGAGCAGCCAGGGCACCGCCTGCCAAACCACATGGGTGCAGGGGGCCAGGGGTCCTGCTTGGGGTCTCATCCACACCTGAGGCCCTGTTGCAGCTATGAACCAGACTCCTATCAGTCCTGCCCCCTGGGTGCGTATTGGGGAGGGGGCAGGGAGAGACAACTTTGACTACTGCTCCGGAACACTTTTAAATTTTTTTAGATTATTTATTTATTCATGAAAGACAGAGAGAGGGAGGTAGAGACACAGGCAGAGGGAGAAGCAGGCTCCCTGTGGAGACCCCATGTGGGGATCCCGGGAACACTTTTAAAAACAATGGGATGGATGACTGCCCTTTAACTTTTGTATAATGTTTGACACTTTCCAGATGATAGAAATATGAGACCCAAATTAAGTGGGGTGGTTTAGGGCCAGACTAGAGATCTAATCCTCCAGCCCTGAGTACAGCTGTCAGTATCTGTGGTAACTGTGCTGAGTTAATCACAGTCATTCCTATCAGAGTCTCTGCCTCCGTTCTTTAGTTAGTTCACTGATTGTACTTCATATCACGTGACTTTGAGTTTTTGTTCATCAGCCTAAAATCCTTCCCATGGCTTCCAAGAATGGAAGAGGAATGAGGAAGATTATTAAGACTGGCCAGGACTGTTGAATAAACGTCAGTCAGGCTCCTGGACCATCTCCTAGGCCCATCCATCTGTGCACTTCCTTGTAAAATCCAGTTTTAACAAGAACCCTGCTAAGTCAGCTTCATCAGAACATACCCTCCCCGCTTCTCTGATATCTGATCAGGTTCCTCATCCTCCCCCTGCCCCAGGGTGATGCCCGACACTCTGGCCTGCCTTCAGCCAGGGTCCTGCTAGGTCAATTTAGCCAGAAGCCCCCCTACCCCTGACATTTCCTCTTAGTGATTTTCCATCTCCTCCCCTACCTCCCCGTAGCTACAAATCCCCACCTGTCCCCGCTGCCCTCAGAGTCCAGCTCAGTCTCTCTCTCTGACCCTGTAAATCCCATCGTGTGGTCCCTATGCCTCTCAGCCCATCGTGACAGTCCTGGATGGAGCCTGCCTCACCATCCTTAACCAGTGTCCGTTTTTTCTTTAACATAATACTTACAGTGCACCTATTATGTGCTGGACATTGTTCTGAACAGTTCTTATATTAACATTCATTTCTCAAAGAACCCTCTCAGTAAGGCTCTCTTACCCCCAATTCACCCCCTCACACACCCACATATTACAGATAGCACAACTGAATGACAGAGAGTTTAAGTAACTTACCCAGGGCCACCAGCCAGTAAGGGACAGAGCTGAAGTGTAAACCCCAAGTCCGTGCCCATAGCCACTATACTGTATCTCTAGAGAGATGCATGGGAATGAAAAACCTCAAATTGCCCATGGTGAGAATCATTTCAGAGTATACAGTCAGGAAGGGAGGGGAAAATGAGGCTTTGGTGGAATGAGCAACATTTTATTTCTTAAGCTAATAAATGATAAATGCATGAAGATTTGTTGATTATTCGATTTTAATGCCGTTTTGTACATCTTCAATATTTTCAATTTTTTTTTTAAATTTATGATAGTCACACAGAGAGAGAGAGAGAGAGAGAGGCAGAGACACAACACAGGCAGAGGGAGAAGCAGGCTCCATGCACCGGGAGCCTGACGTGGGATTCGATCCTGGGTCTCCAGGATCGCGCCCTGGGCCAAAGGCAGGCACTAAACCACTGTGCCACCCAGGGATCCCAATATTTTCAAATTTTTAAAGAAAAGAATGTCTTGGTAGTATGACTTGGGTAGTAAGATGGAAATGCCTTGGTGCTCTGGGCACCCTGGGCTCTCTGCTCTGTTAAGTCCCTGGTGAGGAACCTAACGTCCCAAGGGTGCCCCAAGGGTGCCCCCGCAGGATTTGTGGAGTAGAGGAAGGAGGGGGGCTGCTGCTGTGGGCCCTGGCTACTATGTTGTTTCCCTTACTTGTGAAGGTGACATCAGGCAAGCAGGTAGGATCCCCTGGCTCTAGAGCCTACACAGACAGGTTCTTGATCAGGTTACCTGCATGTTGAGTTTAATAGCAGTGAAAGAGTATGTCAACTCTCCATGAACTTGTAATCAGAGGAGCCTGTTCCTGGAGAACTTCTCCCTGAAACTGAAGGCTCCAGACTCCTCTGTGCTGCAGCCAGAACAGGAACACCATGGGTGCTCTTCCAGCTATGGGCCACCAGACGGATTCCAAACTGCTTACAAAGCCTATGCCTGCCTCTCCTGCCTCAGGCCCAGTGGCTCTCCCTTGAGGCACCAAACCCCAGCCACACTGGGGCTGCTTCAGTCCTCGCCAGCGTGGAGTCTCCCTCTCAGGTCAGGATCTTCCCCTCTCTGTGCCAGCTGGTGGGCGTGAGTTCACAGAGTCCGCTCACACACACCTCCCCTGGTTGGCGGTTCTCTGGGCCCAACCTCATTTTCACTTCCTCACCAGAATTAGGTTCCTTGTCCCACTGTAACTATTGTCATGTTTACCACAAAATGTACTTGTAATCTCTTACTAGATTATAAACTACTACAAGGAGAAGGACCATATGTTTTCCATAGTATACCCAGTGTCTGGCACAAAATTGGCACTCATTAAGTATATCCTAAATAAATAAATATGGAAAGGGTATGTTAGGGTACATACACACCCTGTGGGGTAAAAAGAATGCTAGGCAGAGAAGGCAAGCAGACAGGGATTGACCCCTGACCCACCGTGCCCTGCTTTCTTGGTTTTCCAAGCACCTAACCTCTGCTGCTGCTTATCTCACTCTGCGGCTTTTTCTTTCCTTCTGGCCCTGCCGAGAGGTGAACTCCGTGGGCTGGAGGACGGCTGCCTTTTCTGTCCTCTGGCATCACCCCAGCGCCCAGAACAGTGGCTGGCTCTAGCAGGGCTTAGTGTGCGCAGGCCAAGGGCAGTCTCTGCCCATGTAGCCTTCACATCCACATCAGACTCGGAGCTGGCTGGTATCGAGGTTCCCAAGAGTGTAGGAAAAGTTTCCAAGAGTTAAAATGAGGGAAATTTGGCAGATCATCAGCGGGATTCTCGGTAGCTGTGGGGCTTAGAGCAGCATTGGTAGGTGGTGGGTCTCATCACCTGATGAGCCTGCAGCGTCGGGTGGTCTGCAGATCACACCTGAGGTTAGAACAGTGTGAAGAGGGAAAGGCCAGGGCCTAGGGGTGCCGGGTGGCAGCTCTGAAGCTCAGGCACTGAGACGTGGTGCCTGGTGGGAAAAGAGTTAAGGAGGCCAAGTCAACAAGGGAGCTTTCTGCTCTGGATCTCCTAGTGTAAAAGTTTGAAGGGGAGCTTCTTCTAAGTCAGCCCCGAAGGGCCAGCCTGAACTTCCTGCCCATGCCGGAGTCTGCTGTTTGGGGAGAGCAGTAGTAGGAATTTAGAAGCTGTTTGGACTCTGTTGTGGCAGTGTCCTATGAAAATTGTAACTGAAAGCCAAAAATTGTTTTAAAGAAGTCTTGGGGCTCCTGGCTGGCTCAGTTGGTTGAGCGCCTGCCTTTGGCTCAGGTCATGATCCTGGGGTCCCAGAATCGAGTCCTGCGTGGGGCTCCCCACTTGGCAGGGAGTCTGCTTCTCCCTCTGCCCCTCCCCCCACTCGTGCACGCGCTCTCTAATAAATATTTTAAAGAAAAAACTTGATTTCTCAGAGGGTGGTTTCATATCTGTCTTTTCCCCAGCAGGTGTCACTGTCATTTAAAAGAAAAGGGGAGAGCTTACTAGGGAGAGGAGAGCACCGTGAAGGTTTGGGCACAGCAAAGTTACCTGGCTGCTGTCTTTGTGTTCTCTAAGTCAGTGACTTGTTGATGGTCCCTAAATAAAATTAAACTAAAATTCCCACAGCCTGACTGTTCTGCTCTATTAAAACAATGATGTGTAGGATACACTCATCTGTGAGCCTCTGTCATTGAAGGATAGGCTTAGAGACAGGTGAGTCATGATGACTGGGATACCCTATTCTTTCTTTGAGCAACAAGAGATCAAGAAATTTGTATCCAGGGACACCTGGGTGGCTCAGCGGTTTGGAGCCTGCTTTCGGCCCAGGGTGTGATCCTGGAGTCCCAGGATCGAGTCCCACATCGGGCTCCCTGCATGGAGCCTGCTTCTCCCTCTACCTGTGTCTCTGCCTCTCTCTTTCTGTGTGTCTTTCATGAATAAATAAATAAAATCTTTAAAAAAAAAAAAAAAGAAAAGAAAAGTTTGTATCCAAAGAGAGTGGATCGCTGGTCAGAAACTGCCCATTTGGTTTATCTGTATTATATGAACAGATCAAATTTTGAGATCCTCCAGTTATCAGCTGAGATTATGTGAGTTAGCTGCCAGTTTTCAAAGATCTGAAAAATACTGGTTACCACCAAAGAAGTTTTATTGCTCTCTCATATAAAAGAGGCCAGAGGCACAGCTCGACAGGGTCAGAATTCTGGGTTCCTTCATCGTTCTTCAGACTTTTCCTACAAAGGCCCAGATAGCAGCTGTGTTAGATTTTGCTGGCCTCGTATGGTCTCTGTCACATCTTCACTATGCTTTCCCCACCTTCTAAAAATACAAGAGACACTGAGTTCACCTGCTGGTTCCTGCACTATGCTGCCCTCTCCCCTCCAGAGTGGGGACTGGTGTGGAATTCTTTGACTCTTAAAATGAGGCTATAAGAGTGACCACAGGTAATGTAGTGCAGGCAACCTGAGGAAAATGGAATATTCCATATTCAGATACCTTAGGACTGGTGCTTTATATTCAAAACTAGTTACCTATTAATAACATTCATTTATTATGCTTCTTCAAAACCAGTGATTGGTAGGATTCATTTACTATATTAGACTTCCATTTCTGTAGCACGAATTCCCTTTCCTGTAAGTATTTTGAAGAAAAATAGCCCTGCGTTTGCCCTTTGATTTTTTAAGATTTTATTTATTCATGAGAGACACGCAGAGAGAGGGAGAGAGAGGCAGAGACAGAAGCAGGCTCCATGCAGGAAGCCTGATGTGGGACTTGATCCCAGGTCTCCAGGATCAGGCCCTGGGCTGAAGGCGGCGCTAAACCGCTGAGCCACTCAGGCTGCCCTGCCCTTTGATCTTTTTAAGATGACAGCAGTGTAGTGGAAGAGCCCTGGCTGGTTGTCAGAGATGAGGGAGCAGGTGCATCTTGGTTAGCTCACTTGGGCCCTGGGGGTGACCGTGCGGAGGAGGGCAGGACAGGGTGATTTCTTAGGCTCTCCGAGGGCTTGGATACTTTGTTTCTGAGCCCTTGCCAAATTGTTTCTATCAGTTTCTGAGTTCAGGCAGGTTTCTTCATTTTCCATTCATTGAAAAGGCTGGGTGACAGGCGGAAGTACTTGATTCTGATGGTAGCTGGCCTCCAGTGTTAGTTACTCCGAAAAAGAAGAGGGTTTCCCATAGCAGGGGTAGGTAGAAAAATGTATCTTCCTCCTAGTTCTCTTTCCTGTTCTGTCCTTCCTTCCTACTTCTCCTCCTCTTCCTCCTCTTCTGCTGCTTCCTTTGAATTTTGTAGTAAAATAACCAATTGCGTTCATACCCTGGGCTTCCTAAAAAGCGATGTCTAGGTCTAGAGCAAAACCTTACTACTAAAATGTGTAGTAAAGGGAAGTGATATCATGCTGATATCGTATGTTTATTGTTTTAAAATTTTTTATGTATTTATTTAGAGAGAGTGTGAGCCGGGGGAGGGGCAGAGGGAGAGGAAGAATCACAACAACCAGACTCCACGCTGAATGCAGAGCCCAACTTGGGGATCAATCTTACAACCCTGAGATCATGACCCAAGCTGAAATCAAGACTTGCAGGTTTAACTGACTGAGCCATCCTGGTGCCCCCATACTAATCACATGTTTTTACATAAATTCAGTGGTAGTGTTTCTCAGACAGATGTACTTCTACCCTGCTCTCAATTTCACTTGCAAAGTTGTAATGGAAAGTTGCTATTGTGAGAGAGACAGCAAGTTTGCTTCTCTCTCTCTCTCTTTTTTTTTTTTTTTGTCTTTTTAATTAATAGATTTGGGATTTTTTTTAAATGTTCTTATATATATTTTTAAGGATTTTTTAAAAGATTTTATTCATTTTATTTATTCATTTATATATATTTTTAAGGATTTTTTTTTTTAAGATTTTATTTATTCAGAGAGGCAGAGACACAGGCAAAGGGAGAAGCAGGCCCTATTCCGGGAGCCCGACATGGGACTTGATCCCGGGACCCCAGGATCGCGCCCTGGACCAAAGGCAGGCACCACCACTGAGCCACCCAGGGATCCCCTAGATTTGGGATTTTTAAAATTAAACTGTAATTAGTGTTATGTTCGTTTCAGGTGTACAATATAGTAATTCAACAGTTCCATACCTTACTTGGTTCTCATCATGATGAGTGTGTTCTTATCTCCTTTACCTATCTCACCCATCCACTGCCTCTCTCCCCTCTGGGAACCACTAGTTTGTGCTCTGTATTTAAGAGTCTGGGTTTTTGTTTGTCTCTTTTTTCTTTGTTTGCTCATTTGTTTTTTTAATTCCACATATGAGTGAAATCATATGGTATCTGTTTTCTCTGACTTCTTTCACTTAGCATTATACCCTTTAGGTCCATTAGTTGTCACAAATGGCAAGATCTCATTCTTTACTCTGGCTGAGTAATATTCCAGTGTTGCCTCTGTGTGTGTGTGTGTGCGCGCGTGCGCCACAACTTCTTTATCTGTTAATTTATCAGTGAACAGTGGGGCTGTTCCGTATCTTGGCTATTATAAATAATGCTGCAATAAACATAGGGATTTGTATCTTTTCAAGTTAGTGCTTTCATTTTCTTTGGGTAAATCCCAGTAGTGGAATTACTGGGTCATGTGGTCATTCTTTTTTTTTTTTAAGATTTTATTTATTTATTCATCAGAGACAGAGAGAGAGAGAGGCAGAGACACAAGCAGGCTCCATGCAGGGAGCCCGATGTGGGACTCGATCCCGGGACTCCAGGCAGGCGCTAAACCGCCCAGCCACCCAGGGATCCCCTCATATGGTCATTCTATGTTCTTCTTTTCTTTCTTTCTTTCTTTCTTTCTTTCTTTCTTTCTTTCTTTCTTAAGATTTATTTATTTATTTATTTATTCATGACGGGGGCGGGGGGGGGGCAGAGACACGGGCAGAGGAAGAGGCAGGCCCCATGTAGGGAGCCCGACTCAGGACTCAGTCCCAGGACTCCAGGATCGCACCCTGGGCCAAAGGCAGGCGCTAAACCGCTGAGCCACCCAGGGATCCCCCCCCCCTTTTTTTTAAAGAGAGGGAAGTGGGGTAAAGAGAGAATTTTAAGCAGGCTCTATGCTCAGTGTGGAGCCCAACACAGGGCTGAATCTCACAACCCTGAAATCATGACCAGAGCCAAAATTAAGAGTCAGACATTAAACTGACTAAACCATCCAAGTGCCCCTATTTTTAAATTTTTTGAGGAATATCCATACTCTTTTCCACAGTGGTTGCATCAGTTTGCATTCCCACCAACAGTGCACATGAGTTCCTAATTGACTTTGTTTTTTAGAGCAGTTTTTGGTTTATGGAAAGATTGAGCAGAAAGAATAGAGAGTTCCCACCGTACTTCCTCTCCCCACCCCAGCACATCCTCAGTCTCTCCTGTTATGAATTTCTGCCTTGGTGTGGTGCGTTTGTTGCAACCAGTGAACCAAGACTGATACATTATTATTAACTAAAGTCTACAGTTTACATCGAGTTTACTTTGTATTATACAATTCTTTTTTTTTGTTTTTAGGATTTTATTTATTCATGACAGACACAGAGACAAAGGCAGAGACACAGGCAGAGGGATAAGCAGGCTCCCTGCGAGGAGCTTGATGTGGGGCTTGATCTCAGGACCTTGGGATCACGACCCAAGCCAAAGGCAGATACTCAACACTGAGTCACCCAAGTGCCCCCTGTGTTAAATAGTTCTAATGGGTTTTGACAAATGCTAACGTCCTATATCTATGATAAAGTATCGTAACATTTTAGTGCCCTGAATAACCCTATGCTCTGCCTCTTCCTACTCCCTGCCTCCCCAAGCCCTTGTCAACCAACCACTGATGTTTTTACTCTCTCCATGGATTTGCCTTTTACACAGTGTTATATAGTAGGAATCATAGAATTTGAAGCCTTTTCAAACTGGCTTCTTGTACTTAGCAGTATGCATGTAAGATTCCTTCATTTCTTGTCAGGGCTTGATAGCTCATTTATTTTAAATGTGAATTTTCCATTGTATGGATATACCAGTTTCTTTGTCCTTCACCTATAGAAGGTTATTTCGGTTACTTCCCATTTTGGGCAACTAGGAATAAAACTGCTAGAAACACTCCTAAAGCTTTGTGTAGATAGACGTTTTCAACTCATTTGGGTAAATACTTAGGAACTTCTATTTTAATTAGCAAAAGGTCAATGTCAGAAAAAAACATACTTGAAAGCCCCTATGTTTAAAAATCAACCTATAATAGGTTTTATAGCTTTCTTTTAAAGGGGGAGGGCAGGGCCCATGGGTGGCTCAGTGACTGAGCATCTGCCTTTGGCTTGGGTCATGATCCCAGGGTCCTAGAATCGAGTTTCCCTCAGCCTATGTCTCTGCCTCTTTCTGTGTGTCTCTCATGGATAAATAAATAAAATGTTTTTTTTTTAAAAAAAAAGGTAGAATGAATATCCATCTCATATGCCTTTGAGTTGAAGGTGAATAACCAACAAATCTAAGTAAATTATAAAAAATATTCCATGTCTGTAGCAAGGCCAGGGAAATAGGAGCAGAGAGAGGTAGAACACAAGTAAGAGAAACTCAGTGCTCCGAAGAGATAGCCATCACAGAACTGAAACCATGTGCCACATCCTTTGTTCTTCCCTTATAAAATTCTAGGCTTTCAGAGTTGGAAAGCTTCAGTTTTCCAGTCTAGTATTTTTTCTACCTTACTAATTACTTTCTTTATATTCTGCTAGTTTTGCATTTCTCTTGAACTTCAGAGTGTGTGTTAGAGAAAAAGTCAAGCCCTCTAACATTTGTTGAGTGCTTACTGTGTGCCAGGTACCACGCTGATGTCAAATCAGCCTCACAGGGAGGCGGGCCCACTAGAAAGCAGTCTGAGGTACTGAGTGCTGGCACACATACAGGGTGCCTGGAACAGGTAGGGGGCCGGGGGGCTGAGAGGAAGTGACCTTTAATCTGATATTTAAGGAATGTCTAGGAATCACCATGTTTTACTGAATCTGATATATTATCAATTGTGCATTATTTCATACTGCCAGTTAAACGAAACTGATAATTATAAGATGCATCTCAATTTCAGGAAGATTAAAATGTGCAGAGCTGTCTATGAGTATTGATGATACGTGGTAGTTAGCTGGAAGAGAGAGGCTCAGCATGAAGTTAGCAGATAAGTCTAGAAAAGTGGGGATTAGGGACAGCTTCCTGCCCAGGGCCTGTGAACTGTATCCTAAGGGGCTGGGAATCCTTGAAGGTGCCAGTGGGAAGGAGACCACACTGACTGCAGTAGGTGATGGATTACAGACAAACATACTCTGGTAGTGTCCAGAGGGGGAGAATGGTGCTCCAGACTCTGGTTGGGGCAATAGGAATGGAAACAGGAAGATGAGCTTGAGGGATACTTAGGAGGGACATTTAAGGTAAGCTAGAAATGTCAAAGTTGGGCAGTTGGTTGTAGGTAGGTTGGGAAGGATTAAGGGCAGAATCAAGGGTGGAGTCCAGGTTTCTGACTAGAGCCACCTGTCAGGAGAGTGATAGCAGAACTTGGAAGAAGAGGGAGTGAGGAAACCAATGACTATGGGGGCACACTGATTCTGAAGTGCCTGTAAGATATGCAAATGTAGATCTCCACTAGCCCTCATGACCAGAGGGTTGATGAGTAAAGCTGTGGGAGTAGACTGGTTGAGTGAGTGTCTGTAGCCAAATCTTAAAAAAGGGCAAAAGAGGAAACCTGCCACCAGGAGCCGGAAGGAGTGGCTGGAGAGGCCAGTGGGAATCCATGGACTTTCAGAGCCATGGAGGCCAAGGAGGAGAGTGTCTCAGGATGGCCAAAGTGACTGTCCCTGCTAAAGTAACGGATTGGTTAGGGGTGCCTGGGTGGCTCAGTCAGTTAAGCATCCTACTCTTGATTTCTGCTCAGGCCATGATCTCAGGGTCATGGGGTCGAGCCCTACATCAGGCTCTGCCCTAGGTGTGGATCCTGCTTAAGATTCTTTCCCTCTGCCCCTTCCTGCCACTCTCAAAAAAAAGGAAAGGAAAGGTTAAAAAAAAAAAAAAACAAACAACTCAGAATGTGGCATTGGAGTTTAGCGTCAAGGAAGTAATTGTCATTTCCTCAAAGTGGGGCATGAGATGGGATGGATATGGGCAAGTGGGGGAGGATACAGCAAGAGCAGCTCCAACGGGACCTTCAAGAGGTTTGACAGGGAGAGGCAATAAATCAAGAGATGGATGGAGGGGGATTTGGGGTCAAGGAGGGCAGTGGTTGTTGCTATTTTTGAAGGTAATAGAAATCTGTGTAGATCTAAATAATGAGGAGAAGAAGCTGGTTGTGGAGAGTAGCCACACAATCCTTGGGTGACTTAGAAGTTGCAAACGTGCTTTCCTCCACTCTCCACACCAACCCAAATGGCTAGATTGTCTTGTGTACTTGTGTTTATAAAACAAAGAATTAGGGCAGCCCAAGTGGCTCAGCAGTTTAGTGCCACCTTCAGCCCAGGGTGTGGTCCTAGAGACCTGGTATCGAGTCCCATATCAGGCTCCCTGCATGGAGTCTGCTTATCCCTTTGACTGTGTCTGTGCCTGCCTCTCTCTCTCTCTCTCTCTCATGAATAAATAAATAAAATCTTAAAAAAAAATTAATTGAAGACTTACTCTCAAGCTTTGGGCCTTTTGTGTTTCTTCTGGAGAATGTCACAGGCTAAAGAACTAGGGCACACAAAGTCCCTAAGATGGGATCCCCTGGAGGATGCCATCTTGCATTGCCTCTCCAAAACCATTGATTGTGAGATATACCAGTGTTCATGTACTGCCAATTGACTCATGTCATCAATGGTAAGACACATCCCAATGTAAATGTTATTAATATATGAAGAAATGTAAGTCTTAGAACTGGTAAAATACAGTATTCACCATAGATCAGAGTAACAGGCATGGGACAGAGAATGGTGTGATGGTCGTGTATTTGTAGTGGCAGAAACTTGAAGGTTTTGCCTAATGGCTTTTATTCTTTCTGGAAAATAAAGTCATAGTTCATCTGCGAAGGAGGAGGAGATAAAAGCATTAGCAGCTCCAGAGTGGAAGGTCTTTGAGTGAGTCATAGACAGCAGTGGAACCCCGCAGACCCAGGAAATGGTATGTTGGCCAGGAAGCACTGAGGGTGCACTGGGTTAGGGACATATAAACTCATAGTGACACCAGACTACATGACTGTGATCTGAGGCAGGAGTGGAGAGAGTGGACAGTGGCTTCATCTAGGATTAAGGGTTTGCTGGGCAGGGTGACCGAAGAACATTGGGCAGAGGGCCTTTGTAGACATGGACTGTGCAGAGAGAACAGGGCCACAGGTGCACAGCAGAGCCCATGCTGGGAGATGAGAAATATAAGCCACCCAGGATGGTAAAGATCAACAGTAACATCTCGTGTTCCCCCTAGTATTGACCGGAAATACTTCCATAATATTATTTACTTTTAAGATATACGCAAAGACATTTAAAAATTAAGTAGAAAAAAATCTTTTTTCAAATAACAAGGTAAGGGCACCTTGGTGGCACAGTCAGTTGAACTTTCAATTCTTAGTTTTGGCTTGAGTCATGATCTCAGGGTCATGGGATTGAGCCCCACGTTGGGCTCCACATTCAGTGCAGTCTGCTTGAGATTCTTCTCCCTCTCCTTTGCCCCTACCCCCCCTCAAATAAATAAATCAGTCTTTTGGGGCACCTGGGTGGTTCAGTCAGTTAAGTACTTGCCTTCAGCTCGAGTCATGATCTTGGGGTCCTGGGATCAAGCCCCAACTTGGGCTCCCTACTCAGAGGGAGCCTGCTTCTCTCTCTCCCTCTGACACAAGCCCCCCTCCCATATAAATAAATAAAATCTCTTAAATAAATAAATAAAATCTTTTTTAAAAAAAAAACAATAAATATAATGTCCTGGATATTAATGTTTTAAGTATACGATGGGAACAACTTTTGCGAACAAAGTATGTATTTGGGAACAAATACAATAATTAATTGTATTTGATGTGTCTGAGCTCCCTTCAGAATGCAGGGTTACTACTCAAATCATCTTTGCATTTGGCTTATGTAGTAGTAGTAATACGGCCTTCTCAGGGCTACCACTTATCTCTCCTTTCTGTTAAAATTACTTTGAAACTTTTGCTTATGCAATACTCAGATGGCACTTTGACTTTCAGTTAATTCAAATGCATCATTTGCAAATTAGCCCACCTGCATTCTTTTCCAATAAATCTGTAACAGAGTGTGGTAGTGCTATAGATAGCATCACCACAAATGCCTCAATCAGATAACCCAGAATGCACGTGTGTGTGTGTGTGTGTGTGTGTGTGTTGTCATCAGAATTAAAACAAAAATATATGTAAATTCATGGCCATCTGAGGATCCCTTAATTTGAGATAACACAGGCCTAGAGCAGTGGTTCTCAAAGTGTGGTCCAGGGACCACCAGCACCAGATCAGAGTCACTGGGGAACTTGTTGCATTCAGTCTGATAGAAGCCAAAGTGTGAACTGCTACTCTAACCTAACTGAATCACCCATTTTACAGATGAGGAAACTGTGGGCCAAAACCTACTGCTCAGGATTGCAGGTGGTTTATAAGAAAACTGGGTCTCAAACCTGAGCCTCTGGACTTTAGTCCATTTCTGTTTCCAGAGCACTACCTTGTTATTTCTTTCTCAGTTTTTATTTTGTTTTCTTTGGTTAGGGTGGGGTTTTAAGGAGTGTTCCTAAAGTTTTGGGTTCTTTTCATTTTGTACCTTACAGTGCCAGAACCTACTAAGACCTGTTCAAGCCAGCCCCAACCTGCCGGTACCAGTACCAGTACTTCCACCAGCACTCTGTCCAACAGCAGCAATGGCAAACGTGCATCTGCCAGCAGCCAGCAGCCAGCTGCGTCCCGTTACCTGCCTCGTGAGGTGCCTCCACGCTTCCGCCAGCAAGAACAGAAGCAGCTGTTAAAGAGAGGTCAGCCATTGCCTACAGGGGCTCTGACCAGTGTGAGCCCGACCCAGGGTGCTGGGCCTGCAGGGGTAAGCCCTCCTCCCCTCCCTGGAACCGGAGTGCAGCAGCATCCCAGTAAGCTCCAACCAGGTAAAAACACACAGAATGAGGCATTCCTTTTATCTGAGAACTGGTGTGCTATTTTCAGCTTTGCTGCCTAGTCATACAGATAAATATATTTTGGTCCATATTCACTGTATGCATGTAATGGAGTGAGCTAGCTAGCTAGATGGTGGGTAGATTTATTTCAATTGAATTTTAAAGTTCAGTTCTGTTCCCTCCTACTTCTGTATATTATTTCTCATCTGTTTTCAGATGGCATTAGTTGCTTTGGCTAAGTTTGTTTCTCAGCAGAAACCAGAGGTCTGCACATGAGTACATGTGCATCTGTCTAGGCAGATGCCATAGAACCCTGTAGTGAGAACTTTTGATAAAACCTTCCTGGGTATTGCCAAGGCTGTCCCGTGACTGCACCTGCTCTCTCTGCAGGGAGGTCATAGCATTTTATTGGGAGTAGGTGCTTCTGTCACTTGTTCAGACATCTTGAGCCAAACCTGCCAGATGTTGTGCTTGGCCCCTGCATGGCCAATGTTTTGATCCCCCTGTTTCTTGCTGACATCCTTGCCTGCAGTTGGACACCAGCTTTCTCTTGGCTCTTGAGAGAAATCATCACTTGTTTGTTTGCTTTCCAGCTTGCAGACCATGACAATTCTCCTCTCCTCTCTTCCTTATCCCATCTTTTTTTACCTTACTGATGGACTCATACTTTAAACAGTCTCTTTCCTGAAGTTTCAGAGAAATTTTTGGAAGAGAGCAAAATACATGTTTTCGAGTGCTGTGTTTCTCTGTTATTTTCTTAAATCATTCAGTTTCAAAAGATTTCACAGTTGGCACTGGTACTAGCATGGACACCGTATTTGCTGATGGTGGTTACACTCAGGCCTATAACTAGAGAAGCAAGGAGGCTTCTTGCATTAGATCAGGATTTAAAAGAAACCTGACACAAGTTATATTACTGTTTTCTTTCATGTGCTGCTTTCTAATATGAAAAATGATTCCAACATGGGTTTAAAAGTATTTGTAGCAGTATTTCTCAAAACTCTGACTTTGTGGTATATTTGAAACAAATATTTTTAGACAGCTTGGTCATATCTCTTTAATAGTCTCAATTCTCATCTGGTAAGTTCCTGGTAGAGGAGATGTTGTTAGCAAAAAGCAAAGAAGAAAAGAAATGATCAAATATAGTCATTGACCAAGAATATAGTCCCATCTGCTTCACCACAGTTACTATTGCATTTACTTTCTGCACTGAAATGTGGTCCTCAGGAAAATCTTAACACAGAGGAGGAGTGTATAGTCATTTCTAAATAGCTTGGTGTTTTAACATCAGATGCTTGTTCTGAAAAACTGGAAAAGAAATGTAACAACCCTGCTTCTTTCAGACCTTATCCCATTATTGCATGATTAGTTGGCAGTACTGCATCAGTGTTCCCATCAAATACTGTTGGTGCAAGATGTTGCCAGAATCTTCTTAGATAAGTAGAAAATAAGGAATTACTTCAAATTTGGGTAGTGAAAATAATAGCCTTTATTAAAATATTTGTCTCTAAATATCCTCCAGAAAGCTATATTCTAGTTATATATAATGAGTAAATCAGATTTTCTGTATAAACATCTCAGAAAATGGAATCAATCTATATATTAATAAGAAATTATTGATTTTTGGTTCCCAAACAAAAGTCTTTGTTTTATACCAATTTCATGTCTTTCCCACCAGTTGCTGGTACCATAGCCAAATGAACCTTTCTAACTGATTCAGGTCCCCTCGAAACCTGTCCTGCTTTCCTAGTCCTACTGCACAGTCTCATTTCCTCTGCCTGGCTGTCAAGACAGCCTTGTCTACTCAGTGCTTTCCCTTCTATTCCACCTGGCCTACTCTCCATTCTTCTCGGCACTGTTTCCTGACTGTCTCACCAATATGCCAGGCTCAGTGTCACCTTTCCCAGGACAGGCACACACCTGATCGCCTGCCCCTTCTTTCCGTCCAGGTCATCACAGCCCTGCCCCCACAGAACCCCTTCCGTGCTTCCGCTCTGCTCCTCTTGCTGCAGTAAGGTGCTCAGGCTGCAAATACGACTTCACCTTCATTGCATACTGTGCAACCTACATAGTTTGCTGACTAATTGTAAGAGACTCCCCTCTCAATGAAATAGAAAGTATCCTATAAAGAAAATGTCTCACTTTCCTATGGTGTGACCTACCTAGTGGGGTGGAAAAAGCTCTGCCCTGGGGAAGATGATCCGGCAGCTGGCACTGATCACATCCCCAGCTAGGACTTCATTCTCCTCCATAATCAGAGCCCTGAACTTCTCAGGGCCTCTAATCAATCGCTCAGGTCTCTTCCATTTAATTTCTGAGTCAGGCATTGTTCCAAAGAGCTTGTTTGGTTTTATCCACAGAGGTGTTGCCAGAACTCCATCCCGTTTTTCAGAAGTCAGCACAGGGATTGTAGAGGGGAAGCAGTGTAAATGGAGGCAGCACAGGAGAGGGCTCAGGAGACAGGCTGGTGGGGCAGTGGCCTAATAAAATTTCCAGACTCATGACCTCCTGTGTGACCTTGACCAAGTCACTTTCATGGCCTGCCCTCTAGAGTCCTCACCTGTGACATGGGGGGATTCCCACTTTACAGGACCCTGAGGGAGAGGTATTTATTTCATACTCAGCACAGGGTTTACAGTAAGTGCTCCATAAGCGCAACAAATATGTGCCCATCTCTGAAATGCTATTATGGAACAGCAGTTGTTTCTTAAACTTGCAAAATCTTTCAATGAGTAAATTCTACAACAGTGCCATAAATGTTTTCTCATCCTTCCGTGAGCTGTGTACATTTTGAAATTTCAGCTGTCCTTCCTAGATTGAAGCATTTTTTCATGGTGCAAGTTACTTACTGAATTCATATCTAGGTGAAATCCAGAAGAATAGCCACATTTTCTTGCTGCATTGAATCTTCTGGATACAACTTCAAGTAAAAGCTCATAGCACTTTTTTTTTTTAAGGATTACATAGTCATTGAGTTTAATTCTGGGTAAGCAGGTTTCCACTCTTGTAGTCACACCTGCATTAAAATGAAAAATGCAGTTTTAGTCATGATTCCATTCCTCTGACAAATGAGGTTAAGTTAAAAAGTAAGAATGCTTCGGTCACTAAACTAAGATTGAAATACCCAGAGTGGGTTAGTGACTAATCCTGAAAAGTTTAACAGCAGACCATTTCTTGTGAAAAGGAATGTGGAAAGGGATTATTTCAGTCCATAATATTAATTTTTATTTTTCCCAGGTGTATCAGTTATGTGGACTCTTTTTTTCCCTCAAAAGGTTTGGTGTGATTGACAAAGATTAAAGCTTAAATATCCCTGGAAGGAGTCGGTGGACTTTAAATTGCCTTTGTCATAGCTTTAAAAAGTTATATAGTGCAAACCTGCTAACATTAATGAGCATCCTGGTACCCTCCCATCTGAATACTGAGGCATTGCCTTGCTTTCTCTGGGTGGGAGGGATGGTCACAGTACTTGCTGGAATGAGGGAATGTGATCTTGTCTACCCCAGTACACAGAAGGCACTTACAGATACCAGTGTAGAAAGAAAGGGGAGCATATGTAAAGGATTAAAAACTGAAGGGGTGCCTGGGGGGCTCAGTCGGTGAAGCATTGCCTTTGGCTCAGGTCATCAGGTCGTGATCTCATAGTCCTGAGATTGCGTTGGGCTCCCAGCTCAGCACAGAGTCTGCTTCTCCCTCTGCCCCTCCTCCTACCATCCCCAGCTCATGTTCATGCTCTCTCTCTCTTTCAAATAAATAAATAAAATCTTAAAAAAAAAAAAAAAAAAGAAAACTGAAGTAATACTTGTCTTAGCCCAAAAAGCATAGATAAGTTTTCTATACTGTTACATAAGGCAGGGGTAGCATATGGCGAGAGACCCAGCCTGATGGTCATTTCTTTATTTGTTCTTTTTCTTTATGTTCCACATGCTTCTGAAAAGGATATAAGTCAGTAGATCACTCTGGCTCTTGTAAAGCTTTGTTATGATTCACCTTGTAATTTACAGTAATCTGTCAAGCTTGTTCAAATGGAAAAATTGTAATGCCAGTTTATGCCATTTTTTGACAAACCAGTACACCAGCTTAATATTTTTGCACTCTTTCCTTTGGTTACTTCATCTGAATGGTTTGGCAGCAGTTCCACATAGAGCTTGCCCACCTCCGACAAGGGAGAGGCTAACCTGCCAGAACTGTGGTTTGTTCATTCGTTCGTTCCTTCCTTTTTTTTTTTTTAAGAACTGTGGATTCTTCAAGCATGTCTACATGAAGTCATTGAGCAAAACATTTATTGAACACCTGCAAAGTATAGGGATACACGATTCATGCCTAAGTGGGTTGGGGTGACCTGTAAGAGATAACTGTGGGGTGCTATATGCATGCTAGCCCAGGATGGAGGATGACCCAAGATCAAGGATGGAGGACTGCTAAGGAAGGCTTTCCCACGGAGTAGACATGAGTTTGGGATTAGCTGTGAAAGGCAGGTGATGGAGCAGCCTGCGTGTATGGCTAATGAAGGTGGTTCACCGTGGCTGGGGGCAGAGTGCAGGGGTAGCAAGACAAGATGGGGCTGGAAAGGTGGCTGTTAGCATTACTAAGTCAAGCAATAAACTTGCACAAGAATTTACTGTGATGACCCGGTCCTATCAAATTCAGACTCAAAGCTATCCCAGCATGTTGTTTTTGGAACTTGGCAGGCTAATTCTGAAGTTCATATAGAAGAGTGATGGTACTAACTAAAATAGTCAAGAAAATTTTTGAAAAGAATAATGAGCTATCAAATAGAGCCAGGATCCTCCAGTAATTAATTATATCTGCGTGTTACTAGAGCAAGAATAAACAAATAAATGGATGAGCTGCCCCTGAGGGACCAGGGAAAACACACACACGCAGAGGTTTAGGTTAGCATGGCCTGGCTCCCCAAACTACTGGGGAAGTGTGGCAGCTCCTGGCGGCCGAGTGCTAGAAAACTATATACAAAACAAACATGGAAACTGTTGCAGGTGATACAGGAGAACATTTCCAAGTCATGGCCTAAAATTTTCTCATAAGCAAGAAACCATGAAAAGAAAGGCTGAGAAAGTTGAGTGTATAAAAGTTACAGACTTTCGTACAAGCCCATAAATAAATAAAGCCTGAGAGGAAATGCCGAGCAGTCCTATCAATCAGCAAGGAAAAAGACAGCCCAAGAGGAGAATGGGCAAAATGGGAACAGGCAGGTCATAAAGCTGCTACAAATGAGCCCTAAACATTTTGAGAGAGAGTATTATTAGCAACCGGGGGGAAAATACATGAAAATGAAAACAACAGTGAAATACCGTATTTCACTCACCAAACTGCCAAAACCTGAAAATCTGTTGTAATGCTAGAGGTACTGTTGAGTGCTATGTGCTCAATCCAAGTGCTTCACACATACTGTTTAGTCTTCACAAGACTCCAACTCCATCTGACTGGTGAGGGTGTGGGAACGGGCAACTCTGATTTGCTACAGGTAGGAATGTACCTGGTGTGGCCACTAGGGAGGGCAGTTTGGGAGAATTTATTAAAATTTTAGGTGGTTCTGTCTCCTGACACAGCTATTCTTTTTATTTTACTTATTTGTTCTTAAGTAGACTCCATACCCGGCATAGAACCCAACTCGGGGCTCGAACTGACACACAGGGATCAAGACCTGAGCTGAGATCAAGAGTCTGATTGTTAACCGACTGAGCTACCCAGGCACCCCTGCTGACCCAGCTATTCTAACTGGGAGGACATCTTTTTTGCCCACCCAGTCTCTAATGCTCAGTGGTTATCACTTGCCCTGTGGCATGAGCTAGAGGTAGGTGATTTGAGACTGTCAAGAGGCAAGAGGGACAAAGACAGTGTTCGACTGCTGTCTCTTTGAAACAGTTGGAAGTCTATTAACCTTCCAGTGACTGACAGGGTGCTTTGCTACGTGGAGATAAAGAATGGCCTGTGTTTGGGAACCAGTTGAACTTCTGCTGGGTCTCGGGTCTTCCATCACTGGCAGGATCCAAAGAGACATAAGTTGCCCCTGGGGCAGAGGGTCTCCTGCAACATGAGATGAAGAGGCCAGGGTCCCTCCCAGCCCCAGTCCACATTCTCTGTTTAAAAACATTTGTCTTGAAATAAAAATATTAGCCTTCTAAATAATGCAATGAGAAATGGAGTTTTTAATTCATGTATGAATTTGGAGAGGAGCTTATTTAGCCCATTGGCAAACACTTGTACCTGGTAAGATAAGTAGTAGTATAAAAATGTAGTGATTCACACCTATTCAGGTTCCAGAAAATTTTCATTTTGTCATGTGATTTTCTAGGTGGACTATGTTCTTGCAAGTCTGCTGCAGAGCTCTGGCTCCAAACACTTGAGAGCTTTTATCTTTAAAAAAAAAAAAAAAAAAAACCTCTTTTTCATTGTGCTAAAGGCAGAACAATGTATTGTTTTGGTAGCTGCTTTGTACATTTATAAACAGAGGCTTTGATTAATATGCACTGGGTAGTGTTTGCTACTTAGATCTTTTTTAGATAGAGGCAGGAAAGTAATTAAGAAGTTGGACACTTGCCAGTTTACATATGGGGCTCATTTAGAATATTATCGCCAGTGTTGGTATGCCAAATGTTTCAGGGTTGTTTAGGAAAAGCGAGAAGGAAGAAGGGGGACGTAAAACAAAGGCAGTATGAAAGAGCAGCATTTATTTGCATGCAGCCAGTAGGCACTATGCTGTTATTCTTTCAGCTGACTCTCAGGCCAACCGAAGAGGGGCCCTGGCGCTCCCTGTAGCTCCCTGTAGCCAGTCTTGAAGTGCAAACGTTGGTGACAATCGAAAGAATTCATTAAAGAGGAAGGAAGATCGGTTTAGTGTCAGCTGCAATTAGATAATCCGAGCTTCCAAGTCCGCTCCGTGGACGCCTCCCCCATCACTGAAGGGGATGAATCGGATATCTCCTAGAGCAGAAAGGGCACTGCTGGCCCCTGGCCCGCGGTCGCCCGCAGGTCGCTGGGCAGGTCGCTGGGGCACTGGCCGGTGCAGGTGTGGGTGCGGGTGCGGCCATCAGCTGGAGGCGCCAGAGCGGGAGGCTCCTGCGGCGCACGGCCGGCATGCTGGAGCGGCTGGAGCGGCTGGAGCGGCTAGAGCGGCTGGAGCTGCTGGAGCTGCGCGCCCCGGCCCGCTTGCCAGGTAGCGTGTCCCTGCCCACGGGTACCTCACCCCGGGGGCTGCGGCGACCGGAGAAGCCGGCCCCGCCGCGACCCCGACCGCGACCCCCCTCTCCTCGCGAGCTCCTGGCCGCCCCCCTCCCGCCCCCCACGCGCGAAGCGGCGCTGCCTGCCCCCATTCTGTTGCGGTGCTAATAGGTTCTTAACCCGGAGGGAGCAAGCTCGACACAGCCCAAAAGCGGAGTGTTGCGCACACTCTTGAGTATTGTCTCCAGTAAACCTTTTAGTCTGGTCTGCTTTTCATGAGCCCTTGTATTCGTGGAAGTTGACAGAAGAAATGGTTAGAGTCTGTCCCGCAGTGGAATTCTGATTTCCGAGCGCGGTCTCTGTGAGATTCTTGCACACGGTAGATGCAGCGGAGGGGGGACGCCTCCCCAAAGCTGAGAACAGTTAACATTTACCCTGTTCGCAGCAGGGAACTTGTGTTACAGGGAAGCATCAGGAAACATATTTTCAACTGTGGAAAGCACTTGGAATTACTTTGTATTACATGCGCTTTACTGTTTTGTAATTTCAGTTCCAGGGACTGTGGCCGTGGGGAGTGAACCAACCCTGTGCTCCTGTCAGCCTTTGTGCTAATTAAGCATTCTGCACACTTACTCTGAGTAAATCTTGCCCACACTTCCCTATCTGATGAATTTGATACCTCATTAAAATTTTGCTTACTCTGGCTTCTGAAGCTCTTCATTAAATACTTTTCCTTGAAAATTTTATCTTTTTATGGTAACATTTTGGAATTAAAAAAAAAAAACCTTTCTCGTTAAATCATGCTATTGTGTAATCTTTTAAATTAATCACTTAAGATAGTTATGTTCCTTAGATTTTTATAAAGATATGTATTTTTAGAATGTATAGACCATTTAAACAGCAGAAGAAAAGAGAATTTAACATAATACACAAAGTTCATTACATTTTTCTTTTTAAGGCTTTTTTTAGGGGGAATTATTGTGATAGTAGAATGGTGGAGCAGAAGGAGCACTAGATGGAGCTTTCAGAGCAGTCCTTACTGCTTATTAGTTAGAACACCTTTTCCGAGTTTGACTCCTCTGAGTTTCTTTTCCCCATCTGTAAAATGGATATAACTTGTTAAGGTTTAGTTAATTCATTGTGGATGGAGATTCTTGAAAATTCAAAGTGCTGTGTGATGTACTATGGATATGACAACTCCTATTTATAAACTCTCAGACTTGTTGCATGTTACAGGCATGGATTTTAGCCTTTCAGAGCTGAGCTATACAGGAGCATCTAGAACACCTATGAGAGAATTCCGTCTTGGTTTATTTCAGAGCTTTCATTCATTTAAAAATGCCTGCTCCTGAAATGACAAGTCAGTCATTTCACAAAACTCTTTCCCCGTAGTTCTCTCTTTTAGACTAGGACTAAAACATAGATTTGTGAATTGATAACACAATCAAGAGACTTTGGTTTATGAAAAGTATGTTTTCAAATATTGTCAAAGTCCTAAAATTTCCTTAGCAAGAATGGTGTGCCTCAAACATGAAGAGAATAATGGTCTTCTAAACTTTCATTTTTGGAATAAATTCTCATATTAGAATATGTTGTGGTGATGAGGTAGTGGTGGTGGCAGCAACAGTGGTGCTAGAGGAGACAGTGCTGGTGATGGTGGTGCTGGAGGTGACAGTGGTGGTGGTGATGGTGGTGGTGATGAAGATGGAAGGGGGCGGGGCCGGGGAGACATTTAAGGATTCCCCCTGAACAGGGGCAGCCCCGGTGGCTCAGCTGTTTAGTGCCACCTTCAGCCCAGGGCGTGATCCCGGAGTCCTGGGATCAAGTCCCATGACGGGCTCCCTGCATGGAGCCTGCTTCTCCCTCTGCCTGTGTCTCTGCCTCTGTGTGTGTGTGTCTCATGAATAAATAAATAAAGTCTTAAAAAAAAGGATTCCCCAGAACAGAGCTGTTCAAACTGTGCTCCTCAGAGACCCATAAAAGACTTGAAAGGTGTCTGGGAAGTTGACAGTGGCGAGTGGATGTAGCCTAATTTTCCAAAGTGGCTCTAGGGTTAACACCTCTGTGTGTTGGCATTATCAGCTCAACTGTTTGTGTTTTGTTGCTTGTGTTGTTTTTACCACTTCACTAAGACTGTGGTGTTATTTTCAAATCAAGAGTCTGTAGTTGAAAACCATAACCATTGCATTAAAATCATAACTTTTTGTTTTAGCCTTTGAGACCTTTCAACCTCTTAAAGCTATTTTTATGTTTCAACTATTTTTTTCTTTTCTTTTTTAAGATTTTATTTATTCATGAGAGACACAGAAAAAGAGAGAGAGAGGCAGAGACACAGGCAGAGGGAGAAGCAGGCTCCATGCAGGGAGCCCGACGTGGGACTCGGTCCTGGGTCTCCAGGATCACGCCCTAGGCTGTAGGCGACGCTAAACTGCTGAGCCACTGGGGCTGCCCTCAACTATTTTTTTTTAAGATTTTATTTATTTGACAGAGAGAGCATGAACAGGGGGAACAGCAGAGGGAGAGGGAGAAGTAGGGTCTCTGCTGAGCAGGGAGCCCGACACAGCTCGATCTCAGGACCCTGGAATCAGGACCTGAGCAAAAGGCAGATGGTTAACCAAATGAGCCACCGAGGCACCCCTCAAATGATTTTATTTTTTAAATAGTAAAGTAACAGGACACCATTGATTCTCATTGTCAAACTTCTTGAGCAGGAAAAAAAAGATGCCAAAACATGCTACAAGTGAAAGAAGGGGATTAAGGAAAGACTAAGGCACAGAGCGGCACCTGTGTGTGTCGTGCCTGTCTCGACCGTGGCCTGGGCTTCTCCCTGTGCAGACAGCAGGCCCTGCGCATCCATGCAGTCTTGGTCAGTCCATCAGGCAGGACTGTCTGTTGAGCATCTCCAGAAAGGACAGTTGAGGGCACCCTGACTGGGGCCCCCACTCTGCAGAGAGATGTTTGTACAGTGTGCTCCTGGGACACTGAGAATGTGCTAGAACCAGGAACATCAAGGAATAGGGCCAAAAATCAGAAGCATAGCTCCATGACGACGTAGAGGAAGTTTTACTATTCATCCTTAGCTTTTTGGTTGTTACGTGTTTAAATAGTGCCCACAAAAATATTTTTCTTAGGTAAATACTTAGATGAGTTTGGAGGTCCGAGAGACCATTGTTGTAATTGTCTCTTTCATTTCTTTCCTTATCTACTATTTTAATTACACCTGAAAACATTGAAGTAGAAAACTCTGTTTAGTACCTTACATAGTAAGTGATAACACCATTGACAGATGAGGAGCAAATTACCTCCTCAGTCTCATTTTCAGCCCCTCCAAAGAGCTCCACGTGTAAATATTGCCAGTCTTTGCAGCCTCAGGGACAAAAGCCCTCGTTTCCACGCAGATGCAGGCGTTTCTGTGCAGAGGTGAGAACCGAGCCTCTGGGGACTCCTGTGGTACCAGTGTTGACTCTGTTTTGTTCCCGCCATCCCAGAGCACAGGGCTGCCTGCCGTTTGGCAGAACACTCTTCAGAGTTGCTTTACTGAGACATTTCTTCATCTGCTTTCATCTCTCCCATCCTTTGCTTTTCTCCACTGGCCTTTTCGCTCTTTTTTGCCCCTTCCCACTGTTCATCCCTAGTTCCAGGAAGGTTAGCTCACTTCTGAGTTCCAAGCACTTGTCTCCTGGCGTGCACCACTTGCAGAAGTGTTCTTGCTTTTGAGGGAAAGGGCACTGCTTAGTGACAGCCCCTGGATTTCTCAGGGCATATAAGATACAGCTCCTGCGTGACCGGGCTGTTGAGGAGGGTAACAGGCCCAGCCGGAGAGGAGCCTGGAGTAACAGTGATGGCCTTTGAAGGAGCTAGATAGAGTACCTGCAGCGCTGGGCTAGTCCACATACAGACCCGACAGGACGAGGGCCCGACCTACACTGAGCTGAAACACTCATCTCTGAGGTCCTGGCTTATTAGTCCTGGGATTTTGGAGCAGAGCTACTTGGATGTGTTGCAAGCACCCCAGACACACATGGCTAAGTAGGCCCCCATCATCTCCTTCCCCCTTTCCCCTCCCAAAACCACTCTTACTGCAGTACTCCTGAGCTCCGTGGTCGGCACTGCCATCCACTCAGGGCCCAAACCCCAGATCTGGACATCACTCTTGAATCCTCTTCTGCTCCCCACATGTCCATCCTTTCACTAGGTCCTACTAATTCTCCCACCTAAATCTCATTCCACCTCCCCATCTCACACAGCAAGGCCTTCAGACTAGATAATCATTACCACTTTAGCCTCAACTACTGCCACCAAAATGGGGTATAGAGAAAAATTAGCATTTAAGGGGGCAGCCCCAGTGGCTCAGCAGTTTAGCGCCTGCCTTTGGCCCAGGGCCTGATCCTGGAGACCTGGGATCGAGTCCTGAGTCGGGCTCCCTGCATGGAGCCTGCTTCTCCCTCTGCCTGTGTCTCTGCCTCTCTCTCTCTCTCTCTCTGTGCCTCATGAATAAATAAATAAAATCTTTAAAAAATTACAGATATCATAATCCTTAAATATCCTCTATATACAAAGATGTTCTCTTATATAACTAGAGTACAACTGTGCAAATTGGAAATTTAACTTTGGTATAATCCCATTATCTACTATATCTAAATTTAACACATTTAAGTTTTACAAGTTATGTCAAATAATGCCCTTGATAACAGTTGATTGTCTACATATATTTTTTTAAGTTTATTTATTTATTTATTTGTTTGTTTATTTATTTATTTATTTATAGTAATGTCTACACCCAATGTGGTGTTCAGGCTCACAATCCCAAGATCAGGAGTCGCATCCTCTTTCAACTGAGCCAGCCCAGCGCTCCGGCTGTTTGTTGATGCCCACCTACACAAGTAGAAAGAAAAACGATAGGGTGCGCTCCTTCAGAGTTATTTCTGATGATAAACTAATAGTTCAGTATGATTTATATAGTCCCTAGCTTTAAAATTTTTTTTCATTCATAATTTTCAGAGAAATCCTTAGAACCTGCCCTTGCAAAGAAAGCTCAGATGGTAGAATAAGCACAAAGACTACCTTCTGTTTACTTTTTATTTACTTTTTTTCGTGTATTTTCTGTCTCCGCATACTGCCCCTGAATTAATTTTTGGAGACCTAGTATATTTGGATGTTGCTGAAGAACCAAAGAAGTAAGAAACAGAAGAACAGCTGAGATAAGGAAAGGAGGAGGTAGGTGTAGTGGTGTGCCCAGCAACGGCAGGACAGACGTTAAATGTCAGCAGAAGATGAAACCAGCATGGGGACAGCTGTGCCAGGCCATGAGGTTGCCGGGAGCCTGCAGCTTCTCCAGGAACCCCTAAGACCCTGCATAGGGGATCATGCAAGCACACAACTGCTCAGCAGTTTGCTCTAAGTAAGACATCATTGCTCCAGATGGACATCTATGGCTCTAGGACTTATCTGTGAAGGAAACTGTGTTTTACTTGTAGATGTCAGTGTCAGTTATAACTCTGACTAAATATAAACTTGATCTCACTTTTTCACTGCCGATTATGTGTCAACTGCTCTGCTGAACAGTGGAGGGAAAAAGTGGGCAGTCTTTGGCTTGTCAGAGTTTACAGCCTAGAAGGAGAGACAGACTGTCACATGGATGGATAATGCACACCAAAGATGCGCAGCTCCAGGAGAGAAGAAACTTGTCTATCTTGTTTGGCACTGTGTCCCCAGCATGATGCCCACGTGTAGGAGGCACCCCATAATCGTTACCATCTAAATCAGGGCTTGGCAAGCCATGGCCCACAAGCCAGATCTAGCCTGCCACCTGCTTTTGTAAATAAAGTTTTGTTGGGACACAGCCGTATACTCAATTCATTTACGTATTCTTTATGGCGGCTTTTGCCGCACAGTGACAGGATTGAGTAGTTGTTTCAGAGACCATCTGGCCCACAAAGCCTAAAATATTTACTCTCTGGCCCTTTACAGAAAATGTTCACCAATCCCTGGTCTAAACACATTAAAAGGAGAGGAAGACTGTTAGGATGAATGTGTCCAAGGGCCCTGGGGGGCAGTGGGGGTGTGGAGACGGAAAAAGCTTCTCAAATGAAGTATCGGCTAAGTTGAGAAGAGAGAAGAGAGTAGACATTGAGTGCAGGTCGGGGACGGCTTTCTTCTGAAGCCCTGTTGTTGGGGTAGCAGAGTGCAGATGGAGCCTTGAGGAGCTGGCTTGAACACAGAACAAGGGAAAGAATGGTGGGAAGTGAGGTCCCCAGAAAGGATCAAGCCTAGCTGGCTGCTTAAAGACTTCAGTCTTTATGTTAGGAAGCCTTTGACGTGTTCAAGTAGGCATTCGTGATCTGCTGGATGTCCATTTGGAAAGAATACTTGGTGTAGAACACCCTGGAGAGGGGGAGAGGAGGGTATGCAGAGGCTGCTGCAGAGCTATTACAATCAGGAAATGAGGGAGCTTGAATGGGGGTGTTCACGGGGAGATTTTGTTTCTCTATTCTTTTTAAGTTGTATTTATTTATTGTAAGTAATCTCTACACCCAACATGGGGCTCAAACTCACAACCCCAGAATCAAGAGTCGAGTGTTCTTTTAACAGAGCCAGCCAAGTGCCCCTCTGTTTCTCATTTTTAAACATGATTATAGAGATACTCAATATGTAAACTCAGAGGCATGACTTGATCCTGCTCTTCTGTTGTTTCAGATATTGGGCATGTTTGTAGAAGTGACTTTCCTTCCTGCCCATACTGCCACATCGATGTTGATCCTGCTTTGCTATTCTATTCCAGAGCTCTTTATCTCAAACCCTGGGAAGGAATGAACATCAGCAGGAGCTTTCTCATTGTGGTGATCATTTCTTGAGAAGTTGGACATACTTGTTAGAAACAGCCCAGCTGTGTTGGCATCTCTGATACCCTGGATATACCTTGGTGTTTTATTTTATTTTATTTTTTTAGGATTTTATTTATTTATTCATGAGAGAGAGAGAGAGAGACAGACCGACAGACAGACATAGGCAGAGGGAGAAGCAGGCTTCTCATAGGGAGCCTGATGTGGGACTCGATGCTTGGACTCCGGGGATCATGCTCTGGGCCAAAGGCAGATGCTTAACCACTGAGCCACCCAGGCGTCCCTACCTTGGTGTTATTATTGTGTTTTTTTTTTTTAATCTTAATGACTGGCGTCTTTTCAAATTTTAAAAATTTGAGATTTTTAAATTTATGTAAATGAAAAAAATTACTTTCTCACATGATTATCTCCTTAATGCCAGTGTTAGCCTTTGGTCCTTGCCTATTTGTTTTTCTTGTAAATATCTAAAGGGAAAGAACTATCTGAAAGTACAGAACTTAAATATTAGCATTAGCCTCTTACTACCTCATAGAGAAGTTTATAAATTGCTTTTTCCTAGAGAATGTTATATAGCTCCAAATGTAAAAACCTAGATTTATTTATTTTTCTCATTAGTAACAACATTGCCCTATATTTTATCATCTCATTGTGTCTAAAATTAAGTGTTTTGGGCACCTGGGTGGCTCAGTCGATTAAGTGTCCAACTCTTGGTTTTGGCTCAGGTTATGATCTTGGGGTCCTGGGACTGAGCCCCATGTCAGGCTCTGTGTTCAATGGGGAGTCTGCTTGAGATTCTTTGTATCTGCCCCTCCCTCCCCCAAAACCAATCAATCAAAAAAAGTAATGTTTTTAAAAAATGAAATTAAATGTTTTGGCTCATTCTTGCATTCATATTTCTTCTTTACACTTTCATATTTTGATTATAAATATTTATGGAAAATTCCAAAACAAAATCATCTGAGTAGCAGGATGGCATATGTTGGAATTGTTCTGCAGTATTTATTGAAAGCTTGTTGGGTTTTATGTTTTGTTTTGTTTTTTGTTTTTAGATTTTATTTATTCATGATAGACACACAGAGAGAGAAAGAGAGAGAGAGATAGAGGCAGAGACACAGGCAGAGAGAGAAGCAGCCTCCATGCAAGGAGCCTGACGTGGGACTTGATCCCGGGACTCCCAAGATCACGCCCTGGGCTGAAGGCAGGTACTGAACCACTGAGCCACCCAGGGATCCCCGGTTTTGTGTTTTTATTTCCAGACAATGTAGTGCTTTGTTTCTGATTCTGTTCATTTTAAACATAATAAATTAAACAGTTTGATTATTAAAATGTCTTTGCTTTACATGTGAAAAGAAGCTCAACATTACTAATCATTTAAGGAGATGCAAATCCTGGGACGCCTGGGTGACTCAGTGGTTAAGCGTCTGCCTTCCGCCCAGGGCATGATCCTGGAGTTCCATCGGGCTCCCCATAGGGAGCCTGCTTCTCTCTCTCTCTCTCTCTCTCTCTCTCTCTCTCTCGTCAAGGGTGTGGAGCAAATGGAGCCCTTGTGTCCTGCTGGTAGGAATGTTTACCATGGTGCAGCCACTGTGGGTGGAAGACAGCATGGCAGTTCTTCAAAAAATTAAACCTAGGTTTACCGTATGATCCAGCTGTACTGTTTCTGGAGGTGCACCCAAAAGATATGAAAGCAGGGACTGGAACAGATACTTGTACACTCATGTTTATAGTAGCATTATTCATAATAGCCAAAGGGTGGAAGCAACTCAAATCACCCATGGATGAGTAAGTGGGTAAACAAAGTGTAGTGTATACATAGAGTAGAATATGATTCAGCCTTAAAAAGGAGGAAGGAGGTTCTGACACCTGCTACAATGTGAATGGACCTTGAGAACATGATGCTGAAAGGGCATCTGAGTGGCTCAGTTGGTTAAGTATCTGCCTTTGGCTCAGGTCATGATCTCAGGATCCTGGGATGGAGTCCCACAGCAGGCTCCCTGCTCAGTGGGTAACCTGCTTCTCCCTCTCCTTTTCCCTCTCCCTCTGTTCTCTCCCTCTCTCAAATAAACTATTAAAAAAACAAAAACAAAAACAAAAACAAAAAACCTTGATGCTGTGAGAAATAAGCCAGACAGAAAAGGACAAATACTGTACAATTCTGTTTATAGGAAGTATGAGGAATAGTCAGGGCCTGCAGGAGGGGTGAGTGGCATTCTTGTGTCACAGGTCACACTTTGAGGTTGGGATTATGGATAATGCTGATGCTTGTACAGCACGGATATACTTAAAGCCACCAACTTGTGTACTCACAAAAGGTTAAGATGGGAAATGTGTATTTTACCACATTACAGAGAAATCTTGGCTTTGATACCAGGGTTGGGATTGAATCTGCCAGATATGCGGCGTGGTACTTTTGTGTGTAATTCTCATGTTATCGTGTAGTGTATGTCAGCTCTAGACATAGTCCAGTTTGCAGCTAAGAACCTGCGGGATTATATAGTCTGTCCTCATCTTTGTGGAGCAGAGAAGGGACTTGGTGTTGTTCAGATAGTGAGCAGCTGTAGCTGGAGCTCAGCTTTGTTCTGTACGTATGTGCTTTACTGGTTCCCTGCTGTGCAGCAGGCATGATGGCTGTAAAACAGCTCTCCAGGACCCACCTCCAGAACTAGGCTTAATTCAATGGCCAGATTGGTAATTTTGATCACATTGAGTCTCTTTGCATGAAGTTCACACAGTCTTCTAACAGTACAGGCTTGATCTGTTCTCTTCATTACATCCCTACTGGCTAGTAGAACTGGCTGCTCACCTTGGGTGCCTTTTGGGATTCCATTTATGTCACTTCATTTGATATCACAATTAAGCACTTAAAGTTTTTTTTCAATTTTTTTGAAATATTTTCAAGATAAAAGTACACAGAAATTAATATAACTGTGTCCAGAATACAGATGTAACATAATCTTTTGCCATATTTGCTTTAGAACTCTATTTTAGAAATGGTACAGATGTTGCTCCATCCCATTCTCATCTCCCCCAAAAGGAATCAACCCTTATGTGTGAAATGATGTCTTGCAGTGTTCAAGTATGTTTCCTGGTTACCGATGAGATCGGTTACTTTTTCATGTGTTGGTGGCTGTTGAGGGGGTCCTCTTCTCTGGATTGCCTCTTCCTGTCATTTTCCCTCCTTTTTTGGATTGTTGGTCTTTTTCTAATTGAATTAGGCATTCTTTATCCTTTATTCTGTTCTCTCTTCTTCCTGTCTGTGGCTTATATTTTAGCTTCCTTTATGTGGTATCGCTGCCATACAGATGTTTTTAATATTAAGAGTCAAATTTATCAGCTCTTAAGGAAGGCGAGTGGCCCAGGTCATAGAAGTTGCTTCCTGTACTTCCTTATTGAGCTTTAAAAAGTTTTGCTTTTCGTAATTAGGTCTTTAATCCACCTAGAGCTGATTTTTCTGTATGATCGAAGGCAGGGATCTTATTTTTTCCACTTTATTTTTTATTAGCTGGTCCTTCCTTTCTCCACTGACTTGGGATGCTATCCTTCTTATCCATCAAGGATGCAAACACATTTTTTAAACCTGATGCATAACTGAGTGTGAGTCCAGCAGATTGGGGGCTGAGCTGTAGACAAAAGGCATTCCACACAAACCCTCTAGACTATTAAGAAAGAGCTGAATGTTTTGCATTGTGACCTATTCATGGGATAGAAAAAAATATTATCTATTCAAAAGGTATTCCAGGTCTGGGAAAGAATGCATTGGTAAGCCAGGTTGGTTACCTCCTGCTGTCTGCATGTGGGTTGCAGTGAGTACTGTCCTGGTCCTGGTGTATCCTATCCTTGAGGGAATCAAGACTGATAGGAGTTGGGATCCCTGGGTGGCGCAGTGGTTTGGCGCCTGCCTTTGGCCCAGGGCGTGATCCTAGAGACCCGGGATCGAATCCCACGTCGGGCTCTCGGTGCATGGAGCATGCTTCTCCCTCTGCCTGTGTCTCTGCCCCTCTCTCTCTCTCTCTTTGTGACTATCATAAATTAAAAAAAAAAAAAAAAAGGCTGATAGGAGAAAAAAAAACGACTGATAGGAGAGAAAACTGGGGGAGATGTGCTGATAATAAGCGATAATCTCTGTTTTTTTTTTTAACTTGGTCTTATTTTCTGCATTAAATAAGTGAGTGGCTCATTTATTTCTTTAAAGTAGTTATTACAGGGCTGCCTGGGTGGCTCAGTGGTTGGGCATCTGCCTTTTGCTCAGGGTGTGATCCCGGGATTGGGGATCAAGCCCCGCTTCAGGCTCCTTGCAAAGAGCCTGCTTCTCCCTCTGCCTATGTCTCTGCCTCACTCTCTGTGTCTCTCATGAATAAATAAAATAAACATAAAAAAAAACCAAAGTAGTTATTACAAAAGCTAGTTTTTATAGCACATGAAAAACCATTGGGGAGAATTGCTATAAACCAGGGTTGCAGAGCCAGCCCTAGTATTTGGCAGCAAAAAATTAGATCCTAAAGTTTTGTGTTGCCTGGCTTTGTTTTTCCTTTGTCGTTTCACCTGGAAGTACCTACTTCAAAATTAATGTGGTTTAATGCTGCACCTTTCATCTCTGACTTCTTTCTTTCATTCGGACCTCTTAATCCCTTTCACAGATTTCATCCATCTTCCAACCCCCTCTCCTCTGACAACTACCAGTTCTCTGTATTTATGAGTCTATTTGAGTCTATTACTGTCTTTTTGTTGTTTGTTTGCTTATTTGTTCATTTGCTTTTTAGATTCCATATGTAAGTGAATTCATACAGTATCTGTCTCTGACACATTTCATTTAACGTATTTCATTTAGCATAAGACCCTCTAGGTCCTTCCATGTTTCTAGGAATGGCAAGATCCCATCCTTTCTTTCTTTTAATTTTTTTTTATAACATTTTATTTATTCATTTCAGAGAGAGAGAGAGAGAGAGCACGCATGAGCAGGGAGAGGGGCAGAGGGAGAAGCAGACTCCATGCTGAGCAGAGAACCTGATTTGGGGCTCAGTCCTAGCATCCTGGGATCATGACTTGAGCAAACACTTAACCGACTCAGCTGCCCAAGTGCCCCAAGAACCCATCCTTTCTTATGGCTGAGTAATAAATATTCCATTATGTATATATGTGTGTGTATATATATCTTTGCCCATTCATCTATTAATGGACACTTGGATTACTTCCATATTTTAGCTGTCATGAATAATGCTGTGGTAAACATAGGAGTTCATCTGCTTTTTGTTTTGTTTTGTTTTGTTTTGTTTGTTTTTGGAATTAGTGTTTTCATTTTCTTAGGGTAAATACCCAGAAGTAGAATTAGTAGATTGTATGGTACTTCTATTTTTAGTTTTTTTAAGGAACCTCCATACTGCTTTCCAGAGTGACTCCAGAGTTGAGTCAGTTCGCACTCTGACTCAACAATGTATGTGAATTGTTGTATCTTGTCTTTTTGATTGAAGGTGATGTCTCATTGTGGTTTGGACTTTCATTTCCCTGATGATAAGTAATGTTGAATATCTCTTCATGTGTCGGTTGGCCATCTATGTGTCTTCTTTGGAAAAAATGTTCAGGTCCTCTCCCCATTTTTTTTTTCAAAGATTTTATTTTATTTTAGTGGGGGAAGGAGAGAGAAAGAGAATCTCAAGCAGACTCCATGCTGAGCACAAGCCTATCACACTGCTTGATCTCATGACCCTTAGATCATGACTGGCACTGAAATCAAGAGTCACTTAATCAACTGAGCCACCCAAGCACCCCTCCTCTGCCCATTTTTTAATCTGATTATTTGAGTTTCGGGGCACCTGGGCGGCACAGTTGGTGAAGTGTCTGCCTTTAGCTCAGGTCATAATCTCCAGGCCCCGGGATCAAGCCCCACATTGGGCTCCTTGCTCAGTGGAGGTCTGCTTCTCTCTCTCTCTCTCTCTCTCTCTCCCCTCTGCACTTCCCCACCACTCGTACTCTCTTTCAAATAAATAAAATCTTAAAAAAAAAAAAGATTATTGGGGGTTTCTTGATGTTGAGTTGTACCAGCTCTGCATATATTTTGAATATTAACCCCTTGTCAGATGTGTCATTTGCAAATATTTTATCTCTCAGTAGCTTGCCTTTTCATAATATTGCTGCACGCAGCCAAATTCGGAACTCATTACATCTCTTTTAAATCCAACAACAAGGGCAGCCCCGGTGGTGCAGCAGTTTAGCACCGCCTGCAGCCCGGGGTGTGATCCTGGAGACTGGGGATCGAGTCCCACATCGGGCTCCCTGCGTGGAACCTGCTTCTCCCTCTGCCTGTGTCTCTGGCTCTCTCTCTCTCTCTCTCTCTGTGTGTGTGTCTCTATGAATAAATAAATAAAATCTTAAAAAAAAATAAATTTGACAACAAAAACTGTTTGCTTTTTTTTTTTTTTTAAGGTTGAAGTTGTCTCTAGGACATTCTTTGTAGCAATAGTGATCATTTCTTACACACTTCCCATTTTCCTTTTAGCTCCATTAAACTTTAAGAGAATTTTCTGTGGGGAAACCCAGTTCTACTGCCTGGGAATAAGATTTTTCTTATTAAAAATTTGAAGAAAAAGTTCTAAAAGAGAAGAAATATTTTACTGCTGTCGTCTGTACATCTTGCTGTTTGAAAAAACCATCAGGGATTTCTAAGCTGTGTGAGTTTGTTGTATGCATAGGTTAAATTAATCTTTCTGTATTACTTTTATTAGGTTTTGAGTGATCCATACCTCAGATAGAGTCTGCTGGAAAATTCACTGGAGTATAAGTTGGATTCCAATGTTAGAAGTAGTCAAAAAACTAGAAATCCTAGGAAATAAAATGCAGATGCCAAATACTGGATTCTATAAAAGGATCATAAGGGTGAAACAAAATGAATGCTAGAATGGAATATAGTGCATCATGTTATTCTGGGGTCTCCAGTACAAAGACTATATGATTCAAGGAGATGGAGAACAAGTGGAGAAGATTCTCAGAGAGTTCTTATTTGTGTTTAATAATGGTAAACTGTAGTTGGTAAAACCAGATAAGTAATATAAATTTAATTAACTGTTTCTAACCGTCCATACTCTTGATAACATAAGATAGCACTTTTTTTTTTTTTAAGATTTTATTTATTTATTCACGAGAGACACAGAGAGAGCAGAGGGAGAAGCAGGCTCCATGCAGGGAGCCCAATGCAGGACATGATCCCAGTTCTCCAGGGTCATACCCTGGGCTGAAGGTGGCTCTAAACCACTGAGCCACCAGGGCTGCCCGATAGCACTTTCTAATGCCTCTTCTCTCTCTTCCTCTGTCCCTCACCCCCAAAATATTGGTTCTATTATATGGTTCTGCACGATATTTACAGTTTATTCCCACTAAATGAGCCGTGTAGCCCCAGTTAGAGGTCTTGAAGAGAACTATAAACTGTACTGACAGACCCACGTGAACATGTTGTCACCACAGCCGGAGTATGTTCAGGTGTGGCACAGTCACATAAATTTCCAGCCTGCTGCATTCCAGTTACACAGCTTCCTTTCCTCCAGATGCTCTTAGAGATGCTCATGTGCTCATGTGTGCCGTGAGTCTCCTCAAAAGGGATAATAGTGTGGTGTAGTGGTGAGGATGAATATAACTTTAGAAACATTAGTTCTTTCTTTTTAAAAAAGATTTTATTTATTCGTGAGAGACACACACACACACACACACACACACACACACACAGAGAGAGAGAGGCAGAGACACAGGCAGAGGAAGAAGCAGGGTCCACACAGGAAGCCTGATGTGGAACTCGATCCTGGGACTCCAGGATCGTGCCCTGGGCCGAAGGCAGGCGCTAAACCCCTGAGCCACGAGGGATCCCAGATTAGCTCTTTTTTAAACGGGAACGTATTACGAAGGCAGGTAACTTTTTTCTTAAGTCCTTTTTTAGCATTTGTCATTCCACATTGAAACTGGAAATAAAGAGAGCCTTCCCCCCCCCAAAGACTAGTTCACAGCAGATTCATTGACAAGTGGGAGGAAGATCTGATTCTGAATGTGTTTCATGTTTTTCAGATCTCGGTCACGGTGGATTGGCAGATCACTATGAAAGTTCCCACTGGGGACAGCAGCCCACGTATAGAGGTGAAGCCAGCAGCAGCTGGGATAAAGTGATAATAGACAGGACTGACAAGGAGGCGTGGCCTTCCATCACAGGAGCAGAGACTGAATCTGCCTCAGAATGTACTACAGACACTGACTCTGCCTCCAACTGTGGCTCAGAGAACAGTAGCATGGCTACAGGGAGTGCCCAGGGCACCTTCACTGGACATACCAAGAAGACAAATGGCAATAATGGCACCAACGGTGCACTCGTCCAAAGCCCTTCTAATCAGAGTGCCCTTGGAGCGGGGGGCGCCAGCGGTAATGGCAATGGAGCCAGAGTGTGGGGCGTAGCCACAGGCTCCAGCTCCGGCCCCGCTCACTGCTCTCTCGGTGCCGGGGATGGAAAAATGGACAACATGATTGGAGATGGGAGAAGTCAGAGTTGCTGGGGTGCTTCCAACTCCAATACTGGCATTAATCTTAACCTTAACCCCAATGCCAACCCAGCTGCCTGGCCTGTACTTGGACACGAAGGAACTGTGGCAACAGGCAACCCTTCCAGTATTTGTAGTCCGGTCAGTGCCATAGGTCAAAATACGGGCAACCAGAATGGGAACCCAACAGGCACTTTAGGTGCTTGGGGAAACTTGCTGCCGCAAGAGAGCACAGAACCACAAACGTCCACTTCTCAGAATGTGTCTTTCAGCGTACAACCTCAGAACCTTAACACTGATGGACCAAATAACACTAACCCCATGAACTCTTCACCAAACCCTGTCAATGCAATGCAGACAAACGGACTGCCAAACTGGGGCATGGCTGTTGGTATGGGGGCCATCATCCCGCCCCACCTGCAGGGCCTTCCTGGTGCTAATGGATCATCAGTTTCTCAAGTCAGTGGGAGCGGTGGTGAAGGAATCAGCAGCTCTGTGTGGGGACTGTCCCCAGGTAACCCTGCCACAGGAAGTAGCAATTCTGGGTTCAATCAGGGGAATGGAGACACTGTGAACTCAGCATTGAGTGCTAAACAAAACGGATCCAGCAGTGCTGTGCAGAAGGAAGGAAGTGGAGGAAATGCCTGGGACTCCGGCCCTCCTGCTGGTCCCGGACTCCTTGCCTGGGGACGGGGCAGTGGCAGCAACAGCAGCGTTAGTCATATCCATTCGGGGGCTTGGGGCCACCCCAGCCGGAGCACCTCTAACGGTGTGAATGGGGAATGGGGCAAGCCCCCAAACCAGCATTCCAACAGTGACATCAATGGGAAAGGATCAACAGGGTGGGACAGTCCGAGTGTTAGCAGCCAGAATCCTGCCGTGCAGCCCGGTGGCGAACACATGAACTCTTGGGCCAAAGCTGCATCTTCTGGAACAACAGCTAGTGAGGGAAGTAGCGACGGTTCTGGCAGTCACAACGAAGGAAGCTCCGGGAGGGAAGGAGCAGAAGGCCGAAGGCGAGATAAAGGGATGATAGACCAGGGGCACATCCAATTGCCAAGGAACGATCTTGACCCAAGAGTTCTGTCTAATACTGGTTGGGGACAGACTCCAGTAAAACAAAACACTGCCTGGGAATTTGAAGAGTCCCCTAGGTCAGAGAGAAAAAATGACAATGGGACAGAGGCCTGGGGCTGTGCCGCTACTCAGCCTTCAAACTCAGGGGGGAAGAGTGATGGGTCCATCGTGAACAGTACAAATACCTCTTCAGTGTCCGGGTGGGCCAGTGCACCGCCCGCTGCTGGGCCAGCAAACACAGGCTGGGGAGACAGCAGCAACAAAGCGCCAAATGGCCCAGGGGTTTGGGGGGACTCGATAAGCTCTACTGCTGTTAATAATGCTGCTGCTGCCTCCAAGAGTGGCCATGCTTGGAGTGGGACCGTAAATCAGGAGGATAAGTCGCCCACCTGGGGGGAGCCTCAGAAACCCAAATCTCAGAACTGGGGAGACGGACAAAAATCTAATCCAGCCTGGAGTGCAGGAGGGGGAGATTGGGCAGATTCATCTTCTGTCCTCGGACACTTGGGGGATGGGAAAAAAAATGGTTCTGGATGGGATGCTGACAGTAATCGGTCAGGTTCTGGTTGGAATGATGCCACCAGGTCTGGGACCAGTGGCTGGGGTAATGGCACAAATGCAAAGGTGAATCCAGGGACAAACTGGGGAGAGTCTTTAAAACCTGGCCCCCAACAGAACTGGGCAGGTAAACCCCAAGACAACAATGTGAGTAACTGGGGAGGAGCCGCTTCCGTTAAACAGACAGGAACTGGGTGGATTGGGGGGCCAGTCCCTGTCAAACAAAAGGACAGCAGTGAGGCCACAGGCTGGGAGGAACCTTCTCCACCATCCATTCGACGCAAAATGGAAATTGATGATGGTACCTCAGCTTGGGGGGACCCAAGCAACTACAACAATAAAACTGTAAACATGTGGGATAGAAACAATCCAGGCCTGCAGAGCAGCACCACGGCCGCCGCCACCACCACCACCACCACCACGAGCAGCACCACAGACCTGGTCGAGACACCACCGCCACACCAGGCCAGCACCCAGCTGAGTCGGTCACCACTGCTTGGTCCAGGTATGGAGGGCATTTGAGGTAACTTTAGAAGGTAAAAATGTCATTCTCATTACGTGTGTAGACACAGTCTTATGCTGTTTCTGTATAGCCAAGGACATTAATCCAAGTGCTCTTCACCTTGTGGCATTGTACTTAAATATTATCCCAAGAGCGTAGATAAGGTAGGATTCTCTGATAGTTTTCTACTTGGGAAAGAAAGATATTCGACACTTTCAGCATTAAGGAGAGTAAAGAAGAAATAAATCCTCTTCAGGAAAGATTGGGGACTATTGTGTTAGCTGGTGTATACTTAAAAAGTCTTCATTTCCTTATGGGATGAGCCAGGGGTCCTCGAGCCCAGCCCTGGCTAGAAGTGCATGGGAGCTAAGGGTCCGGGGGACCAGTTGCCAAGACCTCTGGTGCCGTCAGGCTGTGGGGAAGCCCGTGCATTGGTAGCTGTGGGCCTCTGCGGGTGTTCCTGATGTGTGGTTGGCACTGAAAGAAAATCGTTCGTGTAGCCTGAGTGGCATTATGCAGTACAAGTCGTATTATGAGTCCAGCTGGAAGAGAAATCCTAAAATTAGAATAAAACTTGGATTTTGAGTTACTGTTTTGTGCAAGGTGCTCTGTTGGACACTGGGCAGAAGAGAGTCTTCCCAGACCAGACCAGAGTCTTCCCACAGGGGGCATGAGTTGTGATGAAATACACACACAAGGCTCACCAGCAGCCCCACTTTCTCAATAGGATATCAGCTCTTGGCCCGTGGTCTGACTGTGCTCCAGGCAGAGTTGGCCGGGGCAGTGAGAACTGGGCTCACCAAATCGCCAAACCAGAAGGATAATCCAGTCCAAGTCAGGGCATCTTGCTCAGGGTCTTCCTCCCCTGTCTGCATTCTCCCCACGCAGCTAGAGACCTCTGCATCAAGGCCCCCTCCCACCCTGAGCCCTTCTTTCCTGGCAGAGCCACCATCAAGTCTTCTTAGACTGAGCCTCCGTCGACCTCCCTCCAGTTGGCTGTAATTGCTCCTGTAGCGTTGTCCTCTGGGACTCTACAAAGCAAGGCGGAGCTTCTTGTCCCCTGTTGAGGAATTCCAGACAACGGCACGTAGTTATCATGTCCCATCTCCCCATTCTCCAGGAAATATTCCTGGCTCCTTACCACTATTCCTCACAATCGTGGTTTTAAATCCTTTGTGTTGTCATCTGGAAAAGCTGTGCCTTGTGGGGATCTTTGTGCCCAGAACTGATGGCACTGGTTTACAAGTGCAGTCTTAACAAGTGTAGAATTAGTTGAGACCATAGCTTCCCTCACTCCTAAAAACCCTACTCCTGGTGATGAACTCTAAGTTGTATTTCGCCCTTTTGAGCCATGTCACACTATTTGTCCTAAATTCAGTTTAGAATCTGAAATTAAAAAAAAAAAAAAAAAAAAAAAGAATCTGAAATTTTTTTTGTTAAGATAACGGTGGAGCCCTTCCTCACTCAGGACGATTCTTGTGCACTTGGTCACTTGGTCCCTAGTGTAGAACTTGGGCCCTGGTAAACTTTTGGATTGCAATCCTCTGACCTGTTGAGATCTTTTTGAACCCTGATTCTGTAATCAACGTATTAGTTATTCCTTCCAGTTTTCTACCATCCCTAAGTTTTCATAAACATGCCATAAAGATAAGAATATGGATAGAGTCCTTTCTCCAGGGTCACTCATGCAGCTTATATATGGAATCAAATTTGCATCCAGAATCCAACCCTCAAGGGAGTTTGGAAAGTGGCATGTTTTAGCTGTGGACCTCTGTAATATGGGAATGCTCACAGAAAGCAGTAGAATGGATTCTGAGTCCCTGTTGCCTCTGTCATATGCCAAGATATAGATTAAAAAAAAGATCATTCTATCAAACATCATTCAAACAGGTATGCCAGGTATGAATAAAGAATTACTGGTGCTTCCCTACTACCTGATACCAGAGCGCCATCAGAAACCCAGCTGAGGTTGGTACTTCCATTCCTCTGGCTCTGACCTCCCAACCTCCTCAGTCCCAGGATTTGTGGTCACCCAACAGAGCCCTATAGTTAGTAAGGCATAGTAAGGAACTACAGGGCTCTCGTACCCCTCTACGTTAGTGCTTCTAGAACTGGTACCTCATCTTTTTATTTGGCATACGCTCATTCAACATAAATCCTTGAACACTATTGTGTGCCAGGCATAGCAGTATGCTCAGTTTGAAATCTGCTTTGGATTCTTTCTGCCCTCCCTCTCCCCCGCTCCTTCCTCTGTATGCACTCGCATGTGCTCACTCACTCTCTAAATATATTTAAAAAAAAAAAAGAGAGAGAGAGACTACTAGAAAGGAGCCAGTAGAGAGGGAGAATGGATGCAAAGGGAGGGGATCCTGTATCCAGCTGAGAGGAGTGCTTCCCCTACTTGTAGAGGAAGTTAGGGTGTCTGTAGCCAGAGGGTGACAGGTACCTTCTGGAGATCTTTTTCTCTAAGTGTCAAGGGTACTAGTCTCGAGTGCAGATGGGGAAGGTAAGAGTAGAGGTGTGATCAGAAGTGAAGTTTGCATTAGCCCACGTAGGAAGTAGAGCTTACCAGATGCCACCAAAGGGCTGCTGGACAGTGTTCAGGACCAAGAGGTCACAGATTCATGGGAGATGAACATTCATTTATCCAGCGTGTGTGTATCAGGACCCAGCATGTGCCAGGTAGCACTCTGGTTTGGGGGGCTGCAGGGAACAGAGGAGGCAGGTCCTGGTGGGAGTTTAGTGCAGCATGGGGGGGCCAAGGCACCGTGGGTTAGCAAGCATGTAGCAGTGTCAGGTGGCAAGGGTGCTGTGGAGAAGGAAGCCAGGCAGGGGCAGCGGAGGCAGAGATGGTCATCTTGTGGAGGGAGGGCAGCCCGAGCGTGTGAGGAACTGTTTGGTCTTCACTAATCACTGAGCAGCTGGAGCAAAAGGAGGCTGTCCTCCCATCTGAGTTGAAATACCACTGTGCTCCAGAGCCTCCCCTGGCCTACCCGCTGGATGGGACCCCTCTGCCTCCTTAGATTCCTTGGCAATGAATTCACTTTTACTCCTCTGAGACACCATGTCAGGAGTCCTTAATGGAGCTCGACTGCTGTAGCCTCTGCACACACTTCTGTCCCTAGATCAAAGTTCAAAAACCTGCTGGTCTGTGGGCTGCACCCCATCCCACAAATGTGCCTTATTGGCCCACATCTTTCGTGTGAATCAACATTTTTAATGAAAATGAAAATTTCAGATTCCTGGCTTCTTCTGGAAACTGGGAAAGTCTGATCCCCTGGATTCGGATAGCAGCAGCAGTCAGCTAGAGTGGCTGACTTTAAATAAGGCCCGTGCTTTCTAGTTCGCCACACTCCCCACCACCCCCTTTTTTTTGTACCTCACCACTGAGGCTTGGAGTTGCGGCCATTGGTCATCAGGCTTGTGTTCTCGTTCTTTTGACATGGGCTTGTCTGTTAGCTCTCTGGGGTGTTGGAATTTGTGACTCTTGTTTTTCACTAAGACGTGACTAACATTTCTAAGCACTTCAAAATTGTATAAAGTGCTTGAGGGAATGAGGGGCAGCAAAAAGGAAGAAAGGTAGCTGATGCCAAAAATGGAGGGATATGGACACAGACGTGGCAGTGTCTAGTGGAGAAATGGTAACGTAGAAGTAGCCAGTTGATTAGCATTGCAGGAGAGGTGTGCACAGAGCACTCTGAGAACAATCAGTGGATAAAAATAACCATCATGTCCCACCTTCCCAAGACCCAATCTCACAGGTCACGGTTTGAGCCCCCTCATGCTGCTCATAGTCTTCTGGAAAGGCTCCAGCAGAAGCATGCCCTTGTGCACTGGGGCCTCAGTGATGAGCATGGCCTGACAGTGCTCGGTGACCACACGCAGTGTATCTTCACACATCTCGTGTAATCCTTATGCCCCTGGGCCTCAGCTTATGGAGGTCAAGTGGCTCACAAAGGGTGCACATGTGGCAAGGTCTCAGATGTGTTACATACACCTTGTCTGCTGCAATCTCTACTATCTTACATCTGCAACACTGCACAGAGATTGGAACCGTGCCAAGTTAGTGATTTTTTTCCCCCTCTTTGATCTGTTATTCTTTGAATCTACTCTTACTGGTTTTTAGTGGACAAAGAATGTGAGTTTTACCCTGGGTAAAGGCATTTTTGTTTCGTTAGAAGGGCCAAAATCATTCTTTTGTATGAAAAATATTTCTAGATAATTTTTTTAAAGATTTTATTTATTTATTCATAGAGACAGAGAGAGAGGCAGAGGGAGAAGCAGGCACCATACAGAGAGCCTGACGTGGGACTGCATCTAGGGTCTCCAGGATCACGCCCTGGGCTGCAGGCGGCACTAAACCGCTGCGCCACCGGGGCTGCCCTAGATAATTTTTTTTAAGATTTTATCTTAAAATCTTGAGACACATGAGACAGAGAGACACAGAGAGAGACATGAGAGACACAGAGAGACAGAGACATAGGCAGAGGGAGAAGCAGGCTCCCTGCTGGGAGCCCAATGCAGTAGTCAATCCCAGGACCCCGGGATCATGATCTGAGCCAAAGGCAGACGCTCAACTACTGAGCCACCTAGCCGTCCCCATAGATTTTTTAACAAATTGCACATCTTATCACCCAGCAGAAAAGAAGGGAAATGTGATCCATCTAGCCAGGTCAACTGTTTGTTTTCCTTGCCTCCCCTCCAGCCCTTAGGCCTTACACATACGTGTGGTCTTTGTGGTTGTAGCAGTAGCTTGGAGCAGCTGGGAATTTTGTTTTACCACCTAACAGAGACAAAAAAGACCAACGTTTTCGCTGTAGCCCACCCCATGTGAAAACTGCCCAGTCAAGTGTGTGGCGCTGTAATGATGGGGTTGCTGCCCCATGGCCCCACCTACCGCAGGAGTCTCTTTCCCTCCACGACACTGAGCAGCCACATCAAGGTGGTCTTCCTTCCCCATGTCACCTGCAATGCTCTCCCCCAGGCCTGAAGCAGGCACTCTATGCAGTGAGGACAGAGCTCATTGCTCTCGGGGGTTACAGGTGATAGAAGCCTGGCACTCTCCCAGCCTGGCAGACTGAGCTGTTCTTTAAGCTGATAGAAGGAGCAGTCATGCTGTCAATGCCAGTACCCCCTAATGATGACAGCACGCTGGTTCTTTTGTTTTGTTTTGTTTAAAATATTTTATTTATTCATGGGAGACCCAGAGAAAAGGCAGAGACACAGGCAGAGGGAGAAGCAGGCACCTGACAGGGAGCCTGATGTGGGACTCGATCCCAGAACTCTGGGATCACGCCCTGGGCTGAATGCAGACGCTCAACTGCTGAGCCACCCAGGCATCCCACTCTGGTTCCTTTTGGTCCTCCATTCGGCAGTACAGACATCAGCTCATGGCCCTCCTCGTGGGGGTTGTGACATCTAGGCAGCCCGGATCAGTGATGACAGCAGCAATCACAGCACCCACTAGGCTGTGGCTTTGCTCATTGTGGCTTGATGACTTGCCCAAACTGGTTTTCATAAATCTACGGGGTTTCTGCACTCCCAACAAAGCCATGCACCTGGCTAACTGATGAAATTTCTACTCTTTATAAAGTTGTCCTTTTACAAGTATTCCGCGATTTTGCTATTGGCCTTGCTAACTTTACAGAAATCTGCACCTTTGTCTGAGTTTAGGTGTTAAGTTGTTGATCATCACCACTTAAGAGTAATGATCTGTGAGGACACCTGGGTGGCTCAGTCGGCTAAGCATCTGACTCTTGTTTTCGGCTCAGGTCTTGATCTCAGGATCCAATTCAGGCCCCACGTTGGGCTCCATGCTGAGCATGGAGCCTACTTCAAACAAAAAATAGGACTGTTCTCTAAGGTTATTGATCTCTGTCTTACCAAATATGTTTCCTTAATTACATTTTTTGTGTGTGTCTGGTTTTATAGAAGTAAATGCCATAGGACAGTCATTTTTGTCCCATTCTTGTTAAACTGATATCAATTCATTTTCTGATGAGCCTGAGGAAAACAGATAGTAATTTAAGAAATGCAGCATAGCTTCATAAACTGGATTTTTTGGACCTGCTGCAAACCCATTTGGGAGATAGAACACAGTAATAAGCTAGAAAAATGTCCCTATATCTTTCTTTTCATCAGAGATGGTAAGCTGCCAGAGCAGAACTCATGAGACTGTTCTTAACATGGTGTGTGTCGAGTTGTGTCGGATGACACGACATAGTACCTACTCCTTAATGTTGCCCCAGTGACATACTGGGGGCAGACCTGCAGGACCTGCTGACTTTTGTGCCCTAATGTGGCAAGAAGCTATCAGAGTCTTGGAGAACCAGTGTGTTATTTTGACAGTTACTGGAGGTGTGGCCAAAAGTTAGGAAGTGCAAACATAGCATTTACTTATGTTTCTAAGAGAATGAAAGTGGATCCTAAAAATACTAACCAGCCTGATTAGAACACTTAGAAATAAATATTCTGATGCTTAAAAATCAGTTTTTAGACACAGGAGAACATTGAATATTAACTAATATAACTTTTGATGAAAAACAGATCCTCACTATAGGCTCTGAATCTAACAATGAGATGGGGGGAGAATCTCAGGGTGAACTCTGTCAGGTTTCACTGAAGCATTTAGAGAGATACTTTAAAAGGGACTGGAGGGTCGGAGTAGAGAGATCACTATCACATACAATTAATTTAGAGTCAAATAGGAAGGCCATTATAGACTAGATCTGAGCTAAACCAGCAGCATAGTGTGGTTGTGTCTTCCAGTGATGACCGGAAGTGAAAGCATCACTGCCATAGACCAGTCAGTAAGCTGGGACTGTGCTGCTAATGTTGACCTTACTCCAGAATATTTTTTTATTCATTTTACTACCAGTTCTCCCCAGCTTCTCAGACATGTCTCACCTTCAGTGGGCATTGCAACAGCAGTGCCAAGGTACTCACTGTAGTTGCCCTGTGCAGGTTAGAGAAGGCTCCAGCCAGAGGCAAACTTAACTTTGCATTTGGGTACTTTAGTCACTGATACTATGTTTGCTTTATCGCTTTGTTTTCTGGCACATATATTATAACAAAAGGCAGAGATTGTGTGAGTTAATCATGGAAGAGGCATATCCTCCATCTGATAAACTAAAACTTGGAAGAAAGTGGGTTTAGGAATCCTCTGCCTAGGGGATCCCTGGGTGGCTCAGTGGTTTAGCGCCTGCCTTCAGCCCAGGGCATCATACTGGAGTCCCGGGATCGAGTCCCGCATCGGGCTCCCTGCATGGAGCCTGCTTCTCCCTCTGCCTGTGTCTCTTCCTCTCTCTCTCTCTCTCTCTCTGAATAAGTAAAATCTTTGGGGGGAAAAAAAAGGAATCCTCTCTGCCTAGGTTGATGAAACATGTATGTTGTTTCTCCAAGTCTCCTTAAGAGCAGAAGCTGAAGAACATTGTCCTTCCTTTTTTTATTGGGGGGGGGGGTTGAAACAGGCTTTTAATGGGACATGGTCTCGGCGAGGCTCCGCGGCCCCACAGGGGAGGGAGAGCGCAGGAAGTCGCCAACATTGTCCTTCCTATAAGACTTAATGTCCTAGCAGCTCCCTTGCTCCTTTATCATCCGTTGGTATAAAAATGCATACCAAAAAATGGAGTCACCTGCAGACAGAGTAAATTGGCAAGATGGTGCCAAGAGCTCAACTGTTCTCACACCACAACTTCAGAAATAGATTTCTCAACCAGAGTAATTCTATTTTAAGGACCACACAGTAGTTACTAAGAGGAGTCATCTGAGCAGCCTGCTTTTTATGGATATGGGATTGGGGGGCGTTGTGTTTGGTTAGGGTGTTTTTACTTTCCTATGTTTTGGGAGACTTGGTAAGTGGGGCTGGCGTGGAAAAAGAACCAGGGCATCAGAAGTATCCTGCTGGAGAGGTGGGAGGAGATGGTTGTTAGTGCATGTCGTGGAGATACACCCAGAGGTTTTCGCTGTAGGTACCTTCAGTTCAAAATGAATAAATGAGACCATTAAAAATAAGTTTCGCTCCCCCATATATCAATAAGAAAGAGCAGATTTAAAATCTCTATTAGTGCACTCAAATAAAAATTTTAAAAATGTTTCTAATACCTAGCCTCTGTGAAGACCCCGTAAGGAAGGTAAAAGCAACTTGTCTGAGCAGTTGCTGCATAGCTGAGGCCACAGGGCCAGCTTTTGTAAAAAAGACCTTATCTGTAACCCTTCTGTAGAGTCCCCTGAGTTTCAAATAAATGTTCATGAAACAAGGCATTCTGAAAAGTAGGATACTTGATCATCTGAGAAAAACTCCTCTGTAGAAAGCTTCACTAGGTAAATACTCTCTTGATTTCAAATATGAAAAAGTAAATTATTGCTGCAGCTCCTAGTTCTGCTCTGTCCTTCCATAAGCCAGTAGCCAGCCAAGCATGATAATAAATGTGCATTAAGCATAAAGGCCATTGGTGTGAACAAAATCCCATCCCATTAATATTTAAGTCATTATGTAAAATGCCAGGGTATCCAGCCGGCACTCAGATGCTTCCTCAGTGCAGTGTCAGGCTTTTCTCTTTCCTGCATTCAGTTATGATTGGCCATTGTCTGACCGAACCTTTCTTCCCAGCAAGGACTGCCTATCACTTATAAAACTATACAGGTAGCATCCATGGAACAAGCTAGAATTGATTTCTTATTTCATAAAAGAAAGAACGCCATCCATGGACTTTGTCTGGTATGCTTATAACGGGTGGGCATCATTGGTCAGGTCAAGTCTCTTGACATCAGTTCCATTTCCTGGCCTTAGAACTGCTAGGGTTCGTTTTTATACTGATCTTTTGGGTGTCTACCACATAGGCACTTTGTTTTCTCTGTTCTCATAGATAAAGTATATTTAAAATTGAATGAAAACTTATAAAATATCTTAGGGGCATTTCATTGTTATTATTTTAGTCCCAATACTGTATTTGTTCATTTGGAGAAGAGAGACAAGAATTCCTGGACCCCGGGCCTCAGAAACATTTTATAAAAAGCAGTAGCATTTGAAGGACCATGTAAAAAATGTTAATATCATTTTTTTAAATGTAAGATAGAATTTTTTTCCTACCTCATTAAGCCTATCTTTAAAAGAACCTCTGTGAAATTAACAAAAACCTTATCAAAATTCACACAACAATAAGCAGTAAATGGTGGAGATTATTTTAGTAGTATATATTTGAAATTATTTTCTATCTATTGCAAGAATTTGCTCTGAATCAAAATTAGCTGGTATGCCTCAAGGTTGTAGCATCTCTTCTTCTAGGGCTTTTCAAGTATCCTGCAGTGCACATGTTCTGATATGCATATGTTCAGCATTATCCCTAAGTTATATTCTTGCCAGAGATCAACTTAAAATGGAAATGTTGTCAGGGAGATAGTCTTTGAGACACTCGTCTGCTATCTTCCTGGTGTTGGCATCACTGAAATAAATTCCTTTCTTGTTTCACCGCCCCCCCCCCCAAAAAAGGAAATATTGTTCTCTTGGTTTTTGGGTAAACAGTTATTCTTCCATTTGTAAGATTCTGAAACATGCTGCTTGCAGATCATTTGCCTTGTGTATAGAAATGCTGTGTAGTCATTTCCGTTGCTTTAACAGGATTTGAAAAATCTTTCTAAAAATCAATCAACTGTAATTACTGTAGTCTTAATATTTATTCTTAGTTTTGACTTACTTAAATAATTTATAGTATTGCCTTTCAAAAAATGGAAATATAAGGATGACAAATTTTAAGTGAGTTTGTTATTTATTACCTACATTCAATCAGTATTTTTAGCTGATGGGTCTCTAGCAATACCTAAATTATTTTATCTTCCTAAAACATCCATAATTTTTGTCAGCTATGTTAATTTTCTCCCTTAAATCTATAAAACTACTTCTCCCAATATACATTATTGTTTTCTGTGTAATTATAGGGGAGTATTATAGTTAGCAATTGCTGACAATAACTGGTTAGGACTAACTTTCCTGTTATTGGCAATAATTTACATAATATATTGCTCAGCATGGAGCTTGTAATTTAAAATGATTTCATAGGTTGTATGGCCTTTTGTTATTAATCAATATTACGGCATTTTATTAGAATAAAGAGCATCAAGGGAGCTGATTCCATACTATTTTTAGTCAGAAAAGTAATAAATTTCATAATTGATGGTAATATCCATGTTACAACCAAACAATTTAAAATTTACGGTTAACTATTTGTATTGTATGCTCTCGCTTCTTTCAGTATTTAAAATGTCCACATTTCCATCTCTGAGAAACTGTGTCCACATGAAAATTACAACTGATGTAAGCTATCAATGGTGATCACTAGTGTTGAGTAATCTTCTAGGCGAAAGCAAAGTGAAATATGGGTTGATTTGGGAAAATGAAGTTTACACATGTAATGTAAAATGTTTTTCTTGCTGAAGTGTAAAAAGACTGGGGAGATGCTCCTTGTTGCCTAGTCCCATGACCTCTCCTGTGTGCATTGAGAGCAACACCATGACCTTCTGGACTCCCTTGCCTACCCTATCAGGTGCCAGCCCCTGGGTCAGGATGCTCTGGCCATAGCACTGGGCAGACAAGGGAAAGAAGCATTCCTAGGACCCTTGCAGTCTGCCTGCCAATCCTCCAGTCTCTTCCAGTCCTGTAAGACAAATGCCTCTGCTCCTTCTCAGCTCACCAGGTCCTGCCTGAGAGCCGTCTAGATTTTCTGTTATGCTTTCCCTATACATGTTTTCTTTGCCCTGATCTGTGTCTTTGATGGTTAGTCAAAAGATAAGCAAGAATGATTTACAGCATATATTTATAACTTGTAAATTTTTCTTATAAGAGAATTATGTAACAGAAGATTCCTTCTAGGTTACATGTAATACTAGATGTGTAAAAGCAACTTCTTAAATGTGAGCTTTAAACTTTTGCTTTAAACCCTGTCACGTTGCAGATACTGTGAGTTCAGTAGTCTTCGATATTTAAGGGCCTCTCGATTTTAAGTGGGTAGTGGTCAGGATTGAAAACACTGGGAATTTAAAAAATGAAACAAATCTAATTAGATGTAATACTACCTCCTTTCTACTTTCCCCAAAGCCATCCTAAAGACAGATCATCTAGAAATTATTTTGAATTTGAAACAACTGTTTTTATTTCTCTGCTTGACCCTTACTATGTTCTCTCTCGGTCGGTGTCCTGTTCAGTCTCAGCGGGCTGGGGAGAGATGCCTAACGTCCATTCAAAGGCTGAGAGCTCTTGGGGAGAGCCGTCCTCCCCCTCTGCCCTGGTTGACAACGGCACCGCAGCATGGGGCAAGCCACCCAGCAGCGGTAGCGGATGGGGGGACCAGCCCACGGAGCCACCAGTGACGTTCGGGAGAGCCAGCGCCCCCACCGCTGCCCCAGCCCTGTGCAAACCAGGTAAGCCCCACTCAGAGCTTGAAAAGTGGGTCAGGATATTTTACTTGGATACTTACTTTTCTTTTTTTTTTTTTTTAAGATTTTATTTATTCATGAGAGACACAGAGAGGCCGAGATTTTCCATTGAACTTTAAGAATTCATGTTTTAGGGCAGCCCTGGTGGCGCAGCGGTTTGGCGCCACCTGCAGCCCAGGGCGTGATCCTGGAGACCCTGGGTGGAGTCCCACGTCGGGCTCTCTGTATGATGCCTGCTTCTCCCTCTGCCTGTGTCTCTGCCTCTCTCTCTCTAAATAAATAAATAAATAAATAAAGTCTTTAAAAAAAAGAATTCATGTTTTAGGACTCTTTTCTCATTTTATTTTTAAAGATATACTTATTCATGAGAGACACAGAGAGAGAGGCAGAAACACAGGCAGAGGGAGAAGCAGGCTCCTCGCACGGAGCCCAATGCAGAACTCAATCCCCAGATCTGGGATCACGCCCTGAGCCAAAGGCAGATGCTCAACCGCTGTGTCCCAACACTTTCCTCATTTAATTTGTGCTTTAAGACTAACATATTTGCTGCCTCTGGTACATGGACAAGGAACTCTTCACAGAAGCCCATGCCCTCCTTTTTAAAAAAAAAAAAGTTCGTCACCAGAATCCAGACAACATGGCCTGTCTGTGGATAGGAGGAATAGCACCTGCACTGCAGTGGTGCCCTGCGCCTGCGTATTACACGGCTTCCACTCGCTGCTTCCCTGAGCAGCTGGATGAGAGGAAGCATGCCAGTTTTCCTTTCTGGGAGTAGGTTTTGAGACCTACAGTACTTCATAGCAGTCAGCCCTTCTTTCCTCGCTATGTCTTATGAGCACAATTCTACTTTTCGTGCTCCAGGCTGATGCTTTTTCTTTTTCTTTTTTCTTTTTTTAAAGAAAAGAAAATAAAAATTGAGTTGCATTGTCCTCCCCCATTCTCTGGAAGTATAGTAAGGACACCTGTGAAACATCCATTCTCACAGATGTCTGGATCACATTCGCTGAGTGGAACTCTGTGGCGTGTGAGAATTTGGCAATGCAATTCATATGACGTTAGCATAAACCTAAAATTGTAATTTAAGTCTAATAGTAAGGTCAGTTGTTCACATGGCTGCGAAAGCACCATATTTTCTTTGGATATTGTTAAATGTCTTAGATCTTAAAATGCAATTTTATTAGTTTTATATTTTTGCTATTGTATTTTGCTTTAGTTTTGTTTTTATTACTTTGCTACCACTGGATAGTGTGCTCTGTATATCTGCCATTCTGCTGGATTATTTATTCCATTCATACACCTTCTTGTTGCAGATCTAAAGGATAAAGAGGTACTTAGACTCACATGCCATCTTGAGGCGGTAGATTTATCTTTATAGTTTGTCCTTGGAGGCACTATTATATACGTGTCTGCCTTCAAAAAGCATCGTATCTTCATAGTCTTACAGACTCCAGATAACTGTACTATCCCCTAATCTTTGACCTTCTTCAGGTTCTCCCAGGAAGTGAAAATTGGTAGTAACTTTTGTACCAAAAATCACTTTGTTTCTTCAAAAAGTAGAAAAAATAATATCCTAAAATCAAAACTCAATAGTCAGCTGTGGCTCCATCTGCCCATGGCCTCAGCTGTCTCTATTTTGTTATTCTGGGAGTATCTCCTGGGAGCTTGTCAGAAACAAACTGTTGGGCCTAGCCACAGACCTGTACATTTCTCGTGATCCCCAGGTGACTTGTGTATGATCACACTGGAGGAGCAGTAGTCCTCATACTGCTATAGGCTTGGACCAAGTATAATCAAAACCTACATGGAGAACAGTGATATTTTTCAGGACTCTGCATTTTACTGGCTACTTCATACCATGCAGACATTGCCACCTTCTCCTATAGCCCCCAGGACTTACTGTTAGAAAGTCCATACTTCAAAATGACCTTTAATGGAGTTTGTAACAGCTCAGACTACAAATAGCTAGTTTGAAGAAAAAATATATGTATACACATTTGCATATATATTCTATAACAAGCCCAAGAAATTGAATTCTTAGGTCTTGATGAAACGAAGTAGTAAAAAGGTAGATTACGATACACCCCTTTTGTCCCTTCTTTTGTCCCACCTCCCTCCAAATGACGTTATAATACGGCATTATCTACTTTAGGAAAGGTGAGTTTGGTAAGTTCCTGTTTCCTCCCTTTCTAGCTTCAAAATCTATGCAAGAAGGCTGGGGCAGTGGTGGGGACGACATGAACCTCGGTACCAGTCAGTGGGAAGACGAAGAAGGGGGCATGTGGAACAATGCTGCTTCCCAAGAAAGCACCTCCTCCTGCAGTTCCTGGGGGAATGCCCCCAAAAAAGGACTCCCAAAGGTATGTGCAACACTAAAGAAAACAAACTCTAAAAATCAATGATACTTAACAATACTTCAGGGTAGAGGTGGTAGCTCCTGTTGGCAGTGACAAGTAGACGAGAGTTCTCTGAGTGCCCTGGGAGCCCCTGGAGGACCCCGGGATTTTGTCAGGGGTCTTGCCTGAGGATAGGGTGGAGTTTTCCAGAGACTACATGGCGTTGCTTTCACAGCAAAGCAAAGGCAGAGACAAATGTGAGAATCCAGCTGCTTCTAAGAAGCCAGACAGTAAAGAGATTGGCAAGCATGTACACATCAGTGCCTCTCTTCTCACTGTTTGTTTTAGAAAATGTAATTTTCTCTTTAAAAGAATATTGATGTTAACACAGAATGGGTTTGTTATTGTAATTTTCAAACAAATTAGTATTTTTAAATTTCTGTTTTAATTTCTAATACAGTAAATATTGATAAATAAAATCCATATAAACAAAATTTCTTTAGAATCCTCAATCTTTAAGAGTGGGTAATGGAGTTGGGCTTGAGACTATTAAGTCTGAATCCTCTTGAGGTTCCGAGGTAGACCTAAGTCTTGCAGCAAACAGACAGTCTTCTGGAAAAAATTGAAATCCACAACTCATGTATGCACCAAGATAAAATCAAAGTAGATCACAAATTTAAGTATGGTAAATAAAAATATAAAAATGGGAAAGAATTTTAAAAACACTCTTGGAGTGGAAGTGACCTTTCTAGCTGTGACTAAAATCTAAAAGCTATCAAGTGAACAACTTACAAGCTTCAGTATATAAACATGAAAACTGTGCATGACAGAGAAAACCAAAAAGTCAAAAGACAAATAACAAGCTGGAAAAAATAATTGTCATACCATGGAGAAGGCCAATCTCCCAAATACAGAAAGAAAGTTTCTAAAAATGGATTTAAAAAAAAATCAGTTAGTAATCCACTAAAAAAATGAGCAAAGAATATAAATAGATGGTCCCTGGAAAACGAATGCAAACAGCTCTCACACATATGAAAAGGTGTTCAGCCTGACTTATGGAAAGAGAGTGCAATTTAGAACAACACAGAGGGGCACCAGGGGCGGGCTCCATTGGCTCAGGGTCCAACTTGGTTTCGGCTCAGGTTGTGATCGCAGAGTCCTGGGATTGAGCCCCGTGTCAGGCTCTGTGCTCAGGGCAGAGACTGCTCCTCCCTCTCCATCTGCTCCAACCCATCCTATCCCCCACCCCTGCACACTCACTCAAAGAAAGAAAATCTTTTTAAAAAATAAAACTACACTGAGAGATGCCAGCTTTCTTTTCTTCTCAGACCAGCAGAAATCCAAACATCTCATAAACAGGCTGTGTTGACAAAGCCGTAAAGAAAAACAACACCATCATGTTGCTGGTTGGAATGTAAACCAGTGTGATCCACACACAGGGCAGCTTGACATCATCTGTCCACATTACAGATGTCAGCATGTCGATGTGGTACTTCTACTTGTCAGGGGTGCAGCAGATGGCATTTGTACACAGCTCTATATTGCAGCATGTTTGTAGTAAAATAAAATGATTCAAATGTACATTAGTGAAAAAAAATGTACATTAGTGGGGTGAAGAAGAAAACAGTGCGCCTGTGCATGTGTGCAAAGAAGGGTTTCCTGCTAGGGAGAGTAAGAACTCAGCAGCTAGAGCATGGGGTGGGAAGAAGATGCTTTGGTTTATACTTTTTTCCTGCTTTCGCATTCTTTGAAGGTATTGTCTGTTCAAAAAAAATTCATTTAACAAAGCATTCAATTAGCAGTAAGCAGAACCCAGAAACTAAAATCAAAGCTCTCTTCATTAGGAGTAGAAGTGATTACAGACATCAAAAGGGAGTCTTTTTACTATCGGGCTGGCCAATAATCCGATTAATGATGGGACCAGAAATATTAAATTGGTAAATTAAAATATGGTGTCATCTTGGCAACTCTGGCCCTGGCAGCACAGCAGTGATTCCCATGGCCTCGCAGAAAAGCTACTTCCTCGAGGGAAGAGCGCCTGTTGGTTGAGTATCACTCCATATACTACATTCTGTAGTGAACGGCAGGCTCAATTTTGAAAAGCACTGTGAAGAATCATTTTAGAGGAGGATGTTTTTTCTACCATGTTAATGCATGGTTTAAATCTTTGTAGTTGTGATGATAGGATGGAAATTAACTGAGAAAATGGTTAACATCCCCGCTCAGCCCTCCTCCTCCTCTGTCCTGCGCTCCCCTCCTCCTCCTCTGCCCTGCCCTTGCTCCTTCTTCTCTTCAATCTTATCCCTCACTGATGTTTGCCCATTTACTTTCTTCTCTACTCTGAGGGGCTGCAGGCAGTGAAAAGTCAATAAAATTAACAGGCTTGTTGTTCCTTTCATCTTGTTGCCTTTTCATTCTGTTAGAAGGCACCCCCTGCATTTTGTCATCTTTTACAGTAAGTTTATAAAAGGGCAGAAGACATGTAATCTTTCACAAACTTCACATAGTATTAGCATAGGGCCATGTTCAAAGGACCACTTATGATTATTTAATAATGGAAGTGGCATGTATTTGTGATGAACTAAATTAATTCTCTGGGGAAGAAAAAGAATTCTCTTGCTTTTTAAAAGTCCATACATTACACACATATGCCAACTTGGAAATGCACCCTAAATCATTCCTAATACTAGCCACAAAACAGAGTTGGGCACTTTCTAGAACATGGCATTGTTCAATGTTAATACAGGAAGATGCTCTAACTTTTAAATCACTATGAATTTTAGGCATCTCCCACTTCTAGAAGAAATGCATTCAACTGTGACCCACATTTCATTCTAGGGCATGAAAACGTCTGGCAAGCAGGACGAGGCCTGGATCATGAACCGGCTGATCAAACAACTCACAGACATGGGCTTCCCGGTGACTGGGGTCTTATTTTACTACTACCCTCCATGTGTGCTGTCACATGTGGCCCTGATTGTGTCCTGCCCATATTTGTCATGCGTAACAAGGAAGGAAGACTTTTGAGGGAGAAGAGTTTTCATACAGCCTGACTTGTAAATTCCCCTTTTACATGAACACTTCTTCTGTTTAGGGATCGTTGCTTTCAACTACAGCAAGGATCCGTACTGTTTCTGTCAAGTAAGGTGTGAGAGCCTTTTCCTGGAATAAAACATGCTGTGTCATTGTTCTTTGCATTGGCTTACATAATTTCATACTTTCTTCTAATTTATAATTAAAAGTGAATTTTCATTAGTTTATGCTGTAGATTGACAGATTACCAGAGAAAATTTGGACACATTACTAAAGCTCTGTGTCCAGAAAAAGAATCCTAATCAAGCTTATTGAGTTCCTGAGTCTCAGGTCATGGGTAAGGAGAGTTCAGACTGCAGGGTGACCTTCTGAAAATGCGTCATGATGTGTTCAGTTCCTGAAACCAAATATAAGAGTTCGGATAGTGTGGATATCACTTGTATCTGTTATGTCTTCCCTTCAAAACTCTTCTTTCTAGATCATTACTCAAGCAAATATTTATCTTTTGACTACTGTGGATGTCCCTAAGGAATGAGTCTAGAATGGCTCAGTCTAGAACTATATACTTCACATTAGGCATTGGCCCTCTGATGCTGGGCAGAGCACAGACCCAGGGGAGGCTCAGCCTCTTCCCGTATGAGAGGACGGGCGGGACACTGGAGTCCTGCCCAGGAGTCCTTATTTCTACTGTGGTGCTTGCATACACTGACACGCATGTGTTCCTATTAAAGGGATAATTGTCAAAATGAATCTACTTGTTTGCTTTTATTTGTTTTTACATTTCTTGGTGAAAAGTAATTGACAGCAAAGCCCAGAGTCCATGAAGTAGAAAATGAAGCTGTGTGCTCTAACTTCTACAGTGACTGTCCCGAAACTGTCCTGGTGGGGATTTCATCTTTACTGAACCATTGCTACTTGTAAAGAATCAATGACAAGATTCCACAGGCACTGTACATTTGGTTTTTAAAGTGTTGACTACAAATCCTTTAAAAGTCAATTCAATACATGTTCTAAGTGCCTTTCACTTAGAAGACCTTTGTCTCTAGCCTCAACAACGAAGAGATGTATTTCTAGTTCCAAAACCTAGTAATATTAAGTCAACAGTAATCATTTCTCTAAGCTAATAGTGGTAGAACTCTTTACTAGCTTGTTATCATAAAAGTGTAATCCTAATCAAAACTCTATTTACCTACACAGAGAGAGCCAGCTGAAGAGGCCTTGAAGAGTAACAATATGAATCTTGACCAGGCCATGAGTAAGTAAGATGATACACTCTTATAGCACACTTTTTTAAAGGTGCCAGTGTGTGGAGTTTAGATTTCCAAAGCTTTTCATTGTAATCCTGGGTTCATGGTTGAATATGTACTGGGTAGACAGAACCAGGCTTCAGCAAAGTAGTAACCACAGGACATATACTGACCCCACAGCCAGTCTCTGGAGATAGATGGTCTTGGGACAAATGGCCAGACCCGACATTGAGGCATGTTGGTTGGGGTTTTTTTTGTTTGTTTGTTTGTTTGGTTTTCTTGTTTGTTTTTGTTTTGTTTTGTTTCATTTTTTTCCTAGCACTTCAACAAATAGAGGAGTTTTTTTCCATCTACTCTGCGGGGAGGTCATAGTGACATTCTTGGAGAAAGGCTCTAGGACTACAGGTCAGACTTCATTTGACACAGATTGGGCTCAATCTTGAGCCCAATTCTTCACACCTAGCCCCAGAGTGGGCCTCCTCAGGGGGCAACAGAGATGTCACCATGTCAGTGGAGCACTTACTCTGGGTGAGAGATGAGATTGACCTCAAGGAACAAGCAGCCCTTGTTCTGGAGCTTTAAAAGTAATAATAACTAATGGTGATAAATAATCAGAATCAGAAAATTATCACTGTGTTTTAGAATAGTATATAAAGGTTAAAGGAAAAATAGGAGTAATCATAACTGTGGCTACTACAACTTGACTACTACTACAACAAAATCACGGCACAAAAAGGGATCATTTGTGACATCAAAAATATAAAGGGGGAAAAGCAAAAGGATGGAACAAAGAGAAACTGCTATCAGCAGGAGAAGGACTGTTCTATCTGTGAGATGTTTACTGTAAACCTCATGGTATCCACAAAGCAAAAATCCAGAATGGAGACACAAAACACAGAAAGTGGAAAACCACCAATGTAGAAAGTAGACAGGGGCAGAAGAACGAACAATGGAGGAACAGAAGAACCAGAAGGCACAAGATAAAGGGCAGCAGTAAGTTCTTAATGTCAGTAATCTCTCTCTCTCTTTTTTTAAGATTGATTTATTTATTATAGAAAGCATGAGCGGGAAGGGGAGAGAGAGAGAGAATCTCAAGCAGATACCACTCTGAGTGCAGACCTGATGTGGAACTCGATCCCAGGACCATGAAATCATAACCTGAGCCAAAATCAAGAGTCAGACACTTAACTGTGCCACCCAGGTGCGCTGTCAGTACTCTCTCTTAATGTCAGTGCATTGTACTCACCAATCAGAAGGCACAGAGTGGCTGGATAGATTGAAGCCACGAGTCCCAACATTGTGATCTCTGGGCATCACAATGTCCTGTCATTGCAGCTCCAGGACACATACAGGCTCAAGTTGAAAGGATGAATGATGATATGCCAAACAAACAAAAACAAAAAGAAGGCAAGGATAGCCATTCGCAATATCAGACAAAATAGACTTGAAGCCTAAAATGATAACAAAAGTCAAAGAAGGTGATTATATGATGAAAGGAGTCAATATGTCAAGAAGATGTAATAGTTATAAAAAATAGTTTATAGTTATATAAAAATATATCCGTTCTCAACACCTGACCACTAAAGTACATTAAATAATTCATAATAGATCATAAGGGAAAAAGTTATTATGGTAATCAGATACCCCACTACCAACAATTGATAGATCATCCAGACAGTCAGTAAGGAAAAATTGAATTGAACCACACTTTACAGCAAGTGGATGACCTAAAATACAGATACAGATCATTTCATCCAACAGCAGCAGAATATATATATTTTTCAAGCACACATGGAACATTTTTCAGAATACATCTCCTTTTTTTTTAAGGTTTTATTTTTAAGTAATCTCTACATGTGGGACTCGAACTCAGCACCCCTCCAGATAGAGATAGGCCATAAAACTAACTTTAGTTTGGGGGTACTGAGTGGCTTAGTCAGTTATGCATCTACGTTCAGCTCAGGTCATGAGCCCAAGGTCCTTATATTGAGCCCCATGTCAGGCTCCCTGCTCAGGAAAGAGTCTGCTTTTCCCTCTCCCTCTGCTCTTCACCCCTGCTCATGCTCACTCTCACTCAAATAAATAAATAATATCTAAAAAAAAAAAAAAAAAAAAGCAATTGAGCCAGTAAATCAAAACACAGATAACTCCAGGACCAGATGACTCACTAGAAGAAATTCTACCAAGTACTGAAGAAGAACTAATACCAGTCCTTCTCAGACTCTTACAAAATATCAAGGAGAAGGGGACACTGCCAGACTTATTCTACGAGGCCAGCATTATTTTGATACAAAACCAGATGAGGATGCCACAGGAAAACTATCGATCAATACCCCTGGTGAATGGAGATGCACAAATTCTCAGCAAAGTATTAACCAACTGAATCCAACAACACATGAGTAGGATTATATTCCATGACCAAGTGGGATTACTTGGGATGCAAGACTGCTTCAGCATAACACAAATCAATAAATGTAACACATCACATCAATAAAATGAAAGATAAAAATCATGTGATCTTCTCAGTAAATGCAGAAGAAATATTTGACAAAATATAGCATCCTTTCATGATTTAAAAAAAAAAAAATGCCTTAGCAGACTGGGTATAGAAGGAACATATGTCAACATAATAAAGGCCATACACAACAAACCCACAGCTGACATTAACTCAGTGGAGAGAAATAGAAAATGTTTCCTGTAAGATCAAGAACAAGACAAGGATGCCCATTCTCTCCACTTCAATATAGTACCAGAAGTCCTAGCCAGAGCAATTAGGCAGGACAAAGGGGAAAAAAAGGCATCCATGTTGGAAAGGAAGAAGTCAAATTCTCATTATTTGCTGCTGATTTGATCCTATACATAGAAAATTGCAAAGAATCAGTAAAAAAAAAAACTTAGAATTAACAATTTCAGTAAAGTGGCAGGATACAAAATCAACATCCAGAAATCAGTTGCATTCCTTTACACTAGTGATGAAACATCTGAAAAAGACATAACACCATGCCATTCACAATAGCATCAAAAACAATAAAATACTTAGGAATAAATTTAACCAAGGAAATGAGATCTGCACGATGAAAACTGTAGGGCATTGCTGAAAAATTGAAGAAGACACAAACAAATGTAGAGGTGTCTCATGTACACAGATAAAAAGAAAAAAAAAGAATATTATTAAGATGGTTGTATTACCCAAGACCACCTATAGGTTAATTGCAATCCCCATCAAAAAACCAAAGGCAGGGGCACCTGGGTGGCTTAGTGGTTGAGTGTCTGCCTTCAGACCAGGGCGTGATCCTGGGGTCCTGGGATTAAGTCCCACATCAGGCTCCCCACGGGGAGTCGGCTTCTCCCTCTGCCTATGTCTCTGCCTCTCCATGTTTTACACGAATAAATAGATAAAATCTTTAAAAACAAAACAAAGGCATTCACAAAAATAGAGGAAACAATCCTAAAACGTGTGTGTAATTACAAAATACTCCAAATAGCCAAAGCAGTCCTGAGAAAGAACAAAGTTGGAGGTATCACACTTCTGAATTTCAAACTGTACTGCAAAGCCACAGTAATCAAAATAATGGGGTACTGACACAAAAATAGACACATGTGGGGCACCTGGTTGGCTCAATCAGTGGAGCATGTAACTTGATCTCAGGTTGTGAGTTCAAGCCCCATTTTGAGCCTTGAGCTTATTAAAAAAAAAAAAAGTTAGACCCATCAACCAGTGAAACAGGACAGAGCCCAGAATTAAATCCCAGCAGAGAGCAGTCCAGGTGGGTCAGCAGTTTAGCGCCACTGCCTTCGGCCCAGGGCCTGATCCTGGAGACCCAGGATCGAGTCCCACGTCAGGTTCCATGCATGGAGCCTGCTCTCTCTGCCTGTGTCTCTGCCTCTCTCTCTCTCTTTTTCTCTCTCTCTTTCTCTTCCTCTCCCTCTCTCTCTCTCATGATTAAATAAATAAAATCTTTTTAAAAAATAAATAAATCGGGATCCCTGGGTGGCGCAGCGGTTTGGCGCCTGCCTTTGGCCCAGGGCGTGATCCTGGAGACCCGGGATCGAATCCCACGTCGGGCTCCCGGTGCATGGAGCCTGCTTCTCCCTCTGCCTGTGTCTCTGCCTCTCTCTCTCTCTCTGTGTGACTATCATAAATAAATAAAAAAAATTTTTTAAAAATAAATAAATAAATAAATAAATAAATCCATCCATCCATCCATCCATCCATCCCAGCAGATACAGTCAACATAATACTTGACAAAGAAGCCAAGAATACTCGGTGGGGAAAGGATGGTGTTTTCAACACATGGTTCTGAGGAAAATGGAGAAATGTGTGCAGAACAATGAAATTGGAACCCTATCTCACACCATTCACAAAGATTAACTCTTAATGGATCAAATGCTTAAACAAAAATCCTGATCCCATAAAACTTGTGGAAAAAAAACTTGAAGAAGTCCATTAGTATTGGTCTTGGCAATAATTTGGGGACATGATGGCAAAAGCACAAACAACAAAAGAAAAATCAACTGATGAGGCTATGTCAAACTCAAAAGTTTCTGCACAGCATAAGAAATAATAAACACTTAGAGAATGGGAGAAATATTTTGTAAGCCATATATTGGATAAGGGGTTAATATCCAAAATATATAAAGAACTCCGTCTCGGACGCCTGGGTGGCTCATTGGTTGAGCATCTGCCTTTGGCTCAGAGCATGATCCCGGTTCCGGAATTGAGTTCCACACTGGGCTCCCTGCAAGGAGCCTGCTTCTTCCTGTGCCTGTATCTCTGCCTTTCTCTCTGTGTCTCTCATGAATAAATAAAACCTTTAAAAAAAAAAAAAAAAGGAACTCAGTCAACTAAAACAACAACAAAAAAGTCTGAAAAAAATAGGTAGAGGGGCGCCTGGTAGCTCAGTGGTTGAGCGTCTCCCTTTGTCTTGGGCTGGGATCCTGGGGTCCTGGCATTGAGTTCCATGTTGGGCTCCCCACAGGGAGCCTGCTTCTTCCTCTGCCTATGTCTCTGCCTCTGCCTCTGCCTCTGTGTCTCTTATGAATAAATAAAAACTTTTTTAAAAAATAGGTAATATAACTAAATAGACATTTCTGTAAAGTGGATATCAGATGACCAACAGACACATGAAAAGATGCTCAGCATCCCTCCTCATCAGAAAAATGCAAATCAAAACCACGATGAGATCTCCCCTCACCTGTCAGAATGACTTCTGTCAAGAAGACAAGAGACAACAGGTGCTGGCAAGGATGTGGTAAAAAGGGAACCCTTGTGCACTGTTGGGAGGAGTATAAATTTGTCCAACTGGTATGGAAAACAATATGGAGGTTCCTCAAAAAATTAGAAGTAGACTTACTGTACGATCCAGCAATTCCAGGTCTGGGCATATACCCAAAGGATGAAAATGAGATCTTGGCAAGATATCCACACTTCTTTGTTTATCACAGCATTATTCACAATAGCCAAGGTAGGGAAACAACCCAAATGCCCATCAGCGAGTGAATGGATAAGAAAGAAATGGCTCATGCACACAGTGGAACATTATTCAGCTGTGAGAAAGGAAGATCTCCTGCCATTTGCAACAATGTGAACCTTAAGTTCCTGATCCTGAGTGAGCAAAGTCAGACAAAACAAGTACTTCATGGTCTTGTTTCATTCCGCTCACACATGGAATCTATCAAAGTTCAACCTGTACAGCACAGAGAGTGAATGGTGTTACTGGGGAGTGGGGCTGTTGGAGAGGGTGGGGAGTGGTGGTATTTGAGGGTACAGATTTGTAACAAGCAGTACATAAGCCACAGAGATCCAGTGGGCCGTGTGAGGAATACAGACAGTAATGTAGTATAAATTATGTAACCAGGTAACTATGCTACCAATATGCAGATGCATCAAAGTTACACATACACCTTAAACTTATACAGTGTTACACATCAGATTTATTCAGTTAAGAAATAAGTAAATAAAATAATAAGTATGTTAAACATTCACCTGTAAAATGCATTTGGTTCCTGTTCTTCATTCCCAGGAAATATAGGATCCAGTTCCCACAAGCCTCTGGCCACAGCATTTTTGTTAACCAGTCAGTATATAACCTTGCTTTGTGTGTGTTTCTATCTAAAGACACCTTACTTAATACATATTTCTCACAAATAGCTATATGCCATATTTCTTTCTTTATAGGAAAACATTAGCTAGGAAAGATGTAGCATTTTCCTGACCCTGGGTCATTTGACCATAAATCTCTTTGGCCATCTATACTGTAGTGCTCTCTGCTACACCTTTCTTAAAATCAGTCACCATCTTGGGGTGCCTGGGTGGCTCAGTCCATTAAGCATCGGACTCTTGGTCTCAGCTCAGGTCTTGATCTCAGGGTTGTGAATTCAAGCCCTGTGTTGGGCTTCATGCTGCACATGCAGCCTACTTAAACAAACAAACAAAAAAATCAGTCATCACCTTGTCATCCAAAAAGCCACTTTTCCATCCTTTCCGTAGCTTCATCACACACTGTAGGTATATATGTAAGAGTGTTCAGAAAGAGCTAACAGTGTGGTCTCTTGGGTTCCTGAGTTACAATGCTGCTCTTCCTTTGCTGGACAAACCAGATCGCTGATTCACTCACGTTGAACTTGAACAGCAGCGTTGTAACTCGTGCCTCAACAGCGCTCACCTAACACGTTTTCTCCATCAGGCACAAGACTTCCTTCTCGCACACAGGAACCCAAAAGACCATATTAGCACTCACTTAGGGTCCATTTTAAACACCGCAGTCACCAACAAAAAGCACAAAACTGTGGAAAACATGGCACTAAATAGACCACAAAGGGATATTTGTTACTGTAGAAGAGCTGAGTATGAAGCAGAGAGCATCTTGTTTGGCCTGAGTTAGGAAAGTGTGTTCAGGCAACCAAGATTTTTCACTACCCTCCACATGTCCACAGATGACCACAAAAGTGCCAGTTATTGATTTAGGGCTACAGATAAATTTAGCCAGCCAGTAAATTCACAAGCACAGAATCCATGTATGATGAGGATCAGCTTTATAATTAATGTGCAGGCACCAGAATGTGTGATATAAGCCACCAGGACAGATGTGACAATCCGTGAGAACTGGAAGAAGTTCATTGTAGCTTGTTAGAATTGTAAAATAGCACAAAGGCAAAGGTGGCCACACAAAACCAATCACTAGCCCAAGAGCCCATAAGGACTAAAACTGTGTCTGTTCTATATGATATTGTGTCTACAGTATGTGGAAGAGCCCTTGCAGCTCACAGGGATGCAGGAAATGGAAACCAATGGCTGTGAGGGTTCAGCAGTGCCATTTTAAACAAGATCAGGGAAGGTCTGTGTGAAGAAGGGGGTGCCTCCCAGTGGGGAGGAAGGGCAGGCCCTGAGGAGCAGAGTGGCAGGTGTGATTGGAGTGGAAGGAGCCAGAGCAGGGCTAAGAGCAGGGCCTGTTTACAAACTGACAGAGGCTTGCAAGAGCGACACCACAGCCTCTCCATTTTTCATGGGGTTAAAGGCTCCAACTGGCGCCCATCTTGTGCTTGGCATCCCTGACTGACATTCCTTGGGCGTTTGGGTGTAAGCATTGCTTCTGTTTGTTGTACAGGCGCCCTGCTGGAAAAGAAGGTGGACGTGGACAAGCGTGGACTGGGAGTGACCGACTACAATGGAGTGGTCACCAAAGCCCTTGGCTGCCGCCCACCAGTCTCCAAAGACTCTTCCGGGGACCGCCCCACCTTTCTCGACAAGGTGTGAACTCGGGTGGTTTGTTGGTTGGTTGGTTTTTAATAACAGGTATTTTTCATTTTTACTGTGTCCTTAACGCAAGCTGGGTTAAATACTTGCCAGATTGCAATATTTAAGTGACTTTTATCCAGTTTAAAAAATATATATATATGAATGTTTAACTCAGAAGAGAAAGTATTGTATTTCATACGATGTGACTAGGGGTAAAAAATACTGAAAAAATACTGAAAAAATACTGAAAAACTGCTTTTTCATTTTAGTGGGTGAACTTGGCTGGGTTATCTGCTTCAATTTGTCTAATAACCAGGGTTATCAAATTTCTGTTTTACGGTCTTATTTTATATGCACTGTTCTTCCGACTGAAATGATGTGTTACACATTTAATCTCAGAAAAAGAGACTAGAAGTGGTTGGGCGCAGGCACCCGTATCTAGCCGGCCCCGCTTGGCCATTTCAGAGAGCATGTTGGAAGCCCCCAGGGTGGTTCACATGTCCACACACCGGTTCAGTCCCTTCAGGATTGTCATGTAGTGATGCGCCCTCTCCAAATTGGTGTGACTTCAAAAGGGGGAGACCAGCATCCCATGAAATTCAATCAAAATGTTAATCTTGAAAATAAAATTGAAGCAAGAAAGGACAGGTTTAAAAAAAAAATCAGAACAGAAAGGTTTACTGGAGAGAGAGATAAACTTCATCTCTGCTCACAAATAAACATTGTCCTCTGCCACACACTCCTCTGCAGAAAGCTGTGGTGGGGGAGGGCCTTGAATCAAGCCCTGCCCTCCCCCACCCTGCTGTGGTGTGGTTCATATCCAGGATGCTTAGTGAAATTGCTATTTAATTTGATATCTTATATTTTTACTTGCTAAGTGTGAGACCCTGACTCATTTCCTTAACTTTGAAATGTAGAATAATACCCCCCAAAAAAGAAAAAAAAAACGTAGAATAATACTACACACTTATTGTGAAGTTAGAGGAGATAAATTTGCAAAGGGCCTGACCTGTAATGTGACCTTAATAATATAAAAGAGAGTAAGGTTCTCTCTGCTTTATTTTTTTTTCTCTTTTTTTTTTTTCTCTTTTTTTTTCTTTTTCTTTTTTCTCTCTGCTTTATAACTCACCTTATTATTGGATTAAACCATGTGAAATTGCTGTTGGTAGGTCAAAAACAGCTGAATGTTACCCAGAGCCTTAGTAATGAAGAAAGGAGCCTATTTATTTGAAAGCAGTTATAAAGTGTTTTCCAAATAAGATTTCAGCTACTATTTCCATCCTTCTCCTGAGCCCTGCCCCTGAGCGGGGTGGGCAGGGTCTGAGCGCATTATAAACTAATGATTGTGTTTGTAAATTAATTGTTAAAACGGGAGCAGCATCTTAATCCTGTTTCTCTTTTTCTTTTCCCCTCTTCCTTTGGCCCATTTCTCCATTCTCTTGTTATCCACACTTTTTTGATCTTTTAATTCTTTATTCATCCACATCCCCTTATATGTCCTTGGGAAACTGCTTTGTGCTTTGTCTGCGGACGAATACTGCACACAGCTCACCCTTTCTTTCTCCAATCAGGACGGCGGCCTAGTGGAAGAGCCCACGACTTCACCGTTTTTGCCTTCACCAAGCCTGAAGCTCCCCCTTTCAAACAGTGCACTCCCTAATCAGGCCCTGGGTGGGATTGCCTCAGGGCTGGGCATGCAAAACTTGAATTCTTCTAGACAGGTAAGGCTGTGGGGAGAGATGGAAGTGTAGTCTCGGTTTCACCTGTCTCTAAAAAATGTGTTTGGGACCTATACTCTCTGATTTTTAACTAATACCTTTATAAAGGTAGCTGAAATCTAGAAGGATTTCCCTTCAAGTGATGTACAAGTATTGAAAGTTGAATCCAGTTCTTGAAATTGAACCATATTCTAGGAAATAGAATTTTATTTATTTTTACACCTAACAAACTCATGCCTGAGTTCAGTGCTCTCATTGCTAATGTATTGCTGCTTTAAATGGTGCATCCTGCAGAGTGGTCTTCAGTTGCCAAATCCCTTCATGGATCCAGGTGATGCCATCCTTCCTCCTGGCAATCCAGACCTTACATACCCTGGTCTGTGAGAAAACACCACTCACTCCCCTTGCTCCCTGAAATAGAGGTAATGTCTTGGGGTTTCCAGAGAGCCACATTGAGGCATTTTCCCTGTCTTTGACATGCAGGGAAAGTGAGTCCCTGACAGGTGTCACAGAAGGGAGGACTGAGAGTTTGTATTGACTGCTGCTTCATGCCATTTGTCTCTCCCCATCTCCCTAGAAGACGTGACATACAAGCCACTCATGCTTTTCCCATCTATAGGACGTCCTTTTTATGGATTTCCTCCCACACGAGGCTGACATGCACCCACCTTTGAAACTTCTTTTTAAGCAGTGCCCTGGGTGTGCCTCTTCTCCCAGGGTAGCAGTCAGTGGTACCTCTTCCCAGTGCCATCCCCATCTGCACAAGCCTCGCCGTCTTAGGTTGCTAACCCTAGTGGTAACTCAGCGTACCACCTGCTTTTCGGGGCTTTTGCCATGTGATGGTTCACCAGCTGGCAGGCAGGAGCTGGGAATTAGCCCACCTGGCGGGTCTGCTGCTCAGTGTCCATCAGGTAACTTCCTCTAGGAGAGCAGAAGGTACCCTGAAAAATGTGTTGATTATATTTAGCACAAAGGTAACTACCTAGACTTGTCTCGTTATTCAGCTTCAGCTTTGGCTGAGATTATTCTTCTGTTTCCTCACTGAAAATGTTGGTGTCTTCGAGTTTGTAATCTCTACCCCTTACCACTCCTTAACTCACTGCACATACCCTTTGAGGAAAGTTGAGCAGCCCAGTAGCTATGCGTTGCTTCTATTCGTCGTGCTATGTGGTGGTCATGTCTTCGGATGTGATAGCCTGGTTCGAGGACATGTTCTGACTGGCCCTACTCTGTGGCCTCTGTGATTTAAAAACATAGGCCAGCTTCGCGGGCTGACTGTCGTCAGGGACCAGTCTGAATGGCACCATTTACTATGAATTCACTTTGGTAGAAGTCGGTACGCTTTTGCTGTCACATTTAGGAGAGCACAGCCTCCTCCAGGGCCCTTCCATCGCCCAGCTCCCTAACCACTTGGCCCTTCTGTCTCCCCGCAGATACCGAGTGGCAATCTGGGTATGTTCGGCAGTAGCGGAGCAGCACAAGCCAGGACCATGCAACAGCCGCCGCAGCCCCCCGTGCAGCCTCTGAGCTCCTCCCAGCCCAGCCTCCGTGCTCAAGTGCCTCCGTTTCTATCCCCTCAGGTCCGACCCTTGACCATGCGCTCTGAGTCAGGGGACCCAGTGGCCATCCTGTGGTGTCTGTGCCTCAGCAATGGCACTGCTTTAAAGTGAGAGCGAATTTACCCACACCCAAGAGGAGCCTTCCGGTGTTACTTAGACAGTCCTTTCAGCCTGTCCGTTTGTCCTCCCGCTGCAGGAGGCACTTTCAGAACTGCTCTTCAGCCAGCGATCTGTCCTCCTGTCAGGAGCGGTGTTGCCGGGTGAAAAGATGTGCCTCACATGCCACCATGATGGGATTTTTGTCCTGGCCTTGACAAATATATTCAGCTGAGCCTGATGAATTGTCCTGGCTAGGAGGGGAGATAACTGGCTGAAACATGGCTTAGCCCTCCCTATGTGAGGGAGCACCCAGGAGCAATCAGGGCCCTAAGGATGCCTTAGTGGCCAACTGCATGGGATCATAGGTCATAGAATGTGTATTAATATGTTACAGACTCCTTAGTTAAGTTCATTACTTTGTGTTAGACCACTTTTGCCTACAGAAATTCTTTTTTAAAAAGTGTCAAACAAAAGGAAGGAAAAGGATATCTTATTTTGCATAGCTCTAAAGCATATGGAATTTTTTCATGTTAATATCATTTACTTATGGAACATTCCTTAATTCTATACTTCAGACTGAGTTTTTCCTTACAGTGTTTCAGTCCTCATCCCTTCTAAAAATACTGAATAATACTAATGATAAGTTATAGAATTAGCTGGAAGGAGTTATCCCTCCACAATTGGTTGATCCCAGGTTTGTGAGTTGAGATGGCTGAAATGTAGGTAAAATAATAGTTAAATTTGTTCATCATGATACAAGGTGAACTGCTATACCAGAGACCCCCGAGTACAGAAGCTTAGACAGGACAGGTGTTTGCTTCTCTTGTGTGGCCCTGCAGGACGCTCTGCCACAGCCCTTCCCAATCACACAACACATCTACTCATGTCCCACTATCCAAGCCTGGGGACAGAGCTGGGCCTGGTGACAGCAGGTTTCCCACACCCAGCAAAGCATGTGTCACCCTCGTGCCCCCACATGACCTGTACTATTACATAGCATGTTTTCTTCAAATGACTTGCCTGCTGAAATTAATTTATTCTAATAGAAAACTTTACATATCTACCATAAATAGAAAAGTCAGTTTTCTGATACACAGTAAATAATTATTAAAGTAAAAGATGCCCTTCCACATGCTACCTAAAAAATCATCTTGCATAAATATTGTGATAAGGACACATAGTACATAGTGGAAAACATCAAAATCTCTGATAGCAGGCCCTGGATGGTTTCAGAGCAGTAAATTCCACTTGAAGCCCCCCCCACCCCCAAATGGGAGAGCAGCCTGATATCCAGGTCGGGGCTGGCAGAGCAGGTGTAGACTACTTCCCGAGCCCATCCTGGGTGGAGACCCCACAATCACTGTTTCAAGTCCTTGAGCCATGCCTGTTTATTTTCACATAACAGAATGTGATATCAGTTTTCAACAGGAGTCACCCAGAGCCCTAGCATCTTAATTCATGATAAAATATTCTGAGGCAGAAGGCTCTTTCTCTTCCTTCCTTCCTTATTTTCCACAGAAGCATGTGAACTACTAATGGCAAAATGCTCATGAGTTTTTTTAATGGCTTTTGAAGTTAATTCTTAAGACCAGTATAACTGTCACTGATTAATCAGCTCTGCATCTTCAAAGACTGCCTAGACTGGTGGCCATTTCAATAGGGACACGGGTGCCTGATACTCTGTCTTCTGTTCAACAGGTTCAAGCACAGCTTTTGCAGTTTGCAGCAAAAAACATTGGTCTCAACCCTGCACTATTGACCTCGCCAATCAATCCTCAGCATATGACGATGTTGAACCAGCTCTATCAGCTGCAGCTGGTAAGTGGGCAGATCCTTTCAGCTTCGAGAACTCAGGAAAAGTACCCACTGACATTCCCGTAGCTATGCCAGTGACATAGCCACTGACCAATAAAAGTCATTGATGCCATGCTTTCTTAATGTCAGGGAATGTCATTGAGACATTCATAAATTTTTTTAGACTATTAAAAATTAGGAAGTTTTGCGCTTACGGGTGTTTTTCCCCAGCTTTGTGAATTCTCTGGCCCCTTCAGAGAGCATCCCAGACCCTAACAGCAGGCATGTCCTTCAGCCCGGGCTCTCAGCTAGCCTTTTTCTTTTTTTTTTTTTAATTAATTTTTATTGGTGTCCAATTTACCAACATACAGAAAAACACCCAGTGCTCATCCCGTCAAGTGTCCGCCTCAGTGCCCGTCACCCATTCCCCTCCAACACCCGCCCTCCTCCCCTTCCACCACCCCTAGTTCGTTTCCCAGAGTTAGGAGACTTTATGTTCTGTCTCCCTTCCTGATATTTCCCAACATTTCTTTTCCCTTCCTTTATATTCCCTTTCACTATTATTTATATTCCCCAAATGAATGAGAACATACACTGTTTGTCCTTCTCCAATTGACTTATTTCACTCAGCATAATAGCCTCCAGTCAGCTAACCTTTTTCATCCAGAGTTTCCTATCAGAACCAGAAGAGAGAACACAGAAATTCATTCAAGTGACAACTATCTAAATTCTTCAAAGGTGGTTCACATAAAGACTGTTCTGGAAGCTTGAAAGAGAAGTTACTTCATTACATATGGTAGATGCCTTTGAGATTAGGGTTTAATTCTCTCTCACAACCCCTGTTAAGAAAGGCTGATGTAGCCTAATCTTGAAAGTTTTACAATTTAACATACCTTAAATTTTAAGTTTTCAACATCTTACTGTTTTTACCATAAAATGCCATACCACCATATCTCTATGCATACAGATTTATATACACTAAAGACCTTTCTGTAAAATATTGACACCTGCTTTATTTCGAAGTCTTGTCGAGCAACCTGCTTTATTTCGAAGTCTTGTCGAGCAACTTCATCTCCTAGAAAATGACCAGGAATCCTGGTCAAGGAAGGGAAAAAAGGTCTCTGATAGACAAAAGCATTGATGCCAAGGCTTTCCTTACAGGAGAGCCCCAGGCCATGTTGGTCCTAACCCTTTACTGGCTGTTAAGACTCACGTCTAACCAGCCTGAGGGTCCAGTTTTCCAGTAAGTAGCAGCATGGGATGGGAGGGGAAAAGTGCTCTGAGACGAATTGTGGTGTCAGGGAGAACACAGAGCTCAGAAAGTGGGGCCATGATCATGTTGGCTCTCAGACGCTGTTTCTTGGTCCATAAAATGGGAGATAGGGTGGGGGGCACACCTTGCAGCATGGTGGTAAGATTTCCCAGGACCTGAAAGTGCCATGAATAGGTGGTTCAAGCCCACAGGATTATTGCTTTTACTACCAACAGTAACAGAGACCCCTAACCTCAGAGATGGAGAAAGAAACAACCGTAAAATTCAGGTACATATTTAGAAAGCATATTATTTAGATGTGTTGTTTGTTATAGAGGAAAATAGCTTTCTGCTCCTTGATAACACTGAAGACATGGCTATATTCTGACCTGAGACATAGTTAGTTATCATACTGATCTTCTAGAATCTCTTACTTATATGGTAAATTTTATTGACCCCTATAGTGTGAAAGGCATCAAGAAAATCTTTTTTTCCATTGAGGCATTTTATTTGCATGTATATATTATATCTCCAGAAAAAGAATCACAGGATTTTCTTTCCCTCCTGTGCATTTTCATCTTGCTACTTCATGTCCATGATGCCAGCTGAGCTTGTCAGCACAGTGAAACCAAACTGGCAGAACAGGAGATTATTCCACCATTTTTCTAGATCTTTGAGTTGTACATCCAATCTTGGGCTGATCACTCCGCTCATGTTTAACCTGTGCCTATGAGGTTCACAACAATTTTCCCAGCTGATAGACAAAAGCATTGATGCCAAAGCTCTCCTTACAGGGGAGCCCTGGGCCCTGTTGGCGCTAACCCATTACTGGCTGTTAGACTCACAAGTTTGAGGGTCCAGTTTTCCAGTTAGTGAAGCCCCAGGCCCTGGAAACAAATGCTCTTAAAAATCATCAGTGATCTCAGATTTGCCAATATAACCGTGCTTCATGGTTGCAATTAGAAACTGAACTGTGACATTGGAGTATGGCCCTAGTAAGAGCCTGGCCTTCGCCTCTCTTTTCAGCACTGTTAATGCTCTTCAGAGCATCTGCCAGGACATTCGCATGCACCATTGTGGCGGCACAGAAAGATGGCAGAAAAAGCAAGAAAATATATATATTTTTTAAAATATTTTATTTATTTATTCATGAGAGACACAGAGAGAGAGGCAGAGGGAGAAGCAGGCTCCATGCAGGAAGCTCGATGTGGAACTCGATCCCAGGACTCCAGGATCATGCCCTGGGCTGAAGGCAGCGCTAAACCGCCGAGCCACCTGGGCTGCCCACGTTTTACATTTCCACTGGCCGTGCATGAGGGTTTCAATTCCACCACAGCCCACCACTCGCAGTGTCCTTTAAAAAAAAAATGAAAGCTGCAGCCATCTCAAGAAAATCTTGAATTATGTTTAATATATTGTTTTACAAACTGTGCATATTGTTTTTAATTTTTTTTTTCAAAATAATTGGTAAAATAAGGTTTTGGTGTATCCTGAAGTTAAGTTTTAGGGCCTTTAAAGATTCACTTAAGTGGAATATTTTATTCCTCTATAATTTAGAGATTAATGAGGCATTTCTAATTTGGATCCTGTTTTAATAAATCCTCTTGCTAAACACATGCTCAAAATTCCATGTTATAAGAAAATAATATATAAGAGGCAACCAGTATTTCGAAGTGACCAAATGATGAAACTTGCATGGGTGTGCAGAGGTGCTCATAGCCACTTAAGCTAGCTGGGCAGGCGGGGCCTGTGACAGTAGTGCCACAGGCCGGGATTTAGGCCGCTGTCAAAGGACATCATCATGGGTCCCTGGCACTCACAAGCCTTGAGTACATACTGCTTTGTGATTGTCTGGAGTGGCCAGTCACTGCCGTTCTGCCACAATCTGAGCCATTCTGGACAACTTTCATCTATATTACTTAAGAATTAAGAGTGTTTCATTTTCCCATCATTTCTTTTTCCTTTTAGTTTGTATGACTCAAGCAGAAGAATTATCTCTTCATTAACTGAGAAGTATTTGCTGACAAACCTCATTACCTACACTAAGCAGGGGTACTGACTGAATTACTTTATAAAAATCTATACGCTAGAAGGGTTTGGGAAAGACATTTCTCTTTCTAAGATTTTATTTATTTATTCATGAGAATACAGAGAGAGAAAGAGAGAGACAGAGACACAGGCAGAGGGAGAAGCAGGCTCCATGCAGGGAACCTGATGTGGGACTCAATCCCAGGTCTCCAGGATCACACCCTGGGCTGAAGGCAGTGCTAAACCGCTGAGCCACCCAGGCTGCCCAACATTTCTCTTTCTAAAAAATGCTTCCACCTCACAGTCTGCTTAAACCACAGTATGGTAAGGGGGACCAAGAATCTTGGCTCTTCTCTCTCTTTCTCTCTCTCTTCTTTTTTTATTTTTTATTTTTTTAAAGATTTGTTTATTTATTTGTTTGTTTGTTTATTTATTTATTTATTCAGAGAGAGTGAGAGAGAGGCAGAGACACAGGCAGAGGGAGAAGCAGACTCCATGCAGGAAGCCCGACGTAGGACTCGATCCCGGGTGTCCAGGATCACACCCTGGGCTGCAGGCGGCACTAAACCGCTGCGCCACCAGGGCTGCCCTCTCTTCTTTTTTTAAATAGAAAAGTTGAATCATGTATTGATGGCCTTCTTACAATATTTTAACTCTGTGTCAACAGGCATACCAACGTTTACAAATCCAGCAGCAGATGCTACAGGCTCAGCGTAATGTTTCCGGACCTATGAGACAACAGGAGCAGCAAGTAGGTATCACTTGGGGGGTATAGCTGGACCCCTAGCTCTCGTCTTCCCTGATCTGAAGATGCTAAATGGCAAACTATTACGTTGTCATTGACTTTTCTCTTGCTAAGCCTCCCCTTTTAGCAGTCTCGGGGTCACCTTGGCTTGGGAGCAGGTTGGCCCAGCCAGCAGAGAGTGAATGTCCTGTCCTGGGTCTGCAGACAAGTAACAGGCGCCACTTTGGAACCTTTTCCAACTCACATCTCTGCCATCAGGTTGCGCGCACAATCACTAACCTGCAGCAGCAGATCCAGCAGCACCAGCGCCAGCTGGCCCAGGCCCTGCTCGTGAAGCCGCCGCCGCCCCCGCCGCACCTGTCTCTGCACCCCTCTGCAGGCAAATCGGCCATGGACAGCTTCCCCCCCCACCCCCAGGCCCCCGGCCTGCCTGACCTGCAGACCAAAGAGCCGCAGTCTTCACCCAGCACCTTTGCTCCTTACCCTCTCGGTGAGTCCCGGCGGTGGGACCCACCGCTACCCACAACAGGCTGGCGCTCTGCTGGGGCTTCCTGGTAAGGGGGCAGCATCGGCCGTTCTTCCGCAGAGCAAAATTCTGCTATGGCCATAAATACTTTCCAGTATAAAATCTTTTAAAGTAGCACCAGTGAAAGCCCCAGAATTCCCTCATTTCTATTGTTGACTCAGTCTGTTCTATTCCTGGTTTATGCTTTTTTAGCAGCCACCATCCTCCAACCTAACTTCAGGGATGAGTTTATAATGGTTTTACTAATAAAGGTATTTAGATTTTTACAAATCAGAGACTTCTTGGAAAGCAGAGGAGTTGTCCATACACATCCTGTAGTGTAGAAGATGGTTTGTATAGCCTGCCAAATCCATATGACTGTGTTGACCTGTAGGAAGCGTGCTCAACACATGAAACCCTCAGGTCAACAAAAGAAACGATGCTGCCTTTCAGGTCAGACAAGCCAGCCAGGAGGGGTTTGTTACAGGTTATGTAACTGCATTTAGTAATGAGGAAATGTCATGGAGAGGTATATGTCAGTAAATCAATTATACGTGTGAAACAATTTGACGTAAGAATCCAGAAACTGGTAGAAGTTCTCAGGTTTGTCTGTCAGTTGGCTGTTAGTGTGAAGCTACAGGACAAAAGGAACCAGAAACCCAGGAAATAAATATCCAAAGGAGCAAAAGCCAGTTGCATAATGTTGAGTGTGCTACTGGCTGATGGTCCTCTTTCCATGATACTGCCCTGAAAAGAGCCATAAATCGTACAACCACATTCTCTTGACATGCAGTTGATGTGATATGTCCATAATATGAACCTGATGAATGTGATCATCCTGTCCCTCTCTCACTGCCCCATGCTCACAGCCCTTTATATGCACAGAGGAGGACAGTCTGGTGACTAAGGCCTGGCTGGGGAGATGCCCACCATACCAGGTCCCAGCTCCACCAGGACTGGCTCAGCACTTCCTTGGGTGACTTGCCTGACTGGCTCTGCCTCAATTGTCCATCTAAAGTGGAGATACTTACCTCATGGGGTCCTTTAAAGATTGAATTAATACATGAAGTTCTCAGGATAGTGCCCTTTGTGAGACATGTTTAGGAGTCCTTTCAGAAACAGTTTCTGTTGTCTGTTACTCTAAAACACTTCTGCTTCAGCTTTCTAGTGTCCATCTGGCCTCTCAACCTATTTTTGGAGAATAAAGTACACTAATCTCTCCTTTTAAGGATTTTTCCTTAGCACACATGAAAGCATTAGTAGAGTGGCTCTTCAAAATTGGATGAAAAATATTTTGATAATATTTTATAATATTCACATTAGACTTATAAATGTATTAAAAATAAGTAGCAAGACACCTGGCTGTCTCAGTCAGTAGAGCATGTGACTCTTGCTCTCGGGGTTGTGAGCTCAAGCCCCACATTGAGTGTAGAGGTTACACAGAGTCTCCTTGCTCTGCTGTCTCTTGACTGCTGGGATTTGTCATCCACACGGGAAGATCAGGCATAGAATAATGAAAACCTTCATAGGCAGTGCTGCAGAGAAGGGAAAGCTCGTGTTCACCTTAAGTGGTGAAGGAAGAACCCAGTGCAGGAGCTAAGCGTGGATCCCAGATGAGCTGGACTTCAGTGACAAGAGCCTGGAACAGAGGAAAGGGAGTGTCCAGGGTGGTCGTGCTAAGTTGTGGGTGGGGGTCCAAATATGAGCATGCAAGTTGGGGAGATAGGTTCAGGCCAAGCTTTGTAAAGGCCAGGCCAGAGCCCAGCCTTGTTGTCCACTCACCTGACTGGATCTGTACAAATGGAAGTGAAGATTGCCATCCGTGTGAACCCCACACAGGCAGCTCCAGGCAGCATCTAACATGCACAGACATTTTGTTTCATCTGCAGAGTTGTGTGTGTATTTGCCACTATCCCCACCAGGCCCACTTCACAGCCACTGGGCCCCTGTAGGCATTTGACTTGGCCGTCATGGATTTAAAGCCAAGAACAAACCTGATTGATACTTTGCTTAGGAGTAGAGATTAACTTTGACTCATGTACCAAGATGTACAGTCTGTGGATCCCAGGGTGCGCACCTGCCGAGTATTCTCCACCAGCTGAGCATTCAGTCCAGCTCATAACTGGTGGCCCCATCAGGGACTCTTTATCATCCTCCTCCCTCTCCTTAGTAACCTGGCACGGTGTTGCCAGATACAGCAGCAGGTTCTTTAGCTGTGAGAAATAAAACCCAGGTTTGGCATGCACTCCAGCTGGGGGCAGGCAGCAGCCCCCGACGCTCTCCAGTAGGTCAAGTCCTTAAAATGAGTTTGATATTTAAAGTCCTGAAGAGCAGACTTTTAGTAAAAAGTAAGTTCAGTCAAAGTGGAATTGCATTATTGCTACTAGATTGTTCTGGAGGTGCTACTTTAGAACACTGTCAGAACTCTGAAAGAGTTATATTGATCTGGTGAGTTTCCCTAAGATATCCTAAGATCAAAAAAGATTTTCCAGATTGTCTGGACTTGCACTGTCTTTCTGTGGGTACTGAGGAGCACTGGGACCATGTTTAACTCTGAAACATGTGAAATGAAGAGAGTTGTTGGTCTTACTTAATCAGAGAATGTTCATTTCCATTTCACCTTAATTCAGGAATAATGTTCCTGGAAACTTAACATGTTGTTTAAAGGACAAAAGTTTGCTTCTCCCTCTGCCTGTGTCTCTGCCTCTCTCTCTATCTCTCTGTGACTATCATAAATAAATAAAAATTTAAAAAAAAATTAAAAAAAAAAAAGGGGATCCCTGGGTGGCGCAGCGGTTTGGCGCCTGCCTTTGGCGCAGGGCGCGATCCTGGAAACCCGGGATCAAATCCCACGTCGGGCTCCCGGTGCATGGAGCCTGCTTCTCCCTCTGCCTGTGTCTCTGCCTCTCTCTCTATCTCTCTGTGACTATCATAAATAAATAAAAATTTTAAAAAAATTAAAAAAAAAAATAAAGGACAAAAGTTTTTCTATCAGCATTAAAAATTAGAGTGAAGTATGTGGCCATGAGTTAAGACTTGGATTGATTCTCCAGGAGAGCTTTAGAATGCAATAAAATCTAGAGGAAGAGTAGGCATATGCTAACAGCATTTCTGTTTTTAGCTGGACTGAACCCAAACATGAATGTCAACAGCATGGACATGACTGGTGGTTTGTCGGTGAAGGACCCGTCCCAGTCCCAGTCACGTCTCCCCCAGTGGACACACCCCAACCCGATGGACAACTTACCCGGTGCTGCTTCTCCCCTCGATCAGAACCCCAGCAAGCATGGTATGTCTATGCTGGGGTGCCTGTGGCCCAGCCATGCCTGTTCCAACTGCTGACTCTCCAGGTGTAGAGCATACTCATTCTATCACTCCCACTGAGTCTCTTGTCTAAGAATTCGATCACAGAGTGTGTAAGCTGGGCTGTGGTCAAACTTTCTGAAACCTCAATCTTCAGGTCTTTGCTATAAACCCAGCAGGAGTTGAAAATACCCCGGAGCAACAAAGAACATTGGTCATACTCTGCATATTTGTTATTGATACCTGTGTTCTTCAATAAAAAATTTGTATACTGAGAAAAAAATTTTTCAGTAAAATGATGAAACAGAATAGAAAATCAAATGCTTAAAAAAAAGAAGCAAAAGTGCTGATAACTAGAGGAGGTGACCTCACTATTAAGCGTTAACTTTAGCTCCCAGTTTCCTGATAGCATAAATAGGAAAAATGTAATAGACATATGATTCTTTCTTGATATAAATATTCTAAAAGGAAAAACAAAAATTAATAACCGTTAATTCTACAAGAAAATCCTCACACTCTACCGGGGCACTTTCCTTGGCTTGGCAGGAGAGCATAATCGCCTCTGGCAAGGCAGTCCAGTCCAGAAGATAAGGGCTCTGTGTTCATACACCCAGTGTCCTTACAGAAGGAGGGCAGGACACACACAACCGCAAAGTCCATCTCTAACCACAGAGACTCATAAGCTGGCCCAGAATGGCACAGGCCTGCTTTCAATGGTATGGGTTTGTGTTTTATCAAGGTTTCCAACTTGAGAAACTAAAATGGTTCTTAAGGAATTTTGTTTGGTCTTGGAGTGCCTGGATGGCTCAGTGGGTGGAGCATGCGACTCTTGGTCTCAGTTTGTGAGTTTGAGGCCCATGTTGGGGTTGAGATCACTTAAAAATAAAATCTTAAAATAAGAAGAGGGGTGCCTCAGTGGCTCGGTTAGGTGTCTGCCTTTGGCTCAGGTCAAGATCCCTGGGTCCTGAGATGGAGCCCTACATCAGGCTCCCTGCTCACCCGGGAGTCTGCTTCTCCCTCTCCCTCTGCCCCTCCCCACTACTCTTGCACTCTCTCGCTCGCTCTCTCTCTCTCTCTCTCAAATAAATAAAATATTTTTAAAAAATAAGTAAAACAATTTCAGTCTTTCACAGATGAAGTTTGGGCTAACCAAAATGGTTACTCTTCCTCTAGAGAGTGCTGGACAAACCAAGTCTGATGGTTCATGTACCTCTGAAAGGGGCGGGGCCCGGTGCCTAGTAGTGAGGGTCAGGAGCTCCCGTGTTCACTCAGCTCTTTGTTTCCCACTGTCCCCACAGGTGCTATCCCTGGAGGTCTAAGCATTGGGCCTCCAGCTAAGTCCTCCATCGACGACTCCTATGGCCGGTACGATTTAATCCAGAACAGTGAGTCACCAGCCAGTCCTCCTGTAGCTGTTCCCCATAGCTGGTCACGTGCCAAATCTGACAGTGATAAAATCTCCAATGGCTCCAGCATCAACTGGCCCCCAGGTAAGAGTGTGCAACGCTTCTGTGCAGCAGCAGATCAGAGCTGCCCCAAGCCTGAGGAGAGCAACTCTGCTCCAGAGAAGCCAGGATCTGAACTAAGAATCCTAGAAACATGAACCCCATAGCTTTGGCTTTTCCCCTAGAAATCTGTTTGTCGCACAGATTTGGGAAGTGGTTAGCACCCAGCGTTTTTCTGTAGTCCCTCAGTTCAGTGAGGGGAGTGGAAGGAGAATGGATGCTGTATCTCATCTGGCCAGACTGTTTCTAGACTCCACACCATCTGAACACTCTCTTAATGTGGCCGCTATAGTCCCTACTTCTAGCTTGTTCCAAAGGATGGGTGATTTACTGAAAGAAAGTGAAGGATGTGTCTTCTATTCTTACTAGCAGATTATAAGAATTTCCATGAATTATCATGAAAGAGTGTGAAGATATTGTAGTACTCGTGTTTTGATTTCCATTTTGTTTGGAATTTTCCAGAATTCCATCCTGGAGTTCCATGGAAAGGACTTCAGAATATTGATCCCGAGAACGACCCCGACGTCACTCCTGGAAGCGTCCCCACTGGGCCCACCATTAATACCACCATACAGGACGTCAACCGCTACCTCCTCAAGAGTGGAGGTGAGGATAGCGGGACTCGACCTGCTTGGCACAGAAGGCCTCCTACGTGCGTTCAGAGGCGCCAGGGTGGCGTGTGGGCTGTGGGGCAGGGATGCTGTGAGACACATCTGTGAGCACTTCTCACCATTTGGAGATAGTGCTAATGGTGAAAATGGAGATTGATTTGCTGGGTTTATGAACACATCCTTTCTGAGCCCTGTGCTAGTAGATCCCGATATTAACCATTAAGCTTCTCAGTGAACAGGTTCCCACTTAAAATTTATTGAAACTGCAGGCAGATTGACCCCTTACTTACTTCTCCACCCCAATCTGCTTCCTTCCACAACGTCTGGTAAAAAGTCTGAAATCCGTCCCCAGCACTGTGTTCCTGGCACAATCGTGGTGCTAGATCTGGGCTCACCCTGTGTCAGCCTTGGACCCAGCAGGAGGAAGTGAGGAGCTAGCTGTGATGATGGAGGCGTACATGCCGCTGTCAGGCATGATGCTGAGAAGGGTAGATGGAGCAGCTCTGGAAGTGCCCACCCTGCGCCGACATCCAAATAGTGGGAGGGAATAGGTAGGCCCACCCAGCGCCGACATCCAAATAGTGGGAGGGAATAGGTAGGCTGCCACAGACGCTCATCCCCAGTAAGACCACTCGGTCCCAGAATGTTAATTCGGGTTTCCCACTTAAAGTGAGACTGGGAGAGAAAGGTATGGTTCTTTAAAGTGACAGGCTTCTAGGTGTTGCTGTGGTTTGGGTAGAAAGCCAGCAGAAGTACAGATCATCCTGTTCAATGTTGTGCATGCCTCGCTTCCTAGAGCAGCCCTGCTGTTGGGGACGAAGGAGTGGTACAGGGGACAGGAAGTGGAGCCTGTGTGAGATGCCAGGGGGCAGGGTGAGTCACAAGCCAGCAGTCAGACTCAGCCCCCAGTGCTTGTCCCTGTGAGTGTGGCAGCAGGGTCATGTCACAGCAGGAGTGTCCGTTGGGGTATTTTGAGGATCGTGGGCAGGTGTGAACAGACTGCGCTGACCCAGGTATTGAAAGACCCCAGAAAGAGTTGAGGTTACTCAGTGTAGCACAGAGCTTCCTGCTAGTGCCCTGTGGGTCCTCCAGTGGTCCCCTGGAGCATTGCAGGTGACCTCCACATTTGCACAAGCATGCCATGATGTGACAAAGGCGGCCTGGAGAAGTAGGTGAATTCTAAGGGCAGGGCCAAGCAGCTGACCTCCAGTACAGCGTGGCTGAGACAGAGATAGGCAGACAGAGGCACTGGTGTCAGGATAAGATGAGAAAGCACAGTCTCCAGCTCCAAGGTAAAGAGTTAGGCAGTGGTCCAGCCTGGGCACCTCGAAGCTCACGTGATGTCATGTGACTTCTGGGGGCTGTCAGTGGCCAGTCTTAGGCAGCTCCCACCAGGCTCCTCCTGCATGCCCTGGAGAACTGTTGGTCCTCTGCTCCTGTGCCCCTCATGGTTCATTATTTGGAGAAGAGGAACATACAGAACTTCTCTGTACATAGATTTGGTATGTAATAATGCCACTGCCACAGTCCAGTAGGATGGCAAAGGCCAGACCTTGCTGACCGCCTCTCTCCAGAGTGTGATGTGCTGCTCTCCACACGCAAGGAACTTCCAGGCAGCCCCTTTAGCTGACCTTCCTCGGAGACTGAGCCACAAAAGCCATCTTTATATATATATATATATACACACACATATATATATATACACACACATATATATATATATACACACACACATATATACATACATATATATATATATATATACTTTTTAAATCTTTTTTATTTTTTAAATTTTTTAAAAAATTTCTTTATTCATGAGAGACACAGAGAGAGGCAAGGACACAGGCAGGCAGAGGGAGAAGCAGGCTCCATGCAGGGACCCCAACGTGGGACTTGATCCTGGGACTCCAGGACCACACCCTGGGCCGAAGGTGGTGCCAAACCTCTGAGCCACCCAGACGTTCCTTAATTTTTACACTTTTTAAAAAAATTTTTTTTGAAGTAGGCCCCACACCCAGCGTGGGGCTTGAACTCATGACCCTGAGATTGAGAGTCACACGCTCCCCCAAGCGAGCCAGCCATATGCTCCAGTTTTGCTTTTTTTTTTTTTTTTTTTTTTAATTTTTAAGTAATCTCTACACCAGACATGGGACTCAGACCCACAACCCCAAGATCAAGAGTTGCATGCTTCACCAACTGAGTTGACTGCTTTCCCCACCCACCCCCAGCTATCGTACTTTTAACTAAACAGCTTGACCTAAAAAACAGAAAGCCCCCGACACCATTATATAAAACAAAAGGTCAGAATGTTGGGGCCAGGCGGGAAGGGAAACTCCTCAAGATGGTGGATACCCCAAAATGGCTGAGGTTCCTGTCACCACCTCCAGTTGGGACGCCAATGGACCAATGGCCTACTGACAGCTTGACACAGACCCTTACACCTCCCCTTTGGACTTCCCCAACCGAACCCAATGCCCTTCAAACCCCAGAGGAGGAAGTCACCTTTGACTGGTCGAATTGCAATCCTTCCTTTGCATAGTGAGGGTCACTCTGACTGGTTGGATTGCAATCCTTCCATTGCATGGTGAAAGTCGCTCTGACTGGTCAGCTTGCAATCCTCCCTTTGCAGATGAACCGACCAATAGGAAACCATTCTGCCTTACAACGTTATGTAAACCCCCTGCCACCTTGTCTTGACGCGACTTCCCGGACTCACTCTCTTTCCCCCCCTCCCCGTGAGTCGTGGAACCTCGCCCGAGGGTGCCTGCAATGAAATCTGTTCTTGGAAAAAATAAAATTAAAAAAAAAAAAAGAAGAAGAACAGAGACAAAAAAAATCAAACTGTGCCCTAGGAGGAAAACAAGGAGAATAGCCATTAACCTCTTGATACTGGCTTATTTATTTTATATATTTTTTAATGCAGCTTTCTGTTTTTTTCTGTCAAGAATCAATTATAGTAGGTGTCGCCTTAATTTGCATTTTTGTTTTTCATTTATTGCCATTAAGTTCTGATTTGATACTAAAATTCACATGTTTACAGTATTTGTTTGGATGGTGGGTACAGCTGTAATCTGTATGAAGTGAACATTAACCAGGATGGTGAAGTACAGTCATGCCATTTCATAGCATTGAGTAGAGCACTGTTGAAATCTAAGCACTCCATTGTTAAATTTAAAAAAAATAACACAGGAGCACCTTGGTGGTTCAGTGGTTGACCATCTGCCTTTGGCTCAGGGCAAAATCCCAGGGTCCTGAGATCGAGTCCTGCATTGGGTTCCCCTCAGGGAACCTGCTTCTCTCTCTGTGTGTCTCTCATAAATAAATACAATCTAAAAATAAATAAATAAATACCACAGAAGGCTAAATAAATAATCTTTAATCTTGGGATCTTGGGGTGATTATATTTTGTTGGTAAATGAAAGAGGGGAGTTTAAGATGTAAGCTTAAGATACTAGTAGGACTGTTTTGTTTTGTTTTCTTTTCTTTTTAATTGCAGACCTATAGATTACAAATCAGTTTTAATGTTCATGAGTTCTAGTGCCCTCATTCTAAGGAGATCCATCACTGTAGGGCACCTGTAGACAGCTGTGCAGGTTACACACTGCGCGAGTCTGAGAGGTCCCCCATGCCTGGTAGTCTCTGTGAAGGGTATTCCTGAGGTTGTTTGGTGCACCTCCGTGGGTGGGGGGGCCCTTCCATGTCTTGTGAGATTCTGTTTGTGGAACTAAATATGACAAGCAGACTGTCATATGCTCATGTCCCACACATCAGTGGAGTCACTTTCCTAATCACAAGAGCTCTGATTCTGTCCTGCTCTAACCCTGTCAGAACTGCTTGACCCTCCTTATTCCCCAGCTTTCTACTCTCCCCAGAGAAACCTGGGAGGTGGGGGGGGGGGGTTGACCTGGAGACTCCGGACAGCAGGGAGCCAAGCAGGGGCAGCCACACCCGCCAGCCTCCCTCCCAGGCACATGAGCAGGTGTTTGCACAGGAGGGGTCTGCGGCTGGGGATACAGTCCTCTAGCCCCTGCATGGGGCTCTGCCTCATGCCCATGTCAGAAGGGAGAGCCTGGACCGGAGCTGGTGGATACCTGAGACTTTTGGATCAGAATGAAGTGCTGGTCTTCCTACAGCAAAATGTGTAACAAAAAGCTTGGAGTTTCTTGGTTTTTAGCTTTGTGAATATTGTTTGAGGCGTGAAAAAAATAGGGAGCACCGTGTACTATGAGTTTCATTCTCCTTGGGAGGGAGTTCGTGAGATCGGTTCACACTCCAGATGGTTCTCTGCATTCTGCTGCACATCCTTGTCTCTCCCGCCTGGAGCCCTGCTTCTGAGAGGCTGCTTCTACCACCTGGCCTCCCTGCCTGCTGGGCCCCGGGACCTGCCTGCCCCAGCCGTGCCCCCATCTGTGTCACGCCCGTATTGTCAGCCCCCGACAAAAACTGGCCCCTTCGGAGGAGACCCCCTCTTGGCAGGTGGCACTTTCACACCTCCAGGCACAGGGGCTGCCCCAGTGCGCCCACCGCCGCCTCTCTCAGTGCCATGTCTGCTTCTGCAGGGTCCTCCCCACCGTCATCTCAGAGTGCCGCGCTGCCTTCCTCGAGTGCCTGGCCGCTCAGTGCCTCCGGCTACGGTCGCTCTTTCAGCAGCATCGCGCCCGCGCCCAGCATTGCAGGTACGCACTGGCCTCCCCTGACGTCTGCCCACTTAGCCCGGAGCCAGGGGGTCATGTGGTGTGACGGAGAGGGGGCCTGGGCACCTCTGCCCACACAGACCCGCACCCCTCCCCTGCCCTTCCCATGGTTTAAAGGGGGACATGAGGGCTCAGAATGTGCAGACAACATCTGCATGGAATTCGATGGAGGAGACAAGAGTAGGTCCCAGGAAGTATGGCCACATCCCATCACTCGGATCAGTGCTGTGTCTGGATTATTTCTTTGTTACCCTAGACTTTTAGAAGTCCTTGAAGTAAGAAATATATTTTAGACTCAGTACATTTCTGCATTCCTTCAAACCTTGTCATGCAGACTTTTTTAAACCAATGTAAGGATGCTATTGGAATTCCTATAATATTAGTACCTAGGGAAGAAAGTCGTTTTGATATAGTTTAGCATCCTTTTTCTCCCCCACACTCCAGTCAATTTAATATTTTAATTTTAATCCCAGCATGGTTAACACACAGTTTCAGGTGTAAATACAGTGATTCAACATATAGTTTAGTTAGAATCTTACTGAAAAAAAGAGAACCTCTGGGGGACAGCCCCTGTGGCGCAGCGGTTTGGCGCTGCCTACAGCCTGGGGTGTGATCCAGGAGACCCGGGATCGAGTCCCACATCGGCTCCCTGCATGGAGCCTGCTTCTCCCTCTGCCTGTGTCTCTGCCTCTCTCTCTCGGTGTCTATGAATAAATAAATAAACTCTTTAAAAAAAGAGAGAGAGAACTTCTGGACTATTTCATTCCTTCTAATGTTTATTAGTTCTGACATTTACAGAGGAGATGTATGTAGACCTCTAATACTTCCATGATCATTTAAGCTAAAGAGAAGGGCTACTTTCCCTGAATCTCCAGCAGTTTTTCTGGCATTTTTGTTTTTCTCATCAGTGACAACTTGGCTAAGATTAGCATTTGTTTGTTTGAAGTCACAGTGGCTAGGGGTGGAGGGGAACTTCATGCAGTTTGTGTTGGGCTGGTCGCTGCGGTGCTATCCAGAGACCACAGCAACAGCCACCTCTCTGCCACCAGCACTTCCTGTCCTGGTCACGTGGGGCGGGTGAGGCAGGCCTGGCACATGTCCAGGTGTGTGCACATCCCAACCAAGTCCTGGGTTCCAGAAACACCAGAGCTCAGAGTCATTACCAGTTTGTTTTTTCCTCCCAGTGAGCCTTCTTCCCCCACCAGTGGAGGTACTAATATGTCAAACGCTCAGCCCCTGGCAGCTGGGCCACATGCGTCCATTTCTACCGTGTGGCCCAGCAGGCTCATCTCAAAGTTGTGGGTTGTCAGGAGGTGTTGCCTTGAAAAGGGTCTGTGATACCTAAAGAAATAGCTTAAAAGATCTACATGTTAGGCTTTGATCTTGATTAATTTGTTCCATTATAAACTGCTTGTCCCAGTAGAATATGTCAATAAGTTAACTTTAACCTCAAACTACAAAAATGCTGTTTTCCGTGGCAGACTTGAATTCTGGCACACTTAGCAAATTCGTATCAGAAGTCCTGGCGAGGCTTCCCCTGGGCACAGGGCACAGGCACACAGTCTCTGGGCCAGGATTCAAGAGGACACATACCCCATGGTTCTCATGCCGGCACGCATTACTTGGTATTGTCCGCTGGTGCCAGAGAGCACTTTGTACATTTCCCAGAGTCTGAGGGGACTTTTCTTCTCTGTCTTCTTCTGCATCTCTGCCTTTCTAGGTAAACTGTCAGACATGAAATCGACGTGGTCCTCTGGCCCTGCCTCCCACACGCAAGCCTCTCTATCTCATGAACTGTGGAAGGTGCCCAGAAACACTACTGCACCCACAAGGCCGCCTCCAGGGCTAAGCAATCCCAAGCCTTCCTCCACCTGGGGAGCCAGCCCCCTCGGCTGGACCAGCTCCTACTCCTCGGGTATGCAAATGGGGCAGGTTGGAGGGGCGCGGGGGGCTCGGGGCCTGCTCGGCTTGCCCTTTAGGGAATGAGTATGCCTGTTATCTTGTCCTCTTGCTGCTCTGTAAGGACGCTGTCCCCGCCCCTAGAACCCAGGAGGGCCTAGGACAGGCCAAGGCACCCTGCACTGTCAGGGCAGCCATCTGCCCAGCGCTCCAGCTGCCATGGTTTTCACCTCCATCCTGGGCTCCAGTGTGTCCTGAGGCAGGCAGTCCTGGCAGTCACAGCACCCCTCCAGGGGCTACACTGGGCCCTTGGAGGAGGTACATTCAGCCAGCACAAAGGGCTCAATTGCCACTTTGGTATTTACTTCTCCACAACATTTCACTGGAGCAAGGGGCTTTCCAGGCCAGGAACAAAACCAGGCCTCCAGTGTGAACTGGCTACTGCATCCCAGGGCTGCCCTTCTGCTGGCCTCCATCAGCACCCTCCCCCAAGCTGCAGGCATGGAAGACATGTGCTGGGAACTTAAGCTGAGTTTGAAACCAGTTGCAAATAATTTGAAAATTGCCGTCGCCTGTAATAGTTCTGTGGGTCTGCTGTATTAGCACCCAGCATTCAGAGCATTGATTCTAAGGGGCGTGGGGGCAGAGGAGGAGACGGGACCCCCAGGGGGTCACCTCAGCAGGAATTGTGGTTTTGGGTTCACCAAACCAAAAAGATAACATGGGTTTTCAAAGGTTGAGAAAGACTTAGAGCTAACAGTGGCAGTCTGGGTCTGTGCTACCGTACGTGTTAGCAAGAAGCCTCTGGTGGCCGTGCTGACCGGGCTCTCCCTTGGCTCGTGTAGGTTCCGCATGGAGCACCGACACCTCAGGACGGACAAGCAGCTGGCTCGTTCTCCGCAACCTCACGCCCCAGGTACAGGCACCCACCGTGGGGGTCACCGAGCAGGCAGGTTCCCACTGTCCCCCATGCATGCTGGCCTCCGTGCAGGGGGCCCTCACGGGGACCCAAAGGTGGTGCGGGCAGCCACAGGCAGACAGGCCCGTGTTCCTGGCAGATTGTTTACGTTTTACTCTTTTGAGGCTTAAAGAGTCTACCTTTTAGACAGAGTCACTTGCCTTTAATTATACCCACTGAAGACTCATTTGTCCTGCACTCCCCTTTCCCGGGGTCTGGGGCTGTGGGGCTGCCAGGAACCAGGGGCTCTGTGTGATGTATCCCAGCTGGGTGGGTGGGGAGGCCACAACCAAAATGGGGTCTTTACTTTCTCCTCATTTTTGGAATTCACGAAATATAACTGAAACATCCAGTATTAAAAAGTACATGGTAAATGACAAGGCATAAATGGTTAAAATCGTAAAGTCCTCCACACTAAGCCCTTTGAAAAACGGACATTTTCCCAGTGTTTAGTACACCAGGGTCATATACGTTTTCTTTAAGAATGTCGTGGAAGAAGTCCCAGGAAGCTCGTTACCGCCCCCTTTGCTTCCTCAATCAGATCGATGGCTCTACCCTGCGGACACTGTGTTTGCAGCACGGGCCTCTCGTCACATTCCACCTGAACTTGACTCAAGGCAACGCCGTGGTCCGCTACAGCTCCAAGGAGGAGGCCGCCAAGGCCCAGAAGTCCCTGCACATGTACGTCTCTTGGCCGCTACTCGGCTGCCCCATGGCCTAACATGTCCTGGCATCACTAAGTTCTGGTGTCATGTGTGCCCCAGGGGCTGCTGTGAGAAAGCACCACAGGCAACAGACATTGATTGCCTCTCAGTTCTGGAGGGTGTCAGCAGGGGCAGTTCCTTCTAGGGCTCCTCTTCCTGTGTCCTCACATGGTTGCCTCTTTGATGTGTGTGTGTGTCGTAACTCCCCCTTCTTAGAAAGACACACATCATAGTGGGTCAGGGTCCACCCTGATGAGCATCTTTTCTTTCCATTACCTGTGTAAAGACCTACCTCCAGATATAGGCACAGCTGAAGTGCTGGGGGCTAGAGCGCCCATGTGGGGACTCGGGGGGCATGATCCATGCCGCAGCAGGTATCTCATGACGCATCTCTCTTCTGCTGTGGAGGTGTCGCGGCCACGCCCACCACTAGGGAGAGGTCCTCAAAAGCATGCACATTGAGTGCAGTGACAGAAGGAAGATGCTCTCTCCACCAGGTAGCACCAGGCATGTGACCCATCTTCCAGCCACCTCCCCCCGCTGATTACAGGATGCCCTTGGTAAGATGTGTGAGTGGATGTACTCAGCGACAGCACTGGAGCAGTGGGATTGCTGAATCACACGGTGGTTCCATTTTTAATTCTCTGAAGAACCTCAGGAGTAGCTGAACTGATTCCTTATTCCCACCACCAGTGCACAAGGGTCCTCTTTTCTCCACATCCTCACCAACACTTGTTATATTTGTCTGAGTCTAGCCATTCTAACAAGTGTGAAGTGATTATCTCGTTGGGTTTTGATTTGTATTTCCCTGATGATCAGCGATGTTGAGTATCTTTTCATATACCTGTTGGCTGTTTGTATGTCTTCTTTGGAAAAATGTCCAGTTCCTCTACTCATCTTTTAATCAAGTTGTTTGGGCTTTTTTCGTTGTTATTGAGTTACGTGATTCTCTATATATTTTAGATATTAACCGCACCAAATAAATGGTTTGTGAATATTTTTTCATTCCGTAGGTTGTCTTTTCATTATATTGACAGTTTCCTTTGCTGTGTAGAAGAGCTTTAGTTTGATGTAGTCCTACTTGTTGATTTTTCTTCTTTTGTTACTTGTGCTTTTATTTATTTATTTATTTTTATTTATTCAAGTAATCTCTATGTACAGCATGGGACTCCACTCACAACTGCAAGATCAAGAGTCACACACTAGCGGCATCTGGGTGGCTCAGTCAGCTAAGCATCTGCCCTCAGATCATGATCCCGGGGTCCTGGGATGGAGCCACACATCAGGCTCCCTGCTCAGCGGGGAGTCTGCTTCTCCTGCTCCCTCTGCCCTTCTTCTCCCTGCTGCTAATGCTCCCTCTCTCTGTCTCTCTCAAATAAATAAATAAAATCTTTAAAAAAAAAAAAAAAAAGTCCCATGCTCTTCCAGCTGAGCCAGACAGGCAGCTCATATGCTTTTAGTGTCTTATCAAAAAAGCATTGCCAAGACCAATGTCAAGGAGCTTTTTCCCTATTTTCTTCCAGGAGTTTTATGGTTCCAGATCTAACATTTAGGTCTTTAACCCATGTCGAGGTAACTTTTCTGAGTGGTGTGAGACAGGCATCCACTTGTCATTAGTCTGCACACGTTTCTCCAGGTTTTCTGGCAGATTTGTTAAAGGAACTATCCTCCACTGAGTGCTCTTGCTTCCTTTGTCAAATATAAATCAGTGTCTACATGGGGATCTATTTCTGGGCTCTATTCTGCTCCACTGGTCTATGTGTCTGGGGTTCTTTTGCCAGTACCATACTGTTTTAAATACTATAGCTTTGTATTACAGTTTGAAATCAGCAAGTTTGATGCCTCCTGCTTTGTTCTTTCTCAGAATTGCCAGGGCTATTTGGAGTCTTTTATGGTTCCCTACCCATTTCTGTAAAGAACCCATTAGAATTTTTATAAAGATTGCATGGAACCTACAAATGGCTTTGAGTTGTCTGGATAGCCTTCCATTTGTATCTTCTTCAATTTTTTTATAAAGATTTTATTTATTTATTCATGAGAGACACAGAGAGAGACATGGGCAAGGGAGAAGCAGGCTCCATGCAGGGAGCCCATGGGCACTCAATCCAGGGACCCTGGGATCACGACCTGAGCCAAAGGCAGTTGCTCAACTGCTAAGCCACCCAGGTACCCCTTCTTCAATTTTTCATTAAAGTCTTTCGGGTTTCATTGTTTGGTCAAATTTATCCCTAAGTATTTTTTTTAAAATATCCCTAAGTATTTTTTTGTTTTTTGATGCTGTCATGAATGAGATTTTTTTTTCTTTATTTTTCAGTTATTTCATTGTTAGTACATAGAAACGTAGCTGTTGTACGTATGTCCGTTTTATATGCTGCAACTTTACTGAATTCATTGCTTACCTCTAACAGTGTTTTTGGTTGAGTCTTTTGGATTTTCTCTATATAAGATCATGTCTTCTGCAGATAGTGACAATTTTACTTCTTCCTTTCTGATTTGGATGCCTTTCATTTATTTGTCATGCCTGATCCCTCTGGCTCAGACTTCCAGGACTGTGTGGAATGGAGGTGACAAGAGCAGGCATCCTTGTCTTGTTCCTGACCTTAGAGAAAATGCCTTTAGCCTCTCACCAATTGAGTATGATGTTAGCTTGTGTGTGTCATATACGGATGGCCTTTGTGGCACAGAGGCCTATTTCTTCTGTCCCCCATTTGTGGAGGGTCTTTATCATGAAAGGTCATTGTGTTTTGTCAAATGCTATTTCTACATCTAATGAGACAACAGGACTTGAGTCTTTCACCCCATTGGTGTGTTGTGTCACACTTAGTGATTTGCATATGTTGAACCATCCTGTATCTCAGGAATAGTTAGATCCCACATCATCATGAATGTGTAGCCCTTTATATGTGCTGTTAAATTCACTTTGCTAATAGTTTGCTGAGAATGTTTACATCTGTGTTCATCAGGGATATTGATCTGTAAGTTGTCTTGTGTCCTGATCTAGCTTTGGTATCAGGATAACATAGGCCTCATAAAATGTGTTTGGGAGTGTTCCTTCCTCTTCAGTGTTTTGAAAGATTTCAAGAAGGATTGATGTTAATTCTCTTTTAAATGTTTGGTAGAATTCACCAGTGAAACCCTGTGGTCCAGGGCTTTTCTGTGCTGGTAGGTTTTTGGTCAGTGATTCAGTCTCCTTAATCATTATTCATCTGTGTAGATTTTCTCTTTCTTCATGGTTTGGTCTTGGTAGTTATCTGTTTCTAGGGATTTGTCCATTTCTTCTAGGTTGTCCAATTTGTTGGCATAGAATTGTTCCTAGGAGTCTCTCTGGATGCTGTGTTTCTGTGGTATCAGCTGTCATGTCTCCTCTTTCAGTTCTGATCTTACTTATTTGAGTCTTCTCTGGTTTTTTTTTCTTAGTCGAACTGAAGCTCCATCAAATTTATCTTTAAAAAAAAAAAAAAAAAAACCAGCTCTCAATTTTGTTGCCATCCTGCTCTTTTAGGTGTGTTCTGGGAAACACTACCATCTTGGCCGAGTTTGCCGGCGAAGAAGAGGTGAATCGTTTCTTAGCCCAAGGCCAAGCACTGCCGCCCACCTCCAGCTGGCAGTCCAGTACCGGGACCGGCCAGACGCGCCTGGGCGCCTCGGGCAGCTCCCACGGTCTGGTGCGGAGCGACCCTGGCCATTGGAGCGCCCCATGTCTGGCAGGCAAAGGGAGCAGCGACCTGCTGTGGGGCGGGGTCCCCCAGTACTCCAGCAGCCTGTGGGGCCCGCCCAGCAGTGACGACGGCAGGGTGATCGGAAGCCCCACCCCACTGAACACTCTGCTGCCTGGCGACCTCCTCAGTGGGGAATCCATCTAGCACCAACAGGACCCCCATGGGCGCCACAATCATCAGCACCAGGAAGAAAAAGCTGCCCCTTTCCAGTCCGGGTGGCGCGGAGGACCCCGCTGGACCTGAGCAGCCCGGCAGCCCTTTGAGTACCTCTGTCCAGACTGAAGACGAGCCCTGGCCGCAGTCCTTGCGAACTGTTCCCGAGACAGTGCGGGCTGCGCTTGGTCAGTGTCACGTGCTAATGACAGGATGTTCCTCATAGCTTTTTATTTTGTGTTGTCTTATGTTTGTATGGTGTGTTGTCGTTTTGATTTTTTAAGTATAAAAGCTGCTTAGAATAGTTCTATCATGAAGGGCACTTTTCAGATTGTGGGCTGGAAAGGGTTATTTTATCAAGGGGGGCGGGAGGGAGGGAGACGAGAAAGCCTATTTAAAACGAGCCTGTGACGATTATGCACATTACCAGAGGCGGACCCCGTAATCAGGGGGAGCTGGTGTCCATCACTGGGCGCAGAGCGCGGGCTCCACACGGCGGGCCTGGTGGCCTAGACCGGCAAGCTGCACAGAGACAGCGGCCTGCGGCCTGCTCTCTGCTCCCACGGGTCCGCCTATGCACATTACCCTTGTTCCATTACTTTTTCATGCCATTTTTTTTATCCCAAAAAATATTTTTTAAAAGTTAAAAAAAAAAGACATATCAAACATGCAAATACTTGAATCCAGCAGGCCAATAAGGAAATGTGAACACTTGCCGCGTCGAATTCTACACTTCCAGGCTGACATCAGTGCACAGAAACAGGCTCTAGGAAACATTTCTGAGTTCACAGCCTATGTGCGTGTGTGTGTGTATGTGTGGAAACAGAAGCGTGTATGCGTGTGTGCACGTGCGCGTGTGTGCGCACTTTCTGTGTTTGTGTGTTCTGTGTGTGAGGGATTTAACTGTGGGTTTTCCCTTTTATTCAGTATATGCTTTTTTTTTTGGCGCATTGGTCAAACGTTTGTTACTATTATTAGCTTCTAACTTTGCACTGAGTGTCCCTGCCCTTCCTTTTGCTAATCCTATACATGAAAGAGAATTCATAGGACAGGGCCGGTGACAATTCATGTGTAAATGTTTACTCAAGGACTCTGTTATTGCGTTTAAAAATTACAGTGTATATCTCTGGAGAAATAATATGTATACCTACCTTTAGCAGCTTTTTATTGTGGACTAATGCAAGAAACTGATTACCAGAGTATTGCACCGTGTTTCCATGTGGAATAGAAAGTGAGAGAGAAGACAGCTGTTGCAGAAGTGTGGCCATAGATCCTCGCGGAGAGCCGATGGCTCCGCGGGGGAAACGGAGACAAGCACTTGGACGTGGGTGGTGACCGCTTTTGGAGGGGCCCGTGCTCAGGGCTCCCACCTGTTTACAGACCTTTTTTTCTCCTTCAGACTTTAAAATAAAAAAATTTTAAAAAGGAATTTAAAAAAAAAAAAAAGAGACTTCCGTGGTAAAGAAACCTATTTTCAGAATGCAGATACGCTACTTCAGAGCTCTGGGATTGAACAGTATCGTCGCTTCCCTCCGGCCATCGTTGTGGACTGTCGATTGTTCCCCGTCGTTGAGGCGACGAGACGTTGTGGTCACTGTCTTGCACATGCGGATGCGCTCTCAGGAAAGCCAGGGTTCCCGAGGGGCAGCTCCACACCATTTCATGTATTTTGTAACCCAACTCCTAGCACTGAAGATGTTATTAAAAAACAAACAAAAAAAAAAAAAGAAAGAAAAAAAAAGAAAAAAGGAAAAAAAACACAAAGAAGGAAAATACCTAATCTCTAATGTGTAGCAGTTACATATTTACCAAATAACGGACTCAAAAGAAATAGATGTTTGAAGAGTGCTTTATATATTAAAAATTGCTTTATGTTTTAAAAATGATCAATGTTTTGATTGTTTTGCAAGAAAGACAGACAATGGAGTAACATACCCTCAAGTATGTTTAAAAATATATGAACATTGTGCTCCCTGCCTGCTTGATCAGGAAACTTGTGCATTACATTTTTTTTAATTAGCTTTTTAATGGTTTTATCAAAACAAAACAAAACAAAAAAAGAACAAAAAACAAAAAAAACAAAAACAAAAAAAAAAACAAAAAAAGAAGATCCTGCAAAATTGCAGATCAACAAAAGCTGGTTTTATAGAGGATCATGAACTATGCACAAACTGGGTTCAAGACTTGTTTTCTCAAGTTTAGTCGTGTATTTAGCTAAACAAACCTTCCTCAGAGTAATAGCATCTCATTGCCATTACATGCGTTCTATATATTTGATGTATATATCCTCACGTATGTATATCAAATATATGTGCGTGCGTGTGTGCGTGCGTGTGTGTGCGCCAGACAGCTTTCCATGCTGCCGCTTAGCATCGAGTTGTAGAAAAACTGATATTTTAAAATTGGGGATGGAAGTAAAGACTCTGTTTGTTTTTGTTTTTTGTTGATTTTTTTTGACCTTTTCTTTTGAATTAAAGATGTCTGTAACTCTGAGATTAAAAAACAAGTTTGTGGCTTTTAATGTTTTTTCCTCATAGAATGTGATCTTTGAAAAACATGCACCGAAAGTTGCTTTCAAAAGTACAACGCTTTGTTGGATCTTAATAAATGGCAATTTTTTTCTTGGCTGTTCAAATAAATGTGTTTTTTTAATTTTTCACAGACAGAAATCATCAATTTTCCACTTTATGTACTTGGGGAGAGCTGCCCTGCTGTCTATAACAAACTCCCTGACTCTTCACAGTATCCTTAGAGTTCACGTAGGTAATTAGATGGACTCTGAGTATCAATTGCTTGACTCAGAATTTTATCGTTTGTGGCTTTGCAGTTCGCACCGAAACCTTCCTCCGAGTCGAGAGGCACAGGAGAGCATGGGAGCTCTCCACCTTGGCCACTGCCTGAATCCGCCACGTCTGAGGCCACAGCCAGGCCCCGTGTGCCGGGTGTCTGGCCCGAGGACGATGGCTCCATCACCCGCAACCCAGTCTGGGCATCAGAAAAGATTTGGACCAAGGAGAGTTACAAAGGCGTTTTGTGTTTCCTGGACAGTTTATTCATTTATTCTGGTAAAAGAGCCTAAAAAAACCTGTGAAAGGTGACATTCACAAAGCATTTTGCACAAGCAGCGCAGGCCTCAGGGCGCTGCAGGAAACCCGGTCTCTCTGGTGGCAGCTAGAAGTCAAACACCATGGCCTTTGGTCAGTTCAGCGAGCATCAGGATCGAAAAGACGGTTTCTGGGAGACTAGCCAATGTGTCCTCTGTGACCTGTTGCCCAGAGGCCAGCAGAAAGAGCCTCTGCTCCCCTTCCTCATCTTACCAAGCAGGTAGGACCGGGGGTGCCTAAGGCAAGGTGGTGAACCCCTGGCTCGGCCCAACCTCTTCAGAAAGTCATGCAGGATGGCACTGAAGGGGTCACGGTGGGGAGTAGAAGGGAGAGGCAAGGAGGAATGGGAGTGAGGCAGCGGCCAGAGCACACCCTGCACTGCCGAGCCGGTGCCTGTATGTCCGGGGTTCCTCTGGGGGAGCACCTGCCTCCCCGGGAGGACGGGGTCAGGGCCTAGAGAACATCCAAGGGCTGTGCCAGAGGTGGCCCTGGGCCCCAGGGGCCAGGTTGGATTTCGACAGCCTGGGGAAAGCAGGGGACGGACGGGATCTGGAGTGACAACTCATGAACCCGGAATGGGGAACAGGGGCCCTGGTACCACAGCAGGAAAGGAGGTCGGTGTCTAGAATCAAGAAAACAATAGGAATGGAACTGCACTTTCTCCAGAACTGTTCAGAAGACACTGGGCGAACAGCAAAGACAAAAGGGGTGCTCAGCGGGTAGCAGCAGGGTAGGCAGAGAAGGGGTGTCCGAACAGTGCGGAGGCCGCAGAAGCGGGACAGAGGAGAGCGGAGCTGCTGAGTACGTGCCACGGACGGGAGCGAGAGGGAGGCCAGCGTTCCCAGAGGTTCTTCCCCGGGACAGCACATTCGGGATAGATGGATCCGTGGAAACCTACACGGGAATCACGCCTGAGGCATCGTTCATTTAGCAGCTCTGCCCTTCACGCCTCAGTGGAAACGCAGTGGCCGAGCTCTCCTTTGAGACTGCGGCCTGACCAGGAGCCCCAGTAGCAGGCCCGGCCTCCCAGTCTGGCGCCCCGGCTGTGAGGAGCCAGCAGGTTTCCAAACGCCGCCTCAGTGGGCAGTGCTGCGTTGGGCTCACTAGACCTGCGTCAGCTGCCACGGAGAGCACAGCGGTGCTGCTCAGCCGGCTGCATGTTAGAATGACCTGGACGTTTTCTAGAATCCTACGGCCAGGACGCCTCCCAAACCAATGTGAGCAGAGTCCTGGGGGGTGCGCCTGGGGCACTCGAGTTTTAAAGTCTTACTAGTTGGTTCCGTTGAGCAGCCAAGGCCGAGAAGCAGTGGCATGCGGGAATCTTGTCATTGAGCTCAAGTAGCTGTCAACCTCCCCCGTCCACCGGCGTAGCAACTGCAAAGAGTTTGGCAACTGTGGCTCAGAGAGAGAGCGTGCAATGGGGAGGGGAGGAGAGAGAGAAGCAGGTGCTGCCGCGCCTGAATCCGCCACGTCTGAGGCCACGACCAGCTCACGACCCCCGAGGTCATGACCTGAGCTGAAATCAAGAGTCAGATGCTCAACCAACTGAGCCACCCAGGTGCCCCTTTTTGGTTCCTTTTTTTTCTTTTAGGCAAAACTCCTGGCCCAGGCATGGTGCTGAGCGCTGTGCAGAAGCCGTGTTTGCTCCAACAGCCCCATGAGGAGAGCAGCTGGGCGGGCAGGTCACAGAACAGCTGCTAACAAGGGTCAGAATCCAAGCCCGCGGCCCCGTGGGCCCCATGGGCTCCGTGGCAGAAGGAAGGTGGTGAGATGCGCCAACCCGAGACTCTCCAGGCCCAACAGCACAACGGGAGGCAGGTGGGCGTGAAGCGCTGGCTCACGCGGTGGCGGGGCTGGCGAGGCTGCAGCCTCAAGCAGAACAGAACTGCTTCCGAATTGCTGCAGAAAACCTAGGCTTTGCTGTTCCGGTCTTTCCACTGATTGGGTGAGGCCCACCCATGTTAGTGGGGACAACCTTCAGTTGGCGGATTGTACGGATGGAACACACCCACGGAATGCCTCGACAGCAGGACGGGACCCACACAGCCCTCACACCCTGTCACTTGTCCTGAGCAGCTTGTGCTGGCCTCACAGGGCCACATGCGTGCCAGGCAGGGAAACCTGGTAGCACGGCTCCAACCAGAAGCGCGTCTTGTGTCCACCCACCCCACAGTGCACCTGCGAGCACAGGGAGGCGCCAGGACGGACGTGGCCCAGAGCCCGGTGCCGGCCTCACGCTTTCAGGACTTGCCCCAACTTGTCCCGTGACGCTCGTGCCCGAGACGCGGCCAAGAGCTGTCGGGGGCGCTGCTAGCCGTGCAGGTGGGCTCCTCGTCCCTCCGCACTGCCTCGCCCAGGCCCCCGCCCTGCTCTTCGGGATGCCCCGGGGACGAGGAGCAGCGGGACCCATCGCCGCGCTCGCCTCCTGTTCCCCACCTGGGCCACGCCTGGCCCCCAGCTCCCGCAGACGGGGGACTCGGGCTCCTTCCCGCCCTCACATTCCCAGCACCCCACAGGATCTGGGGTCTCCCCACCACCGGCCACAGCAGCCACACCCCCTCCTGCCCCAGGCCTGCGTGCCGGCCGCCCCTCGGCCTGCCAGGCCCCTCTCCCCGTGGCTCATGGGAGACTGAGAGGCCATCGCCTCCAGGCTGTCCACAGGGCAAGGGGGTGCACGCGGCACGGCGGGGCTCGCGCACTCGCAGCAGCCTGGCCAGAAGCACAGGATCCCAAGAGAAGCTCATTTTGCAAAACACATTTTATCAATAAATAGAGTCCCAAGCAGGACAGGGTCCCCTGGGTGCCCCCCGCCCCCCTGCAGGTCCAGCCCTCACAGGCTGCAGAGTCCGGGGCGGCAGCTGTGCCTCCAGGGCCGCGGAAACAAGGGGCACCGGGCACAGGCCATACCCGTGAGCAGATGCAGAGCCGCCAGGCCTGTCGCTGTCCTACCAGGCGTCCGGATCGCCCGCCAGCCGCTCGGCCTCCTGGGTCCTACCAGCCCTGCCGGAAGGGCGGCGGGGGGGAGTGTCGGTAAGGGGCCCCGTAACCTCGGGGCGCTGGAGGCGAAAAGTCCCTCTGGCGACTCCCAACAGCCCTCAGAGGCTGCCCTCAGGCCTCCCAGGAGCTGGACAGACCTGCGGCTCCCAGGGCTGAGCCCCGGGGCCTCGGGCTGCACCAGGGGGACCGAGGGGGCAGCTCCCAGGCACCCCGACTTAGAAGGAAAGGAGCCACAGCACCCAGCAGCATGGGAGCAGAGCTGGGGAAGAGGGCAGGGGGGAGGTGGGCGCTCCCAGCGCCCCGCCATGCCCGGCCCCCGCCCCTCCGCGCTCCCGCCAACCCCTCCACGGCCCCTCACCTCCTCTCCTTCCTCTCGTAGACAGAGTGAAGCTTGTTGATCAAGAAGATTTTGTCCTCCCCCTCCTGGAAAGGCCAGAACGCAAAGGGTGAGGGGACAGAGGTTGTCCACCCATCTGTCCCCAACAGCCCTGCTCCAGACCATTCCATGCGACAAGCACAAATTAAAGGGCGGAGGAGGCACCAAACGAGGATGAGCCAGGCAACGGGCATATGTAGAGAGCTCAGCTTCCTAGCGGCCAAGGCAAAAAAGGAATGTGGTCGGGGCCGCGGTGAAGGCCACAGCCAGCCTGACTTGATCTAAACCTAGTCCCGCCACTTGATGGCTCTGTGTCGGGCCAGTTCCCTCCTCCCTGACCTCAGAGTCACCGGCTGTGAACGGGGGACAAGTGTCTGCAGCTCAGGGCCTGTGTTAGCTTCCCGCTCTCGTTCTAATTGCCACCAACTTGGTGGCTTAAAACAACACAGGGTCACATTTCGGTTCTGGAGCTCGGAAGTCCAAACGGCTCTCCGGGCCCGCGATCAGGCTCAGCCAGACTGGTCCCTTCTGGGGACTCTCGGGGAGCACCTTCCTTCCTCTGTCCGGCTTCTGGAACCTGCCCGCAGCCCTTGGCTTGAGGCTCCTTCCGTCTGAGTTGGTGGGAACAGAGGACTGTGCCCTTGAGTCGGCCACCCTGGCCCGGCCCCGCGGCCTCGCATCCCGGGCAGGGCCCAGCCTGTGCGGGCTCTTCTCCCACCCGGAGAACCAGCAGGCGGGGCTGGGCTGCTCCTCCCGCATCGGCCCCGCACCTCCACCCGGCGCAGCCGCCCCGCAGGAGGGCAGGAGCTGGCTGCCCAAACCGGCCTCCGGCAGCTGTGGCCGGTGCCCACCGCAGCCGAGACGCCTGGCCCGCAGCCCTGCCCGGTGGGCGCGCCCCGCCGTCCCGCATGTATCAGGGAAGGCGATGCGGGGACCCCTGTGGTGTTATTGGAACCCCCAAGATGTGGGAGCTCAGGGACCTTCCCGCCCGCAGCCCCTGCCCGGCATCGCTGAGCCAGCAGCAGGGTCCCAGGCCCCCGCAGCCCAGCCCTGTCCTGCCCGCCGACCCCCCGCGCCGGACCCCCAAGTCCTCCTAAGACGGCGACGCAGGCAGCCACCAGCGCGCACCATGAGGAGGTGCAGCCCCCGGCCCCACGTGGACGCCGGGCCACGCACACAGCTGGCCCCAACGTGGCTCAAGCCCAGGCATAGTGCGAATCTAGCCTTGGGGCAGGTCAGGGCCCACCCAGGGCAGGACGACCCCCAGACTCTGCGGTCACCTGCTTTGAGCAGGATGGGGGGCCCAGCAGCCGAGCAGGAAAAGGGCCTCCCTCGGGGCGGGCAGACCCCCAGGGGCCCACCGTGCAGTGGGCGTCCCCGGTCCTGGGCCCGTCCTGCCTCTCACGCTGTGATGACAAACTGCAACGCGCTTAATAAAGTGACTCAGGGGGCAGCCCTGGTGGCTCAGCGGGTTTAGCGCCACCTTCAGTCCAGGGCGTGATCCCAGAGACCAGGGATCGAGTCCCACATCAGGCTCTCTGTATGGAGCCTACGTCTCCCTCTGCCTGTGTCTCTGCATCTCTCTCTGTGTCTCTATGAATAAATAAATAAAATGTTAAAAAAAAAATTTTAAGAAAATTAAAAAATAATAATAAAGTGATTTAGGGCACCCAGGGGGCTCAGCGGTGTAGTGCCGCCTTCGACCCAGGGCGTGACACCGGGGTCCTGGGATCGAGTGCCACATCGGGCTCTCCGCCGGGAGCCTGCTTCTCCCTCTGCCTGTGTCTCTGCTTCTCTCTCTCTGTCTCATGAATAAGTAAGTAAAGTCTTAAAAATAAAAAAAGTGACTTAAATCCAGGACTGCTTTTAACCTTACTCCACTCCTTTGCAAAATGAGGGCACTGAACGGGATCCATGTCCCAATGTGAGTCCCCCAAAGAGTCCAAAAACTATTTCCTGAGTCTCAAAAATCCTCACAGAGGTTGCACCCCCGCAGGCCCGCACGCCCTAACATGCCGCCCTTCTCAGCTGGAGCCCAAATCCCAACCCCCACCCCGTGCCACCCTGAGCCCGTCCCCTGGAGCCCTGTCCTGAGGGGTCTCTGCGGCCCAGCGGCTTCACTCCCCGTCTCTGCTCAGTACGAACCACACCTACTAACAGGGCGAGCCTTTCGGCAGCCGGGCTGGGGGAGCTGTGCCAGCCAGCAGGTGGCCCCAGGGAGTTGGGGGGCTGTGCCAGCCAGGAGGTGGCCCCAGGGCAGGGAGGGGCACTCACGTTGCTGATCTGCTCCTTGAGGAGGCACATGACCCTCCGCTGGCCCTTCACCACCTGGATGTTGAGGTAGATGACGGCCCTGCGGGGAGCCGGACACACAGGCGGTCGGGGGGGTCCTGAGCAGCAGCCGGGGGGACAGGATGGCCCCACCGGGGTTCTCCTCCCCGACGCCCGCCTGCGCGCACTCACAGCAGCAGGGCCGACACCAGGTAGACGGGGAAGGTGTTTTCCACCAGGTAGCGGTGGATCCAGGGCACCCAGGACACGCTGGGGCCCGCCTGCTCCAGACGGCGCACCCACACCTTGCCCGCCTCGTACATGGTGTCCAGGGTCCGGAAGGGGCCGCAGGTGCTGGAGGGCCTCACCCTGGGGGCGGACGGCGGCTTGAGCCCCGAGCCAGGCACGGGCAGCCCCCCGAATCCAGGGGCGGCTCCACGCCCCCCGGGCGAGGACCCACTCACTGCCACACGGCGTAGCAGAGGAAGACGGCGGCTCCCAGGAAGGAGGGGAAGCAGAGCAGCGAGACGAAGACGGTGCTCATGTGCGAGGCCAGCCACGGCCTGCGGGGCGCCTGGCAGTTGGCCATCAGGCTCGTCTGGGGACAGAGACTGAGCTCGGCCACCGCCCGCCCGACTTCCCTCCCCAGGCCTGGGGGGGCAGGGGGACAGGAGGGGGTAGGGGGAAGGGGGGGCAGGCTCCCCAGCTCCGCCTCCTGATTGGCAGAGGGGAGACCAGGCACCGCGGCCACCTCGGGGCCGGCGCCCCGCAGCCTGGGCACACGGCGCCCCGTCGAGCAGCCCGGACAGAGCAGCCTGGACAGAGGCTCAGCCACCGAGCCCGCCCGAACCCCAGGACGCATCTGGCCACCCGGCACCCACCGCGCACCCCAACGGGCTGCTGGCCGGCCCGGGAGCGCGGTGGGGGCACACTCAGCCGACCCCACGGCGCCCCGGGCTGCAGGGCCCACGGCTCTCGGGCGGAGGGCAGGGCTCCGCGGGCACCTTTACCTTCTTGACGTAGAAGAGGCACAGCAGCTTGATGATCTGTATGGCGGGGAGGAGGGGCGAGAAGAGGACCCCCAGCCTGGGGAGGGGGAAGGGGGGCCGGGGTCACGAGCGCTGCGCGGCCCCAGGTCTACGCGGCCTGGCTCAGGTCACCCCGAGAGGCCCCGCGCCCTCCGTGACCCAGCCCCCGCCCGGCTGGCTTCAGGTCCCCGGGGAGGGGCAGCACTGCGCCCCGGAGGGGTGAGGGGCCGGGCCCGCGTCACCGCACACTGCCAAGGGGGCCCCGCTGCAGGCCTGAGGGGACCGGCCCCGCGCGAGCCCGGCGGCCGAGGGCAAGCGGAAGAGGCTCACCAGGTCAGGGTCTGCCCGTAAATCAGCTCCAGAACGTTCCCCGCAATGTCAAACTCCGGCTTCTCCCGCTTGAGCTTCTTCTCAGAGATGAGCCTGCGGCCGAGGAGCCCCCAGGGTCACGAGGGAGCACCGACCCCAGGGCTGGGCCGCAGCAGGCAGGCGCCCGGCCCACTCGGGTCCTCCGCCGAGGGGTGCGGGCTACGGCTGACTTCCGCTTGCTCTTTTTTCTTTCTTTTTTCTTTTTTTAAGTAATCTCTACGCCCAACTTGGGACTCGAACTCATGACCCTGAGATCCAGAGTCACACGCTCCCCCCACTGAGCCAGGCGCCCCACGTCGTGGTCCTTCCGACGCCCAGCTCTAAACGTGCGCAAGCGGCATCAAACGTTTTACTGACTGTTAAACGTCCCATTTTAAAATTATTATTAAACTCACATATTCCCAGAAAAAAAAAAAAAAACAAATAGAAATAAAAGCAGCAGCAATGCCAGCGCCCGGGAGCCTTCTGGAAACGCACCCCCGCCCCCCCATCCTCGTGCATTTCCCATCCTCCACGGAGGCCTCCAGGGAGCAGCACCCAGGTGGGCGGCGCCCAGCCCCCCGAGGGCGGCCCGGGGGCTCAGCTGGCCTCACCTCCACACCAGCTCCCCGAAAAGCGTGTCCAGCAGCACGAAGATGAAGTCCAGCACCATGAGCCGGTACAGCTCCTGGCCCACGAAGTTCTCCCAGCACTGAAAGACACCGGGCCTCGGCCCCTGACCCGCTGGCCACCACCCTGCCCGCCACCCGCACCCCTGGCAGCAGGGCAGCGCCCTGGGGGTTGCCCTCCCTGCACCCCCACCTCACCTGCTCCTTCAGGACGCCCACCCTGCGCCCCAGCCAGTGGTAGCAAAGAATCCCCAGAATGACCATCTTGAGAATGAGGTTCCTGTAGGGGACGAGGAGGCAGGGAGGGCTGAGAGCGGAGCGGGGGACAGAGGCCGCGCCCCAGGAAGCCTCCACCTGCCCGGCCTGGCCGCGCACCTGCAGATGGCCACGTACACCTCCAGCACCGGGGAGTCGTGCCGCTCCAGGGCCGCCAGGCAGCGGTACAGGTAGGGGGCGCCCAGATTGAGGACGCATACCACGGTGGGCAGGGCCAGCAGCGCCCCCTCCTGCTCCGTGGACACCGGGCTCTGCAGGAGGAGGGGCGGCGGTCACGGCAGGGGCCCCATCCTGGGGCCGGCTCCACCCACGGGCCCTGGTTGCCGGGGGCTGCCCGCAGGGCCCCCCGGGGTGGAAGGAGCACCGGCGGCCCCCATCCTACCCCCCCAAGATACGCCCGCCCAGGCCTCCCAGTCAAACCACACAGGAAGGGGGTGGGGACGCAGGTGTCTGGGAAAGCGAAACAGAAGAGGCAGGAGGAGTGAGTGAGCAAGAGCGAGAGGGCGGGCGGGCGGCCGGGGTGGCGGCGCAGGGACCCAGTCACCAGGGACCCGTCTGAAGTAAGCAGGGGCCTGACCCTGTGGCCAGGGCCGTGGGGACTGTCCGCCGTCGGCCCGCACCTTGATCGTGAGCTCCGAGAAGGCGTAGACGGCCACGGTGCAGCCCAGCGCCGTCCCCAGACACAGCAGCCACACCAGCCCCAGCACGGCCACCTGCCGCAGCCGCCCGCACAGGCTCTGGGGGACCTGCCGCAGCTGCCACTCGGCCAGCAGCTCCTGTGGGCAGCGGCCAGCCCATCAGGAACCGCACGGCAGACGCGCAGACACACACGGGGACCTGGGGGTGGTCCCCTGGGCAGCCCGGGGGGACCAAGGGGCTGCCACCCTCCCACCCCCAATGCCACCACCCGGCCCTCCCCTCCCTCCCCACCCCTGCCTCTGAGCCCCCCTCCCTGCTGTAGAGGTGGGCGGCCCCCCAGCTGACCAGGAGCCCCGAGGCACGAAGGACACCCCGGCCAGCCACGGGAGCTCCCCGAGGGCAGGAGGGCCCATCGGCCAGGTCAGAGCTGGGGCCCCCCTGACACAGACCCCAGACACGCAGAGACCTTCCCACCGGGCCCCACTTGGCCACCGGCCTTGGGCAGGGGACTGACCCTTGGAGGTGGCTCTGCTCATGGGCAGCAGGGAACACTGACAGTCCCTACCCTGGGCTGCTGTGCTGAGCCCGGGTGCGCGTGGGCAGGAGCCCCAAGAGCAGCCTACTAGGCCTCTCGCAGGGGAGCGGCGGCCCCTGGGGGTGGGGGCCACCTGACACGGAGTCTGCACGGGACAGGGGACAGGCTACCAGCAGAGACCGGGCCTAACACACACGCCACACCTGCCGAGCAGTGTCCTAGTAACAGGGGCTCCCAGTCCGCCCCCCCATTAGAGACGCACCCCGGGACGATTCCCGGTGCTAAGCCGTGTCTCTGGGACCAGGGGCCCCTGCGGCTCCAGCTGCGTGGACCTTAGTGTGCCCGGGCCAGGTCTGCAGGAGCCCAGCAGGTCGGGCAGTGGCCCCAGGGGCTCCCCCGCCCCCGGAGTGGCTCACCTTCAGATGGGTTCGGATGTTGTCGTGCTGGACGCGGGAGGCCCGTTTCTGAGTCACCTTGTGGTCCCAGGAGCAGAAAACGGTGACGGCATGAACCCCCGCCGTGCTGCCCACCCGGTAGCTCTCCCCAAAAGAGTGCGACATGCTGGGAGGAGCAGAGCCAGGCACAGAGGTGACAAGGGACACAGAGGCCAGGGGAGAAGGCAGTCAGGGACGCTCCCCGCAGCTGAAACCCCCACCCACTCTGAGGAGCCCTCGGGGTGCCCGATGGGCCTCCACCGACGCCCTGCCCCTCCTCCAGCGCCGCGCCCTGGGCTGCCTGCTGCGGACCGCTGACCACCCATCAACCCGCCTAATTCGGTGCCCACCAGCCATAGCGGCTGGAAGAGGGCGGGCCCCATTGCCCACTGAGACGGTGGGCGCCTCCCGCAAGACACCGCTGCAGAACACGGTGACACCTCGGGCCTCTCGCACTGCCCGTCCAGGACCCAATCACCCTCCTCTGCTTCTCCCCCACCCACTCGTGTTTAACCTCCCTGTGGGACATGAGCACCTCCCCTCAGAAGCCAGCCTGACTCAAACTCTCCTCACTCCTCAGCAAACACCTCTGGGGCTCTGGATTTTCCCAGCCCGCTCCCTGATGTCTTCTCCCCTAGACGGCAAGTGCCTAAAGGAACCAGGCACCATGCTCATTCACCTTCCTGCCCCGAGCTAAGCATGGTCGATGTTTGTGGGTGGAGGAGATAAATGGTTGGGTGGCTCGGTGGGTGGATGGATGGATGGATGGATGGATGGATGGATGGACAGAAAAATGGATGAATGGATGGACAGATGGACAAATGGACGGAAGGACAGACAGACTGAAGGATGGATGGATGGATGGATGGACAGATAGATGGAAGGATGGGTGGAAGGACGGATGGATGGATGGAAGGATGGACAGATGGATGCACAGAAGGATGGATGGATGGAAGTATGAATGGATGGATGGATGAAAGGAAGGATAGATGCACATAAGGATGAGTGGATGGATGGATGGATGGATGGATGGACATCAGGAAGGACAGATAGATGGACAGAAGGATGGATGGATGGACAGATAGATGGAAGGATGGGTGGATGGATGGAAGGATGGACAGATGGATGAACCAATGGATGGACAAGTGGAAGGACAGATGGATGGATGGATGGATGGATGGATGGATGGATGGATGGAAGGATGGATGGACAGATGAATGGATGGATGGATGGACAGAGGGATGGACAGATGGATGGATGGAAGGATGGATGGATAGAAGTATGAATGGATGAATGGACGGAAGGACGGATGGATGGATGGATGGATGGATGGAAAGATGAATGGATGATGGACAGAAAGAAGGATGGATGGATGAGTAATGGATGGATGAATGGACAGAAAGAAGGATGATGGAAGGATGAGTGGATGGGCGAATGGAAGGATAGATGGATGGTATGCACATAAGGATGAGTGGATGGATGGATGGACAGATAGATGGAAGGATGGGTGGATGGATGGATGGACAGATGGATGGATGGATGGAGGATGGATGGATGGACAGATAGATGGACAGAAGGATGGATGGATGGACAGATGAATGGATGGATGGATGGACAGATAGATGGACAGAAGGATGGATGGATGGATGGATGGACAGATGGATGGATGGATGGACAGATGGATGCACAGAAGGATGGATGGATGGAGGATGGATGGATGGAAGGATGGACAGATGGATGGATGGATGGAGGATGGATGGATGGATGGAAGGATGGATGGACAGATGGATGGATGGATGGACAGATAGATGGACAGAAGGATGGATGGATGGACAGATAGATGGAAGGATGGGTGGATGGATGGATGGAGGATGGATGGATGGAAGGATGGATGGATGGAAGTATGAATGGATGGATGGATGGACAGATGGATGCACAGAAGGATGGATGGATGGACGGCGGCCCCGGCGGCCACGCCGCTTCCGCGTCAGGGTCCGGCTCTCCTCTCTGGGGGCAGAGGTGGCCTCAGGGCTGGACCGGGACAGGCCCCAGTCCCTCCCGGGAGCCACCCGCCGCGTGCCCAGGGCGCTGCCCACCCGCCGCCCAGCGGGAAGAGCCAAGGAAGCGGGTCTCGAGGCCACGGGCACTGACCGCAGGCAGCGCTTCTCGGCCAGGCCCAAGGGCATCCCGCGGAGCATGTGGTCCCGCTGGGCCACCGGCAGGCCCTGGAGCTCCTTCACCAGGAGGAACCGCTTCTCTACAGGAGGAGGGGCCCTGTCAGCCCCCGCCACATGCCCCTCTCCTGTACCTGTCCCCGGGCCCCGGACAGGCCCGCAGACCTCAGCCCACCCGCCCAGGCCCGGCCGGCCGCTCTCCGCCTGCACAATCCACACCAGACCCCGCCGTGGCCCCCACTAGCTGTCTCCACTCCCCACCACAGCCTATGAACCCTAACTCTCCTCCTGGGTCCCCACAAGCATCTTGCTCTGACCCCCAGTGCACCTGAACCTCACTGCCTTGACCTGTGACACCGGCCCTGCTGCACACCAGCCTCCCACCTCAGGGCCTTTGCACAAGGCTCTCTGTGCTAGTGTCCCTTCCTCCAGGGAGCCTCCCTGGATCCCCGTCGTGCCGCCTGCCTTTCCTCAGTCACCCTCATCTGAGCTTGAGTCTGCTCTTCCATTTAGCTGGTTCCTGCCTGTGTCACTGGGCGGAAAGCAAGCCGCGGGACAGCTGGGCCTGGTCTGCTCGCCACCGTCACAGCCCGAAGCCGGCAGCACGTGTCCCACCCAAGCGCTCAGCGTGGGGGCGTGGGGGCTCCATCCCTGGGGCATGGGTCCGCTGGCTCACCCTCCTCCTCCAGGGCCACGGGGTCCAGCTCCAGGTCGTAGAGGCGGAGGCTGGGCCGGGCGGAGCGCCCCACGCCCCTGAGCTCGGGCCGGCTGACCCTGCGCCGGAGCCGCACGGTGCGGTTGTAGTACTGGGAGATGATGGCCCCTCGGCTGCGGCCTGCGGGGGGGCGGTCAGGGGCAGCGCCGGCCTTGCCCCCCAGCCCCCGCCCCTCCCAGGACCCAAGGAAGTCCCTTTCCAAGAGGCCTCCAGCACCACCGGGTTCCCAAGGGCCTATTTTTAGCCCTATGACTCCGGAGTCGTTTTTGGAACCCAGTGGGGCCGCAGGGGCGGTGCGGGGCCTCCGGGCAGTGGCCGGGAGCGGGGGCCGAGATCCCCACCTGAAGCCCCAGGCGCCCCGGGGTGCGGGGGCTAGAGGGCCCACTCACCGATAGTGCGGCTGGGCATGCTGGCCAAGATGCGGAGTGTGGCCGTGCTGTGGACGAGGGGGTCCTCGGGCCCCAGCAGGGTCTGGTGGCCGCTGCCTAGGAGGCAGGAAGACACATCCAGAGGTCCCAGAGACCCGGCTGGCCAGCCACGTCCGCCACCCCATCCCACCCCATCCCCACCCCGGGCCTGCAGCCCACTGGGAGCGGCATCCTGCCAGGCTGGCCAGGCTCAGCACCCCGCCCGCCACATCCCCATCCCAGCGCCTGTGCCCGGGGGGCCTGAGCCACACCCAGGGCCTGGCCTGGGGGCTCGCCTGGGGGGCTCACCTGGGGTCTCCAGGGGGCCCGGCTCCCTCTGCTGCAGCTCCAGACCCTCCTCGGCCACCCACTGGCTCTGCTCCTGGATGAGCTGATAGAAGGAGTCGTGCACTTCGCTCTCATCATAGGGGCTGGGCTCCGGGCTACAGGATGAGGTGGGGGGGCGGGGTTCAGCTGCCCTGGCTGCCCCCCTGTCCACAGGCCCCAGTCCAGGTGGCTTCTGGGGCGAGGATGAGGGGGACATCCCTGCCCTCCAGCAGCCCCACCACACCGCCCCGGCCCCAGCACACTTACCCATGGTCCTCCGGGGTCTCGGGAACACTGAGGACAAAGGTCAGTGGCTGGGCCATGTCGGTGACCCACGCCCAGCCGGTCTGCAGACCTACGGCTGCTCAGGGCTGCTCAGAGCCTGGGCGCAGCCTCCGGAGCCTCCCGCTGCCCATCTGGGGAGACAGGGAGTGGTGCACCGAGGCGGCCTTCAGTGCCTGGGGCCGGGCCAAACCGCCCGCTCCCTGGGGCCCGTGGGAGGCGCCCGCGGCCGAGGCCCCCCAGCCCCAGCCAAACACGTGGTTGGGTCAGTGACTCCAAATAAACCTCCTGCCTGAACGGGCGAGGGGGAGCCCCTTCCACTGCCTGAGGGTGAGCGGAAGGAAGTGGGGGGGTCTGAGCAGTCCCCATTGTTTCCTCTCCGGCGCCGCCAGTCCCCAGTCCCGCCAGTCCCCAGTCCCGGGGAAGCGGGAAGGGGGTGGGGGCCCAGGGACGCAGCTCCCCTAGCAGCTCCCCCAGGCGCCGGCTCGGCCCAGGGCCCAGGTATCCGCGACCCTCCTGGTGAAAAAGGTCAGGGCAGCTCCCAGACCTTCCTGTGCCTGCCCTGTAACCCCAGAGCACTTCCTCTCACAGGAAACCCTCCCACGGCTAGACCTCGCCCCACAACCAGCACCCCCCTGGGTGGGGGGTCCTCCAGCTGCGCCCCCACCCAGCACTGCCCGCCCTCACCCCCCAACGGGGATCACGGCACTCCACGCCGGCTGAGCTAGGGTGCTGCAAGGTCACCAGGCCCCGGCAGACGACTCCCCTACATTCCATCACCCGGGGGTGGGGCGGGCAGCTGGCTGGGGGGGGGGGCGGGTTACACAGGCCGCCTTTGTCCCGCCTTTGTCCAGGCTGAGCCCTCCGCCACCGCCCGGGGCAACTGGAACCAGGGCGGCCTTGTCTGGGCTCCTCACCCGGTGGGAGTGGCGCAGGGCGCAGCCCAGCAGGGGCCCAGTCCCGTCCCCCCCCCTCCCCCTCCCCCTCCCCCACGCGCAGGAGGGAATCCAGCACTCGGAATAGTTGGCTGAGCTCGAGGGGGCTTCCTGGGGGGGGGCGGCCAGGATGCCCAAAGAGCGTCCTCACTTAGGGGTGCAGGCCGTCCAGTCTCTGAGCCCAGCCCCGCAAAGTCTGAGCCCCTTCCTCTCCCTCCAGCGGGAGCCGGCGATGGGGGGCGGGGGCACCACCACCAGGGAGCTGAATGGGGCAAACAGATGGACTTGGAGGTGAGGGTGTGCCCCCCCCCCAGCTCCTGTCCCTAGGTCTGGGTCCCTCCACTCAGCCCCTCCCAGGCCCACACCCCTTCGGGGGCGCGGGTCGTGGGGAGGTGGGAGGTGGGAGGTGCTCAGAGGCCCGGCATCCGCGGCCGCGGGGCTGGGGGCTCCCCGGGCTCCCCCAGGCGACGCCAGGACTTCGGCGCAGCGGGCACCCTGCCGCCCTCCCCGGGCCGGCGCGCCCCGCAGGGTTTCCGGGGTTCTCCATTCCTGAGCCCTGAGCAGGTGGGGAGGGGCAGGGTGGAGCCGCTCCCCGGGAACGTTCCCGCAGCCCGGGGGGCCCGGGGGGCCGGGGGGGGCCGGGGGCGAGGGCCCGGGGCTGCCGGGCGGTGCGCCCCTCCCCGGGGGCCCGCGCCCCGCCCGCACCCCGTGGCCGCGCTTACCTGGGAGGCGCGGGGGAGGGGCGCCCTGCGCGCCCGCGAGCCGCTCACCTGTCCCGGGAGCCGCGGTCGGGGCTCGGCCCCCGGGGCGGGGCCGCGGGGTCAGGGGGCGGGGCGGAGGTGACCGGGCCCAGAGGCGACCTGGGTCGGGCGCGGGGGGCGGGGCGGGAGGGGGCGGGAGGGAGCAGCGCCCCGCCCGGCCCACCTGGGGGCCGGCCTCCGGCGTCACGTGACCCTGCGCCCCGCCTCGGGCGACCCTGCCCTCTCCCTGCCGACCCGCCGCCCCGTGTCCTCCGCACCCCAGGCCTGAGCTGCGGGGTCGACTCCAGTCGCGGTGGAGTCCGCGGTGTCCGTGGGACTCAGTTTCCCCAAGTTTCAGATGGGGACACCTCCCAGCCCCCCGTTTCCCAGGGCGGTCATCAAGATGACACGAGGCTGCAAGGCTCCGCTGATGGAGGCTTGCGACACCGCGTTGGGCAACCCTCCCCTCCCCGCAACCCCTGGGGACCAACGGCTTTCCCGAGCCGGCTCCGGGGCCGGGGCCACCCCCTGGGCGGGGCGGGGTTTCTGCTCCTGTGGGCTAGGCGGGGAGGAGGGGGCGCGACCCGGGAGGGGGCACCTGCTGTGCCCACTGCTGCCGCCTTGGTTGCCCCCCCGCCCCCCCAAGCCGGGGAGTGGACAAGCAGGGAGGGGAGTGGACTGCGCTCCGGGCGCACGGATGACCAGCAGGCCCCCGGGGGTCCTCTCCCAGGGCAGAGTCTGGTCCATCGGGGAGCACCCACTTTGAGAAAGCCTGGCAGGTCAGAGGGCAGGCTCCCAGGATTGGGGTGAGACTTGGGGGGATTTGGACAGTGTTGGGGGGCACATTCCCCGTGTAGGGAAGCCTTGGGACGCTGGCGGGCGGGAAGGCAGAGAGGTGGGCAAAGCCAGGATTCCCGAGTGAAAAGATGTGATGCAACCGGTGAAGGGTCCGCTGACCTGAAGTTGGACAAAGTCGGAGGGGTCAGGGTTGGGGCTTCTCTGCAGCCACCGCTGTGGGCCTCAGGCGGGTTACTTCGGGCTGCATCTTGGCACAAGGCCCCCCGGGCCTGCCCAGCCCTTGCCTCCCCCCACCCCGCCCCGTCCCCGCACACCCATCCATGCTCCAGCCACATGGTAGTTGCGTGACCTGGCCCCACTTGCAGGTCACGTCCTGTAGGAAGCCTCCCTGTTGGAGCACTTGCCACTTCCTGTTGACATGTACTTTTGCTGGTCTCTTCTCCCCGCCCCCACTCTCTGAACCCACTGGGTGCTGGGCCCCAGCACCCAGCGTGGAGCCTGGCGTGGAGGAGGAGCTTGGAGAAATAAGGGGTTCCAGGCAGGGATGCAGAAAAGCCCGCAGAGCTCAGCAGGCTGGACTGGGCCCTGAGGAGGGAGGAGCGGGCACAAGAAGGGTAAGACCACAGGGTCTCCCAGGGGACCCCGGGACACACAAAGGGCCAAGGGGGCTCTTGAACACCTTGCCTAGCTGGCGCAGATGGCACCGACTCCTGAGCCCTTGCCATCCTCCAGGCTCTAAGTCCCTGCCTTGTCCAAGAGCCAGTGACCCGGAGGGAAGTTAAGGATTAAGGCCAAGGGCTTCTGGAACCAGCGGCCCCGAGCGATGGGACCCACCCATTCTGTCACCATCCCGCTCTCCCCAGGACAGCCTGCCACCCGCAGATAAGCAGCCAGGCCCCCGCCCCAGCTGGGGCTTCCCAGGCCTAGAGAGATCTGGTGGGGACAAGCACAAAAGAGCAGGGGGAGGGGGAGATGGGGGCGACCCTCGCCCTGGGGACCCCAACCCCATGGGGTCCAGAGGCCACCTCCCCACACACCATCCACCTGCCTGGTCGCCCCGCGCCGCAGGAAGTGGCGGCCCCGGCCCCAGTGAAAGCAGAGGAAACTGTCGAGGTGGGAGCCAGAAGTGGAGGGGGAGGAGACGGCGGGAGAGCTGGGGTTCCTGTCATGTGACACCCCAACAACCATCCCCCTCCCCCCATCCCAGGCTCCCTCATGGTCTCGCCCCGCCTGGCCCCTGAGTGGGTCCAACAAGCGGCTCCTTGGGGACCGGGTCCCTTGTCCCCAGGTGAGCAGGGTGCAGAGTGGGGGGAGGAGGCAGAGAGTGAGGAGATAAAAGGGAGAGCCCCGCAGTGTGGGGCTGCTGGGGGTAGGGGTTATAGCTGCCACCAGGGTCCCCTTCCCGAGTCTGGGGCTGTAGTCACGCCCCCTCATCGCGGGTCCCTGGGGGGCGGGGCAGACCCAGTCCTGGGGGCTGGACCACAGGTAGGGGATGAAGGGGGTCCCAGCACGTCCAAATCCGGGGTGCCGCGGGATACTTGATCCTAGGAACTGTCGGGGTGTAGGGCAGGGCCCCAGTGGAAGAATTAGCGGGGGGAGCAGAGCCAGAATTGTCTTGCCAAGGGGTAACCCAGAAGGCCTGTGGCCCCCGGCAGCAGGGGGGACGGGTACCGCAGGCCTTGGGACCCAGCTCAGTCCTCTGTGGCTACGCCTGGCCTTGGCTTTGCTGGGACGGGCCATCTGTCCGTGCTCTTCAGACCTTTCTCCCCGTTGACAAACAGGGAAACTGAGGCCTCTGGCAGTGTGTTGCTCTGAGCTGTGGACGGGGACTGAGCCGGGATCCGCCCCAGCTGAATTCTCTCTCTTCATCTCTGGCCGTACCAGGGCCAAGAGCTTGACGCTCGCCCAGCAGGCACCCCACGTCCCTTCCAGGAGGCAGCGCCCCCAACCTCCCGGCCGCCGCAGAGATGCTGAGGCAGTGGTCAGTGGAGTCCGGCCAGGCCTCCCGGGAGCCAGAAGCCGGGGTGGAGGAGCTGTGGGAGCAGGAGATGGCGCGGCTGCAGTCCTCCCAGGCGCTGGTGCGGGAGCTGCCCTATGCCATGGTGGACAAGCGCTGCATCCGGTGGGTGCCGCGGGGCTGACAGGCCAGGCCAGGGGGTGGCGGTGGGTGGAGCACCCAGAGGATGCACCTGTTGGATGGGGGGAAGTCACAGCAGGGGCAGGACTCCTCTGGCCCCTGGCACTGCTCTGCCTGGCCCGGGGGGGCGGGGCGCGGTGCGGGTGGCTCAGGGACGCCCCCCCCATCCCAGGCAGCTGCGGGAGCCCGAGGGCGCCAAGACCTCCTGCTGGCAGCGATGGCAGCGCCGGCGGCGGGCAGTGGGGCGGCGCCTCGGGGAGGCAGCGCGGCGGCTGGCCCAGGGCTTCGGGCTCTGGGACGGGGCCCTCTACGAGATCGGAGGTAGGACCCCCACCCGCACCCCACCTCCCACCACCCCTCCCTGGAGTCTCAGTGTCCAGTTTAGCAACCCGAGGAGGCCACCATCCCGCTTGCCGTCGCCCTCCCTGCCCCCACCAACCCCCTGCCACCCCCCCCACCCCCAACAAACGTCGCCCTCCTTCCTTGCACACCCCTCCTGCCCCGAGCGTGGGTGACAGCAGCCCCTGGTGGCCATCACAGGCACTGCGGGGGAGCCTGGAGGTCTGAGGTCCGGGAGGCGGGTCGCCCGCACCCCGCGGGGTCGATGGGCCCTCGGATTCCCAGCTGGGCCCCTGGCCCGGCGCGGCTCCCCTCGCAGGCCTCTTTGGCACCGGAATCCAGTCCTACTTCACCTTTCTCCGCTTCCTGCTGCTGCTCAACCTGCTGACCCTGCTGCTGACCGCCAGCTTCGTCCTGCTGCCCCTGGTCTGGCTCCGCCCCCGTGACCCAGGCCCGGCCCTCAACTTCAGTGAGTGCCCCGGCCCGAGGGAATGAGGGCCCGAGCGCCCACCTGCACCCTGAGGACCCTGGGGGCTGGTGCAGGGCTCAGAGTGTTGGGACGGGACAGCCCTGACCCTCTGCGTCCTGATCCTGGGCTCCCTCCTGCCTGAGTCCAGCCCCGGGACGCTCCCTGACCGCGCCTCGTGCGTGGCCTGCCTCCTGACACCTCCTCAGGGCCCTGCTCGGGCATCCCCAGGATGGGGGGCTATGGAGGAGGTGGGCACAGAGCCTCACCTATGCCTTGGGGACCCCTCCCTGCTGGTCCCCTCTCCCCCCTGCAGCCCTCCAGTGCTCTGATGGCCTCCAGTCCCAGACTGGTGTTCCCAGGTTCCACAATCAACTCTGGAATGTCTTAACCGGCAGGGTAAGTGAGCTCTGTTTTGGCTGTGGACCAGGGAGGCTGGGGGACCTGGACAACTGGCCCCAGGGGACCGAGGTCTAAGAGGATCCCCGTCCCTCCGAAGACATTTTGGCTTCTAGGGGAACGGTTTTACACAAACAGGCTGGCGGGGACAGTGGTGGGCTCAGAGAGAGGCTGCGGCCAGTATGCATGGCCCAGACCCAGGGACACCCAGCACCCAGCTGGGGTCGGGGTGCAAAGGACAGAGGAGGAAGGGGTCCACATCTGTGGGACAGACACCCCCCCACCCTCATCCCAGGAAGCCACTGAGTGGTTCCCGAGATCCTGTATCCCACCCTGCCTCTTCCCCAGAGCTGTGTGGTCTTGGGCAAGTTGCCCAACGGCCCTGTGACTGTGACGTGCGGCTGCTCCCGCTCCCCTGGGATGAGTAACTATGAGAATTAGAGACTTAAGACACGGGGAGCACTTAGCACAGGGCCTCATGACCCCGTTGTCACCATCCACATCCCTAGGCCTTCAACAACACTTACCTCTTCTACGGCGCCTACCGGGCGGGTCCGGAGAGCGGCTCGGCCTACAGCATCCGCCTGGCCTACCTCCTGAGCCCCCTGGCCTGCCTCCTCCTCTGCTTCTGTGGGACTCTTCGGCGGTGAGAGCAGAGCCTCTGCCTCGCCCTCTCTCCCTGACCACCCCCCCCCCTTTGGTGTGGCACCCCAAGGTAGCAGGAGGGCCCCGGCTCCTGTTCAGTAAGGCTCATCCATGGTTCCAGGGCCCGAACAGTGCGTCCCCAGCTGCGGAGCCGGGGACACCGCCCCTGCCTCCCCACCCCCACCACATGCCCGCACCCCGGGCCGTCAGGGGCTTCCCACCCCAGACCTGAGCCAGGGCGGAGCCCCTCCCCCATGGGCCTTGGCCTCCTGCTCCCTCCAGGATGGTGAAGGGGCTGCCACAGAGGCTGTTTCTGGGCCAGGACTACAGGTCGCCCGTCAGCGTCAAAGTGTTCTCCTCCTGGGACTTCTGTATCCGGGGGCAGGAAGCAGCCACCATCAAGAAGCATGAGATCAGCAACGAGTTCAAGGTGTGTGCAGGTGTCTGGTGCATGGACGAGCGCGTGAGCGTGCGTGACTATGTACGCGAGCGGGGGTGGTCTGGGAGTGTGTGCACAGGCGCGTGCACGGGGTGTTCTAGCCAGAGGGGCGGCTCTGCCAGTGCTCGGGCGTGAGCACACGCACACAGGGCAGGGAGGGTGGTCCACATGAAAGCCGCCTCCGTCCCTCGCCGCCCCTGCCCCAGCGACTCACCAGCCCTGCCTGGATCCCCCCACAATCGCTGACCTGGACCCGACGGGCACCCTCTCCCTCCACGCAGCGCCCTGCCCGCGGGGGGCCTGACGGTCTGTGTCCCCGCCCCCACGACAGGTGGAGCTGGAGGAAGGGCGTCGGTTCCTGCAGGTGCGGCAGCAGACCCGGACCCAGAGGATCTGCCACCTGCTTACCTACCTGCGGGTCAACGTCCTCATCGGGCTCCTGGTGGTTGGGGCCATCAGCGTGATCTTCTGGGCCACCAAGTACTCGCAGGACAACAAAGAGGTGCCAGGCGACTGACGTGCACCCGTTCAGTCCTGCCCACAGCTTTGGTGGGAGGAGACGGGACGGTCCCACCTGGCAGATGAGCAAGCCGAGACGCACAGGGAGGTTGACACCGCCTCTGCCCGTGGTACCCGAGAGCCGAGCTGCCACCCGGAATAGTCCGAGGGCTTCCGGAGGCCAGGCCTGCACCAGAGTGGCACTTGAGGGGGCTGTAGGGTGTGGGGGAGCTGCCCGGGCCCCCCTAGTCCATGGGCACCCCCTACCTGCTCTTTCCTGCAGGACTCACTGTTCGTGCTGCTGCAGTACCTGCCCCCTGGGGTCATCGCCCTGGTCAACTTTCTGGGGCCCCTGCTATTTGTTTTCCTCATCCAGCTGGAGAACTACCCCCCCAACACTGAGATCAACCTCGCCCTCCTCTGGTGAGTGCCGCCCCTGGGGGTGACAGGTGGGCCCCCGTGGGCAGGGTCAGGTTCAGAAGGCCCGGGGGCACATGAGGGTGCTGTGTCCTGCTGGCCATCTGACCCCCTGGCACCAGAGGGCCTGAGCATGCAGGAACTTCCAGACAACACAGTCTCGGGAACCTCCCTCTAAGGTTTTCCGGTCCCTTCTGTCCGAAGCAAGCCAGCAGCCTGTACCATGCAGCAGCCATTCAGAGGGGCCAGGGACAAAACAGCCAGAAGGGCCTGGGAGCCAGCTCCACACACACGGGAGGCACACAGCTCTCACACGCCCCCAGGGTTTACACCCCTTACCTTGACAACCCTCACGTGACCTGCAAAAGTGGGGACCTTCCTCAGCCCCATTTGACAGATGAAGAAACTGAGGCTCGCAGAGGTCAAGTGCCTCCGCAGACGGCAAGCTCACCGTGCCCTGCTGGGTGCAGGTTCACGGGCAAGCCCTCCTCCACCCCCATGCTCTGCTCTGTGCCCCCTCTCAGGACCAGGATCCTGCCTTGGACCTGAAGCCCCTCTTGCGCAGCAGCCCCCTACCATGAGCTCCAGCTTCACTTTTCTGTCTGCTACCTGTCCCGTCACCACAGCCCCCCGCCCCCCCACTTAGCTCTGTCTGCTTTCCCTTCTGCTTCCCCTGGTGCCGATGCAGCCCATTCAGCTTTCCTCCAAGGTTGACTGTGGTCTGAAACTTTATTTTTGGAATAAGTAGTAGCACATGCACATGGTAGAAAGTTCAAAATGCTCAAAAGGATGAAGGATTAATTAAAAAAAAAAAAATCAGCCCCTACTCACCCTGCCTCCCAGCCTCCCTCAACAGCAGGAGACTTCTGTGCCTGTCAACGCTAAAAGTCCACGCTTGGGCATAATGTGCGTGTGCTGGTTTGGGGGTACACCATCCCACCTCTGCGATCCGGTGCCGCATTATGCAGGAGGGGGATGCATGGGATCGGGGCGTATGAGACGGTGTAAGACGGTGTAAGACGGTGTAAGACGGTGTAAGACGGTGTAAGACGGCTAGGGGATCGACAGGCAGGAGGAAGACCAACCCTGCTGTGAGACAATGGAAGGCCCATATACGCCTGCAAACAGCCAAACTGAGTGTGGCTGGCAGTGGGGGGCTGAGGGGGGCAGCTGGGCCCCACAGTGTTCCCTAAACTGATTTAAAAATAGAACCCTTCTCTCAGGAATCATCTAGAGACCAAGACTCTAGGGAACACGCTTTGGGAAACATTGCCAGGGACGGAGCAGGTTGGAAGGAGGCTGGGCTCTGGATTTAGAGGGGGCCGGACCCAGAAGAGACACCATCTCAGAGACCAGCCACCCCTGTAACCCGGGTGGAACGAGCGTGGCACCTGAGCCCCTCCCCCTGACACAGCCCCACTCCCCGCCCTCACCCCGCCCCAGGTGCGTTGTCCTGAAGCTGGCCAGCCTGGGGATATTCTCCTTCTCTCTGGGCCAGACCGTGCTGTGTATCGGCAGAAACAAGACGAGCTGTGCGGCCTACGGCTACAACGCCTGTGATTACGAGGTGACTGGTGGCTCCATCAAAGCCTGTCCCTCCTGTCCCTCTCCAGTCTCACCTTTGCTGAGGGCCGCACACCACCAGGGGGCACCATTCCCAGTTCACTGTGCACTGGCAGGGGCGTTTCCCTGCTCAGATCTTATGCTGGAGGCCCAGGTGCTAACTTAGCAATCAGATGGGACTCCGGGCAAGGCTCCTAGAGCCTAGAGGCCCCCGGTGGGGGGGGGGAGGGGCAGCCGGGGACGGGGGTGACCAGTCCCCCTCTGCTCCAGTGCTGGGAAAACGCGGTCGGGGAAGAGCTGTACAAGCTGAGCATCTTCAACTTCCTCCTCACCGTGGCCTTTGCCTTCTGCGTCAGCCTGCCTAGGAGGTGAGGCACGGGGACATCGTGGGAGAACGGGGCCTGTCCGGGGGTGGCCGCTGGCCACAGCCAAGGGCGGGCAGCTCGGCACACCCGTCTCCGTGTGAACGACGTGGTCATGACTGATGGGGGTACCTGGACATTCCCCTCCCCCAGGCTGCTGGTGGAGCGGTTCACGGGCAGCTTCTGGACGTGGCTGGACCGAGAAGAATTCCTGGTGCCCAAGAACGTCCTGGACATCGTGGCGGGGCAGACGGTCACCTGGATGGGCCTCTTCTACTGTCCCCTGCTGCCTCTGCTCAACAGCATCTTTATCTTCCTCACCTTCTACATCAAGAAGGTGAGGCCTCCCGGGCTGGGAGGAGGCAGGGGGTGCAGGTTGGGGGGGCCTGGGGCCCACGATCCCGTCCTGCTTCTGCCCGCCCCCTCAGCGTCACCTCCCTGGGCCTCAGGCTCCCCGGCACCTGGGGACTGGCTCACGACCCCCGTGTGCTACTACTTGCCCCCAGTACACCCTCATGAGGAACTCCAAGGCATCTCCTCGGCGATTCCGCGCCTCCAGCTCCACCTTCTTCTTCCAGCTGGTGCTCATCCTGGGCCTGCTCCTGGCCGTCATGCCCCTGGGCTACGTGGTCAGCAGGTGAGGGCCGCAGAGGCGCTGGCGGCCGGGGGGCAGGCAGCTGTCACCTGGGGCCCTGACGCCAGCCCTTCCCTGGCTGTCTCTCCCCAGCATCCATTCCTCCTGGGACTGTGGCCTTTTCTCCAACTACTCGGCCCCCTGGCAGGTGGTCCCAGAGCTGGTGGCCCTCCGGCTCCCGCCCTCTGGCCAGCGCATCCTCCACTACATCGGCTCCCACGCCTTCAGCTTCCCCCTTCTCGTCCTGCTCAGGTGCTTCTCAGGGCAGCAGGGGTCATGGGAGGGCACCCCGGGGGAGGGGCTCCTTCCTTCCATGGCCCCCCCACCCCAGGCTCTCTCCTGGGCTCTGGGAGCCAGACAAGCAGAGCCAGGGAGGCAGGGTCCCAGAGGACGGAGCATGGGCACAAAGGCAGGGAGCCCTGGGTATGTCACCTGTAAAGCAGGCACCTGTGTGACCACAGGGGAAGCCCAGTGCCTCCTGCAGACCCGCTGAAACCCTGCCCTGTAGAGCAGAGGGGCTCTGCGGGAGGAAGGAGAGGGAGGTAAAGGGGTCTGCAGAGAAGAGAACCCCGGGAGGCATTTTTAAGACACCGAGGTGGGGAGAGAAAGTAGGGGAGACACCTTCCATCCAGGGATGACTGACCTCGGATCCCTGTCTGTCCAAAGCCTTGTCCTGACCATTTGCATCTCCCAGTCCCAGGCCAATGCCAGGGCCATCCGAGGGCTCCGAAAGCAGCTGGTGTGGGTGAGTGTCCGCTGGGCTTAGGGAGGGGCCAGACGTGGCCCCGGAGTGTGGCCCGGAGCCACATGACAGGAATATGGCCCAGGAATATGGCCTTTGGCTTGGGGACACGGGTCTGATAGGATGCTACGGCAGTATCATCACCGGCATCCACCAGCAGCAGAGCTGACCTTTGAACTCCGGCTCTAGGTGGCGGGCGTGAGCAGGCCCTAGTGGGGCGAGGTCTCAGGTCGGGCGGGGCGGGACCCGACGGGGGCGTGGCCTCTTCTGGGGGCGGGGCTCTGGCGGAGGGGCGTGGTCTCTGGCTTCGCTGGGGCGGGAACCCGGAAGGGGCGTGGCCTCTTCTGGGGGCGGGACTCTGGCGGAGGGGCGTGGTCTCTGACCTCGCTGGGGCGGGATCCTGGAGAGGGCGTGGTCTCAGATCGGACGGGGCGGGATCCGACGGGGCGTCGTGGCCTCTTCTGGCCGGGCTCTCGGTGGAGGGGCGTGGTCTCTGGCTTAGCTGGGGCGGCCCTGGAAGGGGCGTGGCCTCTTTCTGGGGGCGGGACTCTGGCGGAGGGGCGTGGTTTCTGACCGCTGGGGCGGGAACCTGGAGGGGGCGTGGTCTCAGGTCGGGCGGGGCGGGGCCTCTTCTGGGGGCGGGACTCTTTGGGGCAGGGGCGTGGTCTCCGCTTGGGGGCGCGGTTGGGGCGGGGCGGGGGCGGGGCATCGTTCCTAACCGCCGCTTGTCCCCACCCCCCTCCGCCACAGCAAGTCCAGGAGAAGTGGCACCTGGTGGAGGACCTGTCGCGGCTGCTGCCCGAGGGCCCCGGCGTCCCTGTGGGGCCCGAGTCCCCCCACTCCCGAGCTTCGCGCCCGCGGTCCTTCTGCCCGGGGTTTCCGTGCCCGGGCTCCCCAGGCCCCAGGGCCCCCAGGCCGGGACCTTGCCTCGAGGACTCCGTCTCTAGATTCCGCTTCTCCAGCGGCGCGGAGCTGTAGCACCCACTCCTGCCTCCGCCAGAGCGTCCCCAGGGCCTGACCTACGTCCCCACAACCAGAGTGCCCCTGGCCCCAGCCCCCGCGCCCTGGTGCTGGAGGCAGAGCCCAGGGGCAGCAGGAAGAAAATACGGGAAGTTGTGTTTGTGTTTTTACCTCAGTCCTGTAGACTATTTTTGGTGAATGTTTTATAACGTACCTAGGACGTCGGGGCAGTAACCCAGGAGTGCAGTTTATAAATACACATCCATGGGGGTGCTCAGAAGTGCTCCCACTGGGGCAAGACCTGGCGCACCAAGGGCGTGCTGGTTCTGGGTGCACATGGGCCCCCACAGCCCCCGCTCCGGAGCCACACCTGCACCAGCACCGGGCGTGCATTCCTGACCCTGATGGGGGTGGGGAGGGGGACGGGGGGTTCCAGGGCCTACTGGAGTCTGCGGAACAGAGAGTCCACGGCCAGCCTCTCCCTGGCAGGGTTCCTCATAGTCCGCTCTAACCCAGGACCCCACATCAACAAAGTTGGCCTCTTCAAGACCCCGGAACAGGGGCCCCTCGGCCACACCTTCTGCAGACCTGTTGCTAACCCTCCTCTGTGCCCCTTCTCACTGCCTCCCCCACCCGTAGCTGTGGCTTAAGAGTGGTGAAGAAGAGGAGGGTGCTAGGCGTGTACAGACCTGTGCCGAGAGACACACAGAGGCGTTCGCCTGGGCCGTGAAGGCAGGGCAGGGATGCAGCCCGGGGTCTCCCACCGCCCCTGCCTCTCCAGTGGCTCGCAGTCCCTGGCTCTCAGCCTTAGGGGACTGGCCCTATGCCGGGGCTGCTGATGTGGTCGGCCCAGGTGCAGCCAGCAGCCAGGCATCGGGACTTTTTCTAAAGCTGCCAGGTGACTCTCTCCAGCAGCCAGGGTTGAGGATGCTGGCCTAAAGAGCTGTTGGGGGGCGTCCGGGAAGCATCTGCCTTTGGCTCAGGGTCCTGGGATGAAGCTCTGCATCCGGCTCCCTGCTCAGCAGGGAGTCTGCTCCTCCCTCTCCCTCTGCCCCTCCCCCTGCTCATGCCCTCTCTCTTTTTTAAATAAATAAATTCTTTAAAAAAAAAAAAAAAAAAAAGAACAACTGTCAGGAGGGAGGATCAGGAGAAAGCCCACGACATGCTTGGCAAGCCTCTACTTCCACCAGGGGCCCGGCACCTGGCAGGATGTCCAGCCTGGGTGCAGCTCTGGCCTGGTGCCCTCAGGCCCAGGCCTTCATGTGGGCTCTGAAGGCTTGGCTGGTTCGGCTCCTCCTGTTACTGTTCTCTCAGTGTCACATGACCCATCAGTCTGTCAACAAGTGCAGAGCCTTGTTCCGGGGAAACACACAGTGCTGTGTGCTCCACGGGCAGAGGGCCACCGGCCTGTCCCAGGTGAAAGTGACACATGTGAACAAGCAGCTTAGGGCCAGAGCGTGGCCCCGACCTGCAGCAGTAGCTGCGGCTGCCCCCCCGGAGCGTGGTGGAAATGCAGATTCTCAGGCTCCACGAAACAGAAACAGAAACTCTAAGGATAAGGCCCAGCGCTGTCTTGTGATGAGTCCCCAGGGGTGATGCTGCTGGTGCCCAAGTGCTAGGAGGCTGGAACACCAGGGTCCTTGTCTCATCACTCTCTCATGCCTTCAGCAGATGTTCACTGAGACCCAGCCAAGTGCAACACCAGCGAGAAGACAAGCTTGGGGAGACCTGGGGAAGTCAAACTGGGCCCGTTTGCTCGGCTGAAACATGGGGCCGAGACCACCGTCCTCTGAGTGGCTGTGAGAATTAAATGAGCAACGACTTAGCAAGCATCCTGATGTGTGCCTTGAGTTACTGAGGTTTATTATTGTAGCCCCAGCTCCACACAATCGAGGTGACCTGGGTCCTAATGAGTCCTGGCCTACATGCAGGCCCCGGAGAGAAGGGACAGCACAGGCCAGAGAACCAGCCTCCTCTGCAAACACCTCCAGTCTGATGGCACACGGGTGGCCGCTGGCGAGGGCCCCGGCAGGGGCAGGAAACATGCCCTAACCCACCAAAGTCGAGGGGAAATGTCTCTCGAGTCCGCCCACCACGCTCTCCTCTGACCTGCTCCCCAAATTCACTGACAGAAGGAGGAGGCTTCTCGTGAGCTGCCTGAGCTCAAACCCATCCCCTGAGCAGAACATGGAGAAAAAAACACGAGTTTTGGGAGACAGACTGGCAGCAGCCTAGAGGATCCCTCTGTCTCTCTTCAACCATCAATTCCTTTAAGTCCTTGCCCCAACCACCTCAGCAGAGTGAGGATAGACTTTCTGGAGGGGAATTTGGCTACAAAAGAGAGAGAGGGGATCCCTGGGTGGCTCAGCGGTTTAGCACCTGCCTTTGGCCCAAAGTGTGATCCTGGAGTCCCAGGATTGAATCCCATGTTGGGCTCCCTGCATAGAGCCTGCTTCTCCCTCTGCCTGTCTCTGCCTCTCTCTCTCTCTCTCTCTCTCATGAATAAATAAATAAATAAAATCTTAAAAAAAAAAAAAAAAAGCAAATGGAAGGGAAGGCAGCCAAATGGGCGTTTCCTGCACAAACTAAATGAACCTGTCCAGCAGCTCCAGGCTTGGCTTGGAAGGAGCAGAGCAGCCTGGGGCAGGGAGGTGCCAGGGTTTGTTTTGGTGCTGACTGTGTCCTGGCCCAGCCCTCCCCTGCTCCAGGCTGCCCTGAGTCCCCAGCCCTGAGGGGTCCACCTGGGGTTTCCTGGCTCACCCCACCCTGCTCCCCAGATCCAGTGAGCTCTGCTGCAGGCTGCTGAAAAGGTCATGCCATCCTATGAGATGTCGTTTGGCCTCTTGGTCTAGCTGGCATTGGGTCCAGATCCCAGGGAATGACCCCGTCCATGGGCATGAGGAAGGGCCCCTCCATAGTCTGAGCTGCCACACTGTATCATGCTCCTGGACCAGGGGCCTCATCCATCTGAACTTTAATTTGGGGGCTGAGCCCGGTGTCAGCCCAGCCCACCTAGCAGGTGCCCAATAGGTGGTCACTAATGAGCCAGTGTGAGATGGGCAGCGGTGGCCTCTCCGGCCTGCTTCTCTAACGGGTCCGGCCCACCAGTTCTCCTGCCCATGTGTCAGACTCCACCCCCCCTCCCCGGGGTTGGGTGGCATTGGAAAGGATCTTCCTGATAACAGCCCCATCCTGATAATCCAGGATACTGATGCTATCTCAAGGTCAGAAGATTAGCAATCTTAATGCCCCCTTGCCAGGTAACATACATATTCCAGGGGTTGGGACATAGACATCTAGCCACCAAACGAGCCCAGGCCCCCACAGCTCAGCGGTGGTGGCTGAGTGTTAGCCCTGGTTCGGCTCCAAGGCCAAGGTGCCTCCTAATCCCTCCCAGGGGCGTGGGGGCCCAGCTCTGGCTCCTGAGGCCATGGGTGCTGGGGCCTCCAGTTATCTCCCTGCTGCAGGCACTCACCCTAGGAGCATCCCAGGGGCCCCAGAGTGGGGTGGCCCCGCTGAGCGAGCTCTTGCTAGCCTGAGCAGAGGGTCCTTATACCAGAAGAGGCATGAGGCTCCTTCTGCTGCTCTGCTTGGCCCTGCTGGGTGAGCCAATGGGGACATCAGTCGGGGGCAGGAGAGACCATTGCCAGGGCCTTGGGGAAGCAGGCTGAGGATGCAGGGATGCCCATGAGCACAGGGGAGGGACCTGGAGGCACAGACACTTCTGGAAGCACGAGGACAGAGGGAGAGGTGTGGGCTTGAGTCTCAGACCAGCCCCTTACTGATCGGTTCACTGCACTGGGCCCACTGTTTACTCATCTACAAAACGGCTGATGATACTAAACGCAGTGACCTCAAGAGAGCTTCTGGGAGTGAAGACGTCTGTTGGGTCCTGGGCGTCCCTTCTGGCCTTGGCAGGAGGCTCTCTGGGTGGTCTCTGCCCCCCCTCCAGCCTGGGATCTCTGCTTACTGCCCTCACACCCTCCCCTCTTCCAGCCACCTGCAGCTTCTCCCTGGAGCAGGAGGTGGGTGAGTACACACTCCAGGGAGCTGGTGGGTGGCCTGGTGGGCGGCCCAGGGGTGCTGTGGCTCACGGGGACGCTGCTGATGGTGAGCAGGTGTCTGGTGCGGACAACTGGACAACTCTGGAAATTAGCCTCACCGCCTGCAGGGCGTGGAGGGGATCAGGCCGGTGTGGGACCTCCAGGGGACAGGTGGCAGGAAACTGCTGGCTTCCGGCTGGGCTGGGCTGGGGGGTGGGGGGAGCAGACTGCATGTTCTGGGCAGGTACCTCCCAGCCCTTCTACCCCAGGTGCGGGATCTGGAGCAGAAGCTCTACCAGGTGAGTGTGACCCCAGTGAGGGCTGGTGGCCTGGGGGGGGGCTTCCCAGAGGAAGTCGAGGCCCCCCCCCCAGAGGTCCCACAAATGGGAGCCTGACTCACTCTGAGGCAGCTGGAGGGCGCAGGGCCCCTTGCCACCAGGGGGTGGTACAGAGCCAGGGGGAGGGGACACACCTGGTCCCACCCCCATTTCTAGCCCTGTGACCCTGAAGGTCACCTCCTGCTGTCCACCGGGCTGAGGGCTGGTGTCCCTCCCCCACATGCCTCCCCCATTACCTCGCCAGGGTCCCCAGGTCACAGAGCTGTCATCTGTCTCTATTCCACTGAAGGGTGGGTCTCGCTTGAATGCGGCACAAGCAGAATTGCCATTTCCTCATTTGCTTTAAAAACAAACACTCGGGTCCTGGTGTTTCTGCTAAAAAGAGAGCAGCTCGAGGCAGCAGACATTAGCGTTGCAGCAGTTTCAGGAAGTACCTGGCCGGGGCTGGTCTGCCCCCTGGGCCCCTGACTTCTGCTCAGACTCTAGCCCAGCAAGCCCTGCTAACTCAACTCCTGAGAGGCCAGCTGGGAAAGCATTCATCAATTCAGCAGATACTCTCAGAGCCCCCTTTTGATGCCAGGCACTGTTCTAGGCCTCAAGATGGATCCACAAGATGCAGAAAAAAAAAAAAAAAAAGAGATCCCACCTTACACTTACATTCCAGTGGGGCTGGGGTTGGGGGTGCCGATGACAAAGGATGGTGACAACAAGCCCCTTCTACAGTGTGCTGGACACAGGAAGTCCTAGAGAAAAGCAAGCAGGGAAGAGTGGAAAGGGAACACGGGGATGGGGTCGGGGGCTGGGGAGGATCAGCATTTACTGGGCGATTGTCACAGAGAAGGAGACACACCAAGCAGGGACGTGAAGGAGATGCTGGAGCAGGATGAGCCTGGACGTGGCCTGTGTGGCCTGAGTGCAGGGAGCAGTAGGGAGGGGAGAGCTAGATGGGGAACAGGGTTGAGTACAGAGGGCTCCCCCGGCTGTGCGTGGCCACAGGGGGCGGGGTTTGCATGGAAGGCCTGGTCTCCTTTGCCCTTCTAGGCCACTGTGTTGAGAAAAGATGGGATGGGGACCCTGGGTCTCTGAAGGGGATCCCAGGGGGCCCTCAGCTGTTCTTGGGATGTAGAGAAGGGATGTGGTGACAGCTAGAGCCCCCCGGGGCGGGGGTGCGGGTGGGGGGACGGGAGTGGCCAAGATCTGTTCTGCAGTGCAGCAGAGGATGGGATGGGACGGAAAGAGCAGGGCAAGCTGATCCCAAGGGTTTGGCCTAAACAACTCGAAGGTTGACCAGACACAGCGCAGCCTCACCATAGAATAGCAGCAGCTAGACAGTTGGGCACAAGAGACTGGACGTTAAGGAACTGAAGGATTGTGGCCAGGGTGGTGGTGAGGGTGGTGGTGGGAACCAGGGTCGAGAATCTTCACGGACTAGTGGGCATTTCCACTAGTAAACGCCTGTAACCCAGGGGAGCAGGGGAGACTTTGTCTGAAGATGCGAGGTTCGAGGCTGGTGTTTAGGGGGGAAGGATGGAAACACCCTCACCTGTGCCCCCAGGCCAGTGCTGGGGAGGCTGTGGGGCCCCCCACCACCAGAGACAACCGCTTAGGGTAGGCCGTGCCCCGGGGAGGGGAGGCTGGTTACCCAGGCGTGGGTGACGTGTGGGAGTGCCTCCGTGGGAGGATGCCAGGATCCGGAAGGCTGGGGAGGCGGTGGGGTACGTGGGGGACGGGGGTGCTGTGGAGCCTCCTAGGGGGTGGGCCGGCCGGGGACCTGGGGGTCCTGTGGGGCTGCCTTGAACACAGGCGGTGTTCTTGTTCAGAGGGAGAGAGTATCTGGATGAAGCACCGACTCGAAACTAGGTGGTAGTCCCCTGAGAGGGAGCAAAGGAACTTCAGGGATGTCCTAAAACCTGGTGGGATCTCTCAGCTGGGTTCCAGACGACTTCATAGGAGCCACTTGGGGGGCGGCCAGAGTAACTTCCTGAGGCTGCAGGAAGGCGTTGCCACACACCTGGCGGTTAACACAACTACAAGCTCTTTCCTCCCAGTTCTGGAGGCTGGAGGTCTGAGACGAGGTGTGGGCAGGGCTGTCGACCCAGGCCTCCCCTCTCCTGGCTTCTGGGGGCTCCTGGCGGTCCTCGGCGTTCAAGGCTGGTGACAGCATCCCTCCAACCTCTGCCTGCGTCGGCACATGGCCTCCCCCGGCATGTGTGGGTCTCTGGCTGTCCTCTTAGTAGGGCCACCCTGATCCACCCTGATCCACCCTGATCCACCATGGATCCCTGGCCTGCGCGTGTAAACACCGTATCTCCAAATAAAGCCCCATTCCCGGGACCCGGGGGTTAGGGCTTGAACCTATCTTTTTGGGAAGACACGATTCAACTCTCAAGACGTGGGCTGCTCGTTCAAAATCAGATCCCTGGACCCATCCCACCTTAGGTCTAATAAATTGGTCCTCTAGGGTTGGGACTCCAATCTCCAAGCCTCCGGTTATCGCAGACACAAGTCTGGACCAGGGGAGGGTGGAGATCCTAAGGGGTCTCTGAGCCTTGGGGGCCGCAGCTCTGCGGTCCCCTCATACACCCCAAGGGGCTTCCTTTTTTAACTTAGCCACAGAAGGAGGTTCTCAGCCCAGCCCAGCGTGGCTCAGCTTCTGGTCCGAGTGTGGGCCTGCCTCTGCATCACATTGAGCGTGCCATCCCTTCGTTCCAATGCTCTGATGCACCTGATGAATATTTTTTTTAATTTTTTTTTTTTTGCACCTGATGAATTTTTAATTGAATGCCAGGCCTCTCATTACTGGCGGGTTAAATGCATAAACTCAGGGACCCCACCCAAAAGAACAAAAGAAGGCACCAGTCTGGTTAGAATAGAAAGTGACCGCCACGCAGCCTGGTGCAGTCAGAAGGGACTCTGGTCTGTGAACTTATGTAAATCAAGCTTCTATTACTGGGCCTCGAAATGCAAACAAAGGCAGCCCAGCTTTTCCTTTTTAACTTTTTTTTTTTTAAATTATTTATTTATTTATGATAGTCACAGAGAGAGAGAGAGAGGCAGAGACACAGGCGGAGGGAGAAGCAGGCTCCATGCACCGGGAGCCTGATGTGGGATTCGATCCCGGGTCTCCAGGATCGCGCCCTGGGCCAAAGGCAGGCGCCAAACCGCTGCGCCACCCAGGGATCCCTCCTTTTTAACTTTTATTAGTCATTTCCCTCCAAGAAGGGAGCAAAGAAAATCGTCATCATGCTGAGCCCTCTGAACCCCCCAAATCCCCCTCTGGAGGGAGATTTGGGCCCCCAAGAGCATCTGGGCAGTGAGGAGCTGGCCCTTTGGCCCTGGGTTGCACCCCCCAACATTCCTGGTGGCAGCGTGCACCATGGTGCCCCAGAGACGACAGTGGACTCTCCATACAACGTTACTTACTTCAAATCCAAAAGACTGCGTGAAAGCCTGTTCGGGAAAAAAAAAAAAAAAAAAAAAGGACTAAAATATGAGTGTTCTCATGCAGAGCTGAGAAAGAGGCACAGATGAGAAAATGTTTGCTGGTGTCTGTGCAGCCTGGGGCCGGGCTAGAGATCTGATTCTGGAAGGCTGCTGATGGTTGTCAAGATGTTTCTCGATGTCGACACTACCGACATGGGAACTGGCCGATTCTCCGTTATGGGGACTGTCCTGTGCGTTGTCGGATGCTTTAGCGACACCCCTGGCCTCCACCTACTAGATGCCAGGAGCACCTCTCCCCAGCCCCCCACCCCCATTCGTGGCAGCCAAATGACTCCAGACACAAAGGTCCCCTGGAGGCAAAACTGCCCCTGGCTGACAACCACTGGTCTAGAAAGAAATATGCTTAGTGGTCAGAAACCTTAGGATTCCTAGGAAAGGTCTCTGAAGGAAGCAGATCTAGTTCCAGTTCTCTGCTCTGGGGAGCAGTTTCCTGACAGCCGCGTGGCTTCCAGAGCCAGCGTGCCCGCCCAGCGGGGCAAGAGTGATGCACGAGGCACGAGACATTTAGATGTCGTACAGCCTCTCCTCGACGCGCCCCCCAGCCCCCAAGCGCTGCCCCTGCACACTTCTCTTGAGCGGGCACCACTGACACTGCAGCCTCCCTCCCATGCCCCCCACCCCCCAGAGGCAGCTCTGTGTCCTCCCCACCTCCGTCTGGAAGATTTCAGTATGGGCAGCAAGAGGCCCAGTAGCAAGGAAGCTCTTGGAAGTGTCTTCTGCATCACATCGACTCCAGGATCTGCCTGCAAAGCAGAGAAGTCACTTCCGAGCAGAGAGGCTGTCCTGATGGCCGGACGCAGGGGTGCAGCTGGAGAGTGGGTCTGGGCCTGCGTCCTCCAGGCGCTGGCAGCGTCCAGGCTCCTTCGAGGGCCTCCCCGCTCTCTGGAAATCCTGCTTTCCCAAGTGGCCTCTTTCTCTCTGGCTCAGCTCGCCCCTGTGGACCGGGGTCATACCCTCTACACCCTCCTTCAGACTGTCCCATTCAACCAGATGGTGACCCCTTTGGGCGCGGGCAGGGGGATGGATGGGGGGACCTGGCCAGCTCCCCGGCCTCCCAGGTTCCCCTCCCTCCTCCCGTCGGAGGAGGAGGAGGCGTCTGAAACAAGAGGTGCAGACAGGCACTCCGTGCACACCGGAGAGGGACAGCCGACAAACAGTAGATGTCGGGGCTCCTACCTGGGGCCGCGGACAAGGTGAGGTGCAAGAATGACACCAACGCCCGTCCCCCGCTACTTAACAGTTGACCACCTTGTTGAATCTAGAAGTTGACTTCAGCGTCAGCTCTGCTGACCTGCGTCCCAGACTTCTCTGTGCTTCCTACTCATGTCCTAACTTCATTTTCTTTTTGTCGTCAAATATTTGGGGCAAAAAGTCTAAATCCCAGAGGCCGACTTTTATCCAGGAGGATTGGCTGGCTGGCTGGCTTGTTATTTCTTTCTCCCTTCCTTCTTTTTAAACATTGAGGGGACATCACGTAACACAAAATTAACCATTTTAAAGTGACGCTTCGGCAGCATTTAGTGCATTCACACTGTTGTGCAACCATCCCCCGACCTCGTTCCCAAACATTTTCATCACCCCAAATGGAAAGCCCTGACCCACGAGCAGTCACTCCCCCATCTGCCCGTCCCCCAGCCCCTGGCAACCAGCAATCTGCTTCCCGTCTTGGGATTTTCCTATTCTGGACATTTCACACGAATGGAATGGAAGGTACGCTCCCTCCGTGTCTGACTTCTCTCACTCACGGATGTCTGTGAGGTTCACCCGTGGGTCAGAACTTCGCTCCCTGTCGTGGGTGACGACTGTCCCATCGTGTGCCCAGACCCCGTTTAACCCGTCTGTTCATCCACTGATGGCCACGTGGGCGCCTTCACCTCCCGGCTGTCCCGGAGAGCGCTGCTGCGAACCTGCATGTGCACGCGTGTCCCTTAGAGTCCCCGTTTCCCCGTTTGCAATTCTTTTGGTACATACCTAGCAGCGGGATTGCCAGGTCGTGGGATAATTTTTTTAACTCTTTTGAACCGTAAAACCGGCATTTTCTTAAGGTGCGTGAGCATGATCAATGTTGGTTTTCTTCTTCCCCCCCTCTGACCTTCCCACCTGCCAGAAGTCACCCCTGAGACCTTCATTGCCTACAAAGTCCGGGAGGTTTTCCCCAGCAGCCGCAGGGTTGTCATAACGTGTCACTCACCCCGGGCTCCCCCGCCCATCACCTACTCCCTCTGGGGGAGCCAGGGCGTTGAGGTCGCCAAGAAGGTGGTCAAGACCGGAGACCCGGCCTCCTTCAGCATCAACATCACCCTCAAGTCCAGGCCAGAACTTCTCACCTACTCCTGCCGGGCAGCCTCCCTCCGGGGCGAGCACTCTGCCAGCACCAAGCTGCAGATGTACTGGGAGTTGTGGGCCAGTGAGTGCACACCTGGCTGGGGGGGGGGGGGGGGGGCATCAGTGGAGCTCTGGCCTCACGCTGATAAAATAGGCACTTTTTCTTTGTGCTTTATCTAGTTGAATCTTCACAGCAGCTGGAGGGTGGGGTTTGTGGTTCCGGCCTAGCCTATATAACGCTTCTGGTGATTAAGAATGACGCCCCAGGCCAGTGGCAAAGGCTGATTCCAAACCCCACTCTGTGTAGCTCCAAAACCTATGTTCTTCCCACTTCCACCCTGACCTTAATTCAGGTGTCCTTCCTGGTGGAAGGCATGGGGTATGTGTGTGTAGGGGGGACTAGGGCGTGTTGCCCAAGCCAGTGGTGTGTCCCGGCCCCCTTGCCCCCAGGCCCTGCCCCTGAGAGGAGCCAGCCTCTGGAAGGAGAGCCCAGGGTCTGGAGAGCCCTATGGTCTCGACACTTGCAGGCTACAGGTCCTGAGCAAGTCACTCAACCTCTGTGGGCCTGGTTTCTTCATCTGCAAAACAAAAATAATAATAGTACCAACCCCAGAAGGGTAGGAAGGATTCAGTGTAAGCTTCTAGGGGGTGGTCAATACGCCACAAGGGGCGGTGGTTGTTACTCATCAGTAGGGCTATTTACAGCATTAGGTTGAAGACCATGGGGAATTCTAGAATCTTCTAAGTGACAGTTCTTGATCTGAAGGAACCGTTCCAGTAAAAGAGCCAAGGCTGAAAGAATATAAATAGGGTTGCCGGATACGCTTTGCCCGGGAACATAGTCGGGCTAAAAAGATTATTCATTATTTACCTGAAATTCCAATTTAACTGGGCATCTGGTATTTTTATTTGGCAAGTCTGACAACCCAGAATATACCCAGCGTGAACTTGTGTAGTACACACTGCAAGTAGGGGAGAAGCCCAGACACAAGAAGGAGGGAGAACTCCAGGGGGCATTTTGTAACAAGGGGGGTGGGTGTCAAAGTCCCCCAGCCATGCCTGTGCTAACCTCTTCCACCCTACCAGAGCCTATGGCCCAGCCACGGGCTAACTTCGTCTTGCTGGAGAGAGGATCGGGCCCCAGGGTAGAGATTTCCTGCCAGGTGTCCTCGGGCAGCCCACCCATCACCTACAGCCTGGTCAGGAAGGACGGGCACGTCCACAGGCAGCAGACACCGACCTATGGGCAGCCTGCCAACTTCTCCTTCCCGCTTACCCGGACATCGAACTGGCTCCGGTGCCAGGCTGAAAACGACATCAGTGTCCAGTCCAGCCCCTTCAGGCTGGTGCCCCCAGGTGAGAGGGCCCCTTGGTTTCCAGACGGGCACTTGGCACTTCTGGGTAGGTCCGTGGAAGAGGCCCCCTCGCTGCTGCCAAGAGCAGGGAAGGGCTTTGGGAAGCTACCATGCCTCCTCTGGCCCCACCTAAGGGAGCTCAGCTCAAGCACCCCCCTCCCTCACAGGACACCTGCCCCAGGGACCTGTCTTGGTGCTGGCTGGCAGCCTCACCTCCATTGCAGCTGTCACCTCCTGGGTGCTGGGCCCGGCCTTGTGGACCAGGTAGGAACTGGGTGTGGGATGTGGAGGCCCCTCTGTGTGGACCACCAGGAGCCCGGCTGGAGGCAGCGGGCGGGTCTGTAGGACGGGGCTGCCACCAGGGCGGACAAAGGGCCATACTGCTCGTATGTAACTTACAAAAGTTCATTCAGGCCCTTCATTAAGGGCCTACTGGGTGCCAAGTGCCTGCCAAGGGCTTGCACATCCATGACTTCATCTGACCCTGACCCACACTCCCAGCAGCCCTGTGATGGGGTCACTTGCCCTCTGGGTGGGGCGTCCACCTGTCTTCCTGCTGGCTCTGAGGAGGGATGCCAGGAGTGGGGATGATGTCTCCTGGGGACCAGGGTGAAGCAGGGGCTTCTGCTCTCCATGGCAACCACATAGGTCGGTGCTTCCCAGCTGATGACAAGAGGCAGGGGCTGGACCTCCTGGGATTCCCCTCGCCAAGGCTATCACTACACTGACTTGTAAAGTGACTAGGGTCTTTGTGTCATTCATCCCTAAGCCCCATTGGCCCCTGTATGCTCCACCTGTCTGGTCTTTGGCAGCGGTGACCTGTGCCCTGTGAACTTCTCACCTCCCTGGGCCTCCAAAATGCTGCCATCTCTTGATTGCCTTCCTCCCTCCCAGGCCAGACTTTTCAGTGGCCATTGTCTGTCCTTGGTACTCCCCATATTTCACCTCAGGGTCCCTCCCTCCTGTCTATTCTTTCCAACTCCTACGAGAGCCATGTCACCTCTCTGAGACTCTGCGTTCCCTTCTATAAAATGGGACACAGAGACCAGGCTCTCACTGGACATGTGATCAAGGGCCATCGCTTGCCCTCTTGGTGATTCAGCACCCCCCTTCATTTAGTGGGGTGACTAAACCTCACACCCCTTCTGCTGCCCAGGGCACTGATGCACTTGGCACCATAAAATTCCCAGAGGCCTTGGGAGGGGATGGTTGAGAGATGTGTCGGCCTAACCTGGAATCTTTACTCCTTTGTCATCAAGGTTGTGAGCAGAAAAGGCAGGCGTGGCGAAGTCCCCTCAGGAGGCTCTGGTCTTTGCTACAGAAGGACCCACCATTGGAATGAAGGAAAAGCCTGCCAGCTCTGATTCCTGGAGCCTAGTGTCCTTCCGTCAACACACATGCTGCTAGTCTGAGGATTCTGGGTTGGGGTGGGCTGTGATGGAAGGAGAGGTCCACAGGAAGGAGGGGGCTCAATTCTCAGTTGCTTGTCATCATCCATGCGAGTCTGGGGAGAGAGTGGGGTACATTGTGAAAAGGCCCAGCTGTGCCAACCCACCTCCCCGCAGCTGCTCCCTTCCTCCCTGGAGTGGCATCCCATCTCCGGGTGGCCTAGTCCTCTGGCCCCAGCTAGTCACCTCTCACTGTCCAGCTCACCTGGGAGGACCCAAGCCCTCCCTGGCCAGCATCCCCTTCTGAATCCTTACCTGCAAGTAGCAAAAAAAGTGTCTGCAGTTTTTCCCTGCAGTCACCTGGACCCCCCCACCCTAACCCCAGTCAGCCTTCCCCATGCAGATGCTTGAAATCACTTGGGGGCGTGTTACAGGAGGATTGGATTAAACTCTGTCCTCTGCCTGTCACCCTGGAAACTGTTTCTGTCCCCACACCATCTTGGGCATGAAAGTCTAGGGTCGTACATACTTGGGGCCTGCGGTGGGGAAGATTTGGGAAGAGGGAGGGGGGCTGGATGCTGCTGCAGGCTCTGGGCAGAGAGAAACAGGAGTGGCCAGTCGGGGCTTGTGTCCAGGCTGTGCGCTGGGGTTTGGGATGGAATGGGGAGAAGAGGGGGTGCTCATGAGCCTGGGTCCAGGGCAGCTGAGGCCCAGACAGGCCTCTGGGGGGGCTTCCTGGAGAGGAGGAGGGACGGCGGGGCAAAGTGTGGGTGGGGCAGAGGGGCGGGCCCTCCGCGCGCGCCTCTTCTGGGGACTCCCTGGCCCCTCTGGGAGCAGAGGGGCGCGGCCCCGACCGCGAGGGGGGCTGCAGCGCTGCCACCTGCCAGGGCGCGGGCCCGCGGTCGGGGCGTCTCGGCCGCCCTGCGGCGCTGGCGGCGGGCAGCACTTTGCCCTCGGTCCCTGGGGCCGCGCTGGCCACGCCCCCGTGGGCGGGGCCGGGCAGGGCGGGGCGGGGCCGGGCGGCCGGCGGGGCGGGGCCGGGCGGCGGCGGCCGGGTTCCTCCGCAGTCCGCGGCGGCGGCGGCGACGGCGACATGGAGAGCGGGGCCTACGGCGCGGCCAAGGCCGGCGGCTCCTTCGACCTGCGGCGCTTCCTGACGCAGCCGCAGGTGGTGACGCGCGTCGTGTGCCTGGTGAGCCGGCGGGGCCGCGGGCGGGGGGGCGGGGGGGGGCGGGGGCCGCGAGCCGGGAGCGCGGCAGGTGGCGGCGGCCGGGCCGGGCCGGGCGGGGCGGGCGGGGCGGGCGGGGGCTGCGCGTGCGGACGGCGAGAGGGCCCGGGCCCCGCGCCCCCCCCGCCCTCCATCCCCGTCCGCGCCCCGCGCCCCCCCCCGCCCTCCATCCCCCTCCGTCCCCTCCAACCCCCTCCGCCCCCTCCGCCCCCTCCAGCCCCCGCGCCCCCGGGCCCCAGCTCCTCCCGCGCTGCCCCGGTCCCCGCTGCCCCGGTCCCCGCTCCCCCACCGGCCGCACCGAGGCGCCGCGGGGAGCAGGCCTGTGGCCCCGCTGGCGCTGGGAGGGGCTTGGGGCAGCTCCAGGACAGGTGGCGGCGTCCTGGGACTCGAGCTCGGGGAATTCGCCGGGAAGGGGCTTTCCCAAGCCACGTGGGGCCCCGGGGCGGTCGGGCGCCCCCAAGCAGGATCTCCCTTCCGCTCCGGAGCAGGCCCCGGCCCCGCTTCCCCACGCAAGGAGGGGAGGCCCCGGCCCCAGGTTAGGGGGTGACGGGGCTCAGGAGGGCCGCGGGCTCTTGAGCAACCAGCCAGCGCCTAGAGCCGGACCAGGTTTCAGAGTGGGCAGGCACAGGGCTGGGGCTGGGACTCAGGTGCCCACCCCATGCCCTCCTGGGCCTGGAGCCTAACGAGGTGCCCTGGTGGCACCCATGCCCCCTGCCTGCCTGACCCTGGGGTCTGTTCCAAGGGGCAGACGCCCATGTGTCGGGCCGGCTGTGCCAGGAGTGGGGCCTGGCACGCTGCTGCCAGCATCCCGGAGTTCCGGCTTCATCTCCAGCTGGGGGTGGGGCTTGTGACTGCCAACTCCAGAGCCTATTGACAGGCCCTCCTCGGGGCAGGGCAGGGGACAGGCCTGGGCCCCTGTCAGTGGGAGCCAGGTGTGCCCTCCGTCCTGCATCTGCTGGCCTGGGGCGGGGATCGGTGGTGACCTTGAAGTTTAGGGAGGAGGTGAGGTTGTGACCTGAGGCCTTCCCGAGGGCCCAGAGCCCCTCCCAGAGCTGGCAGGCCCAACTAGGACCTCCAGGGCTCTGGGTGCAGAACTGTGTCCACAGGCCTGCCAATCAGATTAGCCTGGGTCCTGGGCAGCTGAGGCCCAGACAGGCCCCGTGCAGACAGGACTCACCTGTGGGCAGGAAGCAGGCCGGGCTTCCCTCAGAGGGGGAGTCTGGATACCAAAGAGACCAGTAGTCCGTGTAGGAGGAGAGCTGGCCAAGCTGGGGGGGCCAAGCTGGGGAGGCCACGCTGGGGCAGGAAGGAGCTGGCGGGGGCACGGGCTTCAGCTCAGCGCCGGCTGGCATGGCTTTCCCAAGAGGTGGGGGGAGCCCTCCATCGCCAGAGGTGTTCAGGCAGAGGTTGGACGCCACCAAGGTGACTCAGGCAGAAGGTGATCTGGGGTGAAGCTCCGAGCCTGGGCTTCTGTGACATCTCCTACTGAAGCACGATGACCCCTCCCAGCAGGCCGCGGCGGCGGGGTAGTCCCCTCTCAGGAGATCCCCGTCCGTCCGTCCGTCCCCCGCCTTCCCCTCCACTGGCCCAGGGTCCAGGAATCCCTGGCTAGGGGGTGGCGGCTGTGCTGGTATCTGCAGGTGGCCTGGGAGAAGGGGGTAAGGAGAAGTGGGGACTGGGCACCAGGAAGCAACGTGCCTGTCCGCTCACTCCGCAAGCTCAGAAGGGGCCATGGTGCCTGACCTCCCAGAGGGGAGCAGCGCCAGTGTGGGGGCCCAGGGCCCCTGTCATGTGTGCCCCCGTGGGGTCTGTCTGGCGGCCACTCAGCCCCTCCCTGCCCTGTCCCCTCAGGTCTTTGCTCTGATCGTGTTCTCCTGCATTTTCGGCGAGGGCTACACCAACCCCCACCACTCCATGCAGAAGTACTGCGTTTTCAACCACAACGAGGACGCGTGTGGCTATGGAAGCGCCATCGGGGTGCTGGCCTTCCTGGGCTCTGCCGCCTTCCTAGTGGTTGACGCCTACTTCCCCCAGATCAGCAACGCCACGGACCGCAAATACCTAGTCGTCAGCGACCTGCTCTTCTCAGGTACCTGCTAGCAGCGCCCCCATTCGACTTTGGGAGGCGAAGAGGAGCAGGCGGTGTTCCCCAAAGCCCTGGGGCTCTGGGATGGCAGGGCCTCGGCAACCTCCGGACGGCCCAGGGGCAGCGCCCGCCCCTCCCCCCCGGCCCCACGTGAGCAGACCAGCTTGCTGGCGGGGATCTCTGCCAGAGCCCACCGGCATTGAGTGGTGGTCACCGGGCCTTGGAGCCAGGCACCCCAGTCCCCACCCTGGCTTTCTGCGTCGGTGCCCTTTATATTCCTGGGGGCTTCTGGGAGATCCTGGCCGAGGGCCACCCCGCTCCCCCCACCACCACAGGGGCCTCTCCTGGGTCCCCGAACAGCCCCTGCCCCCTCCACGGAGCTGACCTTGCCTCCCGGCCTTCTTCCCAGCTCTCTGGACCTTCCTGTGGTTTGTTGGTTTCTGCTTCCTTACCAACCAGTGGGCGGCCACCGAGATGGAAGACGTGCTCGTGGGGGCCGACTCGGCCCGGGCGGCCATCACCTTCAGCTTCTTCTCCATCTTCTCCTGGGTAGGTGGGCCGGGGCGGGCAGGGTTGCAGTGTCTTTGGAGAAGGGGGGTGGAGGCTGAGGAACCCAAAACTCGGGGCTCCCCGCAGGGTGCGCTGGCCTCCCTGGCCTACCAGCGCTACAAGGCGGGAGTGGACGACTTCATCCAGAACTACGTAGACCCCACGCCTGACCCCAGCACGGCCTATGCCTCCTACCCCGGTGCGTCTGTAGACAACTACCAACAGCCGCCCTTCACCCAGAATGCCGAGACCACTGAGGGCTACCAGCCGCCCCCTGTGTACTGAGCTGCAGCGGGGATGGTAAGGGAGGCAGAGGGGGTGTCGGGGGGCCTCCCCCTCCTGGACTCCTCCCACGAGCCGAGCCTCGCCTCCCCGGGCTGTGGCCCCTCACCCTGTCGGGTGCCTGGGGTGCCCGTCGGAGGAGCCGGCGCAGCCTGGAGCCCCTCCCGGCCTGGCTGCCGGTGGAGCAGCGCCTCTGCCCCCGGGCTTCAGCCACCACTCCTCAAGGGCATTTTTTAGAAAAGGGTTTTTAGCCAGATGTGTTCTGTCGTTGCTTTTAATAATCCCCAGCGCTACCCGAAGTAGCTAGAAGTGCCCGACCTGCTGTTTTGACAAGTGCCTTAGCCTCTCCCCAGCCCAGGGGAGCCGGGCCCAGGTCCAGACTGTGGTGGCCGCAGTTACTTGGGCTTCTGTGCCAAAGATGAGCCTTGGGGCCTTCCCTGGGCTCGCCTGCTGGTGCTGGGCCCGGGCGCCCTTTCCCGCTCACTCAGGTTTGGTTCCCACCTCCCGGCGTCGTGCCCGCAGCCCCTGCGTGCGCCGGAAGCTGGCAGCCCTGTGCTCGCTGCTGTCACGTCTGCTCGCCTTTCGGATCGAGGGTCCCTGCTCTGTGCCAGGGCCTCCGGGCGGCTTCTGACAGCCTCGGCCCGGCTGCCGCAGGGGGGGGGGGCACGGGGCTGCACGCCCCCTTCTCCTCGTTCCCACCCCCTTGGCAACAGGGAAGGGCTTTGCCTGACCGGAAACACCCAGCTTTATGTAAATATTCGGCCACTGTCAGGTGTGGGGTGCGCCCACAGCCCCGGGCTGTCCTGAATGTATTATAAAGGCTCCGGGGTAAGATGCACAGACCCGTGGTTCTCGTAGACTGCTTCCAAGACAGAATAAATGTTTTTCTTGTTCATAATCTCCCTTGTCGTTAGTTGGGCCTCAGCCTGGGGATGGAAGAGATGTCCCACTCTGGGGTACACCCTGGGAGGGGGTGCTTTATGGACTTGCATTTTGAACAGCGGGCAGCAGTCTGCTGCTCTAGCGCATGCGTGTGCGCCCGCTCCCTCATCTGGGGTCTCATTCCTCACACTGCCGTCCAGCGGCATCTTAAAATAGCAGCTGTACTCAGCCTGTAAACAAGACAGTTCTTCTGGACTGCCTTGCCAAGGCCCTGCTGTGCCCTGGCTGGAGTTGGGGTGGGGGCACCTGGGAGCTGACCCACTGGCTGCCCCTCCCCTGCTAACCCTTTGCTTCCCAACCCCTCCTAGCCGAGTGAGCAGTACCCCGGCAAGGGCTGGTCCTCCCTTCCTGCAGACAGAGGCTGGCACTTCTGGAGCCTGTCCCGGGATGGCCGGCCCCAAGGGAGCGAGCCTATCCCTGACAGGAGAGGTCAGGACCCCTGAAACCCCTCAATTCCCTTTTGGAGAAGTGACAACAAGAACTGTCAGAAGTGGGCCTGTTTGAAAATCCTGAGAACCAACGAATATGGTTCTGTGAACACCTCAGTGTGACTCAGGACCAGTCACCAGCAAGCTAGAGTAGAACAAAAGGGAGAGGCAAGCCAGGGTGACTGACCCCAGAACCTCAATCCCATCTGCACCAGGGTGGGGACAGAGGGGCCTGCCCACCCCAGCGGGTTCTTGCTTCTATGCAAGCCGCTGACGGCCCACTTTACAAGGAAGGTACAGCTGAGCTAGTCTTCTGGGCTCCCGAGCTATCGAGTGTCTGTTTCACAAACAAAACCTGACCCCACACCCCAGCTGGCAGCCCTGACCACAGCCTTGTCTTTCTGTCCTGGGCCCCAGGCTCCTCCGTCCACCCATCTTGTCCTGAAACTCATCCAGACAGAAAAGCAAGCAAACATTCTTCCTAGGACGCGCTTCATGGTCGCTTCTCAGTTAAACTGTTGTGGCTAAGAGACTAGTAGTATTAGAAAAAGATCTGGAACGAAATCCCCACCGTGTCACATCAGAGCTATCTACAGGGAGACCTGGGGCATCCCAGGCTGTTAATGACATGTGCTTTTGGGGCACCTGGGTGGCTCGGTTAAGTGTCTGACTTCTGCCTGGGATCGGGCTCCCTGCTCAGTGGGAAGCCTGCTTTTTCTCCCTCTGTCTCTGTCCCTCTGTCCCTCCTCCTTTAAGAGAGCTTGTGCTCTCTTAAAAACTTTTTTTTTTTTTAAAGATTTTAGGAAAAAAAAAAAAAAAAAAAGATTTTAGGGCAGCCCAGGTAGGTGGCTCAGCGGTTTAGTGCCACCTTCAGCCCAGGGCGTGATCCTGGAGACCCAGGATCGAGTCCCATGTCAGGCTCCCTGTGTGGAGCCTGTTTCTCCCTCTGCCTGTGTCTTTGTCTCTCATGAATAAATACATAAAATCTTAAAAAAAAAAAAAAAAAGATTTTATGTATTTATTCATGAGAGACAGACACCCGGATGTAGGACTTGATCCCAGGACCCGGGATCATGCAGATGCTCAACTGCTGAGCCACCCAGGCGTCCCCCAAAAATAAAACCTTAGCCAATCAGTAAGTTTTAATATTAGTTATTAATTCACAAACTACAACAGGATCATAGACCCCAGGGCAAGCCACCTCTGCCCCTAACCCCCTCCCCCGTTTTAAAGGTAAGCCAGGTAAGCCCGGGGACCTGAGCCCCAGCAGGGTGTCTCCCAGGTGAGAGAGGAGAAGCTGTAACTCTGGAGGTGATCAGAGTGTAGGCAGGGCCCTGGGGGCAGCCGGAGGGCACAAGTCGGGCCACCCTGGGGGCCAGGAGTGGTCCCCGCTGGCGGGGACAGAAGCCTTGGCGTGGGACGAGCCTGGTGTGGAGCTGGAAGTGCCGGACTTCCCAGTGGGAACAGAAACTCAACAGCCAAGTCCACAAAGGGGAAGAAGCCATGGCAGCCCCGACACGTCGTCAGTGTGTGGTTGTGCCCCGCACCCCCCAGGAGGGCGGGGGGGCCCCGTCTGCGGCCAGACCCTGAGCTCGAGAGCAGACCGGCAGCCGGGAAAGGAACAGAGAAGGGGAACCGGGGCCGCCGCCACCGGGACTCGCGTGGCTGGAGGCACAAAGTCCCCCCCCCTTCCTCTCCATCCCCGCTCCTCCCCCTGTGCCTCTGGGAGGGCTGCACCGGCGGCAGGGGGCAGGGGCACGGGCATCCAGCAGGGGCCACCTCAGTTGGCGGGGCTGCACTGCAGGACGTGCTGGGGAGCAAAGAGCTTGCGAACTCCCGCGGCCTCCTTGCCCTCCCCAGGCTTTCCGGGCACCGGCACCAGCACGTTCTCCTTGTTCTCCCTGCTGTCCAGCCCCGCGGGCGGGCCCGACGCCTTCTTGAAGTAGCAGAGGCGGCACACGGAGTGGTATTTGTCTGCTCCTCCGATCACCTCGACCTGGCCCCCGGACAGAAAGGGCCTGCACTGAGCAGGGGTGGGGGGAGCAGCGGCACAGCGCCCCCCCACTCCTCCTCCCCCCAGCAGGCAGGGGCAGGCAGGGGCAGGCAGGGGCGGGCAGGGGCGGGCAGGGGCGGGCAGGGGCAGGCAGGGGAGGCTACCTCCTTCTCCGAGCCGAGTCGCTTGGTGTAGGCGGCCTCGCGGAAACACTCCATGCACACGGCTGTCAGCTTCACGACGCTCTCAGCCAGAGGCACCAGGTTCAGGATGGTCCCGAATGCCTGCACTCCCCGGGGAAGACAGCAGGTGAGCACATCTACCTGGCCAGGTGGGTTTTCCTTGAAATCCTTGGACTCAGAGCAGGAGGCATGGAAACCTTGGCTCGGCTTGCTTTCCCCAGAGTGCCATCCCCTGCAGCAGACAGCATCCGGTCTGGGATGGACTCATCTGAGTGCCCAGGCTAAGGCACCCCCGGCTGAACGTGTGCCCAAGGGCCAAGCCCCGGTCATCCAGGGAGCACTGCGCTGAGAGAGGAGGCCCTGTTCCTGCCCCACCCCTCGCCCCCTCCCTCCCAATCCCTTCCCAAGGCCCAGCTCAGACCCCTTACCTTCCTCTGGAAGGTCCCATCCAATGCGGCCACGATCACGGTCTTCCCGGCGTTGGCCATAGTCTCACTGAACTCCACGATGTCTGGGAACTGGAAGGGGGCGGGATGGCAGCGAGCTTCAGCAGCTTCCGGGGGCCACGGAGGGACACTGTCACCCACCAGTGTGGACCATGAGAACAGGGCGACCCCAACCCCCAGCCAGCACCCCAGACCAGGACACAAGTGTCTCTGTGCTCACCCTCACTCCACACAGCCACGCACACCCACAACCAGCCCCGTTGCCTGACCATCCACCAGCTCTCCACGACAGAACTGGTACGCTCCAGGCCCCAGCACATGGGACCTGTCCCTAGGTGATGCAGCCCAGCTGGAGGCAGTCTAATACCGTGGTGGCCAAAGGCTCAGGCTAGAGGGCTGCCTGCCTTAAACCCTGCTCTGGTTGGACCCATGTGTGACCTTGGCCATGACTTCATGTTTCTGAGCTGAAGAAATGGCAAGGAAGGCTCCCGGTATTGCTCACAGATCCCGGGCCCTCAAATAGTGAACAGATAAGGTGTCACTTGATGCCTGAGAGGGGTCAAGGTTCCGCCAGCTATTTACACAGCAGGCCCTGTGTTTATTTGGTAAACCAGCTGTCATCCTGAGGGGCCAGCGTGAGGCTGCTACTTGTGCAGATCCTTTGGGTTTTCACTGTGCAAGCATACTGCCTCCAGTGGACTGTGTCTATCTGGATTGCTCTTTGGGTTGTGTGAACGGGCACGTTCTTGTCTTGGGGCAGTGGGCCTCTCCCCACGCCGTTCAGGCCCGACCTGGCCCACTTACTGGGGTGTGAGGTTACAGAGACCTGGACAGTTAGCAAAGACAAGGACCGTGAAGGTGGCTAGGAAAACCAAGAGTGATTTGAGTAGGATTCAGACGAAGCCAACTCCGACTACCCTCTGTAGGGCTGGCCAGACCCAAGCTACAGAAGCACCCCCCGCCCCACCCCGCATGCTAGCATGGTCCCACACGCAACTGATGCCGACATTCAAAGATCTCACTTCGTCTCCTGTTCACTTGCCACCTCCCTGGGAAACAGTCCCCAGCAGGCGTTCCCAAGGTCTCAAAGATAAGGACAGCTCTGTGCAGATGGCCGGCAACACTTCACAACACTCGCTGGGAAGCAGGTTACTGGCATTTATTTTTATTGCTGTTAGTTTTTATGTTATATTATGGGTTGACCGCCCGCCCTCCAAATTCACATTGAAACCTTCACCCCCAATACCTCAGCATCTGACCTCATTCGGAGGAAGGGTCTTTGCAAATGCCACCCAATTAAAGTAAGGTCAGCAAGGTGAGCGCCAATTCAATGGGACTGCTGTCCTTATGAGAAAGGGGCACTTGGACAGAGACACAGAGGGAAGATGCCATCTGCAAGCCAAGGGCAGAGGCCTGGACTATTCCCATCCCAGCCCTCACAAGGAAACGAGCCTGCTGTCCACACCCTGACTTTGGGCTTCCAGCCTCGAGAATTGGGAGAGAATCAGTTGCTGCTGTGTAAGCTGTCTGCTCGGTGCCACTTCTTACAGCAGCCCTAGGCAAGTAATACAGGTTACGCTTAAAACAGAACTTCAGCGGGGCCTCTGGGGAGTGCGGCCTGTTAAACTCCAACTCTCAGTTTTGGCTCAGGTCATGATCTCCGGGTGGGGAAATGCTCAGCGGGGAGCTGGCTTCCCTTCTCTGCCCCTCCCCCCACTCCCTCCCACTCTCTCAAATAAGGAAATACAATCTTTAAAAGAACATAAAGTAAACTAGAACCTCAGGGTGCCCAGCTGGCTCAGTCAGAAGAGCGCCACTCTTGATCTCGGGGTGTGAGTTTGAGCGCCACGTTGGGTAAAGAGATTACTTAAATAAATAAAAACTCTTAAAAAATAAGTAAGGTGCCTGGGTGGCTCAGTAGGTTAAGCGTCTGCTTTCAGCTCAGGTCATGATCCCGGGGTCCTGGGATCGAGTCCCGCGTTGGGCTCCTTGATCAGCGGCGAGTCTGCTTCTCCCTCGCCCTCTGTGATCTCTCTCACTCCCTCTCAAATAAATTAACGAAATGTTTAAACTAAATAAATAAAAAACATAATAGAACTTCTAAGCACTTTACAAACTTTGGGTTTTCCTGGCAGACACAGTTACAACATGGGATCCATGTAGGAAAGTACCAGCAGAGGGTTCTCAGCTGGTGGCAAGTGTGCCCACTCGTGTCCAGCTGCCCATGCCACACCTCCGGGTGACCAGCAGCAAGCCCGCTTCCTAAAGGAGTTTTGATGGAGGGGACAGAGCCCAGAGCCCAGAGTAGAGATTAGGAAGCCTCCGAGTGGATTTGCACCTCCGTCATCTTTCTGCCAAGAGCTGGCTGGCTTGTGACGCGCGGGTGAGTGACCCCTGGCTCTGCCCCCGCTGGGGGGCACGCTGGCCTCACAGGGGCAAAGGCCACAAAGGACAGTAATAAAGGACGGACAAAGTAAAATATTCAGCTGTGGATGGTGGAACACTACATGAAATGCCACAGACAGAATTCAAAGGCCAATAGGGAGGATGTCACAGCACATGACAAAGTGACACCAGCCATCAAGTGCACTGGAAGAAAGATAAGCCAAGAGAAAAAGGAGTGAAAGCCCTTACAAGGCAATTTAAAAGAGAAAGTAATATAAATAGCCAATAAACATGGAAACAGATATCAAGTAGCAGTAGCAGTAATTTCTCTGTAGCAGAGAAATGCAGTAGAACAGGGTGTGCGGGCATGGGTGTGCACGCATGTGTGCACAAACACGCACCCTCTGCCATTTGCCCTTTACACCTCTTCCTAGGGAATCTCTGCAAAGGCTGGCGGTCCCACCGCCCTGTCCTCTGCGCCTGCTGTCCACTCTCCACTCAGCCTGCCCAGAGCCCACCCACCTCCCTCCTACCGCAGACACAGCCGGCCAACAGCTCACTCTCTGGATATCCCGCAGGCCCCTTCCTAGCCACCCCACCTTAGCTCTGTCCCCCTGGCATTGCCTTTCAGGCCAGTTGTCTCCACCTGACCTAGGACATCGTTCTCTCCCTGGACTAGAAGGTAGGCTCAGGGGTGGAGACTCTGGCTGAATCCCCAACCCTAAGAACACAGCTGGTGTGGGGCACAAGCCCAGAAAGCATCGACGAATGAATGAATGAATGAATGAATGAATGAATGGAATTGGCCCCTTGACCAGCAATTCCACTTAGCAGATAAATCCCAATACACCAGCCAGCAGCCCAAGATGCCCATCACAGCCTTCAAATGCACATGCCAGGGGGCTGGCGTAAGTGAGGTAGTACATTTGTAAGCACTCGTAAGGATGGGTACACTTGCTGATACGGGTAAACGGCCCACAGTGTGATAGGAGGCCCCTCTATTTAAAAATGCACGCCGGGGATCCCTGGGGGGCTCAGGGGATCCCTGGGGGGCTCAGCGGTTTAGCGCCTGCCTTGGGCTCATGGTGTGATCCTGGAGTCCCGGGATGGAGTCCCACGTCGGGCTCCCTGCATGGAGCCTGCTTCTCCCTCTGCCTGTGTCTCTGCCTCTCTCTTTCTCTGTGTCTCTCATGAATAAATAAATAAAATCTTTAAAAAAAATAAAAAAATAAAAATGCACGCCTATAAAAACTAGACAGATGTAGAACCAACGTGTAATAGGGCTTTGTTTGTTGTTCTGGGTTGTAAAAAGAGAACAGCAGCCCAGCAGCAGGAGCTGGCCTGGCCCTCACAGCTGGGCCCTGGAGTTATCACGTGGAACATAACTAATTTCATGGAGCACGAGCATCAGGCAAGGCCACTCTACGACTGCAATGTGTCAAGACAAAAACAAGACCCTCCATAGTCCTGTCTGAGCGCAGACGTGAACATTCAATAAGCTACAAGGGACCAAACATCCCCCTGTCCTGGCCAACAGGAGTGACTGCTGCTGCTTTATAGACTCCACTTCAGCCTCATAGTTCCCCCTCCCTAGCGAGAAGGTTTAGGATCCTGGTCAGGATCACCCTCCTTCCTGAGGGCGTTGAATTGAGAACTAAGCTAACCTCCTAAAACACTGTCCAGAATGACCCCTACAAGCCCTAGTCCTAATAACCAAGCCCTCTCCAGCCCCTCAGTGGGAGAGATGCCCCCGGTTCCCAAGATGGATTCTCCCTGCAGCAATCACTAACCACTCACCAAACACACACACAAAAGAATTTCAGGGCACAGGGACCCTGGGTGGCTCACGGGGTTAAGTGTCTGTCTTCAGCTCACGTCATATCTCAGGGTCCTGGCATCCAGCCCTGTGTCGGGCTCCCTACTCAGTGGGGAGCCTGCTTCTCCCTCTTCCCCTGCCTCCTATCCCTCAAATAAATAAATAAATAAATACATTCTTAAAAAAAAAAAAAAGAGGTGGGGTGAAAAACAGTAAAGGGGACCAGGTGCCCAAATTCCAGTGGCAGAAGGTCAGTAGAGGCCACACATGCAACCTCTAGGTATGCCACCCCGCACCAGGGACCCCTAACGCTTTCCCAATTCCGTTCTCTTGATGCGCCCTCCCAGGGCAACCTGAGAAGCCAACAGCAAGCCTCCCCATCACTGACTTGGAAAAGAGTGAGCCAGGAAAGGCTTTCACGCACGATTTTCAGAAAGACAGGGAAGGAACAGCAGCAGTTAAAACAAACGGTACAGGGGCACCTGGGTGGCTCAGCGGTTGAGCATCAGATGCCTTTGGCTCAGGTTGTAATCCTGGAATCCTGGGATCGAGTCCCACATCAGACTCCCCAAGGGGAGCCTGCTTCTCCCTCTGCCTATGTCTCTGCCTCTGTCTTTCTGTGTCTCTCATGAATAAATAAATAAAATCTTTAAAAAATGAATGAATGGAACACCTGGGTGGCTCAGTGGTTGGGTGCCTGCCTTCGGCTCAGGTCGTGATCCCGGGATCTGGGATCAAGTCCCACATCGGGCTCCTTGCTTCTCCCTCTGCCTGTGTCTCTGCCTCTCTCTCTCTCTCTCTCTCTCTCTCTCTCAGTCTGTGTGTCTCATGAATAAATAAAGACAAATGGTACATCTGTAAATAGCAAGGATATGTGAATTAGAGCAGGACTTACACAAAAAGAACTGGAAATCCCAAATAAAAAGCAGGCTTTGAAAGCACACACACTGGGAAATGTTCCCAGAACACCTGCCAGAGGTGGGGAGAGAGATTCAGAGTGATAGTGGCTTCCTTCTCCCCACCAGGCATGGGGACACAAGTGCTCACATGTCAAAGGCACACCAGACACCAAGCATAGAACCTCCCAGGACACACTTTCCTGAGAGCAAACCCGTTACCCGTTACCTGCTCAGGCCGGCAGCACAGACCAACGGCGGCCTTCTCCTCAGCTGCAGGAAGAGCTACTGCTTTTCCAAAGCAACGGGGAGAAACCATAGTCAAGGTACCCTTTGCCCTCTACTTACCATAGAGAACATTAAAGACATTTTCCTACCAAGACGCAGAAAGCTTCCCACCAACACATCCTAGCTGTAAGAATTACTAAAGGATGTACTTCAGCTGGAAGAGGAACAAGCCAGAAGCAACAGTGAGCCAAGCAAAACATTCTTACACACCAGTGTTGAGAAACTGGCTTGAACTCATGGCCCTGAGATCAAGAGTCATATGCTCTATGGACTGAGCCAGCCAGGCACCCCAAGAAACCTAATTTTTTCCCCTCATTGTAAATAAATAAATAAATAAATAAATAAATATTACATATTTTTTTTTAGGGGAGAGGGGAGGGAGAGAGAGTCTTAAGCAGGCCTCATGCCCAGCACGGAGCCCAATGGGAGGCTCCATCTCACGACCCTAAGATCATGACCTGCAATGAAATCAAGTCAGAGGCTCAATTGATTAAGCCACCCAGGCGCCCCGCCCCAACCCTCTTTTTATTGTATATATATATATATATATATTTTTTTTTTTAAAAGGTAAAATAAATCCCTTAAAACATGAAAAGCAGTACGGGGAATCCAGAGGGTATTCAGACACCAGTTAAAGCAAGTGAACTACAGACCAGGAGTCCGTAGCAGAAGGCCAGACAAGCCAACTTACAAACTGCCCTTCATCGATGCCTATGACAGCCACGCCCAGGGCCTCCTGGGCCACGTCCCGGAGCAGGCAGGCTGGCAGTGCCTCCATGGTGTTCCTGGGGAGAGAAAGCCAGCGGTGAGCCAGGGACCGGCTCCCAGGCCCACCCTCCCCGCAAAGCATGTGCACCGTTTGGCCGGAGCTTGAAGTTAGCGCCTGTGAGAGGGCATCTGGGGAGAATAAAGACCCATGTTCAGAAAACCAGTTATTCAACACAAGTTAGGCCACTTGATGCTCTGGACCAGAGATGAGCAATGTGTGATATAAAGCTTAACAGGGACTCAAAAGCTCTGCTTCTGTTCAGGGGGCCAGGGCAGGCGAAACGCTTTCTTTCTCTTAAAAATGGGAAAAAGAGGACGTAAATACAACTCAGCCTGCACTCTAGCTGTCTTTATTACCAACGCGGTCATGAGATATAATTTTTCACTTCTTTCTTTTTATAGAGGAAGGGGCACACAAAGGTAAAGTTGCCCGGGGAAAGTCCAACGTGGTCCTGGGCAAAGCATTAGCACCAGGCCCCGAGCTCCGTGTGTCCCCGCAGAGAGAAGCCTGAACTTCAGCCCGCAGCGCCAGAGAGTTCCCTCCATTGGGCTCCTGTGGCCGAGCGGAGGATTCTTCCAAGACCGTGGGGCTATTAACTGGCAGAGCCAAGGTTCAAATCCAAGGTCATAGTGCTGCCCTGTGCGCCCCACGGGGAGAGTCGTATTCACAAGAGCTTGAAAGCAAAAGGCCATGTGTGGGAAGGTTCCAGTGCATTACACGGCACGGTGGACCCCACCCCGCCCCCACACCCAGGGCCTTTTCTGAACAGGGATGCTGTTCTCTCTCCCCGTCTTTTGAAATAGTCTCTGTGTTTTTCTACAATGTTGTTTTCTTCTGTGTTCATTTTTCCTGCTCTAACTAGCCTTCTGAGGGGCTTGTACTCCCCTGCCCCTTTTTAAAGATTTTATTTATTTATTTGAAAGAGAGAGAGGGGATCCCTGGGTGGCTCACTGGTTTGGTGCCTGCCTTTGGCCCAGGGCGTGATCCTGGAGACCTGGAATCGAGTCCCGCGTCGGGCTCCCTGCATGGAGCCTGCTTCTCCCTCTGCCTGTGTCTCTGCCTCTCTCTCTCTGTGCCTCTCATGAATAAATAAATAAAATCTTAAAAAATAAAATAAAATAAAATAGAGAGCACGTGCACACAAGAACAGGAGGCGGGGCAGAGGGAGAGGGAGAAGCAGTCTCCTCCCTAAATGGAGGCTCGATGCCAAGACCCTGGGATCACGATCTGAGCCAAAAGCAGACGTTTAACCAACTGAGCCAACCAGGTACCCCTGGGGGCTGGTACTTCCAAAGGCTCCGCAGCCTGTAGCTGTATTTAGAAAAAATAAAATACAACCACTGCTCAGTTATTATCTTGCTATAAGTCTACTCCAAGATCTGGCAAGAGCAGGAGATGGTATTTCCTGCATTTTAAATTCCGCTTTCCCACCCCAAGCCAGAGAAAACCAGAGGGTGGGCGAGGGCAGCATCTCTGGAGCCCTGTCACTCCCGCCAAGGGCTGAATCACAGCCATGGCCCGTCTCAGCTTCTGTGGCCCAAGTGAGAGGGCATGTGTGCGGCTCCGGGCCAAGTTCAGACATGCCCCTGATCTGACTTATCACTGCGCAATGTGGCCTCCTCTGCTCGCACTGCTCTCCCTGGATGTGCCCCTGGCCAGTGCAGCAGAAGCAGACACATGTTTTAGGGAAGAAGTAACTGGAAGACCTAAATGACCTGCATAGGGCAGCATGGCCAGAAGCACCGGTCACTCACATCCTGATACTTTAACTCCAATTCCTAGACACTATCCACCCCACCACCCGCCCAGCTTCAGAAACCCCACATTCCCACCCTAAGCCACACATGGGGCAGTGCTGAGGCTGCAAGCCCTCCCTGTGGCACAGCGTGGCTCTGCCGCTGGGGGCTCGGGTGGACAAGTGCAAAAGACAGAGGTAACATCTCAGGCTCAGAAATCTGCAGCCAAGGAACAGGCAAGAGTAAAATTAAACTTAACCCCTCATTCCTGACCTCAGGTTGCAGACTGAAACGTCTGCAGGGCACAAGGCAGATAAACACAAAACTGGGAAGCATGAGGGCACAAGACAAGAGTCAACCAAGATAAAACAACCGAAAAGCTAAATGAAAAGCAACATGCACGCTAAACAAAACCAGTTTGCAACCGCACAGATGTAAGCTCGGCACTATGGACCATCGGGGCAGGGTCAGTATTTGTTGTGGGGGCCGTCCTGTGCACTGGGAATTCAGGAGCATCCCTGGCCTCTCCCCACTGGATGCCCATAGCAGGCCCTCCCCTACTCCAGCTGTGAAGACTACAAATGTCTCCAGACACTGCCAAATGGACTCTGGGGGAGCGAGAGGGGGAACAAAATCTCCCCTGGTGAAGAACACGGGGCCAGAACTCTGTGAAAGGCCAAGTCCTAGGATCCCTTGCCAAGCGACCTTGAGAGTTTGCTGAGTTGCGCGTTTCCATGCCGCCCATCGGCATGGCTAACCAGTCCTGCTGAAGAGCGCTCTGACAGTATGGCCTATGCCCTTGCGCATTTTCACCAGGTTTCCGGAGGAGGTGCTGGGACAGGACAGGAGAGAACAGGGACTGACCGGTCATGTGTGGAGAAGCTGTTGCTGTACCGCGTGTCTTTGGCATACTTGATCACCAAGCACTTGTACTGGGCAATCTGGAAGCGACGGACCCTTCTCATCAGCTCGGTACTGCAAGAGCAGAGCACTAGGTGAGACCCAGGATGTTAAGGAAGTCCCCATCAGTACAAGTGGGGCTCCCCCCCACCCCTGCTGGGGGTCTACAGCCTGAGACCCACCAATGGACAGAAAGACCAGGGAGGACAGAGGGTGGTGGTGGCAAGGAACAGAGGTCAGGTGGTCTGGGGAGGGGGTGGGGGAATAAATGTCTCAGGGATCTGATGGGGTGAGTAGAGTCAAAGGCCTCCGACAGAGAAGAGGGGTCTGGATTGCATCCCCAAAGAGTCCCATCCCAGAGGTCTTCACATGGTCTGCATTGACTTCACAGAGTCTTTTGTGGTTGTTGTTGTTCACGGAAAAAAAAGCAGTTACCTCTGGGTCCCAGAGCCCACCCTGGCCTGACCGTGGTGGGCACCAGGTTTGCCCTGCAGTGACCCCCCCAGGGCAGAGGGCGTCACTCAGGGGGCCGACTAGCCCTGCCTGGGTCAGGCCACCGTCCTGTCACATCAGGGGAGCAAAGGCATCCTGGCCGGACTCCTTAGTGTGTAAACTACTTAAGGAAACAAACACTCGGAAGGGAAGGAGGAGTGTGGATGCTGCAGGGTGCACAGGACCCAGCTCACCGAGGACACCATTTTAGAAGAATTAAAATTTTAAATTGAAAAAAAACAAAAACAAAAACCGGAAAAGACTTGGCTGCCCCTTTCCAAGAGAGCTTTAGTGGGAGGGTGGGGGGAGGGAGGACTACACCCTCAGCAGCCATAACCCGCTGCAGGGGGGCGAGGTGGTGCCATGACCCCATGGAAGGGTCTGAACCCCGCGGGCAGGGAAGGGGTGCCCTCCTGCAGGACCGCATGGGGCGGGAACGCGTGCTCGGTCGGGGGGAGGGGTCGTCCTGCAGGGGGGCACTGAGAGGGGCAGCAGGGGAGGAGGACGGGCCCCCGGAGGGGAGGGGGGAAAAGGCCGTCCCCGCGAGGACATTACTTATTTACCTTTTTCCTGAGAACATGGGTCCTAGAATCACCTAGGAGAGAAGGAGAGGTCACTTCGGGGCCCGCTGCGCACGGACGGCAGGCCAGGGCCACAGCCCCAACCCCAACCCCAACCCCAACCCCAACCCCAACCCCAACCCCAACCCGCACCCGGGTCGCGACCCCCGCGCCGGCACCTGGATCTGCCCCCGGGTCTTGCTGGGGGAGCCGGGCAGCACGGTGGGCAGGTTGATGCAGCTCATGGCGCCTGCAGGAAGCCCGCAGCTCGGGGGCCCTCGGGTGCCACCGCCCAGCAGCCTGCCCCGGGTGCCCCCGCCGCCCGCCTTTATCCCGGGCGCGCTGGCCAATCGGGAGCCGGCGCGGGCGCCCCGCAGCCAATCAGCGCGCGGCCGCGGACTGGCGGGAGATTCGAGCGCGGCCCGCCCCTCGTGGGCGGCCCCGGGACCCGGCGGGCTCGCGTCCCCTGGACGGCAGGCCCCGCCCCGGCCGCCGCCTCTGCAGGGCCTCTAAAGGGCCGGGGCGCGCCCTCTGGCCGGCTGCGGCGGGATGGAGGGCCCGGCGCCCTGGGAGCGGCTGTCCGAGGAGGTAGGCGGGTTGCGCCGAGCGGCGCGCGGGGCCTAGAGGCCGTTCCCCCCGGGAGGCGAACTTAGAGACCCAGAGCCCAGGCCGCCCCGGTGCGCGCTCCCAAAGCCCTAGCGCCGGCATCTCCTTTGCTTCTGGCCACAGGCAGGCTCCGGGGCGCCTGGTCCTCAGGGCTGTGCTAATATCCGCAAAGGAGTCCCAGTTCCCGACACTGAGGTCCCACAGCGTGGATGGAGGATGTGCCGGGGGTGAAGGACTCGGACAAAGCACTCACTAGGGTTATCACTCAACTGTGATTTCCTAACTAGTTTCCCTGCATTTCAGGCTGTATTTTGGGTTGGTTTGGCTTGGTTTATTTGTTTTCCGGTCACGGATACATGTGAGAATCTGATAAGTTATGCATTCTGCCCCCCACCCCCCAGAAAACCCCGTTCTCTCTGTGTCAGAAACCCGTTGCATTATTGTTATTGTACATAAGGACAGGGAAGATGACGGTAGCAGTGACAGCGTGTGCCGGTATGTGCCGCAGGCACAGATTGTACAGGATCTAAAGAACGCTGGTCAGGCACCTCGGTCAACGGGAGGGGGCCGTAACCCACGTTTGAATGGTTAGTTTTACTTCATTTGCATGCTTTATGTCCTTCAACCCTGTGATGCTACTATTATGCCCATTACGTAGATGGGGCTGAGGCCCAGAGAGCGTAAAACAGCCTGTAAGGGACAGAGCATGGATGGCACTCAACCCATCTGACACCAGAGCCCAGGACCCTTCCATGAAGTCACCCCGTCTTAAAATTTCCCATTTTAGGCTTCACTCTTTCTCCTTGCCTTTGAGCTCTTTCTCCAAAACCTGGTTCCTTGCTACTCTCTGCATTAATTCTGTGTCTTAGCCTGACATCTGAGATCCTCTCCCCGTAGTCCCTCCTTCCACCTCACCTCTGCGTCTCTGTGGTCTGACTCACCAGCATTTCCAAACTGACCTTTGATTCCTCTCTCCTGACCTTTGTTTCTTTGCTGTGACTCCTGCAATCAGAATCCCACCCTCTCATGGGCGCCTGAGGGGCTCAGTTGTTGAGCGCCTGACCCTGGTTTTCAACTTAGGTCATGATCTCAGGATCATGGGTTCCAGCCCCGTGTCCAACTCCACACTGACTGTGGGGGATCTGCTGGAGTTCTCTCCCTTTCCCTTTGCCCCTCCCCCTGCTCAAGTGGTCTCTCTCCCTCTCTCCCTCTCTCTCAAAATAAATGAATAAAATCTTAAAAAAAAAAATCATGCTCTCTCAGAGAAGATCAGCTGCATGTCACTTTCTCTGCAGTGATCACCCCAGCTTCCCGGCTTCCTGCAGTAGGACTGGTGCCCACGGTGGCTTAACCAGTGGGACTTCATCTCCCCTTTAAGGCTGTCCACTAGTTTAAGGCATGGTCTCACTCTAGACCACGACTCTGGGAGCACCTGCGATGTATGTGATGTACCTAATTAATTGGTGTGGGAGGAGAGTGGGGTGCGGGTGATCAGGCTGGAGCTTGGAGGGGCTCGAAGGACGCTGAGGGCATCTGTAGAGCCTGAGCTATTGGGGGAGGGCTTCTCAAGGCAGAGAGGAGGAGCATCCAGACGTTTGGAGGGGTGGGGTATGCTGTGGAGAAGAAAGGTCTTACACAACCTTCTGTCTATGTTCTGTAGGAGCTGGAGGATCAGTACAGCCCCAGCAGATGGGTCATCCGACGTGGAGCCGAAGAGGCCCTGAGGACCTACTCACACATAGGAGACGAGGGTACTGGGGGCCCTCTCCATGGATGTCATGGGTGGACTTTGGCATTGGCAGTGATTCAGAATGCCCCGGGGGCGGGAGCAGGCTCTCAGGGGGATTCCCAAAGTCCAGGCACTGCGTAAGCCTCATGGGCTCGGGGCCAGGCACCCAGCAGCCCTCGCTGCAGGATGGCCAGAGGCAGGACACATCCCACAAACCGTGTTCCGCCTCCTCTCCTGCTTGGCCAACCATGCCCAGGCCCGTAAGGCCACATGCCGCAGTGGCACAGTGAGGTGGAGTGAAAGACAGGAAGGCCTCCCAGGAGGGCCCGAACTTGGGATGTTGATGCTATTTGTAAAAAGCCAAGAGACTTGTTTCTTTTAAGAAATCAGGGCTTGGGAACCTGGAAGCAAGTGAAGAAGCCTTAAGGTTAATTCCCTTGAGGAATTAACAGGAATTTTCTGTCCTGTGTCTCCAGAGTGTCATACCACGATTTTAACACTCACTGAAGCATTTGCGCTGGCTTGGGGGAAGCAGGCTTCTTAGAGGAAGTGTGAGAAAGCCGCCAGCCTTTCCTCTGTAGGGAAAATTGGATGTTGGCAAATCTGCTTTGTTTCAGCAGCCTGAACAGAGCTCATAGGGTTGGTGGTTCTCTAAACTGAGATAACCCAGTGGAAGAACAGGCTCCTGGAGGTTTATTCCAGCACATACCAGAATCTTCCCTGATCCAACAGATGTGGGGTGAAGTAGTGTCCTGGGCTCTTCAGAATCCTCTGCTGTGCCCAGCTCTGTGCCAAATACACGACTATCTGGTCAGTAAGTCTGAGTGTGTAGTGAAACCTACATGAGCTTGTAGAAAACCTTTTTTTTTTTTTTTAAGATTTTATTCATTTATTAGAGATAGCGAGAGAGAGAGAGAGAGAGAGAGAGAGAGCATGAGCCAGGGGGAGAGGCAGAGGGAGAGGGAGAAGCAGGCTCTCTGCGGAGCAGGGAGCATGCTGCGGGGCTTGATCCCAGGACCCTGGGATCATGACCTGAGCCAAAGGCAGATGCTTCACCAACTGAGCCCCCCAGGCACCCCAAAAACCTTTTTGTCTATCTTACTTGTCTTGAGGAAGAGAAGAGCCATCCCCATTGAGAAAGCACGTCACTCATAAGGAGCCAGAGTGAAGAGGAGTGTGTGCCCATTGCCCTCAGAGGCTCCCACTAGTGATTTCTCTCCACACTGTGGACAGCTTTATTTTTTATTTGTTTTTTTTAAAATTTTATTTATTATTCATGAGAGACACACAGAGAGAGGCAGAGATACAGGCAGAGGGAGAAGCAGGCTCCACGCAGGGAGCCCAATGTGGGACTCAACCCCAGGACTCTGGGATCATGACCTGAGCCAAAGGCATTTGATGCTCAACTGCTGAGCCACCCTGGTGTCCCTATTTTTTTTTTTAAGATTTTTATTTATTTATTCACGAGAGACACACAGAGAGAGGCAGAGACATAGGCGGAGGGAGAACCATGTGGACAGCTTCAAGTACATAGTCCACTCGCCTTCCTGTTTCACTGCTGTAGTTGGCCCAGAGGAGGGGCAGGCACCACTGACCCATTCTGTGGTTGCAGAATGTGAGCCTACAAGCAGGGGGACATTAGGGCCAGGTGAATGAACAACAGCCACGCATGTGCAGGGCTAGAGCCCGTCTCTATTTAAAATGTTGACATTTTGTTGGCCATGGACATTTAGCCATTCCTTTTGATTTAAAATATGTATATATCTATATAGGGGCGCCTGGGTGGCTCTGTCATTTAAGTGTCTGCTTCCAGCTCAGGTCATGATCTCAAGGTCCTGGAATCGGGTCCCAAGTTGGGCTCCCTGCTCCGTGGGGAGTCTGCTTCTCCCCCTACCCCCTCTGCCTGCCATTCCCCTGCTTGTGCTCTCTCTCTGTCGAATAAATAAATAAAATATATATTTTTAAAGATTTTATTTATTTATTCATGAGAAACACAGAGAGGAGAGAGAGAGAGGCAGAGACACAGGCAGAGGGAGAAGCAGGCTCCATGCAGGGAGCCCGACATGGGACTCGATCCCGGGTCTCCAGGATCATGCCCTGGGCTGAAGGCGGTGCTAAACCGCTGAGCCACCTGGGCTGCCCTAAATAAAATATTTTTAAAATAAAAAAAAATTATATATATATACATATACATGTATATATAGAGATATATATTGCATATAAATATTACTTCTTTTGGGGGTGCCTGGGTGGCTCAGTCAGTTGAGCATCCAACTCTTGATCTCAGCTCTGGTCTTGATCTCAGGGTCCTGAGTTCGGCCCCACGTCGGGCTCCATGCTGGGTATAGAGACGATCTTTTAAAAAAATTTTTTTAATGAAATATTATTTATCTTTGTATTAGTCAATTTGGTCTCCCAGTGCAAAATGCCATAGAATGGGTGGCTTAAACAACAGGAATCGACTTCTCACAGTTCTGGGGGCTGAGAAGTCCAAGACTGGCCAAGTGCTGGCCAGTTTGGTTCCCTAGGGAGAATCGTCTCCCTGGCTTGCAGACAGCTGCCTTGTCCATGTGTCTTCACATGGCAGAGAGTGAGCGAGCCCTGGTCTTTCTTCCTCTTCTTGTAAGGCCACTAATTTCATGACAGGGGCTCCACCCTCATGACCCCATCCAAACCTAACTGCCCCCTAATGTGATGACATTGGATGTGGCACCTTTGGGAGGTAATATAAGTGTTGGGGGAGAGGCGCCTGGGTGATTCAGTCAGTTGAGTGTCTGCCCTCCGTTTGGGTCATGGTCCTGAGGTCCTGGGATCCAGCCCCACATAGGCTCCCTGCTAAGCGGGGAATTTGCTTCTCCCTCTCCCTGTGCCTCTCCCCCTGGCGCTCTTCTCTCTCTCTCTCTCTCATGAATAAAATCTTTCAAATATAATAATAAAATAAATGTTGGGGAAACAAACCTACAGCCCAACACAATCTTCATTATTGAGTTTTTGGTGCTGACCCCCCACTCCTCCACCAATGTTGTACCCAAAGCAAGTGCCTCACCTTACCCTACTCAATGAGGTTAAATAACTTAACCAAGCTCACGAAGCTCATGATGGTGGCTGCCTCCCTGAGCTGAGCTTCCAGGTGAGCATGGAGCAGGCTGGTGGGGTGAGGTGGGTCAGGCCATGTCCATGAGTGTGCACCTGCCGGCCTCTCCTGGAGGGGCTCCCCACACTGGGTCAGTGCTGCCCGCCCACTCAAGGATTGCCCCGGAATCAAACTTACAGGAGGCCACAAAGGGACACAAAGCACAAATAATGAAAAAGAGTCTCCTGCCAAACCAGAAAGCCTCCCCACAAAGGACACAGAGAGAAAGAAAACGTGTTATTATTAAGTAAGAGGTAAACCAAACTGCAATGTGCCGCACAGGCAAGCCACTAAAGACCAGAAAGAAACCTCATCCTTTTATACCGGCAGGCAGACACAGCCCATCGCATACCTGTTCTCGAGATAAATGGCACCTCTGCTCAAGCAAGAGACAGCACCACACTAGTTTTTCCAAATTGCACCAGGTAATTAGGGTGGCCACCTGTGCTTGCTAATTGCCTGTATCCAGAGGAAAAAGAAAACTTCCTGCCCTCCCACGGAATCTGGGGGTAGGGACTCTGGCTTCCTTGATGATTACATTTCAAAGAGATGGCTCTCCCCGGTCCTGGAGGAAAACATCGCTAGGTCCCATAACTGGCAAGAGATTTGGTTCGGTTTTAAAAATATTTATGTATAAAAAATAAAAAATAAATTTAAAAAAATAATAAAAGTAAAAATATTTACGTACACCTCAGAGGGGTAGAGAAAGGATTTATGATGAGTTTCCCAAAATAAATGCTCTAAGAAAAGGGAAGGAAGAAGCTCTCTTTTCCTTTTCTGCACCAGGGAGACTCAAAAAATTTTTTTTCTTGCTTTTGATGTGTATTCACCCTTACAGCCGTTGACCTATTACCGTGCAGCAGGGGATGTTCTGCTCTAATAAGTAGATGACTTTTATCTGCCCTGAAGACCTGGCCTCGCTAAGACTGGGCACACGGGAACTGCTGAGTGAGCATGGGCAGAGAGCAGGGGGGGCTGCTACCGGCAGGCTTGCAGAACGATTTCCTCTATCAGTAGTTTTAAATTTGTTTTACCAGGACTCTTAGTACCAATATATTGTACACTAAATGAAGGAAGGAAGGATGGGTGGGTGGATGGGTGGGTGGATGGATGGATGGGGTGGGTGGATGGATGGATGGATGGGGTGGATGGATGGATGGATGGGGTGGATGGATGGATGGATGGATGGATGGAGGATGGATGGGATGGATGGATGGATGGATGGATGGATGGGTGGAGGATGGATGGGGTGGATGGATGGATGGATGGATGAGGTGGATGGATGGATGGGGTGGGTGGATGGATGGATGGATGGATGGGTGGAGGATGGATGGGGTGGATGGATGGATGGATAGATGGGGTGGATGGATGGATGGATGGGGTGGATGGATGGATGGATGGATGGGTGGATGGATGGATGGGTGGATGGATGGATGGATGGATGGATGGGGTGGATGGATAGGTAGTTGCATACGTGCAAACACACATACATAGGCACACAGTAGGTGCTGAATGCTGTCTCCCCCAGCATCCAGGTCCCCAAACCACGCCCTTCTCCAGGAGGACCAATCACCAGTGAGGTGGGTGGAGCCTCGTGATTGACAGCCTCTGGTAGGGACCCAACCTCGGAGAGATCCCTCCTACTTTTTTCCAAGGCTCGGATGATCTTGGGCTTTTTCCTCTCCCTCAGAAAAGTGAAAGAAAGAATGCCAAGGCACAGAAGATACAAGCCCCAATTTTGTTTGACCTTGCTACACACTAACACAAAATTTACCACCTTAACCATTTTAAAGTGCACAATTCAGTAGCATTTGGAACATTCACAATTTGTGCAACCACCTACCACTACCTGGTTCCAAATCGTTTTCATCATCCCAGAAGGAGACCTCCTACCATTAAGCAGTAACTCTCTATTTCTCTCCTCTTACCAATTCTGGATATTTCAAATGATGGAATCATATGCATGTGGCCTCTTGCATCTGGCTGCTTCTCCTTGGCATAGTTGGTGTAGTGCCTATCGCTACTTCATGCCCTTGTGGTGTGGGCATACCACATTTTTAAAAAATATTTTATTTATTTATTCATGAAACAGAGAGAGAGAGAGGCAGAGACACAGGCAGAGGGGGAAGCAGGCTCCACTCAGGGAGCCCGATGTGGGACTCGATCTCAGGACTCCAGGATCACGCCCTGGGCCGAAGGCAGGCGCTAAACCGCTGAGCCACCCAGGGATCCCCAACATACCACATTTTGTTTATCCATTCATCCACTGACATACATTTGGGCTGTTTCCACCTTTTGGCAATTGTGAATAGGGCTGCTATAGACATTCGTGTACAAGTTTTGGTTTGAAAGCCCCGATTTCTTATTAAGTCCAATAGACAAAGCTGTTCTATGAAACTACGTATAATCTAAATGCTCACTTTTGCTTTGTGTACTTAGCTCATCATGGACCAGGAGCAGACAGGGTAGGGCTCCCGGCGCCCACACACCACACTTTAAGTAGCTCTGTTCTGCACCATCTTGTCTGTTTTTAGGTAACAGTTCTTATCTTATTACAAAAGGAGCATATGCCTACTAAAAGGGCCTTTAAAAATGGAACCATCAAAAAAAAATGAAACCATCAATAATTCCACCACTTGTTAACTAGAGGGTGGCTGAGGGGACCCTGCCTTCTCTTAAACTGCTGCCACTGCAGGTAATAAACCCTTGGTCTTCAGCCTTCTGGGACTGTCTGGTCTTCCTGCCCCATGCTTGCGTTAAGTCTCTAGGGGCTCCGGCTACCACTTCCCCTAATTCCCCTGTCATATGCTCTGGATGTGTCCATGGACTTGGTGTTTCTGTCTCTAACAGTGTGGACACTTTTTATTGCAAATAATAGAAACTCAGTTTTTGCATTATCAAAAAAGGAAGTTTTAATATGGTTTCTTCATTGAAGCCCCCCTTGTTCCTGGCCTAGGGTTCAAGGACTAGAAGGCTGGTGGTATTCACATTTGGGGGGAGGCTGAGGCCCCTGCACCCAGCTGCCTTCCAACCAGTGGGCAGACTTCCTGCAGAGATGCAGTCCCTCTTTCTCAGGGTCACCTGAGTTTTTTAATATCTGAGGGAGACATGTGCGTGATAGTGAATACAGCTGCTTGGTCTGAATTGCTCTTCGATTTAGAACATAAATTTCATGGTCTTTTTCTCAGTTCCGGCACAAAATGAATCTAGTCAGTGCATGTATGCTTTTAAGAACTCTTGGGAAAAATAAATTGCAATCTTTTGATGAACCCCCTCTATCAATGCGCTTGTCAGGCACAAACCTCTCCACCCTATGCTGGTAGGAGGGCACTTGGCAAAGCCCCATGGACAGCAGTAGGCAACGGCCTCAAAATGACAAATTTTCTGATCCAGAAATCCCGCTTCTGAGAGGGCTTTCTTCAGGCCCCTGCACATAGTGTGATGTGGGCACAGGGCTGTTCACGGCAGAGTTGTTTGGGTGCTTCTCAGCAAAGGGTTGCTTCATCATGTGCTGATCCATTCAGTGAATTTTTCCTGGCTGCCTGGCATGTGCTGGTCACTCATTTTGTGCCTGGGATATTTCAGTGAGCAAAACAGACAATCCCCTGTTTTTTTTTCTCTTCTTATTTTTCTCTTCTCTTTTTATTCTCTTTGTATTTTTTCTATTCTTTTTTTCCTCTTCTTATTTTAGTATTGAAGGATGGGTGACATACAATGATATATTCATTTCAGATGTACAACGTAGTGATTCCACAACTCTGTACAGGACTCTGTGCTCGTCATGAGAAGTTTTTTAAAGATTTTATTTATTTATTCATGAGAAACACAGAGAGAGAGAGAGAGAGGCAGAGACACAGGCAGAGGAGAAGCAGGCTCCATGCAGGGAGCCCGACATGGGACTCGATCCCGGGTCTCCAGGATCATGCCCTGGGCTGAAGGCGGTGCTAAACCGCTGAGCCACCCGGGCTGCCCTAAATAAAATATTTTTAAAATAAAAAAAAATTATATATATATACATATACATGTATATATAGAGATATATATTGCATATAAATATTACTTCTTTTTGGGGTGCCTGGGTGGCTCAGTCAGTTGAGCATCCAACTCTTGATCTCAGCTCTGGTCTTGATCTCAGGGTCCTGAGTTCGGCCCCACGTCGGGCTCCATGCTGGGTATAGAGACTATCTTTTAAAAAAAATTTTTTTAATGAAATATTATTTATCTTTGTATTAGTCAATTTGGTCTCCCAGTGCAAAATGCCATAGAATGGGTGGCTTAAACAACAGGAATCGACTTCTCACAGTTCTGGGGGCTGAGAAGTCCAAGACTGGCCAAGTGCTGGCCAGTTTGGTTCCCTAGGGAGAATCGTCTCCCTGGCTTGCAGACAGCTGCCTTGTCCATGTGTCTTCACATGGCAGAGAGTGAGCGAGCCCTGGTCTTTCTTCCTCTTCTTGTAAGGCCACTAATTTCATGACAGGGGCTCCACCCTCATGACCCCATCCAAACCTAACTGCCCCCTAATGTGATGACATTGGATGTGGCACCTTTGGGAGGTAATATAAGTGTTGGGGGAGAGGCGCCTGGGTGATTCAGTCAGTTGAGTGTCTGCCCTCCGTTTGGGTCATGGTCCTGAGGTCCTGGGATCCAGCCCCACATAGGCTCCCTGCTAAGCGGGGAATTTGCTTCTCCCTCTCCCTGTGCCTCTCCCCCTGGCGCTCTTCTCTCTCTCTCTCTCTCATGAATAAAATCTTTCAAATATAATAATAAAATAAATGTTGGGGAAACAAACCTACAGCCCAACACAATCTTCATTATTGAGTTTTTGGTGCTGACCCCCCACTCCTCCACCAATGTTGTACCCAAAGCAAGTGCCTCACCTTACCCTACTCAATGAGGTTAAATAACTTAACCAAGCTCACGAAGCTCATGATGGTGGCTGCCTCCCTGAGCTGAGCTTCCAGGTGAGCATGGAGCAGGCTGGTGGGGTGAGGTGGGTCAGGCCATGTCCATGAGTGTGCACCTGCCGGCCTCTCCTGGAGGGGCTCCCCACACTGGGTCAGTGCTGCCCGCCCACTCAAGGATTGCCCCGGAATCAAACTTACAGGAGGCCACAAAGGGACACAAAGCACAAATAATGAAAAAGAGTCTCCTGCCAAACCAGAAAGCCTCCCCACAAAGGACACAGAGAGAAAGAAAACGTGTTATTATTAAGTAAGAGGTAAACCAAACTGCAATGTGCCGCACAGGCAAGCCACTAAAGACCAGAAAGAAACCTCATCCTTTTATACCGGCAGGCAGACACAGCCCATCGCATACCTGTTCTCGAGATAAATGGCACCTCTGCTCAAGCAAGAGACAGCACCACACTAGTTTTTCCAAATTGCACCAGGTAATTAGGGTGGCCACCTGTGCTTGCTAATTGCCTGTATCCAGAGGAAAAAGAAAACTTCCTGCCCTCCCACGGAATCTGGGGGTAGGGACTCTGGCTTCCTTGATGATTACATTTCAAAGAGATGGCTCTCCCCGGTCCTGGAGGAAAACATCGCTAGGTCCCATAACTGGCAAGAGATTTGGTTCGGTTTTAAAAATATTTATGTATAAAAAATAAAAAATAAATTTAAAAAAATAATAAAAGTAAAAATATTTACGTACACCTCAGAGGGGTAGAGAAAGGATTTATGATGAGTTTCCCAAAATAAATGCTCTAAGAAAAGGGAAGGAAGAAGCTCTCTTTTCCTTTTCTGCACCAGGGAGACTCAAAAAAATTTTTTTTCTTGCTTTTGATGTGTATTCACCCTTACAGCCGTTGACCTATTACCGTGCAGCAGGGGATGTTCTGCTCTAATAAGTAGATGACTTTTATCTGCCCTGAAGACCTGGCCTCGCTAAGACTGGGCACACGGGAACTGCTGAGTGAGCATGGGCAGAGAGCAGGGGGGGGCTGCTACCGGCAGGCTTGCAGAACGATTTCCTCTATCAGTAGTTTTAAATTTGTTTTACCAGGACTCTTAGTACCAATATATTGTACACTAAATGAAGGAAGGAAGGATGGGTGGGTGGATGGGTGGGTGGATGGATGGATGGGGTGGGTGGATGGATGGATGGATGGGGTGGATGGATGGATGGATGGGGTGGATGGATGGATGGATGGATGGAGGATGGATGGGATGGATGGATGGATGGATGGATGGATGGGTGGAGGATGGATGGGGTGGATGGATGGATGGATGGATGAGGTGGATGGATGGATGGGGTGGGTGGATGGATGGATGGATGGATGGGTGGAGGATGGATGGGGTGGATGGATGGATGGATAGATGGGGTGGATGGATGGATGGATGGGGTGGATGGATGGATGGATGGATGGGTGGATGGATGGATGGGTGGATGGATGGATGGATGGATGGATGGGGTGGATGGATAGGTAGTTGCATACGTGCAAACACACATACATAGGCACACAGTAGGTGCTGAATGCTGTCTCCCCCAGCATCCAGGTCCCCAAACCACGCCCTTCTCCAGGAGGACCAATCACCAGTGAGGTGGGTGGAGCCTCGTGATTGACAGCCTCTGGTAGGGACCCAACCTCGGAGAGATCCCTCCTACTTTTTTCCAAGGCTCGGATGATCTTGGGCTTTTTCCTCTCCCTCAGAAAAGTGAAAGAAAGAATGCCAAGGCACAGAAGATACAAGCCCCAATTTTGTTTGACCTTGCTACACACTAACACAAAATTTACCACCTTAACCATTTTAAAGTGCACAATTCAGTAGCATTTGGAACATTCACAATTTGTGCAACCACCTACCACTACCTGGTTCCAAATCGTTTTCATCATCCCAGAAGGAGACCTCCTACCATTAAGCAGTAACTCTCTATTTCTCTCCTCTTACCAATTCTGGATATTTCAAATGATGGAATCATATGCATGTGGCCTCTTGCATCTGGCTGCTTCTCCTTGGCATAGTTGGTGTAGTGCCTATCGCTACTTCATGCCCTTGTGGTGTGGGCATACCACATTTTTAAAAAATATTTTATTTATTTATTCATGAAACAGAGAGAGAGAGAGGCAGAGACACAGGCAGAGGGGGAAGCAGGCTCCACTCAGGGAGCCCGATGTGGGACTCGATCTCAGGACTCCAGGATCACGCCCTGGGCCGAAGGCAGGCGCTAAACCGCTGAGCCACCCAGGGATCCCCAACATACCACATTTTGTTTATCCATTCATCCACTGACATACATTTGGGCTGTTTCCACCTTTTGGCAATTGTGAATAGGGCTGCTATAGACATTCGTGTACAAGTTTTGGTTTGAAAGCCCCGATTTCTTATTAAGTCCAATAGACAAAGCTGTTCTATGAAACTACGTATAATCTAAATGCTCACTTTTGCTTTGTGTACTTAGCTCATCATGGACCAGGAGCAGACAGGGTAGGGCTCCCGGCGCCCACACACCACACTTTAAGTAGCTCTGTTCTGCACCATCTTGTCTGTTTTTAGGTAACAGTTCTTATCTTAATTACAAAAGGAGCATATGCCTACTAAAAGGGCCTTTAAAAATGGAACCATCAAAAAAAAATGAAACCATCAATAATTCCACCACTTGTTAACTAGAGGGTGGCTGAGGGGACCCTGCCTTCTCTTAAACTGCTGCCACTGCAGGTAATAAACCCTTGGTCTTCAGCCTTCTGGGACTGTCTGGTCTTCCTGCCCCATGCTTGCGTTAAGTCTCTAGGGGCTCCGGCTACCACTTCCCCTAATTCCCCTGTCATATGCTCTGGATGTGTCCATGGACTTGGTGTTTCTGTCTCTAACAGTGTGGACACTTTTTATTGCAAATAATAGAAACTCAGTTTTTGCATTATCAAAAAAGGAAGTTTTAATATGGTTTCTTCATTGAAGCCCCCCTTGTTCCTGGCCTAGGGTTCAAGGACTAGAAGGCTGGTGGTATTCACATTTGGGGGGAGGCTGAGGCCCCTGCACCCAGCTGCCTTCCAACCAGTGGGCAGACTTCCTGCAGAGATGCAGTCCCTCTTTCTCAGGGTCACCTGAGTTTTTTAATATCTGAGGGAGACATGTGCGTGATAGTGAATACAGCTGCTTGGTCTGAATTGCTCTTCGATTTAGAACATAAATTTCATGGTCTTTTTCTCAGTTCCGGCACAAAATGAATCTAGTCAGTGCATGTATGCTTTTAAGAACTCTTGGGAAAAATAAATTGCAATCTTTTGATGAACCCCCTCTATCAATGCGCTTGTCAGGCACAAACCTCTCCACCCTATGCTGGTAGGAGGGCACTTGGCAAAGCCCCATGGACAGCAGTAGGCAACGGCCTCAAAATGACAAATTTTCTGATCCAGAAATCCCGCTTCTGAGAGGGCTTTCTTCAGGCCCCTGCACATAGTGTGATGTGGGCACAGGGCTGTTCACGGCAGAGTTGTTTGGGTGCTTCTCAGCAAAGGGTTGCTTCATCATGTGCTGATCCATTCAGTGAATTTTTCCTGGCTGCCTGGCATGTGCTGGTCACTCATTTTGTGCCTGGGATATTTCAGTGAGCAAAACAGACAATCCCCTGTTTTTTTTTCTCTTCTTATTTTTCTCTTCTCTTTTTATTCTCTTTGTATTTTTTCTATTCTTTTTTTCCTCTTCTTATTTTAGTATTGAAGGATGGGTGACATACAATGATATATTCGTTTCAGATGTACAACGTAGTGATTCCACAACTCTGTACAGGACTCTGTGCTTGTCATGAGAAGTATAGTCGCTGTCTGTCACCATACAACATTATCACAATGTCAGCCATTGATTGTGTGCTCTATGCGGTCCTCCCTGTGCTTCTTAATGGGGCGAGGGGGAGATGATAGACCATGAACATAAGACATAAGTAATGCGGGATCCCTGGGTGGCGCAGCGGTTTAGCGCCTGCTTTTGGCCCAGGGCGCGATCCTGGAGACCCGGGGTCGAATCCCACGTCGGGCTCCCGGTGCATGGAGCCTGCTTCTCCCTCTGCCTGTGTCTCTGCCTCTCTCTCTCTCTCTCTCTCTCTGTGTGACTATCATAAATAAATAAAAATTAAAAAAAAAAAGACATAAGTAATGCTACAGTCTGTTAGAAGGGCCAAGTGTTCTGGAAGCAGGCGAGTGGATGGACAGTGGGTGTTTGGGTGATCAGGGTCAGCCCCTAGAGGAAGGTGAGCAGGGGAGTTGATATTGTAGAGCTCCAGGACTTTTGGGTGGTGCATGAGCTGTTGTGGATGTTTGTGTCTTCCCCAAATTCCCATGTTGAAGAGTCAGATGTTTAAGCCACGGAGCCACCCAGGAGCCCCTAAACACTTCAGGTTATAATCACAAATGCAATATGTTTGATTCACTGGAAGTCTCTAATAGATCCGTCCTGGTAAACATGTCCTGCGGAGTGGCCTGTGCCCAGTGTGGCACATGGACACCTGGGGAGCCCATTTTGTTCTGATCATTAGACCCTTTTTCTTTTTTCTTTTTTTTTTTTTTTTTAAGATTTTACTTATTTATTCATGAGAGACACACAGAGAGAGACAGAGACATAGACAGAGGGAGAAGCAGGCTCCCTGCAGGGAGCCCGATTCGGGACTCGATCCCAGGATTGCAGGATCAGATCCTGAGCCAAAGACAGACGCTCAACCACTGAGCCACCCAGGTGTCCCTGGTCATTAGAACCTTACACGAGTCCACACATCAGGCCCTCTGAGCATTTGGTCACTTGAAGTATCAGGAGATGGGAAGTCTCCCCCCACCCCTACACAGGAGAGGGAGTGGGGTGCCCACAGCACATTGCATGCCACATCTCTCTCCTAAGAAACCTCTCCTTATCTGTCCCTTCATTCCAAGAACTGGTTGGGTAGGGGTGGAGGAGGGTGGTCAGTAGACATGGTCAGTGATGGCAAAACTGGTTTTGCAGCCGCTTTGCCTGTCCTGCAAAGGCAGCCTGGTCCCTGGTTCTGACATGGGGGAAACTTGGCATCTACCATCATTTTTGTTGCTCTTGGCCTTGAACGGTCCAGCCAAAATGACAGCCCATTTTAAGTTTATGTACACTTCCCTAAACACACTTCATACAAACCATCTCTACATACTGAGTTTGCCCATCCTGGAGTGGCAGGATCATGCAGCCCAGAGGAGCACTGTTCATTTCGGGGCCACCACCATAGCCACCAAGGGTGGTGGGACCTGGGCACCTCTGGGGACATGGATCCAAGGATCATGTCTCTCCCTACCAGTTTCAATATCAGAAAGATCACACTGATAATGCAACGTGGTATTTGCACAACCTGTTTTGCTATTTACACCGTGAAATACTCCTCCATTTCCTTTTCAATTAGTACATTCAGTCCTGTTTGTGCAATCTTTGCCTCTCCCAAGATCATGAAGATCTCCTATGCTTTTTTCCAAGATCTCTGTTGTCTTCTCTTTCACATTTAGATCATCCGTAAGAACTGATCTGATGTGTGTGGTATGAGGTAGAGATCAAGAAACTTTTTTTTTTTTTCCAGTTTGGATATTCAGTTGGCCCAGCACTGCTTGTTGAAATATTAATTTATCACAGAATTTTCTTTTCATTGTTTACTACCTATCAGGTCCTGGGTGTACAGAGGTGGGCAAAGCAAAGCCCTTGTCTTCACAGTGAAGGCAACAGACAGACAACAAACAATGTGAAAAATATATCATTTTTTGATATATGGGGTGGATGCCGGGCTCCATGATAAAGCAGAGAAGAGGGATAGGCCATAGTTTGAGCAGCCTTCTATTATTCCAGGTCACTTAGGCAGTGTCAGGTGTTTTGCTATTATAAAATAGCTTTACATAGTGGGCATCTTATTTTTTTAAGATTTTATTTATTTATTCATGAGAGGCAGAGGCATAGGCAGAGGGAGAAACACTCTGCCAGGAGCCCAATGTGGGACTTGATCCCGGGACTCCAGGATCACGCCTTGGGCTAAAGGCAGACTTGACCACTGAGTCCTCCAGGCGCCCCTGTGGGCATCTTTAAAACAAGTCTTTGGGAATATTTCTGATTATTTCCTTATAAAAACTATGTGGATAAGGACTTAGACATCAAGGAGTATGATCGTCTTGGGCTTTGATACATTTTTCCAAGCTGCCCTTCAGAAGAGCCTACCAATTTACACTCTCCAGTGCCCAGCATTGGAGGGAACTAAGCTGCCTGATTTTCCACTGATTTTGGGTCACTCTGGGATACAGAGTGACCATATAGACTCCCCTCTCACCCCACCCCATTGCCCATGGTATTTATTTCCCTAACAATGCCCATCCTCCTTTGTTCCCACCCAAGTCCTAGCCGATTTTCACATCATTCTGACTTCTCCCCTCATGGCACTCAATCATATATTCATATCGTCTCATTATCTATTTATTTGAAGTGAGTTTAAACACTTTATTTATTTATTTGAGAGAGAGAGAGAGAGAAAGAGCACTTGAGCAGGGAAGGGCAAGGAGAGGGAGAAAGAGTCTGAACCAGACTCCACAAGTGAGCACAAAATCCAATGCCGGGCTCGATCTCATCACCGAGAGATCATGACTTGAGTCTAAGCCCAGAGTCAGACACTTAACCAACTGAGCCACCCAGGTGCCCCTATTGGAAATGAGTTTATATCTTGCTTCCCTAGAAGATTGTTTTCCCGGACGCTTGGAAAAGTTTATACTTCCTGGAGCATGAAGCGAAGTGTCATGCACACAATAAGCATGTAATGAAGTAACGGTCCGAGCGGCGCCCTTCAGAGCCACAGCTCACTGCCAGACAGACTTCGGCGGACAGTATTGGTCCCACTGGGATGGGCCAGTCTGGTCTCTTTGTAACTCCACATCCGTGAGATGCTGCAGAACCCAGCAGAGACGATCATGAGGACTTGGGGAAGCGTCCCAAGGTGTCACCCACAAGGCCTGACACCTGGAGCCGACCGCTCCCCCCAAAGGGGCTTTCAATTTTTTTTTTTTTTTTTGCATTTATTTATGATAGTCACAGAGAGAGAGAGAGAGGCAGAGACACAGGCAGAGGGAGAAGCAGGTTCCATGCACCGGGAGCCCGACGTGGGACTCGACCCCGGGTCTCCAGGATCGTGCCCTGGGCCAAAGGCAGGCGCTAAACCGCTGCGCCACCCAGGGATCCCCCAAAGGGGCTTTCAGCACAGAGGTTTCTACCTTAAATGAAATAGCAATTACTGCAGGTTGTGCTGATGGTGACTCGTCCATCTCTCGACACAGCCACCAAGAAGGCCCGAGCCACCAGGAAGAGCCTGCTGCACGTCCCCTACGGAGATGGCGAAGGGGAAAAATTGGACATCTACTTTCCCGAGGGAGTGTCTGAAGGTAGGCAGCCGGGCAGGTGGTCCCGGGACAGGGGTCGGCTGGCCCCCAGGCTCGGCACCCACGCCCTTTGTCTGTCTTACAGCCTCGCCTTTCTGTCTGTTCTTTCATGGAGGGTACTGGCAGAGTGGAAGGTGAGTCGGGAGCTTGGATGAACAGGGAGAAAGGGAGATTCGCCCTCCCCTGGTGTAGGAGTCCCCCGGGGCTGCTGCAACAGATGACCACAAGCTCGGGGGCTTACACCAGAAGTGCATTCTCTCCAGGTTCTGGAGGCCAGAAGTCTGAGATCAAGGTGTGGGCAGGGCTGTGCTCCGACAGGTGGCTCCAGGGGAGGACCTGCTCCTGCCTCTTCCAGCTTCTGGGGGCTCTAGATTTTCGTTGGCTGTGGTCACATCATTTCCATCTCTGCCTCCATCCTCGTGGGGCCTCCTCTGTGTCTGTGTCTCAGATCTTCCCCTGCCTTTCACTCTCATAATGTCACCCCTCGTGGGATTGAGGTCCATCCTATAGCGTGCATGACCTCACCGCAGGATCCCTAATTATATCTGCGTAGACCCTATAGCCACATTCCCAGGTACTGAGGTTAGGATTTGGACCTGTCTTTTGGAGGGGACACTCTTTGACCCACTATACCCAGTGGAAAAGCATGGGCAGCCTCCTCAGTCAGAGGGAAACCTTCCCATTTTGTGACGGACTGGTAAGAGTCCCCGGGCAAACCAGGATAGCTCGTCACCTTAAGATAAGCAGAGGGGTACTTGAGGTCTTCCAGGACACTGTTGTCCCATGCAATCTTTCTTTTTTTTAAAAAAAAATTTTTTTTTAATTTATTTATTCATGAGAGACACAGAGAGAGGCAGAGACACAGGGAGAGGGAGAGGCAGGCTCCATGCAGGGAGCCTGACGTGGGACTCAATCCCAGGACTCCAGGATTAGGCCCTGGGCTGAAGGTGGCACTAAACCGCTGAGCCACCCGGGCTGCCCCATGCAATCTTTCTAAGGAGTTGCCTGCTCTAGGATCTACCACCCTTCAAGCATATTCATCTTCACAGCTAGATTGGTAGCAGCCTTCATCACGCAGAGCTCTCTACATGTCTGATCTTCATTTCTCAAAGACAACGTGTAGGAGGAAGTAGATGCCCCCACTTGACAGATGAGGAAACCAGATTTAGAGATTAAATAAGGTCCCCAGGGTTTCAGAGCTAGTGTGTGACATGGTAGAGACAGCGCCTACATTCTTCCTTATACTACACGGAACCAGAGAGGGATGATGCCCTGGGGAGACAGGACAGGGAAGCAGCCTGGTGGCCGACGTGCCTCCAGTTGTCACATCTTTGTTTCTTTCCTCAGTAAAGACACATCAGCCTTCATGGTCAATCCGCTGACAGAGCAGGGGGTGACCGTGGTGGTAGTGGCTTATGACATCGCCCCCAAAGGTAATGAGGATGGTCGGGCAGGAAGGCTGGTGGGCTTTGGAGAGGAGAGAGCCCCCAATGGGTCTTGACCCAGCTCATGCTCTCTGGGCAGGTACCCTGGACCAGATGGTAGACCAAGTGACTCGGAGCATCGTGTTTGTCCAGAAGCAGTATCCGTGCAACAAGTGGGTACCGCTGCAGATTTTCCTTCTGCTAGACAATGTGGGACAACAGTAGATTTAGCCCCTTGGGCACCATCTGGCTGCCCGCTCTGGCCTGTGGAGCAGAAGGCAAATTGGGAGTCTTTGATACTGGCCTGATGCATTTGGGAAACTGAATGCAAATTTGGCTCTCTGCTCTGATCCAACCCAGGGGAATTTACCTGTGTGGACACTCAGCAGGAGCCCACCTGGCTGCCATGATGCTCCTGGCCAACTGGACCAAGCATGGAGTCACACCCAACCTCAAAGGTTTTCATGGGACTGCAGGTTCACCCTCCCCAGATGGGCTTGCGGGGCTGTGCCAGCTGCACAAAATCCCAACAGTCACGAAAGGCTTGACCTGGGGACTTTGGGCCCTGTACAACAGGCCTGCTTTGCTTCTCTACCCCTACCCTGGTCTTGCCCCTTTGGTCCTGGAGGCTAGACTCTCCCACCTGGTGCCTGCACAAGGCCTGGTATGGGTGGAATCTTGGCCCCCCAGCAGCCTGGCCCTCTGACTATTCTTCACCTTCATAGGCTTTTTCCTGCTCAGTGGGATCTATGACCTGAAGCCCATTGTGTACACTTCTCAGAATGCTCCTCTCCTCATGACCCTGTGAGTCATTTGGCCCCCTCTTCCCAGAGCTGAGTGTGAGCCTACAAGGAAGGCTGGGGGTAAGGGGCAGGCTCCTTTCTGTCCTGACCCACACCTACCCCCTGCATCAGGGAGGATGCTCAGAGGAACAGCCCACAGCTGCTCCTGGAGGCGGCCCTGACTCGGCCCTTGGATCCAGCCTGCCATGTGCTGGTGTCTGTGGGCCAGCACGACTCCCCTGAATTCCACCGACAGTCCAAGGAATTTTATCAGGTACTCCCAGGACTCCGCCTCTGGCCAGAGGCTGAGGGTCCTGTGCTCTCATTACCTTCCTCTTTATTTTACCCAAAGGGACCTCAAGGCCGTCAGCCATTTATTCAACAAATACTTAGGGAGCACCTGGTGGGAGCCAGGTGTGGCGCAGAGCCCCCCCACCCACTGCTGCCTTGTGTTGCTGCTCTGCTCCTTTCTCTATCCAGATACTGCGCCAAGGAGGGTGGAATGCCTCGTTTGAAGAAATCCATGATATGGATCACTTTGAAATCATTTGGAACCTAACCCAGAAGGACTATGTGCTCACCCAGGTGGGGAGCACTTCCTTTCCCTGTGGAGAGTGTGGGTCCTGCCTCTGTCCCCACACAGAAGGGGAGGTGGGAAGCACAGGGGGGCCACTTTACTGGATCTTGGGCATCCAGGAGGCTGGGGTCCTGATGGTAGGAAGTGAGTACCCCACTGGCTTCCTCTACTTCACCCCTCTCTGAAAGAGCCCCAGGTGGTCTGCAGAGTACACTCCTGGGCACACAGGTGGGAGCTGCACGGGGCTTGGTGTAGATGGGGAGAGGCATTGATCCGGTCAAAGGAAAGCGTGAGATGAGCCTGTGTGTAAGCATAAAGCAAAGCCAACTCCACGTAGGAGAGGATGGATGGATATGGCTCATAAACGTTCATTACAACTTTAACATGAAGAATCTTTTTAAAAATCAAATATTACAGGGGCACCTGGCTGGCTCAGTTGGTGGAGCACATGACTCAATCTCATGGGTGTAGAGATGACTTAAAAATAGAATCTTTTTAAAAAAATCTAATATTACAATTTTCTTAAGGATTTTATTTATTTATTTGAGAGAGAGTGTGTGTGTGCACAAATAGGGGGACGGGCAGAGGGAGGGGGAGAGGTAGACTCCCTGCTGAGCAGGGACTCCATCCCTGGACCCCAGGATCTTGGCAGAGGCTTAACCCACTGACCCACCCAACGCACCTATTATATTTCTAATGTGGAGAATTCTTTTAAAAGTCAAAGAATAAATTGGGGGAAATATTTGCCACAGATTTGGCAGATATAGAATTACCACTTTTTTTTTTTTTCTGGGAAAGTGGGTACTTGTTAACTTCACTTTTTAATCAGCTGCCACCTCAGTAAGGCTTCTATAGCATTCACTTTTAAGTCACATAGTTAATATTCTTACTATATAAAGAGCACTTTAAAATCAGTAAGAACAATTTTATTTTTAAAGATTTATTTATTTATTTATTCATGAGACACAGAGAGAGAGGCAGAGACACAGGCAGAGGGAGAAGCAGGCTCCCTGCAGGAAGCCCGATGCGGGACTCGATCCCAGGACCCCAGGATCATGCCCTGAGCCAAAGGCAGGTGATCAGCCACTGCGCCACCCAGGTGCCCCAGTAAGAATACTTTTTATTTCTATTTAAGAATAGATTATAAATAGAAAAAAAAATGGATAAAGGATAAGGAATGTTTTAAGAAAAACTATAGATGGCCAGTAAACATAGGGGAAGATTATACTAGTGATCATAGAAATGTCACATAAAATTCCAGTCCTTTCCCACCTGTCATGGAAAATGTTCTGATGAGAATTATGCCCAGGCCCGCTGGAGCGATTGCAAAGGGCTCTTCTCTGATTCCGCGGGTGACAGCACAGCCTGGCCACAGGGATCCAAACCCACTGGCCCAGTGATTCTGGGGCTTGGAATTTCTCTTCAGAATAATTGAGAAATACGCAAAGGTCGTCTTTGCAGCATTATTAATAATCAAAACTTAGAAACAGCTTACATGTCCCAGTGAGGTTAAATTACGACATAATTCGGTAACAGAATGAAGTTTACGAAAATTAGGACGTATCAAATCGTTTCAGGTGTGAGAGCAAAAGCAAAAAACAACTGATCCAGAAACAACTGATCCAGTATATCGCCAGTTCAATAATACACAGACAGCTAGGCCCTTGGAAGCATATACATGCGTGTGTCACACCAGTGGTGTGATAGTATATTTAAAAAATTCATTTCCAGGGGCAGCCCAGGGGGCTCAGCAGTTTAGCGCCGCCTTTGGCCCAGGGTGTGATCCTGGATCAAGTCCCACGTCGGGCTCCCTGCATGGAGCTTGCTTCTCCTTCTGCCTTGTCTCTGCCTCTCCCTGTGTGTGTGTGTGTCTCTCATGAATGAATAAATAAAATCTTTAAAAAAAATTCGTTTCCATATTTGCTAACACGAACATGTATTACTTTTTTTTTTTTTAACTGGGGGAAAAAACCAAACGCTCCCAAGTGGCATCTCTTGAAAAACCTAAGAAATACATATTTTAGGTTTTGGGGGCCATACGCCTCTTGACACAACTACCCAACACTGCCATTGTAGCACAGAAGCTGCCACAACAATTCGTAAATGGTGAACGTGCCTGTGTGCCAATAAAACCTTATTTATGGATGCTGACATTTGAATCTTTTTTTTTTTAAGATTTTATTTATTTTTTCATAGAGACACAGGGAGAAAGAGAGGCAGAGACACAGGCAGAGGGAGAAGCAGGCTCCATGCAGGGAGCCTGATGTGGGACTCGATCCAGTGTCTCCAGGATCATACCCTGGGCTGCAGGCGGCGCTAAACCGCTGCGCCACTGGGGCTGCCCTGACATTCGAATCTTACATAATTTTTACACATCATGAAATAATATTCTGAATCGCTTCTCAGCCTTTTGGCTAAGATCAAGTGTGCACTAATATTGTTTCGATCTTTGTTTAACCCTTTAAAAACATAAAGCCAGGGACGCCTGGCTGGCTCAGTCCATAGCGCGTGCGACTCTTGATCTCTGGGTCATGCGTTCAAGCCCCACATTGGGTGTAGAGATTTCTGAGAATTTGGCCCTGATTTAATTGCCAATTAATTAATTAAACACCTAATTACATAAACACATAAAGCCATTCTTAACTCGTAAGTGGACAAAACCACAGGTCAAGCCTGACGTAAGTCTACATATGGTTGGGAGTTTGTTTAGGACACTTCAAAGGACAGATGGGGACTGAGCTGTCATTTTAAGTGACAGTTCTATGATCAGCAATGCAGCCTGTTTCTTTCATCAGATTCCTCGAGAGAGTCTCACAACAGCCTCTCCAATTCTTGGGCTTTTATGTCTTTTCTTCCTGTCGCAGATGATTTTGAGAACAATCCTCCAGGAGCCCCGACGGCACTAAAGTGTTCAACCCGACATTGAATGATGCTGAAGCTCCTCCACAGACCCTCACACTTCCCCTGCCTGCCTGCTTCCGCTCTCCCCACGCCCATGAGCACATCTATTTGCTCTGAACACCACTAAAAACCTCCAGGGCCTTTCGCTGGCCTGGATGGAAGGGTTCCAGGGAAGGTCCAGCCGAGTCAACGCCCTGGGATGCCCAAGCTGCCGGGCCCCCTGCCTGCCAAGAGGGCATGACAAAAATGACAACACACTTGGCTCTGGATGAAAGAGTTTGCTAACCTTTTCATAAGAAAAGGTTATCATAAGAGTAACCTTTTCATAAGAGTTTCTCAAACCAGTCTGTTCTGTCTTTGACGGCACTCTTGACCACTCTAGTCCTGGGCTCCACCTGTCACCCGAGTCTTCCCCTAAGAGTCCTGGGGTATGGCCTCCAGGCTAGCCCCTTCTGGGACATGACAATGACATCCACAGCCAGGATAAGCTTCCTCTGCTTCACCCAGCTGTGTGTGCAATTCCCAAGGAGCCAGCTGTGTGCATCCACCACCCTCCCCATCCCAGCACCCCGCCCCCACTCTGAGCAGCTGGCACTCCAAGATGATGGAGTACAGGGAAAGTGAAGAATGGCCTAGATATTCATCAGTAGGATAAGTGCATGCAAGCAGCCAGCAACCAATCACTATGTAGCCATTAGAAAGAGACCTGTTTACCAGGTGGGAAATCCCCAGGGCATATTGTTATATGATAAAAACAAGATGCTCAATGATACAACTTAGGACCATCTCAATGGTTGTACACAATATACACCCACAAAAAGATGTTTTTCTCTGTGTGCCCACGTGTATGAATGCTGGGGAATGGCCCTGGAAGATCCACATCTGATGCCTCTGCTCCCCTCTGGGGTGGGAGGTAGAAATGGGAACCCAGGGAAGGAGGTGTTTGCTTCATCTGTATTCTTTGACTCTTAGGATAAGAATGTAATGAATATTTAAATGCAATATGTAATTTGAAGCACTAAAATATTCAGAAAGCTTTCAGGATGCAGGCAGATGAGAACACCATGATAGATGTAACTTGAATTTATTCCAGATCTTCAAAGGAAATGACTCACAAACTGTAGGACGTCATTTAACATTTGCAACAAATTCCTTCGGAGACACCTCCAAGCTGCTGACGTCTCGGCACCTAGGTGGAGAATCGCTCCCTTTGCCCTGTGAAGGCAAAATGTCTTAAGCAAGCAAAAGACAGAACAAAATGTGCCTGCTGCCTTGTGATCCTATTCACTTTTTTAAAAAAGGAGACATAAACAGGGTGCCTGGGTGGCTCAGTTGGTTAAGCGCCTGACCCTTGTATTGGGCTCAGGTCATGATCTCAGGGTCCTGGGATCCAACCTAGGGAGTAGGGCTCTGCGTTCAGCAGGGAGTCTGCTTCTCTTCCCCTCCCTCTCCCTCTGCCCCTCCCCTCACTCATGCACTCTGTCCCTCTCTTCAAATAAATAAATCTTTAAGAAAAAGAGATATAGAAACATATATATGGATGGGCGGATGACCTCCATATCTATAGATCTAGGGAAATAGATGGGAGGAATATACACAGGGTCACAGCAGTTGACAAAGTGAAATTATGGGCAATTTTAATTTTTTTTTTCAATTCCAATTTCTTTTTTTTTTTTCATCTAATATAAGTGCTTCTAGGGAGGCCCTGGGTGGCTCAGTCGTTGAGCATCTACCTTTGGCTCAGGTCCTGATCCCGGGGTCCTGGGATCAAGTCCTGCATAGGAATCTCTGCTGGGAGCCTGCTTCTCCCTCTGCCTCTCTCTGTGTGTCTCACATGAATAAATGGATAAAATCTTAAAATAATAATAATATAAGTGCTTCTATTACTATAAACATTTTGATTTAATATAAAAAATACGCTGTGGGGATCCCTGGGTGGCACAGCGGTTTGGTGCCTGCCTTTGGCCCAGGGCGCGATCCTGGAGACCTGGGATCAAATCCTACGTCAGGCTCCCGGTGCATGGAGCCTGCTTCTCCCTCTGCCTATGTCTCTGTCTCTCTCTCTCTCTCTCTCTGTGACTATCATAAATAAATAAAAATTAAAAAAAAAATACTCTGTGGACTGGATAGCTATTTCTATGGCTTTTTAAAAATTGCTTTGTGATTTCTTTTATTGGAGCATAATTAACATACAGTGTTCTGTTTCAGGTGTACAATGTAAGGCTCAGCAATTGTGTTCATTGCTCAGTGCTCATCACGATAAGCGGATTCTTAATCCCCTTTATTGGGCCCATCCCCCCACCCACCTGCCCTCTAGCCGCCTCCACTGTGCGCTCTGTATTTAACAGTCTGGCTTTTTCCTTTGTGTCTTTTTTTCCTTCTTTTTTTTTTGTTTCTTAAACTCCACATATCAGTGAAATCATATGTATTAGTCTTTCTCTGACTTATTTCACTCAGTATAATACCTCTAGGTCCATCCATGTTGTGACAAATAGCAAGATCTCATCTTTCTATGGCTGAGTGATATTTCATTGTACATGTATACCACATCTTCTTCATCCATTCATCAGTCAGTAGACACTTGGGCTGTTTCCATATCTTGACTACTGTAAATCATGCTGCAATAGACATCGGGGTTCATGCATCTTTTCAAATTATTGTTTTCATTTTCTTCGAGTAAATGCCCAGTAGTGGAATTGCTAGATCATACCTATTTCTATTTTAAATTTTTTTAAATTTTTTTATTTATTTATGATAGTCACACACAGAGAGAGAGAGAGGCAGAGACACAGGCAGAGGGAGAAGCAGGCTCCATGCACCGGGAGCCCAATGTGGGATTCGATCCCGGGTCTCCAGGATCGCGCCCTGGGCCAAAGGCAGGCGCTAAACCGCTGCGCCACCCAGGGATCCCTATTTTAATTTTTTGAGGACACTTCTTACTGTTTTTCTTTTTTTTTTTTTTTTATTTTATTTTATTTTATTTTCTTACTGTTTTTCTACAGTGGCTGGGCCAGTCTGCATTCCCACCAACAGTGCACGAGGGCTCCTTTTTCTCCACATCCTCTCCAACATTTGCTATATTTTGTGGGTTTTTTTTATTTTAGCCGTTCTGATAGGTGGGAGGTGGTACCTCATTGTGGCTTTAATTTGCATTTCCCTGATAATTGGTGATGTCGAGCATCTTTTCATGCATCTGTTGGCCATCCGTATGTCTTCTTTGGAAAAATGTCTATTCAGGTCCACTGCCCAGTTTTTAACTGAGCTATTTTCTTTTTTTGATGTTGAGTTGTATAAGCTCATTATACATATAACTTTATTAATGTTAAACTTTCTGATTTTGACAATTGTTTTGTGGTTATATGAGAGAGGGGTAAAATGGCATAATTACCTTCACCTTCTAAATTGCTCAGGTAAAAAATACACATATACACATATATTATAAATATACATACATATATATATATTCTCTCTTTCTCTCTCTACATATGTACATATGTGTGTATGGGGAGCATGTAAACAAAATCTATGTAGAGTATACACCAGTACTCCTTGTACTATTCTTGCAAATTTTCTTTAATTTAAAATGATACAATAAAAAGCTTCCAGGGGCACCTGGCTGGCCTAGTCAGTAGAGCATGATAGAGAATGACATTCTTAATCTCAATGTTGGGACTTCCAGCTCCATATTGGGCGTGGAGCCTACTTAATTAAAAAAAAAAAAAGTTTCCAAAACATTATCATTAAAAGAATAGAAGCCAGCAGCCCGCCTGGGGCTGGAGCGCTGAGAAGTCCTCTTATTTCTGGTCTGCGGATGTGAGAGGCGCCTCTCAGCCACCCCTGCAGCTCGGGAAGTGACCTCAGAACACCCTGTTCCCGACACAGATGGAGGACACATAGATTTTCCCCGTAGGCTGCAGGATTTGCCGTTGCTGGGACACCATTTTGAGGAGGGAAGGGGGGCGTTTGCCCTGGGGTCAGCTGCACCCACCCTCCCTGTCCTGCCCTGTTCTCTCCTACATTTGTCACTGCCCCCCTCCCCACCCTCCTGGACACCCAGGTCTGGGCTATCGGTGATGCCCTCAGGGACTCAGAGTTCTGTCTTTCTCTGGCCTTTAGTCCTTCAAACTCTCTTGAAGCTGTTGTGTGGCATGGAAGCCCTCTAGAATTCTCCTTTCTGACTTTGTGGAGCAGGTGGGGGCCCTCTCCGGTTGCCTAGCACCCACCCGGGAGAGCTCAGGGCTCTGTTCCTGGAGTTGGTTTCACTCCCTGTCTCCCTGTCCTTTCCAGACTTCAACCAGCGATTCTGGGCCTCCATGTATTCGCCTGTAAAAGAATCCAGCTGGAGCAGGAACAGGCAGACAGACCCATGGGCAGAACTGAGTCTGAGCGGGATCCCAGAGATGGGTCCCAGTACATAGGGGTGTTTACTATGTGATAAAAGTGGTGCTTCAAACCTGCCTCTGTTCAAAGCTGCTTACCAGTGTGGGGCCAACTGGCCAGATCTTGGCAAACCAATCTGAACCCTTTCCACGTACCTTCCATTGATATACTTCTGAAAGGATCAATGATGTGGGAAACAAAGGCAGAAGAGAAATTATTAAATTTCCTTACTATCTATAGCCCATTGACAAATCCCTGAAATAGGTAGAGTGACCTTCCTCTCGGGACTCAGCTGCCTTGATGTTAATACTTTGCTAAGGGCAAAAGGCAATCCTAGCCTGAACCCCAGGATCCCGTTTGTCCACTTTAACCTATAAAAATTACTTTAGAGGGGCACCTGGGTGACTCAGTGGCTGAACATCTGCCTTTGGCTCACATTGTGATTCTGGGGTCCTGGGATCGAGTCCTGCATCGGGCTCCCCGCAGGGAGCTGCTTCTTCCTCTGCCTGTGTCTCTGCCTCTCTCTGTGTCTCTCATGAATAAATAAGTAAAACCTTTACAAAAAACAAAAAGAAAAGAAAAGAAAAACTCACCATGCAATAGGAAAAATATAGGTAACCTAACAGTAAAGTGGGTAAAGACACAAATGGATAATTCACAAGCAAGATAAAGGTGATAGATTTGAGAGGATCAGTATTTTTATCTAAGAGATACGACTTAAAACAAGCAAGTGCTGTTCTGCATTGTCATGTGGGGCAAAGATCTGAAAGTTTGCCACTCCTCAGTGTTGTAAGAGGAGAGCTCTCAGGAGGGTCACCTTTTCAGGTTAAGCAGGGAGACCTCTGATCCAGAGAATTTAGCAACCCATAAACCCAACACAGCTTGCCTCCCTCCCACCTCTGGGTCCTCCCACCTTCTTTGTTTGTGGGATTTTCTGTCTCATTTTCCCTCCCCACTGTTTCACAAAACTGCTCACAATGTTCTTGTCAATTAAGCTGGGAAAAAATTATGAGCTACCAGCTTCCTATCCAGTTCATAAAGACTGTAACTGGTAGAAATGACCAATATTAATTTGACAATGGCTAACACTGACATAAGCCTCAGGGGTTTGTTTTGTTTTTTTAGCTACTACATTATGATATTAAAATTTTGGGGATCCCTGGGTGGCCCAGCGGTTTGGCACCTGCCTTTGGCCCAGGGCGTGATCCTGGAGACCCGGGATCGAATCCCACGTCGGGCTCCCGGTGCATGGAGCCTGCTTTTCCCTCTGCCTGTGTCTCTGCCTCTCTCTCTCTCTCTCTGTGACTATCATTAAAAAAATAAAATAAATAAATAAATAAATAAATAAATAAATAAATAAATAAATAAAATTTTGACCCTAGGCAATAGGAACTTAGTACAAATAGTGTAGACGGAGGGCTCAAAATGGCAGAAGCTATTGGTAAAATCTGGTAGAGCCAAAAGCTTATCTATGAATTAACTGTTACAAACTCTTATGGAAAAGGGGGAGTGTTTAATAAGCACAGGATTAGGGATCCCTGGGTGGCTCAGTGGTTTGGCGTCTGCCTTCGGCCCAGGGCGTGACCCTGGAGTTCTGGGATCGAGTCCCGCACCGGGCTCCCTGTTTGGAGCCTGCTTCTCCCTCTGCCTGTGTCTCTGCCTCTGTCTCTGTATCTTTCATGAATAAATAAATAAATAAATAAAAATATTTTTTTATTCTTTCATGAATAAATAAAAAAAATATTCTTTCATGAATAAATAAATAAAAAAAATAATTTTTGTGCTTATTTAAAAAAAATAAGCACAGGATTAATATATATGTGCTTGACAGTGGCCACTCCTTGAAGCATCACGGGGACATCAGCGCATCCCCAGTCCCTCTGCCCGCCCGTCTCTGCAAGTGGTGGGGGAAGCGCTAAGCGCGGGAACCGACCCGAAGGCCACCCCGCGCGCCGCGAGCAGCGGAGCCTCGCGGAGAGGACTACAACTCCCAGCACGCCCCGCGCCGCCCAGCCTTGCATTCCCAGAAGGCCGCGGGCGACGGGCTCTTGGGGGGCGGTGCGTTCCCGACCTGCCCCGCGGCGGCCGCCAACCCTCGGGTTTGAATCGGGGCGCGCTCTGCTGTGGCGGCGGCGGGATGGGCGCTTCGTCGCTGCCCCCCGCCTGGCAGCTCTACCTCAAGGACCACCGCGTCTCTACGTTCAAGAACTGGCCGTTCCTGGAGGGCTGCGCCTGCACCCCGGACCGGGTGAGACCGCGCGGCCTCCGAGCCCGGCCGCCCCTCCCCCAGAGCCCCGGCGCGACCCCGGGCGACCCCCCCTCCGTGGGCTCCCAGGTCCCCGGGGCGACCCCCCCCCCCGTGGGCTCCCAGGTCCCCGGGGCGACCCCCCCCCCCGTGGGCTCCCAGGTCCCCGGGGCGACCCCCCCCCGTGGGCTCCCAGGCCCCCGGGGCGACCCCCCCCCCCCGTGGGCTCCCAGGTCCCCGGGGCGACCCCCCCCGTGGGCTCCCACATCCCCCCGGGTGACCCCCCCTCCGTGGGCTCCCAGGTCCCCGGGGCGACCCCCCCCTCCGTGGGCTCCCAGGTCCCCGGGGCGACCCCCCCCTCCGTGGGCTCCCAGGTCCCCGGGGCGACCCCCCCTCTGTGGGCTCCCACATCCCCCGGGGTGACCCATCCTGCTACAGGCTCCTGGACTCTGGAGTTCCTTGGCCTGAGCTTCAGCTTTCCCTTGCAGATGGCAGAGGCGGGCTTCATCCACTGTCCCACTGAGAACGAGCCGGACTTGGCCCAGTGTTTCTTCTGCTTCAAGGAGCTGGAAGGCTGGGAGCCAGATGATGACCCTATGTAAGTCGTACCCCCCCCTCCAAGCCTCACAGGCCTACAGGGTGCCCTGGCACCATCCCAGGCTTCTCTTTTGAGGTGGGCCTGTGAAAACTGTCAGAATTTCAAAGACACTTAGTGATGGGGCAGCCCGAGTGGCTCAGCGTTTTTAGCGCCGCCTTCAGTCCAGGGCCTGATCCTGGAGTCCTGGGATCGAGTCCCACATCGGGCTCCCTGCATGGAGCCTGCTTCTCCCTCTGCCTGGGTCTCTGCCTCTCTGTGTGTGTGTGTGTGTGTGTCTCTCATGAGTAAATAAATAAAATCTTTAAAAAACAAAACAAAACAAAAAGACACTTAGTGATGGAGCCATGGCTTTCCAAGTTCGTTTTGTGCAAACGATGACTCTGTGTGTTGGTGCCCTGGGGTGCTTTCAGCCGAATCAAACCTGATATGGCCAAACGTACTTCAGCGAGGATGCTGAGGAAAGGCTCATCCTTGTAGTACTGTACGTGGCGCCTTTCGGGTCTGGAGAACACGGGAGCAGATCCTCTGGTGACCTGTGGATATCCAGGTGCTTTCCTTGCCTTCGAGTCTTCAAACCTACAGCTTTTTTGAGCTGTCACTCACACCAGAGAAAACAGCCTCCTAAATGGTACACGTGTTGTTTCCAGTTTTGTCCTTTAAGGCATCTAGTTTTGTTTTCTTGTTTTAATTCGGGGTGTATGGTCAGGTAGACGCTGCTGGCTGTCTTTCTGTGTGTGATGCCACGTTCTTTTCTCACCATTTTTCCCCTGTCAGACCCGATTGCTGCCATGACTTTAACATTTTCCGGTAATCACCTGAGCTGTCTCTTCTTGGCCAGAAGAGAATTGCTGTTTTCCCTAACATGTTTGCTCTCGTGACTCATTCTTGACTGGGATGGGTGGTGCTCGTACCCGGATCACTGGGAAAGTATCCGTTGTATTCTTGGGAGTGGGTTTCTAAGTGCTAGAATGTTTTCAGTTCCTGTCGGCTGTCCTCTGTGTGGCTGTGTTCTGCTCACGCTGTCCTATGCAGGGATATGAGTGCAGAGAGCGAGGCAGGGCAGTTCACTGGAGAAGCCTGGCCAGCGATGCCCTTATTGGGGACCAGCAAGCAGATTCTGTCAGAATTCCAGTGAAATGAGATTACTTCAGACTGTTCCCTCCTTGAGGATTTTAGATGGATTTGACATGTGCTACTTCTGCACTTACATACCGCGTGACACTTTTCCTGCTACTCGCTAGAGGACTCCAGATAAAATACATGGGCCCCAAGCATGGTGGGGAGCGTCCACAGAGAGGGCAGGGGCAGGATGGGCTGCTGGGAGTGTGCCCTGGGACCGAGCGCTGGTTCTGTGCACTTCACGAAGCAGAGTCAGGCACGTTTGTGAGCTGGGGTGGTGGGTGTTGCTGACAAACTGTTGCTGACCTTTCTCTGTTGACATGCTCCTGTTTTGTTTTTCTAGAGAGGAGCACAAAAAGCATTCATCTGGTTGTGCTTTCCTTTCTGTCAAGAAGCAGTTGGAAGAATTAAGCCTCAGTGAATTTTTGAAACTGGACAAGGAAAGAGCCAAGAACAAAATTGTATGTATGATCGGGGGTAAAAACCCAGGGCCAACCCCACTGAGTCTCTGTAGCACTGAGTCCCCCCCCCCCCATATTGGAGCGGCTTTGTTTTTCCTCAGTAAGCGTTTTTAAGCCCCTCAGGTATATATGTGAGGATCTAAAGGACAGAAAAGCTTCTGTCCTGGAATGTGGTCTTGGGGTTGTGCAGTCAGAGAAAAAACATGTTCCTCCTGGAAGCTGTGTTTAATGTGAGGTGCCTCTGGTGGTGGGGCAGTGGTGGTGGGCTGGCGCTCCGGCCTTCAGAGACAGTCTGTGTGGCAGGCCATTTACGAGGTGGGGACAGAGGGTTTGGGGGCACATAGTAACATATCGGGGGAGGGGAGTTATGGGTATTGGGAAGAAGAGGTGCCAGTCCAGTTGGACCTTGGGATTTCTGCAGGTGAACTTTGACCGCTTTTGGACAGGTAATCCTGGGTTATGGGGAGGGAGGAGGGGTGAGGCTGTAGGTCCACAAAGGGGGTACCAAGCAGCCTGGGCTATAGAGAAAATCAGGGCTCCCAGTTAAATCTGAACTTCAGGTACACGGGAGAATTTCTTAGTAAAGCGCACATTTTGTGTGGCTGTATACTAAAAGAATTACTCGTTTTTATGAAGTTCAAATTTAGGGGATCCCTGGGTGGCACAGCGGTTTAGCGCCTGCCTTTGGCCCAGGGCGCAATCCTGGAGACCCAGGATCGAATCCCACGTCGGGCTCCCGGTGCATGGAGCCTGCTTCTCCCTCTGCCTGTGTCTCTGCCTCTCCCTCCCTCTCTCTCTCTCTCTCTCTCTCTCTCTCTCTCTCTGTGACTATCATAAATAAATAAAAATTAAAAAAAAAAATGAAGTTCAAATTTAGCTGGACATTCTCTTTTTATTTGCTAAGGATGGCAGTGTTACAGAGAATAAATATTCAGGCATTTAATATCCTTGTAGCAAAGCCCTGGGCTGGGAGTGGACATTCTGGTTCTGTCCCTGCCACTCACGGGCTCTGTGAGTTTAGGCCAGTCTTGGTTGCATGTGGAGGGCAGATCCCCCTGGTTTCTGAGACCCTTTTCTGGTTGAAAATTTATATTCCTTTTTAGAGATGATCATGAAATAGTTCTATCTAATATAGTAGGTTTTCAATGCTGAAGACCACATTTTTTGTTAGGAAGGGGGAAGAAATTCACCATCAGAATAGCAAGTTGTGGAAGAGCTATTTACACCGTGGAGACCTTGGGAACTGCAGTGTCGGAATTGGGAAGTGAGCCAAGGAGATCCTCCTAGGTCAGGGGTCAGCACACCTTCCATGAAGTGCCACAGATAACAAATATTTTAGCCTTCGTGGACCGCATGGTTTCTGTTAGGTATTATTCTTTGTCTTTGTCATTTTTGTCTTTACAACTGTTTAAAAATTGTGAAAACCATTCTTGGCCTAATGACTATGAGAAATAGGCCATGTGTCCCACAGGCCACAGTTTGCCAAGCCCATTGTAGGTGAGAGACCAGCCTGTTTACTTAGGGGACAGTTGTGAGAAAGCTGTGCCCCAGCAAGCAGGGGAAGGTTAATGTGTAGCCCGGGGAGGCTGAAACCAAACTGTGGAGCACTGAAAAAGACCAAGGATGTTAGATGGTTGTAACAAAGAGGAAGACATGGTTGTGGCAGCCCAGCTCCAGGACAGTGACCCAGTGCTCGTAGGCCCCATGGTCTGGTGGAGGGAGTCAGGTGGCCTGTGGGGAGAGGTGACTCACTGGAGCAGGAAGCCCACCAGGAGATGCTCAGTCACCAGGTCACCACTATGTGCGGGAACAGCAGTGGGGCCACTCCAGACCAGGTGAACAGGCGAGTGAGGAAAGTGGGGGATAGGAAGAAGATGTTTTGCTTTCATTGTGCAACTGTTTCTGTCCTACCCCAGTCAGAATACAGGATTCTTTAGAAGGATGCCTTTGTTCTTATTACTTTAATTACAAAACAGGGCACCCGGGTGGCTCAGCGGTTTAGCTCTGGCTTCGGCCCAGGGCCTGATCCTGGAGTCCCGGGATCGATTCCCACATCGGGCTCCTGCATGGAGCCTGCTCTTCCCTCTGCCTGTGTCTCTGCCTCTCTCTCTGTCTCTCATGAATATATAAGTAAAATCTTTAAAAAAAACAAACAAGGGGATCCCTGGGTGGCGCAGCAGTTTGGCGCCTGCTTTTGGCCCGGGGCGCGATCCTGGAGACCCGGGATCGAATCCCACGTCAGGCTCCTGGTGCATGGAGCCTGCTTCTCCCTCTGCCTGTGTCTCTGCCTCTCTCTCGCTCTCTGTGTGACTATCATAAATAAATAAATAAAAATTTAAAAAAATAAAAAAATAAAAAAATAAAAAAAAACAAACAGGGCTATACCACAGACTAGCTGGGAAACCTGGAGCTGGGCACCACTCTGGGCCTTGGTTTCCCTGTTGTATAATGCAGACAGTGATGGCACCTGCCTCACAGGGACGCCAAGCAATAAAGCAGTTCATGTGTAGGAAATGGGTAAAATGGTGCTTGGTACACACACACATTCCCTAAGTCTTGTCTTTTATGATTATTAGGATGTAGCTTAAGTGGGAGGCCCCAAGATAGCTGGATATCTCCACCCTAGCACAGCACTCAATTTATTTAGATGCTCAGTAAATGTTGCCTTATTTGTTCCATTTTGATTTTATCTACAGGGTGTGATTGGGAAGCTCTCGATTCCGTTTCATACGCCTGTTCTTTATTTCCAGGCAAAGGAAACCAACAACAAGCAGAAAGAATTCGAAGAGACCGCAAAGAAAGTGCGCTGTGCCATTGAGCAGCTGGCCGCCGCGGAGTAGCTCCTGTGCGGCATGCTGATCCCCGAGAGGAACGTGCCATCACCGGGGTGCACTCCCCAGTGTGACCAGCTCTGCCGGGGACCCCTTCGCTGTGCCTTAGGAAAGGAGAACGGCCACAATTCAAAATTAGAATGTTAAACTATACTTCTGTTTTTTTCTTGAAAGTGGTGCCAGGGGCGACTTCTCTCTGTGCGCTGGTGCTGCTGAGTACGGTGACCAGTTCTCTCTTTTCTCTTTGGTAGTTTTTGTACCACGGTTCCCGGCCGTCCCGGGGTGAGAAGGTTACAAGTGTGTTCTCATGGGCAGAGCCATTCCACAGTGAAGCATCTGGGCTTCAGCTTGACGGCTGGCTCTAAAGCCTGAGATTTGATGCCTGAATGTTAATCCTAGGCCTGTTGTGACTGGACAAGTAGGGAATTAAGGATTCTGCTTTAGATTTTATTTGTCTAATAATCTGAATTTAGAGTGTGTGTTTCTTGTCTTCCCACTACTCTGTATTCTCTCACTTGAATATCTAAAGTCCTGTGGCCGTGCTTTTACCTTGTTGGGTCTGCGGTTCTGCAGCAGCCTCCCTTCCCTCCAGAGCAGATCGTACAAAATGCCATCCCTGCCAAAGCTCTGAGGTGCTGTGTGTGGGAAGGGGCTTCCTCGCCTGTCTTCACAGGGGTAGCCAGCGGAATCCAACCCCAGACTGCTTCCATCTCCATGTGTGCCAGAGCCCTTTTAGGACTGAAGCCCGAACGGCAAGGGTGAGGTGGAGGGGGCCTGTTGTCTTAATAGTAGAGCCTCTTGCTCGAAGGTCACTTGAAGATATGTTCCCTCCAGTGGGCACCATGGACACATGGCAACAGATGAGGACAAACTCCTTAATGACAGATAGCGCATCTTCCAGAGGCCTGGCTCCCTGCTCTGAATGAGCTGTGGCACAGATGGGGCAGGCAGGGGTGGGATGAGACCCACGGAAGGCGTTCTGGTCTTACTGTTCCCGCCACTCTGCAGACCGCTATTTGCCTTCATGACGTGGGTTCGGTGGCTGATGAGGCACCTGTCTTTCTAACGTGAACCCCCACCCCCAAAGGAGGATAGAGGGACCAACTAATCTTAAAGTGGATCATAAACCTCTTTTGGAGGAAACTTTTTTATAGATAACTTGTTTATATTGTTTGCAGTTTTACAGGATCATAGTCCACGATGTCAGAGTTAGAGCAGTGGTAATAAACGTGGCAGCTGGGGCCTGCAGTAGGTGCCTCCGAGCTGTGGCTTCCTCGTCTACACTTCCTCAGCTGGCATTCTTTGTAGGCGTGTGATGTGTGTGAGGGGGCCCTTGAGACCGAGTCCTCAGCTTCTCCCAAGCCTCTGCAGTGTCGCTTTCTTCTTTGTTTATTACTTCACAGAACGGCACAAACTACAATTAAAGTGAACACAAAGCCATTCTAAGTCATAGGGAAAATCCGTGTGAGCCTTAGGTGGGTTGGAGCCAAGGCTGCAGGAAACAGGTAGCAGAAACTCATTTGTGAACTGGCTGCAGCTAGGCAGCCCTCGTGAGCTGGTGGGCACACACTGGGGGTTCCCTCCCTGACAACGATGCAGTGGCCCGAGTCCTTTTTAAATAACGTAGAGCTCTGGGGACTTGGTGGGCTGCTGCAGGTGACCTGCCAGCCCCGGTTGGCTGTGTCTCCGTTGCTGCTGCACCCTCCTGCACGTCCGTGTCCCGTTCTCCCCGTCCCCTTCCCATCCCCTCCTCGAGGTTGGCTCACACAGGGCTGAAGCCTGGCACTGTTGCAGTGATAGATTTTATTTCTCCCTCTACGAGGAGAAGCTGCAGAGTGCTCAGGATTGTTACGGTCCTATCAGAGGTCATCTTGTCATTTCTGAAAAATAAAAACCATTTCATTTCAAACACTGCTGCAGACCCTACTGGGTTTTTTAAATCTTGGTGGGTTTTTGTGGTGGTTCCTTAGCTGCCACCTGCTGCTTCCCGCCCACACGGCTGTGGGGAAGGGCTGAGCCCTGGCAGACACAAAGCCAGCCCTGGGCTACAAGGCCCACTTGTGTGTGTCATCTGGACCCATTCCAGGTATAAACTGGCTATGCAGAATGCATCTCAGACTTCTATTTTTCTGCTATATCTCAGAAAGGGAAGGGTATTCTTTCCTCCAAGCTTGGAGCATATTTATTGGAGTGGTTTCTTTGGGGCGGGGAAGCTCTCTAGCTTCTATACTCATCTGTAAGCTGCTTAATTTGGATATTTGTGCCAGTCTGTAAATAAACACTTTGATAACTGGGCCCTTACAAGCTGGCTTTGTAGAGAAACTGGCCCTTTGCACAATGGGCAGCAATGAGGTTCTTGGCTTCGTCAGGCTGTGCTGTGGGGCTGACCCTCAGCCCATCTTACACATTTCCCCTTCCACAGAGGTATTTTCTAGAGGCCGTATTTCTCACTGGGCCTTAATGACTGTCTGCTTGGAACACTAAATAGACCTCCATTAATCAAGCCACAAGCCTTTGCCAAGGGCCAGAGCCTCAGTTTTCTTTCAAATGTGTATCCTCTTTTCAGGTTCTCCGAGTCTGGTGAGAGTCTAGAAAGGGTTGTGATGCGTGGTTATGGGCTGTCAGGTACATAGGGTGATGTACAGGTTAGACCCCTGCAGGCCAGCCTCAGGAATCCGAATCCTCCATCTGTCCCCAGCACCATGAAGAGAGCCAGCCCGACCAAAAGTGACCTGCCAAGAGTGGAACCATGTGCCGCTGCCTGCAGGTTGGCACCCCCTTGGGACGCTGACCAACCCTTTGCAGGTTATACTTAAAGTAACTCAAAATTGCATATAAAGTCTTATGGTGATTTTTTTTTTTTTTTAAGATTTTACTCCTTACAGAGAGTGAGCATGAGTAGAGGGAGAAGCAGACTTCCCACTGAGCAGGGAGTCCAATGGGGGACTTGATCCCAGGACCCCAGGATCATGACCTGTGCCAAAGGCAGGTTAGGTGCTTAACCCACTGAGCCACCAGGTGCCCAAAGTCTTAATGTGATCTTAATCTACATTTTTTTCATGTAGAAATGGAGATTTGCAAAGAGGCAAAGTAGCTTGTCCCAGATCGTACGACTAGGAACTGTTAGAGTTGAGGACTGGACCCAGGTGTCCTGCCCCTGGAGATGGGACCTCCGCGATGAATGACGCTGCCCGGCCTTGCTGGTGTGGCGGGGGTCGGCTGCCTGACTCCAGGGACAGGGCTATCTTGAAACCATCCCCATTCCAATTCTCAGACTGCTTTGTCCGAAAGGCCTTCAAAGGAACTGAAACCTGCCTCCCCAAGACTCACTGACCCTCCCAGTAGGACATTTTTTAAATTTTGAACTAAGATTCATGGGAACTTATAATACGAAGGGGCCCCGTGTAGCCTTCACCCAGTTTGCTCTGTTGTAACTGCAGTAAAACGTCTGTGCTTGCATTGTGCAGCCCTCCTCAGCTCGCCGGAACCAGTGTTAGCATCACAAAGGGTTTCTTGTCCCCTCGCCTGGGGAATCTAGCTCCTTTAGGACCAACTGCGCCATAGATTTCCTCTCCAGTGGGCTCAGCCCACAGCGTTCGAACCAGTTTTCAGCTGAACAACTGGACTGAGCCTTAGCTTCTCTGTGGTTCTTTCCCTCTGATGGCCAAGTGGTGACACCTATCTACTTGTTCAGTCAGATGCTTGAGCACCTACTGTGAGCCTGGGGCCACACCCAGAACTTGAACCGAGGCCAGGGAGGACTCAGTCTCCTGCAGTGAGCTCAGGCTCCAGACCACAGCCAACAAATAGCCGCGTGATGCACACACGAAGAAGATAACTAACTCTTCCAGGAGTGGCAGCGTGAGCGATCTGAGCCATCCGGGAACCAGGAGCAGGCTGCGGATGCGCCAGGTGCCGGGGGCGGGAGTGCACGCTCAACTAGGTGCGTTCTGCGATGCAGAGACCTCAGCGGCACCTTCCCGTTTACCTGTAGCAAAGCTCCATCAGAGGCTCCGTGGACAGATGCCGGCGAGTCCGAGGTGGCCGTATGAGCCCTTCCCAGGTCCTGTCAGTGCCCCGGGATGAGACTAACCAGGTGCGTGGCTGCCTCGCGGTCTACGCCGCATCCCACAGAGGCTGTCCGCTGTCCACATCCGTGTGAAAGGCCCAAGCTTCCAGCCTACGACCTCCACCACCTGAGGACCCTTGAGCTTGGCAGGCTTTGACTGACAGCGTCTTGACCAGTCTACCAGGGTGGACTCGCTTCATAATGCAGCCTGGTTACGCGCACCGACGTGTGGGTAAACTGGCAAGGTTCGGTTTCCCTTGGAGGAGTTCGCCCAGGGCAGTGAGTTTAGCGGTGCCGGTGCCGTAGCTGATGCTGAACAGCTCGGTGATTTCTCCAGCACCTTCGGCCGCTTCCTCAGCCCTGTGCTGGAGGCAGGAAGCGTATGGGCCTGGAGCCGGAGGCTCATCTGCCCCACGGTGGTTGCTGGGGTCAAGCATCCTGTTCTTGCAGCCCCTGAAGAGATAGATGCCTGAATGTACGTTTTAGAAAAAGAGGATTGGGTGCATCCCTGTTTGTCAATAATCGGAATTTCCTCCATCCAGAGTCCCCTCCTGTCCCTGATTTTGGTGTTAGTGGTCTGATGCTAACTTTGAAGAGGCCCCGACCTCCTGGAGACGGTCTTACCAAGTGGCCACCGACAGCTCTACTGCGGGTCGATGGTAGAAAGATGACCAGTGAAAGATAGGGGTCATTCCAAAGGACCGCTCTTCCAGAGCCAGGCTAGGGCATAATTTGGGTCCATCTTAGGGAAACAGACTGTCAGAGTCATCAAAATAGCCCCTCGTGGACAAGTGCCTACTGCCTAGGGGACAATCCAATCAGTGGCTCCCGAATGCACACTGGGTTTTCAACACTTTTCTTTAAAGCAGATGAGGCGTAGACTCCTTGCCTGGCCGTCTGCACTGCAACGCGAGGGGAATCCGTGTCTTCCTGTGCGGGGCTGCGGGGCTGCGGGGCTCTGAGCCAGCCCTGGCCCCGACAGCACAATCCCATTTTTAAGTTCTATGGGGGTGCAAAGAAGACCATTGCAAAGGAGCTGGGGCTGAAAGGCAGGGCTCATTCGGAAGAAGCATGCGGAGCCCACAGCCAAAGGGGGCTCCCCTAGTTCTCCCCGTCTCCCTTCATACGTTAAACACAGAGGTAGGCTTTGACCCACCTAAAGCAGTATTTATTGATCCTTGTCCCATTGTGGCTAAATGTTGGGGTCACGACTCCTCTTCCTCCCCCATCACTACTGTTCCCAGCAGGGGCCCTGCCCTGCCTCCCCGCTCCCCTCCATCCCCAGCCCTCTCCCCTCCTGCTTCTGTAGCCCGCTGCCTCGCCCTCATCACCTCCCTCGCCCTGTATGTTTGCGGAATTCTCTTACCTGCCAGAGGGGACTCCTGGCTGCCACCCAGCTGGCCGAGCAGGGACTGGGGGCCCCCACGCTGCCACAGCTGGGAGCCCCCAGGCCCGCTCCTGTCCCAACCCAACCTTGGGCACGGCGCAAAGTGTGTGGGAAGACGCTGCAGAAACCCAGAACCGGGCCACGGGCTCCGAAGGCCACCTGAAGGATTGTTTCAGTGACTGTGCTGCGACTTCCTCTTGCCTGTATTCCTCTAGCCAAGAAGTGCCTGATACAGGGAAAGGGGGCTGGATGACCTGTCGGAGAAGGGCCGCCTTCTGTGATGATGTGGACCTCAAGCCTCGGGCCGTGTCCCTGCAGACTCTGCAGCCTGGTCCAGGGGCCGAGAGGAGGCCTCCGGTCACCCTCAGCCACAGCCCCGACAGCCCCGCTGGGACAACCCCTCCCTGCCGTGCACAGCACTGCCTCCGCGTGGGCTCTGCCCTTGTAGGATCCTCTGCCTCCCACCCCACTCGCGCCTGACCCATGTCCTAGAAGGTGCTTTGTGCATGTTTGCCGAGTGGGTGATGGACAAGCGGAGCCCAGCCTCGCCCCCTGTGGCATTTGTAGTTAGAAGCTAGCTGGAAGCCAGACCTCATCCTTCCAGGCCCCTGCCCACCCACCCCCGCCCTCCCACCCCCTGCACCGGATCCCCTGGGTTAGTCCTGGAGACCGATTAAGACCAGGACCTCAGGGCCAGCCAGCGGCCAAGAGCCCCCGCGGGGAGGGGGGCTGCCTCCCACCATCCCGGCTGCGGCTTCCTGGGCCCAGGTCAGCTGCCTGCTGAGCCCCCTCCGCGGTGGAGGCCCCACCCTCCTCCTCCTCAGCCGGGCCATTTGGCGGCTGGGCCGGCTGAGAAACCGGAGGTTTGGAGAGATTAAGACACCGGCTGGCCGGGGACGCACTGGAGCGGCCAGCTCCTCGGGGACGCTGGGCTTTGAACGCAGGTCTGTGGCAGGTGTACCTGCGGCTCTGAGGCTTCCCTCTGTCCCCTGGGGCCCAGCTCCGGCCGGGCGCCGAGAGGTGGGACCGACCTTCCTGCGAGCCTGGGGGGCGGACCACGAGGCCGGCGCAGGCACAAAAGGGGGCGCCGCGTCCAGGAGAGGCTTGGAGCCGGACGTGCTGGCTTGCCTGCCCCGCACCCCTGGCCGGGCTCCCCCATACTCCGCTCCCTGCACCCCAGCCGGGCTCCCCCATCCTCTGCTCCCTGCACCCCGGCCAGGCTCCCCCATCCTCCGCTCCCCCCACCCCGCACCCTGCACCCCTGGTCAGGCTCCCCCATCCTCCGCTCCCCCCACCCCACACCCCCGGCCAGGCTCCCCCATCCTCCGCTCCCTGCACCCCAGCCAGGCTCCCCCATCCCCTGCTCCCCATCCCTGCACTCCCCGGGTCCCTGCTCCCTGAGCCCCCGCATGGCTCGGCTGGGCGCGCTGCTGCTGGCCGCAGCCCTGGGCGCGCTGCTCAGCTTTGCGCTGCTGGTGGCCGCGGTGGCCAGCGACTACTGGTACGTCCTGGAGGTGGCGGATGCCGGCAACCGCACGCAGCGGCTGTCCTCGCACTCCGGGCTCTGGCGCGTCTGCGAAGGTACGGGCGGCAGTGGGGGGGGGGGGCGCAGGGGTGCCCGGCTCCGGCCCCTCCCCACCCAGTCCGGGCTGCACACGCTTAGGAATGGGGGCGCTGCATGGGCCCCGGAGCCCAGGGGGCAGGAGCCCTGGGCAGTCCCTTGCCCTCCCTGGTGGGTGATGGAGTCATGTCAAGAGCTGGGGGCACAGGACTTGACAGGTGACAGGTCAGCCCCAGGCTCTCCGTGGGCCCTGCCATTGGCTGTCCGGTGGGGAGAAGGTGATACTTCTCAGGATGCAAACTGGGGTGGGGGGTGGAGGCCTGAGGGAGGAAGGCAGGGGCAGGGCCCCCCACCCAGGGCGCTGGGCTGCTGTTCTTCCTCAAGCAGGGTGTGGGTGCTGAGGTAGCAGCAGGTTGGGGACCTGGGGGCCACCGGGAAGTTGCTTCTCCATTGTTGTCCCTCGGGGTGCAGCCTGGCACAGGCGGGGCTCAGGGTAAGACCCCGGTTTTCTCCACCCCCCACCACCTGCCGGCTTGACAAGCGCATGGGCACAAACAGGAGTGCCGCGTGCCCCGCCCAGAGGCTGCCCGGTCCAGGGAGAGGGGGGCATTCCCTCCGCGGGGCCTGGGTGCTGGGGCGGCCAGCAGGCGGGGTGCTCCCCTGCCCGGGACCAGCCCTGGGGGGGCAGCAGCGTCTGTGAGGGTGTGTGCACGTGTGTGCCCGTGTGTCTGCAAACGCGTGCGGGTGTGCCCGTGTGTGCAAGAGTCCGTGCACGCTACACGCACCTCTTCCATTCCAGGCAAAGCCACCGGGAGCTCAGGGCCCCGGGAGCGCTGAGGGCAGCGTCCCTGGAATGTTTGAGGTTTTACGCCCGCCTCCGTGTAGGTGTTACTAGCACGTGACAGAAACAAGCCCTCCACACCCGACCGGAGCCCAGCTCGGGGGGCCAGGAGAGACTCGGACGAGGCTCTGTGGCCACTGGTCACCCACTGGGTTCCGGCGGGGAGGAGGGCACGCTGCAGAGGTGCTGTCGGGCGGCCCAGCGGTCCCCCCTCTCAGAGAAACTCCGCCTGGGCAGTGACCCCACAGGTGTCCAGCCCACCAGGCTTTGAGTCCTTTCTATTTCTTAGGGCAAAATAGCTGCATCCCACTGATCGACCCCTTTGCCAGCGAGAACCTGGATGTCCCCACCTCAGTACGGCACCTCATCTGTGAGTCCTCGGCCGGGGCATCCCCTGTCCTCCCTTCATCGCCAGGCGAGGTCCTGCCAAGGCAGCTCTCCAGGCACACAGGGCTCCGAAGGGCACCCTTGGGTCTGCCCGGCTGGGGGTGGGGAGGGGGCAGGTGCGTGCCCCTGCCTGGACCCTGAGCCCCCTCTCCTGGCAGCCCTGCACCGAGCTGTCATGGTGGTCCTGCCCCTGAGCCTCGTCCTCGTGGTGTGTGGCTGGATCTGCGGCCTCTTCAGTTCCCTGGCACAGAGCGTCCTGCTGCTTCTCTTCACCGGCTGCTACTTCTTGCTGGGAGGTGAGTGTAGGCGCCCCGGGGGCCCTAGGGCCTGGGGGTGGGGGTGCCCCCTCTCCTGCCCCCCTCTGCCCTGTGCCCACCTCGGGGGTTGAGCTGCCGTAGGTGAGGCACCCTGGCTGGTCCTCTGGGCAAGGGTAGGGGTCCTGGTTGTGGGCCTATGAGCCAGGGAGGGAGCAACCCCAGGGTCGAGCATCTAGGCATGGGAGGCGATCCTGCTCCTCTAGACCTGCGTGGGGGTGGGGGTGGGGGGCATGAGACTGGCCCCCACCTGTGCTCTCCTTCCCAGACAGGCCTAGTCAGAGGAGCAAGAGCGGGCAGGGCCAGGCATTAAGACAGGTGAAAAGGGGCCTCGCCGTCCTTGGCAGGGACCCTAGTCCGGGCCCAGAATGTGACTGGTGGCAGTTCCCAGCCAACATCCATCCAGACCCTGCTGGGCGCTGGCCAGGCACTCCCTCGGGGCTGCAGCCGGGGCCTCTCTGTGGTCCCAGCCTCCGGGTGAGATGTCCAAGGATTCACCGGGGTCAGCAGGAGGCTTGTCCTGGGGTACCCTTCACTGCTTCGTGGTGTCATCTGCCCCTGCCTGCCAGCTGCTGCCAGCTGCTGCCCGCTGCTGCCCAAGGCTGGCTGTCACTGATGGCGGGCTGGGGCCCTTGGGCTCAGTCCTCAGAAGCCTATGCTGTCAGGGGCAAGGCCTGAGCCGGGCCTGGCATCCAGGCCATGGCACTTGAGGCCCAGACCACGTGGGCTTACAGCTGCCTCTTGGGCAGGACTGCCTCCTTCCCAGGGGACGCTGGGCCCGGGGAGGCCTTAGTCAAGTGGGACTAGAGGGGGTTGCCCGGTCCCAAGAGTGTGGGGGACCAGCAGCCCGGGTGGGTGCTTTTGAGAACGAAAGCAGGAGGAATCAGTGTGTCAGCTGTGGCCTGACCCAGAGACGGGCTGTGTGGGCCCAGATCCAATTATGAAGGACCTTGGGAAGCCACAGAGAGGAGTGATGAGGTGGGATGGTATCCAGGAAGCCTTGCATGATGCTCTCAGAACCATGGCGTGGGCTGGGGAGGGGCCTGGAAGCAGTTGTTCAGGGGTGCTCCTCCTCTGAGGGACCTGCTTCGAACACCCCACCTGCTCCACTCGCTCAGGGTCTCTCCTCGCGGGGGATGCTCCCTGGGCGTGGGTCAGCTGCCATCACTGTCAGCCCCCTGTGCAAGGCCAGAGTCAGAGGGAGGAGAGTGTCCACCTTGGGGGCAGACGGGGCTGATGGGAGCGGGAGGAGGGCCCGGACCTCAGACCTGGGGGCAGGGAGAGGGCTCAGGCTAGGGCCAGAGGAGGGGAGGGGGTAACCCAATGAAGTGGGGGGAACTGGGGGCCTGGCCAGAGCTCCAGAGCCCCCCGATGCCAGTAGAGGTCATTGGCTGCATGTGTGTGCGCGCGCGTGCATGCGTGTGTCTGTGCACTCATGTGCGTGTGTCTGTGTGGGCGTGTGTCGGGGACTCTGGGGCTGCGGCGGGGTGCTGTGTATGTAGAGGCGGTTACGTGAGTGGGGGCTGTGGCTGAGGCTGTGGGGGGTGCTGTGTCTAAGGGGGTTTATGGGGCGAGGCCCAGGGGCTTGGGGACCCAATCAGAGCCTCCGTTTCCCCTACAGGCCGGTGGGAAGGGCCCCCCGAGGCCGTGTCTGCAGGGCCTGGTTAGGCACTGGGCCCAGCAGGTAGACACGGCGAGTGGTCCCCCCCCCCCCCAGGTGCCCTGACCCTGGTGGGCATCAGCGTCTACATCAGCTACTCACACCTGGCCTTCGCCGAGACCGCCCGCCAGTTCGGCCCCCGGCAGGTGCAGCACGTCCGCGTCGGCTTCGGCTGGTCCCTGGCCCTGGCCTGGGGCTCGTGCGCCTCGGAGGTGCTCAGTGGCATCCTTCTACTCACAGCAGCCCGCGCCCTCCGCCTGAGCCGGCAGCGGGGGGGCCCCCACTCGGTGGCCGTCTGAGCCCCAGAGGGGCAGGGGCCGGGGGGATGGGCTCGGTGTCCCTTTGCCTCCGCAGAGTCCGCAGGCTGGGAGGGGACCCCGGTGGGGGCGGGGGCAGGGCCGGGGGGCAGAGCCAAGGATCCGGGCTCCTCTTGCCTGGCAAAGCCGGGTGTCTGGCGGGCTCCCTGCCCTCCCCCTCTTTGTGCCCTTCAGGGACTAACTGGTTTGGCCTCCTCTTAGGGCTGCGGAAAAGGAGTCCCAGGAGGAGTTAGCAAGTGGCCCAAGTGGATGTTAGTGGGGTGGGGGGGGGTGCTCAGCGGGTCCCCTTGCCCCTCGAGGGTGTGCCCCCATGTGCCACCCCATCCTCACTCCTAGGGCCCTGGGTCAGGTGGAGGAGCTGCCTTCTGTCCTGGGGAGGAGGGAGTTTGAGAGACAAGCAGCACCCACTGCGTTAGGCCCCGAGCTGAGTGCCACCCGCTCATGGGCTTGTCCAGTCCTGCGGTCGCCCTTCACGTTTGTTACCATTCGCCCATTTTACAGAAGGGGAGTCTGAGGCCCGGGCCATCCCGGAGCAAATGGCTGAGCCGGAGGTCCTTAGCGGGCTGGCGGGACTCCCGGGCCTCTTCGGTCCACTGGCTCAAGGATGGGTGCTGGTGAGGAGGATGGGGGGGTGGCCTGGGAGTCCTCTGGGATTTGCAGGGGCAGTTGAGTGGCCTGGATGCACCTCTCAGTTGTCTTGGTGCGGCTGCGGCTTCTGCTGAGCTGGCGCTCCGGGGCCCCGACCCTCCCGTCTGCAGCCCCTGGGGAATGGCTGTGATTGCAGGGGGCCTGGTGGGTGACTGAACCAGCAGGTACGTTAGTCCTGGCGGGGAGGGGGGGAGCAGGGGAGTCGCGCCACGCTGGCACCGTGAAGGGGCTTCTAGCCAGGCGGGGCCGGGGCTGCCTCCAGCCAGAGGCAGGCCTGGAGCTCGGGCCGCAGGCCTACTAAGTGGAGGTGCGGGGCTCGGGTCGGGGGCTCAGCTCGCAGACCAAGCAGCAGGCCCACCAAGGCTAGGCCCCCGGCACATCACGAGGCTCGCTCATTCTTCCTTAGGTAGAAAAGTCAAGGTGACAGAGGGAAGGGTCCCCAAGCCCCTGGCAGTCCCAGACGGCCCCACCTGGGGTTCAGGGACTTCCTGAGTCTGGGATGTAGGCAGGGGGGTGGATGGCGGCCCCTCAGGCCTTGGTCTTACCCTCCCTCATCCTCCCTTTATTCCTCTGAAGGTTACAGGAAGCTTCTTGGGGCCCTGGCACCATTGGGGGCCCCACTGAGGGCTCCGCACCTTATTTGTACTTATGTTTTAGTGTTTATTAGTGTTTACCGTTCCGTGTAGCAACATTGTGCCACCGTGTCCTTAAATAAATCAGTTTGTGCTACCCGCAGATAAGCCTTGTTTCTCTCTTAAAATGTTTTCAGGATAACACATGTGCATTGCTGATTGTGTGTGTGTGTCTGTCCACCGTCCACCGGGAGATGGCTGTGTGTCTGTCCCACCACCCGACCACCCGCAGACACAAGCTCCTCCCCTGTGGCCCCACCTCCACGCCGGATGGGGCGGCTTTGCGAGCAGGTGCTCAGCTTGTGAGGCCTACCTTGGCTTCTCCTGCGGGGAGCGGGGAGTGCGAGGGTGAGACCCTCCCTGTCGCCAGCTGGGCCTGCGTGACCCCGGGAACTGCTTAAAACGAGATCCGATCCCAAATCATCTACGGTAGAGACATACTCTTTTGAAAGCCGGACAATTTATTTTTAGAAAAGGGAAAAATATATAGATGACTTCAAGATAAGGCCTCGCCCCTGACCGGGCAGCTAGTGCTCCTTGTCATCGGGCCCGCTGTCCCCTCGTGAGCTCCTGTCACCCTTCCTCCCGTGTCCCCGAGCACCAGCGGGGACACGCTCATTAGCTGCCCGACTCCGAGCAAATGGCTCGGGCTGGGAGCAGAGGCCCTGCTGGCTGCTGCCGGGGCTTTGCTGGAAGGCTTGGCCCCGAGTGTGGGAAGAAAAGGTCCCCGGAGACAAGGGGGCGGCGGGGTGGCGTGAGACGGCCTCTCCTGCCACCTGCACCCCCCACCCCGACGCGGCAGGGGCTCGGCCGCTCACCGCGCTCAGGGCCCCAGCTGCCTCAGCACGAACTCCCACTTCCTCAGCGCCAGCTCGGTGTCCTGCGCGGAGACGTCGCGGTGCCACACGGCGCGCACCGACCGCTCGCTCCAGGGGAACAGCAGCACGCGCACCGCGCGCCCGGTCTGGGCCACCTCGGCAGCGCTCACGACCCGCAGACGCCGGCAGAGCTCCTCGGGCGCCAGCCCGTCCACCGTCACCATCACCATGTTCGTCTCCACAGCGGCGACGTCCACGGAGCAGATGGGGGACGCCAGCTCCTGGAGCCCTGGGCCCGGGCCCTGCGGTGAGTGGAGGCCGAGCCCGGGACCCCACCAGTGTCTCCACCACCCAGGCCTGTCGCCCCGGAAGGAGCAGAGGGCGGCCCGGCCGTGGCAGGGAGAGAGGGACCCTCGATCCCCTCTCAGCTGTGTGACCTGGGACAAGTCAGGTACTCTCTGGGCCTCGGTATGCTCGTCTGTAAAGTGGGGTGGACGGCAGGGGACTGGTTCCAGGACCCCACCAACAGGCGTAGAGACCCAGGTTAGAGGCTCCACCCTCCAGATCCTGCAGGAAAGGATTCCTGACACCCGGAGTGCTCGCTGGCCTCGGCCCTCCGCCCTTCTAGTCCCCGGGCTGCCCTCGTGGCTCAGTGCAACCTACGTGTCCTAGTCAGAAGGATGTGCACCTGCCGGGGATCTGGGTCTGGCTACAGGGGACCCCAAGGCACTCTTCTGGAGCAAAAGGAGGTGAGGGGGTGGCGTGGTCCAGGTACCTCTGGCGAATCTCTGAGCGTTCTGGTGGTCTCTCAGCAGTACCTCCTCGGCGTCCGCCAGTCCTACTAGGGCGGCTGCCGCCAGCACCCCGGCCTGGCGCATCCCTCCGCCCAGGGCTTTCCGGAGGCGCCAGGCTCCTTCAATGAAGTCCTTGGGTCCCCCAACCAAGGCCCCCACGGGTGCGCCCAGGCCCTGGGAGGAAGAGAGGAGAGAGTCCTGCCTGCCAGCACCCCCAGGTTCGCCTCTCTGTCCTTGGGGCTGGCGGGAGGGGGATGGGAAGGGGCAGGGCCCTGTCTGGGGAAGTGCTGAAGGGGCCCAGGGCCAGCAGCTGCCAGCACAGGAGCTGGGGAACCCGGCTGACTCCTGTGGGCACCCCCACGGTCCCGTGTCCGGGAGGCAGCCAGTGGCTTCCCCACCTTGGAGAAACAGAGAGACACAGAGTCGCAGTGCTCCACGATGCGGGCGGGGGACACACGCAGAGCCACCGCAGCATTCATCAGCCGGGCCCCGTCCAGGTGGACCCGGACCCCGTAGCTCTGGGCCAGGCGGTGCACCTGGGGGCGAAGTGCAGGCAACCGGTCAGAGGGGCTGGGCTTGGGGAGGAGCTGAGGGAGGACAGGTCTCCAGGAGCCTCGAGGGGTCTGGAGTGAGCAGAGCCGGGCTAGTGACCAGCCTGGCCACCTGGGACCTGAGCAGGCCCTCCTGCTGCCTGGGCCTGGTGCGTCCTGAGTGAAAGGGAACCTTCACTCAGGCTGAGGATAAGCGTTTTATCTCGGGTGTACGGTGGGTGCGCTCACTGTGGCCAAATGCCTGCCATGGCGTGAGCCATAGATGCCGCATCCTATTTAAGCCACCCCGTGGCTCCGTGAGGGGATGCTCTCAGCCCTCCCACCCGCAAGGAGTAGGTCTGGAGAGTGAGTTATCACGCACGTTCTCACAGCATGCAGCCCTCGAACCACGCACAAGCTGGCGCTCCCCCGGGAGGGGAGGGGGGGTGTCTCTGTCCCTGGGGCCTAGACCGGGGGCAATAGTAGTGCCCTCCATGCCTGCAGCCTGGGAGCACACACGTCCCTCCCACAGCAGTGCCAGCTGCCGTGGGCACGGGTCACAGGAGATGCGATCCAAGGAGACTGGCTCCAGAGGACAGGAAGCCAGGAGCTGGCTGGGGGGGCGGGCTGGGGGTGGGGTAGGGCCTACCTGGCGTAGGTAGTCGATGGGGAGGACCCGACCCCCCGAGCTGCTGTGGGTGTTCTCCAGGCAAATGAGCTCACAGACCGGGTGGTAGGGGCTCCCCAGGCCCCGTGTGACCATCCTCTCCAGCTCAGCCAGGTCCAGGGTGCCATGGGGTAGGTCTGGGAGGGGGTGGGAGTGCACCCCAGCGATCTGCAGATATTGGGGAAGGGGGTGCTCGAGGATCAGGTCCAGAGGTGCAGCGTCACCTCCTACCCATCCCGTCTGGTCCTCCCGCGGCCATCGAGCCCTCCCCCTGTGCTGGGGCCAGTGGACACGGCCACCCCAGCAAGGGAGGAGGGAGGTGCTGGCCCTTCCCCACCCACGGCCCTGGGCTCCGGGGGCCCACGAGGGGGCAGCAGAGCACCAAGCACGCCGGTGTTCGCACAGAGGCCCAAGCCGCGGCCGCCCCCACGTGGTCAGTGTGGCAATGGCTCTCCTTCCCGCCTCCTTAGAGACGCCACCACCCCAGCCATTTCTTTCCTCCGCAGGTCCCAACATGGTGCCTGGGAAGCAGGTTCCCACCAGAAATGCTGAGCAGGCTGTGCTGACCCCAGGTGAGGGGTGCCGGTCCTTACCTGAGCCACCCCGCCCTGCTCGTAGACGTGGAGGTGGCACTCCTGCCCGAGGAGGAGCTGGGAGCCCCTGCGCTGGCAGTGACCCATCACTGAGAGACGAGGGAGGGCAGTGTTGGCTCTGAGCCCCATGGGGCCCACCTGGTCCCACCCAGCTCCTGGGCTGAGCCTCGGGGGGACTAGCTCTCAAGTGCCTTATGCCAATTAGGAAACAGCATCCATTCGACACCTTAGGAGCATGTGCCCGAAAACTGTCCCACTAACAACAGAAGTCTAGGCTGACCATCCTGTGGGGTGTTGCACCCCATGCCCTGCAGCCCACCTGCTGCGCATCGCCTGCACGGGAAGCTGGCCACGATGCTGCCCCTTGGGGACACGCAGCTCAGGGCACGGGTGTCAGTTGGGCCAGGCAGGGAACAGAGGACACATGCACACTGGGAAGCCTGAGACTTTAATAAAGGGACAAACTTACAAAGGTGTGGCAGCCCGTAGGGAAGTCACAAAAGACAGTGCAAGGGGCAAGGGGAGGGTGTGGTCACTGGAACCTGGGGACAGGGCAGCGTGGAGAGGGCAGCCTGCCTAGCGCAGGGCCACGGTCTGGGAGGAGCATGGGCACACTGACCACACTCTCCCCCTCTCCCTCCTCCCCTGCTAGGGGCCCTCCTGGCTGAGCGCAGCAGAAATCCAGACGGCTCAGGCCCCCAGCACCGAGGAAAGACACATGGTGGGAGGACCTGGAGGGCAAACAGGAGTCACCCCAAGCCGCGCTCACCAGAGATGAGGTTGGCCATGGTGTTGGTAGGCACAAACAGGGTCCGCTCCACCCCCAGCAGCTTGGCGGCCTTTTCCTGCAGCTCTGCGGAGGGAAGGGATGAGGGTACAGGGAGACCCGTCCACAATGCACCCTCCTTGCGTTACGTGTAACCGTGGGCCCGTGTCCTGATGGGGAAGGCGAGTGGCCTAGCAAGACAAGCCCTGGTCTGCCAGCTGCACAGACCGTGGCCTTGGTGACCGCAGATCAGGGCCCAGAGGTCCCTCAGTGAACCTTCTGCACCCAGCCTCCTCCTGGGCCCTGGTCTCCCCCCACATTGAAACTCTGTGGTTTGAACCCCCCTTTCCCATCCAGACCTCACACCTGTCTCACTTCCTTTCCCATCAGCCCCTTGCAGGTGGGGCCGTGCGGTTTCTCTGCTGACTTCCTCTCCCAGAACAGAAGGGAAGACTCTGGGGGGTTGGGGGGGCGGGGCTCTGGCTCCTGCTTTAAAGCCTGTTGTGGCTGCCCTCCACGTGTGGTACCACGTCTGAAGTCTTTAGCATGACATTCAAGGCTAGTGGGATTTGCCTGGGGAGAGGGGTGGCTCCCAGTACCCCACATTCCAGCCACATTCCCTATCCTAAACACCCTTTCAGCACCCAGTGAGCCAGCTCTCTTCCCTGCCTGGGGGCTCCACTCGCCCTTAAAGAGCCTATTCTGCAAAATCCCCCTTCCCTGTGAGTCCCACGCCTCTCCTCACCCCGCGTTCCCCAGGCACCCTCTGTGGATACACGTCAACCCTGGCACTTCCCCCACCCCATGGTGGTGACGGTGTATCTGGCTGCCTACTAAGCAGTGGGCTCAGCGTTTTTGAAGTTCCAGGCAGCAGTAGGTGTCTGCAGAATACGTGATCACCAGTCACCACCTGACCCCACACACAGGTCCTTGGGGCTCAAGTGGCAACCTGTGGCTTGTCCCTGGCACAACAGAGGGTAGTACACACCCTCGCAAGAGCCGTGGCCCACCACGGTGGCAACTCTCAACCCGGGCCGGGAGTGCCGTCGCTGTGTCTTAAAAACACTCCCCAGGTTGGTGGAGCCCACCCCTTGAGAGGTGCAGCAGGTGGGAAACCCCCTTCTCTAGGCCAGTTTTCTGTGTCTTCAGTGTGGAAAGGCTGCAGGTGCCCGACCAGAGCTGCAGGTCTTAGAGGGAAGACCTGGGTTCAAATACTGCCTTGCGTCTGCAGCGTATGCAGCCTTGGGTGCCAGGCTCGCCCGGCGTGCCCACCTGCTCGGGCTGCCCGACACCTTAACGCGCACCCCGGTCACGGGGCGTCCCTTGGCGGGCAGCTGTGTAAGTGCGGGGCCCTGGGATCTGCATTTCTAGCGGCCCGTCGGGGATGGGGGATGGGGGATGGGGGATGGGGGATGGGCCCCGGGCGGAGCCGCCTCCCCTGCGCCCGGGCCAGCCCTCCCGCAGCACCACGGACAGCGCCCCCGGGCCGCGCCCCGACGACCCCAGGCCCCCTCCCCCCGGGCCTCGGCCCGCACACGGCGCTCACCGCGGACCGTGGGGTCCTCGCCGTAGTCGTCGTCCCCCACGACCGCCTCGGCCATGGCGCGCCTCATGGCCGGCCCGGGCTTGGTCACCGTGTCGCTGCGCAGGTCCACCTGGTGCACCGGGACCCCCGCCCCGCTCCCACACCCCCGCGGCCGGGGGGCCCCGTAGCGCTGGGCCGCGGCCCGGGCCAGTCCGCGGAGCATGGCGGGGCAGCTCCCGAGCCTTCCCGGCGAGCGCGACCGGGAGCGGCGGGGCTGCACCCACCTGGACCACCGACCACCGCCGCTCACCTGCGGGGTCCCCGCGGCACGCTGGGAGTTGTAGTTCGGACCTCGTCCCGGCGGGCACTGCGCAGGCTCGGGGCGGAGGGGGTGCCCGAGGCATGCTGGGAGTTGTAGTTCGGCTCCGCGGCGGTGGGCGCAGCGCGTGCGGGAGAGGGAGGGTGATGCTCGAGGCCGGCGAGCCTTATAGAGCGGCCGCTCCTGTGCCCCCTGCCGCGTGCCAGGCGTGAACTCCCCGGGCGCCCTACAAACGGTGGTGCAGGGAAGCCGCCTGGCGGCTCTGGGAGACCAGCTGCTGGCAGCGTCCCTGTTTCACAGATGGGGAAACTGAGCCTCGCACAAGCGGATGTCTAGGGTCACTGGGCGAGGGGCGGCCGGACCGGCTGTCTCGGAGTCGGGCTCTGAGCCACTGTGCTCCACCGCCCCTAGACGAGCGGGCGTCCCATCATTTGCTTTTTCCAATAAGGGGCTGTTGAGTACCTGCTGTGAGCCGGGCATTGTCTAGACGCCACACCCAGGGATAGAGATGGGGCGCCCCACTCCATGGGGTGTCAGGGAGGCAGAGCTGGGGGTGCACAGGGAGCCACCTCCTCCGTACCCCCTGTCCTGGAGGGGTGGGCTGGGCTTCATTCAAGCCCTCCCTCAGCAGGCGGGCGGCTTTGGAAGAGCCTTGTAACCCCTCTGCCTGCGTCTGCTGCAGAATGGGCCTCCTGCCCTCGCTGTGTGGGCGCCGACCCTGCTGCCAGCATGGGGAAGTCCTCCTCCTCCTACTGCTGCTCCTGAGATCATCTTTCCGGTCTCAGCCCGGGGCCCTCGGCCTTGGTGTCGCTGCCACCACGGGGTGCACGGTGACTCGGCCCAGACTGGACCTTCTGCGGGGTGACCTTCCCTCACGCAGGGAGGACAGGCCTCCCCAGAGGGCCCAGCCACACTTGGCGGCTCCCCTTCCTGGAGTGTGGCCACAGATGTCTGTCCCCCACAGGAGGACGTTGGCCCCAGAGGGGCCCCAGGTTCACCAGAAGAGGCGGCCGCAGCTCTGGTCAGGGCCGCCTCTTGTCAAGGGGGTCACCGACACCTTCATCAGCCATCCGCCAGGTCCAAACCGGGTGTGGGGATAAAGGAGAGCAAGGGCAGGCTGCTCAAGGAGCTCAGGTCCTCAGGGGGGTCGGGATGCTGCCAGGGAGGGGAGCGCTGGGAAGAGGTACATGTCAGCAGCAGGAGGCAGCAGGCCAGGCTTCCTGGAGGAAGCAGTGATTGGGCCGAGGTTCGAAGAGAGCAGGCCGCTAATCAGAGGAAGGCGGCACATAAGGCAGAGGCTCGGGTAGGAGGGAGCTGGAGCATCTGAGGTCTCGAGAGAAGCCAGCCCAGCGGGGAAGTGAGCAGGGCTGGAGATGGAGCCCACGGCCACATCCCGGGTCAGGGCAACTTCCCTGGCACCCTCCGCGTCTCCCCCCTGCCTAGTGCGGGCATCTTGGAAGGGCAGAAATCACAAGCGCCTGCAGGACCTGTGGCCCCAAGGACCCCCATGGAAAGGAAAGGCACTCCCCCACCCCGGTGCCCCTCTGGCCCTGACCCACGATCTGCGATCTGCGCCGAATTCCGGCCCTTGGAAAACAAGCCCCTTATCTCAGAGTCTGGCTCCAGCTCTTCTGCTGGGAAGTGGGGGTGGGGGACAGAGGCCTCCATGGACAGGAAGGGAGGGGTTGGGGCAGCAAGGATGGCTCTCGGGACGACCAGGACTAAGGGGGCAAACAGCTGGATCCCCAGGCGCGTCCCAGCCAGGGCAGAACAGGAGACGGGCCTTCTGCTTGCGGGCACTTCACAGTGTGCCCGCCTAGCCACCCACAGCCTCCCTTGGGGGAGGAGGACCAGCCAGGGGGCCTAGGGCCATCCCAGATGCCACCAAAGTGACACAGCTGGTCACCGATTCCCATCACAGAGCTGTGTCCCCAGAGAGCTGGCCTCTTTCCAGGGGAAGGTGGGCCCCAACAGAGGTTCCTTCTACCTGTCAGGTGCTGCTTGTCACCTCCTACCTGGTCCGAGCCCCGCCTCTGCCTGGTGGTGGATGGAGCAGGAGAGGTGGGCCCCCCCCCAGCAATGCCGCATGTTTCTCAGGCCTTGTCCTGGGGGAGACCCTCTGCCCAAGCCTCGGTCTCGGGGGGTTGTCTAGGCTCTTGTGTGTCTGTGCACACATGTATACATGTAGCCGGTGTCCATGTGCTCACGTGTATATACGTCTCCATGTCCGTGTGCTCACATGTATATATGTGTCCGTGTCCGTGTGCTCACACGTATCCGTGTGCACATATGTGTAAGCATTGTCTGCATGTGCATGTGCAGTGCCCATGTGTGTATACGTGCACGTGTGACTGTGTGTTGGTGGTACACATGTGAGTGTGGGGGTGGGGTGCGGGGTGGGGTGCCCATGCGCACGTGTGCCTATGTGTGTATATATGCAGGTCTGTGCGCCTGTGCCCATGTGTGTCCTGGGCTGCAGCTGCTGTCTGAGTCATCCTGTTGGCAGGCTGGGACCGGGTCACAGCTCCGGGCTGGGGATGAGAAGCCAGAGGCCCCCCCGAGCAGCCCCCTCCCCACCTCCCCAGGTTACTGAGCAGAGCCCCCCAGTCTCAGAGCAGAGTCCATCCGAAGGGCAAGATCCGAAGGGCAAGGGGTGGAGGCTCAGCGGTCTCCTGCCAGCAGGCAGGCCCGCCCCACCCCACACAGCGGCGCCTCCTCCCCCAAGGCCACCCCCCACCCCCCCCACCCCCCCCCCCACCCCCGACCCGGCCTCTGTCACTGTCTCCTCCCTGTCACCGCAGGGCAGCCGGATGGCAGCACTTGTGTTCCCCGAATGCACTGGACTCTGTCTCACCCCCAGGTCTTTGCACCTGTGTTCCTTCTGCCCGGAAACCCCCCAACCATCAGCACGCGTCCTTGGTTTATCACCTTCTCAGTCTTTGGGTCTCAGCTGAGATGTTCCTTCTTCCAGGAAGCCCCCCTGACCCCAGCCCGAGCAGGGGAGGGAGGTGGCCCGCCTTCTGGGGTGTCAGTGTCATCTCTTCTCCTTGCCCCGGGCCAGAGCCAGGATGCTCTTGGCCTTTGGAATGTCCTGTATGCCCAGCCCGGGGCTGGCCCGCGGTAATAACAGCTGAACGACTGACAACATGGATGGATCACCTGCCCCCAACCCCGGTGCCCCCCAACCCGGGGCAGAGGGGACTGTCCTTGGGAGACCAGGAGCCGTGTCAGGAGCTCTGACCATGGAGGGCCCTGGGTCCCGGTGCAAGAGGAAGCCCGGAGTGGATAAAGAACAGACGCTGCTCCCACCTTGGTCTCTGCTGCGGACTCTCCAGGGGGCCCCCAAGGCAGCCCCTTCCCTGACCTTCTTGAGATACCTAGTTGCCACTCCCCTGCACAGAGGGAGGACACCGGGCAGGCTTGGCGGGGAGCATGACATGAGTTCTGGGGTGGCCGCTTTCTCAGCACCCCCGGACTCGCTGGGCCCCCTCCAGGTGCAGGCTCTGGGGTGTGGGCGCACACTCACACTCACACACACACTCACACACGCACGAGCTGAGTTGAGCGTGCGTATTCCTGTAACGCTGGGCCGCTGGCAGGAAGTGAGTGGCGGGGAGGCTGCTGCTGGGAACCAGAGGCTGGCCCCAGTGAGATAAAGGGAGGCAGCAGATTGGAACTGGAGATAGCGGCCCTGGGTCCTGGTAAACAGGTTGGGGGAAATGTTCTTCCCATCCCAGCCTCTTGGCCCCGAGCCCGCAGGATCCATAGGGCGCTGGCCTGGGTCCAGGCCCAGCAGCCTGGGAGTCAAGGGAGAGCTGTTTGCACCGTAATCTCCCCAGACTGGTGGGGGGTGGCGGGGGTGGCAAAGGAGAGCGCCCTGGGCCCTGCGTCAAGGCCCCATGTGCTGTGGCGGAGCGGGAAGGGGACAGGAGGAGGTCCGCGGCTTGCCCTGCGCCCTCCCGACCATGGAGGGAGATGTCAGAGCACTGCGGGGGGTGCCAAGCCATCTGGGGGGGGGAGAGAAACAGTGGGAGACCCGGAGAGAAGGGGGGCGTGAGGGGGAGGGGGCTGCACCCCACCGCCCAGCAGGCAGGCTCTGCGGCACCCACCCTGGGCTTGAGGTTACGGCCTCTGGGAGAGCCTGTGCTGTCCGCCCCGAGGGAGAGCCACGCAACCTTCACCGGCGCCCCGTCTACACGGCCAGTGCCCAGTGCCCGGCGCCGTGGGTGCTCAGCTCCCCTTGTGCTTTTAAAAAAGTTATGAGATCTCCTGCAACACAACACGGAAAAGCGCCTGAAGTCTATTTGCAGTTTTACAAATAAATATGCATATGGAATGAACTCCCGTGTCATTGCTTCTCAGACAGAGAAATAGACCATGGCCAGGATTCCAGAAGTTTCTGTGTCATTCACAAGCTCTCCCTCTGCCAGCAGGTACTGCTGCTGTCTGACTTTTTTTATGACCATCACGTGCTTTTCTCCATGGCTTTGCCGCCGAGGCCGGGTCCCCCTTGTCCCTGAGCTGGGCTTCATTCTTTGGCGATCGTTTTATCCACTGGGCGCCCTGACCACGGTTTAGTTCTCCCTTCTACCTGTTTCAGGATCCAGGTGATTTTCAGGATCCAGGGTCTGCTTTACCAACGGTGATGCCGTGAGCATTGGCACGCGGATTGCGGCTCTACGAGCCAGGGCCAAACCCTCCCCCAAAGTGGCTGAAATGCTCTATGTTCCTATTTCCCCACTGCTTGTCCCTTGCTGTCCCCGGGCAGGATCATGCTTTGTGACGTCAGCCATTCCGTGGCCGTGCGTGGTATATTTTGATTTTTTTTTTATATTTTGATTTTTATCTGCTCTTTCATTTAAAAAAACAATTTAAATAAATAAATAAATAAATAATAAATAATAAATAAATAATAAATAATTATTGGGCAGCCCGGGTGGCTCAGCAGTTTCAGCCCAGGGTGTGATCCTAGAGACCCGGGATCAAGCCCCACGTGGGGCTTCCTGCATGGAGCCTGCTTCTCCCTCAGCCTCTCTCTGTGTCTCTCATGAATAAATAAATAAAATCTTTTTAAAAAATTATTTGAGAGGGATGGAGAGAGAGAGAGAGAGAGAGAACAAGGGAGGGCGCAAGAGCAGGGAGGAGAGAAGCGGCTCCCTTGGAGCCGGGAGCCCCCTGCAGGACTGGATCCCGGGACTCCAGGACCATGACCTGAGCGCAAGGCAGCCGCCTAACCGCTGAGCACGCAGGCGCCCCAAGGCTCTTTCCGATGAGCAAGGGAGTTGAATGCCTTTTCTTATGTTTTAGCCAACTGGAGTCCATATTCGTGCAGAGCCAAAGTCTTTTCTCACGGATCAGCCACGGATCAGCCAGCTATTCATATACCCCGGGCACCGACCCTCGTCTGTTGCTCGTGGTGCCCCAAATCGTTCCTCTTTTCTATGGCCTGGCATCGCACCTCTACGGAACGCGTGATGGATTAGAAGTTCCTCTGATTATATAGTTAATTTATCCCCCCACCCCTGTGTAATTAGTGTCTCGCTTTAAGAACCTCCCCCCCCAAAAGAAAAGAACCTCTCCCCTTTGGGACCCCCAGGTGGCTCAGTGGTGGAGCATCTGCCTTCAGCCCAGGGCGGGATCCTGGAGACCCAGGATCGAGTCCCGTCCCGTGTCGGGCTCCCTGCAGGGAGCCTGCTTCTCCCTCTGCCTGTGTCTCTGCCTCTCTCTCTCTCTGGGTCTCTTATGAATTAAAAAAAAAAGAAAAAGAATCCCTCCTCTCAAGGTCACAGTGATATTCTCGAAATTGTCTTCTCAAATTTGGAAGTTCTCCCTTTCCTTTAGGATTACACCCATTGACGGAGTATTTCCCTGCCACGGGTCGCACACCCTGCTCCAGACGGTGGGAACCGCAGCGGCTCCAAGCAGGTCACCCCCCCCCCCGACTCTGAGGTCGCGTCCCCTGCGCCTCTGTCTGGGGAGCTGGGGGCCCTTCCCCCACCCAGCACAGCCCTGCAGCCCGAAGGCCCCGCGTGGGGGTGGGAGGCCTCGGAGGCTGGGGGCTCAGCCTCTCGAGATTGGAGGTGCCGGGGCAGGATCCAGCCCCTTCCCCAGAGGCGCCCCCACGTTGGGTTCCAGTGGGGCTGGCCCACGGGGAGCTCCAGGTCTTAAGAGCTTCTCAGGCGCCTGGAGGCGACAGAGAGGCCCGGTGAGGGCCCCGGAGCCGGGTGGGTGGGGCAACTGGAATCCTGGGAACTCCTCTGGGACAGTAGCCCCAGGGCTCCCTCTGCTCTGCTGGGAAGCAGCCAGCCTTCCAGGAATCAGCGCAGGGGCGGGGGCAGGGAGGCCTGATGCGGGGGTGGGGGGGTGGGGGGGGGGAGCAAGCCAGCCCAGGGCTGGGTCCCCACTCTGAGGGCCTCTCCGGGCCCTGGGGGCTGGGGGGGTGCCCGGCAGTGGAGCAGGAGGTGTGCGGAGTGCGCCCAAGCCTCCCTCTGCAGCTCTTTGGAGGCTCCTTGCTTTCTGGCCCTGCCCTGGGACCCTCCGGACACCCCCAGCTGTGGCTGCAGCAGAGCACACCTTGCACCTCCTGCCTGCCCCCCCCGCCCCTCCCGGGGCCCCTGGGCTGCACCGCGGCCAGGCTCCTGACAACTAGAGGCCAATGTTCGGGGTCTGGTTATTTACTGCTCAGCTTCCTCCTTCTTCCAGTAATCTGTCCTCCGACTCCAGGCCGCTTCTGATCAGACACCAGACCTCTGATCCCTGAATCTGCCTTGCTTACCGGCATCGGCCTCTGGCTTCCTGTCACTCGGCCTGGGCTGAGGCTCGAGGTCAGCTCGGCGCAGGCCGGGCCCTCGCCTGTTCCCAGGGGCCTCTGGCCTGGCCCCTGGGCCCAGCGGGCAGGGATGGAGGACTCAGAGGCCGGGCGGGCTGGGGCACGGCCACAGACGGGAGGTGGGGCCGGTGCCGCAGACGCTGACCCCGAGCTGGACTCGGGAACCTCAGGGGTGAGGGGCCCACGGGCTGAGCTCCTGGGGCTCCGGGTCCTGCAAGGTGTGAAGCCAGGGCTCCCACCGTGGCCCCTCCAGCTTGGCACGGTGCCCCTCCCCTAGCCTCCCCCCACCCGCCTCCCATGGCCTCCTCCTGCAGCCATGGGGGTAGAACCTGTGTAGAAGGAAGAGAGCAAAGAAGGTTCTGGAGAGTGGACATGGACAGAACTCACATGGACAAAGGGAGTCAGGGCTTTGGACTCTGCTGTCCTAGGAGGTGAGGATGGGAAAGGGCTTGCTGTAGAAATCCAGGCTCGCCTACCTTGTCCACCCTGTGGGGACCTCCCCCAGAGAGCCCGGAGGAGCCCAGGGTCACAGGGAACACGGGCGAGAATGGCTGCCTGGCCTCTGGCGGGGTCCGAATCCAGGGGCTGACCTCCAGTGCCCTGGGGGCAGATCCGATCCCCTTTACTGACAATTTTCCTGTGTGTCGGGCACCTGCCGTGTACTCTAGATACAGCCTGCTGGGTTTGAACCCGGGTTATCAATCACTGAGGAGCACCCTCCTATGCCCTAACTGCAGAAGTGTGTCTGCTGAGGATCCCCAATCTTTATCTTGTCCTCGGTGGGCCTGTTTCTGTCCCCTGTGCCCCACACAGTCTCACTTCTTTCCACACTGGCAGTCCTACAGAGGATGGACTAGGTGGTCCTTGTTGGGGACACCTGAGCACCCCAAGCTTGGCCCCCCAGCTGCTGATAGAGTGGTTTGGGTCAGGGAAAGCATGATCTTCATGGTGGCAGAGGGTTTTTTTTGGGGGGGGGTCTTCGGGAAGAAGGAAGGTTGGAACCTGAAGCTGCAGAATGGATCAAAGTAGGGGAGGCCCCAGGGACCCCGTCACCACATGGGGAGTCTGAAGAATCTCACCCTGACTTTGGTCTCCAAGGTGGGATAGACAGGATGACCCCTTGGGCCGGGGAAGAGAATTATATGCTGAGATTTCAACTTGATCTTTTAAAAATATCAACCCGTGGGTCGCCTGGGTGACTCAGTAGGTTAAGCAGCTGCCTTCAGCTCAGGTCATGATCCCAGGGTCCTGGGATTGGGCCCCACGTCGGGCTCCCTGCTCAGCGGGGGAGTCTGCTTCTCCTGCTGCGCACCCCACCCTGGCTCCTGTGCTCTCTCTCCGTCTCTGTCTCTCTCAAATAAATAAATAAAATCTTTAAAAATAAAATATCAACCTTCTGTGAATATTTTATAATGCAAAGAATACCTCCATAAAGTCATGGAAACTTATGATCTATAAATACCTACGCATATGCCATGATGAGCTCAAACATTTTGTATTAGAGGGTGCGTGATCCAAACAGTCGGAAGGTTTGGAAGCCATGGCCCCTTAGGTCTTGGAATTTCTTATCCTGTGCACCTGCCTGCTGAGTTCAAGGTCCAGGATGGCAGGATGAAGAAAGAGCCCATGTTCAGGGACCTGGGGCGCTGGCTGCAGTGAATGGCAGTTAACAGGGGGTGGGGGTGACGGTGCAGGGGGAGGTGTCTGAAGACCAGGGGTGGTCGGGGCACCTGGCTGGCTCAGTAGGTAGAGCACGTGACTCTTGATCCTGGGGTCCTGAGTTCGAGCCCCACCCTGGGCATAGAGATTACTTAAAGACCAAAAAACAGGGTAAGACCAGAATGTGTGGTGGGCACAGCTGGGGCTCAGGCCCCTCTCCGGTTCCCACTGGGTGCAGAGACAAGCCTGAGCTCACCCTGGCCCCTGGGTGTGAGAGAGGGGCAGCCGTGGCCCAGCCCTTGGGTCAGGAAGCCCAGGATCCCTTCCTGGGAATGGAGGACGACACACAGAGCTGCACCTGCAGTGCCACCACCCCCTCCTGTGGTGCAAACCGCCCCCCTCGAGCCCTGGATCCCTCGGAGGAGCTTCCTCACTGGAGAGCTTCATTCCACAAAGAAATATCTGTCATGCTCCTGCAGGGCCCGGGTCAGGGCAGGACAGAGCTTGTTGTTTCTGGTCAGGTGGGTGGTTGATTACAAGATGCTCGCCATCCTGAGTGCGGGGTGCGTTCCCGGAGTCCTGGGGGAGCAGAGGCTCCCGGCTGGGATTTGTTGCCACCAAGGAAGGAAGGTCAGGGGAAAGCTCCAAGCTCCTCCTCAGTCCATCCACGAGTCAGGGTCCACCGGGCCCCTGGTAGGTTTGCCAACCTGTGCTGGGTGTGGGGCACAGGGCGCTTTGCCTGCTGAGAGCAGAGGACCGAGGATGAGGGGGCAGGAGCTCTGCACGGCCTGGACCATGACCTCCATTTCACAGGTGAGGAAACTGAGGCCCAGGAGGTAGGGTGACTTGGCGGTGAGCAGAGTACCACAGGTGTGTGTAGAGCCGGCAGGGGGGGCGCTGGGAGGCCCTGGAGAGGCCGCCAACCCTTCCTTCTTCCCTTCTGGCGACGGGAGGGACCCCATCTGTCTTCCAGACTCCCCTCAGCTTGTCTCCTCCTCCAGGAAGTCCTCCGTGATAGCTCCCTCGACCCTCTGCCAAGAAACACATCCTTTTCGTGCTGTTTCCTCTGCACCTGGCTTGCCTTAGAGCGGCCCTTGTCATTGGTCACTTGCCAGTGTCCCTGCGCTGTGGGCTCCTGGAAGGCGAGGCTTGTGTCTTTCCTTCTCGGGATCCCCGGCACGGGGCTTGGGACCTCACGGGCATGGAGGAAATAGCTGAGATGAGGTGGATGGGAAAACAGAGGAGAAGGGGAGAGGGCCTTCCCTTGCAAGGCTGGGAGGCGATGCGGGAGAAGGTGACTTACGCCCTGCGGGAACGGGCAGGCCGCCAGGGGACAGCTCCAGCAAAGGCCTGCGGGCAGCTCGGGGAGGCGTCCTGCCTGCACAGGTGGATGGCCTGGGGGACAGGAGGCCCGAGAACCGGCCGAGGGATGGGGTCAGACAAGAGGGAACCCTAGTGGGTCCTTGAGCCGAGGCAGGGCAGGGCAGGCCTGCCCCTCTCCGGTGCCATCCCGCTGACCCTCTGGCAGAGGGCGAGGGCGAGGGCAGGGAGGGCAGTTCCCCGCTGCTGGGCCGTGGCCTGACTCCTTGTACCTCAAGCCTCTTACCTGAGGCCCTCAACCTGCACCTGGAAAAGGTGTCTGCCGACCGACCGACCTCCACACTCAGGAGGTGCGGGAGGAGGGCTGTCTGTCCTCTGCCCAGCTCAGGACAGACGCTCGGCTGGAACCTGGGTGGGCTCATTCCTTCTTCAGTAAATGCTTATTGGGCACCCACTGGGTGCTTAGAGCCCCCTGGCATAGGCTTGGGGGGACCTCTGGAGACCTCTCCCTTCCCGAGGTGTCAGCCTCCCCCCACCCCCTGCGCCCAGGGCTCCTCTGCCACGGGCTCCCCACCCACCCACCCTGACCCCAGCTGGAGACCTGCTGCCCCTGGGGCTGGGGGCGGGCTGGCTGGAGGCGGTCCCCAGAGGAGCCGGCGGGGTGGGGACGCCTCCAGTGGGGTGGAGGTGGGCCTCAGCAGCCCCGCCCGGGCCCCACACAGGCAGCTGTTCCCGGAATGGGGGTTTTAAACTTTTTTTTTTTGTTGGCGAATATGCATGTGGTCTTAATTATTTATACGCAGCACTTATCTCCCCCAAATGTTTTATCGGGAGCGCGAGATGGAAGCCCCGGGGCGGGGGGCGCGGGGGCGGGGCGGGGGCTGTAGGGGGAGGGGGGTGCGGGGAGGGGGGCTCATCCGGGTGTCCCCTAAGCCAGCCCTGGCGGTGGCCCAGGCCGGGGTGAGGGGGAAGGACCTCATCCCCCGGCGGCCCCAGGGGCTGCGGACCTCGGGGCGGGCGGGCGAGCGGGAGGCCGCACCTGGGCAGGTAGGCCCGGGCTCGCGGCTGCGCGGACCCCGCCAGCAGGGGGCGCTCGCCGAGGCCATTTGGCCCGGGTGGTCGCCCACGCGGGGAGGGGGCCGCATCTCTCAGCAAAACCCGGGGCGGGAGGGGGGAAGAGGAGAGAGCAGCCGTGACCTGGGGACCCTGCACCTATTAACGCTGGGGCATCAGCGACCTCGCTGGGCGCCCACCACCCCCTGGAGTCTCATCCTGCCCGTTTTACAGCTGGGGAAACAGGTTCCGAGGACCCACCGCCTAAGGCCCTCCAGCAGAGCTGGGGCTGGTGGTCCTCCTTTACTGGGGAGGGTCGCGGGTGGACCCCCTGGCTCCCCGGGCCCCCAGCGGCAGATGCCCTCTCTATGCCCTCTTCTGGGATGTTTGGGCAGCGCCACTGCAGATTCCTGGAAACGCCTCCCTGGCACACCCCTCCTTGTCGCACGGCCCACCCCAGGGCCTGCAGGATTTGCAGGGGGGGCTCGGAGGGCACATGCCACCCCTGGGGCCCCTAGGAGCCTGAGGCTGGAGGGCCTGGGAGCTCCAGACTCTCGAGGGCAGTGCCCAGTGCTCCCTGGCTGGAGGCCCTGCCATAGGCAGCAGGGCAGGGCAGGGCGAAGGGTCAGACAGGAGGGCAGGCCTGGGGCTCCCCAAAACCCACAGAGGAGGGCATCGGAATTTGGGGGTGCACCCTGGAGCTTCTGTACCTGGGGCGTCTGCCCTCACACACCCCCAACCTCGTCTTGGGCTTGTGGACGCCCGTTGTCCCTCCCCTGAGGGCTGCAGACGTTTGTGCTGGGGGTGGAGAGGATTTCCTTGAACTTCCCGGTTGGGGCCGGTGGGGGTGAGAACTCGGGGCCCCTGCAATCCTGGGCTTCCTCAGTGGGGCAGGGCCGCAAGGCCGGGGAGGGGGAGCCTCATTCATGGCATTCCCTGAATTTCAGCTCCGCCTCGGAGTCAGCCTCTCCCCAGGCAAAGCTTTTTCTGGAGGGAGGTTCCCCGAGCTCCCCGCGGCCCCGTGGTAATTGGTCCATCGATTAACAGCTCCATGTGGGGGGGCGCTTCACTGGGGGGGGCAGCGGCTGAGTTAGGGGCCGGCCCTGGGGAGAGGCTGTGCGAGGAGGCAGGGAAGTCGGTAATTCCAGGCCGGGGAGGGTGTCTGTGCCTCCCCAGGGCAGCGAGGACCCCCGCGGGGGCAGCTCTGGGGCCCCGGGTGCCAAGCGTGGGGGGGGGGGCCTGGGCCCCAGGCAGAATTGGTTCCCACCGGCCAACCTGTTCCCAGCGCCAGAAGTTGCCATGGTGACCCCCTCCCACCTTCAGCTACAGCTTTTCCAGTAAAACCACTGCAGAAATCCATACTTCCCGACAGGCACGCCCCCCGGCCCCCCACCCCCCATCCGCGTGGTCTGGGAGCTCCCGGAGTTAACCCTCAGCTTCCCGGCCAGGCTGTCTGGGGGAGTCCGGGGAGTAGAGCCCACCATGAGGGTCTGGGCCCCTGAGGGGAAGGTGGATGGTGGGCGACAGGCCAGCGCCTGCTCCCTCCAGGCCCTTGCGGGGACTTGAGCAACTCTGGGGAGCTAGCTGTGCCCCGCCTTGGAGGAGCCCCGCTGGGGCACCAGGGCGCCTCCGCAGGGGACCCAAGGGCCCTCCCTGGGCTCCAGCTCTCCAAGGGTGACTTCCCTCCCCGGCAGTTGGTGGGGTGTCACATCCACCCAGCCTGGCCTGCAGCTTCTGGCCGGATGGCTCTCCTCTCCTTGACCTCTGCCCCTCCTTCCAGCGGGATGCTTTCCTAGAGGGCCAGAGGGCTCAGCTCAGGTCCAGTGGGGGTCCCTGGCCCCCTGCACGGAGGCTGCCTGCCCACAGCTTTGTGTCCACAAGTCTGCTCAGATGGGCTGTTGGACAGAAGTCACTCAGGGCTCAGGATTTCTGCACCCCCCCCCCCACCAGGAGTGAGGCTAAGGATCCCAGCTGCTTGCAAGTTGGAGGGAGAAGAGGGGATCCATCCTGCTGTACCCCAGAGACAAGGCCTGTGTTGGGGACGGGGTCCCTGGGGACCCCAGGCTGTGCAGCCCTGGGCCCAGCTCTGTGGCTCAGTCTTGCCTCCACTTCCAGAGCCCTGAGCGGAGATGCTCTAATTGTTCTCTCTGTAGCCCTGGATGAATAATTGAGAGGTCTTTGAAGAGAATTAATTAGCCCGTTTATTGACTGTAAATGCTTTGCTGCAGATGATAAAGGGAAGGTTCACCGCCTGTGCGGGCTGCCTGCCGGCTGGGCCCACAGCTAAACACTTCATTTGCACCCAGGGTTCCCTCAGCAGGACCAGGGCTTGGCCTTTGCCTGGGAGCTGCCCCCCCCCCTTTCCCTGAGAAAGTTGCTGGTGGTTGAGCCCCGACTTCCTGGCATCCCTGGTCTCCTGCTGCAAAGGCCTAGCTCTGCTCCAGGTCTCTTCCAGGAGGCAAGGTAGGGCTGGCCCCCTGCAAGGAACACGATGAGGTCTGTCCACTGTTGGCAGCACTTCCCCCAGCACGCTGGACTCCTGTCCTGGGGCCAGGCTCTGGGCAGGATCCCAGGACCCTTAGGGGAGAAGCTCCCCAACCCCGATGGTGGGGGACCTGTCCTGGGGGTGGCTCCGGGCTCCACAGGGCTCTCTCCATGCAGCGCAGCAATCTGGCCCCTGTGAGGGCTCTCAGGAGGAAGAGGGAAGTAAGACAGCGCTCCTGCCTTCCAGGCTGGGCTCAGATCAGGCTGGTGTGGGAAACAAAGGCAGAAAAAAAATTATTAAACTTCCTTACCCTACAGCCCATGGACAAGTCCTTGAAAGAGGCAGAGTGACCTTCCTCTAAGGACTCAGCTGCCTTGAGGTTCATGTTTTGCTGAAGGCAAGAGGCAATCCTAGCCCTGATCCCCAGGATCCTGTAAGTCCATAACCTATAAAAATTCCTTCAGAAAATTCCTTTATCTCTAAACCCCCGAGATACATGTTGACAATCACCCCCCAAACATAAGAGCCACTGATATGCATCTGAAGGTCTCCTGCTTAAGGTTTATTAGATGGTAATAAATGACCTCCCCAACAGCAGCGCGCCCCCCTCAAGGTCCTGGGAACCTTGCTTCCAAGATTCCTTAGAGACTTACCCTCTCCCTAACCCCCTCCCAATTTGAAAGGATATTATGGGCAGCTCTTCCTGCCCACGGGTCCTGTCCCTGTGCTTTAATAAGACCACGTTCTTTGGACCAAAGACGTCTCAGGAATTCTTCCTTGGCCGTTGGCATTGAACCCTAACATCTTTTCCTACATCAAGACATGCAAACATCCACAGGCTGGTGGGACCGAGGAGGGCAGGGCTCTGCCGCCATGGACAGGGTGGGTGCTCGTTCACGATAACAACAAATGCTTCTATACCTTTCCCTCCATGCCAGGCCCTGGCACATCCTAGGGACCGATTGACTTGATCCCCCCAACAAGCCCATGTAGACCCCATGAAGGCAGGGCATCGGCTTGCTCCCCAATGGGTCCACAGGGCTTCAGTGCAGAACCCAGTACAGACAAGGCTTAGGAAGGACGGAAGGATGGAGGGAAGGGAGGGGAAGCTGAGTGGCGAAGCTGCGCTCACACATACCTTTTGTCTGCTAGAGGACCCAGGCCCCGATGTGTCTGCCAACCCCAGGGAAGGGCATCTCCGTCCCTGGATGCATGCCCAGGGGTCAGCCCCTGCCTGTGTGGCCACTGGGCACAGAGAGCACACGGAAGCACGAGGAGAGCTGCCCTGGGACCTGCAGCCCTGTGGCCGTGGCTGTGGGCCCGAGAGGGGAGACCTGGCTGGGGAGCCAGTGGGAGCCAGGACGCTTGGTGCAGATGAGCCACGACAGGGCTTGTGAGGGGTGGAGAGCCTGTGGCAGCTCCCGCAGGGGGAGAGGAGGGGCGGATGATGGAACTGGGTGGCTTAAGGACCTGGGGAGATGGGCTGAGGTGTGGAGGTGACCCCAGGGGTCACCTCAGATGAGGACCCACATCTGTCGGCCGGTGAGCTGGTTCAGGAAACACGGTAGTGACCTGGCTCTGGCCCGGGCAGCCCTCTGGGGGAGCCAGGATGCCCCCTGCCAGAGGTCCCGTCGTCCTTGCACACCCACCCTCTGCACACCCCCTGCATACCCTGTGCTGGAGGGGCCGGGAGGGGGGCCGCCGCCCTGTGGGGAGCACGTCATCGGATGCCCACCTTCCGTGCCTTCCTTGGGGCCTTCCTTGGGGCAGGGGGCACGGGCAGGAGTCGGGCAGTAGAGCACAGTGTGGCCTCTGCGTGTGCCCCCAACGAGTGGCTCCTCCCGGGAAGTCCTCCTCGTCCGTTCATCCATTCAGCTCTCCTTGGAGGGCTTCCTCGAGGTGCCTAAGCTGAGTGCAAGGGACCCGGGAATGGGTGGCAGGTGGCCCAGGAGGGGAGAGGGACCCTCTCTGGAATTCTCTGGGCCTAAGGGATCTTCGAAGCTTGAGGTGAGGAGCAATTTAGGGTTGTCCCGGGTCCCCCAGGCTGGAGGGTCAGTGCGGTGCTACCCCTGCAGCCACTCTGTGCTAACCGGTCGCCCCTCAACTGCTTTTCTCCTCACTTCAGCAGAGAACGCCTCTGCCAGCCACAATGCTGCCGGGTGACCGGGCACAGGCTGTCCCGCCATCCAAGTGGCATTCCCGGGAAGCGCCTGAGATTGGGCCTCCTATCTGCGGGCTTGCTGGGGTTCAGCAGACGCAGCCTGGGGTTGGCTGCGCTTGGCTCAGCCCCCAGGGCCTCAGGCTACCCAGGGTCGCCCCTGGGCTCAGAGGGCTCGGAGGGCTCGGAGGGCTCGGCTCTCGTGCAGGCTCATCTCCGACTCGGCTCGCTGCATATCGCTGGTCAAAGCGAGGCCTCGTGGTGCTGTGGTCACAGTGTCTGCGTCTCCCCAAAACCTGACCCCGATGGCACCTCGATCTTGCACTTCCAGCCTCCAAAACCGAGAAAGACATTCCCGTTGTTGATGAGCCACCCCGTCCCCGGTGGAGGGGGACAGATGGCCACGCCTGACGTCAAGGATGTGGATGCATAATCCTGTTAGAAGGGAGGGAAGGGGCAGGATTGAGAACTCAATCCCCCATTTTATTTTGAATTTTCATTATGAAAATAGTTTTGGGGGCACCCGGGTGGCTCAGTTGGTAAAGCGTCTGACTTCAGCTCAGGTCATGATCGCAGGGTCCTGCAATCGAGCCCCACATTGGGCTCCTGCTCAGCAGGGAGTCTGCTTCTCCCTCTCCCTCTGCCTGCCACTCCCCCCGCTTGTGATCTCTGTCTCTTTCTGCCAAATAAATAAATAAAATATATGTTTTAAAACAAAGGAGTTTTGGGGGATCCCTGGGTGGCTCAGCAGTTTGGCGCCTGCCTTTGGCCCAGGGCGCGATCCTGGACTCCCCGGATCGAGTCCCGCATCGGGCTCCTGGTGTGGAGTCTGCTTCTCCGTCCTCCTGTGTCTCTGCCTCTCTCTTTCTCTCTCTACATCTATCATGAATAAATAAATAAATAAATCTTTGAAAAAATAAAAATAAAAATAAAAAAATAAAACAAAGGAGTTTTGGAAAATCCAGAAAACTAAAGTAGGTGGATGGACCACATTTTGTTTATCCTGTCACCTGTGGTAGAACAGTTGGGTTGTTTCTACCTTTTGGTTGCTGTGAACAAGGCTGCTGTGAACATGGGTGTGCAAATATCTATTTGAGACTCTGCTTTCAATTCTTTTGGGTGCATCCCCAGGAGCAGGATTGCTGGGTCATACGGTGAGCCTTGAGGAACTTCCAAACCACCGTCTGCAGTGACGGCGCAAGCTGCCATTCCCACCCACCACGCCTGGCATTCTGATTTCTTCACATCCTCATGGATACCTGTTATTTTTGGGGATTTTTTTTAAATTTAATTTTTTAAAGAATAGCCATCATGATGAGTGTGACTGGCATCTCACAGCAGTTTGATTTGCATTTCTTTTATTTTTTAAGATTTTATGTATTCATTAGAGACACACAGAGAGAGAAAGGCAGAGACACAGGCAGAGGGAGAAGCAGGCTCCCCGCAGGTACCCCGATGTGGGACTCGATCCCAGGACCCCGGGATCACGCCCTGAGCTGAAGGCAGAGGCTCAACCGCTGAGCCCCCCAGGCATCTCTTGATCTGCATTCCCATCTCCTTTTGCTTAAGCTGGTTCGAGATGGGTTTCTGGTTCTTGTAACTAGAACTAGTTAGGGGGTGGGGGGGGTAGTGGCTGTGACAAGGGATCCAGCCACAGTGTTGTGGCTTGTGAAGAAGTCCACTTCTCTTTCACCCAGGTGGGGTCCTGGGAGGGACCTTGACAAATGCCGGCTCCATCAACTCAAGGAGGTGCTCCTCAGGTGGCTCTGCTTGCAGCCGCTCTGCCCTCTGGGAGGAGGAAGGAGCCCGGCTCAGGTGGCATTTCATCCCAGAGCCACACCTGCTGCAGGACAGGCTGGGAGCGCACCTGGGCGCAGAGGAGAGCATGGACTGTGGAATCCTTTCATTCCAACTGCTGAGCACACAGCGCCGCCCACCCCCACATCCTGCTGTACCCTTGGAGCCCAGGCTGAGCCCAGGGGTGCTGGGAGGACTTACGGGCACACCTGCCAGTGTGCAGGGGGTGCAGCCGCTGGGTGTAAGGAGCCTGCAGGCACATGCCTGGAGGGAAGCCCTTGAAGAGGCCACCATGGACTCTCAAGTGGCCACATCTTAGACCCCAGAACCTGTGAAGGAGGCCTCCTTTGGAAATAGGGTCTTTGCAGGTGTGATTTTTCTTTAAAGATTTTATTTATTTATTTATTTATTTATTTATTTATTTATTTATTTATGAGAGAGAGCATGAGCAGGGGATAGGGGCAGAGACAGAGGGAGAAGCAGGCTCCCCGCTGAGTGGGGACTCCGATGAGATGTGGGGTTTGATCCCCGGCCCCCTGGATCATGATCTGAGCTGAAGGCAGATGCTTTACCGGCTGAGCCACCAGGTGCCCCTTGGCAGGTGCGATTAAGTTAAGAATGTCACATGAGACGCCTGGATTATCTGGTGGTGTCCTCTTAAGACAAAGGAGAGTGAGATCGGAGGCACAGACCTGGAGGGGACCACGTGAGGACAGAGACTGCAGGGACACGGCCACCCACCAAGGGACGTCTGGTGTGCCAGAAGCTGGAAGGGGCAGGGAAGGGCCTTCCGAGAGGGAGCTCTTCCCATCCCTGGGCTCCAGAACCCCGAAACAACAACACAAACTTTGGTGGGCCCAAAGGCACACGGCTTCGGTTCAAGGGCAGGTCTACACCTGAACCTTGACGGCGATAGCACAGAACCTGACTGCCGGCCCCTGGGTCCCTGCCGGGGTAGGGTGACCTGCTGGGTCACCGCCAGGGCAGGCCTGCCCTCTCCCTGGGCCCAAGACTTGCAGAGCCCGTGTTGGTGGGGGGGGGGGGCGGCCTCCAGGACCCGGCCAGCTCCGAGATGCAGGGGAGGCTGGGAGAGGAGAGGTGTGGAGACCCACTTCTGGTCCCAGGATGAGCTGCTGCGGCATCTAAAATACGGGCTTCCTTCCTTCTGGGAAGGGGGGCTGAGGAGGAAGCCTCCCTGCCCCTGCCCTCTGCTAAGCTGATTTCTGTTTAAACTTTGCTTCTCAGCCTGACCCAGAAGGCCTTGGGCACAGTATGGAACCTTTCTCCAGCCTGCCCGAGGGGCCAGGTGCTCAGAGGCTTCAGATCTGTGTTCAGAGGAGGCAGGCCAGGCAGGTTCCCCGGGCCTGCTCAGGCCCCAGGCCCTCCCCCTTCAACAGGGGTCTTTGTTTCTTCCCCTGTGACCCTTAGGACCCCGGGGGAGAGGCCCCTAGAAGGAGGGCAGAGCCAGTGGGGCACAGATGCTCACCGGTACCCACCCCCAGGGCCTCGGTGCCACAGGAGGCCACCTGCGTCGGGGAGCACGGGGAGTGGGGCTGGGGCCTGTGGGCAGGCACAGCTGGGGCTGTGGGGGGTGGAGGGGCCGCTGGGGAAGGGAGTTACCAGCAGGCAGCTCTGCTGAGACCCCAGGAGGCCCGCCTCCATTCCGGGAATGACAGAGTGGGTGCCAGCTCTGCCTCCAGGGCCCAGCCCCTCCCTCGGCTGTCTCCCACCTGCTCCCCTGTCGCTCTCCTCCCGCCCCTTCCCTCCCCTCCCTGGAAGGTGCAGAGCCAGGGGCTGACACACCCAGAGGTACACCCAGACAGGGCCACTCGGAGTGGTGACAGGGACGAGGAGCAGGGGCCTGTGGGGGCTCACCCAGCGGGGGTGGGGGGGATGAGGTGGGGAACAAAGGCAGAAGAGAAAAATTAAATTTCCTCACAACGTACAGCCCATGGACAAGTCCTTGAGCCCAGCAGAGTGACCTTCGTCCAAGAACGCAACTGCCTCAATGTTGGTACTTTGCTAAGAGCAAAAGGCAACCTTAACAGTAACCCAAACTCCAGGATCCTGTAAGTCTGCCTTAACATAGAAAAATGCCTTTGGGGACGCCCGAGTGGCTCAGTGGTTGAGCGTCTGCCTTCAGCCCAGGTCATGACCCCGGGGTCCTGGGATCGAGTCCCTCATCGGGCTCCCGGCATGGAGCCTGCCTCTCCCTCTGCCTGTGTCCCTGCCTCTCTCTCTGTGTCTCTCATGAATAAATAAATAAAATCTTTTTTAAAAAATGCCTTTGGAAACTTTCTTTATCTCTAAACCCCCAAGATACGTGTTGATGATCATCCTGCAAGCACATGACCCACCGAGGAACACCTGAAGGGTCTCACAGGTGTTATTAATGACCTTTCCGAACAACAGCAGCTCGCCCCCTCAGGGCCCTGGGAACCTTGTTTCCAAAATCCCTTAGACACTGCTCTCCCCAAGCCCCTCCCAACTTGAAAGCATGTAATCTCCACCCCTCACGACCCCAAGCAGCTCTTCCTGCCTACTGGTCGGGTCCTGTCCCTGTGCTTTAATAAAACCACCCCTTTGAACTGCAGATGTCTCAGAGTTCTTTTCTTTCTTTCTTTCTTTCTTTTTTAAAGAAAACCTATATATTTTAAGATTTTATTTATTTATTCAAGAAACAGAGAGAGAGGTAGAGACACAGGCAGAGGGAGAAACAGGCTCCATGCAGGGAGTCTGACGTGGGACTCGATCCCGGGTCTTCAGGATCACACCCTGGGCTGAAGGCGGCGCTAAACCGCTGAGCCACCCGGGCTGCCCTAAAAAGTTCTTTCTTGACCATTGGCTCCAAACTCCAACATTTTCTTTCTTTTATTTTTTATAAGATTTATTTATTTGAGAGAGAGCCAGGGAACGCTCGCGTGTGCGGCGGAGGAGAGGGACAGAGTGAGAGGGAGAGAGAAACTTTAGCAGACTTCACACTCAGCACAGAGCCTGACACAGACTTGCATCTCATGACCCTGAGGTCATGACCTGAGCCTGAAATCAAGAGTCGGACGCTTAAGAGACCGCACCACCCAGGAGCCCACAAACCCCACATGGGACACCCAGCTCCCTACTTCCCCAACCTGGACCCCAACCCAGACAGCTTCCCAGCCAGGCCCGGGGTGAACACCTGCCTGCCTACAGCCCCACAAGGCCTGGTGACCCAGGGCACCTGCTGGGTGGTGCTGGGGAAAGCCGTTCCTCACTTGCCTTGGGGTGGGCAGGGGGCTCCCCAGGGAGGCCTCCCTCCAAGGACCTGCCAGGTGGACAGGGTTCTGCCTCAGAGCTCCCTGTGAGCCTGCTCACCTCCACTCTGCAGCTGGCAGAGGGGGACAGGCCTGAGTTTGCCCCCTGAACTGGCACTTCCTCCCCTGCCCAGCGGCTCAGGTGCAGGATCCAGGCGTGGAGGCCTTTGGGCAAGCTCCCAGGGCCTATGGGGCGGCTCCCCCTTTTCCCAGAAAGAGGAAGGAAGGCCCAGCATCTGGGGAGCCAGGCCTCCATCCCCACCCTCTCTGTGACCAGAAGCTCCACCCTGTGACCTGGCCTCCCGGATACCGGCCATCTGGGGGGTGGAGATGGTCCCCAAGGAGCACACCTCCCCCCCACCCCGCCCCTGCCGCCCAGGGCAGGAGGACATCTGCCCTCTGAACCCACTTTCCCCAGCCCCTTGTGGCCAAGGAAGGGGCCAGGCTCTCCCACTTCCCTAGAGGCCCCATCGTGGCCCTTTGCCCTCTAGCTGACACTGCAAGCCTTGGCCGGCCCAGAAGCAGGCTGCTCTGAGGACCCTCATCTTGGCCTCAGACAGACCCCGCCCTTGCCTGGGCTGCAGAAAAGGCCTTCTCGGGTTCCTGAGGCACCTGAAGGCTGGGCTGCAAGCTGTTGCCCCTCAAGTCCCAAGGGGGAAGGCAGTTGTGCAGAGCATGATGCAAACACATGGATATGAGCCTCCCTTCCCACAGCCAGTCACCCCCCCCCCCCCCCCCCCCCCGTCCAGGTGAGAAGCCTGCTGTGTGCAGAGGTGCCCAATGCGTGCAGAGTCTCCCACCGACAGGGTATGGGGTGGGCAGGTTGGGGGTGACGGTGGCTTTCAGAGGATTTGATCATGATAGGAAGACAGGGAACAGGCAAGGAGGCCGACCGGCCACCGATGGTGGTCCCACACTCCGGAATAAAGGGTGACGTCGGGCGCCACGTCCATAGGTCACCGTGGTAAAGCACACTGGTTCCTTTCTTCCTTCATTTATTCGACAACCGTTTGCTTGGTGCCTGTGGTGAGCGGCTGCCCTTCTGGGGGCTCGAGGTCCCGCAGGGAGACACACTCACGACGGGGAAGTAAGGTCAACGGTGTGTTCGAAGGACTAAGGACAGCCAGGTGAGGGGCACCTGGGTAGTTGAGTCGGTTAAGTGGCCCCCTTGGGCTCGGGTCATGGTCCCAGGATCCTGGATTGAGCCCCACCTTGGGCTCCCTGCCCAGCGGGGAGTCCGCTTCTCCCTCTCCCTCTGCCCCTGGCTTGTACTCTCGCTCTCTCTCAAATAAATAAATAAAATGTTAAAAAAAAAAAAAAAAAAAGGACAGCCAGGTGAGGGGGATGAGACGAGGGACAGGTGGGTTCCAGAATTCAAAAGATGGTCAGGGCAGGATTTCCTTGTGGAGCTGATTGGCCCAGGCATGAGGGGTGAGCCACGGAAAAATATGGGGGGACAGCTGGGGTGACAGCCCCGGGCGACTCTCTGGGGGTGTGCCCTGGGCATTGCGAAGGCGTCGAGACCCTGGGCAGCAAGGTGGGCGGTTGGGGGGGTACCTGGTGGCTGCCTTGGCAGGAGCCGTGGGCAGGGACCCCATGAGGTGGAGCTGCCCTGGGAAGGGTACCCTGGAGGTGCTGGGAAGTGGTTGCTTCGGAGAGTGTTTTGAAAATACTATTATATTTCCACCTTATTTGCATTAAGCAAAAACAAAAAGCAGAAACAAAGCCCTGTGTGTCCTGTGCCGGTAGAAGCACAGGGGCGCTGCGGGCACACCTGAAACGGGAAGTGGGAAGGGTAGGAGGTCCCAGGGGACACAGGGCGTCTCCGCGGTGCCCCTAGACCTCGGTGGTCTCCCTCCCTGCGACCCTCCCGGGCTACTGCTGCCCACCCATGGGCGCCACCCAAAGCAGCCAGGGGCGGTCGCCGGGAGGAGGGCTATTTATATAAACTGTTGGCGAGGAGCTCATCCAGGGAGCGCCCTGGGGTGAAGCCTATTCCAGGGGTCCTTGGGCGTGGCCTCTCCTAACTTCCCCCTGGGGCAATGGAAAGGTGCAAAACAGCCCCCCTCTGGAGGCGGAGTTTTTGCAGCAGCCAAAAAGTCCTCGGCTACTAGGCTCTCCGCAAGTGAGCCCGTTCCAAGCCGAATGGGGCAACTTTTGTTTTTGTTTTTGGTTTTTTTTTTTAGATTTTATTTTTAAGTAATCTCTACACCCAACATGGGCTTGGATTTACAACCCCGAGATCAAGAGTTGCATGCTCCACTGCCCCAGCCAGCCAGGCGCCCCTGGATGGTGCAACTCTTGATCCAAAGCAAGCCTGTGCTCCAAGTTCTGACGGACGCTGAGTTTCCCAGGGGGCGGTGGGGGGGGTTTTGCGGGGGGGGGGGGGGGCTCAGAGGCCCAGCTCTAAGCCAGGCCTCTGCAAAGCCTTTAAGGACTAGAGGTGTAGCCTCCTGAGTTAACCCGCGCTGCGGAGCTGAAAGAACCACAAGCACCCGCTGCAAACTCTGCGAGCTCGCCCTGCAGAGGAGGGGGAAGGACCCCGCTTTGCCCAGCACAAGGAACCCCGTTTAGCTTTGTGACTGGGCATCAGCTGCTTAAGCTCCCCTTTCGTAAAACAGCAATCCGCATACCCCTCATAGCCTCCGCAGTCCTGAGGCTTCACAGAAACGTGCATGTAAGTGCCTATCACCCCCAAACCGAAAAAAAACCCCAAACAAGACAGTCACACCTACTCTCTTACCCTTTACCTTTGTACCTAAACAGTCAACGCCGAGGTGATGTTAACACTCTCCGAGCACCCCTGACGGCCCTCACCCCAAGCCTGGGACCTTGTTGAAACTTCTGAGACCAAGGATGCTCCGTTTGGCCAACTTCAAGCAGCTGCACCTGCGAATGTCCCCCCCACCGAGTCCGGGCAGTTCACATCGGGAAGTCACTTATCGGGTTGGGGCGGGGGGCGGGGGGGAGGGTGTCCAGCCTTGCCCTTCAGTGTCTGGTGAGGTCGCCAAATTGAGTAAAATAGCCAAAAGACAAGGTACCTAGTTAAAGTCCAGTTTCCGACAAATAGTAAGCGTTATTTTAGTGTAAGTATATCCAAGCCACAGGTGGGATATACTTATCCTACAAGTTATTCCTTATGGATTTTTTTATTTTTTAAGATTTTATTTTATTCACAAGAGACACAGAGAGGCAGAGACATAGGCAGACGGAGGCTAAACAGGCTCCATGCAGGGAGCCCGATGTGGGACTCGATCCCGGGACTCCAGGATCACACCCTGGACTGAAGGCAGGCGCTAAACCGCTGAGCCACCCGGGTGTCCCAAGTTATTCCTTATGGATCGGAAACTCGCCTTTAAGCGAGCACCTTGTATTGTACCTGACAACTCTCGTCCCATCCGCCCCCAGAGACTTCTTGCAGTCCAAGCCGTGTTTTTATCATTCAGTCTTTCCCGGAGCTGAAATGGCTTCTTCTTTTTTGCATTTTATTGCTTCACAAGTTGCAGCAGTAGAAAGGTCCTGTCAGCGGGGTGATTGAAAATGTAACTACAAAGGGAATCCTCTGTTTTATGTGTGTGCCATGAGAGGGGTGGAACGGGCTCCCAGGAGCACCACCGCAGCTTGCGGGCGTTACCGGAGGGCCGTGCTCAGAGCTGCCCGGCTGACATCCTACCCCCGCCAGCTTGACACCCCTTTGCAGCCAGAGCGGAACCGTTGTCTGTGTCCCAGGCCCCAGCGGTGACATTTATTCCCAAAAATCTTGTCGCAGTGGGTTCTTGGTATTTTACAGTTATGATTGCAGTAAAAGTTACAGTCTACGGAATTATGACAATATTCAGCAACTAATGGGCTTATTACTTCTTGTTTGTTTGTGTTTTAAAGCCGTGGAAATAAAATTTACTCCCAACAATACAGCTACAAGTTTATGTCCCTCAAACTGACCGTAAATAATAAACATAATAACGGAATGCCTGTAAAACACATAAAACAGCCTTCTCGGAAAAAGTGGGCTCTCTGTGTCCCCACTGCTGGGGACCCCGCGGGGTGAGGAGCCCAGCCCAGCAGTCAAGGTCCCTGGGCAGACTTCAAACGGACCCTGCCGGCCGGGAGCAAGCTGGTCCACAGGCAGAGCCTCCTGGCCGGGGACATGGGAACAGAGGGTTGTGGCCTCCCTCCAGATGGTCCCTGTCGCGGTTTCCGGGGCCCGCGAGGACAAGCCACCACAAACTGGGGGGGGGGGGGGGGGGCGGGGGGGCGGGGAGGGCCTTGAAACAACAGCAGTTGATTGTCTCACGGTTCAGGAGGCCAGAAATCTGAAATCATGGTGCGGGCAGGGCTGCGCTCCCTCGAAGGCTCTCGTGGAGGCTCCTTGCTGCCCCTTCCAGCGTCTGGCGGTCCGTCCATTACTTGGCTGGCTCGTGGCTGCGTGGCTGCTCCAAACCCCCTGCCTCTGTGGCCTCAGATCTCTCTCTGTGTCTCTGTGGCTGTCATTTCCTCTGTCCCTTATAAGGACACCGTCATTGGATTTAGGGCCCCATCCTAATCCAGGATCATCTCATTCAAGACCCTTAATTTAGGCAGGCGCCTGGGTGGCTCAGTCCGCTAAGCATCTGCCTTTGGCTCAATTCAGGAGCCTGTTTCTCCCTCTCCCTCTGCCGCTCCCCCTGCTTGTGTTCTCTTCTCTCTCTCTCTGTCAAATAAATAAATAAAATCTCTTAAAAAATTGTTTAAAAAAAAAAAAAAAGGATCCTTAACCTAATTGCACTCCCAAAGACACTTTTCTCAAACAAGGTCACGTCTGGGTGGACATATCCTGGGGAGGGTCAATTGCACCCACGATACTAGCATCATCACTATTATTACCTGTATTATTGTTGCCAGTTGGGAGGTACGATGGACAAGTTGAGAGAGCCAGTCCCGAGGATGACATCAAGTAGGAGGTGACCCCGGGGGACCATGTGGTCCGTCCCCACAAGGGAATATCGCTCAGGCTTAAAGAGAATGGGACTCCTGGCACCTGCTACAGTGCGGAGGACCCTGGAGGCCGAGGTGCTCAGTAAAGGAAGGACAAACGCTGTAGGATGCCACTGAAGGGAGGTGCCTGGAGCTCAAGTTCAGGAAGACTTAAAAATGGTTCAAATGGCAAATTTTAGGTTATGTGTATTTTACTGCAATGTTTAAAAAAGAGAAGAACAAGAGAAAACACGAAGAACCCATGCACTTTTCTGATCCCCTCTGTCTGTGCAAAAACCTGGTCTCAGAGAGGCGGAGGGGTGCATACGGGACACGTGGCAGGTTCCCAACCCCAACGCCTTCCAAGCAGGCAAGGACAGGCTGCCTCCTCCCCCCGGGGGTGGGTGCAGGAGCTCAGACTCGGAGGAGGTCACCAGAGCCTGGAAGGGGCCCTCCTAACACCACTAGCCTCAGGGCACACACACCCCACCAGTCCCTCATCCTGTAGTCTGCTGCTGTGTCTCAGAGCATGCCAGCACCTTCGGCCCCAGGGTCTGGGGCACTGTTGCATGGGCAGCTGCCAGGGCTCACCCCTCACCCCCCAGCTCAGAATCTCAGGCCTGGGACCTGCCGGGGCAATTAGATGATGCCACAGGGAGCCCAGGAAGCCTCCAGACTCCATCCCGGACTGCTTGCTAACACCTGGGGTCTCTGGTTTCTTTCCTGTGGAATCCAGATCTGCAGGCTGGGGAGAGGTGCCTGGGAATCTCTGGTCAAGAAGCGCCACAGCCCCTCTGGTGCAAAGCCACCGTTCAGCCAAGCCCGACAGCCCAGGGTCCCAACAGTGCACGCATCGCCCTGCTTCCAGGCCTTGCCCATGCTTTCCTCCTCCTGGGCGCCTTTCTTCTCTCTTTCTGCCTGGACGTCACTGGCTGTGGGACCCCTTCCTCGCCGTGCTCACCCCTCCATCTGCTAGCTCTGGGAGTGGTCTGCACCCTGGGGTGGCACTCGGCCCCTGACTTGGCTTGTTCTACTTGCACCGTCCCCCACAGCCTGGGTCCCCCTCGGGGGGTCCCGGACCTTGTCATTCATTCTGCTCTGAGTTTCAAGGCTCTGGCTTGGGCTGCTGTTGGCGGCAGCACGGTCTTGCTGCTCAGGTGAGTGACTGAACAGAGGCAGGTGTCCAGGCCTGGCTGGGAGCCGGCCGGGAGCTGGGGTCCCTTTAGGATTCTGCTGTCGCGAGGTCCCCCGGCTTCCTGCTGAGTTACAGGTCAGGCTCTTATTTACTCCAAAGATCAATGAAGTGATCCGAGGGGCACCTGCACCCCGACGTTCATAGCCGCAGTGTCCACAATGTCCAAACTACAGAGGGAGCCCAGACGGCCATCGACAGATGGATGGATAAAGGAGGTGTGGTGTGTATATATGCACAATGGAATATTCCTGGGCCCTCAGAAAGTGAAATCTTGCCATTTGCAATGACGTGGGTGGAACCAGAGGGTATTATGCTAAGTGAGATACGTCAGTCACAGAAAGACAACTATCATATGATCGCACCCATTCGTGGAATTTAAGAAACAAAATAGAGCATCATAGGGAAGAGGGGGAAAAAAATAAAACAAGACAAAATCAGAGAGGGAGACGAACCTTGAGAGACTCTTAACCATGGGAGACAAACAGGTCACTGGAGGGGGTGGGGGGACAGGGTAACTGGGTGATGGGCATTAAGGTGGCCACAGGATGTGATGAGCCCTGGGTGTTGTATGCAACCGATAAATCACTGACCTCTACCTCTGAAACTAATAATATATTATATGTTAATTAATTGAATTTAAATTAAAAGAAAAGACAATGCTATTTTTTTAAAAAAAGAAAGAAAGAAAGAAAAAGAACATCAGGCCCTGGCAGCAGGCACTGTTTCCGGGCCGCTAGAGGGAGACCTTCGCAGCCCGAGCCCGCCTCCCGCTGGGCCAATGCCTGGGGCACAGCCGCTGCACGACCTCAGCAGAGTCAGCGCGTGTGCGTGTGCGTGTGCGTGTGCATGCGTGTGACCGGGGCCAGGGGGGCGGTGGGCAGCGGAGCCCTGCGCGCACTGCCTGGTGGCCTGGCTCCCTGCAGGTGGAGGTCTGCCCGCTGGATGGGGGGCAAGGCTGCAAAGTGGGGGTGCGGCGGGCGGGGAGGGTGGGTGGTGGGGGCCCCGGGAGGGAGGCCGCAGCCGGAACCGTGGTGGCATTGTGGGAGGACACGTATTGTGCCCAGTGCTGTTCTCAGCATTCTGTGAAATAATCCCATAGAGGGCGAAGTCTGTTAACAATATCCATGGGGTGAAGAGACAGAAGCCCAGAACTTTCTGCGAGGCCAGAGATGGGATGTGAACCCCTGGGGTGGCGAGCTAGGATTTGGGCCCCACAGCACGAGGGAGGGGAGCCACCTCAGGGCCCAGCCAGGGAGACCCCAGATGGCCCTTGGGGGTCCTGTGTGCCTGGCTTTCGGATTCCAGCTCTGCTGCGTGCCAGCCAGTGTCTGAGGGCAAGACCCTGCACTTCTCTGAGCCCCACGTCCTCTTCTGTAAACTGGGACTAATGACACCCTCTCATGGAATTAGAGGTTTAACTGAGACACAGGATGCAAAGGGGGGCAGACTCCAGGGCTCTTGCTAGAACCCTGGGCATGTGGCCACAGGGCCTTTGTATGTATCGTGTGCGTACCTAATGTGCCCCTTATAAGGCTCTTGCTCCCTCACCACGGACTTTTCTTTGCTTCCTCCCTCCGCCGCAGGCTGGCTCAGAGTGGACGAGCCACGGAGGCACCCCGCACTCATAAGGCTTCTGCGCTGGGCTTAACGCTCTGCTGTCATCATTTGAAAATTCCCCTCTTACTTTTTGAAGCAGGTCGGCTCTCCTGGTCCTTTGCTCCGTCCCTGCATCTACCCCATCTACCCCGGATCGCTCAGAGGGCCCCTGAGGATTCCCTGCACCTGCAGTCCCCTCGTAGGCGGGACCTCTGCGGCCCACCTGTCGGAGCCTCGGGCCCTGGCTTCACACGGTCTGGGGAGAGAAATGCTCAGGCTTCGGAGTGAAGCCTCTGTCCCCGCCCCGTCCGCTCACCCACCCTCGCACCCGCACCCCAGAGCACCCACGGGGTCCGCGCCTCGGGCAGCCTGGCCGGGTGTTCAGCTGGCTCCCCTTCCCCGGCGCCGGGGAGCTGCCCTCTGGCCGCCCGCAGGGTGAACGGCCGCTGGGGCAGCGCGTTCCGGGAACAGGTGGCGCCCTGGGCGCGGGGAAGCCAGAGCTGCAGCCTCCGGAGGCCGCTCCAGGGGCCGCCCTGGGCCCCCGGGACTCCCCAGGCGCCGAGAGGCTCTCTGGGCGCAGACCCCTAGGGGTGCCCTGGGTCGCCGGGCGGGAGGGACGGGGTCTTTCCCACCTGGTCCCTACCAAGCCTGGTCTGCCTGTGACCCTCACACTGGCTGCCCCCCCTCGGTCTGCTGCATTTCTCAGGTGGACGCAGAGAAATGTGAGGACTGTTCTCGTCCCTCCCTCCTCTGTTCCTCCCTTCCTCCCTCCTCCTCCCTCCCTCCCCTCCTCCCTTCATCCCTCCCCCCTTCCATCATTCTCCCTCCCTTCTTCCCTCCCTCCTCCCTCCCTCTCCTTCATCCCTCCCCTTCATCATTCTCCCTCCCTCTTCCCTCCCTCCCTCTCCCCTTCCTTCTACCCTTCTCCCTCCTTCTCTCCTCCTCCCTTCCTTCCTCCTCCCTTCCTTCCTTCTACCCTTCTCCCTCCCTCCTTCCTCCTCCCTCCCTTCCTTCCTACTTACCTACCTTCCTTCTTTTTTCTCTTTCTTTCATTTATTCCTCAGTAATCAGTGACCAAACACCTGTGATGTGGACACACGGTACCGCTGGGCATGTCCTATAATCACAGAGCATTAGGGCTCTCCTGGTTCACCCCTCAGCACAGACACCTGCTGTTTCCCTCCACACCACCCGCTTTCCCCTCTGACCCAGCTCCAGCCACAGGGCCCGCCTAGAGATCGTGACCCCACTGGTCACAGTAATTCAGGACACAAATCGCAGCTCAGGCCCCGATGCAAATCCTGTGCTACTGCTGTCACTGGAAGGAGACTCCTTCCCTTCCTCTTGGATTTGGACCCAGAGACACATGGCCTGGGACTCCCCAGGGTATCTTGTGGCCCAGAGAGCCTGTGGAGGATGGAGCCAGTCCCCAGGAGCCGGGGCGCCTCTCCCGGCTGCTCCTCCGCGGGCTGAGACTCTGGAACCCTGAGCTCATCAGTGCTCCTGGGTGTTTGAGCTCAGTTCTGTTTACCCGTGGATCCGAAGCACCTCGGGCTGACTGACGGTTCTCTGGTTCTCCGTGGCCCTGACAAGAGTGCTCCGCCCTGGGACCCCCTACTGGGTGAGGCAGTCCACTTGATTTCTGGAACATTCTTCCTCAGGAGAGTGCTGACGTCAACCCCACATCTGCCATTTTACTTTTCTGAACTTCCTGCCATTGGTCTTGGGCTGCTTGCTCCCAAGCCCGGCATGAGCCAAGTCCTGACCTTGGGACCCTTTGCTGTCCCCACCCAGGGATGCCAATTCAGAGACCCCTTTGCTGGGGCCACCCCCTTTTTGCATCTCCCCTGAACCGCTCTTCCAGAGGGTCTTCAAATCCCCGCAAGCTTGTCCTGCTTGAGCCTAACCCAGCCCTCGGGGCCATCTCGGGGACGGGACAAACACAGGTGACAATGTCTGCAGGGAGGGCATCCCCCGGGGATGGAGGCCTTCCGGGGCCCGTGAGTGACCAGCAGTGGTGGTCCAGGGGGCAGGCAGGGGTATGGGGTGCAAAATGGGGGGCAGAGTCCCCCGGAAGGCTGGGAGAGGAGCCATCTGAAGGGAGAGTGGGTGAGCCTCTGTCATTCGCTGTTGGGACACAGCTGACAATGTGAGACACTGGGCCCTCCGAGGCACCAAGGCCCCCTGGGGCACGTAGACTCCGGGTTGCGAAATGTGTGCTCATCTAGGCTGCGGGCCTTGGCCCTGCTGACGCGCCACATGGTAGACCACAGGAAGGGGGCCACTCGCTACATGGAGAGACTATCCCAGAAATAAGGCCACTTGTGGGTCCTGGCCAGGCGCCCAGGCCGCCGCCGCCAACACAGCCAACACATAATCTTAGGTGTTAGCTGTCCTGGAGGGTGACACTCACCCCGGGCTTGCAAGAAACCCAAGGAAGCCCTGCAGCGTGGACGCGGGCCCGGACGCTGTGCTTTGCGAGCGTTGACCAAGAGCGCGCTGGGTCTTGCTTCGGCCTTTGCTGTTACGGAGCTTGAAAGGGAGAGAGAGCCCAGGTGAAGGGGGAGAAACATGCATACCGGCCTCTGCCCCGGGTCCTGGCACCGAGCTCCCCAAACCCTTGCAATTTCCTAAGCGATAAGAGCACGGGAGCATCTTTTGTTCTAGTATTTGGTCTTTGACCTCAGGCTCCTGACTCCGGTGCTAAACCCCTTGGAATTTCCTGGGTGATAGGAGTGTCGATTGTCCTAAGGAGGTGACTCTGGCTGGGCTCCAGGATGGGACCGGCCACTGGAATGATCTAGCTGTGGTAGGGGCTCGGAGTCCTCAGCCCCAGCCCCCAGCGTCCCCGTCCCCGGGGGAGGAGAGGGGCTGGACATGCATTAATGATTGTCGGGCCTGCGTGAGGAAGCCTCCGTAAGATCCCCAAGTCTGGGGTTTGGAGAGCTTCTGGGTGGGTGAGCACGTCCTCATGCCAGGAGGGTGCAGTGCCCCAACTCCACAGGGACAGAAGCTCTTGTGCTCGGGACCCTCCCAGACCTCACCCTATGAATCCTCTCTCCTGGCTCATCTGTATCCTTTGCCATATCCTTTATTATATAATAAACTGGTAAACCTAAGCCTAAACCTGTTTCCCTGGGTTCTGTGAGCTGCTCTAGCAAATGCTCAAATCCAAGGAGGAGGCATGATGGGAACCTCTGATTTGTAGCCAAGTCAGACAGAAGCAGGGGGGGGTTACCTGGGGATGCCCTATTTGCATCGGAAGTGCAGGGTAGCCTCGTGGGGCTGAGGCCTGGATCTGGGGGGTCTGTCTCCAGGTAGATGGTGTCAGACCTGAGTTAAAGTGTGGGGCACCCAGTTGGTGTCACTGAGGATTGCTCAGTGTTGGGAGGAAGCCTGGGAGTGTGGCTGCGCCTGTGGGGAGGGGTGAGCAGCGGTGCCAGAGGGCGCCGAGGGACCCCCATGAGAGGAGGACACAGATGGGACCACAGCTGGGGCGGTGGCCTTTTGCCCGCGTGAACTGAGGGCGTGCCAAGGGGAGTATCAAGATGGGAGATGGCCTGGCATGTCCGCAATGGGAAGTGGGGGAGAGGGGACCCATGCAGGGCAGGCTGCGGAGGGGCTTGTGGTGCTCCTTGCCCAGCCCTGGTCCATCTCAGGGGGAGATGGATTTAGGTTTTGTTTCCATGCTGCCAAAGAAGGGTGCAGGGAGGTGTGAGGGGAGCAGAAAGGTGGCTGCTGATGTAAAGTCACCACCAGGGAGTGAGCTGACCCAGGAAGGGAGCAGGATTTGGGGGGACCGTGATGGGGGAGAGTGTCACTCTATGGATCCCCAGATCTACGGCTGCATATACGTCAGCAAAGCCCAGCCAGCTTGAGCTGCTCGGGTGCAGGGGCGCAGGAGAGGAGCCGGCTCTATCCGGGGGAAGCAGGGGGTCGAGCAGGGGGCGCCCTGTGCACCCCCCTCCACCTTGCTGTGGCTGATGGGACTGGTGGGTCAGACTGCCTCTGGTTATCTGTCCAGGAGTGGGAGCCAAAGGCCATCCCTGGAGTCACCCCCACATCTCTTCACAAGAGCAGAGCGTCCTGGGGCTGGGCGGCCGGTCACCTTGGGGCCAGCAGCAGCCACCTGCTGGTCAGAAGCATCCTGCTGCGCCCAGGCCGCAGCTCCGGGGAGACCGGCGTCCGTGGCCTGGCTGTTCGAGGCTCCCACTGCCCTCCCTTGCTCCCAGGCCTCTTCCAGGTACCGCCTGCCTCGAGCAAGCGTCCGTGGGGCTCCTGGGGCACCCCGGCCAGTCCCTGTCCCCTCGTGGCATTCGGTGACGAAACAGCCCCAAGACAGTGGTCGGTGCTCCCTCACTGGCCACGTGCTCACATCTGAGCTCGCGGGCCCCCCATTTCCGTTTTGGACGTGTTCCAGGCTGACATACGCCTGCTTGGCTACGGACAGTGACAGTTCTAGAATTTCTATCAAGTTTCTACACAGTGACCTAGGCAGCACCCGGGGTGGGGGTGTGGGGGCTGGGACCTGTCTTTGACCTGCTTACCTGACAAATGCACTGGGTTATTTGGATGGAATATTCTCTGGGGAGGCCTGGTGGTCATTCGGGAGCAGTGCTGAGGTCCCCTGAGCCCGAGCCATCCCTAGGCAAGCTGCGGAGAGCAGGAAGCCCATTGCAATGCAAAGATCCGACAAAGGACCCTGATCCAGAAGATATACGGGACCCCTAACACCGGTGGGGCAAAGACAGGGTGTAAAAGGAAGATGGACCAAAGACCTGAGGGGCCCCCAAATATAAAAAAGGGTTCGCAAAGTAAATGCTCAGCGTGATACCACCGTCTACCCACCGCCGAATGGCTCAAATGCAAGGGGCAGCAGAGCCCTGGAGTGGGAAGCTCTGGAGCGCCCGGGGGCGCGGGGGGGGGGGGGGGTGGCGGTGCAGCCACTCTGTCCCTGCTTCGGAGCGTGTGCTGGAGCTGAAAGTACCCCTGACCCGTGACCCGGCGATGCCACGGAAGGTCCTCGGTTGCTCGTCAAAAGACATGTGCTAGGGGACACCCTGGGGGCTCAGCGGTTGAGCCTCTGCCTTCGGCTCAGGGTGTGCGTGACCCTGGGTCCTGGGATCAAGTCCCACATCGGGCTCCCCGCAGGGCACCTGCTTCTCCCTCTGCCTGTGTCTCTGCCTCTCTCTGGGTCTGTCATGAATAAATAAATTTTTAAAAAGAGATGTTCTAGAATGTTTGTTGCAAACACTGTCCTAACAGCCCCAAAGAGGAAGCGGCCCACCGGCCGTCGGGACAAAGGCTCAGTCCGCGTGGGCCCAGCCACCCACCGCCCCGCGAGCCGGGGGGCTCTCAGCCAGCATCGAGTGGAAGAAGCCAGGCAGAAGAGAGTTCATGCTGTGCGATTTCCTTCTTATAAAAAGTGCAAAAACAGGAAAAACGGGGACGGTGTTAGAAGTCAAGGGCACGGTTATTAATAACTTCGGAGGAGTTGCTTGAGGGCGCGTGGAGGCTGGAAATGTTCTGGGTCCTGACCTGGACCCAGCGACATGCCCAGGGTTTCTGCATTTTTCTGTCTGTATATCTCAATTTAAAGGATTTTTTTTTGAAAAAAGATTTATTTATTGGAACGCCTGGGTGGCTCAGGGGTCGAGTGTCTACCATGGGCTTAGGGCGTGATCACAGGGTCGCAGGATCGAGTCCCACCTCGGGCTCCCTGCGAGGAGCCTGCCTCCTCTGCCTGTGTCTGCCCCTCTCTGTGTGTCTCTAATCAATCAATCAATAAAATCTTAAAAAAGAAGATTATTTATTTGAGTGACATAGAGAGAGAGAGAGAGCATGAGCAAGCAGGGGGAGGGGCGGAGGGAGAAAGAGAATCCCAAGCCGGCTTCCCACTGAGCCTGAGTCTGATGGGGGCCTTGATCAGCACCCCGAGATTATGACTGGAGCCTAAACCAAGAGTTGGGCCCTTAAGCAAATAAACCACCCAGGCGCCCCTCAATTTAAAAGATTTTTTTAGGGGACGCCTGGGTGGCTCAGCAGTGGAGCATCTGCCGTTGGCCCAGGTTGTGATCCCGGGGTCCTGGGATCGAGTTTCGCATCGGGGTCCCCTCAGAGAACCTGCTTCTCCCTCTGCCTCTGTCTCTGCCTCTCTCTGTGTCTCTTATGAATAAATAAATAAAATCTTAAAAAAAATAAATAAAAGATTTTTTAGAAAACCCCACAACCAGCCAGGCCGACGGCCAGATCTAGTCACACCCTCGTGCCCTCCTACCATACCCTTCCCAGTTCAGCAACTGGCACCCAGGGCCCCCAGTTACCCGGCCCCGAGCCAAGCCTCTGCCCTTCCCTCTGCTCCCCTTGCACCCCACGATCAGTCCAGCAGCAAAGCCCGCTCTGCCCTCGGAGCAGATCCAGAAGCCAGCCCCTCCTCACCCCTCTGCCTCTCCCCTACAGGACCAAGACCTTCCTTCCACCAGTTGCCCCTTTCCTCCGTTCCCCGGGGTCCTGGCCCAACGGCAGCAGGAAACACAAACTTGACCATGTGCTCAGCTAGGCTGCTGTGACAGGGCTCCAGCCTCTGCAGGTCCCCCAGGGGCAGGGGTGGGGGTGGGGGATGGGAATAACCCAAGCTCCTCCCAGGCGCCTCCCCAGGCTCCCGAGAGATTGGGCCTCTGCCCCCTTCCCACTTCCCTACCTGGGCTCCAGCCTCACTGGCCTCCTGGGCACACCCCCAGCTCAGGACCCCCCCATTCCTTCTGCTAGCATCCTCCTCCTCTTCCAGGCACACCCCCACCCCATTCCTGGCCCCACTTCCTACCATCCAGGCCTCCCTGAAGCCTCACACTCTCAGCTCTAAGCCAGAGAAATCCTGTGCTTTCCTGTGCCCTTGCTTTGCCTGGGGACCCCAGGGGATGAATAGTGATAGGTCTAAACAAGTCATACCAACCCCCTACTCTTTGCCAGTGATTGTCTAGGGTGACCATGCAACCCTAGGCTTCCCCGTGACGGGAAGGTCTCTCAGGGCTTCTGAGAGGTTCAGAGAAATCTATTTTGCTTGCACCCCATTTCCTCTTGCTCAGTGCCCTGTCCTGTGAGGCTGTAATGCTTGGAGCCGCAGCAGCTCTTTTTGTGCCCATGAGGACGCCATCTCCAATACTAGGGTGACCGCAAGTCTGGATTTGATTTCCCATGATGCAGGCCTTTCAGCACTAACATTGGAAAAGCTCTGGGCGACAGGACAATTAGTAACCCTAAATCGGTGGCACGGAAGGACAGAGAGAACTTGAGCTCTTGCTGATATCCTTGAGCTGCCAACTGGCTCTGGAACCCCGAACCTCCGGGTTTCTTGTTATATAAACAGCAAATATCTTTATGGTTTAAGTCTCTGTTGTGTTACTTGCAGCCCAAATCCCAGGCCTGAGAAGCTCACACCTCCCATCCTCTCCCACTTCTTGCTTCTGTGCCGCCCCAAGCACGGTGCCCTCTGACCCCGGGGCCGCTTTGTCTGCTACTGACCCTGCACACACCCGTCAGGCTGCCTCCCCTAACGCCTCCTTCGCCAGGATGGGAAGGTTTCCTGAGCTTTTCCTCAACCAGCTGCAAGGTGCTCCCCTCTGCACACCCGGCCCTTCCTTTATTCCTTCTTTCTGACGTTTCTCGCGCTCTGGCTAGCTGGGCGCTCCCTGTGTCTCTTCTTGCCTGCCCACTCCACCCTCCCCCCCACCCAAACTGCGAGCCCCCCGGGGGGACAGACAGCAGGCTTCCCCGGCCTACCCTATCCCAGTCTTGGTTTTACAGTCCGTGCTGAGTGTCTTCTTGGCCAGGAAATGAGGTCAGGCCCGACCTGATTGCTTTGATTCCTGGGTCAGGGGCTCACTGCGCCCTCATCCAGTTCCTGAGGCCCCAGAGCCACCCTGCAGCTTGAGATCCAGTTGGTCCTCTCCAGCCCTGTTGCTGACTCAGCTCCTTATCACCTGTCCTGCCCCCAGCCCTCTTCCTGGGCGAGGCCCCGCAGGTGGGTGCTCCCCCTCCGAGGACACCAGCCCTTTCTCTGTCTGCGGTCAGCAGCGCCGCTGCCTTCAGTTCTCCAGCTCCAGCTTTCTCAGAGCCACGCACCTACTTTGGCCATCCCTGCACCCAGGAGGGCATGCGATTAAGGAGTCCCCACCCAGGTCATTTCATGATTCACACTGTGGCACCAGGGAGACACTCTAGTGTGTCAGGAACGGCCCCGGGTCTTGTCCTGCCCCGTTTGCAAGTCGCTCTGGTCCACTATGCCCCTTCCATCTCCCCTCTAGAGCTTGGTCTCCTCCTCTGGCCAGGGATGCATCTTGACATCATTATTTCAGGTCCTTTATTTATTTTTTTTTCAGGTCCTTTAATTCAGTGGGGGTGGGGTGTATTTGGCCAACACCCCCATGCAAGCAGGACTCAGGAGGGGGCCAAGGAGGGCTGTGTGGGCACTTCTATCTGTAAGTGGGGTGCAGGGGTCCTAACCCCGAATGGCCACGTAAGCCCTTCTGCAGCCGCTGCTCCTCTCCTAGGGAATTGGTGCTAGAGGGGGAGGTGGCCTGGCTTGGAGGCGATGCTGCTGGGCCACGGTGGGACTGGAGCCAGTGGGCTTCCAGGAAGGGAAGCTAAAGATACCCCCTTCCCGGCACGGCTGGAACCCTGAGAGGACAGGGATCCAGTTCCAGTCCTGTTGTCGCCGGGGGCAAGGGGTGGTGACCAGGAGGGCCGTGCAGCAGCTGTGCTGGGCCGGGTGCTGCCGGGGGCTGGGGCCCGGGCCCGGGCATCTATTGGCTGAGTGTCTGAGCCGGTGGGCGAGGTCAGGGCAGGGCCAGCGTGTTACTGGAAGCCCAGTGGCTCTGTCTGTCTCTCTGCCAAGCTGCCCACTGCATTCTTTGGCCTCCTATTTCCAGGCAAGCTCTGCAGAGGTCCCAGCCCCGGCCCGCCTTGAGCCTGGGTGCTGTCGTGCCCAGGTTTTGGGTCACATGAGCCGCTGTCTGGAGCAGCAGCTAAGATGGGCAGCAGGGGGTGGGGTGGGCAGGACGCTCTGAAGGTAGCCGCGCTCCTCGGGAGCAAGGGTCACCTTTCCTCATGAAGCTCTGGGAGCTCAGGTGACCTGGGTGCAGGGACCCGTGTGTGCATGTGTGTGCGTGTGTGCGTGTGTGTGTGTGCGTGTGCGCTGCTGCATCAGACCAGGGGTCACAGGCCTGAGTTTGCCCGAGTATTCCAGGATATGTAGGCGAGTGTGGAGCACTGCGCACTGTCCTCCCAGAGGTCATCCCACATGTTGGATTTGGGATCTGCAACCACTGGGTGCAGGGAGTGACCTGGTAACAGGAATTAGGGATAAGGCTCCTGACCGGGCCGTGGGGAGGACACACCGGTGGGACCCCGCGGGCAGTGAGCTGGGAGGAGTGGCAGCAGCGGCCCTTCCTGGGCTTTGCAGGGGACTCCTCGGCTTTTTCTCACTTCTGCACCTCCTCCCCATCTGCCCCTCCTGAATCCTCTTGTGGGGCACGGTCTACCGGGTCCCCCTGACCCAGAGGGGATCTTGTTCTTCCCGTCTGGAATTCCAGGTCCACGAGCTTTCTTGCCCGCCTGAATCTGGCCTCGGCATTCCCACCAGACCCTCCCCTTGAAGCACGAGGGCCTTTCCTGAGACCCAAGCCCAGGGCATCGGGCACAGGAGATCTGAGGGCCCAGCCAGCTTTAGGGGCACCTGCCACCCGTCTCCTCCCATCATGGGGCCTCCCCACCGCAGCCAGGTTGGGCTGGCCCTAAAGGAGATGGCAGTATGGTTCCAGGAAGCCTGCGCAGCCAGGGACGTGAGCCGAACTCTCCAGATCAATGGGGGGAAGGCTGGCAGCCAGCGAGCTGGCCAGCGGCGTCAGGCTCAGGGTCTCAGGTGGCTCAGAGCAGGGTTTCCAGCCCTCTTGTGGGCTCAGCCCCCTCAGCCCCTCAGCCCTACACCCCCTGCCAGGCACTAACTTCCCCAGGGGTCCCTCCTTCCCTCTTCCCTCCCTGGCTCCCCACTCAAACCAGGGAGGGAGGCCCTGGCTGCAGAAGCCTTGATCGGACAGGACCGCTTGAGGCATCAGGGAGGCTTCTTCCCCAGTTCCTTCCCCACTTGCCACTGAGCCCCAGTTTCTTTACATGGATAATGTGGGTGGACAGCACCCCATGTGAGGGTCATTCAAGATTTCAGCGGGGGAACACTGCACAGGGCCTGGCCGGCAGCAGCACCCAGTACCTATGAACCCCATCTCGCCCTCCTCCAGGCCCCCAATCTCTAAACTGAGGGAGCAGATAAGCTTCACCTGCACTGAGACAGGAGCTCAGAGAGGGGAGCAACCAGCTGGGGCCCCTGCAGCAAGGACAAGTGGCCCAGATGGGGTATCCCTCCTTCCCCTGCGCCTTTCTGCAGGGCTGAGGATCCCCTGGTGTCCAGCACCCAATTTAGGGCAGCAAGACTAGGACCCGTGGGTTTTTCTCCCAGCTCATCCCCTGAGCCACAGGAGGAGGGAGCTGAAGAGGGAGCTGGGGGTAGCCTCACACCTGAGAGCCTTGGGGTACACTCAGAGAATTCCCTAACTGTACAAGCGTCCCACTCTTCCTTCCATGGCCCTCTCCAAGCCCCCACCGGCCTCGTTCCCACTGCCACCCTTGTATGGTGGCCTGTCTCCAAGAGGGCCCCGTGAACCTGTCTCCCGGTGTTCAGCCCTTCCCACCCTGACCCAAGCTGATCTGTGTGGCTTCTTCCATCTTGGTCTTTAGGTCCACTTGCTCTGGGGGAAGCCAGTCCCTGATCCCACGAGGACCCTCCAGCTACCCCATGGAGAGGCTCATGGGAAGAAGAACAGAGGCCTCCAGCCAACAGCCCTGTGAATGGGCCACCCCAGCCCCGACGAGCCTTCAGATGACTGCAGCCCCAGGAGAGATCTCAGGCCCGAACGCCCAGCTGAACCGTTCCCAAATTCCTGCCCCGCAGACACTGTGAACAATGCTGAGTGATGGTTGCTTTGAACCAAGCTAGAGGTGAGAAGTAACCAGCGGCCCTGGGAAAAGGTTCCTCAACTCAGTGAGGAGTCCTGGCCTCTTGCTCCTTCTGCTGCTTCTTCTCTCTGACACCCCAGACCTCAGCAAGACGCTGAGCTTCTTTTCTATGCTGTGTAACAAATTATCACACATTTAGTGGCTTAAACAACTCATATATCCAACATCGGGCGGTGGCATCAGGTCAGAGGTCTGGGGGTTGCTCAGCTGGGTCCTTTGCTCAAGATCTCGCAGGGTTGCCGGCAACGTGGTGTCTAGGCCGGGTCCTCACCTTAAGCCACCGCCGAGAAAGATCTACTTCCAGGTTCTTTCCAGTTATTGACGGAACTCAGCTCCTTGCAGCTGTGTGACAGAGGGTCTGGGGGTCCTGCCGGCTGGAGGCCAGAGGCCACAGTTCCTGACCCCCTGGGCTTCCTCAACATGGCTGGTCCCTTCATCAAGCCAGTGGGGGGACGGTCTCGGTCCAGTCTGCTAAGAGGGAGTCCTGCCTGTAACCGTGGAGGGACATCCCGTCCCCTTTGCGACGTTCTGTTCGTTAGACCCCAGTTCCAGCCTCTGCCCAGATCCACAAAGAGGGAATTGTCGAGGGTGTGACACACTGCAGCTGCCTTAGGATGTGTCCACAGAGGCTGATGGGCGTTTCCTGCCAGGGCCTTGCTGGCTCTGCAGACGGAGGGGGCCTCTCCCCCACCCCCACCCCTACTCCTCACCCCCCACCCCCGACATGGGTGCTCTGATAGTCTAGCTAAGGCTGTTTCCTAGGGTGTTTTCCTGGTGAGAAGGAGCAGTCTCCTTCGACTCCGGCCTATTCTGTGATTGACAGGACTCTGACCCAACTGCTTAGCGTGTATCTAATTAGGTCCTTCGGTTCTTTTTCTTTCTTTCTTTCTTTTTTTTAAGATTTTATTTATTTATTCCCGAGAGACACAGAGAGGCAGAGACACAGGCAGAGGGAGAAGCAGGCTCCCTGCGGGGGGCCCAGTGTGGGACTGGATCCCAGGACCCCGGGGTCACGCCCTGAGCCAAAGGCAGATGCTCCACCGCTGAGCCACCCAGGTTCCCCATGTTTTTTGTTTTTGCTTTTTTTAAAAAAAGATTTGGTCCTTCGGTTCTCTATCTCACTTAGCATCACCGCGAGCCCGGGAGCAGGTGGACGGCCTGGCTGCCCCGCGAGCCGGTGCACGAATGGCCAGTGTGCTCGCGAGCACGGGGCAAAGCCAGCGAGCGGCCGAGCCTTTGGGAGGGGCCGAGCCGCACATGGGAACACAGGAGAAGAGGCCGCGGGCACAGCGGGATCCAGATTCACGCGGGCGCCTGGACACCGGCCCCCTCGGCCTCCCGGGCCGCTGCCAGGCTCTCCCTAGTGGCGGCAGAAAGTGGCTGCAGCGGCTCCGGGTCGCCGCTGCCTGCCCGGGCCTTATCCCCGCCGCACCCTGTCCTGATTGGCGCGTCCTGGGTCGTGCCCCGCCTCCAGGGCTGTGGGGGACCCGAGTCCCATCAGTGAGCCACGGAGACCAGGAACGGAAGCCTGGCGCGCTTACCGCCGGCAGGGAAGGGGTGCTGGCAGGCGAGGGGGGGGGCAGTGTGGGGACAGAGCTGGTTCTGAGGCCCTGCCAGCAGGTTCCAGGGTCGTGCTCAGTCCTGGGCCCTCCTGTGCCACCCCCAGGACAAGGAGGGAAGGGGTGAGATCCCAGGTGGGGCTGGGACGGGTGGGGTGGGGTGGGGTGGAGTGGGGAGTCCCAGGTCTCCTTCCCCGCAGCCAGGAGGAGACTGCCACCTGCGACAGGGAAGGAGGCGCCACCAGGGCACGGAGCCCTTGCAGAGAAGTGGGACATTGGGTGAAAGGACTGCTCTGTCTCTGTGGACACCTTAGGGATGCGAGCCAATGTGGCTTTGTCACCATTTTTCCACGAGCACAGGTTACCGCTTTGGGTGCATCTTAGGTGTGTTCGGTGCTTTAATCTCGAAGCAGCACCGGGAGGAAAGGGAATCCCACCACCCCTCCAACAGGGTGAAGGCTGAGGCTCTGAGGGTTCCAATGGGCTGCGCTCAGTCCCACAGGCCCCGATCCATCCATGCTGCCTGACTCCCTCCAACGAGAGACCCGAGGCCCAGGGAGGGGTCAACCCCACTTGCACACACACACACACACACACACTGTCCTGGGCACCCCTGGACCCCTCTCAGCTCACCTTTGTTTGGTATTGTGTTTTTGAATAGATAATAGTCATGGGTTTTATTTATTTATTTATTTTTAAAGATTTTATTTATTTATTCATGAGACACAGAGAGAGGCAGAGACATAGTAAGAAGGAAAAGCAAGCTCTCTGGTCCTTCTTCTTATAAGGGCCCTAAAAACAATAATGTGCCTTTTCTTATAAGGGTACCAATCCCTTCCGGCGGCGGGGAGGGAGGGAGGGCCCACCCTCATGACCTCATCTAGCCCTAACCACTTCCCAAAGACCCCACCTCCCGACACTTTCGCCTTGGGGGAGTCAGGGCTTCAACAATATGAATGGGGATGGGGGACACAGTCCTTAGAGGGAACACAGCTCTGTGGGCTCATTTGAAACTTCTGGTCCCCACATCGGGCTCCCTGCAAGGAGCCTGCTCCTCCCTCTGCCTGTGTCTCTGCCTCTCTCTGTGTGTCTCTCATGAATAAATAAATAACATCTTAAAAAAGAAGAAGAAAAGAAACTTCTGGTCTTCAGAAGCATAAGATAATAAGTTTGTGTTGTTTGAAGCCACTGATTTGTGACAGCAGACACGGGAAAGAAATTCGCCCCATCTCCCAGCCGCCTGCCGCCCCATCACGGAAGCAACCAAGGCTACGGGTTGTTTTCAAGTATATCCTTCCACGCACACTCCGTGTCCACGCAAGCAGGCGCCCACGCACACGTGCACGCACGCACTCTCTTCATTCTGCCCCCCTCCCATTCTCACTATTCCGGGGGAGTCTGTCCTTCCCATCACAGATTTGCATGTGGCCCCCTCTGCTGCCAGATCAGGTAGTGCTGAGCCTGGATGGGAGGCGCCCCAGACACAGCCCCCACTCCCAGGGGAGCTGAGGCAGCGACAGGCCACCAGGGCTGGGAGGAGGGGATGTAGGAGCAACCACCTCCTCCCTGCTGCTCAAAATTCGCTTCTGCCTAGAGAAGGGGCGCCTCGGGGGCTGCAGGATGCTGACAGGGGCGTGATTACAAAGGGCAATGCTGGGAAGCAACACGGGCCAAAACAGATACAAGTAAGACCCCGAGTAAGATGCACAGATTAGGGACCTCCCCGGGTGTCTCAGTGGCTTAGCACCACCTTCAGCCCAGGGCATGATCCTGGAGACCCAGGATCGAGTCCAACATCGGGCTCCTGACATGGAGCCTGCTTCTCCCTCTGCTTGGGTCTCTGCCTCTCTCTCTGTGTCTCTCATGTATAAATAAAAATAAAATCTTTTTAAAAAAGTGCACAGATTATATGAAGGCCCAAATGCAGGCTGTGATACTGTGCTGCGGCTTTGAAAAATGTTACCGTTGGAGCAAACTGAGCAAAGTGTATATGAGATCTTTCCGTATTACTTTCTACAACTACATGTGAATCTAAAATTAGGGGGATCCCTGGGTGGCTCAGCAGTTTAGCACCTGCCTTTGGCCCAGGGCGCCATCCTGGAGTCCCGGGATCGAGTCCCGTGTCGGGCTCCCTGCATGGAGCCTGCTTCTCCCTCCTCCTGTGTCTCTGCCTCTCTCTCTCTCTCTCTCTCTCTTTCTCTCTATCATAAATAAATAAATAAATCTTCAAAAAAATCTAAAATTAATACAAATTTTGACAAAAAGCATTGATTTCAAAAAAATAAAAAATAAAATAAAATAAAAATAAAAAATAAAAAGCATTGATTTCTGGTGCCAAAGTCCAATGTGGGGGCTTCTCCCCTGTGCTCATGGCTGCCCAGACTTGTAACAGGGGCTCCCTTCCACCACCCCACAGCCCCCTCGTGGTATGTCCAGGTTTAGTGGAGACCCACCCTGTCAGGGCACTCAGCAGCGCTGGGCAAGAGCCCGAATGAACAAATGGACGCAGTCCTGGTGGAGCCAGAGGGCAACGAAGACTCAGGCAGGAGAGTAACCCTCCTTGGACCTTGAAGCAGGACAGCCCCCCAGAAACCTGGGCCCCAAGCCAGCCTGAGACCTGGGTTCCCCTCAAAATGAACACGTGCCCAGCCACCAACGACCCCCAGGGACTCAAATCCCCTGCCTGCCCTTTCCAGACACCCTGCAGTGAACTCATGGTCTGCAGGCAACACTTAACCATCCCATCCCGCACACCCAAAAGCTCTCCAGTCCCAGCCCCCCCATTCTTCCTGGGTGGTACCCTGAGTCGCCCCTCCATGCTGCCAACCCCCAGGGAAGCAGGACCCCTGCCAGAAAGTCTGAGGCAGCTGTGGGGGAAGGAGTTGGGGGGCTGCTGCTCAGACCCTGGCTTCTCCCAGAGCTGGGCCTCTCTTCCCCATCCCAGGTGAGCAGAGAGCCCCCCAAGGGGAGGGGAGCAGAGGCTTGCAGCCCCCTTACAGTTCCTGTTCTGACTCTGGCACCAGGCCCCCCAGTGGAATCCCTCTTTCGGCTTCCCTGGAAGAGGCGGAAACTGGGGGCTGACACAGGCCATCTCGTGAGACCAAGAGGCCTTCCTGGGCTCTTCCTGCTTTAGGTTCCCAGGAAGGGGCTGGACTCCCAGCCCTCTCTACCTGTTCCCCCATCAGACCTCCCTGCTACCCCTGCACCTTCCCAAAAGCTCCCTCTCCCAGTCTCCCCCCTGGTCTCTCTCCTCTCCCCCATTCCCTGTGTCTCCGCACCTGCTCCCAAGTCAGCAGGGGGTGGCAGGTGAGCTGAGAGGCCCAGGAGCCTCCTCTCCCCTACATCCCCCTACTCCCAGCCTCTGCACTGGGGAAGCACATGGAGGGGGGGCAACCTCGGGCTCTGGAAATGCTCTGCTGGGGCTACTTTCAGGCACTCCTTCTAGGAAATATCCACTGAACCCCTTTTTATAAAAGCAGAGGCGGGGCAGGCAGAGAAGGTGCTAGTTAAGTGGGGAGGCGCTGGCTGGTCCAACGTGGGGTCAGTGGGCCTGGTGCAAGACCAAGGGTCCGCAGTGTGGCAGTAAAAGCGCTGGCATCTGGGGCAGGGGGTGTGCAGGCAGGGTGCTGGTCACTGCTCCCCACAGCCTTGGGGATGAGGGAACCATCGCTCTCATTTGCAGACCAGCCAGCCGGCCAAGTGACCCCAGTGGCCAGGAAGGGAGGGGAGTCAGCCCAGAGGAGCCCAGGACCCTGCATGAGCTGGGTGGGAGCAGGAGTGGGGAGGGGAGCCCCAGGGGAGCCCGAGGGGAGCCGGGGCGCATTGATTGCCGGTGTGGATGCAGGGCAGCAGCTCCCCTCCGGGCTGTCGGAACCGGGCGGCTCAGCTCCGATTCCTGGAACCGCCGGGGGCGCGGGGAGGCTGGGTCCGCCTGGCCCAGGGTGGCCGGGACCCGCGGGGAGGCCGGGGCGCCGGAGGTCGTCGGGCACGCGGAGCCACAGGGCCGGAGGGGGGGCGTCGGCAGCCACGTCCTGTCCCGCCTGGGTGCAGGGGCCGGGTGGGAGTGGGGGCTGTGCGTCCTGAGTCGGGTGGGGAAGCCTGTGGGCGCCGCCTCCCACCGGGCACCTGCTCTGCGGGGTCCCGGGGGCAGCGCACTGGGTGGGCGCAGCGCTCTCCCGCCGTCCAGAGCGGCTCCATCTATTGACTTACTGACCGTCGTCACTATTACTAGGTGTGTCTATTCTGTACCCACAAAAGTTGCCATTTTAAGGATGAGATGAGCAGTAGAAACGGCTCCTCCCCACGCTCATGACCCTCTTGCCCAAGTGCCCCTTGGGGACGGGCCTCGGAGGGGGCCTCGGAGAACGCTGGGGGCGCCCCTCCCCTCTTCCGCAGCCCTCCCATTCCCGTCCCCATCTTCCTGCCCCACCAGCCCCAGGGCCAGCTGCCCTGCGCCCCCCAACCGTCTTCACAGCCTGGGGTGGGGGGTAGCAGATGGCAGGCCAGGGTACTGGAGGGTGCTCCCGGGCCTGGGTGCAAATGAGGCATCTGCTACCTCCAGACACGGGGCGTCTCTGAGCCTCTCTGAGATGCGCACAGGCAGGCTGTGGATGGACACCCCTACCCCTGAGCCACCCTAATGACCCTAATGGCAAAGCGGTTACTAGCACCGCCACCCTCCGCCCCTGGCGGGGGGAGCAGACAGGGTGACGGTCCTGCAGATTCAGAGATCGCATTTATCACTGTGTCTGGCTGCGGATGTGGTCCTGGTGAAGGTGACTGCTAGTAAAGTGTGTGTCACGGAGCTGAAGGGCTGTGGGAAGGGAAGGGTTCCAGGAGGGCGGGGTGGGGGCGGCAGGGAGCAGGGTCAGCAGTCACTTAGTCAGTCAACAAACGTCCTCGGAGCACTGGCTCCACGCCAGGCCCTGTTCTAGGCAGTGAACGGTCAGGGAGCTCCCTCAGCAGCTGGGGGGATCCCTCGCAGCTCAGGGGGCGCCTCTCAGGGGCGGGGGGCACGCTTCCCTGAGGAGCATCCGAGCCGCCAGCAGACCAGGGTGGAGCCCCCCCCCCCCCCCAGCTGGAGGGAGGCCCAGGCCTGCAGCTGAGGTGTGGTCCCCCTGGGCGGAGAGTGACTCAGGCCCCGCCCAGCCGCCCCACCGCCTGGGTTTGGTTTGTTTAAGAACAAATTAGTCACGGAGCAGGCAGCTTTCCCGAAAATAAAATGAGAATCCCCAGGAAACAGGGAAAATTGAAGGCAGGAGGGTGAGTCAGCACGTGCTGCCCCCAGGGCTCCACTTTCCAAAAGGCTAGGTCCTCCTCCTCCTCCTCCCCTTCTTCCCTCTCCTGAGCCCCTGTCCTCCTCCTCCTCCTCCTCCTGGGCCCTTCCCCTCCTCCTCCTCCTCTTCCTCCTCCTCCTCCTCTTCCTCCTCCTCTTCCTCCTCCTGGGCCCTTGTCCCCCTTCTCCTCCTCCTCCTCCTCCTCCTGAGCCCCTGTCCCCCTCTCTCCTCCTCCTCCTGAGCCCCTGTCCTCCTTCTCCTACTCCTCCTCCTGGGCCCCTGTCCTCCCCCTCCCCCTCCTCCTCCTCCTGGGCCTCCCTCCCTCCTCCCCCCATCCTGGGCCTCCAAGCACAGACTTCTCACCTCCCCTCTCAGCAGGTTCTCCACCACTAGAGGCCCCCCCACTTTGGCTTTACTTCTTCTCTTGCTTTTCCTCCGTCGCCTTCTGACTTGACCCTCCTGGACCCCTCACATGCCAGGAGGTCCGCACGCACACTTAAGGATCTCCCATTCCTTGCCTCCGCGTCCACCGGTCCATCCATCCATCTGTCCACCATCTGTCTTCACTGGTCTCCGCAGAGCTGGGCGGGAGGGAGACAAGCAGAGAAAGCCTCACCTCTCCCCAGAAGGCTTCCTTTGAGGGAAGGAGACTCCTGCGTGGGAGACGTTGCCCAACAACCAGAACCGGGCCCTGGGCCCGTCCCTACCTCCCCCTGCTCCCCTGGTCACTCCCTCCTCTGGGACAGGCAGAGCTGGAAGGAAGAAAGGACAATGCTTGCGACCTCTGAGCGTTCTGTCCTGGCCTCCGTCGGGGTCATGGCACAGGGCCTGGGCTGGGGGCGCCCAGAGGGGGCTGACCACGCAGGGCAGGGGAGCTGGGGCGAGGATTGCTCCCCGCGCTCCCTCCGTGCCCAGTGCAGAGGTGAAGGGCCCCCGGAGCTGGGCTGTGTTTTGCATTTGCCGAGGAGGAGCTCTGCCGTCCACCTGTTCCCTGCCTCCCTCCCCTGAGCCTCCTGGGGCGAGGGGAGGCCAGGCCCGAACCTTGGACAGGACTCTGGCCGTACCCCCTCCCACCGGAAGACTGGAGGCTGCAGAAGGGAGAAGGCGGGGTGGGGGTGGGGGGAGGCATCTTGAAATCTGGCCTCTCAGGCAGGGCCAGCCCGCTGTGGTCTGGGGACCACCTGGCCAGAGCAGGGGCGACCCCTGCACCAGGACTAGTCCCCGAGGGGCCAGGGCCCCCTCTCACTGCGGCTCCCTACGTGGCCAGAACCCTTTGATTCAGTGTCTCCCCCCATCTCCCAGCTGGAGTGGCGCTCTTCCCACCCGGGGGTCCCCAGACGTCTCTCACTGGGCCCGGCCCCTCAGGAGCACGGGGTGGGGGGGATGGTCCTGTGCGGGTCACGGACTGGGCTGGGGCCTCCTGTCTCTCAGGTCACTGTCCAATCTCTGCCTGCTGTTCTTGATGAATAATTTAGCTGTTCGGATTACAGTAAAGAGCTCTTCAGCTTCCCTTCCCAAATCGTTAAGAGCTGATACAAGTCGCCCTGGTTCCTTCTAAGGAAAGTCCCTCTCCCAGTGAAGCCGAGAGCCTCACGGGTGGGGATGTCCCCTCCCCGCCAACCATTCACCAATTTCAGACAGGAGCAGGGGACTGGTTTGGTTTGGTTTTGATCTTGGCTGTAGACAATGGACAGAAGCCTCAGGTGCCAGTTCTTGGAAGCAGGCAGGTAACCCTGTCCCGACAGGTGGGGGAGAGCCGGGGGGGAGCCAACGAGTGCAGGTCTCCAGGCTGGTACTGGAGGGAGGGCAGGAAGGAGCACCGCGGGGGGCCTGGAGGGAGGAGCACCGGCTCGGCAGGTGATTGTGCACATGCGATTGTACACGTGCATATGCATATTTACTCTCTCTTCCGCGCCGCACCTGTGTGCGTGCACTGTGTGCATCGTGTGCATGTGCACACGTGTGTGTGCGTGCGCACGCGTGCATGTGCACGTCTCCGTGAGCACCATGCCCTAGTGGCGGCTGGAATGTGTGGCTGGGACCAGGCGGGCTGTGCAGCCCAGGGACTGCCCTGGAGCTGTCAAGGAGCCCGGCTCCTCAAGCACTTTGGGAGCTGGGCGAGCTGGGTGAGGAATCTGGGTGGGGCGGCTCGGGTGCCCAGTCAGGTGACTTGCAGGCAGGCAGGGGAGGGGCTTTAGGAAGTTGGGGGGGGACTGGGAAAGGGCAAGGGTGGGGACCTTGGCTAGAGGACCCAATGGAGAGTGAGGCAACATCCAGAGCCTTGGGCATCGGGTTCCAGGGCCCGGACGCGGGAGGTGGGGCTCGGGGTGATGGAGCCGCTGCGCTGTCGGGGCTCCGGTGCCGGCGGGGCTGCGTGCCAGCTGGCGTGGGGCGAGGGCTGAGGTCGCACCCTGGTCCCGGGGCCCGCAGCTGTGCCGGGAGGAGGAAGGGGGAGGAAGGGCGCCTGTGAAGTCAGCCTGGCCGCTGGCTCAGCCCGCTGGGGAGCCTCCGCCTCCAGCCTGCCCTCCCGTCCAACTGGGGGGGGGGGCGTGTTCTCTGCAGCCCTGTGCACGGACGTGGGTGCTCGGGTGCTGCGCCCCTGCCCACGCTCACCTCCCTGCAGCCTGCACCTGGTGCACTCCGGACTCGTCAAGCCATCGGGTGTCTCCATGCCTGTCTGTCCCTGGGCCCCCAAAACCTGAGCGCACTGCTCACATTAGAAGTGGGGGGTGGAGACCCCAACTCGCTTCCTCTGCCCCTATGCTGCCACTAGACCCCCGACTTTGGGAAATCCAGAGATGACCAGAATGGGGGGGTCCCTCTAGGGGGTCACTCTAACTGGTCCTCCCTCACACACACACACATGCCAGGCTGAGGAGGTGGCTTGCTGGGGAGTCCCCATCCGGGGTCTACAGATCTAGGAGGGTCACACAGGGATCCATCGCTCCTCAGTGCACCATTAGGCCCTGGCCCAGCACCATGCAGTGGAGATGGGTCCCAGCCCCTGTGGGGCGGGCTTGTATCCCTTTCCTGCCTGATGGGGCAGCGGACAAGCACAGGGGACAGCAGTGGGCACCACCTTCCTCCAACTAGATGGCACGGTTTGCCCCGTAAGTTGTCCAGGGCTCCCCCCCAAAGGTGGTCTGAGCCCCGAAGCAGCCTGGATGAGGCTCTCCTGCCCTCATCTGACTCGGCCTCCTCCCCCTCCTCTTCCTCCCAGAAGGCCTTGGGGCCCAGCTGTGACCTCGGCACCCCTGGCCAGATGTGTGCCTGCCCCAGGCCCCCTGGGATGGCCTCAGTCTGCTGCATCAGCGTTGCTGGAGCAGGAGCTGGAGAAAGGAGGGAGCAACCCACAGGCCTTACTGGGCTCCTCTAGAACCAGGACAGCAGCCCCTGGTCATCTCCCGGGCTTGGTTCCTTAGTGAAAAGGAGGTGTCACGGAGTCCCCCAGAAGGGAGGTTTCCTTGGAAAGGACCAGAAATGATCTCCGAGCCCTGATGGGGCCCCATGAGCTCCTCCTTGTTTCTTGGTGATAAGCTAGGGACCTCCCTGTCTCCCTCCTTCCCTCGAGGCTCGTGCAAGGTGGCGTCTGGCTGGTGGCAGCTGAGCAGAGCCCACTCACCCTCAACTTCTGTTCTCTCCTGGGTGGGGACCACAAGGGTTTGGGCTCTGGTGAAAGCGTCACCTCTGCGGCTTCCCTCTCTCCTCCCGCCCACCTGTTAACTCTCATCTCTCCGCTCCAGCCACAGCGGGGCTTCTCCTACTGCCCAGAACGTTCCATTCTCTCTCTTACCCCTTGGCCTTTGAACATGCTTCCCCTAGGCCAGGATTCAGCAATTTTTAATTTTTTTTTTTCTGCAAAGGGCCAGATACTAAACCTTTGAGAGTCTGCCATTGTAGCACAAAGGCAGCCCCAGACACTCCCAATTTGCAAACCAATGAGTTTGGCTGCGTTCTAATAAAACTTTATGGATATTAGAACTTGAATTTCACATAAGGGGCGCCTGGGTGGCTCAGTTGGTTAAGCATCTGCCTTGGGCTCATGATCCCGGGGTCCTGGGATCGAGCCCTGTGTTGGGCTCGCTGCTCAGCAGGGAGTCCGCTTCTCTCTCTTTCTCTGCCCTTAGACCCCACTCGTGCTCTCTCTCTGTCTCTCACTCTTTCTCTAATAAATATATAAAATCTTAAAAAAAAAAAAAGTTTACCTCTAAACCTTTAAAAAAAAAAAAACTTGAATTTCATATAATTTGTATGTGTCCGGAAATAGCGTCCTTTTTGTTTTGTTTTGCAACCACTTGAAAATGTAAAAGCCTAGGGGGATCCCTGGGTGGCTCAGCGGTTTAGCGCCTGCCTTTGGCCCAGGGTGGATCCTGGAGTCCCAGGATCGAGTCCCACGTCGGGCTCAAAAAAGAAAAAAAAGAAAATGTAAAAACCATTCTTGGTTCTCGAGCAGTCTGGGTTTGGCCACGGCTGCTACGGTTTCTGTTCCAAGCTGCCCCTGCTCTAGGCTGCCCCCTTGGGTAACTTCTCGGGGTGCGGCTCTTCCCTGGCCAGGTGAGAGCATCCTGCTGCACACACCCACCATACCCAAGACTACCTGCTTCCTGATGGGTGGCCTAGCACAAAGCCTGACACACGCTAAGTGTTCAGTAAGTGTTTGTGGATGAAACGTGCTCCCCACATACTGTCTTGTTTGATCTTCACGACATCTGAGTGAAGCACAGCTATTACCCCCATTCTATAGACGAGGTAACGAAGCCCAGGGTCACCTAGCTAGCTGGGGCAGAGGCGGAAGTCACAAACCATTTCCTAGGCAGCTGAGCGGCAAGAACCCAGGTCTAGGCCTCTGTCCAGGAGCTAGACCTCCAGGGGATGTAGCTGGCTACTCTGGGGGTGGTCAGGTCCCCCCCCCCCGCCAGTCTTCATCCTCAATATCCTAGGAGCTGATGAATCTCTCATCTCACTGTGCTCCCGAAGGTTCCTGCTTTTCCATGGGGTGGCATTCCTTGTGCCTCAATTTTGGGCTTGAATTCTGCTTTCTTGGGGCTAGATCCAGTGATGCTGGATCCCCGATTCTGTGGTCACTGCCTGTCCTTCCCCAGCCTTCCATCTGAGCTGTCACTCCCGAGACACAAGCCAGTGACAGCGATACTCCCAGACCCCTTCCTGTGGACACCCCCTTGGCCACAGCCTGCCCTTGGACTCCAACCCAGTCCATGTCAAGTGTTAACATCCCCATGTGTCAGAGGAGGACAATTACCCTGACACCTTGGCACCCCCAGCGTCAGCCTGGGAATTGGGGTGCACTCTTGGGTCGGCCAGGCTGGATAAACATGCGATCTGGCTGGCTGTGGTCTGCCTTCCCATCATGGGGCATCTCAGGGGCTTTCCACGGTTGCGGGGGTGGGAAGGTGCCAGCCCCCTCCTTTGGTCTTGTGCTCATGACCCCCGAGCCAGCATGGCCACTGCAGCTTGCCTCTCCCTTCTAGCTCTTTCCCACAGAACATCCTGGCTTCAGGAATTCTCATCGTCCGGGCCAGAGTTCATCGGAAGTTCCCCCATCCACCCCCTCTTCCATCCCCTGGAGGGAAGCAAGAAGAGAGAGGGTCATGCAGCTGAGCTGGACCAGAAGAAAGCTAGGCTCCACTGGTGGGCAAGCGACTTGGCGCGGGTCTCTGCAGGTGGCCGCAGTGTCAGTCCCACACTGGACATCGTGGCTGCAGGAGCGATGCGAGCACAATGCACCACCAGAGCCCAGGGGCTCGAGGAAGCAAGGCCCAGCCCCAGGAGGGGGTGCACACAAAGGGGCTGGTGAGCAGGCAGAGGAATTCCAAGGAAGCAGATACTGGTGCCTTAGAAGGGGCCCCAAAGCTCTTCCTTCTCCCTCCTTCCCTAGAACTACTGCCCGAAATACCCAGGGTCTCCAGGCAGAGGGTGGGAGGATATGGCCATGCTGGGCCCCAGGGGGCTCCCTCCATGCACAAGCAGCCCTCTAGTCTCGAGTCATGCCCAGCGCCAACAGCCACCTGCCACCAAGAAGATGGGGACATGGTTCCTGGGCTGTGGCAAGGGCAAGATGGAACACCTGGGGAATAAGGGAGGGAGGGAGGGGAAGAGTGGGGGGCTCAAGGAAATAAAGAGATGGGAAGGGGGATGCCTGGGTGGCTCAGTGGTTGAGCGACTGCCTTCAGCTCAGGGCGTGATCCCGGAGTCCTGGGATCGAGTCCCGCGTTGGGCTCCCTGCATGGAGACTGCTTCTCCCTCTGCCTGTGTCTCTGCCTCTCTCTGTGTCTCATGAATAAATAACTAACATGTTAAAAAAAAAAAAGAGAGAGAGAGAGAGAGAGAGATGGGAAGGGGAGAAGGAGGGACTGGGGAGAGGGGTGTGGAGGGAGGCGGTGGGGCCACGAATCAGCCCCCACTTTGCAGCGATCCCTGGAGGTCCGGGGCGCTCCCTGCTGTGCTGTGCTGTGCGGGCCACCTGGCCTTCCCGGCTCCGGCCCCTGGTCCAGCTGGGACTGGCGGCCCTGTGCCCGCGGCCCGGTTGCCCGGGCAACATCCTTTGTTAGGCACCAGCATCTGAAAATGTCAGACCGTTTTCAGCGGGTCAGATCTGGTTTCCTCCCTTCTCTCCCCTTCTCCTTTTTCAATTCCAGTTGTCTCTGCCCGAGCTGCAAACTTCCTCTGTCTCCATGGGGATGGAGGAGGGCTGTCTCTCTTTTTCCGTCCCAAACATCTGTCTCTATAAACAGTTGTGCACGCAGCACCTCCTCCTTCTGGGCCCGGGCTTCGGGGAGGAAGTGCTTTGTTTATCTGGAGGGGGTCGGCTTCCTTGCTCCTCGGGGTTGGCCCTCGGGACGCTGCAGCCCTGGACTCTGGGAGCCCTGGGCTGGGGGGCCCACAGGGCAGCCTGCGCTCGCTCTCTTCTGGGGCCACGGCCTGGTGGGAAGGGCCACTGCCCTGCACCGTCCCCTTGGGCTCTGCTTGGCCGGCTGGGGTGCCGGGGACAGGTGACTTAACCTCTCTGAGCCTGTGTCCTCCTCTGTAAGGCAGGGGATGTGCCTAATGCCCCCCTCACAGACTCGCCGAAGGGGGATGAGGTGATCTTCACAAGGTGTCGGTGCATTTGGCCTCCCTCCTGAAGGCGCTCGTATTTCATGCTCCCAGAGACCCTTCCACTGATTTACCACCATCAGCAGCCCCATTCAGGAGAAGCTGAGACACAGAGAGGTTAACCGGCCAGGGCTGTAGGGGGCAACTCAGCACAGGGACGGGGTTCCACCCGGGACGCAAAGCCAGACCCCTTCCACCCCATCGAGGCCTCTACCCAAACCCCGCGTCCTCAGTTTGCAGACCGGAGGGCTTGGATCAAGTGACCTCCTCCCCAGTTTGAAACTTTGATTTATTTCAGGGAAGAGGGTGGGGCGAGCTAAGAAGTTAGTGGGGTTTTGCCAAGAGCCAGGGACTGGAATGCATGATGTATGGGCGAGGAGTCAGGGACAGGGACTCCGGTGACTCAGCCCTGCTTTCCCTGGCTGCTGGAAAGGAGAATTGGACCACAGGCAAGAAGGCGGGACTGGCCCCGGCCCAGGCCCAGCCCCGGCTCGGCCACCTTGGAGAGCGTGTCCTGGGCCCACGTGGCCTAAGCGCCAGCATCACTCCCAGAGGGTCACCCACCTACCTCCCAGCTCCGGCTCCGACTCCTTCCTGTGTCCACAATTCTAGTGTGGTGCCCGGGATGAGATCAACCACCCTGCTTCTAGATGATCAAAGCACAGACCCCCCTAAACAATCATGTCCGTGGCCGGGAGTGACAGCTTGGGGGCTTCAGAGCAAGAGGAATTGGGTTTGAGTCCAACTCAATCAATTACTGGCCGACCTCGGGTGAGTTCATCTCTCTGAGGCTTGGTTCTCTCATCTGTAGAATGGGGAGCAGGATAGGCCCCCCTGGAGGAGATGCTGACAAAGGCCTCTGAGGGTTTAGTGTGGGGAGCGGCTCTGGAAACGAAGAGGACGTGACTGCTGTGATCATTCGGTTGGCACAGGAGGGCAGGAGGCTCTGTTCCCGATGCCAGGGTGGGCCGTGCCCTATAAACGGGACACCTAGGGATCTGGGGTCTCCACTCAGGGTGAGCAAGGTGGAGAAAGGAGGGCAGAAACAAGAGCAGCATGGGAGCAGTCGGGGTGGGGGGGTCCTGTGGCTGGGCTTGCTGGGGGAGTAGTGACCAAGAACCCACCCCCGGAAGTGGTGGGGTTGGGGGGACAGGACCACATAGGATGGGGGCTCCGACCCCTGTGCCAGCCCTACTGTCCCATTGGATTCCACTTAGAAGACCCAAACTGAAAGACAAAGCGATTAAGATTTTCAAGGTGACCGCAGAGCACGAGACCCCAGGCACAGGGCTCCTGTTCCGAGTGCAGGACCCTGTGTGACCACCCGTCCCCGCGTGTGTGATGTGTCCTGGGACGTCCTCCGAGAGACTGCGGTGGATCTGAGCATTGACGCCGGGAGGAAGGGGGAAGTCACATGCAGGTTCCCATATTCCCGTTGGTCAGAGGTTCATGCCCCAGGGAATATTTCCATCCTGGATCTCACAGATGCCGAGTGGTCCTTCAGCACCCCAAGGCCGGTGGGAAGGAAGCCTCGGGGTGCCGGGCCCTGGCCAGGTTAGGCTGAGTGACCCTCCCCTCCTCGCCCCAGGCCGGCCCTACACACAGGCCAGGAGCACCCGGGCTGGGCCATCACCCGAGGACATGAAGGCCTTTCCTGAGGTGGGTGAGTGAGCAGCGGCTCTCGTTTTGGGGGGACGCACATCCTGCAGCGTTTCTGGGGGAAAGAGACATCATGTCTGCAAACTCACCCTCAAGTGGCCCAGGAAGCGGCCGGGAGCCAGGCAGAGAGAGAAACAGTAACACGCTGCTACCAGGTCGCCTTTGGGGGGTGTCCAGGCGAAGGGTATGGGACGTTGTTTGCAGTACTTCTGTGACTTTTCTGTCAGCCCGAAATGATTTCAAAATAAAAAGTTTTGGAGAGGGAGGGGGGCCTGGGTGACTCAGTCGATGAAGCGTCTGCCTTCAGCTCAGGTCGTGATCCCGGGGTCCTGGGATCGAGTCCCGCCTGGCGCTCCCTGCTCAGCCTCTGCTTCTCCTCCCTCTCCTGCTCTCCCTGCTTGAGCGCGCTCTCTCTGTCTCAAATAAATAAATAAAATCTTTTTTTTAATGTTGGGGTTTCTTGTTTTGTTATGTTTTGAAGGGTATGGGGGGAAAATATCAGCAAAGAGCCAGTCCCGCCGGTGTCGGGCTGCCGCCGCCGGGAGGACTCTCAGTTCTGAGGACGCACCTCGCCCCGTGGCCCCGCAGCGCCAGCACCCCCACTCCTGCCACCGTGGGGCTCCAGCTTTCCGGCCTTGTGGCCAGCCTTTCCCTTTGGGGGGCCGGTGACTCAGCCGAGGGTTCTATGTGGCAGGAAGTGGGCACAGTGACTCACGGGGTGGCTGTGCACCCTCCCTCCTGGAGGCCTGGATGCAACCGAGGTCCCCGGCCAGAGACGGCCCCCAAAGAGGGGGGACTGGCACCCACAGTGATAATTCCCAGGAGGGCTGCCCTGGAGGATGTGGGGCTGCAGCACCGGGCTGGGGTGGGCCCTGCCCCCCTCCCTCACCCCTGGAGCCTGGCCGAGGTGCCCTGACAGTTGTGCCCGCAGCCACTGGTTGCGGCCCCTCGCGGGTGTGTGCACGATCTGGACACGATTGGACTCAACTTCAGAATTCCCCGCCGTGTGCAAAGGCAGCAGCTGCTGCAAGGCCCCGGCCCACCACTGCCCCCTGCACAGATGTCCGGGCGCCCCCTCCCCGTTCCAGGAGCCCAGGCCGCCCCAGCCCGCTCAGCTCCAGCTCCCCGGCATTTCCCTCTTGCCTTTGGAGATCGGTGCCGGGAACGTTATTTACTCTCTCGCTGGTGGGTTCGAACCCAGCTCCCCGGTGAACACACGTTGACCGGGGCCCGACGGAGTCAGCCCCCCAGGACTCCCCAGCCTCTCCGGCGCTTCTTCGCACTTAGGGCTGAGGTTGCTCGTTTCCAAGTGAAGGCCTGCTCAGGGTTATCATGGGGAGGGCACCCGCACTTATGCATCCATTGTCCCCTTCATTGTCATGGCAGAGAGAGAAACGGAGGCCCAGAGAGGCTTAGGAACTTGCCTGAGGCTGTGCAGCACACCAAGTCTGGATTTGAGCTCGGGTGGCCCTGACTCCACAGTCCGCCCTGCCCTCTCCCACCTTGGGACGGGCTGTGCATTGTCCTTCATTGGTCACGGATCCGTGCTGTGTCTCCCCAGCTCCAGGGTGAATGTGGGAGGCTGGCAGGGGGGTACGGTTCCTCATTTCCTGAAGTCTCTCGCACCTGCAGCCCCTGACACGTTGAGGCGCTCAGGCATGATTCGCAGGTGGACCCCAGTGTGGGCAGGACAGGGGGGCACTCTGGCCGCAGCACCAGCCCTCTGCAGCAAATCCTGCCCCCTCCCACCCCACCCCCAGTGGGTCCCTCCCCAGGCTGCCTGGTGCAGCTCATTTCCCATTTGTACCCCTCTTTCCCTCTCTGGTGCTTCTCTTTGTTTCTCTCTCTCTCTCTCTCTCTCTCTCTCTCATCTGCTTTCTATTCCCTTTTGCCTTCCTTCCCTTGACCGCCCCCCCCCCGCCCCGTGTTGTCCCCAGGCTGCTGTCATCCCTCCAAAGGCCAGTCAGCCGGTGCTGGCTTCCCCCAGGGTCACCCCTACTCAAGGGCCCCGTCTGTCTGGGTCACTTTCCACTTCCTGGGAGCAAATCCAGCCCCAGAGGAGGGGCTGCCAGCGAGCTGGGAGGGCATCCTGGGGTCGTCTGGTCCCGGTTCCCCGGCAGCGGCCACCGCACCTGTGCCGTGGAGGCTCACCCTCCCTCCCTGTCCCGCATGGACCACGGTTTGGGCTCCTGGGAGACCCGGAACTCCGAGGATCTGGCATTTCCCCCTTTCATTGTATTGAGTTGAAAGCAGCCTCCTGGAAACTTCCCTTGTTCTTTCCAGAGGGAGTCATGTCCCCGTGACGATCAACGGCCTGGTGAGACTCGTCATGCTTTCTTCTCCCGGCTTCTGTCAGGAACTCGAGTCCTCAGACCTTTCCGGACTCCCCCTGACCCCCGCATTACATCGCCCTTCAAACAGTTCCCACTGCGGGGCCGCACAGGACTGGAGACCACTCCATCCCGACGGGGACCAGGGGTGTGGTGGCTTTCTGGTGTCCCGTGGCCCCCGAGCATGAACTCGTGTGTGGTCAACCTCTGCCTCCAGCTCTCTCCTCCCAGGCTGCCCGGTTCTGGGGCCCTGGGGCCTCCATTCAGGACTCTACGCGCTGATCCTCCGTCTTTCCACCTACCGTTCCAGCCTTGCATCGTTTGCATCCAGACAGGTTGGGTTGCCCCCAGTTTTGTTTTATCTGAAAAGCTGATCATATGCCTTCATGGGCGTGACTCAAGCCATTGGTGAAAATGTCAAACGGGTCTTGGTCTGGGCCAGAGCCTTGCGGTGCATCTCCAGAGACTTACCTCCGCATGGGCGGTGTTCATTAATCGACTGCTTTTGGGTGTGTTTTGAGGAACTCTTACCTGCTACGACTGTACTGTTCTTTTTAGGCTACTTTCCCCGTGTCTTCTCTAACGTTATCACAGAAAGTCAAGTGTTGTAATGGGATAAAGACGTTCTATTTCCATAACATCTCTATGCTCCGATGGTCCTACCAAAGGAAGGACTCACTCTGGCGTGAGTCGCTAATAGTAAATTGATAGTTTTTTTTTTTTATCCTTGAAAAAGGATAATATCCATTTTATTAAAATTCCAAAATAGAGATAAATGAGAAAGAATTTTAGGGCATTCTAAACCCCTGTCTGCAGAGATAAGTAAGCACTTCGAACACTTTGGTATGTATTTCGACAAGTTTCTAAAAAACATCTAGAAATACATACGTTAAAAGACTCAGAAAGGGCAGCCCCGGTGGCCCAGTGGTTTAGCGCCGCCTGCAGCCCAGGGCATGATCTTGGAGACCCTGGATCGAGTCCCACGTCAGGCTCTCTGTATGATGCCTGCTTTTCCCCTCTGCCTGTGTCTCTGCCTCTATGAATAAATGGGTAAAATCTTTTAAAAAATAAAAGACTCAGAAAAAGTGCAATCCGACCTACTTTGCCTTTTGTGATCTGTGTTCACTAATATTTTGTGAATATCTTCACATATGAACAGATTACAGCTACACGAGCAATTTTTATTAGCTGTGTAGTATTTTGTAATAAGGGCATTTCCTGTTCAACGAATTCCATGTGAGTGGATTCTAATTTTTTTTAACCTTTATAAACACTGGCATAGGCATACCTATTGTGACCACGTCTGGCTCCTTCCATGAAATGAGTTCAGATATCACAGTCTGCCTTTTCTTTTCTCTTTTTTCTTTTTTAAAGATTTTATTTATTTATTTCAGAGAGAGCGAGCACAAGCAGGGGAGCGGCAGGGGGAGAGGGAGAAGCAGACTCCCCGCTGAGCAGGGAGCCCTATGTGGGACTCAGTCCCAGGACCCTTAGACCATGACCTGAGTCGAAGGCACACACTTAACTGAGCCACCCAGGCACCCTGAGTCCCCATAGTGTTTTATCTGTAAGTCTCTGGTGAAAGCATTTTCCCGTTGCAATAATTACACACTATCCTCTCCTGCTTACAGCTGATAAGGCCTTTGGGGAACAGTCCACTCCAATTTAAGAATTCACCCCCAGGACCTAACACAGTCCTTTGCCCTTAGGGACATTCTGTAAGTGCTTGGTGACAAAGGGCATGAATAGATGAATTTAATGGCTTATTCCAGAGTTTAGAGATTACCATCCTGTTCACTGGTTTCCCTTTTCCCCAAGTCTGGTACCTGCTCCACAGGGGCTTGGTTTGCCCATCTTCCTGCCCCTCTCCCAATCTTGGGGATGACTGAAAAGGCATCGCTCCCCTAGCCTGGGGTCCAAACTCCCTCCTGTCCCAGGATGGCAGCCCTGGGCGGACACTGGAGTTGATTCAGAGCCTCTAGCCCATTCTAACCGTCTCCTCCCCTGTGGGATTTCAGTTCCCTTCAACCTTGCCTTGTCCCACTTTCTTTCTGAGTGTGATGGAGAAGCAAGGAAAGCTGAGAGTGGTCTTTGTGCCCCGGGGAGCCTTTTGGAGAAGGGACAAGGGTCTGGTCACCTTGAGTTGCTCTCTTGTAGGAAGAGCGCATCAGCCCCTGCTCTCTGGGGCTTTGGGGGTGGACCAGTACCCAGTAGATGCTCAAGAAAGGCAGTCCATTCTCTTTCCTCTTTGACACAATGGGAGTCTTCTCCTCTTAGCGCTGGCTGCAGTCACTTCTGGTTGAGACCCCTCCCTCCTTCCCTCCTTCCTTGCTCCTTGTGAAATATGACCTCAGCTCCCTCCAAGACTCCCAGTGCTTTATTCCCTATGCCTACCCACTAACCTTTCTCTGAGACCTTTGAGACTGGATTGTCTGAATCCTGATTCCTGCCTCCTCGCCAGTTTATCATTTTTCCTGGACCCATTTTCACTCTTAGAACCTATAGCTTTTTTTGGCCAGAATTCCCTGAACTTTTTGAAAAAATATCCCCTAAGTCTAGGGTACGCACCTGACAATTCCCCGTGTGTCTTTCCTTAGCTATTATAAGCCCACAGGGAATCACCCTGTGTGAACTGTGAGCCTGGAGTTCAAACATTAGCCTATTCACTGGACTAAAGACCATGGCCATGCCCACGGCCAACATGGTCCCGGAACCCAGCCCAAGACTAATTAATGATGCTGAGAGAGGCCACTGAATCCAAAATCACAAAATCAATGGAGCTTTGACCCCATGATTTAAAGAAAGGGGAATGAGACTCGGTCTCCCCCACAAAGCACTTGGACGACTCTCAGGATGAAGAGTTTAGGGTTTAGAATGGAAGCGTTTGTGACAGAAAGCCAAGGGACATGAAGATGAAGGGGGTAAAGCTCATCAGGGTGGATTTTTTTTTTTTTTAAGGGTTTTAAAACTCTATTGCCTTCCTGTTTCTTCATCAGGGGTAAGCAATTTCCAGTCATCCCATCCATTAAATAAATATGTATTAAGAAAGAAAAACATGCCCAAGAGCATGCTGTGTGCGTCGCTGGATGCACAATGAGTCCTTCTCAGAAGACGGAGCTCTGAGCCTTGAGAAAGCATGAAACAGAGGAGACATCAAGGTCAGAGGGCAAATGCCCAGCCCCTGTCACGGGAGTCATCTTGGGTTCCACTTGAGGGGCTCCGGGTGGGGTCATTGAGAGAGTGGAAATCTCTGGAAAAACCCTAATAACCCTGTTGCAACATTCTAGGAAAATGGCCCATCTATTGAATAAGGGTGAATCAGCCAGGGGAAGGTTTGGGGCAGTCTCCGCCATCCCACGGCCACTTGTCCCCACCCTTTGGTTCCCCAGTGATGCTCCCACTACCCCCTGGGGGCCAGGGTGGTGCTCCTCTCCGGAATTTCAATGAGACACATGCAAATGGCCAGAGGGCACTTCAGGGGAAGTTATGAGGTGAGAGGGGTCCCGCAAAGCAGAAGTGAGAGTGGTGAGATTTCCCAGTTACACACCCCCCCCTCACCCCTCCCCAACACCCCGTGTGGGCCCAGGTCCTTCCCTCTCAGAAAGGAGGCCTGTGGTTTTTCCCCAATTACCCAAGTCTGAGAAAGTGTCCATGTTTAAAGGAAACTAACTTGTCAGTCTCATTTCAGCCCCAGAAATGAGGAATAGACTTGGGGCACCCGGCGGGGCTGGTGAGCAGGTGCAAGAAGTAGGAAAGGAGTACAAGGCAGGACGGGGTGTTAGCCCCCTGAGTAGCTCCTGACCTCGAGTGCCAGGTCCCTGGGCCTTCCCGCCCCAGCTCCCCCGGACTGCAGGCCCCCCAAACCCCGGCAGACACTATTCAGGAAACCAGAACCCCACTTCTGGAGCTGGAGCTAGAGCTCTGGCCTCCATCCAGATGCACCTCTGAAACCTCCCGCCTTGGCCGCTCCCTTCTGATAGAGCAATTCTGCTGTCCCAGTAGCTTCCACTTTTAATGAATCGCCAATTGATCACCCTTCCATTCACACGTGAGTGTGGAGGCTCTGGCCTCTGTCAGGAAGTAAACTACCTATTGACAAGTGAGTCAGAGCCCTGGGTGGCTGTTCCTTATTCGTGAGCCAGGGTGGTGGCGGACGGGCTTCCCCTCACCTGTTCCAGCTTGCCCTGCGAGATGGAAGTGAAGCTCTCTGGGGAGAACGCGGTTTCCTGCCTTTTCCTGGGCCCACGTTTGAACCACACTTTCTTCTCTCTCTCTCACTCACTCTCTCTCTTTCGCCAGATTGCCATCCCTGGTTTGGTGGCTTCTTGCCTGACCTTTTACCTATATCCTCGGTTTGGTTAACCGTGGCTAACCCAAGGTGTAAACAAAACTATATGGCATCAGTGAAAGAATCAGTAGTACCCTGTAGGCTGTATTTCTTTTCCTGACGGGGTGAGCTGAGCAGTGTTGGGTATGGGGACATGTCTCATTTTTTACTCATCTATAACTTATTTTGTATTTTTGTCGAGGATAAGTATGCATTTAGTTTGTTTTACAACTCACAAGTATTAGTGCAATCATGTGAAGGAAAAAGAAAGGGAGGTGAGGGGTGTGAGTTGTGGGGTGGGGTGAGGGGTCTGGGGCCAAGGCTGGAGTCTGGAGGACCCCAGCACCCCAGCAGCTGAGGCTCAAGGGGAGGGGGACATTCCGTGGGCGCTGGCCTCACCCAGTTAAGCAAGCCACTTAATCTCCCCATTTGGCAACTTTGTCCTCTGAACAGCAGGTGGGCTGTCGAGGACTCTCCCTCCTGCTCCTGGTGCCCTGGGCAGACCACCTGGGGCTGGTCAGAAAGGCAGCACCTCAGTCCCCACCAGAGGCCTGACGACCAGAGTCTGCATTTTAACAAGATCCAAGTGGTTGGTGCGGACATTCAAGTTTGAGAAGCACCAGGCTGAATGACATGGAGGATTTAGAACACCTAGTGGAGCGGGAGCATGGACAAAGGTCAGCTCCCCCCTCTTCCCTTCCCTGAGCCTCCTCCCACACTCTCTTTGGGAAACTTTTTGCTCTGGAGAGAGGGATTGGGTTAGGTTAGCAGGGGCTCGCATTCTGATGGCGTTGCCTGTATTCTGTTTCCTTATGACCATGACGTGGAATAGACCACAAAGATCCTTATCCTGGTTCACAGATGGAAGAATGTGGCCCGAGGGAGTCCAGCAATTGGTCCTAAGGTCAGAGTGAGCCCAAAGGGACACAGGACACATGTGCAGATGCCTGAGGCTTCGACCACCAAGCTAAGGTCACCCACGGAAGTGGTCACTCCCTCTCGTGGGGAGTGGGGGGCCCAGGGGGCAGCTGGAACCTATGATCATCAAAAAGGTTTGCTGAACAGTGTAAAAGGACCCCAAGGGACTGGAGTTTGGTGTCCTAAACGTGACACCAAATGTGACAGTTTAACAATTTGCATTTAATGACCGTTTGGGGGGATCCATCCTGTACTGGACCCTGGGGATCTATCCGACATTGAACCATATGGACACACGGGTGGGGGCTTACAGTCAAGAAGGGCAGGCCAATGGGACGCATGAGGACAGAGGCCGACCGACACGTGCAGGGTCCTAGGAAGACCATCCCCACGGAGAGGTGGAGAGGTGGAGAGGTGGAGAGGCCCGGTGGCAGCACCTGCAGGGGCCCTGGAAGGGGGTGCGCTGTGGCCACAGGCTGCGGACGCTCTGGCGGTGACCTGGCACCCGAGATGGCCTCTCCGGGGTGTAGGGAAGGACCTGGGTCTGGCCAGAAAGGGGAGGGAGGTGGGCGCGGCCTGGGAGGAAGGTGGGGAGGGAGGGGAGCCCTGCCCTAGCGTGCCCTCTGTCCCGGGCGCGCACCCTGCCGGGAAGCCCTAGGGCCGCAGCTGCTCGGCGGGCCCGGCCCAGAATAGCCGCCCTTCCGGGCAGGGCTGCCCCGGCCGCAGCGCCAGCGCCCGAAATAGGGCTCGGCCCCGAGGCCCCCGGCCGCGGCTGGAGGGCGCAGGGGGCCGCCGGGCTCGGGACCCGCGGGGACCCGGGGAGGGGCGCAGGCCGGGATCCAGGATGGGGCGCAGGCCGGGATCCAGGATGGGGCGCGGGGGGGTGGGGGGGCGCTGACCTCAGCCCCGGGGAAGCCCGTCGGGGGCCGCTGATGGAAGGGCGGAGGAATGCGGGCCGCGGTCCCTCCCCGGTACACGTTGCCCCGGGGAGCGGTTGCCATGGGCACGGGCCTGGGGGGCGGGGTTCACACGCGCGCAGGGGGAGGGGCGGCAGGCGGGCCTCCAGGGACCCCTCTCCGTCCCTCCCCTCCGCCCCGGGGTGTGCACGCTGCTCCCACCCTCCGGGTGACGGGCAATGGGGGGTTGTGGTCAGCTGCAGTCCTGGAGCCAGGGGGGCCTGGGGAGGCTCTCTGCCTGGCCTCCCTTGCTGCTCCCCCAGCCTCCACTCCTCCCCCAGCCTCCACTCACCGACTCCCGGGCTCAGTTTCCTCGTCTAGTAACCAGTGATAAGTCCTATCTACCATACAGGGTGGTCATGATTAAAATAGAATCATTATGTAATGTGCCCTGTGCTCTATAAATGGGGTCCTCTCTTCCTCCCCGCCCCCTTCCTCCCCAGGCAGGCCTGGGATCCCTTAGGCCTTCCCATGTCACTGTCCTGTGTCTGCACCCCCTCCCCCGCCACTCACCCTCATCCCACCCCACCTGCCAGAGCATCAACACCCTTGCCCTAACCCTAACCCTTCGCTGTCTTCCCTCCCCCTCAGGGTTACCTTGGAACCCACCTCATACAAGAGGATGGTCCAACTTGTTGTCAGAACCTGCAGGAATCCCAGGCTGAGGTCCAAAAATATTCACGGAGGGTGCAGCCTGGCTGGAGTGAGTCAGCCTCTCCTTCTGAACATCAGTTGCTGCTTCAGCTGCCCTTTGCAGCTTGGGCCTGGTGGTTGCCAGGACAAGGCGGCCCCTGGAAATCACTGGGATGATCAGCATGGTCTGGGGGTGGGGTTAAGGCCGGCCCAGTGCACCTGGCTAGGAAGGGCCTCTCTATCCCCCTTCCCCTCCTCCTTGGGAAGCGAGGCTCTGGCCCCAGGCACAGTGGTACCCCATGTAAGGAAGGGCGGGCCTGACTTACTGTAACTGCCTGGCCAAAAGCCTGATTGTCGTGTGGTTGGGCAGGCCAGCCGGAGAGGGGCCCTGGTGTAGGGAGCGCTCCCAGTGTGAGAAGTGGAGGCAGAGTGTCGCTGTTTTCCCAGGGAGAATCAGTAGGCCAGGTGGGGCTACCTAGAGAGTCACCCTTTCTCCCCTCGGTGGGGCAGGCCACTACTTCAATGCCAGATTATTGTAAGAAATCAAGCCTGGGGCCACCTGGGTGGCTCAGTCCATTAAGTGTTGGTCTTGGGCTCAGGTCAGGATCCTGGGGTCCTGGGATTGAGCCCCGCATCGGGCTCCCTGCTCAGCGAGGAGCCTGCTCCTCCCTCTGGCTTGTGGTCTCTCTCTTGCTCACTCTCTTCAAATAAATAAATAACATCTTTAAAAGAAAGAAAGAGGAAGAAAGAGAGATCTGTCCGGGGACTCAGCCCCTTTTCAGCAGCATCAGAGCCGCCAGTGTTGACAGAGCACTCGCTGTGTCCTCGGCAATGTGGGTGTTCGCTTGCTGAACCATCACAACAACCCGGGGGAGATGGGAAGCAGGTTTAGAGACCTACCCAGGTCTCCCAGATGTGAGGAGGCAAACTGGACCGGGATGAGAATTTAGGCTCCTAATCGCCCCTCCATCTGGCCCCCTGAGTATGGGAACCAGCGCAGCAGCCGGAAGAGCAGATGGCCTGGGGACAGCCCAGGTGCCTGAGCCCCTCCCCCGCGCCTGCTCGGTACTCAGCTGACTTCCTGTCCCTGGAAGAGCAGCTGCGGGTCTGCTGGGGCAGGGCGGCCCCTTCCTGTGGTTCAGGTAGAGCGCAACCTCATGCTTTCTTAGCATCCTCCCTCTCTCCCTTCCCTAGAAGTCAGACCTGGGTACCCCAGATTGCCGCCGAGAGCCTGGGGTCTGCCCAGAGTCCCCAGCGGCAGGTGAGGGTGGAGTGGGCAGAGAGAAGGAGCTGCAGGCCCCGGTGAGGAGGGCTCCAGGGGACCTGAGAACTCGCCTTCAGCTCTCAAAGATCACTTGGAGGCCTTCCCCATCCCGTCTCCTCTCTGACGATGGTGAAGAGGCAGATGAAGGCCCTTTAGCGTCACGTCCCTGGCTCTCCCCGGCCTGATTGTTTGGATTCAGTGGGGACATCTGAGGGATGGAGGCTGCTATGTGCCCGTGTCCACCTCACTTCCAGACACCCAGGGCTTTGCAAAGAGCTGGCCGTTGGGCATCCCCTGGACTTTTCCCTAGGTAACATTGCCAAGGAACTGTGGCACTGGCCAGATTTCCCATGCCTGGCCCGGTGGCTCTACCTCTCTCTCTCTCTCTCTCCCATGGAAGCTCGGCATAAGCTTTCTGGAGGATGCTCTTTCTTGTGCAAGGGGTCATCTGAGGTTTCTTACACTGAGCTCCTCACCAGAGAAATGCAGGAGGCATCCCTGCAGCTAAATGAGGCAATGTCTGTGGAGGACCAGGCCATGCCAGGCAGGCTACAGCCGTATACTCCCTCCCAGAGAGACATCGCCCTTGGCCATGCAGCCCTTGGCTAGGCCAACAGCTGGGCCTCATCCCTGGGTGCCTTTTCAGCCCATCCTTTGCTCAAGGTGTCCTTAACAGAGCATAAAGGGACATTCCACTTGTCTCTCTGCCCAAGAGCAAAGAAGGACACATTTCTCTGGCTCTTCCTAAAAGATGCAAAGAAAGAAAAAAAAGATGTTCTTTATCTGAGATCCTACAGACCCAACCAGCAGTCCTGGGTTGAATAGTGTCCCCAGAATTCATGTCCACGTGGCACGTGTGCATCTGACCTAATTTGGAAATAGGGTCTTTGCAGATATAATTAGTTAAGATGAGGTCATAGTGGATTAGTTTGGGCCCTAATCCAATAACTGGTGTCCTTATAAGAAGAGGAGATTTGGACACAGACACAGAGAAAAAGGCTGTGTGAAGACAGAAGCAGAGATGCGAGTGACGCATCTATCCGCCAAGGATTGCCAAGGACTGCTGGCAGCCACCAAGCTGAGAAGAGCAAGGAAGGAACCCCCCGCCCCCCAAGGCTTCAGAGGGATTGTGGCCCCACCGACACCTCGACTTTGGACTCCTGGCCTCCAGAGCTGTGAGAAGGTCCATCTCTGTTGTTTTAACCCTCCCCGTTTGTGGTCCTTTGTTAGGGCAGCCCCAAGAAACTTGTACAGCCACCAAATGTCACACTGAGGGCAGTTGAGGAAAACAAGAAGGAAATGTAGCAGGCACACAGAGCAAAAACTGGAAAACACCAAGGAGGAGACGGGAAGTGGTCCCTCAGGGTCTTCCTCTCTCGGGGGACAGGATACAGTGGAACCAGTGGCAGAGCCTTGCCATCTTCTTCGAGGCAGGAGCAGGGGCAGGAGCGTGGGGGGCTGAATGTTGGGTGAATGGGAAGTGTTCAGATCTTGCTGGTCCCAGGGAGCCCCTGCTAATCATCATCATCATCATCATCATCATCATCATCATCATCATGGGACATGGTCTTGTATCACCCTTATAATGCAGGAAGCAGGTTTTGTTGAGATCCCTCACATAGAGATTGGGAACGAAGGCAAGGCCGTTAGGTGCCCGCCCAAGGTCGTTTGCCAGGAAGCAGTGATCTGGGACACACGGCCAGCTTTCCTGCCCCACAGCCGGCGCTCTGCCCTCTGCCAGTCGGGTGCCGCGGAGGGAGGGGGAGCAGTGGCGGGATGGCTCCCAAGCCAGTAACCGGTGGGGTTAGCAGGTGCTGGCCATGGGCAGGGTCACGGCAGCCTGCCTGGGTCACTGCCTGGGTTTGGACCCCCGCTCTGTTCCTGGTTAGCAGTGTGATTCTGGGGCAAGTCACAGTACATCTTGTTCGCCAACTCTCCCTATTGAAAAACTGGGGATGATGATAGGACCTAAGTCATGGAGTTGTTGGAGAATTAAGTAAATTCACATGTTTCAAGTGCTTAGAATAGAGCTTGGCACACTGGAAGTGCAGCCATGAAGGTGCGGACTGAATAAAACACGCTGGGGAAGGGGGTGCTCCTTCCCCAGGGTTGGGGCCAGGGAGCGCCCTGTGGGATGGTGAACCTGTCTTCTTCTTCCTCCACAGGCCAGGGGAGACCAAGGCCAACACCATTCTCATACAGTCCTTGTCTGTGTCCCACCGAACCCTCCAGAGACCAGCAAGGAGGGGTCCTGGTTCAGTTGTCTGAATCCTGCCTTCCAGGCTGAGAACACCTTTTGATCCTGGGCCAGGCCAGCTTTTTCCTCCCCGAGGAGAGCTCAGACCCTTGCCATCACCTCCACCCCGAGTCCTGGTTGGTCGCTGCCTACTTAGCTGTACTGGTGGAGGGACCTAGACTGGGGTGACTCACTGTCACACATCAGCCTATGGAAGGATAGTTCACAGTGCACGGCCCGGGGGATGGTACTGTGTGCTGCATTCACAGACGGAGCCAGAATGTGCTGAGCAGCATGTGCGTGAGCAACGTGTCCACTCTGCATGCGTCCGGGAAGTCCTCCCGTCATCTGTGACCACTTCCTCGCCTGTCTCTTGGGGGTCTGCAGCCTCTACTGGGTATCTGACCCTTTTCATCGGCTCCTCTCCAGAAGTCTGTCTTACCAGCCACAGAGCCCAGCCCCGTGACCCCAGGGCCTGTAGACTCTGCCTGAGTTGAGGCCCCTCCCCTCCTGTCCTCAAGACTGGCCGGCTCAGTGCTCAGCCTGGTGTGGGCACAAGGTCTCTTGCTGCAGCTGGGCCCCTTGGCTGACCTTCGCAGCTCCTTCTCTTCGACTGGAGAGGCCTGGCAGTGTGCCTGCGGGGTGGGCCCCACTACTCTCCTGGGCTCCTCCCCTCCATTCCAGGGCTCTGGCCGTAGCCTGGTCAGGGTCCTTGCTGACTTGTCAGCCAAACCCTGGAGTGATGGCCCGAGGAGGCCAGTGGGGAAGCCCCAGTGTGTAGGACAGTAGTCCACAGCCAGGGACTGCCTCCCCCCCATCACTGGGCAATGCTGGTTGGCCAGTTGGTCTCCGAATATCTTCTGGATGGCCTTCCTGCCAGATCCCCTTGCCTACTTTCACCAGGAGCCAACCTTCAAGGGATACTGAAAAGGGCAGTGGATCGCTGGAGGACTACTCCTGGAAGCCAGCCTGCCTCCCTCTCGGAGCAGTCTCCTCCCCATCCAGCCTCCTCTTCATAGGATCCTGTAACAGAAAAGTTACATAGAGGTCGTCTCATTTGTCCCCCAGCTTCCAGAAAGAGAGTTTAGGGTGGTATTGGGGTTCTCCGAGGCTTCAAGCAAAATCTCTTACCTTGGGTTGGCCAGAGGTCTAACTGGAATTTCCTTAGGAATTCTATGTCCATTGGGAGAACAGCTCTGAACATCTGAGTCTCCCTCCTGCAGAGAGGTGGGATGAAGCTGGCGTTCCCTACAACCGCCCAAGCTCTCCACAGGTGGAATGACCGCCCTGGGACTGTCTCACAGGGCTGAGCTGGCCTCTGGTGAATGACCGGTGTGGACCCAACTGCCTGAGGAGCCTTTCTAGCCCCCGCTAGGTAGTGGGGACTCTCATATGCAGATGTTAGCAGTAGTGGAGAGGGTACGAGACTTTAGTCAGGTGATGAGTGTTCTAAGTCGGCTTCCACCGCTGATTATCTGCGTGCTTTGAGGCAGGTGTAAATCCCCTCTACGCCTTAATTTATTCACTGGAAAATGCAGTCTATTGCATTTTACCCGCCTCACTTGCATCGTAGGCATATTAGGGAGCATGGGATGGCACCGCGTAACAGGATGCATCTTGAGAAAAACAGAAACGCTATTTATGTAAACATAAGGTACTAAAAATTAAAGATATCTGCTGGTGTCCCAAACTAAAAAGTTGTGGATGACTTAATATTTTAACGACCTCTGAAACCCAATTATTTAAAGAAAATTCTGCTTTTGTACAGCTACGGGTCTAGTCCTGGTGACGGCCGCGGGGTGCCACCATAATCTGCTGGGTTTTGTAAAGAACATAAAAGAGCAGAAGATACAGTGCCTGGTACGGAGTAGGCATTCGATAAATAATCACAGAAAGAAGGAATAAGAGTGAATTTCTTCCTTCAAAGAGTTCACAGTTCAGTTTGGAAGAAATCAAGAAACCGTAACACCATGTGACCAAGTGATAAACTTAGAGGATGCCTTCTGAGGGAAGAGAGGTCCCCAGGACTGCAGGAGTCCAGGAGAGCTTGGGGAGGAGGCGGGGAAGGAGGCCGCCTGGAAGAGAGGGGCAGGGCAGGTGGGTGGGCAATTGGGCTGGATAATCCCAACAGGACGCCACACGGGCTCACAGGTGCACAAGGGGGTGAAGTGCTCAGTGGGCAGATGGGGAGAGCATCCTCATGGAAGGAAGCGGATCTACCAGCGTGGGGTGCAGGGGGTGGGTGCTGACCAGGCTAGGTTTCCACTCAGGGGAGAGCCTGAGGAGTTAGAACCCAGCTGAGAAGAAAATGCTAAAGGAACTGATGTGGATCCTGCGGGGTGGGCCTTGTGTGTGACGTAACGAAAGCAGTATTTTTAGAAGATGAGTCTGGTATGGATATGCCCGATGGGGACATACCACACTTCTTGAAGTTCCCAAAAGTTTTTTTTCCCTTTTCCGGGGCCATTTCCCTCTTTCAGATCAGTAGAATGCCCCCGTGTCCCACACATCCCACAAGCCGCCTGCCAGCGGAGGGAACACCTGCTGTTTTGCCTGAGCTCACGAGTGTCACCTCTTCTGGGAAACCACTGTAGGTCATTTCCTCCTGGGGGCCCCCCAGCTGTATGCCGTATAACATTTTATTTTTATACTCATTCCTTTTTAGGATACTTCTTGGTTTTCATGTCTGGTTCCCGTTTCGGACTGTAAGCCTCTTGAAGTCTGAATGCTTCCTGGTTGACAGTGATCTCCAGCATTGGTCACAGTGCCCAGAACGGGGTTCCCACCTGCATTGGGATCGCCCTGGAGCATTGTTAAGGCAGGGGTCAGATGCTGCTAACGTACCCTAAAACGCACAGACACTGAAGCCCCCATCACACAACCATCCACAAAGATCATATTGCGAACAGCACCCCCTGCAGTTGTGCAGCACAGCGGCCTCCTGAAAGACCAGGTTTTATTTTTATTATTATTTTTAAAGATTTTATTTGTTTATTCATGAGAGAGAAAGAGAGAGTCAGAGACAGGCAGAGGGAGAAGCAGGCTCCATGCAGGGAACCCGATGTGGGACTTGATCCCAGGACTCCAGGATCACGCCCTGGGCCAAAGGCAGACGCTAAACTGCTGAGCCACCCAGATGTCCCTGGACCACATTTTATATTTCTCCTCTTTACCTTCAACATCTTGTGCATTATAGATACTACATAACGTTTTCTGTATGTAAAGGAAGACTGGAGATTTGAGGGGAAGGAAATGAAAGGCAATACATTTTCTTGTATAATGTACATAACGAACAAGCATTCTGGTTGTTTTATTTTTTTCTTTTCTATATATATATACATATGTGTGGGTGTGTATATATATATATATATATATATATATATATATATACATTTTTTTTTTTTTGGTAAGTCTAGCCTCGATTCAGCCTTTCTCTAAGATCCTTGCTATGAATGGCAGCAGTGACCTGTAACCAGGAGAGCGCGGTTTTAGCATTCAGAGCCCTAGCTTCTTTTCAGAAGAGAGCCTGGGGCCTCTGGTTCTCTGCAATGCAGCCTTCCAGACCACTGCTGTTGCTTAAGGCCGTGCTGCAATGCAGAGCACTCAGGAGTGGGAAGTCCAGAGTTCTCCCCGCTTCTGGGAACAGCCCCCCATCCCCCTCCCTGCACCAGCTTCCACAGGCAGTCCTCATGACAGTGGGTCAGGCTCACCCAAGGATTTCACAAATGCCTGGCCTGTTCCCAGCACAGCACAGCTGGGAGGGCTCAGCACTGGTTGGGCGGGGGGGGGGAGTGGAGGGGAAGGAGCACCGTACTCCTCCCCTGTGGGGGCCCGCTGTTCTCAGGCCCAGGGCCCAGGGGCTGGAGCCCGGGAGAGGGAAGGGCTGCGCTTGCCTGCGCTTGCCACTTGCCCGGCTCGGGCAGTGAACCCAGGCTTTCCCTCCCTGCTGATTTCCCAGATCGGCGGCTTAGTCAAGGTTCAAGAAGGAAATTCCCTGTCCCAGGAAGAGAGGAGGATTCAGGCTTGTCTTCCCCGAAGGCAGCATCAGCACGGAGTGGTCTGAGAGTCACCTGGAGTGCTGTTGAGTATGCAGATTCCCGGACTATCCTCAGGGCTTCTGATTCAGAAGGAGCCTGGGTTGAGGTCTGGGAGCTGGCAATTTCATCCGCTCCCTGGGGGGCTGGCTGCAGGTGCTTCGGGGCTTTGGGGGGCCTGAGGAGGTTGTGTGTGTGAAGTGTATTTAGCTGAAGGAGCCCTGGATTCTTAGCTGGAGGACGGCCAGCTCCCTCCCCTCCCCCCAACTGGCCCTAGGACCCTGGAAGAAGCGAAGGGTATTTTGGGCCTCAGTGTCTCCATCTCTGAAATGGATGTGTTCTGACCTGAGGGCAGGGTAGGGCGATCAACTAGCCTGGCTTGCCGGACTTTCAGGACTGACCTGGGACAGTGCCAGGCAAAGCGGGACAAGCTGGGACACCCTACCTGAGGGTCGGGACAGGATCCTGGATGTGCGATGCACGCAATGTACTGGAAATGTGACTTGAAGATGCATCCTTGGGGCCCTAAGAGCAGTCTGTACTTATTGTATTTATATATTCACTAGTTCATCGTCGGTCACTCCCCCCCCCCCAAATCTCAGGGGAGCAGGACAATCCAGGCCTTGTCTTGTGCTACACTGAATCCCCTGACACGTTGGATGTGTTCAGTAGCTATTTGCTGAGCGACTGGGGGGCTGGGGGCTCTGGGGCTCCAAGGTCCGGATCCCCTGGACAGGGAAGATGTGCTCCGGGAGGGAGGCGGGGGGGGGGGGGGCCGGACTCGCCAGCCTGGAGGGAGATCTGGCTCCCCTGGGAGGAGAAAACTTGATTCACTGCTGGCCGGGAACGAGTCGGTGCTTTGGGAGCAGCTCCTCTCGGAGGGGTCAGTGACCCCCGGTGACGGAGGGCCGCCTCCCCCCCACCCCCGCCAGGAGCCCGGGGCGCGCGGGTCCACCCTGTCTCCTCCCCCCCCGCCCCCCACCCCAGGGAGGTGCGCCTGGCAGCCTCCCCGTCGAATTTCCTGGCACTCGGCTGAGAATAAACAGCGCTCCGCGCCCGTAATCCCGTTGTCACGGCGACCGCGCTCCGCGGGGCGGGGGCGGGGCGGGGGCGGGGCGGGGGCGGGGCCTGCCGTGCGCGTGCGCACTCCGCTGGGGCGGCGGCGGCGGCGGCGGCGGCGGCGCGGGCCCGGGAGGTGCCACCCGCCGGGCTCAGCGCGGACATTCTTCGCATAGCTCCGCCAGGGCTCCCGCGGCGTCCGGGAAGTGACTCTTCCTGGCAGAGGCCGGCCTGGGAGCGACGCGCCCGCCCGCACGGGAGGGGGCGGGACGCGGCGCGGGAAGGTGCATCCCGGCCCGGCTCATCGCACCCTGGGCCTGGGTCTCCCCGGGCCGCCGCGCGCACCGTGGCCCCCACCGCTGCTCGGACGCCCTCTGTGGCTCCCCCCGCGCCCCCTGTCTCTCTGCCTGGCGCCCTGGCGGTGCCCCCTCCCGAACCTCCTTCCTCGTTCCCTAGACCAGGACCCAACGTACAGGCTAATTTTCCATCCCCAGCTCCCCTGTCTGTGGCCTCCTTCCCTCCCTCCCCCAGAGCAGGCCTTAGATTTCCCATTCCTGGCTCCAGCTCATCCGGAGGCCTGCCCAAAAACAGCACCACCCGAGAGAGCATAGGGCCTCTTGGGGGTGGATTCTTACACGCCAGGAGCAGCAGAAGGGGGCACAGGGCCTGGAAGCAGCAACCTCTCCCCCTCTGTGTTGGCCAGCGACCCCCAGCTCTGCTCTTCTTAACTCCACTGAGGCATGAGTGTCTGCTCAAGCTTCTTGGCACACCTGGGAACCAGGAGAGCGGGCCCCCTTACGTCCTTGGGAGGGGGGCATTCTGTCCCCCAAAAGGATGGAGACGTACAAAAAGTCAACCGGAGGGTAGGATGAGGGGGGAAAACAGGAAGGAGCGCTCGGGAGCAGACCCATCGGAGGGAGAGATTCTGGCCTGATGTTGCCGCTAGTTTGCTGTGTGAATTTAAACCAATTGCTTTCCGTCTCTGGGACTCCGTTTCCTCGTCTGCCAAAGTAGAAGGTTGGTCTAGTTTGTGGTCTGAAAACGGAGAGACAGATAAAAGTAAAGGAAGAAGGATGGGGGAGGGTGGCCTCAAGGGAAAGGAGTCAGGGGTCTTCCTGCCTCTGTGTTTAACCATGCAGCAGGGGCAGGAGGACAGCTTCCTCCCGGGCCAGAGAAGATCAAGCCGGTAGGTTAGCGCCCTGTGAACGGCTGGACACTCTGGCTGAACAGCCGCCTTCTGGGCAGAGGACGGGGACTTTGTTCCAAGGTTCCATCCAGGCTGTCCTTCCATCAGCTCTACAGCTCTCTTCTGAAGGCAGAGGGGGGCCGACTGGCAGACCCTTGGGCAGGGAAGAGCTTGCCAGGAGCTTCCCAGGTCCTGCTGGGTCCCCTCACCTGACCCCGTGCTCTGGGAAGGTGACCTTCCCTGGGTCTGCATCCCCAGTTCCAGAAGCGGTGGTCTCTCTGTAGTGGTTCCTACATGCTCTGTCCACTCGGGAGTCATCCCTAGCCTGATTCTTGCCAGTTTACATGATTTCCCCCCAAAGTCTAGGATATGGGAAAGAAAAAAAATCACTTTATTTACTGTTAGTTGCCTTTTGGGCACTGATTCCTGGAGCAGCTTATGTGGGCCCCCTGGGGCCAGGAAGAGGCGTCTGGCGTGTGTTTCAGGCATCTGAGGCTTAGGGGGCCCTGACTTGGGGACCATACTCCTCTCTCCAGCTATCAGGACTGGGGCTTGGGGGGGGAGGAGGAAGCATGTGTTTTCAACACAACCCTAATGCTGAAACCCCAGAGGGGGGTAGTCACCTCATGGCTTTGCAGGGGGATGTGCGGGGCAGGGGTGAGGGGCAGCCCTGGGCCCATACCTAGTGCTTCAGGAGGCAGAGGTCACAGGTTTGGAAATCCAGTGCTCCCAAGTTCCAGTTCTGTGTCTTTCCCACATTCCCAAGTGGTGTGTCCTTGGGCAGGTTGCTTAACCTCCATGAACTGGAGTAGCTGCCCCCTCAGGCGACAAATATTTACTGAGCACAGTTCTAGGCATCAGGAGCGACCAGTGTAAGCCCCCAGCTCCCATGGAGCGAAGTCATATCTAAGAATACGGAGGCGATAACACCTGCCTGCTTCGTAGGGTTGGGGGGGGGGGGAGGTTAACCCAGATAGCCTCTAAGTGCCCAGGGGGTGGGAGTGACTAAAGTTAGGCAAATAGATGGGTGCTGTCATTGCGAGGCGGCACGGGGCTGTCCGCGGCTCAGGCTGGTCTCCCAGGGATGGAGGGAAGTTGGAGGTGTTGGGAGGCAGTGCCTGTGGGGACCCCCCTCCCCCCACCTCCCATGAACCCGGCTGTGCTGAGGTCACGGGTCACCGCCAGGACCCCGGAGTCTGGGCTTTCTCGGAACACCTCCTTGCCAAGGAGCGCCTCTAATAGCCTGGAGTCTCTAAAAGCTTTGACCACAGCTCAGCTTACTCCCTGCAAACCCTTTGAAGCGCTTCCTTCGAACTTGCTTTGCATATTCTGGTCAGATCTGAATCAGACTAGCAGGAATTACCCCTCTCGGTAGTCTAGGTGGCTGCCTTAGCTTGTCAGTGACGTGGTGAAAACGAGCTCGATTCCACGGCGAGGAGCGCCCCGGACGGCAAGGGGGCCGAGCCTGCACCCCCGCGGCACCCCCCCATCCCCCCTCCCCTCGGTCGCGGCGTGGGTGCGGGTGAAAGAGAAAGCAAGAAGGCAGGGAAGGGGCGGGGGTGGGGGGGGAAAGGCTCCAGTCGCTTTTCATTAAAAAATAGTGCTCTTTATTATAAATTACTGAAATGTTTCTTTTTTGAATATAAATATAAATATGTGCAAAGTTTGACTTGGATTGGTATTTTGTTGAGTTCTTCAAGCATTTCCTAACAGCCTCGAAGGCCTGGGTGGGGGAGGGGAGAGGACTGGAGGTGGAATCTTTATAAAAGACAGAGTGATTGAGGCAGATTGTAAACATTATTAAAACAAAACAGAACAAAAAAAAAAACAACAAAACAAAAACGAAGTAACAGGAAAAAAAAAAAAAAAAACCAAACACCCCAACACACAGCTGCCCCATCCAGCCCAATACCTGATGCAGAAAACTTTGTGTTTGTTTTGTTTTCCCCAAAAAGAACAGTTCCAGGTAATTCCATCGCTGCTACATTCCTGTTAACTTTTCACTGATCAGTGCTATTGCAGAGCGGGAGCAGCTGGGGTGGCAGGGGCCCCAGGCCCTCAATGACTTCCTGCCTGTGCCCTTCCCCCGCCCCCCACCCCCCAGGTGAGGAGGGCCCTGGGACCCGGTGGCCCGGCTCTGCCACCGCGAGGCACCTGTGACTGGCCAACACCGAGGGGCTCGCATTCCTCCAGTGCTCAGGCTGGAAGGGGAGCTTCGGGGGCCCTCCACCTCCGCCCACGCCTCCCCCACGCGGGGTGGCCGGCAGCCTGCCCTCCGAGGAGCCCTTGGCCTCTGCCTGGATTGGCTGAGTGTGTGGCTTCTTGTGTGCCAGTCCCTATCCATGGGACAGGGAGCATTTAAGGCAAATCTCCTAGCCAGACAGTCAGGAGGCATAAAGGAGAATCCCTCAACTTCTCCGTCCAGGATCTGGGGTCAAAGATGGCTCATCTCCTCCATCCTCGCCACCCCACCGCCGCCCAGGTGCCCAGAAGGTAGGGCAGGGATGGGGACAAGAACTGACCAGCCCGTCCTTCCCCCTCCAAATGCCACTTCCCCCTTAAAACGGGGGAAGGGCCCTGGGCTGCCAGGCACTGGATGGGACTCTGGGACCTGGGTTTCTGGTGGCTGTCCCAGAGAGGGGGACAGAAGAGCCCCCTTCAGGTCACCCACTGCCCTTAGCCCCCCTCCCAGAGCCAGGGGAGGAGCATGCAGCCGCCCTCCTCACCTGGGAGGGACAGTGGGAGTGGCCATTGCCCTGACCAGCCTGCAGCCCTGAGGCCCCCCCCCCCTCCGCCCCCCAGGGACGTCGCCTGCACCTTTTTCCAGGCCAGAGACCTGCTCGGGTTTAAAGCAACCTCTTAAACCAAATCAAAGAGCAAACAAGTTCCGTTGGAAAGTTTGAAGACTCCCCAGCAGTTCTCACTAGTTCAACACTCCTGCAGTGTCCCCCCCGGTTTGGAAATGCAGGGGGAGTTGAGGAAGCCAAGAGGAGAGAATCCACCGCTGTTGTCGCCGCCCGTCTCCACCGGGCCAGCTGGCTCCTCCGGAGAAGCTGGAGTGGGGGGCGGGGCGCTCAGGTGGCAACTCCCCCTTCCCTCCAACACATTCCAGGTCCCGCCTGCCCCATTCTGCAGGGGGGGGGAGGGCCGGCGGGAGGGGTCTGTCCACCCCCCTGGCTCACCCAGAGCTGCAGGACTCTCCCGGCTGGATTCTTGTGCTTTGTGCCATGTGCCACGGAGGAGAGGGGACCCAGGCTCCTCGCCCCGACCCCTGCCCTTTGCTCTTTAAAGCGGGGCATCGTACTGGTCCAGGAATTCCCGAATGGGCCCAGGCAGCTGGGTGACTTTCTCGTAGGAGTCCAGGTGGCCGTTGACCGTCTTCCGACAGAGATGCTGGAGCGTGGCCACGTTGGAGGAGAGGGGCCGGCTCAACACCAGAGGGATCTTCTCGCCCCCGGAGTAGATGTAGTAGGCTCTCCTGGGGGGACTCCCCGGGAGCGGCTGGGAAGGCGGCTGCTCCGACACCGACACCTCGGAGGAGGGTTCAGTCGGTGGAGCGGGGAAGGAGGGCGCGCCGGGGGGCGGCATGTAGTGATGCACCAGCTTGAGCACGCAGTCGAAGCGGGGCACGGGCTGCGTGCTCCGGGGGTCGCTCTGCAGCGAGAAGCTGCCCCCCTCGCACTGGATGCGCAGGTTCTTGGTCCCCGACTGGGTCTTGACGCTGAGCGTGAAGAAGTGGCGCTGGTCCGAGCTGTCGCGGATGAGGAAGGTGCCCGCGGGCTCGGCGCTGAGCAGCAGGTTCGCCTCGCCGCCCGTCACGGCGCTCCAGTAGAAGCCGCTCTCCTGCAGCTTGCGCACCGCGTTCACCACCAGCTGGTACTCGCTCTTGGAGCTGAAGGTCTTGAGGCGCAGGCTGGTGTCCAGGGGGCGGCTCATCCCGGCGGCGGGAAACTTGCTGTGGGTGACCATGGCGCACGGAGCCAGCGTGGGTCTGCGCGGCGGCGGCTGCAGCTGCTCGGCGGCCTCGGCACAGCGGCCGCTACCGCATCCCGGGGGGCTGCGGGGAGGAAGGGGCGCGCCGCGTGAGTGCCCGGAGCCCTCCAGCGCGCCCGGCCCGGCCCCCGCCCCCGCGCCCGCGCCCCGCGCCCCGCGCCCCGCGCGCGCCCTCCTTCCACCCGGGCACCCCGCCCCCGCCGGGCGGCCCCGCGCAGCCCCCTCCCAGCGCGCGCCGGGGGGACACCGAGCGGGAAAGTCGGGCGCGGGGCCGCGGCGGGGCGCGGCTGGAGGACCCCCGGGGCGCTCGGGGCGCCGCTCAGCCCGGGGGCCCCGGGCGGCGGGGACGCAGCGAGAGGCCCGAGGCACGGGGTGGGGGGAGCGGGGAGGGGACCCGAGGAGCCCGAGGGCCCGGCCCTGGGTCTTCCGGGAACCTGGGATCTCCGGCTTCCATCCGCTCCGGCCCCTACCTCGTCCCCTCCCTGCCGGGAATGACCCGGGAAGGGGAGGGGAAACCGGGAAGAGCTCCCGGGACGCGCGAGCCGCCCCCCGCCCCCGGGCCCCTCCCGTCCCTCCTACCTGGGCCCGACGCGAGGTCTCCGGCCCCGGGGCTGCGCCTCCTCCTGCGGTGCCCGAGGCTGCGCCCAGACGGCGGCGGCCGGGAAGTCCACAAAGGGCCTCGCCGGGGCGCCCGCCCTGCCCCCTGCGCGTCCCCGGGCCGGCCGGCGGGGACGAGGCGAGGGGCCGCGGCGGGAGCTGGGCGGGAGCTGGGCGGGCGCAGGCCGGAGCGCGGCGGCGGCGGCGGCGGCGGGGGCGGCGGGAGCGCAGTCGGAGCCGCCGCCGAGGCCGCGCGCGCGGGTATATACGCGGCCGCCGCGCCCCGCCCCCCGGTTCCTGGAACCGCGCGCCCGGCCTTCTTGTAATGTTTAGTCACTACTCGCAGCGGGGAAAGGCGGCGCGGAGCGCGGGGGAGGGGCCGCGGGCGCCCAGGGCGGGCGCGAGCGGGGCCGGCACCGGCCGGGACGCGCGCGCAGACAAAGCGCGGCGCGAGGCGGCCCCGGCGGCCGGCGGGCGCGGCGCCAGCCTCGGCGGCGCGTTCCTGGCAGCGGCCCCTCCCCCGCGCTCCGCCCCCAACTTCTCATTCACACTTTCCCCCTCCCTTCTAAGAAGGCCGCTTTCTGGCAGAGGCGGGGGCCGCTCCGGGCGCGCGCGGGCAGTTCCAGGAGGCCCGCTCCGGGGCGGGACAGGCTCCCGGCTCCCCTTCCCTTCGCAGGCCGCGCGGGGACACCCCCCCCCGCCGCCCCCACTCGGGCCGCCCGAGGCCCCGATCGCGAGGGAAGCGGGGACGCCCCGGAGCCGGGCGGCGACACGGGGGCCTGGGAGCTGGATGCTGGATGCTGGGGCGCTGGGACCTGGGTCACGTCCCCGCGGCGGCGCGGGCGTCCCAGCCTTGGAGGGGGGCAGCGGGCCGGGCCCAGCCCCTCGGACCCCAGTGCCGCCCCGCGCCGCCGGGAAGCCCGAAGCGGACCAAGACCCGCGCCCGCAGCTCCGCGTGTCCAGGCCTCCGCGGGGCGCGGGACCGGCCCCCCGGGGCGAGCGAGGGCCCCACCCCGCGCCCCGCGTCCGCTAGAGGGCGCCCCGGGGTCCTGTAGCCCGAGCGGAGCTCCCAGCCGCTCCTCCCCAAGCCCCGCAATGGAAACGCGGGGGGGTGGTGGGAGTGCGGGTGGGGGGACCTTCCCGCGGGACCCGGGACCGTTCTCATCGCGGTTGGAATTAGACCTGGACACTCAAGGCCAGCAGCGGAGGAGTTCCGGGAAACCCAATGCAGGAGTTCAGCCCACTTGCAGATGGGCCTGCACCACCAAGAACGGGTCCAGCCTCCCTCACCTCCGAGGGTCGCGGTCTGGTCTGTCCCCCACCCCTGGGGAGGACACCCTGAGGTGTCCTCACACCCTGAGAAGGTGCGTGAGTGTGTGATGAATGATGGATTTGCTCTTGGTCACGCTGGCTTGGATGTGAGCGCCTTGGGCTCACCAGGACCAGCTGTTATGAAGGTTGTGGGGAAGTTTTGCAATCTGTCCCCAAACGGGCAGACACCTGAGGACCCGTTTAAATTCCACTTAAGTCATCACCCTTTGGGACCCAGGGGCTGTGGGATTTGGGGCATGCCCTCTTCCCAAATGTCACCCTACTGAAGACAATGAGCCGGAAAGGAAGGGAGAGACTCGGACAGCAGGCATCCTGGGAGTCCAGCCCACGCAGGCCTGGCTCCCAAGTGGACAGGCACTTGACTGCCTTTGCCACTAATTGTGCTGTCACCTCTCTCCCTCATGGATGCCGGGGCTACGTGAGATTTGGGCAGGACACCCGGCCTCTCTGGGATTCCGTTTGCCATGTGTAAAATCATAACAGTAGCCTCTTCCCATGGGAGAGCTGAGGTCACAGAACACGAAGCGCTTCTGCACATCCAAGCATGCTAGAAATGGGAGTGATTCCGACTCGTTCTTCCTCAGCTTCTCCTAGGAGACGGTAGTAAGGAGGAGGTCTTCATTTCTAGTTGCTTCCGCAGAGGGGGAAATGGGTTTATTCAACACGTTTCACAAATACTGGGCTCTGCGTACCAGGCACTAGGCTGGGTGTTGAAATCTCACCATGAATAAGACCAGATCTTTGCCCTCAAGATGCTTGTGGGCTAATGAAATGGATCCTCCTCCTCTCGAATGAGGAGTTGGTTCTCTCCCTCAGCCAGGAAAAGGACACGTGGAGGCTGCACCATGACCGTACACTTCTGTGCTGAGCCTCTGAAGGACAAGGAAGACTCACAGGGAACAGCCCTCGGGTTAATGGATGAGAAAGTGCTTTGTAAATTATAATGCTCTGACACAAGTCAGGTTCATTCATCCAGTCCACAAACCTTCATTGAGCGCCTGCTTTTGCCAGGCACGGAGCGAAGTGCTGGGAAGACAGAAGTGCTGGGTGAATCCTGCAGGGAGACAGGCGAGGCGAGAGGCAAGCTCCCCCCCCCCCTCCCCAGTGAGGAGTGGCTGGAGAAACGGGGTGATCCTGATGACCACCCTAGGACACTGTGGGAGCTGGCTTGGGGGGGTGTGTGTGGGGTGTTAAAGGTGGGAGGAGATGAGGAGGAGGAACAGCCTTGGAACTCTGGCAAATTCCTAGTTGGAGAAACTCCTACCTGGGAGACAATCGCATGGTCCCCAAACTAGCCTGGGGCTGCAGAGGACCTGCAGCAAAGGTGGTTTGTCTGCCTGTCTGCCCGGAGTGTGCCCCAGAGTAGGGGTCGGGGCGGGGGGGGGGCGGGGGGGGGGGGTGGGCAGCATCAGCCCGAGTGTTCCTCCGCCCTGAAAGGGGCTGTCTGGGCTGGAGAAAGCCAGGCTTGCGGGGGCAGGGCCGGGGCTTCCTCGCCCACTGACTGGAGACTGAACTGCTGTCTAGGCTCCACCAGCCAGTAGCTGTAGGATTTCGGGCAGCTTGCTGCCCCGGCTGTGCCTCAGTTTCCTTATTTGTTAAATGGGCTGATAATAATAGTACCTAGCCCATCTGGTTGTTGTAAGGACTAAATGAGCTAATGCATGCAAATGCTTAGGATGGTACCTTGAACACACTCGATGCTCGGTGCACGCTGGCTACAATTCTTTTGAAAGCACCGAGGTGTCTGGAGAGAGGAGGCATCCAGCCCGGGCCACGAGGGCGTGGGTGTGGCCAGGAACGCTTTCTGGGTTGGAGCGGGTGCCTCCAACGTAAGATGCATTCCACGGAGCTGCTTGTCTTCAAGCAGTTCAGCCAACTACCAAGTTTCCCTTTGGCTTTCGAGTATCTCCAGGTTTCCAGTGCCTTTGGGTTGATCCAAACTTCTCAGCGAGCGTGTGTCGGAGGCTCTGTGTTCCTCACAGCCTCATCAGTGGCCACCACCCCACTGACCCCAGGCCGTCTCCAGAACATTCCCCAGGCCTGGGTCTTTGCATGTTCCCTTCCTTCCGGGTGCAACTGCCTTCCACAGCTTGGCTGGTTTCTACTTGGCCTTTAAGACTTGGCAGAGGCTCGGTCTAAACTTCTAGGGGAGCACTTTCCACGTTGACCAACATGTCCTGACTGCCTGTCTGGTGAGAACCTTGAGGAAACAGACTGTGTTTGCTGCTTTTTTTTTTTTTTTTTTTTTCAAAACTGGTACGTAGAAAGTGCTCAATGAATTTTTTTTTTTTACAGATTTGTTATTTATTATTTGGAGTGGAGAGAGGCAGAGCAAGAGGGAGAGTCTCAAGCAGACTCCCTGCTGAGCATGGAGCCCATGAGATCATGACCTGAACCAAAACCAAGAGTCCGTCCCTTAACCGACTGAGCCACCCAGGTGCTGCTCAATGAATCTTTAAATAAGAGATTGTTTTGACTTCTGTTTTCCATTATTTTTAGATCCCACTGACTGCTTATTTCTAGAGTAGATTTTCGTTTCTGCCTGCAGGACCCCGGGGGCATCTGTAGATGGAATAGAGGGTGTGGAAGCCCCATATGCCTTTGGTGCAGATTATTAAGCCTGCTAATCCGGAGATAGATGGAGCTAGGACTCAACTTTACTGGAAAAGTGGGAAAGGAGGCACTGGGCCAATACAGGGCACACCCCGGGGGGGCCCCTCTTCCAGGCAAGAGAGATGCCCAAAGCCAAGCAGACCTAGGGCGTTGCCGCTCTCACCCTCCCCACCTCCTGGGGGCTCTGGGGAGAAAAGCCCATCTGGGTCTGGCCCCTCTGCCCCACCCGCTATCTTCCTGGCTATGGGATTTAGGAGACTCCAGCTTTCTAATCTCTCCCTCTGCAGAATTTCTATGAAGTCAGATCCCATTTCCAGGCAAAGGTGCTTGGTCATAAAGATAATACAGATTCATTCATGAGAGAGGGGAAGTACACAGTGGTTTCAGCTGCCTGTGGGGCTCCACTTACTCATGCTGAGTGACAGATGATGAGCTCTTCCCCAAACCTCCTAGATGGGAACCCTGGCGCCTGTGGGGTGGTCATGGGAAGCTATGGCCTGGCCTGGTGAACACAAGGTCCCAAACTCACATAGATGCTCTTCTTGTCTCCTGGCCAGCCTGGGGGCGGGCTGTAAGGTTGCCATTGTTCAGAGGCCTCATTTGCACCCAGATGGGTTAGGAGACTGGCCTCAGACCACAGAGTTGCTCAATACCAGGCCCTCGGCCTCTCTCTGTCTTTAAGACTGGTGGGCTTCCTATGGCACAAGAAGGCAGCCTAGGTTTGCCTGGCCCGTGGTTTTGTCTTGCTTATTCCACGTTGATTGAGCTCCTACTACTTGCCGGTTGGTTGACCAGACCTGGGGTAACGGTGGTGGGAGAAAGAATCTGGTTCCTTCCCTCTGCAGCTTCTAGTCTAGTGCTAGGAGGCAGTGAGGCCTCTCCTCTCTTGCCCCGCCCCCCCCTTCCATTTTTTTCACCTAATTTGAAGAGGATGCAGGGGGCCTGTGTCTCAGCAGACCTCTCGGAAGCTGAGTCCCCTGCTGCCCCAGTGTGGCTCCTCCGGGGCCTGGCTTCACTGGGCTATCCATCTTATTCCCTCCCCGAGGAGGCCCCGTCCATGTGTGGGAGGCCTTGCTGGCCGCAGGGCTGTGGCAGACAAGACCTACCAGGGCTGGGGGAAAGGTGGGAGGGATCTCACCACAGGTGGACCCTGATCTCTCCTCCCTGCTTTTGACAATCCCCAAAGGCGGGCCAGGGAAGCCAGGACAATGGCTTGTGGCATTTGCTCCTGCTGGGAGGGGCCATGAAGCTAATGAAAAGGTTTGTGGCTCTGAAGTCTGCAGCAGTGGAGGAGTTCTTTCAAGCCTGACATTCCAGGCCCAGCTGGCCTCTGGCATTTCCCAGAAAAAGTGCCGAGGGAGGGGAAGGAAAACACTTCACCAACCCACCCACCCACTCACCCACCCTGCCTTTTCAGATTCCTTGTTCCCTCTGGGGCTTGGGCTGGGCCAGAGCTCCAACCCCTGCCCTCGGGGGGGGGCCCATTCTTCCACCCACAGAGGGGCGGTGGGAGGGTGGTGGGGGAGTGGGGGAGACTTTAGGAGGGCTCAGAGGGTGTGAAGTGTGTGGGGCTCATCTTGGGGGGAGGGAAGTTTCTTCCTACTGCTCCATGAGGAATCCACATCTGTTCCAAGTTCTGGGTTGGGGGTAGAGAATGGGGCAGTTAACTTCCAGCCAACTGTCTCTCCTGACCCCAAACCAACAAACCCTGCTCTGTCCGGGACTGGGATGGGAATAGTCTCCATTCGCCCTGAAGCAGCTGCTGTGCCCGCGCCCGCACTCAGGAACAGACACCAGGGCAGCGGGCAGTTCTGGGAAGAGGCCGTGGTGAACCATCTATCTAGGCTGCAATGCAAGTGAGGCCTGGCCCAGCGCCCAGAGCTAAAGTGGCAGTGCCCAGGAGAAGGAGAGCCTGGCAAGGGGGATGAGGAGTGAGGCTGGCTCCCCGGAGCTGTTGCCCTGGGCCCCGGATACCCGAGGGCTGCTGGAGGACAACTGGGTGCAAGAGCTTGCCTATGGTAAACCAGATGGTTGGTCCCTGGAGCCAGGCAGCTGGGAGCCCCTGACCCATGGGGTTCTTGGGTCAGGTGTTGCTCACCTTCCTGTGTGTGTGTGTGTGTGTGTGTGTGTGTGTGTGTGTAGCATCTGCACTGATCCCCTCCCCCCACAGCCTACAGTAAGCTTCCTGCAGGTGGTGAGATCTCCATGGGGACCTCCTGAATGCCCCATTCGGGGGTGTGGCACCATTGGGAAGGTCCTTGGCTCCTCTACATTGTGAAGCACACACTGGCATGCACTTTGTCAGGCACTGATTCTTGGGCAAGTTCAAAGGGGAAACATGCACCCTCTCTCTGGCTCCCAAGGTCTGGAACCAGCCACAGTGGCAAGGGGTGTATAAGAAGGTGTGAGAGGCAAAAAAAAAAAAAGAAGAAGAAGAAGAAGGAGTGAGAGGGAGTAGGAGGTGGGGTCTCTATCAGGGACAGAGGTGAGGTCCTAAGCGTGACATGGAGGTGGGTCTCCCATGTCCTGCCTTCCCACTTCTCTGTTCATGCTGCACTCATCTGGCCTCACAGTGTGTAGTTCAGATATGTACTGTCTCCTCCCCAGAATTCCATAAGCCCCCTACATTTGCAAACAAAATGCTAGTGGCAGTCCAGATTTCTGGAGCTGGTGAACCTACCCCGAGTCACTTCTCGCTCTTGCAAGACTTATTTTACAAAACCACACACTCATTCATTCATACATTCATTCCTTTTTTTTTTTTTTTAAATCTACAATAGTCACACACAGAGAGAGAGAGAGGCAGAGACACAGGCAGAGGGAGAAGCAGGCTCCATGCACCGGGAGCCCGACGTGGGATTCGATCCCGGGTCTCCAGGATCGCGCCCTGGGCCAAAGGCAGGCGCCAAACCGCTGTGCCACCCAGGGATCCCATACATTCATTCCTTTAAGAGATAATGATCGAGAACCTACTATGTGTCAGAAATTGAGCAGGGTACCTAGAATGTATCGGTTTGGGTCCTCACGAAGCTCAGATTCTTTCCAGAAGGACAAGATTCTCCCACAATTGATGTCATGATTGATTAATTTTGACTGCACTAAGTACTATAAAGGAAAAGTCTTGGGGGGTGTGTGTGTGTCTCTGTGTGAGCATATTACGGGGAGACTGAATCTATTGGGGGGACGGCTGAGGGGAATCCCTGAGGATGTGACACATGCAGGCTGATGGGAAGCTGAGGTCTGGAGGGGGTCACCTGACCTCCCAAAGTTTCCCAGCTTGTAGGTGCCAGGAGCAAGCAGAGCCTGGGACCAGCACACCACCAGTGTCAGGGTGTCCGCGCTCTGCCGCCGAGCATCTTCTCTGCTCCCTCCTGCCCCTCTCTCCCACCTACTAGAGGCCTTAGCTCCCTGCTTCCAGGCTCCACCTGAAGCAGCTACAAGCTGACAAGGTGAGAACATCACACTCCCTTCAACCCCTGAGAGATAGGTCAGGTACGTTCTCTGATTTTTGGAACTTTGAAACTTAAAATGCATTTTATGAAGAGGCAATACAATCAACAGGTACAAACAGATGAACTGTGATCTACTTGTCTTCCCAGGGCGCCTGGGACCTTTTCAAATAGACCAATAGACACGTGGGAAGTGGTGAAGTATACGCTGAACACGACCTACAGGTGCAATGGTTGGATTGCATGGAATTAAAAAAATAATTTTTTTCAAATCAGAAATTTCACGTTCCTCTACATTTCACGTTCACGTCTGAATTTGGGACTTTCTTTGGAAAACTAGATGACCTGGCATCATTGGGACTACATCCCGGAGGGTCTCCACTGGCCATTTACGTGGGACGAGGCCTCTCCAGCTCAACACAGGGCCACCCCCAGGACTGGCCTCCCCTCCCTGCCAGGAGCCCCAGGCATGGAGGCAGCAACCTCACCTGGCCTCTGTCTGCCCACCTCCTCCCTCTAGGCTAAAGGGCGAAAAGGGTGATTGGCGTCAGGGGATTTACTTTGAGTCTCTTTCCTAAATTCCAAACACTGGAAATAAATCACACCCCGTCCTGGGAGTCCCACCTGCTTGGGCCTGGTCTGATTTGGCCTCAACTCATCAAGCAAGACCTATCCCGAGAGGGCTTTGCATGCAAGGCCCAGGGCACACTTAACCTCTTGTTTCAATTCGCCCTGGGGGTCAGGCAGGGAGAAGCAGGGCGTGGCAATGGCAGGGTGGGCTTCCTCTAGGGAGCCCCCAGCAGCTCTCCCAGGCCGGACCCAGGGAGCCCGGGATTCCCTGGGACAGAACTGGCCATGGGCCTCAGTGTTTCCCGCCTCACAGGACTGCTGCATCAGGAGGAGGCATGCAGCTCCTCGCTGGGGTGGCGCTGGCTGCCTGCCACGCCACAAGAGGCTGAGATTCCCCTGAAACTGAGAGCTACATTTATCCCTCACCAGCGACAGAGAAACAAACCAGCATGCTCTGCCCAGGAGGCATTTCCAGAAATTTGGGCCCTGGCTTCTTGTTGATGGATTGCCAGATTATCCCTGGCCTCTTCGCGGCAGGGAGGCATGGAGCACCATTGAGCAATAGGTGTTTTGTTTTGCAGATGACAAGATTTTCGACACTGAGAAGTTTAAATGATAAATTTGAGAACCTTGACCAGCTCCCCACCCCTACCCCAGAGGTGGCTGTTTTGAGCTTCAGAGTTTGGCAAATTTGTTTTCCACAACCTTCAGCTTCTCTGGGCCTCCCCGCAGCCCCAGCCCCCTCAGGTCCCTGGTGCAAGAAGACGGGCCACTCAGGCCTGGCAGGGCTCCTGCCTGGTACCCGGCTATGGCCATGGGAAAAGGTATCATCTGAATGTCTTTTGTTGGCAAATCATGGCACACAGGCTGACAGACTGTTTGTAAATAAAATTTCATTGGAAATACAGCTGTGCTCATTGGCATTGATCGTGGCTGCTTTTGTACCAGATTGGGTAGTTGTCACCGAGGCCACCTGGCTCCCAAAGTGTCAAGTGTTTACTAGTGGATCCCTTGAAGGAAATGTTTGCCAGCCCCTGCTCTGGGGGAACAGCACCTGCCGTATGCCAGGGAGGGTTGGGGTTAGGTCTTAGTTTGGAAGGAAAGGGCATCGAGAACGAGGAAAGATCAGAGTAACAGCTAAGTCAGGAGAATGTATCTCAGGGAAACGAAGGCAGGAAAAGTGCTGGTGGCCTGAAGGCAGATGGCAGGCTCAGGTAAACCAGCCCCCAAAGGTAGGCCTGGGCGGCCAGGTTAGCAAACTGATCTGTGGCAGCAGGTCAATAAGTTCCCAGGAGGGCAAGTCACTGTTTCTCCTACCACCGTCGGTGGAAAAGCACAGACTCACAGCCAGGAAGCTCCTGAGCTCGCCTCCTCCAGCCACATGGGCCTTCATTAAACTGGAGTGAGCAGAGCCAGCTTCTGCTGGCGGGGCGTCCTGCTTAGGGTGCTCAGAGCACACAGGGCGCTGTGGGCTCCCATTCTGGGGCATGGGGAACAGGGAGTGGGGAGATGGGCAACAAGGGTGAAGGGGAATGGGAGGTCCAGGCTTCCAGCTATGAGAGGTCAGTCCTGGGGGTGGAAGGAATCACGGGGCGCAGAGTGGATGGTATTATAATAGTGTGGTATGGTGCCGGGTGGTAGCTCACTTGTGGGGAGAGGCTGAATCACTGTGTTGTACACCTGACACGAATGGAACATTGTGTGTCAACTGTACTTCAGTAAACACACACACAAAAAACAATAAACCAGTAAATAAGATTAGATCACAGTGGGATCCCTGGGTGGCGCAGCGGTTTAGCGCCTGCCTTTGGCCCAGGGCGCAATCCTGGAGACCCGGGATCGAATCCCACGTCGGGCTCCCGGTGCATGGAGCCTGCTTCTCCCTCTGCCTCTGTCTCTGCCCCGCCCCCCCCTCTCTCTCTGTGACTATCATAAATAAATTAAAAAAAAAAAAGATTAGATCACAGTATGTGATAGGCAGGATAAATGGGGCTGGGACGTGTTTCTAGGGGAAGCATGGTGCTCAGAAGGACGAGAGGAGCTGGGGGATATGCTGTGAGCCAATGGAACAACTAAGCAAAGATCCTCAGGTGGCTGCACGTGTGTGTGTGTGTGTGTGTGTGTGTGTATTTGGGGGAGGGGGGATCGAGAAAAGGCCAGCTGGTAAGGCTGGGTAGTGACCAAGTAGAGGAACGGAGGCAAAGGCAGGCGGGGGCCCCAAGGCTGGCTTCATCCTGTCCTGGTACATAAGCCACTTATTCAGGAACCAAAGTGGGCTCCTCAGAAGGAGAGGGAGGGTCATTGCTGGAGGGAGAAGATGGGCCGGCCTGCCTCCCCCTCCTTGAATTTGCTAACAGCCCCGGGACTGAGAGAGACCCTTGCACACAAAGTAAGCTCAGGGAAGACAGGCCTTCCGTGCGGGCATTGACATGATTTTCGGTTCGGGTGTGAATCACAGACAGTGAGGCCCAGGCCCTTGGCTCAGGATTTCCTGGTGTTTCCTGCCCCGGAGAGCGGCTTTGCTATCAGGGGCAGCAGCCCACCACTCCCTGACGTCAACTCTCCTTCCAATGAATGCGTTTCCTTTTCCTTTTGGGAAGACCTGATATCTGTCATCCGTCCCATCAACTCTGCCATTCTAACCCTGGCACCTCCTGTTCAGGAAGGAGCCAGTGAGATTAACCAGAAGGCAGTGGTTGAGGGCAAGAAGGTGAAGGGGGCCTCAGCGGATGGGCTTTCCAGCCACCAGGGGTCTCAGCCGATGACCTGCTCCAAAGGTCATCAAGGTGTGAGTGGAGGGCCCAGCAGCAGTCCCTAGACCACTGGCCCTCCAAGCAGCTTGGAGCACTCCCACACCTCTCTGGGCCACCTGTGTCACCTGAGAATGTCATCTCCTCTACTTTTTCTCACGAATCAGCCTAGATGAGATCTCCTGGTAGATGGGGGGATGCCTGGGTGGCTCAGTGGTTTAGCACCGCCTGCCTTTGCCCCAGGGAGCGATCCCGGAATCCTGGGATCGAGTCCCATTTGGGGCTTCTTGCATGGAGCCTGCTTCTCCCTCTGCCTGTGTCTCTGTCTCTGTCTCTCTCTCTGTGTGTCTCTCATGAATAAATAAATAAATAAAATATTTTTTAATAAATAAAATCTTTAAAAAAAAGGGAGAGAGATCTCCTGGTAGAAAGTGTTTATGTTGTCATCGTGTAAATGTAACCATTAGGAAGATTGCTCAATTTCTGAAAACCATTATTCAAAAAATTTTGCAACTTCTAAACGTGTGTGTCCTAGGATAAAGCCGTGGTTGCCTCATTCTGGTTGTAGTTTCAAAGCAGCCATGAAGTGTGTGGCTTCAGAAGTGCCTGGGTCATTGCCTGCTGTTTATACGTAATGCAAATACTTACGAGTTTAACTTACCATGCTGTAATATCACTGTGTGTTAGTACAATTTATTTCAGATCGGAAATTTCCAATGGGACGATACTGTGGTTGTTTGTCTCAATTAATACCTCACCCGACAAAGCACAGCCTATGAAAAGAAGCTGTTAGCTCTTTTCAGGATGGGTAGGATGCTCCTGTGGCGGCCATGGAGCATCATGGTGAAGGCATTCAACAACTTGACTCTGCAACCACCCAGTGTCCCAGGCGCTGCGCAAAACTGGAAACATGCAATGCATGGTCTCATTCTAGTTACTGGAAATTAGGAAATTTGATGATTCACCACTTCTAACTCGGGAAGGGTTGAATCAAATTCCACCTTGTGTTTGTAAAGCTATTTAATCGTGAAGGAAAAATTAAAACAATCTGAAATGCCCGTTGCTTGTAAACAATTGGGAATTCTTGGATAGCGCCGAATAACCAACGTTAGCATTTTGGCGTATTTACATTTGGTGTATTCATTTCTTTTCTTTTTATTTATTTATTTATTTATGATAGTCACAGAGAGAGAGAGAGAGGCAGAGACACAGGTGGAGGGAGAAGCAGGCTCCATGCACCGGGAGCCTGATATGGGATTCGATCCCGGGTCTCCAGGATCGCGCCCTGGGCCAAAGGCAGGCGCCAAACCGCTGCGCCACCCAGGGATCCCCTGGTGTATTCATTTCTGTCTTTACACAATACTCCCTCCAATTTCTCATTTTCCCTTTGAGATAAGCTCTATGCTACTCAGTAGGAAATTTGGATTTTACACTTCGTGTCTTTAAACGTCCTTCTGGGAGGTGATTCTTTATGGGTAAGAATGGGTATCTTATGGGGGTCTCCCCCCCCCAAAAAAAGTGATGCACATTATTTATTTCACCAACTCCCCCCCTGTCCATTGCTTCCACATTGCTGATATGGCCAAGGATGCTGTGATGAACACTTTTGCAGGGAGCATGTAACTGACTTCCTGGGGTTACCTGGGTGGGCACGCAACGCGGAATGCCCTGCATCCAGGGTGTCCACACCCTCGAACCCTCACAACCCCCTCCTGGGACAATCAGGTAGGATGTGCCGATCGCCCACCGCTCTCCAGGTTCCCAAGTCCCCGTCCGTGTGGGTCCGCGGAGGAACCCACGTTTCGGATCAGAGCCCTCTCTCTCCCAGCTCTCCGCCTCTCAGGCCCCGTGCACCGCCTTCCTCCCGAAGGCCAGCTGCGGAAGGCGCAGCTCGGGCCCCGTGCACCTGCCCGGGAGCTTGGGCGCCGGGAGGTCCTCCCGGGCCAGCAAGGCGAGGGGCTGGGGGCGTGGCCGAGGCGCTGGGGGCGGGGCAGTGGGCGTGGCCGAGGGCGGGGCGGGGCTCAGCCCGCTGCGCCTGCGCCCCGCGCGCCTCCCGCACACCTGTCCGTGTCCGCGAGCGCCGCTGTCAATAAAGTTCTTGCGCGCCGGAAGCGGAAGCGGAAGCGCCGAGTCTCCATGGCGGCGGCGGCGGCAGCGGGACCGGTGCTCTGGAGGCGGCTGCTGGGCCTGCTGCCCGGCCGCCCCGGCCTGGCCGCGCTCCTGGGGCGCCTGTCCGACCGCCTGGGCAGGAACCGGGACCGCCGGCGCAGGAGGTGAGGGGAGGCCGGGCCGGCCGGGGCGGGGGCGGGAGCGGGGGCGCGGCCCTGCCTCCCCTGCGCGCCGGGAGAGCGCTCACGCGGGGGGTGGGGTGGGGGCGGGGCGGGCGCCCCGGGGCCCCTGGCGGCGGGCGTTGGAGGGTGTTTTGCTCGCGCGGCCCTGGCTGCGGGGTGGATGAGCCCGGCCCGCATCGGGCGCGTGCAGCGCTTCGCACTCCCTGCCCGAGAGGGCTGTGAAGCAACCCCGAGTCCGGGGCTCCCGGGCCGGGCCGGGCCGGGGCGGGGGGTGGGGGCGGGGGTGGGGAGAGGAACCACTCGGAACCCTCTTCACGCTCTTCAAAGGGCCGGCGTACTGGAAAAGCCCTGAAGTGACTTCTGTAAGTGGCGGAGGCGGCTTTGAAGCCGTTTGTCCAGGCAGTGGTCTTTCAAAGTCAACATTTGCCAAGAGCACGCTGACCTAAGAGGCCTGCTGTTATTGCTGATGTTACAGGAAAAGAGGAAAAGGGCAAAAAAAAAAAAAAAAAAAAAAAAAAGATTTCTTGTGTGCAAATGGTTTTCTTATCAGACTCAAGCCTTACACTTGACTCCTGAAAAGATTAAAAAAAAAAAAAACCACACACACACGCACACGCGGATCTTAGATGCGCATCCTTTAGAAGAGGTTGCCTTAGCTTAGGTTTTGATCTGTGCTGGCTTGAGTGAGATGGGACATCGTGGCTTTCGCGCACGGATCTGCTTATGGGAAGGAACGTGCTTCGTCCTGGGTTGTAGTGGATGACGTTCAGCAGAAATCCGAGTCCGGTTCGTTCAGGGTGGCTTGTAGGTTGGCTTTTAGGTGATCGCATCAGTCCGGAGGCCTTCAGAAGCCTGCTGAATGGTCAGGATGGCTTGGAGTCGCACCGACAGCGCAGCCCGGCGGGGGCGGGGCCTGGAGGAGGCGGCCTCTGCGTTTTCTGGAGTTGGTGCTTAGCCAAGACCGGGGCCATTGCAGCGGGTGGTGAAATCAGATGACTTCTACGTCTTGGCATCAGACCTCTGGGAAGTTTGGTTTAAGGTTTCAAGAAATGTTCCCTCCTCCAAGACGAGGCGTTCAAGGCATTTTGTCGTCTCCCTGGTTAAAAACTATATGGAGGACATTTTCCTGTTTAAACCAGACACATGTTTAGACAATACAAAAAAACACTTTATGGTTCATTGTTGGCTACTGTTGGAATGGACTACTAAGGGGCGTTGGGGCAATCTCCACACCTTCTTTTGAAAAAGACATTTGAGTGTCTTTTCGGGGAGCAGGGGGTGGTCTAGACCGACTTCTTTCCCCAAGTCCTTTTTGGAAATGGGTGCAGTCGGTGTGGCACCATGTTTCTTTTTGAAGAAGCCGGGAGAGAGCGCGAGAAAGAGAGAGTTGTACCTCTGGGTCAGCAATTAAATCAGAAACTCACTGAAAGAAACACAGGTTTTGTGTTTTAAAGAAATTAGTGTTTTATAGTCCTTAGAATGTTCTGCTAGGACTGAGGATGAGCGCTTTGACCAGTGTTGTTACAACACCGTAGCTTCTGAGCTTCTTTACTTTTCTTTTCTTTTTCCTCTTGGCCTTACCCCGTTTGCAGGTTTTCCTGACTCTGTGGCCTTGGTGTTTGGGGTTTCTCTGGGCTGTATGGCCACTCATCCTCTAGTGGTTGCTGACTTTCGTTTCTCCCCCATTGGTTGTACCTCGAAACTCCTCATTCCCCGAATGGTGTGGTTTCTTGTAACTCTGATCGTTGATTCATTGATAAGAGTTCTGTGTAGTCATGAGCTTAGACTTTTTCAGATTTTTAGCTTGCCAGTCTGACTCAACTGTTGGAGTGCCTGGTGAACCGTCGTGGCTAACAGGAGTGGAGAGCGGGCTCTTTCATTGCAGTGGTCTCCTTGTTAGTTGTAGTGACAGAGAACGCTACTTAAAGTTACTTCCAGTTAGTGATCTAGAAATACTGTTGTTTTTCTCTTGAGCAGGCATTTCGCTTGTTATTACTGTGGACTGCTAAGCTCATTCATTTATTCAGCATGCATGTAGCAAGCACTTCTGGGCTGTGTGCTAGGTACCGAGGAAGCAAAGATAAAGACCTAGCCTCATCTTCAGGATGCTCAGACCCATAAGCTGACAGTAATAGTAAGGTAAAGTAGAAGGTCATGGCAGCATCTACGAGGCCCAGCAGGAGGTCACGGAAAGCTTCTTGGTAGGGGTGATCTCAGAGCTGTAGTGTTGGAGAATAGGAGCAGGCTGGATAAAGAAGGGGGAGCTGGTGTTCAGGGGAGAGTGATGAGTGGTGTGGGCTGATGATTGTAGCCGCAGAGGTGGCAGTTCTGAGGTGCCACAGGTTTCCAGGAGCTGACTGGGGGTGCTGAGTAGGGATGGGGGAAAAGGGGGGGAGCCAGAGCAAGCTCGTCCTCCGGGCTGAGACCCAGGGAGGCAAGCTCTGAGATTGCCTGTCCAGTTTCCTTTGATGGTGGTGGTCTAGGCCTGAGGTGGTGCGGAGTGGAAGGGATTAGAGTCAGCTCCGGTGTGTGTGTGTGTGTGTGTGTGTGTGTGTGTGTAGGGAGACTTGGTTGACTGTACGGATGGAGGCACGCTTCACCAAAATGGGGAGTAAGAAAGAGGACTGGGTGTGGGGGGTGATGATACGGTGAGTTTGGGCGCCTTAAGTTGTATCCAGGTGTGTCAGAGCAGAGGTGTCCAGTGTCCAGCCGACTGATGGGTCTGGAGCTGGGAACTGGAGGCGGCGGGGAAACAGTGCCTTGCAGTAGTGGGTTGGAGTCCTCAGACTCCAAATGACTCGTTTGGAGTAGATGGGACTGAGGGGGAAACGTGTCAGGAGGGCGCTAGTTCCTAATCTTGAGCTTGCCTGCCATACAAGGAAATATTTTCTTTGTGGCCTCCTTCTCTAAAAAACCCAAACAAATGATTTTCAGCCTGAGCTGTATGTGCAGAAAGGGCTTCATTTTTGAGACTCAACTCCCATTTTCTCTTCGAGGTCTGTGCGTGTGTGTGTGTGTGTGTGTGTGTGTGTGTGTGAGGGTGAGGGTGAGGGTGAGGGTGAGAGGTGGTGAGGAGGTTCCTAACTTCCCTGAGTTCTGAGGGAGACAGATAACCAGAAGACCGTTCTTTCAGTTAGACAAATGACGTAGTGGCAGGTCAGCATGCTCCGGTTTAGCTTGTTAGTAGTTTCCACTCTGAGGGACCACCAGATTTCCAGAAATTACTTTTTTTCTGTGAACTTTGTGATGTTCATTACTCATTAAGAGTTTAGTAGAGCCATCTCTTGGTTTATTTATAGTAGTACAATGGGTGGGAGGGGGATATTTAGAATCAAAGCATAATTTCCCCAAATAATTCAAGTCTGATTTCACAGGGGATTGGAATAAGATTTACAACTGACAGATTTTGAAATTGTAGCTTTACTGAGTTCATATTAGCATGAGCATCCCCTGAACACGTTGCAGCTGGTGACGAATTAGGCTGGGTCAGGCAGTTGGGCGCTCCTAGAGAGATAGCTGCGAGCCCGGGATTAAAGTATTCTGATAGATAATCCACTTGTAAACATGTGATCTGATTCATGTAAACGAGTTCTTTTCAAGACTGCTGGGAAGTCCGGCTGGTCAAAGCCTTTGCATTAGTAGAACATGTGATGGGTTCTCGGCAGGCCCTTTGCTGTGCCTTCCACTCTGCCCCCCCGCCCCGAGGTGCATTGTGGGTTACAGTTAGCTTTCTGGCCCCTGGATGTGATGGACTTCCTTTTGGGCAAGTCAAGAGGACAGTCATCTGGTCAGCATGTAGTCAGATGCTGGCAGCCTGGCCTCCCGTGCTGGACTTCTTGTGGGAGTTCAGCCGGCCGTTGGTCTTTTGTAACCTACGGGAATTCACACTCACTTCCCTTTCTTGGACTCTGGTGTTGCGTTAGTCAGGAAGGGCCGCCTGCTGCTGGGGACGCAGGAAGTATGGTGCCTTCACGTAGTCTGTTGAGTTCTTCTCAGGAAGTGCTATGACTGTTGCTCTTTTCTCCTCAGCTCACTTTCTGACGTTTAAATGTGCATGATTGAGGGGAGGAGGGGGGGGGGTTTCTTCAAAAGTAGTTTCTGAAAATATTGCAATCCACAGAACTTAGTTTCTTTTAAGAATTTCTTTCTTCATCATTTTGTACAGATTTGGATGGGATCCAAGCCACAGAGCTTGTACCACGAATCTTATCGTACAGTTCCAGAAGGGCTCATGGATTCAGAGCATGATGGAGCCCAGAGTGGGGGCCACTTGGCAAATGCCCCGTGTACGGTACGGGATGGAGGGTGGAACTCCTGTACCATCTGCCGAGGATTTGTGCTTCGTGTAGGAAGATGGTCTTCCCGTATCACTGTGTTCTTTGTTCAGAGCCCCAGAGCCCCTCTTTTAAAAAGACCCCAAGAGGTTGGCCAGCTTACTTTTCCCACTGGTGGTGGGTGATGGGTGAGGCTCTGTGCCCTGGGGGGCAGGCCTGTGTCCTCTGAGGCAAAGAGGCCGTGGAGGGGATGCGTGAAGGTAAAGTGTAGACCTGGGTGTAATTCTTTCTTTATTGGCACCTCACCGCTGGCCACGTAGGAACTTGGTTGGACCTCCAGGCACATCGTTGCACATCCAGACAAAGAAAAAACGCAAGGTGTGCCAGTATTTTTCCATGGAGCACATGCAGCTTCAAGATGTTTGGTGAAATGGAAAACTCCAGTCTCCCTGCAAAAAGGAGAAATGCCTTCTCTTTTCCCTGAGGCTCCCTGTGGCAATAGCTGTTTGGTTGTGTCTCAGCGGCTCTTCTGCTCTGTTTCCGAATGGCTGGTTATTCTGAACTAAATCCCACTGCCTTCTCATGCCTGGCGGGAGGTCTGGGGTGCCTGTCCCACCTCAGACTGTCCTGGGGACAGGCAGGCTTCCGCTGTCTTTACTTAGTGCCCCCCCACCCCAACATCCAGGGGCCCAACGGACAAGAGCATCCTTAGTCAAGGCAGTTCAGATGTGGATTTCTCTTGTAGAGATGGTCGGAGACATGTCCCACCCCTCCGTACCCTCCTCCCTTCTTGTTCCCTGTGCCCTCCTAGAGCCGCCCTGAAGCCTTACCCTTACTCTGCCCACACAGGTTTCTCCATGGGTGGAGAAAGGGCCCGAGGTCAGGGGTCTTCACTTAGACCCTGCCTGCTCCCCAGATTCCACGAGAAGCCTTAAATCCCATGGCTGAACCTGTCCCCACAGTCAGGTGTCCCGTGGGTGGCTGGAGCCTGCCCTTCATGGAGCCTGCTGGTTCGTTTCCCCATTAGGGCTATTGGCCAGAGATCTGTTTGCTTTGTTTGCTGTTGCTGCCTCTTCCGCCCGCTCGCTGGAGCGTCCCTAGGGGCTTGCCCTGGCCCCTGTTCTCCAACCATGATATTTGTGAGTCGGCCGACGCTATTATCTGGTCCCCTACCCCCACCACTTCCTCTTTTTTGTAACTAGAAATGGGAGCTAGATGGTCTTAGAAAGATGATTCAGGGGAGTCCAGGTCTAGGTGTGGAAACCGGTGTGTGTGCTGGTTGAGTTCTCTGAATGGTGTGTGTGATCTGGCTCTGCTTTTTTGGTAAAGTAACCACAGCTCCTCAGATCTCTCGGGGCTTCAGTTCCTGACCTGGGATATGTGGTTTCTTAGTAAGCCAAGAAGGGGTGAGGGGACTTGCCTGTGCAGGTGGTCGCCCCCAGAGACTGGGGTTATTGTGCGCTGGGGGTGCTGCTAGCACCAGGAGCAACCTTTTCTGGGAAGATTCCCAGGAGTTAGGCTGTGGAAAGCGGGAACTAACCCCCCGTGGGCTTTTGGCTGAGGCGAAAGAAAAGAATGAGAAAGAATGAGCCCCTAAGCAGACTTGGGCTTGGCTACTTCTGTCCTGGCTGAAGCACTTCAGTTAGATTTTGAGTGTCACCTGTCCAGATATGGTTTTCCCAACGTCCGTGCTGTCACCGGGGGGGGCCTTCATAAAATGCTTTGCTCCTCAGAGTGCCTTCCTCTTTGGGTGCATAAAATTGCCAGTCCAGGGTTGGGTCTCCCCCTGCACGACTCCTGCTCCGATTTGGCTTTCAGCTCCTCCTCTCTAGCAAAAATAAACCTGTCAGTACACAGATTAAACAGGAAGCCAACATAAAAAAGCCCTCAACAAATCTTGGATGGAGGCCTTGATGGAACATTCCCAGGGAGAGCTGCCTGGCAGGGACGAGTCCTGCCCAAGGCAGCCCGGGGCCCGGAGCCTGGCCCGCCTGAGCCTGCCCGGTGCCTCCCCGGGGCAGGACGGGGCTGACGGTGGACCGAGTTTGTGTGGGCGCGCGTGTCCATCCGTCCGTGTCCCCGTGTGTCTGTCCTCTGGCCTGGCTGTGGAGACCCTCCCGGGCTTTCCCGCTCATGGTGTTTGCCAGTGCCCACGTCTTCCATCTGCTCAGCCCTCCCTTGCCTGGAGCGGGCTCCCCTGCACACCCCTCTCAACACCACCAGCTCCCCTGGCCGGACACTCGAAGGACACGTCCTGCACATGTCCACCTTTAATTAATGGTGGCATTTTCTCTTATGTTGTTCTTAGATGACTTCAGGTGTGTAAGCCCGCGAGGCTGCCAGGTTTGGGGGGGCTGGGGCTGGACTGCTCTTCCCTTGTGCCCCCGCAGGACAGGACAGTGCTCACCCGATGCCTGGGGGCGCGGCCCGAGTCCACATGTGCCCTCCCTGGGTTGCTGTGTGCCGAGGACAAGTCTCTGCAGCCTTCTTCTGGGGAGCCGCTTGGAGGCTGCTGGCCCCTGGGCGGGATGTGTGGACTGACGGCGTGGCCCCGGGTAGGGGGGGTGTGCGGGCGCCCTGGTTCTTTTCCATACAGGCTGAGAGAGGATGAGTGCCGCGAGCCTTGGAGATCCGTTGGTGTGGTGGTGCTGTGGGGTTTTCCACCTCAAATAGACTATGTTTAATTAATGAATATTAGACTTTAGGCCCCCTCTGGGGCTTCAAATTGATAGAGTGTTGTGCAGACTTTCCCATTGTGTCGTGGTTTTCCACTGGCCTGAAGGATCCTTCCCTCTCCTCCTGGAAGTGAGCTTTGAGCACAGCAGGAGTGAGGCCCATGGTTTGGGGGAAATGGGGCAGCACTCCCTCGTTTACATGTCTAGGCCTTTCATTTGCAAGCTGCTGCTCATCACCTGGAAGCCAGAGAACGTCAGCAGGCTGGGGTCACCCCCTCTCTGAGCCAGCTCCCTCTGCATTGTGGGGCCCCAGGCCACTCCCTGACTTCCCAGGATCCAGAGAGCCGTTACCTTCCACTCGTTGACTTAAGTTTTCTTGGCTTAAGTTTTCTTGGCGTGAGTTGGCTGGGACCCACCAGTGGGCTTTCTGGGAAGCACAGCTGTGGGCCATCTGGCATCTGCGTAGGGACGTTTGCGGGCCCTGGGAAGATTCACGCTTTATCATGAGGCAAGTGAATGAGGTCATCTTCCTGGAATCTGTGGCCCTTCAGGCCGTGGGGTGTTCAAGCGCCCTTTCCCCAGAGCCCCTCTTGGAGCTGCAGTAGAAGGGTATGCGGCGCAGCAGATTGGCGGGCTGCTGGAATTGAGATTAGGGTCGGGCTCTTGTGGGGCTCTGGGTGTGTTGCCCCTCCTCGTCCCCACGGGGGTGCCAGCGGCGGGGAGCAGACCTGTGGTTCCACCAGCAGGACCTCGGTGGCTGCTGTCTCTGCCAGCCTGGGGGTGCAGCTGTGTGTGAGACGAGCCCCGAGGACGAGGTGTCCAGGGCCGTGGGGGGAATTCTTGCCACTGCAGAGGTGCCCTCCACCCCCACCCCAGGCTCCTCCTGTTCCAGCTCTTCTCTCCACATCGATTATTCAAGAGAAAACTTCGTTTTTCTGGGTCCTTCCCTGAATAAAAGCCTTGCTGATCTCTGTAGCCCTGCAGCTGGCAGCTGGGGTCCAGTGGTCGCGCTTATCCCAGACTTGCCTGGCTGCAGGTGGCCGTCCACGGCTCTCTGCAGGCCACTTTGGTTGGCACCTCGGGGTTAACCACGCAGTGGCTCTGCGAGTTTACTTGTGGCTGCTCTAAATGTGGAGCTGTTTGGAACCAACTATATGTTTGGGTTTTATCTGTAGGTACCGGCACTGCTCAAGTTGCTCACCTAGTAGAGGCTGAAGGATGAGGCCTTTTGCAGAGTTTGACTTGGGCTCACTTAAAATAGCCCAGCAAATCTGAAACCATTCCCCTCTGTCCCCCAGTAATTGAGAGAGGCCCTGAGGAAATGTTTGAGAAGTATGACCCTCTGTCTCTTTAACCAGGTCGCCATGGCTGTTGTTGGCTCCTCTGCTGTCCCCGGCTGTCCCCCAGGTCACCTCCCCTCCTTGCTGCCTGTGTCCAGAGGGCGTGCACAGGTTCCAGTGGATCCGGAACCTGGTCCCAGAGTTCGGGGTCTCCAGTTCCCACGTCAGGGTGCTTGCTTCCCCGGCAGAGTTTTTTGAGCTTATGAAGGTAAGTTGTGTCCACAGGTGAGAGGGATAGACATTTGAGTTACAGGCTTGGGGACATGAGGTTGGGTGAGTGCTGAGCAGAAGTGCCTTCTGTTCTGGAAGTTTCTGATGGCTGCTCGGCTCATTGGTGTGGGTTCTTCTCCCTATTAGGTTTTCAGCCTTACAAATGCTTGAGTTGTGCCGTCATCTGAGGCTCCCCTGCGTGGCTAATGTCTCAGGTAGAGTAGCTCAGTGTGTGGGCAGTGAGGGGCAGGTCCCAGATTTTGATTCTTACCCCAGGTTCATTCCCTCGGTTCTATCAGAAGGGAGGCTGGTGAGGGCGTGTGGGCGTCCTTGCTAACGATATCTGGGAAGAAAGGAACCTATTCTAGTCACGGCATGATAGGCCCCTCCTGCCCCTGCAAACATCACCAGAACACAGTGCTGTCATCTTGGTAGACTGGACGTACGGGGAATGAAGACCCAGCTGACCCCCGGAAGAGATTTGATATGTAGGAAGTGGCTGGAATTCTCTTGTTCGGTAAAGCGGCTTTACAGATCACTGGAAAATTTGGACACCTGGTTTTAGGACTTATGATCCCTGTTCTTTCCCGTGACTGTCTAAGGTTTGTGCCTTCTCTGTCCTGGTGGAGATGCTAACCTTTGCATTTGGGGGTGCTGAGCTTTGAGTACTCAGGTGTTCGTGTCTCATCTAGTTATTCGAGTTAAAACTGCTAATTGGAAAAAAACAAACAAACAAACTGCTAATTGGGATATTGTGAAGCTGATCAGTTTTTATTAACGTGAACTCTCTGGGTTAGTGGTGATATTAGAATTAAAATATGATGAGGTCAGGCAGGTGGAATGGTGGTAGATAATAGGAAGTAAATGTAGAAATTAATTTTTCTATAGAATGAACTGTGCTTGATTTGAATAATAGCACATTCTCCTTTTGCCCTGTTGTTCTGTGGATCCACACTTAGCTTGATTTCTAACGAGCTCCTTCCAGAACGCAATTGGCTTGTGTGCGTGTGTGTCTGTGTATGTCTGTCCCCTGACTTCCCTGTGCTGCTCGTAGTCCTGTGTGTCCTTTTTGTGGAGAACTGATGTTAAGGTGGTTTGCTCTTTGCTCCTACTTGGTTATCTGTTTGGCTTGAAGAAACAGGTTTTGCAGAGGCAGTTCTTCGTGTTCTAGTCAGGCCTGGGTGAATGACTGGCTGAGTCTCTGCGTGGCCGTCCCCTGGCTGTGCACCTGCCCGGGTGGAGCCCTGGACGACAGGAAGGGCCCTGGGGCTTGGCCCAGCAGGCTGGGAGGAAGCCCTTTTCTCACGCCCTTTGAATGAGTCTCTGATGCAGGGATTGTGCCGAATGGGATGTGTCTCTTCCCTGGGCCCACGAAGCGGCCTCGTTCCCTGAGAGGGGAGCGCAGCCTGCCACCTGCCCAGCCTGCGAGCCCTCGTTCTAGCACCTGAGCCGAGGTGCCTGTTCCTGAGTCATCGATTGCTCTGTGTAATCGTGTTCCCTGCAGGCATTCTCTTCCCAAATAACAAGACAGAGGAGAAGGCGAACTTGGGAAATTGTCTTGTGCTTTCTGTGTGTGCAGGCCCTGTGCCCGTGTTTCTGGGCAGGCCCCGCAGGCTGTGGGTGCTGCGTCCCTGTCTGGTGGGAAAGCAGGTGTGTGTGTGTGCGCCCTGTTTCCTGCTTCCTGCCTCCCACGAGGCCTGGTCCTTCTGCGTCTCCTTCCAGAGCAAGACCTTTGAAAAAGCCGCCCATCTTTCTGCCCCTGGCAGCCCCTCTGGGCAGGGTGCTTCGAGCTCTGGAGGGGGGGTCATTGTTCCCCACTGGAGCAGGTCTGCACACAGCACTCGGCCTCTTGACACTGTGGTCTTTGAGCACTGATCTGTTCTGTCTTGGTGCCTGGGGCCTGGTCTGTGCTTCAGTGCTTGCTCATTGTGAGACCCAGCCACGCAGGTGGCAGGTGCAGATGGGAGTGCCGTGATGTGCCGTTTGGCACCCCCACTCCCCTCCCCTGCCCCTCAGGGACCGCTCTTGGTGGCTTGTGCCCTGCTTGTGCCCTACATGCCCCCGGGGCAGTGAACGGGCCATGGTCTGCACTCTGGGTGACTCCTGCTTTCATCTCAGTACATTGTGGACATGATGTCAGGTCGCTGTCACAGACCTCCTTCATTCTTTTGATGGCTGCATCATGTCTCGTGCAGTTAGGTCTTGTCTTTAAGGGGGAGGATTTTATTATTTGTTTATTTAGCTTTTAAAAAGATTTTTTAATTTATTCGTGAGAGACACAGAGAGAGGCAGAGACATAGGCAGAGGGAGAAGCAGCCTTCCTCCCCATGGGGAGCCCGATACAGGACTCGATCCCAGGACCCTGGGATCACGACTTGAGCCGAAGGCAGACAGCCGCTGAACTACCCAGGTACCCCAGGGGGAGGATTTTATCAGGATTGTGGGTCATTATTTGGGAGGGCACCATTAGCGTTTGGGCTCAATTCTTATACCATTTGGAGAAGGTGTAGGATAGTTCAGTCCGAGGCGTTACTTGTTTGATTTTCTCAGTAGCTGTGGAAGCAATGACTGACTTGTTTTCCTCTTTCAGGGCCAGATCAAAGTGGCCAAGAGACGGGTGGTGATGGCATCTCTCTACCTGGGGACAGGTCCTTTGGAACAGGAACTGGTAAGGTTTGAGGTGGGATGGTCCCCAAGGCAGCAGTGAATCACCCTGAACCCCCTGACTGCGTGGTGCTGTGGAGTTGAGGTTGAGCTGCCTTTTCTTGGCCTTCGCCTCACAGCCAGCTGCTGGTTGTTGTTGGCCATGTCAGGAGGGCCAGTGAAGGGTTCGGGGAGGGCTAATCCTCACTTGCATGTCTTCCCCACCCTGCACAGGGGTTCCTAGGCTGCTCTGTCTGCTGGTCCAGGGCTCAGCAAACTACAATCCGTTGCCTGTTTTTGTATGGCCTGTGGGTTAAGAATAGTTTTTGCATTTTCAAATGACTAGAAAAAAAATCAAAAGGAGGAGAATATTTGTGATGCAGGAAAAGCACGTGAAATTCAGATATCTTGTCCATAAGTAAAACTTTATTGGAACACAGCTGTGCTCACTCACACACATATTGTCTGTCGCTGCTGTTTTGCTACAATGGCAGAACTGAGTAGTTGTGACAGACTGTCTGGCCCACAAGGCGCAGAATATTTACTGTCTGGCCCTTTGCAGAAAAGATTTTCCAACCTTGTGCTAGGCAAACGAACCGAAGCACAGGTCGGGCTGGGGTCAGGTGCCAGGTCTGTGGCCCTTCTTGTTCCACCTGCACTTGTTGTCACGCTACACTTATCACCTGCAGTGAGATTGGAGGGGGGAGGGTGGGAAGTGCCAAAAACCGCCGTTTTTGCACAGGACATGCTTCTTGCAGCGTGAGTCCAGCACACATTGTGGTGCGGGGGCATAGTCTATGGGCTGACTTAACGTGAGTGTGGGCGAGACCGTGCTGTTGTCTGCATCTTGGTATGGCTTTCTGCTCTGAGGCTGTGAAATGAGTCTGGCACCCACAGTGTTTTCTCTGGGTTCATCCTTGCCTGGAAACCCACAGGTTGGAGCTGGGAAATACCAGGGATTGGGTGTAGAGAATGGGGGGTGGAGTGGGTCAGCAGAAGCACTTCTGTCCTTTCCTCTCCCTCCCTGAGAGGGAGGTCTTCCTCTGTCTTCAGGACATGCTTTTAGCTACAAGCTCGGGAAGCCTGTTTGTTCTTCTGAGAGAACAATGTCCTGTCCAATCCATGGAGAGTGGCCAGTGGGCAGGTTGTGTCTTGGATTCATTGGTTCAGCAAATATTTACTGAGTGCTGTCCGTGTGTAGGCACTGTTTGCTGTGTGTCTGTGGGGATTTTCTGTTGAAACGTGTGAGAGCTGGTGTCTTAGAGTTTTTCCAAAGGTGGCAAGCTCCGGACTGCTACGGCAGCATATCTCTGACCCACAGACCCTCTGTTCTGAGAGGCCTGGCTGGACAAGGGTGCCAGCGGTACCTTCTGGTTCCTTTTACTGGTCTCAGATGAAGGAGTCTCCTGGTGTTGACTCTCGAGCACTCATGGTGCGGATGTGTGTTCCAAGAGGATGTGGGGGGGCCGGGTGTGCATTACCTGTTACCTGGCAAGTTGATCCTTTTTTGTTGTTGTTAAAGTAGGCTCCACACCCAGTGTGGCACTCCATGTGGGGCTTTTTTTTTTTTTTTTAAAGATCTTCTTTATTTATTCATGAGAGAGACACAGAGAGAGAGAGAGGCACAGACACAGGCAGAGGGAGAAGCAGGCTCCACGCAGGGAGCCCGATGTGGGACTCGATCCTGGGTTTCCAGGATCACACCCTGGGCCGAAGGCAGGCGCCAAACCGCTGAGCCACCCTGGCTGCCCTCGATGTGGGGCTTCAATTCACAACCCTGAGATCAAGACCTGAGGCGACAACCAAGAGTCGGACTGAGCCACCCAGGTGCCCCTCGATCCTTTTTTTAATACGTAATCATCTTTTTGGATCTTATACTTCTGTTCTTTGGGATTCTTTCCTTGATAGGTAGATTGTCTGGAAAGCACTCTGGAAAAGTCACTCCAAGCCAAGTTCCCTTCAGACCTCAAGGTGTCCATCCTCTTGGACTTCACACGGGGCTCAAGAGGTGGGTCTGGTGCACCCTCTGCCCTGACATTTCCCCTTTCAGAGCCCTGTTTCAGGAGTGACACTCTTGCCACCCCCCGCCCCCGCCCCAGGCAGAGGCAAGGCTGTTTGAAGACGGCCCAGACAGCCTGGTTGTCCTGGTTGTCCGGCAGCATTCCTTCTGTAGCTGGAAGTGACTGGAAGCCCAAAGAAAAACAGCTTAGGCTAAAGAGGCTGTTTTCAACTCCTATGACTGACCTGCTTTGGGCTGGTCAAGATTTGGGGGTTTGGCCAGTCACCAGGACCCATCTGCTGGCCCTCCTTCCTTTGGGCTGGCTTTATTTTCAGGCTCCACATGGTGGCCTTGGCAGCCCCGGGCCTGGCTACCCATGACATTGTGTCCATCGGAAGAGAGCCTGCTTCCTGAGGGTTCAGACTGGAGCTCCCAGAGTGGCCTGCTGTGGGCCATGCACCAGGGGCTATGCGTGTGCTGACCAGCCCAGCCCAAGCCTGGGTGCCTTCTCATGGAGCGGGGCAAGGGTTCTGTGTGGGTAGAGCCATCATTACCCAGGGTAGGAATGCCAAGGGCAGAGGAGGGTGGAACCCCTAGGAGGAGATGGGGGTATAGTTCCCAACAGGAGAATGATTGGGTGCCGGCTACCAGAATAGCAGATGTCTGCGGCTCCACCCACTCCAGTCTTGTTCTGAGATGTGGCGGTGTCCAGAGCAGAATTTGGTCTGAGGTCCTCCGGCCTGTGATGGTGCCAGACAGAATAGTGGCATGCCCAGCCCATGGAGAGTGGCCAGTGGGCAGGTTGTGTCTTGGATTCATTGGTTTAGCAAATATTTACTGAGTGCTGTCCGTGTGTAGGCATTCTGGCCATTTCATGGGCGGCACAGGCAAACGTGGGCCCTGGTAGGCAGTTCCTCCCCCGCGGGCCGGGTATCTTTCCTGGTGTGAATAGCCTGTCCTTTCTCTTCTGCTCGCCCACGTATTTAGGTAGGAAGAACTCCCGCACAATGCTGCTCCCGCTGTTACAGAGGTTTCCAGAACAGGTCCGCGTCTCTCTCTTCCACACTCCTAACCTCCGTGGTCTCCTCCGGCTCCTGATCCCTGAGCGCTTCAACGAGACCATTGGCCTGCAGCACATTAAAGTGTACCTCTTTGACAACAATATCATCTTGAGTGGGTGAGTCGGCTGCCTTCCATCAAGGACCTCCCCTCAATATCGGCCAGGGCAGAAGTTAGCAGGACACAGAGAAGGGGAAATCGGTCACCTCAGGCCTCAGGAACGTGGGCATATGTTTGTAGTCTGGTGGTCACACTACTGCCTCAGTGTCTTCCACGACACCCCCCTCTGCTGTGGGTGCTGGCAGCCCATCGAGGGTGGTCAGAAGGGGGCCCTGGCTTCCTGAGCACTTCCTGGGTGCTCGCCAGTCCTCTGTGCCCACGTGTGCTGCTGCTGTGTTTAATCCTCGCAGAGACCCGTTTGGTGTTTTCCCTACTTCATACACGAGAGACTAGAGAGGATGAGTGACTTCATTGGGCAGAGCCAGGAACACAGAAGAAATGAACCGCAGAGCCAGGATGGCCGCCTGGGTCCTTTTGATTCTGAAACCTGGGCACTGGGTCTCAGCCCTTGTTGGGGGGGTAGTTGGCTTTGTGAGGGTCCCTCTTCTCTCAGCTGTCACCTCAGCATCGAGACTCCGTGGCTTCCTCACTGTTGTCCCCTCATGCCACTCTTGTGCAAGTGGCCATGCTCAGGGGCGGCTGCCCTGTGGGGTCCTACGTGTTCGTTACTGCCCTGCTCCCACTGGCTCCCCTGCAGCCACTGTTGCCTGCTCTCCCGCCTGAGTCCTCACCCACCTCTTCCCCCCCCCACCCCCGCAGTGCGAACCTGAGCGACTCCTACTTCACCAACCGCCAGGACCGCTACGTGTTCTTGCAGGACTGTCCCGAGATTGCAGACTTCTTCACGGAGCTGGTGGACGCAGTGGGGGATGTATCCCTGCAGTTGCAGGGGGATGACACAGTGCAGGTGGTGGAGGGGATGGTGCATCCTTACAAAGGTAGGGTCCTGAGCCCTGCTGCCCTCCCTAGCCTGGGGGGGGTGGAGGTGAGGGCTGAGGAGAGTGCCCCTCTAGGAGCCCAGCCTCTGTCTGAGGCCAGACAGAGGTGACTCACTGGCCACCAGGCATGCTCTGTGGGTCCGGGGAAGGTGGGAGTGTGGGCTTTGGCCTGTGCCTGGGGGAGGGAGCCAGGGGCCTGCCCTGCACTTACAGGAAGCAGCCTGCTAACTGGCCTCCCCGGGCCAGTTCCCCAGTGGGGAGCCCCGGGGCTCTGTGGCTCTCAGCTCCACTGAGGTCTGTGGCCTCCTGCCTGGAAAGTGAAATGGGAGAGCCCTCAGCTCTGCTCCCTGGAAACAGGCAGACCCTGGCAGCTAGTGTTCCTGGGGGCATTTGCATTCCTCTGATTCCTGTGGCTTCCTGGTGGCCTTTGGGAAGGCCCACTGCTGAATTTGCAACAGTGTCAGCAATGTGGGGAGGGGTAAAGCCTGACCTTATAAGGAGAAGAGCCCCTCTCCTGGGTGCAGGGAGCGCGGGCCCTGGAACCAGTCTGTGATCTGGGTGTCTGCTTTGCCTGCTGCCAGCCTGGATGCTCAGTTGTTATTATGATATTTTGAATTTTTATCAATAAAAAAATTCGTGGAAATTTGTTTTCTCTTGTATGAGTACCTACGTATAATTCTCAGTTTTACCCTTTGGCTCACAAAGCCCGAAATACTTAACATCTGGCCCATACCAGAAACACTGGCCGACCCCTGTCTAACTTTATAGGCCAGGCATGAATGTGTGGAGAAGAGGGCCCCACTTTCTGGGAACGTTATGAGTCAATTTGCTTGGGGGGCAGGTGAGGGCGCCTGGGCCCGCATAGATATGCTCGGGAGCAGGGCGACTTGAAGGAGCGAATGGAGGGATGCAGGGGACACTCAAGACCCTCGGAAGGATAGCCTGAGACATGGTGTGGCTGGAGGCTGCTTCCTCCCCTGTGGGTGCTGCTGTCAGGGAGGGAGGGCTCTCCTTGTCCCGGAGCCCATCCCCAGAGACACTCAGGTGTGGCCCTGTCCCCGGCCATGAGCTTGTCCTGCCCTGTTCCTCTCTGACTCTGGCTCAGCCTTTCCCAAGGCTTGCTATTTCCTCCTCCAGAGGGCCAGCTCTGGGCAGTTGCGGACGTTCTTGGTCTCTCATCATTGTCACCCTGCAAATGCTGCTCTTTACCTCCTCCCAGTTTGCACTGCATTTGGGTTTTATCCTCCCTTCTCGGTTGGATGCTGGCTTGTTAGTGTTCAGTGACAGCATTTATGCTCAGTTCTCATCCGTCCAGTGTGTCGAGACAGCCACCCGCCCTAGCTTGCCTGTCCATGCACCCCACCTTGGGGACCCTGCTCCCACGATCCCACTGTGTGGCGCTTGCTCAGCCCATAGTTGTGCCCATGCTCGCATTCACACTCACTCACATGTTCCTTTGTTGTTAGCCTGTCTCACTGAAGTGCAGTGTGCATGCTGAACACCAGCCTCAGGTGTGCAGTCCACATGTGTGTGCAAGATGGGCCGGCTCCTGGAAGCCCCCTCCGGTCCCCTCTCAGGTGCTGTGCCCCAAGGTCCCGCTCCCTTGATTTCTGTCACCCTCAAGTAGTCTGGTCTGTTTTTTGAATTTTTTTTTTAAAGATTTTACTTTTTCATGAGAGACACAGGGAGAGAGAAAGAGAGAGAGAGAGAAAGGGGCAGAGACGCAGGCAGAGAGAAGCAGGTTCCATGCAGGGATCCTGACTTGGGACTCGATCCCTGGTCTCTAGGATCAGGCCCTGGGCTGAAGGCGGCGCTAAACCACTGAGCCACCCGGGCTGCCCAGTGTTTTTTTAACTTTTTATAGGGGCACCCGGCTGGCTCTGTTGGTAGAGCATGCGACTCTTGATCTCAAGGTCGTGAGTTCGAGCTCCATGTTGGGTGTGGAGATGACTTAACAAAATTGTTAAAAAAAAAAAAAAAAGAATTTTTTGTAAGTGGAACTGGTAGGGGCCTTTTCACGTTCCTTGGCAGCAGGTTCTTTATGACCTTTCCTTGGACGATGAACCTGAGGAGGAGCCTCTCTTGGGGCCGGGGGTCTGTGCTCAATCGAAGCCTGTGGGTAGATGGTCAGGTGGGGCATCTGCACTGGCCTGTTTTGTGCCGTGTCCCTGTGCCAGGCAGGAGCCCAGAGCCCCCACTTTGCTCCTTCACCTTTTCCTCCTGTGTGTCCCTGCAGGTGACCGGGCCGCGTACTGCAGGGCAGCCAACAAGAGGGTTATGGATGTGATAAACTCAGCTCGGGCCCGCCAGCAAGTGTTGCACGCCCAGACCTTCCATGGCGACTCCCTTTTGACTCAGGAGGACGCAGCAGCTGCTGGGGACCGGAGGCCAGCCCCCGATACCTGGATTTACCCGTTGATCCAGATGAAGCCCTTTGAGATCCAGATTGACGAGATTGTCACTGAGACCCTGCTGACAGAGGCTGAGCGGGGCGCCAAGGTCTACCTCACCACTGGCTACTTCAATCTGACCCAGGCCTACATGGACCTGGTCTTGGGCACGCGGGCTGAGTACCAGATCCTGCTGGCCTCCCCGGAGGTGAACGGCTTCTTCGGGGCCAAGGGGGTGGCGGGGGCCATCCCAGCTGCCTATGTGCACATTGAGCGGCAGTTCTACAGGGAGGTGTGCAGCCTGGGCCAGCAGGAGCGGGTCCAGCTGCAGGAGTACTGGCGGAGGGGCTGGACATTCCATGCCAAAGGTACGCGGTGGCCGGCTGGGGCTCAGGGTGTGGGGGCAGCCTGGGGGGTCATCCCTAATCCCGCCTCACCTGTCTGTGCTGGGCCCTCCTCCCATCTTGTCCTCCTGGCAGCCTTGCACACATGCCACAGCCTCCCAATCGGGAGCATTTGAGTTCTGCAGAGTTTTCTCTCTTCCGCTCGCAGAACTTCATGCCGATGACCTGGGTGGCTGTTTCAGGAAGCACGTGGAACTTCTGCGGGTGGGAAGAGGTGCGTGCGGTCACCTTCCCTGGTCATCAGTTTCTCCCACATTGGCTGTGACCTTCTCAGGGACAGAGGGTATGTCCCTGTCCCTGAGAATTTTTATTTGGTATTAAATGGTTTTTCAGTCTTTCCATCCCCACTGTGGTTCTTTCTGCTTGATGTGAATTCCCCACTTATTCCCCATAGCTGAGGAAGTTGAGGCCGTGTCCTTTCCATTCTGAGCGACACAGCACTGCCCATACGTGGGTCATGATCTGAACTGTTTGTGGATTATGATCCTCCGCAGGCAATGGTGTGCATTCCTGGGGCAGCCCACACGTGCCATAATCCCAGGTCCGTGGTCTTAGGGATAATCGGGTTTCAAACCTTGTGCTCAGCAGAGGGATTATCCCTGCTGCTGCTTGATGTGTTAAGGGCACCTGCCTCTGGGGTGGAGTTACTCCTTCCGATGCTTCAGGGGCCACACGACCAGGTACTTAGTCCTGTGTCTGAAGAAGAGTGACCAACGCAGAGAGCCCCTGGCCATAAGTGACGTGTGTGGTTTTTCTGGGTTTCTCTTTGGTGGTCAGAGGTCTGTTTGACTCCCGTGCTGGTCCTGGAGTCTTGCGGAAGGGCTGATGGAGGAGGGGATGGGGTTACTCTGGTCTCTGGTCTTTGCCTGGGAGTCCAGGCTGTAGACAGCCATGGCCACTTAGCTGCGTTGTGTAGATTTGAGGTCATTTTGGAATCATTGGGTGGGTGGAACTCTCTTTTTTCTTACATCAGTGATTTTCACCTGGGGATATGTTAAAAGAAATACTAAAGCCTAGACTGCCTTATGTTTCTTGAATCCAGCTCTCTGGGGATTAATCCAATGTGGTGTACGTATATAGGTTTTTTAAGATTTTGTGTATTTGAGACACAGAGCACAAGCAGTGGGAGCGGCAGGCAGAGGAAGAGGGATAAGCAGACTCCCTGCTGAGCAGGGAGCCAAAGCAATGCGGTGGTGTAGGGGGGGGCCCCCTCAATCCCAGGACCCCGGGATCATAACCTGAGCTGAAGGAAGACACTTGACCACCTGAGCCACCTAGGTCCCCGCAACGTGTGTGTGTGTGTGTGTGTGTGTGTGTGTTTAAACTCTCCAGGAGTTTCTGATGCCTTAAGAATCACTCTCACGTCTCGGGAAGGATGGCCCTTCTGGTCTCTAGGGTGGTGGTTCCCGCTTCCTGCTAGGAGGCTCACATGCCTGTTCCTGCTAGGGCAGGTGGCATTGTGTTGTAGGGCTGAGCCAGGTAGGTGGTCAGATGCCTCAGGCAGGTAGGGCTAGCCAGCAAGGAGGTGTGGAAAATATTTCAGGATTGGTTTTGTTCCTTATGAGAATAGCCACGGTGCCCAAGCATGGAGTATTGAAGACTGACCTGGAAAGCAGGAGGAGCTTTGATTCTCAGAGGGGACGTGTGTGCCTGGGGAGCTGTGCAGGCGATGCCTCGACAGCACTCCCTCCTCGTCTGTTCTGTGGCACTTTGGGCTCCCCAGCTCAGCGTGGTCTGGTGGTTCTGACTGGGCTGTGGGTTATTTCCCTGATTCCCTGAACCAAGCAGCACTGATAAATGAGCAGTGACACCCCCCCCCCCCCTTACCGTTGAAACAGAAACACCCAACCGGCTCTTCCAGTGTGGCTCGCCTTTTCCCGGACAGGCATGCTTCTGCCCCACCCCGGGTGGGGCCTTGCACTCCGGGAGCACTGGATTAGTGGGGAAGGTCAGGAATCCCAGGGCACGTGTGCCTGTGAGTGTGAGAGTGAGAAAGAGGGGATGGGGTACGTGAGCAGAGGAGCCTCACCTGAAGGCCAGGAGTCCGAGGTCAGAGATCACTCGGTATTGAGGTCAGCGGCCAGGGTCCTTTCCTGTGATTGTGATCAGTGTAGGGGGTCCTTAAGTCGGCCCCCTTTTCTGGTACATTCCTGCATGCTCATTGTCCCCAGAGCAGCCTATGAGAGGAGCGAGCAGCCCAGGTGGTGGCAGGGGTGGGTGGCTGGGTTTACTGAGGCTCTCTGCAAGGCCTGTGCTGGGTACAGATGGTGTCTGTTTATGCCTGCCTGTGGCTGAGTAGCCCATAGCCTGATGGTCTTACTCAGGCTCCTGCAGGGCAGTCCTGGCTGATCTCAGCTCTCAGTGCTCCCGTGAGCCCTTGGTGAGGATGGTGAGCCAGGAGCCCATGTTCATGGTATCCACATCTTTGTGGCTCTGACAGCACTGTCCTCCCACCCTCAAGAGTCAGGCAGGGGGGACTCTTGCACCTGCTGTGGCCCTGTGAGTGAAGTGATGCAGGAACACTGCCTGGTCCCTGCCTGTGGGAAGCTAACAGGCTTGGCTTGGGGCGCATTCTCCTCGTGGAAGTGACCTCAGTGGTCAGTAGGTGCCAGTGGATAGCAGCTCAGTCCAATGGCAGGAGGCTCCAAGGACTGGGGTGTGTCCTTCAGTCCTTTCCGGCTTATCCTGGCTGGAGGACATCAAGCAGTCGTAGAGATGCCTTGTTGGAAAGACTGGAGGTGACTTGTGGAAGCAGTGCTCACTGTATTCGGTGGGCTACCGAGTAGAGGTCTCTCACTGGCAAACTGCGGATTCCTTGGTGTTTTGTTTGTTTGTTTGTTTGTTTGTTTGTTTTGAGAGAGAGAGCACGAGTCGGGCAGAGGGAGAGGGAGAAGCAGGTTCCTTGCTGAGCGGGGAGCCCAATGCGTGGCTCCATCCCAGGACCCCAGGATCTTGACCTGAGCTGAAGCAGACACTTCACCGACTGAGCCACCCAGATGCTTCGCTTTGCTGATTCCTTAGCATCCTTAGCAGACTTGAGTATATGTCATGTTAATATTGCTTCGAAGTACCAGTGATATCATCCGCTATTTAAAGACCTACTCTAGAGACTTTTGCAATGTGGTCCATTCATTTTTGGGGGGGTTTTTGCAAAGACCACCTATTCAGAATGCGGAGGGGCCCTGTGTACATGTGTCGTGCTGGTGAAGCCACCAGACTTGGATTCTTTAAGCCTAATTCTCAAGCCAAATTTACCTTTGGCAAACGTGTAAGGACCTGGTCCAACCTCCATGTAAGACGGGGCGATGGCAGTGGTTCACCTTTAGAAGAGCACAGTGACCTGACATGCATTCTGTTGGGCTTTCTGTGAAGTGGCCGAGAGCCGAGGGGAGGTGTCCCAGGGGCTGTGGGGTGGGTGCTGCTAGGTGGGCCCATGGGGGTCTTGCATTTCTTGGTGAGGAGAGATGTCCTTGTCACCTGTGGTTTTGTTCCCGTTCCCCCACCCCTCTGGGGGTCCCTTAAGGACACTGCTAAAGTTGGAGGTCCTAGCTGCGTCTTCTTGGCCTCTGGAGGGGCGGCTGGGCATCCACGTCAGACAAGAGTCCACCGGCAGCTGTGCGGGTTCATGCTGGGCAGTTGCCTGTGGCCTGGCCCTCGCTCCTTCCCCGGTAGGTGGGTTGTAGCAAGGCTCTGAGAGCCGGAAGCACCTGTAATGCTGCAGAACGGTCACCTGAGTTCGGTGCTGGGTGTCCATATTTTTCCCCGACTGTGCTTTCATTATTGTATAGGCATTTGGTGCCCAGCACAGCACCTCACAGCTTGTGTAGTTACATTTTCCCTTTTAAGTGAAAGTTTGTATTTTCTCATTTTATGTATGTATTTTTAAAATACTCAATTTCTTTAGAGCATTTTGGGTTCAGAGCAAAGCTGAGAGGAAGCTCCAGAGATTTCCCAGCTGCCTTGCGCCATTCTCTCCCAGCCTCCTCTACTCTCAGCATCTGGCCCCAGAGGGCGCGCTTTCAGAAGTGATGAACCGGCGTTGACACACTGTCATCCTCCAGAGTCCACATTGTGTCAGGGGTCATCCTGGTGTTCTGTATTCATGGGTTCGTGCGGGTGAGGACCTGTATCTGTCATCATGGTGTCACATGGAGGCTTTCATTGCCCTGAACAGCCTCTGGGCTTCCTGTCCATCCCCCTCCCACCCCTGCAGCCACCGGTCCCTTTACTGTCTTCATACCTTTACCTTTTCTAGAATGTCTTTCTAGAATGTCCTGCAGCTGGACTCACACCGTCTGTATCCTCTTCAGACTAGCTTCTTATGCTTAGTTATGTGCATTTACGTTTTTTTTTTTTTTTTTTAAATAAAGACTTATTTGAGAGAGTGAGGGGAAAGGCAGAGGGGGAGGGAGAAGCAGACTCTGCTTTGAGTATGGAGTCCGACACAGGGCTCAGTCCCACAACCCCAACATCACAACCGGAGCTGAAACCAAGAGCCAGCTGCCCACCTGACTTGAGCCCCCCAGGCACCTCGTGTTTAGGGTCCTTAACCCTTATGTCTTTTGGTGGTGCTGAGTAACGTACCGTTGTCTGGACGGACCACAGCTTGGTCATCCATCCACCTACTAGAGGGCATCTCAGTTGCTATAGAGTGGAGAGCAGGGCTCGGGGGCCAGGTGCAGAGTGGTTGTCAGAGGTTGTAAGCCCTGCATTGGCCATGTGCCAACCAACCAGCACCTCTAGGGCTTGTGGAGGTGGCAGCCCCAGGGGAGCCTGAGCGGGAGGATGTATGTGTCTACTCCCCAGATAAGAGTGGGCCTGAGCCTTGCTGCTGGTGCTGTCATGGGACTTCTTGCTGGGAGCCTGGCCCCAGCCCACCCAGCAGCCCCTTTGGGCAGGGGCCACATCCACGTTGGGGGTATCTCGGGGGAGAATCAGAAAATGAGCTTTGAGGGATGCCTGGGTGGCTCAGGTCCTGATCCTGGGGTCGAGTCCCATATCAGAGGTTCCCCCCGGGAGCCTGCTTCTCCCTCTGCCTGTGTCTCTGCTTTTCTCTCTGTATCTCTCATGAATAAATCAGAAAATGAGCTTTGAGGGATGCCTGGGTGGCTCAGGTCCTGATCCTGGGGTCGAGTCCCATATCAGAGGTTCCCCCCGGGAGCCTGCTTCTCCCTCTGCCTGTGTCTCTGCTTTTCTCTCTGTATCTCTCATGAATAAATAAAGAAAAGAAAAGGAAAGAAAATGAGCTTTGGGATGTAGACTTGCCTTTCCTCTGGGTGCAGTACCCTAGCAGTACCAGCACAATGTGTGTGGCCAGGGTGGGGCAGGCCATTGGATTAAGAGATTTCTGGCTCCTGCTGACAGAGGAATCTGTTAATGATTGTGAGAATTGTCACTATTTATACTGCTTTCCCGACAGGCGGCTTGGCCTGGTGCCCAAAGGTGAGCTAGCAGTGCGAGCTGGGGCGACTCCGCCCTGTGTGTCTCCGGCACGCGTGCCTCAGTGGGGTGCTGGCAGGTGTGCACTGGGGCATGGACCACTCTGCTCGGGGTGAGGGGGGCCTGGCCTCCCGGCCTCTTGAAGTGGCCTGGACTGTAACAGGTGACTGCTTAGCCCTCTGAGATCACGACTATGGTGTCTTCTTGTCCCCTTAGATTTTTGTAGGGTCTGAGAGTCCTCTGAAGTTTATTGCAGAATATCATGGTGGAAGTGAAGGAGAGGGTGTAAGATGACATTTTTCTTTTTTTTTTTTTAAAAGACTTATTTATTTATTTATTCATTCATTCATTCATGAGAGACACACAGAGAGAGGCAGAGACACAGGCAGAGGGAGAAGCAGGCTCCAGGCAGGGAGCCCAATGCGGGACTCGATCCCGGGTCTCCAGGATCAGGCCCTGGGCTGAAGGCGGCGCCAAACCACAGAGCCACCCGGGCTGCCCAGATGACATTTTTCTTGAAGAGAGCCTCAGGGACAGCCTCTCACCAGAAACGGTCTGGAGCACCTGCTTTAGAACTCAGAGGTTTTTATACTTAATTTCGTCATCATATGTTGGAAGATGCACAGTTAGCCTCATTTACTCTGTTCAAACAAGTATTTATTGAGTGTCCACTGTGTGCCAGGCAGGATTCAGGGTGCTGGGAATCCATCACTGGGGACCTGCCCTCTCCAGGCATCTGTCTGGGCTGGATCTGGGGGTCTGTTAGGTGGGGGGTTGGGAAGACCTGTCTGCAGAGAGGACATTCACCAAGCACAGACCCTGGCTGGAGGGTTCAGGTGGAGAGAACAGGAATGTGAGGCCCTGAGACTGCTGGGCATGAGGAGGAGTGAGAGGGGCAGGTAGGGAGGGAGTAAGGCCTGGAAGTGGCCGGGCCCATGGGAAAGGTCAGAGGCCTGGTGAGGGAGCGCTGTGAGAGCCCTGGAGCCACCTGGTTTGCTCATGCACAGCGCTGGACCGTGTGGAGAAGGGACTGTAGTGTAGGCGTGGGCAGAGCAGGAGAGGAGGCCCAGGGTGAGGGAGTGAGGGCTCTCATTGCAGAGCTGGGAGCCCGCAGAAGTCTTGGGATTCCGTCCAGTCATCTGTGTACCCCAGTGTGCTCCCTTGGGCTGAGGGCTGCCCACGGCCAGTCCCCTCCTGTGCTGTCACTCCTGTGGCTCTGCCAAGTGGCTCCTAGTCTTACGGGTGCTAGGTTGGTAGAGGCGTTGGGCACAAAGGTCAGGGCTTGATAACAGGCTTATGGCCCTGCTGGGAAGTGTGCAGAGGCCCCAGCCTGCCTCTCAGCCTCTGTGCTCAGGCCCAGAGCAAGGGATGCACCCTTGGGAGTCCCTCCCTGAATGGAGGTTTCCCGGCTGTCCTTTGGGTCTTTCCCAGCAGCAGAAACGTCCCGCCTTCAGGGAGCTTGCACCTGGAAGGGCTGTTCATGGGGCAGCATCTTGAGCTCCTGGCACATGGGTACCACGTGGCTTCAACATCTGTGGTCTTTATGTGGAGAAAGATCCCAGTCCACATGGGTCTACAGGGGGAAGTGGTGGGGCAGTTGCAGGCCTCACCAAGGTGGCCAGTAGGTTCAAGATATGTGTTGCCCTTCACTTGCACATGCTCTCCCAAGGCCAGCCAGGGCCAGAGAGGAAAGCTGAAAGCAGACAGGTGTCTGTCATGCCTTCCCAATGCGGTGATGGTGGCAGGTGGGTACTGAAAAGCTCTCGTCTCACTACATATAGAGTCTGGGTACACCTATGTGTAGCACGCATATGTGTATCCGTGAGAGCAGGATTTCCTGTCGGGCTGGCAATTAGGAAAAACAGGTCTAAAAAAGCTTGTTAGTGGTCAGTAATGAAAGCAGGCTGGAAGCTGGGGAGAGGAGCTGTTGGTGTATGCAGGGATGGGCTACATGCCTCTCATGGCTGGCCCCTAGGTTGTAAGGAAGAGATCTGTGTTTAGGCAGATTTCAGAAATAAAAGATACTCAGAAGACCAGGTCCTTTCAGTCTTGCCCTCCAGGCCCTCTGGTCCAGGAGCCTTGGATGGACACACCGAGGGTGGCATGGTTCACATCAGCCTTAGCCAGTGCCAGCCCCATGGGTGTCGGGCCTCCCTGCTGGACACACTCACTGCTCCCAGCTGAGCGGGCTCCGGAGAGCCGGCTGCGCGAGGAGCATGGAGCATCCCTGGTGCTTTTGAGTCTTTCTGATTGTGACATTGAGAGAGTCAGAATAGCAGTGGCAGGTGGTGAAGCTCAAAGGCTGGGGGAGGTCAGCCCCTGGTCCTGGCCCCCCCCCAGCCTCAGGCTTTGTGGAAAGGTGGGCGGAAGCGGCTGAGCCTAGTGGAGGTGGAGGGCCGGCACTGCAGCAGTCAAGGCTTACCCGTTCCACCTGGACCTCCCTGGGCATCTGGAACAGAATGCTAGGGGCCAGCCAGCGCACCCCTAGTATCTCAACACAAGATAAGGTGAGCCACATGGTTGCCTACGCGACAGTGGCCCCATGGGGCGGTACAGTTGGCTGAGTGACATACGCAGGCAGGCAGGCAGGCGGCTTTGATGTGGCCCCTGTGTGTGTGTGGGGGGTCGAGCACATTACAGGAACAGGCAGCAGAGCATCGTCATCTCTTACCCAAGGTATTCTTGGAAATGCTCTTGCTCTGAGTGAGAATTAGGAAATGGTCTTCTATTTTAGGCTTCTTGGTGTGTATTACATGTTGTTGATTCGCTCACGATGGTCATGCGCTCCTGTGGGCCCCTTTACAAGGGTCATGTTGGCAGAAGAGAGACCGGCGGTGGTGGGGAGGGTGTGAGGAGGCGGGCTCTGAGCAGGCCGGCAAGCCTCACAGGGGAGCCAGGCCGGCTCCAGCACCGGACAGTGGGCTGGGCTTTCTGGGCCGAGCGTTCTTGGTGCCAGTGATGGTGTAGTGTGGAGGAAGAGACAGAGGCCAGACCCAAGTCTGAGCTCCTGCAGGAGAAAAGAAGTCCAGGGCAGCAGATGTCCTTGGGAGGTCAGGTTTTGGGAGTAGCCTGTTTAGGAGAAGTAGTAGCTGTGACAGGCCCTGGACCGTGCCAGCAGGCCGTGGGACTCGGAGGAGGGGGGACGGGTGCACAGCAGACCACCTGCCTGGCGTCTGTTTCAGAGCACAGTTTAGGATTCTGAGACTATCTGAGCCTTCCTGACGAACATGTCAGCATGCCGGGGGATGGGGGCAGTATCCTCTATCCCACGGCTGCTTGTCCTGTATCCTGCTTTTTGTCCAGCTGTGTTGTCAGCCGGCTCATTTCCTAGCAGAAAAGGGGAAATGGTGTTCTCTGGGGCGGGACAGAAACTTACAGGGCCTCTTAGCTTCTCTCCTCCACCGGCCTCTAGTGGACTTTGCGTGTCTGGCTTTGGCTGTCCCTGAGCCACTAACAGGGATGCGCATCTAGTGTCCTGTTGGGTGTGGTGTGTCCGCAGCCCAAGACAGAGAACCGCATGTCCCTGGGTGGGAAGGGATGCAGGATGGAGTGCATCCTCCATACCCACCTCCCCCAGGCAGCAGCTGCATGCCCACAGACTTGGGTAGGAGCATTGCTGTCCCCTAGGCTGCCATAAGCCCAGTGGGGGTCTTTCCCCTTGGTGCTCATGGCAGGGCCATGGAGTCTCTGGCCAGGGTGGCCGCGGATCAGAGGCCCTTGAAGCCCAGAGGGGCTGTGGTTAGCACGGGGTGGTGAAAGCAGAACCTGAGCATGGGCATCCAGGGGCTCCCTGAGGAACCCACCTCTCGCTGTGCTTGGGCAAGACAGGAGGAGGTGGCTTCCTGGGAACGCGGGCTGCCCAGGTCCCTGCCCTCCGAGCAGCTCCTGGAGCGGACAGCACATCGCGCCTGACTGCTCATTCCCAGCGGGCTGCTTTTCTCTTAGGTTGAATGAAGTGTGGAGACGCTCTCGGCAGATGCTGTGCTCATTTCCTGTCTGCACGTTTCCTTTTCCCTGCAGGCCTCTGGCTGTACCTGGCAGGGAGCAGCCTGCCCTGTCTCACGTTGATTGGCTCTCCTAATTTTGGGTACAGGTCAGTTCACCGGGACCTGGAGGCCCAGATCGCCATAGTGACGGAGAGCCGGGCCCTGCAGCAGCAACTTCACCAGGTTGGTTGGGACAAGTGGGATTTGCCGGGGTGAGTGGGGGGGTAGCTGGGTGCTCGGCCCTGCCCACATCGCCGGGTCCCCTGAGGGCTGTCTCCGCCATCGTCTCCAGTGAGAAGGACCCCGAGTCCTCAGAAGCCTGCTGGTGGCTGGAAGGCTGGTCCTGAGAGGAGCCCCACAGGCCCGCCCTTAGAAGCTGCATGCCCTTTTGTTTTTGTCCTGCTGCGGCAGCCGCTCCTGCCCCACGGCCCCTGAGGGCTCCCTCTCTGCGGGTCGCAAGCGCTCCTCTCTCACACCTCAACACCCCAGCTTCAGAGGGCCACGGGAGAGGTGGGGAAGCTGGGCTCACTCAGGCCCTGGGCTGCTGGCAGGAGCCTCCGCAGGAAGGCCGGCCAGGAGGCAGAACAGGCACTCAGGGCGCCAGTGTCTTTGACCAAAGAGACGGAAGGGGCAGACGTCAGGAAGCAGCCGGAGCACCATGCAGAGGGGCTTCGTGGAGAACAGCGTAATGTCATGGGCGTGGGCAGCCCCGTTGCTACGTCGCTGAGCCGTAGAGTTGTGTGCACGCGTCACCTGGGTTCTGCCTCTCGCTCTGCCTCGTCTCCCTTCCTAGTGCTCTGGCTTGGGGTTGGACACACAGGGGACGGTGCAGAGGGCCGGCCAGCAGCAGGGTCCCCTCGTGGTGTGTTTGCGGAGTTTGGAGGTGGGCGATATGTGGGACGGGCAGAAACTTGTGGCTGCCTCTTCCCCTTGCCCCCACCTGCTACCCCAGGGGACGGCGATTGGCCCAGCAGGTCCCCTTTTCCTTGGGGATTCCAGCATCTTGGAGTTTCTGTGGTGTTGTCCTCATGCTGGCAGTTGTAATAAGGCTTCTGTCCTTCTGTTCTCCTGAGCGTGGGAACTGGGGCCGCAGCGGAAACATGACCTGCTCTGGCTGGTTCGGCCCGTTGGGGTGCACTGGCCATCGGGCGCAGGTGGCCGGTCCAGGAACCTTCTGCTCCCCTTGGAAGACACAGGTCAGGCCTGTGCTCTCAGCCACTTGGAAGTGAGGAGGGCAGCCCTTTCTGGAGCTGGGGTCGGAGACCCTGGGCCCCATACTGCTGGCAGGCTAATGGCCCGGAGAAGCCGGGGAGAACCCCTGGGGCAGCAGCTATCTCGGCCCTTCTTCGGTGGTGGAATATTTTACTGTCTGTTTAGAGAAAAACAGAAGGTTCCTGAGAACTGGTTAGTTCTTTTGTGGGACTGTGTGTTTGGTGGCCTGTGGCAGCACCGCTGGACTCGGAAAACACAGACACCATTCTGTGCGCGTGAGAGTGGCCTTTCCGTGGAAGGGCCAGCTTCCCTCCTGAGTCACAGGAACACAGATAACACTGCCGAGGGCCAGACCTCAGAAGCCTCGGCTGTTGACTTTGTGAAGCTTTTATTCTCCAGTGTTGGGAATGACTGTTGCGAAACTGTGGGAGCCTTTGTTGCTGGACAAGGACATGGTAACTGCCTTGTCCCTGGGACCTGCCTTCTGCTGTCTGGGAATCCTGTCAGCGGCCCAGTGGGGCCTTGGTGCCGGGAAGGCCTTCGCGACCAGGGGCCAGAGGAAGTGGCAGCGGTTGTGCTCTGGGTGGCCAGCGCGGAATCCGATCTGCTCAGCAGGTTTCTTGCGACGGCGAGGCTTCCAGAAAATGAGGAAGCCTTGCAGCTGAGGCTCCAGTTGGAGTCGCTGGTGCAAGAGGGTCAGGGCTGCAGCCCGGTGGGGTCTGCTGGACTTCTGTACCCGTCGCAGAGACGCCTCAGCCTGTGAGCCCCTGCCCTGGGGTTGGTAGCGTTGTGGGTGAGAACTGGGCCAGGACTGGTTCCCCATGGATTGGGGTTTTGTGGGGGCAAGTCCCCCAGGCCTGTGCCCAGGGTCCTGGTACTGGCTCTCCCCGACTTCCCAAGTATGGGGATTGAACCCACATCCTGGATCTGGAGAGAAGCTGGGCCATTTGCGGTCAGGAGCTGTTTTCCTAAATGACATATTTGTGATATTTTCCTTTTCTTCCCAAACCTGAATCCCAGGGGCTTTAGATTGTGGAAGGGTGCAGCCCTTCCATTCTTCAGAGCCATACTGATTTTTGTGCTTTGGAAATGAAAAATGGCATTTCTAGGTAATTCCACCTATATGCTTAGATTGTCGGACCGCAGCCCCCAGGCCCCGCAGCACTCCCACCAGGTGGCCCTGTGGTGCCTGATCCTGGGACTGCCTAGCCACACAACCCACCCACAGCCCAGAAAGTCCCTAGAACCCCGGCCACCTGTGTCCCTGCCCCGTTCTCCTCGGGATACAGGGAAGGGCCCTGTTCGTACTGCACTGGGCGCTGGGAATGGAGAGATATTTTTATCAGAATCCGAAGCCCCTCCCTTCACTCAGTACACACAATAAAAACTGAAAGCTTCCTGGTTTTGTTCAGAGAACACAGTTTACCACTTGTGACCCAAGAAAGACTCCCTTGAACAGCACTGTAACCTTGGTCAGCTGACTTCCCCCTCCAGCTCTGTCGTGGGGTCTGTGAGGAACCTTAAGTGTTTCTGGTAATTTAATTGAAATCTTGGCTGAGTATTCGTTTGAAAGCATAAAGCTGGAGCGGAGTCTGTGGAGACGTCTGCACGCCTGGCCCCTAGGCCCTCAACGGCTCCTCTGTCAGGCACGTCCAGCTGGGGACCGAGGCCATCGCCACTGCCATCGGGAGGCCCGAGGGTTCAAGCTGGCGGCCAGGAGTCTGCTCAGCTGGGAAGTGCCACGTGGACCCTGGACCCGAGGGAGTGGCCAGGGGGTGAGCCTGAAAACCATGCAGGAGAATGAAGTCTGGGCCCTGGGGCCACCCAGCCCTGGACAGGAAAGCTGTGGACACTTCCCGTAGTGTTCTGCAAGGCCAGGTGTCTGCTGTCCCCTGTTCCTGCTGGGTGGTCCCTGCCCCCAGGGAAGAGCACACCCTGCTCCTGGGGCGGGACAGGGCAGTGCCATCTCCGTGCCCCCCCCTTTGGTGCTCCTGGGCCCACCCCAGGCCGCTTCCCAGGCCGCTTCCCAGGCCGTTCTGTTGGGTCTTCATAATGGTGTGGGATAGTCGGTATTTTCTGGACAAAGTGATGCAGAGATCCAGAGAGGGATTGCCCTCAGCCCTGTGTGGTGGGAACAAGTGGGATCACTTTCTGACTTCTTCATCAAATACCTTATAAATGGAAACACAGGACTTGTAGGGTGTTTGTTTAAAAAAGTATTTCCTCTCAAAGATTCTAAGCACAGTTTAAGAGAATATGAGTGTTTTTAAACTTATTTTTAAATGTAAACATTCATTGTAAAAATTAAGAAAAATTGGAAGACGCCTGTCCCTCGATTCAGAGCCATCACTGAAGTCATCCTGAGGATTCCCTCTTGTTCTGTGTGACAGGGCTTGACTTGTCTCTTCTTTCTTAATGAAATTAGGGTTGTATTCTCTGTGTCGTTTTTCTAGAACGTGATTATCTTCTGCAGGCTGGTTTGTCATACGGATTTATTTATTTAATTAGTTGTGGTGGACATTTAGGTGGTTTCCAGTTTTTCCCTGTTATAAATGTCGCTGTGATAGATAGCAGCACCCAGAAGTCTTGAGAGCATAGCTTTTCATCCTGGGATAAATTCCTACAAGTGGAGCTTCTTGAGGCTTTGATACCTGTTGCCAAGTTGGTCTCTGGGAAGAAGCCGTGACCCCATCTCCAGCCGCAGAGTGCATGGGAATGCCTGGCTCCCTGGTCTGGCGGCTTGGGGTCACCCTGTGACAGAACGTTTTGCCAACTTGAGAAAAGAGCTACTCCCTCATTTCACGAATGTGTCTTTAAGTTGCATGACCTCATTTAGTGAGGGTGAACTTGTAAATCCTCTCTCTGCCAGCTCGACTTCCACTCCACGTCCCCTGTTCCATGCACATCTTGGTCTTGAAAGCATAGAGACACGAGCTTCTTAGCTTACTGCTAGGGCAGGATTGATGGGGTGGCTCGCAGGCCTGCCTCCCCTGCCTGGCTTCCTTGTGCCTCAGCTGGGCACCCAGGCACCCCAGTGCCCCGGCATCCCAGCACCCAGGCACCACAACATCCCAGGGCCCAGGCATCTCAGTGCCCTAGCATCCTAAGCACCCCAGTGACCGGGCATCCCAGCACCCCAGCGCCCTGGCATCCTAGCACCCCAGGGCCTGGGTACCGCAGCACCCTGGCACCTTGCAACCGAGTGCCCCAGTGCCTGGGCTGGCTCCACGTGTGCATTTGGGGTGGACGGGCTGAGTCACCTGGCGCTGTGGGAGACCCTAATGCCTGTTTGTTCCTCTCCCTCAGGAGCAGGAGCAGCTCTACCTACGCTCAGGTGTGGTGTCTTCCTCCACCTTCGAGCAGCCAAGTCGGCAGGTGAAGTTGTGGGTGAAGATGGTGACTCCGCTGATTAAGAACTTCTTCTGAGGATGAACAGGTGCTGCCTTGTGAGGCCACGTGTGGGTCAGGGGGCTTCTGTCCTAGCGGGGAGGGCAGTGTTCCCAGGACCCGGGGGCTCTGTTCCGCGGGTCACCATGGTTGTCATTGAAGTTTTCCAGGCCTGGAGTAGATGAGGCAGCACCGTGGCTTGGGCCGGCACCACAGAGCAGGGGGCTTAAGGCAGTGCGAGCAGGAGGGACACTCGGTGACAGGACACTGCCCTCCTGGGAGGAGCCTGCCACTGGGTGCCCGGAGCCTCTAGCTGTGGCCCACAGAGGCACAGAGCGGGGTGGCCCTGGGCTGCTGCTTGGCTCGGCCGTCGCCTGGAGGCCGGGCAGGGTGCGCCTGCCAGTGGACGCGGTGCCTCCCCAGAGCCACCCTGCCCTCGCGCCCACAGGGCCCCAGATGGGACCCACCTCCTGACTCCTGGGTGCAGGGGCTCTGAGGCAGGAGCACAGGGTGTGCGGCGGGGGCTTCCTTGGGTGCTGGTGCCAGGCTTCTCTCATTAAAACAGAATTGTATTTAATGTCATCTTTTAGTTTTCCCTCCATAATTTTATTATTTTTAATTTTATTCAGATCACGTATAGTTGTAGAGGAAGGCAATGCTAGACCCCTGACCCCGCAGCAGTCTCCTGCCTCTCTTGCCCCTCAGCAGCCACCTTTGACTCTCTCACGTGTTTGCTCTGATCTTTACGTACTGGTCCGTATTTCTAGAGGATACGCGTATATCGGCACCCTCTTCCAGTATAAAGTCTCGTAAACCTCTCCCGCCGTCGACGTTATTGTGGTATCACACCTGACTGAAACCTTAGCCAGAGTCCCTTAGTGTCAACAAATACCCCAAACGTGTTCAAGGGTTCAATTGCCTTATAATATTTCTTATTTTATGGAAAATTTTCCATGTGTTTGACTTGAGGTTCCAGATAAGGTCCAGACCTTGTGATGATATGGTGACACGTCACCTAAGTCTCTTTTCACCTGTGGGATCCCCTCCTTTTTTTCCTTTGTGATTTTTTTTGTTGAAGAACAAACCTCTTTTTTATTGGATCTGCTTAAAACCTGGTTTGTGCCACCTTCTCACAGCAGGGCATCTTCAGAACACATAGCATGCTGCCCCACCGCCCTCTGTCTCCAGAAGCAGATTTCAAAACCTTCCCGCCAATCTCTGATCTCCAGGTGCTGAACCTTGCACAGAGAAAGATCTTCCTGAGAGAAGGCCTTTGGCCCCAGGGTATGGCTGGCCCATCCTTTGTCGGGAGAGAGATTGCTTTCCGCCCTGGCAGGCACATTCCCGGAAGCCACTTCACGTGGCTCCGTCCTGAGTCCTGAGGGCTGTGGCTGCTGGTCCCCTTCAGGGCTCTGGAAGGTGTGGCCGGCCTGTCTGCATAGCCTGGTTGTGTGCACGGGGCCCTCCAGCATCTCCAGCCCCCCGCCAGGGCCAGCAGATCTGCAGGCTTCAGTGGTTGGGAATCGGTGGCCGTGTCTACACTGCTCTGGGGCAGCAGCACATCAGTTAACGCTGTTTGCCTTCAAACCAGTTATTAAATTGTCCTGTGGGACAATTAGGCTAGAGAAGCCAGAAGAATGTGCCAGGGCACCGGGTTTCTGTTTGGAGAGAGGCTTTCGGTAAACAGCGTTGACATTCTTGTAGACTCTGTGGGACCAGAGTCAACATTGTGCCATAGCCCAGCTTGAGCAATCGAGGCCTGTGCCCTCCATGCTCAGCTGCTCCCTTTGTCTCTGCTAACCACCTCCAGCCGGTCCTGGGCCCTCCCCAGGGCCCTCCCCACATGCGCTCTCCCCCAGCCCCGGCGGCCACCCAGGAGGCAGGGGCTCCACCACCCACAGCACCCTGGGGCCCCCGTCACTGGATTGCAACCCAAAGGTGAATCACCTCTTGGAAAGTTGGGAGGTGCAGAAGAAATTGCTGTTTTATTTCGGGCTCTACAGGCAAAATTGGAAAGCCTTCCTGTTTTGTGGTTATTACCGGGGATTACAAGTGAGTTGCCTGCTGGCTGTGGGCAGGACGAGGGGGCAGGAGTGGCTCCGACGGGAGGGACAGCAGCGACCCCTCCTGGCCAGCAGGGGGGCTGCCCAGCACCCAGGGCAGGAACCCCGCCTTCCTGCTGGGCAGCCCCAAGGCGGCTGGAGCCTGGGCTCCCTGAGGATTTGAGGGGTGTTTTTCCTTCTCTTTTGTGAGCCCCACCAGATTGTTACTCTCACAGTTAGGTCTTGGGGCTCCAGTGAGACTACTTGGAAAACAGTTCTCACAAAACTTCAGGATCATATTAGACCTTAGCTGGAGGCAGGATGGTCCTGGAGGGCCCTGAGCTCTGTGTGTGAGCCTGAGAACACCAGGGATGTCAAGCTTCCCCTGGAGCTTGAGGGCCCTGCCGCCTGCCTTCCCTGTTCCCCCAGTTTCCTGGCTTATCACTCCCTCCCCTTGACTGTGTGCCACCACCCCGGCCAGTCCCAAACGACAGCCCATTCACTTGGCTGAAATGGCCACAAGGAGGGCCCAAGGTGTCCCCTGGTTGTCCCAGGGCAGCCTGGGGACCAGCACCGTGGTGCAGCGGGCGGTGTGTGCTTGGGGCGCTTTTCCTCATCGAGTCGGGAATACAGGCGGAGGGGCTTGTCCAGATGGCGTGGGGTGGGGGTGGGGGCCGGCCCTCCGGTCCCTGCTGCACTGCCTGGCCCCTGGGGAGGTCAGGACCCTCGGCTACAGTCGGGGTGTGGCAGGGGATCCCCCAACTAGGAATGTGGGGGCCATGGGGCAGGAGGAAGGGAAGGTGCCACGCCTCCTGAAAGGGAACTTATTGTGGACACAAGCCTGTGACCTCCAAGGACACACGTTAAGGTCGTCCCAGGAACTAGGTTTGTTTTTCTGTGTGCACATGCTCAGAAAGTAGGTGTTTGAGTGGCAAAGTCGCTTCTGGAGTGGTGTGTCAGGGACAGGGAGAGAGGAGGCTTGGTCTGAATCAAGACAGGTTCTCTGTCTTTGGGGAAGGGCACCCATGGCTGTGGACCGCCCCGGCCCCTCCCCAGCCCCTCCCCGGTGGGCCTCTCCTTGTGGCATCAGGCCGGAGGCCGCGGCTACTGAAGCCACACCTCCGAGCTGCTTGTGGGAAAGGGCATGCCCGCCTGACCTCCGGGCTGCGGGGTCTGCGGGTTGGGCCCCTGGTGGCTGCCAGGTACTGAGCCGGAGGCGGTTCCAGAGAATCAGACAAGCACAACTACGCGACTTCGCTGTTTTAATCTCACCCGCGCCCCCTCTTCCACGCCGCCCCACCCTCTGGCCTGTCCACGTTGACGTGCTCTAAAGTGCCTGGCTTACATAGGGGAACAAAAAGTAACCGTCAGTTCCTGTAAGAACAGGTAGCAGTGGCAAGTCTGAGTTTCTAACGTCATCTTGAAATTGTGGTTCGGACGTGGCCCGGGGACCCGGGGTGCCAGCTGCACTAGACCTGTAAGAGCAGGGCCACGGCTGCCAGGATCCACTTGGCTGCCTTCTCTTTGGTCTTTAGGTTAAAGGTCCAGACGTAGGTGGGGCCGCGGATGCGTGTTTTGTACACGGGACACTCATAGATGTTCTTGGTCTCCATGCGGTCCACAGGGATGGCTTTGATGAAGATGACGGGCATGGCTGGCGTCAGCTCCTTCAGCCTGGCTTCGGCGATGACTCCGGTCTGGGTGTCCCAGCGAGCTCCTGCAGGACGGCACGGCGAGGTCAGCGTGGCCGTGGGGCCGTGCCAGCGGCGAGCCAGGGCCAGCTGGGGGGGGAATGCCAGGGGCTGGACCTGCGCAGGAGCGGCTTGTGGGGGTGCTGTGGGCAGAGGACCCGGAGGGGGCGCTGGGACCCCACTGTGTGCCTCTGAGGGACAGCTCTGCCTCAAGCTCTCGGGGCCACCGTGTACATGTGTGGTGTCTTCAGAACCTGTCCGTCAGCCTCCTCGGCCTCAGGGGCAGGAAGTGGTGGTTGCGGCTGAAAGTCACAGGAGGTGTGCATCGTCCAGCCTGTGTGCACGCGCAGCGCCCGCGAGCATATACGCACACGCACACGGATCTTTGATTTGCCTTTAACCAGACTGCTATCGTTTTTACTCACCCTGTTAATGGTGTTTGTGTTTCCTGTCTGTCATTCCAAAATAAACACGGGGAGCGGCCTCTGCTGTGCTTGTCTCTGACGTGGGGACTGGGAGCCCTGAGCGCTTGCTGGCTAAGCCCTGACACCCCCACAGGTAAGGGGGTGGCGTCAGTCCCCGAGTGGGACAGTTTGTGGTGGAAAAGCTGTCGCTCAGCTCAGCGGGTCTGAGGGAACAGGCCTCTGCAGGATGGGGGTGAGGGGCAGGCATCCCCCTCCCCGCTACTGCTCGGCCTGGCCACGGTGGGGGTGTGGGGGGCAGGAGCGCTGGCGCCCCTAGACATCCGTCTGCCCCAGGCTTCCTGCTCCTGGAGCCCTCATCGCCCCAAGACAGGTGCTCACACCTGAGGATGCACCTGCTGTTTCTGGCCAAGCAGAGCAGCCTGGTTGCCCGGTGTGCCGAGTTCTGTCCCCAGACTGAGCGCATTCTCTGAGTTGTGCCACCGCCTCCACCAGCGTCAAGCCTTGAGCTGACGCGCCCCTTCTGTGTGCTTCTCCCACCCGCCCCCTCAGCTCGTCCCTGTCCCCAGCCCAGCAGGTCAGGCTCTGGAGGCTTTCTCAGACCGGCACCGTCGTTACCTTCCATGAAGAGCCCGTATACATAGGAGCCCTCTCGGGGCGGTGCCGTCATGTCCTCCCGGTTCTTTTTGGTCACTTCCACAGACAGACACATTTTGTCCAGTGGCCACTCGTTCTTCCTGGCCATGGACTGCATGATGGCCGTGAGGAAGGACTGGGGGTTGAAGAAGCCGGCCAGCCACACGGTGGTGGGCAGGGCGAAGTCCGTCGTCCAGGCCTCGAGCTCCTGGTGGAAACGCGCCTCAGCAGAGCCTGGTACCCACCCACTCCATGAATGAGGGGATGGGGAGGGGAGGGCCTCGAGAGGGCCTCACACTAGGGCACAAGGACTCGGGGGCCCAGAGGAGGCTGTGACCAGGCCGCTCCCCTGACGGGCGCCCCGGCGCTTCGGGCTCCAGCTGAGAGGGCCTGTCGGTGATGGAAACTGCTCCCGCCTCCGCCGCCCTTTCCTCCCTCCTGCAGGAAGCGCCTGCATTGCCGGGCGTCTGTGTGGCGTGGGCCAGCCCTTCCGGCCCTGCTCTGACAAAGGCCAGGCTGGTGGGGGGGACACACGTTCCCTCTTCACCACCGTGGTCCTGCCGGCCCCGGGGGTTGGGAGGGCATCTGCTGTGACGCCTGGGGAGACCGTCCTTACCCTGATGCGGAGTAGCAGGTCCGCGTACCAGGCCGCCAGGCCCATCATGGAGGGGTAGGCCCGGGCCACCCACGGGTCGGGCACGGTGTCGTAGAACAGCGCCATGGACAGGTCTTCCATGTCGGTCGTGATGGTCAGCTCTCCCTAAGAGACACGGAGGGGGCGCTGGGGGCCCAGGCAGTGCCCTGCGCCTGCTTTCTCCCACCCCGTCCACGCCGTTGGAGGTCGAGAGGAGGCTGACAGAGCCTGGGGGTGCGCCCTCCGACCAGGGAACCCAGAGGGGGAGGCAGTCCCACGGCGCCCAGGACCCAGCTGAGGTGGGGGGTCAGCTTGCAGCAGCCCGCTCGCCCCCTCCACCATGTCCCTGGGTCCTGAGTGACCTGCGTGCTGTCACCTTCAGCCCCAGGCTTAGCTCCTTCAGCGAGCGGCGCATCTCGTTGGTCAGGATGTTCATTCTCTCGCACTCCTGGAAGGCCACCACCACATAGGGGGTCTTCTCGGCCGCCTTGGCCATGATCTCAGCCATGTTGAACATCTCCGGGACCTTCTCCAGGATCTCCTCCAGCACGGCTTTCACCTGGACATCAGTCCCCAAGAGTCTGTGTCACCGCCCGCACTGCCCACCACCCAGCCGTCCACGGCAAGGGCTCCCGGAGCAGAGGGCAGTGGAGTCACTGAGAATCAGGGTCAGGGAGGTGTGGCCACGTGTCTGGCAAGAGGAGGGGATCTTGCCCAACAGGCTGTGACTATCCTGGTCCTGTCGCCAAGGCCGTGGGACTGAGGCCATGGCAGCTGCCGCCCGCCCAGCCTGGCACCCTCAGACATTCCCGGGTGCATGGGTTTCAGTCCTTAGACCAAGAAAGGGTCCCGAGGCCTCCCAGCCCTGAGGGTCTTTTTCGGTGAGCCCAATACCCAGCTGGCTGTGAACTTGTCCAGAATGTCCTGACCTGCCACGAGGTGTTCATGGCTCACGAGATCGCACAGGAACCCAGACCGTGAGGACGGATTAAAAGCTCTGCACTAGAGTTTTTCTGCTTGGACGAGCCCTCTGTGGTCTTCAGGCTCATGGGGAGGGACTGTTCTGATGGTCTAGGCTGTGGGGCTGCCCCCGGTTTCTGGGGGTCCTGGGCCCCACCCTCTGCCTGCCCCGGGCTGGGGATTAGAGCTCCTGCCTTTTCCTCTCGAGATACGCCGGTGCCCGCTCCCGAGTCGGTCTCTTTGGGCTGCATTTCCAGGACAGTACGGAACAGCTTCTCTGACGTGACTGTCAGGAAGCCAATCTCTGCGTTGGGGTGCAGGCCGTACAGGTAGGGACTCTCGGGGGGCAGGTTCTCGTCGATGTACTCGTGGTAGCCCTGCAAAGGGGTGGCCGGTGAGCAGGCTGCCGGTGGAGCTGTGCACGCGGGAACCCGTGTCTACTGTCCTGAAGCATTTCTGACCGGAGTGTCCCGTCCACGTCTTGCCCTCTGTTCGACCCCCACTAGTTCTCTAAGCCCCTCGCTGGCTGCCCCCCGGCCATGCGAAGGTCCCCACGCCTCCTCCCCAGAGGCTGTTCTGACCGCCTCTCATTTTGCTGGCCTCTTGCTTGGTTACCCATCCTCTGTGACGCCAGACTGGCCCTGGAGCTGCAGGATGAGCTCCTGTCCCCGAGAACCCCCCTCACCTTGTAATCCAGGTTGGGGGGGATCTGAAAGCCCGGGGCCAGCAGGATCTCGCCCTCCAGCATCTCTGCCCGGACGTACTCTCCCAAGTACGTCCTGCAGAGCCGGCGGTCCCAGTCATCCGTGATGTGGCCGCCGTACATGATTTCTCCAAACAGGTAGCGGAGGTCGTCCCAGGGCACCTAAGGACGGACGGAAGTGGTTAGAAGTGCCCCCACCCCTTCGGGGTCTAAGAACCCATGGTCAGCTGTCACCCCAGCTGCCGCCTGGCCCACTGTCCAAGGCTCGCCTTCCTCCCCCATCCGCCAGCGTCCTACTCGGCAGCTGGAGCCTCCTTGGCGGTCTCCTGCCTCTGGCTCCTCTGGCGAGGGCCGCCCCCTGCTCCCCTTCACCTGCAGCCTGGCCTCTGCTAGGACTGGGAGTGGGACCTCCAGGCCCACCCTGCAGTCCCCGTTAGCTCCCTTGCGTGGGCCTCCTGTCATCCCTGCTCGGAAGCGAGCAGTCACCCGTGACTGCGCCAGCCGCCTGGCCAAAGCCCTTTCACTCCACGGAGACTGGGTGTTGACGGTCGGCCACCATTTCTGTTGGCCGCTGAGTCCCGCAGGTCACACCTTCACGATGTCTCCATCCAGTGGGCTGATCTTCTGGTCCCGCTGAGCTTGCCTGGCTCCGCGTCTCCTTGCTTGTTGCCCGGTTCCCAGCAGCTCCGTGCAGCTGCGCGCCTGCAGGGCCGTGTGGCACGGGCAGCATCGTGGGCGCCCGGAGCGCAGCCACCTGACATCGCGCCCAGCCGGGCCCTCGGCTCTCCACCACCACCGTCTGGAGCCCGCTCACGGGTCGGGTGGGCCGCCCCGCGGGAGCCACACACGGCAGTCACCCGTGGAATTTCAAATTTGGGAGGGTAAGGGTGTTTCAACAGATGGTCGGCGTACAACGCATTAGTAAGGTATTTCTTTCTTCGTCTGCACCGAGCTCTCGCAGTCTGGCACGTAGCTTATGCAGTTTGGACGCTGTGCATGCGTGGCTGGTCCTGCTCCTGCCCTGGGCGGTGCAGGCCGGTGGCCTCCTGACGCCGTTTATTGAGGAATGAACTTGGGCATTTAGCAGCTGCCTCATTTGGTCTCTTGAATTTTGCTCAAAATGTTAATATTCCCTGGGATCCCTGGGTGGCGCAGTGGTTTGGCGCTTGCCTTTGGCCCAGGGCGCGATCCTGGAGACCCCGGATCGAATCCCACATCAGGCTCCCGGTGCATGGAGCCTGCTTCTCCCTCTGCCTATGTCTCTGCCTCTCTCTCTCTCTCTCTCTGTGACTATCAAAAATAAATAAAAATTAAAAAAAAAATGTTAATATTCCCTAAATTGTCATTTTGTGACTTATTATTATTATTATTTTTTTAATTTATGATAGTCACAGAGAGAGAGAGAGAGGCAGAGACACAGGCAGAGGGAGAAGCAGGCTCCATGCACCGGGAGCCCGACGTGGGATTCGATCCCGGGTCTCCAGAATCGCGCCCTGGGCCAAAGGCAGGCGCCAAACCGCTGCGCCACCCAGGGATCCCTAATTTTGTGACTTAAACTCTGTCTCTGCCTGGTTGTCCTGGGTACGTGCTGAGCTGCTTTTTCTGCATTTTACCTGTTTGCTTCGGGGACGGCTCACTTCCTCGGAGAGGCGGGCTGGGCACAGGCCCCTCTGGCCCCGGGGCCGTCCTTCCCTCCCTTCCCTGCGGGGCGGGGGCCGTGGTGCTGACAGGCAGGTGCTGACAGAGTCCCGGAGCGCTCGTCAGGGACCGGGCAGCGGGCCTCCCCCCGAGAGTTGCCTGAGTCGGGTCTGTGCTTGGGTGTGGGGAGCTCTGGGCGACCCCTCAGTTGGAGGGACAGAACCATGGGACGTGGACCATGTCCTCACAGGCGGTTACTTATGTGGTTGAGGCCGTGAGCTCGGACGGAGGCGGGGTCCCTGCTCGCAGGACCCGTGTGTGTCATTTACTCCTGTCCTGCCGGTCGCTGAAGCTCACGCTCTGCGTTCTCAAGCAGTTTCCCACCGACCTGGGCTTGTGTATGTGGACAGTGGGTGAGCGTCTGAATAAATGTCTTCAAAAAGCTCTAGCACGACTGTCCCACACGAATCTCCCCAGAAAAGTCTCTTCACGGCTGCTCCTCGGCATCTGTTCTCGGGGATGGGGGAGTGGACCCCCCCACCTGCCCTCCGTCCTCCCACCTGCAGGTGGACACCAGCGCCCCTTCCCCAGGATAGCTGCCCGCTGGTCCTTCTGCCCTCCTGCCTCCTCTGGGGGGAACTGAGCCTGTGAACCATGTGCCGGGCTCAGAGTTGGGTGACGGCAGTGCGTTGGGGGCCCAGGGAGTGGTGGGGTTGGTCCTCAGGGGTCGGCAGGCCTTCTCGGCCGCCTGCAGGGAGGGCCAGGGAGGGGTGGGTGGGCAGGGCTGTGCTCACCAGCCCAGGTCTCTCTCGCCTCCGCCCAGCTCTTGAACTTTTTAGGGCAGCGCAGGAAACAGGTGGGTGTCCTGAGACCAGCAGCCCTAGGCCTAGCAGGGCACTTTCCTCACCTGGACCCCAAAACTTGAGGCCAGGTGTCCGGGAGGTCTCAGCTAGTGATAGGCAGAGCTGGGCTTCAAGCCCAGGGCCCTGGCCCCAGCACCGTTGGCGACCGTGGTGCTGCCTGGTCTCGCTGACTGGCCCTCCCGCCACCCGCCCCATCGGGTGTCACAGGTGCCGTGCCGCCGTCCTGTCACTGCGGATTCAGGGCCCAGTGAGGAGGAGCAGAGGCTCATGGGCCGCCCGGGGGGTCACAGTGGTGGGGCTGTGTCTGCCCTAGGCTCTCTGGGAGTCAGATTCCGAGAGGGAACAGTCGTTATATCAGCCTGCTGGAGGTCTCGGGGCCTCTTGCTTTTGGGTTTTCCTGGGCCTAGGACTCCTGTGTGCTTCCTAAGCACGAGGTGTTGTCGGGGGCGGACGCGTGGGCGGAGGACCCTGCCGGGCACAGGCACCCTACCTTGGTGTTGGCCTCCAGGTAGTTGTAGAGCACGTTGATGGAGATGGTGAGGTCCCCATTGTTGAACGGGTACGACCTGTTCCAGCCCTGAGCCCCAAACTTGCGCCTCTCGGCCACCACGGCATGGAAGTAGCACAGGGCGAAGAGGATGCACTTGAACTCAGTCTCCTTGCTGCACATCTCCAGGGTGTCCTGCGGGAGGGCACAGGCTGGGACCCGCGTCCCGCCCCTGCCAGCTGCCTTGCTGGGGGCAGGAGGGGCGAGGGGGCGGCCCCGGGGCAGGGGAGAGAGTGCTCTCTGGTCCTGACTTATTTCAGAAAACGCAGTTCTATTGTTAAAATATTCCCAAGCACAGGACATCCCGGGATTTCCTAAACGAGAAGTGCTGTCCCTCGGCAGTGGTCAGCGCTCCTCGCAGCGAGCACCCGGACAGTAGCCCAGACTCTCTAGGAGCCGTGGCGAGCTGTGCGTTCTTGGCCAACGTGCTCCGTAACCAGGTCTTTGTAGGTGTCCTCAGACAGGGTGGGTGTCTTCCTTTAAGAGGCTGTAGACTCCCCTTGGGACGTACCTGTGTGCACCAGAAGGTTCTGGTGCAGAACAGATCAGATGCCGAGAGAACGAAGGTAGATGCTGGGAGCTTGCAGGAGGGTCAGGGCCGCCCAGGGGACAGCGCGCAAGGTGGTGGTGTGACGGGGAGCGAGGCGTGGGCCTCGGGAGCTGCCCCCCTGAAGGAGGTGGGGGCCCACAGGGCGCTGCCAGAGAGGGGCCCCCCTGGGAGGAGGCACTACAGCCCCGTCCACAGCACTCCCCAGAGCCGGGCCCCTTCCTGCGGGGCTCCCACTAACCCAGGACCCGCACTGCATTTACCTGTGTGGACTCGCAGGTCGTGAAATGGATTAAAAATACGCACTTGTGTTTTTAAAGCTCTAACTCGAGCACATTTCATACTGCGTGCCTCAGGCTTCCAGGGACACGCGGACTCTGTGTCGCGAGGGGTGTTCGTGCGTGCGCTGCGGGTGGCACGGAGCGGCGAGGACCAGCGTGGAGCCGTCCTCGGGGTTCAGAGCCTGCTCCCGGCAGTGCGGGCCCCGAGGGTCTCTTTGTCTGTGACCCGAGGGCGTCGGCCCGGGGGCCTCCCCAGGGACACGGGCCCAGAGGGGGAGGCCGCCTCACCTGGGTGAAGAGGTCCAGAGCCTTGTGCAGGTTGGCGTGCATGCCCGTGGGCGGCTCATTGGTGATTTTGATGGCGTTTTCCAGGATGCCCTGGGGGATGATGTGGGACTCGGGGCTGGGGGCAGGCTCGGCGCTGATGAACACGCGGTAGTCCTCGTGGCTGCCCAGGCTGTAGCGCTCCACCTTCTTGTCCAGGGTGCCCAGCCACCGCGCCACCAGGTGGATGTTCTGTGGCCAAGGCCGGGGCTTAGCGCCCGCATGTCCCTCCCCTCCCCGGCGGCGTCCCCGGCAGGGCTCCGGGCAGTGCCCGCTCTCCGCCCCTCCCCGGGAGCGCTGCCACCGAGCCACTGCAGCCTGGGAGTCAGTTCTGCTCAGTGAATCCCAGACCTCCAGCCTGCAGGCCTGTCCCCCGCACCTGCAGAATGACCCAGTGTCCCATCTCCGCAGCCATGTCCAGAGCGTCCTCGGCCACCACCTCCTGCCCCTGCCCCAGGGACACGTTGTGCAGTTTCCCGTTGTCTATGGTAAATCCCAGCTTTTTTCCTGAAGGAAAGAACAGAAGAGTGTGGGGCTGCTGACAGAGGCCGTGGCTCGGCCCTCCACCCGGGGGATCCCCCCCGTCCCCCACTTTGTTTGGTATTGTGGTAAAAAACACGTAACATCAAATCTGCCAATTTAAAACCCGTCTTAGGGGATCCCTGGGTGGCGCAGTGGTTTGGTGCCTGCCTTTGGCCCAGGGCGCGATCCTGGAGACCCGGGATCGAATCCCACATCGGGCTCTCGGTGCATGGAGCCTGCTTCTCCCTCTGCCTCTCTCTCTCTTTCTCTCTCTCTCTCTCTCTCTCTCTGTGACTATCATAAATAAATAAAAATTAAAAAAAAAATAAAACCCGTCTTAAAGTGTTCAGTTCAATGACATTTAACACATGGACCACGTTGGTTCCAGCACTTTCTCATCACCCCAGCAGGATGCCCCGCCCCAGCGTCTCCCTGTGGCCCCTGGCCACCTGCTCTGTGTCTAAGGATTCACCTCTGGGTGTTCCAGATACACGGACCCGTGTACCGTGGGGCCTTTGTGTTTGGCTGGGATCCCTCTCAGCACAGTGTTTTCTGGGCTGCCTATGTGGCCGTTTGTGTGGGCACCTTATTCTGATGTCCGGGCACCGTCCCATCGCGTGGCTCTACCACGGTGGGATTAGCCACTCACCAGTTGATGGACATTGGCTTTTATCTGCCTTTTGGCTATTGTCAGTGGACAGCCCTGTGAAGGACGCTCTTGAACACCTGTTTACGGGGTGCCCGGGGGGGCTCAGAGGTTGAGTGTCTGCCTTCGGCTTAGGGCATGATCCTGCAATCCTGGGATCGAGTCCTGCATCAGGCTCCCCGCAGAAAGCCTGCTTCTCCCTCTGCCTGTCTCTCTCTCTGCCTCACTCTCTGTGTCTCTCATGAATAAATGAATAAAATCTTAAAAAAAAAAAAAAAGTAACCCCTGTTTGCATTCTTGGGATGCTACCAGCTGTGGGATTGCTGGGTCACAAGGTGACGTCCTGCCTTCCACGCATGGCGCCCTCTCCCGGGCCTGCGGGCAACGCCGAGGACTCTGGTTTCTGCTTACCCCTCCCGTGCTCACCAGTTTCAGTGCTTCTGCCAAGAGCTGTCCTAGCGGGTGTGTAGGGCACCCCACTGGGGCTCTGAGGTGCACTCCCCGGCTAGCGGTGCTGTGGCTGCTCCTTTCTGAGCCCTGCCTGGCCGGCGACACTTACCCAGGGCTTCCACGTCCTTCAGGGGGTCAACGCCCGGGGAAAGGATGAAGAAGATTGGAGTAGAGGGGCTGCTCTCCTCGTAGGACTTGGAGAACTCGACGCTCCGACCCTCCACGAACTTGCTGCCCATCTTCTCCTCCACGAAGTTCCTGAGGGAGATGCGCTTGATTAGACCCGAAGGCAAGGGAGACACGGTGGGCTGGGACCCCAGGGGGAAGGGCCCTTTCCTTGATGGGCTTTCTTTTCTTTTACTTATTATATTTTTTAATATTTTATTTATTTTATTTTTTAAAGATTTATTAATTTTATTTATTTTTTTAAAGATTTTTATTCATAAGAGACACAAAAGAGGCAGAGGGAGAGGCAGGTTCCCACAGGGAGCCTGATGCAGGACTCAATCCCAGGGTGGGAGATCATGCCCTGAGCCAAAGGCAGACATTCAACCACTGAGCCACCCTAGCGTCCCAAGATTTATTAATTTTAGAGAGAGGGAGATAGCACACATGCAAGCGGGGGGGGGGGGTGGGGAAGCTCAGCGAGAGAGGGAGAGAGAATCCCAAGCAGACTCCCCACTGAGTGCAGAGCCTGACGCAGGCCTCTCATGACCCTGAGATCGTGACGTGAGCCGAAATCAAGAGACGCTTAACCAACTCTGCCACCCAGGCTCCCCTTAAAGATTTTATTTCTAAGTAATCTCTACACACAATGTGGGGCTCAGACTCATGCCCCCTGAGATCAAGTTACATGCTCCTCTGGCCAAGCCAGCCGTGTGCCCCTCTTGGTGGATTTTCTCAAGCAAAGCAAGTCTCAGGCCCGAAGGCCGTCTTTTCGGGGTCTTTCCTCTTTGCCAGGGAAGGGTGTGCGGGGGGAGCAGGTGCTTCCCGCCTTGGTGGTCTGTGCAGCGAGTGCCCTCTGTCCCTGCTGGGCCCTGCGAGGCCTCCATGTGAGCAGGGGAGAGGCTCCCAGGTCACCTGGGAGGGAACAAGCCTCAAGGGGACCCCAACCCAGGGCATTCCAGGTGAGCACGCCCCACGCCAGGGGACCCTTGGGTCCTTCCAGCACATAGTGTGCCCTAGGTACACGTTTGCTGTTATATCATTCACGGTGGCTTTGGATTTCCTGGATTTTAAGCTGCACGGCCCCTAGGGCATTAGCAAGGGAAAGCAGCCTTTCCTGACACTACAGAAAATGTCCCGGAGCGCGGTTTGGGGTCGCCCAGGCCCCTGCAAGCTCACTGAGGCTCTCGCAGTCTGGAGTACTTCCATTGGGGCATCCGTGTGCCTTCACCCATGGGGGCTGAGGGGACGCACCACAGTGTGCTGGGGGCCCTGGCCCAGACCCCTGACCGCACTCCGCTCCCCCCGGGGGTGACTTCCCTGCCGTGGTGGCCAGGCGTCCTTCCTTTGGCCTTTCCCAAACTTTGTCCAGACTTCCTCCGGCATGAGGCTCCTCCCTCCACCTCCTGCTGCCCTGCCCGTGACCCACCACCAAACAGCAAAACAGACTCGTCTGCGAACAACTGGGCCTCTGCGTCGTCAGAGGGGAGTTCCGTTAGGGATGCAGGCGTCTGGCGGGGCCGCTAGGACCAAGAAAAGGCTAAGATCCCACATCGTGTCCGAGAACGGGCACTGGGCTTGGTTCCTTGTCTGCCTCGTCTGCCTTCCCGTGGTGTCCCCGTCCTCCCGAGTCGGCCCCGGGTCAGGAGGAGGGAAACCACATCCAGTCCAGGAGAGGGTGGCGAGGAACCTCAGACGTCACCCGCGGGGACCTGCAGTGTTGGGTGGTGTCGCTGTTCTCCGAATCCTTGGTGAAACGGCAGCCCCGAAGGGTCGCAGTGATTAATTTTCCAATCGTGCAGGGGGCTTCAGGGGCAGAGAAATTATTCCAGAAATCAGAACAATTCTCTTTGCAAATGAGCTGAATTTGGCCAAAAAGTTTACTTTTAAATGTAGCCCCTGAGGGCATGAACGTCGGACGCACCACGGTTTTCTCCCCGCCTTGTCCTGAGGGACCCCAGGTGCCCACACTTTGCAAAGTAGCTTGGCTCGGGGGCGTCCTGTTTCCCGTCACTGCCCGTCAGGCCAGTGGGGCCTGGGAGGACGGGGCGGCGAGTGTCTGTGGGTGGGGTCCCACCGGGAGCCCCGCGGGGCCTCCCTCCCTCCCCCCTCTGCCCCCAAGGCCCCCACACTCACTTGACGGCGTAGGTCATGCGGTCTGGGCGCATGCACCTCACCATGCACAGCTTCTGCAGGGCCGTCTTGTTCTTCCACTCCTTGGGGAAGATTTCCTTCTCCGGGGCTTCCGATTCCACCAGCTTCTTCCACCGCTTGGCAGACCCTTCGATGTCGCTGTCCAGGTTCTTGAACTCGTCCATCTCTGACAGAGCCTGGGGGCAGGCGGCCTTTCAGCTCCCCCCACGCCCCCTGCCCGGTGCTGGGAGAGGGTGGGCCGCTGGGCCTGGCCCTAAAATGAGCTGCCGGCGCCACTGAGGGCCAGGACCGCGGGTGGAGGCTCTAGTGCAGGCAGGTGACCCCGCTGTCCTCCAGGGGGCTGGGGGACGGGGCCGCTCCCATCGCAGGGGCTTTCTGCCCCCACACGGAGGGCCCGGGGGTGCGCCCAGATGGGAGGAACTACCTCGACACTTGCACTGCCCGGGGTCAGGAGGTGGGGGCGGTGGTGGCCCAGGGACCCCTGGACCCGCCCTGGGGCCTGTCGTGGCTCAGCCTCTGGGGCCACGTGTGGGTCGGAATGACCAGTGACCCTTGTGTTTGAACAGGAAAGTAGTTTCCCGCGAGTGCAGGAGCCCTCTGGGGCCTCCCCGGTTCGCAGGGTGTGCGGCGGCGGTGGTAGGGCCTTGTGAACCTCCCCGGGCTGAGCACCGGGCCCCCCGCAGCAGGGAGAGCGTGCACAGCGTTGGGTCCCAACACCAACCTTGATGCCGCCCCATCCCTGGTGCTGCAGGAAGTCCACCGGCGACAGGACCCCCGCCTTGAAAGGGAACCGCAGGAGGAAGTCCAGCTCGACCGGGTTCAGCTCTTTCTTCATGGACAAGACCTGAGGGACCGTGGGGGCCGCTCAGCATCGTCCCACAACAGTGGGGAGGAGGGGCGGCCGACGGCCCCTGGCAGGAGCGAGGGGTGAGGCTGAGGCGCTCTCCCCCCTGACCCTGCGGGAGAAGCACTGTCCTGCCCCCTGGGTCCGGGCGAAACTTTGTATTGACCTTGGTTTGTCGCCGTGTTTTTAAATTGTGGTAAAATACGCATGACCACTTACGGTGTTGGCCCTATTAAAGTATGAAATTGTGCTAACTTCATGTGCACAGCCCTCACCGCTGTCTAGAACCAGAGCGTGTCCATCCCCCCAGAGGGAAGCCCCTGAGCAGCGCCCCCCGACCTGCCCCCCACCGCGGGCGCCCCGGGTCTGGCTCCGTCTGTCGATCTGCCTGTTGTGCCCGTTCCGTGTCCAGGGAATCCTACAGATGTGGCCTTGCCTGTCTGGCTCCTTCCACCCCGTGTCTCTGAGGTTCATCCACACCCTGGCGGCTGTCAGAGCGGCAACGCTCCGTTGCGTGGAGAGACCACGTCTTGTTTATCCGCTTGTCCTCCAGTGGACGTTTGGGCCGTGTCCGCCTTGTGGCAGGTGTGAGCGGAGCTGCTGTGAACGTTTGCACACTAGTCTTTGGGGCACCTACATTTCCTGGGGGGCTTTCTGGGTCACGTTCTTTTTTTTTTTTTCCTGGGTCACGTTCTGTGTCGCCTCATCACCCGTGCACACCAGCTCTCTGGGCGTCCAGCAGGCCGGGTCTCGGCCCCTGGGAAGCGGCACGGCCGCTCCGTCCCAGGTGGACAGCAGGGGAGCCCGGGCGTCGTGCAAAGGCACCCACGCGGCAGAGCAAAGGCTTTCACCTGAGTCAGATTCCCGTTCCTTCTCTCTCTCTCTCTCTCTCTCTTTTTTTTTTTTTGGTCAAAAGAAAAACATCTTTGAAAATCTAGGTGGGGAACACCAAGGAGATATCCCGACGCCCTCTCAGCAGGGAGAGAACTCACAGAGGGGCTGCCATTCAGGGATTCACGGATAAGGGAAACCCTTGACCTGGATCCTGACTCGTAGTTTGAGTCTGGATGGAAACAGCCTTCCAGAAGTTGGTGTTTCCCACCGTGCTTACAGGACAGAGTGAACCACACGGAGGGGCTGTTTCATCTACTTCATGGAACACAAATCTGAACTATTCCAGCCGGTCTGTATGAACGAGAGGAATGTTTATTCCTTTGTACCTGTATCTCCTTAAGAATTAGCACTGGGCGTCCATGGTGGTTAACCACCGGCTGCCCACCAGGCAGTACGGACACGTAACAGGATGACGTGTCTGTAAAATTCTCCGTAATGGGTCCCCCCCTTCAGGGGCTCCCACTTAACACTGGCCTGATGGCAACTAAAGATTAGGGTGCGAGCACGTCCCACAGCAGCGGCGGCGGCAGGAAGGGCATCACCTGGGAACCTGCCTCGTGGACGAGCCCTCCTGCGCCGGGGCTGCGAGCTTGGAGCAGGGAGGCCAGACCCACCTGGAAGGCCACCTGGGCCAGGAAGATGAGCTTGTCCCGTTCAAAGAGCCCGCGGGCCGTGTACATGTAGACGGAGTAGGTGATCTCGTCCGTCAGGTTCATCACCCGCTGCTTGACCTCCTTGGCGGGGGTGGTCTTCTGGATGGCCTTCTCGAACACCACGTTGAAGGCCTGGGGAGCGGCGTATGGAGGCTTGGGGGGCTGGACTGTGAGGCCGCCCAGGCTGCCCGCCAGGGTTCTAGTTTGTTTCTGTGGCAGGTGGGGGTCTGGGGCACCAGGGGAGGGGCCCCTCGCCGGGGTGCTGGCCCCAGGGCGGATCCCGTGCAGCCTGGACCCCACCTGTCCTCCCGATGGCCGCGGCTCTGTGGACACCAGGGGCCCGGGACCCGGAGCCGCACCTTGAGCGAGAACTGATAGATGGGGTTGATTTTGTTGAGGTCGTTCAGTATGAAGTACAGCAGGGAGGCCCTCTCGGCGGCTGGCCGGTAGTTCTCTCTGGCCTCGTTGATTTTAACCTCCGTGATTTTTGCCTCTTTCACCTTCAAACAAACGGGGCCTGAGTGGGACCAGCAGGTGGACGGCGCCAGTGGGCAGTGGGTTCGTCCCGTCTGTGGGATCGTCGGCTGGCCGGCGGCGTGCCGCGCGGTGCCTGAGCCCCCCGTTCCTGGTCTGGGCCCCAGGGGCTGGGGGGGTGCAGGCCCGGGAGGTGGGCTCTCACCTTCTCCTCAATCTCGCTGGCCGTGTGCTTGGTGGTCTCCAGATTCTCTACTAAGGCCGTGTCCCCCAGGAAGTTCCCCGACGCGGCTGACAGACGGGCCAGCAGGGAGTCTTCTAGCTCTTTCAGAACAATCTTGAATTCATTTTGGGACTTGGTGAGGTTTGCCTGCGGGCGGCACAGACAGCCGGAAGGGGGGTCAGGCGTCGGCTGGCTCTGTGCCCCTGCCACAGCCCAGACCCAGCGGGGACGGGAAGAACAGGGCCAGCCTCATACGAGTGGGCAGCCGTGTGGCCGGGGCGGGGGGACCGCCCTGAGTCCGCGTGTGCTGGTGGCCGTGCACGGGGACCCGCCGCAAAGACCGTGCCCGCAGGGCCATCTGGGCACCACCAGCTCCTCTTCCGTCAGGGAAGCGGCTGCTTGGTTTGGAATTAGGTTTGGGAGGAAGTAGATTTGGGGAAGAAGAGTGGCTCATTCCACTGCATACAACGTGATCGTGTGACAGGCTGGGGCACGGTCAGAGAGATGTGTCGGGGAAGCTCGCAGCCACCCGAGTGGCCCACCCTGGGCCACGTGGGGCTGATGTCAGGCCCCTGTACCTTCAGCTGCTCTAGATCTGGGCGCTCTTTGGCCACCACGGCCGCCAGGAGTTGGTCCTCAAGCCCGTCCCTGGTGACCAGGAAGTTGATCAAGGTGCACTGGGCTTGCATCTCGGGCTTGTAGTGTGGGTTGAAGTACTTGGTGTGCAGGATGAGGCGGAACTTGGGGTGGTACTCCATCTCCTTGTCGCCGATCTTAATGAACCTGGTCGGTAGGGGACGGAGGGAGGGGCTCGAGGGGCTCCGGCGGCAGCAGCACCAGCGCAGACCACCTCCCACCACCCCCGGGCCTCGCACCGCCCTGAACCCTCCTCTGGTCCCCAGGAAGGGACAGCGTCTCTTCTCATTCTGCTCTTCCTCCCTGGCCTGTGGCCGGGACCTTCTAGAAGGTGCACCTGTGCTCTCTCTGCTCAGTTCTGATCTTTATAGTCGCACGTGCCCAGCTCCGAGTGCACATCATTTCTCCCCTGGGAGCCGGGACAGAAACACCGCCTGGGCCCCGCCGCAGAGCCACGGACGTCACACACTGACATCCTAGGTCACAACAGCTCTACGTTCTGGAAGCTCCCGGGAGAATCTGAAGGCAGCCAGGCCCAGACCCCGGGTCCACCGGCACTGCGGGGGGATCTCTCCTCTCTGCTCCTGCTCTGCTCCCCCTCTTCCTGGCCAAGCTCACTTCTTGGGGCCTCTGTAACTTCACCCCTCAGACATCACCGCCCACGCCAAGCTCTTCTCCGAGGTGGAGATGTCAAAGTGTTCATTTTCTCCTGTTCTGGGCTCCTGCACATGCCCCTACTTTCACAGGGGGTCACAGCAGCTCTGATGCTTACGTTTTAAAAGTTGATTTGCTTCTCTTTTTATATTAGAAAAGCAATACGTGCTCAATGCATCAACCACTGAACGGATAAACAGGATGAGGCACATCTGTCCAGGGGACTGTGACTCAGAACCACGAGGTCCTGACACATGGGGGCACGGAGGGGCCTTGAACACACGGCCTGGGGAAAACGGCCAGACGCAAGGTGGCACAGCTCGTGCGATTCCCTTGTACGGATGCAGAACAGGGAGATCCGTGGAGGCAGAGGGCACGCTGGCGAGTGCCAGGGGCTGGCAGCTGGGGGGCACGGCAGGGGCTGGCTGCCGTGGGCGGGGGTCGTGGGGACTAGATGGGCTGATCCTCGCACATCACTGTGAACGCACCAAGTACCACCGCATTGTTGGCCTTAAAACAGATAATTTTATGCGATGTAGATTTCACTTGAATAAGAAAAAAATAGTGCTACGGGCTCAAGATCTGGAAAACGCATGAAAATAGAAGGAGCTTGGCCATGAGGGCAGGCCGTCCGCAGGGGTCACTCGCACGATGGCGGCTTTCCTGACCGGGGCGCGGCTCCACTATTTCCCATCTCTCCCTGGGCACCGGCGTTCCGCCAAAGACCCTGCCGCCCACCAGGACAGCGGGAAGCTCCCCGCACCTCCCCCCTGCGCAGAGGCCACACCTGCCCCTGAACGAGTTCACACGGGCCAAGCGGCGAAGGTGGAACGTGGAACTCACTTTCCCTTTTTAATGGTGTTCCTGCCCAGCAGCGGGTCCAGCACAGGGTCCACGGTTTCGCCGATGTTCTCGATGAGCAAGGTGTCCCCTTCAGAAATGGCCTGCTCGATGATGTCCAGGTAGCTGTGCGCATGATGTGGGGCCAGGTAAGGACGCGGGCCCAGAGATGGCACCGCTGGGTGCCCCAGGAGGCGGCCCTCAGAGCCAGAAGGCACCAGAAGACAGGTGCCCGAGGGGCATCTGTGCACATCTCCCCTGGGGGCCTTCGGGAGGGCAGCCCCCTTACAGCTGTCGAGCCAGACATTTTCACACCCGTGTCTGGTCCCCAGGCCCCAGTGCACCAGGAAGGCAAAATGGGGTGGCCCTAGTGACCACTGTGACAAGGAAATGTGTCCCACTAGAGACGAGAAATGAGAAAATGACCAGCCTGAAGCCTCATGGTTGGCAGGGGCCACGTGGGACTCAAGCCTGGGTGACGCTCCGTCCCTGGAGCAGCAGGTACTGGGGTGGGGGGGTGCGGAGAAGAGCCCCGGGGTTAATTCTTTACTGTTGGCGCTATTCCCCAAGACCAAATATCGCAAGACAAATCCACCTGTGGGCCAGGATCTGTACGTAAAGACGCACCTGCCCATCTGACCAGTGCGGACACCTCGGGTGTGTTTCTAAGCACAAGGGCCGGCCGGCCAGCGGCTAGCTTTGGAGCCCCCACCTCGCCCCGCCTGCCACCACGGCCCCCACCTCTTCTGCCCCAGGCGGATGGCTTTCAGCTCGCTGCCGTATTTGTTTTTGATCCACTTGATTCCTTGCAGCTGGGCATCCACGATGAGGGGCCAGCGCTCCGTGTTGCACAGGATGGTGGCATTCTCGGTGGACATGCGGTCGCTGGGGAGGCCCTGGTTGTTCCAAGTGGCCACGTCGGCGTCATCCGTCAGCAGACTCAAGGGGTCCAGACCTTCTGTGATCGGGATGGGAACCTGCCAAGAGGAAGTGCTCGCTCTAGAAGGGGTGAGGTGGCCTTGCTTACTGCCCCACGGGGAACAGCTCTCCAAGTGACGGGGCTGTGGTTGGACCACGGACCAGCCGCGTGGTCTGGAAGACCCGCACTTACAGCGAGCGCCCTGATGCGTCTCGGAACTCACCAGGAGGGGCCTCAGCATCGGCCACACTGGGCCACGGCGCAAACCCGCCGCGGCCAGAGCATCAGTGAGGGTGACGTGTGGCTGGTCTGCCCCACCGGGGACCTCCCCAGAGTTCCCGAGTGACGAATGCAACCGAACCTCTTACCTTTAACTTCTTTATATAAGGGATCCAGAATTTGTCCATCAGCTCATTTCGGTATTTCTTGGTGAAGTAGCCCACGTAGGAGACGAAGGCTGAAATCAGCAGGACGTCCCCGCACAGGGTGACCCCCTGGCCCTTGAAGTTCTTCACCGATTCAGCCCAGCGCACGTTTTCCGATGCCAGTCCCCCTACCAGCCTAATGTGACCACGCGGTCAGTGGGGGGAGAGGAATGTTGGAGGGTCGCTCACGCCCAAGGACAGGAAGCAGCTCCCACCTCCCAGTGTGATGAGCCTGGCATTTCAAATCCTTCCTTTGCTCAGTGCTTCAACACTGGACATGCTTTGGGGGAAATTTTTGGGAATAACTGCTTTAGGGAAGCAAAACTAACATTTTCTGGGGGCAGCTGGGGGCCAAGTGCCCCCTCCCCAGCCTTCTGTGCTGACGTCACTTCTGAGCTGACATTATTTGGACATTTCGCCCACATGCTAGAGCTGCTGCCGGGACACCACTGAGCACAGGCTTTGGCCAACTGGCAAGTCTTGGCAGAGGCGGAGTCTGGATGGTGGCCACAGTGGCCACAGGACAATGTGGCATCCAGAGGGCACCTGGCCCCAAGCGGAGTGGGGACGGCAGGGTTGGCGTCCTGCTCCTCTGGCCACCTGCCTGAGAGCTGGCCCCTGACCTGAGATGCGACATCCCCAGTCTGAGAGCATTGAGATATTTGTTGAAAGCACAGGTTGCCTGATTACGACCCCTGAGGTCTGTCCTTAGCATCACCCCCAGGAGCCCTTGCTTCCCAAAGACCAAAAGACCTCTTTGCTTTTCTTGGTGGGTATGTCAAGTCCCTCAAACCTAGGATGGCATCTGCACTCTGCTGGAGGCCATTGTCAGGCGGCTTGGGGATCTCCGAGGGTCCCTGGGTCTCACTGACTACCACCTGCCAACAGTTGCCAGCCCTCCGGGCAGGGGACTCTGTGCCAGGCTCCCGGGGCTCACTTTGAAAAGCAGGAAAAGAAAGCCCTGAAGCCTCGCTGCCCACTGGTGAGCACCTGAGGCGTCGGCTAGTCCAAATTGAGATGTGCACGTGGGTTTTGAGGACCCGGAATGAAAACATGCGCGGACTGTCTCAGCGATCGTCCTCACAACGACTGCATGTCGAAATGATCCCATTTGGGGTTCAGAAAAATACATCCTCAAAATTGGTCTCATCTTTGAACTTGCTAAGGTGGCAATGGGAAAATGTAAGGGGTGGGCGTGGCTCGAGCTGCCTTCCCGTTGGGACAGCGCGGCTCTGGAGGCCACGTGTGTAATCAGGGCGTAAAGGGCCGCGCAGGTGGAGGCCCTGGAAGGCCGTACAGACACCACGGTGCGGTGAGAACAAGCCCCCGTGGACGCTGCCTCCCGGGCGGGTCTGGGTTAGGGTGAGTTCTGTGTCCCCAAAGGTCACGAGATGCACAGAGGTCCTCTACCCAGGAGGTGGAGACACTGGCCGATCGTCAGTCAGTGAGTCTATCCTGTTCTGTGGGCCTGTCCCTTCCACGGGCACTGGCAAGACAAGAGGGTGGCCCGTGGGGCGGAGCGAGCTACCTGTTAGCCAGCGAGATCACCCTGTTGGTGGCGTCGGCCTCTTGCTGGCACTTGATCTTCTCTGCAGTTGCCTTTTCAAAGGCCGACGTGAGGTTGCTCAGGTTGGCATTGAGTTCCTGGGGGAACAGAATGGCCAGGAAATGGGGCGGTGGTGGGGTCCCAGGTCCCGCCAGAGCACGCACAGCACGGAGCGGGGCCTCCCGGGTGGGCGATCTGGGCCCTGCAGCTGCGCTGGTCATTCACAGCGGCCACACTGTGCTGACCCCGCCCCGCAGGGCTCTGACCCCGGGGGGAGCCCCTTGGGTGCGGGGAGCACTCACGGCAATCTTGTTTTTGATCCGCGAGAGCTTCTCTTGCGCCTCTGCTAGCTCCGCGTTGGCCTCCTCCAGGGCCTGCCTCTTGGGGGCCACGTCGCAGTACACCTCGTAGAAGCGGACGATGTTGATGCACCAGGAGCAGAGGCCCGCGGCGGCCGTGGACTTGGAGCGGATGAACTCGGGGTCGAAGGTGGGGTTGCCTTGGTAGGGCCTGGAGAGGGAGCAGTGGGTGCTGGCGTGGGCCCTGGGCCCCAGGCCGTCCCGCGTCTACCCTTCCAGCCGTCAGGGCCACACTGGTACGCGCTCTGGCCACCGGTCCCAAGCAGTTACGAGGCGAGCACTGTGAATTGGGGTTTTGGGGGGGGGTGTCTCAAAGATGAAGAAAAGAGCGAGGCACAGTGTTCTGTCCCCAGAAGTTGGGGAGTGAGGGGATGGCCTGTGATCACATGAAGGAGGGAATTGCATTCCTCGTTCTCTGTTCTGGAGCTTTCTGTAGGTGGTCCCGTTTCATTCTCAGACCTCACCCGTCAGCAAGAAAACCCGGGTTCAGGGGGCTGGGGGCTCAGCGACTTGCCCCGAGTGCCACCTGCAGGAAGCTGTAGCCCTCGCGTCGGGGGCGGCGTGTCAGGCGCTGTTCTGAGAGCTTCCTGCATGGGGGCTCCTGGAGCCTGCTCCCCTTGGCATGTGTCATCACCCCATGGCACCGTGGGGCGACAGGCCCAGAGAGGCTGAGCGTCTCTCCCGACGTGACCCAGCAGGGAGGGCGCAGCGCTGGCAGACACACGGAGCCCGCGCCCCGGAGATCCCTGGACCCCCACAGCACTACCTCCACTCCCGGGGCGGACCGAGGGAAAATCCCCAGAGATGCACCCTAGACCCTTCCGGAAACCAGTATTTTTAGGCACAACAAACTGAACTGTCAGTAGAAAGAATTTCAAATGCGTAATTTGAGGTAGTAACTGGTGAGTGGCCCAAATTAGGGCCGGCAGCCCGGCTCCTCCTCCTCTGGTTTAATTTACTTCACGCCTTGTTTAGGTTGATCCTAAAGCGGGTTTGCACCCTTCAACACACGTCAGACACGGGGGAAGCCAGCGGGGTGGAGCCGGCCTGAATCCTCCAGGGGCCGCAGCACTGCGGATGCGCCGGGCCACCTGCCGCCGAAGTAGCAGAGAACGTGTCCTCTTGTTCCGGCGTTGGGTGAATGGCGGGAGCCCGACAGTCCCTGTATATGTACAGCGCTACTGCCACTGGCAGGCGCCAGCCCAGCACGTCGGCCCCCGGGTGGGAGGCCCGGGGACATGTGTCTAGTCTTGTCCCACACCCACCCCACAGCTACATGGCCAACCTGCTGCACGCGTGTCCCTCTGGATGTGGTATCTACGGTGACAACAACAGAAAGAAAAGATCACGCCTGATGGAGCCCGAGCCAGCGGAGGACACCCACTGCACATGTGCGTGCGTGCAGGTGTACTACAGTGTTGTGTGCATGGGTGTGTGTCATGTGTGCACGTGTACATACAGTGTGCATGGGTGTGCGCGCATCATGCGTGCAGGTGTATGTACACTGTGTGCATCATGCGTGCAGGTGTACGTACAATGTGTGTGCATGGGTGCGTGTGCATCATGCATGCAGGTGTGTATACTATGTATGCATGGGTGCATGTGCATCATGTGTGCAGGTGTATGTATAGCGTGGGTATGCATGGGTGTGCATCATGCGAGCATGTGTATGTACAGCCTGTGTGTACATGGCTGCATGTGTATACGTATATGTACAGCGTGTGTGTGTGTGTGTGTGTGTGTCATGCGTGCACGTGTGCACAACTGCTCTTGCCTCTGGGGGCCTCTCCCCCGCTCCTGTGGCCCTGCAGCTGCTCTGCCCGCCTGGCATCCTGGGGCCGTGTGTGGGGTCGCTGGCCCTCCCATGTCTCCTGTGGGGAAGGGGCTGCCTAGACTTGGGGCCACGGGCCTTCCCACCTGCTTTGACTCCTTAGGTGGGTGGGGGGAGGCAGTGGGTGGTGAGACGCCTCGGGAGCCCACGCTTCACCCCGGCACCGGGACAACTCCCCCGCTGCCACCTGCCGAGTCTGGGCCCCCACCTTGCCCACCTGCCCACCCTGATGAGCACAGGCTGCCTGGGGGAACAGGGACCATGCAGCACCGGCAGGAAGTGAAGTGAACCCCACGGCGCGGCCCCGACTCACTTAAATGCTTTTAGGCAGGCCTCGGGGATGTGCTCCTTGTCGAATTTTTTCAGGGAGTCCAGGAAGGTGTCCACTTTGCCCATCATGATTTTTGCGGCTTTCCAGCTCTTGTCCTTGGGGATCTTGCCCCCAGGGGCGGTCAGGATCATGACGGCGGCCGTGACATTGACCACGGCGTCCGGGGGGGACCCAAAGGACTTCAGCTCCATCAGGTTGTTCTGTAAACGAAGGACAAGCAGCAGCTGTGAGGGGACGGGGCCCTGCCGCGGGATCGGGAGGCCCCGTGACTACCGGGGAGGCCGCCGAGACCCTGGGGTCCCTGCGCCGGCTCCGCGGCTTTCTCCCCACCCTGGCCGGTCTCGCTTCTTTCGTTTCCTTCCCTTACCTTGTTCAGCGTGTCGAGAGCTTCCTGCGCCGCCAGCAGGGCCGGCTCTGCCTTGGCCAGGTCCGTTTCGCAAGCCTTTTGTTTCTCTGTGACATTCTGGAAGGAAGCCACGAAGGAAAGTTCAGTGCAGGCGGGGGTGGGGACCGCGGCCGACTGTGTGCACGTGTGCGTGAGTGTGCGTGTTACGTGGCGCCCTGGGCATGAGGGAGCACAGCCGGGAGTGAGGAGGGCGGCCTCCCCCCAGGCCCATGCATGAACTGTGCACATGCGTGTCCCCCGTGGCGGCAGCACTGCTGTGCCCCATGGCCCCCGTCAGCCTGCCAGGTCACGGGTCACCTCCTGGAGCCCACCTGTCTCCTCCCTGTCCCCTCGCCCCTGCCCCTCAGCTCTCAGGCTACAAGGAGCCACACGGGGGCCATGGGCTCGGGATCCTGGAAGGGGGACGTCGTTCCGTGGGCCTCAGCTTCCAGGACTGGAGGGAAACCCTGGGGCCACACGGGCCCCGCGCCGCAGGCTCCGAGGCCTTACTGTCTATTGGTGCCCTTGTGTGATCTGTCCGGGATGGGACACTCGGGAGGTAGAGCTCGCCCTCCCCTTAGGGCCAAGACCCCCGCACGCATCCCCGCACGCACGCACTCCTAGTCAGGAAGAGCCCCTCTGAGCCTCAGGAGGGCCTCGGTGCGATACGAGGCAGTGGGGGCTGGGGGCTTTGCTGGCACGGAGGCGGGAGGGCAGAAGGGACAGGGGGTCTGCAAGGCACCTCCTGGAGGGTCCGTCCAGGCCCTGCCTTGGAGGCCCGCGTGGGGCGTGACCGCAGGCCTGGGCACGGGAGGCGAGGTCTCTAACCCGGGGGCAGCCCCTGAGGGGCCATTTCCGGATGCCGGGGTTGGAGAGGGACGGGCGCCTGGACACTAAGGGCCACAGGAGTGGCAGATGGCAGGTCATGGCTTGGGGTGTGCTTGTGGGGCCTGGCTTGGATCCTGACGATGCCGCCCGCCTGTTGCCGACCTCCCTGGGCCTCGGTGGGTTGTGGGTGTGCGGGTTACGAGGAGGAATGGTGTGGGGCTCCTGCCGCCCTGCCTGGCCCGTGTCCTCCTCCTCCTCCAGCACCTGGTGGTGGCCTTCGGGTTCCTCGTCCTCCAAACCACTTGCCACCAGGCCATGCTCCATCTCAGCAGATCGCAGGCGGTTACTGGATACTCTCCATTTACACACTCACGCGGGTGCATGGCTGGAGGCCTCAAGGGCATGCAGGGCGGGGGGAGGGGAGGAGCCCCTCGGGCAGGCCACGGGCCCCCAGGGACCAGTGACCCCGGCGGCTCTGGGGACGCCTGGTGCAGTGAGTCTGAGGCCCAGGACTCCCGCCCGAGGGGCTTCTCAGACCTTCCTGGCCCCCGGCATCTGGTTACAGTGCAGACCGTGGCCGGAGCTGGGCTGGGGCCCGACCCTGCATTTCCTCCCAGCTCCCGGAGATGCCGCCTCCGTGGCCTGGGCAGCCCTCCTCTGAGGCGGGGGGTCGTGCTCGGGAGAGAAGCTCCCAGCCTTTGCCAGGGCCGGGAGCAGGCACCGAGCCTCGGGGAAGGCCGGGCCCGCGGAGCCGTCGGGGGGCGAGCTCGGCGCGCACCTTGTTGATGACTTCCACCTTGGCCTCTTCCTCGTCGGCAATGGCTTTCTCTTTGCTGACTTTCTCAGTTTCCACGCCCACCACGTGGATCAGCTTGTCCGCATTCTCATTTTTCTGCTTGAGCTCAGCCTCCTGAATTGCCAGCTTGGCCTTTAAATCATCCACCTGGGGGAGGAGACCCCGAGAGATGGGCAAGGGTGGGTCCCGGCCCCACGCACAGGCTGGGGGACAGTGCTGGGGGCAAGGGCCAGGCCCGGGGCCTGGCAAGCGGGAGGGAGCCTGGGGAAGGAGTGAGGGACAGGGTGGGACATGCCCCCCACCGTTCTTGGTGGTTTCTCCCACAAGGAGGCCCGTGGTCCCTGTGCTAGGACCATGTCTGGAAGGTTCCTCTGGGGAAAAGAAGTGTCCTGCTTGGCCGGGCTCCTCTCTGATCCCTTCTGAGCAAGCTGTCTGGGTAGGAGCCGTCCTGCTTGGCCCCTCCAAGGTCTGTCTTCCTGGAACACCCCCTGCCGTACTCCCCCCACACCCCTACAGGGGTGGCCTTGACCCATGCCACGCTGCTGTGGCTCTGGTTCCAGGGGCTCGGCCTCCCTGGGGGCAGAGGCGGGTTCACGCCTCAGCAGGGTAGCCGGGGCTGTCCTCAGGGCTCCCCTGGGGACACCAGCAGTGGGCAGTGAAGGTCAAGGGGCCGGGCTGCACTAGAGAGGGCACCTAATAAAGCCGGGCAGAAAACCTAAAAAAGAAAACAAAACCCAGAGGACGGCAAATGCCTTTCCAAGTGGGCACCGCAGTGTGCAAGGTGTCTCAGGGCGTGTGGTCACAGATGCCCGTGACCTGATCCCACAAATCCCACTGCGCTTGGGCCCACGTAAAGCACCCAACAGAGTAACAGCACAGTTGCCAAAGCATTTTGAATCCATTTTTCATATTAAAACCCCCACGTTCTCCGGGGTTTGAGAATGGGAGCTTCTCCGAGGCGGGACTCCTGTTTCCCTCACTCGGGGGAAGGTCTGGAACCTGCAGGAGGAGCCGCCCTCCCTACCTGGGACGCCGTGCTCTGCAGCTTCATCAGCCCGTTCTCCAGCCTCTCGATCTTGGCCACCAGCTCCATTCTCTTCTTGGCCAGCAGGTTCTGGTACAGTTTGATCTGCTCCAGGAAGGTTTTGGGTGTGGTGTAGTTGTAGCGCCGCTCGGTGGCCAGGTACAGCTGGGACATCTCATTGACCGTGGTGTGCACGTAAGACATGAAGATGCTGATGGAGGTCTTGACCTCTGGCTGCAAAGGTGAGTCGGGGCGTTAGTCCCCTGTTCCCTTGGGGGAGCAATCCCATGCCCCTTAGGGGCCCGGGGAGGAGGCGGCTGGGGACCCCGGGTTTTCAGCAAGGCCGACCTTCCTTTCCTCGCCGGGACCCTGGAGGGGAGGCACAGCCCCTCAGCCTTGGCCGTTCAACCTGCTTGAGGCTCAAGATGGCAGTGCCCTCAGGGGCTGTCGTGGGCGCTGACACCATCTCTTCGAGGGCTTGGCCAAGCACCAGGGACACGACACAGCTTTATCACTGGGACTGCCTCTCCCTGACTCACACGCCTGCATCCCTGGGAGACTGCAGGGCCTGACCACGTGTTGGGGTGACCCGGGCAACCCCAACAGCGAGCATTCACTGTGCATTTCCTATGCTGGGTCCTTTCCCACACCAGGGTCACAGCCACCACCATCTGGGCCGCCCCCCCTGCCTGAGTGCTCTGCCCCAGGAGCTGTCCGTGCAATACCCAACGGCAATTTGAGTCAACGTGGAAATGTGTTCATCCGACGCATGCTTCCCCTTCGGCATCTACTCTGTGGCCCTCCCTGGTGCCAGCAGTGGGGGCCGCTCCCCCAGATCTTAGGAGGCCCCTGTCTTGGGGCTGGAAACCCATGCCTATGCCCCCAGGGAAATGAGAGAAGTGCCCCCCGCCCCCCCAGTAAAAGAGGAGGAGGCTTAGATCACCCACCGCCCCTGTCAGCAGGGGCAGGTCAGAGGTGAGGGAGCAGCCCCGGGAGGAGCCCTGCTGGAGCCCGAGACGGGAGTGAGCGCGGGCCTCTGGATGCCCTCAGAATAAATGCAGGCGCGCCTGTCAGCCCTGATCAGGGACAGGGACTGTGTGTAAAGCCTGCGTTGCTCAATTTGTGGGCACCCTGGCGTCAGCTCTCCTGACCTGGCCCTGTGGGGCAGCGGCCGCAGGGGTGGGGCGCTCCGAGCCAGTTGAAACCAGTGGCCCCTGGCACAGTAACACAGGGCCGTGAAGCCAACTACCAGCGGCTTGTCTTTGTTTATGATGTTGGTATTTGTTCATTGTGAATTATTTAGCGTTGATTTTGGTTTTTAAAAGTACTGCACGAGGACATCACGGATCTTGGTGACTGAGGTCACACCTCCTCTCCCCCCTCTTATAGTCCTCCAGGTCGTGGAGGCAGAGGGTGCGGGGTCCCCCTGTCCCGGGGGGCAGACCCTCCTGGCTCTGCGCACCAGCACGGAGGGCTGTGGACGGGCCGGTGCCCAGTCACCCACCTGAATGCCCTCAGTTTCCTGGAGGAAGCGCGCGCTCACGGACACCAGGGCGTCTTCCGGCCACTCGTGGAACCAGTCGATGGCCGTGCAGTTGACAACAGCAGGGAATTTCCTCGCCCGCACACGCAAGACGGAGCCCACGGGAGAGAAACACAGGATCACCTGGATGCGGGACAGGAGAGCGGCTTGTGGGGCCCGGGGTGCTGAGGGCCGAGCTCGGGAAGGGAAGATTTCTGCTGTCTGCTTCCAGGTGTCTGCGGAGTCACCCCGGTTCTGGCCTTAACATGCAACTGGTGCACATTCCACTGACTTCACACCTCTTGTGGGAATGGGGAAATGCAGACGGCGCCCCTGGCCTTCTGACGTGGCCCCGCGGCGGGGACAGCCGGGTGAAGGTCCGAGCGGGAATGAGCACCATCGCCGGCAGAGGAGGGCCGAGGACACGGAGCCTCCTCCAGGTCCCTATGGCCATGATGGTGACTAATCCCCAGACAGCCTGGGACCCCAGCCGCAGGCGGTGCTGTGCACACGGGCCCTGGTGCCCATTTGTGGGACCGGGAATAGCCTCAGCCGCTGGGCCCCTCCTGGCTCTGCAGCCCCTTCCTCCGTGGTGTAGCAGGTGCCTCCTGGAGTGGCCATTCTACGGGAGGAGGGCCGTGCCGGGCCCTGGAGGAGGAGCCCAGCAGAGGCCGCATCCATCAGGGTCTCCCTTGGGGGCTCCTTCGGCCCCCAAACAATATCTGTGGGTGGCCCCGCATAACCCAGACTGGGGACAAGAAGAGGGACCGTGCCGTGTCTGCATGGAGCAGGGGTGATGGTAGCCAGCAGGCCCTGGGAGAGCTATGGGGGGTGGACCCTCAGGGTCGGGGTCGGGGGCAGCATCTGGTCGGGGCAGCTGCCCCTACTGGACACTGATGAGAAGGGAAGAAAGGATCCGAAGGGCCCTTGGCCCCACGGGTAGTTCAGCCCAGCGTCCCTTGGAAGGAAGGTTGAAGGTCGAGGTGCACTTATAAATCTACTTAAAATCGTGCATGCGGGGTGTGTGTGTGCATAAACACCCGTCGGCGGGCGTCCATCGGGCAGCGCACTGTTTGCTCTGAAGGCCTAACATACGCAGACGGGAGCAGCCCCTGCCGCCGCCCCCAGGGGAAGGACCTGAGCCCTGCGCTGGGCCCAGGGCTGCTCCCCGGATGCTGTGAGACCAGGGCTCCTACCTTAAGCTGCCTGCGCACTTTCTCAATGAAGAACTTCCAGCACGTTTCCCGAGTGTCGGTCATGCCGAGGGACTTCACTTGGGGCCGCATGGAGGAGATGATGTTCTCCACCTCGTCGTCCATAAACAGCCCCGGGATCTCCCCCGAGGCCAGCAGGTCATTGATGAGCACCAGGAACTGCTCCTCGGCCACCTGGGAGTCTGTCATCAGGAACACCGAGGGAACGTTCTTCACCGCCGTCTTTATGTACTGCGCGCTCAGGTCAACCTGGACCCAAGGGGGACACGGTCAGGGCCTGACGACCACCCTGGAAGGGACGTCTGGGGTCATCTCTGTAAGACGTGTGCAGGGTCTATGTACAGGGACCTGAAACCTTGGGTGGGGAGCACCCGTGCTCACTGCAGCCCATGGGCGGGAGCAGCCCAGGGGCCCGTCAACCGACAGACGGATGGACCAAACGTGGCCTGTCTGTATGATGGGTTATTGCTCAGGCATGAACGGGAGGGATCTCCTGACACCTGCTACAACATAGGTGGGTCTGCAGCGATGCCAGGTGAGGTCAGCCCGTCCCCAAACGCCGGGAACTGCGGGATTCCACTTGGGTGAGGTCCCTGGAGAGATAGAATGTTGGGGGCGGGCGCCACGGGCTGGGGGCAGAGTGGGCTCGTGTTTCAGTCTGGGGACCGGGCGTGGTGGTAGCGGTGGTTATAAAACGGCGTGATGTACGTAATGCCACCGACCTGTATGGTTACAACGGTAAAATTTTGTGCTGTGTTCGTTTTACTACCAAGGAAAGAAAAAGGAAGAAAGACAAAACCTCAGAGACCCTAAAAATGTCTCGAATCAATGCGCTCCAGGCTCGGGGCTCAAGGGTCAGGAGCTGGTGCTGGACAAGGACACAGGGACACTGCATAAGGCTTGTCCCGCCCCTAGTGGGACTTAAAGAAGCAGCTCCACAGGATACCTGCATGGTCAGGGCTGGAAGAATGAATGAAGGGGAGAGTAAAAAGGAACACACAGGAACATCACACAGCAGCACAAATAGTTGCTATTGTCCAAGGATACAGTCCAAGGTGCGCGTGCAGATCGTCTGGCGCTGCCCCGGGAGTCATGCGCCCGTGCCGAGGGTAATGGCTGATTTTCCGTACACCCCGTGGGCCCCTGTAATTGCTCACAGGCACCCCGAGGGGCTCAGTGCTGTTTGGCAGCAGCCCAGCAACCCGGCCTCTCTGTGCAGAGACACGTCACCAAGGCCCCGTAGCTGGAGGTGACTGCGGTGGAAAGCCAGCCTCGGGTTCCCTATGTTTGACGCGAGAACAAAAGCGAGGGGAAGCCCTGAGCTTAGGAGAGCCAGCGGCGCAGGTCGGCGGGGCCTGGGAGCTGACAAGGCAGATGCTCCTGGTCTGGCGGTCCCGCCGCGGCCGTTGCATGTGGGCCCAGCGCCACCCCTGAGGCCGTAGAGGAGGGCAGCGTGCCCGCGAGTTGCAAGTCCGCCCCTGGCAGGTCGTCAGGATGCTCCCGGGGGAGCGCGTCCCTCCTGTAGGTGGGGGTGGCCGGATGGGAAAGCTGCCAAGGTCCCCCAAGTTCAGGTTCCAAGTCTGATCAGACTGGCCGAGGTGCGCGAAGCTAATTGTGCAGCTGCCCAGGTCCGGGTGGAAGTTTCTGGAAAGACTGAAGGCCGTGAAGGCCTAGGAATAGGGATGAGAGACCCGCTTGGGAAAATGGCCTGTGCTTGAGTCCTGGCCACTCCTCCTTCTGCAAAGTCTGCACCTGGCGCCCCTTCCATCGCCACCTGCAGGTGCTCCACTCGCTGCAGGCTCGGCCCCCAGGAAAGCCCACAGAGCTGCTCCTGGCCCTCATCCTGCCGCCCCTGGATTCCCACCCTCTTGGGTTGTGGGGCCAGTACCTCCCACTCCCAGCACTTCCCAATCCCCAACACGTGCCTCCCCTCCCCCCCCCCACTCCCCTAGATTCCTTGACCGGGCCACAGGCGGAGCAGCGTCATTTGTCGTTCCTGACGCATTTCCTCCGGGCACTGGCCTCCTCCGGGCAATGGCCTCCTCCGGGCACTGGCGTCTTGGCTGCCCTGGCCCCCAGCCCAGTTCTGTCCCGTCCTCATTTCCTGCCCGGTGGAGGCACCACCCTGCCGGTCCCAGTTCCAGGCACAGACGTCACTGCCAGCTCCGAGAGCTCAGCTCCTGTGAGCCCCTTCCCCACCCACGGTCAAGACGGAGGTCCAGGTGAATCTAGGGATCAGCAGTGACGGAGGAGCACACGTTCCCGCCCCTGGTGGGGCCCCCTGAGCTGGCCCGGGGTTCCAGCCATGCCCTGCCTCCACATGCTCCCTCCTGCGCAGGCAGAGACCACGGGGCCACCCTAGACTCAGGTCCCTCCTTTACCCATCTCTACACCGTCCGGTCCCAGTCTTTGTGGGGTCACTGGGCTTTTGCCGCAGCTCCCCACAAGTCACCCCACGGCACTCTCCGTGGGTCTCAAGTCACTCTCTACTTGGTTCTGGGACACTCCCAGGTCTTGGTCCTCTCTGCTCACTCGATAGCATATCATGTTCTGGGGACCGAGTCCAGGATTTTCCACGAGGTGCAGTGTCTCGCGGGGGCGCTTCCAGACCTCTTTCCTGCTGCATCTCTAACCTCCAGTGGGCGCCTGCAGCTTATGGTACAGGTGGACTGTAGAGCAACGTCCCATCCCTAGCAGCATGGTGCAGGCCCCGCTTGCATAGGCCATAGGCCCCCCGTCTCCTTCCTTACTTCCAGACCCACGGCAGCGGCTTCATCAGGGTCAGGGACGGCTAGTGCGAGGGGGCTTGATGTGGGTGTTGAGAGGACGGGCCTCGGGGTGGCTCAGACTGAATGCCCACCGCCGGCCCTAAAGTCAGGAACCAGGGACAAAGTCCACACAGGGACAGAGCAAAGGGCAGGATGCCGTCATGAAAGTAACCCCATACAATGTGGTTACTGGTTAGTAAGACTAGAAACTTTCTGGAGAAAACCCAGTGAGATGATACAGCGCAGGTGCGACGATCCTAATTGCCGGCGAGCGCACTGGGGATACCCGGGTGAGCGGCCTGACTGGCTGCGGACGGGACGGGGCAGCCGGTCAGGAGACAGCGTCTGGAGATCCGGGTAGGAAGAGCTTCCCTTAGTGCAGGGACTTAGAAAACACGCGGGCTAGTCCTCGGTTAGAAAGAGCAGAGTCCGCTGGGGACAGTGACAACCAGAAGCCAGACGCTGATCCGAGGGGGCCGTCCCCGGCTTAGCTCGCCCGGCGCCCGTGCCAGCTGGCCGCCTCCCCCACCGGGAGTCCAGGGCGCTGCGGCCTCGGGGCCCCGTGGGCTGGGGGGCTGCCGCCCGGTCCGGCACCGTCCGGACGCACAGAGCAGCCCCGGCACCAGCACCGAGGGAGCTGCGCCCGCGTAATGCGCTCGAATCAATCTCAGTTCCAACCTGAAGCGCTGTGAGGATTGGGTCTGGGCTAATCGTGTTTGACGAGCACACAGTTCCCTGACAGAGCAAATTTTCGGGAAAAAGAAATCAATAAAAAGCCTCGGCGGCGTATCTTGGGGATGGGAGACCTGTTTACGCTAATGTTTATTTAATTAATTCAAAAAGCAGCCTTCCCGAATCCAAGTTTGTAGTCAGATACCCCGTAACAGCCCTGAATTATTTAATCTGGCCAACGGGGGATGACGCAGAACCGGGTCTGTGCTGACTGTGCGGACCCTGACCCACAGGCCCTCTCACCTTTGCCACCGGGGCGTGGGCACCGGCCGACACGTGTCCCGGCCCTCGGCGTGATGAGGAGCCTGCAGTGACATACGCTCTGTGTCCTGGACACGCGAGCCGTCCGTTTTCTCCCCCCCCCCACCTCCAAGGGTGGCTTGTCAGAGAGCCACGTCTCACCTTGAGGTCCGGGATCCCGTAGCCCTTCTTGAGAGTGATCTGGAACACGTCCAGCGCGCTGATGTAGGCGGCCAGGCGAGAGAGGCTCTGCTTGCCGCTGCCGCCCACGCCCACCAGCAGGGCGTTCCCTCGGGGGAACTCCAGGATGCGGTTGATCCTGCAGATGTGAGCCACCGCGTCTTCGAACAGCACCTGCAGAGGCCAGAGGGACACCTCAGCGCCCCGGCGCACCCGGACGCGGCTCCTCCCGCGCGGCACAGACTCTCCTCCCAGCCCGGCCGGTGTTCGCTGCGAGTCTCGCAGCCCCAGAACGCCAGTGAGGCGCTGGTGATGAGACACGACAGGAGACCGTGGCCTGGCCCCTTGCCCGGGCTGTGCGCTCAAACAGCGCTCACCAGGTTCATGACTGCGTTGACTTCATTGTAACTGTCCAGGACGTCCACCAGCAGCTTGTTCAGGTGAGCCACGTCGGTTACCGAGAGGTATTTGGGCTCGCCGATCCCGTGAGAGAAGTGGCAAAACATATTTGGTTTGGCAAACAGGAGCTCATCACCAAGATCCTAGAAATAAGGGGCAAGGCACTTCTGTTGCTGGCCACCATGGGCACGCGCAGGTCATCAGTAGCAGCTCCGGTCCCTCGCCATCGTGCTCCCCCCGCCGCCCCCCAGGATGCCAGGCCAAGTCTTCATGGGCCCAGACCACTGCTGCCAGGGCTCTGCAAACTGTCGGCAGAAATCCCTAGTAGGACGGTCCCATCCTCATCACATCAGGAAGAAGAAATGAATCTGCGGAGGACGTCAGGACATACCGGCAGAGCACACTGACCCACACAGGTCTTTCTTTACCCCAAGTGGATGGAGGGGGGTCATCACATCCTGCCCTCCGAGGAGTCAATCCCTTCTCCCTCAGATGTGCATTCATGGGACAGAGTCATTTCTTGGGACCCAGTGGGTCCTTCCCACCCCCCTGTGAGGGCCCTTCCAAGGTTGCTGGCCTTATCATTGGCCCCAGATACCATCATTACAGTGGAGTCTCTCTGGGCTCATTGGAGGGACTTGGTGGCTTGACTCACATCAAAGAATTTCTTGGTGGAAGCCACGGTGACTCTGCGCAACGTTTCCTGGTCTTTCTGGTCAACCATTTTGTCTCCATACACTCTTTCAGCTTCGTGCAGCCAGAGGCGGACTAGGTCAAGTGGTATTCTCAGGATCTCCGTGGTGGAGAACAAGAGTCCCTGCCCCAGACACAGGTGGTCAGCACCTTTAGCTGTGCTATGAAGGCCAGCCAAGTGCAGTTCGCAGGTGAAGCAACAGAGTGGTCACTTGCCCAGACAGTGATCTGTCAAGCCAGGGAAGCCACTGAGGCCCACGGCCATGCAAATCCTGGAGGCTTGGAGGGTGTGTCGTGGGGAGAGATATGGGGGGATTCTCACAAGACAGAGCAAGGTCTTGACTCTCTAACAGGGTGGATAGTGGAGAAGGGACAAGGGGGCACGGCCAGAGTGGGTTCCAAGCTGGGGCTCTGCAGCAGGTCTGCCTATGTCTAGTCCCGGCTTAGCCATTTACTGACCAAGTGCCCTGGGGACGTTCAACACGTTCTTATTGAGGGCCTGCCATTTTCCAGACTCCCTCTGGGGCTCCAGGATCACAGCAACAAGGTAGGCTCTGTCTTCATGGAGTCCACATTCTAGTGGGAGATGCAGCCAGGCAATCAGAGTAACAAGGTAGTTATACATTGTGACGTGGGCTATGAATGACATAAAGGGAGGCAGTGAGATAGTGTAGGGGTGAAGAGGGACCTCTAGAGGACACGACATTTGAGCTGAGCATGCCTTAGCCGCCCAGAGTCTTAGATTCTCCTTCTGTAACGTGGGGATATAGGAGCACGTTACATGTATTTTTGGAGGAGAAAATGCGGGTGTAAGTGACAAAACCTGGTGCCTGGCTCAGACTAAACAGTCAATAAATAAGAGAAAATATCATCACTGTCATTACCAATACCGTCATCATCATCACCATCACCACCACCCCCACATATTGCCATCATTATCACCGACATTATCACCATCACGCTCATCATCACCATCATCGTTATCATTGCCATCATCATCATCACCATCATCATCACCACCACCACCATCATCACTACCACCATCACCATCACTACCATCATCACCATCACCACCACCACCATTATCACCATCATAATCATCACCACCACCATCATCATCACCATCACTACCATCATCACCACCACCACCATCATCACCACCACCATCACCATCACTACCATCATCACCATCACTACCATCATCACCACTACCACCATCACCATCACCACCACCATCATCATCACCATCACTACCATCATCACCACCACCACCATCATCATCACCACCACCACCATCACTACCATTATAATCCTCACCATCACCACCACCATCATCACCACCATCACTATCACCATCACTACCATCATAATTATCACCATCATCACCACCATTATAATCATCACCATCACCACCATCACCACCACCGTCACCATCCTCATCACCACCACGACCACCACCACCACCCCATCATCACCATCCATCCATCATTTTGCTTTCCCTCCTGAGAGCAGCAGAGAGCACCTATGGAGCAGGGACGCGGCCGTAACAGGCCTAGAAGAGCAGTACCTGGAAAATATTGGAGAGGTCCCTGAGGTTGAAGACATAGTGAAATTTAATGGCCGTGGGAAGAAATGTTGCAGTGACTTTCTGATGCAGGGCTGTTACAGGAAAGAGATACATCGATTCTCAGGTACTCTTAATGGCCTCAGGAAGTGCAGAGCTTAAGGTATAGTCTCTAAAGCAAATGGACTATGAAATAGTGACAATTTAAGTAAGAAATCTGCACGGCTGACAAGGGGAGAGGTTTGCTGCTCTACTGACGTGTAAATCATTTCTGTACACTGAATTTCCAACCCCCCCCGCCTTCCCCTCGAGCAATTGGATCTCATAATATCTCCTGCTGAAACATAGCATCATTTAAAAATATTGATTTGAAAGTATAAATAAAATATTTACCAGGGGAAACTGTGAAGGAGCCATCAGCCCCATAAAGCAGTAGGGCTGTGCCGACAGGAGGGGGGGATGAGGCTGGTCAGCTTACCCAGGGCGGAGGCCACCAGTTGGCTGCTCATCCTCTGAACCACCATGGGGACTGAGCGAAAGGTCAGGTGTTGGGCCAGGATCGTGTTGTAGATGGTGGCGAGGGCCTCCTGGCCCGGGAAGCTCACAGCAAACACGCAGAAGTGGCGCTGCCCGGAACAAGCACAAACCCCCATTGGGCAGCCCGCGGGGACCAGCCCGTGGCCGGGGCTGCCTTCTTCGGGGAGCAGACTGTCCTCATTACCCAGTGTCTTGTGGGCAGGGTCGGAACGGACAGTTTCCCTTCCTTGTGCCTTATATATGGTAAAATCCCATTAAATATTGATCCCATCCCCAACAGCCAAATTTACACTTCCTGCTCTCAAGCAAAATTTTGGCGGAAGCCAAAGAGTGTCTCAGGGCGCAGCCCAGGTTTTATATTCTAGGTCCCTATCTGCTTAGGTACTTCAGAGGTGAGGTCCTGCCTGGGCAGGGTTGCAGGTGTAATACAGGATATCCCGTTAAATCGGAGTTTCCGATAAACAACACGTCGTTGCTTTCAGTATAATCATGTCCCAAATATTGTACAAGACACGCTTATACTAGGCAAGTATTTGTGGTTTATCTGAAATGCAGATTTTACCGGATGCCTGCAGTTGCATTTGCTAAACCGGGCAGCCCTTCGGGGTCCGAGGGAGGGCTGGCTGGCGTCTCGCTGCCCCGGGAATTCCCTGACGCACGCCCAGAGCTTAGGGAGCTCTCCAGGGGACGTCGGCCTGCAGCCCCGACAACACCCCGGATCGATGCTTTTATCTTCTTGTGCCAAAGTGAGCCTCAAACCCACAGGGGCTGGGTCCCTGGAGTTTGATTTGTGCCCACCTGGAGTCTGGGATCGATGGTGAAAGATCCGGAGGTGGGGTTCATGCAAGCCACGTACTGGCAGTTATGGATGTCCTTCAGCGTCAGCTTCTGCCTGTCGTACCTGCGAGGGAGACGGGCGCAGGTCGTGCCACCGGCCTGGCAGAGCCATCGCGGGGCCCCCAGCCCCCCCAGTTATCTCTTGCCTGCGGTGACCCCGCAGAGAAACCTTCGATAAATATAGCTTATATGTGAAAACATCCACCTTTACTTCATGTTGTCGAGAAGGATTTTGCGACGGGAGGCCTCAGGGGGCTCCAAGAGCCGCGGCGCGGGCCCCCAGGACGCGCTTTGAGGGCCGCGTCTGCCCGGGACCGTCACAACGAGCAGCGATGGCGATTATCCGACAGGCCGAGTGTGCCCTGGACGGAGCTGCCCGGGGCTCGGGTGCGTTGAAAGGTTATAAAGCTCGTTCCGTGCCCTTCTTACCCCTCGGGGTCCCCTACCCCCCGTTAAGCGCTTGGCCTGCTGGGAGCTGCCGCCTGTTCCTGTGGCTTCGCAGGGATCCCCGACCCTCCGGATGCCAGGCGAAGTTTTAGGGTTTTAGGTTTAGAGTTTTAGGCGCTGCGGGTGCTCTCCCCGTCCTGCTGGCTCTGGGCCGTGCTCACGCGTGGGGCGGCTTGTGGGCCGGTGTGAGCCAGGGCTGCCGGGCGGTCCCCAGCCTCGCAGGCCATGACCCTCGGGGAGGGTGAGCGCCCCCCACCGCTCCCGGCCTGCTTAGGGCCGGCCCCTTGGCCTGGCTCTGTACGCCCCCCAGGGAGCGTCCCGGCGCCCCGTCCCCACCGAACAGGCCGTTGCTTCACTGCTGACCTTCCTGGCTCCCTACGGCCCGGAGCTCCGCAGGCCAGCGCGGCGTGGGGATGAGGCGGGGACGCCCATGCGTGCACCCGATGCCTGGCTCTGCCGCCTGTTCACCCCTCCGTGCCTCTGGTTCTTGCCTCCAGCGCCCAATGATTTCTGACGGGAGTTCTTGGCTTCCTTTGGTCTCAAAACCCCAAGGTTTGGCCTGAGCCATGTGCCAGCTCATTACAGGACCCTTGTGTCAAGACACCTTATTTTGGGGGCGCCTGGGGGGCTCAGTCGGTGAAGCGTCTGCCTTCAGCTCAGGTCGTGATCTCGGGGTCCTGGGATCGAGTCCCGCATCCGTGGGGAGTCTCCCTGCTCCCTGCTCCGTGGGGAGTCTGCTTCTCCCTCTGCCTCTGTCCCTCCCCCCACTTGTGCTTTCTGTCTCTATCTCAAACAAATAATAAGCCCTTTAAAAAAAAGACACACTTATGTTAACTGTACTTCATGTTTCCTGATCTTTCCAAATTGCAGACGTAAACGTGCCACCCTCAGCTTCCTGCTGCCCGTGGGAGAGGGCTTCTCTGGCCAGCATGGGTTTTGGGGTCTGGCTGCAGCTGCCCTGCGCATCCTCTCCCTCTGGCTCTCACTCAGCAGCCACACGGGGTCCTCCACGGGCCACGTTTCCTCCCCCCCCAGGCCCTTTGCACGTGCCATTTGCTCTGCGCAGGCTGCCGTCCCTCCAGGGTCTGTCCACGGCCTGTCCTGACCCTGCTTCTAGCTTTCAGTTGTTGGGCGGCCTCCCCCCGGGGCATCTCTGCCCCAGGCCGTGGACTCCTCTGGGACCACAGTGGGGGGGGGCTCCCTCAGAGCTCCCCCTGCCTCTGCAGCGCCTCTGTCTCCCCTGGCAGATGGACCCCAATGGGAGAGGGACCTGTGTGACCTCCCTGCATGGGAGCCCTTGGCCACGGCTGCCGGCCCGGGGTCTAGACTTCGGTGAAATGCCCCCACCCTGGCGGTCCTGCACCGTCCCCGTGGCCCCCACCCCGCCCACTTACCAGTGTCCGTGGTCCATGTGCTGCCGGATGAGCGTGTGGGGGGCCACGGTCCCGTACTTGTCCACCTCGGGCATGTTCATGTCGTCGATGAAGTAGATCAGCTTCCTGGTGCCTGGTGGACCGTAGTTCCTCCCGGATTTCTTCTCCAGCGGCTTCTCAAGAACCCCTAGAGGAAGGAGCCGCTTGGCTGTGGCCATGCTGGCTCCACTCTGGTGGGAGGTCCTGCAGGGCCCAGGGTCCCCAGCACCAGATGCAGTGGCCGAGGGAGGGGCCCTGGACGGGGCACCGGGGCTGGCGGGGCTTTGACCCCATCACCCCCAGGAGCAACGGAGTGAGCCATGGGCATGGAGGGTCTGCGCTGAGGGCAGTGGACAAGCTCGGGGCCCCCTCAGATTGGCCAGGGAGCAGCTCCCCAGGGGGTGTGCCCAGGAACTCTGGGAACAGGGGTCCTGGCTACTACTCCCATCCTCCTACTCGTGGCAAAAGGCCAGTGCAGGGGTGTGGCAGGTGAGGAGGATCCTGGCCAGTCCCTGGGTCTTTGGTGGAAAGGGATAATGGGGAATGTGGGGGGGTGGCCATGTGGGGTGAGCACGATTAGAGGTGTCTATGCTGGGCCCTAAGGACCCACCCTGGTCCTTGACCCCATCCTGCACCCCTGCACCTGGCCCCAGCAGCTCTCTGCACCCCAGCCTGCCCCTGCCTCACCCCTGCTCTTGGCCAGGGCCCCAGCCTGCATCCCAGCTCCTGGCCCTGGCCCCACCCTGTACCCCAGCCTGCCCTCTACCCTGCACCCATGTTCCTGGCCCTGGCCTCATCCTACATCCCAGCCTGCTCCTCCCTGCACCCTAGCCTGCTCCTCAGCCTACACCTCTGCACCCAGCCTGCTCCTCACCCTGCACCCCTGCTCCTGGCCACAGCCCCCCCCTGCACCCCAGCCTGCCCCCCGCCCCACCCCTGCTCCCGGCCCTGGCCCCACCCTGCAGCATGGCTGAGGTGGTGTAGAAGTTGAAGGGCACGGCCTGCACCAGGTAGTCGTCGGTGCTCAGGCTCTCCAGCTTGTCTCCCATCAGCACGGACTTGCCGGTGCCCGCGTTCCCCACCAGCATCACCGGCCACGACTTCTCCATGAGCAGGTCCATGAAGTAGCGGATTCGGATGGTCTCTGTCGTGTGCACCAGCGAGGCCTGGGGGCGAAGGAGGAGTCTCTCGTTCCAGCTTCCCGCTGACGTGCTCCCCGGGGCAGTCTGGTCCCTTGTCCTACTGTGGGCAGCTGTGAGCCCCTGGCCGTCCGGCGGGAGGCCCGAGCGGGGACGCTGAGTCCCGCTCCCGACTTGTCCGTAAACCGTTCCCCGGCGCAGGTACCTGCAGCGGGGTGTCAGGGTCCAGCTCGAAGGCCGGCACTTTTTCCGTCCACGGGAGGAACTTCTTCGTGTCGGGGTCTATGTAGTAATCAAAGATGGTTCCCTGCGACGGGAACTTGATCGTTTTAAATTCATTGATCCACCACTTGCTGAACTCGACTCGGTAGTCCACGAGCTGTTGGGAGAACAAACGCCGTGAGGTCGCGGCGAGAGACACCCGAGCGCTCCCGTGGGCAGCGGGTCCCCGGCGGCCGGCCGCGCACCTGGTCCTGGAACAGGGCTCCCCCGAAGGCCCAGAAGCAGGCGAACACGAAGTAGAGCTCGTACAGCTCCTTGGGGGAGTCGGGCGGCGCGTTCCTCTCCGTGAGGAGGCACTCGAGCAGGTACAGGATCATCTGGGTGATCGTGATCTCCGGTATGGGCGTGATCTTCTTAAACCCAAAGCGCAACTTGTCCAGGCACGTGGGCAGGTACTTGTCGAAGAGGATCATCAGGTTGGCCTTTTCAGACTGCACCTTGCGCCGCTCAATCCAGCTGCTCACCACCCTGGGGAAGGCGGGGAGGCTCGGGGTGGTGGGTCTGCCCAGCATCCTTCCCCCGGGGAACAGCCCTGGTGTGTCTGATTCCGGCGCTCCTGCCCGGTGATGGGGCCGGATGCAGACCTACGAGACTGACGAGGGTGCCAGGGCCCTGGGGGCGGGCTGTTTCTCTGGCATTCTAGCTACAGGGGTGCCCTAAGCTTAGAACATCAGGAAACCACCTTTGCTGCCCCAAATGAAGCCAATACTGAGGGCAGCAGAGCTGGATACGGGGCAAGAGAAAGATCTCATGACATCATCTGGGTGGGAGGAGGAGAGAGGGGCTAGGAGGACAAGAGGAGGCAGAGAAAGGGAAAGGAACAGGGACCTCTCATGATATCATCCGAATCCTAGACCCAGCCCGGCCTGAAGCAGTCTCCGTGAATTGAGTCAACTCACTTTTCTTTTTTTCTTAAGTTTTAGTTTGAGTTGAATTTGTCACATTCCATGGAAGAGCCCAAACTAATGCGACAGGCAGTCCTCGAGGAGCCGTGCTGGAGCTCCCAGGCGCCCACCTGCCTCTGCAGTGGGCTGCCCACCATATGGGTGAGGGCACCGGCTCTCGCGTGGCCAAATCATTTAACACGCCCTCTCTAAGTGGGAGTGACAACGACTCCCATATCCAAGGACCACCTGGGCTGATTTTTAAAAATTTCATTTATTTATTCATGAGAGACAGAGAGAGAGAGAGGTAGAGACACAGGCAGAGGGAGAAGCAGGCTCCCTGCAGGGAGCCCCATGTGGGACTCGATCTCGGGACTCTAGGATCACGCCCTGGGCCGAAGGCAGGTGCTAAACTGCTGAGCCACCCTGGCTGCCCTGGGCTGATGTTTTTAAAGCCCGCGGGAGGGAGCCGGGCCCACCCTGAGTGCTAAGTGCCTGCTAAAGCACAAATAGTGTGCGGCTCCCTCGCAGGCCAGCCAGCCGGAGTGCCACTTCCGGGACCACCGCCCCCCCCCCTGCCCCCAAGCAGAAGCACGGGGGGAGCTCCCGTCCCCATCCTAGCCCCGAGGACCAGCCTCTCTTGAGCTCCTGCCCTGGCGGCTCCAATCAGCACAGGGAACGGAGAGCTGACGCCTCTGCCCCCGCGCCCCGGACCGTCCACGAGGACAGCGTGGTCCTCTCCGCAGTCCGCGTGCTGCACCCCGCATACAGCAGGCCCTCCGAACGCAGCCCGGGTTGCGAACCTACACACAGACGCCGGTACCTGCCCTCTATTCTGAGGCTGTTTATGTGAAATTAAAAATTCTGCCGTGAAAAAAAAAAAAAATTCTGCCGTGGTTGGAGTCATCCGGCTCCTGCAGCTGCGCACGCTGCCTTTGATGGGAAGTGCAAGCCCAGGGAGACGCGCACTCGCGCACTCAGATGGAGGACGAGCCCGCCTGGCTCCCGCCCAGCCCCCAGAGGCAGCCTTGCTTCACTTCCCGCTCTGGGGTGTGCAAGGCCATCTCCTGGCCTTGAGTCACTGCTGCCCCTGTGGGAGGGCTGCCTTTCTCCCGGGGGGCCCCTGTGCTGGTGCCCTACCCTCTCCACTTCTCCCCTCCTCGTCCCCAAACGGCGGCTCTCTCTCTTGGTCCTTCCTCCAGGGCCCCAAGAACCAGGGCCCCAAGAATCGGGGCCCCAAGAACCGTGGCCAGTGTAGAGCCTGCCTCCAGGCTCTCCTTCCCACCCCACTGCTGCCCCCTGAGCCCCCCACAATCGCTCCTTGTTCCCATTGCCCTGTGTCAGCAGCTCCTGCCTCGCCTGCCCGCCCTGCAAACTCTCACATGTGGTATAGTGGGCAGGATGCTGGCGCCTGCAAGACATGTCCACCGGGACCTGTACGTGTGACCTTAGTTGGGACAGTGTCTTTGCAGACAGATGTAGTCAAGGTAAGGATCTCAAAATGAGATCATCCTGCATTAGGATGACTGTCCCTACAAGAAGGGGGTACTGAGGGGCACCTGGGTGGCTCAGCGGTTGAGCATCTGCCTTTAGCTCAGGGCATGATCCTGGAGTCCTGGGATCGAGTCCCACATCGGGCTCCCTGCATGGAGCCTGCTTCTCCCTCTGCCTGTGTCTCTGCCTCTCTCTGTGTCTCTTATGAATAAATAAAATCTTTATTTTATTTATTTATTTTTTTTTTAATTTTTATTTATTTATGATAGTCACAGAGAGAGAGAGAGAGGCAGAGACACAGGCGGAGGGAGAAGCAGGCTCCATGCACCGGGAGCCTGATGTGGGATTCGATCCCGGGTCTCCAAGATCGCGCCCTGGGCCAAAGGCAGGCGCCAAACCGCTGCGCCACCCAGGGATCCCTAAATAAAATCTTTAAAAAAAAAAAAAAAAGAAGAGGGTACTGAGGAAAGGCCTCGAGAGAACAGAGATGGCCTCAGAGATCGGGTGAGGCATCCAGAAGCCAAGGGACGCCAAGGATGGCCCAGAGCCACCAGAAGCCGGGACAGAGGCCTGGGACGCATTCTCCCTCGGGGCCTCTGGGAGGAACCAGCCCTGCCAACACTTTGACTGTGGGTCTTGGGCCCCCAGAACCAATGCTAAGTCTTCTGTTCCTCACATCCTCCCTCCCCCGCTGTCCCCCGTGGCCGCACATCGTCCAGCGCCTTGGGCAGCTCTCCTCTTCACGCCAGGAGGGGCCCCTGTGCGGGCCCCGCAGCCCGGTCCACACCAGCCCCTACCTGCCAAGAGCATCCTCAGGCTTCATGCTCCATCCACAGAGACCCGACCAGCGCCCGGACCCCTGAACCTCCTGCTCTCGCCCCACCCGTGCCCCGGCAAGACTGGTCCTCGCCTGACACGCTCCCCGGACTTTTTGTCTTCCTGGAAAACCGCCTCCCACCAGGCACCAGCCCGACTTCACCCCTCTTGGGATGACTTCCTGTCTCGGCCTCAGGGTTCCCGGTGTGTGGTGCCACGTGGGAGTCACCGCGCATCATGCCACACGGTTACACGGTGCTCTCTCATGCTTTGGCTGCCCCGACCCGGTGCGTGGGCAAAGCCCTGCCCGCAGCGTGCACCGAATCAATGACTACGTGCCCGCGCAGGCAGCTCTGGACCACCCCCAGCCTCGTCTGTCTCTGCCAGTTTGGAACCCGACTCACGGGTTCCACCCTAGATCCGTAGGGTTGATGTAAAGAATGCCGGCCCTGGAGACGGTGGCCGGGGTGGCTGTCCTCAGGTGGCTGATCTCGAACACCAGCCTCATGGTGCGGTTTAGGGGGATGCGCTCATTGCTGGCCAGCGTGAGGACCTAGGAGGGAGGCAGGCCTGTGGGTCTACGTGGCTCCGAATAAGGAGGAGGAAGTCCGGGACCTGTGCACCTGTGCCCGCCACCACCCAGCGCCCAGCCCACGTCCGCCCCCACCCACCCCCGGACAGCACAAGAGGCTCCCACATGTGCGCGCCGTGTAGGCCGTCACTGTGATATTCACTTTGCTTTTAAAACCACGATCCTGCCCCTCCCTGGGAATTCCTGGGTTCCCGCTTCCATCTAAGTGAGAATCATTTTCTCAAGAAGCTTCTAGTTAATTCTGAGGGCTGTTTCTGCCTTCCCAGATATTAGATGTCCTGCCACGTTATGTCACATGCCAATTAGGCAAGGATGTTTTCCATATCTGCACTCTTCACCCACGCTGCCGCCCAAAAATATCTGAGATGGGGTGCGTGAGGCCCCGTGTCCTATGATGCACACATCTCGTGACGGGGGACTTTCCCTTGTTCATAGCTTTTGATGCAGAGTTCCAGACAGTCCCTCACTCTCCAAGTCCCAGTCTGGGGCAGGTCCTGTCTGTGTGTGCAGCAGGTGGGGACGTGCAGTGCTTTCCGTGAGCCCCCTGCCCTACACTGGGCCATCACTATGGCTTCGGGGGTTAGCTCTGGAATCCAGGAGCCCTCGAACCTTGTTGTCATCCATGACGGTGTTGAGAGATTCAATCCACATAGGGTCTATGTCCCCATCCAAGACAATCCACTTGGGCCCATCATGAGTGACGTTGGCCAGGTCCCGCATTATGGTGGAGAAGAGGCCTGTGAGTGACAGGGATGGTGTGAGCAGGGCTGGTGCGAGTGAGCAGGGCTGGTGTGAACGGGGCCGGTGTGAGCCGCCTCCGCGCAGCCTGCCCCGCCGCAGCCCCATTACCATCTTTCCACTCCCTGGTGGCCGGGTTGATGATGCCAAAGAGCTCATCGCAGGTGACGGCCTTGGGGTCCAGGTCCACGGCCACCGGCTTCCTCTTCATGTTCTGATAGGTCTTGTTGAGAGACTTGAGGACCTGGAGGGGGTCGCCGTTCACGCGGGGCCCGGGACCCGCTCCCACACCCCCCCAGGGCACCATCCACCCGAGCGCCCAAGGCCTCTCATGACCTACGAGCAGAATTCCTGCCACGGTCCCTTCTGCTTTGGTGACATGCGGGGGCGTCTACGTTCCCCAAACTATAACGCGTCAGGTCCCCTGGGGGTGACGCACCCCGACGCTCCTGTGTGTGGACACGGAGCGCCGCGTGCCCGGGACCAGGGTAAGATGAGGGCAAATCCACCCTGGTCTCCTGAGTGGGGCGCAAGCCGAGCTCTTGGGGAGAATGGTGTCCTCCGCCCACAGATGAGGACTTCTAGGGACGCTGAGGCTGTTCCACACGCACACATGCGTGTACAGACATGAGAACACATACGCAGCTACACGGTCCTTCGGAAGACTGGGTTCCTAGCCTCTGCCAGTTGAAAAGCTACTTGCTGCGCGCCCCCCGGTACCAGTCGTCAGAGGTGCTCTGGATCGCAGCCCAGCGCCCACCCAGCGCCCACCCTGTGGGCATCCGCTCGGCGCTGGCTGCCTGGGCATCTTCCGACGGTAGAGATGCACCCCTAAGACTGGCCATGGCCTCTGCTTCTCACGCGCCCAGGTAATGGCAGGGGCCAGGAGGGGCCAGGAGGGTGGGGGTGGGGCAGGGGACAGGAAGGGACAGGAGGGGGGCGGGGGCTGGCCACAGAGGGCCGGGGGGGCTGGTGTCCAGAGGGGAGGAGCAGGAGGAGAGGAGAACCAGGAGCAGGGCCTCATCAGTGGGACCAGGGTCCCGGGGCTGGCTGCTCCCCACCCGCCACCCCGCCCCCGGGGGCAGGGAGGGGACAGAGGCCGAGTCTCTAGTGGTCTCCAGGGCCTTCAGAGGGATGGGGGTGTGGACGAGAGGGGACGTGCCTGAGACTTGCCACTGCCCGCGTTCCCGATGACAAACACCGAGTGCCGCACTTGGAGCAGCTCCTCAAGCTGCACGACCTTCAGGACAAAGCTGTCTTCCGCCTGCAGCTTGAGCTCCACGATGCTCTGCTTGATGATCTGGGAGGGCGCACACGGGAGGGGGCGCTGGGCACGCGTGTCGGGGCCGGGCAGTGTCCGGGAGGGGGCTCACGGGAGGCATGGTGGGGGAGCGGTGGCCTCTGGGTGGACGTGTCCCCCATGCTGCCGGTGACGCTGCTGAGCCTCTGTGCAGGGCATGGGTTCGCCGAAGGCCCCCGGCCCCCGGGACCCCGAGCCCCCCACCCCAGCGTCGAAAGAGGTGCGGGACAGGGGTCGGTCGTTCGTGGCTTCGGGGCTGCCCGACGCGGCCCCCCCGGCCCAGGGCCGCACCCGCCGGGGACGTGCCCACCCGACCGAGGGCCCGGCTGGCCCTACCTTTTCAAAGTTCAGGTCGCGCTTCCGAGGCACGTCCAGGGCGGGGAAGAGGTCCCCGATCAGCCCCATGAACACCGGTAGGTCGTCGGTCACGATCTTGGGGATGTTGAAGTCTCTGAGCGCCCTCATGAGCACCTGGTCCTCGGCGCGGCTGGGGTCGCCTCTCTTCAGGGAGCCGGCCACCACCAGCACGGACTTGATGGCCCGCAGGCCCCAGTCGTAATGGTCCTGGGGAGGGCGGGGCGGGGGGGAAGCACGCCGTGAGGCCTTCCCACGCGGGCTGCGGTCGGAGGTGGGGACCCCCCGCCCCCCCCCCTGCAGGCGCGGACACCGCCCTCGGCGCACACCTGCTTCGACAGGAGCTCCTTGCACAAGGTATAGAGCGTGATGAACTTCCTGGCCAGCAGGCGGGCTTCCAGAAAGCCCTCGGCCACCAGCATGATCTCGCATATGAGCTCAAAGTCGGGGACGACCATGGCGCAGGGCCTGGGGGAGACGGCAGCTCTGCCTCGGGTTTCCCCCGCCCCCCCCCCCATCCTGCCTCTCCTCAGCTAGGTGCACGCCTCACCTGCCAGGAGGCCCACGGCGCCCGCATTCTGGGGGCACCGGCCGGTCCCCAGCACCCCGGGCCCTCTCCACCTCCCCTTGTTCCTCCTTGCCCTCTGCCCTCCTGCACCTGCTCTGCTCACTCTCCACCAATGGACCCCCCTGCCCTCCACCCCCAGGGGCAGGAACCCCCCGACCCAGGAGCCTCGTGTCCCCCCGGCCTCCTCCCTGGTGCCCGGCTCGCTCGGGCTTAGCGTCCCCTCTGCCCACACACCTGAACAAGGCCTTTAGGTTTTCGGGCAACTCGGTGCGTCCCGCGTACCCAGGGTTCATGGTGATGAAGAGCCCCACGGTGGGGATGAGACTTATCATCTCTCCCAGGAAACTGAAAGTTTTTTTCTTGGCCCGAATTGCATCTTGGACACATTTCACCTAAACGGGGGCACACAGATGCGTCAGCGCGGGAATGACCAGCTTCCGCAGGCCGGACCTTCATTGGTGGTGGAGCGTGTGGCTGCCTGGAGGCTCTTTCTTTTCCATTAAACTTAATCTTGAGACAAGGTCGACTCGCGCGCAGTTTTAGGCAGGCACCGAGGGGGTGCCCCTGGGCCCCTGGTGTGCCCCCTGCCCGCGTCCCCCGGCAGCAACGTCCTGCACGACTGCGGTGCAGTGTCACGGGCGGGACCGGGGTGCTGCCGTCACTGCCAGGACCCCTCAGGTCCCCTTCCGTTGTCGGGCCCACTTCCCCTGTCCCCCGCACCCCCCACGACCACTGCTCTGCCCCAAATTCCTTTAATTCTCCGCTTTGTGGATGCTGCCGTGGGGGGTCATGCAGGACTCCATGTGAGATGAGCCCCATCACCCAGCTGGAGGCTGGGGAGGGTCCTGCTCCTGCACCGGGAGGACCGCGGGGAGCACCCCCGAGCCGCCCCCCCCCCCCCCCCGTATGTCCAACCGTCTTCAAGAACTCGGGCACTGGGTGAATTCTGAATCTCGGGCTCCTTGGCCCAACTGGATCCTCCGCTCCCGCTGGGCGCTGCCAGCCTGCGGCCACCACTGGAGGGCGCCCCACGACCACGGTTAAAGCCCGCCCTGGGCGCAAAGTCTGCCTGTGAGCCGGATCCCCCCCTGCTGCGGGGGGCGCGGGCTGTCCCCCACCCAAGACCAGGTCCCCGAAGCCCACGGGCGTATCCCCTCCCTCCCTGTCCTCCCAGCACCGCTGTCTCATGCATCCTTCGCCGACGCCTGTCGCAAGGAGCTCAGTCCTTGCCCTGCGAGGAGGAGTAACCGTCCCGCGCCCGCAGCGGCGACACCCAGGACAGGGCTGGGGTGGGGCTCTCACGTCTGTGCCACACCCCCCCTCACGGCACACGCGCCGGGGACCGCAGACCACAGGACCCTACCTGCACGGCGATCACCGACAAGACTTCCACGGAGATTCGGTTAAATTCATCGAAGCAGCCCCAGGCTCCAGTCTGAGCCAGGCCCTTGTAGATGTTTCCACAGGACTAGGAAGGGTGAGATGGGAGGAAGGGGCTCGGAGGGCCGGCCGGTCCCGCCAGGAGCCCCACCTGCCCCTTCGGCTGGGTCACAGATCACGGTCTGCTGGCCGAGGGTCAGGCCGGCGCCCACTCCCCGGGGGGTGTTCGTGCCGCCGGGGGCTGGCTGCCAGGAGGAGCCCAGCCTTGCCCCGGGACCCCTCTGGGTGGGGGCCTCCCTGGCCCCCGAGCTGGACGGTCGGACAAGTGCATTCGTGTAAAATTAGGAACTTTTCTTGTGCAACCAGGGAGGGGCCTTCTCTCTAAGATGGGGGGGGAGGCGGTGGGCGTGCATGTGAGATTTCCTTCTAGACGTTTGTGTGGTCTCCGGTCCTCAGCCGGGTGATGAGGATTCTCCAGCGTCTCCATGGGGGAGTCCAGGTGGGTAAAGTCCTCCTGGGATGATTTTCTGAACATCAGAGGCTGGTGTGGTCTGTGGTCTTGACCCGGAAGAGGGGCAGCTGGCCCCACCTCAGCCTCAGGGGGCTTGGGCCATGGGGCTCACATGCGGGCACGGAGGGGACGCAAGGGCAGGCCCGGGCTCCTGACCCCAGGCCCATCCCCCGCCCTCCCACAGAGGCTGCCCTGTGGACCCCAAGAGCCCCCGTGACACCACGCTGCACGGTCTCCAGGGGCCACCGGGGCCTGGCCTGTCCCCTGGCTCCCTCCGCAGCCTGCCTGGACTCGCTTTCACCCAGAAGCCCCACACCGGACACCACAGAGGTGCTCACTCTGTCCCTGGAGAGAGTGTGGAACGGACGCTGGGAGGAGGTTACCTCCAAGGGCGGGACAGGACATTCGGGGCTGGGTTCATGGACCCTGGGAGCTGCTTCTAGACACATTGTCACGTCCATGAGGCCCCAGCTTCCCGGGGGCCCCAGACCGCTGGCAGGGACACAGCCGCTCAGCCGGACCCCAGGGCGGACACTGGCTGCAAACTGATGCCTCCTGCCCCAGGTCACCTGGTGTCCAGGAGACTAGAACACGCCACATACAGCACCCCCGCCCCCGGGTGGGGCGTACCTTGTAGTCCATCTGCTCTGAGCAGTTGAAGACGTACACCATGGTGCCCAGGGCCCTGCCCAGATCCTTGGTCGTCTCCGTCTTGCCCGTCCCGGCAGGGCCAGCGGGGGCTCCCCCCATGATCAGGTGCAGCGACTGGGTCAAGGTTATGTAGCACCTGCGAGGGGCCTCTGATTATCCCGTGTGCGCGGACCCCACGGCCACCCCTTCCCTTCCACGCGCGCTGCGTGGACATCACACCCACGGGGCGCCAGGGAGGCACGGGGGGCGGAATGCGGGAGTACGTGAGGTGGATTCAGGAGACAGCACCCCCGCCGTGCCGGCCCCCAGAGAGCTGAGCAACTCCCCACGACCACACCGCTAGTGTCGGGGTGACGCAAGAACACGGCACCGAGGCCGGGTGCCTGGCAGGGGCAGGGGCAGGGGGGAGTCTGGACGCGGGCCTCCCGACCCCCCTGGCCAAGGCGGCCGGCGCGTGCCCTCGCCTGTCCGTGAGCGGCGTGATGACCAGCCGCGGCGTGTTGCCCAGGTACTCGTACGAGTACTGGATTTGGGCGTCACAGATGTTGGCAAAGCAGTGCCTCTTCTCTTCGTCCCAGCGGTGCCGGAGCTGGGACTGCCAGGTGAAGGCCTGCGCGCTCTCCACCTGCGGGCGGGGCGGGAGCGTGGGAGCCGGACCCGGGGCAGCCCTCCTCGTCCGCCCTCCCGCCTGGCTGCTCACCAGGGCTGAGTCTTGGAGAGGGCCAGGGCCGGGGCCGGGGCCACGGTCGCCAGGAACTCAGTCGCCTCCCAGGGGAGAGGCCCCGACGCGGGTTAGGGTCCCCCCCAACGCCAGATCCCGACCCGGTTCCCGGCCCTTCCCGGGGGCTCGTGCCTTGGCCGTGATCATTTTGGCGACCACGTCCCGGGCGTGCACGTCGATGGTGCAGATGGTCATGATCTTCATCCTGTCGCCCGCACTGAGGTTTCCGATGAGCAGGGTGATGAGCGCGTTTAGCTGGCTGATCTGAGGAGCAGCGGCACCTTGGCTGGGACGTCACGTGCAGCAGGTGACGCACCCCCACCCCCCTGCCTCTGCCCCCGCCCCCGCCCCCACCCCCACGCGGGACCCTGGGAGCTCAGGGCTGGGCAGGAAGACCGTCACCCTCTCATTTACAAAAATGAGGCACACAACAGGTTCTCATCATCCCCTAACGGGGGGGGGGCTGTGAGCTGCCGAGCCGCCCCCATGGGACACCTGGGAGCCTGTGGGGATGACAGCCTGTGGGAAAAGCTGCCACCACGGGAAGGTGGTGGGTGTGAAGCAAAACGGGATTTGAAAGCCACGCGGGTGGTTTGTATTTGCGTTTGGGTCAATGGTACATGCCCACGGGTTAGAAGCCTACGTGACGGTGTGACAGTGGTCGTATCTGGGTGGTGGCATTACACGTGACTTTTCCTTCCTTAGTATTTCCAGAGCGGTTGCCTTCGGGGAGAACCACCCCGGGGGGCGGGGGGTGGGGGGGGCGGTTGCCAAGATCTGGCCGCTCTGGACCGACGGACAGGCAGCGCCGCAACCCCGAGGCCCAGCCGCGGAGAGGAGGCCTCTGTGGGCCGAGCCCGCGACACGCGCCGCACCGCGCACCTGCTTCTTGTTGTAGTCCTTGATGGCGTTCTCATAGCCTTCCTCCAGCCTCGCGAACGCCAGGCCCACCTCCGTGGTCCACCAGATCTGGGTGCACGTGAGCGCGACCTGAAACAGACAGGCGCCACCTCCCACGCGACAGTCCCCACCGGCGGCTCGTGGCTGCTCTCCGACGCGGCCGCCCCCGCCCAGCCCCGCACCTGCGCCGGGTAATCGAAGATCCACTGCTCCCTCGGCTTCTCCTCGTACGTCACGACGGCTTCCGGAATCTCGTGGCGCAGCGTGGCGCACATGCGGTCCAGCACGCGGTTCAGCCAGACTTCCACCTGGGGACGGGAGCCACACTGACGCCACCGGCCCCGAGCAACGCCGTTTGCCCTCGCTGTCGTCCCCGGGGGTCGAAGGGTCAGGGTTTTCGTGGAGCAGTAAGAGCGACCCACTGAAAAATGCGGTTGGGCAGCCTGGTGGTGGCCCTCACGACCTGTCGCGCCGGCGTTCACGTGTGCAGCGCTATAGTTCTAGGCGGACAAGGGAGGGGACCCAGAGAAAATTCTAGAAGAGAAGACAGGCTACGTCTGAGCCCCTGGGGCGCTGCTGACGTTGGGAGACGCCGCGTCTGTCCTCTCGAGTCCCTGGTGGGTTCTGGGCTGCCCCTCGGGTGCCTGGTCTCAGCGTCCGGGACGGTCACGCGGGGACGAACTTGCAGACCAGCCGCCTTTGTATTTTAAAATACGAACCCTCAGCTAGTCACGACCGGTTGGCGGGGCAAAGCCAAGCAGGGTAATCAGCTTGGTTTTTCTTTTCAGCTGTGAACACAGTGCGGTGGCCTGCGGTGGCCTGCGGTGGCGTCTGCAGGGAGCTAAGCGCGGGGAGCGGGTCTCGACACACGGCGATGACGGGGCTCGTCCCGGCGCCCACCAGCCCCGTCCACGCAGAGCAAACCAGCCCGGAGCTCTCGGTGCCCACGCTTCTGAAGCTCGAGTTTTCTGCATGAGATTTTCCTTTTGTCCCCAGCTGACTTCTCTCCAAATTACATGTCGCTTAGGATAATGTCAACGTCGGGGCACCTGGGTGGCTCGGCGCTTGATCCTGAGTCCCGGGATCAAGTCCCCCATCGGGGTCCCCTCGGAGAACCTGCTTCTCCCTCTGCCTGTGTCTCTGCCTCTCTCTGTGTCTCTCATGAATAAATAGGTTAAAATCTTTTTTTTTTTTTTTAAAGGATAAAAGGATAATGTCAAAGTCGATTTGGCTGCTGAGTTGGTGGTGAGATGGGGAGAGGTGTCGCGGGGATGGTGTCGGCGGCAGGAGGCAGCCTCGCGGGCAGCTGGGGAAGGGACAGGGGCGGCTTGGGGTGAGGAGACCTCTCTGGTAAGTCAGAGCCCTAAATAAAGCCCGTTATTCTGAACAGGGGTTAGAACTCGGTGGTTCCTTGGCAAGGGTGCAGCGGCCTCCTCCCCTCCCCTCCTTCTCTCTTCGTGCTTTTCTCAAGACTCGGCCCAGACCGCGCGGGTCACGCTGTGCTGGAAATTCTATACGGAAGCTGTCCAAGCGCTTGTCGGATCGAGGGAGTCACGGGCTGGGGTGGCCGCGGCGACACCCCCGCCAGAGCACGAGTGGCTTCCTCTGACAGCCGCTGCGCGGTCGCCCACTGTCCGATCACCCTGGACGTGGCCCCGGCACTCACCTGCCCTGAGAGGTCACACTCCTGGTCGAAGTCCACATACTCGTCCTCCTTGCTGAACATCCCCAGGCCGAACTTGAGAGGCTTCTCCTCCTCGTCCAGGCGAAACTTGAGTTTACACAGGCTGTCGAAGAGCTTGGCCAGGTGGCGGCTCACCTGGGGAGGGCCGGGGCGGGGGGCACCGGGTCTGTAACCCCGGGCTCAGAGGGGGCGTGCAGCTGGCTTTTCCTCGGGCGGTTTTAAGGGTCTTTCTGTCCCAGGCCCTGGGCCTGTTTCCCTGGGCCACCCCGTGCATCCCTCCTGGTGCGTCCTGCAAGTTTATGATTCAATAAAATAGAGTGTCTTCCCTTCGCCTAGTTACTTAACCCCTCTCTCTTTGCAGCAGAGCCTCCTCTTGGCTTCTGGGGCCCTGGATCCGTGGTGCATCACTAAGCCCCTGGCATCTAACCCATTTTCCAGATGAGGAAAACGAGGCACAGATGCTCTCTGTCATGGTGGGACCCCCGGTGGTTTCTGGCGTGGATGACCCTGTGGAGGTGGTACAGGGACATCCATGCACACGCCTCCCACCGGCCAGGGATAGCCAGACATCTGCTCATCTGGGGGTGAGCACGGGGCCACCTGGTGGGGGGGGCAGCCTATCCTTCAAAATACCAGGGGCCACCTACCTCCACGGGGTCATTTCCGTTGGAGAGGATGTCCAGGAGGTCAGCCGAGGAGACAAAGTAGAACCTCGGGAAAGCCAGTCTTTTGGTCTCTAAATACTCCGCCAAGGCCTTTTCGCACACAGCCAAGCTAGGAGGAGGGCGGAACCGAGGCTGTCCAGGCCTTCTGCAGCCCATCCTGCCCGCGCTGGGCGACAGCCCTGGAGGCACCTGTCTGTTGTTCACAGCCCTGGTTTGATTCAGACCTTCGAATCTGACATGCCGTGCGGGCATCCCTCTGAGGCTGGAGACACGCTGTGTGGCCAGTGTGACACCACGTGGCCCAGAGCATGAGCCCCCAGGGAGGAGAGTTTGCCCTGTCCTGGGCGGCGGGGGCTGATGGCTCAGGTCCCTGCTGCCAGGACCCATCTCACCTGGACAGGTGTGGGGACCCACCTTTTCTTCAGGTTCTCCAGCTTGTCGTAGAGACCGGGTTTGTTGGTGGCTTCCACCACGTTGGGCGTTTTCACCGCCTCTTCCATCAGGGCCTGGAAGGAGCCAGGGCCCCCAGGGTGTCAGTGGCCGTGTTTTCTCTGGCGTAGTAGCCATTTCTGAAAATGCCCAGGGGGAGGGAGAAGGCTCCGCTCACCTTGAACTCCAGGTCAATGTCGTCAAAGCGCTTGGAGTCCTCCGGTAGCTGGGCACGGATGTCTTCAGAACCGATGAAGATGCTCTCCAGGTGGCTCCAGGTCCTCTGGACCTCAAACCAGATGGAGATGACCGAGTCCGCCGTGGACAGCTTCTGCTGCCAGCTTGTCACCTCCTTCAGGAAGTGGGACAGGTACTTGGACATCATCAGGTTCTGCAGCTGCACCTGGTTGTCCTCCAGAGTCTCCACCAGCACCTCGTCTGACTTGAGCATCATGGTGCCCGTGCGTGGGTGTGGCTCATGCTCAAACTCCATGGTGGACCACGTGGCATCTAGGGCTTTCAGCACCTTTCGGGGGACACGGAAACTACGTCACTCGGCGTCTGGCATGAAGGGCCGAGAAGGACCCGGAATGAAGCCCTGCTTTGAGAAATCCAGAACATTCATACCAACACCATCGACAATTGCCAAAAGGTGGAAACGACCCAAATGTCCGTCAACAGATGAACAGAAAAAATGGACGGGTCATCAGAATACAGTTCGGCCATAAAAAGGAATGAAGTTCTGACTCAGACTCCCACCCGGATGGACCTTGACGACATTACGCTGCATGAAGGAAGCCAGATAGGCAAGGCCATCTCTTGTGTGACTCCATTTATATGAAATGTCCAGAATCGGCAAGTCCGTAGGGACAGAAAGGTTAGTGGGTGCCTGGAGGTGGGATGGGGATATATGGGAGGATGGCGGGTTTCTAGAGGGAATGGCTTGCTTTTTGAGTTGGTGAAAATGCTCTCACATTGAATAATTCTACCCTGTGATGGTCGCTCACATCTGTGAATATGCTAAAAGCCACTGAATTGGACACGTTAAATGAATGAACCATATGGTATGTGAATTACAGCTCAATCAGGCTGTTAAAAAAAAAAAGCCGGGGTGGGGGTGGGGGAGAGAAGAAAGCCAAAATGTGATGACTCACACTCACCAAACAGGTGAGGGGAGAGATTTGAATTGCAGCAGGAGCCCTCCCGTGTTTCCCTGCGTCCTGAGACTGCCCAGCCGGGGGCGCATCATCCACCCTGATGGCCGGTCCTCCTGCCTTCCCTCCTTCGGCCTCTTCTCCAAAGTCACAAACAAGGGTGCCCCACGAGAGGAGAGAGTTTGGGGCGTTTTTAAATGTGCGAACGACTGCACACAGGGGACAGGGCTATAGCCAGGGGGGTATATTCCTTTTTTCAGTAATAAATCCTGGAACTACTTTACAAGATTTCTGTCATGGTTTAGGTATGAGAAAGTCCACTGATCTTTGTTTTTGCGTTAAGTGACCACCAGACCCTACAAGAAATGAGATGCTCATAGGTGCTGGGCTCACAGGTTCGCTTCAGCATCATCCCATACAGAACACATTTGGGTGTCGATAAAAAATAAAAAAAATTAAAAAAAAACCTTTTCCATCCCAGACTCTTTCACAGCCTTGTCAACGATATTTCGGACCTCGTCCTCATATTTGTGAAGGTTCAGCTGCAGCAAATCTGCCAGCGTGGTCTCATCTGACATTTCAAATTTCACCTGGGGGAGACATAGGCATGTTCATGTAAGGCCATTTGTACTGGACACTGTCTTTGTCCTAGGTGGAGAGGCCGGTTAGTGAGTAATCCGGGCCACAAGGGGGGCTCTGCGTCACCCTTTACTGGCTCCATGACTTGGGTGAGTTACTTCCCTAAGACTCGCCTTTCCTCCGGGTAACACTGTGTAATAGTAGAGCCCACCTGTAGTGGTTTGAAGTGTTTCTCCCAAATTCCTGTCCACCCAGACCTCAGACTGTGATCTTATTTGGAAATAGAGTCTTTGCAGATATTAAGGATCTTGAGATGAGCGCTCCTGGATCGTCTGCGTGCGCCCTAAATGACAGCAGTCCTTGTAAGAGAAGGGGGGGGCGTGGATTTGAAATGCAGAAATCCATGTGGTCGCCGAGACAGCGTCTGGAGGGAAACTGCCACAAGCCAAGGGATGCCCGGGGCCACCACAGGCTGGAGGAGGCAGGGAAGGACTGTCCCCAGGAGCCTTCAGAGGGAGGGACCCCTGCCCACACCTTGATTTCAGACTTCCAGCCACAGAGCCATTAAAGAAAACACGTCTGTGGTTTTAAGACCCGAGATCGTGGTTCTCCGTAGCGGCAGCCCCAGATGCTAATGCGCCTGCTCAGGAATTAACGCTACCGATGCTGTGTTCCTAGTGGGCACGGCTGCCAGGTGCTGGCATAGTGCCCCCCAGTCCTCACACCCCTTCCTCACTCCCTCGCCTATATTCCCGCTGTCACGTAGACATTTCCGGGCACTGGTCCTGAGCCCCCGTGGAAACTGGCTTAACTGATACAATCGAGCATCTCTCAATCACACTGGGGAGAACACCTGCCCGGGTTTCACTAAGTCCTCGGCTGGGACACTTTAGTTGCTTCCTGATCACCAGCTGGGGTGGGGGACTCTCCCGGGGCGCCCCGGTGGGACACATGGGTTGGCCAGCGGTCTGGAAAAGCAGTGGTCTCAGTACTCAGGACTGCAGACAGCCCTTCTGTTTGTCTTGTGTTCCTCTCTCCCAAGGTTCAAGCCACACTCCACATGCTCCTGAAGCCTCCTCTGAACCCTCAGGATCCCTGCTGAATACCCCACTGGGCATCCCGAACATGATCGCACGTGCTGCGCTTTCCTCTGCTTCCCTCCCTCTTTGTATCCTTGGCACCTGTGTGGGGCCTCTGCGCTGTTCAATAAAGTTTTGTTCAACGTTTACTGATGGTGGGGAGTGTTCCTATTTGCCTCCTAGGGCTGTTGATGCCGGGAACACCCCCCTCATTAGGGGATACTCCTGGGAAATTTGGACACTAGAGCCTCTGTACCCCTGGGGTGCATGGGGGAGGCCAGGGGAGATGTTCATCTGAACCCTACGGACAATCCATCTACAACCGAAACTGGCTACATAATTTGCGAGGCCCAGTGCAAAATGAAAATAATGGGGCTCTTTGTTAAAAAAAAACTATTAAGGATTGGGCACCTGGGTGGCTCAGTCGGTTAAGCATCTGACTTTGGCTCAGTTCCTGATCCCAGGGTCCTGGGATTAAGCCCCACATTGGGCTCCCTGCTCAGTGGGGAGTCTGCTTCTCCCTCTGCTGCCGCTCCCCCATGCTCAGGTTCTCTCTCAAATAAATAAAATCTTAAAAACTTATGAAGAATTTCCAGATGGCTACAGCGGAGCATTCTACCCAGTGTGGGGGCACAGCGCCCCAAGGGGCAGCCGCCCCAGCTCACAGGCGCCCGAAGCCAGCCTCGCCCGCACCCAGCTTCATCGGCCAAGGGCCAGCCCATCGCGGTACCTGGGTGGCCTGCATGAGCTGCTGCCAGTGGCGGTCCCGGATGGCGGGGTTCTGCAGCTCGCTCACGGCGCGCAGGGATGTGATCATGTTCTTTACGGTGTTGTCCAGCCCTATGAAGGCGTCCCAGCTCTTCATCTCCTTGTCCAGAGACCTCACGTCCTTGGCGAACTTCTTACAATCTATGTCCATCTGCTCCACGTTAATATTTTTCCACTGGGTGGTCTTCCAGTTATCGATGCTGGTGTTCACCTGAGGTGGAAACACTCACTGAGGGCCTGGGATGATGTCTCATCCGTGTCACCTGACTGCCGCGGCTCCTGGCGGGTACAGGGAACCACTAACAGCGGGTGCTAGGGTGCATGGATACAAGCCCAAGCCTGGCCGTAAAGATACAACTCAGAAGCCCGCCGGTCAAATACGTTTTGGCCGACCCTGTGGAGGGCGCCGCTACTGCTCACCAGCACCCAGGCCCCTCTCCTCCTTGGTGAGGCCATGGGACCCGCCTCGACCAGGGAAACCAGAGTGATGCCTGGCACTTCGGGGCGGAAGCACGTAATTGCCAGTGCTTGACCCAGAGCTCTGCCTGCCGTGGCAGTCGTGGGAACGCGTGTGGCTCCACAGCCTGGAACGCAGAGCCACCCAAGGGCTGCGTGGAACCAGCGTGTGGACTTTGCATGAAAGAGAAATACACTTCTGCTGTTAGCTACGCGGAGGTTCTCCCAGGGCTGTTTGTCGGTGCGGAGTAGCCTCGCTCATACTGACTGATGGTGAGTTTTTCCTCTAGAAAAAACCTCAAAGACACAGAATCTCCCCGGGAAGAACCCTACGGACAGTGGAGACAGACGACCACAAAGCCTGCAGTCTTCCGTTTGGTGCGGGCTGAGAATGGACGTGGGCCTGGGATGGACGGGATGAGATCGTTGGCGCAGGTGCTTGAGGCCCGAGGCCTGGGCTGGCCAAGGCTTGCTCCGTAAAGACAAAGAGGTGCGGGTGTTTACAGGACACCTGCCTTGAAGACGCTAAGACACGAAACCTTAATCGCCCCGTAGGCATTGAATCAGCGGCTCTTTTGGGGTTAAGCTTATTCTCTATCCTGTTATCATAGAAGTGTCCTTGGCAGTTTGTTTTGGAGGATCCTCCGTGGAATATTCTGGCGGTAAATGCTTACGGCTACACCTCCTGGGAAATGTGGGGGCTTTATTGTCCAGTCCGTGCGGACCGCTGTTTATCAAGGGGATGGGCAGCCCCCGTCCTCTCTGGCTTTGCCGACTGCGTCCCGGAATGTCCCTCCTACACAAGAGACTCCAGTTCAGCTAATTGTGGAAAAGTCAGCGTCAAGAGGCTCCACTGTGTCCTCTCTCGTTGGGAGCAATTGTAACGGAGCCCGTGACCCCAGGGACTGCGAGGCTCAGTGTGGCCAGAAGGAAGCCGTTTTCAATATTTTACTGTGATTTACTGGAAAATAAGACCAACGGAGACACAGCGTGCTTCGGCCCCGTGAGAGCAGCTCTCCCCAGATTAGCTCACAGAGGAGAGCCGGTTCCGGACGAAGCCACGGTGGGCTTCTGTTGGGGGGTGGGGGGGACAGAGATTCTGAAGTTCCTTCAAGAGAATAAGAGGGAAGAGCTAACATTTCTCTGAAAATGGGGGAGCCGGGAGGAGAGGCCGGCCCGAGCCAGCAGGTGTTCGTGCGCTACCCTGGTGTCCAAGAAGAGGGGGCGCCTCCGTCAGCTGCACCGCGGCGTCCTAGCGGCCGGGGGATGCTGGGAGCACCTCCTCTGGCCCACCCCGCCCACCCCGGGCCCCGTCCCCGCCGTGCCCCTCACCATGACGATCATGTCCCAGAGCTCCTTCAGCAGGCGGACCTCTTTGTGACAAGCCTTGAGCTGCCTGTAGTCTGGGACTGTGACTTCGAACAGGCTCCCGGACTTGCACAGGGCTTCCATGGTGCTCTCCATGGACGCGATGCTCTTTTGTTGCTGGAGGCAGGCGAGGGGGGCCGTCAAGAGCGGGGCTCGTGCTCAGTGCCGGAGCTGTGCCCCGACCCCGGGCACCCCCCAGGGGCAGCTGTCCTCCTGGAGGGGGACACAGCAGCACCCTCTCCCTCCCGCCTTCGCCTGCCCCTGCGTCCGGCCGCGTGGCCAGGCCCTCCAGCTTTGGGAGTTCAGGCACCAGAAGTGACTTTCACGGACCCTGCACCAATGCCCGATTTCCTCCTGAGAGGTTCGAGATCGCTCCATTCTCACCTCCTGGTTTTTTTTTTTTTTTTTTTTTACATTATTAAGCATTATGTAGGTGATGCATGATTGCGTTGAAAATGAGAACAGTCTAGATAAGAGGAGGGAAGCAAGGGTCACTCCGAAGCAGGTGAGTGAGAGCAGGTGTTTTGGCGTGGAGCGGATGAGTGTCTGCGTGGGTGTGCAGGTGGCTCCCCGCGTGTGTGGGCGGCTCCCAGAGGCCTTTCCACGCACGGGCCTGATCACTAAACAAGCTCACGCCGGGTCTCTTCAGAATCCAGCCCTGGGCCCGAGGGCTCCGGGAGAGGCCGCTCACCCCCCACTGGGATTGGGGTGCGATGTGAGATAACGACCCTGAAGAGCGGGGAGGGTCTTTGGAAACAGCGGCTTCGAAGCCGTGCGGGGAGCGGAGGCCGGGGCAGGGCATGTGTGGGTGACCCCAAGGGCACCGGGGTCTTCGTGCTCCTTTGTCGGAGGCCGCAGGCTCGAGCCCGAGGGGCCGTCAGGCCCAGCCCGTGGCACCTGCACGTTGGATGCCGGTTGTGGATGTGGCAGCAGGAGCAGAGGGGGACCTGGCGGGGCTCGGCCACGGGCACACGGTGGCCAGGGAGGGAAGACGACAGGTGAGTGCCAAGCGGGGCGTGACGGGGCCAAGGCGGGCCGAGGTACGGCGGGGGGCCCCGCGGGCCGGGACGCCAGGGCTGGCGTGGACACCGGGCACTTGCCGGGCCCCCAGGCCAGGAACGGGAGCCTGGGGCAGGGCTGGGAGGGCGCCACGCCCTTGGGTGACGCACCTTATTGAGGGACTTGTAGGGGTCGGGGTCCGTGAAGCTGAACGGGGCCTCTCGCCGGAACTTCTCCCTGAACTCGTGCTGCTTGAGCTGCCGGAGAAGTGCTGGGTCACCCCCACCCTGGGCTCCGGCGCGGCCACCCAGAGGGGCGCCCACCCCCGGGGCTGCGCTACCTCGAACTGCTGGCACTTCCGCCTCAGGATGTTGACCTCGTTGGCCTGCAGCGGCGCCACGTTCTGCTTCACCTGGAGGGCCAGCTTCTTGGTGTTGGTCCACTGCTCCGGCAGCTCCTGCGGGGACGCGCAGGGACCCTTCCCTTGTCCGTTCTTTAAAGAACTTTCTGTCATGAAGTATTACGACTCGCGGGGAGTCGCAAAAATAGCACACGGCGTCCCGTGTGGCCCCCCAGCATCCCCGGGGCGGCGCCTTCTGCAGCTGCCGCTGGACCCCTGAACCGGGAAACCCGCCTCGACACGTCTCTGTGAACCAGACGGCAAATTGTCCGTTTTCACCCTGTTTTAACCTGATTCCTGTGCACCTGTATGCGTGTGTTTGCGTATGTTAGATGTCCATGTTGTACACGCATGTTTGCGCAGCGTGCGCGTGCACATTGGTATGGTATGCACACATACCTGCACATGCACGTGTCGTGTGTGTATGACTGTAAGATGTTCATGTGCGTGTGCATGTGCAGGTGTCTCATCGCACGTACACATTTGTGTGTGTGCATGCACATGTGCATACACGAGTAGCACACGCATGTACTTGCACGTGCATGTGTCATGTGTGTATGATTGTAATGTGTGTGGATGTGTTGTATGCATGTGCAGGTGTATCGCACGTGCATGTTTGTGTGTGGGCATGCACACACGTGTACACGAGTAGCACGCACATATACTTGCACGTGCGTGTGTCACATGCGTGTGATTGTAGTGTGTGCGGTGTCGTACGCATGTGCAGGTGTATCACGTGTGCATGTTTGTGCGTGTGTGTGCATGCACATGCACGAGTAGTGTGCACACGTTTGCACTTGCATATGTCCACGTTGTGTGCATGTTAGAGCACGTGCGTGTGCGTGTGTCGTCCTAGGTGATTTTATCCTGTGTGTAAGTCCCTGTCATCACGGCCACAGTCCACACTCAGCGCAGCGCTTGGCTGTAAGGAAACTGCCGTGCCCTGTCCATCTGCACCCGCCCTGGGCCCAGGTTCTAACCTGTGATTTTGCCGTTTCAAGAATGGCTTTGACGATCAGATGAACTTTGGTTCTCTTTTTAAGTTCTCCTCGTTTGAGCAGATATTGGACTTTTGATCATAAAATATTTTGAAGAAAAAGAATCCCAGGCCATGAATTCTTCTCCCACAAAAGATTCGTGTTTCTCTCTCCTCTAACCCTATGTGGGCGGCGGTACCTCTCAAGGCCCATTTCACACCAGTCGCCCCTGGGCCGGGCCACGTGCACTTCGCATCCACACCCTCCGCTGGCCCCTGGGCAGGGTGACAGGGCGGCCACCAGCCCCGTGACAGGCTGCAAACTCTGCTGTCTCCAAAGCAGGGCCCCGGGCAGCGCCTCCTGCCCCTCTGCCCCCACCCCACACCCCCCGCCACCCCGTCTGCCCCAGGGTCCCAGCCCAGATCCAGAGCAGGGCAGAGAGCAGAGAAAGGGGGTGGCGGGTGGGGGCTTCAGGACCCTGTGTTAGCTGTGACGGGCGGGCAAAGGCAGCCTGGAGCCCTCGTCCTGCCCAGCTTGCTTGGTCAGCCCGCCACTCGGACCTTCCGGTCGGTGAGTTCCCGCAGCAGCCGGCCCCTGCCCGGCGCAGGGCCTCCACTGAGCCTGCTCTCTGTCCGGGTCCCCTGCACCCCGGGTGGGCCCATCCTCGGGCCGTGGGGTGTGAAGGCCTTGGTAATCCAACAATTCAATGGTGGAACCGCCGGCTTGCCGTCCCTTCCTTTGCAGGAACCTGCACCCCTGCTGCGAGGGGAGCCCCAGCACTGGGCGCCCCCTCCACCTCCCGGCACTGGGCTGCTGCCTGCCCCCCACCCTGGACCGCATCCCACTGTCCCCCAACTGTGGGCTGCCTCCCCCAACCTTCCCTGGAAGGTTCCCTGGCACTGAGCTGACTTCCCTCCACCTTCCCTGGGTGTCCCCCCCACCCCCCCCACACTTGGCTACTCCCTTCTCCCCTGCCCCGCCTGCCCTGGATGGTATTCCCCTGCCTCCCAACACTAGGCTGCTCCCTTACCCCCACCCCCTGGACGGCAGCCCCCACCGTCCCCCAACACTGGGCTGCTCCCCGCCCCTGCCCTGGACAGTGTGGCGCCAGCCGCTGCCTACCTGCAGCTTCAGGTGAGTCTCCTCCGGGATCTCCTCCCCGTAGGTCTTAAGCAGCTCGATGGTTTGCTTCAGGGGCTCGAACATGTTGTCTGTGGCCGCCTGCCTCTCCTTGACCTTCATCAGATGCCCCATCACCTCCACGAGACCGTCGTAATCCCCCTCCTTGAGGGTCTTGGTTAAGCCCATCCTGGTGACTTTCATGAAGGCTTCTAGGTCGGCCAGGCTGTGGAGCGAGAGGCCCTGGTGAGGGTGTCACCCTCCATGGTGGGGGTGCGTGGTGAGGCAGCCCTGGTCGGGGGAGGCGGCCGGCACGGGGGCTCCCCGGTTACGCTGCGGTCCCTGCCGAGCAAGGGAGAGCTCCCGTCCGCCTCAGGACACCTGCTCTTGACCCCCACCCTACGCTCCCAGCTCCACTGGCCTCCCCGCCGGCACTCCCCGGGGCCTGTGCCCCCATGGCCCCGACCGCGCGGTCACTGGTCCACGGGCGGCATGTCGGGCTGCCTTGCCACCGCCGGGACCCCAGGCAAGGAGATGCTCGATGAGCAGGTGTCCCACTCACAGCCAGGTGACCCCTGGCCCCTGGGACCTACCCTCCATGCGGGGCGGGGGGCTGCTGGCCTCTACACCTGGCCTTCACCCCAGGCCCGCCCGGGAGGAGCACCCCACCGACACCACGAAGGCCTGTTTCTCCGGCTCTCCTCGGCCGAGGTCAAGGTCAGGGCGGCAGCAAGAAGAGCCACGGGTCCCGGCACCCACCTGCTGATGACGTGGTTGCTCAGGTGTCGCTTGAACATGAAGCTCCAGCGCTTGATGGTGTTGAGGAGCACCTGCTTGAAGGGGCGGCAGTCGCACTGGAGCCAACCGTTGAACACCTTGGTGTTCTCACACCTGGACACTTCCTCGTACAGCTTCTCGTAGGAATCGATCTGGAAAACAGAGCCGCTGCTCACCATCAGGCGGTGGGGACCCCCGCGCCCCAGCAGCCCATCCCCAGCTCCGGCAATCTGAAGAATAGGCCGGAAGCTCGAGGTGACCGCGGTCAGGGCGACGCCGGGGCTCCTCACGCTCCCCCCCGGGCGGCGTCTCCCTGCGGGTGGGTGGCTCCTGCTCACGGGCACCTCTCCCCCCGTGTGTGGGGAGGGGGGGTGTGCGTGCGAGGTACTTGTTTCCTTGTGTCCTATCTGTCCGACGCTCGGGCGCCCGGGGCCTTGCTGCCCCTGGTGGGACGGCCTCTCCCAGGGCTGGGAGAGAGACCCCCCACCCCGGGGGCCTGCCTTTCATCCACAGACTAACCCCGAGCCTGCTCCCCAACCACCCTGTCCTAATCCCCCAGGGCCTGGGACCAGGCAGCGAGGGGCCACCCCTACACCCAGGAGCCCACCGACAGGATTCCCACTAGCTGGTCCTTCCTTTCCCGTGGAAACCACAATGCGGGCTGTGGATCCTGCCTTCCTGCCCCTCTGTCCCTCTGTCCCTCTGCCCCAGGAATGACCCTGGGCCATCCCCCGCGGCCCCGTGGGGACGTGGTGTGCCCCCTCCTCCTGAACCCTGGGAGTCCCAAGCTCTCTCCCATGGCAGTCCCTTGCCCTGCTGGGAGGCGCCAGACCAGAATAATGATAAAACCCACATTTAAAAACCACGTCCCCAAGGTTTGAATCGAGCCCAGGGAGCCCCCCCGCCCCCCGGGAAGCCCGCACACGCACCTGCTGCTGGAACTGGGTCAGGTTGGGCGGTGTCTTGGGGACGGCCTCTTGGGCGCGGTGGTCCAAGTCCTCGGGGGCGACCGCGCGCCCGTAGACCAGGAAGTGCTTCATGAACTCCTGGGGGTCGTCGGTCCAGAGGTAGGAGTAACGCTCGAAGGAGTCCTGGTACTCCTCGGCCTCCTTCATGGCGCTGATGACCAGGTTGGACATCTCCTCCCGCATCTCTATGAGGTCCGTCATGTCCTCCAGGTCTGCCTGCGAGCGGGCAGGGGGGAGGCACGCAGGTGAGCCAGCGTCTTGCCTGGGGAACTGGCTTCGACCCGAGCTCTGCGCCCCGGAGGGCGGCCCTCTGCCCCGCGGAGGCGCTGCTAACCTCTCAAGGTGGAAAACCGAGCCATTTGCCGCTTTGCCGGGCTCTCCCGTGAGATTATCTGGGATGTGGCTTTGGCCCCGCCGACCCCGGGGTGGCTCACACACCACTTGCACACCGACTCGCTCGTGCGGGAGTAACTTAGCACCTGCTGTGTGCACGCAAAGGGGTGGGCACTGGCCACGTGGGGGGCGGCGGTCCAGGCATGGGGCCAGACGTTCCTCAAACAGTCACCGACGCCGAGCTTTGCTTTAACGTGTAGCTGGCGGGAGGTCGGGGAGTGTTCCCCGAGGAACCATTGTCCTGGGAACCCCTGGACGGGTGGGCAAAGAGCAAGAGAAGCAGCAAAGCACATGCAAAGGCCCTGCGCTGGGAGGGAGCAGGTGCTCGAGGACCTCAGGGAAGCTGCCGTGAGCGGCTAGAGCAGGGAACAGGGAAGGCCTGATCTGGACAGAATCTTGAATTTCGAGCCACAGAAAACCCGACCCAAGTTGGTTTATGCAACAAGGCAACTCAATGACTCATGAAACTAGAGAGTCTCGAGGTGTGGGGGCGTGTGTGTTAATTATGGCTTTTATTTTCTGTATCTTAAGCTGCCTTGATGTCTTAAAAGCTCGTGCTGGCTGGGGGGACCCTGCCTGTCTGGGGACTAGCCCATCCTGAAGGAGAGAAGGGCCCCGAAGGGCGCATACCCTTCACCTGCACACCAGCCCGCCCTGGGTCTACACCCCCACCCCACCTCCTTTATCAGACACTCCCGGCAGGTGACCCCGGAGCCCAGAGTCACCGACATTGATGCCAACTGGCTAGTCCTCAGCTGTTTCCCCTGCTGGCCCAGCCTTTCCTGTGGATGCCCCCCTGCCCCCACCTCCGTGAAAGGCTCTGGCCTGGGCTTTTCCTTCACCGCACCCCTGCACCTGCCGTGACCCCTGCAGCCCTGCCCTGCTTGCCAGGCCTCTTGATCTTACGGGAGCAGCAGTAACTTCTCTCCCGAAGGCACTGGCCTCTCCACACTGGCACCAGTCACCTCCGCAGATTAAGACCCCAAAGACACAAACGAGACCAGAGAAGGGGGCCGTGTGCGCAGGCTGGGGTACGGCCTGGTCAGTGGACCCTTCTCCTGCTTAGCTCTAACCTCCTCTATGTGTGTCTTCACCAGCAGGTGCATCCCCTTGGAGCCCGCAGCAGGTGCAAGAGCTCTGGACGCCGGAGCACACCGGGGCCCACGTCCATCCCTGAGCTGATCTCCGGTGACAAGCTCTATTCTGGACCCTGAAACGCTTAGTCGAGGCACATCCCTTTTGTGTGGCCACGAAGTCCTCAAGCCATTGCCTTTGCCTGACGCTGTCTGCCTGGAAATCCCTTCCCATCCAGTAAGACCCAAACTCAGCTCCTCTGGGAAGCGGTCCTTGACGCTGGGGCATATTTCCTCTGTGCACTCAGCTCATCACGTGCGTGCACAAACACACATGCACACACGTGTGCACATGTACCTTCTTCCCTGAGAGCACAGAGCCTCCTGCTGTAAGTACTGATTGCAAATAATTCATGCCTGTTAACACAAACCTCAAGCAGCGCAGAAGTGTTTGAAATAAAAACCCCTGGCACCCCCTTGTCCCTGCCGGCTCCCTCCTCACCCCCATCCTGTTGCCCGACGTGAGCGGTCCTCACGGTTAGGAGCATATCCAGAGAAAGTCAGATTTCTGTTCGTTTCAATGAATGAAACCGTCTTCTAAACGTCGTTCTCCGACTTGATGGACACTCAATAACCTGCCGCCAGCCCTTCCCACCCCTGCCTCATCCAGATGCCCCCGGACGGATGGGCCAGAGGCTGCTGAACGCTCCCCTGCTGGACGGCACTTCGGTCCCTTCCAGTTTTTGTTTCACTCTTGCACAAACCATGCCCTGGCACACACGCCTCCCTTCAGGGGAGGCAGCCCTTCCTACGCCTTCCGCGTCCGAGGATCTGCTCTGTGTTTTGCTGAGGTTGTTTACTGCGTCCACGGTACCTGGACGCACAAGCCAACGAAGGCCCGTCTGCCAAAATGCCCGCATGCCGAGGGGACCACAGCGGTGAACTTGCAGAAGCAAGTGCGATGCCAGGGACGGGGGGTAAGAGCGCACCCTCGCCATCCGGCTGGGGCGGGGGCACGTCCACGGGAAAGAAAACCATGCCGACCGGGGAGGAGCCCCTCTGGGGAGGGAACGCAGCCTGGGGACCTCGTCACACGTCACACGCTCGGAACCATCAGCACGTAAAATGTAAGTGACCGGGCGCCGCTGAGTTGGGAAGAAGCCGCAACAAGGGAGCCACCACCCGTGTCGCACGGGCCCCGACTCACCTTGTAGCTCACCCGGCCCTTGGCCAGCCGGGGGATGAGCTTGGCTGCATTGTAGATGTCGTTGATCAGGCCCTCGATCAGCCTCAGGAAGCCACGGTCCACGCCCACCTCCAGGGACGGATGGAAAACCAGCCCTTCCTCGCCCAGCTCCATGCAGACCTCAAACAGCGGCGCGACGCTCTCCTGAAACAGGCCGGCCCGGGGTCAACGCCCCGAGTTCGGTGGAAGCCCTCCCGGGGCCCTGATGTCGTCTCGGAGAACCCCAGGGCCGCCCCGCGCTGCCCCCGGGGGACCCCTGAGCAAGCTTCAAGGAACCGCGCTCGTGCCGCAGGGCCCAGAGCAGCCCGGCACTTGGCCCCCGGGTTCCCCGAGTACATGAAATGAGGATCATGGTTTTATAGAACAGAGCCCCGGGGCTGCTGTGAGGACTCAGCGCGTGGGAGGCGCGGGGGTGCCGGCCGCTCACCCCCAGGCGTGGGCAGCCCCGCCGTGCGCCGGGGGGTCACGGCTGCTCGGGAGAGCACCACCCTCACGTCCACGGTGCTAGGCGGCTCCCCCACGAGCGTCTTGGTCCCGTGACTCATTGACAGGAAGACAATTTCGCCTTAAAAGATGAAATAACCGGTCGACAACCAGTCTGGTTCCGTGTCTCCACTGACGAAGTTCTCGGAGGTGCCGGCGATGAGGACCGGGTTATATCAATCCCAGCTTGCCCTCGTGGTGGACGATGGCGGGTCATGGCTAGGTGCGTGGGCTCGACGGACAAGACCGGGTGCAGCCGGGTTGCACGCGAGACGATCCTGGGAGCTGAGAACGTGTCGGCCACCATGCAACAAGCCTCGGTGACAGAAGCGTGACGGCGTCAGCCTTCTCTCGTTATTTCCCATAGAACGTTGGGTGTCGGTGGACGTACACATGACGACATGCCAGGGAGGAACGTGTGGACGCGGTCATGGCACAGTACCGGGCTCAGTTACCAATTTGCACTCTAGCATTTGGAAAACGGACACTTCTCTTCATGAAGGAAGAAATTGATATTAATTTTTTCATGTTTCGTCGTGATCTTTTTAATGTCTCTCTCTTATGTTTTATTTTTCATGGCAAAATTGCCTTGCAGGCCAATTAGTTGAGCCCCTAAAATGGCTGGAGCTGGACAGGAAGCAGCCTGGCTTTCGCTGTGCTCCGGAAAGGACACACGCTCACGTCCACGGGAGGATCCCGTTCGTAAAGCAGGTGCTCACTGTAACCCTGTCTGTCCCTGGAGCCCCCTCGCGAGGCTGCGGGGCTGAGGGTGCCCGCCTCATTTGTCAGGTGACCTGGGGGAGGTTAGCCCAACACACCGGTGATCCTCAAAGTATGGGCCGAGGCCCACAAGTGGCCATGAGATCCACTCCACAGCTGCTCATCTTCCAAACATAGTCCCATGATGGCCCTGTGGGCGGTTGACTCAAGAACCCACTGGTTTTCTCTGTGACCAAGGGATGGTGTTTCCTAGTGGCCAAGTGAACTGCTAACTGGTACAGAAGGTCAATGGTCAAAAAAAAAAAAAGGGAAGGTCAATGGTCACAAACTCAGATGACCAACCTTTTCTAAAGCCTCTCACTCAGGGGTCTGCTCCTGCTGCTGGGCCACTTGCAGATATGGGGACTCTCCGGGATTTTGGGGAGAATGACATTTTGTCATCAGGACATCCGTCGTGTTTTGGTTGCGACCGATTAACTATTAATGACTTAACTTGCTGACACTTCGCATCATTGTGGGCTGCTTGGTGAACCTTATAGTCGGTAGTAATGATGACTTTCATCCGTAGAATTTCGGGTCTGTGCTCATCTGGTGTCACGTGAGCTGGGCTCAGACATGAATCATCCATCCTCTGCAGCTTGTACAAGGGCATCCTGCTGCCCTCCCCACCATCGTTCCTGCGGGTGCGCTAGGTGGGATGGGGGACCTTTGATCTTCTCCTACTGGCAGTATTCAAAATCATTTGGGAATTATCGTAATGGGAAAGACACGCGGGGGGGGGGGTTGGATGAGGCCCCACCCCCATGGAAAATGCTGGAGAATGCCAGCACAGCCTCTTTGCTGACCACGCTGAACACTTCCACGGACCCCTCGGAGGGCCGAGTAGGTTAGTAGCTGATGCTGCTGACGGGAGGGTACCCCTGCCCCATCTACTTGGGTAGCGAACACTGCCCAGGGGCAACAAGGTAGGACCGTTAGGTATCCTATAGCCTATTTATGGTACGGCAGATTTAAGGTGACCTGATGTCCTGAGTGCTGGGACCTAAAGAGGGTCCTGGGATACAGGACTTTCAGTTTTAAAACCAAGGCAGGTAGTTCACCTTCTGCAGGGTCTAACGGCTGTTTATTTGCAACAGGATAGCCTGGTCTTTCATCAGGAAACTGTAAACTATAGATTCCAAGGGAGACCTTATAACACCGTTTTTATAGCACAAATCTATGAGCATCTTATACTTATAACTCACATCCAGGACCATGTTGTCTATGAAGTAATTCAGAGATTTGTGGATGAAATGGTCATACTCGTCCAGGACCATGTTGTCGACATAGTTGACATAGTCTTTCCAGGACTGGCTGGTCGTGTCTGCTCTGAAGAGTTCAGCATTTTCCTGCAAATAGGACCACACGGCTGGCTGCCATTTCACGGGCTCACCCGTTCACTCTTTAACCAGCTCACTTGGCGACTCTGGGACGCTCTTGTCCCTGTTCACCTACTCCAGACACACACAACTGCTTTTTTGCGTCTCGAATATGCCAGATGCTTTCCTGCATTAGGCTCTTTGCATAGGCTTCTCCCTCCCATTCTGGCCACATCTAGCTTCTTCTAGGTTTCAGCCCAGATGTCACCTCCCCACGAAGGAAAGCCCTCCTTCACTACCTCCCGTTCATCTCAGATTTGACTTCTGTCCCTGCTTCTCACCTGTATTCCCTCTAGCAATCCATTATTTGTGTCTACCATGGCATGGATGGCAACCATGTGTGTCTAGTCTGTATCTCCTCTTGATGCCAAGCCATATGAGGATAGGGCTTGATTGTCCTTTCCACTATTGTGCCTTATGCATACAGCAGGGTGCCTGGGACAAAGCAGGAGCGAGGGAATGGATGGATAGGTGGTTGGCATGATGAGTGGATGGATGGTTGGATGGATGGGTGGATGGATGGATGGATGAATTTCTAGATAGGAGGACAGAGGGATGGATGGGGGTGGATAGGTAGATGAATGGATAGATGTGTGGATGAAAGAATAGATGGAGGAATGGATAGATGGATGGATGGGTGAACGGATTTATGGATAGGAGGATAGATGGATGGATGAGTGGATAGATGTGTGGATGGATGGATGGATGGACGTATGGATGGGTGGATGGATATGTGGATGGGAGGATAGATAAATCTTTAAGACACTGAGTGCCATAGGGAACAAAACGATGAATATGACCCAGTTCACACCCTCAAGCAATTATGTTCTAAGAGGGGAAAGAAGACACAGACCTAAATAACTTCAGCGTAAGGTAGAAAGAAATGGTTCAGATGACTATCGTATGCATAGAAGACTCTGGCAACTATGACAACAAAGCCTTGTCTTGTCGGCTTGGTGGCCTCCACTTCTCCTAGGATCCTGCCCGCTGCTGCCCTGGCTCTCCGCCTGTCTTGTTGCTGCGCTGTGAACCCTTCCCCTACCCTGGCCAACACCCATTTCCAACACATCTGAGAGTGTTGCAGATTAATTGGTTCATTCTTCCAAGTCATGTTTGCAGTTTAACATCTTAATTTAGTGAGACCTTCTGGCACCACAGCAGAGGGGAAAGGAAGAGGATCTGAGAACGAGACAAAATATTTTGGTCCAGTCAAGTCACTCCATTAGGGGAATGACCTTCCAAGCAATGGCTTGACCATGAGAACAGCCAACCATAGACCCTCCACCCAGTGGGGCCCACAGGCTGTCAGGGGTGACGATCCATCATTTAAGTCCATATCCATGATTTTGTACCAAGCACTGGGAAACCCCCAGAAAACTGAAAATATCTTGAGCTCAAGGGAGAATTTTCTCTTTTTCAGGCCAATGCAGAGCTCCACCTTTTACATTTGCCTCAGAAATAAGCTAACATGCGAGCTAGAAAGAAACGGCTGCCAAGTGAGGAAGGCATGAGAACCCCCACGCTGGCAGGAACCCAGGCAGTGCTTCCAGGGGCGCCCGGTGACCATCCTGCCTCCTCCCTCAGAACGAGGCAGCACGTCCCTCAGAGTGAGGCCCACGGCTGTTGAGGCTGTTGGCAGAAAGGGACAACCTAAGCTCTCGGGAGTGCAACGTGTGTGCCCGCACAGCACCCTGATTTAAACGTGTTGGCACCCATGCACCCTGTACACACGTTCGTTCCACATTCCTCCTACGCTCATGATGGGAGACCCTGAAGGACTCCGGGTACACACTCAGTGCCCGCCTCACACAGTGCTTCTCAGGGAAACAAGACGTGTTGACCTCGTACAAAGATGTCACTTGTCCGTACTGCTCTGTGCAGGGTAGGGGGTGCCGACCCCTTAGCACAGAGGAGGGCGGGACTCATTGCAAGAGGAATCCGGCTAACGAGCGTACGTTTAGGATAGTCTGCTTCTTGAAAATAAGACTCCCAGACTAGAGATCGTAGCCTTCTATGACCCTAACGTCATTCTTATGGCATCTCTGGCTCTCCCTCTTCTACCAAGAGTGAGTGGCCTGTCGGAGGCCCCTCCGGCTGAGTCCTCACCGCGACCATGGCTTGGATCTTCAGGCCAGCGTCCTTGACCGCAGTGTAGCGCTTGTTAGAATTGACCACCCTCCCCTCCAAGTCCAGCAGGGCTTCCTTCTTATTGTCCTTCCTCTCAAACATCGGGTTGGCCGACCAGTCCTGTCAGGAAAAGGGGGGAGTGAGGAAAACAGTGGGGGGGGGGGAATGCCTGTGGTCTCCTGGCTTCGCCCCATGCTCGTCAGTATGAATGTCCTTGTCCCTCGGAGAGGCCTGGGAGCCCCTGAGGGATTGCCGGGCACCTCCAAACCAGTCAGGGGCTCGGGGCAGCAAGGAGACCATTGGGAGGCTTTACCCACCTAGCCCAGAGGAGTCACCCTGGGGTCAGGGCTGTATGGGCAGAGCTGGGCTGAGCATCCATAGCTCCAAATAGCAGGTCTAGTGGGGATGAGTCCCTTTTGTGGGGACAACTGACTTGTTGTTGGGGCAGGGAGGTGCGGGGAATGGGGGGCTCTGGCCCTCCTGCAACTGGGAGTCCTGCTGCAAGGATGCTAGTCATCTATAATTATGATTTTGCTTTTACTCAATTATCCAATAATTAGATTTTTTTTTTTTTAGTCTTAAATTTTCATCAGAGTGATACACATATGGCAATGAAACCCATAGCAGGTTCTGGACAAAACGTGTGCCCCCTTGGCCCCATCCTTCCCCATCCCCCCACCCTGTTCCCCAGTGGGAACTTCAGCTCTACCCCCGATAGCTGTCCGCAGTGCCCTCGAAGGTTTGTGGGACTCTATGTTGGATTTAGCCACGTCCAGACCATCTTGACCTCTGGTGTGAACGACAGGGCTTAGCTCACCTGCCTCCCTCCTCTGCCCTCTATATAATCTGATAATTATATATACCTTTAAAAAAAATTACTTACTTCAGGTCTAAAGGACTGATTTGAATTGTCTTCTTTACAAATTACTTGATTTTCTCACTCAGCTAAGGAGTCAGATGCTACCTACGGTCTTGTTTCGCTGTTGACTTTTGGATGGAGTAACCCACGGGAGGGCCTGTGCCTGGGAGGGCCAGGGTTCCTCCAGACTTCACCCCTGCAGCCGAAGCCTGAGTGAGCTGGCCCGCCATCCACCCCTCGCCTTTCGGCCCTGCGGCAGCTTCTGAAAGGAGGTACGGAGGAGACGGCGAGGGGCCAGGGCCGAGAGGCCGGCGTGGTTACCCTCCCCGTACCTGGGGTTGATGTGGGAGGTGGTCAGGGCCAGCCAGACAAGGGCACGAGGGTGAGGCCCCCACGATGGGATTAGTGTCCTTACAGGAAAAGGCAGAGACTAAACTCTGTCTCCACCACGTGAGGACCCAGTGAGAAGGTGAGCATCCGCGAGCCAGGAAGCGGCCCTCGCCATGAGCCCGCCTCTGGAGCTGGGAGCCGTCTAAGCCTGCGGCGGCGGGTGGCAGCAGCCCGGCACACCAGGACAGCGAGCCCGGGCCCTGGCCTCCCCTCCTTCAGGGCGTCTCTGCTGCTCTGGCGCAGAGGGCGAGCCACGTCAGCACGCACGGCTAGCCCCAGCGGCCTGAGCCGGTGGCAGCGTCACTCCTCCCGTCCTCGTGGGCCCCGTGGCGAACGTGGAGACCGTGAGTTCCCGACGGGGATACTCGCGAGGGAGTGAACGGAGTGCGGAAGGTGCCCACTCACGAACTGGGCAAATACGGCCCATTTCACACCTAACCAGGTCCAGGGGACAGTGACAGGAGGGGGCTCACATCTGGACACAGCGCGGTGGCGTTTCTGAGCCCTGAGGGCAACGAGGAACTTGACGCCGTGTCTCCAGAGAGAGCAGGGGCGCCCACGGGACAGCCACTCCGCCCCTTGCCTTGTCAACGTGAGGCTATGAGACGGGGACCGTGATGGCTGATTGTGTCCCCCAGATTCCCAGGGGGAGGCCCTGACCCCCAGCACCAAGGCCTGTATTTGGAGATGGGTTTTTAAAGAGGTGATTGAATTAAAATGGGGTCACTAGGGCGGGCCCAAAGCCAATCTCGTGGGTGTCCTTATAAGGAAAGGAGCTCAGGACACAGACGCGTACAGAGGATGTACGTCTGTCCACATGAGGACACGGGGAGGAGACGGCCGTCTGCGAGCCCCGGAGAGAGGCGTCCGGAGAACCAGCCCGGAAGGCTCCCCCTGTCTCGGAGGTCCAGCCTCCAGGACTGTGAGCAGATACACCTCCGTTGTTTTAGCGGCCGGGTTGGTGGGCTTCATCGGGGCAGCCCGAGCTCACTAGAGATGTTTCTAGACCATCGAAAGGAAAGGACCATATCCAGACACCCTTCGTCTGGGCGGGATGGCTGTCGGCGAGGTGAAGTCAAGAGACACGAGCAAGGACCCAGACAGTGTGTCATCAATGCACACTTCGTGCCTGCAGACACATCCTGGGGAGATGTTCTACTCAAATGACAACCGAATCAGGAAAAATAAACAGTGAGGGGCAATGATCCTTGCCTACGGCTTACGGAATACACCTGAGTGGACGGCGGTGAGGTGAGCGTGAGCCACAATGCAGAAAAGGGGGCTCACACTGTGACAAGGCAGAGGAGGTTCGAACCCAATGACGGCCTGAGTCAGAAACGTGAGAATCTCCCGGCTCAGAGGTTGGTGGGGCGGAGAGGGGGTGGGGTGCAAGACCGCGTGACCTGAGGTCCCACGGGGGTGCCGCGGTGGGCGTTGTCATTATTTCACCTCGATACCGTGATATCGTGATGGAGAAACACAGATTACACGTGGCTGTTTCGAACACAAAGTGGAGCCACATAGTAGACCTTGAAAACTAACGACGCGGGGAGAGTTAAAACTCGCCCTGGGACGTGTTCTGTGGACGCCTCTGTGCATCAGGGCCTTGATGACAGACCGTGGGGAGGCTAGTGTAGGGTATCCCCCCCAACACCCCGTTTTCTGGATTGGACTTGAGTGGAAGTCGCCTCGGTGCTTCACAGAGCGGGGCTGAGCCTCCGTACACCCGCCCGCCCCTTGCTCCCGGTGCCCTGCCTGGCACAGAGGGGACCCCGCAGGCGCTCTTGCTGAGCTCAACAGAATGGAACAGAACTGACCTCTGCGGGCCGGCCCGGGACTTCCCTGCCCCCCACCTCTACATGGCCGTGTGGTCCAGAGCCTCAGACGGCAAGTTCCCGCTGCCTTTGGCCCTTCCTATGAGCTTCTCCGCGTGGTCCCTTTACCCAGGGACCCTCTCCTGGGCCTCGGATTAAGCCCCGCTCGGTGCCTTGCCGCTTCCTCACCTTCATGGCCTGAGCAATCCCATCTATATTTTGCTTTGCTTTTTGTATCCTGTTCTGCAAGTTGTGGAGGATTTCTCGCATCTCTTGGATATATTCTAACACACCTAAAATGTAAACATAAAGGTGGTGGCGAGATGAGCGTGAGCCACAATGCAGAAAAGGGAGGTTCACACTGTGACAAACCAGAGGAGATCTGAACCCAATGACGGCCTGAGTCAGAAACGGCAAGAATCTCCCGGCCCAGAGGTTGGCGGGGCGGAGAGGGGGGTGGTGCAAGGCGGCGTGACGTGAGGTCCCGGGGGGTGCCGCGGTGGGCAGTAACTGCTGGGGCGTTGTCGTTACTTAAACCTTGGTATATGGGTGGAGGAACGCAGCTTACAAAGATCTTGCAGAAGGAACCATTCAGTCAGAGGAACACTTCTCCTGCGCTGGCTGAGTGCTCATCCTTACACGAGGGCTCTGGGAAAACACGTCTCCCGCGCATCGAGAGCTCCCTGGATGCCACGTTGAGGAGCATCGCCCATGGTGTGTCTTTGGAAGCAGGACTGGCCTCTCCCCAAACAGGTGGGTCGTTCGTTCCACCCGGGGACCCCGCACCCCATGAGCCCCTGCCCCTCCAACCGCCAGCAGAGGCCCTGGTGGCACTTGAGCATAGTGACTAGTCTGGGCCGAAGCGGCTGGAAAGAGGGGTGTCCTTGGGCAGCGGCGAGAAGCAGCACGGGCTTCTCTGCGCACAAAGTCCAGGCCGACCCTGGCTTCAGGGAGCTGGACAGTCCACGTTCTCATGGAGACAGTAGAGGAAGGACATGGCTGCAGAGGGCCAAAAGGATGGCACAAGGCAGGTCGCGGGGGAGAGCCCTGGCGGTGGTGCCCACTGAGGTGGGTCCAGGGGTGAAGGAGGTCGGGGAGGGGGGTCTGCTGCCTCACGGGCACACGTCTTTCTGCTTCTCTGATGCCTACCCTGGGACCGCCCACCGTACCTGCGTGGGGAACCACCGCGAAGCCCCAGGCCCCACAAGCTCCCCGTGGAGCCTTTGGGACCCTGAGAGATCCCCAAGGGGTCTTTGCCAGGTTCCTTTCCTAAGTGACACAGATGGTCTCCTTGGGACAAGGGCAAGCAGGTGGAACTATCCTTTGGCCTTAAACATAACCCCGTTGCAGTCAAAGCGGCAGAAGCAGCCACTCGCGAGGGTCAGAGGACAGACGCTGGACGGATTGGACCCCCACCCGCCCTCCCCACCCTCCCAAGTGGAGCCCACAGGTGAGATGAATGTGGCTTTGGTACCTTCGCTGTTCCAGAAGAGCGTGGTTTCAGCACGCGATAATTTGACATCGGTTGCTTCCAGTTCTGACTTTATTAGTGGAAGCTCTACATCCGTCAACGTGGTCTTTATCTGAAACACAAAGGCCGGGTTTCAAGGCCTCTGTTCCAAATCCCACCAGATTTAAAACGGTCTCACGGTAAGGGTCTTATCACTCGGTGCCAACCAAACCAATTACAATTAGTGTCATTTAATGCGGAATTACATAGAAATCAAATTCCAGGAGATCTCAACTTGTTTTTGTTTTTTTTTTTTTTTTTTTTTTTTGAGATTTCAACTTGTAAGACTATTTTTGTCACCAAGGATTTATGCATACACGTAACTCTTCGTTGCCCACCGTACGGAGCAGAGACGGAAGGAAAGGTGATAACGGGACGACCAGGGAGTGCATGATCCCAAACTGTTTTTATTTGGCTTAGAATCCTATAAAGAAACAGATGCAGGTAAACTGGAGCACACCTGGGCTCAGAATCTCTCCTTGGTCACGAATCCAAAATGTGCATTTTGGTTACCTACAGGAGATCCGGGATCTGCAGGGAAGCCCTTCGAGTCGTGAGCAGATCGGAGCGACGGGACAGGCTCTACAGTCTTGGTACGGTCCTACCCGGCTCTAAGAAATTAGTTTAATTGCCTGAAGAAATGTCAGTTCACAAACCAGAGGGAGGGAGGAAAAGGAGAAAGAGGGTGTATCCGGGTTTTAGAAATTATTCCTTTAAATCACAAGCACCATTTAAGTTCTGGAATCTCCATCTGGAAAATTTTTAAAATTTTATTTATTTCTTCACGAGAAGCAGAGAGCGAGGCAGAGACATGGGCAGAGGGAGAAGCAGGCTCCACGCAGGGAGCCCGATGCGGGACTCGATCCCGGGACCCCAGGATCACGCCCTGGGCTGAAGGTAGATGCTCAGCCCGCTGAGCCACCCGGGAGCCCCTCTATTTAGCAACATTTTAGTTTTGCATAACTTTTCGAGGACACTCCTACTCTCGAAAGTGAGGGGTACATGTGGAACTAGAGCTGTACACTAGATGCCCGCCACCTGGCATACCTTCCACACGCCTGGTGCTTCCACGGGGAGCCCTGCGGACCTCTGCCCTCAAGTGTTTCCGGTGGTTTGCCCTCCAAGTGGGTGGTCGAGGGCAGAGAAATAAAGCTTAAGAGCTTGTCGCCAGGAGCAACTGGACAGAAATAAGAGAAGGCATCCGCGGGGATCACGGAGCGAGTGAACGTGGACTGTTGGCTCTTCTCATCCGAGCTTAGATACTAAACCGCCGTCTCCCCGTCCTTGGTACCCTTGCCTGGAGACGGTGTGTCAAGCGAGACCGTTTCATGACGCGCCTCTTTGGTATGTTTAGGAACTAACTCCTGGGAATGGAGTCGCGGGGGGAGCCCTTTCGACAGAACCTAGGGAGCTGGGCCAGGGGGCTGAGCCCCTGGTGGCGAGCAGAGACGGCAGGTGCGTCCGGGGCCAGCCCGGCCGGGAGCGCTCGCCCACGAACGACGCGGACGCTCGGGGACTCGGGGAGCCCACTCATTCATTGCCTATTTCCCCCCGTGATGGCCCGGATGAGTAGCTGAATGTCACTGTCGTGCTGTAATGGCCCGAGTAACCGAAGCTCGCGGTGAGGAGATTCACGCCGTAACCTGTGCGTCCTGTGTGCCTTGTACCGGCCGAGGTTGTGAACTCACATCTTCAGGGCACTGTCCCCGTGTGCTCCCACAGACCCCGCAGCGGATTCCTCGAGGCACCACGGCTCCCCCCTGCTCCGACGCTGTGGGACGTGAGCGAGCCCCGTTGCACTACTTTCCCCTGGCTCGCCGCCGCCGGGAGCCTTCTGCTCTGGGAGGAGCCCCTGGACACTTGTCGCAGCGCCGCGGCTGGGAGGTGCTCTGGGGCGGGCCGACGCCAAACCCCCGGAGTCTGAAGACAGTTGCTCCCAGAGAAGCCAAGTCGAGGAAACTCGCTTTCGGCACACACCGGTGTTTTGTAGTTGGCCGCGCAGACGACAGAGATTAAAATTTTATCTTGAAAAAATGAAATTAGGGATCCCTGGGTGGCACAGCGGTTTGGCGCCTGCCTTTGGCCCGGGGCGCGATCCTGGGGATCCAGGATCGAGTCCCACGTCGGGCTTCCGGTGCATGGAGCCTGCTTCTCCCTCTGCCTGTGTCTCTGCCTCTCTCTCTCTCTGTGTGTGACTATCATAAATAAATAAAAATTAAAAAAAAAGAAAAATGAAATTAATGAAAACGAGGTGACCGTAGTTTCTACTGAACACATTTTGGGGGCATTACGACCATACCCTAATTGGTGGCACGGGGTAAGGAACAGATCCCGGCTCGATTCTTTGCCGGGTGTGGCAGTGGCGGGAGCAGGGTGGCCGCGATGATCTCTGACAAACCCACGTGATGGCGCCTCGCCTTCGGCTTTTCCAGCATGTTCTTGAAGGAGGTCCCTTCTGCCAAGGGCAGGGACTTGCTCGGGCTCCCCAGGGCCTCGCTCGCAATCCTTTGGTGATGTTCCCACTCTTCTGTTGGCGGCACCAGATTCCTGGGCCCCGTCAGACACACGGCGTTACTGGCCGCCATCCCGTCCACGACGTGTTGGGTGAGCAAGGCCTGGGTCCCAGAAGCACCTTTGGATTCACACCTTCCTGCTGTTTCCTGCTGTCACAGGAGGAAGGTGCGCGGCCTGCTGTGCTCCAGTGACCGCCAGCTCAGAGGGCACCGAGCGGGGGCGGGGGCAGGGCGGCGGGTGGAGGAGCTCCCCTCCCAGGCCCCTCCTGCTGGGGCCCCTAGGAGACAGGCCAGGGGAGGCCACAGAGGCCCGGCCCTGTGGCTCAAGGGAAGAGGCCCCCAGGTCAGGAACCCGGGAGCAGAAGCATCTCTGGGACAGATCTGAGACGCGGAGCAGAAAAACGAAACATTCCTGGTCCCGGACAGTTGTTTTGGGGGATCTGGGGAGCACCAGGCTGGGTGCAAGAACCATCGGCCTGCTGGAGCTGGCGCAGGTCTCCTGAGGGGGTGCAGAACCTCCACAAACAGAAAAGCCTGGGACATGCGTGTGTCCGGAGGACCCACGGGGACAAGACCAGCCACGTCCACGCCCAGGCTCCTCCTCTGTGGGGGGGCCTCTCTGGCCGCCGGCTGCGCTCCCCGCTCCCTTCCTGCTGCAGCCTGTGCCTCTGTCCTTCCCTGTTCCTCCGCCTCCCGTGGCTCCCACGTGAAGGAGGCTGGCACCCAACTCCAATTCCCAAGGAGAGGGACTCTTGCTGGCCCTTTCCCGGATGAGGTGGGCGTGGTGGGCCCAGGGGCTCCCTGAAGACATCTGCACCCGAACCCCCAGGATCTGCAGCCAGGCAAAAGAGAGTTTTCGGATGTGATTCGGCTGAAGACCTTGGCGTGGGGAGCTCATCCTGGATTATCGGGGGCGGGGGACAGTGCAATCACAAGGTCCTGAGAAGAGGGAGGCAGACACTGGGGGTGTCGGGGGGGCGGTCATCCCAAGGCAGAGCTGGGGGAGCAGTGACCTCGAGGAGGTGGGAAAAACAAGGAAGCAGAGTAGCCCAGTGGAGCGCCCGGGAGGAAGCAGCCCTGCTGACACGTCGGCGACTTTAGCAGAAGGAAACAGATCTTGGACTTCCGACCTCTGGACCTGGCAGAGAGTAAAGGCGCGCTGTCCGCTGCCCGAAGCCACTCAGCCCGCGGCCGGTCGTGGCAGCAGCTCCAGGGAACTCGCGCGGAGCCCACGTCCACCCTAATCCGCCGTGGCTTGGGCGGGAGTTAAGGTCCTGTGGCACCGACGGCACAAGAGGGAGCTGCGGGTGGGGTCTGCATGGAAGGGGGTGCCTGCGGCGGCCCACGGTGGCCCCAGTCCGCTCAGCTCCCAGGGGTTCTCATGCCAGGAAGGGGGTGCTCCGGACAGACGGCCCCGGTGCCAGGAGGGCGTGTCCGCCAGTCAGTTGCTCTTCACGATCTCCTGGACCAGGTCCCCAGATCTGATTGAAAAGGAATTCTTTTTTTTTTTTTTTTTTAAAGCCTGTTCAGGGATCCCTGGTGGCGCAGCGGTTTGGCGGCTGCCTTTGGCCCAGGGCGCGATCCTGGAGACCCGGGATCGAATCCCACGTCAGGTTCCCGGTGCATGGAGCCTGCTTCTCCCTCTGCCTATGTCTCTGCCTCTCTCTCTCTCTGTGACTATCATAAATAAAAAAAAAAAAAAATAAATAAAAAATAAAGCCTGTTCAAATGCCCAGCGTGGAGCCCGATGTGGGGCTTCAACTCACGACCCCGAGATCGAGACCCGAGCCGAGATCAAGAGTTGGATGCCCACTGACTGAGCCACCAGGCACCCCCGAAAGGAACCTCGATCCGCAGAGCTGACAGGGACTTGGCCTACCTCAATGGGCGGCTCTCTCACTGCACCCCCTCACCGCGTGCCGCCGGGACATCTGTAACCCCGGCCGGGTTCCAGGAGATGCCCACCCTGCTACACATGAGTGACGTAATAGAATGACCGATGTTACCCTGAGCAAAATACATTTAGGAGACGAAGGCCCCTCTAAGCAGTCACGGAGCCAGAACATGAGCCAAAGTCCACTGGAAGCTTCCAGCATCGGCTGTGCTGAGTTGTCACCAGCTTCGCTGCCGCCGTGTGCTCGCGCCACATCTCCGACGTGCAAGCGCGCTCCCTGTCCTGCCCTCGGAGGTCCTACGCTCTGAACAAAACACAAAACTTGGCAAAGGAGACAAAACTACGTCAGCTCACCTCATTGTACCAGCCAACGATGAGTTCCAGGTTGCCCACAAACTTCCGGAAGGTTTCGTGCTGTGAGAACAGATTCTCGGCACTGGCTGGAATCTCTTTCTGCTGCTGGAAGCCCAGGTACTTGACTTCTCTCAGAACCGCCACCAGCTAAGGCCAATCAAGACGACAGAGGAGGTGAGGGCGTGCCCCCAGTGGCATGGCACTTAGCGACACAAGCCAAGGCCGTCGCTCCCTGCTCGCTCCCCGCCCTGGGCACACGCTCTCCTCTTGGCATCCAGGACACCAGGCCCTCCCAGTCGCCGCCATCAGGCTTGCTTGACCCTGTAGGGATGTGCATGCCCGAGAGTCGCAGGGTGTCATCCCTCTGGCTCTACTGTCACCTCAGTGGCCTCACCGCCCCCCCAGCATGGCTGTAAGAACCACCCACACGTGGCAGACACCCCACATGTGTCGTTAGGCCCCCAACCCAGACCTCTCTCCCGACCCGCAGACTCCCGAATCCGCCTGCCGGCTCAGTGTCTCCATTTGGATGTCCACGTGGCGTCTCGAGCCCACCGTGGCAGAGCAGAGCAGTGGGGCCCCGAGGCCGGCTCTGCAGGCCACCCCCCGCTGACGGCAGGTCCGTCCTCCCAGTTGCATAGCCCGGAAATGCTGGGGCTGGTCCCGTCTTCCTTGAAGACTCTATTTCCAACCCACCCAGAGTCTCCCGGGCTCTGTGACCGAAATCCAGGAGCCCTCACACCCCCGTCGCTGCCACGCTGGCCCCGGGCCACCACCTTCTTTCTCATGGCCTCTCCCCTGAACTACAGCAGAAGGCCCGGCTGGTCTTTCCACGCCGCCCCCCCCCCGCCCCCCGCCCCGGCCGCCGGCCCCCAGCCTGTTCACACGCAGCACCTGGAGGGAGCCCCTCTGCTCCCGAACCTGCCACGGCGGCCGCGTCACTGAGCATAAACACCCGGGGCCCTTCCGTGGCCCTGGACGCTCTCAGTGGGGCCGTCCTCCCCCCTCAACCCCCCTCCCCTCCCACCCCAGCGCTCTGCTCACCCCACTCCCACCCAGGCCCCTGCCACCGCCTCCTCCAGCGTGCTGGCCCCTCCCTGACCTCCGGGGAGTCTCGGCCAACATCCGAACCCCCCCCCGTGCCTCGCTCCCTGGATGCTCCTCAAGCCTGCCCCCGCCCTGAGTTAGGCACCTTCCCGCTGTTACACTCCTCTGTGCTCCCTCCTGCCCCCCTTCTCCCACCTGCTTCCCCTCCCTCCCCTCCACTTCCTTTCCTTCTCCCTGGCCTCCTCCTCCTCCAGCAAGACGTAGGCTCCAGGACAGAGATTTTTGTCTGTCTGGTTCACTAATTTATTCCAAGCACATACACAAAGTAGGTGCTAAGTATTTGTTGAATTTTTTCTTAAAAAAGAATGAATTTTAGGGGAGGAGGAGGTTTCAGAGGAAACCTGCAGTGTCACTGCGGGAAGGGGAGGAGGAGGGTGTTCAGAGCGGGGCAGACGCATCCTTGCAGGAACCCGGGCCACCCCACCTCTGTCCTGGGCGCTCTGGCTCGGCCACCCAGGGCTCAGCCCTGGGACACAGGACGCATGCCCCACAGCCCGCTGGGCGTTCCGTCCACCGCCCTGACTTGACCAGAGGGCCCATCTGTTCAGATCCTGCAAAGACCTTTCTTTGCACGCTCCTGTCAATCCTCAAGTCGACGTTTCCTCTTGGGATCCGTGAAAGGCAGCCACGCTCTAAGGGAGCGTAGTCACTGGGGCTGCTTTCAGGGATGCTCCTGTTTCGTCTCGTGTGAGATACCTCCTGGACGTGCTTTCAGCCTTAAGGACCAAAGCTGCAGCTAAATACGTCACAGACACACCCCCACAAGCCCGTGCTTTGGGGGAAGGGGAGCAGCCTCAGCGGCAACGGCGGGCTCTGGGCTTCTCCCGCCCGCCGCCCGCCACCTGCCGTGGGACCCTGGTCCCCGCGTGGCCCTTGACACGGACGCCTCCGGGGCCCAGTGGCGGGACGGCACCCACCGCTTTGCTGAAGTTGACTTGGATGAGGTTGGTGGCGGGGTCCCGCTGTATCAGGGGCTGCCCCAGGTTGAAGTGGCAATCCTGGTCCACGCCTGCCACCCACTGCTGGTAGGTCTTCTCCCGGTAGCGCCTCAGCAGCTCTATCATCTCGTCGTACTTCTGGTAGATCAGCTTGGCCTCTGAGCTGGACATGACCCTGGAATCGGACGGGGTGCTGAGGGGCACGCCTCCGTCGGGGCCTCTTCAAGCGCCCTACGTGTGCCCAGGCAGCCAGCGTTGTTTCCTCGGGGCTGGGAGGACCATGGCCCTCGACCTGCGGCAGCTGGGCCAGGAAGCCAAGCCATCACCTCTGTAGCCACAGGTCCCAAGGGGCCAGAACTCGGTTGCTGACTGCCAGCTTCCCTCCCAGCTTAGGAGCAGCTGGAAAGAGCCAAGTAGGCGCCCAGCCCAACCACACAGGCTCCCCCCCTTCCAGCCCCCAGGCCAGCAGCGTCCAGTCAGGGCGCACCCCACCTCTGCCTGCCTTCCAGTCTCTGCCAGATGCAGTGACAGTGACAGTGGCCGTGCCCCCCACCCGCCATGGCGAGCCCTGATGAAATAGCCAGTGTCCGCCCTCATTCGGGGGGTCTTTGTTACCATCCAGCAGGCTGACCGGCCAGGGCAGGGCAAGCAGCTCCTTACTGGCCACGCTCGCTGAGAAGGCACCCAGACGACGAGGGACACCGGACGGGGTCTCTTTGGGGATCGTGCTTTGGGAAGGACAGGCTTGGCCGACGTCAAGTGTGGGACTGGCCCTCCCGCCCTCGGGGAGTCAGGAGAGACCCTGCTCGACTCCCGCAGCCTCAGGGGCACGCTGCCCACGGGTGGCCCCGGGTGGCACCGCGACTCACGGGTGTTCTATGTACTTCAGGTCCCTCCTGGGCGCCTCCAGCCTCTCCTGCAGCTCCAGGCTCCACTTGAGCTGCCCGGCCACTGGCGGCATGTTTTTGTGGATCGGGGGGACGTTGCCGTCCGCAGAGGCCGCAAGCTGCGCGTCATACAAGGTCTTAGCGTTGTCCAGCTCGGCGTCAAACAGCTCCAGCATGACCGAGTACCTGGGCACCACCTCCGCAAGGATCAGGGGCCGCTCCAGGAGGCCCCCGCACATATGCAGGAGCTGGGGAGAAACAAGGGACGTGCCTTCGCCGAGGTCCCACCTCCTGCCCCCTCCCCAGGGTCACTCCAACTTCGTGGTTGCGGCCAAACTTGAGGAGCGGGAACACCTGCCCTGTCAGGACAAAGAACCTCCAGGCTGCCGTGATTCTCATGTTGACATGTGCCGAGTCCCCAGATGCCTGGCTGCACCCCAGCACCACAAACTAGGTCTGAGGTCTGGAAACATTCTAGGCCCAGGAGAGGGGTCAGGCTGAGCAAGGTGCAGGGGAGGCGGGGACGGGGGCCCAGGTGACATGTGCCGACATAACGCCATCCCCGAGGACCAGAGGAAATCACAGAGGGAGCTGGAGAAGATGTATAGGGCACGTCCCCGGGGGCTCGAGCCCAGGTTACCTGGGTCCCCAGGGAGTAGGGACAGCCCGCGTCCCCTGTCATGGGTCCTTTCCGGGATTGGAAAGGCTGGGCCTGCAGACGTGCTGGCTGGATGCCACTGCCCTGAATTAATCCAGGAGGCGTCACAGCACATTTCTGAAAGCAGTGACCGTGCCCCAGTACCTCTGCAGGGAGCTGGATCATCACCCCTGCAGTCTACGTACGATAAACAGTGGGAATCGTTTAAAAAATAAAAAAGCTTAGTAGAAGAGAGGAAGACACTTTGGGCGTTTCGGTTATGGTCCTGGCTGGAATCAGAGGGAGAGTTTCCTAAAAGGTCACTGCTCCAGGTCGGGGCGCAGGGAAGCCTAGGAGCAGTGTAGGCCCGAGGCTGGGCCTGACAGGGTGAGAACCTGCAGAGAGAGTTCTGGAAGCTCCACAGCGGCCTGAGGTCATCCAAGACCCAGGCCAATGACAGCTGCCCTCCAGGCGAACGGGGATCAGTAATGCTCAGGCCACACCTGTCACAGCCCTGGTGCCTGGGGGCCCTGGACCTGGGTCTCAGATTTGCCCCAGTTTTTGGTCTGAGGGATACAACGTCCTCAAAATGGCCTTTTGGGGTAAGATTGGGACACAGCTGCAGGAAAAAAAGACATCTGCAGGTCCCGGAAAGCCAGACGGGGCAGCTGGCCCGCTGGGGGAACCTGAACCGGGCGCTCCGAGCTCAGCTCCACAGGGCGTGCGGGCGGCAGGTGCCGCTTGGGAGAAAAAGGTGCGTCTTGTTGGTCCCTGAGCCTCCCTATTTGTCTTCCTGTTCCCCTCCCGCCTCCTCTCCTTTTCTCATTTACATAGTTTTTGGCTCCTGGGAAGGAAGCTAATTTTATTTTCCGCCAGGAGATCATGTGGAAAATTGCTCTAGAACATTCCTGGCTGCGTGTGAATCCCCGACAGTGAGAAACAGGGGCCTCATCATCGGGGCAGCTCGGGAACTTGCAGGGAATCCAGGGGGGCTGGGAGGAGGGAGCCCCAGGGCCTGTCCTCATCAGGGGGAGCGGTCGCCAAGTGGGAGAGAAACAAAGCCGCGCATTTGGAAGGGACACGGTTGACAGGCACAGTTTTCTCCCTCAGTTTCCTTTCTGTTTTGTTTTGTTTCTCTTTTCAATCTAGCAAAAGCACAAAGTTAAAATTTAGGGAAGAACCTTTCCTTTTTGCGTGCAAAAGCCGGACTGAGGCCGTAACAGGAGAGGGGATGAGCTCGAGAGAAGGGAGAGGACAGAACCAGCGCCTCTGCCGCCCCCCCCCCCCCCCGAAGCTCCTGGTGGGTGGGCTCCGGGCTCAGCCCTGCAGGTACCTGGGTGGGGGGGGTCTTCCTCCCCTGTCACCCTGTCCCTCGGCATGATGACACACCCCCACTCTTCCTCACAAAGGGGACAGGACAGCCCAGCTCCCCTCCCCTGGAGGGACCGCAACACAAAGTCACAGTCCATGGGGGTGGGGGGAGGCGTGGAGGCGCCTCCCCCTGGGAGGGTGAGATGCACTATCCTAACCACACTGTCCTAACGGCCCGGCTCGCCCGCTCGGTTGGCTCCAGCACTGTCTTCCGGTTTGGGAGACCCCATCACCGGGGAGGCCTGGCTGGAAACCTGTGTTCAGGGACCCTTCGGCCCTCGGGTCGCCCTTGGAGATCAGTGACCTCAGTCCAAGTCCGCTCCTCTTGTCTGGAGCCAGTTCCCTCCACGGGGAAAGCTCCAAAGCACCTAGTGCGGGCTCGGCTGGGAGTGCACGCGGGTCAAGGGCCTGTCCTCGGGGCGCTCACGCTCCAGCTGGGAAGGCAATGAGCGCGCAGAGATCAACACGCACCGACAAGCGGGGGGCCGGGCAGGGAGGCGCGGATGGGGGGCCTCGCCCGCAGGGACGGCCTGAGGCAGCTACCTAGGGGGAAGGGCGTTCCGGAGACGGGACCGGCGTTGGGGTGCTCTGTTGATCGCATCCACTGCTGCTCTGCTTGGAGCGCCAACTCAACCCAAGACTTAATCGCTCTTCACATGGCGGAGTTCCAAATTCCGTCGCATTTGCATTTTTTAAAAGCCAACGTCTAAAATTTGGCAAAGGAACATCCTGGCACCTGCGTTGGAGGGTCCAGAAGGCCCACCAGCACCCCGAGCTGCCCGGGGCCATCCCGACTGCCTTCCCGCCTGGCCACCCTCGGGGGTGGTTTGGGGTCCCGGCTCCCCTGCTCACTAGCTAACCGTGTGACCCCGGGCAGGTTTCTTGATTTGTTGGGGCTGGTAAAAACGGGACGGGTAACGCGGGTACCGAGTTTAGCAAAGTGCGTGGGACCCAAGATCCTGTAATAATTATTGGGTGTCTCCTGTGGGCACGGAGCTGCCTGCAGCAACCCAGACGCTTGCCAAGCGAAGGGAGGAGGCAGGGTGTCCTAGTCGACAAACACGCCTAACGTTAGGCGGAAATAGAACAGCTACCCGTGTCTGCACCCATTTACGTGCCCAATCCCAGTTCTCCAGGTGAGCTTAGATCAATCTGCAGAGACTCCCTGCTCCGTCGTTTGTGGGGGCAGGCAGGCCACGTGGATGCGGGAAGAAGGGGGCAGGGACACCATGGAGCGGTGGGGACGGGGGCACACGGGGCCACTCACATTCTGTCCACAGGGGCTAATGGCTCTTCCCCTTCAGCCGCTTGTTACTACAAGGGACTGTGTGTCCAGTGGGGTCGGATCTATTTTTCCAAGAGAAGGTGAAAAATCTGTACTTTTATGTGAACTTTCTCAATTTTTACATGTCCGTGGCTTCATTTTTAAAAAAATTAGGGACGCCTGCGTGGCTCAGTCGGTGAAGCATCTGCCTTCGGCTCAGATCATGATCCCGGGGTCCTGGGATGGAGCCCCGATCACATCAGGCTCCCTGCTCAGCCTCTCCATCTCCCTCTGCTGCTCCCCCTGCTTATGCTCTCTCTCTCTCTCTCAAAAATATAGATAAGATCTTTAAAAAAATTTTAAAAGTGCCACATGAGAGTAGGCGAGTCTATAGAGACGAGAATAGATTAATGGTTGCCTAAGATGGGGCTGGAAGGAAGTCCCAAGGGGTCTCTGCACAGCCCCTGCCTCAGTCTGTGACGCTGACAAATGGGCACAATTGCCCACGTGCTGAGCTGTCTGATGAGACTCAGATGCACACAAAACCCTGGAAAGTCCAGCAGCCGTCAGGTCCAACTCCAGAGCGCTGCTATTTTGAGTAGGGGCAGGATGCAAATTTACTATGCTCATCGTGTCTTTCCCCGTTTATTATTTAAATTAGCTGGCTTCCCTTGCGGTCATTTGTCATGGCAGCAACAGGAAGCCAGCCCAGAAGCGCACATGCAGTCAGCACTTCCGGTGGCGCCAACCAGCAGTGGGGGCGGGAGTGCCCAGCTCCTCACAATCCCAACGGGCTCGGTTGGTGGCAGTCACCACCTTGCTGTTTTACCAGGGACTTTTCTGGTTGCTCTCAAGGTCAGACTTAGTCGTACTCGTGTTTTGGCCGTTTGTGTTTCTCCCCTGAATTGATATTCTCTAGGGGTTTTTAACACTTTCCAACTGTCTATTTTTTTAATCCTTTTTTAATAGCATCATCTCGTAGGTGTAAAAGTGCTGTACGCTTAACGCTCACAACTCGGACATGGTAGGAAAGTACACAGGAGGCAGACAAGTCCCAGCCAGCACCCCGCTGCCCAGCGGTTAATGCCACCGCGCTGCTCACGGGGTCTCGCATGTTGAAGAGGGGGTAAATTCAGTGCAGTGGGTCAAAAAGTGTGTGTGCTTTATTTTCGCGGCAACTTTGTCTCTAACTCTGGGTCCTTTTAAGCAGTGGGAAAGCTGAATTAAGACTGGACACCTTCACTTAGTGAGAACCAGGAAAGTAACTCATCCTTATGGCCTTTTCTTATTTTATGATGAAATGGTGGTGAAACCCAAGAGGAGCTGCCTGGGTGTTCCCCACGGCCAGCTCTGAGACTGAGAGAGGCTCCCGCGCCCCTTTGGGTCGGCTCCTCATCTGCAGAGGACGGCGCATCACTAGGTCAGCCCGAGGTGGGCTCTGCTGCCACAGATCGCAGCCCGCGGGCCCTTGCCCGCACCTACCTTTGCACAGGACTCGATAGAGCTACAGTCGTCAAACCCTTGACAAAAGATGGTGGCCAGCCGCCTATCCAGGTCTTGGATTTTGGTCTCAAAATCAGCATAATCGTCATCAAAACTCTGAAAGCGAATTAAAACGTCAAGCTGGTGGTCAGCATGCAAAGCAGGGGAAGTGCTCATTCTGACCCTGACCCTAACCCCAACCCTTGACCCCGCTGGCAGGTTTGGGGGCTCCCTCTGAGGATGGAGCTCATTGTCGTGGGGGCACCTCTAGGTGAAGTTTCGGTGACGTCTTTAGAACGTGACCAACACTCCCTCCATGTACCTCCCGACTCCTGGAGCATCCACCATGGATCCAGATGAGGCCGCGCCCAACTTACCGAATCTCCCGGGTCTAAGGGGTCATATTTGCACTCGGCAAAGACCTTCACCAGCTCAAAGACCTCGTCGTAAATCTGAGTGACCATGCTTCCGAGGATGTTCCCCCTCACGCCTCCGAGCTCAATCTTCTCCAACTTCAGAAACTCAATGGCTGTTTTATAAAGATCCTGGTGGAGGAAAAACACCCCAGTGACCTTCATCACTGAACAGCGGACCGGTCACGGATCTAGCTCTGACCCCAGCACGGAGGAGCCAGGGAGCAAGAAGCCGTGGGGGCACATGGCAGTGGGGAGGGGGGGACCCTCTGTTTATTTCTGTCCTCTGAAGTCCTTCCTGGAACTCAGAGGGGACGGAAGGAAGTGCCCCGTGAGTCATCTCCAAGCTGTGAACACGGAGCAGAAGGGAGAGATGAGGTCGGCTCCTGTCCGGAAGCAGTTGGAAAGGCCCGTGGAGGCTTCTGGTGCTCTGACTAAGCCCCAAATCCTCTGCTTCTCGGAAGACCATCCGCACGTGGAGCCCGTCCCGTCCCGACGGTGATCTGAACAGATGCCCTCACCCAGGGGATGCCCGACGGATGCGCACATGCAAATCCCACTTCCTTGGAGGAGGGGCTCTCGTCTCATCTCCTCCTGGAGGCTTTTCCAACTAATTCTGGCCCTTGGTGGTGCTCTCCTTTCTGGAACTCTCCTCTGCCCTTTGTCTTGGCATTTAGCCACACCCAGTTCCATCACGTTACTTCCCGCGTCTGTGCGAGGCGCGACTCCCAAAGGCCCCTTGAGGACCCCAGCTGGTCTTGGGACACCGGGCCCGGCCCCGTTAGATGCAAGATGCTCACGTGGTGCTCACATCCCTCCCCTAAGCCCGGTGCTGGGGTTGGGGCCATCTTCCCCAAATGTCCTCCCCAAAGCAGACCCAACAAAAGGCAGCAGCGTGGCGGTGCCCTGAGCTCGGGCTCTTGCCTGCCAGGAGGAGGGCTTCGTGCTCCTGGCTACATCCCGGGCTCTGAAAAGCCCCCTTTCCAGGAAGCTCCTCCCCCTTCAGCACCTGTACTGTAGGAGCCTGGTCTGGGGCCGGGGGCCTCTGGGCATGAAGAACACCCCATGGTGTAAATCTGCAGTCCTCAGGGGCCTTCCTCGTGGCCAGAGGCTGGGGGCGGGGGGAGACCCGGCGGCCCGCCCACAGCCGCTGCTAACGCGGGTGGCCGTCGGCAAAACCAACCCTCTGGGATTCTGGGTGATTTTTCCCTTTTGAATGGTGTGAATAGTATGTGCACAAATACAAACAACCACAGGGGCCGGACCATATGGAAGATTACAGACAAAAAGCCAAACTTTCTTGCCCTGCCCACGTCTTTACGCCTCAGCTCTTCTCCCCGGAGGCAGCCGTCTTGAACCAATTAAACATGTTCCTGGGTTCTGCGTCTGCTCCATGTATCTGACGGTGCTTCTGCAGGGTCTGGCCCTGCCCGCACTTGTCCTGACGAGCCCGCTAACCCTCTCCCTTGGCCTCCCGGCTTCCCGACCTCGTCCATGCCCCCTGTCATCAGCCTGCGTGTAGACACAGGCGTGGGATGGTGGACAAGCAACCAAAATGGGCCACTTCTGCTCTTGGCTAATGGCCGGCCCCTGACTCGGTTTCCCCACAGTGCGGGTGCTTGGGTGTGGCTTTCATCCTCCCCACCAGGAGACTGTTTGTGGACGTGGGATGAGCCGGGGAGACGCAGCTCTGCTGAGGTCAGGGAAGCCTCAACCACATTTCCCCTTTACCTCGATGGTCTGGATGCGATGAAAGAAGGAATTCATTCTGGAAAATGCCAGAGAAGAAGGGAATTCCCAGGGCACGGGCTCCTTGTCCTGTCCAGAGACAGAGAGGAGGCCGCGCTTGCCCCACACATTCCCTCGGAGGCCTGGGGAGCCCACGCCCTCTCGCCCTCGAACTTGCTCTAGAGTCAGGCTGGACCTTGAAGAAAAGCCTCATGTTGGCGCAGCAGAAATCGTAGGTGTGGTACAGCTCCTTCAGGATGCGCACGGACAGGGAGATGCCGCTCAGAACCTCCTCCGTCTCTCCCTGCAAGCCTTTCAGCACCTCGTCTGGGCTCAGGAAAGTGCGCGTCTGGGCAGAGGAGAGGACATTCCATAGTCCCCACGAGCCCTCCGGGTGACGTGCTGCCCGCAGGCCCCTGCGGCTCACAGACAGCCCGCTGTGGGCCCGCGTCCCTCCAGTCCCTGCTGCCGGCCCCTGGGCCCCCAGCACGGCTGCAGCAGAAATAGATTTCGGTCCCGGATGACTGGGGGGTGACTGGGAGGTGACTGGGGGGCCTCCAGGGGCCGAGGCCTACGGTCCTGCCGCCCAGGGCCCTTCCACGCCTGCACGCAGGCGGCCCAGATGCCAGCCCTGGAGGCCGGGGAGGGTGTGCTTGTGCAAGCAAGGAAGGGCGTCTGTGCTGGGGGAACCCCAAGGCGTGTCGGTGTAGGAGCAGAGAAATCCCACCACTCTGGCCAAGTCCTGGGGTCCTGGGCCTCGGTGGGCAGCGCCCCCCCATCCTTTCCTCCTCCCTCCCTGCGGCGGCTGCTTGGGCTGACGCTGCCCAGGTCACGAGAGAGCCCTGGGTGGCCTCCAGGAGGGCCCAAGCCTAGCCCCGGCCTCTAAACCCCGCTGCCAACATCTTTGCCTGTTTTTAAAGCACCCAGGAGGGGGCGCCGGGGTGGCGTGGTCGGCGACGCGGCCGGCACTTGATGGAAGCTCAGGTCAGGATCTCAGGGTCCTGGGATCCCCCCAGGGGCCCCCTGCTCTGCGGGATTTCTCTCCCCTGCTCGAGAGCTCTCTCTCTCTCTCTCTCTCTCATCAATAAACCCAAACTGCCCAGGAAGCCAGTCGGGAGGAGCAGGCGGCCGGGCTGGGGCAAGGCTACCATCTCGATGATCTGGTTGCAGAACTCCTGCAGGACGACGATGATCCTGGAGGGCGTGTTGTAGTGCTCCGAGGTGGCCCAGATGAAGCAGATGGTGTGCAGCACCTTCGCGATGAAGGTCGGGAGCTGCGGAGAGACGGGCCGGCCTGCGGCGTCTCTGCCGGCTGTGCTGCCCGGGCTCCGGGAAGAGGCACCCACGCCCCCCCCCCACCCCGGGGCACCTGCCCGCCCCTCACAGGGGCCTTCCTCAGGCCAACACACCACCGTGAAGTCGGCTTGCTCCATCTCCTCCAGCAGGATCCGCAGAGGCTTCAGATACAGAACAATGTCGTTGGCCTCCTTCAGCCCTGCAGAGCGAGAGCGTCGCTGGTGCACACAGCTCCAGGGCCCGTGACGGCGGCTCTGTGATCATGGGCACCTGCTCCCTCAGGACCCAGGACACTCCCCCAACCAGAGGAAGCTGCTGTGGGGAGGCACCCCAGCTCCTCGCTGAAGGCACCCGCCGCTTCCCGCCTCACCGTCCGTGACGTTCATGTACACATTTTGCAGGGCCGGCCAGTAGCAGCTTTTGGCTTTTTCCAGGATCTCAACTATTTTGTTCACTTTGGGCCTGTTCAGCTGAGAAACAGAGAACAGGAACGGACATAAGCCTCCCATAGAAGCTCAGAGTCGCTACCCAAAGGCACACGACCCCGCGGCTGCTGGAGCCGGGAACTTGGCCCGGGCTATCCGAGTCCCCTCGGGGATCCTGGGGGTCCGCACAGAGGGGTTGAGGGGTCACGAATTCGCCTGGCTAGGACGTGGGCCCCCTGGCTGCTGAGCAGCAGAGGCCCGGCCACCCCGTGGAGAGGAGGCGTCACCTGCTCGTGGATGCACTTGAGATTCATCAGCCGGGCATCCCAGAACTCAAACTCGACCTGGGGCAGGGGGTGTAGCCCATCCAGCAGGGCCTGGGCCGAGTCTTTGCTCAGCACGTCCCGGATCTGGTGGGACCAGTCAATGATGATGCTTTCGATGGCGTGCAGCAGCGAGTTGTCCAGAGAAGAGGGGATCCTGCGCAGCAGAAGGTCGGGCAAGATGCTCTGGGCAGGGATCGTGCCTCCCCAGCCACCCCCCGCCCCCGACAACAGGCCCCAAGCAACCTCCAGCAGCACCGCATCTGGCCTCGCGCCCCACGCTCCTCACTCGCAGCCACCTGGGGAGGCTGGGAGAGTGCCCCCGATCTCCCAGCTAAGAGAAGCCCCGCGGAGCAAGGATGAGACCAAGTGTGGAACATAATCCATGCTCAACGTGGCTTCCCCTGGCCGTCCTTATTGGAGGCACACAAGGCTGTGTTGGGGGCCGAGTGGAGGACTCTCAGCGGAGGATCTGCCTGCACAATGAGACCCCAATAGTGGTCACCCTCTGATGTGTGCAAGTGGAACACGCTGTCACCCTGCAGCACCTCCAAGAGCCTCACACACCAGCCAGTTGCAAATGGTGGTCCGGCAGGTGCGAGGGGACGTCCCAGGGCCTCAGAGGTGACTCAACCTCTATTTAGAATCACAGTCTCCACCTGCTGAAAACCCCTTTTGCACCCCTGAGCGCCCACATCCTAAGTCGGGACATCCCCTTTCCTGGCTGTGTGATGCCGGGGGCAGCGTGACACCCTACACATGGCACATCAGGCCTGGACTGGTACCCAGCGTACTAGGTGAGGGGCTCCGGGGCTCCCTCCTGTCCTGCCCCTGTGCCTTTGACCTCAGACTCTGCACCATCTCATGGTACCACCTGTCCTCCCGTGTTTCATCCCCGGGGCACAGGGGTCAGCGACTCCTCCGGCTGGCCAGTTGCCGGGGCTCGGCAGATACCTCTCCATGGACTCCAGCGTGCCGTCCAGACTCCCCAGGTGCTCCGGGATGGGCAGCAGGGTCTTCCCCTTGATCTTGCCCCCCATCACGAACATCTCATTCTTCAGCTTGTGGACCTGCTTCACAATGTCTTCCGAGACCACGCGGGGCCATCCACTCAAGTTTTCGCTTTGGTTTAACAGAGAGTAGAGCACCTGAAAGGGAATGGCTCTGTACTTGTGCCCGCGCCCCCTCCTACCTGGTGGCTCCCGGGGGGAATAGGGAGCCCTCGGTGCCTGGAACCTGGGGACACCGAGTCCACACCAGGAGGGGACATGGCTGGTCGAGGAGCGCAGACTCAGCATGACGGCCCAGCAGCAAAGTCATCCCCAAGAACAGAGCCCCAGCTCTCACAGCAGTGGCTCACAGCGCTTGCGGCTGCCCGGCAGGGGCCGGGGGCGCTGTTAGGGGCGGAGCTGGGCCGCCTACTTGTGCATGTTGAAGACCCAACCCCAGCACCTCTGCGTGTGGCTGTCTTTGGAGATGGGCCTTCTAAGAGGTGATTAAGTTAAAATGAAGTCCCATGGGTGGGCCCAAATCCAATGTGACTGGTGGCCTTATGAGAAGAGATCTGGACGCAGCTGCCATCCCTGCCTGGGGTGACCACGGGGACAAGGCAGGACAAATGGCACCGCATCAGACTACACCCTGTTCTTTCTCTTTCTTTACTCAAAGTCTCAGAATTGGGAAGCCCAACTCCTGGTACTCAAGTGGCCCACGTCCTGGGACCCTGTGGGCCGCGCCCAGTGCGTCTGAGGTCCCAACGATATCGAGGGAGGACCAGGTGCTAGCTGTGGCCTCTCGGCCCTCGGGTGCACAGCACCGCCTGGAGGTCTGTCCCCGCACCAGGGCGGGCAGGGCCCGGGCTCCTGCATTTCTGACAGGCTCCCAGGGAGGCTGACGCTGTGGCCCGGGGGCCACCCTCTGAGTAGCAGGGCTCTTGGCCGCTCACCACAAGTATGAGAAACAGACACTGTCCCTCCAGAGCTCTCGGCCCCCAGCCCAGCGCAGGCCCGCCTGGCACCCACCTCCTCCACGGTGGCGATCAGCTGGTCCACGGGCGCGGGGCCGATGTCCCCGTACAGGAGACGGTCCTTGTAGTTATCCTTGCCGATGTTCTCTGGTCCCTTCTTGATGAAGTAAACCCCTTTGGACTTGAGGGCGGCGGGGAAGCCCAGGCAGGGTATGATCACGCCGGCGGGACTGAGCGTCAACACCAGAACCAGGACGTCCGGCTTCTCAAAGAACTCGGTGAATAAGACCATGTTCTCTTCGGCTCCGATCAGCTTGCTCCACTTGTCGGGCTTGAACCTCAGAATGAGGGAGGCTACTCCCTCCAAATACTCTAACCTGACGTCTGGCGTGATGGTCATCGCGGCGCCTCCTTACGCCGCCCGAGACGCTGGCGCAGCGCAGTTTCTGGAGACGCGTGGAGCCTCTGTCCTGGCCAAGGGGAAGGAAAGTCCCCTCGCGAACATGCACCCGGCAGCTGTGCGGGGGCTGTGGTGAGGGGGCACAGGGGTCCCGTCGGTCCGCCCCGCTGCACAGCCGCCCCCCACCCTGCCGGCGGGCTGTCGCCATGGTGCAGGCCACACAGCGGCGGCGTGTGCCCGTGTCCGTCGTGACCAGGAAGCTAAAGCTGGGAAGGGCAGAGATGGGCGCCAGGGACAAGCGAGGGCGGGAGAAGACAGGCCGGTCCGCATGTGCTGGGGCGGGGGAGGCCCGATGAGACAAGGGAAGGGTCAGGTTGGAGGGTCCCGGGGCAGACGCCACACCCCTCGGCCCAGGTGGAGCTCAGCATGCGGCGGCCATGCAGGGAAGCGTGAAGGTCATCACGTGCTAGGCCCGCCCTAACCCCGGCCATAGTGTACCCCAACTTTTGCCCAGCCCTTTGGCCTCCCCCGCCTGCCCCCCCAACCGTATGCTCAGGAAGGGATCCAGCTGCAGATCCCCACAGACACTCCGAAGCCACTCACACGCCCACCTGCAGGGGCAGAGCTAACGGGGGGGGGGGGGGGGGGGCCTTAAAAACACCTTCAAGTCCTGAAGGACCAGGACTAGGATGGGGCCGTGAGGCATACTGAGGGCACAACATTCAAGGGATCAAGAGAAACGATATTTCAGTATTTTTGACAAGATCAGCGCAAGCCAAGTCCTGGTGAACAGAGCGCCGGAATTCCAAGTGAGCAGCCGGTGGGGAGGGTGGGCGTGGGGGGAGGCAGGCGGGAGAGCTCTGGGGTCGGACCCCCCAACCCGGCTGCGTGAAGTTAGGCCTGATGCTGGTTTAACACAACCTCGGGGATGTGCGGCCCTAGGTTTCGGGGGTCCTGGCTGACCGGGCGCCCAGCAGCTACGTCCGCCCCCGGCCCAGGCTCCTGGGGCGCTTCTGCTGCGGCCCCGCGGCAGATCCCCGCTTTTGCTTTGACCAAAGCCACCGCCGTGAGGATGGTTTACAGGACGCAGCTCCCGAAAACACACTCCTGCTATGGAAGAGGCGGTGGGTCATCCCGCCACCATGCTGCGGCCAAAGCACCGGACGGCGGCGGCGGCTGTCTTCACCTGAGCCGGATCGGCTCCGAGCGTGGGGCCCTCTGCGAGGGGACTCGGGGACCGATGGACAACGAGCTGGGGGAAGTTCCGGGGGCCGGCGAGCCACACCTGTCTGGGCGGCACATCCGTGGACAGAGGGGGGGCACGCGGGCCCCTCAGCGCAGAGGAAGGGCGATGCGTATTTTGGGGGGAAGGCCAGGAGGTCCCCAGTTCCACGTGGTGTTTCGCGAGGAAGGCAACCACGGCCACGGGGGCCCTTGGTGCACAGGACGGATCCCCGGGGGGAGGCCCTACACGGGGCCCTCACAACCTGGCAGGGAGAAGCTGGGACAGGGGGCTTCTGGCCTGGAGCGGCTGGAGGGGGGGGCAGCAGGACGGCAGGGAGGGAGCCGGGCCCACCGGCCCAGACCCCTGATGGCTCGAGCAGGGGACAGGGCAGCACCTGCGGTGGGTGTTGGGTCTTGGCCCCCCAGGGCCTGGGGGCCGTCCCTGTGCTCCAGAGCCCCCCGGGCTTCGCCCTCGAGCACCCCGAGCACCGTCAAAGCCTCACCAGCTGAGCAGGTGGCTGCTCCGGGCGTAGGCAGGGCCGACTGACGGGCAGCTCTTTCCCAGACCAGAAAGGAAATGGCTTCCTATCCTGGAGGGGCTCCAACTGCCGTGGAACTTCTGCAGGTCTCCTCTGCACCTGGGGCTTCTAGAACCTTCTCCTGGGACCTGAGTGAGCACTGGCGGTGCAGCAAAGAGTGAGCCTCCATGGCCCACCATGGTGGGGAGGCTCTTGGATGTCATATTTTTTGAACGCAGTTGAACCATCTTTGCTTTTGACCTGGAGCATTGAGTCAGGGGTAGGCGGGGCTAGGTAGGGAGATAGAGGAAGGGGGCTAAGTGGTCAGGCTCTTGGAAACCCCAAAACGCCGAGGCGTAGCAGAACCAGGGATAAGGGGATCCCTGGGTGGCTCAGCGGTTTAGTGCCTGCCTTTGGCCCAGGACGCGATCCTGGAATCCAGGGATCGAATCCTGCATCGGGCTCCCTGCGTGGAGCCTGCTTCTCCCTCTGCCTGTGTCTCTGCCTCTCTCTCTCTCTATGTCTATCATAAATAAATAAATAAAACCTAAAAAAAAAAGAACCAGGGATAAGGGAACAAAGCAGGAGACCACCCTGCCCTGGGTGTCAGAGGTGGGGGCCTTTTGATGACGGTCACGTGTGACCAATAAGGAATAACCAGACCCAGAAAAAGAAGTAAGGCATCAAAGATGTGATCACTAGTCCTCACACGATGGTGTAGAGAAGTTGAAAAGATTTAGGTTCCCCGGTTAGATTTCAATAAAAGCCCAACCCTACAAAACCCTCAGTGGCAACCCTGCCGGGACCCTTCCCACTCCCGAGAGCTCTTTCTGTATCTTGGCTTCATGAAACTCTACCGCTTTCCTCACTCTCCTCGCTCCATGAGATTCATCCTTCCACCTTCTGAGACGAGAACCTTGCTCTCCCCGTTCATGTGGGTGCTGGGACCCGGGACCCCTCCCACCGAAGGGTGAGTGGAAGCAGACTCTTCTGTCCTTCCCAGAGAGATGGCTCTCCCTTGGGTGACCTCTTCTTTTAACAAACAGCAAAACCGGGCACCTGTCGGCCAGTTAAAGGCAAATAGTGTGGCCGCCGGTGTTAAGGCTCAGGTGATAGGCTTCTGGAGAAAGGTTTGGGCAATCCCCCTTCCTCAAAAGGAGGGAGTGTTGGGGCCTAACCCTACCCGGTTCTGCTTCTTGTTCATTGGTTTGTCTTTCTTTCTTTCTTTTTAATTTTTAAAGATTTTATTTATTCGTGAGAGACACAGAGAGAGGCAGAGACATGGGCAGAGGGAGGCAGGACTCGATCCCAGGACCCCAAGAGCTGAAGGCAGACACTCAACCACTGAGCCACCCAGACACCCATCATTGGCTTTTCTTTTTTTTTTTCATTGGCTTTTCTTTTTTTTTTTTTTTTAATTTTATTTATTTATGATAGTCATACAGAGAGAAAGAGAGAGAGGCAGAGACACAGGCAGAGGGAGAAGCAGGCTCCATGCGCCGGGAGCCTGATGTGGGATTCGATCCCGGGTCTCCAGGATAGCGCCCTGGGCCAAAGGCAGGCGCCAAACCGCTGCGCCACCCAGGGATCCCATTCATTGGCTTTTCTTAAATGACTTTCTACTACTGCAAGTCCACTCCCAGTTCCTGCAACCCTTACCATACTGGGATTTAAATCAATCGTCTTAGAAAAAAAAAAAAATAATAAAATCAATCAATCAATCAATCGTCTTACTGAGTCCTTGATATCTGTCTGGCCTCTTCTAGAATGCCTTTCTTCTCCTTTCTTGCCTTATCTTGGATTACATAATTTTTATTATTTCATCCCCTCTCATTCGGAGACATCGTAACATGCGTCCTGACTCACCCCACTACAATATTCACTGCAACCCGATAATCGAATTCAGAAAACCATTTCCATTTACAATAACATCAAAATAATTCTGCTTACGATTCCATTACAAGAGCATCAGAAAGAATAAAATACTTAGGATTAAATTTCATTTTATTTTTTAAAGAGATTTTATTTATTTATTTGACAGAGAGAGTGAGCGAGAGAGCAAGCGCACGAGCAGAGGGAGCGGCAGGGAGAGAGAGAGAGAAGCGGGATCCTCGCTGAGTAGGGATGGATCCCAGGACCCCGGGATCATGACCTGAGCCGAATCCCTAATCGACTGAACCACCCAGGTGCCCCAAGGATTAAATTTTTAAAAGGAAGGACTTAAAAGCTGAAGACCACAAAACATCACTGAAACTAAATACCTGGGTGGATGAAAGGCATCCCGGGTTCAGGGCTCGGAAGACTTAATCTCGTTAAGATGACAATTATCCCCCAGCTGATCCATCCTCACTCTACACTCAACATAAGTCCTGTCGAAAACCCCAGCTACCTTGCTGGCAGAAAGTGGGAAGCTGATCCTCCACGTCACATGCAAATGTAAGGTAACAAAAAGAGCCGAAATAATCCTGAAATCCTGAAGAAGAACGAGCTTGGAGGACTCGCGTTCTCCGAGGGCAACACTTCCTTCCCAAGCACAGCGATGAAGCCGGAGCGCTTCCGGCACAGGGACGGTCGTCCAGGTCCGCGGACTGGGAGTGAGAGCCCAGGAGTCCCCGCACACCTCGAGGGGAAGGTGGAGTTGGGGGCTCCAGGACGGTCCAGCGGGGTGGGCAGCCGCCTTTCCAAGAGACGGCGCTAGAACAAGTGGCTTCTGTGCACAGGGAAGGAGCCGGACCCCTACCTCACACCACCTACTAACATCCACTAAAACTGGATCGAAGACCCAATGGTAGGAGCTACGGCTATAAAACCCGAGAGTGAGACAGAGGAGATGTCCAGGACCTCGGAGGGAGCGATGGTTTCTTTTTTCTTTTTTAAAAAAAGATTTTACTTATTTATTCATGAGAGACACACAGAGAGAGAGAGAGAGAGAGAAAGAGAGAGAGAGAGAGGCAGAGACACAGGAGGAGGGAGAAGCAGGCTCCATGCACTGGGAGCCCGACGTGGGACTCGATCCCGGGTCTTCAGGATCACGCCCTGGGTCGGAGGCGGCGCTAAACCACTGAGCCCCCCGGGCTGCCTCTGGAGCGATGGTTTCTCACAGACGACACCGAAAGTATAAGATCAAACAGAGCATCACCCAAGTTAAAAATCTGGGGGCCTCTATAAAGGGCACGATAAAGGTGAGAAGACGCCTCACGGGATGGCAGCGAGTGTTCTCACATCTGAAGGGACTTGCGCTCGGGCTACGGATGTAACTCATAGCACAATCCTAACAGCGCAAACCACATACTTAGAAGTGGGTCGAGGACGTAGGTATTTTTCTCCAAGGAAGACATACAGAGGCCCAGAAAGCCCAGAACGGGGGGTCACATCACGAGTCGCAGGGAAGGAGCCCAGAGCCATCAGAGTCATCGAGATAGACGTGCCCAGCGCCCAGCCCCCCCGCAGAGCAGGGCCACTCCAGCACGCGCCCTGGGGCTGGGCCACCGCGGGCCTTCCCTAAATATTACTGAGGGAGCCAAGGCTCTGAGAAGTCCCGCTGCGAGGAGGTCTGTTTAACCTCATCCGAACCAGTGTCGGCGGAGCCCTGCTTCTTCCTTGGAGCCCCATCACTTGTTTGAACCGCTAGCGATCTAGGTCGTGCTTCTCCGGGGTCTGTGTCCCTGAGACACAAAGGATCGAATGCGTCCTGGTGAAATCGCGGCCACGCAGGGGACTCCAGGAGCTGCCCCCGACCCCGAATCACAGCCCTGGGGCTCCAGGGTGGGTGCTGTGTGCTCTGGGAAGGAGGGACATGGGGGCCGGGTCACACCTGCGGTTCCCCTTGAGCAAAGAGACACGGGAGGACCTGTTTTCTCGGTGGGTCAACCAGCTTTCTGCAGGGACACGCCGTCCACGTCGCAGAGGGAACAGCCGGCCCTTTTGAAAGGTCCAGGGCGGTGTGCGTGGCTTCCCGACAGGCGGGCACCCGTGGGGAGGGCAGCGGCGGCACTGCTCCCTGCCAGGGGCCAGCCCGCACCCTGTGCGCTCACGCCTCGGCCTGGCAGCCGCAGACCCCACCAGGAAGCTCAGCCCCCACTCACGCTCCCCCCCCCCCCCCACGACCAACCAGGAAGACACTTTCACGCAGAAACTCAAGCGTGGAACCACCTTCGGCGACAGCAGGAGGCCGGCCATCTGGGTCCACCCTCACCGCCCTACATCCTCCGTCCGGCCCCTTGGCCCCGACACGTCCTCGTGCTGCGTTCCCGGCAGAGGGCACAGGGAGGACAGTCAGCCTTTGTCCTCTTGCCCTGGCACGACCTGGCCCCGGCTGAGCCCTGCCTGCTGGGCTGGCCCCATGGGGCGGGGGGGGGGGGCGGTGTGTGCTCTCCTGAGGGGTCGGCGGGGGCCAGAGATGCATCTCTGGCCTGGCCTGCGAGGGTCCCATGGGTCACAGGCAGGGTAGGCACCGTGGAGGCCGGGGGCCGGGGGGGTGCACTAGTCAGGGCTGTCCACCTAGCAAGCCCGGGTGGAGGCCCCAGCAGGGCAGGGACAGTGTGGACGCCAGGCTGTGCAGGCCGGGACCGGGGTGGGTCAGTGTGGGCGCTGCACAGCAACACCAGCCTCTGCCGGCCCAGGGGGTGCGGGCGGTGGACAGACAGACGCCCCGTGTAGGACGGCCCAGGAGGAAGAGCGCCGACGCCCGTCCGAGATGAGGGGACTGGCTCTTCCATGCAATTGTAGCAAGGAGAAGAGCAGGACCCAACTCCAGCCTAGACAGCTGGGCTTTCACGGCCCCGAGCAGCAGCAGCAGGAGACGCCAGGGGACGAGGACTCTGGCCAGAGGCAGCCAAGGACTGAGGGCCCACGGGTGGGGGTCACGGAGGGAGGGGGCGGGGTGCCGGGGCAGGATCCTTTGCTGAGACTGGCTCAGGAGGCAGACCCCGAAGCGGCCCCAACAGCTAGAGGCAGCAGGGCGAAGAGAGGGCTCAGAGGGACCTGTCCTCGGTTTGGCCTGGCCTCGTGAGGGGTCCTGAGCTTGGGGGAACAGCGGGATGGACCCACAGGCCTGCAGACAGAGGGCTAGACGGAGGGCTTCCCTCCCCGTGGCTCGGGCCAGACCTGAGTAAAACCATCGGGGACTTTGAGGGACAAGATTTATCACTGGCAAGTCCTGGGGGGTGCGCGTCATGCACGGGACATGGTCACAGGGGATGGGGTGGGGCGTGAACCCGGGCTCTCCCTTTATTAGGGTCCAAAGGTGGGGTGTCTGGGGTTTCGAGGGGTCACCCACTATCACCTGACTTGCAGCATAAGAGTGGAATGAGGGTTCAGGAGAGAGGAGGCTGGGAACTCCGTAGGCGGGGGGGCCCAGGTCCCCATCTGGCTGCTTTGCTGGTGGCGGCGTCACCTGCGGGCAATGTGTGTATTCAAGGTGAGGTCTTAACAATCGGCGCCTCTGCGTCCAGTCCCAATGTCAGGCCCTGACACCACCTTCCAGTGTGGCCTACACTGGGACCCGTGCCCCGCGTTCGTGGGGACTAGCCGGGGACACGCCAGGCCATCGTCCACGTGCCGGCCCTGGGCTCAGCCCGGCCACGAGCCTGCGAGCTGCATCCTTGTGCAGAGCAGCGGTTCCCAGAGTGAGGTCCCCAGAGCTGCGGCAGCACCTGGCCGCGGGTTCTCAGCCCAGCGCTGCGGGCGCCGGGAATCTGGGGTCCTCGTGTTAACAAGCCCCCAGGAGAGGCTCCTGCAGCTGCAGAGCCCCAGCACCTCTGACGTGGAGTACAGTGTTGGCCTCTGGTTTGAGGAACGTCATCGGAGTCGCCAGTGGTCCCTGGCTGCCAGGGCCCTCCCGTATTTCCTTTCTTTCTGGTCATTCATTCGTGTGCTTGAGGAGAGCCCACCCGCGGAGCCCGCCTTCCCTCCAGTGGTGGCTTCCTTGAGCAGGTGTCACCTAACGGCATGGGTCACCAGTGACCGCACCGTGGAATCACCTGGGAAGCTTCTGGAGCTAAGGGGGCCTGGCCCACCGCCTGGGGGTCAAGGCCAAACATCCAGACCGTGGGCCTGAGGGGGGGAATCAGGGACTCCCTGCTCCCGGAGGCTTCACTGACCCCGAGAGGGGAGTCTCGCTGCCCCCGCCCTTCGGGGCAGAACAACTACTGAGGAAGCAAGTGGGAAGTCTGGGTGGGTGCGACTCGGGGCCAAGGTGCTCCGGCCCCCGCGGCAAGGCACCCGAGGGACGAGGATCTGCAGCCACGTTGGCCCCGAAGCCCTTGCGGTGGGTTCAGCGCACGGTCGCCCCAGCTCAGCATCTACCAGACACCTGGAAACATCAAATACCGCTTCCTTCAAAGGGCAAAGACCCCTTACTTTGGGCGACTTCTTTAAAAAGTTGAACCGCGGGATCCCTGGGTGGCTCAGCGGCTTCACGCCTGCCTTCAGCCAGGGCATGATCCTGGAGTCCCAGGATCGAGTCCCACATCAGGCTCCCTGCATGGGGCCTGCTTCTCCCTCCTCCTGTGTCTCTGCCCCTCTCTCTCATGAATAAATAAATAAAATCTTTAAAAAATATATATATATATTTAGAAAATTAATAATACACCATCTGCCCCCAGATCCATCCAGCTTGGCCGAGAGATCTGGTTCAACTCCGAACTTTGGGGGCGGGACACAGACACACAAGGCCCTGGGGAGTGGCCGGGCCACTGCGGGAAGGGCTTCTCGGCTCTGTTTGCAAAATTAAATGTGCTTTGAATGTAATGAGTCAGGAAAGCAGTGTTTGAAGGAGGTCTGGAAATGAAATTTCCTGCCTGTGGTTTGACTCACGCCTGTCTGTCTCTCAATCCACCCCAAGGACATACATTTGTTCTGTTGTGACAGGGCTTGTCTCCGCATCCCCTAGACGCCTCCCGGGAGCGGGCGGGACGGTCCGGGCTGATGGGGAGGCTTTGGGGAGACGCCTTTCCAGACTCCCCTCGTCGATACCCCGCGCAGCTGGGGGATTGATCACCCAAGGCCTGTTCCCTCAGCCAGGCCTCCGTCCCCGACGGCTTCTCGAGAGATCGGGAACTATGCATCTCCGCAGTCCCTTGCCCTCTCTGTCTTCTTTGCTGGTGATGAGACAAAGGCAGACGGAAATGTAGATAAAATGAAATGTCCTCAAACCCGCAGCCCAAGGACAAATACTCGAGGCAGGCAGAGCAACAAGGTTCCTCCAGAAAGCTCCCCCCGTCTTCATGTTAAGGCCTCGCTAGAGGGAAAAACAACCTGAGCTCGACAATAGCCAGGCCTCTGGGTCCTGTGAGTCCTCTTTAGCAGATGAGGGGACTGTCCTTATCTTTACTTCTCCCAACCCCAACGGATGTCATCAGCGGCTCCTCACACTCCTGGGGCCGCAGCTCTTTCTGCCCACGGGTCCTGTCCTCGTGCTTCAATAAAATCACCCTCATGCACTGAAGACGTCTCAGGAATTCCTTCTTGGCCGTGGGCTCCAGACCCCCAGTAACACTACTCCAAAAAAAACAAAACAAAACAAAACAAAAAACCAGCATCACTAGCACACAAGCCCTAACTGCTCCCATGTGCCTGGAGCCAACGACTTCCCAGGACCCGGGACGTTTGGGACTCAACCCAGGAGAGTCCCGGACGCTGGGGCCAGCTGGCGACCCTCAGTGCTGTTGCCAGGGCCGCGCCGACTGCGGTAAGCGTGACAGGGCTGGCAGTTTCTCCGGAACCTTCCAGGAATCGAGAAGAATTCACTGGGCTTCTCGGAGACGTGGGGGACTTTCTCAGGACCACCCATCCTGTAACGAGCGGGGCCGGGTTTGGAATCCGATTTTCCAATTCACCAAATGCTGCTGGTTTACCCCTCCAGGGATCGTTTTAATTGCAAAGCTTTATTTTACAGTCTTGGGTGGTCCTCGGGTGAGACCAGCTGGGGATCTGGCGGAAAGGAAGCCTCCGCAGCCCCACGAGGCGGGGGTGGAGGGAGCCTCAGGGAGAACCTGGGTGTGCAGGATCCAGAGGCAGAGACAGGTGCTAGAGTCACTGCTGTCCTTATGCAAAGCCACAGAAACACAGCACATCCACCCTTGAGCAGCCTGCCCGAGCTAAGTAGGATTTTCAGCACAATCCTACACTCTGGATAGAGTTTGACCGGGTCTGAAGGGCCGTTACACCCGTCTTTCATAACATCAGGGAAACAAATCAATTCTTAATACATGGCAGAAACACATGCTTTTTTTTTTTTTTTAACAGACTCTATAGTTTAGGGTTTTTTGGGTTTTTTTAGATTTTATCCATTTATTCATGAGAGTCAGAGAGAGAGGCACAGACACAGGCAGAGGGAGAAGCAGGCTCCATGCAGGGAGCCCGACGTGGGACTCGATCCTGGGACCCTGGCCAGGATCATGACCTGAGCCAAAGGCAGACACTCAACCACTGAGCCACCCAGGCGTCCCCAGGATTTATTTATTTAGCAAGACCCTGAGATCACAACCTGAGCCGAGACCAAGAGTCAGACGCTTAACGGGCTGCACCACCCAGGGGGCCCCTAAAGAGGCTATTTTTTAAAGCAGTGTTAGGTTTACAGAAAACCTGAGTGTAGAGTGCAGTGTCCCCCGGGCCCCTGCCTCCCCAGGCCTCTCCTCCTCCGCTAGCAACGCCTCGCGCCCACGTGGAATGCGTGTTAAAATGGAGGCGCCAACCCTGGCGTGTTATTTATTTTATAACCAAGGTCCACAGTTTACCGCAGCCTGCCCCCCCCCCCCCCCGCCGCGGTTGGCCGCTCTGTTTGCATGACTGCCTGGTGGCGACACGTATGCACTGTCACGGCCTCGCACAGAGGGGTTCTCCGCTCACCCCTCCGTCACCCCCAACCCCAACCGTCTCCGCAGCTCTGCTTTCTCCAGGATGTCACTGGGTTGGAGCCCCTCTGTCTGCGGCCTTCTGGGACGGGCTTCTTCCCTGAGTGACGGACATTGAAGATTCCTCCAAGTCACCTGGTGACGTGCTAGCGCGCGCTCTCTTGACCGCCGGACAATAACACTCCAGTGTCTGGATGGACCAGTTTATTTCTCCGTCACCTACTGAAGGGTGTATCTTGGTTGCTTTCAAGTTTTACTGAATAGGACTAAAGCTGCTATATACATCCGTGTGCAGATTTTTGTGCGGAAGCAGCTCTTCAGCTCCTTTGGGTGAATCCCAGGGAGTGTGACTGCCGGACCGCCTGGTGGGAGCGTGCTTGGTTTGTAAGAGCCCCGCCAAACCGCCTTCCAAGGTGGCTGCGCCGTTCTGCGTTCCCGGCCGCGGTGGGTGAGTCCCTGCTGCCCCGCGTGCTCGCCAGCCGCGGGTGGGGCCAGTGTTGGGGATTTGAGCCACTCGGATAGGTGTGCGGTGGTGTCTCGCTGCTGCTGCACTGCGCACTTCTCTCATTAGAGAATTAGAGGACATGGAGTCCCTTTTCTTTTCTTTTCTTTTTTTTTTTAAGATTTATTTATTTATTCATGAGAGACACAGAGAGAGAGGCAGAGACCCAGGCAGAGGGAGAAGCAGGCTCCTTGCAAGAAGCCCGACGCGGGACTCGATCCCAGGACCCCGGGATCACGACCTGAGCTGAAGGCAGACGCTCAGCCGCTGAGCCACCTCGGGGGTCCCTGGAGTCCCTTTTCATATGCTTCTTTATCATCTATGTATCTTCTCAGATGAGGTGTCTGTTTAGATCCTTCTCCCGGTTTTTAATTGGGAAGAGAAATCTTTTAAAACAAGATATTTTTAAAAAGCCACAGCCACATACCGTAGGAATCCATTTATATGAAATGTCCAGAATAAGCAAAACCATAGAGACGGAGGGAGGGCTGACTGGCGGTTGCCTCAGGGAGGAGGAGGGGGGGAGGAGGAGAGATGGGAAGGGACCGCCAACCGGGGTGTGAATGGGGGATGAAAAGTTCTGGAACTCAATAGGGTGGTGGTGGCACAGCACTGTGAATGTCCTCAATGATACTGAATGGTTCACTGTAGTATGGTTAGGAGGGTCAGTTTGGTTCCGTGTATTATGTCGTAATAAAAAAAGAAGAGAAAAAAAGCCACCTCTGTGGTGAGGGTGTGAAGAACTTGCATGAAGCCGGGGACTCCTGCGGTGACCCCAAACGAGGTGTCTCCCGCGAGGACCTCAGCACGGAGCCTGGGGACCTCCCTCCAGCTCCCTCCACCTCCCCCTGCTCCATCTGCTCCGTCTGTTCCTGAGGGTCCTGGGCTGCCCCCTCCCCCCTCGGTTGACAGTCGCAGGGGTGGATCACCCCCTTCCTACCAGTCTGATCCTGGCCCCATGAAGTCAGCAACAACGCCCCGAGGGGTGCACCCTGTGCTCATGGGCCAAAGCCGTCACTCCTCCCGAATCCCGGCCTCCCCCCGCCCCCCCATACCACCCTGTGCACCTGCTCACCCCCTCACCCGCTCCCCTCCAGGCCCTCTCCTCTTCAGGAAGCTGAAGGCCCCTCTCCCCAGTCCTCCCCCTCCCAGTCCTCTCCCTCTGCTCAGCTCCCCTCAGGGTCCTCAGTTGCTCAGGGATGAAGGAGGGAGTTAGAGCTTCTGTTTGTCCTTAGCCCGTGATTAAAAACAACTCTGCGGGGCGCCCAGGTGGCTCAGCGGTTGAGCAGCTGCCTTCAGCCCAGGGCGTGACCCCGGGTCCCGGGATCAAGTCCCACATCAGGCTCCCTGCAGGGAGCCTGCTTCTCCCTCTGCCTGCCTCTCTGCCTCTCTCTGTGTGTCTCTCATGAATAAATAAATAAATCTTTAAAAAAATGAATAATAAAAATAAGCAAAACCCCAACTCTGTAGTCAAACAGCGCCCTGGAAAACCAAAGGTCTGCATCGGGAATGACACTTCCATCCAGCAAACTGCAAGACACAAACCCTGGCTGCCACCTGGTCAGCGCAGCGCGGTTTCCTGGGCTTGCTCTGCCCCTGGGGCTCGGAGCCTGTGGGAGGGCGCGGGTTCCCCGCCTCCTCCCCGAGTGGACGGTCCCTCTCGCTTGCAGAAGACGGAGGCTCTGAGGGCCGGACACGGATCCCACAGCACGGCTGGCTCTGCATCTCTGGGGAAGGGCATCTGCAGGGGAGAGCACGGACCCCGCCGCCGGGCGGATTGGCTGGCGATGCTCTGCCTGCATGTTGCCGCATCCCACCCCCGAGAACCAGGCACCTGGTCCCAGGCACAGACGGCGACTGGACAGGTGTGGCCTTGTGCCACCGTGGGCTGGTGAAGGCCTCGGTACGTCCCACCCCCCCAGCTGACTTTGGGGTCGTGGTGTGATGAATCTGGGGTGCTGTGCTTCCCTTGGTCCAGCTCCCCGAATCAGTGAGTGCCAACCTAGCTCCCCTCTCCCCCACCTGGCTGGAGCCCCGGCCCCACGTCCCTCCTGCAGCCCCACAAGCCTCTGCCCGGGGCCCAGGCCCTCCAGTTGGGCTCCGTTCTGGTCCTTCTGCCCAGAGACCGCAGGAGACGACTGTCCCGTTTTCCAAGGGTGCGGCCCGTGACTCACCGCCTCCTGGTGAAATGGTTTCCTGAGAGGGGAAACACGATCGCTGGGCCTGCCGGGAACTCCCTGCGGGCGGGTCAGGAGTCCACGAACGCTGAGCTCACAGAGCAAAGCCACGAGCACCGGCCTCTGCCATCTCATCAGGATTTCAGGGGGCTCAGGGCAGGACCCGACGTCCACAGTCTGGGAGCCGGGTGGGGCCCGTGACACCTGCTCATGTCTGCAGCAGCCACGGGCCACGGGGGTGACCAGGCGCGGCTGGCTGCGGCCCATCAAACGTCACACGGGCCGGCTTTGGCCTGGAGGCCGTGTTGCTGGCCCCTGGCCTAGAGAAGGGGAATGGGAAGACAGGAACCGGCTTCCTGCCTTTTCTTCAAGGCGTCCTCCCGCCCCCGGGGCGCCCGTGGCCTCCCTCACCAGCCGGGCCCCCCCATAAACCCGGCGGCTCCCAACATCCCCCTGGAGGAGGTGCAGGTGGATTCACCCGATCCATGCCAGGGTGGGGTGTCTCTAAATCACGGCAACTCACGAATCCTCGTGCTCCTTAGGTTTCCAACTCCATGAAAAGCACCCTATTCTCGACACCCTCGCAGGTAGGAGTCGGCGAAGGGCCAGCGGTGGACGGCGCAGCAGACGGCAGGGCCCGTGGCCACCACGTCTGGAAGGTGGCCCTCTCTGAGCCCCCCGACTGTGCCTTCCACGCAGGAAACAGATCAGCAGTGACGTCTGGGGTTAAAGCTTCAACCCTCTGACGCCCGAATGCCGCTGCCCCAAGCAGGCCGGAGCTAGACGCTGCACTGTGCGTTGCTGCACAGTCACCTGGGGACCTATTGACACCAAGTAGCTCATACACTTGGAGAGAATTTAGGGCTCCCGCTGGAAAACAGGAGAGGAGCCACCACCGTCCTCCCAGCTCAGGCTGCTGGAAAGGTGCCACCGGCCGGTGGCCTAAACAGCAATTTTTTTCTTGTGGTTCTGAGGCCGGACGTCCACCGTGAAAGAGCCCTGTGACCCTGCGCTTGCTCTCATGGTGCAGAGGGAGGGAGGCAGAAGGGGACAGCTCTGGGGTCTCCTCTTCCGGAGATGCAAATCCCAACGTGGGGGGTCCCCCTGGGGCTGGCTAACCCCGAACTGCTGCCCCGCGCCACCTCGGGCTGGGTGGGGCTGGCTGTGAGGTCTGAGGGCCAGTCCGTGGCAGCCAGGGTGGCACCCGTGGGGATAAAACGGGGTGAGAGATGTTTACTCCAGAAGAAAGCAGGAAAAGAGAGAAGAGGGAACAAGCGGGGACAGGAGGAAATCAAAGGGCAAGCTGGGGGGTCTGAATCCAGTGGTTTCCGAGACTGCACCAGCGCCCCCCCAGCAGCCACCGGGCCTGCACGGAGAGCAGGGGGGCAGAGAGACGGGCATGGGGCGAGGCTGGGGGGGCTTCACTGAGAGGGAAACTGAAGTTACAATTGAGGCCTTTGGGCCTTTTAATTGCCCCAAATGAGGCATTTCTAACCCTGAAGAGCAGCCTGCACAGCCCGGGCACCTGCGTGGTGGGTCACGTGCAGCCCCATGGGATGGGGTAGGGGGCGGTGAGGAAGGACGGGGTGCGGGTTGGGGGGCACCCCAACACCGTTAGGAGCTCTTGTGGAAAGACTCCTCGAGAGGAACAGAAGGGGTGTCCGGAGCCACACCTGGGGCTGCAGTCCCCCTCCGGGGCACACGAACTAGGGCCCGTAGGAGCAGAGCTCGTCCAGGGCAGGGTACGCCTCGGCCCCCGCAGAACAGATGACGCCTTCCGTTCTAAAAGCCGGGGCTTGTGACTGCTGCGCTCCCCCTCGGGTGCTTGTCCACACGTGCGGGTGGCTGGCCTGTCCCGGTGAGGGCCCGGGCCGGGCTGTGGCACCTGTTTACTGAAGAGCCAGAACTGGCTGCTCCTTGGGGCGGAGAGAGAGCAGGCCTCCTGCAGGCTGGCTCCCGGCTTCCACGCCAGACACAACAGACACGCCTGGATGAGGGCCCACGCCCACCCCGGCCGAGCCTACGCTGGCTCACTCCCCCCGGCGCGGGCGCTGCCGCCCAGGGACGCTGTCCCCGGGACCAAGGGCGAGAGCCAGCCCGGGCTCCAGAGGCCTGCAGCGCCGGAGGCCCAGCAAAGGAACGGGCTCTGCATCCGGGCAGTGGGCTCACGAGGGCTGAGCCCACGTGTGTTTTGCTCACTCTTGAAGCCCCAGCACCTGGCACATCCTTAGAACGGAGCTGACTCAGGAAACACTTGTGAAGTGCATGAAATAACCAGTCACCAAAAAAACAAGTGGAAACCGTAACCAAAACCTAAAGATCCACTAAAACACGTAGGGCTGTCTCACCGAGCCCGGGGCACCAGGCTTGGAGGCAGGGAGGGGAGGCGTGCGCCGTGGGTGCCCCAAAACTCGGCGGTCAGGATCAACAACATTTAATGCAATATTTTAAGAAAATCAACATGCATACAAACAATTCGTGATAATCTTTAAATAAAGTCAGGATTAGGGACAGTGCTATGCCACGTCTTACGGAACCAGGGGCAAAAGGAAGACTCTGTAATACTGACCCTGGCCTGGCCCCACGGGGACCCCAAACCTCCCTTAACTCAGCAGACGGTAGAGGTTACGAGACCCGTTAACCCCAAAAGGCAGTACTGGCTGAAAACAGGACCCACAAAGGGTTTCGATTAAGTCAAGAATAGATTTAGAGCAGGAATTAGGGATGCATGTTTGTCCAGAGAAATAGAACCAACAGGATACGCACAGAGCTCACCAGAAAGGGATGTTTCAGGAGGGGTCCTGCGATGACGGAGGCCGAGGAGCCCCACAGCCTGCCTCCAGCTGGCCGCCCAGGTCAGTGGGGCGCCTGGGCCCTTCCTCCACCATTTTGCTCTCTTCAGGCCCCTGAAGGATGCGCTGAGGCCCACCTCGTGGTGGCGGCAGGAGACCTGCTTTCCTGGATTCAAATGCTAATCTCTTCAGGAAACACCCTCCCAGACCCTCCCAGAAATAACTTATGAGCTGCCCAGGCATCCATAAAATCACCCATCCCAGGACACTGGGGCCATATTTGTAAACTTTGGAGACTAAAGTCATGGAAAGAACGGAGGTTTGTCCATCTAGTGAGATCCATTTGCTGCGCTGGATGTGCAAGCGGCCTGCCCCGAGCAGGACATTCCTTACCTGCGACCACAACGCAGCAGGGGAGAGACCCATCTGATCGCCAGAACAAAGCAAACTAAGGGGGTTCCCTTCCCCTCAACTCCCAACCCCAAGCTTCCAGCCTTTCCCGGGTGAAATGGCCAGAGAAACATGGGTGGCTGGGGGCTCGCAGGGCTCAGTTTGGTCCCCACAGAGAGGACAGGGACAGGCCTCGTCCATGGCCACTTGGGAAATGACCACGACACGGCCCCCTGTCCTCACACCAGGCTGTCCGGCTGCCCAGCACCTGGGCCTGCGAGTCCCTCCCCAGTGGCACGGCCGACGCTCAGGCCCTGGGCACGCTGCCCGCCAGGGCACTGCAGGATCCTTAGGAGCCAGCTGTCCCTCTTAGCACGAGGTGGAACGGACGACATGGCCAGCGGCCAGACCGTCTCGGACAACAGAGCCCTGACACAACCCTTGCAGCGACCAGGCCTTAACCGCCAGGACGTGGTCTGTGACCACCAGCTTCCCTCATCTTGCCCTTGCTTTCAACCCAGGACCAACCAGCGAGACACAAACATGTCCCCTAAGGGACCACAAAGGATGTCCGGCTTCTAATCAGCCCACCGCCAGCTTCCCCACGCCCACGGCCCCGGCCCCGCTGCAGGCTCCCCCATCCCTGCGCCAGACGCGGTGACGGCGGCCGCCCCCGCCCGCGAGCTCTGAGTAAGTGGCCTGTGCTTTTCTCATTTGTAGGTCTGTTAACTGGCACGAGCGGACGGGACGGGGCGGCCAGGGAGAGGGGCCGACCCCGGACAGGACAGGGACTTACCTCCTACGGTTCTGGGAATCCATCTGCTCCCTTCTTCACGCAAGAGACCTCGGGGGCGGGGGGGTTTCCACCCTCGGGGTGTGGTGTCAGGCTGCCAGGGGAACACTGGCTGGAGGCGCTCTAAATAGTCCAGCTTCGACCCCTGGGCACTGGCGCTGCCTTGGCTGTGCCCCCGAGAGGCTGGCTGGAGCCTCCCAGGAATGGACGGACCAGTCCTCTGAGGTCCTGGGCTGCTGGGCCTCTGCGGGGGCGGGGGGGTGGGAAGCAGGGCCGCCCCCTCCACCCAGGACAGCCACCCCCAACTTGCAGAGCGGAGGCAGGGTGCTTCTGGGAGGCAGGATGGCGGAGCGGGTAGGAGCCCCGACGCGGGGCCCTGTGGCAAGCCAGCCACTCAACGTCTCACTTGGGAATGGGGGATGGTAAAAGCGCCCCCTCGTAGGGAGGTTGTGAGGGCGAAGAGTGAACACCTATGAGGCTTGGAACTGTCCTGGGGTAGGTAACGGGTCTCACCCGTCCTCACCCGTCTCCACTTCATGTATCAAGTGAATCATAAACTCGCATGTTCTTGTGGGATTGTTTTTCACCCTGAAAGCTAAAAAGTACGGTGAAATCTCTCATTTCAAAGCAGCTTTGACCCTATTTCGAGTCTTTTGTGCACATTCCTTAATTTTGTTCTTTTCTTTCACAGTTGAACACCCAGCCCGGGGGTGGGAGGGCGGGGGGTGATGCCAAGGGGCGCGTTACTGTCGCTAACGCACCACTAACTACAAGACCGGTGGCCTCCAGGGTCGTCTGCACTGTGTTGGGTCTCTGGGGCTCACCTGCCTGGTTCTGCACCAGCTCCCGCTGGGCTGGCTGGTCCCCCTCCTCCTCTCGAGCATGGCGGGTGGTGGGGACTGGCGCGTAGCGTCTGCCTTAACGGTCACCCTTCGTGCCTCCCCTGGTCCCTCTGCTGCCGGCTTCCTCCAGGCCTGCCCACGCTCCTCCTCCAATGTCACCTGCCCCAAACACGTCCCTGCCTGTGTCAACACGGGTCTCGACTGTCATCCTGGCACCTGTTAGTTTGAGAATCAGAATGTCCCTGTGAGGGGCACCTGCGTGGCTCCCGTGGGTGAGGTGTCCAACTCGTGATTGGGCTCAGGTGCTGATCTCAGGGTCACGCCGTCAAGCCCTGCGTCCGGCTCCACGGTGGGCGTGGAGTCTGCTTGGGATTCCCTCTCTCCCCCTCCCTCTCCCTCTGCACCTTTCTCTCTCTCTAAAAGTAAATAAATAAAAACAAAACCCACAAATGTATGAACTGATAAGGACAGCCGCGCGCATCCTTCTACGGATGGTTTATTTCATCGGTTTTCACCAGGACTCCCCTGTTTAAAACTACGATCCCCCCCCCCCCCGGGGATACCCAACGCACTCAGCTCTCCCACCCCCCGCCCTGCCTCAGCGTTCCCGCAGGACGCATCCCCTTCTAACACATCGCTGCACCTATTATGGTTATTTATTGCTTGTCTTCCGGCATTAAAAGTAAAGCTCCATAAGCAGAAACGGTGCCCGGTGAGTGGGACCGGGGACACTCACAGGGCTAACCGCTTAGCCACCTGGCATGCACCGTCCACGCGCAGCGACGGGCTGAGCCCTGACTGTTCTGAGCCCACGCTGAGCCTGGGGCTGAGAGCCAGCGCTTGCAAACTCTGATAAGCTCGTGACCTTCCCAAGGAGCTAAGGGCACGGTCCTTTTTCTGACAGTTTACTCTTCTTGTATTTTATAAAAGACCTGTCTGCCCTGTGTGCTTTGGATTCTGGGGAAAAACAAAAAAATCCCAGTCCTTTAGGTTTGAGGGAACATGGGTGGGTTTTCTGTGGCCAATCGTCCAGAAAGACAGGCCACCCCAGAGGGAACGAGCCCGTGTCCAAGAGGTAAGACCACACCCTTCCGTGGGTTTGATGGCCTGGGTCCCCGTCTGGGTCCTGGCTCACTGCTGGCCGCAGGCTCGCAGCCTGGGGTTCAAATGGAGTCTTTAGGGTCGGCATCCAAATTCCCGTCTGCCAACACGTCACAGCAAAATGGTGAAGTCTGTTGTTTTTTGTGGCTTGACTCTGAGGGGACCTAGCAAACCCCAGTTTCAAGGACTGGCCCGTATAAAGGTGCTCATTCTGCAGGGCCAGTGTGCACGGAGGTCGGCCTTCTGCGTGTGCAGGGAAGCCACAGTCCCCACTGAACCCACGCAAACCCTGACCTAGGTGCTGCTGGGAAGGCTGTTGTAGCGGCGATAAAAGCCCATAACCAGCCGGCGCTGGGTGGGGAGATTATGCTGGGCCATCTGGGTGGGCCCCACCTAACCGGCTGAAAGTCTTAAGAGCACAGCTGAGGTTTTCCTGCAGAAGAAAGAATTCCACCTGTGGCCGGCAGCTTTGGCCAGTGCCCTACGGGGCCAGCCTGCCCCTCCTAGCAGCCATTCCTACCGCCTCAGACTTGCCTGGCCGGCCCCCGCGGTCACGGCAGCCTCTGCTTACAACAAATCGCAAGACACACGCACGTGCACGCCTGGTTCTGTTTCTCTGGTTGAACCCTGATGGACACAGAGTGTTAGGAACCAGGGCCAAGCTTTGGTGTGGTCAGAGGACCAGAACCTTCCCCCAAACCTCAAGCTTCCATTTATCCACAGGCACCTGCCAACAGAACTGCCGCCGTGAGGAGCAAGGGGCCGACTCCCTAGTTTCTCACTCCTTGGCCTCCCGGCACGGTCATGGGTTTGTACCCAGACCCTATCTTCCCACAGTGTGTAGCCCCTGGCATCGCAGTCTCTCCCGGGCCCAGCAAAGCTGATGCCAGCAGCTCTACTGGGGCCCCCACGCGGGCCATGGACCCTGCAACGGGACACGAGGCCGTTTCTCAACAACCTGGTGAGAAGAGATTCCAAGACGCAAGAAAATCAGAAAGAGAATCTGCGACTTTTCTTTCCCTCTCAACACCCGCCCCCCGACGTGGGGGAGGAGATGCAGCAGACCCCGGCACCAGCCTGGCACGGCAGGACCAGCCCCGCACAGGTCGGCTCAGTGCCCTTGGGACAGGTGCCCCACTATTGGGTGCCTCGGTTTCCCTGTTTATAAAATAAACTAACTGGGTGGGTGACCTCTATGATGCCCCTACCTCTGGCATCTGTGGTTCAATCTGTGAGACACCAAACTGGCCAGGGCATCTCACGTGCATTTTGTGAGCCTCATTCTTGCTCTGGAATCACTGAACAACGTTTAAGAACCTTGGTTTTTTTTGTTTTTTTTTTTGCTTTTTTTTAAAAAGATTTTCTGTATTTATTCATGAGAGACACACAGAGAGAGGCAGAGACACAGGCAGAGGGAGAAGCAGGCTCCATGCAGGGAGCCCGACGTGGGACTTGCTCTCGAGACCCCAGGATCAGGCCCTGGGCTGAAGGCAGCGCTGAACCACTGAGCCGCTGAGCCATCCGGGCTGCCCAAGAGCCTTGAGTTTTAAAAGGCCTCGAGGAGGGATCCCTGGGTGGCTCAGCTGTTTAGCGCCTGCCTTTGGCCCAGGGCGCGATCCTGGAGTCCCGGGATCGAGTCCCACGTCGGGCTCCTGGCATGGAGCCTGCTTCTCCCTCCGCCTGTGTCTCTGCTTCTCTCTATGTCTATCATAAATAAATAAATTAAAAAAAAAAAAAAAAAGCCCTCGAGGAAGCTTCAAGCCTCAGCCGAGAGCAGGGGTCTCGGCAGCCTGGGCACGATGCCGCAGCCCCAGCGTGTTCCCGGGCCTTCCAGGTGCCGGGCGGCCCCGCCGCTGGGGCTGGCATCCGGGCTACTTCCTCACTGCTCCGTCTTAGCTCATCAGCGCTTACCCCGGGGTTGTCCGTCTTAGGCACGAAGGCACAAACGTTTGGCTCTGACCTCGGCATCTGGCACTTCACCTGTGTCTCTGTCAGGGACACGCTGGGAGACGTCTGCCCCGTCAGAAGGCTCATCAAGCTGCTCATCACCAGAAGGGCTTCTTTCACACAGAAATCGGAAATCGGATGCCTGCCTGGCTCGGGAGACAGCTCTGGAAAAGCCCCCACGTGCCCTCCCAGGACCCGAGTCCCCCCTCCCTGAACCTGGTCCGCCTGCCGGGGGTGGAGGGTGCCCGGCGCTCCTGTCTCCACCAGCGTCTCTCAGGAGCCTGGGAAGGGGCCACGGCTTCTCTCGAGTGACTTAGGGAAACAGCCACGACCCCCAAGAGCTTGGTAATTCAAGTCACGTCAAGGAATATGACAATCGTCCAAGCTGTCCGTTTGCTGTCAATGGGCTCAGATATTTGATATAAATCATGAAATGCAGAGGAAACCTCCGAGTTGCCAAACCTAAGGCATGACACTCAGCGAAGGGACACCAGCCCGGCTGTCTGCGGGGAGCTGGCTGGGGCGGGACTTGGGTTTCCAGACAGCGCGGGAATTCACTGTGGGACCTGGAGATTTTCCCAGATTTGTGTTTATGTGTGCAAGCCGTTGTCACGGAAGGGAGAGCACGGGTGTCGGTAAAACTACAGGGGAGAGAACAGTGCAAACGCCAGACCAGCGGGGCCTCCAGGATGAAAATGGGTTTTCTACCCAGAACGTGGCCACACTTTAGGCTAAGGAATCAGGGGAACCTTGAGTCCACGGAAGTGTGAATTCCGCCGTTGGGCTTCGCCTGGTCTGGTCTTTCTTTTTATTATTAATTAATTAATTAATTAATTAAAATTGGAGTTCAATTTGCCAACATATAGCATAACACCCAGTGCTCATCCCGCCAAGTGCCCCCTCAGTGCCCGTCACCCAGTCCCCCCGTCCCCCGGCCCACCTCCCCTTCCACTCTCCCTAGTTCATTTCCCAGAGTTAGGGGTCCCTCATGTTTTGTCACCCTCACTGATATTTTCACTCATTTTCTCTCCTTTCCCTTTTACTCCCTTTCACTAATTTTTACATTTCCCAAACGAATGAGACCATATAATGTTTGTCCTTTTCCCATGGACTCATTTCACTCAGCATAATACCCTCCAGGTCCCTCCACGTCGAAGCACATGGTGGGGATTTCTTTCGTAGTGACTGTGCTTTCAGGGTGGCTCCTGTGAGTCTCCCCAACCCCCCCACCCCATTGTGGAGGGAAGCGATTTTGGGGAGAGTGAAATAGGAAACACCTACATCTCTTCTTTCACAACCAGGGCGACAGGGGGCCTCTGGGCTCCAGAGCAGTAATTACAGCGGGTCAAACCCGGGGGTGAGGGCATCGTGGGAACCAGGACGTCAGAACCACCAATGAGACACCACTTTGCACAAGGAGGACCAGAAGCACGACAGATAACGGCAGGTGCTAACGAGGATGCGGAGGAGCTGGAGCCCTTGTGCGCTCCGGGGGCGGGGGGCGGGGGGACATAAAACAGTGAGTCACCGTGGAAAACAGTTTGGTGGCTCCTCAGAAAGCTAAACATAATGTCACCATGTGACCCAGCAATTCCACTCCTAGGTACATGCCCCAGAAGATCTAAAACCAGACGCTGGAACAAATATACGTGCAAAGACGTTCACAGGAGCATCATTCCCAATGGCCCAAGGTGAGAAGGGACACCCAACTGCGGTCAAGGCAGACCACGGAGCAGTGTCCAGCCACGAGAAGGACGGACCCGTGAACCTTACGCTAAGGGAGAGAAGCCAGACACAAGGCACCACGTATGACTGGATTCCATTTCTGGCATAAAATACCCAAAAGAGGCCAATCCATAGACACAAAGCAGGTGGTCGTCAAAGGCGGAGGGCGGGGGGCAGAATAGGAAGCCGCTGCTTCCAGAGTCCCGGCTTTCCTTCCGGGTAATGGCAACGTTTGGAACCACGGAGAGGTCTGGTTGCACAACAGGTGAACCACGGATTGCCACGGAGTTGTTTAAAATGTTTGCTTTATGTGATCTGAATGTCACCTCAATATTTACAAAGAAAAGGATCTGTAAGTCCGCTTTCACCCCTTCAGGTTCTGCGTGCGTTAGCAGGGAAGCGTCATGTTCCAACCCGAGACGCCGCCTGCACACCCGTCTGACACGGCTAAAATCCGGAGGGACGGGGCGCCCGGGTGGCTCAGTGGTTGAGCGTCTGCCCTCGGTTCCGGGCGTGATCCTGGGGTCCCGGGATCGAGTCCTGCATCGGGCTCCTTGCCGGGAGCCTGCTTCTCCCTCTGCCTCTCTCTGTGTCTCTCATGAATAAGTAAATAAAATCTTTTTTTTTTTTAAATTAAAATAAATAAAATCAGGAGGGATGGGTGCACAGTCACCAAAGTCCTTCATGTCACTGGCACGGGGCACCCAGGGTCACAGGAGCCCTGCAGGCCCCGCACCACACAGGATAGGCCCCTTTCAGCGAGAGAAAGCCGACAGCGATTCCGTACCACCTCTCACATTCCCGTAGAAAAAGGATCTGGAGTGGGTGAGGGGCCCCTACAGGTTTTCCACTATAGACTGAGACCAGAAAGCACCAGACAGAGGGAGAAAGTTCTGGAAGTCTCTCCTGAGGGAGGATTAGCAGGATTAGCAAGGTCCTAAGACCACATCCTGGCCTGAGAAACACCCATAGCTGTGATGAGCTGCGGACATGACAGCTGCCCCCGGACCCAGCCTGTGTCAGCAGAGGCGCCTACAGGTCCCGAGACAGTGACAGCTTCAGCACGCATGCCGATTCCCACCCCGGACTGGGCTACGGTGTCCTCCAAAGACATCCCCCCGGAACCTGCGAGGGAGACCTTGTTTGGAAACAGGGTCTCTGCAGGTGTGATTAGTGTGGATGAGATCCTTCTGGGTGGGGTGGGCCCTAGCCCAGAGAGTGGGCTTGTAAGAAAGCAGGGACACGGGGGAGAGGGCCACGCGACACGGGGACAAGATGGACAGATACAGCTGCACACCTGGGACACGGGGACCGGCTGGCACCGCCAAGAGCTGTGAGAGACCGGAAGGATCCTTCCCCAGAGCCTTCAGAGGGAGGGGGCCCTGCAACACCCTGATTTCAGACTTCCAGCCCCCAGACTGCACAAGAATTTTTTTATTTGTTTGCGTTAAGCTGTCACTTTGTGGTTCTTTGCTCATCAAAATGGGATTTCTGTGTTGAGCCAGTAGTCTCGAGGCCCAGGCTTTTCTGAAAGAACAAAAGTCGCACCTTGATCCCCCTCATCCTGGACAGCTGCCACTTCTGTTTCACACGGCCCCGGGCAACTGGTTGGCAGCTTGACTCCCCACCAGGACGAGAAGGGAGGCGAGAAAAAGGCTTTGAGGCGAGAAGCTGCCCCATGACGCCCCTTCCTTTCCCTGAGCACGTGCCCTAGAGGGGATGCAGATGCCTGTGCTCCAGGGGAGACAGAAGCTGTGGGAGAGAAGAGCACACTCGCATTCCACAACGAAGGTCCCGGCAGGGACTGGTGACATAATGCCACTTCCTCTCCCTCCCAGGCCAGCCCCCTCCAGAGATGGTCAAGGGTGACGGGGGCAGCAAGGGAAACCGTGTGTGTATGTCAGGGGTGTGTGTGTAAGAAGTGCCCCCGGCCCCACCATTAGCTATGACATCATCCCCCCTGAAGTCTGGAGGACCCTGAGCTTCGGCAGAGGCACCTCCTCTGCGAGGTTAGCTGAGAAGCAGAACCTGCAGGAATGGGGTGAAGGGCAGCTTGGCAGGTGGGTTCACCTGGCCGAGGCAGCTCCCACCACCCCCGCCCTTCTCTGAGATGGGATGAGATTCCTCAGGTTCCTCTGGACCCAGAGAGGCCACAGAAGTTACTGGAAGACCAGCTACACCACTCTGCCCCCAAGGGGGTGCCCAGTAGAAGGTGCGTTGGGCAGCGCATCTGTTTCACACATCCTGGTGTGTGGATGGGTCCCCAAACTGGGAGGATGGTATCCAAAGACCATCAGATGCACCCCAGCCAGCTGTCACTAGGGAACCCCAGAATAGGACAAGAAGCCTCCAGCGCCCCCAACGTGCAGCCAGACGCTGGCACAGACATCTCTGGGCGATGCCCCCACCCTGGCCGGCTCCCCAGGTGGGCGGCAGGGGTGCGTGCCGGGGCAGAGAGCAGCCACAGCCTCCCCCCTGCAGCTGGCCACCAAGGTTTGGAGAGGAGCCTGGGCCAGGTGCAGGCTGCGGCGCCCACACCTGTGTTTACCTGAGAGACACGAAGCTCTAAACCAGGCGATGTTAGGGGAAACTGCCCAACAGAACTGTTTACCAGGTTAGGTTGAGTTAAATTTAGTTTTCTTGTCGCCAAGCAGGGATGGGCCTGTCAGAGGCACGTCTGGGCAGGGATGGAAATAGAACCGCACGTTTGCACTCGGTGGGTTGATAGCAGTCGGTTCACACCGAGACCAACACACGAGCGGAGCAGTGAACCCGAACTACCGGGGTGAAGGAGGAAGGGTTAATAGAGGTGCAAGCATCATCGCAGCAGCTCTTCCCGCCCCCTCACTCCAGACCTGATTGAGAAGATGGACAAGCCAAGCCACGGTCGGGCACGATTAATCCACACGGGGAATGGGAACGTAGTTACAACCACAAATAGGGAGATTAAAAGCCTCGATTCGCAGGTACCATTGGATGCCAATGACTTGAAATTCTAGAGTAACGTTTCTCGGAACATGGCCTCCTGACCACACTATGGTCCTGTGGCAAAGGAGAGCCCACGGCGGTCCACAACAGGCGTGACCCACCCCCAGAGCTTCCACACGGGCGGGTGGCAGGGGCGCCGCGCCCCCTGGCTCCCGTGAGTTACCATCCTTCTCTGCAGTTCCTCACTCGGTCCCCCGCCTGACACCCCATTCCCTGCCCTTCCGAACAACACCTGATACTATAGGGGCGCTGGCAGAGAGGTAGCGGGCACGCAGACCGTGAGGTGTGGCCTCAGCCTGCCCCCCGGAGCCCCCTGCACACCCCTTCCCCACCACCCGCCTTCCCACCCACCTGCTCCTTCTGGTCACAAGACTGCAGAGTCTGGAGGCTCCGAGGCCTTATTTCCCGAGTGTAAGTGTGCCTCCGACTGGCCCCTCAGCTCACTCACCTGACGTCCCCTGTGGCAGCTCACACGTTCTAGTACGATAGACCCTTCTGATCAACACTGGCCATTGAATGATGACTTTGTAATGCATATTTCAGAAAAGACCATTCTCTCCCGGATTCTTAAAATTAGATTCTTAATTAGAAAAGAACCCATGAAAAGCAGGAGCTGAGCTTTGGGGTGGGAGGGGGATGCACGTGCATGTGTTATGGGGGAGGAGAGTTTAAAGAATAAAAAGGAGACAGAACGAGTTACCCACAATTTATCCAACGCCACCATGTGCCAGCTGGAGCCCTTGCTTTCTAAACGCACCTTCCCTCCTTCTGATCCAGACGCTCTCTGTGTCAGAAATTCTGAGCCACCACAATGATATGGTGACCACTCTGGTCTAAAGCGCAGGGACCATCCTCATTTCTGATGCCCGAGCAGGTGAGCTCAGGCAAGAGAGGCCGAGAACTCTGGCCCCAGCACCAGGGATCTGGAACACGCCCCGATGCACAGGCCGCGTGGGAAGAGTGCCACTCACCACGTCCTTCGCCAAGGCAGTCTCCTACCAGATGAGACCAAAAACCAAATATGGAGATGCACGGCTGAGTTCGGGGCCCAGCCAGGGCACTGGCTTCTCTCTCCCACTTGCCACTTGCTCTCGTTCCCAGGGAGTCACTCTCGAGGGACACTGGGTGTATGTCCAAGCTGGGACAGCTTGGGAGAGCCTCTTACTGTCCACTCGCTTCGGGGGGGGGGGGCCGTAGTCAGGTAGTAAAAGGTGAAGGCACGGTCCCCCAGGGTGGGATGGCCAAGTTCTGTGCAGCAGCAGTAAGGGTCGAAGTGGCAATGTCGTCCAGGAACGTGAGGGCCACGGTCAGCCCTGCTGGAAGGCAGGAGGCCGGGAGAAGCCCCCAGCAGGAGAGCACGGCCCTACGGCTGGCACAGGCAAGGAGGCAGAGGTGAAGATTCACTCAGGTAAACCCTCTGGCAGGCACAGCTTATTCTTCTTGGAAAGTTTAGGAAAAGATGAGCTTTCTGGGCTTCGTGCAGTTGCCAGGTCTGGCCAGTAGTTGCCCCAGCCTCTGAGCACCCCTGCCCCACAGTTCACGGGCTGCCACCCTGGTTCTAGCAGGGGCGACCTGGAGGGGAGTCCAGTATCCAGTCCTGCCTGGGGACAGCACCTGGCTCCCAGCTCTGTGGAACGAAGGAGTGAGGGAAGAGGTTTTGGGGGGAGTGCTCCGGACCACCAGGCTTCACACCCCCAGTTCTGCAGTTTCCTGAGAGGAATTTCCTGGGGCACAGCAGGTGCTACAGAGGGGGTGCCGGAGGAGCGGTGGCCAGGCGCGGGTGGACCTGTGTCCTCCACTTAGAACATTGTCCTGAATATAAGGATTCCGTTTGCTAATGGAACGTTTCTGCTCTGTGGGAAATGGAAAGTCCTGGAGATTCAACCCCAGAACCCAAAACCTTTTTGTCTCTGACTCTTCACTACCCCGTCCCCCAGAAGAACTGGTTTCTGCAGATGCTAACCTGGCGGCCCTGTGCTAGGTGCTGTATGAAATGAACGGCGTGTAACCACTGCCCTCTGACGGGCCATGTTATTCTAAAACAGGCCCCATGCGTGTGAACAAATGCACACCAGGCCTGCTGACACCCCAGAAGAGCATCTGCCCAGAAGCAAAAGCCAATGGGAATCATGGCCAGAGAGCAAGTACAGCCCTCATCAGGCCCAAAAAACCCAAAAAGTTTCTTGTATAGAAACAGAGCATTTTTTTTAAATTTTTATTTATTTATGATAGGCACACAGTGAGAGAGAGAGAGGCAGAGACATAGGCAGAGGGAGAAGCAGGCTCCATGCACCGGGAGCCCGATGTGGGATTCGATCCCGGGTCTCCAGGATTGCGCCCTGGGCCAAAGGCAGGCGCCAAACCGCTGCGCCACCCAGGGATCCCGAAACAGAGCATTTGTACAGAAAGCACAAGTGCGTGACTCAGTGTGTTTCCAGGATTCACAGCACAGGAAGCTGGCATCACGGGTGTAGGGCCTGGCCTGGTCCCAGGGATATGATGGAAAATGCATTCCTTCGGGAGCTATTTCAACAACAAACAGGTGTTGCTGAGTTGAGACAAGGTGTGCTGGTCACTGGAAGTGGCTCTGAAAACCATTCAGATCAAAACAGACAGGCGGCTTTGGGCGGGTACACCTGAGTCGGGCTGTGCTCCCAGACGGTGTCCCCCGGGCCGCCCATCTGTGGTGAGCTCTCCGTAAGCGTGGCTTTAAAAAAGTGTTCGTTGTCCGAATACCTTTGGGAAATGCCACAAAGCGCAGGCCTGGCCTGGAGACCCAAGGCCAACCCAGGCCTTTGCTCAACCCAGCCCTGCCGGGCTGCATGTGACAGCAGGACCCACCCGTCACGTAACACCTATTAACATCCTGCCCGCACAACTGCTTCCCGGACTGCAGCTGGGAAAGAATGGGAAAGATCAAGGGGAGACACGAGTTCAGAATGTCTGGGGACAATCCGAACCTCTCTATACATCCTGCCTCCTAAAAGCATAATATGGACCAGCAGTGAGAACGGGAATGTGCCTTCTGGATTATTGGGAGATGCAGGGAAAACCAAGCCTCAAAGTACCTACACATACAAAATATCACCCTCTAATGGCGCTCTGGCTGTCACGCCCCTGGGATCGTCAAGAGTGTGGCTGGGGCGTGTTGCAGATTCGGGGTGAAGATGAAACACAGATGGAATCATCCCCAGAAAAAGGAAAGTCCACCATGAAGTCCGGAGACACGTGAGGCTGGTCCCGCACCTGATCATTCTGAGCGCTGCCACGATACTGTGAATTATAAGAAATACACATATTTGGTCTTTGCCTGAAGTTCCTGGCTCACAGCTCCCTTATTATATTATATAAGGGAGCTGGCTCACAGCTCCCTTATTATATTATAAATCACTCGGGATTTCCCGAGTGATAAGAACAACGGCAGCATCTTTTGTCTTATTTGACCTCTTTTCCTCAGTTACCGAAATGCTTCATTCAGATCCATGACGGTGAAGCAGATGTCTTGTTATTCATAACCAGCCCCTTTCTATCTACAACTGGGCTTATGTTAATGAGGTGACTTAGGGAGAACACCTAAGGATGGGGGCTGGTTGCCAGAGGAACCATGAACAGAGGGTTTAAACTTCAGCCCCACCCCCTGACCTCCAGGACAGGTGAGGTCTAGAGGTTTAATCAAGCCTGCCCCTGTAATGAAGCCTCCATAAAACCCCAAAAGGACAGGGTTCAGAGAGCTTCTAGGCTGGTGGCATGTGCAGGTACTGGGAGAGTGGTGAACCTGGAGACAGCATGGAAGCTCTGCACCCTTTCCGCACACCTCGCCCTAAGTTTCACTGTATCTGGCTGTTGACTTGCAGTCCTTATCTTATCCTTTAATAAACCAGTAAACATATAAGTGTTTCCCTGAGTTCTGTGAGCTGCTCTTGCAAATTAATCAAACCTAAGGAGGGGGTCATTGGGACCTCCAATCTGTAGCCAATGTGCAGCTGTGTTTATGACTGGCATCTGAAGTGGGGGTGAAGGACAGTCTTGTAGGATCAGACTCATAACCTTGTGGAATCTGATGCTATCTTTGGGTAGAGAGTGTCAGAATTGGGTTGAACTAAATTGAATTGCTGGTGTGCAAGAATTGCATGTGTGGGAACACCTCCTTATTAGAACTGGATTCAGGAACATTAAAAGATCAGGGCACTCTTGAATTAGGAACCCCATCCAAAAAAAAAAAGGAACCCCATCCACTGAAAGATCTGGGAACAGAAAAACTCAAGAGAAACTCTATACAAAGCTACTCTAAGAAGAAAACAGAAAATCTGAAACAAAGCTTTTCTGTTGATGGAAATTCTCTCTCCCAAATGAACCATGAGGCAGAAGAAAGCTTTAATTTAGCCCTCCAGACTAAACAGCATCAAAGACTTGGAAATACACGAAAAAGAAACAGGTATAATGAGAAATCTAAAACCTAAGAACAGAAAAAAAACTAATGAAATGTATCAAAATATTTAAAAATTGGGAGATGGGGAAAGGTGTATGGGAATTCTCTGTACCATTCTAGCAACTTACCTGCAAGTTTGAAAATATCTGGAAATAAAAAGTTTCAAGAGCGCTGAGGATGTTTTCATGGCTGTCTCAGTGGGCTGAGTGGGAAACCGCCCTGCTGACCTGTAATGGAGCTGCAGAGAGAGGGTAGTGCTGTGTGGGACCACAGAACACAAGTCATTGGAGTGCCCGGTGCAGGGTGACAATGGGAACTGGACCTTGAATGTGGTGTTAACTCTCGGGAGAAGGCCAATGCTAGAATCACAGTCCACAGCCTCAGGGTTTGGTTGCTCCAGGGAAGACTGGCATTGACCAGAGAAAGGGATGCAGAGCCTGGCTACACTGTGTGCTGACTGGAGGCCCTTGGCACTCAGCTCACCCCGGTGTCCTATGCTAATATCTGCCACCAAGGAGCATCAGAGGTTGACCTCAAGAAACAATCTACTTATTGTCATAGTAGGAAGTTAGTAGATAAAAATCCTGATCTCTTATAAGAAATGACAAACGAAAGGCCCTATACATAGCAGAGCGACATCCACGTGGTATTTACCCAATACATGGCCCGTGATTATGATCATGGTGGTGGTATGGGCATGGACGTTGACTTTTACAGTCCCTCTGTAATCAGAGAAGAAGCTGCCCAGCCTTCAGTGTGTTTGGACAGTGTCCAAAGATGACGTAATCGTACCTGGATCCACCAAGTGTTTAAGGGAGAGTTTGCAGCTGTCTAGAGCAAGCGTAGGAAAGAGAGTTCAGTGGGCAGGTAGCCTGCTGTCAGGTGGAAGGAAATGGGTCAAGGATAAGAGGGGAGGGGTGGTACCCCCAGCAACAGGCTCCTTCTGCGCCTCCCTACGGTTCTTCTCCCTCCTACAATTCGGAGCACCTCCATCCTCGCAAGTTCAGACTACCTTAAGAGTCAGAACAACTTTCCTGACACATTAACACAGCTGAATCACATTCTCCTGGCTGACAGGAAACAAGTTCTGATAAACTATTCACATGTTCCTGTCTGGCATAAGGCGACCTGCGGTTTGTTGTCATACATTTATTTATTCAACAGACATGTCCCAAGGGCCCTTCCTGCGCCAGGCACCGTCTAGGAGCTGGGAACCTGGAGATGACCTGAAGAGATAGACTCGCTGCTGTCACAGAGCTGTCAATCTGGTGTGATGGCTCAGATGATCACATCACCATATCCCTCGTGAATGCAGATGCAAAAAATCCTTAACAAAATCTTAGCAAATCGAGGGGGCACCCGGGTGGCTCAGTCAGTGAAGCATCTGCCTTCAGCTCAGGTCATGATCTCCAGATCCCGGGATCGAGGCCCGCACGGGGCTCCCTTCTCAGCACCGAGTCTGCTTCTCCCTCTGCTCCCCTTCCTCGTGGTCTCTCTCACTTTCTCAAATAAAAAAAATAAATAAAATCTTAAAATATTAACAAATTTGATCCAGTAATATGTTTTTATTTTTTTATTATTATTTTTTAATAACTGCTTTTTTTTTTAAAAATTTACTTATGATAGTCACAGAGAGAGAGAGAGAGAGGCAGAGACACAGGCAGAGGGAGAAGCAGGCTCCATGCACCGGGAGCCCGATGTGGGATTCGATCCCGGGTCTCCAGGATCGCGCCCTGGGCCAAAGGCAGGCGCCAAACCGCTGCGCCACCCAGGGATCCCCAGTAATATGTTTTTAAAAGCCCATGACCAGCTGGGTTTTACCCGAGGGATGCAAAGTTGACTCACCACTAGAAATGTTATTCAGCGTAATCACCAGATTAATGCACTAAAAGAGAAAAATCACATGAGCGACAGTATGTGCAAAAAAGCCATTTGACAAAATTTAACACTCATTCATGGTTAAAACTCTCAGCAAACTAGGAAAACGTGTAAATACCTTCAATTCGATGAAGAACGTCCCTGAAAAATCCACAGCTATCAATCCACCTAAGGATGAAAAACACAGTGCTCTTCTCCCAAGGTCAGGAACAGGACAAAGGTGCTCACTTTAGCCCTTACCTCATCCCACATATAGAAATTAACTCGAAATGGATCAGACCTAAATGTAAGAGTTGAACCTTCTCTGGGATGGGGGCTGGTCACCAGAGACACCAAGCCATGACCAGACTCTTGGGACTTTCAGTCCACTCCCATCCTCCCGGGAGAGGAGAGGGGCTGGAAATGGATCAATGACCGATCATGCCTATGTGAGGAAGCCCCTCCATAAAATCCCAAAAACATGGGGTTCAGGAAGCTTCTGAGTTAGTGAACATATCCACGAGTACTGGGAGGGTAACCCACCCCAGCTCCATGGGGACAGAAGTTCCTGCACCTGAGACGCCCCCACCCCGGACCTCGCCCTATGTATCTCTTCCTTTGGCTGTTCATCTGTGGCTTTTATCATATCGTCTAATAAACTGGTAAAAATAAGTGTTTCCCTGGGTTCTGTGAGCCCCTCTAGCAAATTAATCAAACCCAAGGAGGGGGATCATGGGAAACACCAACATGTTGCCAAATCGGACAGAAGCAGTGGCGGGGGGGTTACCTGGGGACACTGTACTTGCATCTGAAGTGCAGGGTGGTCTCATGGAGCTGAGGCCTTGATCTGGGGGGCAGGGGGGTCTGTCTCCAGGTAGATGGTGTAGAAATGAGTTAAAGGGCAGCCCGAGTGGCTCAGCAGTTTAGCGCCGCCTTCAGCCCAGGGCATGATCCTGGAGACCCGGGATCGAGTCCCACGTCGGGCTCCCTGCATGGAGCCTGCTTCTCCCTCTGCCTGTGTCTCTGCTCCTCGCCCTCCGTCTCTGTGTCTCATGAATAAATAAATAAACTCTTAAAAAAAAAAAAAGAACTGAGTTAAAGTGTGGGGCACCCAGCTGGTGTCACTGAGAATCGCCTGGTGTGTGTGTGTGTGAGAAACCCGCAAGTGTCAGAAGTGAAGTGCTCTGTGTGAAGGTAAAGGGGAGACACAGGAGGTAGAAAACCGCCTCCACCACAGCATCTACACACTACCCTTCTGTCTGTGGACATTTCCAGTCCCGACCTTTGAATCACAAGCTAAAGGTGAAGTCATAAGCACCGGGAAGTTTACCACAACACATGCACCAACAAATACCAATGTTTGCACGTAGGCAGATCCTTGTTTGCTCAGAATCTGCGCTTCCCTATGAACATGCAAAGGCTGTTTGTTTGCGGCTTGGGCTCTGCTCCCTGGGAACGGACTGCTTGCCTCCGAGAAATACGGAGTGACTTGCGCCAACTCCTCACTTGCCTCTCTTTTGACCCGGGGTCAACAAAATGTCACCTGGTCTCCTCGGCACACAACCCTAACTTCCAGGTCAGTAGGCTCTCTGGAGTCTGCGTCCACGGCGCACCTGGAGTCCGGTGAGGTGGCCTCTTGAGTCTCCACTGACACCCCGTGGGGCCTGCACAGCACCCAGTTGGGCGTGCTGTGCCATCGCGGAGGATGCTCCGCGTGCACGGAGAGCTGACCCATGGCCCATCTTCCTGCAGCAACACCACGAGAGGGTGGCGTGCAGAGCTCAGAAACAGGTGTCGGTGGAGTCGGCACGGGGCAGTCGCATCAAGCAGCTGCCGGGGAGAGGGGATGCCGTCTGCGGGGCTCCCGAGGGGGCTCCAGGTTAACCCAGCGGGAGAAAGGAGCCACGGTCCAGCTCTGCTCCTACACATTTGTCAAGACTCATTCCGGCGCTGCCCCCTCAGGGTCACTCGCTTGTGATGTCTTTCTGCCGTCTGTTGGGGTCAGGGTCTCCGGGGAAACACAGGGCAGCCCGCGAGCCTGCTTCCTCCCACTCCCTCGGTCCGCCCGTCCTGGAGGACGCAGCCGGAGGCGGGAGGCCTCCCCGGGGACCTTGCTCTCGGACCTCCCGGCCCTCAGAAGCCAGAGGAACGCGCGCCTGTGGTGTAAGCCGCCCGCTGCGTGGCGATGTTGTGACACTAGGTCCTGGCAGCCTAAGGCCCACAGGGAGCAGCCCCAGAGCCAGCTGGGGTCTTCACGCGGGCGGGAACGCGGCGCCTCCCGGTCTCCCGTCCCGTCAGGGCCGCAGGAGTCACCTGGGGGCAGCCTGAAGAGGAGCTGGCACCTCCTGAGGAGGCCACCGGTCGCCGCGGGTACCGCGCGGGGCCTGCGGCCCACAGACAATTAGAACCGCTTCCCTGGAGGTCCCTGGGCGCCGACCTCCCTGTGCCCCCGGCGGAGGGCCGGTTCCCAAGATCAGGGCTGTCGGCGGGGAGCGGGGCCTCTGCCCCACTCGGGGAATAAAGCGTTTCCGCTTGGTGCGTGGGAGACGCGGTGGTTAGGCCGCCAGCCTGGCGCGAGCAGGGAAGAGAAAGAGGATGCAACGTCGCGGCTCTGAGGGGCTGGGGACGCTGTCGCTGGTGGCGCCACAGCCCCGACGAGCCCCGAGACGCTGCGGGGTCCACGCGGGGGGGGAAGGCAGGGCCCCACTCCCGAGGCCCCACCGCGGGAGGCGGGGTGCACACCCCACTGGGCCTGCAGGCCCCGCGGGCGGCCAGGCCCTCGCCAGCTGGAGGCCGCCCCGCGTCCGTGGCCCCAGGAGCAGCCCTGGCCCCGCGGGGCGCGCCCGGGAGAGCGGGTCCCCAGCCCCGAGCCACGGCCCTGTCGTGGATGGCTCTCGGCGCCCTCGGCCTTGGGTTCTCAGAATCGCGTCCTCACTGTAAGGACAGCGAGGAAAACTGTCGTCCTCGCTCCACATCGTCCGTAACCATTCCAGACCACTCTGGCAGGTGCCCAGGGCCCCAGAGGATGCCCGCCCCAACCACGGGGTGGCCTGCACAATCTGAGAAGGCGGAGGGGACAGACACTGGCGTTGCCATGACCGCTCCCAGGGTACCGCGGACAAGGACAAGGCTTATTCGGCCCCGTGGGGTCGTCTCAGGAAGCTACACCCACCAGGGGAGAGCTGGACGGTCAGGTCTAGGTCCCCAGGCTCCCGCTCTGGTCCTTGCGAGAGGCTGACGAGCTCCTCCGGCCGCCACACTCCACACCTCACCCCAGGACGCCACCCTGCACCCCTCCAACCCCGGGGACTCTCACTACACCGTTCCTCTCCCCTTTCAGAAGAATCACGAAGAAAAAGATTACAGAACTCCCCAAAACACAAAAGCTAGCGTCGTCTGGTAGGCTCAGTACTGGACCAGTGATCTGGGCAGTGTCTTTGGGTTTTGTCCGAATTTTATTCATGAATTTCCTCTTTAAAAAAAAAAAAAGGTGAAGAAGAGGGGCACCTGGGTGCCTCGGTAGTTGAGCATCTGCCTTTGGCTCAGGGCGTGACCCCGGGGTCCCAGGATCAAGTCCCGCATCGGGCTCCCTGCGTGGAGCCTGCTTCTCCCTCTGCCTGTGTCTCTGCCTCTCTCTCTCTCTCTCTCTCTGGGTGTCTCTCATGAATAAATAAAATCTTTAAAAAACTAAAAAATATAAATTTTCAAAAAGGCAAACGAGTTTATAAATTCAGATTTGTATTATGGTAATAACAAAATAGGATAAAGGGGGGCACCTGGGTGGCTTAGTACGTTGAGCGTCCAAAGCTTGATTGCGGGTCGGGTCATGATCTCGGGGTGGTGAGATCGAGCCCCACATAGGGCTTCATGCTGGATGTGGAGTCTGCTTAAGATTCTCCGTCTCCCTCTGCCTTCCCCCCGACTCCCAGGCACTCGTGTTCTCTCAAAAAAAAAAAAAAAAAAAGGCCAAAATGCAATTAAAAGGGAAAGCACAGGCTACGGACTGTATGATTCCAACTGGGTGACGTTCTAGGGTAGGAAGAGGTGTGGAGACAATAGGAGATCGCAGCTGCCGGGGGCAGTGGGGAGGGGGGCGTGGGGATGAACAGGTGCAGCATGAAGGGTGTTCGGGGCAGTGAAACTCTTCTGCAGGGCGCTGTGATGAGGGATACAAGTCATCCCATTTGTCTAAACCCACAGAACATACAACGCCAAGCGAACCCGAGTGCACGCTGTTGGGACTCTGGGTGACGCCGACGTGTCAGTGCAGGTGCATGAGTTGTAACACGTGGACCCTCTGGCAGGGAGGCTGCATAGATGCGGGGGCAGGAGGCAAATGGACAATCTCTGTACCTTCCCCCTCCATATTACTGCAATCCTAAAAGTGCTCTAAAAGATAAAAGTCTATTAATAAAAATAAAAATAAAAAGCAGGACAAGTAAAAAAGCAGGATTGAGTCACGTGAGGAAGCGTGTCTGACTCTGAGTTTCCTGGCAGCCAAGATGAAGAGGACAACAGGCAACGGGTCCCAGAGGTTGTGGGTTCCCTCAGGCCCTCCCCTGAATCCCACAGGACAGGGGCAAGCGTGGCGAGAGGTCCTGGCGGCTTTTCAGAGGCCAACACAACACTCTGGCCTCGGTGGCCTCGGGGTGTTTTCGCTCCCCTGGGAGGGTGCTGGGTCACGACTTGTGCTCCCTGGCCCTCGGTGCCCTGTCCTGCAGGCCGAGGGGATGGACGGCCCCAGGTAAGGCCAGTGTTGGAGAAACCCCCTCCACAGGGGCCCCGGTGTGGGGCTCTGAGCACACCTGGCTCCCTGGAGGCCCAAGCCCAAGCCCCTCCCCCCTCCCCCCTTCGGCTCACGAGCGTGAGAACCGCTCCTGTGGGCTTTGCCTGGGCTGAGACAAGCCACTGTAAAATTCAAATTTCCGTGTGATTTTGTGGGACTCGGCAGGCTGTACAGCAAAGAGTGTTACTTTCTAAAAAGAAGAGGAAACTCAGTGTGGTGGGGATGGTGACGGGGAGTCCGGGGTGCTGGCAGGGAACGTGGGGTGAGGGTCAAGAAACCCCCCGGGGGTGGGATGCCTGCGCCGGGATCTCGGGGATGAGGACGACAGCCAGGGACCGGGCGGGAGGCTCCCACGCGGAAGGGAAGGTGACCGAGGGGCGGCCGGGCCGGAGACAGACGGCCCACGGAAGGCCCTGGAGGAACCGAGGAAGGCGAGGGGGGCCGGGCTGCGAGCAAGCAGACGGACTGGACGGCAAAGGGCAGCGCTGGCCCCAAGTGCGCAGAGGAACGCGGGCTCGTCCGAGATGCTGCTCGCAGAGGACCGCGGCACGGCGGCTCCGGGGGGGCGACACGCTCCCGACACTTGCGCAAATCCAGAAGGACACACGGGCGAGCGACCCGGGCCCAAGCAGCCAGGACGGCAACAGGCCAGGGCTCGTCCCGCCCCTGCAGGGCTGCCTCACCGCGACCCTCACGACACGGCGCAGCCCCCTCTGGAGACCGAGGTCCTCGATCTTCACTCAAAGCTGGGGGTTTGTCAGCTGGACTCTTCTTCCCGCACAGGGGCAACGGGCGAGCTTCTTCCTGCCTCGCTCTCCTGAGGAAGAGGACGGAAGCTCCTCCGGCTCCCCGTCCACACTGGCTCCCCGTCCACACTGGCTCCCCGTCCACACTGGCTCCCCGTCCACACTGGCTCCCCATCCACACTGGCTCCCCGTCCACACTGGCTCCCCGTCCACACTGACTCCCTGTCCACACTGGCTCCCTGTCCACACTGGCTCCCCGTCCACACTCTTGCCGCCTGCAGAGACGGGAGCCACTGGGCCTCCCTGCTCCGAGGTCGCCTGGCAGGGGGTGGGGGTAAAGGAGGCCACAGACAGACAGCAGGGGTGCTTTGGGCAGATCTGGAGTTTATTTGCTGCAGTTCCTTGGCGCTAGTTTACAATGCAAAAAAAAAACAACAAACAAAAGAACAATTGGAATAATTATAATTTTTTTAAAACCCTGTCAACAACTTTCAGTCATTTCTTTATATTTTATATTTTGACAAAACTCTTTTTAAACAAATACAAAATAATCTAAAAGGAGAAAAACTATACACGGATTATTTACAGCTCTGATAAATAGACTAATACTGATCCAGGTGCCTCCGTGTAGGAGCGGCGAGAGCCAGCGCGGGGGACGCAGCTGGCGGGGGCCCGGGGCCCGGCCCTGCTCCCGGCCCCCTCGCGAGCTGGGGCTCCGGCAGGAACACGCCCGTGGCCGCTCCAGGCAGGACCTGTGTGAAGGGGGCCCCGGAGAGCACCCCGGCCGGCACCCCCAGTCGCGCCCTTTCACGGAAGTCCTCTGCAGAGAGCCAGGCGGCCCTGAGGCGGCGGAGGGGCCGGGGTCACGGTGCCCGAGAGGACCGGCCGCCCTTCGCCTTCGCAGGCCCCGCCTGGCCCCGGGCGGCACGGGGGCGCCGGGATGGCCCGGGCCGGCCCCCCTCTGCCCGCACCGGCGCGCGGCCTGGACGGTGGCAGGAGCGGCCCCGAGAGTCCCTGAGAGAACGGCAGGAGGACGCCGCGTGTCGTGGCTCCCTTCACACCGCACGGTAGGGGCGTGAGGGCAGCCCGCACACGGGCCTTGGCGGGAGGGAGGGACACGAGGCGGCCGTGCCCTTCCCGTCTGGCCCCCGGCCCAGCGCGCCCACAGCGGTCCAGGTCAGGGCCAGTTTTGAGGCAGAAAAAGCTGAAGACCTAAGGTGACAAGACCTGCTCCTTCCTCTAAAACGAGGACTGTAGCTCTGGGGGAGGAACCGAGCAGGAGACCGGCCGCCGCGGCTGGGGCCGCCTGCCTCACAGTTTTGGTTACTGGGTATTTAAGCTCAAGGGGAAATGCTGACTTTGCGTCTTAAAGCCCGACAAGAAGGAACTCGGAAAGGGAAAAGACAGTCGGGTGCCCAGCGGCTCTCGGCCTCGGCGCCCCCAGCGCAGGGAGCGGGGAGCCAGAGCCGCCCGCCCGCCTGTGCCCGCCGTGCCCGCCGTGCCCGCGCCTCTCCCGCGCCGGCCGGCCCTCCAGCTGCTGGGAAGCGGCTCCCGCCAGCGGCCCGGGGGCGGGGGGGACCCCAGCGGCTGCCCAGAGAGCCCCCACCCCGGACCAGGCAGGATGCCTCCGAGCGGCTCTACTTTATCTTTTTCTCTCTTTAAAAAACAAAAATATATCTTTATAGAACGTGGCTTCTCTTCCATTCCACTTCTTTCTTAACATAGAGTAATAATATATCGATACACGTATTTATGGTGCAGGGTTGAAGGCTTCTTCACAGGGAAATAACCAAGAGGTAAACAGTCGGCTTCGGGCTCTGCTATCAGACCTGCTGAGCGAGAGACTTGCAGGAAGGAGGCTGATGTGCTGACAGGGCTCCGATCTTTTTAGAGAGAGGCTCGCCTGACGGGCGTCAGAGCCCTCTCCCCGGCGCTAACTGCCTACCCTTCTCCCACTTAAAATGAAGAGCAAAGCTGAAGCCAGTCTCTAGGAATTCAGGGTGACGCCCAGCAGGTGACACCCCTGCCCGGCAGCCCGCCCCCCCATCCGTGGGGAGACAGGGAAGGAACCGAGGGCCTCTCACGCCTGGCACGCTGGCACCGCTCGCTGTGCAGACTCAGTGTCTTTTCGTGGAGGAGACCTTCTTCTTCCGCGCCGCTAGCATCTCGTAGAAAGGGTCCCTGCTGATGGCTGCTCTGGACACAGAGGAGAGAACAAACAGGCTGAGGAACAGGCCCGGAGGGCTTGCACCCCCACCCCCCTCGACTGTCACTGCAAAGGCCAAGTCAGTGGCGCCAACCGTCACCGTGTCCTCACAATGACTTAAGGGACAAGCTCTGGAAGAGACACATGGTCCGTGTGCCAAGACAGTTCTGTACTGTCTACTGCCTGTTTCTACCTAACCCCGGGGTGGGTTTATGAACAGAGTGTTACAGACTCTAGTATTCCGGGCCAGAAAGGCAAACGTGGGACCTCAGTTCTACGTGACTGCGAGCGCCACACGATCCGTGGCCCGTGGCGGTCTGGCGCGTGCTGCTCAACGGCCGCCCCACTCTGGACCACACGCAGCTTCTGAGTCCCGCACACACCGACCGACCCGATAACCAAGACCACAGGTGGGCAGTCCGCAGTGTCACGAGCCCTTAGGGGGCAGCCGGCCAGGCCCGGCGGGGAGGGAGCCTGCGTGTGCCTGGGCACTGCCCCAGACACCTGAGCGCAGGACGGTGACAGCAAGGTCACCCCGGTGCACTCGTCAATCCCAACTGTCCAGCACGTTGTGCCGCGGGTGCTCAAGGGCTTTTCCAGAGCTGCTACACTCTAAGTGCCCACGAGTCTCCACGCTTGCCCACGAGCCCAGCTGCCCACTGGCTCTGCACCCGACCAGGTAGACAACAGGGGTCTGTTCACCAGAGATGACGCATCCCCAAGTGCATGTGCACAGCTCCTTGGGGCAGCAAAAATCAGCAGTCCCTGGCATGTGTCCCAAGGGGACCTTGTCACAAAGGTCTCAGTTGAAGTGTCAAGAGCCAAGGGCGCCGAAGCCGAGGGCTGCCTGGTGGTCAGGAGTGCGGCTTCTTGAGTCACAGGCTCAGGTCTGAAGACCAGCACCATCTCTGTGGCTCTGGACGATTTTATTCACTGTGTTGTACCTCAGTGTCCTCACCTGTAGAATGGGGACAACCGTGCTTCCCCGGCTGCGGCAAAGAGTGAGGAGACGGTACCCGGAGGGCATGTGCACGGTGTGCGAATCCTGCACCACCGGCCAGGTGGTGAGCCAGGAACTGGAACTGAGCCAGGAACTGAGCTTCCCAGGGAGGGCCTGTGTGTGTCCTCCCACCCTCACTAAAGGACTGAACGATTCCAAACGTGTCTATAAAGAGGGCTCAGCGTTTCTGGCTGTAGGAGTACAGGCCACGGAACAGAGTAGGAGCGGCTGTGCACTGCCAGCGGGCCGCTCCAGTGATCACACGACGGGGCACACGGGGCACAGAGGGTAACCCATGCACACGCAAGCGCTTGGGACAACTGCAGAGCGTGCTTCAGGTTGGTCAAGCAGGTATCGGGGCAACAGTTACTTGCCCGATGAAGTTATATCCTTTACTTCAAACCATATACTAGGCATAAATTTCGTAAGGACTAAAGATTTAAATGTTTTTTAAAAAGCACACGGTAAAAACAGCACAGGATACGTGGATGAGGATCACTCACTGGCCGGGATGCCCAGGGCACGGCCTCTCCTCCGCCCAGACCTCCGTGGGGGGCTTCAGTTTATATTTAAATTCCAGTGAGTTACCACGCGCTGTCATGTTACTTTCCGTGTATGACAGAGTGAGTCAGCACTTCCACGCATCACCTGGGGCCCGCCACATGGGGGGTGCTTTGGGGTCTCATTTACTGGTACAGACTCCAGGGAGCCTCGCCCACTGGATGGAGAGGAGCCACCAGGGTCACATGACCAGTCCCACCCCAAAACGTCCCAGGAGTCCTCCCCATCACACCAGAGGGGCGGGAGGTGTGCCAGTCACCAGGCAGCCCGCCATTCACGCCCGTGCTCAGGAGGCCGAGGGCTGGCAGGAGGGCAGGCGGCGTGCCCGAGTCAGAGGGAACTCAGCAGAGGGTGGCCTGATGCCAACCCCACGTGCTCCGGCCCGGCCCATCTCTTCCACCATAGGACTTCCGGGTGGGCTCCAGTGGAGTCCATCGTGGATCTGTCTCGGGTCATCTGTTTGCTGTTTAACCCCGGCCAGATCCTGCACCAGCTTCAGCAGCGATACCAAAACACACCCCATACTAGCGCGCTCCCCCTCAGGAGCAGGCTGTGGCCAGGACAGGAGAGCGCCCATCACAGCGGCAATGTAGGGCCGCAGAGCCTTAGATTACCCGGTCAGGGCGGCCTCCCCGGCCTCCGGGGAACTCACGAGGCCCAGGAATGGGTCGACTGAGGGAACAGCTGGTAACGTCTGATGGGGAGAACCAGGACCCGCCCTCGGGACACGCTGCCACCAAGACAAGCAGCCATGCCACACCCGTGGGGCGAGATGGCCATCTGGACAGGCTTCATGGAGGTCCTGGGGGGAATGGGGCAGCCCTAACCCGCACTCCGCCTCGCACTGTGCAGCTAGCTCAGCAGGAGCCAAGCCCTGGGTCTGCCACTGTCCACACCCAGGTAAGCCTGAGAACCCTTGCCCCTGGTTCAGAGCCTCCGCCTCCCCGCAGCACAGGGGTGAATGGTGCGGGCCTAGCCTGTGACCCTGAAGCACGGCCACACGCCTGCAGGCAGTTTCTTCACCTGTAAGTGGGACAAGTCTCCCCGGAAACGATAAAACGTTACAATTACTATCTCCACTGCGTTGCCATCCTGACCACGAGGCCGAGGAGCCCTCTGGGAAGCCTAGACTCGAGCTGCTGTCTTGGCCAAGCACCCAGGGACCCACTGACAAACAGTCTGGGACCCCAGTCAGACTCTCCCCTGAAGATCTAACCCAGGAGCCCAGGCGAGGGGCGGGCGGCAGACGTGTGCGAGGAGAGAGCCCTCGTCTGGTGAAAGCACCGCGACGCCTCAGGTCACCTACTTGATGCACTTAATCCACTCCTCCTTCTCTTCGGGCGTCGGGGCCGAGATCCGGTACACCGTGTGGTTTCCTTCCACCACCCGCCCGTCAGCCTCTGTCTTGCAGGCCTTGATGACTTGGTCTTTGTTGTCAGGGATGTAAAGCTCAAAGCAGTTCTGAGAATCAGAAAAGAGAGGGAGACAAAGACCTGAGAAAGCTACCGATCAAGACCAAAAAATGTTTATTTCTCAATAGACCCTTCGTTCTGAGTCCCATGAAACACAGGCAACGTGTGCTTTCCTGCGGCCAAGAGGAGCCCAGCAGTGAACGCCGGAGAACGTCGGCTGCCTGCCCGTCAGCCCGGCTCGCGAAGACACAGGCACACACGTCCGCTGCGCTCCCAACAGACCAGCATCGCGGCGAACAGCGGTAGGTACGCAGGTGCCAAGAGCCCGGCCCGCAGCGCCGGCACATTCCAGGTACCGGGGGCGTCGGGAAGGCGCCCGAAGGTCCTGACACGGGCAGCCCGGTTGTGGGCGCTTCCTGCCGCCTTTTAAGTAAGGACAATCCCACCGCTCATGGACAGGCCACAGGGACGCAGAGGCAGGGGGGCAGAGGTCAGCCACAGCCTCGTCTCCGGCCCGAACGTGAAGGTGACTTTGAGTTGGGCTGAATCAGAGGCACGACACTCCTTTTCAGTTTTAGGTAAATCTTTGCACTTTCAGCCTTGTTCTAAGAACTGCTACCTTCTCTTTTGGCCCCCCCACCCCTACCCCATCCCCCCAGGAGATACTCACTGGTTTTTTGGAGTCCTCCACCTCCCGGATACTCAGATTCTCTAAAGGGATAATTCCACGGGGCTCCTTATCCTGTGGAACAGTGGCAGACACAGAGACCTCACGCTGGGTCATGAGCTCGCGTCCCCCCACGTCCCTCACTCACAAGTTGCCGGGGCTCTGCTCTTCTCCCATAACCCTGAGCTCACAAATCAGCTCTGGGGCCCACACCCTATGTTCTAAAATCAGGAAGGGGCCAGGAAGCGTGTGGGTATAGGAGTCCCTGTGGCCGGCGGCCTCTGCGGGGCGAGTGCCCAGGGGAGGCTCAGCACGTGTCCGGGAAGAGCCCACGGGAGGCTCTCCAGCAGGGAGCACGCCAGCCTCTCACAGAAACCACGTGGCTCCTCCGCCCGGCTCCCGCACACATGCCTTCAGCCTCTGTTCTAGTGTTGGCAACCCCAGAAAGCCCTGGTCTTGCTCTAGGTGCCCGGCTCGCTGCCTCGAACGCTGGGGACAGTGAAGTGCGTTTATGTACACTCACGACCCCCTGCCCTAGCTTTCCCCTCGCCAGACTGTAGGATCTTCAAAGAGAAACTGCCTCCCTGACGACTCCAGGTAGGTCTGCAAAGGCACCTCCAGGCCTGTCCAGAGCAGAGCCAGGACACCCCTGCCAGGCCCCTGCCCCTGGGGGCCCTCTCAACAAAGGCCACTACGCACATGCACTCCGCACCCGCCGGACGGCTAATGCCAACCTTCGCACTCCCTCTCCTGGGCATCCGGCCACCCCGCAGCCCACGACTTCACTCCAAGTTCACCACAGTAGCTGGGCTAAGCCTTGGCACCAAGCTCCCTACGACAAATGCTCCTGAGACACTGTGCACTCCCCATTTGCAGATTCAGGTTCCTTTCCCTTTTGGAGGGATAATCTCGGAACAGATGGGATCTGTGTACGCGCAGGTGCCGACGCTCCAGCATTGGGGTCACCCTTCCTGTCCTCTGTAACTGCTTACCTCTTCCCTGTCTTCACACTCGTCTTTTCCAGACACAATCTGTGACTGTCTCCAATCTTTCCTCTGTAATGGTGATTTTATTCTCGGCTAGTCTGTTCCACTCCTTATAGTTTTTACTTCTTACTACCTAACTTCTAGATCTGTGATTACACAGATCACCTGTTCTTCAGCCTGCACCTTGCGGGGGGTGGGGGGTGGTCAGCTTGTGTTCTGGCCCCTTCCACAGTCTCACGACAGAGCCGTGAGCAGAGGGCAGGCCCATCTGACACCCGCCGCGCTCCAGCTCTTCTCTGGGACCGCCGCTGTCCTGCTTGGGGGCGGCGACGCTGCTCATGGGCACAGTCCCTGTGACAGAGCTCCCACTGAGCTCCCAGCCCGGGGCCCACACCAACGTTGCAGGAAGTGAGGCCCACCTTCTCACTTTCCTGTTTCACCAATTCCTACCCAGCTGCAGACTTTATTGCTTGCTGACGGAAGAGGGAAGAAGCCCTACTCTTTGCTTCTCCTGGACTCAGGGCAAGGGGGAGGCAGCGGGGCTGTGTGGGGAAAGGTCCCTCCGCCCAGCCCCCAGGCCACTGCCTCTGCCCCTGCTCTTGGTCCCTGAGCTGTACTGAAGCAGCTGTCACTCCTTCCCCTAGATTCCCTGCACGGTGTTGGGCGATTCTGTGTGGAAGTTCTCCCTACCACCTTAACTCTGAGGCCCCCCACCCCCGTGTCTGCAGAAACACACTCCCTGACGTCCTGTGGCCCCATGCAACGCCGGCACGCTGCTGGATGGAGTGTGGGATCAGGCGATGCCACCACAGTTGGCATCATGAGGAGCCACAGCATCCTGCAATCTCGCGGAGCCCGCTCCCGAACTCAGGGCAGACTGCTTAGGTGTCTGTGTAGGTTTCACTTTAACCCAAAGAATAGCGGGGAAAAACCCAAACAAGACTTTAAAGATACCACTAGTTTAGGTATCTTTGAGAAAAAAGGCCAGCTCTGGGCCGGGCCGGGGGGTGTTGGGGGGGAGGGCAGAAAGGAATGTTCTGAGCTGTTCGCAGCGGTGCTCTGGGGGCGGGAACAACAGGAAACTAACTGGATGTCCCAACGTGCGGCCCTCGGCGGTGAGTGATGCCGCATCACAGGCTGATGCCCACTCCCCACTGAGCGTCACAGAGGACAGCCACCTCACCAGGCAGGTGCCAGGGTCCTGGCTCCTACTGAGGCTACATCCCTGACTTTCCTTCATCACTGAGGTCCTACCTTCTTCACTGTCTTGGCAGGATCCGTGTGACCTTTACTCAGTGAAAACCTGGTTGCAGAACCAGCACCAACTGCCCTGATTAATCTCAAGACACAAGTCCCACACTGTCAAGAACAGAGGCGTGAGAAGGGACCAAGAGGCAGGTGGGCAGCCAGTCCGAGCCCGGCCAGCCAGGCTTTCTGGGCGCCACAGCAGAGGGAGCTTCGAAAAAGGTTTTATTTTCTCATTTTTATTCTCACAGGTTCTTATGAAAGAGACTTGCGTGTAACACAAAGCTGTGCTGTGATTCTGTTCCCGCTGAAAACCAACAGAACCTCCACGGTTTGAGAAAACTTCAAACTCCAGTAACTCCCAACTTCCCTCATTTCATTTTGCTGCTCTTCTATTCTTTCAACCCCCGGGGCTGCTTCTCCTGCATCCAGAAAATCGGAATTCTCCACATTGTGATTTTCATGCACCTTTCAAGGGCCATAAACCCTTTCTTGGCAAGCGACCCAGGCTGGCTGCTCCCAGCCCGGCTCCAAACCCCGCCTCTAACGCCCTGTGCCATGCAGGGCTTCCACCTCCGCCCACATCACCTGCAGGGCCCCCGGATTCTGGGACCTCCCCGCCCCTGACTGGAGTCAGACAGAAACACAGGCCTGGCCCACGCCTAGTCCCGCAGCAGACCCAGAGGCTCACCGTCGTATATTCAAAGTAGTAAAGGCAGTTGTCAGTGAGAATAAACCAGCGTCTTTTCCAAGTCTTGACCCTGCCACCTACGGAGCAAAAAGAGATGCGGGTCGGACAGGAGCCAAGCAGCCCGGAGCAGGCTCCGTAACAGGACCCCCCCCCCGCTCAAAGAGCTCGAGGGCGGGGGAAGCGAGGGGCAGGGGTACCAGAACATTGAGACCATGGCAAAGTTTACATCAGTAACAAGACACAGAGCCAAAACAGAAGCACCTTTCACAGAGTGAAAGTCTGTGGGTACAAGCAGAGCAAGCAAGTCAGGTGGCACCTGGAGATGAACTCAGGAGAGTGGGATGAGAGCATGGCTGGGGAGGGAACCTGGGCGATGAGGACACGCGATGTAAATCTGACTGGGCTGGAGATGCGCCCATGGAAGCCCATCGGTGTGGTGGAAATGGGCCAACAGAAGAAAGAGCAGGGAGAGGGGCCCGGGCCCGGCTACACTGCTGGGTACAGGAGGGCTTCATCAGAAGGGGGCAGGAGTGAGGAAAGGGGAACTACGATGTGTCAACCCTTCACAATCACCTCTACGGCTTTCCTTTCCTGGGGAGTGGAACCCAAATTCCTACCCCAACCTTCCTGATTATAGTGAAATTCTATACTGGCTTTCAGGCCCCGGGCCGGTGTCCTGCAAATGAAATTACCCCAGAGTCCTGGGTGAGACAAGGGGGAGTCCCTGCACCAGGAGGAGCCGACCGGTGCACAGAGGTAGTGCTCGGGAGCCTTTCCAAGCCTGGACTCCTCACGTGGAGCTCTGAACACAATGAGCGAGAGGAGGGGCCGCAGACCAGAGGGACGGTCGCGGCCGTGAGTGCCGAAGGGGCCCCTCCGTCATCCTCAGCGTCTCAGTGGGAGGACCACGCTGGGGCCGTGAAGCTCTGCTCAGGACAGCACTGGGGAGGGCGGCTTAGCTGCGGGCTATCTTAGTGAGGCTGCATCCCACACCCTCCACGGCCCTGAGCTGGACCTGGTCCTGCTCTGCTTACGCCGGGGCAAGGGGCAGCTTCCTGAACCATGTGAAGGCCTCCCCGTGTTATGACACGCATGCCATTCTGTCCGCACTTCTTTCTGCCCTGACAGTATATGCTCTTCTGCCTAAAATGTAACCTCCAGAGGATATCACTTCTCTCACCTTCCCAAAAGACAAGGCCCGTGGGGTGCAAAGCTGGTATGACCCGAGTCATGCTTCCTCTCTTGTCCCTCACCACAGGGAGCTGAGCCAAGGGCAGGGTGCTTTTCAAGGGTGTGCTGCCAGGGGCCGGGCCGTGCCGGGCCGTGCCCACATGCTCACACCGGGCTTCCTGATAGGATGTTACGGAGATGGCGGGGTGTAAAGTCTCAGGGAGGTTAAGTGATTGATCATGAATTGCCACGGTTCTAAACAGACCCAGGTTGTGGAGGGCTTTGCTATCAGCACACGCACAGTGTCCACCTGCCGGGGGGCCCTATGCTAGCATCAAGCCAGGACTGGCCCCCCAGCAGCAATTTGCCAGTTTATGGGAGCATGTGCCTCTGGTCCCTAAGGCCCTAGGGCATGAACCAAGAAAAAAAAAACCACAGATGGAAATATGACATGCATGTGGAAAACGGGAAAGGCTGGGCAGGATCAAAACAAACGAGGAAAAGAAAAGACAAGGAATATATTTAGAACTGGAGCCAATATGTTATAAAAAGGCACCCCCGCCCCCACTTCAGAGCCTGGGAAACCGGCTCTTCTACCTCTTGGGCCTTCATCTCCACACAGGGCTCGGTACACAGGACACCTCAACCCATGCTGACTCCCATGCGCTCCCCCCACAGGACCACCCAGGGGCCCTCGGGGCTTAGGAGGTCATGGAGGAGGGGTCAGATGCGAAAAGGAAGAAGGTGGAAGGAAATCTAGAAGGAAAAGCGAAGCTGGAAAGATCCCCTCCCTGATTACAAAACCTTGATGATTTCCCCTGACGACCTGCTGCGTCACAGAGACCTCTGCCGTGAGGGGCATCACGGCGGTCCCGGGGCAGGATTTCCATGTTGAAAGAAACAGACATGAAACAAGCAGACAGACCAATGCGCGCACCTAGGACAGTCCCTGTGGAACTCACAGGACACCTCCCACCCCCGGTGCAAAGGCCAGGCGCCGTCTTCCCTAGCGCTGACGGGTGCCCAGAACGTGCTAACGACTGTGTTGAGCGTTAGGGCTGTTCTCTGCGTGCTGGAGCACACACCTGAGGAGCTGCTCCTCTAGGAAAAACCTAACCCCCAAATCAGCAAGTGGAGGGAGGTCCCAAGGGCATAACTAAGAGGCCAATTTGGGGTTTTTAACAGTATTCATTGAAAAAGAGGAGGGAGAAAAACAAAACAGAACATGAAATACAGAGTCGAGGTCATTCGCCCTCCTCTAATACCCGGGACTTCCAGGGGGGGAGGGGGCTCTGGGTGTCTTTTTTTTTTTTTCCAAACTTGGCATCCTTTGAGTTTAGGAGATGCCATTTCCCTGTTTCATGCATAGGCAAATGTCCCAAGCTGTCTCATTTACTTCTCGTCCTGGCGTGCTCTCTGATCAGAGTGTATCAGGAGCACGTGTCGCTGAGAAGTCAAACCTCCCTTCTCCTCCTCCTCCTCCTCCTCCTCTGGAGAAATTACTGGAATTCACAGGTGTCAATTTGAATGTAACACAGATAGACTATGCCTGGCCAATCATTCCAAGAGAAAATTCAGTGAGTACTTTCTCTGCTTTTCTAAACCCACTCTTAGTATGTTTTCTCACATCACGGCAGTTGGTAATGCTTATCCCACGGCCTGGTACCTAGCTGTCTGATGCACTGTGTACTAGCCCTGAAAGGGAAACCATGAACCCCTGATCCTGACCAGTTCCCTAGGGACTGTACAGTAAGTTAGAAGCAGCATTAACACTACCACCAGCAATTAAAAAACAAAATAACCAAAAATAACAAAATAAGAAAAACGCTGCAGCAAGTACAGTGGCCTTGGCAGAGCGAGCGAGCAGGTTGGGGGGATTACATACCTCCTGGAGTTTGGGGCAAGGAAAAGGAGAGCCAAAATCATGGAAACATACAAATGAGGGAGAAAAGAAAATTAAAACAAAGAAATTAAACCAAACTCCTTAATCTCAAAGTGCACTGTATTAGTCATTCACATCTGTCCTGGGGGAGCCAAACATGAAATCACTAGCGGGGCGAATGCCACTGTCTGGCGTGTGAATGGGGGAGCTTGTTTCATCCGCCACGCACCACCTGGCGAAGGCGGGATCTGCAGCACTACCGAAAACCTGGCCCCAAATATGCCGCAGATCCATTCTCACAAAGTGAATGTTTATTAGTACATCCAGAATCCGGGGCTAAGAGGGGAAAATTTAGTGTCTCTCTGCAGACGGCTATCACTTTTTAAGGTGTGTGTAAGAATGCACACACATATCCCCATGAATACATACGTACACATGTGTGCACACAAGAATACACATTCTTACGGCCATATGCATACATGGACATACACACACAACTGCAGATGGCTGGGAGCCCCGCCTTCTGCAGCACGTAAGTACACGGGGGTGATCCTAAGTGGCTACAATGAAAACACAATATGAAGACTTAGGGCTTTGGAGGAGCTTTAGAAAAGGTAATGCAATGACCTCAAAACAAATCCCACATTTCGTTAATTTTTTTTCCTTTTAAAACTATGGGATGCCTCATGAATTTACATGTCATCCTGGTACAAGAGCCAAGATAATCTCTGCACTGTTCTAATTTTAGCATCTGGGCTGTCAAAGCTAACACTCAGCATTAGCATTTAAACAAATTTCACTGGAGGGGAAGTAAATCCAAACTTGGATGTACTTTTTAGATTTCCAGTGGGTTTCCTTTTAGCTCGGTCCACTTGGCAGGAAAGGTGTGGAGCAGGACGGCTGTCTCTGGGGTTGGCCATTTTAGAACCTTCGCTTCAAAGATTCTACTGGCTTAGAGACGTGAGAAATGTCGGCCAACTCAAGAGATGGCCAAAACCCCGATTGGAGAAGTGGTGTTTTCAGGAGAATTTATGAAATAATTATATAGAAACCCAAGGTCTTGGGCTACGCTCTTTAAAGGAATTATAAATCCTACTGCTACCTGAACTGGTCAGAAATTTAAGATTCCATTTCAGCACTTCTCAGGGGTGTCAGTCACAGCCAAGAGAGCAACGACCAATTTCACCAGGACTAGTCGCTGAAATGGTAGAGGGGGAGCACCTCCTGGTAATTAGGGAACCCATGCATCAAAAGGCCAAGGCAGAAGAAAAGAGGAACGTATTCTCCCCCCAGGGCCAAAAAAGTGCCGATTATGTCCAGGGGCTCTCTGTGTTTTGGAATAATTAATGAAATAATCACACATGGGCACAAACGTTTCTTTTGGTTACTCTATCACCTCCATACAAGGCATGATTACAAATTTCAGCAACATAAGCTCACTTTTGGCCGAGGGAAGAGGAATATATATATATATATATTTTTTTTTTTTCTGAATGAACAAAATCATCAAAGTGGCTGATTCGGATTGGAAAAGAGGTTGGGGGTGGGGTGGGGAACCACTGCCCGAGAATGAGTAAGAGCGCTGTGGGTCGCATTGCAGCCAAGGGCTCAGGTTTGCCATGCATACTGCCTGTGGGGAGCCAGATGCAGAAGGAAGTGATGATGCACTGGGGTGGGGGGCGGGAGCGCCAGATATAAATCTGTGTGATGGGAAGTAGAGAGATGGACACGGCTGGCCACCCTCCCAGGGACGAAGAGGGCAGAGAAAGGACCAGGACCAGGTTCTCGGGGAACCGCCTTGAAATGAAACCTGGCTAATCAACTGCAGAGTAAAAATGTGCAGTGTGAACCCATGGGAGCAGTGTTTATGCAGAGTGAGTCTGCACCCAGCAGTATCTGTATATGCCGCGGGGCACTAACTGTGGAGGTGGATCTCACCAGAACACTAGCAGTTCATCCCAGAGTCTCTCCATAGTGCCTCCTGTCACCAACCCCACTTTCCCACAGCGCATGGATGTGCGAGTGCACGCACGCATCCTTTCTTTCTGTTTCTGCATCAGGAGCCCTGACCAGAGTGCGTTACTTACCGAGTTTCAATAGCCAGCCTTCCCGGTCTGGATTGAAGAAAGTGTGAGTGAGGTCATTCCCATCATCTTCTGGGATTTTAAAGGGTTCGTTTTTTATGCTCTCATACAGATTCTGGGATAAAAGACGACATTGCATGTCTCTGGTTCTAGAAACATCTCTTCTCCCTCCCCTTTCTCTTCATTCATTCAGTAAGCACAGGTTATGTGCCATGATTTGTCAGGCACTGCGAACAGAAGAACAGGACCAGTTCTGCCTTCGGGCAGCTCGCAGAGACAAAATGAATAAGATGCCTAATGGATAATTAAGAAAGAAAAGAAAGCAGCCTGACTTCCTCTCACACTTTGTTTCAGACTTATAAACCACTTTCCCCTCCTGATTCCCTTGCTGGGCCTCATGACTACTTTCTTAATGGACTTTATATAATTAAATAAATTTTATGAGCAGACCATGGGTGGGCCATATGTCTCACTCTTGTCCCATGTTCACCACCACCTGGGCTAGAGTGCGCTCACCCGGAGCAGCTCCTCGGGCAGGTCCCCCCCATCATTGATGCCACGATTCATGGCGATGAACCTTTCCACAGTGGGCTTATCCTTGACATTGGGGTTGTGCAGGCTGGTGTTCAACATGATGATGGCAAATGAGAGGACGTAACAAGTGTCTAAAGAGAAAAGCAAAAAGAGGATCAGAAACATCTGGCCAGAAGGACCAAGAAATGTCCCATGAAATCAAACTAAAAGCCATGCTCTCAAAAGGATGAGACAAATCCACGCATCGGGATGCCTTCTAAATGCACACTACTGACTGCTGCTGACTAAAGAGGTCCAGGCACAAATAAGTGCATCAAGTATTCAAGACTTAAAGGTGATTATTTTTCAGATTGCAAAAGGAGAACGCAGCAGGCAACCTGGAGAACGACACAATGTGTAAAAAAGAACATACCAAATACCTATGATCCCTCTACCTGCTAATGACTTATTTTGTTTCCTTACACAAATGTGCCCAGTGCAGCACATCACAAATGCATCTCACAGATGCACACTCTAACAAAACTGGAATCAAAGCAGAAACATAGTTTTGATCCTGCTTTTTTGCTAACCTTATCAGCATTTTCCTCATGTCAATAAAGCCTCCTCTTAAATACAAATTTTTTGTTTTATAAATTCTTTATTTTATTATTTTTTAAGATTTTATTTATTTATTCATGAGAGACAGAGAGATAGAGAGAGACAGAGACAGAGACACAGGCAGAGAGAGAAGCAGGCTCCATGCAGGGAGCCCGACGTGGGACTCGATCCCAGGTCCCCAGGATCAGGCCCTGGACTGAAGGCGGCACCAAATCGCTGAGCCACCTGGGCTGCCCGAAATTCTTTTTTAAATTCAAGTATGGTAGACACACAACATGACGTTAGTTTCAGGTGTATACATGTTGCCTCAACCACCTCATACATTACTCCGTGCTCACCACCATAAATGAGCCCACCACCCATCATCACTCGGCGTTACTACAGTATCACCGACTGTACCTCCTATGCTGTACTTTTCAGAATTCTAGTTGTAAAACGAGTAAGCCACAGAGATGAAGGACAGGATTATTAATAGTTGCACATTGCCTAACAGCTACTACAACTTACATTCCCACCCCCTTATTCCTACTCCCTGGACTTCTGGATCATTCCCAACATTTTACTATTATAACTACCACTTAAATCACTGTTCTTGGCATGAACCCAGGCCCTGTTGTTCTGGAAACTATCTAGCGCCGAGAGAGACTTTCGTGGGAAATGCTGGCCATCAGTGGGGCACACGGCTGCCCTACCTGTGGACTGGAACACCCCATTATTACACTGGCAGTAGCGCTGTGCAAATGCCTCCATCATCCGGTCAATCTTCTGGGCCTCTCCCGGTAGCCGGAAGCTCCACAGGAACTGCCTGAGTGGTGAGGACAGGTATGTTACTGGGCTGGGGCTCAGGGACACCACTCCCTTCTCCAGGAATGGTTGTTACATTTCCCATCGATTTTAATACGAAAGTGCAAAAGGGGGACCCACTGGCATTGGGCTTCTGCTCCCGCAGCTCTTAGCGGGTGCAAACTACAGTTCTACATCACTGTTCTCTTAGTCGAAGGTAAAGTGCTTAAGAGAAAGTGAAAAATTAAGATTTTCCTGTATAACAGAATGATTCTCCTCTTCAGATTAATATACAAGACTGAAATAGAAATAATGCTCACGTTCATGAGCTCTCATCTCTGGAAAATAAGATGAGGTGGTGGAAAAAGAAGATTTTCTATCAAAGCATTCACAATTGATCCCTTTAAGTCAAAGAGGGACCATGGCCAATAGGTCTCATTGTGCATTATTTTCACCTACCCAAATAGCAACACAAAAGATGGTGCTGTTGACAGCCCCCAGCAGCCAGGACACTGGAGGACAATGTCTCCAAAGATTTTGTAAAAATGGGGGCACATGGATGGCTCAGTTGGTTGGATCTGACTCTTGGTTTTGGCTCATGTGTCATGAGATCGAGCCCTGCCTATGGCTCCATGCTAAGTGTGGAGTCTGCTTGGGACTCTCATTTCCTCTGCCTCTGCCCCTCACCTGCCTTTGCATGTGTGTGTGCCTGCACTCTCAAATAAATAAATCTTAAAAAAAAAAGAAAAAAGATTTAGTAAAAAATGTAAATTTACTTTCCTAAAATGAAGTGAACAGCTACTGAATTCCTATTCTAGGGCAGAGGATTAAAGGGTTTTCTACACTGAAAACTAGAAAAAATTTCCAAATTTAAACATACACCAATTTCCCAATGAAATTTCCTATTAAAAGACATGAGGAAGAGTTTTGTGAAATTTGCCTTCAGGATGGGGGTTGTTATTCAGTTCTCGTTAACCATCCAGTCCTCTCGGCCACAGGCTCTTAGGCCACTTTCCTTCAACATACAACATACTTAAGGATGCTCAACACGGGCCTCCAGAGACATCCCTTCACCAAAACGCCACATAGGACAGACCTGGCACAGAGATGTGCCTCTCCCACCTCCCAGGGCACCATCCCCAAACACACTCACCGTAGTGCCTGGACAAGGTTAAGGTCAGTGAACTCATGTAACTCCACAAATGCATGAAGAACCTGGATATTAAACTCGTCTCTAGCAAGAAAAACAAAGATGGGGGTGGGGGTGGAAGTCAGAAACTGAGCCTGAGAATCCAAGCTTCCAGCCCCAGCCAGGCACTCTCCAAGCCGAGTCCCGCAGCCCCACACACTCCATACACGGCGAGGTCCCCACCAGGCACCGTTTGCCAGTACAGCCCCCCTCAGCACCAACTGAGGACAGAACCCAGCTGCCCGAGGACAGCGCTCTCTTTGGGGACTTGGAGCACACCGGAACTCCTGACAACCCGCTCCTTTCTCCTGAGGCCTTACCTCTCCCCCAGGTAGTCACCAATGGCGGTTTTGTTGAGGCCTTCCCCTTTGTACAAGAACTGGGCGATGTCTTCACAGGTATTCTTCAGCAGGTCATTCTCTATTAAGAATTGGATCCCCTAGAAGAGACATCAAGGTTGCCGATGACACTCACACCCTAGAAACCTCTAGAAAGGAGGGGAAAGGGCAGAGGAAGGACACACAGCAAGTATCTAATAAATACTCAGCAATGGACATGAAGGGTTAGGGGAGTCCCAGCTGAGGAGCCAGGGCAGAGGACGTGACACTGGGACGTGTGCTCCACAGAAGGGCAGGAAGCTGTGACGGGCACTACTGGGCTCCATCTGAGCGTTGCAGACGTCCCATCTTAAAGCCCGAATACTCTGGTTTCTCTTCAGATCGTATAAATCTTTCACCTTATTTAAAGCCTAAGGCCCCCAGTAGCACCCTCTCCACTCACCTTTTTAGGGTCCATGTTAAATTTTTTCCTGCCCATGGCTACCTGTTTGTTCCTCTGCATGTTTTTCCTGTAAAACAACCACCACAGCCATGTTAGTACTCCAGGCAGTCAGGAAGCTGTGAAAGCCTAGTATCATTCCCGCTTGCACCCACGGACTTGTAGAGATTTTTGAAACTGCTATCAGGGAAGCACAGGTGTACTTAGGTCTAAGTGTGGAAGGTCAGCTGAAAGCCTGATCCCCTCCCCAGGTTTGTTTGTTCCTTTTACTCCATGCTTCTCTTTTAACATGATTAAAAAAAAAAAACTTTATTAAGGTATCACGTACATATCATAACAATATGCCCATCTTAATTGTATACTTGAACGATTTTTAATAAGCTTATGGAGTTATGCAGCTATCACCACAACCAGATGCAGAACGTTTTTACCACCCAGCAAGGATATGCTGTGTGAGTGACATGTGAGTGACCGGCCTGTGACCTCGACCAGCCCGCCCCGTGCCCACCGGCTGGCATTCCAGCCGCCTACAGCTGGGGCGGGGAGAAGTGAGAATGCCATAAGCACCACTGCACATTCTTTCCCTGGGCGTACTTTCATCTCTCCCAAGTGAACACCTGGGCACAGAACTGCTGGCCATGGCACGGGCGCGTGTGTCACATGACAAGAAAGTGCCGCTCCCGAGCACCGGCACTCACCGACACCAGGGACCCTGGGCCCACTCTCAGTCTGGGCCTTATCACTGAGTCACATGTGTTCTGGATGCAAGTCCTTTTTCAGACACACTATTGCAAATGTTTCTCCTTGTCTGTGGCTTACCTGTTTCTTTTCATAGTATCTTTAAGCACAGAAGCTTTAAAGTTTGATTAAACTCCAATGTATTCACTGTTTTAAAGCTACAATTTTTAAAAATGTAAGGTAAAAAGGCTGTAATCCCAAACTGACAATACGGAGCCCGGCAGTGATGAGCTGGCCATTCTCCGCAGACCGCCTGGCTTCACTAAGCCCTAAAGGCACCGCCCATACCCGCTTAAAATAACAAACTCAAATGGTCTTAGGAAGCCAGACAGGGGACTTAGGCTTACAAAAATACAGACATGTAGTGAGTTAGAAACAGCCCAGTTAGTGCATTAAGTACTTAGAAAACGGTCTGGGAACCCCATTCAAAACTAAACTCTGGAGGTCACTGACGCTCATGCCATTAACCTGCAAGCGCTTCTCACAGTGTTGCACTAGAATGCCACGTCCAAGCTCTGCTCCCAAGCGCAGGGGAGGCACACGGCGAGCCCCCTGTGGCATCTGCACCCAGAAACACTGGGCGCTCCAGCCTTCAGAAATGGTGCGAGCAGCATTAAGCTTTTGACACTAAGGAAAAGCACAAACTCTAAAATGCAAACACAGTGGACAGCAAAGGGAAGAAACACCAGGTCACACAGTCGTTTAAGGGCTGTTCCAGGCTCTGGGGGCCTTCAGAGTTTTCTGCTTTGATGTCTGCAATGATATGAAAGAGGGGAGGACAGGAAACACAGAGCCATGCGTGCTTGCTAGGGACTGAGGGCAGAAAGCACACTTCCCTGGCCACATGCTGCAAGCACAGGCCGGGAGCTCGGGAGGCCCCAGCCACAATACGCAGCCGGCAGCTGGGCGAACTCACCTTTCTTCTGTGGACCCGAGGTTTTCAATTTCATTAGCTACCTCTGCTATCTCATCCTTGAGCCTCTACAAAACAGATAATCCAGAATTACCAGGGGGGCCGATGCAAGCGAGAGGAGCCCCTCTAACAGCTCACAGAACTCCCTCCAAGCAAAAACAAGATAAAGCAAAGCAAAACGAAACAAAATAAGGCAAACCAGAAAAAAAGTCTTTAACATTCCAGAAAATTCATCTGTTTAACAAATATTTGTTGAGGTCCTACCGGATAGTAAACATTCCGAGGAATACACAGGTGAGAAAGATAGCTCCTGACCTCAAGGATCACAGTCTAGGGAAGAAACTTATAATCATACACACCATGTAAAATACGTATTTTTTCACTGAGATGGCTGCGCTGCGACAGTGGATCGGAGCATCCCTGTAGCTCGCTAAGCCAGTGTGAGAAGGCTCAGGAGGAAGGACACACGCCCAGCCTGCCCGGCCGCGGTGCCTGGGCTGGGCTGGGCCGGGCCAACACTGCCGCCAAGCGGCTGGCAAGGGGAATGGTAACCCGAGCTCCTGCCTCTCCTCAGCCCCTTTCATGGGTAAGGCCCACCCTCAGAATGGAGGGTCACAGTCACGGCGGAGGGGGCCTGGGGTGAAGAACTGCTAAGATTTCCTAGCATTCACCAAAGAGGAATCAAAGGATTAGGGCAAGTGATCAAATTATACTGAAGTCAACAGCACAGCAAGTCTTTCCCTTTCCACTCTCTGCAGCTTTGGGGTCCCAGAGTAGGTTCCTGCCCTCCTCTCCCCAGCCCCGAGCTCCCAAATGTTTTACAAAGAATTCTACAAGAATAACATCGGCTGCCCTAAGGGCTAAAATAATCCAACCAATGGCTTCTATGACTTCTGTCCTACAAAGCTTCACAGCTCCACAAAGGATCTCAGAAACACTGATGAAACAGCGCCTGCTGCTTAAATATCTCACAGGGACGAGCAGAGACGCTAAGTCCTGTAGGAACAGGGCCTCATTTACCCCTGATGCCATCAACCCATCAACAGGTGCTTTCACTCGTCATCTTACAGCTGAAGGAACTGATGTTCAAAGGACCCGATTCCTTTTATCTGAGATCGCTCCTCCAGCAAGGGGCCGAGAGCCAGGACCGGACGTGGGTCCAGCTTCACCCGAAGTCCGTGTTCCAAGCCCCTGAGCCCTCACCCACACCCCACTCGGTAGTGAGAACCCCGCCTGGGAGTCAGAGGGCCCGGGTCACCTAGTTGTGACAACTGACCAGCTAGGGGAGGGTTCACGACCACCCGACCTAGGATTCCATCTTCTCACCGGTGAGACCCGCATGACTCCACTGTCCTCAGAGCTGGGGCGGGGTCAGCTCAGAAGGCGCCTCTCTGTAAAGGACAGGGCGGGCGTCCCTGCTGTGACCTCCTACCTGAATGTCGGCCAGCAGCTCCTGCTTTCTCCGCCGGATATTCTCCAGTTCCTGACGCTCCTCTGCCGTCAGGTCACTGGGAACTGCAAGAAAGGAGGGAAATGTTACTAAGAAAGCTTTCTCTCACCAGAAATAAACAGACTCCGGAGACCACAAAAGGACAAGGACACCACGGAAGAAACTAGAAGCCCATTTTGGAAATGGGGACAGCTCTGGCTCCTGTTCTCCATCAGCTTCACCAAAGGAAGCAAGCGCCCTGCTCTCAGAGAAAAGCTCTGCTGAAGGCGCACTTGCCATGGAAACAAGAGAGAAAAGGCAGCCTGAGGTCAAATGAGGTTGGCCAGGGATAAAAGGGGACTGTCAGCCGAGCCTGGCCATCCTCAGCCCTTGCGGCGGGGACACTGGAGGCCCCCGCACTGGGCCCACCCCGATCCACAACCACGTCCACGATACCCGTAAGTGGGGAGGGGACAGACTACACACGCGCAGGGGGGCAAGTCCAGAAGGAGACGCCCCACCTGAGCGCTTAACTCTGAGGACGGGGTGACGGAGACATCCCCCAGGCTTTGCACGCCTCCCGCTGTGTTTTCCTGCGCTCTCCTCCTCAGAGTCCCTGAGTTCCCAGTTCTCCCCACGCAACACTTCCTCCCCCGACACGCACAGGGGCTTGGACAGAAGCCCCCTCGCAGGACCCTTCCGAATGTGCTGGGGAAAGGCAGGGGGTCGGGAAAACCGGGGTTCGAATCCTGGCTCCAACCCACCAGGAGCAAGCAGGGGCGCCCTGCCCCAGGCAGCCCCTCGGCCCAAGGCTCCACGCGCTCCGCAGGCCGCCGTAAGGACAGAGTCCAGCGGGGAACGCGGGAGCCGCAGAGCCTTGGCTCCTGTTTCCTTCGGGGCAAGAGCAAAAGGCACCCATGTGGCCTGACACAGGGATGCTTCTCCACCCGGGTGGCGCCTGGACAAGTTAGAACCGCACCTCGCGGCACAGGCCACAGGTGGCTACTAAGCACCTGAGATGTGACTAGACCAGTTCGAGATGGACTATGTGTGTAAAATACCTGCCAGACTCTACATGAAAAGGTAACATAGCTCCTGAATATTTTATACTGATCACACATTAAACTCATTACTTGATAAATAAAATATACTATCTCAGCTGATGTCACTTGGGCCATGGGAAGTAACGCTGCATTTTGTGACTCTTACTATATTTCTTTCTTTTTTTTTTTAAAAAAAGATATATTTATTCATGAGAGACACAGAGAGAGGCAGGGACACAGGCAGAGGGAGAAGCAGGCTCCCTGCAGGGAGCCCGATGCAGGACTCGATGCCAGGACCCCGGTATCACACCCTGGGCAGAAGGCAGAGGCTCAACCGCTGAGCCACCCGGGCCCCTCTTACTATATTTCTACTGGACAGCACGGAGCTGGAACAACAACAGCTCTGCCTACAAGCTTGGACCCGTGACTCCCTTTCTCACTGAGACTTTATTGCACTTGGAGACTTTCCCCAAGTATTTCATACAATTCATGGAAGACAATAAAAGAGGGTAGAAACAACTGACAACAGTGATGTCTACAGCACAGGTGAATTACCTCCCTTAGGGAAGGTGGCTTTTTTTTTTTTTTAAGTAGGCTGCACACCCAGCACGGAGCTGGACGTGGGGCCTGAACCCACAACACTGAGATCAAGATCTGAGCTGAGACCAAGAGTTGGACACTCAACCGACTGAGCCACCCAAGTGCCCCAATGTTCCCCCCCAATCTTCTCTTGAAAAGTGTCTTAAACTTCCCCAAGACACACTACAGAACGCATTTGCTACCTCGACCCGATCTTCTCCATACACAACAGTACCAGAAACGCACCTTCTTTGTGTGACATCCACTGACATTTTCAATCTCACCCTTCATGTTCTTCACAATGGCTGTGATGTCACAGCCTAACTAATTCACTGAGTCCTACAGTAAGGAAGCACCCATGTCAGAGGCTGGGGGATTCCAGTCCAGGTCACCTTCCAGGAGTGACCTCACCACATCCCGGGGAACTCCGAGGGAACAGTCACCAGTGCTGGACTGGGGACAAATCAGCTCAGTTAGAGTGAACACCACCCTGAGAAACAACACAGACTCTCCCAATGCAGACTCCATTCTCAAGAAAAGCACACCTGAAGGAATTAATTCTGGTTTTTCTGGATTTCACAGAGAAGAATTTCTAGTCCATGAAGACTAGAAGATCGCTTTAAGAAATAATTTCCTGAGGTTCTAGAAGACAAATGTTCATTCTAATATAACACGGTGTTGAAAATTTGAGGTAATAGTTCATTTTTAATAGCTGTTCCATAGGGGAGAATAATCAGGCTTTGGTTTTGAAGCCACAGAGTCGGCTTAATCAGATCAACGGGTCCCTAACTGAGCAGAGGTAAGATTAAGGCCCTCGGAATGAGGCTGATGAAAAACAGACCCAGCATGTAGAAAATTTACATCTCTAGATTGCTGTGTGCCCCGGGAAGCCAATGTTTCTCATTCCAGATTGGAAAATCTCTGTGGTTGCTTTCTTGCGAGAACCTCAGCACCCAACCAGTCTGGGATCACAATCACACACGGCCATTTGTCTAGAGGGTCACAATCTATAGTTTCTGTGTTATAAACTCAGAATGTGCTGCCGATCCTCTACCTTCCAAGATACTATTGTAGAAACAGTAGAGGAATTTTTTAAAAAGCTATCAACCTACCATGTCAAGTACAGGAAGCAGGGCCGCTGGCAAAAATGATTTCAACAAACTTCTGGGGCAGAGAAGCAGAGTGCCAACTCCTCCTCCTGGAAGGCAAACTCCACGGCAGTGGGGGCCTCGTGCACCTATCACTGCCACGTCTGCAGTGCCCAGCACAGTGCCTGACACACCAAAGGCTCTGAATGTGTATTTACCTGAGGCCAAACAAAAGAACTGAGCAGAGCAGCTAGGCTGGGAGACCTGGGATTGCCCTACAGCGAAGCAGGTTCAGTCCAGCCAGACTAAAGCACAGCCTCGCTGCACACACGCCCCCACCCCACCCCACCCCACCCCACGGAGCTCCCATTTAACCTGTCCACCGCGCCTTTCTTACACCCACAGAGATGGCCGAGCCTACAGACCAAATGAGAAGCAGCAAGGCAGGGAACAGAAAACCCGTGGAGCAGAACAAAGGAAAACTTCAAAAGAACAGAAAACTCTGAAAAAGGGACAATTAAACAATACACTCCTGGAAATTAAACATATTTTTGTCCTCCGGCCTCCGCGCCCCCCACCCCCCGCCAAGTCAAAAACAGATGAAAAGATAAAGGTGAGGCACTCCTGCAGAATAAAGAGCAACAAGACTTAAGATAGAAGCAGAAGTGGACTCACTCAGAGGCACATTCACTGTAAAAATTCAGAAGTTGGAGGATTCCAGGTGATCCTACAACCTCCATGAGAGCAGGAAGAGAAAGGAGGTGGCCGGTGTAACAGCAGACACTGTGAGACGGGGGAGGGGCTTTCGAGGTCTAAATAAACATGATTTTGACCCTAGAATTCATTCTCAATGTGGAGGACAAGACAGAATCATTTCAGCCACAGGACTCAGTTTATCTCCCGTGCTCGTTCAGGAGGAGGAAGCCGTGCACAAGGGGGCGAGGGTGGTGCAGCCCCGGGAGCCCACGGAGGACACGCGCTCTGCTCTCGTGCGTGGACAGAAAGCCCAGATCAGAGCAGGAAGCCCACCGACAGGCTGCAAACAGTTCATCCCAGAGGAGGACTGGCAAGGCAGCTGAGAAGTATTTCCAGTGTGTGAAGGCACCACAGGGCTTCCTCTCAACAGAACAGAAAGCATCACTGGAAATAGAGAAACAAACACTAAAAGGAATCAGGAGCCAGCCGGGCGGGCAGCCCTCAGCGGAAGGCAAGAAAGCAGAGTCCCCTGGACCTTAGTGCTGGGAGCAGCTCCCGGGAGAGGCTCCCAGCTGAGCAGCAAGCACATCCTTGTAATGGTGCTGTGTAGTGGTCAACTTTTCCAGTCAATCTGTGAACAAAGCATGAAGGCTACTTTAAATCATGCGTCATCGATGGCGAAGGCCAGAGGGACGGGGGTCCCTACGGCACCCACTTACAAAAAAGCAGGGACAGACAGAACAGATCAATGAACATGAAAATGATGTTGTAAATATGTGTATGGAAGTTCCTAAAGTGAAAACGAAGCAAAAACTGGTAAGCCATCAAAAATGGACAGGGAGAGAGTGAAAAGGAGGAAAATGTGAAGTGGAAGTGGTCAAGAGACCATCTCTTTGATAAAATCATCAGTGGGATGAGAACATTAATATGCACTTGGCAGCACCTACCAGAAGATAAAAGCCAGAAAAAATTAATTATTAGCGGCTGCTTCTGGGGAGTGGGTGGGGAACAGAGAGATGGGGCCTATGAACTCCTGAATACTTGCTTTAAAAAAAATACATGAAGGTACTACTGCATTCTTTTTAAAGATTTTATTTATTTGAAAGACAGTGGAGGCACATGAGAGCATGAAGGGCGGGGAGTGGGGGGCAGAAGGAAAAGCAGACTCCCCACTAGGCAGGGATCCCAGGATCATGACCTGAGCCACCCAGATGCCCCCCATACTACTGCACTTTTCTTAAGATTTTATTTATTCATGAGAGACACAGAAAGAGAGGCAGAGACACAGGCAGAGGGAGAAGCAGGCTCCTTGCGGGGACTCGATCCCAGGACCCCGGGATCCCGCCCCGAGCCCAAGGCAGACGCTCAACCACTAAACCACCCAGGTGTCCCACTACTGCACTTTTAAAATGAAAAATAAAGGGGCCCCTGGGTGACTCAGTTGGTTGAGCATCTGCCTTCAGATCCCAGGGTCCTGGGATCGAGACCCCATGTCAGGTTCCCTGCTCAGCGGGGAGCCTGCTTCTCCCTCTCTCTGCTGTTCCCCCTGCTTGTGTGCACATTCTCTCTCTGTCAACAAATAAACAAAATCTTTTAAGAAATGAAAAATAAAAATGTTAATCCTAGAAAAGACGGGCCTTCTACATCCTGGTGGTCAGAAGGAAGCGGCGTCTGGGTAATTTGCAGCAGGAATAAACAAGACATTTATTCACATGTGCTTTGATGCTGCCTCCTGACATCACCCACAGGATCTCTAAACCTCTCTGTGTTCCACCTTAAATCACAGCGCTGTTTGACTTATGGTTCAGCAAATCATCTGAGAACTTCTCCTTTTAAAGAAGGGCAGGTTTACATCTCATCTGTCTAGTGGGATTCTTCCCTGAGTCCAGGAAAAATCTAGCACCCTAACACACGTACCTCTTGCACTTAGACGCATCAGGTAAGGTCACCTCCCCACTTCAAGCCCTCGCTCGCACACTGCCCAGGAGGAAAATAAATGCCGTGGAGAAAATGCTTCATTTCACTTAAGGGCAAAGAGAAATCAAAACCGTGGCTGGAGAGGGAGCGGGGTGAGCGACCCCCAGGATGGGGCAGGCCGCAGCCGGGACAGGAAAGGAAGACACAATCGGGACAGGAAAGGAAGACACAATCGTGGGCACCCGGCACCCTGCGTGGCTGGATAAACAGCAGGGCCCCCAGGAAGGGCCCGGCCCAGGGCCGAGGCTTTCCCTCCTCTCCTCGAAGCCATGAGGGTTAAACTGTAAGAGATCGGCTGACGGGCCAGATGGCAGAGAAACAAACAGCTCCTCCCTCCCCCGACTGCCACGTGCTGCAGCCCCACGTCTGTGCCAGGAGGGCGGCTAAGCCCCCTTCTCCTGAAAAGAATGGCAACCAGGGCGGCAGCAGCCCGGGCACAAAGGGCCCAGAGGCCTCGGGAATTCACTCCTGCAAAGGTTAATTTACAAGGTGTCCCCCTGCCAGCGAGGCGGCCAGGCCGGGATGGGCCCCCCCACTCCCTCGCGGGGTTCCAATTCAGCGAAGGGGATTAAAGTGCGTGCAACAACAAGGGACCATTGTGTTCAGCTGTGAATAGAAAAGCCACACGAGGGAAGCTTCCATTTATTTCTTTATTTAAATGTTGCTCTGCAGATTTTACCAGTGCAGAGCCCCAGAGCTGAAATGTGCTCCATCCAGCACATACAAAGGAGGACTGTCTTAAAGGCGCAGCTCCCATAAACAAGCACATGGCGGCAAGGATGCTCCGCGCTCCCCGCAGCCCGGAGCAGGTGCCCAGCGATCCGCCATGAAGTTCAATCGAGAAAGCAGTTCTGAGAGCAGTTTGTGCTCAGCGGGAGCACAGGCAGCCGCCTGCCACAACGCACACTCTGTCCTACATCCCCGGGAGCGTTAAAGATGTGCTTTAGGACCAAGACATCACTCTCCGGGGTCACCCCCCTATACCAGGTCCTGCTGGTCCTGCTGCCTCGCTTTAAAACACACCCCTTGCCTTGTTTTTCCAACCATAATCATCAACCATCGCCCTTCTTTTTTTTTTTAATTTTTATTTATTTATGATAATCACACAGAGATAGAGAAAGAGAGAGGCAGAGACATAGGCAGAGGGAGAAGCAGGCTCCATGTACCGGGAGCCCGACGTGGGATTCGATCCCAGGTCTCCAGGATCGCGCCCTGGGCCAAAGGCAGGCGCTAAACCGCTGCACCACCCAGGGATCCCCAACCATCGCCCTTCTTATATATAGCCTCTGCCTTTCAGTGGGTAAGAGGGGTCCAAATTTAAACCAGCACAGCAGGGAAATGTTCTTAAGAAGTGAGGCCAAGAATCTAGAAAGGTCCTTCCTTTTCCCCACATGTGCAGAAGGTAAACAGACAGGAGAGAACATCCTGGGCCACGTTCCCACCCAGGCCAGGGGGTGCATCCGAGTGTCCGGATGTGCTCCTGGGCCTGCAGAGCACTGGTGCCAGAAGTACCCCTGCTAATAATAATAAGCAAGGCCAAACCCTTTACAGACCTGTAAGTTTTATGAAACTGAAAGCACACAACCTGCAAAAGCTAACTGCAAGCCCCAGCTAAAACAGGAGCAGCAGCGGCAAAGTGGAGGACCAAGCTTTCTCATGCCTCTCTAGAAACTGCTACCAGCTCTGGAGAGAATACAGCTATTTACAGCTTTTGGGTTCCAGAGTGCAAATCTGGGAAACTGTCCAAGGGAGTGAAGGCAGTTTCCTTCCCTTCCACGGACTTAAAAGGTCAAAGGGCCTGCATTTACCAACCTCATACCTGTGCAGATCCTACCGGTTAGATGTCTCATGCTGCCCCACCCTATGGGGGTGAGTCATCTGGTCTCCCAGGAAATCCCAGTGACTTACAATGTGAAAGATTCAGAACAGAAAGAACTCAGGTGTTGGAAACCAACATTTAGCAAACGTTCACAAAACTCAATTCCAAGCTGATAAGATCTGGGGTCAGATCTTTACAACAGGTATAAGGACGCAACCAACATCCACTGCATCTCTCAGGTAAAGGGCAATACAGAGAGAAGGAAAATAAACAGCTGTAATGACTCAGGAATTTCATTGAAAGCCTCAAATTTACAGACAGGCCAGGCCTCAGGACAGCTGGCATGACCAGAGGGCAAGAGAGGGTAGACGGTCGGAGCATGTGGATATGACCCAAGCCCGAAACTTGGTGGCATCCATGAGCCAACAGCGCATATGTTCATGTCATACCTTTACAGAAAGTCTGCCGACTTTAGAAAACCAGTTACTTTTCCTTCCAACTAAGTCAAACCATGGGCAATCCAGTATCAGTCATTCTACCTCAAAAAGGAAGGAAATCCTGATGCCTGCTACAACATGGATGAACCTTGAGGACACCGTGCTCGGTGAAATCAGCCACAGGCTATAGGATTCCACTTCTGTGAGGTGCCCGGAGCAGCCAAACCCAGAGACAGAGCAGGATGGAGGCTGCCAGGCGCTGGGGCTGGGGAGGTGGTGCTGACTGGGGACGGAGTTCCTGTTTCACAAGATGGAAACTTCTGAAGCATGGTTGTACAGCAATGGGAATATGCATAACGCTACTGGACCCGTACACTAAATATGATAAATTTTATTTTGTGTGTACTTTACTATAATTAAAAGTAAACCAAACATACAAAAAGCCAACAGCAGTTATCTTGATTTCCTGATTTCTGCTTACTGTACTCCTCTTCCATGACTGACTTATGAAGTGTTTCACCACCAGTTTACGGCCTAGGAGATTTTGGTTCTTTTTTAAAGATTGATTGACTGATTGATGTTTAGAGAGTGAGGGAGCAAGGGGAGCAGCAGAGGGAGCGAGAATTGCAAGCACTCTGTGCTGAGCGCAGAGTCCAATGCGAGGCTCAATCTCATGACACTGAGGTCATGACCTGAGCCAAAACCAAGAGTCAGAGAGCGCTCAACCTACTGAGCCACCCAGGCAGCCCCGCCTAGATTTTAAAGGAATTTGTGTACACAGCGTGGACCAGAAAGAGTTAAATTAGCATGAGGCCAGCATAACTGATACTCAACACAGAGGCCAGAGGCTCCTTCTAGCAAACTGCCAACGCGAACATTTACTCTTCCAGTTTAAATTCTTTCCCCCACAAAAGTCACCCAATCTCCTACCTAGGACGAAGGACAGATACATTAACTATTTTATTACCATTTTTTTGCATCTTTAAGACAAACTCTGTCCCCACCGCTGTCTTGCAGCTGGCTCATCTAACACCTGCCCGGATGACTCAAGCCTCCTCAGTCCAGAGGAGAGGCTAACTGGGGTTGGGGTGGGAGGGGACACCTGCTGGGGGCTTTCCCTGCCGAGGTAGTTCTGTGACCTTGGGCTAACCACCACCTCATCCAGCCCCAACCGGAATGGGTCTGTCATCATCACAGCCCTTCTCAAATGAAAGAACAGGTATGAAACAGCCACAAAGACGCCTGGCTGGCTCAGTCGGTGGAGTGTGCAACTCATGATCTCAGGGTTGTGAGTTCAAGCCCCATATTTGGTACAGAGATTACTTAAAAATAAAAGCTTTATTTAAAAAACCCCCAAACAGTCCCATAAACTGTCTTAGAAAAAAACAAGGTATTTTATCTTCTTACCTTACACACAGAAGGGAACAGACACATTTTATCTAACAAATCCTAGAACTCCGGCACTAACCAGCCAACCAAAGGGAAATGAGGTCAAATTTAAAGGCAGTTAAAGGGATGAAGTCATAAAATTGTATCCTAAAAGTTTGGTTTAGAAAAACAAAGTTAACATCTGCTTTCAATAAAAGGTAAAAACTAGGAAATAATCATTTTAAAACCTCTCCACCTTTTCTAAAGCCTGGCAGTGGTAAGATCCGATCCAGCTGGAGTTTTGCAGCAGGATTCCTTCTGGCGTTCAGACTTCCAATCTGTGTCTGCAAAGCTGTTTTTGAAAGGATCACAGGAATGGAAAGCAGGGCTGGACCAGCCCAACAGGGAGAACCATTTTCTCGCGCTGGCCTCCTTGAGACAGAGGAGAGTGCTCAGCTCTCGGGGAAAGCCTGGGAATCCCCTCCCCAGCAGACAGACCAAGTCATCTGTGCTTGCCCCTCTCTCCCGAGGGAAGGGGCTCCAGAAACGCCCCGTGCCAGCTGCCGTCTCCCACTGCACAGCTGTGCCGCCACACCCCTTTCAGTCCAGAACTGGGGCTCAGTGGGGGCTTTAACAAGTCAGTTCTCACTTAACCTGTTCCTGAAACCAATCTATGCCAGCTCTTCGTAAAGCCCTTAATTTTTTGGCACACTGAAACGCTCTCGGTCGGCCTAATCGCTGGAATGGACCCCTAGGATCAAATGAAACGTGCGATTCCAACTCCTTTTCTGGACATATTGTTGGAAGGAGGGCTAACACCCCCCCCCCCCCCCCAGGAATGGTTCCAAAGTATTCAAAGAGTCCAACAGAAACTCATGGGGTGGGTCCAGAGGAGAGAGAATCACCCTGAACCTGTCCCCCTGCTTCCCGCTGTCCTATTCGTCACCTCACCGAAGCAGGGCCACCAAAATTGGCCATCGGCTTGTTCCTAAATCTCAGGCCTAGAAGAAAGCCCCCTGAACATCTGAACATCTACCCCGAGGAGCCAATGGAAAAACCCTAGGAGGAGAGAGCAGAATGCAAAACCACAAGGCAGTCATGCAGAGACGCTGCCGCACGCATCGGCCCTGCCGCGGGGTGGGAGAGGCTGGCAGCAAAGCATAATAGAGCGGGATCCGCATACTCTGCGTGGTACTGTACGACCAGCGCGCGCCATCCACCGGCCTCTTACCCAAGGCGAGTCCCCTCTCCTGCAGCCCCAGCGTCCCGGCAGCCCCCGTCACAGCCTGGGCAGCTGGCAGCTCTCCGCTTCAGAGGCCATGGTGGGCCGCCGCCGCCCCGCCGTCCCCGGCTCCCGGGTGCTCCCGCGGCCCCAGGGGGGCGGAGGGGCGCAGCCAGCACGGCATGTGGGCCGGCACAGCCGGGCACGGGAGGCAGCGAGGAAACAAAGGCCAAGTGGGAACCGCGGGTGGAGAGAGCGCCGGTCCTGGAGGGGAAGGCTGCCGGGGCAGAGCCGGCGGAGCAGGAGCGGGCGGAGCGGAGCGGAGCGGCCGCCGGCTGACACTTGGCGTGCGAGCTGCCTGCCCTGCTCGGTGCTCGCCGCTGTGCTCGCCGCTGCGCTCGCCCTGCGCTCCGGCGCCGCAGGCAGGCGGATTTCCATGAATGCGATTCCAGCGGCCCCTCCTCCTGCCCCCACGCACGCGGCCTCCGGGGGAGGGCTGCACCGCTCCTGGCAGGCTGCGCTCGCTTTTCTTCCCCCCAGAAGCAGAGGCTGAGGGCTGCCTCGCCGGGGCTGTTAACCCTTCCTTTAGACGCCCTCTCCCCTTCCTTTAGACGCCCTCTCCCTACCGAGCCCAGAAACGACAGGGAGGCCCGCGGGGTCCCTGCAGCCCCTCCTCCTGCTCCCGCCGGGGGAGGGGGGGGCAGGCAGTGACGCCGGCCAGGCTGCCCCGGGCCCCACACAGGTGTGCTCCGGCCTCTCTAGCAGAGGGCTTGCCTTCCACTCGGTCACCAGAGGTGGCAACGTCCCATTCCAGGGCACGCTGGTTAGGAGGAGTTCGAAGGCTGACCTCGCTGGGCTCGGGGACAATACTCTCAGTGGGCGGGTGACAAGGAACATCCCTGCAACCGGAGAGCAGCAGCTCTGAAACTTCAGGGGGCATCATCAAACACCCAGGCTTGGAGCCTCGGACCCCAAGATGTGGCTCCCACGTGAAGGTGGGCCAGAAGATGACTCGAGGCCGCTGTCTGCAGGCCACTCGGGGGAACACCGCCTTTGACTAGTGAGGGAAGAGACGTAAGGTTTTAAAAACAAATGCCAAACAAGCAGGGAGGCAAAAGAGAAGCCATGACACCAGATCAGGGCTCTGTGACCTCGGTGCTGCTGACCTTCTGGTGGCTCAGTCTCCCTCACGGGGCTGTCCTGGACAATGCAGGAGGTTGAGCTGCTGATGCCAGGGCGCCCCCACCACCTCACCTCCAGATGTACAACCACAGCGTCTCCAGACACTGCCAAATGTCCCCTGGAAGGCAAAACTGCCCAGCCTGGAAACCACTGCTCCACATAAACAACAAAGGAGAAAACAAAACCAAAACATCCCAGGCCCTCCCCTGCCTTCCAGTCTGCTGTCCTTAGGAAAGTGCCGAGAGGAGGCACCCCCGGCAGGCCTGTCCCCTCCGTGCCCCTCGCCATACTAATGTGGGCTCCATGCTCTGGGGATTCCTTGTCACCAGGACAGGGTCTCCAGACCCAACCCAAATACCCCAACTCTGCAGCCCAGCCTACGTTTTTGAAGAAACAGCCATAATATGAACAACTTTATTTTTGTACCAAAATGGCAGTTCTCATCTATAAGAATCCTATCAAGTCTATGAGAAATAAGCCCTAAAATTATTTACGAATTCTTTGTCTTAGGCTGTAAATGGAAACCAGCTTTCAACAAAGGTGTAGACTGAGAACCGCACCCCACTCCTGCCATCTGCTAGGGCACCCACCTCTCGCCCGCGGTGGAAGATCCTCCTCCTCCTGGCTCCACCAGAGCTCTCACTCCCAGCATCTCTTCACCTCCTTCTTGTTTTTAGGGGCTCTTCCTCACCATTCCTCAAGAGCTGCTGCTCACAGGGAAAACTCTGGGGTCACGGTGGCCAGGCTCCCCTCTCAGTTTACACCTGCTGGTCATCACCTAACATCTCCCCCCACGCCACTTCTCTCTGTGTCTGTATCATGCAGTTTACCGCCTGCCAATGCAGTCCTGCTACCAAGGGTTTCATCTGCCCAGTAAGAGCTCATACTCTAAGTGTATAACCAGGGCTATACACTTAGCCCCTTTTTGAGGCAACATTCCTAGTTTTTTTTTTTTTTTTAAGATTTTTAATTTATTAGAGAGAGACAGAGAGAGGCAGAGGGAGAAGCAGGCTTCATGCCGGGAGCCCGACGTGGGACTCGATCCCGGGTCTCCAGGATCACACCCTGGGCCAAAGGCAGCGCTAAACCGCTGAGCCAGGGCAGCCCCGGATGGCTCAGCGGTTTAGCGCCACCTTCAGCCCAGGAGGTGATCATGGAGACCCGGGATCGAGTCCCACGTCGGGCTCCCTGCAGGGAGCCTGCTTCTCCCTCTGCCTGTGTCTCTGCCTCTCTCTGTGTCTCTCATGAATAAATAAATAAAATCTTTTAAAAATAAATAAACAAACCGCTGAGCCACCGGGGCTGCCCACATTCCTAGTTTTTACACAAATACAGCAGAGATTTACAAATCCCAGCAGGTGACTGCTGACCTCTCACCTCCTGTGCCAGCCCAGGTCATAACACACCAGGCTCACATACCGCACCTGCTACAACAGAGTGACCAGAGGATCTGCAGCCGGGCCCGACCTGCAGCGTGTGACGCTGGGCAAAGGGTCAGCTGGAATCTGGGCCACAGGCAGCTGGGAGCAAAGCCCACAATAGTCAATTCTCAGCACGGACAGTACGACCCAAGATGTGAGCAGACAAGAAGCTCAAGGAAAAACTACCAACAGAAAGTCTGCAGCGTCCCTCCTCATGTATAAAGAAGACGGATGCGAAAACAAACAGCCCCATCATCAAGTTCATGAACTCACAGTGATCAAAGATAAAGACCATTCACAGGTGAGCTAGTCATCTCTGGAAATCCACAGAGAGAAAATAAAAGTTTTTCAAAATGATTTTGAGACTGTTAATTCAACAATCTTTAAAAAAAAAAAGAAAAGAAAGAAAAGAAAAGAAAAGTGTACCACCCATGAATAAGGCACCCTGTTAGCTAGTGTAGAAGGTACAGAGATCGTTACTATTCCCTTTGAAAGAAGAGAGTCGGGCAGGTACGTGCAAAGGAACTGTGGCAACAGATGCTGGGGGTGGGACACCGTGACCACGGCGGCCACGCTGCCAGAAGGCTCCACGCAGGCCTGAGGCTGGAGCCTAGTCTGAAGGTTAGAGCCAGGAAGGAGGGGCCCCTCCAGACTGGGGAGAGTGACGGTCATAGGGTGGAAAGGGGAGAACGTGCTGGAAACGTGGGGGAAGCTGGGGTCACACTGGGTCCCCCTGACACGAAGCCTCTGGAGTCTATGCTGGGGTTGAGTGGCCGGAGAAGCATAGGAGCACCCCAGGAAGAGCGGGGAGTGGCTGCGAGGGGCCTGAGAAAGAACAAGGACTGGAGGCTTTTCAGGGGTCACCAAGGAACAGTGACGGGGACACTTGGCACCTGTCCAATGCAGCAGAACTGGGGTTCAGAAGTCGGGGTGCAGACACGAGTGTCTTCTGCCCCTGCCAGCGCTCCCAGCCCAACCATAGCTCACATCCTGCCTCCCACCATGAGGCCTCGGCCCACGGGACCAGCCCCGGAGACCCTCCACCACGCACGCAGGGGCATCTGCACAACCTCGGAGGTGGAGCTGAATTCCAATCTTGCCATTCATCAAGGGCCCAAGCGTGAGGCCCTGCCAGACCCCGGCTGACCCAGGCAGAGAGCCTGACTCAATCTCCGCTCTGCGTCATGCAACAACCGAGACACGGAGCTTTAATAGCTGTAATCCATTCCTGATACTTAAAAGTACTTAATTTTTCTTCAGTAAAAGCTAGATGCGTAAATACTTCTCACAAGAGGCAAAGACACCTGTTCCCACAGAGTAGGGCTGGAGATCTCGAGAGAGAGCCGTCGTTTCTACTCTAACCCCAAAGCAGAAAACCCCGGCTCCCAGAACCGGACACTGGCCCTTACCAGAGCCGCATGGGGTCCCGGGAAGGGTTTCTGAAATCTGACAAAGGGCTGGAGGCACCAGCCTGGGCGCCCGCCTTCTGCATCACAGCAGGTCTCAGTGGCCACTCCCGGGCAGGGCAACACCAAGATGGGGCCTCCTCACGGCGCCTGGCAGGCCAGGGCGTATGCATTCTGCTTGGAGAGGTTGCTCTCGGAGTCCTCTACCTCCGGCTCTTCGCAGAGGGCAAGGCTGAGCAGGGGGGCGGTGCAGCAGGGAGGACAGTCAGGAGGTGGTGGCAGGAAGCAGACAAAGCTTAGTTCCACGTTCCTTCAAGCCCTGGGGTGGCACTTCTCCCTCTGCAACATGAGCTCAGGAGGTGAGTGACCCACAGGAGGGTGGGGGCTTGGCTATAAATTCCTGACACCAGGAAGGTTTCCGGTGGCCTCCCTCCAGTACAAACTGATCCTCACCTCTCGGCTGTTATCCTGAAGAGCATGATGCGATTGGTTTCCCTGGACAAATTCCCTTCCACCCCAAGCCCCCAAAGCCAGCGTGGCCACTGTGACAGGGCCTCTTCGTTCGGGCAGGAGAGTCACCAGGAAAAGAAAAGGAGACGTGGGCAGAGGTTGGAAGACCCAAACTGGGCAAGGTCTCTCCTCGGTGTGTATGTCCCAGTTTCTAAAAATACTATGTACATCACCAACAAGACTTTCACAGAAATGATATAAGTAATATTAAAGCTCTTAGGAGGGACACCCAGGTGGCTCAGCAGCTGAGCATCTACCTTTGACTCAGGGCGTGATCCTGCAGTCCCAAGATCGAGTCCCACCCCAGGCTCCCTGCATGGAGCCTGCTTCTCCCTCTGCCTGTGTCTCTCTCTGTGTCTCTCATGAATAAATAAATAAAAATTTTTAAAAAGCTCTTAGGAAAAAAAAAATGTATATATGGTTAGTCCAGAAAAGTATGAAGGAGGAAAAAGGTGACGTGAGGGAGTCACCCCTGGAGATGGACGTGTGTGAAGCTCGCTGATGGGGACACTTGAGAGATGCCAACACACCTGCTGGTACTTCAGGTCACAGGGTCTCAGGAAGAGAAGACACACAAATATAAAGAAAGGTGGGATTTCCAGCCCATGGTGGTGGTGCAATAAAGCCAGTCAGCCGTCGGGGAGAAGACTAAGCGGAGTTGCCCACCTTATTTATATCAAGATAAATTCTAGCTGCATAACAGATTTTAATGTAGAGAAAGAAACCATAAACACTCCAGAATAAAGCATGGATTAACATGGTCGTGATCTTTGGAAAGTGTGTTTCCCGGATTAAAATGAAAAGCTGCTGAGGGGGAAATGAAGCCCTAGCAGCTAAAGGTAAGCAGCCAGGACAACAAATATGCAAAGCACGGGCCAAGGGTTAACTTCTTTAATTCACAAGGAGAGCAGCACGAAGCCCAGCAGGACAAAGACAAACACGACTGGCAAAGGACACGAAGGCAGATACAAGAGAAAAACACACGTGGCCAGACGTGGAAAGATGCTTGAACTCTCCAAAAACAAAAAAATCTAAAACATACCAATTAAAACACGAACACCATACAGCCCTCCCAACAGTCCAGCAGAAATTACGTGTCTGATGACGGAGGAGACCCCGACGAGGGCGTGGGGACACACAGGTGGCCGGGGGCGTGGAACCCCGCGCAGCCTCTCTGCCATACCAAGCCTAAAAGCCACGTTCCTTTCCATTCAGCACTTCCATTTAAGAATTTACCCAACCCACATCCTCCAGAAATTGCAGTTTTTGTTTTTGTTTTTTTTTTTAGAAATTGCAAAATTTAAAAACTACTTAAACACGATGTGGTCACAAGAAAGGAGGAGATGATTTGTGAGCGCTCATCTAGAAAATTCTCGAAGACCTGCTCTGTACAGTGGCAACCAAGGAACAGCAGATGCGGGCGAGAGGGACGCGCGGGAGGCTGGCCGCGGAGCGTCCTCAGAGGCCGGGGGCCTGGACGGCTCACGTCCGACCTCTCCGTGTATCTGGATCCACAACTACAGCAACGTTTCACGTCAACGTTTCTATACACACAAAATACAGAAACACCAGCAGTCGTTTACCCCAAAATATCTGCTCAGGTTGATGCCTAAATATTTCTTTTGCGGAAAATGCACACTTGGACTCCGCTCTCCTGCCTTCCCAGCGCCCGCCGTGCCCACAGCACCCTGCCGCCCTTTCCCACGTGGGCCGCGGCTCGAGTCTATGCACCAGCGTCCCGAACACTCAACGGAAGGTACAAGGGGAGAGAGACTTAGGACACCGGAGAGAAAGGAGACGCAGAAGAGCCACGGACCCGGAAAAGAAATTCACCGACTCGTCCTCAGGTCAGCAGGTGACCTGGAGCGACTGCCCTGTGCAGGAAGGCCAAGGCTCCTTTCTTTCTTTTTCTTTCTTTCTTTCTTTCCTTTCTTTTTTTTTTTTTTTTAAGATTTTATTTATTGAGCAGCCCTGGTGGCTCGGTGGTTTGGCCCCACCTTCAGCCCAGGGCATGATCCTGGAGTCCCGGGATCGAGTCCCACGTTGGGCTCCCTGAATGGGGCCTGCTTCTCCCTCTGCCTGTGTGTCTGCCTCTCTCTCTCTCTCTGCCTCTCTCTCTGTGTCTCTCATGAATAAATAAAATCTATAAAAAATATTTTAAAAAAATATATTTATTTACTAATGAGAGATACAGAGACAGAGAGGCAGAGACACATGAGGCAGAGAGAGAGGCAGAGGGAGAAGCAGGCCCCGTGCAGGGAGCCCGACGTGGGACTTGATCCCGGATCTCCAGGATCACGCCCTGGGCCAAAGGCAGCGCTAAACCGCTGAGCCACCCAGGTGTCCCCAGAGGTTCCTTTCTTAAGGAAGAGGGGGCGTTGGGGTGGGTGCCGACCCCCAGCAGAGCTGCCCTGCCGGTCTCCGCATCCCCCAGCGTGTCACCCGCAGCCACGGAGCCGGGCACAGCACGTCCTCGGGGGGCACATGCGGGTGGTCAGAGATTGCCAGGCCCCAGCATTGCTCTTGAACATGAGCTCCCAGCTGAGCCTGATGTCCCTCGACAATGATGCCTGGTGGCAGAGCCGACGGGGCTAGCCCAGTCCCTGCGGGGGCTGTCCGAGTCCGAGACCACACTGTGTTTAGCGACCATCCCAGCTGCGGCTCCTCGGAGGGCAAACAGGAGAGGCCGGCAGCTGCAAGAGTCTGTTTCCAACAAGGAAATCTCAGAAGAGCAGCAGGGGCGAGAAGGATGCGACGTGAGTCACGCTGCCCCGTGAGGGGAAAGTGAGAACCGGACACCTTAAAACATTTCCGGAAGGTCTAGCCCTCCATCCCTCAACCAGCAGCAAAGTGCATGCAGGTTCTACAGCCCCCTCCACAAACATACTCCGGTGAAGCTTCCAGAACCACAGAGAGGGCGAGAGGGCTGTGGACAACTGGAATGTCTCCTGTTTCCTAGGCCTTGCCCTCGCCTCCCCTGACCAGTCTGTATACTGACGAGGGCTCGTAAGGCCCAGACCGGGGCACACCAAGACCCATAATCTGTGCCTTTTCTTTCTACCAATGCTGGCTCCTGAGATGATCCCACCCGCCTGCTGGACCCGGGCCCTGACCGCTTCCGCACTCTGTATGAGGGAACTCAGGAAGCTGTGGAAAGTCTCAGGCAACAGATAAAGGTCCTCTTTTTCAGAGGAGAACCCACACCTTCTGCTCACCTTCTTTAAAAAAAAAAAAAAAAGGAAAGAGCAGTTCTGATCCTCTTATGACGACAGTGTGAGCATTTGTCGCTGGGGTGCTCACAGGGGGGCCTACGAAATTCAGACCAGAGCGAGTCCCCTTCAACACCTGTCCCGGCAGATGGTGGTGATGCAGGTCCAGGGGAAGCCCTCCTGCCTAAAATAACAACGTAACCATTTTGATTTTGCAAAACACAAACTCAATTCACGAGGAAGGGAGTGAGAAACATCTGTGGGAATATTAATTTCTAGTTATGGCACGTTAGCGTCGCCTCTGCCTGGGCGCCTCACGCTGAGCGGTCTTGGCCAACGCGAGGCTGGCACGGTCACAGGAAAGAGGAGGGGATCAGGGGTAGTGTTCTAGACGCCACCTGCGAACCCAACATCCTAGCGGAGGGGCACGCTACTTAATTCTATCCCACACATCTTCCTAGAAATAACAGAATTTTACACTCACATAGAATCTCACAGTTTAAAATGTTTCTTTTTCATTTCCCTTTTTTCTTGGACTAGACAACAAAATCCAGCTATGAACCCTGTGTGTTTCCTGACCATGAACCGGGCACTGTTACCTCCAGTTTTACAGACGACGTAGGACTCAGTATAAACCCTCTACCAACAGACCCCATTCAAACTCGCAGAGTCCTTGGCTCTTTATTTTCTCTTACTGGAATAACCAAATTCACTTCAGCTCAGCATGTTGAGCATCTGCATGTGCCCATCCTGTGCTCGGAGCTCAGACTAAAATAGCTCCGGCCCTGCCCGGCACAGAACATGAAGGCCAGAGGGGGAGGTGCGGGGGCCTGCGCTCAGCACCTGCAGCCACAGTGGCCATGCACACTCGGACGACACCCAGGGACGCCAAGAGGCTCTGAGAGGCCAAGTGTCTGAACTAGGACTTGGGAAGGCAAATGGAGTCCCCAAGTGGAGAAGCCGAAACCCAGGTGGACGCACATACCAAGCAGGGCAAGAAGGCCGGGAACTGGCTGGGTGCCAGGGGACAGGGCGCACACCTGGGGTCGGGGCACCAGACAGGCCTGGGCTGGCACCGGGAGAGGGCCCGGCATTGGCTTGCAAGGGCCTCGTGTTCCACAGGCCACCAGTTCCACAGGCCACCAGGGCAAATCAAGGGGATCTAAGCATTGAAAAGGTCAGACGAAGTCGCTGGAAGCCAACCTCAGGCAGTGAAGACACTGCTGGCTTCTCACACTCGCCTCCAGACCGCTGAACGGAAACCGAGGAGCGCCGGCCCCACGTACGGACAGGGGCAAAACGCGTTTTTAATTTCCAGGTTTGGATTTGAGGAGTGCAGCAGGCAAAGATCTCACTTCTTAGAGGCATTTTCAAAACCCCCACGGACCCCTGAATAGGTGTGCTCTTTGGGTCCTAGGAGCCTAGTAAAGGCAGCTCTGTGAGGAGCACAGGCTGCCACTCACCTCTCCCCTCCCTCCGGGATCTTGGGGACCTGCAGAGTCAAGTCCCCGTGCTCCCTTCACTTTTATGTCTGCCCGAACGCCACTTCTACATCTCATCCTGATCCCTACAGGACCTGTTCTAGCAGCAGTTAAAGGGCAATGCTGGCCTCCCTGGTCCCAAACAGACGACAGGACAAAGTGCTCCAGGGAGGGGTGAGGGAAACAAGCGCAGCAGTTCCTGATGGTGACTTATTCCAAGCAAAGGGCTCTCAGCACAGAGACTCCCAGCCCTAAATGATGCCCCACTCTCCCCGCACACAGTGAGCGGTCCACGTTGGATGTTAGGGCCTCCAGGACAGCTGGAGGCCAATGGCAGGGGACCCTCTGAGTCAGCCTCTTGACGACTATTCAACGGGGCCTCCTCAGAGGTCTGAGGCCAGGCTCCCCAGGGAGGACCAGCAGCACGTGAGGATGAAAACACAGCACGGTGACTGGCAGTCACTGGCCAGGCCAGGCTCACAGCCACTGTCCCAAATCCTCACTAAAGTGTCCTCTTCCTCTTTCAAAACAAGAAACCTAGGCTACTGTGGACTCACCTTCCAGATACAACAGTTCCCCTGTGTGGGGGGGGTTCAACGCTAAGCTAGAACTTGCCTCTCTTTACCGTCCCCCCTCAAATGCAGAAGTGTTATTACAAACAGCTCTATGCCGCTCTCTCCCAAAGTCCTTCACCGTGTACAGCTTTCCAAGTCACCCCGTGGATACGGTCCAAGACCACCTGCACTTAGAGGTGGAACTCGAAAATGTATTTCATAGTGAATCGAAAAGGAAAAGCAGAGAAAGCCCCCCAAAACTTGTTTTAACTCTCCTAAAATCTACTTTGAAATATAGCGTCATATTTATTTCAAAATTATTCCTATAATTCATTACTAACTACAAAGAGCATACATTTTCCTGCTTCGTCTTAACGGATAAAACCATGGCCATCTAGTGTGGGCACCACAAAAACTACGCATATCCACGCACAAAACTCCCGTGACTTCGGAGCGTCTGAAAGCCCTGGCTCACGGGGCTCTCATACAGCTTTTACAGGATCCTTAGGGATTCAAAAGCCACCAAGTTTCTTATCCCTTCCTTCGAGCTTCCCTGTTTACAGTGTGGGTGTGGAGAGGATGAAGGAAGTTTACAGACCCCGCAGGGCCTCCACCGGTCTACCAACACCGAAAGAGGAAGATCAAATTAACTCTGTATATTCCCTTTGATTCTTTTTGCTTAATGAAGCCGGATGCCTCACTGGTACTGCCAACCTGGGCTCTAATGCCCACATATTCTCATGGTCACACTCATTCTGGGTACGTGCAGCCCCCACCCCCCACCCTGAGCTCCCGGCGGACTATTACTCAGAGTCAGGAAACACAGACAGTCCCTCTGCGGAGAGAACCCAGGTGGATCTTTACTGAGAAGGACAGACTGTGGCGGGGGGAGCGCGAGTCTTTGGTTGAAAAACGCACTGAGTTGGGACACCTGGGTGGCTCAGTGGTTGAGTGTCTGCCTTCGGCTCGGGTCCTGATCCTGGGGTCCTGGGATCGAGTCCCAAATCGGGCTCCCCGCATGGAGCCTGCTTCTCCCTCTCCCTGTGTCTCTGCTTCTCTCTCTGTGTGTCTCATGAATAAATAAATAAAATCTTTTATAAAAAATTAAAAAAATACACACGGAGTTACACGCGCGCCAAGCCTCAGCTCCTGACCACTAACACTGGCCCTCTCCAGTTCTCCTGAAAACACGGGGAGAAGCCAGAGTGGGCGCTGCTGCTGCTCCTCCCCGAAAGGCGGTAAAACTGCCATCACGGGACGTCACCGAGCGAGCAAGGGCCGTAACGGCCCCCCTCGGGGCACCCAGGCGGGACTGGACTCACCAGGCTCCTCTGCGGTTTTAAGGACCATCTTCGCCCGACACAGCAGGCCCCTGACGTGGCTGGAGGTTGCTGGAGGTTGTTCTAGAAGAGCCAAGAACCGCCGGAGCAAAGTTTCCCCGGCAGGAGGGCTGGGTGGGGCCGGGAACCCCTGCGGCGGCTCAGCACCCCTCCCCTGGGCTCCCCAACCAATGAGCCTCCAGCCCCAGAGCGGCAGGGCCGCCACCCAGTTCACCCAGTTCCTGAAGTCAAGCCCGAGCAGCTCCCAGGGTTAACCGGCCCCTCCCTGGAAGCGCGCGGCCAGGCCCTCGGCTTCCAGGGCTTCCAGGGCTTCCAGGGCTTCCAGGGCTTCCAGGGCTTCCACGGCTTCCACGGCTTCCACGGCTTCCACGGCTTCCACGGCGGAGCAGCAGAGCCAGCCGCCGCTCCTCCCCGCTCGGGGGCACTTGCTGAGAATAGAGTCGCGCGGAGCCCGGAGCTCTCCCGGCAGCGAACAGCACATTTCCGAAGAGAATGACTAAGAGATCACGATCGTCACCGAGTGCTGTGAGGTCACAGGCTAAAAGGGGAAGGCAGATTTCCGAGGGGAAAAAGAATTCCAAGGGCAACACTTCCAACAGAAGTTCAATTTTATCTCCGTTCTGTTTTCTACTGCGCCCTACCACACTGTTCGTTTCCGCATACTCTTATTACACGTGATTTTTTTAAAAAGATTTTATTTATTTATTCATGAGAGACACGGAGAGAGAGAGAGGCAGAGACACAGGCAGAGGGAGGAGCAGGCTCCATGCAGGGAGCCCGACGTGGGACCCGATCCCGGGACCCCAGGATCACGCCCTGGGCTGAAGGCGGCGCTAAACCGCTGAGCCACCCGGGGATCCCCCACATACTCTTATTACAGTCCCGAATCACATGTGTTGGTGACATCAGATTGACAGTAACCAGGGGGAGAGCCTTAATCCCATCACCCAGGGATAACCACTGAGCAAATTCTGGTATATTTTATATTCTTCCGGATTTTTGCTCTGGGCACTGCGCTCTCCTTCGGCCTCGGCCCTCACCCCATCCCTGTGTGTACACCATATACAAGTGTACCTTTGTCTCTCCGTGTATCTCACATATATTCAATACTTCTAACACTCATGTCGTGTAAAATATAAAAGTACTTATCTCTCTCAAGAGGCATTTATATTATCTCAAGAGGTAAGTATATATAGAGAAATAACGAATATCTATAAAGAAATAATATACACAGAAACAAAAATTAGTTTACATGCTGTTTTATAACCAGCCATTTTTCACTTATAACAAACATTTCTCCATGACCGTAAATGGAGATTTATTACATTTTTTATTATCCATGATACAGAGTATTTAACCAATTGCCTCCTATAAGACTTTTAAGTGGTTTCAAATTCTCCCGCCAATCTCAACAGCCATATGCACACACTCTGGCACATCTTTGATCATCCCGTGAGCAAACATTCTCAGAGCAGAGCTGCCGGATCTAGATACAGGCTCCGTGTGTTCACAGGAGGGACTACAAGGTCCCTGCCTGTTATTTCTACTTACATGTGACCAATACAACAATGGGTGCCTAGGGCATCATCACTACAGGTACCATTTCCTGGGTGCTCACCTTGTGCCCATGGCTGACTCATCTAATCCCGAGAGCACCCTTGAGGGGTTCTCTTCAGCCCCAATTCGTGGAAGGGGACACGGAGGCCCAGAGGCGTCACACGGCTTGCCCAAAGTCTGAAACCTGACACTGCACCAAGGTGTCTGGCAGCAGGGCCCAGGCTCTGGCTGGCTCCAGCGCCAGACCCCCGAGCCCCTCCTCCCACTAGTCCTGGTGGTGAGGGCGCCAGCAGGTGCACAGGAGGCCTGGACCGGCTGTCCTGAGGCTGGGCTCGCACACGTCTACAGCAAGACACCAGAGTGCGGCTTCCGGTCACACTCTGGATGTGGCCACAGGTGCCTTACGGGCAGCGGCCTCAGCCCACAGTTTCCCTTCGTGCCTAATAAAAAATAAATATAGACACGTATATTTTTAAAAACCACCTTGTTTTGCAGAGGCAACTGACAGAAACCCAACTTCTTTAGTTCAGTATGTCAAATCAGAGTTCGTGCTTTCTCCTTTGTGTCCCCGTCGGCAACAGGTGCCAGGTCAAGTCCTGTCCAGGCCCATTTCAAAACCTCAGTTTAGGAATCCCTGGGTGGCTCAGAGGTTTGGCGCCTGCCTTCGGCCCAGGGAGTGATACTGGGGTCCCGGGATTGAGACCTGCGTCGGGCTCCCTGCATGGGGCCTGCTTCTCCCTCTGCCTGTGTCTGACTCTGCCTCTGCCTCTCTCTCTCTCTCTCTCTGCCTCTCATTAATGAATAAATAAAATCTTAAAAAAAAAACCTTCAGTTTATTCCCAAATCTGCATGTCTACCCCCTGGTGCCAGGGCCGATCTCTGATGCCAATCCCAACTTTTAAGGGGACAGGTCACTTCTACTTTCCACCCACTGCTGAGCAGTGGAGCGCCTCTCCGGAACAGAGGGCGCTGGGCACAGGCACGTACTGCCTTCACAGGCCCTGCCCACATCTGCCTCTTCCCTGACAGGACAAACTCCATTTCTGCAAGTCTGAGCAGCGAGAAACAGCTTCTCAGTGACTGGAGCAGACACCAACCTGATGACTAGTGGTGGGGATGATCTTTTCAAATTTGCGGTATTTCTTCTTCTTTGAACTGCTTCTTCATATCTTTTACCCATTTTCCTATTGGTTATCCTTCCTTACTGGTTTGTAGATTACAAATTCTTTGTAGTAAATGTTGCAACCTTTTTTCACAACCCATCACTTGTTTTGCCAGCAGTTGCGGCATCTTTGCCTTCCAGAAGCTTCTACGTGTTACAAGCAGGTCTGTGATCTCTTCCTCCATCGGCTTCTCTCAGCATTCACCGAGCACCAGAGTGCTGGGCACCGCAGAGTGCCGGGTACCGGAGGTGCACCAGACGACCGCAGCACCTTCCCTCACGACGCTTACACTCCACTGGGAGCTGGGAAGGGCAGGGCATCAAGGAGCAAAATACACGTACATTGGAAGACACATGCTACGTGGGGCTGGTATATTTTACCGTGATGGGGTCACGGATGGCTGCTCCTGGCCGGGGCAGCTGGGGTAGAGCCAACGGCGCCGGGAGGGGAAGGCAAGGCAGGAGGGGTAGGGAGGTGGGGGAGGGCTGTCGAGGGCCTCGTGGGCTATTTTAAGGACTGGTTTCCACTGTGGATAAGACAAGGAGCCAATGCCAGGAGCTGGAACAAAGTGGAGGACCTGATTTTCTTCGTGATGATAGCACTCCGATAGCCCACCCAGGCAAGAGATGATCACGGCTTACACAGAAAGTGATAGGATTCCTGTTCTATTCACTTCTAAGGCAGAGCCAAGGACTCGCCAATGGATTCCACGTGGGTATGAAAGAAGTCCAGGATGCCCCGAGCCCTCTGGCCTGGGCAGGTAGAAGAAGGCAGATGTCACCTCCCAGGTGGCAGGCTGCCAACAGGGCCCCCGCCCCATGGCACAGGGCATGCCTCAGCCTCCCCACCCATCCTGCCCTGCTGCTCTGGACCTCATGATCTTCCGCTCTGCCTCACTCCCTGCTAGGCTGCCCAGTTCATGTCTCAAAAGAGGGATTCTAAATGGCTCACACAGTATCCACCAACCCCGTGTGGAGAGAGCGCGCCATCCAGGTCAGGTTCTTGTCCCAGTTCTGGAAGGCTGTCCATGGGGAGCATGGCCGGGCACACCCAGCAGGGCAGCACACCACCTTCTGTGTGATTATCCCTCCTCCAAAGCTAGTGCAACAAATAACACTGTTAAAAAAAAGGAAGCAGTGAATGAAGAGGCATGTCTCCTGTTCCTTAAAATAGAAGTTTAACTACTAAAGCACCAAATTATATGACTGACTCACTCATAAGGAAAGTGACTTCATAACGCATCATCCAGGTCTTGGGACATTTCTCACATTGCAAGTGGGTGCTACTTATCACGTCAGCCAATCGGCATAAAACCGGGCCTTCCTGGGCAAACAGAAACAAATTACCGCCCTACTCAACCAGGCACAGCTCCAGCACCAATCCCAAAGAGAATAAGATTGTAACAAAGCTCTTTAAACGGAAGCTGTGCCCAAGTTCAAAGGACACTGTGATACCCTAGAACAATGGCACACTACAAAAGCAGGACACTGACCCAGGCCTCGAGCCATCTGAGTGATGAGATGGGAGAAGGAGGAACTGGCCCAGGCCCCCCAATCAGCATTAAATCAACAAAGTGAACCACCAGCTACTCATATTAAAATCCTACATAAGGGCGGTTAGATTGCAAGTGTTTTGACTCAAGACATTTTATATTTTCAATTAATAAAATACCTTAGATTGCCTTAATCCTTCACCCCAGCCTCATCTTTGGTGACAGGTAAGAATGTGCAAATGTGTAATGGTTTAAAATGACCCAGGGGAAAATGTACATGAATATTCATGTAACATTCGGGGAGGTTTTTTCCTTAGCACGATACCCACACATCACCATAGTCCCGAGGAGACAGGGCACACTCAAAGGGGGAGTGTGGACAGTTACTGAGAGACTGTCCACAAAGGTAAGGGCGGAGTCCGGGGAGGCTCTCAAGCCTCAGTGAAGCACCCCAGGGTGACCAGGACTGAGCGCCCTACCCACCTGCGGTCTGCAGGAGGCGGCAGCCGGCTGCAGGGGCTACGGGATAGGCCCTGGGACAGGGCCCGGCTAACCCTCAGCCACCGTTCAGGGAGAAGACCCCCTGACCTCATTCTCCTTGGACTCTCCAGCCTCCTGGACAGATCCAGTGGAGGCCAGCAGGCAGGGCAGCCTCCGCAACAGCAGGACGGAGAGGGCCGACGGCACCGGCGGGGGGCTGCACGCCAAGGCACGCGCTGCCAGGAGCCGCTCAGCAGGGTAAGGACATCTGCGACGGCCCCATCCGCTGCCTCGAGGTCTCAGCTCCTCATCATAGTTCCAAGACCCTCCTGGATGCGACCCCGCTGCCCCCCAGGTTTTTCTTACCCCTCATGTCTAGTGTTTCCTCTTTAACCAAAATAACGTGCACACATCACATAAAAAAACAAACAGTACCTATGGCTTAAAACAGCAACCCACAGTTTCCTGCCCAACTGCAGCCCCCGCGCTCGCGTCCTGCTCCGTGGAGGTAGGCCCCTTAGCTCTCTGTTCTGCTGATGACCTCCCTGCTTCCACACATCACAGGCACACTATCTGCTCCCGAGTCTTCAATTCTGGGCAGCAACGCTGCCCGCCACGGAAGAGGAAGACTCAGCTCTGACCCCCACCCTCCGCGCCCTGACACACGCCCGGTACAGTTACTACACGTGAAGTTTGGGTTAAATCAGTGTTTATTACTTCCATAAACACTGCTCACAGCTTAGCTACACAACGTACTAGGACTGAAATTACCACGCAGTGGCGTCAAGTGTCTCCTTTGTGTCTGTGTGCTTAGCTCTCTGCCTTACAGATGGAAAGCCAAGCTCTCCACCAGGTATGACGCTGTCACCAGGAGCAACCCGGTTCTGGGTCGGCCCTCCAAAAACCTCCACGCTCCTCCCGGCCCGGCCTCGCTGCTTTCAGAGCAGCACCCTGGCAATTCCCTCCGCCTCTTCCAAGCGCCGCCTCTCGTTTCTCATTCCGTGTTTCCCTCCTGGATCCCTTCTTTTGCTAGAGCATATCCTCTAATAAGGACACGAGGGATGGGTTTCCATCGCCGCTGTGGATTTTGCATGTCCAGAAATACCCCTGTCCTCCTCCCACACTCGACTGGCACTCGGGCTGGATTCAGGGCTGTAAGTTAAAATCGCTCCCTCACGAAGGCGAAGGCATTCCCTCACCGCCTGCTGCTCCCACAGCGCTGTTAGTGACCGTGCCATTCCAACCCCGGAATTTGCTATGGGACCATCTTCCTGCTCTGAAGGCTTTCAGGGTCTTCACCCTCGGCACTGTGTGGCTTTGTAACACAGTGTCCAGGTGTGGGTCCGTTTGCACACACCATGCTAGCCCCTAGGCAGACCCCAACTCTCAAGTCTCATAATCTTTGATGATGTCCTACCCTGTTTTCTCAGCTCTCACCGTTCAGAGTTTCTGTTAGACGCTGGACCTCCACTGTGAATCCTTTAATGTTTACCTTTTCACTCCTACTTTTCATCTCCTTGTGGAACCACTTTCTAGGAAGTATTCTTGCAAGGCACTCAATGTTGGCGTTTACCCCCGATCTGCGTGCTGAAACCCTAACGTGATGGCATTTGGGAGGCGATCGGGCCGTGAGGAAGGAGCACACATGTGTGGGATTGGCGGCCGTCCAGGAAGAGGCCAGTGGGGCCAGCTGGCTCTCCTTGTACCTCATACCTCGAGAGCACACAGCAGGACGACAGGCCCCTGGGGGCCAGGAAGGGTGCGGGGAGCAAGAAGCACCAATGCAGGCCCTGCTCATACTCCCTGCCTTGCACCCACAGCACTCACACCCGAGAGCGCTGCAGACGCCACCCAGCGCGTGGTGCTGTCACAGCCTGCCCTGGGGCAGCTCTCTACTTCATCTCCCAGTCTCTGGATTGTTTTCTTTTGGCTGTTTTTAACTCGCATGAACCCACTCTTAATCTCCGAATATTCCTTTTGGATAGCATCCTATTCTTGTTTTATTAATACATCACATCTAAGACTCTTAGGTATGTGGCTTTTAAAATGCTCTGCTACGATCTGTTTCCTCAAACATCTGTTCAAACGCTGGCGCATTGGCGAGGACAGGCACACACTAGCAGATGTGAAGATGTGGGCTGTCCCTCCACATCTAAGGGCCAGCACCAGCAGCCTGGTGAGAAGGCGTGTGGTGGGTGCGGCCTGTGGAGCGCTGGGTTTGCCTTAAAGCAGGAAAGCGGTAACACACGGACCGCAAGGGGCTCTGTGGGTTCTCTCTCCCATCAGCCTGAAGAGCCATCCTCCGACCTCCTTCCTGGGCTGTGTGGGCTACAAACCTGGGCAGAGCAGCCGGGCCGCCAGGTGGAGGGAGAAAGGGTGGGACGGCCACACCGAAGGACACACACCTTTGCTCACTCTCCCTGTGCCACCACAGCGCTCTCCAGAAATCAAACCTTTGTGTTCCACCAAAAGTGTAGGAGACATTGCCTTGCTGCAGGATGTGGGGAGGGGACCTGAGAGCCTTCGTGCCTGCCATGAACACCTTCCACCCTCATCCAATCCCTACCCTCACCCCTTGTCTCCACTCACAGAGGCCCACGGAGCCCTGCAGCCTTTCTGGGATGTGAGGGTAAGTGGTTTTGCTTCCTGATGGACCTCTCCTCTGCAGCTGAGATCTTTCCTGACAAGCAGCCAGGGCGAGAGTGGCATGGGGCATAGAACCATGCGAGTGTCCTAAGACTCCCAGAAGAGCAGCTGTGCGCTGGGCTGGAGGGTGACCAAGACAAAGACATCAATCCTCTACAGAAGAAAATCCACAGGCACCTGGCAATACTGCAAACTCTTTGGGAAGTTACTTCTGCTTGGGTTACCTGAAAAATACAGATTTGTACTGTTCTTCCTCACAAACAGGAATGTAACTTGCCAAAAAAAAAAAATAATAATATAACTGAAAATTTTTTTAAAAGGCTGAGGACAAAGAAAATACATATGTGTTACAAAAAATTCAAATGAAGGGGTCACCCAGGTGGCTCAGCAGTTGAGCGTCTGCCTTGGGCTCAGGTCATGATCCCGGGCTCCTGGGATCGAGTCCTGCATCAGGCTCCCTGCTTGGCGGGGAGCCTGCTTCTCCCTCTCCCTCTGCTTCTCTCCCTGCTTGTTTTCTCTCCTATCAAATTAATAAATAAAATCTTACAAAAAAAAAGAAAAGAAAAAGACAAACTATACAGAAAGTAGTTGGCATGGTAGTTTTAGATGCCTTTTAAAATAAGTAAAAAATACAGGATGCAGTCAATGCCGTCTGTGCTGCCCTCTGCTGGCTACACGAGGAGGCTGTTTAAAGGTTTACAATTGGCCATTTTTGCCAGTAAATTCAATTACCTTTTGAACATATATGGGGAGAAAAGAGTGAAATTCATGATCTACACAGGGTGGGCCATGCTCTGCTGATACCTGTCAATACTTCTTTCTTATTTTCTGAGATGGTTTTCTTAATACTAGAACTGGTTTGACCTTTGTCCCTACGCCGGCGCATCGTGGGAACTGGCACGGGGCGGACGAGGACGGTTAAGGACGCAGCGGCTGGAAGGCGGCGTGGCGGGTTAGGGCAGCACCATGCGAAGTATCAGGGCGGGGGTCCCCGCCGGCATCACCGAGGAGACAGAATGAGCCCCAGTGACAAGCCGCCCGGCACGAAGACCGGGGGCAGGCCGGTCCTTCCGCGGCTCTGGGACACGGAGGGCACTGGCGGTCCCCTCTGCAGTCCTCGCCGTGAACGCCGGTGAGAGGATTCGGTGCCCACGGCCGCTGCTCCGGGAAGAGACTGAACTCGGGGCCCCGGGTGGCCCCTCCCCGGGCCTCCTCACCCCGAAACCTGAGACAGCCCACCCGCCCCCCGTTTTCTAGCGACCGGTTACACGCCCCCGCCCCGCTCAGATGTCCTAATAAAGGTAGTGCTGAGTACGCTGCCTTCATCCAAAAGGCTGGAGTCCTCCCAGGGTGTTCAACTCAAGCCAACGCCTGCTGAACGTGCTGCGGGCTGGGGCCCGGAGGTGAGGACACCTGCCTCCCTGGTCACACCACGGCCCCGGGGTCCCAAGGGGCGGCAGGAGTCACACGTACGTCACCATGTGGCAAGCGGAGGACTGGAGCACGGAGGGAGCGTGGGCAGTCCAAAGAAGTGGTGTGGCCTTCCAGAAAATCCTAGTGGCGTTCTCTGGCGCTCAGGCCTGGGGAGGGCCCACCACCACCCTGGGCCTCACGTTGAAGGACGCGGACACTGGCCATCGGGTGAGGAGGCGCTCTCTGGGACAGGAGGGCGCGTTCAGACGGAGGCCCTTGGATGCCTGGCGCTCCGGGCTCTCCCCCGACCGCGAGAAGACCATGTCCGGAGGCCGGCCTGCCTGCGTCTCTGCACTGGCACAACGCTGGCCCCCAGACAAACCCTCCTCCGCTGAACAGATCCTCAGTCCGGGTATACTTCAACTCTTTTTTGAAACTGATTTTATACCCAAAGTCACAGAACAGAGAGCTGGGGTGGCTGGGCTGCACCCGTTCCCTTCCCAGCCAGGAAGCCTACCTGGGAAAGAAGTTTACAGGAGAAAGAGACCCAGCAGACACAGGTTCAGGTTCAAAGTAAAAAGATGGGAAGGCCCAAAGAGCAAAGAGGCTCACGGAGCCAGCAGGGCCTGGGGAGGTCTGTCACCGTTAGCTAAAGGGATACAGGCCAATGCACAATCATCAATCAGGGCATTTTCAAAAGTATGCATCAGTTTACAGAGAAACACGGACACTTTCACAGAAATACTCTCTTTTAAGCACGAAAGTAACCCTGGAGCAGAGCGGGCGACCACTCCTACCACCAGCATCCCCGTCATCCCCGGGTCATCATGAGGCAAGCTGAGGCCACAGGAAGGGTCAGGAGCCACGCGGACTCTGGCCACCACCAAGCCCCACGGGGGTCTTCCTATGACCGACGTGTCCTCCGTGTGCTCGCCCACCCCGTGCGACGCCTGCTGTCCACAGCAACCAGACAGAATGTGCAGCCTGGAAGCCAAGCGTGATTCCCCTCAGCTCTCACGTTGCCTAAATGACAGCACCGGTCCTGACACAACTGCAAGAACCACAAAGGTAAACCAATCGGCACATCTTCCCAAAGGCTAAGTTCCAGTCTCCTTGTTTTTATCAAAGCAAACTACTTGTGGAAGAAAGCAAGACATGAAACGACCATCCTGAGTATTTTTAACAAAAAGGATTCCCTCAATGAAGGCAGAATAACTTACATTTTTCTTGTCTTTATTTTTATTATCTTTTTAAGATTTTTATTTCTAAAGAAGCTCTACACCAATGTGGGGCTTGAACTCACAACCCTGAGATCAGGAGTCACATGCTCCACCGACTGAGCCAGCCGGATGCTCTTCTTCTTATTTTTAGGGACGAAATACATGATTACTGTGCTCCTGGTAGAGGCCTAGGGGACAGGATATAAAATATAAAATATGCAAGCCCTGGTTTATGGCCTACATAACACAAGTTAAATACATGTTTTTCTAGAAGTTACTTTTTACCATTAATAGGTCTTAGAAATTTTCCCATGCCAGAGCATACAGACCTGTCTCAATTTTTAAAAACTGGTACATCCCACAGTTAAGTTTGTACCACACTTTGATTCCCGCCTGGTGATGTTGAAATTGCTTCCAATACTCTGCTGTCACGAGCTGAGCTACAATCACCAATCTTCCACATCGGGCTTCCTGCACTTGGCCAAGTGTGTCTGAGGAAGATGCTCAAGAAAGCTGAATTAGAGTCGGCTGGTACTTAACTGGAACTTAACTTTGTATTTTGAATCATTTTAGACGTGCAGAGAAATAGCAACGACATGGAGTCCCTGTGTCCCCTTCACCCACTTCCCCTAGAGTCACCACCTCCGTCTTGTGTAACCACAGCGGAGTTACTGCGACACGGAAGTCAACAGTGACATGGTGCTGACAGCAGGGCCAGCAATCCCAGGGACGCCACCGGGGCCTCTCGCTGCTGTCCTTTCTTCCAGCCCAGGATCCAATCCAAGAGTCCTACTGCCTGTCGTGTGTCCTCGATCCCCAATCTGTGACAGTTTCCTGGTCCTTGTGCATCATGGGCTTGACCCCTGGCAGAGAACTGGTCACTTATTTTGTAGAACGTTCACTGGTTTGGATTCGTTGAGGGTTTCTGCTGATTTCACGGAGGTTGTCACTTCTGGCAAGAATGGCATAAAGAGCAAGGTTGTGCTCTTCTCAGAACATCGTGTCAGACGCCCATGACACTGCTGAGTCTGTTTCCTGGTGATGCTAACCTGGACCACATGGTGAAGGTGAGCAGCAAGTTTCTCTAAGTGATGTCCCTTGGTAACTGGTGAGTGTCGTGCGGGAGGATGAATTCGGTCATCACCAGATTCTCCAGGCAGGCTCACCTAGTATTTTCCCTGCCCCAGCCCTGGAATCAAGCACTCTCCCAACGATCCCTGGCTCCTTGTAATGGAGGGTGGTACTGGAAAACCAAGATCTCAGTACGGGTGGTACAACCACTGGCCAGACTACCCAACTGCCTCCTGAAGCTCCACGCCACACACAAGAATGCCTGCGTCCCCACAGCTTTGCCAGGGCTCTCTTCCACTTGGCCAACCTGATGGCTGGTGTAATCTGCACCTCCCTACTTCATAGGAGCACTGAACACTTAGGTTTATCGGCGACCTACACTTCTATGAACTGTTCGTATCTTTTGTCCTATTTTCTACTGTCTTCTTACTAATTTGTAGGTACTCTCCCTAAGGTATGGATAGTAATCCTTCACTTGTAGGTGTTGCAGATATCTTCTCCAACTATAGTGGCTGTCTTAACTTTTTTTTTAAGACTTTGTTTATTCATGAGAGACACACAGAGAGGCAGAGACACAGGCAGAGGGAGAAGCAGGCTCCATACAGGGAGCCCGATGTGGGACTCGATCCCAGGACCCCAGGATCACGCACTGCGCCAAAGGTGGTGCTAAACCGCTGCGCCACCGGGGCTGCCCGCTAAGTTCATTTATATGAAGTCAAAGCTGTCAATTATTTTTTCTTTTATGATCTGGGCTTCTGCGACCTGTTTAGGAAGTGGTGTTCCTTCCCAATGAAATTGTAAAAAATGTTCACTTTAAAATTTATATCCAGGTGTTTATATAATGTATATTTTGTGTATATTTACATATTTGTCATTCTATACTTTGAAAAACAAACCTTCAAATCAATTACAGCATATATAATCCTGAGGCAACTGGGTGGCTCCATCAGCTCAGTGTCCAACTCTTGAATTCAGCTCAGGTCATGATCTCAGGGTCCTGGGATCAAGCCCTGTGTTGGGCTCTGCACTCAGATGGGAGTCTGCTTGTTCCTCTCCCTCTGCAGCTCCCCTGCTCTCTCTCTCCCTCCCTCTCAAATAAAAATAAAAATGTTCGAAATATATATAATACATATGTAGACACAGAAACATGTACATAAACCTTATATTAATGCATACATACTTTGATCTATAACCCATCTGGAGTTTTTGGTTTGTTCTTTTTTTTTTAAATCTTTATTTATTTATGATAGTCACACAGAGAGAGAGAGAGAGAGAGGCAGAGACACAGGCAGAGGGAGAAGCAGGCTCCATGCATGGGGAGCCCGACGTGGGACTCGATCCCGGGTCTCCAGGATCGCGCCCTGGGCCAAAGGCAGGTGCTAAACCGCTGCGCCACCCAGGGATCCCTGTTCTTTTAAGTACAGAATGACAAAGGGAATCTAAGTTTTTCCTGAACGGATGGTCAAGTGTCATCACCATTTACCGAAGAGCACATCCTTTCCCCACTGATGTGAGATGTTAGCATGGGCGGGACAGGTGGTGACTAAAAGCCCAAGAGCCAACTGCCTGGGGGGGCCCTCCTCACAGTTTCACCTGCGAGCCAGGTCAGCTACTTCCTCTTTCCATGTGAGTTTGCTTATCGAGGAAATGGAGAAAATCTCCCCACTTCACAGGGGACGTCTGTGCTTAGAACAGTGCAGACATCCAGGAAACACTCAATACCTGACAGCTGTTATTGTCACAAACCAAGTCTGCACACAAGCACTGGTCTATCTAGCCAGTGTTATACAAAGAAATATATAATTTGAGCCAAATATGTAATTTAAAATTTTCTAGTATCCACATCAAAACACTAAAAGAACACTGGGCCGCCTGGGTGGGTCAGTGGTTGAGCATCTTGCCTTTGGCTCAGGGCATGATCCTGGAATCCTGGGGCTGAGTGTCGCATCAGGCTCCTTCCATGGAGCGTGCTTCTCCTGTGTCTACCTCTCTCTCTGCCTTTCTGTGTCTCTCATGAATAAGTAAAATCTTAAAAAAAAAAATTAAAAAACTAAAGAACAGGTAAAATTAACTTTAAATCATAAAATTTAATCCAATATATCTAATAACATCATTTCAGCATATAATCAATATAATAAATTATAAGACATTTTGCATTATTTTTTTCGAACTAAGGTTTCAGAATGTGGTGCATGTTTTACACTGGAGCACACTTCACGTTTTCAACTATGGCTGGTTAGCAAAGGGGTCAGGACAGGGCTGGGCTGGTCCTCTGATGTGATCATATATTCTTATAACAATATCACACACACGTGTGCAAAAGTACTGTAAGGACTAAACATCCACTTGACTGCAAAAGACTCTCTTGGCAAACTAGAAAAAGGAATCTTTTTTTTTAACATGATGAAAGTATCCACAAACAATTTATAGTACATGTTACACTTCGTAGGGAAAAGTTGAAAGTTTCTCCATGAAGACAAAAGAAATGAAGGATGTCCACTCTCTGCAACCCCCTTGGTACTGGGCTAGAGGATCTTCTAGCCTGATCGTTCTCAACCAAAGAGCACAGGAGAAATCAGGCCCTGATCCCCTGAACAGTTAAATAGGGAAGAAAAAAAGACATAAGGACTGGAAAGAGGGAAGAAAAGAAAAATGAAACCATTAATTTCACAGTAGGTTTAAGTGTCCACATAGAAAAGGTAAAAGAGGGGCACCTGGGCGGCTCAGGTCATGATCCCAGGGTCCTTGGATCGAGCCCTATGCCATTGGGCTCCCTGCTCAGGAGGGAATCTGCTTTTTTCTCTCCCCCTGATTTCGTTCATTCTCTCTCAAATACATAAATCAATTCTTTAAAAAAGAAAAGAAAAAGGTAAAAGAACCTAAGGGTAAACTGCTAAAATCATTACCAGGGTTTAACAAGGCTGCTGGTCACCACAAAATCGATACATAAAGCACAAAAGCACTTCAGTGTATTAGAGACAGACAGAAGTTGATACTTGGTAACAGATCTATCAACAACGGGCAAAAAAGAGTTTTGTGGAAAGAAATCCTAATATGCTATTGAAAAACTTAAATGAAGACCTAAATAAATGGAGTTTAGGGAAACTACTCAGGGCTCATATGCTAAAGATGTAAGGTTTTTTTCCAGATGATCTACCGATTCGATACCACTACAAACTGCAACCCCAGCAGGTCTTAAACATCCCACAGAGCTGGCCACAGAGCTCAGGGGGGGAAAACCCCCCACACTGATTTTTCTATAAACACTGCTGGGGATATACCCGTCCCCCAAATACCAGGAAACGTGAGTAGGAAAGGTCAGAGCGGCGTTTGCAATAACGCAGAACTGGAAACTACCTAAGTATCCGTCAGAAGTGGAACGGATTTTTAACATTTGTGTTATATTCAAATAATGAAATATTAAACATTGGTAAAAATGAAGAAACGAGCTCCATGAAACAAAGTGGTAAATCTCAGGAACATAACGGTTAAGCAAAACAAGCCATCAAAATGACAAGAAAACTTTACTGAAAGAATTTTACAGCAAATCTAAAACCAAAAAGTGTGAAGGACACATCAAGACATTTTCTAATATGCAAACTCAGGATGCTACTCCCATGTAGCCCTTCTTAGGAAACTTCTAGAAAATATGCTTCTGCAGACTTAGGATAAATCACAAACTTAAGACAGGGGACCTAAGAAAAGGTGTTCCAGAAGAGAGGGAACCCCAGGATGACTCGTAGCGAAGTCGAAACAGAGACCACATGGTCCACCGAGAGCCCCTACTCTGGACGGGAGCAGAAGGCCGGGCTCGGGCCAGGCGGCGACCCTGACTGCCGTGCAAAGCAGACGGAAGGCATCGGGGAGCAGCTCAGGGCAGAGGCGCAGTATGTTAGAAAGCAACCGATAACTTCAGAGAAAACTAGGCGAAGGGCAAACTGAAGCAAAGAACAGCTCCGGGAAAAAGAGCCTCGCACAGGAAAGGCCGCGAGGCTGCCGGAGAGCGCGGGCTCGGCAGAGTCCACCGAGGTCTGGGCGGTCCGAGGGCACTGTTGGGGTCGGAGATAAATGGTGTGACAAACCGCCAAACAAAATGCAGGGTGGCTGCCCAGGGAAGCTCAAGGCGGGAGGGCAACCGCTGGTTGTCACCAGTCAGTCCTATGACCTGCTTTTCTCCAAGATGGCAAATGTTTGTGTTCGCTGAACAAGGGAGCCGAAATCAATGCAGAGCTTCCCCATCTGGAAGGTCAAACAGACCCTGTGTGGGTTACCTCGTGGGTTACCTCGTGGGTTCCACTATTTATGTGAAGACTTAACAATACTTGAAAAGGATTACTTTAACCTGAAAATGGTATCTACACACTGAATTTCCTGAAGGTAGAATTTTTAGAAATTAAGACATAATTCACAAATCATAAAATTCACTTTTTCAAAGTGTACCAGTCAGTGGTCTTAGGGCATTCACAAAGCCCTGTGACTACTACCACTATCTAATTCTAGGGCATTTTTAGCAAACCCCCCCCCCCAAAAAAATTCCATTCCCATTAGCAGTCCCTCACTCCCTGCTGCCCGCACCCCCCGTCCCTGGTAACCAGTAGCCTTTCTGTGTCAGGTGTCTGCCCCTGAGTGTTTTCCAGATCCAGTCGTGCCGTGGCATGGATCAGCATTCATCCCTTTTGGGGGCTGAATTCTATTCCACCTTACTTGGCTGCTCTCTTCTACAGCTGCGGAACAGAAGCAGGCAGTTACTGACAATGCTCTTACAAGCATTCATGTAAACGTTTGTGTGGTCTGTGATCTTTTAAACCATGTATGTGTGTCACTGTGATAAAAATAAATTTTGTAATATTATCTAGTTTTCCATCCGAATCCTACCTGTTCTTCCAAGTACAGTCACACAGCCTCCTCCCAAGGCTCTCTCCCGTCACCCACCATGCCCCATACAGGAAGGTGCTGACCTGGATTTATAAGTTTCACCTCTGAATATGTTTTTTAGATTTTATTTATTTATTCATGAGAGACACAGGCAGAGGGAGAAGCAGGCTCTATCCAGGGAGCCCGGTGTGAGACTCGATCCCGGAACCACGATCACACCCTGAGCCGAAGGCAGACGGCCAACCACTGAGCCACCCAGGCGTCCCACACCTCTGAATATTTAATGATTCTATGAACTAAGATTCCTATTCTCAAAGATGAAAAGTGTCTGCTGAACCAGCTTTACATGCTTTTAAGTAATCCCAAGGTAATCGTGTTAGGTATTCCATTAGCTCGGTATAAACACTCATCATCCCGCCACAGAAGGAATGGACGGTTCTCACACTGTCCTGCGTCAAAAGGAAAATGTGTAAAGATCAAACAAACCTAACAGTTTTGTACGAGGGCAATGTTGACCAGGCTACCTAGCAAGTTCATTCTCTAACTTGATTAAAGGATTGCATTACAAGCACCAACCATTTTTGATGAATTCATTTGATATTTCCAAAAGTGATCTTTCTGGCGCTCTTACTACTTGAGGGAATACAAAATTAATGTCAGGGAGCAGAGATGATCAAATTAATTCATCGGGTTTTCCGTGCACCTCTAAACCAAATTCAATTAGTGAACTTAGGAAAAAAAAATGCCCAGCCTTCCCAAAGTACGCAAACAATTAATTTCATGGTGTGAACTTCCAGCTGTTCTCTGAGAAGTCAGAGTGGTAGAGATGAAGGTGGGGACTGCGGGTGTTGCCCTGCTCGCTCTTTTCTGCTTTGGACCCCCACCCCACCGCGTGAGCACTATGCATCCCCTTCCTGTTTCCTCTGCTCCCATTCAGCCTTGCTAATTATACATCACCCCTTTCTCTGTAAAACCACAAGACCAATGTTACAAAATCCCTGCACTCCACCCATCCTCTCACTCAGCTGACAGAGAACAAACTGAACTGATGGAAACGAAGCCATCCCATGACAGAGGAGCTGGCTAGGCAGACAGGCCATGATTATGTCGCGGGGCAGAGCAATGAAGGCACAGGGTAGGACCATAAAAGTCAGCCAGTCCAAACAACTTAATATCCGTTACTGATTTTAAAACAAACTGAGCAGAAACCACTGTTTTGTCTAAAATCTAGTCTCCTCCGGGGTCGAGTCCCACATCAGGCTCCCTGCATGGAGCCTGCTCCTTCCTCTGCCTGTGTCTCTGCCCCTCTCTCTCTCTCTCTGTCTCTCAAGAATAAATAAATAAAATCTAAAAAAATAAAATAAAATCTAGTCTCCTTCAGAAGGTAGACGGCTTCAGGAAGGCACAAAACAAGAAAATTCTAACGATCTGTATTTTCAAGATTTCTTCAAGCTCTTACACAAACTATTGTTTAGATGTTTATTTTTCTCTTAAAAAAAATCCCTTAGTCTCAAAAATATTCTTACTAGGTTTAGAGGCAGTTCTCAGTTTGCAAAAACTACCATCACCCAAAGAAACACCAAGTATCGCTGCACAAAGTATCTCTCAGCCTGTTTCCTCTGGGTCTGAGCAGGGCCGCCAACCAAGTGCATGGCTCACGCGCGCAGAAAGGCGAGAGCACAACCTGAGCACACAGCGATGTCTATCACAGGAAGCCAAGGTCCCACCCCGGACAGCAGTGCCGGTGGCTTCCTCCTACTTGGCAACAGTAGAGATGAAGACAAGCAGATTGCTTTAGAGCATATCGTAGAGGCAGAATGAACTGGAAAATGAGAGAAAGGAGGGGGTCAGGGCTGATTTCCGACATCTGACGCACACACCTATGTGGACAGACATGCTATTTCCTGGGGTGGGGAGAGCTATGTCACCCTGGGTGAGACCCCTTTGGACATCCCAGGGGGGATGACAACTGAGGCAGGGAGCCACCAGCGCCCGGAAGCTCAGAGGGAGGGGGAGAGCTGAGATAGAGCCGGTTGTGGTGATCTGGGTAGCTGCATCCTAGAAAGCTGTTGCTAAACCTGAACAGCCAGATGCTTAAACCAGAGTTCCCAGGGCAAGTACAGGGCTAGGTTCCTGCGAGCCCCTGATCACACAGTCTCACCAATACATAAGCTACCCGTAAGTGTGTTTCTCTTCAAGGACACCTTATCTAACCTGTTGTTGGTTCGCGGACACTGTACTCAGGCTTGAAGGAAGCTCACCTAACGCATCTTCGCATCTTCGTGGTGGGCACGTTACAGCCTTCTTCCACTTGCAGACACTGGACAGCACATCGGGACTGCGCTTGGGGCCACTTTCAGCAGTGAAATCACCAACAAAAAGGGCGTAGACGTGCCACTCAACAGGCTGCATAAGCACCTTGGTTCACAGCGTGAGAGCCGGGCCGGAAGGCAGAGCGTCCCCTTGTTCCCCGCACCGAGAAGCCTGCAGTGGGTGCCTGGCATCACCCACTTCCCTGCACATGTCCATGAACAACTGCTAGAGCTCCGTTTTCATACTGACTTGAGGTTGCAAATAAATTGTAGTGAGTGGACAGATTCCCAAATATGGAACCCACAAAGAATGAGGCTGGGCCTCATGAATGGAGGAGGCATCAGAAGGAAGGGGGGACCTGACAGGACCAGGACCTGGTCATGTCAAACGGTAACTCCAGAGGTTCAAGAGAGCCAACCACCGGGGAAGAAACAGGGAGAAAGGTGACCTACTTTACAAATTTGCCACCCTTTCCCAGGTGTTTCCAGTTAGGCGACTCCCCCAACCCTCTCACCAGTGACAGGTGGTCTGCACTTTCCCTATTCCCAGTAGTTCAGAACTTGGAAGGAAAAGCAAGGAATCTTACCTACTGCTGTCTCTCACTGTAAAGGAAAGAGCTTTATCATATGTATTTCATGGTGATTTTCATAGAAATTGCCTTTTTTAAAGTATCAAACTCAAGTACAATCTCTATCATCAATTACCTGGTTTCAGAGTCATCCGGATAGGTGGTTATTAAGACGACAGCTGGCAACTTCATACGCACATTGATTAGTCTGTAATTTTGGTCAAGTCAATGCAAATGATGCCACAAACCTCACATCACAAAGTGACTACACAGATTAAATTTACTCCTGAAAATGTAAAATGCCTAATTAAATACAAAGCTATAGGTAGTACAGAACATGAAACTTGTGTGTTTAGTCCAACACGGTCCTGCCAAAAAGTCACCTACCTACAGTACTGGTTGTGAAACAAGGCATCCAAGAACATAACAAGGAAAGAAAGATGCTCCCCAAGGTACCCAGCGTCCCCCAAAGATTTACCCTTCCTTTCCTAAAGTCTTCAGGCACGTGCTCAAGTGACCTAAGTGACTATGGAGTGGACACCCAGGAGCGGGAGGACACCGAGGCCCAGTTTCTCAACCCACCCAAGGGCTGACAGACAGTAAATAAAGGATCCAACGATTGCTGGCTCCCCCTTGTTAACCACACGGGTCTTATGCACTGTCCTTAGGGAGTCTTAGAGGAGATCACAAACATTTAATTAAGCAGTACTAACAATTAGGATGGAAAACAGCACGTAATAAGGTACTAAGTAGACTAAATAGGTGACTTACCATACTGCAATTATGAAAAGATCTATCTCCCCAACTTTAAATTACTTTTAACTCCTGCCATCTAACCTGTGTAGGGACATAAATCGCTGATTCTTTAATTAACACCTTAACTCCAAAGTAGATCACCCACCTGGTCGTTCAAACACCCCAAACCCCTAAACAACAGAACTATTCTACAAAGATTCTATATAAAAATCCCTTTTAAAGGAGATACTAACATACCGTCGTTCCCCTGCCTCCCCATTTTTAAAGATTTATCACTCTGAGTGGTGCTGGTGTCATGCCATGGGTGGAAAAGCCCTGGCTTGGCTGACAACACCAGGGGGGCCTCTCCCCTAGCTACAGTCAGTGGTCGTCAGAGGCTCTTCCATGTCGTTTGTCTCATAAATGTCATGGACAAAAGCCATGAAACGAACCACAGAGGAGAAGCTCACCCAGACACACAGGGAAACTCTGAAGAGGAAAAGCAGAAGAGAAGCAGATGATGCTGGCGGAACCTTCCAGAGGGCCTCTCCACTGCCTCCCTGACTTGCATAATGCTCTCAGGAGGATCTGCCCACCCACAACAATCTATATTCATAAATTTTGGTGAGGCTTTCTCCCCAATTTTAATTACAAAATTGTGATTTTTTTACTGCAAGAACGGAAAAAGAATGTTTTCATTTACTATCACTGTTTAAAGTTTCGCGTCACTTTTTTTTTTGTAAATCCAGATTTATTTGATGCAAAGTAACATGTTAAAACATTCTTTAACATATTAAAACAATGCTTTAACAATGTAAGCATTAAAAAAAAGCTTTTCTAATGCTTATTTCAAAACTAGTCACATACTGTTTGTACATACCATTCCTTATCATCTGTTACATTTTACATAAAATAAAACATCTTTAAGGGAAAAGAAAAGCACTGCCATATAATAACCCGGCCATTCCATTCACAGGTGTTAACCCAAGAGAAATAAAAACCTGTCTACACAAAGACTTGTACGTGAATGCTCACAGCAGCTTAATTCATTAGTGGCCCCAAACTGGAAATAATCCACATGTTCGTGACAGGTAAATGGATAAATAAAATGTGGTCTATGCAGATACTGGAAATAAAACAACTCAGCAATAAAAAGGAAAGACTGACACTCCCAACAATGATCTCAAACACTTCATGCTGAGTGAGAGCCGGGCACAAGAGAATACACTGTATGATTCCATTAATATAAAATTCTGGGAAATGCAGGCTCATCTGTAGTGACAAAAGGCAGATCAGTGGGAGGGAGGGAGGGCAGGCTGGGCTGCAAACAGACCTGAAGAGTCTTCCCAGGGCAATGAAGTGTTCTGGGTTTTGGCTCTAATGGTGGCTTCACTGGCGTAAAAAAAAAAAAAAAAAAAAAATCTGTCATATACATCTCATCAAACTGTGCACTTTAAATGGATACAGTTTACCATATGCAAGCATACTTTAATAAAGTTAATTTTTTTAGGGGCACCTGGGTGGCTCAGTCCATTGAGCACCTGACTCTTGTTGGTTTCGGCTCAGGTCATGACCTCAGGGTACTGGGATGGAGCCCAACATTGGGCTCCAAGCTCAGCACGGACTGTTTGGGATTCTCTCCCTCTCCCTCTGTGCCTCTTCCCTGCTCGTACATACCTTTAAAAGAATAATTAAAAAAAAAAAAAAACTACAAGAGGAGGAACCTGAAAAGTTTACTGAAACAGGTAAGTGGAAATTAATGCATTCATTACAACTAAAGATGTTTAAATGTCATCTTTGGCATGTTAGATTGCTGTGGAGGCCCCACGAAGCCCCGGAGAGTGTCTGCTGGTGACAGCTATTGGTGCTGACACTCCCCAGGCACCTGCTGCATGCCACCCCCCAACCGACGTACATGGAGCACCTCACCAGATCCTTCGTCAGAGCCTACCAGAGAGGCAGGTATGATTGAGTCCCTACCCCAACTCAGTGGTCCTTGGAGAAGACAGATAATTTTCTCAAGGCACAAGATGGCCAGAGTTTTAAACATTAAGGCTGACTGCTGAAGGATCTGTAAGAATGCATTCTGGAAAGAGTATTAAAGACAAAGTAATCAAGCAAAGTTCAAGTTCCTTTCAAACAAGGAGTCCCTGAATGGGGACTGTCTTCTCCCTCCTAACATAAAAGAATTTTAAAACCTCTGTTCACAACTGAATCATGGTTTGTGTGAACTCACTTTCAAAAGCCTTTAACACATTTTGGGAACACGTATGTCTGTAAAAGTAGCGATGAGCTGCAAGGGGACACTAAGTTTATCTACAGTCCCATGTCCAATAAACATGGAGAAGATGAAGACTGTGACAACCCACATAGTGGAACGCAGACGGGTTCCCCCCTTAACTTTATTCCTAAGCAGCCTCCATCTGACCTCAATGGAGAAATGGAACTGGATGAAACATGCACTCTCCACAGAAACCAGCTGCTTCTCCCCATGTGAGGTCCCTGAGGACCCTGCTCATGCTTAAATCCCAAAGCCTATGGAACACCCAGAGCCTGGGACGCCTGGGTGGCTCAGCAACTGAGCGCCTGCCATTGACTCAGGGCGTGATCCTGGGGTCCTGGGATCGAGTCCCGCATCGGGCTCCCTGCAAGGAGCCGGCTTCTCCCTCTGCTTCTGTCTCTGCCTCTCTCTGTGTGTCTCTCATGAATAAATAAAACAAAAAGAACACCCAGCGCCTAGTAGGTGTTCAATAAATTCCTGTTGAATAAATTAATTAAAAACGACGTGGGGAAGAGGCTGCTACAATCCTCCCATTCTGATACAGACACTAGACAAGATCTTAGAACAAGTGAACCTCACTCCACTGACACTGAGAAGAGAGAGAAAAATATTTAAACGTTCTATCAAAAAGCCAGTGAGTAAAAAATTCAATGGGGACGCCTGGGTGGCTCAGCGGTTGAGCCTTTGGCTCAGGGCCTGATCCAGGGTCTGGGGATCGAGTCCCGCATCGGGTTCCCTACAAAGAGCCTGCTTCTCCCTCTTCCTGTGTCTCTCATGAAAAAATAAATAAAATCTTAAAAAAAAAATTCAGTGGGGGAATCCAGCTGGCACTGTTGGTGAAGCATGTGACTCTTGATCTTGGGGAGGCAAGTTCGAGCCCCACCTTGGAGGTAGAGCCTACTTAAAAAACATACAAGAAACGAAAAAATTCAATGGGGACGCCGGGTGGCTCAGCGGTTTAGCGCTGCCTTCAGCCCAGGGTGTGATCCTGGAGAACCAGGATCCAGGCCCACGTTGGGCTCCCTGCATGGAGCCTGCTTCTCCCTCTGCCTGTGTCTCTGCCTCTCTCTCTCTCATGAATGAATAAATTAAATCTTTAAAAAAAAATTCAATGTTGGGAAGAGTAAACAAATATAATCATACACTAGTGAGATGTCAATGTAAATGTGACAGTTTTCTGGAAAGCCATCTGACAGTACCTATCAGGACACAGTGATCTGACTCACTGGAATCTAGCCTAAGAAAATCATCAGAAACGTGGGTGAAGTTTTACCAGCAATGACGTTACTGACACATATTGTAAGGACAAAGCGGAAACTTCTACATAACCAACAAGAAAGGATAATTAATTAAAGGGTGGTACATCCACACACGCTGTGTTTGGCAGAGGCAGGTCACCATGGGGCCCGAGCAACCCTGCACGTCTTTCTATCACACTTGGTTGGTCAAGACCACAGCACAACTTGCTGGCTCCCAGGGGACGGGACCTGGCTTGTCTGCTGCTTGCTATAAAAGGTGCCTGGTCCTTGGCTCCTCAGCTGCAGACTGACCCAATGCAAGAGTGGCCATCAACTGGGCCCACCACGTCACCCCGTGGGACACGGGTCAGGGAGGCTGAGATCCTGCTGTCTACTGTGCTACGTGTAATCAACTGTCTCGCTACCTGCTTCCAGCCCCTGTGAGGCTGTGGCGAGCCAGCCAGTCTGTCTGTCTCTTCTTTGGAGTCTTGCTGTCCACTATGAGATTGGGACCCCGCCCTGACAGATGCCGCTAAAAAATGGTCCACATACAAATTTTAATGGCAGAGAAAAACACATGGTTTGTTTGTTTGTTTGTTTGTTTGTTTAGGAAGCTACAAAACATTCCATAGAACTGAACTAATGTTTAGACTTTTTTTTTTTTAAAGATTTTATTTATTTATTCATGACAGACAGAGAGAGAGAGGAAGAGACACAGGCAGAGAGAGAAGCAGGCTCCATGCAGGGAGCCCGAAGTGGGACTTGATCCCAGGTCTCCAGGATCATACCCCCCGGGCTGAAGGCGGTGCCAAAATGCTGGGCCATCGGGGCTGCCCTAGGTTTATTTTTTAATCCTACATTTTCCCAAAAGGACTTAGGTGGGTCAACATGCAGGAATATACACAGAACAAAAAAGACTGCAAGGAAATCATACCAAAATGCACACAGTAACGGGGTCCATGGGACTTCATTACACCCTTCCCTCTACTTTTACACATTGTTGAAATTCTACATTAGCAATAATTTTTCAAAGTCTGCCCAAGTGGTGAATAAGGACATATACAATTATAGCCAACCCTAGCAGGCCACCTACAGTGGCTGAGTTTCAGACTATCCCCCCCCCCCCCCCCCCCCCGCCCAAGAGCCCCAAGGAGAGAGAAACCTGCCAGAAGACACTTCTGGCAAGGTGACTGGGCCTCAGTTCTCCCGCAGGGCTCCTGGGCCTGGCAATCCAGGTCCCCAGGGGGAAAGGGAAGGATCTTTTTAGGTCACTTCCCCTGCTGGACAGATCGGAGCTCTAAGATGGCATCAGTCCAGGGGCTGCCTAGCAACAGAGCGACACAAAGGGAAGGTGTCTCTAAGAGGAACAGAACTAAAACCACACAGACACTTGGGGGACAGGTGGGGAGGTAACTAAACTTGGTAACTATAATAAAGGAGTAAACAAACCCAAGCTTGGTTGTGTGTTTATTTGGATTTTTCTTCTTCTTTGATCCACTGGGCCTCTTCTTAAAAAACCTCTGCTCAAAAGCTCAAAACCCTGTAAGGGGAATTCTAAGTGACCTAAAGCAAAACCACATCAATTAGACGGTTACAGCTGGAGATGCAGTTAACACCCAGCCAGCACTTCTTACAATCCTGGACACACGACACACAACTCCTCACATCGACACACAACTCCTCACATCGTCATTTCACATAACCTATGTGGGAGATCACGAGCTCCATCTCTGGCACACCAGCCCATGTCCACGGCCCTGGGGGAGAGCAGTGTGCAGTTCCTGAGGTCAAGGCTCTTCTACACATGAGCTCCTCAAATTTAATAACTTTGAAAATGTGTGTGTGTGTGTGTTCATTCATTCATTCCTGGATTCTGCAGGATCCTGATTCAGTAGGCGTGGCTAGGCTGGGGCCCCAGAAAAAACTACTTTCTTTAAAAAACTTTCTTTTGTGCAGATTATCCAGGTATGGGAACCACCATGCTACTCCCAATTTATTAGATTACAAACTTCAGATACGTTAAACAAACCACTTCCTGTATATTTATTTTCCTAGGACACTTGACTACTCCAACTATAAAAGGTCTCCATCTGGGGGCACCTGGCTGCTCAGTCAGAGGAGCGTGCAACTCTTGGTCTCAGGGTAAGTTCGAGCCCCAAGTTGGATATGGAGATTACTTAAAAATAAATAAACTTGAAAAAAAAATAAGTGTTCATCTGCAACATGGTTATTTTACAAGTTTGGATGTCTAAAAGCCAAAAATTCAGAAAATATTTAATTCCATTTTGGTTTTTTTGACCACTGATTTTTTAACCCTGGCCTTTCATCCAAATATTTAGTTTTTACACTTTAACAAAGAATGCAGTGACATTTTACTAGTTTAAATGCTTTCTCCCAAGGCAAACAAAAATCCCACTATCCCACAGACTGTAAGACTTTTAAACAGAACTAAAAAGTAATTCTACACACAAAGTACACATGCCTACCTTTTAAAAGTTATCCAGATAGACTAAGTCTGACGGCATCACTTCTCCAAAGCAAAATTCATCCCAATACAAGCACTATTCGGCCACCATCACTTTCCCAGACTGTCAAGGAGATCAGACGCTATCCTCCTTTTCTCTGCACCTTCCATGCTCACCTGTAAAACTCAAGAAGCTGCCCCTGCCCATTCTCTCTCTCCCTGCCACCCTGGCTGCGATCCAGTTTTGTTCTGGTGGTGTGGTTTGACTCGGATCCTTATAAAGGTTCCTAAGCTTTCCTCTACACATACTGATGTGAACCGATAAAATACACATTTAATAAACAGGATACTTAACGAGCCACCTGGTTTTTCACTCAGCATCCTATGGCCATCCTCCACACCTGCACATACAGATCTCACACTTTTTAAAGAGGGACCCAATACCCGGTAGCACAAACATACAACACTGTATACTGAACCATCTCCTTTCTGATGGGGCAGGTAGCGAGTGCCAGGTTCCGAGTCTTAGAACAATGCTGTGGCACACATCCATATTCACCTGTCAAATCGTCCTGAGACACTTACTCCATGTGCCACTAAGTCTCATGGGGACTGTTTCCTCTGGTCCCGCTGCTCCAGGCTGCAATCAGGTGAGGTATAACCTATTTTTGTGTGGAAATCAACTGACCTTGGGGATAATACAGAGAACTAAAGTTGTGCAAATGTCCTAGAGCCTATAAAAATCCTTTTAAAAATAAAAATTGACTTCTAATTATGTACTTTTCTCTAGCAATTGAGTTTTTAATGTAAAGATGTGATATTTTTGTAACCTTTCAAAGTAGAAGTTTCAATTCCTCTTAGGAGAATGCTATGAATACATTTATGTGTTTAAGAAATGGGAGCTTAAGAAAGAACACTAATATTTAGCCAAAAATTCAGTTTTGTATCCCTGAAATCTACCGGGGGTGGAAATTAAACCAAATGAGCCCTTGCCATGAATCTGTGGAAGAGGAATAGCACCTAGCCTGCTTCCCCCACACGGTGAGACATCCATCGTGCAACTTAAGGAAAAGGCAGATGTCTGCGAAAATAATCACCAGATGATGTCAAGCCAACATCTCCAGCCAGACTAATAAACTCCTTCTTCCAATTGAGTACCATTGTTCAGGGATGTTTCCATTACCTGAAACCAGGAAAAATTCTCCTTACTCTCAAAAAATACAAAAACATTCCTAAGAATTGGCAGCAATGACACAGCCTTCCGACTGAACACGTTCTTTGTTCTGGTAATCTGATGACAAACAGGGCTGCTGAGGAGCAGAAACAGGATGGACGGGTCAAAGTTTGCTGCTGTTTTGCACACACTCTCGTCTACCCTTGAATTAGGAATGCTCTCCTAGGACCAGAAATGCTTAGCAAGACCAGACAAAGTCTATACCAGTACCTAATCCTTACTGTCCTCGTGGAACATTTCACCAGAAAGGACTAAACTGCCTATCCTCACAAGAAACATCCCAGGGACAAAGACACTAGGCTGGATGTGGCTGGCGGAACAACGGCCCCAAAGACATCCACATCCTCATGCCTGGAATGGGTAGATCTGCTGAATTACATGGCAAAGGGGAACTGATGCAGATGAAATGAAAATGGCTATTCAGCTGCCCTGGATGTGGGGAGATTTTCCTGATCATCTGGCAGGTCCCATAAAGAGGAGGAGGCAGGAGACTAGTGTCAGAGTGATGAGACAGGAGACAGGGTTTGGCAGCAATTGCCGGGCTTTGAAGATGGAGGAAGGGAACAGGAGCTAAGGGATGCAGGCAGCTCCCAGAAGGTGAGACGGGCAAAGAAAGAATCTCTCCGGGAGCCTCTGGAGAGATCCAGCCCTGCTGACTCCTTGGTTTTAGCCCAGTGGGACCCATTCCAGATTCGTGACCCCGGAACAACAACAAATTTTGTTGTTTAAAGCCAGTAAATCTGAGATCATTTGAACAGCAGCCACAGGAAGGGAATACAGTAACGCCACACCGTCTGCCTCTCTATGGTACGGAGGATGTATCTCGAGTCAGAGCAGCTTTCTACCGTGACGTCCAGTTGCTTCCCTGATGTTTTAATCATAAAAAGAAAATCAACAACCTATGTCCAATCCTTATCAAACATTTGTCAAACACCTGAACACTTCCTAGAAGTGAGCTCAGGCCACAAATCACCTCACTGTGGAATATAACAGCCCTGCTTAGACAATTTCTCTGCCACAACTCATTTTTCTAGAATAATTCTACTTTTTGTCTAAACGTTCTTTTTTTAAGATCTGTACTGAAATCTCTGAATGCATGGAAAGCGTCTCCACAACCCTCCCAGCAACTCAGTAGTGAGGAGCGTCCCACCTGGTTATTGCCCCGACCAGCAGCAGCATGAATCGAGCCCCCAGGTAAAGCCCAGAACCACAAAAGTCTGAAATGGGACATTTTGCACATGAGGTCAAAGGGCTACATTCTAATTACAACTGCAACTCCTGGGCAGACACGGGCAACCTCAATGGCATTCACCTCCCTGTTAAGTACAGATGGGGAAAGGGAGTACGGCCTGAGAGATTCCTTCAACAAACTCCTACAAAGGGCCGACAAAGTACCAGGCCCGGAGCTAGGCATCTGGATCGCGTCGGTAACAAAGCTGGAGAGAACCGGGCACGCACGGTAAACATAACTGGTAGCAGGCGACGAGTGCCATGGGGGCGAGCCTGGGGACGTGTGCAGGTGGTCTAATGAACTGGGCACGTCTCCAGGGAGGCTGGGAACTGGAGCCAAGGCTGGTGGGCAGGGCATTAACCCTGAGGACATTGGGCAAAAGGCACCCTGAGCCAGGGAACCGCCAAAGGCCCTAGTGGGGGCCAATGTCGGGTGCCTCCCAGCAAGTGGGCTGAGCAGGAAGCATGGAGATCTGTGAGGGGTTGGGTCTCGCGGGCGCTCTCTGAGGTCAGCAGACTCGGAGGAGCCTCCCCTGCGCACCACGGATGCAGCCGGAGGGTGTGTTTTCTGGAGTTAGACCACAGAACTTGGTCTTTTGTTGGGTTATTATAAATCCAGGAAATAATCTTCCAATTATAATCCTAAGAATCTTTTCAGAATTGCATTTCCTCCATGCTTTGTCTGGACACAAGAGGGAAATCACTAAGGTCTTTGTCAGTTACTGAACAGAGGGAAGGAGCCCCCCTTTCACATCAGGACAAGTTATGGGGAGAAGGGAGGAGAACCGCCTGGGGAGGAAGCGTGCTTGACAAGGCCACCAAGAGACCTAGAGGCTCGACTCCAAGGAGTCAGCCCAGGGTGCCCAGGCGGTGTGCCCGGACACGACAGTGAGGGGCCCCGGGTGGAAACAGGGGCCCTGCCCCAGGCCCCCTGGTGTCCTGAGCCACAGCCCCCCTGCAGGAGCTTCCACGGTGGGCCTGCAAGAGCCAAATGAGTCAAACCTGGTGTTTGAAAGTCCTTCACACACAGCAATATACCGGCATTCCCACTTCACAAAGCTTAGCAATCTAGGCCTCAAAGTCTGTTTCTGCACCTGCACAGCTCAAGTCCTGAATCCCAGTCCTCGGTGACCCACCGGTGTGGGCCTGATGAGGCCCAGTGCAAAACTGAGCCTCTCCTCTGACAGGAGACAAAGCTGCAAAGCCAGAGTCCTGGGTAAGAAGACGCTGGAAGATTCTCTGTCATTCCCCTGAAGAAATACTATTCTTCTGCAGCGCTCTCCCATTTCACTGAATTTCATTTTCCAATAGGCTGTCGGGTGTCGCCACAGAGGGTGAAAGGTGAGGAAGTGGCATGACAAGGTCCCCGTCAGAGGCTGGGGCAAGCTCCAGTGCAGGTCTGCAAGGGGCAGGATTACTGACGTCAACCCTTACCTGCTTACCTGGACTTCCCGGGTTTCAGCTGCCCAAGCACAGGGCGTGTTCGGGCTCCGGGATCCTCGGAGGTCAGGCGGTGACACTCCCGGCCACCACAGCAGGCCCTGGGAGGGAGCCCCGGCCTCTGAACCCACAGTATCCAACAGCTGTAGGAGGCAGAACGGGCTCGCCCGTGCAATCCCACAAACTCCTCGACTTCCACCCGAAAGCGAACAGTGGGCTCTGTCAACCTGAGTCTGCGGAGGAACCCCCGAGCACGGGGTTGGATCACCACGACACTGATCCAACTGTCCCAAGACCAGACCTCTGTACCCCCAGGAGGGGGAGACCAGGTTTAGAGAGCTTACGCAAGGCACATAAGGCACAGAGAAGTGGAAAAGGGATCTGGAACGACGGGAAGCGAGGATGGGCAGAAGGCACAGCACAAGCGAAGCGCCGCGCACGCCGACCTCCGACCGCCGACCGCCGACCTCCGCAGCCGGCCCCGGGAGGCAGGCTCCAGGCTGCAGGCTGCAGGCTCCGTGCCCGCGAGGTGAGGCCCTGGGCTGCCCTGCGCCCCCACAGCCAGGCGCCCCCCAGCAGCTCGCGCCCGGACCCGGCTCCTGCTCCGCCCGTCACCTCCCCTGCTCCGAGCTCCCTGGAGCGGCCTCGTCCACACCCGGCCGGGAGATAAAGGGGCGGGTGGGCATGGGCGACGGGAAACCCATCCAGACATCGAGGGAGAGGGCGGAATCGCTGTCTCCTCAGGTCCGAGCAACTGGAGGCCCGGTAATGGGAATAAACGTGGGAAAAACAGAAACCGCCCAAAGGCCAGTGTGGAGGGAGCCCGGCTCGGGGCGGGAGCGCGCGCTCGCGGAGGCCGAGGCTGAGATGGCGATGGAAGGTCACGGCACCGGCCGGCAGCTGAAAGCGCAAAACCACGGCCAGGACCCAAAACAGGTGTCGTCTCTGTGTCGTCACCGGGGCTAGCGGAAGCCGCTTGGGGAGCGCAGAACGTCCAGTAACCGGAGCCAATCGAGCCTGCGCCCGCGTGGCCCGGCAGCTGCAGCGACCAGAGCCCCCGGACGGAGGGAGCACGAGCCCGGTCCTGCTCGGGCCGCTCCGCACCAAGACTGGCCCAGAGGAGCTTTCAAAACGTCTATGGAAGAGTCTCCAGGGGCGCCGGGGGCTGGGTCGGGGGAGCATGTGACTCGTAATCTCGGGTGCAAGTCCAAGCCCCACGCTGGGCGTAGCGCTTACTTACAAAAATAGTAAGAGCCTGAAGGAGGTACAGTGTCCCCAACTTAGAGCAAGGCTCTGCCTCCCACGGCGCCTGCTCGCTGCTGCCCCCCTGCCCACCGACAGTCCACTCCCCTGAAAGGGCAAGATGCACACTTGCCTGCAGGGCGTCCTTTTCACACCTGGCTCTGCCCAGCCCTTGAGTGGTGGGCAGGACGCTGTGCCCAGGACAACACCCTCGGCCCTCTTCTCAGTCAGCATGAGATCTCCCTCACGTCCCTGGGCTCCGCTCCCACTCGTGTGTTGCTAAGTTCTTGGGTTCCAGCGACAAATCCAACTGTCTAAATGGACCTCTCTCAGTGGCTGGTCTCCCAACCCCCCGAGCTCCACTCAGAGCAAAACCGAGCACTTGCGTTCAACCGGAGACCCTCCCCAAGCGGTCATCTGAGGCAGCAAGCTGGCATCCTCTGGAACCACAAAGCTATGTCTCTCCTCAACCCCAGTAAGCAAATCCCATGCTTTGAGGGCCTCGAAGTGTCTTGCAGTTACCGCCCGCATTGCCCACTACTACTGTCTCCACCCCAGGATGGTTGCAATGGCTCCCTAAGAGTCTCCCCACTGCCCATGGGAACCACACTGGGCAGTGGGATCTTCCTAAAACGCAAAATAATCATCACGAAATACCCCAGTTCAACACCCCAGGCTCCTCGTGGCTCAGGCACCAGTCCCTGGTAATGCAAGAAGCCCTCCATGACTCTGTCCTCCTCTCTAGAGCCTGTCTCTGGCCTCCTATGCTCCAGGCACTGAGAGCCCCGCAGCCCCCCAGGAGGCCTGCTCCCCCAGCCTGCCGGCCCTGGCCCACTCCCTTTGCTCCCACCATCTTCACCTAGTTAGCAAAACTCAGCTTCCAACTGTGTCCCATCCAGTTCCACCCCAACTCCAGACAGGACTGCTCTCCCTGCTTACCTAGGGTTTTCAGGTACACACCTGCCACATCCACTCCGACCCTCGCCCTCACAGCCTGTCTCCACATCTGTCTTCTAGGCTCAAAGCATCCCTGACTGCACTGACACACTACGTGCCCACACCAAGCCTATGACGGTGCCGCTGACGAGGAATGGTTTTTTAATAGCCATCACACCAATTCCATCATTTATACCCAATGTTAGTAATTACAATATGGATTGCAACAATGCCAGGGAAAGGCACGCTGCTGAAAAAGAAACCTTGAGGACTCGGGGAAAAAAAAAGTGAAAAACAGGAAAAGACTCAGATAAGGGAGGTCATGTCCTGACCCTTGTTACAGGAGCCAGGCAGCCAGAAAGCAGCTCATAGCCACCTCACCCTCACAAAAACAGAGACACATTGTCACACCATCCTAGATAACGAAGAGTAACAAAAATCCCCTACACAGCCTTCAACCCAGCTTACATTTTTTTAGCCAATGCAAAGAAAGAGGCAAAACAACATTACCAGCAGTTTCAGAGGATGTGGGATTCACTTCTTGAACATTTCTAAATAATTTTCCACCTCCTCCATGCCTCTATTATTGCAACTGAAACTAAGCAACAATAATTAGACAATCAAGAAGCAGTGTGGCAACAAAGCAAACGGACAGGTTCAGACAAAGTACTCTTCTTTAGGAACCCAGTGTCCAAACCTTTCATGTGGGAGGGTGAGCAGGAAAGGGGCAGACAGGCCTTTGGGGGATGGACTCCGAGCTGAAGCTCCAACCTGTGCCTCACTGTCCAGCGCAACACACACAGGTACGTTTGCCTCCTTCCTGGTGGAGTGACCTATATATATGCTCTCAACCTTGAAACCAGAAGGCACTCTCCTTCCAGTTCTATACAACTACCTGGTCTTGAATGCATGAAACACATAAGAAATAATCTATTTGGCAGGACTGTTTTTGATTAATATGTGGGACATTTAGAAAGGAGCAAGTATGAGCCTTGAGATCCCACAGACTGACCCAATTATCATTATAACACAGACCAGTAAGAGATACCTAACTCACAATGTCTCCTCTAAAGGAAACGTTTGTATTTGACCAGAAGACAACATATGGGTTGAGAGATTATCAATCCTCAAGAGAAAAATTAAAGAAAGGTAAACTGGTGACTACGATTGGTCAAAATTTCACTTCAACCCCAGTCAGACTGAATATATGTTTTCCCCATGCTGAAAATACCAGAGTAAGAAAAAGTCATTTGATTTGTTCGAAGTCATTAAAAAAAAAAAAAAAGTTAATCTCAAGTAAATAAAGAAACCATCATCCCACGTGAACAGGCAGGTCATAACACAAAAATATTCAAAAGAAACTTTTCTCAACCTAGCTGGTGATCAATAGATTTAATGAGGTGCCATTCTGTAACCATTAGATTGGTTTAAAAAAAAAAAAAAAGGCTTTCAAATGCAGATCCTCACCAGTGGCATATCTGCAGTGATACTCAAGTGTGTTCCCCCCATACATGGCTAGGAACAGGGTAAACTGGTACAGCCCTTTTGGAAAGCAAATTGGTACCATGCATCAAGAATTCTAAAAATGTTTATCCCTTCTGACATGTTAATATCACCCCTGGAAATCTACCTTAAAGACCACAAAACGTGTAATTATGGTAACCTTATGTTCCAGATTTTCTAAGAAAACCCTGACTTCATATAATTGTATTCTTTTCCATAAAAGCAATTCACTAAGTGTATAACTAAATTTGAGAACAACGAAAGACATCAATATCATTGAAGAACAAGGAAAATTGGTTTGGCAGAGAGTCAAACATATACAGAAGAGTGTTCTTGTTTCTGTTTCGGATGGAGAGCTGAAGACAAAAACCCAATCACTGAACATTAACTTTTGCCACATGGAACCTGGTTCAGTCTATTATTCCCTCAACAGTTGCCGAGCCGCTTCTATTGGGTACCAGGCCCCACGCCTGTTCTGGAAGCACAAAGATGAAACAGCCCATCTCCCCTGCACACGGCAAGTTCCCACTCACCATCCCGCAGCAGCACCACTGCACGCCACACCTACACCTCATTTCATCTTCTGATGGCAAAAGTTGTGCCCTGGCTAAGGTCAACATCTCCACGCCTTCACAGAGACGCTTACTTCTTAAAGGCCAATTCTCTCTCATGTCCAGACTAGGGATAAGTCTAAAGCATATAAAAAGCAAGAGGAGAGCGCCTGGGTGGCTCAGTAGGTTAAGCGTCTGCCTTCGGCTCAGGTCATGATCCCAGGGTCCTCAGATCGAGCCCCACACCGCGCTCCCTGCTTGGTGGGAAGTCTGCTTCTCCCTTTCCCTCTTTGATCTCTCTAGCTCTCATTCGCTCTCAAATAAATAAATAAAATCTTAAAAAAAAAAAAAAAGCGAGAGAAATAAAGGCCATAAATGGCATCGTAGATTCAGAGATCTTAAGAACCCGTGCTCAGAAATGTGATGACCTTGTCAGAGTTGTGATGCAGAATCATCACCACTAACACTCCCAGTGTCACTACGGATGACCCCGTCTTTGTCTGCCTCACAACCCGTCCTAAGAGAGAAGTAGACGACACGTGTGTGACCACTGAAGCAGCGATTCTCGGGGTTAGATCCTTTTGGGAAGTGAGCTAAGGAGCCTCCAAATACGCATATTTGCAAAAACCTTCACATGCAACTTGAGGAGAGCCCCAGAGGCCCATGGCGAAGCAGTCTGAAGGTGAGAAATGCTCAAGTTCAGAAGACACCAAGGGGAATGGTCACAGGGTCCTTTCTTGGGCAGGGTATCCTATGAAGGCAAAAACACCTCTTCCTTCTGCAAAGAAAACTGTGCAGTCCAGGAAGAATAGTGACCTAGGAAGAAGATAATTTGAGCCTTCGAGAAAAAGTCCCAATTATTTCACAGTGTTTAGAAAGAAACCGGTAAGTCAAAGATCCACCAGCCACAATAGGAACATCTTTCCTCAAATGTCAAGCTTTGGGAAAACCACTAATTCCACATTTTTCAAAGAAAACTAAGCTTGAAAAGGACTTCTGTTTAACTGTCCCTCCACCCCACACACACGTCTGCACAGTCCCGTGTGCCACGCCGCATGTGCAGTGAGCTGGGTTCCTCACCTCTGAATTAACAATCTGGTATTACAGGTATGGGGAAGGGCTTCCCAATTCAGTGGTGCACTCACCGGACCTACAGAACACCAAAGAGTGTGCAAACAAGAAGGGCTGTTCTGTTGGGTTTTTGAAATTCCCTGTAATGGAACAGGGAAGCTCTAAAACTCATTCTCTTCCTTCAGCATATCATAAAGGAGTTCTGTTCCAAAAGTTTTTTAGGCCCAAACGGCAGCTAGGAAATCATTATCATCTCTCCAAAGACACAGCGTTAAAAACAGCGGTAGCGTCCTAAGCCAACTCCCCACACAACAGAGGTGCTAGCTGCTAAGGGAGCGTCTGGGCAGACATTCCATGTGCTTCATGAGTCTGGGGCACACAGCTGCTTCCGAAATGTTATATGAATAGCTGTCTTATCCCTCAAGGTAAATCCACTGTAAAACCTACGAGGGAAATGGACAGCTCTGGAGACAAAGGGAAACCCTAAGGAGCTGAGAATCTTATTCTTTGTATGATCATCTTAAGCTGTTAGGTACTTTCTGTGTGGTGAACCTTATGAGTGGGAAGTCTTTGTTAATTCAACCTTTCTGGTTCCTCCAAAATACAAAGAAGATGACATTCTTAACCATATAAAGGGGAAGAACAAACTTCTTTCTCATCTTTAAGTGTGGTCAGCAGAATATCAGCCCCCAGAGATGTCCACCACCTGACCTCAGAACCCATGACTATGTTACCCTATGTGGCAAAAAGTGGGATTACCCTTCTACAGCTAAGGTCGTTCATTATGCTGGATCATCCTGGTGGGTCCAATGTCATCGCACGGGTCCTAATAAAAAGACGCAGAGGTCAGAGAGAAACGAGAAGGGGCTACCTGCTGGCTTTGAAAAGAGAAGGTGGCCCAGCCAAGGAATTAAGGTGGCCTCCAGAAGCTGAAAGAGGCAAAGAAATGGATACAGCCCTAGAGCCCCCTCTCCACCCCCCACCCCCCACTAAAAAGGGGAGCACAGCCCTGCAAACACCGTGACTTGAGCCCAGTGAGAGACCACATTTGGACTTCTGACCTTCAAAACCACACGATCCTAAGTTGATGCTGTTTGGAGCCACTGAGTCTGTGCTAATCTGCTACAGCTGCCCTAGGACACGAAGGCACCCACTGCCCTTACCCCTTCCAAGTACAAATTCGTGTCATGCCTGTTGGCAAAGCAGTCACCGTATTAAAAGCAACCGGACCAACAGCTTCCTGCCTCGCCTGGTGGGTAAGGTCGCCAGCTCGCACAGGGCACGAAGAGAGCCTGGCAGGTCTGCGGGGTCCCACAGGGATTAAATGGCAAGAGAAGGCAGACGAAGCAGCAGCGGGCAGAGCTGGAGGAGGCTCCTCCTGTGCAGAGAGAGAGGTCTGGAGGGGATGAAAGTCCTTGGGGGTGGGGGTGGGGTGGGGGTGGGGGTCGGGGGTGATCTATATATGCATTTTTTTCCATCACAGAAGGAAAGCACCTAAGGCTTTAACTTGGAAGGTAAGTAGGGGACGGGGACGGCTCTGCACGCCCGGAGGCCAGCGGGGCTCGCGGCAGCTGCACACTCCCTCGTGCGCGGCCCGCGGTCAAGTTGCAGGTCACAGCCGCCTCCTCCCCGCGCCCCCGGTCCCGCAAGGACTTGCTTGTGCATAAACGCGACACAGGACCTGCCCCGGCGGATCCGAGCGGCCGCGCCGGCACCTTCCACTCCGCAGCATCCCGGGCCGCGACGCGGCCACACAAGTTCGCCCCCGGGCCTCCCGCGGGCACCGTGCTAACGGGCGAGCCGGCCAGCAGCGCGGGGCACGGTCAGCAGGCGGGGCTGCGGGCTGCGGGCTGTCAGGGGCGATCCGCACCCGCCCAGGCGCAACTTGGGCGTCCCCGCCGCGGGGCCCGGCCGCCGGGGGTCAGGCGGGGCGGGGGGGGCGCCCCGGGGTGGCCCGCGTGGGTGCGCCCCGCTCGGAACAAAGGCGCGGACCCGGCGCGCAACTTGCGGACCCACCGAGGCCCGCGCCCAGGGGGCGGTGTCGGGGCCCCGCGCGGCCTCCCCCCCCGCCCCCGCCGCCCCCCGGGGGGACCCGCAGGAAGCGCACGAGGGGGCGGCCGCCGCGCCCGGGCTGCCCGTACTGACCGTAGCTGTCGTCCTCCTCCATGGTGCCGGCCCCGCCGCTCGCCCTCCGCGTCCCGCCGCGCCTGGCCCAGCGCTCCTCCGCCCGCTCAGAGCCCCGCCCCCGGCCCGCGCCGCCGCCGCCGCCGCCGCCGGCCCCTCGCCTCCCGCGGGGCGCCCCGCCCGCCGCCCGCGCGCGCCCCGGCACGCGGCCGCCGCCCGCACGCGCCTGCGCACGCGCGCCCGCCCGGCCCCGCCCCCCGGCCCGAGGCCCCGCCCACCGCCCACGCGCGCGCCCCTCCCGGGCTGCCGCCAACCCCCGGGCCCGCGCCTGCGCACGCGCGCCCCCCCGGCCCCGCCCCCCTGACCGAGGCCCCGCCCACCGCCCACGCGCGCGTCCCCCTAGGCACGCCGCCAAGCCCCGGGCCCGCGCCTGCGCACACTCGGGCCCCCGCCCCCTGGGCCCGAGGCCCCGCCCCACCGCCCACGCGCGCGCCCCTCCCAGCCTGCCGCCTACTCCTAGACCCGCGTCTGCGCACGCGCGCCCGCCCGGGCCCCGCCCCTAGGCCCGAAGCCCCGCCCTCCGCCCACGCGCGCGCCCCTCCAGGCCTGCCGCTGACTCCTAGACCCGCGCCTGCGCACGCGCGCCCGCCCGGGCCCCGCCCCCCGGCCCGGAGGCCACGCCCCTCCCGCCCCCGCGGGCCCCGCCCATCTCGGGTTTCGCCGGGGCGGCTCGGCGGGAGGCCGCCCACGGACCCAAGGTCGCGCGTCCGGCCACTCAAGGGCAGGGTGGTCCTCGCTGACGTCATCCTGGAAGGTCACGCCGGCCCCAGCTCGCCCGGGAGGGCCCTGTCCTTGGACTCGTTTGCTTTTGTGATCCCAGCGCTAGCCCAGGAGTGTCCTGACTGCGCTGCTTATTTGTACATCCGTCCCTGTCCCTTTCGGGAGCTGCTCAGTCGTCCTGGATCAAGTTCCAAAGGGAGGCACCTCGTCTCCCAGCAGCATCCCGAAGCCACACGTTTCTGGACCGTGCCCTGCATGACATTCGCCGGCACCGGGCTTCCCCGTGCCCCCGCCCCTGGTGAGCGAGCTGCCCTTTCCTGGCCAGGGCAGGAGCTCTGCACCTGCAGGTTGGGGACCTCTGCTGTCCAGGTGCTGTCCTCCTTAGCAGGTATCGGCTTGCATTTAGCCAGTGAGGGGACCAAAGAGTGAACTGGAAATCCGTCCTGAGAGCTCTCAGACAAAGAGCCAGAGGCCAGGGCACACAGAGCAGAGGACCAGGCGGTGGGCTCTCTCCCCGACGGCTGCCAACATCACCATGCTACACCCCACCTACCCTACCGCGTTCCTACCTCACCTTTTAAAGGAATTACTCAAAAGACAGAAAAAAAAAAAAATACAAGGGATCGAGTAAGACACTACGAAAGTTGGAGGCTGTTTTCTCTGTGACCAGAGGGAAAATCCCAATGCTGCAGAATGAAAGCCCCAGAACGCACCAGCTCCCCTCCCGATGACTGGCGACTCCCCACCCAGACGCAGGGCAGGGCCTCAGGAACTCGGTGGAGATCCACACAGACCTCTGCAGGCTTAGAGCGCTCACCAAAGGGAGGCGAAGGTGAAGCCCTCTTCCTGTGGGCCCTCCTGTCCCCAGTCCAGCCCTGTCTTGGCTGACTTCCCTGCTGGAACCGTTCCTTCCTGACAGTGCCAGCTCGTCTACAATGATAGCTCACAACTTTTATGGACAGTTTGAGTGTATTTTAATCCCCAGTGCACCACCTTACACTTGTCCACTTTGAAAGACTTCACTGGTAGATACAAATGCTGCATATGTGTGTTGCTTCGTGCAAAACAGTGTTTCTAGAAGGATACACTAAAGCCAGGAATAAACGGGGAGAAAAGGAAGTTGAGACCTACTTTCCGTTCTATACTTACTTGGTCACAGTCTTTCTGTGCTGCCTCGTTGTTTTAAAACATGTGAACATATTTCTGTTGTTGATTTAGAAAAAGAAAGAAAAATGCCACTCGTCTAGCCGGCTCCCAGATACACAGGCTCTTTCTTGGTTTGGTGCGAGCCATAAAAATTACAAGAGCCTCCGCTGAATGGGACTTCAGGGACACTCGTCACACGGGATGGTCCCAGCCCCTCCTGGCGCGCAGACCTCCAGTCACCTACACCCATCACAGTGTGCTGTCCCTCCGCTGCTGGAGGAGAGCTCAGCCCAGGCCTTGGCAAGGTCCCTGAAAGCTGACGGGACCTCTCTTGGAATATCTCCTTCAGGGGGAGGCGTAACCCCTCTCAGCAGCCTGTTTCATTACTGGCCAACCCTGATGTATGCCTCCCAGGACTTCCCGATTGTTCTAGGCAACAAAGAAGAGTAATTTCCTCTTGAGGAAGAAGAATAAATGAGGAAACTCTGTGCTTTTATTTCAGATCTGCTGTTTCTTTTTTTTTTTTTTTAAGATTCTATTTATGTATTTGAGACAGAGACAGAGAAAGCACAAGCTGGGGGGGGGGGGCAGAGGGAGAGGGAGAAGTAGGCTCCCCACCGAGCAGGGAGTCCCTGCACACTAACAATGAGACAGAAGAAAGAGAAATTAAGGAATTGATCCCATTTACAAGTGCACCAAAACCCATAAAATACCTAAGTTAAACCTAACCAAAGAGACAAAGAACTATACTCTGAAAACTACAGAACACTTAGGAAAGAAATTGAAGAAGAGGGGCCTCTGGGTGACTCCGTGGTTGAGCATCTGCCTTGGGATCAGGTCATGATCCTGGGGTCCTGGGATCGAGTTCCGCATTGGGATCCCCGCAGGGCGCCTGCTTCTCCCTCTACCTGTGTCTCTGCCTCTCTCTGTGTCTCTTGTGAATAAATAAATAAAACCTTTAAAAGAAAAAGAAAGGAACTGAGGATACAAACAAGTGGAGAAATGTAGCCTGCTCCTAGATTGGAAGAACAAATATTGTTAAAATGTCCCTGGTACCTAGAGCAATCTATACATTCAATGCAAGACCTATCAAAGTACCATCAACATTTTTCACAGCGCTGGAACAAATAATCCCAAAAGTTGTATTGAGCCAGGAAAGATCCCGAAAGATTGTTGGAAAAGAAAACCAAAGTTCATGGCACCCCAGTTCTGGACTTTGAGCTAAATCACAAAACTGTAATCATCAAGACAGTATGGTACTGACATAAAAACAGACATATAGAGTAATTTCCTCTTGAGGAAAAAGAATAAATGAGGAAACTGTGCTTTTTATTTCAGATCTTCTTTTTCTTTTTCTTCTTCTTCTATTTATGTATCTGAGAGAAAGCACGAGCTGGAGAGGGTGGGCAGAGGGAGAAGGAGGCTCCCCACAGAGCAGGGAGTCCCACTCGGATCCCTGGGATCAGATCTTCTTCTTTTTTTTTTTTTAAGATTTTATTTATTTATTCATGAGAGACACAGAGAGAGGGAGAAGCAGGCTCCATGCAGGGAGCTCAATGCAGGACTCGATCCCAGAACTCTGGGATCACGCCCTGAGCCACGGGCAGACGCTCAACCGCTGAGCCACCCAGGTGTCCCTCTGCTCCTGATTAGCCTTGTGAGCTGGGTAATGAGCTCAACCCTCTGGACCTTTTCCTACCCACAAAGTGCAGCCTCTGCCTGTAAAATCTAGGCTTCCGCCCAGAACTGATCTCTGAAGCGCTAGATCTGTCCGGGCTTCCCGCTCAACTTCTACGCAGCTGACGGTCATTTCTGTTGGACGAGGTGCATTTCAGCATTTCCGCCTGAAGAACCCGACTCTTTATACATCCTGGTGGGGGTACAGCTCGGGCCCACTCTTCTAAGAAATTGGCTCATTCACAAACATCCCTCTTAATTTCACAAACTGACCAGCCCAGCCTTCGGTGGAAAACCTTGGAGTCTCCCTAAAAATCTAAGAAGATGGTCTCTATTTCCTTAGGTACATCCCCCATGTGCTTCTTCCAAATAATTCCAGAAATTAGATACCGGTGTAGATTATGTTCTTTCTCTTAAAAAGTTGATTCTGGTGGATTTTTGAGCTTAATCTTCACTGATGTCTCCAGATGGTCTAGTCTTACAGGGGGCATTGCAGCAGGGAGTCCTCTTTTGGCCCTAGCGTGTCCACGTCCTTCACGCACACACGTGTGTGTGTTCACTGATCCGGCTGCGTGTCGTTTGTATTGGCCTGGCCTTCGACGCTCTTAGAATCAACTGGCTTTAACGGGGTGATCACCCTTCACCCGAGTGGAGCCCCGAGACTCTCCCTGACATCTGGGTTTTTAATCCTGTCGCAAGCTCTCTAGGCCGGAGTCACCAGGAGATTCAACATGTTCTCCGGCTGGCTCCCTTCCCCCAACACCATGATACAGGTGTCTCCTGCCACCTGAGCTCGCTCAGTGACCAAAACTTGGGAAGAAAAGCTGTTCAGATGACAGGTTAATTCTCACTATCAACACCAAAACTGTTATCTGAACTCCCAAACCTAGCACAGTAGGATGGTGAGGGGCACTGGTGTGAGTGCTAATCGCTGCGATTAGCATACTGCTTGACTGGGTTTGTTTGTTTGTTTTTTAAGATTTTATTAATTTATTCCTGAGAGACGTGAATTGTGTCTCTGCCTCTCTGTGTCTCTCATGAATAAATAAATAAAATCTTAAAAAAAAAAAAAGAAACTGTTCAACAGGGTACGGGGTGCTGTGCTATGATAGTTTCATTACAAAGGACCACTCACAGGCTTTATTTTTTTTTAATTCTATTTATTTATTCATGAGAGACACAGAGAGAGAGGTAGAGACACAGGCAGAGGGAGGAGCAGGCTCCCTGCGGGGAGCCCGATGTGGGACTTGATCGGGGACTCCAGGATCATGCCCTGGGCCCAAGGCAGGCGCTAAACTGCTGAGCCACCCGGGCTGCCCCCACTTGCAGGCTTTAAAGAGGTTGAGGCTGATTTCCGTATTTACCAATACGAGATGATTCCCAAGCTGTATGAGGTGAGAAAAACAAGGACAGAACTGCAGGATTTCCATTTGTAATAAAAATATGTATACAGGTAATAGACATGTATGCCTGCGACATGGATTTGTTGGGGGGGCCTGTGCTGTGCCAAGCACCGCTCAAGGTACTGAGGACACAGCAATGAAGGGAGTGGGGCGAGAGCCCTGCCCTCGCGGGGCGTCCACGCTAGCAGGGTGGCCATGCCCGCCTCTGGAGGAGAGCTGATTGCCAGAGAAACGGCATGGGGAGGGCCTCTTCCCGACGCACCCTCCCATATTGTCGGGGTTGGACCGTGTCCCCCCAAAAAGAAATCTTGAAACCCTCACCCTCAGCACCTTACACTGGGATCTTATCTGGAAATGGGTTCTTGGCAGATGTGATGAAATTAAAATGAGGTCAGGAGAGTGGCCCTAATCCAAGGACTGGTGACTTTGTAAGAAAAGAAGACTAGGACACAGGCACACACAGGGGAGAAGGTCATGGGAAGGTGGCGGAGAGGTTAGAGGGATGCAGCCACCGGCCACGGGCTGCGGGGGCTGGAGGACGCAAGGGACGATTGTGCCCTAAAGGCTTCAGAAGGAGAGTGGGTCAGCCGACACCTTCTGCAGGGTTCAGACTTCCGGCCTCCAGAAGGGGGAGAGCATAAATTTCCGTTGTTTTAAGCCACCTAGTCGGTGGGGCTTTGTTGTGGCAGCCCTGGGGAACAGAGCTGTTAAATACCGTACACCAAATAAATACCTACTTTATTTTTTTTAAAGTGAAATCAGGATTTTTTTTTATTTATTTATTCATGAGAGACACAGAGAGGCAGAGACACAGGCAGAGAGAGAAGTAGGTTCCATGCAGCGAGCCCAATGCAGGACTCGATCCCGGGTTTCCAGGATCACGCCCTGGGCCAAAGGCAGGCGCCAAGCCGCTGAGCCACCCGGGTGTCCCTACTTATTTTTTTTGAAGATTTATCTTTTAGGGATCCCTGGGTGGCTCAGCGGCTTGGCGCCTGCCTTCAGCCCAGGGTGTGATCCTGGGGTCCCGGAATCGAGTCCCATGTCGGGCTCCCTGTGTGGAGCCTGCTTCTCTCTCTGCCTGTGTCTTTGCCCCTCTCTCTGTCTCTCATGAATAAATAAATAAAATCTTTAAAAAAAATGTATCTTTTATTTTACAGGTAGCGGGGGTTAGGGGGTTGCAGAGGGGCAGAGGGCTGAGCATGGAGTCCAGTGTGGGGCTCTATCTCACCACGCTGAGATCGTGACCTGAGCCAAACCCAAGAGTGGGACACTTAACTGGCTGAGCCACCCAGGTGCCCCAACATATACCTATTTTATTTAATTTTATTAAAAACATTTTTAAAAATATTTTATTTATTTATTCATGAGAGACACACAGAGGGGCAGAGACACAGGCAGAGGGAGAAGCAGGCTCCCTGCGGGGAGCCCAAAGCGGGACTCGATCCCAGGACCCTGGGATCACTACTGACTCGAAGGCAGACGCTCAATCACTGAGGCTCCCAGGCGCCCTGTGTACCCATTTTATACCTATTTTAAATTAATTTTTAAGGGATCCCTGGGTGGCGCAGCAGTTTGGCGCCTGCCTTTGGCTCAGGGTGTGATCCTGGAGACCCAGAATCGAGTCCCACGTCCGGCTCCCGGTGCATGGAGCCTGCTTCTGTCTCTGCCTCTCTCTCTCTCTCTCTCTCTCTCTCTGTGACTATCATAAATAAATAAAAATTAAAAAAAACATTTAAATTAATTTTTAACACATGGTACCATGCTAAGGACTTTACCATTGCCTTTCCATTCTTCCTCATGCCCGTATTTTCTCTGGTTCCTTTTTCTAAAACAGACATGGGAGGACTGAGAGCCGCCCGGGACGCCTGCCCGACCCCAGCGTGAGCCCTCCGTCCTCCGAGGCCAAGCTGGAAGGCCGGGCAGCGGCTCTTGGGGAAGAGCCAGCCCGGGTGAGCGAGCGGAACAGGTGCAGACAGGTGTCCTCAGCAACACGAGCCCGGGGGCCACGCGGCAGGCGGGGGGGGGTGGGGGGGAGCCCCAGGGTCGGGGCAGGCGGCGCACGGGGGCAGAAAGGGTGCTCCCGGTGCAGGAGAGGCCACAGGCCAGATCGCTCACGCAGGCCGAGATTGGGGCATTGTCTTGCTTTGAAAACCCCCAGATTTTATTTTGCCAGAGCTTGCAATTTCTTCCGTGCGAACGGCACTTAAAATCTGTTTGTAATGGAACTTGATTGTATCCAGCTGTCGCCGCAGCTCCCGCACCGCCCGAGACAGCTGGCCACGTGCCACGCGATCCGGGCTCTCACTTCAGATGGGGGCGGGGGGGGGCGGCTGACGCTCCAGTTCCAGCCAGACTTTGCCCAAATGGCTTCACTGGGGGCTGGACGGGGCTGGGCTCCGTGAGGGTGACGGCAGAGAGCGGTGGAGCCCGAAGCGCTTCAGGCCAGGGACACTGGTGGAGGGGAGGGGGCGCCCGCTTCCCAGCGGAGGCCACGTGCGCAGTCATAAGTGACGCTCCTGCAAGTGGCTTTTCCGGGGCGCTGGCCTGGGCCCTGCCGGAGAGGGTGGCCGCGGTCCCTGCCGACCCGAAGCTCCTGAGCGCGGCCCGGTGGGACAGGAACGAGAGTAATACAGGTACAGGGGAGGAAGGAGTGCCAACACGATCGCCTGTAGGACCGTGAGAGCGGCGACCTCTCGAAGGCCACACTCCACCGTCGTGGCTGTTAGCGAGGAAGGCGATGCGTTCGCTTAACACCCGCCGCGGGAGAAGTCCGTCGCTCGAGGAAAAGCCCCTGGATTCCCTGCGCGCCGTCCACGAATGCCCAGCCCAGCGGCCGAGGGGAGCCCTCAGTCCCGAGGACCCCAGGGTCGGCACCCCGGTGACACGAGGCAGAATAAAACCAGCGCAAAAAAAAAGAATAAAAAGAATAAAACCAGCGCGAGCACGCAGGTGAGGCACGCAGCATGACCATGACAACAGTCGTGATGGCTTCGACCAGTGACCCCGACTCACGCTGCTCACTGGTGGCAGAGGCCCGGTGGGAACGGGGGTCCTGATCCCGCGGCTCACCTGCCTTCCACGGCGAGCCGGGAGGGGGTCTGGCCCACGCAGACCCTTCCCTGGGTGTCCGAGGCAGGACAGCGCGCCCCACCGGGGGTCCCTCACAGAGCCCCAGGCCCTGGGCTCCCCGGTACTTTCCAAGGCCGCGTCGGGGCAGGTGGCTCCAGGTGACTCCGTGTGGGGGCAGGTGTGGGGCAGCCCTGTCGGCAGTGGCGATTGCCTAGGGCTTTCCGTCCTGGAAGGCTGTCCGGGGGGCCCAGGAGAGCAGAGCAGGAAGCAGGGCTTTGATTTTTGGGGTGCAGGGCAAAGTGGTGATGGCCCAAGTGGAGAGCCAGGCAGTGGCGATGGGAAACCAGGGGGAGGGGACTCTTGTCTCTGGCGTGTGTCGGGGACGATGGGAGGGAGGCGTGCAGGGTGGCGGCCACGCGCTGGCTTCGGCAGCGGGGTAGCGGTGGGCCACCAGCCGCGCAGGGGCCGCCAGGCCGGACTCGCTAAGAGGAGGCACACAAATGAGGAGCCAAGAACTTGCCAGTAGGATCCCACGGATTGGGCGGTGAGACGTGTAGGCAGGAGCCGACGGTAACGGTGGAGTTGTCCTGAGAAAGGCACAGAGAGCAAGCCCAGGCTGGGGGAGACGGTGGCTGGGGGGGCGCGGGAGAGGCTGGCGCAGTACAGGTGGGGCACCGGCCCTACCGAGGGGGCCCCTGGGGTCTGCGGCCGTCCCCAGAGATCGGGGGTAGGTCCTCCGTCCATAGCCCTGACTTCTTCCTACACTCGCAGCCCCGCTGACCGCTCCACACGAGAGCCAGCAGATCAGGGCCAGCGCCCCCCAAACCCCCGCAATGTCAGAGATGCACACTCTCGTCCCCGCCCCCCCGGCAGAGTCAGACTGCTGGGGGTGGGGGGACGGGGTGCGACCCTGGGTGTCGCCATGGCCCCCCCGGAGATCCTGATGCTCGCTCACATTTGAGGCGCGGCACCAGAAGAGGACCTCCCCGCGCCGGCCGCCCAGTAGACTCCCCGGGAAGGCCCTGAATGCCGAGGCGAGCCTCTCCCCCGGATTCTAATTCCATTCATATCAGTCTTCAGTCACTCGCCCAGGCGACTCCGCCACGGGCCTGGCACCATCAGGCTGGGGGAGAAAGGAGCAGATGGAGACGGAGAGAAGGCGGTTCCTGCCTTCACGTTCACGGTGGGGCGGGAGGGGATTCCTGTAGGGGATTAGAAACATTTGCTGAGAATAAGTGGCCCGCACGCAGGGTGGGGGCAAAAGCGTTTGGAGGGGTCACCGCAGCGGCGGGGGCAGGGACAAATCTCAAGGGCAAGCGGAGCTGACAAGGGCCAGCCAGCTGCTCCAGACACAGGCCGGGGAGGGGGCGCAGGATGCACCGAGCGGCAGGGGCCCCTCCGAGCACGCGGGTGGCTGACGGGCCGGGGGGACCCCACTGCCAGGTGCCACCTGAGAGCTCGTTCTACCCGTGTCCTGTCTACACCAACGCCTTACTCTGGGCTGGAGGGCACGCTGGTGCGACAATGATCCCAGCTGTCTCCCCGGGGGCGGCCAAGCACCTGGACTTTTCAGAATCCCAAGACTCAGGGCTTATGGCTCACCTGCATCTCACACCTGGGATTGTCCCTCCGTCCCTGTTCCAGTAACATGCGAATTCCTGAGGCCTGGCTGCGTGGGCCCGGGGCACCTGTCACCCACCTGCCTCTCTGGGACTGTCTGGTCCTGCCACTTGGCTGCCCACCCAAGCCAGCAGCTGTCTTATCCTCTCCCTGGACCTTCCACTTCTGTTGCCTCTCCTCTCGATTCCGTCTCCAAATACCCGGGTGACCCCCACCTCTCAACTTCTGCGGCCATTGTCCCCTCGGGCCTGGAGCAACCGTCGGCCGGTTTGTGGACTGGTCATCCTCCCGTCTTCTCCCCGTGTCCTCGACCACCTGGGCCCTCGCCCTGCCGTCAGCCTCCGGACTCCGACGTGCAAATCAGACCTTGTAAACCATCACTGAAAATAGCGCAGGAGCTCGAGGGGACTCTCAACGTTCGCAGGCCGTGAATTGTGGTTCACCCCGGAATTATCAGCAAAACACACCCTGTGCTTTCGCTTTGTCACCACTCAAGCTTTGTCACCAGACACTCAAGCGAGCCCCATCTGGCTGGTGGCCCTGGAGGAAAGGCTCGGCACACCCTCCCCGTGGTTCCCACCCAGGCCGCCCTCCAGGCCCGAGAGAGTTAGCCTTGCTCATCTGGACACACGGCTGCTGGCTGCTCCGGCTCCGGCTCGGGAAAGGACCAGGAGCGCCGGGGTCCCGCCTGTGTGACCACCCGCGTGACCCACTCTGTGCACGTGGGCTTGGCTTGCCACCCCGAACTGCCCCGCCCCACCTGGTTTGGGTGCAGGCGTGGCCTCACCTCACCTGTTCCGACTTTGTTGTCCAACCAAGCGCCCACAGTGACGGGGTGCAGTCCCCAGGTTGAGGGGCACATCGGGGAGGGGGGGAGGCTCAGGGACGCTGCACGGAAGGAGTGGCAGGACTCAGGGGACAGGCCTGCCCAGGGGTGTCCCGGAGCATCCAGAGGTCTCTCCCTGCAAACCTGCTACCGCCTGGGCTGCTTCGGCCTCGTCTCCCACTCACGGGTGCTGCTCTGGTCAAATGTAACCTCCCGGTCACGGGTGTCCCCACTGGGACCTGCCATCCCTATTGGCCTCCCCCAACTTCCAGGACATGTCATCAGCCAGACCCTGACCCTCCCTCGCTGGCCTCGGGCGTCGGGGGCGGGAGGGGCCGGAGACGTGCTAACCGCCAGGGGCTGCCCCGCGGGGATGCGAGCCCAGGCCCGTTGCTCTTGCCGACCGACCGCGAGGACAACGCGACCGACCGCGAGGACAACGCGTGGTTTGGTGAAACCTATCATTTCCCTCATCTTTCCCTGCAGAAATCCAAATGTCGCTCAGTAAGAAAACTCAAAACAGGGCAGCCTGGGGGGGAGGGGAGCTCAGCGGTTTAGCGCTGCCTTCAGCCCAGGGCCTGATCCTGGAGACCCGGGATCTAGTCCCACGTTGGGCTCCCTGCAGGGAGCCTGCTTCTCCCTCTGCCCGTCTCTCTGCCTCTCTCTGGGTCTCTCATGAATAAATACATAAAATCTTTAAAATTAAAAAAAAAAAAAAACCCTCAAAACAGCAGCAAACCTCAGTGGAACATGGCCCCCAAGTTTCCGTTGAGAATCGCCCACGAGGCCTGGGGGGCCACTTCAAAGGCTTCCTCGGTCTTCTCCAATTCAAAAGAATGTGTTTCCTAATCCCTTTAAATCAATCTCTTTATTCTTCTTTATCCTTAATGAAGACCTGCTCCAAACTTTCCCACGCACCGACCGGTTACCTGGAAGCAGACCGTGGGGAACGGGTCCTCTGCACCTGGGGCTGGGGTGTTCCCTCTCCAAAATCAAAGGGAGGAAAAAAAACCCACAAAGACACAGGCAGGGCTCACAAAAACTCGTTTTATTGCACCAGGATCTTGGCAACATCGGGGCTACCCCACCCCTGGAGCGGAGGCGCGGTGCTCGGGGACGTGGACTGAGCCCACTGGGAGGAGGCAGGTGCGCGAGGCCGCCCGGGACCCCCGGAGAGAGGCGACCCCGCCCCCCCAACACAAAGTTAAATTAAACCCACATTCTGAGTCAACCAAGTGACTGCTACTATAAAAGCTTTAGTTGTTCATATATATTTACATATTTACACGTCCCCTAGAGTGTGGACTGATTTTCGGGGCCCACCCTTCCCCTTCCCAGGTCGCCGGGCCACCTTGGGTGGCCGGGAAGGGTTTGCCCCGACGGAACAGTGATAAACGCCGTCGGTGGGCCAGTGCTCAGCACCGCCCGAGACACGAGGGCACGTTTTCTCATAATCACACAGCGGACAGGGAAGAGCCTGGTGCGGAGAGGAGGGAGCACGAAAAGACAGACTCTGCTGCAGACAACGGCTTCCCTTTCCAACTACAGAACGTCACAGAAAAACAGGGCCGTCCAGGAACGAAGGTCAACACTGAAAGGGGGAAAAAATGAGCTGCCCCTAAAGGCAGCTGCCTTCCCTCTGGGGCAGCTGACGACGCCCCGCAGAGCACCGGGCGGGGGTGGGGCGGCTTTGAACAAGATGCGGGAGAAGAGAGCAAGAGAGCAACAGCTCCCAGCCCGCACCCGGCCAGTGCCCCGCTCACTCCCCGCTGGGACCAGAGGCAGCCCCAGTTCTGGGCCCCCCGCATCATGCTTCGCCCCCACCTTTTTCAAAGGGAAATATGAGAACAGGAAGAAAAACCAAAAAGAAAACCCCACGAGAAAACATGAACATACCTCCTCGACCCCGACCCCCTTAAAAGGTAACAGTCTTTTCCGAGGCCTCCGGGATCCCCCGAGGCCCCAGGGAAGCGGCAAAGCTCAGGTGGCACGGGGGTGCCAGACCAGGCCGTCGGGGGGCCTCGGGCCATGAAGAGCCGCCGCGGGGGACAGGCGGGTCCACGCCAGACGTCGTCTGTCTCCGCGCATGGGGTTTTGGAGGAGAGGAAGTGGAGACGGGCAACCGGGGGGCCACTCTGGGGCTGACCTCTGTGCCTTCTGCTACTGGGTCACGTGTCTGTTCTCTGGGAAACGTCGCCTTGGCTGAGGGTTGCCCGTATTTATTAAACGACAAGTTCGCAGGCACAGCTTGAGCAAGATAAAAAAGTGATCTTCTTGAGTCTTACAATCATCTAAATTCAAAAGCACTCACAAAATTGAGCAAATAAAGCAAGTATTGCGTTTTAGGGAAAGAAAATATATTGCTAATGGAAGCCGCAGACCTGGTCAAAATGAACGTGTCTATTAAGTAGTAAAGTAAAAGGATTCTACCCCAAGACCACCACCTCGGTGAAGACCCGTGGGTCGCTGCAGCTGGGGGGGAGGGCAAAGCCGCCTCAGGGCCCAGGGCGGCTGCAGAGGCAGGCGTGTTGGCACACCGCTGCGAGCCTTCCGCTCTCCAGGATGGCCTGGAGTCTCTCGAGCAAGGGAGGGCCGCGCGGGTGGGGGTGCGGCGTGGGGTGGCCGGCTCCGCTCTGAGGGGGACGCGTAAGGCATACAGACAGCCCCTGCCCCGCGGATCGGCAGGCGCGGGACCGGACGGCAGTGCCGGCCGCCAGCAGCAGCAGCAGCGGGGACCACGCTCCCCAGAGGAGCCCGCGCTGGCGGGGGCGCGGCCGCCATCCTCCCCGCTCTCGCCCACAGACCGCACCGTCCAGGCTCCCAGCCGGGGTGCCGCCGCCCGCTCCGCACGCCACCGTGGGGTCTGCGCCGTCAGAGGTCCCGGGGCGAAGGAGCCCAGATCTGCGGGCCGTCCTGCAGCGGGGCCCCGACAAGGCCGCTCTTCAGTTCAGACGGACAGGGCCCAGGGACGGATCCCTCGTCCAGAGGCTGTGGGGCACAGAACACGGCTCCTGATGACACGGAGGCCCTGGGGGTCCCCCCGACACCCTGCAGCGCGTGTCCACACGGGCGACACGCATTAGGTGGCGTCCTGGACAACGCACGGCCTGCCCCACACGCTCCCCAGCACACACGCACACACAGACACTCACATCACGCTAGCGTACACCTCACCACGCACCCCACGCTGCATACACCTCCCCACACACACGCACGTGTACCAGACGCCCCCACAGCTCCCCGCACTAACCCATCTCGACAGCAGCAGGGTCAGCGGCGGTAGCTGAGGCTGGCAGCCTTAGCTGGATGAGTCACAGCCCAAAAGTTCCGTCTACTCTGAAGTTTCTGGAAGGCGTTGTAGGTTCTTTTCCTCTCTCTTTTGAACTTTTTCACTTTCTTTTCCTACACGGAGAAACCCCACGTGTCACGATTCCCCAACAGGGCCCTCCCGCCCCCGGTAGCCGGGGCCCCTAGTGAAGGCCCACTGGGTGGGGCCGCGGTTCTCGAATTGCTACGCAACAGGCTTACTCTTCCTAAGAGGGAGGAGTCCCCCCCCCCCCACCTACTAAGGAACAGAGCAACGGAGACAAGCGCCTCGTCTGTGGCCACACAACAGTCACAGGGGCCAGGCCGGCCTCTGAGCCTGGCAGAGCCAGGCACAAGCCCTGGCACCGAGGGGTTGCCAGAGGAGCCCCTCAAAGGCTGCTGGTCTCCAGAGGATCCTAGTCGTGCTTGAGAGTGAGCCTTTCGAAAAGATACTCGCCCAGCCCAGCCTGGGGGGTGGCCAGCCTGCGGAGGTTAGTCAGGTGAGCCTCGTCCTCGACCCCTTTACAATGTCACTGCCACTTCAAACTGCCCCAAAGGGTCCCGTCCTCCCTGCCCGGGCTTCAGCGGGGCCACCGTGAGCGCCCTGCCACGCCAGCAGCAGGCGCACCCGTACCTTCCCTCGATCGAACTCCTCGTCCCAGTCGTCGATCACCGTGGCCGCGCGGGCCCATCTGCTGTCCTCAATGGCGTCCTGGCTGACAGCCGACACCTCGCCGCCCCACGTCAACACTGTAACAGACCCGGGCGTCAGCACGGTCATGTACTCACTGCCAGAACAGCATCTACGATCCCATGGGCCTACTCCTGACACGTTGAGCGTGTTCGAGCAGCACCCTCGGGTGAAGTGGGCACGCAGAGAAGGACGAGGGCGGGCAGAGAGGTCCGTGTGCAGGACACTCAGGGTCTGTCCCTTAAATTCAAATCTTGTTCACTCTGTGCCGCCAGCCCCCCGGGTTTAGCTGCTTTCAAACCCACGCCCTCCCCGGAGAGACAAGGGTCCCATGTTCTTTGAGTCTGACGAAGTACAGCCGGATGCTTCCCGTGCCCCCCCCCCCCAGGAGGAGGCAGCGCTCGGGACCCCACACAGCACACCCACCCGGGGGGCTGCTTCTGGACTTCATGCAATGGTGGCAGTCAGGGAGCCCTGGGATGCCCGCGCCCCATCCCGACACCAGTACCTTTCCTCCCGTAAGCTTTATCTGACGAATACTTGAGCAGTTCCTGGAGCACGTCGCACCCCCTCTCTCTGCTCCAGGGCCCAAGAGGAGCTGGAGCTGGCTCTGCAATCACAGACACGGACGGACGTTTGCCTCTAATGAGGTACTTGATTGCCTCCCGAGGAGCTACCATCCAATAACTCTTGAAAAGCCTAAGACCCGGGATCCCTGGGTGGCGCAGCAGTTTGGCGCCTGCCTTTGGCCCAGGGCGCGATCCTGGAGACCCGGGATCGAATCCCATATCAGGCTCCCGGCGCATGGAGCCTGCTTCTCCCTCTGCCTGTGTCTCTGCCTCTCTCTTTCTCTCTGTATGACTATCATAAATAAATAAAAAAAAAAAAAATTAAAAAAAAAAAAAAAAAAAAAGAAAAGCCTAAGACCCAAGCCCCTGAAAGAAGGCTAAAAAGCCACACCTGGCAGCATGCGCCCTTGGTGATGCAGGAAGGGTGACAATGAGCCTCAGCAGGGACCGGAGGGTACGACAAAGCACTACAGCTCCCAGGGAGGCTGACTCCCAGCTCTGTCCTGGAAGAGCCTGGCCACCAATGACAGCCGGATGGTGGCAGCACGGACCACCCTGCTCAGGCTTCTAGAAACGGCCGCTGCCTGGTCCCCTCTAACCCCTCCAACTGCCACAACAGACTCCCCTCCCTCAACACAAGCCCAACCTTGCTCTCCTGGCCTCCAACTTATCAATGACCCCATGACCTCTGAGCTCGGCATCCGGAGTGCGATGCCCCATGGCCACTCCCTGCTGTCCACAGCACAGCCTGGCCCCAGGGCCACGCAGAGCCACCCGCAACACTCTGTCCCTCAGCCGTCAATGCCCTTCACTGCGGAGCCAACTCTTTAGATATTCAGGACAGAGAGCAAACAGAGGAGGGGCTGGGGCCCCGGGACCCTAGCACCCGCCCCAGGCAGCGGGCTCCGAGGCCCAGCGGCATCTCCCCGTGTCTGTGAGCTAACAGAGCGAACCCCACGGTCTCAGGACCACCTCCAGCTGCTCTGCTGCCACCTTTGTGCAGCCTTTCTTCTGACGTACTGGCCACCTTCCTCATTGCCGAGCCCTAGCGTTTGGTCTTTTTTTTTTTTTTTTCTTTAAGATTTTATTTATTTCAGAAACAGAAAAAGAGCAAGAGAGTGAGCACACAGGCAGGAGGAGCAGAGAGAGAGAGAGAGAGAGAGAGAATCCCAAGTAGACTCCAAGCCGAGCATGGAGCCTGATGTGGGGCTTGATCCCAGGACCCCAAGATCATGGCCTGAGCTGAAAACAAGAGTCAGACACAGAGCCAACTGCACCACCTGGGCGACCAACACAAACCACACCCAGCGGCCCGCTCACCCCCAGAAGCACTATCACAAGCAGATCCCCAGCTGCAGAGCAGAGCTCAGAGTGTGCGGCCATGCTGGTCCCCTCCCAGGCAGGGTGCCCTCTACCCTCCCCTTAATGGACACACGGTATCAGGAGAGCCCAGCTGAGCCCGATGGAAACAAGGACACAGAACCAGGAAAAGTCGCTAAGCCATGGGCACCGAGGGCCTGAGGACCCCAATAGCAAGTGGCCACGTCTTCAGAAAGGCCCAACTAGGGCAGCCGGGTGGCTCAGGGGTTTAGTGTCGCCTTCAGCCCTGGGCATGATCCCAAGGTACCAGGATCGAGTCCCACATCCGGCTCCTTGCATGGAGCCTGCTTCTCCCTCTGCCTGTGTCTCTGCCTCTCTCTCTCTCTCATGAATGAATAAATAAAATCTTAAAAAAAAAAAAAAAAAAAAAAAGGCCCAACTATAGCAACAGGCAGAGGAAGGTTAAGTTCTGAACTTGATCCTTCAAGTTCATGAGTCTAGTCCTGGACAAAAACTTCAGGCTGGAGGGCCTGCGACTTCTCCCAAAAGGAAGAGCCTTGAATAAGAAGAAACCGTGTATTCCGAGAACACGCACACGTTCACGTGTCCCTGTGCCTTCTCTCAGAGCAGCTTCAGCTGACTACACCCGGGGGGGGGGGTGCCCATGGGGACAGACTTAGGGCCACAGTAAGAGGTCCGCATCCCTGTGCTTCCCCTGGCACTACCCCCACCTCTAGACGTATGGCAGTCCTGTGCCCAGCCCTGCTCCTCGGGGCCCCCATGCCAGGGCACACACCCACGCAGCCCCAGCCCCCCCCCCCCCCCCCCCCCCCCGCTCCCTGCAAACGCATACCTGCTCGGTCCCCGGGGCGCCGGCCGTTCACAGCCGGTGGGGGCGGGCTCCCAGGGATCGCAGAGCCCCTCTGCCTCTCGCTCGGGCAGGCGTCAGGGTGCTCGTCCTCTTCCACTTCCTGCCGTGACTCCCGTGGTCTGTTTTTCTTTTTCTTTTTCCTTGGAGATGCTACCGTGGCCTCCACCTCGACGATGTCCAAGGGAGAGCAGCTCCTGGGAGTCAGAGTCAACAGTGAGCTCTGGGCAAGTGGAGGGTGGGAGTGGGGGTTCAGGTCCAGATACCCCAGGCCTCCCAACTGCATGGGCCTCAGGCCTGCAGCAGAGCCAACCTGAGAAACAGCCCCAGACGCGAGCAGGACAAAGCATGCCAGTGGTCCAGGGCCACAGCCATGCCCGAGACGTCAGAGCCAACTAGGGCAGGCGAGTCCTACAGGCCAGATGATGGGGCCACAGCGCCTGCTGACCTGGGGGCACGTGACCACCCGCACGTGGGGCTGGCCATGCAAGGATGCCATCCACTCACCAGCCCATCCACTTAAAGACGGTCACGTCCCAGAAACCCGGCCAGTACACTGGGTTTCCAGATGACCCAGCTAGGACGGACTGTGGTGCTGGTGGAGGTGCCGGGCTGCCCGGCTCCCAGCTCTCACCTGTGCCAAGGTGGGTTCTGCTGGAGGCGGTCTTCTGCACTGAGGCCCTCTGCTCCCCTCCGTCTCCTCTTCCTATTGCTCACATGGTGGCTGTCGGTCACGCTCCCCACCTGCTGGCCATTCTCTTGCTGCCGTCCACCATTGTCCTCTAGTCTGTCAGCGGGCACCTCTGCCCGGGCCTCCTTGCTGCACTCGAGACTCCAGGGCTGCTGCTGCATCTGCCCCTCCTGCAGGGGGGACACGTCCACGGCCTCCGTGCGCTTCCTCTTCTTCCTTCTCCTCTTTGCCAGAGAGCCTGCCCCTGCTGTGCATGTCTCTGAGCCCTGCCCCTGGCTCTCTCCCCTGCGGTTCCTTTTTCTCTTCTTACAGAGGCTCTGGGGGGACTTGCTGGCCTCTGGCAGCTGGTGTGGAGGGGCCTGGAAGTCCCCATTGACCTGAGGCGGGGGAGCAGGGGCGGAGGAGCAGCTCTGTGGGTCTGACGTCCCGGGAGGTCGGGGGCTACTGGACAGTGATGCGGAGCGGGGACCAATGGGGAGCTTCAGGTGGCTGGATGGTCTGGGAGCAGGTGAAAGCGCCCTGTGGAGACATGCTGCTCTGAGGCATAGGCAGGCCCCTCCTGTCCGCCCCTAGCCCCCTGCCCATCCAGGTAAGGGCTTCCCACCATCCTCCCCTCTGTGAATCTCAGATACATGTAAATTACACGGAGTTAGAAATGACACAAGTGATAAAATTCAAATTCACTGAAAATCAAAACCTCTCTCTTTGTTTTCTATCGCCAAGCAGTTCGAGGTATTTTTCCAAACTTGTATTATTGATCTTCTTTTTTGAAAGAGATTTGTTTTACAGAGAGCGAGCGAGAATGCACGTACACAAGTGAGAGGAGGAGCAGAGGGAGAGAGGGAATCTCAAGCAAACTCCTTGCTGACCACAGAGCCCGATGCAGGACTCGATCTCACAACCCTGAGGTCACAACCTGAGCCAAAAATCAAGAGTTGGCCGCCCAAGTGACTGCGCCACCCAGGTGCCCCAACTAATGCTACTAATTTTCAACATAAATGTGTTAGCAGAGAAGCCTCTCTAAAGTTGCCCACAAGCCTCAAGGTGTTGGCGCCAGGACGACAGCCTCTTAAGAAGGGTCAGTGCAGTTCTATACATCGTACACAAGGATTCTCCTCTGATTCGTGGGCTCTGGAAAATCAGGGAAACGGACTTCGCAGCCGATCACGTAGCAAGACGAGGAAGGGGCCGGACCCGGAGCTCCATTAGGTTAGGCTCTCTGACCCACGTCTTGCCAGCGATGTGACCTTGTAAGAGTCAACCTTCTGCTCCGGGATTCCCTCTTCTCATTGTGACCGAGTTACAATAACGCTGCCCTCAAAGGGCTACGGAATCAAACAGGACTAGCATTACCTAAACCAGGACAGACGCCTGAATGGCCTGTACTACTCACTACACTACTTACTGTTTTCTAGGAAGTTTTAAAAAAGATTGTATGTCCAAAATGAAAACAAACAAACAAACAGAGCAAATACCTTCCACATTTAGGGATCTACCACGTGCAAAAATACTGTGCTGGGTCCAGCCCGAGCAGGACGGTGGGAGGGGCTGCACAACAGGGGGTGCAGCAGGCAGCACCCAAAGGAGTGGCCGGATGGTGGGGAGGACACATCGGGGCCTGGGGAAACCCCAAACCACCCAAACCACCTCTTGGCCTCGCCTAGCTTCCTTCCTCCCCCCTCCCCAGCTGATGAGGCCCCATCAGCCAGTGGGCAGCCAAGTGTCAGTAACTCAGCCATGTGCCACTCAACACCCTAAGGGATATAAGCACCCCATGTCACGGGATGGGAGGTGGGTGTGTTGGGGAGCCCGAACAGAGCTCCCAGAGAACCACACGTCCCTGCTCTGGATGCCTGCCCAAAGCTCCGTAAGCCAGTGTGAGGGTTCAGCCAGGAGAGCCCATGTGGGGAGTCCCTGGGTGGGGCTAAGGAGTCAAAGAGCTCGGGGAGCACTGGTGGGAGATACAGAATGATACCGGCAGCAAGAAGACGCCCCTCAACGGGGTCATAGGTTTCTGAGCTCAAGCAGGGTCCTTCTGGGACTCCTGCCTTTCTCTTCTCCCATGGAATCCTGTCACAAGGCTGGGGAGGGATCCGCGGGCACGTCAGCACCCCGACACAGACACGGTGGAGGCATGGACAACGAAGACAAAAGTGAAAAGATCAGGACGGCAGAGACCAGACTGCCTCTGCCCAGCTGAAGCTCCCCCGCCAGATGGAGAGGGAGAAAACAGGAAGTCGGTGCAGGATAGGCCCTGTACCTGTCCAGCCGCACACCACCGTCCATCCTGCAAGGCTGGAGACCGCACGCGTCTTCACCAGCCAAGCACACGCTAAGCACAGGGGAGGAGTGGCCGGCCCGGGGGCCTGCGCCCACGGCTCACCTGATTGCATGGACAGGCCAGGAGGCGGCGGCGACGGGGTGAGTGGTTTTCCTGGGGTAGGTGAGCTCGGACAGTGGTGAGAGGGGCGGACGGAGGTCATTGCCGGCTGCCCTCCGCAGGGTGCTGGCCTGCAGTTATTGACATAAATAAAAACTTGGTGGTCTAAAAGAGGTTGCCGTGAGTGAAGAGGGAAAATAAAAATAAAATAAAAAATAAGATAAAAAAAAAATAAAAATGAAAGAGCCCAGAAAGAAGGATGAGGGGACAGAAGGAGAAAAAACGGGGGGAGGTGGGGAAGGGGGGAATGGTAGAAGAAGAATCAGAAGTGTTTTTGGTTAGAAACAAAAAGGAAAAAAGGAAGGAAATTTAAACAAAAATCTCAGCACAACAATTACATCATCGAGCTTCGTGCTACACACAGAGGTGCCAGCCAGCCCGTGTCCTGCCCGCCCCCTGCACCTGCCCCATCTTCCCCTGGAGGCTTCTTTAGGAAGCCTCTTCAGTCTACGGACAAATATGGGCACCTGCCACCTTGACCCGACCCCCAGCAGCCAGTGTTACCCCATCAGGGTCTCCCAAACGCCCGCCTTCGCCCCAGGACAGCCCTGTGTCATCCGCAAATGCCTGTGACGGCTTTGCTCCTCTGACCGGGGGAGCCCAAAGGCCCCAGCACAACTGCCCGCACCCCCAGACTAAAGCCAAACCTGCTCCTTGAGCCCTACAGACGTACTTCCGGCGGGAAGACTCCCACACACCCACCTTCTTGGCAGAAAGGGCCAGTTTTTTGGCTGGTGGAGGAGACATGATGCTTGCGGGCTCGGTGGCGGCGTTGCTCAGGACAGGGGCCTTGGGCTTCACTGCCTTGGCGTCGTCTCCGTTCGGCAGCGCTCTGGAGTGGCCAGCAGCGGAAGAATGTGTTCCCTGAGAATCACCCAAATGGGCAGCTCCACTCTTGGGCGTCTGGGGGGCGTTGGCGGGGTCACTGCTGGCAGAGTGCTCTGGACTGGAGCTGCAGGAATCCCTCCCGTCGAGCTCGGGGCTCGCGCCACCCGCCTTGGGCCCGTGCCCGTTGGCAGTCACTCGGGCTGGGAGCCTGGGTGAGGTAGAGAGGGCGGTACCCCTGCCGTCCCAGGAGCCCTGCCGGTGGCCCTCGCTCCTGCTGCTGTTCCCGTTGCTGGTACCATGGAACCCCTGAGAAGCTTTGCGTGATGGGGAGAGGTGCTGCAGGGGAGACGATTTCTTGACTTTCTTTCCAGGCTCATCCAGAATGGTTGGGGTGTGAGGGGGTGTCTTGGAGAGTCGGGGGGAAGGGGACCCCACGGGTGGCTTTGGAGGAACGTATCCATTCTGAGACTTTGGACCCGACACAGAGCCGTTCCTGGAAACGGGCACGCCAAGCTCTTCAGTGGCGGGCAGCTTCTTCACCGTCACAGGGTCTAGCCGCTGGGGGAGAGCAGAGAAGAGGACATGGTCACACCCTGGAGGGAGCACAGGCCGGTTCTCACCCTGGGTCAGAGAACCTTCAGCCCAGGTGGGATTCAAGCCAGACTATCTAACGGACACACGGCCAAGACACTGCTGCTTCTTTGAGCCTTTTCAGTACTTTGTGAGTGGTGCGCATGCGAGTGTATCTTTGAGTTCACCTCTACTGAAATTGGATGCTTCCCGTCAGGAGTGAAGAAACACAGACAAGTATAAAGGAAAAAACAATGCACCAGAGTTCCACCCACTGGCCAAGAGAAGCACTGGAGAACTTGCTGGCACCCCGTCTGCTTGTCCCCGCTCTCCCCCCAGGTGTGCCCAGTTCCACCTGAAGCAGCTTCCATATTCCTTTATTTCATATACAAAAATTCCCATCTTAGTTAATCCAATTTAAGATCTGTTTTCCTATGTTTTCTCTTTTATAAAGTCTTCTCTCTTCAGGAGGTTTACTGAGAATTAATTCACTACTACTTTCCTCCAAGTTTTTTTTTTTTCCTCCTTTTCCCCCTACATTTAAAAATAATTTATTCTTTACTTACATTCTTTCTAAAGAGAATACTCTTCCGCTGTACTATAAGACAAGCATTTAAGTTTCTGGAACTTACACAATGTTATTTAAAGTAAAATGGCTTTTGTGCGACTGTAGGGTGTGTGGAATGTTATCTCTATGATGTAAATATGTGTGGCCAGTGGCGTGGCCCCGTGGTATCGACTTCTGGTCTGGGCCACAGTGACGACCCTCTTGGCAACCAGGCCGTGGCTCTTCCTTGTCATGTCAATCCCAAAGCCTCTATTCCTCACACGTTGGCAGGGAAATGCAGATTTGCATAAAGGACTAAAGCCCTGCAGACTGTGAAGGTCCCGGCAGCCCGTGTTCCGATCTGCAGTCGGCAGAGGGGACTGGTCTGTTTTTGAATTATAAACTGTGTTGTAGTAAGGAAATTGCTCACTACTTTGCTAGTAAAACTGACTTTTAGTAAAAAATCCAAATACACACAAAAACACCTTCCAACAAAAATGAGGGTATTTCCCAACTGTTAATGTTTTACCACATTAGCTTTCTTGCTTGCTGGCTCCAAGCACTTATGTGCAAATGTGTACGCGTGGACATGTGACGGTTCTTTTCCTATCTGAATATATTTTAGACGTGATGTCCCTTTACTCCTAAATATGCCCGTGTACATTCCTAAGAACAAGGACATTTTCTTAACCACAGCATAGCGATCAAAAGCAGGAAATTAGCATTGCTAGAAATTGCCTATGTTTTCGGTACTGAATTGCGAGGATACAAAAACACTCTCCTCAGATGTTTCAGGCTGAGTAAGCTCGGGCGAGCCTGTCACTACACTTGGGCAATGGCAGCTGGTCTAGGACAGGGGCAGGCTGATGTACAGTCTGAGTCACTTGCTGGGTCAGGTTTTCTCATCACTGCCTCTCCTCCTCCCCCAATGTCAGCTCGTGACCAATTTAACAGAGAACATGGAGTAAAACAGGACACACTGAGTTCTCCTTCCGTCCGGCTGAATTCCTGAGCATGAAGAGGTTGGGAGCTCCACAGTCACCAGAGAGGCACAGGCAGGAAGATCTGCTATATAAACACGGATTCTTTTAAATACGTACCTTTCCAATCAGTGGGGAGCAAACAGTTCCATTGCCAATGTTCTTCTTGAAGTGGTCTGGGACCAGCCCTGGACGGCCAGGAATAGAGGAGACGGTCCTGGAGAGGGAGCCGTCAGGACTCCTCTTAGAGCTTGGGATGCTGTCGAAGGAAGAAAACCAGTCGGGGATCTCTCACTGAAGCCACAGAGGCATGACACAGAGAACCCCACCTGTCCTGGCGTGCTTCTCTGAACTCCCACCTTGCCCTTGCAACAACGTAGAGTGGTCATGTAGCCTCGGATACCTCCTCAGCGTAAACAGAGAGCCAACCAGAGTCAGAGCTCTACCAAGACTAGATTCTCACTGGCCCAGAAAGCCAACGAGAACCCTCAGTTGCTGCATCCAAATTCAGCAAAACATCTGTGCAGGAAGGAGCAAAAATGTCTCCGGTCTCCACGTCCTCCAACCTCCTGCTCGGTGATAACCAGACCCAAGAGAAGGTGCCCTGCTGCGGCCTCCACCCTCTGACAAGTTCCTTCACTGCCTACTGGGAGGGTGTGTTGGCCAGCGGACATCCAGACACAACACATCTAACTCGGGGCAACAATATGAAATAGTAGGTAACTTTCCCATTTTTATTCAAAGTCACCGTAATGCGGAACAAGCAGATGGAATCCTGCTCTGACCTTCCCAGAGGCTCTGGCTGTTACTCAGCAGCCAGGCTGGCCTGGTCTAAAGGAGCCTTCCCTGTGGTCGCTCCCTCACGTGACCCGGACGAGAGCTGCTCTGCTCCCCTCCTGCGGAGCTCCCCGTTGTGCCCAGATAGAAACAGGCCAGGGAAACCCCTCGGGGCAAGGGAAGGACAGAGGGAAAGAGCTCACGGGGGCAGGGGGCAGAAGTTACTCACCGCAAATAGAAGAGCAGGTAGGCCTGCTGGTTCAGAACCACCTTGATGTTGCTAGAATGGACCAAGGAATCATTCATCTGGTACCACTGTCCGTTGCTTGCCTGAAGCAGCACAGGGTGTGGCAAAAAAACAAAACAAAAAAAACCCGGAACAATCAAGGTGTATTCCATAATCTTTAGTATTTATTTATTAACTAATTAAAGATTTTATTTATTTATTTGTGATTAAGGTGCCCTTTAATCTTTCTAATCTAATCTAAAAACAGCAGACAAGGGACGCCTGGGTGGCTCAGCGGTTTGGCACCTCCCTTCGGCTCAGGGTGTGATCCTGGGGTCCCAGGACCGAGTCCAACATTGGGCTCCTTGCATGGAGCCTGCTTCTCCCTCTGCCTGCGTCTCTGCCTCTGTCTCTTGTCTCTCATAAATAAATAAAGTCTTTAAAGAAATTTTAAAAAAAACAAAACAAGAAATAAAACCTGCTGTTAAAGGCCACATATACTCATTTGCTCATTAACAATGATTTCATATTAACGCATCTGATGCTTGTATGGCTATGAATGGGACTGCGAGGCGTGCTTTGAACCCATGTTTCTTCCTGGGGCCCCAGAGACCTGAGCTTTCCCCTCTGAAGGGTATTCCGGGCCTGCCCAGCGCAGCATCTCCCACACTATCCAGCCTTCCCCAGCCCCCGCCAGGATTCTAGGATAGAGCCCTGGAAGCAGGCCCCCTCCCATGTCCCGTCCAGGTACAAGGATGCTACAGCTCCCAGTGTGATGGGCTTTCACGTCCTCCCTGCCCTTCATTCCCTGAAGCAACAACAGGACCCGAACACAACTAGAAACAAGGCCACTCTCTGTGCGCAAACGTGCTGCAGAGGCCACATTTGGAACTGTACCAACAGGCACTGCAAACCCGTGCCCACAGGGGCGAGAACGGCGCAGGAGGGGTGCAAACGCACCTGCACACGAAAGCACTGACCTTCACGTAGCAGTAGTAGTGCCCTGCGTGGCAGCTGTAGCCCGAGTGGACCAGGACGGCGTACAGCCCGTACATGACAGGCTCGCCGTTGCTCTGGGACATATACGGACGGATATTCAGGAACTCCGGATAGCCTACATCCTGGAGGAAGAGCCAAGGACAGGGCAATGAGAATCCATCAGTGAGAGGAAGGGTCAATCCATCCTCTCCAGCCACAACCACATAAAATGCACGATTCTTCAGCTGGTCTTTGACAATCTGGGGGCGACCGGGGATGTGGCAACGCTGTGGCTAGAAGCCCCCTAGTCAAGGGTTAAACAGGAGGTAGAGAAGACCTTTTTCCAACTAACTGACATGAAACCCTATTTTATCATCCTGTCAAGCGATTCACAGTCTACTCCTATCTCTGCCCTGCATCCACGGCCACTCTCGCCCTGTGTGGGCCCCAAGTGTAAGACGACAGGAACAGCTCACGCCCGCCCTGCCACTGTAAGGAAACAGAGAGGCGACACCTGGGTCCAGGTCCTCAGAGAAAAAGGTGCTCATTCCATGGAGCCAATGGTCACAGTACATCAAAACTGCAGCTGTGTGGGTCAGGACAAAGGTCAGGCCAGAATTTATTCCAAAATTTAACAATTTTTCATAGGGAAGGGAATTTTTTTTTTTTTTCAGAAATCTCTGAATGGGAGGTTTATCTGCCTGTGTCTCTGCCTATACACACAGACTTAAAAAGAAAAAAAAAAAGATGGATTTATTTGAGAGAGAGCCGGTGTGTGCACAGGGAGGGAGAGAGCAAGAGGGAGAAACTTTAGCATGTTTCTCGCTGAGCCTGGAGCCCGATGCAGAGCTTGATGTCCAGACCCTGAGACCAAGATCTGAGCTGAAACCAAGAGTCAGACGCTTAACCGGCTGCGCCACCTAGGGGCCCCTACACACGCTGACTCTAAAAATGGTGTAACTGATGTAGAGTGAAGCGCAGAGCTCTCAGGTGCACAGCGGGACGTGTCTAGCAAACGTTTACTGACGGTAACCATATTCCCATCAGGGCACAGACATCAACCCAGAAAGTCCCTCATGCCCCGGGGAACGGCTCCCCCTCCAGTACCAATCAATCGGCTTTGCCTATTCCTGAGCTTCCTCCAACCAGAGACATGGGGTGCATACTTGGTTGTCTCTGGCTTCTTTAGGTCAACGTTGTCATGGCCCTGACCCTACACACCTTCTTCCTTCCCCTGACTCGAAGTCTCAACAGCTAATACGAAGAACAAGCTCGTGACCCCCAATCCAATCTTGCCAGATACGGGCAAGATCAAACAGACCAATGTTTCTCAAACTGTATTCCCAGGGAAACCAATTCCAGGAGATACTAAGGTGAACCATGAACCATGAGCTCTTCAGGGCAAAGCCACAATGATCTCATTTATCACTGACTGTGTCCCACCGACTTCCTGGTGCATTGCACATGTGGTAAGATGTGAGTGCATTAAACATTAGTAAGATGAATGAATGGACCTCAAACAATTAACTTTAGAAAATTCTTCACAATAAAGCTCCGTCTTAGAGATTTAAAATGCAACACAGCTTATTCATAAAGGCTCTGACAAGGCCTGCAATTAAAAAGGACTGCTGAACTTCAGCTTAGCAGTTCTCAAACTCAGCTGAGCACAGAATGGTTTCAAAGTACAACACAGTTGTATGAAAAAAAAATAATAAGAAAAACAATACAATTGTATGTTCAAAATACAGCATCTTGTAAGCACACAGCACAAACCTTCTGCGGAACGCCAGTTTGGGAAGCGCTGATGTAAGCAAGCCCCCATCACTGCCTGTGAGGAAGGTGAGAGACAAGCGCCTTGCCCCAAACCACCTAAGTCGGCTCTAACCACTCTTATGCTAATGACAATTTCTGTTAAAAACCGCCACTGTGCAGGGCGCCTGGTGGGCTTGGTTTGAGGGAGCATCTGACTCTTGATCTTGGGGTCAGGAATTCAAGCCCCACGGGAGGGTACAGGTGACTTAAATAAGATGAAATAAAAGGCCATTATGCAAAAGCAAGTTTTTACTCTACCTTCCACAAAAGCCACGGCGCACAGCTGCACCATGTTAGCCACCAAACAGCACGGGGTGGATCAGAACCACTCAGAGCAGCGCTCCCCACGCTTGTTCTTAAAAAAACGCTTCTGTACCGGGAACAAGCCACGTACAGGCAGAGGAAGGCAAAGAGAACCCAGGAAGACCTTGATTCTTGAACCTGACTATGCGGGACAACCATTTAGGGATTCTGGAAAAACGCAGACTCCTGAGCCCTGTCTTCTGGAGACTTTCAGCTGCTGGCTCTGGGGTAGAGCTGGGAACCTGTCCTCCTAAGGGCGGCCGACCATGCAGTCTGGACACCACGGCGAAGGCTCACCTTCGTGATCTTCCCCCCACTGAAGTTGGCAAAGCGCTTGAGGGAGAGAGTTAAGACGTTGGACGTCCTGTGGATGGTGAAGCGCTTGCTGGCTGGAACCTTCTTCTTGCATCTGTGAGGACGGTGAGCAGAAAAGGTGTCAGCTGGTGCTCCGAGGAACGCCGTGCTCAGGGGAGCTCACAAAACACTTGCTCTGTCACCACAGGGTCTCCTCTCCCCTCTCCTCCCGAGACACAGACCCCAGGACTTAAGTGAAAGGGCAGCTGGTCCAGGGAACCAGGGACCAGGGGAAAGCTGGAGACCGTAAAGCAACAAGGAAGCTCTTTCCCACAGAGGCCACTGAGTCAGATGCATGGAAAGCAGCCCTGGGAAACAGGAGCACCTGCGGGCAGGGGACATGCGGCAGGTGGGAGATCACGGTGAGCAAGCCCAGAAGACCAGTGAGAGGGGAGAAGATGAAGGAAAGAAGACAGCCCCCAGGGCATGGACAGACAAATTTACAGAGGGGCAAAGGCAGCGTTTGGGCACGGGATAATAAATCTGAAAAGCTTATGTAGGAAAAATATTCTTTAGTTGCTACAGCTTCTGAATGAATGACACAGGAGGTACCTCGCCCCACACCCCCGCTAAGTCTGACCCTCAGGAGACGGCGCCACGGATACATGCGCTAAGGCTGCTGGCGGCCACAGGAGGCGGGATGGCCCTGTGCAGTCACCTCCTCACCCCACGCCGCTACCTTGGGGGCCCACCTCCCAGGGGAGGAGCCATCAGGGCACCCGCCAGGTGTGATGTAAATAGATGTCAGCCATCCCAACCCCAGCGAGCACCCCAGAGAGGCTGGCTACAGTGGGGGTCTCCCCGACAGGGGCGGGGGGCGTGTCTCGCTGCTGGGACAAAATCAAACTTACTTGGCACACATATAGGCATTCTCTCCACTCAGGACATCTGGTTTCACGAACAGTTCCAGAGCACGCACGATATTAGCCGCTTGCTGAGGACAGAAGCGGAGAGGGGCGTCAACCGCAGAAGAACAAGGAGTGGAAAGGAGCGGGGGAGCAGGTGGCGAAGCCAGCTCTGTGGGGCCCCGCCTGCACCCTGGGGCGCCCATGACCCGGCCCCGGCTGCAGCAACAGAGGGCTGCCCTCCCAGGCCTCGCATCTACACGCATCTACGTCTACGGTGTGCTCACCCCTCAGCCCCTCAGGACGCAAAGCTGCATTTCACCTTTTAAACAAAAGGAAGGGGCACAGGGAAAAATGGTGGCCCCTACTCTAAGGCAGGAGGATTCCCAGTACCTCGCTCCTTATCTACCTGGGTGACACGCCCCCACCGGGTTCCCCTCCAGCCTCCGCGTCCTAAGGCAAACACAACCCAGCGGAGCCATGTTCCCTACCCGGATCTCCAGCGCCACATCCAGGTAGGGGTCGTACGTGTCCGAGACGCTCTTGCACACCGAGCACTTCACTGCAACGGAACACAGAGACAGTGGGGTGGGTGTAGGTGCCCCCAGAGCACCACCCCCAGGTCTCCAAGACCTAGCCAGCCCCGCGCAAACCCTGCCTCTGGAGAGAGCTCGCTGACACCAGAGTTCACAAGGGAATGTCCGTCAAGCTCAGCGCCAGGCCGCCCAGCCCAGTGACGAGCCTCTGTCCTTGCCCACGGCCTAGACAGCCCCAGCCCCCAGCTGAAGGGCAGAGGCCACAGGACTCAGAGGAAAGATAATGCCACCCTCCTCTACACGTGGACATTCTGCTCCAAGCTTCCTCCTGGGAACAGTGTGCCCGTGGGCAATGGTGCGTTTCAAAGGAGGCTGGTGCCTCCATGGCTCGCCCAGGTCTGCTCGCCAGGAAGGGGCCCCAACCTGGGCTCGAACTCCTGATCTTTCCTGGTTCATTTTCTCATCCTTGACAAAGGGGTAGAGAAAACGTCTTCACTTACCACGGGATCTGAGATAGCCTCCAAAAATCTGATGGACCAAAGTCGTCGCCTGCGTTTGACGATCCAACCTGGAAAGGAGGCCACAGCCTTCAAGAGAGGGACAGAAGGCAGGCCCCGCTCCATCCTCCCTGCTCCATCCTTCCCACCCCATTCTCCCCAGCCTAGCCCAGACCAGCCCAGCCCAGCATGCTCCTGGGACACCCCAGCACCCCAGCGTAGGTCTGACAGGCTCGGCCTGCCTCTCCGTGGGCCCAGCTGTGCCACTTGCTCTGATGGGCGGGGGCCACTACCCACAACAGCCGCCCCAGTCCTTCAAGACCGCATCCTCCCCGCAGGCACTTCACCCCCCACCTCGCAGGAAACCAAGGCCAGAGAAATACTCCTAGTGCCTGTGCAGTCCCATTGGTGGGGCGCTCTGCCCTCACCCCCAGCTCATTGTGCTTCAGTCCTGGACCGGATGTCCTCAGCCTATGCTTCTTATCTGAAGAGGGGGAGCAAGTGGGACAAACCCTCACTTCTGTATCTCTCGGCAGGATGGCAGTGGACTCCAGAGTTGGGAGGGGCTGTACTCAATCCCCCCACCCCGTTTACCCACCAGGATCTGAGGCTCCCCCCACCCCCCAGTGCTGCTCACTGCCCCACAGAGCAGGTAAGCAGAGCATCTGCACCCACAGCTGTTCATGTGACCAAGACTCTGGAAACAACACCCTGACTCTAGCCTCCGCTCCTGTATCTGCCTGCAACCCCCTGAATCTGGCTCCCACTCCCTGGAACTGCCCTCCTCAGAGTCACCAAGCCCCTGGGACACAAATCCACTCGACAGTGGTCTTTGTGCAGGAACACGACAGCCCTGGATGAGCAGCTGCTCCTTCACGGGACTGTTCTCCCTCCACGGGCACGTCTCCTGCACCCCAGCTCTGCAGACGCCTCCTCTGACTCCCTGAGTTCTGGGCTGGGCACTAGACGGTGCCACCTCGCAGCGCTCTCCTCCCTGCCCCCCTGCACATGCCCCACGGTGCCCTGCACTGGGCCTCCAGGCAGTGTGGACTGGCCACAGCAGCGCTGCCCAGACTCCAGGAGCTCACTGGGGAGCAGGACTCCATGTGGTGAGGACACCACCAGGGCACATTTTCATTTTGCAAAATTAGGAAATGAAAAGCTAACTGCCACCATGTACTCTCACCACCATTCGTCAAGAGGGGGGAGCTTTAAATTTCCCACACCATCGAGGATGTCCTCTCAGCACGAACTGGAAGCCTGTGGCCAGACACACGTGACGGTGGCTGCTGAGGTCCAGGGGGCCCTGGCCCCGCACCGGGCCGTGAGAAGGAGGAGCAAACACCTGCACAGAACCCTCTCCCGGGGCGCCTGAGGCCAAGCAAGCTCAGACCTCAAACCAGCCCCAAGTGGGAGGCAGAGCCAGATTCCAGCAAGTCGTCTTCCACGCTCCTGCCAGAGCCTTGCTGGAGATGAAGGCCAGTCTGGAGAATGCGAAGGGAGAGCCCGGGCAGCAGAGGCGGCCTGGCAGCAAGAGGAGTCCACAGGAAGCGAGGCTGGGAGGCGGGCGGGCTCCGCAGCAGACAGCGGTGGGAAGGGCACAGAAACAGAGGGGAGAGCTCAGGGTCCTGAGACACACACGCCACACTGGGGCCTTCCAGCGCTCGGCTCTGGGGACAGAAGGCGCGGCTCAGGGCACCCCGGATGGGCAGCCACACGGAGCAGCAGGCCCAGGGCGGTGCCGAAGCAGCCTCAGTCCTGCACGGGTGCTGCCGGAGGAAAACCCTGAACGAGAATCACCTTGTCTGATGATGAGCCCCCAGAAAACGAGTACAAGGGAGATGAATAGAGCAATACGAAATTCCAGGCTGAACTAAAGATCCTCAAACAAGTGTCTGGGGAGAGGGAAGATCACTGTAAGAAGTTCTGCAACTAAAAATAAAAAAGAGCCAACAGAGACATTCAGCTGATGTGGAGGGAAGAAACGAAATCACATCGGGGATGAGGCGGGAATTGCAAGGGGAGGAGGTTCACTGAACAGGGGGCCGGGGCGCGACAAGGCGGGACAGCAGCCGGAGGGGAGATCAGGTAAAGAAAGAGCCGCCGAGACCGACGAGGTGGTCCAGCGGGAGACCTCCAGTGACTGGAGACCCTGACCGAGGAAAACATGAACCAACCCCCCTGCGCGCTCTGGAGGCAGCAGAGAGTCACCACGGCCAGCGGGCAGAGGCTCAGCGCACACCCCACGGGCACCTGGTGGCATGACACGCCGATGGGCAGCGTCTGCCTAGTTCATCACTGCAAATTCTCAAGCCAGGATATCCAAGCTGAGCTGATGCACAAGTGATGGTGGGTGGGCACTACGTGCCTGCTGCCTACGGCCGAGGCTCGTGCCCGTAGAAACGGGTTTCCACGCAGACGAAGCCAGAGTCCACGCATGCCACAGGTTTACTCTCTCGGCATCACTGAGCATCTAGCAAGACTGACAACAATCAGTTCTAAAAGTGTTCCTCGTGAAACCATAGGACTTTTTTTCCTTTTTAAAGATTTTACTTATTCGAGAGAGAAAGAGAGAAAATGCAAACACAAACAGGAGGAGAGGCAGTGGCAGAGAGAGAAGCAGACTCCCCACTGAGCAGGGAGCCCGATGCAGGGCTCGATCCCAGAACCCTGAGATCATGACCTGAGCTGCAGGCAGATGCTTCACCGACTGAACCACCCACGTGCCCCCAAATCATCAGACTTTAAAGAGCAGAAAAAGATCCTGAATCCTCTAGGGTAAGGTCCTTGCAAGGTCAAGAGGGAGGGACTAGCTTCAGGCTCCCAGAAACGCAGCGAAGCCCAGACGGGAGGACAGGCCGCTCTGGGCTTACTTAACAGGGAAAGACTGAACCAGAGGCGGGGATGAATGGGAAAGGAGATCACAGAAATCTTTATATCCCAACAAGGTAGGAAATAATGCACCTGCGAGTTGGGTGAGAGAAGAGGGAAGGAAGGAGAGGGACCGGGCGGCACTGAACGCTGCCGGACTGAACCGCGCTCCAGGAGAGCAGCAAGGCGTTTGCAAGGGCACGTGCAGCACCATCACTGGACGGAGGTACAGGCCTTCCGAGCTACCAGACGAAAGCTCAGAAATTAATGAGCAAAGTTTGGAAAGTGAGGGAGAAACAGCCCACCAGCCGTGTGTGGTAACCCTAAATCTCAGGGTCACAGCTGGGTCAGCAGGTCAAGACCAAACCTCAGTCGTAACAATAAATGTGAAGGGGCTTAACTGGCCTGTGAAAGAATCGGGCTTTTGGCAAAGATACGATGGCCGTGGGCCCCGTGAGCGCAGCCACGTTTACAGGGTGAACGCTGCAGGAGGCCCGGGGGGCCGGAGCTCACCAGTAACGGGAGACGAACCCCACGGTCCTGGTGCAGACCGAGGCGGGAGGAAGCGAGACAGCAGGTGTGCATATAGACGCACCCCGAGCCGCCCCAAGCCACCCCCGGGAAGTGCCACGAGGTAGAAATACTATAAATGCTCTCTGCTCACAAGCTTTTTAACAAAACCAAAGGGAAAAAGAAGTCACTTCCACCTGCATATCAAATTCAGTAACTGAGCTAATGCAACTCTTATTTTTTCTCATTTCACTAAGCAGCGACGTCTTTCCCACAGACGGCTCGGGGAAAGCATCCGACAACCCCCTGCCATGCCTGGCGCATCAGACGTCAGACACACTTGTCTTCCCAACGACACACGGCCACTTCTGGACCCTGAACCGAGAGAGGCTCACCACCGCCCACCCTGCCGCCCAGACCACAAGCCTGGGCTCCTCCCGGCCCCCCAGCCCAAACCCTGAACTTCATCCATCCTACCTGCCAGCCCGTCCCTCCTGGACTCTCTCCCACCTCTGGAGAGTCCCGGTGATGAAGCTGACAGGGTGTCAGAGTCCACGGCTGTCCTAAAACCTCCCAGGTGATTCCACCCTGTGATCAGGGCTGGGAAGCGTTGCAGGGCACGTGCCATACCCACCTGCACGGCAGGGAGGCCACAGCCTCCACCACCTCTGCAGGCCTCCTCCCTCCCCTAACTGGAGCCTTGGGTGACCCCTCCTAGGAGGCCAGCTGAGGGAAAGGGCACAGCAGGATCCTCCTGGGAATGGGTCCCACGGGCTCCCTCCACAACAGCCCTTAATACATGACCTTGTAGACACTGGCCAGTATCTGCCTTCCCCTCCCTCTGAGCTCCTCCAACTCGAGGAAGTACCCAGAGCTAACACAGTGCCTGGCACACAGGAGGCATCAGCAGAGAGCTCAGCTGTGGGGCGGGGAGATGCACAGAGGGCAGAGCCAGTGTCTGCCTGCCTGCAGGGAGGGAAGGGGGAGAGCATGGGACCACACCACACATCTCTGCACAGCAAGGAACAAATGCCAGAGGGACACATGAAAAGTTTTCTCGGGGTTTAAAAAGAATCTCATCCGCTGATCAGAGGTTTCTTATAATCATTGCTACAACTGGACTTTGCCAAAGGATGTTCTGGTTGTTTCTTAAGCTGTTTAAGGGGGATTCCCAGAGTCCAGGACTTCGTTCTAACCTAAGCCCAGGCCACAGCCTCAGAACAGGGAGTGTTTTCGGTCTCTATCCTTTTTTTTTTTAAAGATTTTATTTATTTATTCACGAGAGACACACATAGAGAGAGGCAGAGACCCAGGCAGAGGGAGAGGCAGGCCCTGTGCAGGGAGCCCGACGTGGGACTCGATCCCTGAACTCCAGGATCACGCCCTGAGCCGAAAGCAGAGCCCAACTGCTGAGCCACCCAGGCGTCCCTCGGCCTCTTCCCTTTTGTCTGAACCCAGGAGTCAGCAGTACAGAAACACCCCTGGCTGTAACTGTTCCACAGAAGGGAAGACACGGCATGAAGTCAGCAATATGTCCTGGGTTTGTCTCTGCTTTCAAATTTAAAATGAAGAAATCCTTAACTATGCAGAATAAAACCTCAAAAATTATAAAATGTCCCTGCATGCTTTCAAGTTCTTTCATAAAGATGTTGGAATTCCTACCACCCCATCCTCTGTATCAGAATAATGAGGTGATTTTTAAAAAACGGGGAGAATCCAGGACAATAGCCAAAGGCCATCAGAAAGATCTGCCAAAGCATCTTCCCTGCAGCGAGCTGCTAGGACAGGGCTCCCCCCACAACCGCCTGGCCCTGCCAAGCCTCCGGGGCGAGGAGGGTGCGCAGGGGAGGCCCCGCCCCAGGAAGCCGCATAGCCCCGCATCTGACTTTCAGCAGGTCGAGGCCCGGACGCAAGTATCCACAGGGAACACCTGGGGGAACGGAGGTGGCTGCCTCTTCAGCGACAGGCTTCCGCACGGCTCGGCAGCCGCCTCCACGGTAGCCCCTCAGGGAAGGTGGGTGAAGGGAAGCACGTACTTGGCACAGCCGTTCAAACAGGCCTTTTGCATGGCGTCGATGGTGTACCGGAGAAACTCGTGCGCATCCTCTTGGTTCCCAAAGCGGAAATGCCGGGCAATCTCTAAAGAAAGAGCCAGGCGTCAGACTGGCAGGGAAGAGCTCGTGCCTTCTCCCCCATAACCCACCGCAGGACCCCACCCCTGCCGTCCCGAGGATAAGCGGCAAGTGAGGGAACCCTCAGCATACACCGCGTGTCCCAACCCCAAGGCTTCACGGCGAGCGTCTGCTCGACGAGACCTGAGGGCCTGTACTCTGCACACTTAACAGAAAAGCACAAATGCCACAGAATGTGAAACCCACTGATGACCAAGTTTTCCAGGAGCCAGCACAGAGCACAGGCTGGTCACAAGGATGCCACACAAGGTTTCAGAAACCAGCTGACCCATCTCTTCTACCAAGTGAAATCGGGGCTAACCTGTCCCGTGATGTTCAGAAGAGCCCCGGCCTCACCTTCCTTCTGGAGACACAGCCCCTGCCCCCCAACTGGCCCGAGCCTCCCCATTCTTCAAAGTGGAGGTCAGCACACACACGCCACTCCACGAAGCCCTCCCCGCTGACGCTGACCCACACCAGCCTCCCTCAGTCTGTACCACTACGTGTCCCGAAGGGCTGTTACGTGGGGTCTCAGCACTCCTGTGGCCTCATTCCTGACTCCTCCCTGCGCCCCCGGCCCCCCAGCACCCACCGCAGACTAGGGTTCAGCTGCCATCCAGTCAGGAATTGACTCTTACTTTTCAGGTCTCGGATGAAGGAGACGGGTTTGATGGCGTTGCCACTGTTGGCGAAGGCCTGGACCATGTGGTTCTGCATGACGCACAGCATGCAGAAGCTGCCCTGGTGACCTGCACACGGGACGAAGCAGTAGTTTTGTACAGTGAGAGCTCCCCAGACATTCTCGACACCCCCACTCCCGCACAGCACAGGGACCTGCTGAGCCACTGAGGTCCCCCCCAACACTCGCCCTACTGCCCTGGGTTCACAGCTGTTCACCTAGGAGATCTTTCCATGTTCCTTTGGTGCTCTTTACTAGTAAGGAGAGTCGTTAAGTCTAATTTCCGTTACGAAGTTTAAAATAATGTTTTCTCGAACTCCTAAGCTGGATCACGCGGTCAATAAGCGGGAATGTTTTAGGGCTTCCTGACAATCCTGAGTGTGCTCCTCAAACGTGCGACCCTTTGCTCTTGCTTCTAGGAAATGCCTCGCTGTCGTCTCTCAAGGCCTGGCAAGCTTCTTGCACACAGGCCCACGAGGTACATGCGGCCCTGGGAGCCGTCCAGTCTACGGCGACGCGGCTCTGCCTCCGGAGAACACAGGCAGCCCACACCACGCAGCCACGGACAATACAGAAACGGGTGGGCCGGGTTCCAGCAGAACTTGATCTACACAGCAGGCTGCGGTCTGCCAACCCTGCTCTGTATGAAACTCTTTGTTGCTCCTTGGGCAGCTGGATGGTGGTGCGTTTTAACCTTTATTGCAAATTATGAGATCTTTGACATGCAAAGAGAACTACAAAGCCTATACCACACGGCTCCAGCCCATCTGGGGTGTTTTAAAAGTAAAACGCTGCCGTGACAGTGAGGTCACCGCCGCTGCACTGCCCACGTACCCCCATTGGAGGAAGCATTCTCCTAACTAGGTCACGACTACTCCCGTTAGTTCCTGCACCAACCCACGTGTGTACCCACACACAGTAAGCGTGTTTAAGCTTATTTGACATAAATTATGCTACACGACGGATGCCTGGGTGGCTCAGAGGTTTAGCGCCGCCTTCAGCCCAGGGTGTGATCCTGGAGACCCAGGATCGAGTCCCACGTTGGGCTCCCTGCATGGAGCCCGCTTCTCCCTCTGCCTGTCTCTGCCTCTCTCTCTGTCTCTCATGAATAAAATCTTTAAAAAAAAAAAAAAATCATGCTACACAGTACATACTGTTCAGCAGTCAGTCCTGACGTCATGCTAGGTCCTTCCAGTAGACTATTTTGCCAAATGCAGAGACCACAGTTTCCCTATGTGCTCCTTCCTTACACACACTGGCCCTTCCACGCTTCTACTATCACAAACAATCCTGCACCTGCCTCCCTGCATCCCATCTCCTCTAAGGCACACACCCACCATAGACTCTTGGGGCCACGGGCAGGCACATCTTCAACTCCAGGCTACTGCTGTTTCATATACACCACCTAACTTCTCACGTGTAACACAAGGTGCACCACATGCCAATGGTTCTCCCCTGCAATACCTCCACTCCCCCAGTCACTTAGACCTATCTCAAAATCAATAATGAAACAGCACGCAGTCTGTTTACCGCATACTGGGAAAGATGCTAGTATTTACAAACAAAAAAATAGCTGGTGTTAGCAAAGATGTGCGCTGCTGCCGCCAAGGATATACACTTGAGTAGTGGTCACGGGACATGGCATGCACTTCCTCAAAAAATTAGACAGGATTCCCATACGGCCCAGCAACCCCACTTCTGGGTATCCCCCTAAAAGGAATGAGAGCAGGGTATAACAGGTTATTTGTACACCGACGTTCCCAACATTATTCACAACAGCTGAAACACAGACACCAAGTGCCCGTCAACAAAGGAACGGGTAAGAAATGTGGTATGTACGGACAATGGGATATTAGCCTTAAAAAGAAACACAAATTCTGACACCTGCCCCAGTATGGAAGAACCTGGGGGACGTGATGCTGGGTGAAGTCAGCCAGGCACGAAAAGATCAATACCACTTACACACGGGGGCTAGAGTCGTCAAGTTCAGAGACAGGAAGTAGGGCAGTGGGCACCAGGGGGTGGGGAGGGGCCAGGGGGCTGGTATTCCTGTTTGGGGAGATGAAGGAGTTCTGGACATGGACAGACAGCTGCATGATAATGTGAAGCCAAGTAATGCCACTGAGCTCTACAATAAAAACCATGGTAAATTTGGGGGGCCCTGGCTGGCTCAGTCGGTGGAGTGTGCGATTCTTGATCTTGGGGTTGTGAGTTCAAGCCCCATGTTGAACACAGAGATTACTTAAAAACAATCTTTAAAAAAAAAATAAAATCTTTAAAAATGGTAAATTAAAAAAACTACTATTTACACTATCCTTTTAGAGGACTATTGGAAAATGGTTTATGTGAATGTCTACATAAAAAGGAAGCTTTTCCTTTTCATTTTAGAGCTTTTTGGACTCTTATCCATATCCACTTATTACTTTTATTTTTAAAATGACAATAATGGTTGAGGGGGCTCAAATTTAGGCAAAAAACTAAAATACATTACTTAAAATAACTTAAACATAAGCAGTCACAAATGCGGAACAAAGCGCCCACCTTCCCAATTTAACTCAGGTAAAGACATTACGGTGACAGCTGTGTGGGAATCATGCCTCTAATTACCACGTACAGCACTGCAGACCGTTAGCCTGATAAATCATCAGTCCTAAATAGGGCAAGTAACAATTTTAACCAGAAATTCCTGAAACAAGGTTTCCCAATCCCTGGCAATATGCAAGACTGATGTAAGTGGCATGTGGATGAAGACTTCCTTCAGGTAATTAAGAAAAATAGGACATAAAAGTCAAATCCGTGACTTTTGGGATCTTGCTACTTCAATTTGGAAAAGAATGTCCAAAAAGATAGGATTTAATCCTCCCGCATATTTTACATAAGGTGTTTCTTTTCGGGGCGCCTGGCTGGCTCAGTCGATGGAGCGTGTGACTCTTGATCTCGGGGTTGCGAGCTCCAGCGCCATGCTGGGTGCGGAGAGGACTTAAAAATAAAATCTTTAAAAAAATAAAGTGTTCCTTTTCCAGCTAGATCCCAGGGCAGAAGTGGTCCAGCAGTTCAGGTGATACTTCTCAGGATCCTCGAGTCTTCAAATAGCTGTATTCCAGGAGGAAGAGAGGACAGCTCAAGCCCACTTGGGGTGGCTCAGAGCCAGTAGGGTACAGGCAAAAAATATACTAGAGACTTTTCTTAATACTTTTACTTTAAAAAAAAGCTAAGATGCTAAGATCAACATCCCACAGAGCAATGCAGAGCAACATTGGGATGCTCACAGGGAAGGTGTCTGGAGGGAGGGCAGGACATCCCCCCAGGAAGAGGGGCTGATCCTGGCTGCTCCCACCACACCCCCTTACTCCTACATGCCACACAGTATGGGTGGCAGGTTCTCGGGGACTCGCAGGTGTTACAACTACTTTATCTACATCAACCCTAACCAAGGTGATGAAGGGTCCTGCAGAGGAAGCATAACCGGAGGGTGGCTGCCTAGGGAGGTATGGTGAACAAAAAGATGGCAGAGCTACCTACGTCTGGAGAGTAGGGTCTCATTACCAAAGCTATGAGAAAAAAAAAAAAAAACAAAAAACAGAGCTGAGGAGCCTGGAGGGCTGTCAGTTGAGCATCTGATTCTTGGTTTCAACTCGGGTCACGATCTCAGGGTGGTGGGATCAAGCCCTGCCTCGGGCTCTGCGCTCAGTGTGGAGTCTGCTGGGGATTCTGTTTCCCTCTCCCCCAACCCCTCCCCCCTCACATGTGCTCCCTCTCGTTCTCTCTAAAAAAAGAATTGGGGGAAAAAAAGGCTTAGAAAACCAAAAAACTGGGCAGCCCTAGTGGTGCAGCGGTTTAGTGCCGCCTGCAGCCAGGGCATGATCCTGGAGACCCGGGATCGAGTCCCACGTCGGGCTCCCTGCATGGAGCCTGCTTCTCCCTCGGCCTGTGTCTTTGCCTCTCTCTCTGTCTCTGTGTGTTGCACATGAATAAGTAAAATCTTTAAAAACAAAAACAAAAAAACCCCACAAAAATAGCCCAGTCAAGTCTTACTAAAAGTCCACCCAGACCCACCTTGACATCACCAAGGTCACTACTGGAAACAGATTTATAACCAACCTCACCAGCAGTGCGCAGTGCCCCAGTGTGTTAACGTCTGCTGCCATCATGATCACAAGATGTTTTAAAAACGCTATTTCCATTGCACAGTCATCTTTCCCTCGTTAAAAAAGTAATATAAGGAATATCCCTGAACACATCACGCAATCTTTTATCCTCACCTAGCTCCTCTCTTGCTCCCATCTCCCTGCCTCTGCTTCTAATCCTGATTTCCTGACTTCATTGTTTACCCATTAGAAAAAAAAACTTCTCAGGGCTTATCCTGTCTGTGTATACCTAAACGCTTTATGGCCTTGCTCTTCAACTCTTACAATAGCAATTCATGCTGTAGGCAGCCTTCTGGGACTTCTTCCTTCACTCTGCGTTATTCAGATTCCCACACGGCGCGGTCATTCATTCTCCCGCTCTGCTGCGTATTCCATCACGGGCCTAACACTGTGATTCGAGGATCCATTCTGCTGATGGGCGTTTTACACCAGTGTCCTGACACCCATGTATCAGAGCTTTTCTGCAGGCGGAGAACTGCTGGCTGGTAGGTTATGTGGAAGAGAATGCCAGTTCAGGCGAGCGTCAAACGTCCTCGCTCACCTTCATGGTGACATTCAGTACCACCAGGCTTCCGGACCTGCACCCATCACAAAGGTGTGTCATGGTACCTGTCACGGTTTTGATGGCACTTTCCTGATTCCAAGCGAGGCTGAACATCTCTTCCTATACTCTTACCAAGAGTAAAATGCCATTCATAATTTAATTTTACTTTTTTATAGGTTGTCTTCCTCTTTGGTCTGTATTCTTGCCACATTCTTGGTAGCCATCCTTTGCTGATTTTGTCTCCAGTTCATGGCTCCCCATTTGCCTTTTCAGTGTTTTTTGGGAACAAAAGTTGTTAACTTTAATGTAGCTGAACCTGTCATTTTTCTTTTACGGTTGGTGCTTTCTGAGTCTTGTTCAAGAAATCTCCCATCCCGGGACACCTGGGTGGCTCAGTGGTTAAGCATCTGCCTTTGACTCAGGGCATGATCCTGGGGTTCGGGATCAAGTTCCGAATTGGGCTCCTTGCAGGGAGCCTTCTTCTTCCTCTGCCTATATCTCTGCCTTTCTCTCTGTGTCTCTCACAAATAAATAAAATCTTAAAGAAAAAAAAAATCTCCCATCGCAAGGTCAGAGATTTGCCAATGTTTGTTAAGAGCAAGATATTTGCTCTTGATATTAAATTTTTAATGCATTTTTTTGTGCATGGCTATGTTGTGCAATGGCGATCCTACTGCTTTTTCCATATGTAAGCCTGAGTTCAGAGTTCTATTTAACTCAAAAGGGAGACATGTGAAAAACCCACGTGTCACACATTTGCAAGTGTACGCGGGTCTGTTTCTAGTTGGGAGACCCCTTCCCTTATTCAATACTATGATTTTAATTTCTCTAACTTGACAAAGACTTCATAGTTTGTAGGACATCTCTCTTCTCATACTCTCTTTCAGAAGTGTCTTGGTGATTTTGAGTCCTTTGCCCCGCTTTTTCATATAAATTTTAGAATCAGGTGGAGCGGGATGCCTGGGTGGCTCAGCAGTTGAGCATCTTGCCTTTGGCTCAGGGCATGAATCTGGGGTCCTGGGATCAAGTCCCACATCAGGGTCCCTGCAGGGACCCTGCTACTCCCTCTTCCTGTGTCTCTGCCTCTCTGTGTCTCTCATGAATGAATACATAAAATCTTAGGAAAAAAAAAAAAGAATCAAGTGGAGCTACATTAATCTGGGGAAAAACCATAATTTTGATAATACTGAGGCTTCCCTCCAAAGGCAGCTATTTTCATGTATATAGATTACTGTGTAATGTCCTTCAGTGAAGGATTTCTTAGTAAATTTAGGTCTAGATACTTTATTACTTTTGTTATTATAAATTTTGTATAGAAATAAATATTTTTTAAAGATTTTACTGTTTGACAGAGACAGCGTGAGCACAAGCAGGGGGAGCTGCAGGCAGAGGGAGAGGGAGAAGCAGGCTCCCCACTGAGCAGGGAGCCCAATGTGGGGCTCAATCTCAGGACTGTGGGATCATGACCCAAGCTGAAGGCAGATGCTTAACCTAAGCCACCCAGGCACCCCTATGGTAGCAAAATTTAAAAAACACTCCTTGTTGTTTGCTGTAGAGAAATTCAACTAACTTTTTGTACATTGATGTTGTATCTAGTCACATTGTCAAATTTCTAATTTATAGATTCTTTTGCTTTTCAATGCAGGAATGTCATTTTCAAGTTAACAATAGTGGGCTCCTTCCTTTTGTCTCCTAGATCACCCCTCTGGCTAGGACCGGCACATCTTCAACACGGAGAGAGACCCCATTTCACTCTATTTTAAAGGGTACGCTTCCAATATTTTCCCATCTAGAATGTTTCTTTTGTAGTGTTTGGTAGGTACCCTTTATCAAGATAAGGGAACGCCTTCCTATTGCTCCTTTGCTAAAAATTTTTCATAAATTTCTTTTTTGGGCATTATTTTCAAGTGACCTTTCTCTTTTAATCTGTTGATATGGTAATTAAGGAAGCAAAATTAGTACTCTCTTACATAGTACTTACTGTGTGCCAAGCACTATTTTAAGCACTTTACGTAACTCATTCAAGCTTCCCAACAGCACGACTGGGGAGATATTATTACCTTGCAGATGAGGAAGAGGAAGCTTTAAAGGGCCAGGTAACATTCTTGAGAATCACAGCTTTTTTTTTTTTTTTTTTTTTTTAATTTTTTATTCATGATAGACATAGAGAGAGAGAGAGAGAGAGGCACAGACACAGGCAGAGGGAGAAGCAGGCTCCATGCCGGGAGCCCGACGCGGGACTGGATCCCGGGTCTCCAGGATCACGCCCTGGGCCAAAGGCAGGCGCCAAACCGCGGAGCCACCCAGGGATCCCAGGATCACAGCATTTAGGTGCAGAGCCAGAACACAACTCAGCGGGCCAAGCTCCAGAGAAGTACTGTTACCTGTTGTGCTGTGCTCTCTTTATAATCACACGTCAAGATTTTCTGGTATTAGAACGTCCCTGCCTTACTAGGATGAACATAAATTGCTCACGGTGTTAGAAGACTATTGCATTTGGTAGAAGCTTTGTAACTACAGTTGTAAGACAGGACTGTCATTTTTCTTTCTCATACTGTACTAGTTTACTTTTGCTACTCAAGTTATAAGAACCTCATAAAATGAGCTGGGAGTTCTCTTTTCCTATTCTCTGGAAGAATTTGTGAAGCACTACATCTGTTTCTCAAAATTTTCATAAAGCTCATCCATAAATCATCTCAGCCTGGCATTTTCTTCATGGGAAGATTTTTAACCGCTGATTTAATTTCTTTAATAGTTAAAAGGCTTTCTACTTCTTCAGTTTTGGTAAGTTACATTTTATTTCATCTTTACCCATTTTGTATTTCTACTCTAGGGCATGTTTTTTTTTTTTTTTAGGGCATGTTTTATGACATACATAAGACACTGACTGGGTGCAGAGTCGCTGAATACACACAATTTGGACCTATTTTTTGAAAACACGTTTCTCTGCATAGGTACTCATTTTCAGAACAGTTTGGGACCAACGCTCTACCTGAGTGACTGGCTTCCACGGCCCATCCTACAGCAGGCACATGTCAAATTTAGATTTTATCAATTACTACCTCTTGGACATCACTCCTAAGTCTGACCCAGGCCGAAGGGCTTGTCTAATCAGGGGACTGCCCAGTCCCCACAACTCCTGGCCCACCCCCTGCTGCCGGCTCACACTCACAGTTGCGCGTATGCTCCTTGGAGAGCAGGTAGTTGGCCAGAGGCGGGGTGTAGGTCAAGCACTGTATGGTCGAGTTCAGAAAGCAGGTGTTGCCCAGGTTGTGGAGCCCTGCTCCCACGCGGTAAACCCGCTCCCACTTCAGGGACAGCCGCTCCGTGGGGAAGAGCACTTTCTGTGGGGCAGGAACACCATCACCACCACTCTCATACGCATGCTCGCTCCCTGCGGGAGAAAGGGACAGGGAAGAAAGGAGGGCTCAAGTCTATGCAGAGGCAGACCACAAAAAAGAAATCGCTGATACGCACGCTCGGCATACACTTGCCAAGACACAGTGTCAAAGGGTAACTGGTGTCCCCACTGACTGGAAGTTACTAGAAAGCCCAGGAGAAAACCCAGTCATCCCATGACTCTTGCAGACTGCTTACGTCTGGAATCAAGAAGCCCTCCATGAGAAGAGGACACTCAGACAATCAACAGCTGGAGCCAGGCCTCAGCACTCCGAAGCCCAGCCCATTTCTCTTGCTTGTTTCCTAGCCCCGCCCTGGATCCTATCAAAGGCACACAAGTCCCAAGGCCTCTCTAAGAACACAGATTTCTTTAAGACCAAACCTGTATCATTATTTCTTTAACTGTTTTTGTTCCTCCTAATCAGTCAACATTTTGTCCACCCACTTGGTCAACACACAGTGAGACCCCTTCTACCAGCCAACCACACGTCTGTACCCTGTCTCCTGGCCTGTGGCTCATCTCCACTCCTGTGGCGACCGGCTCCCTCCGTTTTAGGGTTTAGCAAGACATATTTGCTCTTCAATGACTCCAGCTGATAGGAGAAACTCTTGCTGGCTGGCTCAAACTCGATCTTCTGTAAAAGGACCTTCTTAGCAGAGGAGGCCAGAAGTTTCCCCAGCTCTCCATCATCAGCCGAGTCCTTGCGGCCGGGTTTCAGGGCTTCCTTCAATTTATCGACTATTGGCATGGTGCATCACTGTAGAGACAAGAAAGAACACAGAGCGATGAGTAACTAGGTCTCAAGAACCAAGCATTACTTCTCTGAAAACGTCTTCTGGGCTTTACGGATGCTAGCTGCCATGGAAGCTTCTCTGGATTGATTACCAACTGTACAAATGAAGTGTGAAAAATGGAGACATATTACCAACCACTTGGACAGAGCAGAATCCACACTTCTCTCAAAAAGGTAAGGTGCTTTTCACAAACTGCACCAGACACTAGCAGGGAGGCTGGCTGAGCCTGCGGAAGGCATCTCTTCAATAACGGACTATGGACACCGGCTTGGTGCAGTTTCCTTCAAAAGGTGACCATGTGGTCCTAATGTCCGCTCAAAAACAGGAAAATACTGATTCTGAGAAGATACTCTGCTTGCACACATAAACCCATATGATAAAAGAATCAGGGGATCCCTGGGTGGCTCAGCAGTTGGGTGCCTGCCTTTGGCTCAGGGCATGATCCTGGAGACCCGGGATCAAGTCCCACATCGGGCTCCCTACATGGAGCCTGCTTCTCCCTCTGCCTGTGTCTCTGCCTCTCTCTCTCTGTGTCTCTCATGAAGAAAAGAAAGAAAAGAAAGAAAAGAAAGAAAAGAAAGAAAAGAAAGAAAAGAAAGAAAGAAAGAAAGAAAGAAAGAAAGAAAGAAAAGAAAAGAAAGAAAAGAAAAAAAAGAAAAGAAAAGAAAAGAAAAGAAAAGAAAAGAAAAGAAAAGAAAAGAAAAGAAAAGAAAAATGAAATCAGCGCAGGGAGTTACGTAAGCACACCTTTCTGTTCAGGCTCCTACTCTCCGAGATGAAGGCCAAAGGTCACATGTGGGTCACTGAGATGATGCTAGTCCACACGGAGATACACTGTAAGTATAAAATATGCAACGGATTTCAAAGACTTAGCATATGAATATAAAATATCTGAGGGCACCTGAGTGGCTCAGTCAGTTAAGCATCTACCTTCGGCTCAGGTCATGATCCTGGAATCCCAAGATGGATCCCGTTGAAGGGGTTGGTTTTCCCTGCTCAACAGGGGGTCTGCTTCTCCCTCCCACTCCGCTCCTCCTCCCTGCTCATGCTCATCGCCACACATGCCCTCTTTCTCATTCACTTTCCCTCAAATAAATAAATAAATAAATAAAATCTTTAAAAAAGAAAAGAATGTGGGATGCCTGGGTGGCTCAGTGGTTGAGTGCCTTCAGCTCAGGTCACGATTCTGGGGTCCTGGGATCGAGTCCCACATTGGGCTCCCCGCAGGAAGCCTGCTTCTCCCTCTGCCTGTGTCTCTGCCTCTCTCTGTGTCTCTCATGAATAAATAAAATCTTTAAAAAAATAAGAAGAATGTGAAACATTTCAATTTTTAGACTGGTTATATGCTAAATGATAATTTGCATATATTGAGTTAAATATGTTGTGAAGAGAGGACAGCTCAAGCCCACTTGGGGTGGCTCAGAGCCAGTAGGGTATAGGCAAAAAATATACTAGAGACTTTTCTTAATACTTTTACTTTAAAAAAAGCTAAGATGCTAAGATCAACATCCCACAGAGCAATGCAGAGCAACATTGGGATGCTCACAGGGAAGGTGTCTGGAGGGAGGGCAGGACATCCCCCCAGGAAGAGGGGCTGATCCTGGCTGCTCCCACCACACCCCCTTACTCCTACATGCCACACAGTATGGGTGGCAGGTTCTCGGGGACTCGCAGGTGTTACAACTACTTTATCTACATCAACCCTAACCAAGGTGATGAAGGGTCCTGCAGAGGAAGCATAACCGGAGGGTGGCTGCCTAGGGAGGTATGGTGAACAAAAGATGGCAGAGCTACCTACGTCTGGAGAGTAGGGTCTCATTACCAAAGCTATGAGAAAAAAACAAAAAACAAAAAACAGAGCTGAGGAGCCTGGAGGGCTGTCAGTTGAGCATCTGATTCTTGGTTTCAACTCGGGTCACGATCTCAGGGTGGTGGGATCAAGCCCTGCCTCGGGCTCTGCGCTCAGTGTGGAGTCTGCTGGGGATTCTGTTTCCCTCTCCCCCAACCCCTCCCCCTCACATGTGCTCCCTCTCGTTCTCTCTAAAAAAAGAATTGGGGGAAAAAAAGGCTTAGAAAACCAAAAAACTGGGCAGCCCTAGTGGTGCAGCGGTTTTAGTGCCGCCTGCAGCCAGGGCATGATCCTGGAGACCCGGGATCGAGTCCCACGTCGGGCTCCCTTGCATGGAGCCTGCTTCTCCCTCGGCCTGTGTCTTTGCCTCTCTCTCTGTCTCTGTGTGTTGCACATGAATAAGTAAAATCTTTAAAAACAAAAACAAAAAAACCCCACAAAAATAGCCCAGTCAAGTCTTACTAAAAGTCCACCCAGACCCACCTTGACATCACCAAGGTCACTACTGGAAACAGATTTATAACCAACCTCACCAGCAGTGCGCAGTGCCCCAGTGTGTTAACGTCTGCTGCCATCATGATCACAAGATGTTTTAAAAACGCTATTTCCATTGCACAGTCATCTTTCCCTCGTTAAAAAAGTAATATAAGGAATATCCCTGAACACATCACGCAATCTTTTATCCTCACCTAGCTCCTCTCTTGCTCCCATCTCCCTGCCTCTGCTTCTAATCCTGATTTCCTGACTTCATTGTTTACCCATTAGAAAAAAAAACTTCTCAGGGCTTATCCTGTCTGTGTATACCTAAACGCTTTATGGCCTTGCTCTTCAACTCTTACAATAGCAATTCATGCTGTAGGCAGCCTTCTGGGACTTCTTCCTTCACTCTGCGTTATTCAGATTCCCACACGGCGCGGTCATTCATTCTCCCGCTCTGCTGCGTATTCCATCACGGGCCTAACACTGTGATTCGAGGATCCATTCTGCTGATGGGCGTTTTACACCAGTGTCCTGACACCCATGTATCAGAGCTTTTCTGCAGGCGGAGAACTGCTGGCTGGTAGGTTATGTGGAAGAGAATGCCAGTTCAGGCGAGCGTCAAACGTCCTCGCTCACCTTCATGGTGACATTCAGTACCACCAGGCTTCCGGACCTGCACCCATCACAAAGGTGTGTCATGGTACCTGTCACGGTTTTGATGGCACTTTCCTGATTCCAAGCGAGGCTGAACATCTCTTCCTATACTCTTACCAAGAGTAAAATGCCATTCATAATTTAATTTTACTTTTTTATAGGTTGTCTTCCTCTTTGGTCTGTATTCTTGCCACATTCTTGGTAGCCATCCTTTGCTGATTTTGTCTCCAGTTCATGGCTCCCCATTTGCCTTTTCAGTGTTTTTTGGGAACAAAAGTTGTTAACTTTAATGTAGCTGAACCTGTCATTTTTCTTTTACGGTTGGTGCTTTCTGAGTCTTGTTCAAGAAATCTCCCATCCCGGGACACCTGGGTGGCTCAGTGGTTAAGCATCTGCCTTTGACTCAGGGCATGATCCTGGGGTTCGGGATCAAGTTCCGAATTGGGCTCCTTGCAGGGAGCCTTCTTCTTCCTCTGCCTATATCTCTGCCTTTCTCTCTGTGTCTCTCACAAATAAATAAAATCTTAAAGAAAAAAAAAATCTCCCATCGCAAGGTCAGAGATTTGCCAATGTTTGTTAAGAGCAAGATATTTGCTCTTGATATTAAATTTTTAATGCATTTTTTTGTGCATGGCTATGTTGTGCAATGGCGATCCTACTGCTTTTTCCATATGTAAGCCTGAGTTCAGAGTTCTATTTAACTCAAAAGGGAGACATGTGAAAAACCCACGTGTCACACATTTGCAAGTGTACGCGGGTCTGTTTCTAGTTGGGAGACCCCTTCCCTTATTCAATACTATGATTTTAATTTCTCTAACTTGACAAAGACTTCATAGTTTGTAGGACATCTCTCTTCTCATACTCTCTTTCAGAAGTGTCTTGGTGATTTTGAGTCCTTTGCCCCGCTTTTTCACATAAATTTTAGAATCAGGTGGAGCGGGATGCCTGGGTGGCTCAGCAGTTGAGCATCTTGCCTTTGGCTCAGGGCATGAATCTGGGGTCCTGGGATCAAGTCCCACATCAGGGTCCCTGCAGGGACCCTGCTACTCCCTCTTCCTGTGTCTCTGCCTCTCTGTGTCTCTCATGAATGAATACATAAAATCTTAGGAAAAAAAAAAAGAATCAAGTGGAGCTACATTAATCTGGGGAAAAACCATAATTTTGATAATACTGAGGCTTCCCTCCAAAGGCAGCTATTTTCATGTATATAGATTACTGTGTAATGTCCTTCAGTGAAGGATTTCTTAGTAAATTTAGGTCTAGATACTTTATTACTTTTGTTATTATAAATTTTGTATAGAAATAAATATTTTTTAAAGATTTTACTGTTTGACAGAGACAGCGTGAGCACAAGCAGGGGGAGCTGCAGGCAGAGGGAGAGGGAGAAGCAGGCTCCCCACTGAGCAGGGAGCCCAATGTGGGGCTCAATCTCAGGACTGTGGGATCATGACCCAAGCTGAAGGCAGATGCTTAACCTAAGCCACCCAGGCACCCCTATGGTAGCAAAATTTAAAAAACACTCCTTGTTGTTTGCTGTAGAGAAATTCAACTAACTTTTTGTACATTGATGTTGTATCTAGTCACATTGTCAAATTTCTAATTTATAGATTCTTTTGCTTTTCAATGCAGGAATGTCATTTTCAAGTTAACAATAGTGGGCTCCTTCCTTTTGTCTCCTAGATCACCCCTCTGGCTAGGACCGGCACATCTTCAACACGGAGAGAGACCCCATTTCACTCTATTTTAAAGGGTACGCTTCCAATATTTTCCCATCTAGAATGTTTCTTTTGTAGTGTTTGGTAGGTACCCTTTATCAAGATAAGGGAACGCCTTCCTATTGCTCCTTTGCTAAAAATTTTTCATAAATTTCTTTTTTGGGCATTATTTTCAAGTGACCTTTCTCTTTTAATCTGTTGATATGGTAATTAAGGAAGCAAAATTAGTACTCTCTTACATAGTACTTACTGTGTGCCAAGCACTATTTTAAGCACTTTACGTAACTCATTCAAGCTTCCCAACAGCACGACTGGGGAGATATTATTACCTTGCAGATGAGGAAGAGGAAGCTTTAAAGGGCCAGGTAACATTCTTGAGAATCACAGCTTTTTTTTTTTTTTTTTTTTTTAATTTTTTATTCATGATAGACATAGAGAGAGAGAGAGAGAGAGGCACAGACACAGGCAGAGGGAGAAGCAGGCTCCATGCCGGGAGCCCGACGCGGGACTGGATCCCGGGTCTCCAGGATCACGCCCTGGGCCAAAGGCAGGCGCCAAACCGCGGAGCCACCCAGGGATCCCAGGATCACAGCATTTAGGTGCAGAGCCAGAACACAACTCAGCGGGCCAAGCTCCAGAGAAGTACTGTTACCTGTTGTGCTGTGCTCTCTTTATAATCACACGTCAAGATTTTCTGGTATTAGAACGTCCCTGCCTTACTAGGATGAACATAAATTGCTCACGGTGTTAGAAGACTATTGCATTTGGTAGAAGCTTTGTAACTACAGTTGTAAGACAGGACTGTCATTTTTCTTTCTCATACTGTACTAGTTTACTTTTGCTACTCAAGTTATAAGAACCTCATAAAATGAGCTGGGAGTTCTCTTTTCCTATTCTCTGGAAGAATTTGTGAAGCACTACATCTGTTTCTCAAAATTTTCATAAAGCTCATCCATAAATCATCTCAGCCTGGCATTTTCTTCATGGGAAGATTTTTAACCGCTGATTTAATTTCTTTAATAGTTAAAAGGCTTTCTACTTCTTCAGTTTTGGTAAGTTACATTTTATTTCATCTTTACCCATTTTGTATTTCTACTCTAGGGCATGTTTTTTTTTTTTTTTAGGGCATGTTTTATGACATACATAAGACACTGACTGGGTGCAGAGTCGCTGAATACACACAATTTGGACCTATTTTTTGAAAACACGTTTCTCTGCATAGGTACTCATTTTCAGAACAGTTTGGGACCAACGCTCTACCTGAGTGACTGGCTTCCACGGCCCATCCTACAGCAGGCACATGTCAAATTTAGATTTTATCAATTACTACCTCTTGGACATCACTCCTAAGTCTGACCCAGGCCGAAGGGCTTGTCTAATCAGGGGACTGCCCAGTCCCCACAACTCCTGGCCCACCCCCTGCTGCCGGCTCACACTCACAGTTGCGCGTATGCTCCTTGGAGAGCAGGTAGTTGGCCAGAGGCGGGGTGTAGGTCAAGCACTGTATGGTCGAGTTCAGAAAGCAGGTGTTGCCCAGGTTGTGGAGCCCTGCTCCCACGCGGTAAACCCGCTCCCACTTCAGGGACAGCCGCTCCGTGGGGAAGAGCACTTTCTGTGGGGCAGGAACACCATCACCACCACTCTCATACGCATGCTCGCTCCCTGCGGGAGAAAGGGACAGGGAAGAAAGGAGGGCTCAAGTCTATGCAGAGGCAGACCACAAAAAAGAAATCGCTGATACGCACGCTCGGCATACACTTGCCAAGACACAGTGTCAAAGGGTAACTGGTGTCCTCACTGACTGGAAGTTACTAGAAAGCCCAGGAGAAAACCCAGTCATCCCATGACTCTTGCAGACTGCTTACGTCTGGAATCAAGAAGCCCTCCATGAGAAGAGGACACTCAGACAATCAACAGCTGGAGCCAGGCCTCAGCACTCCGAAGCCCAGCCCATTTCTCTTGCTTGTTTCCTAGCCCCGCCCTGGATCCTATCAAAGGCACACAAGTCCCAAGGCCTCTCTAAGAACACAGATTTCTTTAAGACCAAACCTGTATCATTATTTCTTTAACTGTTTTTGTTCCTCCTAATCAGTCAACATTTTGTCCACCCACTTGGTCAACACACAGTGAGACCCCTTCTACCAGCCAACCACACATCTGTACCCTGTCTCCTGGCCTGTGGCTCATCTCCACTCCTGTGGCGACCGGCTCCCTCCGTTTTAGGGTTTAGCAAGACATATTTGCTCTTCAATGACTCCAGCTGATAGGAGAAACTCTTGCTGGCTGGCTCAAACTCGATCTTCTGTAAAAGGACCTTCTTAGCAGAGGAGGCCAGAAGTTTCCCCAGCTCTCCATCATCAGCCGAGTCCTTGCGGCCGGGTTTCAGGGCTTCCTTCAATTTATCGACTATTGGCATGGTGCATCACTGTAGAGACAAGAAAGAACACAGAGCGATGAGTAACTAGGTCTCAAGAACCAAGCATTACTTCTCTGAAAACGTCTTCTGGGCTTTACGGATGCTAGCTGCCATGGAAGCTTCTCTGGATTGATTACCAACTGTACAAATGAAGTGTGAAAAATGGAGACATATTACCAACCACTTGGACAGAGCAGAATCCACACTTCTCTCAAAAAGGTAAGGTGCTTTTCACAAACTGCACCAGACACTAGCAGGGAGGCTGGCTGAGCCTGCGGAAGGCATCTCTTCAATAACGGACTATGGACACCGGCTTGGTGCAGTTTCCTTCAAAAGGTGACCATGTGGTCCTAATGTCCGCTCAAAAACAGGAAAATACTGATTCTGAGAAGATACTCTGCTTGCACACATAAACCCATATGATAAAAGAATCAGGGGATCCCTGGGTGGCTCAGCAGTTGGGTGCCTGCCTTTGGCTCAGGGCATGATCCTGGAGACCCGGGATCAAGTCCCACATCGGGCTCCCTACATGGAGCCTGCTTCTCCCTCTGCCTGTGTCTCTGCCTCTCTCTCTCTGTGTCTCTCATGAAGAAAAGAAAGAAAAGAAAGAAAAGAAAGAAAAGAAAGAAAAGAAAGAAAAGAAAGAAAGAAAGAAAGAAAGAAAGAAAGAAAGAAAAGAAAAGAAAGAAAAGAAAAAAAAGAAAAGAAAAGAAAAGAAAAGAAAAGAAAAGAAAAGAAAAGAAAAGAAAAGAAAAGAAAAATGAAATCAGCGCAGGGAGTTACGTAAGCACACCTTTCTGTTCAGGCTCCTACTCTCCGAGATGAAGGCCAAAGGTCACATGTGGGTCACTGAGATGATGCTAGTCCACACGGAGATACACTGTAAGTATAAAATATGCAACGGATTTCAAAGACTTAGCATATGAATATAAAATATCTGAGGGCACCTGAGTGGCTCAGTCAGTTAAGCATCTACCTTCGGCTCAGGTCATGATCCTGGAATCCCAAGATGGATCCCGTTGAAGGGGGTGGTTTTCCCTGCTCAACAGGGGGTCTGCTTCTCCCTCCCACTCCGCTCCTCCCCCCTGCTCATGCTCATCGCCACACATGCCCTCTTTCTCATTCACTTTCCCTCAAATAAATAAATAAATAAATAAAATCTTTAAAAAAGAAAAGAATGTGGGATGCCTGGGTGGCTCAGTGGTTGAGTGCCTTCAGCTCAGGTCACGATTCTGGGGTCCTGGGATCGAGTCCCACATTGGGCTCCCCGCAGGAAGCCTGCTTCTCCCTCTGCCTGTGTCTCTGCCTCTCTCTGTGTCTCTCATGAATAAATAAAATCTTTAAAAAAATAAGAAGAATGTGAAACATTTCAATTTTTAGACTGGTTATATGCTAAAATGATAATTTGCATATATTGAGTTAAATATGTTGTGAAAATTAATTTCAGTTGCCTTTTATTTTTTAACATGGCTACTGTAAAATTTTAAATTATACTTATTAAATTGTAAAATTGTACTTTAAATTTTAAATTATTGGATGGTGCTTGTACAGATGATCTTTCTGAAAGTGAGGGAGGAGAGACAGGAGAGTGGCAGGACTAGAATAGTACATATAAGAAGCTCCAACTTTAAGAGGGAAGTGACAGTTCCAGGCTGGAGTGTGACAGGACTGGTTTCTTCCTTCACTTATCAGCTGTAAATTCCAGGAAGAACCACTGTTGACTTCCCAGCTCCTGTTCTGTGTAAATTAGGGCTTGAAAGCAGCACCCATGGTGGTTTTGAGGTGACCCAGGTGAGTGCTGGCTGCAGCTGCTAGAAACACTAAAAGACCAGGAATCCCCTCCATCACCTCTGATTGCTACACTTGTACCCACCACTGTTCTTTACTACTATCTCTCAACTCAACCATCTCAGCCAAAGCTCAAGGGCCATTTGAGTCACAATTAGAAAAATATGTTCCTTAAACTGTTCACTCTTATCAGAAAAATGACTCCTTTAGGCATCCAGCAGCCAGCCTGGCACAGGAGCACCAACTAAGTAAGCGTATCCCAGAACTCAGTGAAAGGATCGCTTATGAAACCATTCAAGTTTATCCTTATGGAACATCTCGTGCCCCACTGGGGTCAAATTTCTTTATCTATGAAACTTTCTGCAGGTGTGCCTGGCTGGCTCAGTCAGTAGAGCATGCGACACTTGACCTTGGGGCTGTAAGTTCTAGCCCCATGTTGGGTGGAGAGATTCGTTAAAAATAAAATCTTAAAAAAAAAAAAAAAAAAACCCTGCAAAAAATAGAAATGTAAGAAACTTATTTTTTAAAATGTAAGCACTTGGGATCCCTGGGTGGCACAGCGGTTTGGCGCCTGCCTTTGGCCCAGGGCACGATCCTGGAGACCCGGGATCAAATCCCACGTCAGGCTCCCTGCATGGAGCCTGCTTCTCCCTCTGCCTCTGTCTCTGCCTCTCTCTCTCTCTCTCTGTGTGACTATCATGAATAAATAAAATCTTTTAAAAATAAAAAATAAAAATAAATAAAATGTAAGCACTTATTCTTTGAAGAAATCAAAAGAACCTTTCCTAAGGGGAATTATCTTTTTTTTTTTTAAAGATTTTATTTATTTTTTTCATGAGAGACACAGAGAGAGAGAGGCAGAGACACAGGCAGAGGCAGAGGCAGGCTCCATGTAGGGAGCCGGAAGTGGGACTTGATCCAGGGGCTCCAGGATCAGGCCTTGGGCTGAAGGCGGCACTAAACCGCTGAGCCACCTGGGCTGCCCCTAAGGGGAATTATCTAAGTGTTCCCACCAACTGAACAATAGCTGCTGGGCTACAAGCTCGTAACTTGGAGAAATGAAAAAGTACTTCCAAACCTCTGCTGGCTTACCTGGGGTGTCTGAACTTGGGCGTGTTGCTGCTGCAGCATGGGGTCAGGTTCCGGGCCAGACTGGGCAGGTGCACCGCAGGACCCGATTCACCAGCTCCTCGGCTATGCCCCGTTAAATCACCAAAGCTGCAAGTCTGTCGTTCCGAACAGGCGTCAGAATCTGTGGGGTGAACAGAGCACCACGTGAGGCCACTTGCTTCCACTATCTCCTCAGCCCCATTGTGTGGACACAGAGCAGAAAGGCTATCTATCTGGAAGAGTCGGCAGGAAGGCTGAGGGAGTATGGATAGTGCTGGATTTAGGAAGAGTCTGGAGAAGAGCTGAACTGACTGGCTACAAATTATTACAATGTGCATGATATGAAAACGCTGCCCTTTGCTTTGTATCTTAACGTTCCCGCCAGTGATAAGCCCAATGAACAAAAGTCTTCAGTGAACTCCAGTCTAAATCGCTTTTCAAAGAGTAAGAGGTAATAATCCCTTCACCTCCAACTTCCAGATTTCACAAACCAGTAGAATTTCAAAAGCAAAACAAAGGAGCAGAAAGAATTGCCACGTTTTCACTTTGCTAAGTGCAGTTTTTTTTTTTAAACTACCATCCACAATCACTATGATTACATAAAATTACTTAAAAGTTTTTTGCTGTGAAAACGTTCAGACACATACAATGTGTGGGAACAACACAGGGACCACCATGCTCTCCTTATGCAAGCCCAACCCTGATTCCTCTTCTGTCTCCACATTATCGACAACAGATTTCGGATACGTCGTGCCTCGTATCCATAAATAATAGCACACCGACGTCAAAATAAAGGGAGAACATAATAAATCTGATCTCAGGATAAAAGCCAACCTGTAAGGTGAAGATTCCGGTCGCACAAAGATCTCCCTACAACATCCCCGTCTTAACCAAAACTCATACCTCACTATGGACAGGTGAGGACACAGATGGACATGGGTCCAAGGTCATATGTTTGGGAACCAAACAGCAAGGGGATGAACAGAACTTGGAAGATACAACACAATTTCTTTCAAGAGAAGTAATTTAAAGAACATGTATCCCATAGCCTGCTCCTCAATGTGGGAATCAGATTTTGAACAATTTTTCCATTTCTGACAAATCTCTGTGTCACCAGTGGCACCCAAAACATCAACAACAGCCAAAAAATTATTTCTCTCCGAGGCATAGGAACCCAGAGAGAAACGTCCTTGTAGTCATCAGCAAGCCGTCTGAGGTGCATATCTGACAACATGCTCTTCAGGGCTCAGGAAGGATGCTCCCTCCGCTCCACCACCGTCCAGGAGCAGCTCAGGCTTCTCCGTATTTCTACCCCCAAGGGTAGGCAAACACAGCATCCGCAAAACACCCTTCAAGCATATTCTCTCTCCCTCCTCCCTGTAAATTCTCTTTTCCAGGATGAAATGCACTCAAGACTCACAGGGTCAACCACGTGCTGGTGGGGGAGGAGCCCCAGTGGACAGAGCCTGGGCCTCCCTGGGGCACTTTCACGGGGGCCTCCGGGCTCTTCTGCAGAGTCTGCAGAACACCAGGCTCCAGCCAGGAAAGCATAAGCAGAGCCTCCCTCTCCTTGGAGGCCTGATTCTAGGCATCTCCTCTGGAAAGCGAGCTGGCCACGACGCTTGCCTCCCTCGTCTGCTTTAGAATGCTGCTCTAGGGATCCCTGGGTGGCGCAGCGGTTTAGCGCCTGCCTTTGGCCCAGGGCGCGATCCTGGAGACCCGGGATCGGATCCCATGTTAGGCTCCCGGTGCATGGAGCCTGCTTCTCCCTCTGCCTGTGTCTCTGCCTCTCTCTCTCTCTCTCTGTGACTATCATAAATTAAAAAAAAAAAAAAAAAAAAAAGAATGCTGCTCTATCTCGCTGCGAGAACCCATGGGAGGCTCAACACTACCAACCACAGGGGTATTTTAAAACCTCACATCTTGTCCCCACCCACTCACATTCTCCATGACCATGACCCTGAAGAACGTTACCTTCTTTCCCACATTTCTTTAAAAGAGGGAAAAAAGAAATTTCAGCACTGCTGCCAAACAGAACGGGCTCCTCCACATTTTGACTAGTCTGGGTCCTGCGTTAATGATGCTTCTCTGGGTAATGACTGTGCTCAAGACCCACATGGGCCCTTGCCTCCCCGGACTCCCTAGGGCTCTGGGCTCCGCAGCTCTCTCCTCCGCCACCGGTCGGGGTTCCCTGGGAACTGCAAAGAGCATCCCTCCTGGACCCTCAAGACCCTCGGGGGACGTGCAACTGTGCGCCTCCCCTGCGCCCCCTGGACCTCCCGTGGGCCACCGTGCGCCCCTGACGTCCCCGGGACCCCGAGCACTCGCAGACCCTGCGCCCCAGACCCTTCCCTGTGGATTCCGGAGCTTTCGCGGGCTGAGCGCCCCAGACATCCCCGTGGACCCCCTAACCCTCGTGGACCGCGCACCCCAGAGCCTCTCACAGCGTAGCCCCAACTCTGGGCTAACAGAGCATCCCTGGGCCCTCCCCACGGGCACCTGAGCCCTGCGCGGACCGCGCGCCCCTAACCTCCCAGGGACCCCAAAGCCCCCACGGACCGCGCGCCCCGGACCTCCCCGGGACCCCAGAGCCCTCGCAGACCGCGCGCCCCGGACCTCCCCGGGACCCCGAGCCCCCGCGGACCCCCCCGACCTCCCCGGGACCCCGGAGCCCTCGCAGACCGCGCGCCCTGGACCTCCCCGTGGACCCCCCTGACCTCCCCGGGACCCCGGAGCCCTCGCAGACCGCGCGCCCCGGACCTCCCCGTGGACCCCCCTGACCTCCCCGGGACCCCGGAGCCCCGCAGGACCGCGCGCCCCGGACCTCCCCGTGGACCCCCCTGACCTCCCCGGGACCCCGGAGCCCCCGCGGACCGCGCGCCCCGGACCTCCCCGTGGACCCCCTGACCTCCCCGGGACCCCGGAGCCCTCGCAGACCGCGCGCCCTGGACCTCCCCGTGGACCCCCCGACCTCCCCGGGACCCCGGAGCCCTCGCAGACCGCGCGCCCCGGACCTCCCCGTGGACCCCCCTGACCTCCCCGGGACCCCGGAGCCCCCCGCGGACCGCGCGCCCCGGACCTCCCCGTGGACCCCCCGGCCTCCCCGGGAACCCCCGACCTCCCCGAGGACCCCGAAACCCCGCGAACCCCCCCGACCTCCCCGGGACCCCGGGGCCTCTCCCAGACAGCGCGGCCCGGCTCGGGGCTAACGGAGCATCCCTGGGCCCTCCCCACGGCCCGAGCCCCGCGCGGACGCGCACGTCTCCCCGGGCGCCCCCCTGCAGGCCGCACCTTCCCGCGCCCCAGGCCCAGCGGACGCCCTCCACCCGGCCGGACGTGCAGCCTCCCCTCGGCCCGTGCGCCAGCCTCCCCGGCCTCGGCGGGCCCGGCTGCAGGCCCGCGGCGCTGGCGTCTCCTCGGCCCGGGCCCCGCACACGCACCATCCGGGCCTCGGGCGCCTCACACACGTGTCACGGCGACACTTAAAGGGGCCGCAGCAGGCGGCCCGCGCTGCTGGACTCGGGAGGTCTTGGCCGCTTTAAGAGGCGGGGCTAGCCGCGTCCCCGCTCCCTGGGCCCGCCCACAGCCGGTCTGCGCAGCCGATACGTCACCCTGCCGCCCGCGGCCGCGCCGGGCTACGCGATGACGCAAGCACGCAGAGCCGGGGCGCCCCGCCCTCTTGGCCCGAGCCGAGCGAGTTCCCGGAGAGCACGTGAGGCTCCTGCTTCCGGGTCCCTAACGCGGGTCCCTAACGCGGGTCCCTAACGCGGGTCCCAGCCCGGGTCTCCGCGGCCCTTTAGTGACCGCGCGGCGGACGGGGCGCAGGGAGGGCAGCGGGCCCAGCAGGGCGGCGGGCGCGGAGGCCGAGCGGAGGCTGGGAGCGGGGGGAGCCGTGACGTCCGACCTTTGGGGGGGGGGCGACCTGCCATCCCCGACCGCCCTCCTGACCCCCAAAAGCACCGGCCCGTGACGATTCCGTTAAGCTTCTGCTGGAATGCTTGCAAATGCGCATGGCTTCTGCAGTGTTTTTAAAAATCCTTTTCACCGAGTCCTTGCTTCCCCCCACCCCGCCCCGGGCAGGGGTGCGGGGGGCGGGGGTGCTGACCGGCCCGGTGCACGGAGGCGCGGGGCGGGGGGGGGGGGCGGTAAACGACCTTACCCCAAACCGTACCGTAGCCCTGTGATGCTGGCCCTCCCGGGGGGCTGGGGGAGCTCCCGGGTGCCAGGGCCTGCTGCGGCGGGTGCCGCTGCCCCTGCAGATGGGACGGGGTGCAGGGCCTGCCTGCACTGGGTGCCGCTGCCCCTGCAGGCGGGGACGGGGTGCAGGGCCTGCCTGCACCGGGTGCCGCTGCCCCTGCAGGCGGGATGGGGTGCAGAGCCGCAGGAGGTGTAAGGGGACTTTCACCCTCTGCGGGCTCCGTGGGTTCCAGTGTCCTGAAAAAGACAAGCAGGCAGAAACAATGCGGTAGGAGCCTGAGACGGAGCCTGGGAGAGTCCAGCCCCCAAGAGCTTCAGACTGAGATTTATTCCCGGTGCCAGCCCGTCCCGGGCGGAGACAAGGATTCCAACAAAACCAGCCCTCACGCCTGATAAGGCGTTTATCAGTGACAAAGTGTGGGGGCAGGTTGGAAGGGGTGGCCGCTGGCAGGGGAATGAGGAGACTTGGGTTTTATCCCAGTGCTGCCCTAATTAGCAGGTTGCTCTGGACAGTTAACGACCCTAGGCCTGGGTTTCCTGGACTGTGGAGGAAAGGCGAGCTCCGGCCCATCCTCCCAGAACTGAAGACGTTGTTTCCATTGCTGAGCTGACACTGTGTGTCAGGTACCTCCCCACCGCTTTGCCTACAGTATATGCTTTAATCCTCATGGCAAACCCACAAAAAGATACTGTTGCCACGTTACAGGTGGAAAAAAAAAATGAGTGTGCCTGATCCCTGCAGGCAAGCAGTGATGGGAGGGTTTCAGCCTGAGTTTGGCCGGCCCCAGGTGCACACCTGTAACTCAGGCCCTCAGAGGAACCCCAACATTCTTCTGAGTTGACAAATGAATTGCCTGAAAGGCCCTCCATTCTGCTGGAGAATGTTATCATGAGACCTGGAAGTTGGGAGGAGCCGTTGGCCACCCACACGCCCCCCCACCCTGACTCCCCCTGCAGATTCTCAAAGAAGCTGCAGAGTGGAGTCTCCTTGAGGTATGTGCAGGTGGACCTTTCCTAAAGTGCTTAATCCCAAAGGTTACCGGAGGAATGCAAATTAAAACCATACCAAGGGGGATCCCTGGGTGGCGCAGCGGTTTGGCGCCTGCCTTTGACCCAGGGCGCGATCCTGGAGACCCGGGATCGAATCCCACATCAGGCTCCCGGTGCATGGAGCCTGTTTCTCCCTCTGCCTGTGTCTCTGCCTCTCTCTCTCTCTCTCTCTGTGACTATCATAAATAAATAAAAATTAAAAATAAATAAATAAAACCATACCAAGGGACATTTCACACCCACTGGAACACCTGAAATTAAAAAGACTACGTGTTGGAGAGAATGTGAAGCAGGTGGACTCTAAACCTGCTGGGAGGGGCAGCCCCGGTAGCTCAGTGGTTTAGTGCTGCCTGCAGCCTGGGGTGTGATCCTGGAGGTCCCGGGATCGAGTCCCATGTCAGGCTTCCTGTATGGAGCCTGCTTCACCCTCTGCCTGTGTCTCTGGCCCTCTCTCTCTGTCTCTATGAATAAATTAAAAAAAAATCTTACAAAAAAAAGTAAACCTGCTGGGAGTATAAATGATACAACCATTTTGGGGGGAAAATGTTTCTTTTAAGTAACAAACACCTACCCCATGTGCAGGTCCATTGCTATGGCTCTCACCACTCTATGCCTGGAGTCCAGTAAATTACACATGTGCAGGGCAGCCTGGGTGGCTCAGAGGTTTAGTGCCACCTTCGGCCCAGGGTGTGATCCTGGATCCCGGATCGAGGCCTGGATCGGGTTCCCTGCATGGAGCCTGCTTCTCTCTCTGCCTGTATCTCTGCTTCTCTCTGTGTCTCTCTCATGAATAAATCAATAAAATCTTAAAAAATTACGCATATGCAGATCTCTCTCCCCCTGGTCTTTGGAATGCTGGGTCCAGTAAGCGCCCGCCTGCTGGTCATCTCCCTGCAGGATCCACAGGCACTTCCAACTCACCATGCCGGGAAACAGGTGCATCACCCCCTCCCCTAAGCTGCCTCTCTCTGCCCTGTTGCCCACTTGGGTCGCTGTGCTGGAGCTTAGACCAAATCCTTGCCCTTTCCCACTTTCCAGGCACCCTGGTGTCCAGGAATGTTTGTCTGGCCACTGGGGGTCACTGGTGAGACTGGAGGGCAAAGGAAAGGAGAAGCAGGACCTTTCTCTCCCTCCTCTTCTGCTTGGAATGGAGTTTCTGGCTTCATCCAGAGAGGTGCCCTGTGCTCCCAGCCTCCTCCTCCCCCAACCGTCCCTCCCTGGGCTCTGGTAGGGCAGCCTCCTGCCCCTGCCCCTCCATCCTAGAAGTGCTAACAGCTGCCTGTTGTTTCCTAGTCAGCTTCCATCAGGATGCAACCAATCCCTGTATTAATCCCCTCTGTTTTAAAGTCTGTACAGAGGGGTGCCTGGGTGGCTCAGCGATTGGGCATCTGCCTTCGGCCCAGGGCGTGATCCTGGAGCCTCAGGATCGAGGTCCGCGTCAGGCTCCCCGCATGGGGCCTGCTTCTCCCTCTGCCTGTGTCTCTGCCTCTCTCTCTCTCTGTATCTCTCATGAATAAATAAATAAAATCTTTAAAAAATAATAAAGGCTGTACAGAGTGGTTTCGGTGTTTCTGATTGGACCCAGGGTGCTAACAGACAGCAACCCAACATCCACCTTCCTGGCCAGCATCCTGGTCTCCTCTCTTTCCCTCACCCCACGTAAATCATCCATTAACAAATTTTGCTAATTTTACTTCTCAAATATTCCTCAAACCACTCTCTTCCCTCCATCTAATTGCCCAAATGGAGCCCCTCCCCATCTTCACCTGCATTACTGGAATGGCCAAATCCATTGCTCGAACCACCAAACAGAATAATATATTTAGGGACACCTGGGTGGCTCAGCAGTGGAGCATCTGCCTTCCACTTAGGGCATGATCCTGAGGTCCTCGGATCAAGTCCCCCATTGAACTCCCCACAAGGAGCCTGCTTCTCCCTCTGTCTCTCTCTCTCTCTCTCTCTCTTTGTGTGTGTGTGTGTGTGTGTGTGTCTCTCATGAATAAATAGAATCTTAAAAAAAATAATACATTTAAAAGGCCCACCTGAAAACACTGCACACCTGTCTGGACACTTCCCCACTCCCCGAAGCTAATGGGAAATCAAGGCTCTCCTTAGCATGGTCTCTAATGGCCCCTGGAGGCTGGCTCCTTGCCTGCTTTTTCTTCCTCATTCCCCCACCACTCCCTGCCCTGGATCCCCTCAAAGAGCTAAATCCAAATGACCCCTAGACCCTAATCAGGGTATCTTTGCTCCAGGCTCATGCTGCTCTTTGGCCTAAATTCCCTTTCCCCACTAGCCCGTCTACAAACTTCCCAGACACTACTTCCTCCAGGAAGTCTTCCTGGATTCCCTCCATCCCTGCCATTAGGTTGCTGTTGCCTTGGGCCAGCTGCACATTCCACTTACACATTCAATTGGAATGCTCTCTAGGCTGCCCCCTCCTCGGTGACCGCTGGTAAAGCTCTGAGGATATCTCACGCGTCTTAGTGTCCCTGAGCCTGGTGCATTGAAGGTACACTATGCATGAGTATCTCTGAAACCCAACCAAACAGAAAATAAAGTGCTCAAGATGAGACCATTGAATAATCTCTAAATCCTTGAAGGAAAAAAGTAGAGAAACATTGAAGATAAAATAATAGTAGTCTCAAAACCAAGGCAGAGGCACCTGGGTGACTCAGTGGTTGAGTGCCTTCAGCTCAGGCCATGATCCTGGGGTCCTGGGATCAAGTCCCGCAACTGGCCCCCTGCAGGGAGCCTGCTTCTCCCTCTGCCTGTGTCTGTGCCTTGCTCTGTGTCTCTCATGAATAAATAAATAAATCTTAAAAAAAAGAAATAAAAGAAATAATGTGCATTAACAGATTAACTGTACAGTTGCCCAGAAGTCACCTGTGGTTGGCCAAAGATTCGTGCTAATTTCTGGAGAGACCTAAATCGCATCTCTAACTGTAAATTATTTTTTTTAAGATTTTATTTATTTTGTTTATTCATGAGAGACAGAGAGAGAGAAAGAGAGAGGCAGAGACACAGGCAGAGGGAGAAGCAGGCTCCATGTAGGGAGCCCGATGCGGGACTCGATCCCAGGTCTCCAGGATCATGCCCTGGGCTGAAGGTGGCGCTAAACCGCTGGGCCCCCTGGCTGCCCTCTAATTGTAAATTAATAATTCTGATTTTTACATCGGTTGTTGTGAGTTTGGTTCCTATGAGTCGCTCCGGCTGGGCCTACACAACTCTAACAATTTCCCGTTTCTAGAAACTGCCAAACCCTCCTCTGGCTGCACTCACCAAGGAAAAGCCACATGACAGGTTCCCAGAGCCGTATTAGACCTTCTCTCCTTGGACTATGGATGGGCTGTGATGGAATTTGACCCACAAAACTTACTTTTTCATGAATGTGTTTGGTGGTTTGGCCAAAAAATAGCCGACAGGCCTTAAATTCCTGTGCTGGCCACTCGCTTGCTTCCTCCTCCCCTCCCAAGGCAGTTTTCTCTCTCTAAAAAAAAACTAAAAAAATTAAAAACAAAACAAAACAAAGGGATGCCTGAGTGGCTCCGTGGTTGAGCGTGTGCCTTCGGCTCAGGGTGTGATCCTGGGTCCAGGAATCGAGTCCCATATCGGGCTTCCTGCAGGGAGCCTACTTCTTCCTCTGCCTGTGTCTCTGCCTCTCTCTCTCTCTGTGTCTCTCATGAATAAATAAATAAAATCTCAAAAAAAAGGTAATAAATAAATAAAAATAAAAACAAACAAAACCCCCCAAAACCCCAAAAAAAACCCCACGAAGCCAGCATAAATGCACAGGTGTGTATTTTCTCTGTGTGCGTAGGGATAGTTCTCCCCAAATGCTGACGCCGAAATCCAGCTGGAACCTTTATAGAGGCCGCTGGTACCCCACTGTCCTCATGACCCCTTCCCCGTCTTGCCACAAACTACCTCCCTCCCCCAAAAGTCACCCCCACTACCCCTCACTTCATTCTTTTGGGTTTCGTTCCCTTTCTTAGGTCCCGCTGGTTGTTCTCTGGGACGCAGTGTTACTTTGCACAGCGCTGTAACTGTTCTTTTTGAAGCAAGGCACGTATCCCTGTCTGGCCTCAGGACTAGATTGCATACATTTTTCAAGAGAGTCCAAGACTTTCTCTTTAAAATCCCAGCACCGGGATTCCTGGGTGGCGCAGCGATTTGGCGCCTGCCTTTGGCCCAGGGCGCGATCCTGGAGACCCGGGATCGAATCGCACGTCGGGCTCCCAGTGCATGGAGCCTGCTTCTCCCTCTGCCTATGTCTCTGTCTCTGTCTCTGTCTCTGTCTCTCTCTCTCTCTCTGTGACTATCATAAATAAAAAAATAAAATAAAAAAGTAAAAAAATAAATCCCAGCACCACCTTGCATTGGAGCCTCCAAAGTCTGCAGGCGCCCAGGGAGGCACACAGAGCAGGCCCAAGTCGACTGTTCCTGCCGTGTCAGGGCCGGCCTGGGGAGGAGGGGGTACAGACCCCAGTGGGGCCCAGGCCAGAGGCTGTCTGTCCTGCAAGACTCCCATGGCAGGCGGCAGCAGGCTCAGGACCACTCTCTCCCGAGGGCCCAGGTCCGGAGTTAGTGTCTGGGAACTTGGATTTGGGGAGGGTTCCCCCATTCTCTGGTAAGAATGGATCCTGGGGCACCTGGCTGGCTCAGTAACTATGGAGCATATGATGCTTGATCTTGAGGTTGTGAATTCAAGCCCCATGTTGGTGTGGAGCCTATTTAAAACAACAAAAACAGGGATCCCTGGGTGTCGCAGCGGTTTAGTGCCTGCCTTTGGCCCAGGGCGCGATCCTGGAGACCCGGGATCGAATCCCACATCAGGCTCCTGGTGCATGGAGCCTGCTTCTCCCTCTGCCTATGTCTCTGCCTCTCTCTCTCTCTGTGACTATCATAAAAAAAAAAACCAAAAAAACCACAACAACAAAAACAAAAAAAAGAATGGATCCTGTGCCTCAAATGTTTATGCTGAGCACCTGCTCTCCTGCTGGGAGGCTGGAATTTTGCTACACACTGGGGAGAGGGTGCCTGCATGACCAGCACCCAATAAAAACCACGGGGGCAAGGTCTCTGTTAAGCCTCCCTGGCAGGAGTCTTGCACCTGGTGCCCCACACCTCCCCACCAAGGTGGCCTGAAGGGGTAAAGCAAAACATGTTGGGTGGCCTAAAAATAAAAATTAAACCTTCCCCTTTATTTCCAGGTCACGTATGCAGCATTGCCTCCGCACCCCGTCTTGGATCCCATCCTCAAACTCTCTTGAGCACTTGCTCTTTCTCTGCTATGGGCCCCCACCTGACACCCCACCATTTTGCAGACTCGGATTTGGACTTGCCTCACGTTTTTGTTTCATTTACCTGGGAAGGAATATTCCTTCTGGTTGTTAGGAAATGAAAAATGGACAGAACCGTGTTTCTGAGTCTTTTTTCTTTCACAGTTTGTTTCCTGAACGAGGAAATCTGCTGTTGGAGCCGATGGTGTCCCCAAATCAAAGCGCTGCCTTTCGCTGCAGAGGACTCACAGCAACCGGGCGCGACGAGGCGAGCTGCGGGTCAGCTCTGAGCTCGAACCCAAGGCTAAAGATAGAACCTGTTCATACAGGAGTTTCAAAGTCTTACTGTAAGATCTGTGCTAGCGGAAGGTTGTCCATAATAAAACTGACCCCAGAAAAATATCTGCGGCTCCCCTGTTTCGTTAAGTTAGATCAGTTGAACATACCCATTAACAATCAGGAGGGAAGGGGCGCCCGGGTGGCTCAGCGGTTTAGCGCCACCGTCAGCCCAGGGCGTGACCTCGGGGTCCCGGGATCGAGTTCCACATGGGGCTCCCCACAGGGAGCGTGTTTCTCCCTCTGCCTGTGTCTCTGCCTCTCTCTGTGTGTCTCTCATGGATAAATAAAATCTTAAAACAACAACAACAACAACAAAACAATTAACAGGGAAAAGCTAGTGCTACCCAAACTTCTTGATGTTTTAACCAGTCCTGGTGGCTGCCCCGGGGCCTTTTCACATTGGATTCTGCAGTATCTGTTGCTGCAAACCCTCACGTGTCTGTTGGGGATTCGGACCCCAGTCCCCCATTCACATTCCTTTCACAGAATGAGTGAGCCTGAGGATGGGAATAATGGTGTCTGGAGCATCTGCAACAGTCTGCTCACCCTGTAAGTGGGTCCTCAAACCAATTCAAAATTGTTTGCAAAGACAGAGAAAATTCGGATAATAATGGGGTCATGGGTGCATGGAGTTTGTTAGCTCACTCTCTGCATTTCTTTATATATTTGAAAATTTCCATAATGAGGAGTGTTTTTCAGAAGTCACATTTGACCTCAATTACATAAAATAAATGACATCGGTAGCAGTCGTCTGAGCATTGTTTGCTAGGACCCCATGCGGCCTACAGGTCTGGAGGAGCACAAATGCCAGGCAAGGGCATTTGCACGGCACAGAGGGTTTTGGTAGCACTCTTCTAACACGTGGCTCAACCGTTTCCCTCATTGAGCAGGTGGAAAAAACAGGCCAAACGTTTCTGCCATAGGTGATAGGAAATGCATGGCATTTAATGTTTAGTGATACAGGCATCAATGCAAACTTTGTCCCCTACTAGCCTCTCTGTGGCCTCACAAAGGCATCCAGAAGCTTGTTCTTGCTGACCGGGCAGCAGCTGCATAAAATGGGAAAACACCAACCTTCTGGTTTGTCCCTGATGTGACAAATCCATAAATGGCCCAGGGGGTGAGGAAGTATTCAAACAGACCTTTAAAGAGTTTTTTTTATGGTGACCTGAAGTGATGTGAGACTTGGTTCAAGTTTAGGTTATGACGGGGCCGTCTTTCCCAGCTTAAGAGGAGGAGAGGAGGGAAACCTGTAGAAAACAGAACCTCGAGAGCAAATGCAATGTACAGCCCTTATTAGGGTCCTGATTCAAGCCAGTGGACCATCATAAAGCATGGAAGAGATGTCAGCACTGACTAGACACCAGTGGATCCTAATGACATTTTTAAGGTGCGATAAAAGTATTTTGGAAATGTTGTAGGTTTTTAAAAAAATTTTTTTTAGTAATCTTTGTACCCAAGATAGGGCTCGAACCCACAACCTCTGAGATCAAGAGTCCCATGCTCTACTGACTGAGCCAGCCAGGAGCCCTGGAAGTGTTTTTTTATTTTATTTTATTATTTTTTATTATTTATTTATTTACTTTTATTTTATTGTATTTAATTTTTTTTTAATTTTTATTTTTTGGAAGTTTTTTTTTTTTAAATAGCTATTATTTTTAAAAGATATGGACTGAAACATTTACCGATAGCAGTTTCATGTCTGGAATTCCCCTTTGCGGTAACCTTGGGCGGGCTGTGTGGGGCGAGGGTGTCAGCAAAGAAGGAAGACGAGGACCATGAATTGCATAGTGTTAGAGATGCACGATGGGCACAGGGCTCCGCTTTCCTAGGTTTGTGTGCTGGGAAAGCTCCAGGACAGAAAGTGAGATGCACGTGCCAAATGAACAAAGGGGCCCCTGTCACATGCGCTCTCCTCTTGGCCGATCTAAGAAAACCACGTTTCCGGTTGCCCGCCCCGTCTCTGCTGCACTTTCCCACGTTCTCCCCAAAGCACCCAGAGCCTCTCCTTCTCCGGGAGACACGTCGCCACCTCCACTGAGGTGGAGCTCCTCTGGAGGTGCTCAGTTCTTTTTATTTTTATTTATTTTTATTTTTTAATTTTTATTATTATTTTTTTTTGAGGTGCTCAGTTCTTAAGCTAGGACGTCGGATATAGCCACCCAGACAGAGCCAGCGTTCTTGATATAATACTGTTTATTGTCCATTGACCGAGCGATCACTCAAGAATGATACAAAGCATCGGAGACATGCGCAGTCTGCTTGTCAACGTTCAACAGCTCTCACGTCTTCCCAGCACAGGAAGGTCTCAGACTTCATATTCCAGCAAAAACACATTGCCCAAAAGTTAAAACAAAACAAAACAAAACAAAACAAAACAAAAAAAAACAACCCAAGCAAAAACAAACACAATCAAACAAAGCTTTAAATTATGGCAGCAAGTCCGATATTTCTTAATACTTATCAAGCAAAGGTTTGAAAATAACTACAATGTAAACTTCATTTTAAATATTTTGAGTTGCTTGCATGAAGACAAGAATGGAGGGAGGAACGAGCAGTGCGTAGAACATAACATATAAATTAAACAATGCCGAACGGAGAGCCTTCTTCCACTACATGCACGTTGCAATGGTTTACTCTGACGGTATTTGAGTGGCTTTGTCTCTTGGCTGCCACTGGGCACTTCATCTTGGTTTTTCTGTTTCTGTTTTTGTTTTCTGCTCAGCATGGCTAGAAGACCAATGTGTGTGGATTGAGTATAAAGGCCAACTTTTGGAACCGACCAACTCAAAGACCCTTTCCTCTGTAATGATTTGAACCAGAGAACAAAAGGTAGCAGATGGAAAAAGCAACCATACTCAAAGAAGGAAAGAAAACATCTGAAGGAATCCACCATCATAGGCTAGCTACCATGCCCTGCTTTCCATTCTGGGTCAAATGCTTCCACGATGCAGAAACCTTAAAAAAAAAAAAAAAGTGCAAGTCTAATGCCTACCAAGGGTAATAAAAAAACACAGCACAGGAATGATTACAACGGATGTCAGAAACAAACCGAAACATTAAAAAAAAAAAATCAGCAGAAACAGGAGTAAATGTTACATATGATAACACCATACAGGAAGCAAACGGGGGTGGGGTGTTATATTGATTGGAGGGGTCTGGTGATCTTGTATATACTGAAATCACATGGACTGGTCCATTATGACATCTTACAAACTTTCTATCACTGTACAGCATGAAAACACCCTGGAAGCGGGGGCTAATTCCTGGATTTTCTCCTAGTCTGCCCAAGAGAGGGAAGTCATCAAAATCTATGCTGACCAGGTCCCGGCAGGCATGGGGGCTCACACGCCACTTGGGGGTCAGGAGTCTTACGGTGCTTTGGGGTCACCGCTGAACAGAGCAACACTGAGAACACGGTGACTTTGGAAGCATTCTGCAGAAGGACCACTCACAGGCGGACAGACTTGGGTTGCAGCGTGTGCGTGCGCACGTGCTCGTGTACAGGTGTGTTTGCCCGACGTGCAAGAAAAACTCACAAGAGTTTATCTTTACAAGTAGGAAGAAAAAGATTTTCGTTACTGACAGATTTCTGCCTGCATCAACCTCCATTTTACTTGCAGCAGAAAACCACGTTTAGGATAAAACAACAGGTTCTCTAGTCCCCCTATGATGTTTTTTGACCAAGAGATCTTAATGTGACAAATATACATGGAGGTTGGTACACCTGGAGCTTGGGTTCATACAACAACTGAGAATTCATCTTTCGAACAACGGGATGTTGGCCACAGCATCCGGGAGGCCCAGAGAGAGATCCATCGAACTCGACTACCTCCCCAGTTTTTCCCTTCCTAGGTAAGACTTCACAACACGCCCAGCTAACTTCACTCACAGAAATCCATGCCCAGCACAGTGACCGTCCGTCTTGGAGGGAGGGGCTCTGAGGTGCGTTGGGGGGCACAGCAAGACCCAGTTTTCGATGGCCCCTGGATGTGCAAACAGGGCACAGCCAGCCCAGGCCGCTGGCCACACGCAACCCCTTGCAAAGCCAGCGTGTGCAACTCATCTGGAAGCCCGATGGCAGAAGGAGGAGGAGCAAGCCAAAATGACTTCAGAAGCCTGGGAGTAAACTGCAAGGGGAGCCAAGCGTCCCCCTCAAACGTCTGCCCTCAGGGCGGAATGCCATAGACTCCCCCAGTGTCGGGGCATGTGGTGGGGGCACTGGAAGGACTTGGCTGAAGCTGAAACATGTCACCCACTTCAGACGAGGCCCTGGAGCGTGGCTCCCACTGCGATTCTGCTGATTAACAGGATTAACCGCGGCTCCTCCAAGAGCCCGCCACTGGTCCAGGGCTGCTTCTGTATTTATGGGAGTCACAGGTACCGGGAGTCCACGAGGAGCACAGAGGAGACAGGGGCACTTGCAAGGGGCAGGGCCTGCCACCCTAGGGCCAGAGGTGTGGAAGCTGCAGGAAACGAGGGACTTGCCCCTCTCGAGATGAAAGGGACCTGGTAGGCCTGCTACACAGTCTTGCAACGACCCTCAAAATTTTCTGCAAAATGCACATTTCCAGGCTCTGCCCTGACCAGGCCTGGGGGACGCCCATGTGCGGCCTGCTCAGTGTTTGTGACAGTGTCAGGGCTGGGGCTGGGCCCGTGCGCCCCAGCCCTGCCTGCACCCAAGGATGGAAGCCTGCGACACACACTGCCCAGGCCGGCGGATGGGGTGAGGGCCCATGGCCATGTTTCAAAGGGAGGTGGGGGTAAGAGGAGAATCATACTAATTTAGACCCACTTGGATGACTTTTATTCATGCTGTTTCCGGGAAGGGATGTCAGAGCTGGACCAGTCTAAACTCTTGGAGGCTTTTCCGTTGGCCAAAGGGGTGCTGTTGGCCTGCTTACGGGTCCTCAATATCGAGAAACTCCTGCTTTGGGGGTGCCGCTCCGCGGTACCATGCACAGGAGCCGTCGCTTCTCTTGATGCAGGCGAAGAACTTGGCCTGATGCCCGTTGATGCTCTTCTCCGTGACCCAGTCCATCCAGAGGCACTCATCCGGAGACGAGATGTAGCACGGGATCATGGGGCAGCGCGTGATCTAGGAAGACGGACACGGAGGCGGATTCGGTCAGGGACCAAGGCCACTCAAGGGGGCATCTCCAGAACCTAGCCACACGCCCCACAAAGTTGTTCAAGGGCAGTTTGTTAAATGAATGACCACATGAGCACAGAGGCGGGGGGCAGGGGTGGCGGCGGGGAGTGGGGGCTCGAGTCAACTGCTCCATCCGCAGCCTTTCCTGAGTGCCCCCTCCTCTCTAAACAGCAGCAGGCAGCCTGCCTTGGAGGGGGCAGGGCCGGGGGGACCCCTGTGCAGTAGCCCCCGCACCCACACCCACTGTAGGTGCCCCTCTGCTCTGGGCCATCTGGTCTACCATCCCTGAGCCTGAGCAAAGGCTTCAGTGCTGCCCCCTTCCACCACCACCACAGAGGGTTGGAAATTCCCTGGAGCTGGGTTCCAAATGAAAAGGTTGGTATCTTGCCCTGAAGCATATGCACGGGCTTTGAGGGGATGGGCAAGTAGCATCTCCGCGGAGGAACCGAGTCCACAAGAGGGGCAGGGAGGAGCTCGTTTTGATTGCACGTTGGACACGGAGGACTCTGCTCCACGTCCGTGTGGCTGTAGGTCACAATTCTCACTTTGAATGAGCCAAGGGACTGGCTCGCGATGATGTGCCAGCGCTAGCACGAGGGCTGCGTGAGCAGCGCCCATCAGCAGAAGCCAGTCCCTGCAGCCTTCCGCCCCCAGACCCACTTCCAGGGGCAGAGGCGCCCTGGTGCCTGGCGGTGCTTCCTGCTGGGGCCCGAGGCTGGGGCGGCGGGAGAGAGAGGACCCAGGCCTGGGGCCCTGGAGGTCCCCCTGTCTACAGCTGCACTTAATGTTGGTGCTGCTCTAACTGCTTACCACGACCTCTGGGACATTTTAATCTATTTATTTGAGCGGGGAACACGAGCAGGGGCACAGGGAGTGGGACAAGCAGACTCCCCACAGAGCAGGGAGCCCAACGTGGGGCTTGATCCCAGGACCCCGAGATCATGGCCTGAGACTGAGGCACCCAGGCACCCCTCCGGGCTGCTTGTAAGAAGGAGGTGGGGTGTCAGGGTTCTCCGTGGCCCCAGGGCATGGATATGGCTGGAACACTGGCCCTCGGGCTGGGATGTTCTTTCCCAAGGCACTCAAGTCTTTGCACTTGTGCATCTGTAAAGAGTACTCACAGCACCCGGTCCTCTCCAAAAAATTCCTCCCCCGGGAATGTCTCCTTCCTAGGAGCTGCCAGCCATAAGGCCAGATGCCCCTGACCTCCCAAATATCCATCTACAGGGGCATGCCTCCTCAGGGCTCCTCGCTGTGGAGAGGCCGTCCCTCCCCAGTGCCCTGTCCTGAGGACCCTGGGGCCTGAGAGGCCCCGGAAAGCCCAGTAGTCCCCCTGGAGAAGGTGATGAGGTAAAGCCCAGAGGCAGGTGGCGCTGGCTTACCTTGCACTCACAGCCCATCTGGTACCTATGGTTCAGACTCTTCTTCTGGGTGCTGCTCAGGGTGTCCCAGGGCACGATGAAGTCACAAAGGGTGATGTGCATCTTGCCATTCCCCTCGGCCTTTCCTGAGGAGACAGGGATCACCCAGCTCAGCACAAGATATGGGTCCTCCTCCTGTCGACCTCTGGCACCCAAGTGCAGCTTGGGTGCGTGGAGGTTCATTGCCCACGACACCGTGTGTTGTGGGCTGAGCAGCAGCCCCTCCAAGATTCCCATGTGAAGCCCTGACCCTCAGCACCTCAGGATGCACCTGCATCTGGAGATGAGATTAATTGAGATCACGTGGTGGGGGGGCCCACATGCAATAAGAAAGGTGTCCTTATAGGAAGAGATCAGGACACAGACGCAGACAGAGGGACAGGCACTGAGGCCTCGAGGAGGAGACGGCCATCTGCGAGCCCGGGAGAACCAGCCCTGCCCACGCCTGGATGCCGGACTCCCAGCCCCCAGGACGGGGAGGGAGTCAATGCCTGGTCTGTGCTGCTTTGTCCCAGCAGCCCGCACTGACGGGCACACCATGGACTGTCCGCTCGGAGCACAGACAGGGCACGTGCTCACCGCAGAGCCCTCGGCAGACAGGGAAGGGACACGAAAGAAACCTCCCGCTTTCCTACAGCTAGCCCTCAGACGCGTTTCCTTCCAATATTCTTTCACACGTGCGTGTTTGCACAAAAGAGATCGTGTGTGTACATCACGTTTTCCCTGTTTTATCGTTCACAAACATGTTGTCCATTTGACGTTGAACTTCTCTGGGTTTTTCCACCACGAGCAGCAAAAACATGGATCTGCATCAAGCTGGAAATCAGCTCCGACGTCCCTTCACCGCCGAGGCGGCGGCACTGTTTGTCTTTCCTACCTCGGGCCTCCCAGTCGACTCCTCCCTTCCTCCCCCGAAGCGCTCGTGCTGGTGGCAGCCCTGGCACGAGCCAAGTGCATTCCGGTGAAGGCCTGAGAGGTCACCTCAAATCTCGGCCTTCCAGCGAGTGGTGAGCCGTGGAGCCTGGTGGCGGGGGGCTCCCCGAGGGGCAGGTGGGAGCCGGGGGTGCACCCTGGGCTCTCCGCTTGACAAAGCTCTGGGATGGCCAACGTAGTGATCTTAGGCACAGCGCCGGCCGCGGAGGATCCACGAATAGAAATGCACTTCGGGGCATAATGCAGCTTGGCGACTGCCCCCCAGTCTCGAATACATCAAACCGGGACCCCTGGCCGGGTAGAAACGCGGGTCGGCTGGCCTGAGGCTGTGCACAGGGACGTCCTGTGTGCCGGGCAGGTTGCGGACACACTCCCTGGATGGGGACTGGGATGCTCTCACTTCCGTGCTAGCGGCCCGCTTACCTCCCGGAGCTCTACTTTCCCTCGTACCTGTTCAGACTCGAACGACGTGCCAGGTGCAGCAAAGGATCAAGGAGCAGGATTGCTGCCGGAGCGTTTGTTCTGAATCCTAACCACTAACGGAAGAGAAGCGTTGGGTGGCTCTAAGTACTTCCAAAATAGGCATTTGCCTTTTTCTTCCCCCTTCTAGAACTATATAGGCACTTCTAGGAGTTCAGAGTAGCCGAAGGGGGGGCAGGCAAGGGACAGATGGCAAATAGCTCCCTGTCTGTCCTGTCTCCCGGCCGGTCCCCCCCACCCTGCAGCCCCTCCAGCCCAGCCTGGTGGTGCCTGATGGTCGGGGTGGGACTCATGCTGGCTCCACCCTCCGAGTTCGCCAGCGCTGTCTGCTGCCTGACTCGCGATGGCCCACTCTGTGCTGTTCTTTGCCCCCCCCTTTTTTTTTTAAGATTTTATTTATTTGTTTGAAAGAGAGAGAGAGAGACAAGGAGCAGGGGGGAGGGGCAGGGGGAGAGGGAGGAGCAGACTCCCCGCTGAGCAGTGAGCCTGATGGAAGCTCCATCCCAGGGCCCCGGGATCTGACCTGAGCCGAAGGCAAAGCTTCACCGACTGAGCCACCCCGGCGCCCCTTTCCTTGCCTTTCTTAGGCGTCTTGCTCCTTAACCAGATCATAGCCATGAAGGTTTTTTTAATCCACGGTTCCTCACACATTGTAAACTGCGCAATAAAAGTTTACTGACAACACTGTGGGTATTTGTTCTAACAGTTTGCTTCATCATCTGCCTGTTTTTTGCTACCTTCCCTGTTGACCTTTTCGCCACCAATTCATGCTCCGGCCAAGAGTAGCACATGGAAGGACGCGGAGATGCAGCGCGCACAGTGTACCTTCCATGGCCCTGGCCACGGGGCTCCTGTTCACCTTGGAGGTCACGTATAAACGAAACAGCATCTCAGAAAGTTCAAAGGACACCCCTTCGGTACAGGTACAGTCATTAAGGCTTGGTTGGGCCCGCACGATGGGAACATCTGTTACAACACCCTCCTACGTCTGCCTTGGAAAAACGCACAGTCTTCCTTGGAGAGAAAAACAGGAATTAATTAAAATTTGTAACTGAGGACTGTAGGCTTCTTTTTCCTCTTGGAGGAGAGGACTGCAGAAGAAAATTATAGGGCCAATTCTGTAACAGTTCCTGAACATGAATGTCTCATGGTGCCCAGCTCAACATGTGAACTTGAGTCATCAGCCCAAGAGGAGGTGGGCTGCCTCGGGCCGTGCGGTCACTCCTGGGGCCACTGCCAGCGCTGGCTGAGTGGTTTACTGTGCCCCGTGATTTCTGGGTGGCCCATCCTGCCTCCAGGAGAACAAGATGGAGAGTCTGTGCTCAGAAAGTAAACACCAGATTTGACCCAGAGCCATCTCGCCCGGCTGGGGGAAGAAGTCAGGTCTCTCCGTAACGAGTGTGCCAGCCTCTGCTGGAAGTGCCTTTTGTTGATCATAGGCTCCAGGGCCAGCTAGAAACTAAAATGTGCCCCATGTCCCTTGCTTGCTTCCAGTATTACACATGAAATAGCCGTAGATGATAAGCACGGTTACAAGCAGATGGATCTTCAAAAATGTATCTTCTTAAAAAAAAAAAAAAAAAGTATCTTCTTTGGTTTAACTACAGGCGGAGCTACAATTTGGAGATTTGGATGGTTTTGGTTGTAGCCAGCCCTTAAGATGTGCCCTACTGTTACTTGGAGAATTGTCTTCTGGTTCAGACGGGGATAGTGTAATGACCCCGGGTGTAGGAACAGCACAGGACACACACGTGTTACATGATAAATAGCAAAGACGAACGAGTGAGCTTCTGCATGAGAATATCAATGTTTGCAAAGTAACCAAGACGGTCAGGCTTTCTACCTTTGACTCACAACGCTTCCTTTTTTTTTTTCTTAAAGATTTATTTATTTATTCATGAGAGACACACAGAGAGGCAGAGACACAGGCAGAGGGGATAAGCAGGCTCCATGCAGGGAGCCCGATGTGGGACTTGATCCCGGGACTCCAGGATCATGCCCTGGGCTGAAGGCGGCGCTAAGGCCCTGAGCCACCCGGGCTGCCCACAACATTTCCTTTGGATGCAGAAGCCTCTTCCTTCCAGAAGAGGAGCTGAGCAAAATAGATAAAGAGATTCTCCTACCACGTCCCCTGAAATAACACAAGGCAACCACTAGCGAAGTAATCCCCGCAAAGCGGCTGTGTGCAGCCTCTTCCCTCAGCTCTTGTTCTGCACCCACACTTTCTAAGCAGCCACGTGGCTTCCTCGCACGCTTCATGGTCTGTGGGACAGGGAGAGAGGACTTGAGCCACATACTCGGCAGACACGACATGCCGAGGCTCCTGACTGCTGGACACAATCCATCTTCTGGGCTGTCATCCCTACAGTCTGGCCTGTCCATCTCATGGAATAGAAGGCAGCGCCAGGGTCCTCAGGATCTCTGGACAAGAGGCAGGACTGAGTGACCACAAAGAGCCCCAGGAGATGAAAATAACGTCCGGAGGCACCTCTGTAAAGGGGGTGACGGACCTCGGCTGCTCGGGCTCAGCCCTCTGCAATGAAAGCTTTTTTGCCTCTGACCCAGGGCAGGGAAGGTTCTGGTTAGATGCCAGCTCTCGCCACCAGCTATACACTGGTCTCTCCTGGGGAGCTTCAGAAATGCTGATGCCCAGGCCACATCCCTGGAGATCCTGCTTGGAACTGGTCTACAGTGCCACCTGGGATCCAGGACATCTAACAAACACCCCAAGGGAGTCCAACAGGCTGTGCAGGTGGAGGGCTGCTGGCTTAGATGCTGGAGCCGCGAGATTTCTAAAACCTGGACCACAGCAGAGCATCAGAGGCCTGGGGACCAGGAAGATCCTCCTGGCAGCGTGGCCCAGGCGCAGACGTGCTGGGAAATGCCTAACAACCGGCTCCCACTCCACCCCCAGGAAGAGAGAGCCCCAGCACTCGGCACCTGCCAAATCCGCGCCATGAACACTCGCACCCTGGTTTCCTTCAAGGCACCAAGCAGAATTTAACAATCGGTGTGTGAAAGCGGGTTCGGGCACACACCACGGGACCGGGCGCACACTGCTCACCTCTCTACTCCTCTGATTCCCTCATCTGTAAAACGGGGACCAGAACAGCACCTTCACCGTAAGGAGCTGTGAGGACTGAACAGAACCCACGCGAGGAGCGTTTAGAGACCGGCAGGGCCAGGAAAGGAGCATTTTCCTATTTCCATGAACAGGGCGACGTGAAGCCTGGTGTGTGAACCCAGACCTAGGTCACCTTCCCACCCAGGAGCCCAGGGGGTGGGACCCGGGGTCCTCTGTCCCTCTGAGAGCAGCTCTGCAGTCCGGCCGGCTGCCCCTAGAGGGCGGTGCAAGGAGCCCGACCCCGGGGCCAGATGCTCCTGAAGGCTTAGTCCTCAGGGACCCGCACAAAACCAGGTGCTGAAACCTGGAGGCCGCTGATTCCTTAGGGCAGCAAGTTCTCTGCACCATGGGAGGTCTCGTCTCTTTCCCCTTCTCTCCAGGGCTTATTTTTCTGACCATAAAAGCAATAGATGTCATTTGTAAAATGTCACCAATACGGGGACGTATCAAAAGGAGACAAAACTGACACTGATGGTCCCGTGCACACATGGACCCGGGTCCCCTGAACGGCCTTCCCTGTGGGCCCGCACCCCACGCGCCACGTGTTCTGGGCACCTGCCTGCCTTGCCGTCCCCCGTATCACGGGGATGGCACCGTCAGGAAGGTCCCTGCTTCGTGATTCTGTCCCCATCCCTCTCTTTCTCTCTCCCTCTCTGGTTGACTTTGTTTTTCTTACTGTAAAAATAGTAGATACTGCAAATGTAAAATGGTGCAGCTGCTTTGGAAAACAGTCTGGCAGTTCCTCAAACGATTAAACATAGTCACCATATGCCCTGAAATTCTACTCCTACGCAGTGGCCCGAGAGGGATGAAAACACAGCCACGCAAACACTTGATGGGAGCTGAGAGCAGCGTCGTGCACACGAGCCCAAAGGTGGAAACAGCCCCGATGTCCACCAGGTGACACGTGGGGAGACACACTGTGGTCTATCCAGTCAATGAAATAGCATTCAGCCAGAAAAAGGAGTCGAGTTCTGACTCACGCCACAACGTGGATGAACTTTTAAAATGCCGCACTGAACACTGTGCCCAGTGACGGACGCCAGACACGAGGGACCAGAGTCTACAGTTCCATTCACAGGACTGAGAAATAGGGAAACTCAGAGAGTCAAAAAAAAAAAAAAGAAGAAGAAAGAAAAAGAAAACAGACTGGTGGTTGCTGGAGCTGGGGTGAGAGGCGTGGGGGCCGGGGGGGGGGTGGGTAAAACGGCTGAAGGGTACAGGGTTCTCCAACCGTGGCCGTGGCTGTGCACACCTTGATGAATCACCCAAACTGCTGAATGACGCCCTTTAAATGGGTGAATGGTATGTTGTGCGAGTTATAGCTCAATAAAACTTAAGAAATAGTAGGAGCTCCTAAGAAAACCTTTAGAAAGGTCAGAAGTGCCCATAAAAGAAGCAAAAAAAATCTCCCATCATCCCCAAGGAACGGGACAGAAGTCTTGATGGAACCAGTCACATGGATGCTGAGCATGAGCGTTGTAAGGGAGGGAGGTGTTACCCAAGGAGAGGTGAGCCCCGTGTCCTCTGTCCCACTCGCTCCCCACTGCATCCTCTCCGTCCCCCCACCCCCGGCAGGGACCCCCAGGTGCCCGAGGCACAGCCTATGCTTGCACCCGCCACCCGAGATGGTCTCTTCCTTCCGAGCACTTGCTTGATGCTCACAGTCCCCACCCCACACCACGCCCCCAAAAAACACCTGTTTTATTCTCTAGTTTCTTCTCCTGCCCCCACAGTGGGAACATGTGTGCACTTCCCTCTGGAAGGAGCTCTCCTGTTGAACTCCCGTCACACCAGGCACAGTGCAAGGCACCTAGTGGGCACCCACTAAGCATGTATTGGTTTTTTGTTTTTTTTTTTTAATATTCTCCATGGGCAGCCCAGGTGGCTCAGTGGTTTAGCGCCGCCGCCAGCCCAGGGCCTGATCCTGGAGACCCTAGATCGAGCCGCACGTCAGGCTCCCTGCATGGAGCCTGCTTCTCCCTCTGCTTGTGTCTCTGCCTCTCTCTCTGTGTCTCTCATGAATAAAGAAAATCTTTTAAAAAATAAATAAAATATTCCCCATGAAAAAAAGAATTCTCCATGAATGGGGGGAAAAGTACAAAGAATCCAAACAGAAGGAAATCCCCCGAATCACAGAGATTTTGGGTTCAGAATGTACTTCTATGATTACACTTGGCTTGTATCACAAAACATAATGTCAGACTAGGGGAGCTGTCCCCTCCACCCTGTCTCTTCCCAAGTTTGCGACCAGACTCCTATTTCCTCGGAAAGAGGGCAGTGATGTTCCGGCCTGACTGAGACAGCACTGGCCAGTCCCGCGGCCGCCAGCTGCACATCGCCGCTTACACGTATACATAAACCAACTGAAATGAAGTTAAATTAGAGCCCTGGTTTCTGAGCACCCAGGAGCCACACGTGGGGAACAGCTGCCAGCTAGACAGCAGCACATGCAGCATTTCCATCATCCCTATTAGACCAGTGGGTCTTGACTTGGGGACCGAGGGGACCGTCAGGGGCATTTGGGGATGTCTGGAGACACCACAACTCGGGGAAGGATTTTGGGGCAACCAGCGAGTACAGGCCAGGGATGTTGCACAGGACAGCCCCACGGTGAAGAATGACCCGGTCCCGAATCTCGGCCGTGGTCTCTCCCCAGAACAGACTGTTGTTCAGCCTCAGAAGGAAGGACGCCCTGACCCCTGCTACGTCGTGGAGGAACCTGGAGGACGTGATGCTCAGTGAAGTCAGCGTCACAAAGGACAAACACCGTCTGATTCCAGTTCCATGGGAGTCCCCAGAGGAGCCAAATCCCAAGACAGACAGTAGGACGGTGGGCGCCAGGGGCCGGGGGAAGCGACTGGGCAGCTGGTGTTTCATGCGGACAGAGTTTCGGTTTTACAAAATGAAAGGAGGGAGGGATGGTGGTATTGCCGTGCGACAATCGGAATGTGCTTAACGCCACTGAACCGGACAGTTAAAAATAGTTAAAACGGCAGACTTTACGTATATTTTACTGTGATGAAAGAAAGAAAAGAAAAGAAAAGAAAAGAAAAGAAAAGAAAGAAAGAAAGAAAGAAAGAAAGAAAGAAAGAAAGAAAGAAAGAAAGAAAGAAAGAAAGAAAAAAGGAAGAAAGGAAGGAAGGAAGAAAGAAAGAAAGAAAGAAAGAAAAGGAGGCGATGAACAAAGTTGCTGCACAGGTAGAGGACATCCTGATACCAGCAAATTTAACACTTTTTTTTTTTTTTAACTCTTCCTCGCCTCCCACCCAGCGGTAAGCATTTCCAGCATCTGGCAGGTGCCTCCCTTTCAGGAGCAAAAGGCAAAAATGCTCACCTCTTGGTGTCTGCCCCGACCTCGCGTCACCTGTGGATACCGGTTTACATGTTTCCCCATCAAGGCACCCTGGTTCCCCCGTTGTGGGGGGCAGGCGAGAATCCACCAGGAATTCTCAGATGGGAAGAGGCAGGGAAGCTCGGAGGCTTCGGGACAGCCCCGCGGTGCCTCGGGCTCCCCGCAGCCCTGGGGGCCTGGACACAACAGCCCCGACGGCCTGTAAGAACGTGCCACATGCACATCCATCTACGTACCCGCAATGAGATACTCCTTCTTTCCTCCGATGTCCAGGGAGACCCCGCATACGGCGGAGGACGGAGCCGTGTAGATAAACTCTATGTCCTTGTCTGGTCCTTTGAACATCTGGAAAGACGAAGGTGAGACGTGAGCAGAGCCGGCCCACACGGCCAACAGAGTCCGCGTCCCCCGCCCCCCGCCCCGCAGAGAGGCCCGTGTATGTCCAGGTGACTCCGACCCTCGGGGAGGACCACTTCCTTAGGGTATTGGCAGGAACTTTGATCAAGCGTTGGCTACTTGATGGGGGAGGCACCATGGCTATGACCTCAGGGGCCAGTGGGGTTTGACTTCTCAACTGCTCCTCTATACTGACGGTGCTTTGGGGATGAGCCTGCCGCCCAGATGGAGGGTTCCCGCCACGGCCGGGGGTCCCTGCTGCCCCACTGGGTGGGGATAGTGACAGCTGGGGACGTGAGTGTGCGCTGAGGACGGCCCTCCATCCCTCCATCCGGGCCGTGGGGTGCATGCCCCAGCAGAAGCTGGGGGTGCGGGGGAGGGAGAAGGTGGAAGCGGCAAAGCGCACAGGCTCAGGGACCACACGACAGAGGACGCACACCCTCGGGCTGTGCGATTCCACGGAGCTTCATGAGGATTTCTGCTGCGCCTACCCCAAGGTGACTAGCGCGGGGTTTGGGGGGAGGGCGGAGTTTCAACAAGCAAACCCCAATAAAACGGGGCCATCCCAGTATCCTGAGATGCAAGAGCTCGGCTCATCCCACCCAGGGAAGGTGAGGCCGACAGTGACAACAACGTGCCGTCACCGAGACCTCGCCATCTTCCACGGACACCAAACATGCTTCTTGGTGTTAACACCTGCCTCTTCAGGACGCCCCGACGAGGTCGCAAGAACAGAGACGTTCTCTCTCCCTCGGGTAGCGACTTAGGCCCCGAGAGAGCAGGTCGCCCCTCGAATGACACGGATGCAATGAGTAAGCATTTCGCGGACCTCCTGATAACACGTGTCCCCCGCTTCTTTGTATTTTTGTAACACAATTAAACACAGACAGCGGGCGGCCCGGGGGCTCGGCGGTTTAGCGCCTGCCTTCAGCCCGGAGTGTGATCCCGGGGTCCCGGGATCGAGTCCCACGTCGGGCTCCCTGCATGGAGCCTGCTTCTCCCTCTGCCTGTGTCTCTGCCTCTCTCTCTGTGTCGCTCATGAATAAATAAAATCTTTGAAAAAAAAAAAAAAAACCACAGACAGCGACAACTCCTGCCTTTATGAAGCCGTCTCTCCAGGGACAGCGCCCAGGACGTCCTCCTCCCCTGGGGACGGAGTTAGTGACTGCGACAAGATCGCCTTCCTCCACGGCCGGTCCTGTCCTTCCAACCTCGTCTCCCACCCCGTCTCCTCTCCAACACGGGCTCCTCGCCCTTGAACATGGACAACGTTCTGAAACAACTGACCTTCCCCCCTTCCACCTCCCCTTCAGTCCTCGGTCCCCACGCCTGCCTGTCCCGCTCCCACCTGGTGGATCCCCTCCGCCACTGGCCAGGCCGTGGGCTCCACGTCCTCCTCAGGGAAGCCGGTCCCCACCACACCTGCCCACGGGACCCCTCCTTCCTCTTAGACTCGAAGGCTGACCAGGTGAGGGAGACCCCACGGCACAGTTTGTGGGAGTGAGGGCTCCCAGATGCAACGACCAAGTTCTCGGGCCTTCGAACCTCGCACTGGCTCAGCTGAGGACGGGCACCCTCGGGAGCTCTGGCCACCGTCGTAACCGTGCTGAGGCTCCGCCACAAATTTACTACCCACCAAAATGAAGAGGACACATTTCTGCAATGACCTGGTCGACGGGAACATGGCAGGTCCACACAACTTTCCAGGCAGTCACAGATTAAGGAAAATCAGATTGACCTGTGGCTTGGAGCCCTCGAGTCTGCTCGAGGGATGGCTGTACCGAGTTCCTCAAGAAGGCAGGACACCTCCTCGGGGGGCGGGGGGGGGGGCCCAACCTTGCTCCCGGCCCTCCCGAGGCTCTGCCCAGGCAGCAACCTGGCGGTGGTGCCCGGTACCTTTATCTGCTTGATCTCATACTGAATCCGCTTGATGGGGTTGCCGTAGATGTCATTCCCAGAGTCCACCTCCTTCACACTGACCGCTTTGGCCCTAATCACTGCAAGACAAAGACAGGGAGGTGAGCGGAGCCGCCACAGTGCCATCCTGGCTCTGGGGCGGGGTGGGGGGGGCACGATGAAGCCAGCCCCTTGCAGGGCGTCGGACCCCACCCACGGCGAGGGGCGGGGGCGAGGGGTGAAGCTCTGAGACCCCCTTCCAGGCCCAGGATTCTTCAGCAAGAATGTTGACAGGTGGGACACCTGGGTGGCTCAGCGGTGGAGCATCTGCCTTCAGCCCAGGGCGTGATCCTGGGGTCCCGGGATCAAGTCCCACATCGGGCTCCCTGCGTGGAGCCTGCTTCTCCCTCTGCCTGTGTCTGCCTCTCTCTCTCTGTGTCTCCCATGAATAAATAAAGAAAATCTTTGGGGAAAAAAAAGAATGTTGACAGGGACCCAAAGCAGAAGGCTGGTGTCTCACCGGTGGCGAGGTTACTGGGTAGTCACTGATAAAGCTCTTTGTTGATGTCACGCCTAAGTGCTTTGGGGCTTTTTAAAATTCTCTCCAAGGAATGGATAGGCTGCAGCTGGGCAAGCAGATAAGCAAATTAACTGGGCCGCAAACATCATATAATTAAGGATGGTGGCTTCCTACCACCCAGCCTCCATCCACAGCCTACTGCAAACAGGCTTTTCCAGGCTGCAAGCAGAGGGATAACCGCCTTCCAAAGAGGCCCCATCATAGTTAGGTTTGGGGGTCTTATATTGGAAAGGTCTATCCTACTACTCCTAATCTGTCCTAAAGGCATCCCGGATAAATGTCCCGTGGACAATGCTTTATAATGATAACACGTTCTGGGCAGCCTGGGTGGCTCAGCGGTTTAGTGCCGCCTTCAGCCCAGGGAGGGATCCTGGGGTCCTCGGATGGAGTCCCATGTCGTGCTCCCTGCCTGCTTCTCCCTCTGCCTGTGTCTCTGCCTCTGTCTCTCAAAATAAATAAAATTTATTTTAAAAAATAATAATAACACGTTCTATCAGGGGCATGACAGGCAAAGGGTCAGAGTGCTCAGCCCCCCAGAGGGCATCGAGCTGGGTGAGGAAATGCTCACAGGCCCCACTGGACAGAGGCCCAGGAAGGAGGCCAAACGGAAAGAAAACGGTCCCAGACCATGACACAAGGATGGAGGAGAGGGGAAGAGGTCAGGCTGGGAAGGTTCTGGAACGTCCGCTCATGGGCCATGCACCACAGGGTTTCCTTCTTACCAGCAATTAAGCCAGGACCCGGACCCAGCCTGCGGCCTGACCAGGTGAGGGTCAGTGCGACCCGGGTCCAGCCCGCGGCCTGACCAGGTGACAGTCAGCAGGGCCCGGTCACTGGGGCAGAGCCCTCCCTTAATTCATTTTGAGGCTTATATCAGCAGGCACGGCCCATTTTAATGGCTTTAAAAGCTTTGCCCTCCACAGCTTGGCCAGCCGTGCGGGGTCCCCTGGGTGAGGGTTATGTGAATGCGGATGCAAGCAAAACAGAGCAATAAGGAACAGACGGAGCCAGGCACAGAGGCGCCTCCCTCCTCCGCCCCGGGTGGGGGGGCAGCTCACATCTTGGAGCGCCCCCTCCCCACCCCCTATCCCGGCCAGGGCCGTCTTCCCCACAGCATGCACACGGATCCCATGTGCACCCACCATGCCCCCCTGGCCCCAACCTGGCCCCAGAGGCCACCCTCACCCCCACCCCACCCCGCCCAGCCCAAACCCCATTCTTAGGTCTCCTTCTGTTGGAGCTGAGTCACGATGGGCAGAGGCCGCAGGTTCCTGCCTCCCAGGCTGAGCCCGGCCCAAACCTGCAGAGCCACATCTAGGCAGTGCCACCCAGGGGCCCAGGACAGAGGGCTCTCCCCTCGCTGGCAGGTCAGCCTGCTTGCAGTGACTCCTCAGGCTCCCACCCTTCTCCACCCCCAGCACCAGCAGACTTTTCATAGCCTCATCCCTCCGGGCTCAAACGTCTTCCTCGGCCACCCACTGCCCTCCTCTAAAATAAGGACACCCCTGTGCAACCTGGTGCCAGCCGGCAGCTATCTCCGCTGCCCCAGCCGCCCCCATCCTGCTGTTCTACAGTCCGGATAGTCCCTGGAATCCGAACCTGCCCAGGGGTGTCCCCACCTCTGGACTTACAAGTCTCTTCTGCCCCAAATGCCATCTAACCTTCCCTGCCTGGAAAACTTCTATGCATCCCTCAAGACCCAGGCAAAATAGCCCTTTCCTGTCTTGCTCTGGGAAATCCCGTCCTCCGCAGCAGCACCCGGCACACTCCACATCGCTCCCCCACCCTGTTACGTACGCCTGTCTGCTCAGGGCGCTTCGACAGGCAGGGGCTGCGTCCTGACCACAGTCAGCGCCCACTGGGCCTTTGCCGGATGGAACTGGGCTGTCCCCGCGGCATCCGGGCAGCCCGGGGGAGTCTGTCCGCGGTCTCTCTCACTACCTGCCTCACCCGAACCCTACTGCCCAGGCCACAGTGAGGAGGGTTGATGCAAATCACGAACCGTCTCAGATGCACGCCCCGGGCGTCTCTGGGGTGGAGCCCTGTCCCTGGCTGCTGAGCTCAAATAATCCAGGAACATCCGAGGGAGACAGGAGTTCTGGGAGCCCCGCTGCTGGATTTTACTACGATACACCCGATTCCACCTGTTTTTCACGTCTGCTACCCCCCACAAGGCTTCACCCCAAACAGGTCCTGCGGCCATCGGAGGACAAGCACGCACTGCTCTCAGCGCACAGGTTCCAGTCCATTCCATGCATTCAGACTCATGCATTTTTCTCCTAGAGAAGCCCCCGAGGCTCCCGGGCGGTCCAAATCCTTATTGGGAAGAGGCAGCAGCAGCCCTGCTTGGCCCCCTCCCCACACTGTGGTCTCAGGGAAGCTTCCTGACCTCACGGAGGCACAGCGCTCCCAGCAGAGGCCGAGCTGCGGCCAGCTGTCCCTCACCCCCCACCCAGGCCGTGGGGAGGACCAGGGGACGCGGTGCACGTGACGTGCAGCGCCTGGCACACGGAATTTGTGCCGTGGCGAAGAATGGCACAAAGTCTCCCCCTCCTGCGGTGAGAGGCTCGGAGAGCCCGGGGCCAGACGGCACCTCCGGGCCAGCACCAGTCCCAGGCTCTGGGTTTGCCACAGGTTCCTGACACGCTTGCCTGGCTTTGGGGCTACAGACCACACACTTCCAAGCCCCCCCACCCCCGCCCTTTGCTTTTTAAATTATCAGAAAAAAGGGACTTGTTGAATCCAGGGCCCAGGGGTAGACTCGTGGGTTGAGACTAGAATGTTAACTGGCTCCCCGGCTGCCAGCTGCTTGCAGGGAAGTGGGGGCGGGGGCCGGAGGAGCTCCAGCTGGGCTTGTCCCCCGCAAAACAAGAACGCCAGAGCCTTCGGGGTCCTCAGTTCTGGGTGGGAACCTCCTCTCCACTTTGCAAAGCGAGAGATAATGTGAAGGAAAGAAAGAGAATGGAGGGAAGCCAAAGAAGACCAGTTCTATGGAAACCTTCCGAAAGCATCAACACCGTGGGGCGTGAGGCAGAGATGCCGGGCATGCACCTGTCCGCGCAGATGTGAGGCCCGATGCTGCCGAGCCGCTCAGGGCAGCGGGGACCGTGGGGGTTCAGCACTCTACATGGGGAAGGGCGCGTGCAAAGCTTTGGCAAATAAATTCATCAAAACCGGAGGATCTGGGACGTCTGGGTGGCTCAGGGGTTGAGCGTCAGCCTTCAGCTCAGGTCGTGATCCCGGGGTCCTGGGATCGAGTCCCACGTCGGGCTCCCTGCATGGAGCCTGCTTCTCCCTCTGCCTGTGTCTCTGCCTACCTCTCTCTCTCTCTGTGTGTGTCTCTCGTGAATTAATAAATAAAATCTTAAAAAACAAAACCCAAAAAACAAAGGATCCCACAGGCAAGCTGAAGGTGAGACCTGGGGGAAACAGGACAGAGGGGCCCCACAAGGAGGGAGGGCTGGGGCAGCATCCCGGTGGAGCCCAGCCAACTCTGGCTGCAGACATTCTGACCCTCAGCCTTCTGCCCCCAGCGTGAGGCCAGAGTGGGGACTCCTTACCAGCCAGACTCAGAGCTCGGGGATGAGCTGCATTTCAAGTGAAATCCCAAAAGCGTGAGCTTCCTCCTGCTGCCCACGGAGGAAAGGGGTAAGGTGTGGGAGGGTCTCTGGTAACAGAGATGGCCTTCGAGGAGCATCCAGCACAGGCAAGGAGTCAGACAGTGGACAGGGACACGGGGAAGCACATGGTTTCCAGCCCAAGCGGCAGACGGGGAAGAGGCAGAGAGGTCTCCAGAAAGGCATTTCCAGCACCGCAACACCCCAGGCGCTGGTATCGCCAGAGCTCTGGGAGGGCGACCACTCCTAGTACAGATGGGCCCCTCTCATCCCAGGCTGTTTCAAGACCAGGGCTGGGAAAAAGCCAGGGAGACCCAAAGAACCCGAGAGGAAATGAAAATCCAGGCACGGATACACATTTGCTGAACACCTACTATGTGCAGGGCCCGGTGTCTGGCCCTGGGGGTGGGCGACCAGCCCACATCCTGTCCACCCCGACCCCCCACACCAGGGTGAGCCCCTAAGCTCCACCGGCCTGCTCCTTGGCCGTAGGAACCAGAGGCAGCAGCAGGAGGCTTTGTAAAGATCCTTGTTTTAACTGCTTTGTGCTCAAAGACGATGGCCTCTCCCTGAGATGCTCAGATTTTGTTTTTCCTTCTTTCCCTTCCTCCGTTAACACAACATCTGGGTTTGAGATCAAGGGTGATACACTGGCTGATGAATTCACCGCCAGATGTTGGCTACTGGAATGCACAACCGTCGACTTAATTCAAAGCACACGCAACCGCAGAGCCCCTGCCCCCACCCCTTGGGCCGCGGACACATGATGTCACTTCCCCCCGCTAGCAGCCTGCAAAAACAATCCCTAGTACACCCAGCCAGATTTGGGATGGAAAAGAGCTGGGTGGGTGGAGAGTCGAGGTCGGCGACGATGATCCAAAGAACACAGGCTATGTTCAGACTGTGAGAGAGGATGACTGCCCAGGGGAGACCCGGGGAGGCCAGACTGTCCCACTGCGGCGCAGGGTGGGGCGGTGACGGTGGGGGTAATAGAAGGGGGCTTTCGGGACACCCAGGGTGTCCTCAGCACACAACGCGGCCTGGGCTGGCCTGGGGGCGCCGGGGGTGCAGCACGCTTGACCAAGCCCGAGCAGAGAATCAAATCATCCCCGGCCCCCGCTCCCCACCAACATCTTTTGAGTCCTACGGTGTCCGTGGACCTTCCTGGGGAAGCAATGGAGAAGAGCAAGCCGTTCCCCTAACCTGTGGGGGAGCCAGACCCAGAAAGAGAACCGCCTCTAAGGAGATCATTTATTTCACACCCACTGAGCCGTCTTTACTATCTTGCCGTGAGCCTGGCCGCTCTCCGGAGGAATCCCATCTGCTGCACATACAGATGCATCCCAATAGGACACTTCCCAATGGGGCCACTGTGCCTGGGCACCGGCTCCCAATTCCAGAGCCAGGTAAAGCTGTGGATGTTCAAACGTGACTTTGAGCCCTTCGTGGCCGTGGTTCCATGCACTCAACACACGCTAGGTCCCCCCGGGGCCCCGGTGCTGGCTGAGGCCCGAGCTTCGGGCTTAGGGAAAAATCACGCATCTGCCCAGAAGAGCTGTGGGAAATCTCTGGGTTTGGAAAAAATACTCAGTCTAAATACGAGGTCAAAATCCAGCCCCGGGTCATCTGAGCCTCACCAGTGCACTGACTCAGAGCAGCAGGGCTGGCGGGGTGTCAGCAGAGGCCTCGTCCCCTCACAGCCCAGCCCACTCTCCGCCGCTCGGGGGAACCCGCTGCCCTCCCGTCTGCTCCCAGCCCCGTGGTCCCTCCGTGAGGGGCGCGCGCCCAGTGCCCCTCGTGTACGGGGAGGGAAGGATGGGGCCCGACCTGCCAGCACATCTGCCGACACCCCGGGTCCGGTCCCCGGCCGAGAGGGGGTGGGGCCGCTCCACCCGGTGACTGGACCGCAGTCGAGCCAAGCCTGTCGCGGACACCGGGTTTTGAGGCCCCAGCAGCGGCGTGCACTTACAGGGGTGAGCGTGGCAGAGGGCACCTCTTAGGGGAGATGGGGCCACTGCGTCGCCCGAGCTGCAAATGCCCTTCGTGGGTCACGGGGCCACTTCCTTGTCTCCACGCAGAATTATGTGCCAACCTCTTCCGGGGAAACACAACTGCCACTTACTCCAGGTGGGCTCCACTCTGTGCAGGGGCGGGGGGGGGGGGGTTGGGGACAGTGGCAGAGCTCCCTGCTTTCATCTACGCTCCCCAGAGACGGGGGGCTCCCGATCGCAGAGCTACCAAAGTCCCCACTAATGCCTGTGACAACATCCTGCAGCTGCCATTTGGGACAAGTGTTTCTTATCCCTTTTGGGTGCACAGGTGACATTGTGGTCCACCTGGCTGAGATCCCCCTGAGTTCTGATGAGCTTGCCCAAAGCCCGGTCAAGGGCAGCCCTGGGAAAGCCAGGGGGTGCCCCACGGCCTCCGTCTACACCCAGACACACCTGGCCGTGACAGCTCCCACAGGATGAGCACGTTGGCAGGGCCCCGGCCCTCGTTATCACAGGAGCCCTAATGGAAGTGCCTCAGTGGACTTTGGGGACAGAGTAAAGACGGTCCTGTACCCCTCTTATGGGACTGCATTTACATCCTGAGCAGGGTGGACGACCTCCGTAGCTGGAGGGCAGGGAACGGGGTGGACCGTGATCTAGAAGGATCTAGATCTAGAAGAAGGTCTAGAAGACCGTGATCTAGAAGAAGGAGGATTGGGCTCATGTGGACCGCAGGTCTGCTCAGACCCCCTGGGTCTCGAGGCCCCCACCCCACCCCACAGACCTGCACATGGAAATGGGGTGTGGTCACAAGGCACGTGTGGCGTTGGCGCTGGCTCAGCACCCACCCGTCCATGGGAGCGTCCAGCCTGCCTGCCCACGCCCCACCTCCTTGGGTGTCCCTCCGTGGACACAGTTGGGAGGGCCTTCTCTAGTGTCAGGACCTGGCCACCTGCAGTGAGCAGTGGGGCCGACTTCCTCCAATGCACTTCCTTTAGGGAACTGAGAAAAAGTGTGTGTGTGTGCAGGAAGCATCATTTCATAATTAGAGACCTCCTGGTGGTGGTAAGAGGCAACCAGGGGCTCCCTCTGTCCGAGCAGCAACCCTGACAGACCAGATGCCACCTTTGGGTCCTTGCAAACCTCCTCGTCCCCGGGGAGCTCTGGGGCAGGGCTGTGCCCATCCAGGGCGAGGGCAAGGGTGGCCGGCGTGACTCAGGCCAGGGTGGGAAATGCCTGCACTCACAACCACCCGGAGCAGACGCATCTATGGGAGCTGAGGGTGGAGCAGGGAGGGTGACAGGGTGCCCGAGAGAGGACACAGCAGCACTGTGGCCCTGGTCCGGGCCTTTGGTCATTCTAGCACATTCACATAAGCTGCTGTCCACTGGATGCCCTGTCTCCATGGAGACCAGCGTTCCCACCTCCACTTCCTGTCCGTTGGCTCCGGCCCCCTTGGGAGCACGCGGGAACCATCTAGGAGCTCATCAGCTGTGCAGAGAAAAGCTGGGGCACCGGCTGCTCGCCCCAGCCCCCCAGGACCCTGGCAGGCCCCCGACTCACGCCCCGCCAGCCTTCCTTCTCCCCGTGAGCCCAGCGGGACCTCATGCCAGAGGCTTTGGTCACGGTTCCCGAAGCCTTGGGCTCAGGCCCTTCCCATTCACGTGCTGCTGAATCACTTGAAAAAAATGCATCCCGATCCTGGGAGGATTTGCCGAGAACAGTGCGGCTTTGTAGAAAGAACTGCTGCTCTGCACTTTCTCCGCCAAGACTGCGACCAGCGGCCAAGCTCAGCCCTGCAAACCCCAAGCCTGGAGCCCACAGCGGGGGCAGCGGCTGGAGGGGGCAGGAGGCAGAGGGAGCCTGCTGAGGGCACACCCGGCCACCCCCCTGCAATCCCTCGCCATCCACGGGCTGAGGATGGGGCCCAAAGAGCCGGGGTGGCCCTGTCCTCACCCTGCCATTGGCTGGCCATGACCTGGGGCAAGTCTCTGCTCCTCTCTGGGCCGCCCCACTTGCAGGGATGAAAGCACGAGAGCCGGGCCCACGGCTCAGGCCCATCAGCGTGGACGGTGGGGCAGCCCCGCCCCTGGTGTAGGACTGAGTCATGCGGTCCGTGGGCTGACCCCAACCCACTGCGTTCTCGGGCAGAAATGGGGCTGTAAAGGCTGGGATCCCACGGCCTACAGTCCCAGCTTCCGGCGTGGGGCGAGCCCGGGAGGCACGTGTGCCCGCTGCTTCGCCGCCGCCGCCTCATAGCTCAGCCTGGCAAACGGGGCTGCCTCCTGGAGCTCTCGGTGTACAGGGATGTGCTGTCAACCTGGCACCCCCTGTCCAGCCTGGGTCCCCGCCTGGGCTGTGACGAGAACCGTGGAGGCAGGCTGCACGTCCACATCAACCCCTCATCATGCTACGGGGGCAGAGGTGGGGGCAGGATACTGTCCACATCTCGGGGCCATCTTCCACTCACTGGAAGAACCACAGCAAGTCAGAGAGGGGCCCCTGTGTCCCAATTTTTAAGAAATGGCATTTTTCCCATTATAATTCTGAGGTTCTGGATGTTATTACACATCTGATGGCCATGCACCTGCTGTGTGAGGGAAGGGACAGGGGTGGGGCCCTGCAGACGTAGAAGGCAGTCACGGTCCAAACCCACGATGCCTGCTGGCGCAGCTAGCGTAGGAGCAGGCCGTGCCATCACGGGGCTCAACTGCCGTTCCTGGGTCTCTCGTCCTGGCACCTGGGAGGCACTGCTGGTCTGCACCTGCTCTAGACGGTGCTGCTGTTTCCCCTCCAAAGCCCTTGGGCAAATGGGGGCGCCTGGCTACCATTGGACAGCCATGGAGGCCTTCCCAGCCTGGGGAGGACTCAGGCGGGGCTGCCAAGAAGTGACCAGACAGTCAAGGTTCTAGTAAATTCACACTGAAATGGAAACAGGGAAGCTAAGCTGCCCACCAAATCTGTGAGCAGAAGCATGAAACCCACGGCAAGTTCTAGAAGGTAACAGTGTCCAGAGAGGGAGGACCCGTAGGGGAGGACCCGAGAAGAGCTTCAGGAGAGTGAAGGTGCACACAGCCATCACGCCAGGAGTCCTCAGTGCTCCGTGGGAAACTGCCAGGTGGCACCGTCCCAGGCCCTTCGGCACCACAGTCCACGTGCATCAGAGTCATCAGCAGGGAGCAAAGACAGGGTCAGCCAGGACCCCAGCCTGCTCTCTGGACACCGCGGAGATGGAAGATACCCAGGACATCTCCAGAGGGGGCCGGCTGGAGGGCACCTTCATCGTCTGCACCACTGGCCCTGGGCAAAGAGGGCCCCTCCACCCCCAGCCTCCTGCAGCACAGGTGGAGGAGGGCAGGGTGCTCATCCCACTGCCGGGGGACAGTGTAGGTGTGATCCTCCGGCAACAATGACTCACCCTCCACCCAGTCTCGCTGCCCATCTCCCACACCCACTTTCGGCTCAAGTGTGCCTGAGAAGGGGCACCTCCTTCCCTAGAACACTCGGGCCACGAATACCTCGTCTGAAAGTCAAAGGCGGGCGTCCTCCATTCACCAGACCGTGGCTTCCAAAGCCCTCATTACTCAGTGTTTGGGTCCCATCATGACCACGTGATCCCACTGCACCCCCCACCCCAGGGACCAGGGCGATGTGTGGGCAGCACGCAGAGCCCCGGGCGACCCTGTAACGTGCAACGCCGAGCCACTAGGAGCCGGCACGCCTCCCTCAGGTAACCTTCACTTGGCTTGGGAGGCTCAGAGCCCTCCCGGCCCCAGGGCTTTGTCCTCACTCACGTTGGGCTTAGATCACATTGTCCAGTTGGCTTTGCAGCCCCGTCCCGTGACATTCCCACAGCAGAGGACAGAATGACAACGTGCCGGGATCAAATGTTTTCTCTACAGAACGTGGAAAAGCCGGATGGACAAGGGAGCTCGAGGAGATAAAAACACGAGACCACAAAAGCTCCCTCACCCCAGCTCCTGAGGACCTGAAAACCACCCCCAAGAAACTCATGGGGTGTAGTTACTGCCCCGAGTGGCACGTGTGGGGGTTCTGTGAGCCCGATGCTCCCCGGGGGAGCCCAGCAGAGGCATCTCACTGGACTGGGTCACCCCGCACCTCCCTGTGCACCCCACACAATGGAGGGACGGGCACGTAGCTAGGGAGGATCAGCATGCAGGAAAGGGAAGCCGCACGCAGATAAGAAGCTGGTTTGGAGCAAGTATTCGAGATCTTTGGACAGTGGGCTCATAATTGTTCATTATGTTTCCAGAAAATTTACATTGAGAGAGAGACGGGGCCATTCACGGGCCAATGCTACCAACGCATCATCAGGGCCGAAGACGGATGACCCAACTCAATGTATCTGAGGTCCTGGGTCGCGGTGGGGGAGGGAGGCAACGTGTCCTCCAATGTTGGTCCAGGGTCACCTAACTATGGCTTGAGGTCTGAACCCAGACACCTCCCCCCCCCATTTTTGTAAATCGAGTCTTATTGGAACCTGGCCATGCCCACTCACTTGTGTGCCGTCTACGGCTGCTTCCAAGCTGCGGTGGCAGGGGAGGGCCGTTGCCATAGAGAGTGGCGGGCTGGCAAAGCCTCGCGTACTTGCTATCTGGTTCCCTGCAGAAAAAGTTTATTCACCCCTGTTCCGGCCTCTAAGTATCTGCAACCGGCAGACAAACCGCCCCCCACCTCCCCTACCCCGGGGCAGGGTTTCCATGGCTGCTGGGTCAGGGGTGCAGCTAGGGGTGGGACACTGACCAGCCAGCCAGGCGCCTTGCCACTGCCAGCCCCAGACGGAGGCACCTGGCAGCCGCGTTGCTGGGGACCACTCCCCTTCTCCTCTGCCTGTCTCTCCCCTTCGTCTTGCTCCCTAATATTAGAGTTACAAGAACATACTAAGCCAGGTCCCGTTAAATGACGTTGAGGGACGGCTGGGTGGCTCAGGGCGTGACCCCGGGGTCCTGGGATCGAGTCCCACATCAGGCTCCCTGCATGGAGGCTGCTTCTCCCTCTGCCTGTGTCTCTGCCTCTCTCTCTCTCTGTGTGTGTCTCTCATGAATAAATAGTTATAGAAAAAAAATGTTGGTTTTGCTGGTCTGAAAGACTAAAGAGGCTTTACTGCAATCTCCCCATTGGCGTCTCAGCCAATAGCTAAGCAACAAATGATGTATCATTTGAAATTGTGCCTGCTTGACCTTGGACGCCCCTGAAAGCCCAGTGTTTACTTGGCTAGAACATCTGGACCCCTTGCTTCACCTGAGTGTCTCGCTGTGCGAGCGGCACGTGCGCGGCCTCGGCCCCGGGGACCGCCTCCGCGCTCCGCCAGCCAGGCCCGAGGACTGCGCCCCACGCGGGGTTCCCATGCTTGTGCTGGGGAACCTTCTGGAACAGGACCCCGTGATAAGGCAGGTCTAGGGGCCCAGGGTGGGCGGGGGTGGGGGGGACAGGTGGCCGGCTGTGGAGGGGCCCACCGGTTTCTGAGCAGGTGCCGCAGACACAGACCACACAGGCTCGGGACCCGTTGGGGCATCACGCCCGTTATCAGCGATTGTATTTATCATGGGTGGGACGCGCGCTCTTATCATATCGTCTGAAACTCTTGCAAGCGTTTCCTGGCTTCTTCAAGAAATTGCTTGTGCAATTTGTTTTGCTCTTCAATTTGCTGCTGAAGGTCACGGATCATCTGACTGTGCTGGTCATCGTCGAAGAAGCCAGAGGCCAAGGGGGAAGTGGTGTCGCGCTCGCACTCCCCTTCCTTCTGGTCTTGGGAGGAGTAGGACGTGAGGCGAGCCAGGCACGCCCTTCTCTGTTCTGTCTGCCCTTCCGGCTCCGGCTCTGGCTCGGGCTCCAGCTCCGGCTCGGGCTCGGGCTCTGGCTCTGGCTCCGGCTCCGGCAGGGCGCGGGCCTCCCAGCTCAGCCCCGGGGAGCCCGTGGGGTGCACCAGTTCCTGCAACCGGCCGGGCCTCTGCCACCACGCCATCGGGCCGCCTCCGTCCACCGGCTCCGCGGGGCAGGGGCGACGGGGACCCTCCGCCAGCGGGTCCGGTCTGGCCGGCACTGGTCCCGAGCCCCGGCTGCAAAGGAGCCGGCTCTCTCCGCCAATAAACGCTCCCGCCTTGGGAGACCTCGGTTTACTCTCGCTGCTGGACGCGAGCCTGGCCACCTGATGGTATCTGTGGCTCTCGAGCCGGCTCCGGAACCTGTCCGCGCTGGCGTGGGACGCGGTCTGGCGGGCCTCGGCCGGCGCGGGCCACGCACACTCCCCGCGTGGCCCCACGTCCACCTCGGTGCCCGCCGTGCTCCTGTCTCTCGGGGTGTCGCCTCTGTATTGGGGCGCCTGCGAGAGGCCGTGCTCTGCACTGGAGCTCTGATCCACCCGGGGCCCCGGGGCCAGGTGCAAGCTCAGGTGCCTCTTTAGCTCTTGGTTTGTGTTAAACAACTCCTGGAAGGCAAACTCGAGCTCCCTCTGCCACCTGCTCCTGTCACCGCACCTGCACGGAGACGCCCCTCTGCAGGTCCAGCCCCCCAGCCACAGCTCTTCCAGGTCCCTTGCCCTGCCCTCAGGACTTGGGTGCAGACCGCTGCTCTTGGGGCCCTGACCAGGGGCCGCCGGCCCCTGCCCCGGCTGCCTCCTCCCGTCCCGGCCTCCTTCCTTCTCCCTTTTCTGCAGACGCTCCAGCTCCCCAGCAGCGGCCCCGAGCTCTTCCACGTCCATCCCCCTGCTCCCCTGGGGGTCAGCGGGACAGCGGCCGCCGCTGGTCTTGGTTGAAGGCACTCGCTTCCCTTTAATCTTCTCGGGGGCGCAGCGGGGGCGGTGAGTGAGGCCCGCGGCTCTGGGGGCCCCCCGCTTCTCCGTGCCCACCGCTTTCCTCTGGGGCTTGGTGCGCCAGGGCTGCGGTCTGGGTCTGACTAGGTCTTCTCTGCGACTCCTCGCTTCTCTGGCGGCCGCTCTGTGCCTCTTCCCGGCCCTCTGCGGCCGGGCTGCTCCTCGCTGGGCCGGCCCCTCCGAGTCCGGTTGGTGCTCCCTGGCCTGTCCTCCCCCGACGCCTAACAGATGTGCTAAATACGGCCGCTCCAGGCCTCGGACCTGCTGTGGGGGGGCCTCCTGCCACCCCGCCTTCAGCTCCTCGGCCAGGCACTGCGGCTGCTGGCTCTTCCACGGCTGGAGGTCTGGTCTCCTCTGCAGAGCGAGGGCTCCTTTTCCACGGACTTGTAGTAATCTCTGCTTCTGCCTCAAAAGCAGGGCCTCGTGGTCAGGGCTGGGACTCAGCCGAGCGGCTCTGTCCGCATTCCTTTTCATGTCGGTGACCTGTGCAGACACGGCTCCCAGGGGGAAGGTGGTGGGAAGCAAGAGCGGGAGTCAAGGTGCCAGGGGCCGAGGAGCCACGGTTGCCACGGCTGTCCCACGCCAAGCCCACGAGGACAGGACACACGCTGCTGCCTGGAGCGTGCTGAGGAGAGCGAGGCCCTGGAGACAAGGCACACGATGCTGTGAATGCAGGACAAGCTCTAGAACATGTCCCTCCAGGTCACTCTGGCCAAGACCCGCCCTTGAGGGCCCAGGCTCTGTTCCCAGGTTGTCTTGCACACTTTTAATGAGCCCCTGTAGGGCAGCTGTTTTCAACGGGGTGTGGTTTTGCTCTCTGGGGCGCATGTGGCAACATCTGGGAACCTTTTTTTGTCGTCACAACTGGAGCTGGGGGGCGGGGGTGTGCTACTGGCACCCAGGGCATGCTCAACATCCTGCGTTACCCAGGACGGTCCCCACAATGAACAGTGGCTCATGTCCACAGTGCCAAGGCTGAGACCCCCGCCTGGGGAGATGCATTAGGACTCAAGCAGGGGTGGGAGGGTGCATGTGTCTGGTCGCTGCAGGAGGAGCTGCTTATAAATGGGCAGAGGGGAGGGCGGAGGAGGAGTCTGTGCACGTGTGCAGGGGTGTGTGTGCGTGTGCAGGTGTGTGAGCAGACACGTGTGCATGCACCTTCGGTAGGAGAATCCACTCCAAGCCAATCGCTGGGTTGGGGGAGGGGTGCGGGTGTTAAGCTTCTTTTTCCAGGATTCACAGCTCTTCTCTTGTGGGATTAGAGGGGGATGCTTTGGTGTCAGGAAGGGATCTGTGGTCTGCAGGCCCCCCCTCTAGAAAAGGAGGTGCATTTACACCAAAAAAAAGTGTGGATTCACACGTCTACGGCCCCCTGCAGCTGATGTCAAAACCAGCCAGACTGGGGGGCTAGAGGAGCGCCTTCCTGGATGGCTACAGGCTGCGCTGAGTGCCCCTCAACCCCCCACCCCGCTTTCATCTTAGCCTACGTGCAGCCGGGTGAGCAAGGCCGACCCAGAGGCGTGGCGGGAGTCAGAAAACGCCACCGCACCCATGGAACAGCAGCCCGTTACGGGCGTCTGCTCACCTTTCCTAGATAACCCTGTGAGCTAAGGAGCTACCAGCACCCCTAGTTTACAGGTGGGGAAACTGAGGCAGGAACCAGTTAAGAAACTTAACCCAGGTCACACAGTTGGCGAGCGGCAGAGACGGGTTGGTGCCTTTGACCACCTGAGGCTGCTCAGGCCGCCGCCGGCTTTTGGTCAACTCGGTCATGCGGTCATACGCTCAAAACAGCGGCTAGAGTTCCACCCGCCACTCTGCCAACCACCACGATGAGCAAGAGGAGGGGGAGAGGGGGTGGGAGACAGAGCGCTGGGGCATGGATCGCGAGTGGCGGGGATTCCACAAAGGTGCCACCGCAATGCAACGGGGGGAGGACCAGTCCGGGTGTTTTCCCAACAGCTCACGCCGGGGCGGCTGGATGGCCACCGGCAAATCCGTACGCCACGTACAACAACCAGCTCAAGACGAGCACAGCCCTCAGTGCAAGGTCTAACGCGACGGCCGCAGCGGGAGACGCAAGTGTATCTTCATGACCTTGGCTCAGGCAGAGACTTCTTGGATCCAACCCCAAAAGCACAACCAGCCGAAGAAACGGATAAGGTGGCGTTATAGATACCAAAAACCTTTGCACGCCAAGAGCCATCATCGTCCGTAAGTGAGAACAAAAGGCACAGCCTGGCAGGAAGTACCTGTGAATCACAGACGCAACAGAAGGCTTGAATCCAGATTATGTAAACCACCCCGAATTCAATAAGACAAATCCAATTTTTAAACGGGGGGTAAAAGAAAAAGGCAAGCAAAACAGACACTGGACTAACGGGGAGGCACGCGGCTAAGGAAGCCTGAGACGTTAGCACCAGCAGGCATCGGCGGCGCACGTGCGGGAGCTGCGGGGAGGGACCGTCCGCGCCCGCCGGGGTGGCCGTCGCGGAGCAGATGGACCACTTCCGCAGCTCGCGGGGAGGATGGGCGTGCGGGTCTGAGCCCCAGATGCCAAAGCCGGAGCTTCCTCCACCCTGGGAATGGCCACCGTGGTGTCCAAAGAGGCGGGGAGAGGTCCGGAGAGCTGTGAACGTCCCCTCGGCTCCCCTGGAAGGCACCGGAGAGAAGGGGAACCGCACCCCTAGATCCAGCGGTCCGCCGGGCCACCTTCTGTCACCTGGAGACGGTCAGTAAAACCTGGACACGCCCCAACCCTCTTGATCGCCTTGAGCCAGGCCCACAGAGGTGGGCACCCCAAGATCGCCGAGTTGGGTTTCCTAAAGACATGTAAATGGACAAAACCATAAAACATCTGGACAGACATCTTGGGGACAAAGTCCAGAAACTACAGTCAGCTCCCAGTTTAGGAACTGGCAACCCTGTGACACCCAGCACAGGCCTCCTGGCCCTCCCTCGGCTCACATCCGGCTCCCCTGAGCTCCTCCCTCCACGCCCGTCCTGTTTGCTAACTTGAGACCAGAGTACCCTGAGCATCCGGGGTTCTCTCTCTCTGGTCTGGGAATCGTGCTCCCCCCGAGCTGGACGGCTGCCCGCCCCACGTCGGCTGCCTTCGTCCCCTCAGGGAAACCACAGGCCCTGTCCCGACACAAGCCCCACTCAGAGCAGCAGACGGGAGGCGAGGTGGACACTGTCTGGCCTCCCGCGCCAAGTGGACACTGGGCCCATTCTCCTGCACCCTCTGTGGCCCCAGTGCGGCGGCCACCCCCGGGCGGTCGCTCAAACAGCCTCCCAGTAGAGGCGGGCCCCTGCCAGGATGCTGGGGAGACCCGCTGGCAGGCGGCGGGGAGGCGCCCGGCCCCAGGCCCACCGCAGACTCCAGGGCACCTCACGCCTGTGAGCAGGACCGGCCACAGTGAGAGGCCGCGAGGCTCCCCGACCTGCCCCCGCGGCCCCCTCCCGCGGCCCCCTCCCGCGTACAAGGGGCACACGCTGCCCACGCAGGGCCACTAGGGGGTGACACTCTGGAAGCTGCCCACGTGCCTCACGGGGGGTCTCAGAGCCTGCAGGTGCGCTGGCCACGGCTAAGCGGTGGCAGTTGGTCAGGACAGAGCCCCCGGCCCTCCAACGGTTGGCATCCGTTGTGACGATCCTGCAGGGCACTCGTGGGGCCCCAGACCCCCTAGAGTGATGCCCACGGTGGCGGAGTCAGGATGACCCGCAGGGACACCACACCCCTCAGAGAACATGGGGCATCCACCCACCTCGCACGTGCCCTAGTCACACCACTATATGATCCGAGAGCTTCTCTGTGCCCATTTCACAGACGAGGTAACGTGCAGGCAAAACGGAGCTTGCTGCATGGACAGGACACGGATCACCATGAAGACCTCAGGGACGCAGGCCCTCGTGGCACAGGCCGTCCCTCTCGCCTGGTCTCACCCCGGCAGGGGAGCTCTACTCCCATCCCCACTTTCTTAGGGGAAAACTGAGACTCAGAGAGGTTAAGTGACTTGCTGAAGGGCACACAGGTCATAAGCAGTACGGCAAGGGTTCAAACCCAAGCGGGCCGGCCCCTGATCTGAGTCCCGCACCTGCAGCCGAGGGAGGTCAGAGCTGGGAGCCAGGACTCTGTCCTGGGGTGACCTTATCACCTGACCTCCCACCACCGTGAGAGGCGCTCAGCTCAGCCTCTGGGCTCTGGGGGTGGGGGGTGCTCTTACTGGAGTTCATCGAATGAACCACCCTCCCCTTTCTCATTCACGTATTTCACTTGCACATCAAAAGCCAAGATGCAGCATCTGGATCTTGATAAAAGTCCTGTTTTGATGCAGCGGGTCCGGCTCTGGCCCCAGGACCACACTTTTGAGTCCCGCAGTCCTGGCAGACGGCTTGACCTGGTATCCGCGTCTCCACCCACCTCCTCCCCACCTGAGCCCTCCCCCCCGAAAAGACTCCCCATCAGGCTCTCTGCCAGCCCCCCTGCCCCCAACCCAAGCCTTCCGCCTCCGCACACATGGCTACAGCCACAGCCACCAAACCAATTCAGCCAGTGGCGTCTGCACTGGTGCTGTGCTGCCCATGCTGGTGGGCATCCGAGCACCATCCATAGGCCACGGGCCTCACAGTCAGCTCAGCTGCCATGTAAAATGTAGGTTCCCAGGGCACCTAGGGGGCTCGGCCGGTGAAGCAGCTGCCTTTAGCTCAGGTCGGGATCTCGGGGTCCTGGGATCGAGTCCCATGTTGGGCTCCCAGCTCAGCAGGGGAATCTGCTTCTCCCTCTGCCCCTTCCTCTCTCCCTGCTCATGCTCTGTCAAACACATAAATCTTTTTTAAAAATCCAGATTCCAGGGGATCCCGGGGTGGCTCAGTGGTTTGGCACCTGCCTTTGGCCTGGGGCATGATCCTGGAGTCCCGGGATCAGGTCCCACGTCAGGCTCCCGGCATGGGGCCTGCTTCTCCCTCTGCCTGTGTCTCTGCTTCTTTCTCTTTCTCTATCGTGGATAAATAAATAAAATCTTTAAAAAATCCAGATTCCCAGGCCCTGCCCCACATGGACCCCATACTAGCCTCTGTAGGTAGGAGCCCAGAGCCTGGTCAGCACACCAGCAACCCGGGGCAATTCCCAACAAGGTCAACAATCCCTGGCCCATGGGCCTGTGCACGTGCCGGCAGCCCACAATCTGGGCCTCCTCCCCAGCATGGCTCCTTGCGGGTCCCAGAGGCCACCCCCGTCCCCACACCCAGGTCCAGGCCAGCAATGTGCTCATGTGGGTTCTTCTCCCACAAACAGAAACCTCCTCAACCCTGCCCGCAGCTCCCCAAGCCAGGTCCGGTCCCTCCCCTCCTCCAAGGCTGCCCCCCGACCCCTGCAGCAACCAGAGAAACGCTCCTGCTTCTCTCCAAAGGCCGACAGACTCGGCAAAGCCCTGCTTCTTTGAAACATATAAAAATAGACACAGAAAGGTGCCCATCAGCTGGCACAGCCGGGGAACGTCTCCCCATAACTAAAGCTCACTCTTTCATGTGTCAGGTTAACCATCTCTGTCTTCCGAGAGTTCACAGAACAGATGGAGTGAGAACTTTTTCGGAACACTCCAGATCACCTTTGGGACTAAGGACATAAGGAATCCCTCTAGAGCTTTTAAAACGCGTGGGACCAAAAGAAAAAGAAAAAAAGGAAAGAAAGGAAACAGGCTATGTAGGACAGAGTAGCCCCCGCACTAGATGACCCCAGGATACAACCCGGGTTCTACAGGCCGACGCTTCATAGCGCCCGGTGTCCTCCTCCCCAGCTGTGAGACACGGACACAAGCGACAGTGCCCGAGCCTCCTTTTTCCCCAACGGCTCCTACCTACTGTGGTCTGGCGTCCACACAGGGCGCGCGTTAAAAACGGGGTCTAGGGGGATCCCTGGGTGGCTCAGCGGTTTGGCACCTGCCTTTGGCCCAGGGTGCGATCCTGGAGTCCCGGGACCGAGTCCAACATCGGGCTCCCGGCATGGAGCCTGCTTCTCCCTCCTCCTGTGTCTCTGCCTCTCTCTCTCTCTCTATGTCTATCATAAATAAATAAATAAATATTTAAAAGAAATAAAAAATAAAATAAAAAATAAATAAAAAATAAAAACCGGGTCTAAAGAAACGGGAGTCTGTGGCCCGGGGCACGGACAGGCTCTTCTGTGAGTCACGTACACGAGGGTGTGACTCTAAATGTACCAAGTCCTGCTGCGGACATCCAGAACTCAAGTGCCCACGGGCCCGGAGAGCCAGCGGCGCTGCTGGAGGTGCCCGGCCCACCCCCCACGGCTCAGAAGATTTGTTCTTTAAGATTTTATTTATTTATTTAGAGGAAGCAAGAGAGCAAGGGGAGGGGCATGGGGGGGTAGGTGGGGAGAGAGAGAGAGAGAGAGAGAATCTCAAGCGGACTCCACTCAGAACACAGAGCCCGACACGGGGCTCAATCTCAGGACCCTGAGATCACGACCTGAGCCAAAATCAAGAGTCGGATGCTCGGGGCTCCTGGGTGGCTCAGTGGTTGAGCATGTGCCTTCAGCTCAGGGCGTGATCCCGGGGTCCTGGGATCGAGTCCCACATCGGGCTCCCTGTGTGGAGCCTGCTTCTCCCTCTGCCTGTGTCTCTGCCTCTCTCTCTGTGTCTCATGAATAAGTAAATAAAATCGTTAAAAAAAATTAAAAAAGACAAGAGAGGGACACCTGAGTGGCTCAATGGTTGGGTATTTGCCTTTGGCTCAGGGCGTGACCCTGGGGTCCCAGGATCGAGTCCCACGTCGGGCTTCCTGCATGGAGCCTGCTTCTCCCTCTGCCTGTGTCTCTGCCTCTCTGTGTTTCTCATGAATAAATAGAATGTTTTAAAAAAAAAAGGGATCCCTGGGTGGCGCAGCGGTTTGGCGCCTGCCTTTGGCCCAGAGCGCGATCCTAGAGACCCGGGATTGAGTCCCACGTCGGGCTCCCGGTACATGGAGCCTGCTTCTCCCTCTGCCTGTGTCTCTGCCTCTCTCTCTCTCTCTCTCTGTGTGACTATCATAAATAAATAAAAATTTAAAAAATAAAAAAAATAAATAAAAAGACAAGTGATGGGGCCCAGGCCCACGCAGCTGACATACGTGCATCTAAACAAACCCAAAGAGGTGAGGGCGTGGCCAGCTAGCAATGTCTACTTAGACAACGTCGCGGGGTGGGGGGGATGTTTGTAACCACTGGAATGTTCGGGAATCAACCTAATTGAGAAACAGACAGTAACTGACGACTACACGACGAGAAAACCTGAACCGTGGGGAGGTCGGACTTCCCAGAAAGAATTCAGAAAAACCAGAGCGTGTTCAACGAGGGTGGGGGAAGAGGCCGTGGCCCAAGTTCAGGAGGAGAATGAAAAACCCGTCCCAGGAAGAAGTCCTCAGGAGCCAAGAATGTTTGGGGTGGAGCCTGCAGGTGATAGAAAAGTCTAGAAAAGCTCAATGCGGTGGTTCAGAGTATTAACCGTGCGACCTGGTGCAAGTTTCCTAACTCCGGCTGCTTCAGCTTGCTCCTCTGCGGAGTGGTAGTAACAAGGGCACCCATCGCGGTCTAGCCGCTAGCACGCATCATCGTTAGAAACGCCCAAGTGCTCGGCACGCCGCTTGCGGAAAGAGGATGGTACTTACTGCGTGTGTCTCCGGGTGACCGAGCTAGACCAAGAACACATTACAGGGAGGCAGAAACCGGCCAGGTGGAAAGAAGCACGTTCTACCGGGTTGTCTTGATATCATTGGGCTGACTTGGTAGGTAGTGAGACACCCATCACTGGAGGCATCCAAGCCAAGCCCGGATAAAACAAACATCAGAAACATTTTTAACTCCGTTTCTCCGAGTTCTCGCCTCTAAACATACACTCTGTGACACCCACTGTGCCGCCCAGGGCCTGGCGAGTTTCGCCCACTGCCTGACTCTAAGTTCCAGAGTGGCGGATCCTAAGGCCGGCTGGGTTTTGGAGTGGCTGCCTGAGAATCACAGGGGGCCGGGGGTGGGGGGGGGGGGGTTGGTGTTGGTAGAACAGAAATCCTGGTCAGGCCCCACGGCAGATTTTGCACCCGAATCCTGGGGCAGGGGCTTATAAATGTGTAGGTTTAACCATCAATCACCCCGATGGACAGCCTGACGGGCCCACTCCCCAAGGCCCTTGGAGGAGCCTCCCCCAACGGCCGGGCACCCCACAGCAGGTAAGGGGTGGGCACCGCAGGAACCTCGGACGGCCTGCACGGGGGTCTCCGGGGCCCACTGACCAGAGCAGGCTGGACTCGCAGCTCCCCACGTCCACCAGCAGCCCGGTGTCTGCCCCAGCTGGTGGGCCACGGGCAGGCTGCCGCCGCGGCAACCACACAGCTGCTGGCCTGTGACATCAGAGCAGGGGTGAAGTCAGGGACAGTGACGAGCCAGCCAGAGGGCGAGCGCCTGGCAGGACACCTGCTGCGGGCCCGCCAACCACACAGACTTGGCTCAGGACCGCCGTGGCCGTGCACGGAGCGGGGGGCGAGCGGGATGGGGGATGGCCCACGTGCAGGGGTGATGAAGGGATCCTGCAGCGTGCACCCCGGGGGTGCTCAGGGAGGGGGCTCCCTGGTGAAAATGTCCCTCCTGCCCCAGCCCAGCGGCACGTGCCCCCCCCCAGCTCCTCCCCTCCGAGTGGTCCCACATCAAAGTCAGGGATCCCCGGGGTGCTGGCGGCCCGTCCCCCCCTCCCCCAGCAGGGGTCTGCTCCCTGCTCAGGCTGGGGTCACACACTCCTCCAGGATGCCACTGCTGAGCGGAACCGACCGGAGGCGGGAGAGAAGGGCCCCAGGCCCCCTTGCGCCACACACCCACCCAAAATAAGAAGTCAGACGTGCCTGCCCTCGTTTCTCGGGCAAGGGGCACCCTCCAAGAATCTCACAATTAAGAAATTTCGGGGACACCTGGGCGGCTCAGCGCTTGAGCATCTGCCTTCAGCTCAGGGCGTGATCCTGGGGCCCTGGGATCGAGTCCCGCATCGGGCTCCTTGCAGGGAGCCTGCTTCTCCCTCTGCCTGTGTCTCCACCTCTCTCTGTGTCTCTCATGAATAAATAAATAAAATCTTAAAAAAAAAAAAAAAAAGAAATTTCGTTTGAGGAGCAGGACTTGGACCCTAGGAAGTCAAAGTGACCTATCCCGGGGTTTGGTTCCTTGAGAGGAGAATGTTAATTACGGGACCTTGGCCGAAGCGTGGGAATCTTGGAGACGAAAGTCTCCGTGTGGGGCTGGGAGGGCCCCGGGACGCGTTCTTCCCACGGGAAGCTCCCAACCACAGCCCCCCACCTCCACCCACTTTTGTCAGGGCCCCTCTTCCTGGTCCTGTGAGTGCAGAGTCTTCTCACTCTGCAGCGAACACCCCCCAACCGCTGGGCCTCTGAGGCGTGGTCTTGGGTCCCCGCCCCCCAGCGAGGGACAAGGTCAGGGGTTGGGGGGCGTCGGGCGTGCTGGATGAACACGGCATCCAAGTGGCACAGGGCGCCCGATGACCTCCCGGAACGCCCCTGCACGGCCACCAGGGCCGTCCTCTCCGCGCCGCTTCTGGAGCGAGGACATTTCTCCTCGCCCGGTCGGTGCTCCCACCAGCACCTCGCCCCGATTCCCGGACGGCAGCTCCCATCCTCGCCTCTGCCGACGGTCCCTCCTCCCCGGCCCCCAGCTCTGGAAAGCCCGGGCCCTGCTACCGCGCCGCGACCAGCGGGCTGCAACTTTCAAGATTACACGGATCGTTCACGCGCATCGTAGGAGAATTAAGGAAACACATGCTTGTGAAAGTCTAAGTGCCCCCCCAAACCTTCTATCTCAATGTGTGAGGTCAAAAAAAAAAAAACTTGTACACCATTTGGTCCCGCGGGGCGTCCGAGGCTGCGATTTATTTAACTGTCCCCCTGCTGCTGCACGTGTAGGTGTCTCCACGGTTTCCCTAAGACAAACGACCCGGGGATGGATATCCTCCTGACCAGAGGCGAGCACGCGTCCTCAGTTATTTCCTACACACAGGGCTGCTTGATCAGAGGGGGGACTGATGGTTAAAGCCCTCGAGGGGGCAGCGTGCCCTTCCAAGCCTCTGCGCTGCGCCGCGTAACACAGGATATGCCCGCAGTCGAGCCCTTCCAAGGACAACAAGCCCTGGGGCCAGATGAACCGAGCAATGGGAAGTCCAGAGCTGTGACATCCAGTCCTGTTTCCAGAGACTCGTGCCAGGACCGGGCTCCTTGGATTCCTGGCAAGGGCCCTCGGCGGCATGACCTTGGGTGAGTCCTCCCTCCACGCCCAGCCACAGGACGGGACACGGGTCTCACCTGCCCGAGTCCTCGTGAGTCAGAATCGATGGGAGGTCCTTCTGCGCTGGAAACGCCTAGACCGGCGATGTTCTCATCCCCCTACCCCCACCCCGTACGACTGGGATTGACGTGCCTTGTGTTTTCAATCCCCGCCTTCCAGAAATGATGCACAAACAGCAAAGACCCTGCCATAGAGCGGCTCCTTCGTGCTCTGTCCTGGGCCCACCTGGGCTAAGGGGACGAGATGTCGCAACGGAGACCCCGGGATGGGCGGCACACAAGCCTGGCTCCGCGCTGGCACCACTCCCGCCCCCCACCCTCACCCTACCCCACCCCACCTCACCCCGGAAATGCCAGGCTGGTCCTTTTCTCTCCCAGAGACCATGAGGGATGGAAGGGGAGATGCTAGGAGGGCTGCACACTGTACAGAAAAGCCCCCAGGAGCGAACCGGGCTCACATGTCCAATAAACAACCCTTTGCTGAAAAAGAAGGCACCTGCGTGCTGCCCCCCCAAGCCACAGGGTCATTATGCTACCCCTGAAATGGGTTCTCTCCTCTGAGCAGAACAATCCACCGTGGACCCGCAGCCCACAGGGGACCCCGAGTCCTCTCTCCCCCAGCTGGTGACCGGGGAGGGCCATCACTTGGAAGCACCCTGGACTCTAGCCTCCAGCCAGGGTTACTCCGGGACACCCAGGAGCCTCGTGACCATGGACAAAGGCTCAGGTCATCCTCAGTGTTGGAGGCCCTTGGTGCTGACGTGAGCGCAGGTGCCCCTGAGTACGTGCAAGCACGCTAGACTCGCAGGCCTGCGGCATCACCGCCCCACATCTCTGCCTGCAACACATTCCTGGCTTTCCACTCTCGGGCACGTCACAGCCCCGGGGAGGGTCAGCCGACTGAGCCCAGCGAGTCCGCACCCACCGGGAGTGACCACAGCAAAGGCGAGCCGCAGAGCGCCCGAGGTGCGATCGCCTCTGGGGCTGTGATCCCTCCCGTCACGGGCCTGCCCCGGAGCCGTCTGTCCGTCCACGTGCCCTGAACTCCCTGCTGGACGGAGGCCGGAGAGAGCAAGAAGGAGCCGGCCGGGAACGGACGGGGGAGGTGGACGTCCCTGCTCCACCCGCGGCCTCCCTGCAAGGAGCTCCAGGACGGATCGGCGAGCGAGCCGGGTCACGGAGTTCCGGGGGCGCTGGGGTGCGGGGTGGGGGTGGGGGGCTGACGGCCCTCGGGGCTCCCTGGCTTCCACACCAAGCTCACTGCTCACTCGTCAGAGATGTACGAGCATCACAAGTGTGATCCCGCCCGCACGAAGAGGGAGCCGAGACACAATCAGGATTCAGAACCAGTCCTGGCCGGCTCTTCTCCCAATACCTTCTTCTACTTTTTTTCCTCTAAGACGTCGGTCCATTGCCTCATTCTGCCCTCAGTAAAGAATCAGCTGTGGATTCCTAACCAGGGCCCTTGGGTAGAAGCAGAGGGGCGTCGACAAAGCCTGATGCGGGCACCAGCCCCCCCCGCCCCTGTGCTCAGCCGGGTCTGTGAAGGGGCTGCCAGGAAGGCCCAACCAGGCCCCCCACGCTACAGATCGGAGAGACCGGCAGAGCCCCGAGCCCAGCCAGGTCCTGCTCTGGGGCCAGGCCGAGGAGCTCTCAGGGTCTCTCCACCCACGGAACGTTCCCCAGCAGGAAGCCTTGGAGCTCATCCCGGTCTCATCACGGGCCACTGTGCTCCGGGCTCCAGGGCCCAGAACAGGGGGCTGGGCTCACTCGCTGTGTCGGGGTCAGTCGGCACCCCTGCTCCTCAAGCGGGCGAAGGGCGAGGGGAGCAGCGCCAGGCAGCCGGCCCTCCCGACTGGGCCCGGGGCTCGGCCTGGTGGGGACAGGGACAGGGACAGATGGGCCCGCCCAGGCTCAGCGCCCTCACCCACCACGTGGGGGCCGCTCTGCCGCCCGCCCCCACCCTCACCCCTGCACACCCCTCCATTTCTGTCCTCCGTGCCTTTCACCAGTGACATAATCACCCACCTGCCACATGCTAATCCAACAACATTTAGACAACGCAGATAAACAAAAAGAGAAAGAAACATTGCCCTTGATCTCACCCACTGCTGAGAATTGTGACGGACACGCTTCCAGACCTGTCCCTACACGTGCATTTAAATGTGTACGCGCTTCTCCGTGAAATAACGTCACACAGATAAGCAATAAAACCATATAAAGGAAAGCCGGTGGGACACCCGGGTGGCTCAGCCATTGAGCGTCTGCCTTCGGCTCAGGGAGTGACCCCAGGGTCCTGGAATCGAGTCCTGCATCGGGCTCCTGCTGGGCACCTGCTTCTCCCTCTGCCTGTGTCTCTGCCTCTGTCTCTCTCATGAATAAATAAAATCTTCAAAAAAATAATAATAGGGATCCCTGGGTGGCGCAGCGGTTTGGCGCCTGCCTTTGGCCCAGGGCGCGATCCTGGAGACCCGGGATCGAATCCCACATCGGGCTCCTGGTGCATGGAGCCTGCTTCTCCCTCTGCCTGTGTCTCTGCCTCTCTCTCTCTCTGTGACTATCATAAATAAATAAAAATTAAATAAATAAATAAATAAATAAAATCTTAAAAAAAAAAAGAAAAGCCAGTAAATTGCCACACAGAAGCTGGACAGTGGTGACCCCAAGGCAAAGGGGAATTTAGGGCCAGGAGGGATAAGCAGAGGGCTTGGGGGAGGGCGGGGGAGCAATGTTCTGTTTCTTGACCTGGATGCTCACCGGGAACTTAAGAAACGGACAACACGTGGGCAAAGGTTTTATCAAAACGTACGTCAGCCCCAGACTCAGCCTCAGTTGGAGAGAAGGACAACGTCCGCGACAGGAAAGCGCTCGAGCTGCAGGGGGGGGGGCTTCCAAAACAAATACCCTCCGAGCGTCCTTCCAGGTGGGAAATGTGAGTCCGCTTCATTTCTGGGGCTCATCCCTAAGGGCTTGCTCGCCTGCCACCCCCGGGGGGGCCACGGCCACCCCGTCAAGCCCCCGCGGCCCGGGGCCTCCAAGGTCAGCCTCGTCCACTAACACCTCCCCGTCCGCACTCGGGCTGCTCACGAGCTGCATGACCCCGAGCAAGAGCTTCATCGTCTGTGCCTCAGTTTGATCTTCTGTGAAACGGGGACAACGTGCGGCAGCCACTTGCAAGCACTCAGCGCTTATTAACGACGGAGTTCCCAGCTTCCCACCCCCCCTTCACGAGAAACAAAGGAGCTTTCCCGCCCAGCTCCCCGCTGCCTCCCGGCGGCACCAGAACCCCCCCCCCCCATGTCTCCCCCGACCTGTGCCATGCATCACCCAGCCGGGCCTCGGGTTGGGTGGGGAAGGCGCGCACCGTGCAGGGTCCCCCACGGAGATCCCCACGCACCCACCCTCCACACATGCACACCCCAGAGCCTCCTGGGGGCACCGTCCCAAGTGTTCCACGCCCACCCTTCCTTGTGACCTCCAGCCGCGACCCTAGGAAGCAGGTAAATCATGTCCTATTCGGGCTGGGGAACCCGAGGCCCTCCCCGAAGCCGTGGTGGGCTGCAGAGTGGCCTCCCTAACGGGCCTGTCCTAGGAAGTCAAGCGTCCTGGCTTCCTGCTGACTCTTCTAACCGCTCCGCGTTCCACTTCCCCTTCCCTCCGGGTCCCCTCACACATTTTCCACTGTCTGGGGAGCCACAGCCACAGACTCTCCCATCCAGACCCTGGGCTCACCGTATCCCAGCACAAATACACAGGGAATGGAGGCCTGGGCGCCGAGGTCAAACCCCAGGGGCGACCCCTAACCACGAGCCCACCCCCCACTCGGCTGCAAGATCTGCCTTCTGACCCCAGTCCTCTCCCCTCCCCACCCCATGCGTGCACCTGCTCCTGGGCGACCAGAACCCCTTAACACCCTCCCCCCACACACACCTCACAACCCTCAGGTGGGTCCTGCTGCTGGGACTCAAGCTCCACTCTGCACCCAGGCTCAGGGCCACCCAGGCTTTGGTTCCAGACCCTTCTCACCGTCTTCCACTCTCCCCTACAGGCCGTATGAAGACTTTGTACGTGGCAACAACTGAGCTCTTAGAGGTCACATACCCCTTGGAGAATTCAGTGGAAGTCCCGGCCACTGCCTTGGAAAACCCAGGCATGCACACGTGCGTGTGTATGTGTGTGCACACACAGAGCTCTGCTTACAGTTTCAGGGCTCAAGACTCATGTCACCCCTGCCACCATCCTCCGATCTATCTTTGGATGGATGCCCATATACCCCGGGATAGGATCCTTCCATACAAAGACTACACCTCAATTATTTTTTTTTAAGATTTTTGTTTTTATTTATTCACGAGACACAGAGAGAGGCAGAGACACAGGCAGAGGGAGAAGCAGGCTCCATGCAGGGAGCCTGACGTGGGACTCAATCCCGGGACCCCAGGATCACACCCTGAGCCTACGGCTGATACTTAACCACTGAGCCACCGGGCTGCCCTCAATTTGGTTTGTAGAATAAACACTTGTCTAGTCTGCCATGCTGGGGTCTCCAGAAGCCGACCCGGGACACTGCTCAGACACAGGGAGCAGTACAATTTTGTCAGCTGCAAAATGGGATCCCTCTGGGTCTCTGCGTATTCCCACCACCACCCGCCCGGAGCCGCACATCCACGCAATGATGGAGGCACCGAAGGATCTCCGCGTTCCAGCCAGGTCAGGCCCCAGGGGTCCAACGAGCGGGTCCCGGGAGCTCCGAGCTCTGGATGGGGGTGCCAGCTTCACCCTGCCTGCCCTCTGAGACACGGGTGCTCCTGACCATCCCTGGAAGACTTCTTCTGCCACTTCCCTCAGCCACCTCTCCTTCCCGATTCTGGGGCATCTCGTCGACCCTCTTACCCCTGGTCCTCGCTCTCCATACTCGCTCAGACCCTCCAGCACCAAGGCAGAGGCCTGGCCAAGCAGTCTCCATGCCTACCTGTCCATTTACCATTACATACACTTGGAGCTATCAACGTCTGTGCTAAATACCTACAACATTCTCGTCTCAAACCACAAGTGTCTGGGGTGTAGCCTGCGTTGGAGACAACGGCTCTGTGCAAACTTTGGCGGGCGTCAGAATCACCTGGACCGTCTTAGAAATACCAATTTGCCCGCCCACGTGGGCCCTGAGGCTCTAATTCTGGACGCCAGTTCAGACTCTGCCTTTTAGCCAGTGCCCTGGGCCACCTGGCTGTCACCCACAGGTGCATGCCCTCAATGGCTCACCAGGGGCCCTTGGGAGGGGATGCAGACTGCATGTGATAAACCAGAGTGGTGTCCTTTGGCCCCTCGCCCTCCTCTCTGGCCTGGTTTGCACCCAGAACTCTCTCTCACTCTTGCCTGCGCAGGTGGTCCCCTTGCCCAGCGCATCCCCACGCTGCCACCACTGATGATGTGCCTGGGTATGTGTCTCCCCCAACTCTGTCCTCCGAGTTAGGGTTCTCCAACCTTGACTTCCCTCCCAGCTCTGCTCTTCTCTTCCCAGGAAGACCATCCTCACTATGAGGCCACTTGTGTGTGTGTGTGTGTGTGTGTGTGTGTGTGTGTGTGTGTGGATGTGGATGCACACGTGCGGAAGAGAGAGGGAGCATCCCGGGCAGGGGAGAAGCATGGACCCCACCCACCACGCTGCTCTTCCTTCTCCTGTCTCCTCCAGGCCTTTTTTTCTCCTGCTGTGTTTTGCATCCTCCAGGCTGCCAGGGCCCTCCAGCCACATCTCTTAGCCAATCTGGAACCCAAGGGGAACCTGCAGCAGTCGGGTATCACATCAGTGGTTCTGCACTGGGACGAGGGTGGCTCAACCCTGGAAGCCTGGGAGTTGTCTACATCTTTACTCTCAATGCCCAAGTGCTGCCATCGGATCTGGACCACGCAGCCTGCATGGACATCTGCCTGGCAACCCAGCTGAGACAGCCGGGAGGACAGGCAGGTGCCCACGCCCACGCCTACAGCTCACGGACCACAGGCCATGACCGCAAATTCCCGAGGACCAAGCGGGTCCTGGCTGGAGGCTGGCAGCATGTCCTCAGATCACAGGCAGGGACCACGGCGTGGGGAGAGCTCCCTGCAGCCATAGGCCACACCCCAGCACGGCCTCCACGCCTGTGTCCAGGGCGCATCTCTTCCCAACCCCAGCAGCTCAGGTTCTAGGCACTCCCCTGGGAGAGCGCATCCCCAGCTGACCAAAACTGGGCCCAGGGGCTCCAGTCTGCCCACAGTCCCCTCCCCTCAACACCCTCTACACCTCTGATCCCAAAACCGCATTCCCCCTTTCACACAGCTACTTCGTTTATCATTGGCCTGACACACCTTGAGTCTCTCTGACTTTAGACCACACCCTGGCCGTCGGGCTTGGGGTCTGCAGGTCTGTGCCCACCCTGCGCACCTCCACGCTGCCTGGCCCTGGCGTCTGGTGCTCCCCCTCCCGAGGACAGGCTAATGTCCTGCTTCTTCCTTATGTCCCATGGAGCCGAGCCGGCTATAAGGGCTCCATAAGGGCTTGTCGAAACACAGCCCGATAGGAAAGCAAGGATGTTGGGAACACAGATCAATGAGGCCTCTCCAGAAGCCCTGCCCCCCTCCCGGCCCCCATGCACGGAAGGCCCGACTCAACTCACAGGCGTCTCATCTGCCTCGCTCTTCCCGAGCAAGTGTGTCTGGTGAAGACACAGCCGTTTCTGAATGCATGGTGCGTGCTTTCTGCAGGTGGCCACGGTGTGGCCTCCAACAGTGCACGCACGAGGCTGGCCTGCTCGCCCTGGCGACCAGCGAACGGCCTTGGCTGTGGGCCCTTCTCCACCTGGGGCTGGAGATCACCAGCGGGATTGCAGAGCAGTGTCTGGAGATGGGAACACACTGAGAAAGATGCCATCGTGGGCATTCTGGGGGAGTAGCATGGCCATGGGCACCGCCACCCAGGCCAGAAGTGAGATCTTACTCTGCTGGCCCAGGGACCTCCTGGATTTACCCGTGACTCCAGAAACTGGCTCACACGGCCCAGATCTGCCAAGCCGCTGGGCTGGCTAAGTGACTCCAGGCTCCCTCCATGGTGGCCGCCCAAAGAGCAAGCCCAACGCTGGTCTCTGGCCAGGGTGTGGGATCTGGGCAGGAGATGGCCTTGGGCTCCACAAGGAGGTAGGAGTCAGGCCAGCAGCGCACGTGAGCCCTGCTCAGAGACAGCAAACACTTCCTGCTTGTCCTCGCTTTCCCGGAAAGGACGGGGAATGAGGTTTTCCAGGAAGGACCCAGATCACCTCTTACCTACCGCTCCCTTCACCCGAATTTCACGACTTCATAATGAATCTCTTCGCCGACCACAGTTCCGGTCCTACCAGCTCCCAGAAATGCTCACACAGACAGACAGAAATCCGACGGTGTCTTAAGCCAACTGCCTCTTGTAGACACCAAGCCTGCACCCCGCCAACACTTAAAGGAGCCAGCACACCACGTGAGCAGTCAGCTCTCAGTATCCCCAATGTGCGCAAGGCCATCACCCTTCACGGGCCCCTGGGCCACAGCCCTCGTGGCACAAGGTCCACCTGTGAGGCTTTTAAAACCCTCAGCGAGAGCTGGGCCCAGGCCAGACTCTCTATATTTACAAAGGGACGCAGACGTGAGCCATCTTTCAAAGGGCCCCAGTCCATTTGGTTCTCAGAGTGGGGGATCGTCAGGAGAAAGTCATGGACTAGCGGCCTCAAAGGAGAAGCAGATACAGAAAGACCACCGCCTTCACGGCGACCTGAACTCCACAGCCACCCAGGGCTTCCGCTGGGTGTTTCGGCGTCACATGTCCCAAGCTGACCGAGCACAGAAGGGCCAACTGCGGCAGCTCAGCCAAAAGAGCTTCCCCTGAAAACTCCTGTCCACCCCGAACCTGCTCAGGTGACCTTATTTGGAATGAGGGTCTTTGCAGATGTGATGGAGTTAAGAGAAGGTCATGCTGGATTCGGGTGGGCCCTATGCCCAGGGACTGGAGTCCTTCTAACGAGAGAGGGATTGGGACAGACACATGCAGACAAACCCACGTAAAGACAGAGAGCAAAGGCTGGAGTGACGTGTCCACAAGCCAAGGAAAGCCAAGGATGGTGGCAGCCAGCAGGAGCGGGGAGAGAGACACCCGGAGCAGACTCTGCCTTGGGGTTTCCGGGAGGAGCCCACCCCGCCGACACCTTGACTTTGGACTTCGGGCTGCCTCAGCTGTGACAGAGACAACCGCTGTTGTTTTGAGGCTCCCCCATTAGCGGATTCAGTGCAGCGCACAGGGATCTCACAGTCGGGGCTCTGCTGTGCAAGTCTGGTGTCCGCAGCCCGACTGGGCCTCTGAGCTGGGACGGGGTCAAAGTTTAGGCTCCTTAGTGATTTGGATGCGAAGAAGTGAGACACACGTGCCAGGAGATCCAGGCGGAGGTGAGAGGAACGCACACAGCAAGAAGGAACCTGAAGGCTCGCTGAAGCTCCTCGACCCTGACCCTTTGCTGCCCCGGCTTACTGGGCAGGCCAGGAAGCGGCTGGAAATTCTTCCAGCAGCCGAAGAGTGTGAGGTGGACCCGAGGCCCAGCCCCTTCCTGCAGGCTCCTGCGAACCAAGCCCAAGCGCCTCACGAGGTTCCTTCTGGGCCTTGGGACCATCCCGCCCTACAGCTTCATGGGCAGGAGCCTGGCCGTGTCTCAGCAAAGGGGCCCGGTCAGGCCCGGACGCCCAGCGGACACCCCAGCGGACACCCCAGGGGAAGGCCAACGTGCATCGCCCTCAAACCTGCTGGGCAAGCCAAGTTGGGGAGCCAGCCTTACTTAGGTCCCCCGCCTCGGGGTTTATGGAAAACTCCTCTGCAAGCACACAGGCCCCTCGTTCCACGCCAAGATGGCCAGAGCCATGTGATGCCCACAGGTAAGAACACCTGAGGTCTTCCTGGGCCAAGTGGCAGGTCAATGGGGCCAACTGGGGTGTGGCCAAGGGCTGTGGGGAGCTCAGGAGGGCATGGCTGACAAGAGGAGGAACCCAGGGACCCCAGGCTCTGAGTCTGCACAGGTGAGGGCAGCCAGCCTCACTGCATCTGGCCTGGCACCCGGATGCTCCTCTGGCTGAGGCTTAGAAGCACAACATAAACCTGTTGAGAAGCCAATTGTGCGGGGCAGTGACCCCCCTGCTGTGCATCTGTCCTTGTGGCTAAACTAGACTCGCCCCGGGAAATCCCGGCTGACCCTCGCCAGGGCAGCTGGAGGCCTGGATGGAAACCTCTGGGGTCCTGGGGTCCAGCTGGTTCCTCCCATTTCTGCCACCTTCTCCCCACTTGTCTCCGGCCCCTGCAAGGATCCAGGATTGGAACAAATAATGGGCTCACCCCCACCTTTGAGGGCCGAGGGGTGCAGAGGATGAGAGACATTTTCTGAGGGTTCTACGCGGCCACGCAGCCCCACTTGGCCCCAAGTCTCCAGTGTGCAGGGATGTCCTGAGAAAGGGGTCCCCGCAGCGAGCCTCTCGGGACCCTCCTCCCGCCGGGCCTGGCCGCAGGGCCCCCCTGCGGGCCAGGGGCTCCGGCTGCCCTTCGGGGCTGCCCCTGCGCGCCCGGGGAGCCTGGGCAGAGCCTGGGCAGAGCCGGGAGGCTCCCCTCTCCGCCCCAGCCGAAGCCAAGGTGAGCCCCGAGCCGGGCTGGGGGGAGAGGCCCGAGCTCAGCGGCCAGCCCTTCCCCTCCCAGCCCCGGGCCCGGAGCCCAGCTCCCGCTCGGCCGTGAAAGTTTCTCGGGGGTCCCCGTGCTCCCGCGCCCGGGCCAGGCCTGCCCCAGCGCGCCGCGTCCCCGCTCTCCCCGCTCTCCCCGCCCCCCGCGCTGGCATCCCCGGGCCCTCCGCCTGCCAAGCCCGGTCCGCTCCCTGGCTCCCTTCTTGGGCTGGGGCTGGGGCTGGGGCTGGGGCTGGGGCTGCGGAGGAATTTCGGTGGAATTTTGAGGTTGAGAAGCATCTCGGCGGAGACGCAAAGAAAGGGAGCCGCGAGGGGAGAAAGAAAGTGCGACCCTGGCGTCCACTTGCAGGATTCCGGGAGGCCGAGGCCGCGGGCGGGCGTGGGCGCCGGCGGGCGGGGGCGCGGGGGGCGCGGGGGGCGCGGGGGGCGCGGGGGGCGCGGGGGGCGCGGGGGGCGGGGCGGGGGCGGGGGGGGCCGGGGGCGCCGTGCTCACCTACGTCCGCGTTGCAGAACGCCTGTTGCGGGTGCACCGGGGAGCAGCTGCAGGCGTCGGCCGGGCGCGGCAGCGTCGCCAGCAGCAGGAGGCCGAGCGCCAGGCGCAGGCTGCGGGCCGCGGCGCCCATGGCGGGGGCGGGGCGGGGGCGGGGGCGCGGGCGCGGGGCTCGGCCGCCGCGGGTGTGCGGGCGCTGGCCTCGGGGCGCTCCGGGGCCGCCCTCCGCACCGGGCCCGCGCTCGCCCGCGCTAACTTTCCCGGGTCGCTGGGGCGCGGGGCGCGGGGCGCGGCGGCGGGGGCGGGGGCGGGGCGGGGGCGGCGGGCACCGGGGCCTGCGCTCCCTCCACGGATGCGTGCGCTGCGGGCGCGGGCCGGGCCGGCCTTTTATCGCGCTCCGGGGCGGGGCGGCTCCGCCCCCCGGTGGCCGCCGGCCAATGCGGCTCCGGGAGCTCCCGGCCGCCCCCGCCCCGCGCCCCCGCCCTCCCCCGGACGCCGCTTTGTTGTGCGCGGACCCGCGACCGTCCGGGCCCTGCGCCGCGCACCTGGCCCCGCAGCGCCCCGGCCCCGCCCCGCCCCGCCCCTCCCCCTTCCTCTCCCCCTTCCTCTCCCCCCTCCCCTCCCCCTTCCTCTGCCCCTCCCTTCCCCCTCCCGTTCCCGTTCCCTCCCCCTCCCCTAACCCTTCCTTCCCTCTCTTCCCCTCCCCCTTCCCTCTCCCCTTCCCCCTCCCCTCCCCTTCCCCCTTCCCCTTCCCTCTCCCTCTTCCTCTCCCCTTCCCTTCCCCCTCCCCCTCCCGTTCCCTCCCCCTCCCCTAACCCTTCCTTCCCTCTCTTCCCCTCCCCCTCCCCCTTCCCTCTCCCCTTCCCCTTCCCCTCCCCTTCCCCCTTCATTTCCCCTTTCCCCTCCCCCTTCATTTCCCCTTTCCCCTCCCCCTTCATTTCCCCTTCCCCCTCCCCCTTCCTTTCCCCCTCCCCCTCCCCCTTCATTTCCCCTTCCCCCTCCCCCTTCCTTTCCCCCTCCCCCTTCCTTTCCCCTTCCCCCTCCCCCTTCCTTTCCCCCTCCCCCTCCCCCTTCATTTCCCCTTCCCCCTCCCCCTTCCTTTCCCCCTCCCCCTCCCCTTCCCTCCCCTCTTCCCTTCCCTTCCCCCTTCCCTCCCCCCTTCCCTCCCCCTTCCCTCCCCTCTTCCCTTCTGCCTTCCCCTTCCCCTTCCCCTTCCCCTTCCCTTTCCCCTTCCCCTTCCCCTCCAGCTTGGCACAGGAGCCAGACACTTCCCACCCCTGGGGGTCCCTGAACTGGGGCCTGGTGCACTTCAAGGAGGGACCCCTGCCCACCAGTGCCCCTGAGGTGGGGGTGGGGGGGCTAGGTGGCCTGGGGAAGCTTCCTGGAGATTCCTTTTATAAATGGAGGTCTTAGAATTTTAAGCGAGCTTGGCCAGTTCAGACAGAGGGGGAGGGGGAGTGGTTACTATGAACAAAACAGGATTTTATATAAACTGGCCATATTTTTGACCAGCCAACAAGAGCCGGGGGGGTGGGCCTAGGAGTCCAGGAGGCGGTGCGATTGGAGGGAAGCATTTGCTGGGCTCTGCTCACACAGTTCTGCTTTAGCCCACGAATGTGGGACTGAGGACTTCCACCCCCCAAAACAGTTCTGTGTTCCCAGAAAGGCCGGATCTCCCAGGTGCAGAAAAGCCTGTGAAGTGTGGCCACCGTGCGCCTGTCACCGAGGCTGCCCTGGGCCCCTTGTGGTCGGTGCTCTTATACACAGGACCCTGCTCTTGCCCACAGGACGTCTGTAATCTAGCTGGACGGCTGACAACCGAGAATGACACCATTGCGAGTAATTGGCCACTAAGCTGTGTGGTGCCGACTCGCCATAGGAAACTGTAAAACACTGGAAGGCTGGGGAAAAAAAACCAAAAAACCAAAACGGTTTCTCTCTGTTTACGTGTACTTTGCAGCACACAACTGGGAGCAAAGTTAGATAGGCAGAGTGGTTATTTTTAGTACCCTGCCAAATCCAAAATCACTTTTTCAGCTTTTGTCCAGGTCAAATAGAGTTGTGTCGTTTTGAAGTGAGGTGGGGTGCTAACTTTTTAGTCGTTGGTTCAGAACATTATAACACGACGGCTGCATCTGCCTTTCCCCCTCCGTCTTTCTTTATTACAAGTGGAATAAAATGTCAAAGTGCACTTGAACTTTACAGAATCCCAAGTCGATTTGTCAGCATATGAGAGAAACAGATAACCTGGGGACGCCTTGTCCAACGGGTGAGATACACGCATAAGCAATCAAGTACACACGAGGGTGATAACTACCCTGGAGGTAGGTTTGATGGTGGCACAAGATTGGGGGGCGGGCAGATGGCTATTGCATGGGGGTGGAAATAAGGGACCTGGCCTACCTGCCTGCCCGCCTCCCTTCCTTCCATCAGCAGTGCTTTCTGGTGCATCTACGGGGGATGCAGATGCTATCCTAAAAGCAGGGTATTCAGAAATTCAGAACAGGGCGCCTGGGTGGCTCAGTCGGTTAAGCATCTGCCTTCGGCTCCGGGTTGTGATCCAGGGATCCTGGGATAGAGCCCCACATTGGGCTCCCTGCTCAGTGAGGAATCTGCTCCTCCCTTGCCCTCTGCCCCTCACTCTCACTTGTACTCGCTCTCTCTCTCTCAAAATAAATAAACAAAATGTTAAAAAAAGAAAAGAAATCCACAGAACAGACAAAAGTCCCAGGGGCAGTGGGTAGAAAGACCCCTGAGCCAGTGAAGGAGGAGGAACATGAGGAAGGGAACCAGCTAGGACCCACTTGTTGTCAGGGGGGCTGGGAGGGGAGGGGGCACACATTTTATTTTGAGTGAGTTGGGAGCTTTTGGCGGGTTTTGAGCAGAGGGGCAGGGCAGGTCCGTCTGTAAGGATGGAGGGGGGGCGTGCAGAGGGGGCGAGCATGACTCAGACACAGCAGCCCAGCCCCCTCGCCAGCCCGCCAAGCTTCTGCCTCCCCGTCCGTGAAATGGCCATTAAACCCCCTTCCCAGTGGATTCCTCTGAATGGCTGGTCCGCCCTCTCAAATCTGGTGCATGTGCGCTGTTACCACGAGGCAGCAACGCATCAGATGACTCTCATGATGGTGCAGCAGGTGAAGGGACAGAGCAGTCCCTGAAACCCAGGCTCCTCCCCCAGCCCCGCGTCCCCCACCCCAGCCATCTGACTGCCACCTGATGCCCGCAGCAGCCTTGGCTCCTATGGCCCTCCCTCTCTGTTCTTCTTCCCATCCTTGACCTGCTCTTCCAGGTGGTATCTTCCATCTCAAAACCAAGGAAACCGAGCCTCAGATAAGGAATGTACTGAGGATAGGAGGGGATCGGAATCTGGCCGCTCGCAACCACAAGAAGGTCTTCTACGGGCTCTCCTCTCCATGGCCAAGAGGGCTTGACAAGGCAAGGTGACCTCGGGGCAAGAGCTCCTCCCTGAGGAGGAGGGCAGGGTCAGGACGCCTCCCCCCACCTCCTGGGGCTCGCTGCTAACCAGCCTCCTCTACCTTGATACCGGGGAGTGGGCCAGTGGGGGGGCCATGCAGGAGATCCATTCTGATGACGGCCTGCTGGACGTCAGCTTGAATCCTCCCCAGGGCCTGACTCCCGCCTGAGTCAGGATAGACAGGAGGGGGCCTGCACCTGCCAGGCCAGCTGGGGAGGGGGCCTTCCAGGGCCTTCCAGGGGACCACATTCCTGGGCCCCACCGCTGACCCCCAGAAACATCCGCCCTGCGCCTGCCTCCCCCACCAAGGGATGTTTCCAGCGCAGAGCGCAGCAGAGCTGTCACCCATCCCACTCAGAGCGGGGCACGCCCAGCAGACATGTCCTGGACTCTGCTTGGCAGGATCAACACTGACCGGGGCCAGGAGGAAATACCAGGGCCTCCTCCCTGTTGCTCTGTCAGGTACACAGAGTCAGGGTGACCTCCCAGGCCTCGGGCAGGAGGCCCTGCCGGAGCAGGCTGTGTCCACCCAGCCCTGGGGGAGGGCGCCCACCGGAGGTGGGTCTTCTCCATAGACTCACTCTCTCCACTTGGAGAAGATCTACTCCCTCCCGAGTGTGGAGCCAGTGTGGAGCGTTCTCTCCCTGGAGACAGCTGGAGTGGGACTGAGGGCTTCACACTCCTTCTGGCAGGTTCCAGGGAGCCAGACGCTCCACGGCGTACGGGCATTAAAACTGGCCCCACAGGCCCGGGGAAGCTAGATGCAAAAGGGCGGGAGTGCCTCGGACCGCTCTAGGTGGGGCGGTGGGGAGTGGGCGGCCGTGCGCGGAGGTGGGGGACATCCGTGCGCCTGGCTATCTGGGAGGTTTCCGGGGTGGTGGGTTGCGTGGCTCTCGGAGAGGCCATCGGGATCACCATGGGCCCCCGTCCAGTCTGGGCGTCTGACTCACGGCCACATGGGCAGGTGGTGTCCCCCCAGCCCAGATATCTGTTCCTCATGTTCCTTGGCCAGGGCTGTTGACCACAGAACATCCACGATGACAAGAAGGTGAGTCAAGAAGAGGCAGGGCCGACTGCGGCCTGGAGATGGGCTGCAGTTCCCTGCACAGTTAGCGTGCTCGTGGCCAGCGGTGGACGCTCCAAGGACCTTCCACATCCATTCACTTCATTAAGGACCTTAGGAGCCGTCTTGGGCCGGGGCTGACTTCCCTGCCTCAGGGGCGCTGACCTCCGGGCCAGACTGTTCTCCTGCAGGGGCGGGGGCGGGGTGGGGGCAGGGGGAGCACGCCCTGCGCACTGTGGGTGTTGAGCAACATCGCTGGCCTCCACCCTCTAAATGCCAAGGGCACCCCCCGAGTTCTGACAACCAAACACATCCTCAGACATTGCCTAATGTCCCTGAGTGAGAGCGAAACCGCCTGGTTGATCTCCACCAGCAAAGGGAAGCTTGATAAAAATCTCTGGACTTGAGAAAGCAAAATGCAGAGAGAGATAAACAAGCCTCAATTCCTGTAGCGCCAACACGAGTGCATGTGGGGGGGGGGGTAGCCGTGCCAGCCCGTGACCTGCACCAGGGCACACGGGATGGCGTACCAGTCTGTCCACGTTGGCTCTCCAGGGAGACGGGGAGGGCAGACGATGTTTAAAGGGTTGGTTTTTTTTTTTTTTCCTGCAAGTGTCCATGAGAAAACAGCACACGTAATATTTCATTTACATGATGTTACATACACGCGAGGGCCGAGCCACACCAGTAAGAGGGAGTCTGCCACAAAGCTCGTGGAGAGTGTCACCAGGTGGTGGGGACCTGGGTGAGCATCGTGTCCTGCCCCTGGGCTCCAAGGGGATGCTTCAGCTCCATAACGGAGAGCTCCTGGGGCAGAAGTGCGGGTCTTGGCTGGACTTTGCCCTGGTCCCAGCGGCCCCCCACCCCCAGGCCTTTGCCTTGGCGATCGCCCCCCCCCCGCCCCCCACACCGCCCTTGGCTCCTGCCTTCCTCGGGGCTTCCCTTCGCCGCGGCACCCCTGGCACTGGCTTACACTGTCTCCCCAGGTGGGGGGGGCTTGGCCCCTCTGCCACCCCTCCAGGAACCCCCGTCCCCTTCCCGGGCGCCCCATAGGGAAGGCAGTGAGCTGGGCACCCACCTTGTGCCCCCCGCCCGCTCCAGGGCGCGCAGCCTGCACAGGCCGGGCACAGTCCCAGCGCCGCCCGCCCGCCGCCACGCTGCTCTGATCCAGCCTAGAGGAGCTCCAGAGAGAGGGAGGGAGGCCGGCCCTGGTGAGCGGCAGGCCCATGAAGTCACTGGCTTGAAGTGGCGGCCACATCTGTGCCGTCTGGGAGAGACGGCGGCTCACTCACGTCCCCCGGCAGGCCGGCTGGCGCCACCACCGCGTCCCCTGGGCGAAGCCCCCGCAGACGCTGTTCCACCTGGACTCGGCGTGGGCCCGGCCTGGCCCCCGAGGCCGCCTGCGTGCTGCGGGGAGCAGGCCCCCAACGCCCGGGCTCTCCTCGCGCCCACCCCTGCACTTCGCTCCCACCAAGCCCCGAGGACGAGCCCCGCCGCTGCCGCTCCGGGTCCCTGGGCCCAGGCCACCGCCTCTGGCCCGGGCCTGTGTCATGTGCCTCGTCCCACGGGCGGGAGGCTCGGGGATGGGGCCAGCGAGCCGGGCCGGGAACCGACGCTCCTCCATCCGTCCCTGGCCCGCTGCTCCCGGAGGCCGCCTGGGCTGGCCGGCGACGGGGCGGACAGAGGACGGGGACTGGCGGGCCTGCGCGGCGGGGGCGCGGAGGCTGGCTGCTGCTGGTTTCAGGTTCCCTCCCCTGGAAGCCCGGGCTGGAGGCTCAGGTTCCCCGCGCCATCCCTTTCTTCTTCGGTGCTGGCAGTGACGGGCCACGGCCATGATGTCATCGCCTAATCCAAACAGACGGGGGCTGGTTTGGCAGCGCTGGCTGGCGGCCCGTGCTGAGTGCAGCAGTAAATTTCATTTCAAGGCTATGATTAGGACTGTGCCCAGGAATTTCCTCTTTCTCTCTCCTTCGCTCTCCCCATCCTAGTTTTCTTCCTCTGTTCCTGCCTGGCCTGCTCTCCTCTCTCCCCAGGTCTCTCTCCTCGGGAATGCCGCGGGGTCTTGGCGTGGCCAGCAGCGTCCGCTCCCTGCCCAGGCTCTCATGTCACCTTCAGATCCCAGCCTAGGCCATGCCCTGGATGCCCTCCGGGGCGGGATGGGGTGAGGGTGAGGGTGAGGGTGGTGGTGGGGGATTCCCAAAGGCGCTCCTTCAAGCTTGCCCTGAAATGCCAGGCAACAGGAAGAGCAGGGTTTGGGGTGGCTCTGGTCACCGGCAGGACCAGAAGGCGGCAGAGCCATGAGAAAGGCAAGGAGGGACCCGGCTCCTTGGAAAGCGAGTTTTGGGTCCTTACCGCCATCTCCAGCTGTTTGCTGGCATTTGGGTGAGGCTCACTGGCGCCTCGCGCCCTCCTCGGCCAGGACAGCCTGCCCAGCTCCCCAGGCAGGACGGCCCAAAAGGCAGTTGCTCACTCTGGTGCCGGCATCTCCCTGGCCTGTCCGACCCTATAGGTGCAAGCGCGACCAGGTGAACCGTTCTACTCTGTGTCTTGGTGCTTCTCTAGCCTTCCTGGGGGGACCCTGGCTCTGTCCTGGCCGTCCTGGTCCCCGGAACACGGCCAAGAGCCAACCACCCATGCCCCTGCTTTCTCCTGCCACCACTCAGCCACCCCTCACGGGTGTGCCCTGGATGCCCGCGGGGGAGGCACTGGGGTCTGGGTGGGTGATGTCCCCGCACGGTTCCCATCAGTGCTCCCCATCACATCAGACGGTGGTCTGACTCCTTGGGGAAGTGGGGGGATGCCCGGGTGCTCCACCCCATGACCCCTGGAAGCCCGGGCTGGGCTCGGGCCAGACCCCGGCACTCCTTCCCCACTGAGCCGGGATGTGGCCTGAGATCCCTCCAGTCGAGGCCTGTGAGTGATTTCCAGCCCAGGGAGGTGCCCAGCTGAAGTTGTGTGGACAGCGGGGTGCCCTATAAGGGGCAGAGAGCCCCCTCCTATCCCATTGCCTGGACTCCTCAGGCTCCTTGTGTGTTCTCTAAAAGGTTACTTGTTTTTGTGCCTTTTCCACAACTCCCTGCTTCTTCAGGTTATAGCTCATTTGTTCGTTCATTCACCTGTTCGATGAGTATGTGCCAGGGCCCTGCAGGTGCCAGGGGTCTGGAAGGACCAGGAACACCTACAGAAGGAATTACGAGTGGGTGTGGGTGCTGGATGGTAGAGCAGGGGCATCCGCGGGGTCCCGGGGGGCAGTGGAGGGGGGGCAGTGGCTGCCTGGGATAAATGAGACCCGGACAATGGTAAGAGCCATCCCATCAGGGGCGGGGGCCGGCGGGGAGGACACCGTTCCAGGTGGAAGGACGGACCTGCGTGAAGGCGCCCAGGTGTGAGGAGGCAGGGGCTGTGCGGGGGGCTGGGGCCGGGGCCAGGCGCAGACCTGGGCTGGGAGCGGGGCCTGGGCTGTCGTCATGGAGGCTCTGAAGGTAAGAGGTGGGAGACGGGCAGGCAGCAGCTGTCGTGGTGACTCACTGCCGAGCAGAGTGATTGGAAACACGTGTCCCGTCGAGAGCGCGCATTTATTACTCAGCCGAGGGTTCTGGACCACAAGGGAGTCAACAGGGAGAGGCTGGGGAGGGGGCGCGGCTCCGGTGCCCTTCCCTGCGGGGCTCCCTGCACCTTGACATCCTTCAGGGGATCCTCCTCCACCCTGGCCCTGCCCCTTTTGCTACTTAAAAAAAAAAAAAAACATTTGTTATGACAACTTGCAAGCACATTCCCGCAGAGAGAGAACAGGCCGGCGCTCGCCCAGCCACGAGGACGGTGCCCGGCTTTGAAAACCATCAGGCCGTCGGCCCGGCCCCGGCCCCGGCCCGTTATCCTGAAGCCAACCCCAGACATTGTAGTTCCTGTGTCAATTGGGAAAGAGAAGTTTGGGTGTTTGCTTGTTTGTTTCAGGGGTTATCTGTTCTTCCTCTGTGTAGAGACGCACATGAACTTTTTAAATTTGATGAGGGCTTATCTCAGCGCCAGACTTCTTTGTTCTTCTCTTTGGGCAAAACCAGCTCCCCGGAATCAGTTGAACCAGGGTTTATCTCTCATCACCAACTGCAAGCCCTGGGCATGATGCTTATCCTCAGCCATCGCTGCTTCCTTGTCTGCGGAATGGCATCCTCCCAGCCGAACTGTCCAGAGGAGCTGCAGGACAGTGTCCGACACACGGCAAGTCCTGGATGCCATTGGTGGGAAGGGACCAGGGAACAAGCAAACAAAAAAAACAAAAAAAAACAAAAAAAAGCAGCTTGCATTATTTGGAAGCTGCTGGAGCCAGGATTCAAAGCCAAATCTGCCGCACTCTAAAACCTGTTACCTTTTCCCGCCAGCCACTGCCCAATCAGCATATTTTTTAGGGTCCTTTGAACCCGGCTGCCCAGTGACTTTCGCTCATAATCCAGAAGGCCCTTCTGCTCCAAACCCATTCCCTGGACACCGAGGTTGGGGGAAATGTCCGGACATAGACAAGCACTTTCTTCAAGAACTCAAGGCCCTTGGGAGCCTCCCAGCCAATGGGAGGAACAGGAAGAGGGCTCCCTCCCCTTGGGCTCTGGTGCCCTGAGCATAACCCGCCTGGGTCTTTGGGCTCTAAAGGAATAAACACCCAGGTGAGATGGTTGAACTAAAGTGGGCTTTATTCGAAGGATGCAGAGAACGTCCTGAGGCTGATGGGTGCAGCTGTTATGTCGAGGACCTGAGAGCCCTTGAGGCTCCTCCTCCATCTTCCTCCTCTGGCTCCCCTGGGTGGCCCGGCCCAGCCCCTTGCCTCTCGCTGGCAACCCTGTGTTTCTGCAGCTCAGCCTGGCTGCCCCGCCACAACCGGCTGGCCCTTCGGTTCAAACATCAGTCCATTCTCCTCCTGAGTGTGGCTCTGACGGGCCAGACAGGGTCCAGTGACCACCCACACACAGCTCAGTGGCTGTGGCCACCAGCACCAACTGGGTGGACAGGGCCTGGATCCGAAGGAGAGGGAGAATGGTCCCTTCAGAGCAGGTGCCCTCCCTCCCTCTTGGAGGGCCTGTATCCTCTCCTTTTGACCATTGGGAAAAGGTCGTCAGGGTCTGGCCGTTGGCCCGGGAGAGGTTTGATCCACAAGAAGGACACTGTGGGGGCTGTCTCCCAAGCCTTGGGATCTCTCAATACCTGAACGTTGCTCAGGATGGATGAGGCCCCAACCCTGGCCTTGCCCAAGGCCACGACTCCCGGCAGCTGCGGAGGGCAGCAGATGCCCCAGACTCGGACGTCGCCTGAAAGGCATGTCTGGGGCTGCTACTCCCTAATCAGCTGCCAACGAAAATATTTTTTGCAGGTTCCTTGTGAACTGAGAATGAAAACACAACACCCAGCAGGACGAGTGGGGGGGGGGGGAGGTCTGGCTTTCTCCAAGGGTCTGGAAGACACTGAGGGATGACATCACTCAGGCACAGCTGGACGGCCAGTCCTGGAGGCCCAGGGGTGGGGAGGCGGGGGCAGGTGAGCAGAGTGGCCCAAGGTGGGGAGGTGCCCAGGACTGGGGCAGGAAATGAGATTGCTGGAAACACTGTGTGCTCTAAAAAGGCCAATTACATGGCTCAGTCTGAACCAAAGTGCCTCCTGGGAGGAATGCACTAGAAATGCCTTTTTGAGGGGGTCTGCAGAGGCTCTGGCTTAAAATAAACAGAACAACAATAACAATTTCTAAAAAGTACAGGCTGAGTTTTCAAAGTTCAGGTGAACAGAAAGGAAAAAATATAACTAATACTCATGTAATCAGAAAGAACCACTGCTGGGACGCCTGGGTGGCTCAGCAGTTGAGCGTCTGCCTTTGGCCCAGGTCATGCTCCTGGAATCCCGGGATCGAGTCCCGCATCGGGCTCCCTGCATGGAGCCTGCTTCTCCCTCTCTCTGTGTCTCTCATGGATAAATAAATAAAATCTTAAAAAAAAAACTGCTAATATTTTGGCAGCTTGTATCCATCCTTAAAAATCGCACCTGTGTGCATATACGAATATTTTCATACATACACCAACGCGTGGGTAGCAGGTGATATTGTAATGTCCTATTTTGTAGCTTGCTTATGTTAAGCCCAGGAAGTCATCGTGAACATCCTTCTCCAGGTCACCGAACAATTTCCCGCAGCACCGTTTCTAACATCTGCCTGGCATTCTGATGTGGGCTCTCCCCAGGAGGCGGGAGATGAAGCTGCCGGTGGTGGCAGCTCCAGGCTTGATGGTCCTTATAGCTCCCAGTCCCAAAGAGTAAGCAGGTGGCCTCAGCCGTTGCTATGGCAAAATACCCAAGGAAGGCTCTGATTGGCCAGCCTTGAATCCTGTGCCCATCCCTGAGCCAGTCTCGGCGGCCAGTGGAACTGAGGACTCGGATTGGCCAGGCCTGAAGCACGTGCCCATCACCAGCCAGGAGGGGGGTGAGGGAGGGGATGCTGGGCAGACAAAAAGCATGGAGCCCCCACGGACTGCAAACCAGCAAGAGCCCTGGGCACGCACGTGCTGACACCAACGGCCGAGGGCCGTCATCCTCATCCTCGACAGCCCCGCAGCTTGGGGGGCCCACGAGTACACAAAGCCCAATGAAAGATGGGTTCGATGCCAAAGGGCCAAGAACCAGGAGGACTCTGGGTACAGCTCTGTCCTTCCACCATGACCTTGGCCAGTCTCCTTACTTCTGGGGGACTCGGGCTTCCTCATCCATGACATGGGAACGACAACACGTCCCAGGATTGTCGGGCTATAGTGGGATTTCCACTTGTTGGCGTGAGCAAGAGCACCCTTGGGAGCCCAGACATAGTGGGAGCTTGGTAGATGGGACTCAGTAGCAGTGGTGGCGGCGATATCCCAGTGGGGCTGGGGACACCATGGTGCCCAGTCAGGGAGCGCCAGACGGTGCTTGGGGAAGGCTTTGACGTGTGCATGGTAGATGCCTTAGAACAAGAGCAGGAAACAAGCACAGTGGCCGCCAGATGACGACTGGGTAAAGGCACGGTGTACCCGTGAGATGGGATGTTATGTGGCCCTAAAGAGAGCGGAGCACAGACACCTGCCTCCCGGGCACGGGCCTCAGAAGCGAGCCGGGTATGCTCGTATGAGCCCCTTCATCCGAAATGAATAGGTGAGTCTGCAGGGACGGAAGTACAGTAGGGCTGCCGGGCTCTGAAGGGAGGCGGGGGGCGGGGGGTGATGGGGGGTGACAGCTAAGGGCTCAGGTTTTCCCTGCACAGGCAGGGCCGGCTCCTCAGGCTTGTCAGGGGGACACAGGATCAGGATGGGAAGAGGGGGCGAAGGCTCGAGCCATGCACTCCCAGGAGAAGAGCTTTGGTGGCACCTGGCTACCCCCGCTGGTTGGAGAACCACACTCACTCGCCCCCCGAGATCTGAGCAGCAAGGCCCCAGGGCAGAGGCCAGTGCTCCCCACTGCGCCCCCACCAGCTCCTTCACGCCCATCACCTCCCTTTAGGCAGGACGACCCTCCAGCGTATGAGCACAGATGCCACCGGCCCCAACTCCAGCCCTCGGGACCGGGGGTCTGCGGGCCTGGCCTCAGGCTGGGAGTTGTTGGCGGGAAAGGGGGGACAGGGGGTGCGGGGTGGGGGCGAGCTTGGCTTCTTGTTCTCGTGTTGGCAAAGGCAGAACTTTGCGGGCGGAAGGGCACACGAAACTTAAGGAAGCCATCAGGAAAGCAGGGGTGGGTGGGGGGAGAAGATGGGGGAGTCGAACGCACCGGCCGGGATGGAGCGACGAAGTGGGGACCCCGTGGCGGGGGGAGCTGCTGTGGGCGCCGGGCAAGGCGGGCTGGGACAAGGGGTGGGGGGGCCCTGCTTAGGATTGACGGCGGAGCCTTCGTTAAATCTTTATTACTCGCTATTTTTTATTGAATAGGGTTTAATTTTTAGGGTGGGTTTAGTTTTACAGAAAACTGAGCAGATGGTATAGACTTCCCACACCCCCGCCCCACCGTGTTCCGTGTTGTCGTCACCTAACGGAGCGCGACACGTCGGTCACAGCGTCATAGTCCGCTAGGGCGCTGTGACGAACATGCCTCGGGGCCGGCGGGGTGGTGGCCCGTGTTTCCCACAGGTCGGGAGGCTTCGAGCCCCAGGTTAGGGTGCGGCCTCGGGGTGGCTGGTGAGGGTCCGCCTCCTGCCTGTGGGACGTCTTCCTGCTGTGACCTCACATGGAGGCGGGAGGGGCAGGTGACCCCCGGGTCCTCACTTACCAGGGCACTAACCCCGACATGCATGCCCCCCGCTCATGGCCCGATCACCTCCCGTGGGGGGTGGGCACGATCTCAGTGTGAATTTGGGGGTACAAACACATTTGGCCCATGGCTCACGGAACCAATACCGGGATCTAATTACTAACTAGAGCCCAGGGATCCCTGGGTGGCGCAGCAGTTTGGCGCCTGACTTTGGCCCAGGGCGCGATCCTGGAAACCCGGGATCGAATCCCACGTCGGGCTCCCGGTGCATGGAGCCTGCTTCTCCCTCTGCCTGTGTCTCTGCCTCTCTCTCTCTCTCTCTGTGTGACTATCATAAAAAAAAATAATAATAACTAGAGCCCAGGTTTACATTAGGGGTCATCTTGGTGGCACAGAGTGTGTGGGTTCAGACACACGTACACGATGATGTACGTTCACCACGACAGCGGCATACGGAATAGTCGCCCTGCCCGAAAGTCTCCACCTGTGCGCCACCTGTTCACCCCCCCTCGCAGACCTGGGGTCTTCCTGAGAGTGACGTTCGCTGAGACAGGACGAAGCCCGGCGTGAGCGTGGCTCACAGTCCCCACGAGGCCCCGGTGTCTTGGCGCGGCCTCATGCAGTCACCCCCGGGCCGCCTGCTGTGTGCCCCTCTCCCGCCGCCTGGGCTCTGCACTGGCCGGCAGCCCCCCACACGCGAGAGGAACAAGAGCACCTTTGTTTTGGGATCATGGAGGAAAACAGGAGGCCCACACGGAACGAGGCTGGGTCTGCGCCATCCCACCGCCGCCGCTGAGGCCCTCTGTCCACCCGCCGTTGGCCGCGCCGCAGGGCATGGAACGGCCGGAACCGCCGAGGGCGCCCCGTCCCCCCGCAGGGAGCCCTGCATCGGTGGCCCCGAACTCTCCCGGTGTCTAACCTGGACGCACGTTATGAAATCACGTGGCTGCTGTGTTCTCGGCGACTGTGGGGGTTGCTGGGCAGACCTGCGGCTCGAGGGACGGGCAGCCCCGGCGCCCGGGGCGACGAGCTACAGGAAGGCACCGACCCAAGGCAGGGGGCTGGCGGCAGATCCCAAGCGGGCTGGGACACTCTCCGCGAGGCCCAGGCCCAGGCCCAGGCCCAAGTTCCCGAGGAGGCCGCCCGGCTCGGCTGTCTCAGGCCTGTGACCACACAACCGGCCCAGTGTCACCCGCCAGGTGCAGGCCCGCTTGGCCCTCGCCCCCACGCACACCGAGCCACGTGCTTACCTGCTGGCCCTTGGGGCTCAGATCCAGAGCCGCTGATTTCCTCTTGTCCGGGGCGGCGTGACAGGTGCGATGTCCTGTGATCCCCCCCACCCCCGCCCCGCCCCGGACAGGTCACCACACGAGCTTTAGCTGCTTGACAGGTGTGCGCCTCTGACCCAACGTCACGTGTGTCCCCCCTCCCCATAGAGAGATCGAAAGCCACTTTTTCTTGAGATACAACACACATTCAGACAAGGGCACAGATCTCAAGGGTGGAGCTTGGTGCATCCCCGCAAAGGGAACACGTCCCGTGACCACCGTCCAGGACAACCCCGGGGCGTCCCCAGCACCCGGCACCACCTCCTGCGTGGCCCCCGGGTCTCCCCCCACCCCCACCCGCCCCCGCCGCCCTGCTAGACCTCAGTCCTGACCACTAGCCCTGGGACTCACTCCGCCAGGCTTCTATTTTAGGTCAGACCGTCTCAAACACACAATTTGCCAAAAACCTGTCTGGTTGTTTTTGCAGAGATGATTTTATTGACTTAGGAAATACGTAGTCACTGTTAGTTCAGTTTGACTTTTAAGTCCTTACCGACTGTTTCTCTGTATTTCTCTGTATCGGGCGACCGTCTCAGAGGACAGCTTCCCAGGCGGCCAGCATCCTGTCTCCTGCACCGCTCAGCACCCCTCCCCCCGCCCAGGCTTAGCCAGAGTCAGTCCAACGGCCCCCTCCCCTCCCCGGGGAAGCGCCCCAGAACCGAAGCACAGGTCACCTCTGAGGGAAGGTCCCACCGCCCTCAGGACAGCAGGGAAATGTCAAGCATCATCCTGTCGCCGAGAAAGGACACGAGGTCCATCAGCAACGGGCGTGGGCTCCGTCAGGTGAGGTTTTCAAACTATTCTTGTCTACACCTGCTGAGCTGCAGCAGACCACACAGAGACCCAGGTCACCACAGGTACCAGAGCCTCACAGGTGGGGATGACGGGCGGCCACCACCCTGAGACCAGCCTGAGGACGGGCCCCCAGGGGGCAGCTTGGAGCAAGTGCCCTGTCCCCGCCCCGCCCCAGGCTCTGGGCGCCCACGTCCTGGAGGAGGGCAGGCTGCAGAAGGAGCTGGCCAGGCATGCTTTTCTCAGAACACTCTCAGAACACACATTTTTTTTTCCTTTTATCATCCTCAGCGAGGCTTTCTGCGGCAAAGCTCCCTGATAGGCCGGGCGGGTGGGAGGGAATGTGCCCGTGGAAAGTCAGCTGTGGAGTGGGGCTGCCCGCGCGGGGCCGAAGGCTATTCCCAGAGCGAGGCCCCGTCAATCGCCGTGCCCTGTGCTGAGGGTAGAAAAGCCCCCGGGCTGGCCTCCCCCGGCTGCTCCCAGCTCCCCGCACATCCTCTCCACCCCCCACCCCACCCCGGGGAAGATGGGCTCCCCTGCTCTTCTTCTGCCAAAGTCACGTCTGTTTGGGCTTTGAAAATGAGAGGCAGTGAATGAACCTTGCCGGGCACGGAAGCAGAGAGGAGAGCGGGGTTACGCTATAAGCATCTAAAAATTCTGGAAAGGGGCACCTGGGGGGCTCAGCGGTTAAGCGTCTGCCTTCGGCTCAGGGCATGACCCTGGGGTCCCGGGATCGAGTCCCACATTGGGGTCCCTGCAGGGAGCCTGCTTCTCCCTCTGCCTGTGTCTCTGCCTCTCTCTGTGGGTCTCTCATGAATGAATAAATAAAATGTTAAAAAATAAAAAAAAAATTCTGGAAGAATAGCTCCACCTGTTCTCATTTCTCTCCACGTATGGCTCAAAAAATGGAGTGTCCCGTGCTGTGCTGGGCGTTGGGGATAGAGAAAAAAGGCTTGAGGCCTGGTCCCTGCTCCTAAGCTGCTTATTATCTAGTTGCACAGACCAACATTTAGACAACCCCACGGTGAAATAGGAAAAATGTTATACTAGCCTCCTCTATTGGGTAAAATACTCTCAATTATGAATAGCTATGCACAGGGGATCCCCGGGTGGCTCAGCAGTTTAGCACCTGCCTTCAGCCCAGGGCGTGATCCTGGAGACCCGGGATCAAATCCCATGTCAGGCTCCCTGCATGGAGCTTGTTTCTCCCTCTGCCTCTCTCTCTCTCTCTCTGTCTGTCTCATGAATAAATTAGATTTAAAAAAAAAAAAGAGAGTAGCTATGCACCAAACGTATACAGTCTTAAATGGTAAAGTAGGTGTATTGGCTCGCCTACCTGAATTGCCCCAGGGAAGGCGGGCCAGGTGTGATCAAGGTTCTCCCCTCCTCCGTGCATCGGCTTCTTGCTCAAATTGGGTTCCCTCGTGGTTGCATAAAGGGCTGCCCGTGCAGCCAGGCTATGTGCTTCCAGGTTCAAGTTGCTCTCTTCAACCACAGACCCCGGTCTTGAGCTTTGCTGTGGGGCTGGGTGGTGGTGGTATAGACTCTTCTGGCTTTGTGACCTTAGGCAAGTTACAGACCTTGGTTTTTGTAACAGGTGGAGAATAACAGCCCCAGTCCATTGAGTTGTGGTGAGAAGTAATGGATGGAATGAGTGTCAAGCACTCAGCATGGCCCCCTGGTGTGCAGGAGGTGCTCAGTTAACGTGGCTGGAAGGGACACCCTGAATGCACCCTGAACTTCTCCTTCCTTTCTCTGGGGGGACTCCAGACACCGTGGGCAGAGTCAAGTCTTCCCCGGGGCCTCATGGATGCAACCTCGACACTCATCCTCCAGTACGTGGGGCCCGAGCAGCTCTCTGAGAGGAGGAGCCGAGGCCCTGGGCTGAGTTCCCAGCCAGCAGCAGCAGCAGCCACTTGTCAAGCGTGATGTCCACCCCCCCTCCCCGCCCGCCGGATCTGCTCCAGCTGGTGCCACGTGCAGCAGGGATGCACACGTCCTCGCTGAGCCCAGATCACCAGAGGCAGGACCAAGATACAAGGTTTGGTCCCTAGGTTTTGGGGTGATTTGTGCTACAGAAACAACCAGAACTGGAGCTCCAGAGGAGAGGTCCATCCTGCCTTCCAGTGGAGCTGGAGCCACTGCGGCCGTTTGGGCGCCATGAGGGAAGGTGGTGTGAGGTTGAAGTTGCTGCTCCGGGAGGTAGAAAAGGAGCGGGGTGCCGGGCACCAGGTCCCCCCGGGCGCGGCTGGACCACTGCCTCGGCTGCCCACGAAGCCGCCCCACTTGTGCGCTTCGCAAGGAACGCCAACACGACACCCTCTCCACGGGGTGAGCCTTTCGGAACTGGTTCCGGTATCACCATGGCCCAAAGCACCCCGACTGATGCAGCTCCTGTGGCTAACGGGGCTGTCTAAGCCGAGGGCGAGGTCTCTCCACCAGGACCCTGGAGGCCGCAGGGGGCTCCGTGGTGGCACCCGGCTGCAGGCGGCTGGAGGGCAGGCCGGAGAAGGTGAGGGTCAAGGTGATGGGTCTGCACAAGGCTTTGCTGAGGGCCGGCTCTCAGGGGCGGGCTCGGGGGTACCCGTGACAGGAGGAGCCGGTGTTGCGTGAAGACCCGAGGCTGAGCTGTTGGAGTGGCTTCAAGAAAGTGGCACCGACCGTCCCTCCCTCGTCCCCTCTGCCCCCACGGGTTTTCTTGAAACCATTCCTCCCACCGGCCTCACTGCCTGACTGCCAGCAGGACTTGGGAAAAACCCCTCCCCCACCCAGGGCCCCGTGGAAGCTTCTGGGCCCAGGTGGCTGTGCAGCAGCTTCGCGGCTCGCCACTGCTCTCTGCCCTCGAACACAGGACTCTGTTTCAGCGCTGTCCTCCGGCATTTGTTCTTGGTTGGTCCCCACCCACACTGACCTCAGCCCATCCCACCCTCCAGCCCAGGGCGGCCTCCCCGCCCCCCAGCGCCCCCTCGCACAGCTGGTAGCTGTTACTGCTGAGCCCTCAGATGTTTACCAAAGGGCTTGCTCTGCATTTTCTCTCCTCTGGCATCGAAGAGTCTTAAAGGGGCCCCGCTGGTTTTCCTCCTCTTGGGCCACAGGGTCCCCTCTCCTCTCTGGATTTCTCCTCTTGGGCTGCGGGGTCCCCTCTCCCTCTGGATTCTTGACCTCGGGTGGGCAGGTGCCAGGGCTGGAACAGCTGGGGCCTCCCTTGGTGGTCAGCCCCGAGGGCCGTGACGGCCGGGCCACCCTGGCTGGGACGGGACCCACCTAACTGGCCTTCTTTCCTCCTGGGCTGCAGGGCACAGCCCCATTCCCCAGGAAACTCGGGACAAGCCCCTGAGATCCACTTGTCCGAGGACAGGATGGTCCTCCCAGCCTGGCCTCCTCTCTGACTGGGGGAATAAAGGCAGGTGCCCCAGGGTTTGGGCGGCCCACGGTCCAGAAACACCCCACTATGCCAAAATGAAGAAAATCCTTCTCAAAGGAGCTGAAGCTTTTAAGCATTTTCAGAAATCCTCGGACCTTGCATGAGATCAGGTTGGCTGCCCACGCATGTATCCAACAGACCCCACCAAGGTCCAAGGGAGCTGCCCCGCCCAGCGGTGGGGGGGAGCCGGCCTGGCCCACGTGTGGTCGAGGGGGAGTCCTCCTCACTACCCCGGGCCAGGGCCTCAGAGGACGGCAGACCAGACCCACCTGGGCCGCTGGGGCCTGCAGGGGCTGCTCACCTCTGCTCTCTGAACCCCAGTCGACACCAAGCCTTTGAATTACAGTGAAGCCAGAACCCAAATGGGCAACAGTGCCTGTAATCCAGAGTGGGGAGGGGGTAATTTATGGCCAGGCCTGGGGCGGGAGGGCACTGGGGTCTCTAACCTGGGTCTCTAGAAGAGTGGAGATTCCCAGAGGGCCTAGCACAGAGCTCCTGGTGGAGACAAGAGGAGGTGCATAAATATCCTGCCTCCTGCCGTAGACTGGATGTCCCCTCAAAGTCTCATGTTGGAAACGAACCCCTGATGTGACGTGACAGTTCCACTCTGGGAGGTGACCCGGTCATGGGGGTGGAGCCTCATGAAAGGGATTAGTGACCTTATCGAGGAGACCCCAGAGCCTCTCTTGCCCCTTCCTCCCTGTGAGGACACAGTGACAAAGACAGCTATCTATGGACATGGACGAAGAAGGGCTCCCGCCCACCGTCCCGGCCCCTTGACCTCAGACGTCTAGCCTCTAGAGCCCAGGGGAATGTGAGCCTGTTGTTTACAAGCCACCCCACCCCATCCGTCCGTCTGTCCGTGGTCATCTGCTGGAGCTGCCCCAGCACATTGAGACATGCCCTCACCCTCGTGTAAAAGGGGTGTGACAATGGGAGCCTTCAGAGCCCCTTCATGTGGGACTGGCCACAGCCCCCGGTAGGGGGCGGAGCAGGGGAGACAGCAGGCCCCCGCATCCAGGAGAGGGGGGGCAAGCCCGGAGAGGTGACGTCTTCTGCCTCGGGCCACACAGCTGAGATGCGAGTTGGGTGAGTCTCTAAGGCTGCGTCTCTCCTTCGGTGCCCAACCCCCGGGAGCTCAGAGGCCACGGTCACCTTGCCTGTGTGCTTCCAGCTGCCGAGGGAGCACGGGGTGTGGCCCAGGGCGACGTGGTGAGGCCGGTACACGCAGGGGCTCAGCCCCCGTGGGTGCTTCCCAGGCAAGTGTCCTCTGAGAGGGCAGGGCGGGGAGGCCACCCAAAGGCCTCCCTTGGGGACTGCGCCTGGCCGCGGGCTTGGGAATGGCCCCCGGAGACGAGAAAGCCACCAGCCCCACGAAATGGCGAAATGGCGAAGGTCAAAAGCGCCGGTACCATCGCACCCCCCACCCCGTCTTTGTGTCTTTGTGTCGCCACGGCACGCTCCTCCGAGTGCCCTCCCGCGGGGTCTGTGCGACGGAAGCAGGAGCCTCTCGCACACGCACACGCTCCTTAGGAAGGGCTGCTCTAATGGGCAACAGCTGCTCAGCTCACCGCGCGGAATCGAAGGAGCTGCCCTTGGCCACGGTCCCCTCCTCGCTCTGCCCCGGGGCCCCGGCCGGCTGCCCCCCCGCTCCCCACCTGGGAGTGCTCCCCCTCTGTTGAGCAATCCTGCCTGGGGCCTGGCTGCCCAGCCCCCGCCCTCCCATTGGAGCCAAAAGAAGATGGAACCAGGGAGCCAGAACCTAGCGACCCAACCAGAATGGGGTGGTGGGGCCGCGATATCCTGACATAATAGGACGGAGGGACGCAGTTTATTAGGTCCGAGGGTGGGGCCGGTTGCCAGAGGAACCAAGCATGTGATTAGAGCCTTGGAACTTCCAGCCCCACCCCCAGATCTCTAGGTCGGGGAGAAGGGGCTGGAGGGTCCAACGGGTCACCAACGGCCACAATGTCACCAAAGATGCCTTATGTGACGGAGCCACCTCTGGATGGGGTTCCGGAGCTTCCTGGGCGCTGGGAGGGCTGCGCACCTGCAGGGCAGCTCCATGCTCCCTCCCTCTGTGGCTGCTTCCGCCTGGATCCTTTATCAGGACCTGGTAATGCCAAGTGTTCCCGGAGTTCTGTGGGCCGCCTGAGCAAAGGATCAAACCCGAGGAGGGGGTGGCGGGAACACCCTGGGAACTTGTGACTCGGGGGCGGTGTCATGGGATGAAGCCCTTAACCAGTGGGGGGCTGGGGAGGGCCTGTGCTCAGTCCAGGCGCTGGTGTCTGAGAGCTGGAGCCCTGTTACTGGAAGCCAAGCCACAGGGCAGGGGTGAGGAGGAAGGGCCCTCTGACACTCAGGGTCTCTGTCAGGGTGTTGGGATGACAGCACAGAGGGTGAGGGTATCCACCGGCAGCTCTCAGAGCCCCCAGGGGATTCCCACCCGCAGCCACAGGAGCCGTGGGGGAGGGGTACAGACCCAGGGCTTTGCACTCGAGTGCACTGGAGTCTCTGCGGGGGCTCTGGGAAGGCAGGGTCACGCCCTTGCCCAGGGGTCCAGGGCCCCAGAGCCCCTGACCCCATAGGACCAGGTAGGACTGGGGTCATACCCTTCCCCAGGGCTCCAGGGCCTCGGACCTGTAGGACTGGGGTTGTGACCTTGCCCAGGGCCCCAGGGCCCCTGACCCCATAGGACCAGGTAGGGCTGGGGTCACACCCTTGCCCAGGGCTCCAGGGCCTCGGACCTGTAGGACTGGGGTCATGCCCTTGTCCAGGGTCCCAGGGCCCCTGGCCGGGTAGGGCCGGGACGGTCCTTAGAATCTGTACTGCGACACGTTCCCCAGGCCACACTGATGCTGCTCACCAGGGACCCCACTTTGAAAACCGCTGCTAATTTAGATGATCCCACATGACCCAGACCTAAGCCGGCCCAGCGCTCCGCAGCCGCTTTGCCTCTACTTGGGACTGTAGGTGAGATTCACGTGCTCGGTGTTTGGGTTCTTCCCCTTGGGTGCAGATGGGGTAGCCGGGCAGGGGGACGTGGGTCTGACTGCCCGCGTACTTGAACCAAGATTTGACGGTGGCCTGTGTCCCTGGTCTATGCCGGGCATGCCTATGACCCGACCCTGAAAGATGAATTCCATCCAGTGGCTTCAGGGACACAGGGAGGGGATGACCTGCCGTGGAGGTCTCACTGCGGGGGCTTGTGCCGCGTGTTGCGGGCACAGGGCAGGGCAGCTGACTCAGCGCTGAACACAGGGACGTGTTCCCAGAGGTCATGCGTCCGAGCCACGGGTCTCCCAAGGGTGGTCCGGGAGAGCGATGCAGAAGCTCAGTCCCTTTTGACCGGAGCCCCGAGACCCTGGAGGCCCCCAGACCTGAAGGATGCCTGGAAATTACCTGGTGAAGAGGAGGTGAAAGAAGATTCCAGAAGAAGGGATCGTCTGCGCGTGCCCTGAGAAGGAACAGAAGTCCTGTTGACCAGAGCAGGATTTGGGGGTGAGTGTTGGTGGTGGAGGAGCTTCTTTCTTTGGGACGGGACCACCGTCGGGGAGGCTGCAGGCTGCTTCCCCCCACCTGGCTCAGGCGGCCAAAGCTCGGTCTGTCAGGTCGGGCGCTGCTCCAGGAGGACGGAGGACCCCTGTCACTGGTACGGGTGGGGTGTCGTTCCGCTACAGTTCCAAGAACAGATTGGAGCCTCAGGAACCCGCTCTGGCTCCCCTGTGGTGATGCCCAGGGGGCGCCGTGAATGGATGATGGCCCAGCCGCGTCCCTGGAGGGAGCAGAAAGGACCAGAAAGGACCAGAAAGGACCAGAAAGGATGGGCAGGCCACCCTGGGTGCAGGGAGGGGGACTTGAGAGATGGAAGGGAGGCAGAAGGGCTTTAGAAGCCAGCAGGGTCCCCTCTGCACAAGAGGAGCCTGGGGGGCTGGAGTGGGGGCCCCAGTCTGCTGAACCCCATAGCTGAGGCCTAGAAGGGCTCAGGTCCCCGGCCCCCCAGCTCCGGCTCAGTGTCAGACAGCTGCCCCCGTGGCGGTCCCCAAGTGCCGGCCATGGGTCCCCCTCCCACTCGGGTGGTTAGAGTGTGTCTCGTCACATTAAACCAAAAGCTGTCTCTCCGCGGCTTCCCTGCCTCGGCCCTTGGATTCGAAAGATGTGGTGGTCGGCGGTCCCCCAGGCCCGCCAGCCCGCAGCTGCCTGAGGATCCCGGGGCCTGGCTTGGGCGCAGGTGGCCGTGGCCGGGGAGCTCGCCGGGCTCGGGGGTCTCCTCTAGTTGGACGGGAGAGTCCGTGCCTCCAGCGAGCGGACGCCAGGCCAGGCGACGTGTTCCAGGTCTGAAGCCAGTCCCCGGGGGATCCCTGGTGGCGCATTGGTTTGGTGCCTGCCTTTGGCCCAGGGCGCGATCCTGGAGACCCGGGATCGAATCCCACGTCGGGCTCCCGGTGCATGGAGCCTGCTTCTCCCTCTGCCTGTGTCTCTGCCTCTCTCTCTCTCTGTGTGTGTGACTATCATAAATAAATAAAAATTAAAAAAAAAAAATGAAGCCAGTCGCCGGCCGGAGGGGAGAGGGCTTTTCAAGTGAGAGACATGCCGGAGGCCCCCCATCTGGCTCTGGGTGCTCAAGGGTGCTGTGGCAGGAAGGCAGGAGCGGGGTTCGGATTGGGGAGGGCACGCCCGAGCGGGGGACACCCCTGCACCTGGACTCTGAGAGCCCCACAGTGGAGTGATGGTGTTCCCCGAAAGGTATGTCCCCGTCCTGACCCCGAGGACCTGTGCATGTGACTCTGGAAGAAGGGTCTTTGGAGATGTAATTAAGTTAAGGGCCTGGAGATGAGCTCCCCCTGGATGGGGGGGGGCGGGGGGAGCCTGAATCCAGTCACTGGCGTCCTTCCAAGAGGAAGGGGCATGGGGGGTGCGGGGCGTCCTGCTGACGGCCACAGAGGTGGGAGCCGAGCGGCCGCACCACGGAGGCCGCAGCTGCAGACAGAGCCTGGGGCCCACGCGCGCTGGGCGCCTCCCAGGGAACCGGCCCTGCCCACACCGTCATTTCCAACTGTGGCCTCCTGTCCTGGGAGCCGTAGATCTGTCATTTCCAGCTGCGCATGCGGGGCGCCTCGTGCCGGGAACCCCGGGAAGGGAACACAGGCCGGCAGGGATTCCCACCACTCCCGGGTCCAGCGGGGATGGCGGGGAGCCCCTGGATCTGAGGCCGGCCGTTGGGGGGTGCATGGGGGTCGCAGGTGCTGGGCAGGCTCCACTAAGGAGCACGGCAGCTGGTGACGCAGGCAGGTGCTGTCCTAGCCTCACCCTGGCACCTCCCCCCACCGCTGCTGACCAATCACCCCCCTCGGCCCTCCCGCAGGTCACAGCCCCCGGTGCCTCTGAGCCGTCCCCTCCCCGGCATGTTTGTCTGCAGGGACCCCGGTCCGGCCGCGCCCTCCTGCCCCCACCCGCTCCTGCACCACGCAGGCCCCCTGAAGGCACGCACCGGCCTGGGGCCACCGGCCTGGGACCTGGGCGGTGTGCAGAGGAGCCACCAGGTGGCGGTGGCGGTGGTGGTGGTGGCGGCGGCACAGGAGGCGGGGCCGGGACCGGGCTCTGCTTCCTTCCCTGCGTTTTGCAACAACCACATGCTTGGCCCCGGGCCCTGGCGGCCCCCCCAGCGACATTCCTTCGGAGGATCAGCTGCTGCCACATCAAACCTTTTCTGTCCAGCTCTCGGTGGGGCCCAGGGCCCGCCACCCTCGCCCGGGGCCACGCGGGTGGGGCCCCAGGGGGCCGGCGCGCTTCAGGGCATCCTGGGCTGTGCCAGGCGGCGGCCAAAACCCGAGGCGCGAGGCCCGCGCAGCAAGGGGACGGCCTCTGAAAACCCTTCCTTGCGTCGTAGCTCCTCAATTAAAAATAAATAAATACACGTAAAAACCAGACAATAGAAACCCTTCGTTGCACGAGGGATACACAGGTATTCACGGGGTCAAAGGGTGACCCGCGAACCCCGTCCCCCCAACAGAAGCACGGATGTGGTCCCCTGCTCCTCACCCCTAACCAACAGTGGGGGCGGGGTGGTCCCCCAGGAAGAAGGGTGGGGGTGGCCGTGGGGACTCGGGAGACACCCAGAGTGCTCCGCAGCTCGCGGCTGACCTAGGTCTTCCGTGTCTGCACACGTGTGACCAGAGTCCTCCCGAGCAGTGGGGCGATTCCCCCCCCCTACACCGGCGCGTCCTGGGTTCTAATGGATTCAACTGTTTCTCGGGACATTTGAGTCCCCCCCCAACCCCTGCGCTCTGGGCACCTGCGGCTCTCAGGCGCCCCTGGGCTCCGCGCAGCAGGGGTGGGTCCCAATGCGGTGGCGGACCCGGGACAGCGGGCACATCCGTGGCTGGGCTGCTGGTTCCGGTTCCAACGTCATCACGGGAGTCCCGCTGCCACCTCAGCCTCCCGGCTACGGCTGCTCCTGGGGCGCCTGGGGGGCCCTGTGGGTGAAGCGTCTGCCTTGGGCTCAGGGCGTGATCCCGGGGTCCTGGGGTCGAGCCCCACGTGGGGCTCCCTCCCCCTCTGCCCCTCCCCCCTGCTCGGCTCTATCTCTCTCTAGGAAATAAAAATCTCTAAAAAAAAGGTTAGAGCCATGGTGGGGGGGGTGTGTGGTCGTACCTGGGGGGAGGTGCGAGGGACCCCCTGGGGCTGAGGGAAGGGGTGATATGTGGGTGCCTGGCACACAGAGGGAATGCAGACGAACTGAGCTCCGTACTTGATACATGTGTGCGTGTGCACAGTCGCACACCGATCGATGTGGGTACGTACACACATACATACGCACACGGTGTGGACCGGTCAGGCTGTTTCTCAAGGTCCCACGGGCACATGGGGGGTGTGGTCCGGCATTGCGTCCAGGGGCAAACCAGCTGATTCATGGCTGCCTGGGTCACCTGGTACCCCCTGGAGGTGAAGTGCTGGGGACCCTATCGCTGCCCATAAAATAGTCCATAGAACAGAAGGTATTGAAGGATTGCGGGCTCGGGGGCAGCGGTTTCCAATGGGACTAATTTAGATTACTCAGTGTCGGGGATAGATGCTGCGAGAAAGCACCTTTGTCCTTTTCTGCTCCTTCTTCCTGCTTTTTTTTTTTTTTTTTAATTATTTACTCGAGAGAGAGACAGAGACAGCAAGAGAGAGTATGAGCAGGGAGCCTGATGCAGGACCTGAACCCAGGATCCCGGGATCATGACCTGAACCGGAGGCAGACGCTTAACTGGCTGAGCCACCCAGGCTGCCCCTCCTTCCTGCCTCCTGCAAGGCAGACACAAATGGCTGGAATCCCAGCAGCCGTTATGGACCGTGAGGTAACGTCGGGGATGGCAGGCACTGCTGAGACAGTGGCCTGGAAGGGGAGGCGCCTGGCCCCGGAAAGGCTGCCTCACCCCTCCTATGTGAGAGAAGAGAAAGTACGTCCTGTAAGTCACCACTATTGCGGGTTTTCATTATATGAGGCCGAAGCTAAAAATAATCCAGCACAGGTGCATCCATCGGAGATCTGGCTTCGTCGCGTGAGCGGCTGCGCGTCGTGCTAACTATCTGGACTGGCTGATGGACGACCAGACTCCCTGGAGATGCACGGATTCCTCGCTAAGATGCGGAGGAAGGAAGGAGGGAAGGAAGGAAGGAAGGAAGGAAGGAAGGAAGGAAGGAAGGAGGGAGAAGGAAGGAGGGAGGGAGGGAGGGAGGGAGGGAGGGAGGGGCCCAGCATCCAGGACCCTGCCGTGTGCACTATGTGCAGTTAATCTGCAGCCTCCCATCTGGACGGACCCGGACAACCCCTGCCCTGAGCGCCCAGGGAAGGAAATGCACTGAGGAAGGAGGCGTCGGGGGGCAGGGGCTTCCTGCCCCCCAGGGGGAGGATGTGGGTCGGGGTGGGGGTGGTGCCCAGGACCAGACGGACGCCTTCACAGAGGCCCGCTCCGGCAGAGGACCGCCCGGGCCGTGTCGGGGGTGCGGAGCCGAGTCACACCGTGCCCTCCTCAGCTGGGAACCTCTCCTCTTCCAAGCCACGACCAGTGTTGGGCCCGAACCCCTGCCCCCGGGGCCTGAGCTGCCCCTCCACGAGCTAGGCAGGATCTGAGCCACCAGCAGCAGGTGCAGCGGGTCCCCGAGGAGGCGTGGGGATTCGCACCAGCCCGCATCTGGGCACCGCTCCCTCAGCCACCTATAGCCTCACGGGGTGGGTGGGGTGGGGTGGGGGTGCAAGCCTGGTTTCAGGATGCACACAGGCTAGGACCAGGCGGGAGGGGCTGGCTGCGGCCTCGTCGCCGTCCCCTAGGGACCGAAGGGTGAGCAGACTCTTGCTCTCCACCTGGGTACAGGGAGGGGGGTTGGGGGCCTCGCTGCCTTGGAGGAGGCTAGGGGTTTGGTCAGCGTCTGGGATGGAAGGGGTAGGATGGGGGGGTGGCGGTGCGCACGGGGAAGAGGACGAAGACCGAGGTCTTGGAATGGTCACAGAGGACAAGGATGTTTATGCCTCGTGACTGTTCACCCCAAGGCTCCCCAGCAGCGCGGCTCTCTCATGCCTCGGGAGTCAGGCAGGTGGCTCTGGGGCTGTCACCGCCCCTCCCCGGCAGCGGGCCGTGGGGCATGGAGGGGCATGGGCTGACCCTGGCCTAGACGCCCGGGCTGATGTGATCTGACCTGTGCTGCGGTGCCCACACCCAGTGGCTTACGATGTTCAGGTGGAGCCCCAAGCCGGGGAGTCAGGACGAGTGGCCCTGACACCTAAGGGACAGGGACGGCAGGTGGAAGAGCCTGGACCTGGGGGACGGCAGCCAGGCCGGAACCACCCCAGTGGCCAGGGAGGAGGACATAAACCCCGTCACCTGCTGCCAAACACAAACCACTGCTCCCAGCCGCCGGCACACACTGGGCTCGTGGCCCCTCCGCGGTTCTCCCGGAGCCAGAACTCGGGCCGGAGGGAGCCTGAGGGACTTTACACCCGAGGGACCAAGGCTTCCACCGGGAGACGCCTCCGCGTTCCACTGAATGGGAAGAGGAGACTGGCGCCAGGCCCGTGGAGGCTCCTGCCTCTTGGCCGCTCCAGTGGGCAGAGAAGGGAGGCTCGAGGGGGCCCAGGCGAGCGGGGCCGCTCAAAAGTGCTTGGACGAGGGTAGGAACCGGGGCGGCTCCTCCCACTGTGGGATCCCACGGCTCACGGCGGGCTGCAGGCTTCCCACCCGCAGGGGCCACGGGGCCAGGGCGCTCTGCACGGAGGGTGCTGGTTCCCTGACCAGGCCCGCACCCGGCTGCTGAGGGGCCGGTGGTGGACGGGGGAGCCAGCCGCTGGTGGTGACCGGGGCGACCTCCACCGCACGGGCACGGCTGCCCCCTCCCCCCGACGGTGGTGACGGGGCTACTCGCCACGCGGTGGAAGCAATAGGGTCCACTTGTGAGATGTCAAGGGACGGCCACGCGGGTGGCCAAGATGGTAGGTGAGGAGCTGGGGGCCCTGGGGAGGGCAAAGCTGCCGCGGGCCAGGAGGGAGGTTTGTGTCTCTGCTTGTGTCTGCAGTGCCGGCGGGGAAGTGTGCGCGGGCGGGGGGGGGGGGGGGGGGCTGCCGGCGTCTTGGCTGCGCAGCATCCGAACCCCCTCCCATTGGGTGAGCTTTGGGCCGCGGCCAAGGCGGCCCTGATGCTGGGGCTCAGACCCGGCCCGAGAGGGTCCGGGGACCCTGGCCTGGAGCGCGCCCCACAAAGGAGCAGGGACAGTGCAGAATTCCTGTCCCACTCGTGGAGGGGGGGCCTCGAGCACCCAAAGCCCGGTGGTGGCAGTGTAGGGGGGACGTCCCCTCGGGGCCCCAGGCTCGGCCCCCCGCCCTGGCCTAGCTTCTGCGGGCCGTGCAGTGCAGTACCGTTCAGCACGCCCTCGAGGCCGGCCCACCCTGTGGCGGCTGCTGTTTATTTGCGGCTGTCACCTTGGACGGGCATGGAGGTTGTTTCCAGGTCCCATCCTCACAGGCTGAGTCCCTGTCCCCAACCTCGTCCCCATGCACGGGCTCCGGGGCAGGCAGAGACTCGGCAGCGGCCGCTCCTTCTCCCTGGAGCAATCCCCCTCTCCCGTTCCCACAGGCCCACCTCTCATTCCTCATTCCCTGCGGGATCCAACCCCAAGGGTCCAGCCCGCACCTCCCTCCGCCCCGCCCCTCCTTGGGTCTTCATCCTCCAGTTTTAATGACCCCGGCTCGGCTCTTTGTCTACTTGCATCCCGCCCCCAGGGCGCAGCTGCATGAGGACAGGGGCTGCGTGTGCTCACTCTGTGCCCCAGGGCCCAGCACACCCAACGTCTGAGTGCAGAAGGGATTCATTAGAGTGCACGAAGGTGGGAGCTTGGGAGGCACGGTGCAATTTTAGTGATCTCGGATGGGGGACAGCAGAGGGCGGGGAAGTCAAAGTCAGCATGGAAAACCCAACAGCTGCCCCACACAGGTCCCGGGGCTTCTGGACCCGGAAACCGGCTGGGTGGTGGGGGCACTGTGGTGAGCTTTCGTCCAAACCTTCCAGTACCTTCTCTGAGCTCAGGGAGCTCCGTGAAAGCAGGAGGGCCCTCTGGTGGCTGGTGTTGGGGGTGGCTCCAGGCAGGAAGCAGCTGGGGGATGGGATCCCTGGGCTGGGGGACAGGGCCTGGGAGGCCCAGGCTGCGGGGGGGGGGGTGGGGGGGGGTGGGGTGGGGGGGGGTGGTGGCTGGGAGGCCCAGGCTGGGGGGGGACTGGGAGGCCCAGGCTTGGGGGGGGGTGCCTGGGAGGCCGCAAGCTTCCCCGCTCCTGTTTAGTCCACGTGTGAGGAGTTAGTCAGGTAGAAGGGGCGGATGACCACCTGGAAACTGCTGAAGGACCCCCCCAGGCAGGGGAAGAGGGAAGCGCGCCTCGAACTGTTGGTGCCCAGGGCGCTGGGGATCAAGGCCTTCTGTCCTTCAAAATCGGTCACGTCGGCCACGAAGCGCCCCCCACAGCGCATCAGGGCTTTGTTTTCGTAGCCAATGGTGGGATCTGAGTAGTCAGATTTGGAGAGGCCCAGGAGGGGGACCTCGTCAGAGGAGCACGAGAAGCCGTAGTTCCAGCAGCTTTGGACGGTGGGAAGGTAGACCAGAGACCAGGAGATGTACTTGTTCTGGAACAGGAAGCTGGGGTGCTGCGGGGTCTGGAAGGACTGGTAGGGGTAGTTCCGGTACCTGGACGAGCGCCTGGAGACAAAGGTGGAGATAGAGGCACTCCAGGTGGGCGAGGTGTACAGCCGGGGCTGGTAGGCGTCCTCGGTGAGGTTCAGGCCTCTGTACTGGGCCAGCAACCGGAAGGGCACGGTGTGGAATTCCAGCGCCTGCAGGATCTTCTTCTGGAAGAGCGCCTCGTGGCTCCAGTACAGGGACAGGTTAAACTGCAGCTCGAACAGGTGCTCGGGCAGCATCATGGGGAACCGGACCTTGTCCACCAGACGCGCCACCTCCCCGTGGGAAGGACGCCTCTCCTGGCTCCAGACGTCCAGGGCCGTGAGCAGAGCCAGCTCGCTGGGCACGGCCAACTCACTCCTGGAGAGCAGGAGCTGCAGCAGGGCTGTGGGGACGCTCGGCCAGGCCGTGGCCTGCGTCAGGCCCTCGAAGTTCCAGGCCAGGAACTGCACACACAGCTCCTCCAGCACAGGGTCCTGCGTGGCCAGCGCATACGCATAGAGGTCCAGGGGTGCCTGGAAAGAGGGGTCCTCGGGGAGGAGGATGGCAAAGAGGCTGGCGCAGAAGCTCTGCAGCTGCTGGGCCTCGTAGGCAGAGGCGAGCTTGTGGAAACACTTCACGGACGTCAGGGAGATGTCCAGCCTTCGGGAGTACAAGTACCTGCGGGGGGAGCGAGAGCTGAGCACTCGGCACAGCCCTACCCCTGCCGGGCCGACGGCGCCCCACCATCTACCACGTGTTTGCCATCCTCCCACAGACACCCCTGGGGGGCCAGCTGTTTCGAGAGGCACTTGGTGCCCCATGGATTCATCTTTTGGGTCAATCAACCACGTTCCAGTCTCAGGTTTGCTTAGAGCCATGTGCACTGAACACAGGCAGATCCAGGGTCACTGAGGATGACGCTCCGGCCCTCACCTGTGACAGAGGCAGTCCCCCACCTCCTGGTCTCTGCCTCTGCCGTCACTGCTGTCACCTGTGGCAGGGCGCTGGCGCCAGGAGCATCAGTGTGGCACCGCCCTTTCCTTCCTGCCAGCACATCCCCGGCCGGACCCCTTTAGGTCCTTGCTGGGTGCCCACAGGTACCCCTCTGTCCCCAGCACCTGTCTCATGCCCCCATGACATGGGCATCACCCCGGCCACCCCTAGTCTGCTTCTCCTGCCAACTGGGAGCCCACACTCCCAGTGACCCAGGGACTCCAGCTGGGCCGGGAAGGCAGGGATGGATGGGCACTTGCCCTCGTCCTCAAACATAGGCCCTGTGAGGAGGGGCACAGGCTAGCTACCAACTTCTCATACTTGGCTGGAAAGAAACCATTTTAATCTGTTTTAATTGCCATTCATTGTTTTCTCTTAAATGTTACTTCCTGTTATATAAGCCTTAGGTCTTAAGAATGAAAAGGAACAGTTCATTTTACATGGATGCTTTCTGCATACAAGCCCCTGGGAGGCCCCAGCAGGTAGCCTGGCAGGAGGGGCGATGGCCTGGGTGCAGGAAGGCTGGCCCCCGGGCCTCACCCAGGGCACTGGCTCACGGGCGCTGCCCAGCCTACGGGGTGCACCGTGCAGCCACGCGCCAAGGCCCGGGTAGGACCTAGTGCTGGGTTTGGGGTTGCAGGTGAGCTACCTCACACAAGCGGGGCCAGGACATGAGAAGCGGGAGGATGAATTCAGAAGTAGGTTTTAGGTTCTTGGAAATCTTAGACTGTATCCCTTGTGTTACCTAAGAGGTAGGTGTGTGTGTGTGTGTGTGTGTGTGTGTGTGTGTGTTTCTGGGCCACCCAATTTCTCCCTAATGCACGCGTGCCTGGGCCTCCCCAGAGGCTGTGTGAAGTGGTGCCCCAGGGCAGGTGGGCGACACCCGGGGCCCCTTCCCAGCTCTGCCCCATGCCCCTCTAGCAACCTTCCACAAAGCCAGTCCAGGCAGCTTGTTCCTGGTGAATTCCTGACCCAGAGCGCGTGAAGCCTCCTACAATAGTGGCAGTTACCCAGGGAGATTTTTTAAATGATGTTTTGTGAGAGTCGGTGTATCTGTGTGTGTGTGTCAGTGTGGGTGTCAGCGGGGAGTGGGTGAGGCTATGCAGGAGTGTGCAAATGTGTGTGTGTATACACAAGTGTGGCTGCGAGTGCAAGATCATGTACACACGAGTGTGGAATGCACACGACAGTGAGCCCAAGCACATGCACCCACAAGTATGCACATGAGCACACGAGTTAATGTGGGTGTGCACGTTTAAGGCCATGTGGACATGTGGATGCTCACAGGTATGTGGGGGGTGAGTGTGTGCGTACGTGTGTGTTGTGCTCACGCCTGTGTTCATGAAAGCACTGACATGCTGGGTGCTGTAGCCCTCAGGTTTGCCATCAGGGGGAGGTGGGTGGGCCCCGCGGACACTGCCCAGGCCCCAGTACCCCCTCCCGGGTGCAGTCACCTGATAAAGTCTCTGACGACAGGCAGGCACTCTGCGTCCACCTCCATGGTGACCGTGGAGCCCGGTGTCTTGCACAGGGCCTGGGCCTCGGGGTTGGCAGCCAGGATCAGCCTGTGAGCACAGAAGTGCGGGCCTTCCTCCTCCTGGTCCTTCACCTTCACCCGGATGGACAGGTCACAGCCCCTCTGGCTGTCAAAGATCTGCTCAAGAGCCGCAGGGAGCTCACCCGACAGGTCAAGGGTGTGGGTGCCTCTGGTTTCTAAAAAGGGCAGCGGGGAGCACACAGTTAGGAAGAAGGGGCCCAACCCTCTGCTCCCTGGGCTCAGGCCCTCCATGCCGCTGCTCCATCCTTGAGTGAGTGCTCCCATGGCCTCCCCGCCCCGGTGAGGCCCAGGAAGAACAAGTGGACAATAAAACTGGAAGACACAGAGCACCCGGTGAGGTCAGCACGCGGGGTAGAGCAGGGGAGAGGGGGGAGGGGCAAGGGCTGCGCTGTTGGGCGCCTGCCGTCGGGGCAGGGTTGAGGCACACACAGTTTGCTGTTGAAGCACGTGGGTGGGTGCTGCCTGCTGTTTCCAGAACGACTAAGGGGCCCCGAGAGGCCAGGGTATAAGGAGGCCACAGTGGGTGTCCTGAGCAGGTGCCACATGGCTCTTGGCCGATGACCAGGGTTAATGGAGCATCTGTGAGCAGCACGGGGGGGGGAGGGCGGTGGGGAATCCGGGGTCGTTGCTGGGAGGGGTGGGCTCCGGGGGTGCCGCGGGGGAGCTCCGCAGAGGCGAGCCACGTGCGCGTGTGGACGGGGAGGGCGTGTGCGCTGCCCACCCGGGCTCACCGTTGCTGCAGACCACGCCGGCGTCCTGGTTGTGCCTGCAGTTACTCTTCATCCAGCCCAGGGACGTGCAGTTGGCCAGCGAGGGCTCTGTCCCCGTGCACTCCACCTCGTCCAGCATGATCGGGCCCTTGCCTGGTGGCACAGCAAGGAGCAGGGGGGCACTGGGGGCGCCGGAGCCCTCCTCCCAAGGGGAAGGGGCCCGAGCACAGGGCTGCTCCCCCGAAGCCTCACTGAGGTGGGGGACGTGGCTGTGGGGGAAGTGCCCTGCAGCACCCCCACCCCGGTGTGAGGTTCCTCTTGGAACACTGGGCCACCGAGCAGCCTCCGCTCCCTACCTGCCCCCACCTCTGGGTATTTGGACTGCTGCCCTGTCCTCAGAACCACAGCTGTGTCGGTGGCCAGCTCCCTGCACCAGACTCTTGGGGGGGGGGGGCGGCTATTTCAGGAAGGGCCACGCCCTCAGGGAGGGGACAGGATGGGCCTCAGCCAGACAGCCTGTCAGAGCCTCAGTGGCGCTGTTTAGATATTTCTTTTTTTTTTTTTTAATTTTTATTTATTTATGATAGTCACAGAGAGAGAGAGAGAGAGAGAGAGAGAGAGAGAGAGAGAGGCAGAGACACAGGCAGAGGGAGAAGCAGGCTCCATGCAGGGAGCCTGACGTGGGACTCGATCCCGGGTCTCCAGGATCGCACCCTGGGCCAAAGGCAGGCGCCAAACCGCTGCGCCACCCAGGGATCCCAGTGGCGCTGTTTAAAGTGTTTGCCAGTGCTCAGTGAGTAGGAATGCCACGTGCAGCTTTTAGGTGACGGTCCCTTCCCAGGACAGGCTGCGTGGTCGTGTGTCTCAGCCCCAGAGGACCTGGGGACGGGCAGGCCTACCTGGCCCAAAGGCGGCTCCACCCAGAGCCTCAGTGGCATTCTCGAACCCCAGGGCCCGGCAGACGACGCTGGCATCCATCAGGTCCCACAAGTTGTCACACACGGTCCCCCACTGGCCACTGTAGAAGATCTCCACGCGGCCCTCGTTGGCGGTGCCCCCATTGGCCAGCCGCATGTCCCCATCTTTCACGCCTATGGTGCTCCCGAGGGAACAAAACCATCAGCAGGGATGAAGACAGGGCAACTGGGCCCCCATCCCAGCTGGGAAGCACCACCCTGCCCCTCACTCCTCCCAACTGGGTGGATCGCTTGTCAAGCTCCCCACAAGGGAGTGCCCACTGCAAATTAGCTTCAAAGCCCCCCATCCATCCTCAAGGGGTCACCCACGGAACCCCCCCAGAGGGTAAAGCACCTCTTCTTGTCTTTGAGGTCTGAGTCCTCCGTCCAGGGAGACAGAAAGGGCAGAAGGGGCAGTTGGAGCCCCCAGCACTCGAGATAGGGTAATGGACCCCAAGGAAGAATGGGGGAGGAAGGGGCCCATGCCAACCCCACCTGAGGGTGCCCGGGGCTTGGTGTGCCACAGCAAGGACCGCCGGGAGGGCTGGGGGGCAAGTCCTGGGCCAGCAGGCCCAGGATCCCCCAGAAACACTGGCAGAGTGGCCGGGTGCCATGTCAAATGGTAATTGTCAGTTGGGGGTGTAGCCAGCCGTCGTGGGGTCACCAGGACCAGGAGGGGCCTCCTGAGCCAGGGGTATAGAGAACATAAGCACTGGCGTCCTGCTCCTCACATTTGTCCCATGGGCTCCTACTGCTCAGACCCTGGCCTGACCCTCCCAGAACCGACAAGCATCCGTCACTTAGGACAAGCAGGGCTTCCCGCAGGAGAGAAGACCCGGCCTGACCCCAGGAACCTTGCCTCAGTTTTCTGCCGGGAGGGGTCAACGCCGCAGAACGGGGAGCAGCAGCCTCTCAGGCTGCCGCCTTCAGCATGCCTGGCACAGCTCACCTTGAGTCCCAGCCACCAGCAGACACATCCAGAGGACCAGCGGGAGGGCCATGGCCTTTCCTGGGGGGGGCGGGGGAGGCGGCCCTCGTCCTGTGGCAGAAGGAAGCAGCAGGGTCAGACAGCAGAGCTGGACAGCTGTCAGGTACCGGGCCCTATCCTGTAGGGAGGACAGCGGGCAGGCGCAGTCCCTGCTCCTGAGCTGTGTGACAGGTGCCCCAGCGGGGGTCCCTCACCTGACCGAAGGGTGGTCCTCCATGGAGGAGTAAGACTTGCCCAAAGGGGAGGGGGACCAGGGGAGGTCTCCAAGCAGCAGGACAGTGGGCACCAAAGCCCATCTTGGAAAACCAGGCCCTGGGCAAGGCAGCAGTGGGGTCAGGTGGGAACAGTGGAGGGAGGAGGGGGGCCTCCAGGGCCCAGATCAGGAGAGGCCTAGTGGGCCTTGCCAAGGGCAGGGCTTTATCTTTATGTTCAGGCAGTTGGACCCCGGTAGGAGTGCCTGGACAGCTATCCTGGACAGCTATCAGTGAGCCCCAGGAGGGAGGGGACACATCAGAAAGGAGAAGGGCAAAGGTGGCTGGGGCAGGGGGTGGGGGAGGGGAGCAGGGCTGAGGCCTGGGACGGCTCTGCAGCTGGCTGGGGGTTGGGGGAGCAGGGGAGGGCAAGGATATGACTATCACCACCAAACCCCAGGAGTCCATGGCCTGGTGTGGACCAAGTAAGCTGCCTCTGAGGTCAGTGTCCCCCAGGACCAGGGTGGGAGAGCCCAGGGCCACCAAGACCACGCTGTGAGCCTGGGCGGGACACGGGTGGCACGGGGAGGCCCAGTGCTTCCAACCTTCGCCCGGAGTTGGATTCTTCTTGCTTCCCTAGAATTCTCGGGGCTTGCTTTTCATCTTCATCCCCAACCTGCTCCGCCCCTGCTGCCTGCGCCCATGCCCTGAACGTGGAGGAGCCAGTCGTTGTTTCTCTTGGGCTCCTGGCTCAGGTCACGATCAGGGGTCATCCTGGGATTGAGCCCCACGTGGGGCTCCCTGCTCAGCGGGGAGCCTGCTGCTCCCTCTCCCTCTGCTCATGTGCTCACTCTCTCACTCGCTCTGTCTCTCAAATAAATAAAACCTTAAAAAAAAAAAAAAGAGAGAGAGAACCCTGCGGCCCCGCCCCCTCCTAGGCCCAGCAAGCACAGCGCCCCTGAGGTCCCGCGGGCGCCCAGGCTGCCCCTGGGGTGGTCGTGGCCACCTGCTGTAGCCTGGCTCCCTGGTGCGGGGAGCTGGGATAGGGCTCTGCCTGCCCCGGCTCATTCGGTGCCTTTTGCAAACTAGGAGAAAAAAGATGCTCTTCCCTTGGACAGGGGGAGGCCTGGAGCAAAGTGCACACACTGGCAGGAGCACACTGGGCTGAACTCCACGTGGGCTTGGCCCTTTGTCCCGCTGAGCAGCCCCAGCAACGGTACAGAGACCCTGAGGATCTGCGAGCAGCATCGACGGCCCCGGGGCCGAGGAAGAGCACCGGGTCCCCAGGTGCGTGCACCAGGGACATTACACCCACTAGACTACACTGCCTAGAGCTAGGAACACCCACCTGGGAGCAGGAGGCGGGAGCTTACCTGCCGGAGGCGCGACTACTGATGGCTGCCCTGGAGCCCTCACTTCCCGCCGCAGGCTGCCCTTCACCCCAGAGAACCCTCCCAGGGAGGCGTGTGGTCAGGCTGGTCCCAGGAAATACCGGAGAAGACTGAGTGGAGTTTCGATTTCTAGAAACCACCTGACTTGGGTTCCTTCTGGGGTTGGCTGTCAACAAGGCTAACGAGCCCCTCCCTCCCCTCGGCTCTGACGGGATGCGGGGGTGGGGGTAGGGGTGGGGGTGGGGGCGCAGCGAGCAACAGCTACACTCTAAATGTGGACGGGCCCCAAGGGCTGGCGCTGGGGGCGCTGGGGGCCGGCGGGACGTAGGGGCAGGGCAGAGGGTGGGGCGCAGGCACTCGCGCCCCGAGCTGCGTCCTGGGTCTGGCACCCCGTTAGGCGTCTCCGTGGCTCGGAGCGCTGGGCATGCCGGACCTCCCAGGGAGGGCCCCTCTGCGAGGCTGCACAGAGCGGGAGGGAGGCCCCGAGGCACGAGAGACAACATGCCCAGGTATGCCGCCCGCGAGTGGGAGAGCCGGGCCCACACGCAGCAGTGATGCCCGGAGCCCACCCTGGTCACCAGCGGAGGACGCAGCCACCCCCAGTGACGGCTCTTCTCACCCCCGGTGGCCGGTGGCTGCAGCCTCTGGAGTGGCTGTGACATGCTGAGCGCATCTCACAGCCATCCCTGGCCTCCTGCAGAAAGCAGCCCTGGGGGAAGCACAGTCTGTCGCTCCCAGGCTGTGTTCAGGACCCCAGGAAGCCTGCGGATCTGCGTCCCGCGGTGTGACCCAGAGCGGGACGGGGCCATAATCGCAGCAGCAGGTGCAGCGAGTCGGCTTCAGGCTCAGCGAGCACGCGGGCGTCCTGGGGGCAAGGCCAGCTGAGGATGCAGGTGAGGGCAGGGCTGAGACAGAGAAGTAGGTCCTGACGCTGTGGTCTGAGCGCCTGGGTCCCGCCGGCCATGAAGTCAAGGTCAAGTCCTGGGATTTGCGGTTAAACGAGGCAATCGATGCCTTCTACTGTTTTGGTCACCTCACCCCAAGGTTTGGGAGGAGAGCTGTCCCCTAGAATGTCCTCAGGTTCTCTTCAGCCTAGTGGCTCTCAACCTGGTCTGCACATGAGAATCACCCGGGTGTTTTACAAAGTCCCGATGCCTAGGTCCCCTCAGTCACCATCTCTGGGGTGAGGACACGCTTGGGCATTTTAAAGCATTCCAGGTGGCTGGCATGTGCAACCAGGCCTGAGAGCCGCTGGCGGAGACACTGTTTCCCTGGCAGCCTGTGGTCCCAGGGAGTGAGCCCCGAGGTCAAGCATTTAATGGCTATTTGCCGAGACGTGAGGTTTTAGGGAGCCGCATAGTTCATCTCGCTCCCTGCAGTCACACTGTAGATATGCAGGGGGGGAGAAGCATCTGGAAATAGTGCTGGCAAAAGAGACTGTGGCGAGTTTTAAAATCCTATCCACGGCCGCCTGGGTGGCTCAGCGGTTTGGCACCTGCCTTCAGCCCAGGCGTGATCCTGGGGTCCTGGGATCGAGTCCCACATCGGGTTCCCCGCAGGGAGTCTGCTTCTCCCTCTGCCTGTGTCTCTGCCTCTCTCTCTCTGTGTCTCTCATGAATAAATAAATTAAATCTTTAAAAAAATAAAATAAAAGGCAGATGAAGAAGCCTCAGGTTGGTTGGCACAGGACCTCCAGAACCTTCCTTCACGTCATTTCCACTGAGTCCTGCCCAAACAAGTTGCCCGTCAGGGAGAGGAGACAAAGAACGTCCTTTGGAAGGTGTTGGTGGTGTTAACTCCCCAAATAAAACTGCCGGTTATCTTACCACCAAAAATCAGTTTATTCAGGAAGAGCAGGGAGTTGCAACTGGGAATAAGTAACAAGGGGCAGACCCACAGGCAGGTCCGTGGAACCAAAAGGAGGCGCCTCTCTTATAGGGGGGAGGGGGTCCCTGGAGGCATCTGGGAGGGGGAAGTGTGGGGGCTTCTCACTGCGCGAAATTGCAGGGGGAGGAAGAAGCCTTCCTTCCTCCAGGTGGGTAGGAAAGTGGCGTCGGGTGCCAGGTGGCCTGCAGGTGGCCTCGGGGCTGGCTGTGGGAGCTCCCCCCGCCGGCCACCCCACTCCGTTCTAAACTTTCCTGCTAGGAATTTTCGGTGGCATGTTTAAAACTCAAGTTGCAGACTCTTTAGCCCCACAGTCCTGGGAAGTCCTTCGACTTGAGGGGAGTAAAATGTAAGGCTGAGGCCTCTTGGGGAGCTCAGAGTACGGGCACCTGCTCCCCGGGGCGCTCAGTCCTGCCTCCACCCCACCGAGGACCGTCCACTGAGATGGGAAGTAGCTGCTCTTCTCAGCCCCTTCAGAGGTGAGAAAGGAGAGGTGCCGGGAAGCAGAATCTGCCCAGTCATCCGTCTGGGGGGGACGGAGCTGGGCATTCAGGCCCACGCTTTTTCTTTAAAAAAAAAAAACAACAACTGGCTTGACATACAACCTACATATAATAAAGTGCGTGGATTGAATGAGCTTTGACAAAGGTATGCAGATGGCAGCCGTGGCCACAGCTCTGATCCACAGATTGTTCTCATCACCCCAGAAGTGCCCTTGTGCCCCTCGGCAGTTGTCCCTCCTTGGCCACCACTGATCTGTGTTCTAGAATTTCATATAAACAAGAAACATACTATATGCAATGTTTTCTATCCGGCTGCTCTTACTTAGAGCCTTGCTCTTGAGATTCGCTCATGTCATGCAAATACCATGAACCGGTTCATTGCCCCCCCCCCCCCCCCAGTTCCAGCCCCTCATACGGACAGGCTACAGTTTGCTTATGCACTGATGGACATCCGGGACATTCCGAGGTTTTGATTATTGTGAATAAAGCTCTTGAGACCATTTGGGAGGGACGCCTGGGTGGCTCAGCAACTGAGCATCTGCCTTCAGCTCGGGGTGTGACCCCAGGGTCCTGGGATCGAGTCCTGCCTCAGGCTCCCCATGGGGAGCCTGCTTCTCCCTCTGCCTGTGTCTCTGCCTCTCTCCCTCTCTCTTTCGCTCCCTCTGTCTCTCATGAATAATCTTAAAAACAAAAACAAAAAAAGACCATTTAGGGAGCAGACTTGGTGTGAACGTAGCTTTGCTTTCTTTTGTGTAAGATACCTAGGGATAGGGTTACTGGGTCAGGAGAGAGATGTTTAACTTTTTCGTTTCTTTCTTTTTTTTTTTTTTTAGATTATTTACTTATTTATTTATTAGAGACACACACACACACACACACACACAGAGAGAGAGAGAGAGAGAGAGAGAGAGAGAGAGAGAGACAGGCAGAGGGAGAAGCGGGCTTCTTGCCGGGAGTCCGACACGGGACTCGATCCCGGATCTCCAGGATCACACCCTGGACCGAAGGCGGCACGAAACCGCTGAGCCACCTGGGCTGATCTTTTCGTTTCTTTAAAGGAGGCTCCAGGGGATCCCTGGGTGGCGCAGCGGTTTGGCGCCTGACTTTGGCCCAGGGCGCGATCCTGGAGACCCGGGATCGAGTCCCACATCAGGCTCGCGGTGCATGGAGCCTGCTTCTCCCTCTGCCTGTGTCTCTGCCTCTCTCTCTCTCTCTCTGTGACTATCATAAATAAATAATTAAAAAAAATTAAAAAAAAAAAAAAAGGAGGCTCCACCCCCAGCATGGGGCTTGAACTCACAACCCTGAGATCAAGAGTCGGGCTCTTCACCGACTGAGCCACCTGGGTGCCCGGGATATCTAACTTTTTAGGAAACTGCCAAACTGCTTCCCACAGTGGCCTGACCATTCTGCATCCCTGCTGGCAATTGTATGAGTGTCCCAGCAGCTCTAAATCCTCACCAATACTTGGCATTACCAGTCTTTTTAATTTTGTCCACTGTGGTGGATACGCAGCAGGGTCTCAGTGTGGTTTTAACGGCTAGCTAGCACTGTTGAGCATTTCTTCATATGCTTGTCACTCATACGTCCTCTTTGGTGAAGCACCTGCTTAGATCTCAGGCATGTATTTTTATGTATTTATTATTTTTTAAAAGTTTGTTCTTGAATTATTATTATTATTATTTTATATTTCATTTACTTATTTGAGAGAGAGCAAGCAGGAGCGGGGAGAGGGGCAGATGGAGAAGCACATTCCCTGCTGAGCAGGGAGCCTGACGTGGGACTTGATCCCAGGACCAGGATCTCAGGTCATGACCTGAGCCGAAGGCAAACGCTTCACCGACTGAACCACCCAGGTGCCCCATCAGACCATGTTTTAAATCGAGCTGTTTGTCTTATTACCGAGTTGTACACATTCTTTACATACTCTAGATGCAAGTCCTTGAGCAGAGAAGATCTGCAAATGTTGTTTTATCTTCTCGTGCCTTTGCATCTTAACAGTGTCTTCTGAAGGAGGAAGGTTTCAAATCTGGATGAAGCTCAAAGTCTCAACCTTTTGGTGTCGTGTTGAAGAAGTAAAATGCCTGACCCAAAGTCTGCTGTCTTTTAGGGTCTTGTCGTGTTGGCTCGGTGTTTCATCCTGTGATCTATTCTGAGGTAATTTTGCACATGGTGGGAGTTAAGGGCTTCAATCATCTGTTTCCAGGTAGATCAGAGTTGTCCCAACACCATCTACACAGTCATTTCCCCCCACTGAACTACTTGGTCCAAAATTCACTGACCACACACACAGGGGTCTATTTACGGGCTCCTTACTGTTGCTTTGATTTATATGCCTATTGTTCTTCTGCTAATACAATAGCTCTGATTGCTTACAGCCTAATATAAGAAGTCCAGACACCAGATACTCTAAGTCTTTTGACTTTTTTTTTCAAAATTGGGTATTCCCATCCATGAAGACAGCATATTGTTCTATTTATTTGGGTCTCTTTTGGTCTCACCTGTGTTTTGCAGCTTCAGCCTATAGATCTTGCACATGTTTATGTCTATTTATTATTTCATGGTTTCTGATTGTTCACAGTAGCCACATAGAAACAAGTTAAATTCTGTACGTGCGCCATGCATCCTTTAATTTTGCTAAACTCAACTGGTAGTTCTGGGAGCTACCTTTTGAAGATTTCTGAGGTTTTTCTATCTAGTCAATCTTGACAGCTGTACTCTCTCTTCCAGTCTGAATGACTCTCTTCTCGTTGCCCAATTCCATTGTCTGGGACACCCCAGAGGACTGTGAATACAAGTGATGAGAACGTCAGTATCCTGGGTCTGATTACTGTGCTTACAGTTGCGATAACCGCACAGTGTTAGCACTGGAGAAGGCTGCACAAAGGGGACAGACCAATACTGTCCTAGTTTTGCAACATCTAGGTGGTTTAAAATGATTCTAATATAAGAAGTTAAGTGGTGGGGGCAAGTGCTGAAAGTGGACGTTCCTGCCTTGGTCCCAGAAGTCTGAGGAAAACAGTCTTGTAGCACAAAGTATGACACAGGCTATAGGTTTTTTTGCAGATGTCTTTTATCGAGTTAGAGACGTTCCTTTTATGCCTAGTTTGCTTCATAGGTTGATTTGTTTTTAAATCATGAATGGGTGGTGAATTTTGTCAAATGCTTTTTCTGTGTCTTTGGAGATGATCATATGGTGATCATCAATGTGGTGGGTTACATCGATTTTAGACTATTAAATCAACCTTACATTCCCTAGTAAACCACATTTTCTCATGAATTATTTTCACTTTTATAGAAGGGTGGATTCAACCAGCTAAATCTTTGCCAAAGATTTTTCCATCTATGTTCATGAGGGATACTGGTCTACACTTTTCTTTTCTTGTAATACATTTGTCTGGTTTTGGTATTAGCATAGTGGTGCCCCCATAAATGAGCCAGGAAGTGTTCCAACTTCCAAAATCATGGGAGGGTTTGTGTGGGGTTGGTATCATTTCTTCCTTCAATCTCTGGGACAATTCACCAGTAAAACCCTTTGTGCTCAGAATTTTCTTTGCATGGAGGCAATTTATTTTTGTTTTATTTAAATCTTTTTTTTTTAAACAATTTTATTAAGGTATAACTTGCTTTGAGACATACCAATTTATTTATTTATTTATTATTTATTTATTTATTTATTTTTAAAGATTTATTTATTTATGATAGACATAGAGAGAGAGAGGGGCAGAGACACAGGAGGAGGGAGAAGCAGGCCCCATGCCAGGAGCCTGACGTGGGACTCGATCCCGGGACTCCAGGATCGCGCCCTGGGCCAAAGGCAGGTGCCAAACCGCTGAGCCACCCAGGGGTCCCCGAGACATACCAATTTAAAGTGTACATGATAGGATTAAACATTTGGGAAGAACTTAATGGCACTTTTTTCCACTCGTTTCCAATATGACTTTTGGGACTTTTCTTTTTGCCGGTCAGTTATGCGTTGAACACATGAGGGTACCATGAGGGTACCATGTGGGTTAAAGTCACCACCTGGGCAAGTCGAGTCTCATGGTTTCTCAGAGCCCCGAGGGCTGGTTTTCAGGTCCCTGCTTCTCCATCAGAGATTCCCTATATGGTCCTGCCCCAGGCTGACGCACTCTGGCTTCTCCCCGGACAGCTTTCCTAGAAGTGTTCTCGCGAGGACTGCCAAGAACACCAGGTCCCCCTTGTTGCTCAGCCCACCCCCCCCCCATACTTCCAGACCTTCTTACTTCACCTCCCAGCAGGAAATGGATGGCTCCAAATGGGGGTGATGTAAGGAGGCTTCGAGAAAGGGACCATTTCCAAGGTGTGAGCGTGCAAGTGGAGAGTGGTATCTGGGGCTTGGACCACTCTCAGGCCAGCAGGGGGGAGGGCAGGGAGCGGTCCCTGGAGCATAGGCAGAGAGAGGAGAGGGACCTATCTCTCGAGAGACCATGCCTGAGACAACCTTGGGAGGGAATCAGGAACCCCCAGCTCCTCCTCCCTCCTGCCAGTCAGGGTCATCCCAGAGGGCAGAGGTGAGGCTCACTCAGGTCAGCCTGGGACCAGAGCAGGGCAGGCAAGGGAAAGGGAAGGAAGGTCTTAAGAGACGAAGGGACTGCGGTACACTTGGCTTTAAGACCTCACACTCTCGCTGCTTCTCCTATTCCAGTTCAGGCCTCTCTTCTGTATCAGCCCCTCCCTTTCTAGCGCTCCTGAGCTTCGATGTAGAGCTTCCTAGGATTCTGCACGCCTGTGGGAACGGTCTCATCCCTGCAGCTCCACAGACACGCTAATGAAGCCCTAATGGGTGTAGACCTCATTCCCGGGATCCTCATCACCCAATCATCCTGACAGCTGCAACGCAATGGGTGAGTGCATCTACCTCACTAAGCATCAGGAGCACTCATGACAGCATCTTCCCTTTATAGATGAGGAACCTAAAGGACAGAGTGGTTAGACAAGCTGTCCCAGGTCACACAGCAGAAATCTCACGGCCAGGACTGGAGCCTGCGAGTGATTTCACAGCCTGTATTTTTTAATTAATTAATTAATTAATTAATTAGACAGAGAGAGAGAGAGAGACAGACAGACAGAGGAGCAGGAGAGGGAGAAGCAGGCTCCCCGCTGAGCAGGGAGCCAGATGTGGGACTCCATACCAGGATCCTGGGATCATGACCTGAGCTGAAGGCAGACAGTTCATCAACTGAGCCACCCAGGTGTCCTGTCAAAGCCTGTGTGTGTGTGTGTGTGTGTGTGTGTGTGTATGAGAGACACAGAGAGAGAAAGAGGCAGAGACACAGGCAGAGGGAGAAACAGGCTCCATGCAGGGAGCCCGATGTGGGACTCGATCCTGGGTCTCCAAGATCACGCCTGGGTCCGAAGGCAGATGCTCAACTGCTGAGCCACCCAGGTGTCCCTCCTTCTATTTTTTTAAAAAGATTTTATTTATTTATTTATAAGAGACACAGAAAGTGAGGCAGAGACATAGGCAGAGGGAGAAGCAGGCTTCGTGCAGTGAGCCCGATGTGGGACTCAGTCCCGGGACCCCAGGATCACACCTTGGGCTGAAGGGAGGCACTCACCGCTGAGCCACCCAGGCATCCCACACAGCCTATATTCTTAACCACCATGACCAAAAGAGCTTCTTCAGATTCAGGAAAAGTTGGGACTGGATGATTCATTTTCCAGAAAAGTCCCCATCTTGCCTGTCCCACAAACTCCTGTGACATGTCAGACCTCTGCCCCAAACAGAAGGACAGAGCGCACCCTTCGGTGAATCATGGTGGCTCGGGCATTCCCACAGATCCTTGGTCACCAGCCAACATGGACCAGGAAACAAAGAGAACTCACAGTCCCCTCTGGCACTTTATTGTTTACAAAACAATGGGTCCAGTTGGAAGGAACACAATCATTATGCTTACAGCAGCAAATACAGAAACAAAAATTGTCTAGCTTTAAAGAGTCGAAAATCACTGACGGTGAAAATGTTCTTCGGGGCACCTAGGCCGTGGCTGAAGTGCCATCAGAAAGGTCTCAACTTAGTAACTGTCCCAAGTTCTTCCGCCTTCCTAATTTCGGATCTGCTTTAAAAACGCACATAGCTCCAACACCAGTGATGTTTATCAAGGTGGTGGGTCAGAGGGCCTCGCTAGGCAAAGTCAGAAAGGACTCGGGTCTTCCAGGCTATGTCCAGTGGGATCCAAGTTCCAGAGAAACGTGTCACGTTCTTTTGCCAGTTGTTTTATGGCGGCAGAAACACACAGCAGTGCAGGAGGGATCCTTGCTGGGTTCCTTCCTAGCAGCTGTTTTAGAGTCTGTGAGCCAGGGGGTCCAAAGTGAGTGACGTCAGAGCCTACAAGATGGCCCTTCCCAGACCATCACGGCACCCCACATCCTCCTGAGGGGTGAGGGAGCTTACAGTAGGGCCCTTCTTGGCTCCAGGCCTGGCTGAACCATCCTAACCCCCCTGTCTTTGTTCCGGAGCATGGAGAAGAGGTCACAGGGAAGAGGCCACAAGGCCAAGCAGGGTTTGTGTGAAGTTTCCAGAGAAGGGGCTGCAAGCTCCCCAAGAAAGGGAGACAAAAAGGTCAGGGGACGGAAGCCATGGGGCCAGGCAGGTGTCACCTATAACCTCTTGGGGACAGAGCCCAGTGCCCGAGACCCAGGGAGGGTGTGGCAGGACCTAGGCTCCCGCTTGAGTCAGGAAGTGAAAGATAACCATTTGTGGAAGTCTTTAAAGGCATGACAATTTCTGATGGTTGCTAATAAAAAGCAACATTTTACCTTTGCATCCTTTGACCGAGGACTTGGAAATGCTTAAAAACTTGCTTACCAACTGTCAGGACTTAATTCCAATCTCCTCTGCTGCTGGGAATGAAGTTGTTAACTAAGGGACTTTGCTCTGTGTGATCAGATTTGGTGATTCCACTCTGAGAAAGGAAATTGGTTTAATTAAGTTAGCAATTAAAACTTCAAAGTGCTGCACGGCCACAGAATTTTCCTGAAGGGAAAAAAAAAAAAAAACGGAGTTGCTCACACGAAGTGGAGATTGTCTGCTGTGAAGCTGAGGACGAACAAGCAAGTTTCTGTCCTTTCTTGCAGAATTTAGGGCGATGCATCCCTGGAGGCCTGCCCTCACTCATACAGCCCTTTAACGCTCTGCAGTGTAGACAGATTCTTTTCCAAGGACCTGGGGAAATGGATCTAAAGCACGAGGTTCACGAAGAAGGAAGAAAAGGAGGTGGCCTGGGAGCTCCTGAAGGGCAGGTCCACTTCGGACTTGTTGTTTCATCCCCACAGTGCTTGACACATAGTAGGAGCTCAAGAAACATTTATTGAACAGAAGAACAAATGGAAAGAGGAGAAAGGGAGGTCGGATGCAGGAAGGGCGAGGCCGGGTTACGGAGGAGGGGCCCCAGCTTAGGACGCCTGCAGGGGCTGGCTCCCACCACCAGATGGCAGTGCCCAAGATGCACGGGTCGGCGCACGGCGGGGACCTTCCGGGATGGCGGGGACCCAAGACTCCCAGCTCCGCCTCCTAACCCTGGGGCTGAAACCCCTGAACCAGGGACGCACTGCAGAGTTCCGAAAAGGAAACAAAAGCAAACCAAAACCACAGAAAAGTGCAGTCCTCTGGTTTTTATAAAATTTCAGTCCTGATGGAGCTGAGAACTGTCCACCGCTGGGCCTTGCTGGGCTGAATTTTGTCAATTTAAATAAACTCTATTCCTTCATACTTGACGTTTCCGATCTTGGTCTCTGGCAGCAGGAAGCGGCCGTCCAGGGTGAAGGCCATGATGTAGGTGGCGATCTGGCCCCCGTCCTCCTCAGACTTGAGGGCCACGATGATCTGGTCGTCAGTGTTGGGGATAAACTTGAAGGAGGAGAAGCCGTGCGTGGGGACTACCTCCCCCACGTGGCTGACAGAGATGTCGCCGAAGTCCTGGGCGGCACTCAGGAGCAGGTTGGTGCCCTTGTGCTCGTCGTCCTTCTCGCTGTAGCGCTCGTGGCTGGCCCGGCGCGGCAGGAAAAACCACCGCTGCAGCGTGTCACTCCAGCAGGCAGACTCGTGAATGAGGTAGCCTGGGGACACATGACAGACCCACGGGTCACCAGACCACCCGGGGGGGGGGGGTTGGCCCCACCCTGCCCAGGACCAGGGAGTGCGCGAGACCCGCCACCGCACAGTAGGGCTTGCTTCCCGCACGGCTTCACGCTGCCGGCCGGCCACTGGGGCAGCATCCCTGCTCGATCCTCTTCAGACCTCCCTGTGTCCTACAGGCCTCTCCACCTGTCCTTGCTTTCGATCACCCGGAGTAACAAAGACCGCACAGGCCAGTCTGTCCCTGGTGCCCCATCTCTGGTCACCTGTGGCCATGAGTTCTGTCTGCATTTCTGCTTCCTTGGTGCTAAGGAGCACGAAGAGTGAGCCCGGGGGAAGGGGGCGAGATAAACAGGCAGGGTTGATTTGTGAGGAAGAGATCGGGGTTGGGGGGAGGCTGGCTCGAGGTTGAAAAGGAAGTAGCATGCCCTCCTACGTGGGGGCGAAGCAATGTCCTCGGCGTCACGCGCCCCAAGCCTAGAGCTGCCTGGCTGCTCCGAGCATCACCACTCCCCACCACACACCACGACAACTCTTGGGAGGCGAGGCGAAGAGCCCAAGCTCTGCCCACCTTGCTTCTACTGAGGCAGGGGCCAGGCCAGAGGGCTGTGGCGGGGAGGGGGCTGCAGTCTGCGGGGCCAGGGAAGGAAGAGCAAATGGCTCATTTGTCCCCAAAAGCCCCTGGCCTGCTGCGAGCAGCCATCACAGACAGAAATCATCACAACTGAGCACGAAACGACACTGCTGTGGTTTGGAAGCAAAAGCTCCAAGAAAATGCACACGCAGCACCCCAGCATCTGTCAGATGCCCCCCAAGGCGGGGCTGGTCCCTTACCTGGAGGCTGGATCCCAGCGGCGGCCCGCAGAGCATTGTAGCTGGACACCCAGTTCTCGTGGTCCACGCTGCCTCTGCAGCCCACCACCTTCACCCATTCTGGGTTTTCATTCATCACTTCCCCCGTGCTGGTGGTCCACTCCTTGCCCAGGCCGCCCACATACAGATGCTCGTCCTTCACAGCCAGCCACTCGGCTTTGAAGCCTGGGGACAAGGAGACGAGGGGCATGCCTGAGATGATAGTCACCCCTCTGCTCCCCAGGCTCCTGTGGGGTCTGGCAGCCTTGGGCATCAGAGGTCACCTGTGCTGGACCTCATGTGAGGCAATGACAAGAGAGTGGGGGACAGGACAGCCTGGCTCAGGGCCCCACCCCAGAGAGGCAGGGGTCAGGGACTTGTTCTCCATCTTCTATTCTCCCCCTCTCCCCACCTTTTGGGACCTGTCACATTCTCTCTGGCCCCTCAATCCAGGAACCCTCCACTGGGACAGCCTCCCCTAAACTGATTCAAATGGCTCCTGCTGCTGGCACCTCACCTGCCCCTTCACTCCCAAAGGCCCAGCCAGACACCAGTCTCCTCTGATCCCCAAACTCTGCTTCCCAAGCTGTATGCCCCAACCTCACGATCACCTCCAACCCTGGGCAAGTGGAAGCGATTTGAGCTATCACCGCAGAGTGGCTCCTCGCAACCATGACTGGCGCCCACTAAGAGGACAGGAAGCAGCAGTAGCCAGAGCTAAGAGCGGCTGGCAGGGGCTCAGAGAGTCCCCTCCAATCCGTGCATTTATCCTCTTAGGTGTCTTTGCGGGGAGCCCAATGTGAAGGCTGCAGCGCACTCAGGCTGTGGGATGCTACCCCCTGCACCCTGGGTTCTAAACTGTGCTTGCCTTCCCAGACGTCTGGTGAGCTTCCTGCTGGCCCGAAGCACCCAGAGCTGTGGCCCGCCATGAGAAATGGCAGCAGCCTCCAGAATACGCTTCTCTATGGTGGCTCTGGAGGGACCCGCTGAGTTCCTGGGGTCCCAGGGGCCTCACCAGTTCCCCCGGGTCACTTTCGAGAGAAGACCCTCTCCGTTTTTCAGGGCTTCCATCCTTTCTGACGACCCGACCACGGGGTAACCCCAGGCTCCCGCTACTCTGCTTTCTCCCTGGTCCAGCGGGGAAGAACAATGGCTGCCCATAAGCACTGACACACTAAGGCAGGAATCGGGCAACCGGGGTCTTCTCTGAGACCTAGGCCCAGATCCATCCCAGGCCCGGGCGGGCTCTGAAGCGACTGTATCAGGGAGGGCTGGCTGACAGCGTGCCCCACGGGCCCAGCTAGGTGCGCCGTTCCTCCTCCGACCTGAGAGAGGCCCGAGTGTCCAGCTCCCTGGAGGGTGCAGGCCCACCTCCGGGAGCGCGGGTGAACACGGAGGCTTTCGTCGGCGCCCTCGCCCGGCGCCTCCCTGCCCCTTCCCCTCCGAGGCTCTGGGCCCCTCCAGCTCCCTCTTGGAGCTCTGTGCTCCCCGCAGCCTGAAAGCGGAAGTCCTTTCTGATACAGGGCAGACCAGTGGGTCACAGATGATATTCAAGCTTGGATCCCACCCAAGTGCAGTCACTGCTACTCATGCGCAGACCCTCCTTCTGCCAGGTTTTCAGAAAGCAGTGCTGGGCAGCGTAACTTCACCTTGTCAGTAAGTCTCAGTTCACAAGAGCATGTGACGCCATGGCTTTAAAGGTATAAGACGCTTGGAGGCTGGTGTCCCCGCGTGCTCTGAAGACATCTCTGAAGATGTAGGAAGGGGCTCGTGCCTGGGAGCGAGAGCAGCAGTGGAAAGGACCCGCTTCCCGGCCAGGCTTCTAGGAACAAGCTCTGACTGCAGCAACTGCTTCAGTGTGAGGCCAGCTCTGGGGTGGGGCAGCCGTGGGTCAGGAGGGAGACGGCTCCACCTGGTGGTCCCTCCTCCTGGTCACGTGAATGCTTTACCATGTACGTGCACAAAGCAAACTGGCGGACAGTCAACCCAAACCTGTCCCCCACACCCCAGCCAAAGCCAGGAGCTGGAGAGGACCCCACTTACCTTTCCCCACCGTCCCATCGCCGTCGGACAGGATCACCCACGGCACAGCCTTGGTGCCCTCGATCTGATAGATGACCCCTGTCCGGTCATCCACGGAGTAGAGTCTCCCGTTGAAGACGATCAGCTCAGACAGCTCCATGCCCCGCCCCTTTTCAGCAAGGTGGGACTCTAAGACCCCGTGGCCTTTGTCCCACTCCACGGCCACCTTGTCCCCGCTGTCTGACAGGGTCAGATAGCCCTTCTTCAGGTAACTGAACCAGGTATTTTCCTCTTGGGCTCTAGACTCTGTGTCCAAGTCAGCGATAACCGCAATTCGGTACCGAGTCCCGCCCGGTGTCCTCTGAGGGGCAGACAGCGGGTAGGTGTCATTGTACCGGTCAGCAGGTGTCTGGCTGAGCCTCCAGTTGTGGGCGTTGGGTGCGGGGGGCCGGCCTGGGGGCGGGCGGTGAGAATAGAGCAACCAGAGGACGGCGGCGCCCACGAAGGACGGCAGGATCACCTTCCAGCGGGGGCGGAAGCGGGGGTCTGCTGCCTTGGTCATGGACGCCAGCACCGGAAGGCCCCCCACACTGATCCGGAGGGAGTGCATAGGCTCATTCCATTCCAGGTGGTTAGGGGGCTGGGCGGGCATCAGACTGGAGGGCAGGCGGGACCTGGGCACCCAGAGAGAGGACAGAAGTCAGCAGCCCGCAGGGCACACGGGCCTCCCCACCACCTAATGGTGCACAGGTGAGCAAAGTTATGCCATCTGTCTCAACTGGCAGGACAGAAAGCTCAGTGAGGGCACGTTCTGCGTAGGCGGTGCTTTACCAGCTCAGAAGGAGGGAGCAGCAGGAGCTGAGGGAGGGAGTCGGGGTGCTGAGGGGTTGGGCGGGACAGGCCAGCAGAGAGGGTCCAGGTCTGTCTGCTCATCATTGATGACTGGTCACCTCATTCGAGAAGCTCTCCCTGAGGGCTCTGCTCCTGACAGCACCCCCCACATCCCTTCCTTGGCATCTGCCACCCCCGCCCCCGCCAACCCATTACACAGCCATCAGCATGTCCATCTGCATCCTGCGCTCCTAGGACAGTGCAGAGCAGTCGTACGCTCATCAAGGGAGTCCTGACTTCCTCCCGGGCTAGGGTTCCGCAACATCCAAATAGAATCGTACAACGATTTAAGCTACACAGAAATACTTCTGTTTTTGGCAAGGTCTGCCCTCTGGCACCCTTCTATTCATGTAAGTGACAGAGGGCCCAGAGTCTGACCAGGACTCGTGGGCCCCAAAGGACAGCTGGCCTCACCTGAGGCCCAGCTTGGCCTCGGGTCCTGGCCTGTTCCCTATAGGCAGCACCACAGCTGGGTGGCGGCAGCCAGGAAGTGCAGCTTTTCACCGCTCACCCCCTGCTTACATCCCCGGCACCGACCACGGCAGCCTGGCCAGCGTGGCCACAGCGGCGCCAGGCCAGCTTCTGGCTCAGGGCAGCTGCCAAGTTGGGGGAGCAGAATCAGCAGAGTCAGCCCTGGGCTGCAGCTCTGTCTCTGTCTCTAGTTGTAACTCAGTAAGTTCCAGCCCAAGACGGGCCCCTGGCTGGTCGCTGGGGGCATTTCTGCTTCCTGCCCCGAAACAACCAATGACGTGACTTCTGGGGCAGATGCTCCTCTCCTTGCCAGGTGGCAGCAGGGAAGGGCAGCTCCCTGCACCCCAGTCTATGCAGCCTGTGGGCAGGGGCCGCTGGGGGAGCTCCTGTCCACACCACAGGCTGCAGGCTCCAAGGGGGGAAAACCATGGCAACGGTTCCAAGTGGAAGCCAGCCTTTCCCTTCTCTTGCTCCTGGACAGATGTTTAGGTTTTGCCATCGGGTCAGGTGCAGAAAAGGGATGTCTAAGGAGCGAGCAAGGCACCAGGAGGTGCCGAGCAGGGGTGGGCGCTCTGGAAACCCTCCCGCTCCTCACCTCAAGCGCGGCTTCCAGGTTTCCCTCCTGGGTGAGGGCTCCCTCCTCCCTAGGAGGCGGCTCTGCTGCGGCCACAGAGCTGGTGGCTGCGCCTGCTGGGCTGGGAAGCAGGGGTCCCGGCCATTGCCCCTCCTCTGCTGTGCCCAACCCCAGGCCATCGCAAGCCACAGCTGGGCCCAAGCCACCCAGCGTCGATCTCTTGCATGACGTGGCCGCTGAGCTCTCAACTCCCACATCTCACCTCCTGTTCCAAATTCTGCCTAGATTCCTAACACATTCGGATCTTACGATTTCCAGCTAAGTCTTACTCCCTCTCCCCAAACCTCCTTGTCCCCAACTCCTCCGTCAGGAATAGGGCTGGGTGATGGGGGGGCCAGCGTATTTGAAGCTGCCCAGGGCAAAACTTCCCTGGAAACCCTGGGAGATGCCCTTTTCTGCAGGAGATTATACTGCAGCCAGAAGTTCTGCACCACCACCACTCTGCCCACCCCAGGCATGGCCCCCACCCTCCTTCCACGGCAGCTGCTCCGACAGCAGGCCTGTCAATTCGGTGCCCCCCACCCCGGCTGCCCCCCGCACCCAGTGACCCCTGCGACCCACGTGAGCAAATTAGACCACACCGCTGCGTGCTCTAGGAGTAAACCCTCACTACTACGTGGCCCCTGCCCAGACCTCACCCCGCATGCACCCCTGCCCAGCCCACTTTTGCCTCTGCACGGCTGTCTCACTCTCTTTTCTGTCTTTCTCTCTGGGAGACTTGGTCGCCCATCCCCCAGAGTCGGCCCCCACGTGCCTGCCCACTCGCCAGCACGGCATCCTGCTCCTTCTCTTCACCGCCCGCGGCAAGTTACGTAATTACTCCTGCTCTGCCTTAGCTCCACGGGGCAGGGACCTGCCCACACGGGGCCAATGGCGGGAACTCTGCACACATTTGCCAAACGGATGACAAATATGCCCACACCTTCAACAGCCCCCCGGCTCCAGCCCCGTGCCCACCTTAGTCAGACTGCAAATCCACAGCCCTGCATCCGGCCCTCCCTGTCATCCACGGCGTCCCTGGTGGACACAACGCCCACCAGGGTAGACAGATGTCACCACTGTGATGTGTCGCCTGCCCTTAGTCTGCCCGCTTTCCATTCCTGAGCCGCCATCCTGCCACTGGTCATCTCGTCACATCTCCTGCCTGATGGCTTCCCGCAGATGACGTGGGGGGCCCGGGGTGGAGCCCACATGGCAACACCTCCCATGCACCAAGCTGCCTGGCCCTGGTCCAGGGGCTCAAGGGAAAAGAGCCCCCTCTCCTGCTGCTTGGGGACAGTCAGCTCTTCTGGTTCCTTCACCTTCTACATATGTGTCCAAACTGCCACCTGAGTAGCCATTTTACCTCCAGATTACACTCAGGTATGCTCAAAGCACCCAATAAACATTGTGGATGAGTGATTATCCGTGAGGGAACAGGAAACCACCCCTCTGGCACCCTGGTCCCTTCCCATCCTGAGGAGCAATGGTGCATCCACGATTCTGAGTGAAGGGAGAGACAACTCCTCCCAACCCTGTGACACCTTGGTCCCCCACCCATCCCTTGCCACCCTGGAAGAGCAACCACCTCTCCGTCCCTCCGGGATGCTCCATGTCCCTCCTGCCAGCAGGTGACGCTCCCCCAGGTCCTCCTCCTCGTCTCTCTCTCCTCAGCCCCCAATGCTGTATGTCCTTCCCAGTCACCCACCCTTCTTCTGAATCTTCCCTGAGATGACCTCCGTCTCTAGGGGCATAGCCACTCCCGTGAGGGCTCCCCACGCCTTCCTTGCCTGCACCTGTTCCCTGAGTTCCAGGCCTAGCAGGCCCAGCCGCTGAGCCTCCTTGTCGGCCTGCAGGCACCAGAATGAGCTCCCTCAGGAATTTATTGACCAGCCGAGGGCACTCCCAGACCTCAGAAGTCATCCTGGGGACCAGCTGGATCAGGTTCTTGCCTCCTCACATCTCAGCGCACCAGGCCCCCTCCCTGGTCTGGTCTGCACCCCACCTCCAGATTTGGGTCCCATCCCCCACCCTCCACTTGGTCCCGTCTCAGCTCGGCCGCTGGTGATCAAGGTCCAACCTGTCCTCTGCCATTCACCAGCTGCTCCACCTGGCTTCTCTGGGCCTCAGCTCCTTCCCGTGTAAACTCTGATTGAACAGTGCCAACTTCCTGGAGTCAGATGCCTGCCGCAGGACCTGGCACAGGTCGCCTGCTCCTGTCTGCCTGCTACCCTCGTCACTCTGCTAGCACCTATGCCCACCTGCCTGGAGGGCCCAGCTTTGTAAGTAAATGTGATGAGAAGTTGCTAGCCCAACCTGTAAGCACTCAGCATGGCAGCAAAGTCAAGGACTCTGCAAAGGACTCTGTAAAGCTGAACACGTCAACTGTCTGTCCCTCTACAGAAAAAGTGTGCAGGTCCCCAATCTAGACCTCCCAAATCCACGCTCCACAACTGGCAGAAATGATTTTTCTAAAAAGTGATCTGGATTGAAGTTCTTTGCTAGACCCCAAAGCTGTCCCACTAAAGGAGAGACCCCTCTGTTCCCCACTCACTCCCCCCGCCCCTACCCTGTGGCCGGGCTCTCTATGACTCCACAGCCCACAGCCAAGCCCCTGTGCGTGACGCTTCTGCCACATGGGATGATGACCTCTCTGACCACACAGAACCATCTGGAAGTCCCTGGCTGTGCCAGGACAGGGATGCTTCTTCTGCTGTCTCCTTGCCTCCCCGCATCCATGGTGAAGGACTCCCCCGCCCCCACCACCAGTAAGCTTCCCTCCTGGACCCAAAGGTGTCCAAGCCTGACCCCTGAGGCTGAGCGTCCCCTTATATGCTGATAAGGACTTTGCAGATGTGACTCGGTTGAGGACCTTGAGGTGGGGAGACGATCCAGGGGAGCCCTAGACGCAACCCCGAGTGTCCTTATAAAAGGGAGGCAGAGGGACATTACACAGTGATAGAAGAGGCCATGTGACCACGAAGGCAGGCAGGGGAGTGATGTGGCCACAGCCGAGAGGTGCCTGGAGCCCCCAGAAGCTGGAAGAGGCAAGGACAGATTGGCCCCAAGAGCCCTCGAAGGGAGCACGGCCCTGCTGACACCTGGATTTTGGCCGTGACACCGGTAGTGGATTTCTGGCCTCGGCACCAGGAGAGAACAGGTGTGTGTGGTTTCCGGTCACCACGCCTGTGGTAACCTGCCACGGCAGCCCTGGGAACAAACGCGCCTCCTCACACACTGTCCCCTGTGCCGCCTCCTCTGGGACCTGGCTGTGCAACAGCGTGGACCGCACGGTACTGCCATCCTGTCCTGCTCAGCTCTGAGCTCTGGCGGGTTCCTGAGACCGAAGCCACAGGCAGGGGCCCTGGGGCTCCGCCACCTTTCACTGATAAGAAGATGACTACACTTCCAGTGATAGTGGAACTCTGTCTGCCTTCCAGGAAATCCCTTTAGCTTTGCCCCTGGAATAATTTCTCTTTGGGTCAAAATCCAACCTTGATCTTCACTCCTCCGTTAATATCCTAGGAATTACTTTCATTTTAGAATAAAATCAGATGCCTTTCCATTTGTTCCCCACAACCCCAGGCTGGCTCACACCTAGAATGGACGGTGAGCCGCCTGTCTTGCTGCCAGAGTCCTGGCGCAGAACAAGAGCTTGTGTTTTTATATAAAAACGAAAACACCCCCCCTCCGCCCCCCAGCCAAACTTCCAGCCAGGAACACCAACAGAAATGTGCCCGTGAATGTGAGTGCAAAGTGGACAAAGTCACTCCCAGAAGGGGGGGCCCATGTGAGGCTCTCTCCTTGCCCATACTCCTCAAAGTTCTAAGCAGTTTAAATATTTGCTTTATTGTGATCAGAAGGTTGTCACCCCACCATCTGCAGCACAACAGGCCAATTTTACTTAACCAGGAAAATTAAAACCAAGCTGCTATGGTAAAAAATCACAGGTTCTTTGGTTGGCCACGCTCACCTGTTCAGGTGGGCCTGCAACCAGTTCCGTCCCGTCCAGAAACCCAGGGGGACCGCACCCCTGCTGGCTTCCTTTCTCCTGCGCCAGACACACTGCAGGACAAGGTCCCTGGAAGGAGCCACTCAGAGCAGCCACCACCACCCAGGCTGCTCCAGGCCCAACTTCCTTCCCCACCTCCCTTTTCTGACAGGTGTCAAGAATGGCTCACTGACTCCTACATTTCTGGTTTCTTATAACACAGGCCTGAAACAGCAAGAAGGAACACTATGTCCTTCTGTTCCCGGGGTGGGGAGGTCCCTGGACTCCAAGTCGAGTGGCACTGCCAGGGAGACGCTCCCACCCTAGCCCCCGAGGGAGCAGGAGCGGCCACCCCTACCTTCTCGGGCCATCCTTGGGCCTGCCCACCACGGGACCCTACAGAAGGCCTAGACGAAAGGTGGCAGCCATTTCCGACACGCCCACCGCCAAGAGGGTCTCTTTCTCCTCTTCCTTCAGGTGTGTGGCAGGTGGCAGAGCAAACAGGTTTAACCGAAGCTGCCAGGACAAAACTCCTCCCTTTCAGGATCTAGGAGGGGCAGGAAGCAAGAGCGCTGCGCTGAGACAAGGAGGCCGCCTCTGCCTCCCCCCTCAGACTGTGCCTGGGCCCCGCAGGCCCACCCCCCTGCACAGCACCTCCTCCCCTTCCCCACCCAAGTCTCTGAGCTCAACGGTCCTCGAGGACCTCGTGTCCAGAATGCAGGCAGGTCTCAGGCCCCGCTCTGCTCGCTGCCTACGTGCACTTCCTGGCTGGAGAGGAAAGAGCCAAGCCTGTTGACTCTGCACCCATCAGGGTGACGGAGGCTGCGGGCTCGAGTCTCCAGGAGCGCTGGGCGTGTCTCAGGTGAGCAAACACTGACAGCCCCTGGGGTCCAGGCTCCATGAAAAGGTTGCCCTATTCAAGGCATTCTCCCGCTGCGGCCTCGCCATGGCTGCGCTGCACTCGAAAACTTCAGTTTGCATTTGGACGGGGTGACAAGCAGAAGGAAACCGGGAAGGGACAAGTCGCGGCAGCCAAGTATGTCCTTTAGGGACTGACAGAGGTCCTCCTCCCCGACAGCAGTTTCCTGAAAGGCTGAGACCCCACACCTCCCACCCTGACGCTGCATACAGCAGGCACTCACGACAGCTTCCCGAATCAAGTTGCACACAGCTCAGGATATTTCTGTCTGTGAGCCCATCACCTGAGAGAAGGGGCTTCCTACTGCGGCTGGGAGGGCTCTGCGCAGGTGCGGGGGCCCGACTGCACACACATTCACAGCCACGCAGGACGGAAGCCTGACGGGCGCCCCGGGCCAAAATCAAGGGCTGTCTGCTCTCAGGGGCCCCCGCGGAGACCTCTCCTCCAGCTCAGCTCCAGCTTCTGGAGGACGCACACAGCCGGGCGGGACCCCCTGAAGCCATCCCGGGTGCACCTGGATCTAACACTTCTACACGGTCACTGAGTGTGAGATGCCTCATTTCCCACAGCACAGCCCCGGGTGAACGTGGATGCAGCAGTGCAAGCTGTAAGTTCCGGATCGTGACTGCACTTGTTCCAGATCAACAAGCAGGAGTCAAAAGGAACAGACAAAAGAGAAAACTGAACATCTTTCCAGATTTCCCTATTATCAGGATTTTTTTTTCCCTAAGTAACTGTCTTGGTTTCATGGGAAGGAAAATCCACATAAAAGTCCTAAAGTCTGGGGATCCCTGGGTGGCGCAGCGGTTTAGCTCCTGCCTCTGGCCCAGGGCGCGATCCTGGAGACCCGGGATCGAATCCCATGTCGGGCTCCCGGTGCATGGAGCCTGCTTCTCCCTCTGCCTGTGTCTCTGCCTCTCTCTCTCTCTCTCTCTCTCTGTGTGACTATCATAAATAAATTAAAAAAAAAAAAAAGTTTTAAAAGTCCTAAAGTCCTTCACGTCGCCACTCAACAAGAGCCTTATGGACAATCTCCACAGCCCAGAGCGTTAGTGAAGGGAAAAGGGCACTTGTTCAATTTTCCCTCCGGCGCCCCAGATACCACTGCGCAAATGTCTACGTGACACAGAAACGGCGTCCCCGTCACGGTGCTGATCCATTTCAGGACGCTGGGCCACGGTCTGAGATCTGAGACACTGTTTCTGAAAGAGGAAACACTCGAGTCCCTGCACAGAGACCCCAGACCGCTGCCGTGAGGGCTGCCACACCGCTGCCCGGAGGGAGAAGGCTCCGAGGAAGGAGCCGTGCACCCGTGAGCCTGCACGAGCCCACCTCAGGGGCCATCGCAGGGATGGGGGGGACACACACCACCAGAGCGAGGCCTGCTCCTGTCGCCGAGGGTCTGTCCTTGTCGCCTCTGCGGCTCAAGGAAGCGCGGCGGATTAGGGGCACAGCGGCCCCGGCGGGTACTCATCTCCTCTAGCACGTGGCTGTGGCCGTGGAAGTGCGGCAGGAACCACAGCTGGGGTGCGGCTCTAGGGGGAAGAAGGCACCAGACGCTCAGACGGGCGCCTCCACGGACACGACGTGGCACGCAAACACTCGCAAGTCTAGGGCTTTCCGTCTGCACCGCCCTGGGGCGTGACGGCCTTCGGTGAACGCGTCCAGTGAGCTCCAGGCCTCCGCCCGAACAAACGCACGCTTCACCGAGCCCCCCGCCCGGGTGCGCCGCCCGAGCGCAGAGGGGAGAAGCCTGGCCCGGCCCGTCAATGTAGCTTTCAGGGGCCGAAGGCCAGAATAGAAGGCTCATTGAGGCCGCGGGGAGGCGCCCTGGGAGGCTGCTGGCCGCAGAGGCCTGCGGGGGGCTGGGAGCCGGGGAGGACGTCCTAGGAGGAAGAGGAGGCAGAGGCTGCAGCACCTGCTTCCTCTTCACCGACCCTCCTGAGACCTACACTTTTGCCCAGGTTTGGTCCTCACACTGCGGAGCCGGCCGGAGTCCGCGACATCCGCAGACACACGGTCCCAAACCGGCGCTCTGTGGAAAAGGCACTAGGGGAAGGCGGCGAGCACGCGCTCTGGGTCGATGACAAGCGGGACTCCTGCGCTGAGACCCTGGTGTGTCGGGGTCACCTGCACCTGGCGCACAGGGGAGTGACTGCGGTGCTGGGAAGGGCAGGGCAAAGGGGAGGCGCCAGGTGACAAAGATGGGGGACGAGGAGCCACAACCCAGGAGGGACGGGGTCAGGCTACATGGACAGGGGAGGGTGGACAGCTTGGCCCGCCCGCGGCAGGTACGACAAAGTGCCAGTCTGAGAGAGGAGGGCTCCCTGGAGGGAGAGGAGAGGCTGGGCAATGGGGGGGGGGGGGTGGCGGAGGGGGCTGGAGTCAGGGACAGCTGTGCCACCGGGGGCAGGAAAGGAAGGGCCCCGGGGTCCAAAGTCCCACACTAGTCAGAGGGTGGAGGCATCCTGCGCTAGTCAGAGGGTGGAGGCGTCCCGCCTAGTCAGAGAGGGGCTCAAACCCTGAAGTCAGAGGAAGGAAGAGTCTGAGAGGTGTCCCACGCTAGTCAGAGGGCCGAGGCGTCCCCCGCTAGTCAGAGGGCCGAGGCGCCCCCCGCTAGTCAGAGGGCAGAGGCTCCCCCCGCTAGTCAGAGGGCCGAGGCGTCCCCCGCTAGTCAGAGGGCCGAGGCGCCTGCGCTAGTCAGAGGGCCGAGGCGTCCCCCACTAGTCAAAGGGCAGAGGCTCCCCCCGCTAGTCAGAGAGCCGAGGCGTCCCCCGCTAGTCAGAGGGCCGAGGCGCCCCCCCACTAGTCAGAGGGCAGAGGCTCCCCCCGCTAGTCAGAGGGCCGAGGCGTCCCCCGCTAGTCAGAGGGCCGAGGCGCCCCCCGCTAGTCAGAGGGCCGAGGCGCCCCCCGCTAGTCAGAGGGCAGAGGCTCCCCCCGCTAGTCAGAGGGCCGAGGCGCCCCCCGCTAGTCAGAGGGCAGAGGCTCCCCCCGCTAGTCAGAGGGCAGAGGCTCCCCCCGCTCGTCAGAGGGCAGAGGCGCCCCCCGCTAGTCAGAGGGCAGAGGCTCCCCCGCTAGTCAGAGGGCAGAGGCGCCCCCGCTAGTCAGAGGGCAGAGGCTCCCCCGCTAGTCAGAGGGCAGAGGCGCCCGCGCTAGTCAGAGGGCCGAGGCGTCCCCCGTTAGTCAGAGGGCAGAGGCTCCCCCGCTAGTCAGAGGGCAGAGGCTCCCCCCGCTAGTCAGAGGGCAGAGGCGTCCCCCGTTAGTCAGAGGGCAGAGGCTCCCCCGCTAGTCAGAGGGCCGAGGCGTCCCCCGCTAGTCAGAGGGCCGAGGCGGCCCGCGCTAGTCAGAGGGCAGAGGCTCCCCCCGCTAGTCAGAGGGCCGAGGCGTCCCCCGCTAGTCAGAGGGCAGAGGCTCCCCCGCTAGTCAGAGGGCCGAGGCGCCCGCGCTAGTCAGAGGGCCGAGGCGGCCCGCGCTAGTCAGAGGGGTTCAATCCCTGAAGTCTGAGGAAGGAAGAGCCCGAGGGGGGCGGGAGCCCAGCCAGTGAGAAGGGGTAGGCGTGCCACGCTAGTCAGAGGGCGGAGGTGCCCCGCACGAGTCACGGGGGGCGGGGGGGATCCCGCGCTAGTCGGAGGGCGGCGGCGTCCGCGCTAGTCGGAGCCGGGGGGAGCCCTGCGAGTCAGCCGGGCGGCACCTCACAGTCGGGCGGGGGGTGTGCGCCGCCGTCGGCAAGGGGACCGGGACCGAGGCTCGGAGCCGGGGGCGGGACGTGGCGGGGCGGGGGCGGCGGCCAGGCCCGTGGCGGGGAGGGCGCGGCGGCCGGCGGCCGCGGGTGCGGGTGCGGCCGTCACTCACCCGGTGCGGCGGCTCCGGGGCCCGCGGGCGGCGGGACTCCCTGCGGCAAGGCCGGGACCCAGCGGGCAGCCGACTTCCGCCCGGCGCGCTCGCCCGGTCTCCGGGACGCGCTCCCGGCAGCCTCTGCTTCGCGGCTGCGCGCCTGCGCGGGCGGGGACTGCCGGGAGTTGTAGTTTTTACTGCTCAGCGGGCCGGGGGCCGGGGACCTGGGGCAGAGGACCCGGGGCGAGAGGGAGGAGGGGCGCAGAGGTGCGCAGGGCCCACCCCGCAGGCGCCTTCCGCCGCTTTGAACTGGAGCGCTGGCCCCGCCGAAGCGGGGAGGCGAGGATCATCTCTCGAGCTGAGATTTGGGGACCTCTTTCCAGGCCCTTCGACCCCTGTGGTCCCCCAGGAGGCGGGGATGCGCGGACCCCTTTCTGCCACCCTCGTTATCAGAGAGCCCTCAACTGGGCTCTTGGGATCGGCCACGTCGGAAATTTCCGACCGGCTTCCAGAGCAGAGATCAGGGCGCAGATCTACCGGCTGGAGCGTCCTGGGGGGGAGGGTGCTGGGGGGGGGGGGGGTTGTCCCTGCCTTTGACTTGCAGGCAACAAACCTCCTCCCATATAAGGGTGTCCAGTTCGCCCCGTTACTCCAGACCCCTCCCCGGCGGCCCCTGAGCTATTTTAATGGAATATATTAAAGGGCATCCCTGCTCTCCACCCCTAAGTCCTGCAAATATGCCCATTTTAGAAATCATGAGAAAAGCCTGGTAGCAATGCAGTGCACCGGGGAGCTCGGCGAGTATCTGCAGCCCCAGCGTGGGAGCAAGCTCGATTGCCCCCGGGCCTCCCAAGAGCCTTCCATTGGGTAACCAACCCATGCACAAGAGAAAATTTCAAATTATGCAAATGGTGTCCAGTGAAAAATAACTCTCCGTCCCTGTTCTGCGCTCCCTGCCCAGAGGCAGTCCCTGCTACTCGTTTCTTGTGGTTGTTGTTAGAGAGACTTTGTGACGCGCAAACAAATCATAAACGCATATATTAAATTCCCTTTTTAAAACACGAAATGGAAATTTGCTAAACACTCGGTTCTGCATCGTTGGGGGGTGGAAAGCGGACAAACCCTTCTTGGATTCATTTGTTTTTCTCTATGCAAAACTGAGTTCTAACAACATACCATATATAACTATTATTTTAAATTACTCAAACCTTTTATTGACTCAGGTATCTATATCTACATATGCCTCCCAGCTTGAGAAAGAAAACGCTAGTCCTGCTATTTTGAAGTCTCCATACTCCTCCCCCTTGCCAGCCTCCTCCCACCCCAGGAGATGAGTGTAATCCTGAATCACTCTCATGCTTTATGCTATAATTTCAGCAAATATATATATATATATATATATGCCCATATTTGCTAAAACAAATATAAAAGCCTATTATAGGGATCCCTGAGTGGCTCAGTGGTTTGGTGCCCCCCTTCTGCCCAGGACGTGACCCTGGAGTCCCGGGATCAAGCCCCACATCGGGCTTCCTGCATGGAGCCTGTTTCTCCCTCTGCTGGTGTCTCTGCCTCTCTCTCTCTCTGTGTCTCTCATGAATGAATAAATGGAATCTTTAAAAAAAATAAATAAAAGCCTATTATAACATACAAAAATGAAATAAAACTGTATGCAATGGTTGAGGGATCCTGTTGCTCCACAGTTATTATCAGGTGTTTTCATTTTTGCCAAACTGATGAAATTAAATGTCTTCTCATTGTCTGATGGCTGGGAAGTTGTGTATCTTTCTTATGGTTTTTCGGCCATGTATATTATTATTTCTTCTTCTTCTCCTTCTTTAGATTGATTGATTGATTTGACAGAGAGAGAGAGAGCACAAGCAGGGGTAACAGCAGGCAGAGGGAGAGGGAGAAGTAGACTCCCCACTAAGCGGTGAACCTGCCAGGAGGATCGATCCCAAGACCCTGGGATCATGACCTAAGCCAAAGGTAGCTCCTTAACTGACTGAGCCATCCAGGTTCCCCTATATTTCTTCTTCTACAGATGCCCCAACATCTCAGTGTTTTTTGTTTTTCTTTTTTAAGATTTTACTTATTTATTCATGAGCGACACAGAGAGAGAGAGGCAGAGACACAGGCAGAGGGAGAAGCAGGCTCCATGCAGGAAGCCCGACATGGGACTCAATCCCGGGACTCCAGGATCATGCCCTGGGTGGAAGGCAGGCGCTAACCTGCCGAGCCACCAGGCGTCCCTCAGTGTTGCTTTTAGGAAATAATCCATCCTTTCCCCATCAGTATGTGTGCAATGCCATTTTTGTCACAGATCCAGTTTCCATATATACATGGGTCCTTTCTATTATATCCTATTGGTATAATTGCTCTTGTCTGCTCCAAAACCACTATCTTAATTCTTACCTCTTTATAGTAAGCCTTCGCGTGTTGTAGGACAAATCCCCCTGCCTCCGCCTCCTACATCCCGTTCACCCCTTGCTTTTGGAGTTTTGAGTGGAATTGCTTTAAATCTACAGATTAATTTGGAGAGAACTGAGATTTTGATGATGTTGAACCTTCTCCCCAAGAACATGGTTTACCTTGCCATCCACTTAGGTCTTCGTTAATGTTTTTCAGTTCACAGCACAGCTTCTTCAGTGTGGTTACCTGGACAAGTGTTTCCATCTCTAAAGAGCTGCATAGTACTCCACGGTGTGCACATCCCGTTATTTCCTTTACCAGGCCCCTAATGCTGTCCTTTCAGGATATCTGTGATCTTCTTACCTTACAACGATGTTGCAAGGATACAACAGCGTATCCTTGAACTCACACCTCGGAGCCCAGCTGTAAGTATATCTGTAGGATAAATTCCTGGGAGGAAGATTACCAGCTCAAAGGGTGTTCGCATCCTCTAGTGGACAGACCCCTGCCTTCCTGGAGAGGCCGGGCCCTGAAACCTCTCTTCGTGCACACCTGTGAGCTTCATTCTCCTTACTCCCTTTGCATCTTTGGAGACTTCACCATAGCCATCTTTGGGGACTTTTCTCCTCCTTCTGTTTCTGTGGCTCTACGTAAGAGACCAAAAATTCGTCACGTTAATCATCCACCCTGTGTTATCACACCCTCGCTCACTCATTTCGTAGTTAAGGCTTAGAACGGGGCGGTCCACCAGGGGGCCCTCTCCTTTTATTTATCAAGTCCAACGCGGCCTGATGGTGAGAGCTAGGCGTTATCTCTGAAAGTGCTGCAAAGGGATTCCCGGAGTAAACACTGAGAGATGGAGAAACTGAGGCGCAGGACAGTCACTGCCTGATTAGAGTCAGAAAGCACACAGATGGCAGAAGGCAGACGGCAAGTGTGCTTTCTTGTCCCGGACCGCGCGTCTCTGCCTCTCGAGTCGAGGTGGGGGACCTCCAGAGAAAGGCGTGTCCTCCGTAGACAGAAGTCCTCTCCAGGTGTGAGGGCCCTTGAAGCAGCACAGGAGCCTCTTCTGTCCTTGCAGCGGCCACTCCTGATCGCCACCTGCCCCCAGCCTTCCAGAAGGCAGGCACTGCCATCCAGGAGCAGGGAGCGTGGGCCAGCGGCCAGGGAGGCTGAGTCTGGCCGCCAAGTTTCCATCTCTTCCAAATGTCCACAGAGACTCCCTCACCCCCGCCCTTTGGCAGTGGGACGCCACCATCTGAGCCTGCCTGGCGCTCCCCTTGCGAGCAGAATTCAGAAGTTTGCAGTACTGTTCTCTGCCCTTGTGGGATGGCCGGGCAGCCTGGCCCAAAATAGCTGGGAGAGGCAGAATGTTGGGGCCACTGTGGGGAAAAAAATCACAGTGCTGCTAATGACAGACTGGGCTTATCTGGAACCGAGTGTCTCGCAGACGTTAACCGAGGTCACATAGTTTTTTCCAGGGATGAGAAAACAGACACAGTGAGCAGCGGTGATGTGCCCAGAGAGAGAGAGAGAGAGAGAGAGAGAGAGAGAGAGAGAAGGGATTGCCAAAGAGGGAAAGACCTAGAATGTGCTGCCTCTTGGGAATGTTCTGTTCCCCCGTGAGTCTCTGGGCTTCACGTCCCATGAGCTGCCCTTGTCTGAGAATGTGGGGCCACTTGGGAAGCTTCGGGAAGCCCATGTTTGGCCCAGACATCCTTGTGTGGGAAGTGTGAGCTCCTAGGGAATTTCAGGATGGGCGTGACCTACAACACACTTGGGAACCGATGAGAGAGACCTTGGGGTGGGGGGCCTCATCCTTCTGGTTGGCCCTGGCCTCTGACCCAAATGGGGCTGATGAAACCTCCCTCAGGCACTGCTGCTGGCTTTGGGTTCTGATTTGTTCATGTTGTTGCTGTTGGGTCTTTTTTTGTTTTTTGGGTTTTTTTTTTTCCTTTTTTTTCTTTTTTTGCCATGACTCTTGTCCTTAATACTGGGCAGGACTTTCCAACCAATAGGAAGATATTTGCTGAATTGGGAGCATTCTGCCCTGGTGGCCTGAGGGCACCACGGCCTTGACGGAGGACTAATGATTAGGCAGGCAGTCTGCAAGACCATCCCCGGCTTGCCCAGTGCGCTTTCCTTCCTGCAGTTGTGACGCAGTGACCGCGTGGGTAACAAAGAGCATTAGGGACCGAGCTAGCTCTGTGTTTCGGTGGCAGGTTTTGTTTCTTTCATGGAGGGCTAAACTGGCCTTGTGAATCTTTGCCCATTTTTGCCTGTTGGCTTGAGCCATAGGCAGTGGTGCCTGAGATGTGGCTCAGACTGTAGTTCCCCTTCTCTAGAACTTTCAGTGACTGTGAGCCTTCTGTTTCACATGGATATCTTGGGAAATTCCAGGTCCTTGTTGCCACATTTCATATCAGTGCCCCTCACCCTCCTGGTTTCTGGCTTGAGAGATATGAATAATCCCTTCTCTAACCTCCTGGGAGATGTGGGGTCTCGACCCAAGAGGAGGCCTCTCTTCCAAGAGGAAGATTATACTTACCCATAATGACAGTTATCACGGACATTCTTATGCTTTATATCTGCTCCATCAGGGCCTTTCATCGGCCCTATGACAATTACAGAGCCGCAATCCTTTACCCCAAGTCCCCAAAATACAAAAAGCCCTGACAGCGTGGTTTCCCTGAGTTTGGTGTGACAGACTTTGACATAACAGAGTGACCTGCAGTGTCGTGAGGCTGTGCAAGCATCAGGTGCTGGGGTCCTGCCCCAGAGCCCGGCAGGGAGAGATGCTCTGAATGACACCTGCATCTTACTCTGAACACATCCGACTGCATGGGTTCCTGATAAGAGACCCCAGACCTATTTCTGCTTAATAGATAAGGAAACAAAGGCTCCCTGAGGTTGGGCAGCCTCCCAGGCTCAGGATTTAAGGCCTCTGGATAGAACAAGCAGCTGCTGCTGTATTTCTGCAGCTCTGCTCTCTGTTGGACCTCTGGATTCCCGTCTTGGAGTTATCTTTCAGATAAGTGTCTTGCAGGGGCACCTGGGTGGCTCAGTCAGTTAAGTGTCTGCCTTTTCCTGGGATCAAGTCCTGCATCGGGCTCCCTGCTCAGCGTGGAGTCTACTTCTCCATCTCCCTCTGCCTGCCCCTCCGTCTGCCTGTGCTCTCTATCTCAAATGAATACATTTTAAAAATCTTAAAAAAAAAAAAAAAAGATAACCATTTTGTGGTTCTTCAATAGTAAAGCTGTCTCAGGAAGGGGACAAATCTCTGCATCTGTTTCTCTTCCCAGCCACGTGCCCGGTTCCGTGCGCATAAAGTCCTGGTATGGATGCAGGACACCGGAGGTCTGGGCCTCCAGCAGTGGGGAGCTTTCCCATTGCATACAAAATATTCCTGGTTCACTGGAGTTCTGAGAAAGACCCGGCTGGTCTAATGTCCCAGACGAAGGCCTACAGGGGCTGTATGGAGACGTGGCCTACTTGCCTTTCCTGCTTTTCTTGTTGTGTTTCCCCCCAGTCCCTGCCTCGAAGGCCAGCTGGGGACAGAGGCACCAAGGGGAAGGTCGGTCAGTGCGCAGGGCCTGGGCCCTGGTGGCCAGGAAAGCTCCTCGTGTTGCGTACAGGAACGAAGACGCGCTTATCTCTGGGTTTCCTGTGTCGATAAGCAACCAGGGATGTGAGTTTTGCCAAACCTCAGACACATGCCAAAGATCATGAACGATTCCTAAGTGTTCTAACGCCAGCCAAAACCCTATCTCCGATGGAGACGCATATACTGGATCTTGCCGTAGTGTCTGTGAAGCTGTCCAGGGCCACTGGAGAAGATCAGGGCACCCCTCCCTTTGTTCCTACAGGAGCGGGTGGGCTGCCGGGGTCTCTGTGGAGTGGCCACTGGGCCCTCCTGGCTTTGCCACCCAGAACCTTCCCTGTCTTCCATCTCTGCATTCTCTGCTCCACTGGCACGGAGAAGGTGTGCCTGGCAGGTGTTGGGCTTGCACACTCTCCTTTCCTCATGATTTCCAGCCCTTCGGGCAGACAGGTAGGGAGCAGAGGCAGGAAGGAATTTCCAAGGCCAGAGAGAGGAGGGTTGCAGTTTCTGTGCTTTGCCAGGAGCATCCCAAACCAGCACCCCTGTTTCTACATCTCCTGTCCACACGTGGGCAGAGAGAGAGGCCCTTGCGAGGAGTGTTGACTGACAACAAGTTGCAGGTGTGACATCCAAGCAGCTCAAGGAGAACGTGGGAACGCGGTTCGGAGAGAAGCAAGCGAGCAAGAAAACTGTTATCACCACAGCAGAGCTTCATTACTCTGGCCAGATGCTTCTTCTTGCGATATGATAAGATTCCAGAACTATCCGTTCTGACTCCGTCTGTGGACAGAGACCAGTCTGACTGGGGGCAGCTCACAAGGAGCCTCAAGCAGCTATCAGGATGCGAGGTGGGGCCAGAGGAGCCTGTTTAGAGCTCGTGTCTAAGTTGGGGGGAAGGGGGCACCTGGGTGGCTCAGTCAGTTAAGCATCTGCCTTCAGCTCAGGTCATGATCTCGAGGTCCTGGGATCAAGCCCCGAAGCATTGGACTCCCTCCTGGGTGGGGAGCTTGTTCCTCTCTCTCCCCTGCTCGTGCTCGCGCTCTCTCTCTCTCTCTCTCTCAAATAAGATGGGGGAAGGCTTGTTTTTCACATCAAGGAACCAGAGGCTGATAGAGACGGAGCAATGCTGACGTCCCTCACGGCCCCACCCTGGCCACACTGCCCTCTGGAAAATCTGCTCTGCCAGCCAGGGGTTCCTAACCTCTGGATCACAGAGCTCTCTAAGAATCCGATTGAAGCAATAAACCATCCCTGTCCAACCATGCACACGTGTGCACAGGTGCACGCACACACAGCTTTGCATTGTTTTTGGCGGGGGGGGGGGGGGGCGGGTCACAGGTTCTCCACAACCTGTGTGTGGTTCCCAGACCCCAGGTGGGAACCTCTGATTGAAAGTGTCTCACGTCTGCCACTGGGGACTAGATCCCAAAGGATTGGCAAGAAGTGCCCCCCGGGTTCCTTGGCACACATCCCTTACCACCCAGCGACTCGGGGCTCCGGGCCCTCTTTGTCCTGGGCCCCCAGCCGCCCGCACACCTGGAGGGGCCTCCAGGGACTGGGAGTGGCCGCCCGCGCCCCCAGCCTGGGCCGCCTCCCCGGGGTGGCCAGGAGGAGGGCAGGCCTGGCTTTCCCCTGCCCGCGGGCACACACACAGTTAATCCTCGGCGCCTGCTGTTTGGATAATATGCGCTGGGAGCGTTGGAGGCTCCGCGGCCCCGCTCACATCTGGCTGGGGTTTGCTCTTTACGAGCCGTCCCGCTTTCTTCGTCTCTTCCTTGACTTTCGAGAAACCGCGCTTCCGCTTCTGGCCAGAGGGCCCTCGGATCGGAGGAGGTCAAGGTGCCGGGAAGGCAGCGACCCGAGGCCGGCGCCCGCGCCCCTTGCTGCACCTTCTTCCCGGAGGACCTCCCCCCCCCCCCCCCCCCCCCCCCCCGCTCTCCCCCGACCTGGCTGGGAGGAGGCCCCGCCAGGAGATGCTCTGAGCCCGGGACGAGAGGCCCCGCAGGACGCCGTGGAGGTAGGTGGTGGCTGTGGCGGGCAGGACGGGCGGGCGCTCGCTCCTGCTCCGCGGCTCCAGCCGAGTGGGAGGGGCCGGGTGGCGGTTGTGACAAGGGACAGAAAGACCGGGAGTTGCGGCCGGCGGGCGGGCAGCCCGGAGGTGCGGTGGGGAGCCGCCGCCAGTCTCCGTCTCCCGCTGGGACGGGGTGGGGGGCAGGGGCAGCCGGGCGCTGTCAGGAATAGGAATGACGGCGCCTCCTCTCTCCGTGGTGGGCTGTTTACCTTGCTGCACACTTCTCTACGCGTGAGAGAAAAGCGAATGGTACCCAAGTCCCCTGTGTACCAAGTGGGGGCCCCCGCCCCAATAGTGCCTGCATCACCTGAGAGCCAGGTTCGCCCTGCCTGAGGCCAGTGTGGACCCCCACACAAAACAGGAAATGTGGACTTTGGCCCCCACATCTAATGGCCTTGGTGTTCCTGGATTCAGCCTAGACAGGGGAAAATAATGTCCCTTCCCCTGGGGACCCTCCCGAGCTGCCTGCATCACTGAGAACCATCTCTGGCCCGGGGCCACGGTCACCCAGCTGCCCTTAAGCCCCTGGACCTCAAACGCCTCTCTGTGTCGAGACACCACGTGCCACGTTGTCTTCTAGGCATTCCCCGGGCACAGGTGTGATTTCCCCACGTGCCCTGGGCACCCACATCGTGTTCGCCTGGTTCTCAGCGTGCAGATCCCTGAGCAGCCCCGTGTCCTCTGTGGGCCCTCCTGGTCCACTTGGAAAGGAGGAAGGAAACTACCTCCCTTCGTGACTCGTCTGTCTCTTCCATCTCTCTGAGTTTCCAGGAATGGAAGCAGTTCGGCTCATGGAGCTGCCTCTTTACACGGTTTCAAAATGAGGAGTGTCCTGAGAAACTGAGCTTTTCTCAACTGCTGGCCACATCCTGGGTCCCCAGGGGGGAGGATGTGAGGTCCTCCAAGGCTGCTAGGCCTTTGCTTTTAATAGTGCAGGAAAGCACGCAGTCAGCTCCACGTGCAAGGTCACAAACAGATGCACTTGACTGCTGTGTTAGCTGCAGGGAGGGTCCTGCCTAATGTCCCCACCAAGAGGAGGGAAGAAGTACAGGGGAAGGGGAGATGGGGGCCGAGGCTTGAGTTATCCCGTCCCACCTGCCTTGCCCACTCTCCGTCTTGACCTGAGAGCTCAGAGGAATTTAGGGTAAGCGGCAGCCATGTGCGCGCGTACATGCACGTGTGTCTGTCCCGCATGGCACGTGCTGAGCAGATGTGGATTCTCGTTGATGACACTCTCACCCCTGAAGAGCTCAGAGAGGCTCATGACTTGCCCACGCGCGGTAGAAGGAGGACCCCTCGGAGGACCCGCATCTCTGCACCCAGAGAAGGGGTATAATTTGCTCAAGGGTGCAGAGCTGTCCAAGCTGAGGCTGGGACTGGAGCTTCTCAAGTTTGCAAATATCCACCTCCCAGCTGTCCTCGGAGAAAGTGCCCAGGGGCAGGAAGGACGGCCAGGTTCTGTTTCCCAGACACCCCACCCTCTCCTCCCTCTCCCGTCTTGAGCCAAGGAAAGTGCTCCCAGTGAGCAACAGGTCAGGGAGAGATGCAGGAGGTCTCGGGTGGGACAGCCCGCCTAGGACAGGTGCAGCCAGCCAGCAAGGGGACCCTCCCAGGTGGGTACTGAGGAGCGGACGTGATCCCAGAAAGGTGCACAGACGGCTCCCTCTTCACTCCTTTAACATCCGGGGATGTTAAACCTCCTTATTCAGGGCAACCAGCACAGCACAATTTTTTTTTTTTTTCAGAACGTGCTTCTTTCTGTTGTTGTTACTGGTGCCTCTGGCCCTCCCCGCCCCCCCCAGCTGTAATTAGCATGACTCATAAACCAAATATTCTGGCACTGAACTTCACCCATCAAAACAAAGATGAAAAGAATTTTGTAGATACAGTCGCGCTGCTGGGCGTCCTCACCGGACATAAGCTTGCTGTTGGGGGCTTTGTCTTCAGGGGGCTGGCCCCGTGTGTGGGACCCCCGTACTGGAGCAGGGGGGCGAGTGGAAGGCAAGGGGGTAGGGGGGTGGTGCCAGGCTCCAAGGCCCTGGGGCAAGGGTGGTGGTGACAGCTCACAAAGGAAAAGAGGTCTAGAAAGGTCCTCTGGTGCCTGAGGCAACTCTGCTGAGCCACTGGGGAGGAAAGCGGGTGTTTCAGAAGCACCTCGCTTCCCTGCCCCGAGAGCTCACAGATATTTAGGTGGAGGTGATGGTCCCCCAGGGCACTTCGTTCTTGGTGGCGTAACTACTGCGTGGGCCTAGGGTTATTAATTTTTTTTTTCCTGTTTTTACCTGCTGAAATCTGCCTTCTCTGAACGTCGGGTGAGCCAAGGCGTCCCCTGGACAGGACCGTGGGTCTCTCCCTGACTACTCCTGGCTCCATGCGAGGAGCGGGCTGCCCCCTGGGAGAGCCATTTGGAGCAGAATCATCAAAGCCCAGGCGCTCCCGCCCACTCTGTGGGGCGGCCCAGAGAGCCGGGGCCTTGGGATTCTCAGGGCCCCTGCCAGGGGAATCTGCGGCTGGGTCCTCGGCCTGGCGGCGTCGGTTCTGCCCTCGACCACAGTTGTGCGGAGGCGGGCACGCCGGCTCCCTTCCTCCTCTGCAGGCCGGGCAGTGGCACTTGTGCTGTGGCGGCCCGCGTCCCCTGCCCATCCTCCTCCTGCCTCCCGGCGAGCCGCGGCAGGAGCTCTTGAGCCTCTGGGGGGAATGGGGAGCATCTTTACCTCTGGGTTCTTGTCGAGGTTGCAGGGGAGCCGTCCTGTGAGCAGGAGACAAGGGCTCCCGGCATCCTTTTCCAGCCACTCAAACTTGCCCACGCCTCTTTCCAGGACTGGGCTCAAGGGGGGCTGGGTGTGGCCTGCCCGGCAGGCCCCTGGAGTCAGCCCTTCTCCAGCCGTGGATGGGCCTGGCAGCGTCGTCCTGGGGCGTCCCGCCCTGTTCAGGATGGCTGTCAGGACGGCTGTGGGCCAGCCTGGGCCTTGGTGTCTGACCATCTCCCTGGCTCCTGTACGGATTTTCCTTGAAACAGGAGTTAGCGGAGCTGGAGCCTGCGGGTAGGAGGCTGGGTGGGAGGAGAGGGAGGGAGGAGAGGACAGGAAAAGAGGGCGACAGGCGGGGCAGGCAGTGGGGGAGCTGGGGGTACCTGTGCTCCGTGGAACGCTGCTGCTGGCCACTGGCAAAGCCATGCTTGGGGAATGCCCCAAACCCTTTGCACTCCCACCCCAAGCAGGGACATCTGGTGACCAGCCGCCCTCTACCCGGGGGACCAGGGAAGGAAGGGACCTCACCTGGGAAAGCTGCCAGCCCTGGTGGGTTTGCAGGCATGTGCAGGCCAGGAGATGGGCTGGACCCGGCAACTTCTCCCTGCAGGTTTCGGGGGCTGGTCTGTAGAGGTGGGGAATGGGGTGTGCTCGGAAACACATGGGCCCTTTCTCCTTGTGAGGAGTCTGAAAGTGGGTTCTGGTGAGGGATGGGTGGGTCTGGGTGGGTCTGGGGTGGCCCTGGGGCTCTCAGGTCGTCTGGCATTCAGGACACCCTCCTTCCCACAAAGGGATAGCTACGAGAGCAAGACCCGTGGCCCTGTAAAGTGGCTGTAGGAGGAGCCCCTGAGAATGGTCCTCACAGAGCGAGCAGAGCTAGACCCCGGCAGCTAGGGAGGTGAGCTGGAGCCCAGCGCCCACCTTCCCCTTTCTGTTTCCGTTCTCTGCTCCTGCGTTCTCCTGCTTCCAGCTCTGTCTCTGCAGGAGCCTCCACTAGGGGCCCTACCCGAGGCTGATCTCCAGGCAGCACCCCTAGGATGGGCAGACACGGGGCCACCATGCTGTTCCCCATCACAACATCAATCCTTTACACCATTGGTTCCTGCTAGCAGCACTTGGCCTCAGGTCCCATTGCAGCCCAGTGTTCTAGCTGGCTTGTCTCCATCAGAGAGCTCTGAGGGCCGGGTGGGACCATGTGCCCTTCCTGCAAGACATGGTCTTCTCACTCCTTCTCCTTTTCAGAGCTCGCCAATGGGCTGTTTCTCTCTACCTGGCAAACGCCAGGCCCTAAAAATGCACATTCAATGGGCCACACCTGCCACATCTCTTCCATCTTGAGGAATGGGGTGGTGGTAGTGGTGGTAGTGGTGAGGGGACGGGGGTTCCTCGTGATTCTGTGCTTAAATCCAAAGGAATTAAACTCAGTAATGGGTTTTAAGATGGGAGCCTGGCAACAGGGAGATCTTAGCACACTGCTTCAGGGACGATGGTTGTCACGGACCGGACCGTACCCTGCCTGACACTGAATAGGTGCTCCGTAATCTGCTGAATGGATGAATGGCAAGGCTGGGCTGGTGGATAAATCCCTCAGGGCCAAACACCACTGCTGCCGTTCCAGCTCTAGCTGAGTGAGCTACGCAGGTGGATGCCCGGAAAGACGGGAGCGCCCGCTGGACTGTGGTTTGGCAGGATGAGCCTGCCTCCCTGGCGTCTGGAGGCCCCCTGAGGTGGGGTGGAAGGCACTTTGCTGCCAGACCCACCTCCCTCCTGTGGGGCCTGGGGTGAGTGGCTCCTTCACTCTGAGCCCATTCGCTCATCTGAGAAGTCGAGGTGCGTTGTAGGGGTCAAGCTCTACGGCATCCGGAGAGCACAGTGCCCAGAGCCCGGCACATGGTGGGTCTTGCCTGGTCAGTGGTAGCAGGGCTTTGTTTGAAGGAACCTCTGATAAGTGCCGGGGCTGCTCCTGGGCCTGCTAACCTGCCTGGCCATCACACAGAATTCTTTTTTTTTTAAAGATTTTTATTTATTTATTCATGAGATAGAGATAGAGAGAGAGAGAGAGAGAGAGAGAGAGAGAGAGAGGCAGAGACACAGGCAGAGAGAGAAGCAGGCTCCATGCCGGGAGCCCGACATGGGACTCGATCCAGGGTCTCCAGGATCACGCCCTGGGCTGAAGGCGGCGCTAAACCGCTGAGCCACCGGGGCTGCCCTCGCACAGAATTCTTAAGGATGGGCTCAAGGATTTGGCTTCATCTCCTTCAGTTCCAGGGCCTCAAGAGCAAGTACCACCAGGGAGAGGTCTGGCAAGGACAGAACAAATCCCCCTCATAGAAAATGTGATCCGTCCACCAGGCCTGACTGGTCCAGGTCAGGTGGCCCTCCCTCCCTGGCCTAACCTGCATCCATCCACTGTAGCTCCAGGGTGTTCGCTCCTGGGGCAGGGAGTGGGATGGGGAGAGGCTGCATCTCCTCGCTGCTGCACCGTGTCCCTGTCACCCAGCTCTCCACCGGGTACGCAGCAGACAGTAAATGCAGGTGCAGGAAGCCAGGACTTGAGCCCTAGGTCGGTTTCTTCTCCATGTGGTCCTGGTCCTGCGAGTCCCCAAACCCCTCATGCCTCATCCTTCTCTTTGCATAGACTCAAATCCCCTGGAATACACTAAACGCTCTCTGAGTCCCCAGGGTGGGGCTTCTTTGTCATTGTTCTAAGTGGAAAATAATGTGTATTTAATGCAAGAAAATATGTGACTGTTAGAGAGGGGGAAAAAAAATCAGAGAAGCCAAAATAAGAAAATGGCCAACATCCCTATTTTCATCACCCAGAGATAATTGCTGTTAGCAGCCAGGTGGGTGGCCTTCAGATCTCGGCGGCTGAGCGTGATGTGCATGATGTGTGTGTATTTTCAACCCGACCTTCACTCATCAGGAACATCTCTTGGCGTCAGCAAAGAGTCATCTGTTTACAGAGGTCACTAATTGGCAAGGCTGCCTGAAGCTGCCCCTCCCCGCTTATTTATTTTTTTGTTTGTTTGTTTGTTTTCTTGCCTCTCCAGGAAGCACAAAGCATCTCCTGGTTAGGTGGCTTGTAACCTTGGCTGAAGGAGGCAGGGGGTCATAGCCCTGAGGAGGCAGGAGATTTTCTGAGGAGCCTCTGAGGGAAACGTGGCTGGATGGGCACGCAGGGACTCAGTCTTGCACTGGCCCTCTGGAGCCCACCCTGGATCACTCTCTCCCTTTCCCTCCTCTCTCCCCAAACAGCCCCGCCCTGAGCTAGACAGAGATTTGAACACCCTGGCCCCAGGCCCCCCGCAAGACGTGCAGGATCCTGGAGCCCTGTTTGTGCGTTGGCTCTGCTGAAAGGTGAGTGTGGATGGAGTTCAATCAAAGTGGGACATCAGACATCAGACATGGGGGATGCGCGTGAGAGATGACACAGCTTCCTGGGAGGGGCCCCTGGTCCCCAGGGGGTAGATCCTACAGGACGCTGGGGGAGTGCCTTCCTGGAGGCGTGCCCTCAGGCTGGGCTCTGAAGAACCTGTGCACAGGGAGGGTGGTGGGGGAAGGGACGGAGAGACCGGAGAGCCTGCGGTTAGTGTTGGGAGAGCCTGCGGTTAGTGTTGGGCCTGCGAGCGGAGCCACCAGCAGCTCCAGATGGCTGGAGTCGGGCGGCGAGGTGGCCAGAGGCGAGGCGGGAGCCAGGTGGTGAAGCTCCAGGTTTAAACATTTTCCTTATTTTCACGGGAAGCCTGTTAAGCCCAGGGTGGAATTGGGATTGGCAGTTCTGCAAGGGGCCTCTGGTAAGCAGGTGGGAAGACACAGGAGAGAGAGAGAGAGCGAGAGAGAGAGAGAGAGAGAGAGAGAGAAAGAGAGAGAGAGAGCGAGCTGTGGGTGGGGCGCTGAGAAAGAGGTGGTGCCCAGCTGGGGGGTAGAGGACTGGAGGCCTTCAGGAGGCTGCGTGATGGACGAGAGGTGGCAGGTAGGGTCTGCAGGGCCCCCCGATTTCCAGCCCCGAGGCCCCCACGTGAGCGGCGGCTGATGCTTCAGAAGTAGGTATGGTGGGGGGACAGGAGCGGAGGTAACTGGGGCTCGAGGGTCCATGGCAGAGCGGAGAGCAGGTGTTCAGAAGGCAGACAACCCGAGCTGTCCCGTGGAACTTTCCGCCGTCATGGGAATGTTCTCCGGCTGTGCTGCCCGAGAGGGTGGCCACCTGAAGTGTCCTGGTGCGGCTGAGACCCGAAATCTTCGTGTCGCTTAAGTCTAATGAATTTAACTGGCCCCCTGAGCTAGTGGCCGCTGTCCTGGAGGGCGCGGGGACCAAGGTCGGAGAGCTGTCAGCGTAGAAAGTGACAGAAAAGTATATTTCGAGAGGGAGGAGCCAACGCGGAGACCATCGCCCCTGAGACACCTGTTTCTTGAGGGGGGCGAGATGGTGGAGGACAAATGCTCGGAGACAGACGGAGCCGGAGCCGGGACACAGGAGGTGGCCGGCCCTGCACCGACCGCATGCTGAGCTAAATTATATTTGCGACCTAGAAGCATTCGGTGGGGGCAGAGTTCTGTCCTCCGCCACGCTTCCTGGGGAGGCGTCTGTGAGATGTTGGGGGGATGCGTAGGCCCCAGAAGAACCAGAGACAGTACCGCTGGCAAAGGGGCAAGAGTGGCGGGGCGCAGGCCCTGGGATTCCCAGCTTCTCTCCTCCCTCTGTCTTGGGACCCCGAGGGCGTCCCTGCTGTGGGGAAGTGGGCCCTGGGCCAAGCCACCTGCGGAGCGCGCTCGCGGCAGGGCACCAGGGCAGCCGGCAGCTCTGCTTGCAGCAGGGGCGAGCCTGCAGCCCAAGGCCTTACAGCTGGGAGGTGATCTAAGGACAGTGCTCCAGTCAAGGAGGCCTTTGTTAGCTCTGGGACGGGCTGGGAGCTGGGGAGGCTGGGCTGGCCAGGTGCCCCCGGAGGCCCGACGCCTGCAGCCCACGTGGCCTCGCTGTTTGTGGCCCGAGCGGAAGACCGTGCCCGCTCTTGGCGCCAGGTGAGCCTGTCCTTGCTGAGGCTCGGTGGCCCCAGGAGAGATGGAGATGTTTTAGGTTGGGGGTGGTGGCAGTGGGGAATTCTCACCTTCTCTTTTCTGCACTGTTTTGTCCTGAGCTAGGCCGCTCTGCTCTGCAGGGAAAAGGGAGCCCTTGCTCATTAACCTGTAAGTAGCCCCGGAAGCTTCCAACTCTCCCCCTGACCATGTGCTTTAGAGGTCACCAAATAAACCCCGAAACCTTAAGAAATAAATCCTTTTTCTCTAAGCCGGAGAGCAGCTCGTGGGAGAAAGGAAAAGAGAGATTCAGCAAGTGGCATGGGTAGCAGGACTCCCGGGTTCACCTCCAACTGATCAAAGTTCCTTTTTTTAAATTTTTATTTTAAAGATTTTATTTATTTATTCATGAGACACACAGAGAGAGAGGCAGAGACACAGGCAGAGGGAGAAGCAGGCTCCATGCAGGAAGCTCGATGTGGGACTCGATCCCGGGTCTCCAGGATCATGCCCCAGACTGAAGGCGGCACTTAAACTGCTGAGCCACCAGGGCTGCCCTCAAAGTTCCTTTAATAGGGGATCCTCATGCATCCACTGCTGACTCCTTTATAGGGCTCGGGGGTGGGAGGAGCAGGAAGGGTCAGACCAGTTGGGCTGCCCTGCTATGGAAGGGAAATTAGATATTAAATGGGCCCCTGGAATTGGTGAGCAAATGTCATTCGTCACTCTGCTTCCCTCCTTCCCGTCACCAGAAGGGTTTGGTAAGAGGAAAATGAGCGTGATGAACAGCTTCTGGGGCAGGAAGGCAGTTGTCACCTGTTATAACACCCTGCCTGCCGGTCATCGGGGCCAGAGGGACACCCCAACATGGTGCTTTCTCCTTCCCAGGCACGCCAGGATCTAAATCGAGGAGACTTCCTGCAGCAGCTGGAGAGCTCTGAGCTCCTCAGCAGGGGAGTGCCACCAGATGTCAGAGCAGAGAAGGGGCAGCCTCAGGGCTTCCTTTCTGGTTGGGAGGATGCCGGGGAGCAGGAGGTGGCAGGAGCAGACGTGCAGAGGGGGTGGCCGGGCTGCAGGCATGGCTGATGCCACGTTGAAACAAGGAGTGCTCGCCCGCCACGCTAAGTTGCATTCTTGGCCTAGAAGTCATTAGGTGTGGGACAAAGTCCTGTCTTAGGCCAGGCTTCCTTGGGAGCCGCGTGTTAGATTTTTGGGGTGATGTCCAGGCCCCAGGAAAGCCCAGACAAAGATATTTGTGTTGGGTGTATTGAGGTCTGGGCCCCAGCCAGAGCTCCTGGAAAGCATCACGTAGAGGCAAATGGTTGAGAGGGGGAGAGACTTTCGGGAGATATTACAGGGGGTGGGTGACTGATCCGATGTGGCGGATGCATGAGAGGAAGGAGCCCAAATGACTCCCAGATTTCTGGCCAGCTGCTTGTTCTTAGCCCCGCTTCCGGCCTCACTGACACCGGCTGGTCCGATCGCGCTTCCTGCCAGGACGGGAACGCTCTGTCCTGCGCCGTCCAGCATGCCAGCCACCGGCGACAGGAGCTCCCGAGGGCTCGGAATGCGGCTCGCGTGACCGAGGACCCGAATTGTGAATTTTCTCTAGTTTTGTTTCACTAGTTTATTTTATCTTATTTTTTAAGATTTTATTTATTTATTCATGAGAGACACAGAGAAAGAGAGAGGCAGAGACACGAGCAGAGGGAGAAGCAGGCTCCGTGCAGGGAGTCTGATGCGGGACTCGATCCCAGGACCCCACGGACCCCAGGCAGGCGCTCAACCGCTCAGCCACCCAGGGATCCCATTTCACTAGTTTAAAATGAAATAGCAGGGCAGCCCGGGGGGCTCAGCGGTTTAGTGCTGCCTTCAGCCCAGGGCCTGATCCTGGAGACCCGAGATCGAGTCCTGCATCGGGCTCCCTGCAGGGAGCCTGCTTCTCCCTCTGCCTCTCTCTCTCATTCTCTGTGTGTCTCTCATAAATAATAAATAAATAAATAAATACATAAATAAATAAATAAATAAATAAAATCTAAAAAAAAAATCTTAAAAAAAAAATGAAATAGCCACACGTGGCCCCGCAGCCGTCACCCCAGCCCGCGTGGACCAAGAACGGTACCCGCTTTCCGCCTTGATCCCGCATCCTAAGCTACTACGATCGGGTGCGCGTCTGTCTCCTTCACGTGGACCGTCCTCTTCCTGAGGCCAGGGCGGGAATTTAGTTTACGGTAGGATCATCACTCCCTCCCGGGCTCCGACACAAGGCTGGGCAGCCCGTGGGCCAGCCAGGCCCCTGGGAGCTTCTCCAACGAGAGGAATTGTGGAGCTGCGCGGGCAGTTGGGCTTGTCTTCCAAGCTTCTAATCCAGGGAGATCCTAGGCTTCTCGCCTCCCAGAACAGCTGGTCACCCGCTGAGGATTAAGGAAGAGGGAAAACCCTGGTTATAAATGCTTTTGTCAGATGGCACTGGGCTGGGTGTGGTGTCATGGCAAAATGCAAACACATGGTGCCCGGGCTCGGGGGGTTCCCATCAAAACACAGGCAGGACAACACGGAGGCAGGTGAGACCCATCTGAGACCCCAGGAAACTACAGTGTAGGTCTGAACACTGTCTCCTAGAAGGATTCACCCCATGTCCATAAAAGGTCTGAGAAGGGATGAAAATTATTAACGAGGGAGTGTTTTCAGACCCCGTAAGTGGCCCAGCACCCCCTCTGGCACCCCCCACTCCCGCAAAGGGGCTTCTTCCTTGTTGGGGGAAGGTTAAACTGGATGGGAGGGCTGATGGGAGAGCCGCCAAAGAGCCACCGGCCTCCTGGGGCAGACAGTAGGGGAAAAAAGGTGTTCATGGATCTTGGCAAACGAATTTCTTCACAGCGTTTGAGAAAGGCAAGTCAGGAACTTGAGTCACGTTGCAATTGGCCTCAGATGCCTTGACCGCAGCAGCCTGCAGACTGGACCTCGTGGGCCGGAGGGTGAGGGCTCCAGTCCTGGGGGCCACGTCCCGGCCCTGCCTTCGCTGTGTGCAAGCGTGGTCCTCTGGGTTACCTTCCTGGGGGTGAAGCCGCGCCCTCTCTAGGTGACTTCATTTCACTGGAAATGGCTAAAAGTCATTTGAAGCCAAGTTTGGTTGGATGTTGGGCAATAACTGTTTTTGCCCAAAAGTGACTAAAATGATCATAATGTCATGACGCTGACTTTTCTGTGGGACTTGGTAAAAGGGCTCTGAAGATATTTTTGAAGAAAGAAAGATTTCACCCAGGGTTTGCTTTGGCCCCAAAGAGGAGGTTCTTGAGGAGAAGCACCAGCCTCTGCTGACCTTCACTTTGTCAGCCTGGTGCCTCCGACTCCTTGCTGGCTCCATCCCCACTGATACCATCACCCCGAAGGCGGCTGCATCCCAATCCCCGTGTCTTCTGATCAAGGTCCAGAGAATCCTTTTTTCCAGACTCGGAAGAGACATGCCAGTGCTCCCATTGGGCATAGAGCACCGATCCTCAGCTGGGGGTGCTTCTGCCTTCCCAGGGTACGAGCAGCAAAGCCTGGAGACGTTTTTTGGCTGTCACAACTCGGGGTGGCGGGGTGGGGGGTGGTTGTCAGTAGAATCTAGTGCGTGGAGTCTGGGGATGCTGATAAATATCCTGCAATGCACAGGACAACCTCCCACAACAGTGAGTCAGCCCTGAATGTCAATAGTGCTGAGGCTGAGAAACCCTGGGGACGAAAGAATCCGAGGTAGCTTTTTATGTGTGTTTGTTGTTGTTTCCTGACTTTTCCAAAATGAATATATATTACTTTGGATTCAGAAAAAGAAATGTTTAAAGAAAGGAAAACGTCTTTTCCTTTCAAGTGATGCAAGCTTGGCATGTAAAGGGAGGGGAAAAAAAACAGCCATTATTGAGGTGCCAAGGAAAAAACAGAGGAAACACAGAAAGGGGGAAATAAACAACTTTAAAAATCCCATTCCACAAACATTTGTTGAGTAGCGATCAAGTTCAGGGTGCTGCAGGATGCTCGGCCGGTCCAAGATGAACAAGACCAGGAGGTCACGGTCTGCTGTGCAGAGTCTTACAGGCCAAGGAAAACTCTGCAGAACGAGACAACAGGAAAAACAAAATCTGAAAAGAAGACAGAGAGGTTTGGCCAGCTGAGGGTCTGGGAAGGAAGAGGAGGTGCTTGGGTTGGGTCCTGAGGACCGGGTAGGATGCTGATGTGGTCTGAGGACAGCCTGTTGAGGTCAAATCCACTGCCCTTCCTCGTTTGTGAATTTGGTATAATAATGAATGAGTGTTGTCTCCTTGAAGGACTCACCGCAGGCCCTGCTGAGGCCCATGGTGGGTAAGAATTACTAATGAGGAACTGTTCTCAGACCCGACCCTGACTTCCAGGGTTAGAAGGGTCCATTGAGATGATGCCTGGATGCTCGGCATAGTGCCTGGGGCAGCTGTTGGTCCTACAAGGCTGGTTTTTAATAGAAGAGAGGAGGAGAATAGGAACTCCTGGTCAGGGGGAAAGGATGTGTGCAGGTGGACAGATGCCAGGAGTTTAGGGGAGTGGAAGCTGGGATCCTAAGTATGGTCCGAGGACAAGGAGCAGAACTTGAGGGCTGTCCCAGACCCGCTGAATCAGAATCTGCATTTTAACCAGATTTCCCAGGTGATATGTGTGTACATTAAAGTTTGCAAAGCAGGGAGCTTGAGCACAGGATGAGGGGAGCCGTACAATGGGGCCGAAGAGTGAGGACAGACTGGGGTGTCAGGCATGTCCTGCCAAGGAGTAATGATGGGTGGATCAGTGGATGGACGGCTAGATGGATGGCTACATAGATGGATAGGCAGATAATTTATTTTATTTTATTTTTTTAAAAGATTTTATTTATTCATGAGAGAGAGAGAGGCAGAGGGAGAAGCAGGCTCCATGCAGGGAGCCCGACTTGGGACTCGATCCCTGGTCTCCAGGATCAGGGCCTGGGCTGAAGGCGGCGCTAAACCGCTGAGCCACCAGGGCTGCCCTAGGTAGATTATTTTATTTTATTATTATTATTTTTTATGTAGATAGTTTTAATATGTATTTTGTAAAGTCACATAAACACATACAGTAGAGATTTTGAGTGAGGACCAAGTGGTCTCTCGGTCACTGGGCAGGTCTCTGGGCCTTGATGTTTGGGAGGGATGGTTGTTTGGTAGAGAACTCAGAGTTGGGGAGGCCCCGTTGATCCACTGCAGTGGATGAGGTGGGGAGTCATGCGGAGAACTGAAGACCCAGCAGAGGTGTGGAGGCAACCCCCCTGGCTCAGAGGCTCATCACATCTCTGAGGATCCATCCACAGGGAGCCTCTGGCTCCTACTTTTTCTGTCCCAGGGCTCTGGTTGCCAGCTCTCTGCCTCCCCTATGTTCTCTTGATTTGGCATGGGGGCTCCAGCAAGGAGGGCTAACTGAGCAGCTTCTCTTCAGAGCTATGGCAGCGAGCCCACCGACATGCAAAAAACAAAGCCCAGACATCGACCTACCAGCTACAAGGTCATGTCCCACCAGCCACAAGTCATCTGAGCAATGGGGTGTTAGAGGGAAGTCCATGGCTTCCCATGGTCAACGACAGGAGGATTCATCTGCGTAGATAACTACTGACATAAAGAAGTCTGTCTTGGGAGTTAATATTCCTTAAACATAAAAGAGGAATTTTTTTAAAAAAGATTTTATTTAGGGTAGCCCGGGTGGCTCAGCGGTTTAGCGCCGCCTGCAGCCCAGGGCGTGATCCTGGAGACCCTGGAACGAGTCCCACATCCGGCTCTCTGCATGGTGCCTGCTTCTCCCTCCGCCTGTGTCTCTGCCTCTCTCTCTCTCTCTGAATAAATTAAAAAAAAAAAATTAAAAAAAAATTTTATTTATTCATTGATGAGAGACATAGAGAGAGAGAGAGAGAGGCAGAGACACAGGCAGAGGGAGATGTAGGTTCCATGCAGGGAGCCCGATGCGAGACTTGATCCCAGGACTCCAGGACCACACCCTGGGCCGAAGGCAGATGCTCAACCACTGAGCTACCCAGGCATCCCCATAAAAGAAGAATAAAAAGCAAATCAGACATGAGACCGTTGGAGATTTGCCTCCCAGCAGCGACCCGGATCCCACTCGCACCTTGGCTTCGAGGGGTGGGTGGTTCTGACTCTCCCAGGCTTCCGTTTCTCACTGGGCAGCTGACAGGGTTGAACTGCATGTCCTCACTGGGCCTTCTAGGTGTTGAACTATGTGGTTTGGTGAACAAAGATGGGTTGGGATTGACCCGTTACCCATTCCTGCAGGGGGCAGGTTTCCCAGCCAGGCAGAAACAGCGAGGCACTTGGGACTTCTGACTCCAGACTGTGGAAAACCCTCCCTGGTTAGCCGGGCAGCCGCCTGGCAGTGGGAAGGGATGGGATGTTTTGCCTATTTGAAGCCCAAGCACTGCCCCCTAATGGGCTCACTGGGGACCGACATGTCTTTCTAGAAGGACTGTTCTCAATACTGGATGAGAGGCTTTCCCCTGAGAGCACCCTGAAGGACATGAGGTTGGGTTTTTGAGCGACAGAGACTGTCGAGGCCCGTCCCTAAGTGAGATGCGTGATGTCTGCCTCCCTCCCCACCCACCCCCTCGGTGCAGGGCTGGGGTAGAGTCACAGGACAGTGACCCCACACGTTCACTTGGGATTGTGCTTAGCAGAGCCCACTGGCTGAGGGTTCCCCTTCCTGAGAGGCTTGCTGGGCGTGGGCAGCGCCAGCCCAGCTGGCTGAGGCTCCAGGGGCAGAGTGTGTGCGCATGTGAGGGTGTGTGATGTGCGTGCACACGCGTGCGGGTGTGCACGAGGATGCAGGTGTGCTGTGTGTGCATACCCATAATGCATGTGGGAGTGGCAGTGTGAGAATGTGTCGAGTGTGTAAGAATATGTGCATGGGGTGTGTGACTATGTACTGAGGCATATGAGTGTGTATGAGTGAATGTGTTAGGATGGTGCAAATGTGTAAGTGCAGAGTATGAGCAACAGGGTGTCACCTGTGGGTGAGTGGGAGTGTATGTGTGCACCTACCGTGCATGAGTACTGAGTATACACGTGCACGTGTGCAAGTGCGAGAGCACTAAGTACCCGAGTGCGCGTGTGTTCATGCGAGAGTACCTGAGTGCGGTGGATGAGGGTGTGGAGGATGCGCGGGAGCCAGGGCGCGTGGCGGCCCTCGGGGGGCCGGGTGGTCGGGGGGCGGCCCGCTCAGCCCGCGGCCCTCCGTGTGTCTCCCAGCAGGGCGCGGCGCGAGGATGGGCTCCGGGGCGCCGACACTCGTGCTGGCCTGCTGCGTGCTGCTGACCTTTGCCTGCGGAGCGGGGCTGGGCCGGGCGCCACGTGGCACGCGGGAGCTGCGGGAGCAGGAGGGGACCAAGGAGCCGCCGCTGGACCACACGGAGCGGTGAGAGACGGGGAGGCGCGGCCCGGTGGGTTGAGCCCGGGGTCCGAGGCAGCTGGGGCTGGATGCGAAGGGGCCTCAGCCGAGGCCGGGAAGGGTCCTTGCGGACCTGGTCCTGGGGGACACACCGGCCATTTCTCCTCTCAGTGGCCCCGGGGGCCTTATCTGAAACTGATGACAGTGACCCACCTTGCTCTAACCCCAAAGGGACTGGGTTTCTGTACTGTTTTGCAGCCACAGCCCCAGGTAAAGACTCCCCCCCGCCCCCCCCCAGCACTCCGTTTGTCCTTCTATTCTAGCTTTGTCCTCGAGAGTATCCCCGGGGCTCTGAGTGCTTCCCCAGGTGGGAGGCAGGGACGCGGCTGTGAGCGGGTCCGGGGACCCTGAGCGTCTGATCAGGTTGCTGATGGGAGAGGATTGCTGAGGGCCGGCGGAGAAGTGGTGGCTTTTCTTGGGAAGTCATGAATTTCTCCTGAACGGCGTCATCTTCGTGGATGTGACCTTCGCTATGATATAGAGACTTCAGGCTACTTGGAATATTTTGAAGGGAAGCACCAAGTCCTTAGGATTGCTCAGGAAACGGTCATTCACCAACTGTGAGGTGCTGGGTACCTGGGCGATAGGCTGGCGCCCTCAATTGCCTCAGTCACTTGGGTTTCGGGCTGACTCGATACCCAGGGCCTCAGGCGATCCTCACGATGGAAATGCATTGGATGTGGGACAAGGTGACATCCATCATCTCCTCCTCCTCTCCTTCCCCCTCCCCCTCCTCCTCCTCCTCTCCCTCCTCCTCCTCCTCTCCCTCCTCCTCCTCCACTCCCTCCTCCTCCTCTTCCTCCTCCTCTCCCTCCTCCTCCACTCCCTCCTCCTCCTCTCCCTCTTCCTTCTCCTATTCCTCCTCCTCCTCTTATTCCTTCTCCTCCTCCCCCTCTTCCTCCTCCTCCTTTCCCTCCTCCTCCCCCTCCTCCTCCTCCACTCTGTCTTCCTCCTCTCCCTCCTCCTCCTCTCCCTCCTCCTCCTCCCCTCCCTCCTCCTCCTCCACACCCTCCTCCTCCTCTCCTTCCTCTTCCTCCTCTTCCTCCTCTCCCTCCTCGTCCTCCACACCCTCCTCCTCCTCTTCTTCCTCCTGTCCCTCCTCCTCCTCCCCCTCTTCCTCCTCTTATTCCTCCTCCTCTTCCTCCTCCTGTTCCTCCTCCTTTTCTTTTTTCTCCTCTACCCCCTCCTCCCCCTCCCCTTCTTCCCCCTCCTTTTTCTTTTTCCCCTGCCCCTCCCCCCATTTCTCCTCTTCCTCCTTTTTCTCCTTCTCCTCCTCCTCCTCTTCTTCCTCTGCCTCTTCCTTTTCCTCCTCCCCTTTCTCCTCCTCTTCCTCCTCCTCCTCTTCCTCCTCTTCTTCCTCTGCCTCTTCCTTTTCCTCCTCCCCTTTCTCTTCCTCTTCTTCCTCCTCCTCTTCCTCCTCCTCCTCTTCCTCCTCCTCTCACTTTCTATTCAGTGAGAACTAAGTGCCTGCTACTGGTCTGGCCATGTGCGAGGCATGGGGGGACAGGCACGGATGACAGTCCTGGCCTCCAGGAACTCCAAGGCTGTGCGGTAGGCTCTGCAGGACAGGTGTGTCCACAATGCTGGGGGTGGCAGGGGCGGGGTGGGGGCGGGAGACTGAGCAGAGGAGTGGCCACATCTTGAAGGACACTTGGGCCTGGGGAGCATCTCAAGTGCGGAAGGAGGGTGTGGCCATGCCAGGTGGGTTTAGGGTAGTAGAGTTGGCACTAGAGGGTGGAAAGGGAGGGGAGATGATTCTGGTGGGGAAAGGTCTCTTAATCGTACAGGGAGTCATGAGGAATTATCATGGGTGGGGGACATCATGGAGAGGTTTCAATGTCATGACATTCCAGAAAGAACGCTGGAGGAGGCAGAGAACAGGATGAATGGGAGATGTGGAGAGAGGCAGATTCCAGGAGAGCAGTCAGAATGGTGACGGTCCCCCAGAGATGGGGAGTCCGGAGGGCCCAGCTTCTGCAGGTACCTTGGTGGTGGCTGGGGGTGGGAGGGGCTGACTTCAGGACCCCGTGATCCTCAGCATGTGGTGGCAAGGCTGGAGAGGCCTCTTGAGTGAGCCTGTGATGGTGCCGTGAAGAGGGTTTGGAAAGAGAAGGTTCCAGGGCCAGAGTGATGGGCCGACACTTGGACACCTCACCTTCGAGGGGCTCGCTGACCCTAGGTAGAGACCTTCCGGCGAGAGGTGGGCATCCACCTGGGAGGCCGGTGCTCGCGGGGCCTGAATTTAGCGTGTGCACATCCATTTCCCGGATTGTCTGGGGTGCAAAAGCAGGAGCAGAGGTAGAGAAGGAACCAGCCGCTGAGATGGAGTGATTGTCTCCGACGTCACAGCTCTAGAGCTTGGAGGGAGCGGGAGCCAGAAAGGGCCCCGTGCAGCGCAGCGCGCCGCCGCCAGGTGGTAGCACGGAGCCGCCGGCCGCCCGCAGCCGCGTGTAAACGACCGTGGAGTCTCCCGCCGCAGCTCCCAGGAACCTGAAGATCTAGCCGAGCCCTTTCATTTGCAAATGAGTCAGCTTAATGTCGTTATCTTCTAGAATCACAGTTGCATTGACGGGGATTCACAGCTCTGTCACACACCTTCTAGAACCCCTCCCCAGGGGCCCGACCTCTCCAAGCAGCCTCTCTCTCGCCTGGCCCCAAATTATTGCTGTTTCTGTAATCGTTGTTTCCATGACGAGTATTGCTGTGACCGGAAGGCAGAGGAGCTCTTCCTGAACCTTCAGTTAGGGTCCCAGAATTCGCCAAGAGCCAACGCTGTCTCTGTCGAGGGAAAGCGCATGCGGTCAGGCACGTCCAGGACAGAGGGAAGGCACGCAGGTGGACCAGAACCTCTGGAGGCCGAAGAGAGAGGAGGTCCCAGCTCCCAGAGCTCATGGCTTTCCCTGTGACGCCTTTATTCCCTTAGAGATGAAGAAAACCATGACAAATACAGCCCCAGGCAGGGCGAGGAGGCCTCTGCTTCCCGGTGCTTTCGCTGCTGTGACCCTGGCACCCCCGTGTACCAGGCCATCCCGGTGCCACAGATCAACATCACCATCCTGAAAGGTCAGACGGCTGCGAAGCCACCAAGGGGACCCTCCCCCCCACCCGGTTGGGATGGGGTGTGGGGCGCTCTGTCCCGAGTGGGGAGGAGAAGTCCTTAGGGTGGATGAGACGGCCCTCTGCCCCCAGCCCCCAGCCCACTCTCTGAAATGCCCTCGGCCCCGGGGGCCGGACAACCTCACGCAGCCCTGCGAGGTCTGACGGGCACCCCCGGGCGAGCCCCGCATCTGCAGTTCATTTGCTCCGAGTCAGCCTTGGGCCTGGCCGCAGCGCCTGTTGCTTTTGGACAGACCCCTATGTTCCCTTCTCGTTGCCAGGACGTTCCAGAAGGGGAAGAAAATGATTGTTTCTGGATGAAAATAGAACAGTCCTTGAGGTTGGGTCAGCTTGCCCGACCCCGCGTGTTTTCCTGTCCCTTTAGGTGAGAAAGGTGACCGGGGAGACCGCGGCTTACAAGGGAAATACGGCAAGACGGGCTCCGCGGGCGCCAGGGGCCACGTGGGCCCCAAGGGGCAGAAGGGGTCCATGGGGGCCCCCGGGGACCGCTGCAAGAACCACTACGCCGCCTTCTCGGTGGGCCGCAAGAAGCCTCTGCACAGCAACGACTACTACCAGACGGTGATCTTCGACACGGAGTTCGTGAATCTCTACGGCCACTTCAACATGTTCATGGGCAAGTTCTACTGCTATGTGCCGGGCATCTACTTCTTCAGCCTCAACGTGCACACCTGGAACCAGAAGGAGACCTACCTGCACATCATGAAGAACAGGGAGGAGGTGGTGATCCTCTATGCCCAGGTGAGCGACCGCAGCATCATGCAGAGCCAGAGCCTGATGCTCGAGCTGCAGGACCAGGACGAGGTCTGGGTGCGCCTCTTCAAGGGCGAGCGGGAGAATGCCATCTTCAGTGACGAGTTCGACACCTACATCACCTTCAGCGGCTACCTGGTCAAGCACGCTGCAGAGCCCTAGCCCGCCCGCCCCCGCAGCCCCACGCCGGTCTCGCTACAGCCCCTCCCCAGCCCTGCCCCCTTGCCCCGCCGCCCCAGCTTCGGCCTTCAACACGACGCCCTTCACAGAAGGGGAAGCAAGAGCAGCTGTGCTTGCCGGCCACACGGGCTCCTGGGTGGGCTCGGCGGGCAGCCACCTGAGAGGACGGGGCCTCCAGCTCCCCTCTGTGCACATATCCTTGGGCCACCCCACTGGTGTGCCACTGTATGGCAGGGCGACCCAGAGCCATCCTTGCTCCCGTGGCTGGAAATAATTAGGGAAATTCTAAAGTATGTGAAGGGAGCAAAGTAAGCCCTGTGGCTCCCCCTGGGAGGCTGTTCTCACATGAGCTTGCATGTTCGAGAAGACCTGAAGTGGACGCTGTGGGCCATGAGGAAAGGATGGAGGGCGTGGGGACCCTCTTAGGCCAAGTATGAGCCTTCTTGGGCAACAGCTGGACTGACATCCACATCCTGGGGATATCATGGCCTTGCCCACGGGTTCTGCTGGTCTTTCCACTGAGCCACAACAGTGAGGGGGTTCGGGTTCAGGTAGCGAATGTCAGCTCTCAGCAATCAGCCAAGCTCTCAGCCCTGGTTTCTGGGCTGAGAGTAGCAGCCTGCTTGTTGGAACCCATAGACTCCTGACAGCAGCTGGGGACCTCAGGAGCCCCTGGGTCTGCAAATGTTTCTATGAGGAGCAGAGCTTACCCTGACCAAGGCAGAGCCATCCATCCTGGCACGGCTCTGCTCGACTCCCCCATAGTGTCCAGGAGCCCTGGGTGGGCCTTCACACCTGTCACCTTGGCATTGGTTTGCTGTTCCTCCTCCCAGACGGGTCAGCCACGGAAGGCATTGAGGCCTTCGTTTTGTAGCAGGGTCATGGTTATATAATATTTTCTACAAAATCTCCTTGCACACCATCACAGAGTCCTGTTTCCCAGAGGCTTCACTCTCAGCAGCCCCCGTGCTCTCCCCCAGGCCTCTTTGACCAGCAGCCTAAGACAACACCAGAGGGGCTTCCTCTAGGCCCCAGAGTAGGGCAGAGCCGGAAGGGGCCGGAAGGCTCCCCCTCTACCTGTCTTGGAGGCCCCCGTGGGGCACCATCCCTCTGACCAGGAGAGAAGGCATGTCTCAATCACTGGAGTGAGAACCCTCTCTCTCTCTGGGGTGGGTGTAGATGGTGCCCAAAGTGGCTGCTGCCTGGAATTGGTGCTCTGGCCTGTGGCTGGCTTTGGCCCGGTGGCCCTTCTCTGCCTTTCTACACTAATGCCCAAGGCTTGGGTACCTCTCCTACCTGCTCAGGCCCTTAAACCCCTACAGGAACCTTCCTTCCTACTGCCTGGTGACCCTTGGTCTTGACCCATTCGTCCGCTCTCCCTGGGGAGAGGGATGGGGTCTGGGGTCTGGGGTCTGTACATCCTTCCCTCTGAAGGGCTTCTGCTGGTCAGATTTGAAAAATGGTGTTTCCATGGGCGTGCTGGTGCGCAGGGCGCCCGCCTGCTGCTTTGTGCTGTCCCGATGCTCTTTCAGAAAACATTAAACTTGGAACCATGTGTCTTAGCATCACGGCCTTCTCCGTTTGCTCATTGAATCAAATCTTCCTCCTTTCCCTTTCCATCCCTGCACCCCACCTGCAGAAGAAGCCTGGGGGCCTACCGCTTGGCACCCCGGAACTCAGGTACCCAGTGGGCCCAGGCTGGGCCCTAAACTGCCTTGTTCCTCATGGGAATGCATTTCCCAGGCTCAGCTGGACAGGGTCTCGCTGGGCACCTGTGCTTAGCAGAGTCTGAGCAGCGGGCAAGAGGCAGGGCTTGGGCAGGGGGGCCTGTGTCCCGGGGCTGCCATAACAAACCACTACAAGCCCGATGGCTTGAAACAACACACATTTATTCTCTCGCAGCTTTGGAGTCCTGAAGTACTAAATCAAGGTGTCGACAGGCCACTTTTCCTCCCGAGTGTGTAGGGGAGGATCCTTCTCTGCTTCTTTCAGCTTCCTGTGGCCAGACTCCGTCTTCATGTGGCCTTCTTTCTTGTGCTGACAGACCTCCCTCTCCTTTCCCTTATTAAAACACCTGACATTGGAGTCAGGACCCATCCTAAGTCCAGAATGGTCTCCTCTCAGGATTCTTAACTTAATGACATCTGCAAAGACTTTGTTTCCAAATAAGGTCACAGTCACGGGTATCGGGGCTGAGAACTTGGATGTACCTTTGGGGGAATACAATTCAACCTACTACAATGACCTGCAGGCTTAACTACACCCACCAACAGCTTCCTTTATGCTCAAGCAGAGAAGAGCAGATGTTTCTTTCTCTTCACGCCATCGCTTTGCCAACTGGGTTAGCGGCCAGGGCCCTCATCCGACGGCCAGCAGGCAGTACAGAAGCTGCCTTGCTCCCTCTCGTGCCAGCAAGCTGGCAACAACTGGTGTCCTTCTTTGGCCTGGTTCTAGGATCAGCCCACGCTCAGCCTTGGGCTGGGGCCAGGCAGGAGCAGGGAGACGGTGCAATTCTGCTCTCTGCAAGACAAAGGGCAGGCCCTGCCTCCGGATGTGCCTTCTACACAGCTGGGAGTAGGGGCCCAGGCCGATTCCCAAAGATGCATGGAAAGAATGCTCAGCTTCATCCAAGTGCCTACCACCTTGGGGGAGAGTCCCACGCAGCTTGTAGTGCCTGTTCTGTTGCCCTTCAAGCCAACGTGGGAGATGAGGTGGCACTTGCTCCAGAGCCCACACAATGCCCTGTCTTGCTCTTTGAACTCTTCCCCACCTCCCCCACTTCTGTCTTTCTACTCTTTTCCTGATTGCATTTTTCACCCTTCAAATATTTACCCAGCTCCTGCTTTGTGGTTGCTCATGCGCTAGGTGCTGGGGGCATCATGACCAATAAGGGGGGTACTTGCCTTTTGGGGGGGTGTTAGCTGCAGTCTGACATGGACGCCTTCTCAGAAGAATCGCATACTTGTCACCTCATTATCTGCTCCCTCCCCAAACTGTTTACTTTGCATAGCCTCCTTCCCCTGTGCCCTGACCTTGGCTAGTAAGGAATTGGCTAACAGTCCTGGAAAAGACCTGATAAACTCAGTTGCAAAACAAATACTAGTGTTTTAGCAAAAGGGCTTAGAAACAGCTGATGACTCAGCCGAAGGAGAGAACTGTTTATGCTACAACTTTCAGGAGTCTCCACCACCAGGGCTGGGAGCGGTGAGGCGTGTACTCCCCATCCTGTGGGGTTTTGTGTGTGTGTGTGTGTGTGTGTGTGTGTGTGAGCATGTGCGAGAACACAAATGGCATGATGGCAAACTGGGTTTTTTTGGGCCATAGTAATGGGAATAAAATGAGGTCTTCTTGCCCAGATTATGAACAACAACAACACAACAACAAAAAAATAGTTACAAGAAAATAATAAATAGCACAAGATGCCTCCAGGTGCAGGAGTAGAGTTAGATCCCTACCTTATACCATATACAAAATTTATCTTGAAGTGGATCAGTCTTCAACGTAGAGCTCAACTACAAAATTCCTAGAAAAAAGTGTGGCTATGAATCACCATGAACTTTTAACAAGTAGTAGTTTCCTAGATGTGACCCCAGAACCCAAGTAGCACAAGGGAAAATAGATAAATGAGGTAAATGAGATAAATGAGACACCACCAAAATGTAAAATTCTGGGTTTCAAAGGACATGACTGAGAAAGTGAAAGAACAGCATGAGAAATGGGAGAAAATATTTGTAAATCATAGATCTGATAAGGGACTTATATCTAGAGTATACAAAGAATTCTTACAACTTAATAATTGAAAACAACAAATTAAAACCAGGAAAGAGGTCTTAATAAACATTTCTCAAAGGAGATTTGCAAAGGAAGAAGAAGAAGAAGAAGAAGAAGAAGAAGAAGAAGAAGAAGAAGAAGAGGAAGAAGAAGAAGAAAGAAGAAGAAGAATTGCAAATGACCAATAAACACATGAAAAGATGCCCAGCATCATTATCCACCAGGGAAATGCAAGTCAAAACCACAGTGAGATACAACTTCACAACCAACAGGATGGCTGTCATCAAAACAACTGTTGGTGAGGATGGAGAGAGGATGTCACCCTCAGACACAGCTAGCAGGAACGTGAAATGATGCAAGCCCTATGGAAAACAGTCTTGCACTTCCTCAAAAGATTAAATATATAGTTACAGGTGACCCAGCAACTCCACTTCTAGGTGTACACCCAAAAGAAATGACAACAGTGTAGATGAGTGTCCTTGGCATCATTATTCATGAGCAAAAGTGGAAACAATCCAAATGTCCACCAGGTGGCAAATAAATGAACAATATGTGGTCTATCCGTACAATAAAATAGTACTCGACTAGCAAGAAGTACTGACAGCTGCTACAGCACGGATCAACCTCAAACACATGATGCTGAGTGAAAGAAGCCAGTCACAAAAGACCACATATTATATGATTCCATTTATGTGGAATGTCCTGAACTGGCAAATCCGTAGAGACAGCAAGTAGATTAGAGGTTTCCGGGCGCTGAGGTTTGGGGGGAAGGGAGTGAGTGCTACCAGGGACAGGGGTTCCTTTGGGGAGTGATGAAAATGTTCTAAAATTGATGGTAGGGGTGATCATGCAACTGTGTGAATATACTAAAACCATGGACCCACACACTTGATGTGGGCAGAGTGTATGTCGTGTAAATTATATCTCAGTAGTTACAAACACACATGCACACTCAGGTGCACACATGCACACACACACACACACACACACACGAGTGCCTTGCCCTTGTCTGTTGAGGCCTAGGAAGTCCTGGAGCTCCAGACCTTCAGAGCCGGTCTCATTCTGTGGTCAGGGTCCAGGGTTCATTGAGGTGGGATGGGCTTAGTTCTTCCAACAGCATTATTTAACAAGCATTTTGGAACCAACTGGTGGATGAGATCATGCAAATGCAGGAGGCTGACTCAGGTGCCAAGGGAAGCATTCCACAAGGAACAGCTAATTGAGGACCATGCCTTTCTCTCTGATGTCCCCACGCAGCTGGAGTGGGGCTTGGAAAGACGTAGTGACCTCAGATACCCTACACCAGCTGGCCCTGGTAACCAGCTCCTCCTAGGGCAGAATGGAGCAGAGCCCATTTCTGTTTCTGCAGATGGTCAGGCAAGGACAAGAAATTTCCACTTTAGAGATTTTTCACAAAGAAGAGAAGTTTGTATACTCTAGATAACTCGGCAACCTCCCTGCCTAAAGATAAGAAAATGTTCCAGCGGTTCAACTGAGCCACCAAGCGAGCCGTCCATGCGGTCTGAGATCCTCCTTACTAAAAACATCCAACAAGTGTGTATTGCACGCTTCCCTACACGGAGTTTTAGGACAGCTATGCTTGCTACATTTGAGGACATAAAGATAAGACAGAGCTGTGGAGGAGAACTTGAAGCTAATGCTAATTAATAATGATGAATCAAATGGAAAGTCCAGAAGGGAGAAACAGAACGAGCGACACAAAGGACTCTGTGGCTGAGCATGCCAGCATGTTGCACAGAGTTGAAGGGAAAACTCAGTGACTTAGAGGATAAATCAGAAGAAGATATTCAGAAAGAAGCATGGAGAGATGAAGGGATGGGAAATTCAGAGTAGGGAACATATCTGTATGGGGAGGGACAGCGAGAAACCCCAATGTGTGGGCGGCTGGAGTCCCAGAAGGGGGGATCGAAGAATGCTACAGAAACGATATTTGAGAAGAAAGTGGCTGAGATTTTCACCTGATGGTTGAAAGTCACAAAGGCACAGACTCGAGAAACTCCGTGAATCCCCAGCAGCATGAATGAAAGCAAGAGCACACCAGCACGGGCACAGTGGGAAAACCGTTAGAAACCAAAGAAAGAGGGACGCCCGGGTGGCTCAGCGGTTGAGCGTCTGCCTTCAGCCCAGGGTGTGATCCTGGGGTCCTGGGATTGAGTCCTGCATCGGGCTCCCTGCATGGAGCCTGCTTCCCCCTCTGCCTGTGTCTCTGCCTCTCTCTCTCTCTCTCTTTCTCTCTCTCTCTCTCTCTGTGTCTCTCATGAATAGATAAATGGAATCTTTAAAACAAACAACAAAAAAAACAAAGACAAAGAGGAAATCTTAGCCACAGGAAGGGGGAAATGTTTTCTTTCCCAGGAGCACTAATGAGCCTGACAACCGACTTCTGGACAGAAGGAGTGGAAGCAGGGTGAGAGTGGGATTGGACTGAAAAGTAACAGTTGTTGGTCTAAAGTCCTCTTCCCAATGACAGTATAAAAAATAAAGACTGTTTCAAGCACACAAGACTTGGGAGTGATTGTCGCTGGTAAACCTGCGCAAAGTGAAAGTGATCCCAGAGGGAAGGTCAGAAATGTGGTCAGGAATGAGAAAATGGTAAACTGGGTGGTAATTCTAAACAAACAGTGCCTGTATATTAGAAAAATATGTCTTGGAAAACAGTTTGGAAGTCCCTCGGCATGTTAAACAGGGCTTCCCGTACGCCAGCAGAGGCAAGAGGGCCCCTCTGTGCCCCTCCCAAGTTCCTAAAACCCACAGAATCTGTGAGTGTGATAAAAAGATTATTGTTTAACTAGCTTAGGTTGCTTTATCATGCACAAATCATGAAATCTAGGGATACATGGGGTTCAGGTGTTCTGTAATCCACACATTGTCTTGGAAGTAAGTAAAAGTAACAAATAACATTTGACTTTGGTAAATGGAGGATGCGCGCAGTAATCCCTCGAGTAACCAGTAAGTAATAGTAAAAGTGGGTATGACAGCCGAGCTAATGGGGCAGGGGATGAAAGTTTAAAAAGCATTCAATTAATTTAAAAATGGGAAGAAAAGGGCAGCCCAGCAGTTCAGCACCGCCTTTAGCCCAGGGCGTGATCCTAGAGACCTGGAATCGAGTCTCACGTCAGGCTCCCCGCATGGAGCCTGCTTCTCCCTCTGCCTGTGTCTCTGCCTCTCTCTCTGGGTCTCTCATGAATAAATAAATAAAATCTTTTTTAAAAATGGGAAGAAAGGAGAAAAACAAGAATGTAGACTAGGGAGGAAAAAGAAACCAGTGAAATGGTAGGTTTAAAACCAAATCCATATGTGATCACACTAGATGTCGATGGACTAATTGATCACTTTCACTTTGTGCAGGTTTGCCAGCGACAATCACTCCCAAGTTTTGTGTGCTTGAAACAGTCTTTATTTTTTTATACTGTCATTGGGAATAGGACTTTAGACCAATTAAAAGGCAAAGATTATTATACTGGATTTAAAAAAACCCAACACATTTATAGGAGAATAACTATAATACAGGATCTTGATTTTGACTCAGTTCATGATATCAGGGTCGGGAGATTGAGCCCCGGGGTCAGCTCCATGCTGGGCATGAAGACTGCTTAGGATTCTTTCTCTCCAAAAAAAAAAAAAAAAAGAAAAAAAAAAAAGGATTCTTTCTCTCCCTCTCCCTCTACCCCTCCTGGCCACACTCGCAGGTGTGCTCGTGCCTTCTCTCTCTCTCAAAACCCCCCCCCCAAAACAAACAAAAAACCCCCAAGCCCCCCACAAAACTATCACATCAGACAAAGTAGACATTAACACATAGAGTGTTTCTAGAAGTAAAGGTCATTTCAGGATGATCACTCAGTCAATTCACCAAGAAGAGAGAAGGTAAATTTAAAGTCTACAGGTTCCTAATAACAAAATCATAAAGGCAAATGAACAGGAAAAAGCAAATGCAGAATCATAGTGAGGAATTTTAACACAACCTTCTCAGTGATAGAATAATCAAATTCTTTTTTTAAAAAAAGATTAAGTTTATTTAAATAAACTAAATTTTATTTTATTTTATTTAGTTTATTTATTTTAGAGAGAGAGAGGGTGAGTGTATGCACAAGCAGGGGGAGGGGTCGGGGGAGAGGAAGAGAGAGAGAGGATCTCAGGCAGACTCAGACTGGGGCTCAATCCTATGACCCTGATATCATGACCTGAGCCCAAATCAGGAGTCAGGTGCTCAACTGATTGAGCCACCCAGGTGCCTCTAGAATAATCATATTCTTAAAAAAATCCATAAATAAAAGATTTGAGAAATATGCTTAATGATCATTCAGAGAACACCAACTGCAAAATACACAATCTTTTTAGGCGAGTATGGCCTATTTTTAAAAATAGGCCCCGGTTTAGCCACAAAGCAAGTTTTACTTTTGAAGGACCAAATCACACAGAGTATTTTCTCTGCCTATATTCAGTTGTGTACTTAAGTATGTAATTCAGGTCCAAGTCCCTGCTCCGCTGTGTCGGGTATACTTGGACCCAAGCTCAAGCTTGCAAATAAACCCTCGTGTGTTTGCATCGAAAAAAAAAAAAAAAGTATGTAATTCAGTGATGCTAAAAGTCAATGACAAAAAGCAAATCAGGGCACCCTCATATGTTTGGGCGTTGAGAAATATATTTTGAAATAACCCATGGATTAAAAAACAAATCACAAGAAAATTATAAAATATTTTAACCCATGGATTAAAAAAAATCACAAGAAAATTAGAAAATAAAAAAAAAATCCCACGATGGATCAAAACCTGTGGGATACACTAAAGCCATGACTAATGTGTTGCCTTCACTGAAATACCAGAGACAAAGAAAGGCTGAAAATCAATGAAACGAGCATTCACTTCAAGGACTTAGGGAAAGAGCAGCAAATTAACTCTAAGAAAGTAAGAGGAAAGAAACAACAAAGATAAAAGGAAGGAATAATGAAATAGGAAGAGAAACAAAAGAAACATCACTCCGGATGCTATAGACACGGAAAACAGAACGCAAATGTTAGGGACAAATTCTGGTAACGCATCTGGGAAATGACATGAAATGAGCACTTTCCAGGTTCCAAAAACACAGCTCCCAACAGTGATGCAGGAGGAAAAGGGAAGATTTGAAGAGTCTTGAAGGAATCCAATAGAATCCATGATTAAAAATCTTTTAACAGAATAAGCTTGTGGACTCAGATTCTTTTAATTTTTAATTTTTAAAAAAGATTTTACTTACTGAATAAATAAGAGACTTAAATAATAAATAATAAATGAGAGACACAGAGAGGGAGGCAGAGACACAGGCAGAGGGAGAAGCAGGCTCCCTGCGGGGAGCCCAGTGTGGGATTCGATCCTGGGACCCCGGGGTCACTGACGCCCTGAGCCGAAGGCAGATGCTCAACCGCTGAGGCCCAGATTGTTTTATGGGTGAACTTGTACTAAATGTTTGTGGACAAGCAGACTTAAATCTTGCACAGACTCTCCCGGAAAAGAGCAAAGGGTATATTCCCCCCCTTGTTTTAGGACATGAGCATGATGTTGATGCCAGCATGCGGGGTGGGGGAGCATCGTGGGGAGAGGGCAGCGGGGCCAGTCCCGCCCGTGAACACAGGCGGGAGAACCCTCCACAGCGCGTCAGCAGACGGGAGCCAGCCAGGTAAGAGGGAAGGGGACACGTCACAAGCAAGCTGGCTTTACCATGGGAGGACAGGCCCGGGGAACGTGGTCAAGTCAGCGTGTTGGGTCACACGAACAGGGACTTACAGCAAACATGTTTGATGGGACTCGACACCCACTCGGGGCGGGAGAGTCTCATAGACCTCCACAGAGGAGGGGTTCCCACGCCTTAATAAGGCACATCTGCGGAAAACCCGCCGACCACCCCTGTAACTCCAGGTGAGGGTGGCAAGCTCTGTCCTGGGGGGCGAGGAGTCCACGAGGATGGTTATCGGGCTCGGCCAGAGGGTGAGGAGGGGAGCTAAACACGAGGCGTGAGGATCTAGAAAAGGGGGACAGGAACCGGCCGTTCATTATTCGCCGTTGAGTCGCACAGAAAAGCCCTAAGAAGGTGCGGGTAACGATTAGGGCTCGCCGTCGAGGCATGAAGGGTCCAGACACCTAACCGCTGCACCGGCAACAAAGGGAACGTGAGATTGGAAAACAAACACTGGGTTCGTTATCCCTGTCCCCGAAGCCACCGCCTTACAAGCTCAGTGTCACCCACAGCTCACGGCTTCTCACGACCCGGGTGCTCCTGCCGGCCTCGTGGGCTTCCTGGCTGGGTCCGCAGTGGGGCCGGGCCAGGTGGGACGTGTGAGTCTAGGTCTCAGGCAAGACATGCAGCCTCTGCGCCAATAAATCCATGGACGGCTTCTTGCCCTCCGGGAAGCAAACACCAAGGCAGGACTGGAAGCACATGAGATTTATAATTATAAACTTTTATAGTCGGGCACAGTCAGGTGGAGGAGACGCATAGGGCACCGTGTGTGGGACTCTGGGGGAGGCGCGTCACCTTCCAGCACCTCCCTGGGCTCACCAGGCTGGAAGCTCTCCCAACCCTGTAGCTCAGGAATTCTTACAGAGGCTTCTTCATCGCATAGACACCATTGATGAAGCCACTGGCTAGTGGTGATGAATTCAATCTCAGTCTTTTTCCCGTCCCAGGAGGTGTGGGCGGGGGTGGCATTGGTCCCTAAAACTTCAACCTTCTCATCAGGGTTGGTCCCAAGTCAACGCAGCCCCTGTGCTTAGGAGCTTTCCAAAAGTCTGGAAAGTCAGTCTCACTGACATCAACTCTGGTGTGGTTGAAAGAGGCTTATTATGATGAACAACAGACACCTCTATAGCTCTTATCGCTTAGGAAATTCCTAAGTGTTTAGGAGCTCTGTGCCAGAAATGAAGATTGAATATACACCTCTCTCTTTTTAAAAGATTTTATCTATTTATTTGAGAGACAAAGCAAGAATGGGGAGCGAGGAGAGGGTCAGGGGGAGAGGGAGAAGCAAGCTCCCCGCTGAGCAGGGAGCTCATCGTGGGGCTCGATCCTGGGACCCCGGGGTCATGACCTGAGCTGAAGGCAGTCATTTCACCGACTGAGCCCCCCAGGCTCCCCCCAAATATACATTTCTTATTGTCAGCTCACAACATCACAGGGCCCCAAACAGACCCACGCACGTACAGAGCCCTGCAGAGTGCTGGACGGAGGCAAGTCTTTCCAGAGACCACAGAATGACTGGGGGGGGGGGGGGGACCCATATGATAAAAAATACAACGTGCCCTCTTCCCTCATATCATAAACAAAAATGAATCCAGCTGAGCCGCAGATCTGAAGGTGAGAGGCAAAACAGCTGCGCTTCTAGAAAATAACCGGATAGAGCATTCTGTACGTTTGTGCCTTTGGGGTAGGGAAATACATCCTGAAAAAGACACAAAAGTGCTAATCATAACAGACAAGACTGATGAATTCTCCTGCAGCAAAAGCAAGGGCCACTCCGCATGGCGCAGAGAGGAGCTAACAGGATTCTCGAAGTATTGCGAACTTGATGGAAATGTCAGTGCTGCCTATGGAAACCCATGGGACACGGTGCGAGTCATTCTCGGGGAGACATGTATCGCCTTGCTGCATTTATATGAAAACAAGAAGGGCTTGCAGATAAGTGAACCACACTGTCCACTTCTGAAACCAGAAAAAGAACAACAAAATAAATCCAAAGAAAATAAGGAAAGAGAATAAAAGCAGAGGTTAGGAAAACAGAAAATGAATCCCCCAAATAGAACAAAACCAAGGGCTGGTGTTTTGAAAAGACTAATAAAATAGACAGCCCTTCAGCACAAAGCATCAGGAAAACAAAAAAAGAAGACACAAATAAACAACATCGAAATTAAAGAGAGGATGGAACCAAGAGATTTAAAAAAAAATATGACCAGGAAGGACTTAATACCCCACATTTGCAAACCTCACTGAAATGGACACTTTTCTAGGGGCACATTTATTGGCAAAACTGGCCCAGGAAGAAAGAAAAATCTGAACAGGCCGAAAACCAAAAAGGAAGATGACATGTTAAAGACTTACCTCCAGAGGCATCTGGAAGTTATATATCTGCAAGGAACACACACACCACAACTACATGTGACAATTATCAGCTAAAAACGTAGGAGAGAAAAAAAAAAAAAAAAAAAAACGTAGGAGAACATCTTCTTGACCTTAAAGCCAGGACAGCCCTCCTCAGTAGGAGGAAACAGCCAAGTCATAGAACCATGTTAATAATTTGACCATATTGAATCTAAAAATGCCAATCCTACAAGAAATACCAGCAGCACACGGGGGGGCCTGGGTGGCTCAGTCGGCTAAGCGTCTGCCCTCCACTTGGGTCATGATCCCGGGGTCCTGGGATGGAGCCCCCCGCCCACCGTTGGGCTCTCTGGTCAACGGGGAGCCTGCTTCTCCCTCTCCTTCTGTCTGCCACTCCACCTACTTGTGCTCTCTCTCTCTGTCAAATAAATAAATAAAATCTTTAAAAAAAAAAAAAAAAAAAGAAAGAAAGGAATGGGCAACAACTCCCAACAGGATTGTCTCAGGAGAAGAATTCGTTTCCAAATGGCTGGCCAGCATTATAAAAGCAACCTCACGTTGGAACAGGGACAACTGTGTGCACCCATCAGGTGAGCAAAAAATCTGCAAGTTAAGTAATATCAGTGCTGAGAGGCGTGCGGTTGTGCACACCTAGACGGTGCAGGGAAGAGAGTTAATGCGAGAGCCCCTTTGGACCAGCTCCTTAGTGGCTGCTGAGTCTGGAAATGTGGATGTGATTAACTGCTAGCAACTCTTGTGTTTTTATCTGAAAAGGAAAAAAAAGAAAAAGAAAGAAAACCCCTGTGAGTGCCCAAGAAGGTTTATATGCAGACATTCATTTTAACGTTTATTTTTTTAATTTAATTTAATTTTTAGGGATTTTATTTATTTATTCATGAGAGACACAGAGAGAGGCAGAGACATAGGCCAAAGGCGGACGCTCCACCACTGAACCACCCAGGCGGTCCTCGTTTTAACATTTAAAAAATAAAAGCAAACACATGCTTTCTGTGTAAATGTCCACCGATGTAGAGGGGTAAGCAGACGGTGATGTGTTAAAGAGGCAGCGTGTTTAACAACAGTCAAAATGAACGTGTCAGAGCCACAGAAATCAGCATGGCTCGATTTCAAAAATATGGCTGTGGGGGGAGGGGGATAAAAAAAAGCAAAATGCAGAGTAATCTGTACAACATGATACTATTTTATAAGACACGCACAATGTTATATAGTTCCAGGTGCATCCACGTGTGTGAAAATACTTCACAACATCTGGAAGGACACAGGCCCGACTGATGAGATTGGTGGAACACAGAGGCGGCTCTGAGGGACAGGAGGCAGGGAAACCAGGAGGGCCGTGGTGGGTTAAGAGGGGCATTAGCTCTATCCGCAGCACTTTACATTTCCCAAAGGAGAAAATGGATGTACCGTGCGTAGGGACCAGGCAAGGGCAGGCATCCCAGGTGTGCCACTTTACTGTCGGGTAGTGAGCGTGTGTCCTCAGACTCGAGAGGCAGGCTCGGTGCAGGGGAGCGTGTCCTGTATTTCATCTGGAAATCCTACAAGGTTAAGGTTTGAGGGGGCCCAGCCAGATCTCAGACGGGTCTGGAGTCCCAGCAGGGACCGATGTGACCTCAAGGCAGACATAGGGACCTCCAGGCTTGACCTGATCCCCAGGGAGACCGGGAGCCGCAGGGTTTGCCAGGAAGGCAGCAAGAGGGAGCCAACACAGAGGCCACGAGACCTGCTCTTCCCTGTCCCCCTAGACCAGAGGCCGATGCTGGGTGGATGAATAGAAAAGAGAGACTTCGGCATAGTTGCTCCCCCCAGAGACGGAGCATCACCTAAGGGCCGTTTAGTGTATCTCTAAGAAGTACGTTTTGATTGTAAGGATGAAAATTTATTTATTTTATCACGAAGCTACGGGTAAGTGCTCGGAATAGCTGGTTAAGTAGGACTTCACATCGTCTGTGCTCGCCTGGTCACGGCTGGAGGGAGCTTTGTGGCCCTGCTCCCCCTTCTCCTGGCCAACTTCCCAGGGCTTTGCAGTCTCTGTCCTCCCCGGGGACCACTGTCTCCTGCTCCACACGTCTCCTGCCGCGCGGCTGGGGCTCAGGTTCCACAGCCTTAGTCATCACCCCACGCTTGGGGTTTATGGAAGCTTGGGGCCTCCTGAAGTTCAAAGTCTGCAACCATAGTAAAGAGGCCCACTGGACTGGGCTTGGGCAGCAGCTGCCGCCCAGCGCCGGACACTCCCAGCTGCACAGAGGGCTTTCGGAGGCGGGGGAGGAGAGCCTCCGGCAGGCCCAGGCTTGGCCCTGTGGGTCCCAGCCCTGCGTCTGGCCTCCTTGAACTTTCTGCTTCTGAAAGAGGAAGTCAACTATCTCCATTTTGACCTCGACCTCGGTCTGTACTCGCTAACTGATTAAATTCTTCCTTGGAGCTTATCTCTTAAGTCTGGGTGAAAGACCCTGCGGGCATAGCATCTCGTGGTGGGGACCTAAATTACCCCCTCAAGCCACGAGGACTGCCCTGAGTCACCAAGACCCCCGTGACTGACCCCAAGACAACGATCAACCTGACCTTCACTGCCCACCTGCACGTCCCCACCCACCTTTGTCCCACACTGTCCTTATATAAACCTAGAAGTGTTTTCAGCACTTTGGGCACAGTCTTTGAGACGCTGTGCTCATGTAGGGGAGGCCTCACTGGAATAAATTCCTTTCTCGTTTCCCCACGACTTGTCTCTCTGCCTGTGGATTTTGTCAGTGGCATGAGGCGGAGCCCGGTCTGCCTGGGACCCCCGGGGCCAGGTGCTCGTGCACCTCTGTACCCCGGCTACACTCCCCCCTGCTCAGGCCTCCTTGTACCACATTCACTGTGAACTGTTCCCAAGATGCAGGGGACGGGCCACCTGTGAGAAGCCTTCAGGCTCTGTGAGTTTGGGGACACCACAGCTCCTGCAGAGCGCAGATTTGGGGTACAGAAAAAATTCATGACTCAGTGGAGTACGATGCATCATCTACCACACGTCCCTGCTGCTGTTGTGTGACTCCAGTCCCTGTCTCTTTCAGGGGGTGCAGATGGTCTCTCTAGGGGTTCAGTGATCTCCCCACCCCCACCCGGCAGAAAAGCTGCTTCTGCCTCGGCTTAGATATTCATTTCAATGCTCCTCATCTGTACACGGGTCTCCTTTTCTATCCTCTTTGAACTGGTTTTAACATCTGCCCCGTTGCTTCGCGGATTAACGAGAAGAAAGACTTCATCTCTTGTCCCTATTTACACCTGAATGAGAATTAGGGTTTCATCTTTTCCTGAAAATTATCTTTTTAAAAAAAGATTTTATTTATTTATTCATGAGACACACACACACACACACACACAGAGAGAGAGAGAGAGAGAGAGGCAGAGACACATGCAGAGGGAGAAACAGGCTCCCTGCGGGGAACCCTGATGCAGGACTCGATCCCAGGACCCTGAGCCCAAGGCAGACGCTCAACCGCTGAGCCCCCCCAGACGCCCCTGAAAATTATCTTTGAATAGGGTTAGACGACCCGAGCTCAGTGTCACTGCTGCAGCTACTGGATTTTTGACTTTCGGGCCACGGTTCTGCTGCAGGAGCGGGTTTGGTGCGGACAGACAGGGAGGCTCTGAACCGGGGATGCAGCGCAGCCGCGGCCCCGCCCCCGCAAGGCCCCGCCCACTCAGGCCCCGCCCCTCGCGTAGGCCCCGCCCCCAGGCCGTCCTCCGACTACAAAGTCCGCGTCACCCGGGGGGCGAACCCAGACCGCGGTCCGCGAGTCAACAGCCGGACTGCGCTCTCCCTCCGTTGGGCGGGGCCAACCCCGCGCTTGTGATTGGCTGGCGGCCGGAGGCGGGGCCGGACTCTGGCCTGTGATTGGCTGGTGGTCGGAGGCGGGGCCGGGCTTGAGCTTGTGATTGGCCAGCGGGCGGCGGCGGCGGCGGCGGGCGCGGCGTCGTGATGGAGGCGGCAGGGCCCGAGTCCCGGGCGGCGGCGCGGCTGGAGGCGCCCCCGACCCCGGAGGAGGAGCGGGAGCGGCGGCGGGCGCGGCGGCGGCCACGGAGGAGGTGGGCAGGGGCGACGGGGGCCGCAGTGGCGGGCAGAGACAGGGGGGTCGTGCCCGCCGCCGCCGGGGTCCGCGCGGAGGCGGAGGGGCCGGCCAGTGCTTGCCCGCCCTTGCTGGGCCGGAAGGGGCCGGTGGGGCTCTAAGCTGGGGGGTCTCCGGGAGCGGGTGGCTAACGGCAGGAAGGGTGTTCCGGTCGGGGGAACCGAGTGGCAGAGGCTCAGCGGCAAGAGAGGGGCTGACGTGCCCTCCTGAGCCCGGGCTTGGCTGCTCCTTGGGGCATTTGCTCCCCCGGAGGAAGTCAGCAGCACCTGGACGGCCTTCCCGGAAAGAGCGTCCCTAACTTTGTTAGATCCCTAGGGGCGAGACCTGGCGCGTTTCAGGCTGCGCAGGGCTGGGAAGCACGTGGTTCGGGCTGGTGGGGAGGGCGTTCATCTTTGGGGAGGCACGTTGCCTTGGCGTTCTCCGTCCTCAGGGAGGAAGAACAGGTGCAGAGGTCATCTGGTACCCACGGCAGGTGTCCAGACAGGTGCGGGGGGGGGGGGGGGAGCTGAAGGTGGGGAAATCATGAAGGCAGAGGGAGGAGCAGCGTGGTGGGGTGACATTCCAAAGGAAGCATTTTCCTTTTTTATTTTTTATTTGTTTTTATTTTTATTTTTTATTTTAATTTTAATTTTTAATTTTAATTTTAATTTTTTATTTTTATTTTTATATTTTTATTTTTATTTTTTATTTTTATTTTTATTTTTATTTTTATTTATTTTTATTTTATTTTTATTTTTAATTTTAATTTTTTTATTTTTTTATTTTTATTTTTTTATTTATTTATTTTTTTTTTTTAATTTTTTTTTTTTTTTTTTTTTTTATTTATTTATGATAGTCACAGAGACAGAGAGAGAGAGGCAGAGACACAGGCAGAGGGAGAAGCAGGCTCCATGCACCGGGAGCCTGATGTGGGATTCGATCCCGGGTCTCCAGGATCGCGCCCTGGGCCAAAGGCAGGCGCCAAACCGCTGCGCCACCCAGGGATCCCTTATTTTTATTTTTTAATTTTAATTTTAATTTTTTATTTTTATTTTACTTTTTAATTTTTATTTTTAATATTTTAATTTTTAATTTTTATTTATTTATTTATTTATTTATTATTTTTAATTTTAATTTTAATTTTAATTTTAATTTTTAATTTTTAATTTTAATTTTTTAATTTTTAATTTTAATTTTTTAATTTTTAATTTTAATTTTTAATTAATTAATTAATTAATTAATTTTAATTTTTTTTAAGGAAGCCTTTTCCATAGTACTTCTCCTTTTCAGGAGACTCGAATGTCTCACCCCTTCCACCCACCCAGGGAGTTTCAAGATCCCCCTAAGAAAGGTCCAAGGAAGTGGCAGTGGAGGTTGGGCGATCCCTAGAGCATTTCCCACTCTGAAGCCCAGGGCCGGTATCTACGGCAGCTGCAGTGTTTTCTTGCGTTCTAGTGATAATGGTTGTCTTAAAAAAAATTTTTTTGGGGATCCCTGGGTGGCGCAGCGGTTTGGCGCCTGCCTTTGGCCCAGGGCGCGATCCTGGAGACCCGGGATTGAATCCCACATCAGGCTCCTGGTGCATGGAGCCTGCTTCTCCCTCCGCCTGTGTCTCTGCCTCTCTCTCTCTCTGTGTGACTATCATAAATAAATAAAAAATTAAAAAAAAATTTTTTTTTTTTGAGGATTTTATTTATTTGAGAGAGAGCACACCCAAGCATGCACGAGCCGGGGAGTGGCAGGCAGAGGGAGGCCCCCGACTCGTCACTGAGCAGGAAGCTCGATGATGGGGGCCTCGATCCCAGGACCCTGGGATCACGTCCTGAGTCGAAGGCAAATGCTTAACCTGCTTTGTTGGGTCCTGAAACTCTTAGTTCTGTGAGTTTTCCAACCGCTTGGCCCCAACAGAACCTATGGACCTTATGAAGTATAACTTAGGTCTCCACAGGGTGACGTCTGGGGGGCTGTGGCAGAGGGGTAGGTGTTTGCTTATAGGACAGGGGAGCGCTGTGGGAGGCCCCGCCATCTCGCTTACACCGGCTGCTGTGGGAGGATCAGCGCCTACTAGGCCTCTTAGGTTCAACGCAGTATTTCCATAGTCTGCATTCAAAATGTAAGTCGGAGAATAGCGCCGCCTCCCCTCTGCATGTCTAGATGGGGCCTAGTCCATTTGCTTGTCAGTGTTCTTTTTCTTCATGCTTTTACTTAAAAAAGCATGGGATCCCTAGGTGGCTCAGCGGTTTAGCACCTGCCTTCCGCGCAGGGCGTGATCCTGAAGTCCCGGGATCAAATCCCATGTCGGGCTCCCTGCATGGAGCCTGCTTCTCCCTCTGCCCGTGTCTCTCATGAATAAATAAATAAAACCTTTAATATATATATATATATATATTTATATAATAATATATATATATTATTATTTTTTAACTTCTCTTTGCTTAGAATTGAGGAGGAGCAAGAAGAAGCAGTGTTTCATGATGTGGTCAGTTTTACCCCGGATCCTCTGCCAGGTGAGAAGGATGGAGGCTCTGCACGCTGTCTCCGAGTTCACTCTTGGGGCCTCGGGGTCAGGCCTGCCCCTTCCTGTTCTAGTTTTCTTCTCTGTTGTCAGAGCATCACTAGGGACCCCACACTTTCCATCGATTCCTCATTGTTTCCTCTCCTGACCAGGTAGATATTATGACAAGGACACCACCAAACCCGTCAGCTTTTACTTCTCTTCGCTGGAGGAACTCTTGGCGTGGACGCCCGGCGTGGAGGACAGCTTCAACGTGGCCCTGGAGCCCTCCGAGTGTCGGCAGCCGCCTCTGAGCAGCGAGAGGCCCCGGACCTTGCTGTGCCATGACATGATGGGCGGGTACCTGGATGACAAGTAAGGCTCTGCGAGGACATCGCCCCATGTTAATTTTGTGGCCTGTTTTCCTTGCCCGGGACGGGGATGGAGGGAAGGAGGGAGGGAGAGCCGTGTGGCCGAGAACACCGGCTGGGTGGGGGAGTCAGGAGACGGGCCTCTGGACCACACTGCCCTGACTGGGCGAGGAGCACGGGCCTCCTCTTTCATCTATAAGAGCACACAGGCCAGGCGAAAGCTGGTGCCTCTTGCAGCCCTGAAACCATTGGCTTTCGGGAACCGCGTGCCCTTGAAATCTGGTAGGCAGGGCGGGTACAGCAGTGGGCACCCTCTCCACACTCCTGGCCCCAGAGCGTGGTCCTCACCCGATCCCTTCAGCTCTGGCTTCGGATGTCCGGCTGTGACACTCCCGCGCCTCCAGAGTTGGTGCGCCATCTGCTCAGAGGTCTTAAACGTCTATAAAACAGTCTTGGACGGGACCATAGATGGGAAGGCTTGAGTCAGGGCCGGCCACCAAGGGCCAGGCAGAGGCAGGTGGTGACGTCTCGGGTGTAGCTCATGTGGTTATCAGCCTAGGCCGTCCTGGAGGAACCGCGTTAGGGACCAGTGCGGGGACACCAGGCACCTGGAGCTTTTGCACAAGCCCTTGTGCTTGTCTTTTCTCCTGTCTTGTCCTTGTTGAGGCTGAAAACGCTCAGCCGCCAGGTGCAGTGGTGACTGCCGGCCGGGTCTGGTGAGGATGTTTCCCTGAAGACCTCTGATCTACCGGCCGAGGCGTAGTCCTGCTTCTCGCTCCAGCCAGCATCTACGCCGTGCCTGGTGCCCAGTGAGCTTTAGTTAGCATCACTGGCCAGAACTGGAGAGAAGCTTCACCGGGGTCCCCGTGTCCTGGGTCCCGACTGCTCTGTTTCTCGTGCAGGTTTATTCAGGGTGCGGCGGCGCACAACCCCTACTGCTTCTACCACTGGCAGTCTATTGACATCTTTGTGTACTTCAGCCACCACATGGTGACCATCCCCCCCGTGGGCTGGACCAATGCTGCCCACAGGCATGGGGTCTGCGTGCTGGGTAAGACCCCAGGGCTCGCCTCCCACTCAGCCAGACTTGTTAGCACACCTGACAGGTGAGCCAGTGACGAAAAAGCTTGGCCTCTGCTTCTGAGTGAGTAGAGCTCCTCAGCTGGGGCTTTCTTGATAGGTTAGGACAGGCGAAGCAGACTGCTGGACGGGGCCAGGCCACTGGGTCACTGTCCTAGCCGAGACAGGGCAGCCACAGACAGTAGGCAACGGATGGGCGTGGCTGCGTGCCAGCAAAACTGCAGCCATGAACCTAGGCGGTGGGTGGCCGTGGCCCACAGGCCGCAGGTGGCTGCTCCGTGGGCAGAGTGGTTGTTTCCCAAGCTTTCTTCCCCCGCACCTGAATCTTTTATGGCCTGGTTGGCACTGATTGCTGGGCTCTGCCCGCAGGTGGTTTAATTCCCCAGCTCTCCGGGACAGCCGAGAATGTGAGCAGGCGAACAGCTTGCTGGCAATGCAGTTGCAGGAACCACGCTCTGCCAACTGCTGGGTTCGCCTGACCTCGTTTCTCTGTGTCCTGCCAGGGACCTTCATCACCGAGTGGAAGGAAGGCGGGCGGCTCTGCGAAGCCTTTCTGGCCGGGGACGAGCGCTCCTACCAAGCCGTGGCTGATCAGCTGGTCCTGATTGCCCAGTTTTTCCGTTTCGATGGCTGGCTGATCAACATCGAGAACTCTCTGAGCGTGAGCATAGCCTCCCTTCCGGTGCTTGCCCAGCCCAGCCCGTGGCCATGCGCTGTCCCTCCGCTGCTTTCCTCGGCCTCCCTGTTAGGGCAGCAGGATCCGCCGCTCGCCTCCGAGTTAGAGCCGGCTCAGATTTCTGTTATTTCTCAGCGACACAGAATGTTCTCCGGTGCTGTGTCCAGACACCTTGGTTGGCTGAGCTTTGCCTTGGTGCTCCTGCAGGCCGATGGCTCTCCTTCCTCCTCCTCCGTCTGGCTTGCTCGGGCTGTGTGTGTGGCTTCCTTTCACGCTCCCTCCCCTTTCATGGCGTTTTGTCTTTCCTTGATTGCTGCGCCCATGTCCTTCCTGCTTCAGAAAGAAGGACAGTTGGGGCGCGTGTGGCTCAGATTGTCTGACTCTTGATTTTGGCTCGGGTCATGGGACCGAGCCCCAAGTCGGGCTCTGTGCTCAGCGTGGAGTCTGTTTGTCCCTCTGCCTCTCCTCCGGAGCGCTCTCTTCTCTCTCAAATAAATAAAATCTTAAAAAAAAAAAAAAAAAAAAACAGAAAAAAAAAACGAAGAAAGGAAGGACAGTGGGAGATATCTGGCTGGACCCTCCCCTCAGCGTCTATGGGGTTGGGGGGGCTCCAGGGACCGCGGCTTATTTGGAGTATGTGTTTGCTTCTGAGATGAAGCATCCTCCTGTCTGTCCTGCGCTGGGCACCTCTCGTGACAGGCCCACGCCTCACCGAGGGTCTGCTCTTCACCCCCCTCCAGCTGGCTGCAGTGGGGAACATGCCCCATTTCCTCCGGTACCTGACTGCTCGGCTCCATGAGCAGGTCCCCAGGGGCTTGGTGCTCTGGTATGACAGTGTGGTGAGCAGTGGGCAGCTCAAGTGGCAGGACGAACTAAACCAGCACAACCGGTGAGCCGGGCAGCCCTCTGGGCGGAGAGGGCGGTGGGAGTGCGGCCTGCTTCCGGGGCCTGGCACACATGACCACCCCCGTGGGAGAGGGTGTGGGTGGGGTGCCTGCTCCTGGCCGCCCTCCGGTGGGACTACGCCAGGGGTTGGCACTGTGCTGAGGGCCGTAGGCCGTGCCTCCCTGGCTGGGGCCCTGCTCTTCGGGGCAGGCTGCGTTCTGGTCCCGGAGGCAGCTGGGTCCAGGGTGGGGATGGGAGGGGAAGGAGGGGGAGATCCGGGGCGGGCGGCCCTCACGCTGGTCCTTGCCACCTGGCAGGGTCTTCTTTGACTCCTGTGACGGCTTCTTCACCAACTATAACTGGCGGGAGGAGCACCTGGAGAGGATGCTGGGGCAGGCCGGGCAGCGCCGGGTGGACGTGTACGTGGGAGTGGACGTGTTCGCCCGTGGCAAGGTCGTGGGAGGCCAATTCGACACGTACAAGGTGGGTGGTGGCCCTCGAGGCTGGGGCAGGGGGGGCGGGCTGCAAGCCTTCCATGGCCTGGTTTTCTCGGGGACTTTCCGTTCCCGTCTGCCCTCAAGGGAAGGAAGAGGCAACATTCTTCCCGGAGAAACATGGGTGACCCGCCCGGGGCCAGGTTGTGCCCCGAAGCCCCAGCCTGCAGCCGCCCTGCAGTCAGGCGGTGCTTTGTCCACAGGTGTTCGCGGGCAGAAGCACCTGTTCAGACGCGCGCGTCCGCTCTAGCTAGTGGCTGCCTCTGCCTGGGGTTTCGACTGTCGGGTGGGCTCGGGGAGCTCGGGGCTAAGGACCCGGTGAAACAGCCAGTCTGGGGAAGTGCTGGTTTAATACCAGCGGGGTTTTCTCCGGCGAGGCCAGGCATGTCGGCAGCGGCAGCGAGGAAAGACAGGAGGGGACGGCCGGGGCTGAGGCGCCCGGTGCGGGGTCAACAGGGAGTCCGCTCGGCTCCTGGGCTGCCAGGCCTGCCCCTTCCCCAGGGCCACGGGGATGTTCTTGCTCATTAATTAAGCTCTAAGTGAATAAATTAATCCAATAACTGAAGATTCTCTCCACCCGCGGTGAGTCTGCTAACATGACGACGGGTACAGTCAGGGAGACTCAAGCAGCCTGTGGGCGCCCCCGGCCCCCGGAGACCCCTGCCCGCTTGCAGCCCTTCTGCCCACCGCTGCTCCCCTCGGAGCTGGGAGGGAGCCTTGGCAGCCGGGCTCGGTGCTTCCAACTTACTGGGAAGGGGGTGGTCCCCGGACTTGTCTCCGCAGTCGCTGGAGCTGATCCGGAAGCACGGGTTCTCGGCGGCTCTCTTTGCACCTGGCTGGGTGTACGAGTGTTTGGAAAAGAAGGATTTCTTCCAGAACCAGGACAAGTGAGTCCTGCCTGTCCCAGGGGCTTTGTGATGGCCGGAGGGGGGAGCTCTGGCGATTTCTCTGGTTTCCCAGGACACTTAGGGCAGGCTGAGGGCTCAGACGGAGAGAAGCCAGCCATTGAGGCTGCTTCCAGGTGGTGTGGGGGGGGCCTGGCAACCAGTTAAGCAGGAAGGGGGCGAAGGTTGGGGACCTTGAGGGCCCCCCCAACTGCAGACCTGCATCTCCGGCACATCTGGCAGGGTAGCCCCGCTCCGTGGGAGGGATGCAGAGAGTGACCTCAGGGGTCCCCTGCACGTTCCTCTGCAGGTTCTGGGCTTTGCTGGAACGCTACCTGCCCACACACAGCATCTGCTCTTTGCCCTTTGTCACTTCTTTCTGCCTGGGCATGGGCACGCGAAGAGTGCGCTACGGCCAGGTGCGCGGGGTCCCGGGTGGGCCGCCCTCTCTGACTTTGGTCTCCCCGGGAGAGGTGGGGGGCTCGGGTGGGGGGCCTGGCGGCCCCGGCACTCCCTCAGGCGGCCCCATCCTTCAGGAGGAGGCGGAGGGGCCCTGGTACCACCCAAGCGCCCAGGAGATCCAGCCGCTGTTCGCAGAGCACAGGCTGGAGGGGGCCGGGCGGGGCTGGGTGAAGACGCACTGCTGCCTGGCGGATGCCTGGAACGGGGGCAGCTCCCTGCTTGTCCGCGGGCTGATTCCACGCGAGCAGGACCACGTGGCTGTGAGGTAGGTGAGTGTGTGGGGAGCGAGGTGCGGGGTCCTGTGCTTGCCCTCTCCCTGGGGAGCACTAACCTGGGCGGCTGGGCCGCAGCGGCCAGAATGAGGACGGGCCACAGCCAAGGTGGCCTTTGGGGTAAAGAGCACAGAACCTTCAGTTCACCCCCTTCCCCATTTTGAGTGTGTGATGCAGTAGCGTTAACTGTGTGCACATTGCCGGGCCACGGGTCTCCAGAACTTTCTCACTGCCCCCACAGGACAGCTCCCATCCCCACCCCTGCTGTTTCTTTGGGCCCCTCTCCTGAAACCTCTTCTCAGTGGAAGCCCATAGAATTCCAGGACCCAGAGTTGTCAGCCACGGAAGGATTGGGCCGGGGCGGGGGCAGGGAGGCCACCCCAGCCGCGTGCACCCTGAGCTCAGAAGCCTCCCCGTTCCTGGTGGGAGGGGCCGTGGCCCGTGGGACCCGGAGTCAGGGGTGGGGGGCTTCTCAGCCGCTCCCGCGAGGCCGCTCACCCTGGGCCTCCGCCGGCAGGTTATTCTCTCTGCAGGTCCCCGTGCCTCCCCAGATTTTCCTGTCCTTGGTGTACAAGCTAGAAGGGGCTTCGAATGTCGGGGTGGCACTGGAGCTCACCACGGGGGATGCGGGCAGCTGCCACGTCGGCAGCATCTCGACGTTGAATGGTGAGGAGTAGGGCTCTCCTGCCTCCTGCGGGCACCCTCTGCTTCAGGGACACCTCGGGGAGGAGGGTCTAGAGGGTGCCCCAGGAGGGGGCCCCGGACAGGGACAGTCCCCCGTCAGCTGAAGCCTCTGGGCTGCAGCTCCCGCTGGGCAGCACAGTGGGGGGCTGAGGGGCTCCCCACCCTGTTCTCCTGCCCCCAAGGCCTCAGCCTGTTTGGCCATGAGTGCCTGGCACCAGCGGGGAGTCTGGTGGCCCCCGGGGCTCCCCCGGGTGTGGACACCTCCCTGCGTGGGTTCCTTTGGGCTCTCCTCATTCTCAGGTCCTGCGTCTCTTCCCCCGGCAGAGACAAGCTCGAGGCACAGTCCCCGACCCCTCCGGGCGCCCCCCACCAAGCTGGCCCGATGGGTGCACCGCTGCGGCCAGCAGCTCCATGGGGGCTGGGTCCAGCGGTGAGTCTCCAGCAGGGGATGGCCACATGGGGGGCTCGATTCAGGGGCCCTTGGGTGAGGAGCCCCAGAACTGGGGGGCTGGATGGGCCCTGGCCAACAACCCCCACCCCCCCAGGATTCAGGAGCCCCAGGACATGAACCCAGGAGGCTGCTGGGAGCAGTCACCGTCCCGCCTTGGGTTCTTCCCACCGGCCACAGGGTTCGCCTTAGGATGGACCTTCCTGCCGTGACTCGGGGCCTCTGAGCTGCCAGCCTTGGTGCTGAGCCGAGGGGGGCTCCCCACGACTGACCCCGCTTGTCCCCCGCAGCTGCTACAAGGTGAACCTGCGCGACTGCCTCCTGCGAGACCTCTTCGTTAGCTTCGCCCGGCCTCCGGGCAGCCAGGAGGAGGAGAGCTTCGTCTGCCGCCTCGGCGAGGTCCAGGTGAGGCTGCGGGCGCCACGCTGGGGCCCAGCTGAGGTGCCTCCCACTGCACGGGAGGCAGATGTGCCTGGAGGGGGGCCGCGGGGGTGCCGGGGGTGGCTGCAGGGACGCTGCAAGGGGGGCTGCAGGGACGCTGCGAGGGGGGCTGCAGGGGTGCCAGGTTGGGGGCTGCAGGGGTGCCAGGGGTGGGCACTCTGAACCCCCTGCGCACGTGGGGACCGTGGTGAGCCTTCTCTGTCCTGGCAGGTGGTGGATGCCAAGAGCCTGCTCGCCCCGCTGCCCCGGGTGCAGGCCGTCACCGTGTCCCACGTGCGCTGGCAGCGAGCCACCCCTGAGGAGGAGGGTTCCCCTGCTCGGCTCCGGCTCGGCTGCACCCTACACTGGTCCTACCTCCTCTCCCCCATCCGATGCTTCCGGATCCACTGCTGCGCGGGGACTGGCGGTGGCGCTCTGGGCGGGGGGCCGTCGGGGCCGGAGCAGCCCGCGCTCCTGGGCCTGGCATTTGTCAACCAATATCGGATAGTGGACCTGGTGGTGGCGGCCGCAGGGCCCGGCGGGGACGGCCGCGTGGAGTTCCTGGTGGAGCCTGTCCCCAAGGAGGGGTTTCTGGTGCCACGGGCGGAATGGGGCAGGGCGGCCCTGCTCTACTCCATGCCCCGCACAGATGGGGCGTTATGAGCGGAGCGGGCACGAAACCCAGAGGCTCCTGCCTCAAGGCTCTGGCTACTGCGGCACAGCGCAGGAGGCCCCACGCGCCGGAGGCCCCACACGTGAGAGGCCAGGATTGGGGCTTTGTCGTCGTGGACGTTGGTCATAGGAAAACCAAGAAAGTGTTTGCCGGGCTGGTAACTTCCTGAGGTTAATGAACCCTTCTAATCCCTGCCTGGAGCTTGGGTTCCCAGGTGGGGTGACAGCATTTGGGGGAGCTAGTTCCCCTCAGGTCCACGAAGGGGGTTTCCTAGTAGGCTGCGACACGTGGGCTCCACCAGCTTAAATGGGACCGGAAGCCTCCGAGCGGGCCCAGGAGACAATTCCCAGGGTGAGGGCTGAGGGCACAGGGTGCCGGGCCTGGTGCCCTGGAGACTGGCCCGCTTCCCCTGTGGACAGGGGGCCCAGGGCCGGGCTGGTGCCAGCTGGCACCTCCCCCAGGCCAGGTGGGTGGCCACAGCCCAGACCCCGTGTGGGGCTGTCTGTCCCAAGTTACTGTCCCCATGAGCCAGAGCCACTCGTGGAGCCTTCCCATGGCCCCGTGCTCTCCGGGTCTCTTCCAGGTGGTTGGTGCCCGGCCCGGCCTGGGCCTGGGCCGCGGGAGCCCTGGTGGGGGCCCTGCCTGTGGCTCCTCCCAGGGCTGGGGTCCCTGTTTGTGCAGGTGCTTTGATGACCCTCTCCACGGGGCCCCTTCCTCTCTTGCTTCTTGGCCTTCTCGCACCTTCCTCCCCACTGCCTGTGCTGAGGCTGGCGGGAGGCTCTGGGGGGGCGCGGTGAGGGAGCGGGAGACGGCTCCTCCAGCCGCACAGCTCCCCGTTGACCCCTGGGCCGCCGTGCTGGCCTCCTGGTGGGAGCCGGGGGGCGCCTCCACTCGCAGCCTGGGGTACCTGCCCAGCTCCTCTCCTGGGCCCAGCCGCGTCCCTCGGGCTGGGGGGGTCTCTTATCCCCGGGCCTCACAGGGCCATCAGTGGGGGGTACTTGCCCATTGCTCTGCCCTCCACCTGCGCTATGCGAGGGGGAGCGGTGCTGAGGGCCAGGGCACCCCAGCTGGGGGTCGCACCAGGGCTGGCCTGTCACCCTGGGTCCCGCGGGCTTGGTTGTAGGCTGTAGGGAGGGCAGAGGCCACCAGGCGGCAGTGCGGCGACACTGCCTCTGCGGGTCGTCCGGAATTTGGGATTCGGAGAGGTGTTGGGGTGTCCCGGTGAACGGTGAGGGGAGTGTCGGTGAACGGTGAGGGGAGTGTCGTGCCTGTCACGGTGGGACAGGGCACGTGGCTGAGCCAGCTCCATCCGGTGGGGAATGGGTTTGGCCAGCAGCAGGGCGGTAGCTCAGGAGGGTGCCTCTGCTGGCCAGCTGGGACGGACGGGCCACCCGCACCCAGGCTGGCCCTGAGGACCTGGACAGCTCAGCAGACCTGGGGGGACCTGAGCCGCTGCTACTTGGAGCTGCTCACATCGTCGTACTCTGGCTTTGGACCTTAGGTTTGCCCTGAGCCTCTCCTGCTTGGTAGTTCCAGGGGGGTTGGGTGGGGGCTCCTGGCCCTTCCCCTCGTGTCCCCAGAGGCGGGGGCCGGCGGGGCCGGGGGCCCGGAAGCCAGTGGCTGCTCTTCATTCGTGAAGCCTGTTTGCTTTTATAAGTGCAGTTTCCCCCAAATACCTTACGCAGAGGAGGAGGCAACATTCATAGGGCAATTTTCTTGCAGTCTGGCGGGTGGGGGGGAGCAGAGCGCGGTGTGGGGGGGCCACCCAGCCCCACGGAGAGCAGAGGCTCGTGGGCAGCAAAATCCGTGTTAGCGCTTAAGCCCGCGTCCCGGGGGGGGGGGTCCTCGCTGAAATAAACCACCCGATGTGACACCTGAGGAGTCAAGCTGGCGAGCTGTGTTGGGGATGCGACGCCTCGGATTCGGAACCTGGCCCAGTGTCTCCAAACCCAGGGCTTTTAAGCTCTTGTTTGACTTCTGCTTTCCGTTCCTTTTTTTTTTTTTTTTTTTTTAAGATTTTAATTATTTATTAGAGCCAGCTCGAGAAAGAGCAGGAATGGGGGAATGGGGAGGGGAGGGAGAAGCAGGCTCCCCTGCAGGGCAGGGAGCTCGACCTGGGGGCTCCATCCCAGGACCCCGGGGTCATGACCTGAGCCCAAGGCCGCTGCTCCACCCACGGAGCCCCGCATGGGGCGCCCCGGACTTCTGCTTTCCCTCCTGGTTCTGCTCCGTCTTCGGGGAGGCGGCTTCCACCGCAGCCTTCTGGGGATGGGAGCCCGCCCCCCTTGGGCTCACCCTGAAGCAGCCCCCCGTCCCCCTGCACCCCCCGCAAGGAATGGGGGTCTGCTGATACACATCAGGTCGCAGGCCGGGGTGTGATCGGAGCTCCCACCCCCGCCACCGCTGGCCTGGCCGCTGGGCAGCCCACGACGTTGGCCTGGGCCAGGCGCTCTGCGCAGGAGCCTGCGCTGGGAGGGGGCCGGGGTGGCCGCCGCCCTGGAATCTGCCCCACCGGCGGGGCCAGGCTCGCTCTGGCTCTGGGTCCCTTGCCCAGAAGGGTCTCCTGACCCCACCCCCCTGCCCCGGCCCCGCGGAAGGCCATGTCCTGGGACAGGCTGCCCGTCATGCTCCCCCCGCCCCCACCCCAGGCGCGCCGCACACCACCCGCCCCTCCACCCTCCTCCACCCTCCGGGCCGGGAGCTGCCAAATCAAAAAGAGTTGTCCTGGTTTGAAGAAAGAAATCTTTATTAATAATCTTAATAATAATACTGTTGATTTGAATGGTCACACCTTGGAAGCATACAGAATGGTAAGAAAGGAAGCCTGGGGCCTGGCTGCAGTCCTGGGGCCGGGAGGGGGCCGCGGCGGAGCAGCAGGGGCTCGGCCGGCGGGCGGGGTCTGTACACGGGAATAGAAAAGGGGCTCATTTCCGGAGCTTCAGGAGCTGATGCTGAATATATAAAGTGAGGTGTAGGTTTTTTTTTTTTACTTTTTATTTTTTTTACTTTTTAAGTTTCATGAGACAGTGGAGCCATGTTGGGAGCCTACGTCGGTGGTTTTTTGCTGCTTCCCCTCCTCCAGCTCTCCCTGCCTGGCCGGGCCCTCCCTGCCGCTCCCCGGCCCTCCCGCCACCCCCTCCGCCACCCCGGGACCCACCGGGACCCACCGGCGCCTCCGCCGGCCCTGCCCTCCCCGCTCTCCCTGCTGCGCCTGCCCGTCATTGCCAACCTCCCCCTGCGGCCGGGCGCTGGCCCCCCTCCCGGCCCCCCACTCCCCTGCAGGCAGAGGTGGGGAGGGCGGTCTCCCTCCCACCGCCCGGCCCAGGCCACCTCCACGGGGCCACAGGAACCCGCCATCGGGGCCTGAGCGCGTCCCGGCCCGAGACCCCGCCCTCCCGACGGTCCGGGCTGATCCTGGGTGGCCACGGGCCCCGGAGCCCCTTCCAGAGTTCTGGAACCGCGTCAGCCCTTGGTGTGGGGTCGGCCCCCAGGGCTGCTGCTCAGACAGGCTCCTGCGGCCCGCAACGCCCAGGTTTGCAGAACACCCCAGGTTTGCAGAACACCGTGTTGGCAGCATGGCCCGAGGGGGAGCCAGGGGCCCGAGGGTGACGGGCACCGGCCGGAGCCAGGGACCCCGGGAACGGACAGCCGTCCCCCCCACGCCCGGTCCGGCCGTCCCCTCCACTGGCACAGTTGGCAACAAAGGTCAAGTCCTGCTGGCTGCTCTCCCCGCGCAGGCCCGCGGCCTGTTCCTCCGCTGGGCCCCGCGTGCCCTGGGAGTGGGGGCCGGAAGGAAGACTTGGTAGAGACGCGGCCCCTTCCCCTCCTCGCAGGCCGGCGGTGCGGCCCGGGCGCTCTCCTGGGTGGGCGCCCGGCGGGACGTGCTCCCTCGCTGCGGTGTGCGGCGCCACGCGCGACTTGGACGTGGTGGATGCTTCTTGGTTTGGTTGGTTTTTTTTTTGTTGCTTGGATCTTAACATCTTTTTTTGTTTGGTTTTTTGTTTTGTGATTTTTTTTTTTGTTTTTTTGTTTTTGTTTTTGTTTTTTGTTTTTGCCCTTCATGGTCCAAGAAGGAAACGGTGGAAGCTTTCACTACAACAGAAACAGAAAGGCAGGACTTGCAGTTTCACGGAAGCAACTCCGGGGCGTCGTGAGGACAGATGGGCCCTGGCGAGCGCGCAGGGCAGCGGCCGGGAGGGCGGGAGGGGGCCCCCGGGGCCCTGACGTCCTAGCGCCTCCCCCCACTGTCCTCCAGGCCCAGCTCTAGGAACCCTTCGTGCGTGACCTCCAGGGCAGAGTGTGGCGGGGAGGGGAGACGTGGGGGTGGCAGGAGCAGACGCAGTGAGGCCCAGGAAAGGGGGGTGCAGGGGAGGAGGGGGGGCAGGGGCGCCCGGCTGCTCTGCGCGGGTCAAGGCGAGGGCAGGGCGGATGGACAGCACCGCACAGGCCGTGAGGGCCCGGATGAGGCGGCGGTGCTCCGGGCGGAGGGGTCGGGGGCCGGTCCAGCAGCGGGGACCCACGCCCTCCAGCCGCACCCAGAGCCCAGCTCTGGCCCACGAGGGGGCCTGGGCTTCCCTGGCCCGAGACCCTTCCTCCAGGAGCTGCCTGGCTGCCTCGGCAGTACCAGCGGGTCCCAGCGCCGGGGCCCCAAGGCCGCAGAGCAAGGCATCCAGCCTCTGGACGGGAGGCTGGCGCCGGCCGTGGGCCTCCCCCGCTCCTCACCTGCTCACCCCTTCTGGAATGTACCCCGATAAAAGGATGTTTCCAAGCCTGGGGAGGGGTAAGGGGTTCTGGAGCCAAGTGCAAAGGCGGCCAGGCTGGCCGGGCCCCATCTCGGTCAGTGCTGGGGGGCCATCCTGGGAGCACGGCTGGAGGGACCAGGGGCGGGCTGAGGGCGCCTGGCTGGCGGGGGCGGTGCGGGGTGCGGGGAATTCCTTCCTGCACTGTCATTTCCTACATAGAGGCTAAGTGAGCCCTGAGGCTGCTGTGGCCGTGGTGGGGCCGCCTGTACCATGTGCTTGTGACTGCTTGGGCAGGAAACGTCCTCAACAAACTCGAACCCGAAATGTTAGTCTCAGCTGGATGGGGTGGTGGGGGCGAGGGGGGCGGACGGGCCACTCTCGTCATTAGCTGGGTGACGGGAAGGTCGGGAGGGAGCACTGTCTCGGCCAGAAACCCCACGACGAGCGGACGGGAGCTCCGCCTGACGCCCTAACCCCAGGGAGGGACGGTGGCGCGGGGTGTCTTCGAGGCTGCGCAGCCCCGGGGCTCTATTGCTAGTCGTGGGGAGAGGTGGTGCGCCCGGCCTAGCCCCTCCCCCTGTGCATACCGTACCTGAAACGACTTGGGGGTACAACGTCAACAAAGTCAAAATAGGAAGCAAGGTTTCAGACATACAGGGGGCACCAGGGTCAAAGACACACACGCCATCGTGAGGGGCAGGGAGACCAGCTGGCTGGAGGTAAACCCTATGGGCTTTGGCGTCGCGTGCCGCGGCCTGGGGGGGGCGCACTGTCCTCCTGGTGGCTGTGCCTGGTTTTGGACTGCTGGGTTTGGTGTGTACTGGGCAGTCAGTGTGAATGCTGCTAGGGGCTGGGCCCTCTTGCTAGTAGGGGGTGAAGCGGCTGTACCCTCCTCGGCACAGGCTAGCCTGCAACATCAAAGATGACAAACAGCCAATCAGTACCGCCTTTCGGTAGGGGGGGAAAAAGCAAAAAAGAAAAAAAAATAAGGAAAAACAAAAAGAAATAGCTAAATCCCATTTTTTTGCCCCCCTTAGGAAGGTCTGCCTTGGGGAGAGCGGGCGCCAGTTCTCATGGCAGCGGTGGGGGGGCCCTGGGCCTAGTTCTTCCGTGGTAGGGGCGGCCGGTGGGCGCCAGGGGGCCGCCGGGGTCATCGGCCGCTGCGCTCCTAGGTAACAAGGCTGGAGCTGCCTCCCGGCGGCTCTCTTGGCTCAGGCCTGGCCCTTCCTGGCCCTTGCTCCTTCGTGGGGGCCAGGAGGAGGTCTGGGGGGAGAGCCCCACCTCTCGGCGCCCGGCACTGCCTGCCCTGGGGCAGGACTCAGGAGGGTGGAGGGACCCTCGTCAGGGTTCCCCGGGCCTCGGCCCCACCAGGACGGGCTGTGCCGGCCCGCCCAGCTCCTCGGAGCTGTAGGGGGTTTCCTGGGGTCCCTGCTCTTCCCCCAGGTGCTCGCCTGGGCCCTCCATCCTGCCGACAAGGACAGGCCTTGGGTGCTCTTGCTCCCGTGTCCCTGGGCCGCCCTGGATCAGTGAGGTCTCCAGGGGAGCCTCCTCCCCACCAACCGGTTTCAACAGAAAAAGGAAGATGGTGAGTGCCAGAGGAAAAACTTGGGGGAAAATGCAGAAAATCCTACAAATAAAAATGAGAACACAAGAGGGGCCTCTGTGAATGAGTGAAAGCTTTCAGCCAGCAGCCGCACAGAGGGCCGCGCTGACCCCGGAGCCGAGGGGCCTGCTCCCCGGCCCCGCTCCCTGGGGCTGCCGGCAGTCACCGCGGGCTGCTTGCCATGCCGCAAACGTGTTAAAAATCAAAAAAGACAAAACAAAAATTGGGAGAGAGTAATCAAAACCAAGGAGGTGGAACAAGGAGTCCGTGTTGGCTCTGACCGTCCTCCCACCTCACACCCCGGGAAAATGTGTTCATCTTTGATGCTGGACGCCAAGCTAGCTAAAACCCGACATTAACAGCCCCTGGGGCGGGGGTCACAGAGGCAGGGGGTCCCCTGGAAGCGGGTTTCGGGGTACAGAGTGAGCTGGGCTGCATGTGTCGACAGCTGGCCATACACACACACACACACAGACACACCGGCTGCCGCGGGCCCACAGGGCGTGCGCAGGGGCTGGGGAGAGCCGGCCCCGGGGCCACAGAGGGGTCTGGGTGGGGGGCCGCGGGCAGCCCTGGCCCCTGGCCTTGATGCGAGGAAAAGTGCGAGGGAGCGACAGGACACAGAGGGACGGCGGCGGACACCCCCCCACACGCGGCGCGGTGGCCCTGCTGGCCTCTGGAGCCTTAGAAAACTGGGCGAAGTGGGCATGCCAGGGTCTCCCCAGAGGGCCAGGCGTCCTTCCCGGGCGGCCAACCGTCCCGGCGCACCTGCTCCCTCAAGGTCCCCGAGGGTGCCAAGGGGCATGTCCTCCCGCAAACTCCCATCTCGGCCTTGGTCCTTCCGGGCACTGCTCAGAGGTCTGGGTCCCTGTCCTGGGGCCTGCCCACCCCCTCCTGGCTGCGGCGCCAGGCCCTCCTCGTCACGCTGGCGCCACGGGCCGGGCCACCCCCGCCCCCTTACCATGGTTCCGATGCTGTAGGTCGCCGCGGGGCCGATGGTGTGGTGGTAGGGGTCAGCGGCTGCATAGACTCTGCCGTAACTGCGGAGACAACACGGGGAAGGCCGGAGGCGTGGGGGCTATGCGGGCAGGTGGGGGGCGGCAACAGGTCTCCCACCTCCTCCCAGACATTTCGGGGGCACCCTCCAGTGTGGTCCCACCTGCGAGCCACCCCCACCTCCGCCCGCCTTCGTGCCCTCCTTCCTGCCCGGGCAGAAGGAAGTGTCCAGAACACGGCTGGCCACCCTCCCAATTCCTCCAGTGTGGGCCGACCCGGGCGAGGGGCCAGAAGAACCCCGATCCCCAGGAAGATCAGGGCAAGGTGGTGCGGAAAGGCTCCGAGCAGGACGAGCAGGCGTGGGGGGCGGGCAGGGAGGTCACCGCGAAGGAAGTGGCGCTGCGTCCCCTCCATGACCTTCCTCTTATTTTGTGTGTGAAGCCCCAGCCTCTTGGAGGACAGGGCTGGGCGGAAGGGTGTGCTGTACACCTGACCCCCCCACCCCCGACACGAGATGCAGCCAGAAGCTTTGGAAGGTGGGGGTCGGCAGGTGCCCCTGGGCGGGAGGAAGAGGCGGCCCTCGGGCCGAGCCCACCCTGCGCCAGGCACTGGGACGTCTGCGCTTCCCTCAGCGAAGCCCAGTGGCCCTGAGGCCAAGTGCCCGTGTGCCAGGCTCTGCCACCCCCGGACCTGCCCTCAGGACAAAGAGCCACCCCCCAGCCTCTGGATGTGCTGGCAGCCGGCCACGCTGCCACCTGGGGTCCTCACACCCCTGGGGGAGGGCACGCGGCCTTTCCTTCTCAGAGCTGAAGGGTCTCAGACCTGGAAGCCCTGAGCGGGGTCAGAGGCGTGCCCAGGGCAGAAGCAGAGCCTCCTCGTTACCCTGCTCCCCGGAGGGGAGGGGTCAGGGCTCAGGGGCTGGGAATTGGAGGCCCCCCCACCCCTGTCGTGCCAGCAGGAAGTCAGGGGCTCACTGGCTCAGGAGTCTCCGACCTGCTCCCCTCTGTCCAGACCCTGCACCCCAGGAGGAGGCCCCCCCCCGGCCTGAGCCCACCCCTGCAGGGACCCTGCTGCCCTACTGCCATCTTCACCCCGACTGCTGTCCCAGCCATACCTGTCGCTGTAGGCCGCTGCCGCCGCCGCAGGCTGAGCGTATCTGTAGGCTGCATAGCCCCCCTGCGGGGTAAGAGCGGGGAGAGACAGCACAGGGGCTTAGTGGGGGCAGGTACAGCCTTGGGCAGGTGCGGACTAGCCCGTACAGGCCTGGGGGCACCCAGCTTCGGGTGTAATGGAGGGCTCAGGACTGCAGACTCCCAGGGGCATGGTGTCGGGTGAGGCAGGGATCAGGTACCTAATAGACGCCCGGTTGTGTCTGTGGCTTTGGCACATGCTAAGGGCCCAAAGACCTGCCCCAGCCCAGTGAGCCCAACTTTGACGTCAGTAGACGTGGAAAACCCAGGAGTGACTCCGGGCCATCAGGGACCCTGGGCAGGGTCAAGAGCAAACCGAGATCGTGTCTTGGCGCCGGTGCAAAGGGACTGTCGAATTATGAGCAACTGCCCAGGATGAAAGCAGGGTCTCCCGTTGGGCTGGGTGCGTGTGCGTGCGTGTGTGTGTGCGCGTGTGTGGGGTCGTCAGCTGCGGCTCCGCGGCAGCCCCATGAAGGGACAGAGAAGCCACAGGACCCCACCAAGGGGTCTGCCCTGGAGCCCCTGCCTCCTGGTCTCTCTCCGGGCCTCCATATCAATAGGGTGCCCATGGGGGCTCACTCAGCACCCCCAACGTGGTTAAGGATACGGGAGAGTCGCCCCCGCCCCCATCACCCAGCGTCCTGTGGATGCGAGAAGACGCGGGCACAGACCGCCTAGGCGCAGCTGTGCCCAGGTTCCCGGGAACCAATGCCCTGGGCACCCTTCCTGGCCCCAGTTCCAAGCACAGGGTGGGATGGGTGGGGGCCAGGGGCTGGGGGCGGGGAGGTGAAGACCCTGGAATTCTGCTGAAGGCCGGGCCCCCCACCCCCGCTCCCGCCTGGGGCTGCACTTACATAAATCTCAGCACCATAAAAGCCATCCTGATACACGACCCTGGAAGCAAACGGACAAGAGAGTGGTGGGAACGCTGGAGAGGTGGGGTAGGCCGGCTCCGGTGTCTGCTGAGGAGGGAGGGGGCAGGGTGCCAGCCCTGCCCATGGGACTGGCATTTTAACAAGCGTTTGCTCCAGTGCCCTGTTTTGGTATAACAATAGAGTAACACCCTTGCTGGTCAGCTCCTCTCTCCCACAAAGCCAGGGGCCCCTCGGCCCATGCTGCTTACCCTCCCCCCACCCAGCCCAGGCAGCTGTCCCCCGAGGGGTGGAGGGCACTGGGCCCGGGAAGGACCAGGGAGGGCTCAGCAGGCCCCCACTGCGCGCGCGGGCCAGCCACCAGCCCGTGCAATCATCCAGCCAGGTGCTGGGGCTCTGAGTGTCCCCCAAATGCCAGCGACCCTCGGTTCCCATGGCAGGGTGGGGTTGGGGTGCCGATATGGGGCACCCGCAGCTCAAAGGTCGGGGTGGCCCCGGCGCCCCCACCCCCCCGCCGTTCCGGAAAGGCTGCCCAAGGCCTCCCTCCCCACACCCCCTGGGCCGCTCTCCACACCTCCCTCCCGGTGCCTCCCTCCCCAGGTGCCTCCCCAGGTGCCTCCCCAGGTACTCACGCTCCATAAGTTGGGATGGGGGGTGGGGGCGGCGCAGCCCGAAACGTGTTATACACGGCCCGGCCCCGACCCCGTAGGTGCGCGCCCCGGTAGGCAACGGCTGTGCCCGTGGTGGGGTAGGGGAACCCCGTCACTGCGGGAAAGGGGGCAGAGGAGAGGCGGTGAGAGGGCAGCCGGCCGGCCCGCCCACACCTGTCCAGCCCCGCGCCGGCCCATCCCTGGCCCTCCACCCGGCCGGGACGGCTCCAGCCTGTACCTGCATAGAATTCAGGCCCATAGACCGCGCCCACCACGGGATTTAGCTTCCAGCCTAGAAGAGAAGCAAAAAAACCCCAATCACCGTCTTCCCCATCCTCCCCCCACCTGCTCGCACTATCCTGGGATTCCCCCCACGGGGGGCCTCTGCAGCCTGCTGGCCCGACCCCCTCCCTCCGCAGCCAGGCTGGGTACTGGAGACCTGCGGCCAGGTCTTGGCATGCTGTGGTCTCTCTAAATAACGGGGACCAGGTCGCTCCGACCCCTCTTCCCCGGGGCGTCTTTGGGATTCTTTTCAAACTGGGGCCCTCCCCGGCCTGCCTCTGGGCCTGCCCAACCCCAGGCACCAGCCCAGCAGCTGGCAGTCTGCAGTCTCTGCAGGAATTAGGAACTCTGGTGGGGTGGGCTGCCTGCCAGGAGGAGCCGAGGCTGCCCTGAGGGGCTGGGCCTGTGCCGCAGCCTCCTCCCACCTTCTGCCCCAAAGCCTCTGTCTGGGGTGGAGCCCATTCCCCACTGCCCAGTCCTGCCCGGGCTGCCCCCAGAGCAGCCAGGGAGTGGCTCCCTGGGGAGGAAATGGCCTTAGGACTGCAGGTAATAGGACAACTAACCCTTCCTGGGCATGTCCCCATGTGCCACACTGTTCTAAACCCACCCAACGGGATGGGAGTCACACCCTCCGGTTTTACAGAAGAGCAAGTGGAGGCTCGGAGGTGCAGCAGCCTCACATCCCAGAGCTGGAAATGGCAGACCCGGATGCCCACAGCCACATTCTAGGCCATTGCCTGGCCCCCAGCTGTCAGGGGCGCCGCCTCTCCCTCTGCAGGTGGGCCGGCTCAGGACCCCCCGCCCCCCTGCTCAGGACCCCCGGCTCAGGACCTCCGGCTACGGGGCTGGGCTTCCTCTCCCAGCAGGGACCCAGGTGCAGGAGTGAAGCCTGCTTCCACCCGAGGCCCCCGGGGGTGGACACGGGCTGGCTGGGAGCACACTCTGGCTCTAGGCACTGGCGCAGAGAGCGTGGGCTGGGGGAGGGGTGTATCGGACCCAGCCCTGGCCCCCTCCGTGCACCTGCTCTTACGTTTGCAGTACGCCCTGACGGCCCAGCTCCATACCCCTCTTGACCCTGTGTAGGGGGTGCAAAAGGGACCGAGCCCACTGGCCGGCTAGCCAGACAGCCCCGGAGAGCAGGGCAAAGGGCGAGACCAGGCCATCAGTGTCGGCCTCCACCTGTGAGCCTCACGCCCAGATTCTAACATCCCCCTGCTGGGCGGGCGGCTGGACCTGGGTCCTCCTGGGGGCCCATTCTCCACACTTTCCATGAGACCGTGGGCCGCCTTCCCTTCCGGGTCCACCAGCACCGGACCCGCGTGCATGTCTGTGTCTGAACATTTGCTGCTGAGACTCTGGAATCTTCTCTAAATCCCAGCCCAAAGGCAAGAAATATCCCAAGAATGGAGTCTTCTTAGTAAAAACCCATGACGGAGCAGAGTCCTGGAGCCAGTGACCCGAGCCCACCTTCCCGGGGCTCTAATCCAGTGGCTTCTCCTCTGGGTCCGTTCTTGGAGGTGGAACTTCCCTTGAGATGGTCCCTGGCACTTCCACTTGCCAATTCCCGGGTGTTTTTATCTGTCACCCTGGCTCTCTGGCGCCGCCGAGCCCATTTCACTGTGTGGGGCCCCAGATGGTGGAGGCAGCCAGAGACCCCCCTGGGAGGCTCCTTTGTTTCTGCTGTAACAAGTGTCACGCCTGGAGAGTGTGTTCCCACAGTGGACACTTCTGCCCTCTCCCCCGCAACCGATGAACTCCTGAGTGTTCTGGAGTGTTGGTTCAAGCGGGTTGAGCCACACTCCCGGGCCTCCAGAGCCCGCTGCGCTTCACCGTCAACCCACAGAGAACCCACTGCGGCCCCGTCCTCGCTCGGGCCAGTGAGGACGCTTCCGTGACACTGTCGCTGTGAGCACTTCGCCATTCCTTCTTGCGCGACCAGGGCTGGTTCTGTGCCCGTCCTGTGACTACGTCCGTAGTCGTCCGTGGACCAACTCCGCTGTCAGCGTCATGTTTCCTGACATTCGCAGGCTCTGCCCTGAGGGCAGGGGGTGTGGCTCTTGGGTGAAAGTGGGCATCTGGCTCCTGATGATCATCCTGACCCCCAAACACGTCCTGATCTCTAAACACTCGTCCTTCCCGTGCCAAGCACTCAAGGTGAGCTCAGGACGCTGGCAAAGCCAGGAGCCCCCAGATTTTTAGGAAAAATTTGAGCAGAAAAGCAGGATGGGAGCCCTACTAATCTAAACGTGGCTTAGCCAGACCCCTGTCCTGCTCCAGGAGGACACGTGCGAGGCCATGCTGGGGGGTCACGTGGCAGGTCCCCCAGTGTCCTGCCCCCTTGCCGGCCGGGCACCGGAGTCCATGTGTGGCCAATCACACTGGGACAGGCGGGCTGGGGGGTGGCTCAGTCACTCTGCCCTACTCGGGGTGAGGAGCCCAGGCCCCGCCCCGCTGGGTAACTCATCCTGCGAGCGGGGCTGCCAATCCCGGGCACAGGGACAGACTCAAACGGGCCCCAGTGTGCTGCCGAGATGCTCAAACCAGTGTGAATGGCCGGGCGCAGCACCCCTCCACCCCGCTCCTGGGGTTCTGTCCCCAAGGAGGACTGGCTGCTTCCGCTTGGGGACCGGTGTGCACACGGCCGAGACCACTCAGGTGAGGCACATCGTGCCCCCCAAGGCTCACCGTGTCTGAGCGGGGGTGGGGGGCTATTCTAATCATCTTCACGTCTGCTAGATACTAAGGACCTCCAGCCCAGGCCCTCCCTCACTGCTTGGAAAAGAGGGAACGCTCAGGCAACGGCCACAGCCGCTGTTTCTGGGTGCCCCGGGTGCTTGGGAAGGCCCAGGCATCTTGCCAGCCATGTGGGCCAGGTGGGCGGCCCCAGCTCTCCTCCTGCCTTGGCCAACCCACCCCCTGTGGACCTGGGACGTGAGGGTCACTTAGCATCAGGGAGGTGGGCCTCCAGCCGCTGAGGCTCCTGCACGGCCTGTGTCTGGGTGGGCGGCCCCCGCAGCCTCCCCGAGGTCCTGAGCCCCTTACCGTTACTGTAGGGGTTCGCAGTCTTCTTGTTGGTCATGACGCGGGCCGTGGCGTTATTGACCTGCCCAGGGAGAAGGGGGAGAAGGTGAGGGTGAGGGGCGCGTGGGCCTCCTTGCAGGCCTCTGGCCGCCCCGGTCCTGTCCTGCACTGCTCCTGCGTGCCCCGTGGAGGGGGCTGGGGGCTGGGGGCTGGCAGGGAGGCCCGGACAGCCTCTGTGCCAGCCTGGCCCCCCACCCTGGCCCGCCCTTTCCAGCCTTCGCCGCCACTGCTCCCAGCCCTTGGCTCAGGCACCGCGTCCGGCCTGCAGGCTCTTGCCCTTCGCATGCTGTTCCCACAAACCAGGCCCCGGTGTCTCTCTGGCCACCCGAGGCCACTGGAGAAGCTGGCTGGTGGACTCTCCCCAAAGTGCTCTCAGCCCAACTGGCAGACAGGCCCCCAAGACATTCTGTGCCCTTGAGGGGTGCTGAGGCCTTCCTCGTCACGGGCACCCCTCCATGGGCAGAGTTCTTGTCCCTTGGGGACAAGGCCCATGCAAGAGGGGGTGCTAAGGGGGTGGTCCTATCTCCCTGGAGGGCCCGACTGGGGTGCAGAAAGGAGGGGGGAGGCCTCTGTGGAAGGAAGTAGAGACCAGTGCAGGCGGGGAGGGAATCGCACGTCCAGTGCGAGCCCCAGGCCTCGGGCTGCATCCTCAGAGCCTGGCCCTTCCGCTTCCGGAAGCCCTCCCCCCAGGCCTTCCCATGTCCCTTCCCCTGGACTCTGTGCCGGCTGCTGACTCTCCCCCGGCCCCCCTGCCCCGCGTGTCCAGGAGCCCAGCTCCCAGACACCTGAAGCCACAGCACTGGGGAGGGGAGGGGCGATGGGCCGCCCACCAGAGAAGGGGCAAGGGGGGCGCTGAGGGGGGACCCTGGCCTCCTGTCTCTGCTGCTCCTCTGGGCCGGGTCCCTTCCTGGCAGCGGGGGCTCCTCGGAGGGAGGGGTCAGGGACCTAACGGCCCCATGAGGGCACACGGAGCTGACTGCCGTCCTTGGAGCTGCCAGGCCTCAAACACATGATTTTTGGGGCTCCTCCCAGGGTCCGGCTGGTTCCCGCAGTTGGGGTCCCCCCCTCCAGAAAGCAGAGGGAGCGGGCCTGAAGCCTGGGCCCAGGAGATGGGCCGGGCTCTGGCCTGGGCCCCTCCGCAGGTGTGGCCGCGGGGCGGGGCGGGGGGCCCTGGGGACAGCGGCCGCTCTCACGGGCACCCCCTGTGCAGCACACTTATCTGAGCACCTCAATTTTCCGTCCCTCTACGATCGTCCCATTCAGCTTCTCCCGGGCTCGGTCAGCATCTGAGCTAGTTTCAAAAGTTACAAACCCAAAACCCTGTGAGCGGAGAAGGACAGACACGGAGAGAAAGGATGAGAGGAAGGAAAACATAGGAGGCGCGGGGTGGGGGACAGGGCAGCGGGGAGGGGAGAGGGGGGAGGGAGAGAGAGAGAGAGAGAGAGAGAGAGGGACTGAGTCAGGTGAGTTGAAGGAGAGGTCGGCAGCCCAGAGGTCTGCCCTGGTGCCACGGCAGGATGCCCCGGGAAGGGTGTGGCCCCGGGGGGGGGGGGCTGCTGGCCCGGGCCCGGCCTCAGCTGACCGCCGGCACCTCCACCTCCGAGAGGACAGGCCAGAGCCACGAGAGATGCTCGCCCGGCCCGGCCGGGGCCAGGCCCGTCACCCTGCTGCCACCTGGGGGGCGAGGCAGGGGGCTTTCAGGACCTCCGGGGGCAGCCCCACCCCCTCCCCCCTCGGAGCCTGCGTGGAGGGGGTGGGTGGGGGTCTTCCCTTGCCTGGGCAGGGAGCAGGGCTGGTCTTCGCCGGGCCCCCTCCCGCTGCCCACCCTGCAGCCGCGCCCCCGAGCCTCCGGGCCAGCTGGCGGGCAGGCCGGCGGTCCCCCTGGAGGGGCGGCGGGCGGGTGGGGCCCCGGGCGGGGGGCCCAGGGTTCTGGGCGCAGACAGAGAGGTCCCGACAGCTCCGGGAGAGAGAGAAGCGCGGCAGCTGCGGCAGCAACACAGACGGCAGGGGCGGGGCGGGGAGGGGGGAGGCGCGGGGGGTACAAGCACCCGTGTAGCTCAGGGGTCCTCGGGCGCGAAGCTCTCCAGGAAGGAAACGCACATTTCACACGTTAGCCTGGCGGGACCTACAGCCGGCGCTGTAATGGTGGCGGCCTCTGGGCGGCACCCACCTTGGAGCCCCGCTCGTTAAAAATGATCTCCACGTCTAAAATTTTTCCGAATTGCTGCAGAGACAGAGAGGGGGGTGGGGGGACAGGGGAGAGTGGGTTAACACTGCCGCCCCCCGACCTGTTCCCCGGGATGCTCACCTGCCGCCCAGGTGTGGCCTCTGCCCCGCCCCGGCCAGCCTCCTGCAGGGAAGAGGCGGGCTCTCGGGAAAGCCTGTTGGGGGGACCGGAGGCCCGGCGCTCTCACGAGGGCTTTCCCTGTCCAAGTGCCCCACGTAGGCGCTGGTGACGGGGAAGGGCAGCCTCCCCGGAGTCCCTCTCCTCTCCCTGCCTGGCCTCTGCCCAGGTCGCAGACAGCCACCTCTAACTCACACTGAAGGGTAGAGGGCTATGGGTAGGCCCTTCCCAAACGGTGGGGTGCCGCGAGGGGGGCAGGAGCCCCTGGAAGAGACATGGGGCCATGGAGGGACCCTGTACTGCCAGCAGCCTGTGCTGTTGGGGCTGGGCCGTGTGGGGTGCGGGGCAGCATTGACCCCAAGCCCTGTACCCAACAAGGACACACTGGCCAGGCAGGCGCAGGTGCTGCGGCTGGCCCCTCCTGCCCCGTCACTGGCCCCGGTCCCAAGGGCAGCCCTGGCTCTGAGACCGTGAACCTGTGACACCAAATTCCTGGAACGCGGTCCCAAGGGACCTGCCCCAAGGGCTCCAGTGTGTGGAACTGGTGTCCCCTGCACCCCACGACCACGAGCTGGTGGAGCCGTGATGGGATGTGCAACAAGATAGCAACGCAGTCCCCACTCTGACAGGGGCCGAAGCGGGGGGTGGTCCCTGTCCTGGTGCGGGGACGGGGTGAGCTGATACCCTGGTACGGGGACGGGGTGAGCTGATGCCCGAGCAGGGATGGGGCTAGATGATGCCTGTGTGGGGACAGGGCGAGCTGATGCCCGAGTGGGGTCGGGGTGAGCTGATGCTCGTGCAGGGACAGGTAAGATCAGGTGAGCTCTGTAAGGCAGCTGCTTTAAGGGCAGGCCCCAGGCTCAAAGAGGTTGGCAGCAGCCTGGCCCAGGCCAAGAGGAGCCAGATCCTGATGATTCCAGATGCCGTCAGCACCTCGCTGTGTCAACGCCCCAAATGCAATGGGGCCTCCAAGAAGGGGGGTGGGTATCTGGGGCGAGATGTGGGTGCTGGCTGCACCCCAAGGCCATCCTCAGGGCACCTGCCCTCTGAGGATCCCATCTGTGCAGTGCGTCAGGGGCCAGAGCCTGCCCAGCTGTGGCAGGGGTGGGGTGGGGCGGACACAGTGCTGGCAGCGGGCAAGGGACTGCAGGGTAATAACCCAGTGAGCCCTGGCCTCAGCCCCGCAGGCCCTAAGCAGCCCCAGCTCCTCCCAGGCCTTGGGCCCTCCCTCCTCCCTCCCACCCCCCAGGCCTCCGGCAGCACAGGGCTGGCCCCAGCAGGCAGTGGGATGTGTGTGGGGGCTCGGGGTTAGGGGTGGGTGGGTGGGAGCCGGGATGGAGGGGCCGCACACACTCACCCCGAACATTTGCCGCAGGTCGGGGTCCCTGAACCGGAAGGGGATGTTGGAGACGTGTAGCCGCTTGGGCTGCTGCTTCTCTGTGGGGTCGGAGGGGTGGAGCGGCTGGCTGTCTGTCTGTGCCGCCTCGTCTGTCTGCTGTGGGGAGAGGCCGGGCTGTGAGGTGCCCCTCTGGGCTCCCATCCCGCGGGGAGGGGAGCACCTGACGGCCAGATCCCCCGACTCCCTGGGCCTCCCCCTCCGGGGGCTGGGACCCGGAGGCGGATTCTCACGGGAGGCCCCCTGCTGCTCAGCACCCGTGGGGTGACTCTTCCAGGGCATGGGGTGGCCAGGTGCAGCCGGCCAGTGCCCTTCCTCATCTGGGGCCCCAACGTTGGGGAGCGGAGGGGTTCCGGCAGACTTGGGGCTCAGGAAACGAAGCTGCCATGAGGTGAGGACCCCTGACCCACGGCCCCCTGCGAGGACGAGGCCAGGATGGGCGCTGAGGTGACAAGCCTGCGAGGCTCCCCTGGGGGGCACCCGTTCTGTCCCTGCTGAGCCTCAGCACCGAAGGCACGCGGCGGGTGCTCCGTGAACGCGGGCCTGGTGACCGAGGCGGCCTCTCAGCTTAGACCACGGTGACACCCCCGCCCTGCGCACCGCCAGCCCCGAGGGTTATCCTGGCCCGGCTCACTGGCGAGTTGCAGCGAGAGTGTCCGGGAGCCGCCCTCTGCCGGTGACCGACACGCTGGGTGCGCAGGTGGCCTGGCACCCACCCCTGCGGCTCCTCCGGGTGGGGGACGGCCTCCTGATGGGGACGACAGGCCGTGAACGTGCCTTTCGCTGCTCCTCGCTCTCCTGCCTCAATCCCCGCTCTTCGCTCAGGGTTCTCTCTTGGGACCGCGGCTGGAGGCATGAGGGGTGCCCTCGCTCCAGCCCGGCCCACCCTGAGCTTTTCTGACATGTCTGGAGGGAGCGGAGGTGGTAGGGTCCCCCGAGGCCCACGCTGAGGTTTGTACAAGCGGAAGTGCTGGTGGCCGGCACCGGAGAGCCGCCCGGAGACCCCTCCCAGGGGTCTCCAAGAACCGTCCGTTTGCTGAAGCCGCTTTCCGGGGCATTTCCCTGCGGTCCAGGAGAGGCGCGCTGACAGGTGCAACGGGCGTCCCAGAGTTAGGGCTGGCGGGCAGGGCGAGGCCACTGGGCCCGAGGCCTCCTCTGGGCAAGGGAAACGGAGCCCAAGGGGCGCAGGCTGCCCAGATCGCCGCGAGCCGTGGCCCGTCCGTGGACTCCTGAGTGGCAGCCCTCAGTGGCCAATGCGTTCGTCGTCTCTGGGAGGAGGGGCCGCTCCCCTACAGCTGAGCTCGGCCCGGAGGCCTCTGACCAGGCTCCGGGGCAGCAGGTGCCACAGGGGAGGGGGGCGGTTGTCCCCAGCTCCTGGGCTGCCGACAGCGGCGAGGACACGCCAGGCGGCGAGCTGCAACACCTGCTCAGAGTCCCTCACAGTCGGGTCTACGCTCCTGCGTTACGACGAGGCAGCAAAGGTGCATGATCCCAAGTGTGGTCGGAAGCCACCGTCCTCTTGTTCTCCTGGGGACGTGTGTGACCCATGTCAGCGGGGTGGCCATCCCATGAGCGGTGGGCCCGGTTCTGACGAGTGTGTGTGCCCGGAGCCCTTCTGTCCGGCTGCCGAGGGACGTGCGTCCAAGGCTGGGGCTGGACGTCACCAAGCAGCCCAGGAGCCAGGCTGTTGCAGCCCCCGTGGCAGAGCCGCCGGCGGGTGCAGGTGGGAGGGTGGCAGGTCTGTGGGGGCAACACTGGGCAGCTGCCTTTGGGAGCCTCAGGGACACCTGGGGGCTCCTCCGGCTCGGCCGGGCAGCTGCCAATGCCCAACGGCCCAGCCTGCTCCGCGTCCTCCTCGCGTGGTCCTGCTCTTCTGTGCGGACCTCCAGAGGCTCGTCCTTGCCCCGAAATCGAAGCACAACCCGCCGCGCATCCGCTGACTCCCCTGCCCTCTGCTTACAACAAAGTCTGGCTCTTCCCGTGCGGCAGTCAGGGTGGGCCCAAGGCCCTCGGTCACACACCTGAGCCCCCCATGGCTCCTGGGTACAGGTGAATTTGGGACTTCCACCGGAGAGGGCCCCTAACGCTGGCTGCGGACCAGCAGGGAGCAGCGGTCAGCTCGGCCAGCTGCACCCAGAGTGGGGGGGGCCCCGGGCCTGGGAGGGGCACAGGAGGGCACTACCCAGGCAAGGCGTCTGGGGCCTGCCCGGGCTGCCCTGCACCCACTGTCAGTCTCCACAGTCCAGCACCCCCCCACAACACCCCACCCAGAGGCCTTGAAGGGGAGCCAGCTGAGGGCAAGGACGGGGAATGGGGTGTTGGGGGTCGGGTGCGATGAGTCTCGAGTGGGGCCAGGACTCAAGCAAGGAAGAAGCCCCCTCGGCCACCCCCGCACAGCTCCAGACAGAGGCAGACGAACGGGCTGGGTGACTGTGAAATCCTAAGATGCATGTCACCTTAGCCATCAGGCCCCGCTCACCCCCGGCCCCCCACAATCAGAGGAGCCTGCAGACCCTGCACCTGGGCCTCCCCAAGCTCAGTCGGCACAGGGGGAGGCCACGAGAGCCCTGGGCAGGGGCTGGTGGGCACGGGCGGGGGCGGGGGGCTCAGGCAGCAGGCCGGAACGGCCTCGTCCCTGCGTGGAGCCCATCACCCAGGCTTGCTGAGGCGACCCGAGAGGAAGCCACGCCAAGTGTTTCCCTGCAGCCCCTCAGCCCTGCCGCCCGGGGGCTCCTGGGCGCTCATGTAAGGAGGCTCTCGGCCCTGCGGTGGGGGCGCTGGGAGGGGCCGTCCCACCTGTAGCCTCCAGCTGTCTGTCTGTGACGTCGTCTTTGTCCTAACGGGCAGCCCCCTCCTTGGGCAGGGACTCTGGAGGACAGCATATTCTAAGAGCACCCTGCCGGCCACACAGCTGTGGCACTGAGCTGCCCGGGGTCGGGGGGCATCGTCGGCTGGCAGCTGCCCGGGGCGTGGTGGCTGCGCACAGCTGGGTCTCACCCAGGGAGGTGGCGGGGGGGGGTGTGTGTGTGGGGTGGGCAGGACACATCTGCCTTGGCACCTGGCACTCTGGCCACAGCACCTGGTGTTGTGGCACCTGCCAGCTGGGGAGGGCAGGGGCCCCCGGGACAGGCCCTGTGAGGGTCACTGAAGAGGAAGATGGGGAGGGTGGGGGGTAGTTTGTGAGCGACAGTCCCCCGGGCAGTCCCAGGATTCAGGGACACCTGCAGGGGTCCCTCGTGCCCTTGAGTGAATGAGCACCCTGGGGAGGTGGCCCCCAGCCGTATCCCTGGGGTCCCTGCAGAGCAGTGGGGTGCACCCCGATCCATCAGCTTGGCATCAGGCTGGCACCCCATCAGGCTTGGCACCCCATGCCGCGGTGACAAACAGAATCCAAGGGCAGGAGAGAGCAGGTCTGGGCAGAAGGCACAGTCCACGCCCCCCGCTGCCCTGTACCTCTGCATCTGAACCCCAGGCTGCCTGGGGGTGGGGGGTGCAGCGAGAGGAGGCTTCGGTGAGCTGAGGAGCCTCCACGCAGGGACGGGGCCCTTTAGGCTTTAGCTGGGAGTGCGGGGCAGCTCCTCCGGGAGGACGGTGGCTCCTGGGATCTCAGAGCAGGATGGGGTGCCCCCCGCCCCCTCCAGCTCCTCCCGAGGTGGGAAGCTCTGCACAAGTACTTCGGGCTCTGAGCGCACGTGCTGTCCAGCAGCGGGTCCTCTGTCCCTCCGGCGACCCCACCTGCAGGGCTCATCGGGGCCCGGGCACGGCCAGGAACGGTCGCTCCTCTATCCCGGATGGCAGACCTACAGACCCTGCCCCTCTCGCGGGACCCGAAGACACCAGGGCCGGAAACTGGAAGGTCAGGGAGCCCGTTACGCCCTCGGGCCCAGGCACCCTCCTGGGGAGGCCCGTGGCCAGAGAAGTGAGACGCTCGCTGCTCAGTTGGGATGAATCGTTTCTGACCCCTCCGGGGTCACAGGACGGGGGCCATGACTTTCATGTCCTCGACTGGCACCTGGAACTGGTGGCCGCCTCAGGGCAGGGCCGGTCACTTCTCCCCTGTGCCCCCGATGCTGTTCAGTGCGCGGCGCACAGGGCATTCCCCCAACCGTCCTCCGGGTGAAGATGACCCCATGCTCTTCCCGGTTTGGCGGTCTCTGGGGACCAGGTGTCAAGGAGGCCTCCTGGCTGGATTCTGTGCTGAAGGCGTCCGCGATCGGGCCCCCAGCTCCGCGGCACCTGCTGGTCTGACCACCTTGTCTCCTGCGTTCGCTTCTGGGGCGAATTTCTGTGCCTCGTGGTCCCGTCGTGGGTGGTCTGGCCAGATGCACCCCGTCTGCAGAGCCCGTCAGAAGGAGCCCGTCCCCCCGCTGGGACTCGGCCACGATGGGCCCCCTCTGGCTCTGGTCTGAGCGCACCTGGTCGGGGCGGGAGGCGCGGGGGCTTGAGGAATCAGAAGCCCAAGCAGAGCGGCCCCCAGAGGTACCATTTGGCTCCTGGTTCTACGACCCTCAGGCCTCGCCTTTCCCACCGTAGGAGCCCGCGTGAGGGTTTGCGGGAGACACCGGACATGGACGTGCAGAGTGCACGGGGGGGACTCAGGCCGGCAGCCCTCCACGCGGGGGGAAGGGCCGCAGACGAGGGTCCCGTCTCTCCCCAGACAGCCTGGGCGCTGCCGTCCACACAGGGGCGGTGGGCGGTATCTGGGCCCACGCAGCACCCCGGGAGCCAGGCTGCAACAGGGCGAGGGTGGGGGGAGCGCCCGCTGGGAAGCTGCCAGAGCGGGGCCACTCCTGGGTGGCACAGGGCGTGCTGGCCTCCTGCCCGGGCCCCGCCGGCCAGTGCTGGGGGGTGGGGGGCAGCCAGCAGGACGGACACTGGCTGAACCCAAAGCCCCGCAGCCGGGGAGGACGGCGCGTGGAGAAGGCGACTGGGGCCGGGGCCAGGGAAGGGGCGGCGCGGGCTGGGTTCTGGCTGGCTCCCAGGGGCTGCCCTCGTGGGACGCCCACCCCAGCCCGGCCACCCCCGGCCACGCTCCTCCGCCGCCGGGAGCCCGAGAAGCGGGCGGCTCAGCACTTTCTCCTTGGAGCCGCATCACAGCCCCATCGGGAGGCTCTCTGGAGGGCGGCCAAGCAGGTAGTGACGAGTGGTCAGAAGTGATCTCCGCGCCCGCCACCCGAGACTCGCCAGGGGCCCTGCGCCTCCTCTGTCGCCGCCCTGCCCCCTCCTGTGCAGATGCGGGGACCGGGCCTCACCACTCCCCTCACCACCCCCCCCCAGGGACAGGTCACTGGCAACCTGGTGCCGGGCTCAGCCGGGTGTCAGCCAGAGGCTCCAAGGCCGTGAGCCCCTCCTGGCCCGTCACCTGTGGGCCACCCCCCCCCGCCCTCCCGGGGGACACTCCTCCCCGAAGCCGTGGGCTCGCGGGGCCCCCTTACCGGCACTGTCTGCGCCCCGGCGATGGGCTGTGTGCTGGCCTCCGAGCCCGGCTGCTCGGGGTGGGTCTGTGCTGGTGTGTACAGGGTCATGCCGTGCTCCGGGGGAACCGGGGTCTGGCCCGAGTAGTCCTGCGTGGGATGCGGGGGGGGTGGCGCGTACTCGGCGGGGATGCCGTTCTGTGGCGGAGGGGGGTACTGGGCAGGGGGGTAGGGCTGGGCCATCGCTTCAGGCGGAGCCGTGGCGTCCTGATTGCCCTGTAGAGGCAACGAGAGTGCGCAGGTTAGACGCCTGGCAGGCCCGACGCTGCCCCCTCCCGAGGGCTCGCGGGGCCGCGCAGGTGGGTTTCCAGAAGTTTCTGCGGCCTCGATGCTGGGCTGTTGGCAGCATGGCCCAGGCCCTCTGGGTGGGTGGGGGGCTCCCGGACATGGGCCACCAGATCTGAGCTGCCGGAGTTGCCCTCGGGTGGGGGCGTCAGGGCGCCCAGGGCTTGAGACCACTCGCACATCCTGGTCAGACCTGAGGACGTTAAACCGTCAGAAAGAACAATTCTGTGATCCCGCGCACCCTCTACACAGTGTCCACCAGCAGGGACCTCTGGTGGGGCCATTGTCCCACCAGGGGACGTTGATGCAGTTGCCATACAGAAGGAGCTGCAGCGAGGGTCCCTCCCATGTCCCTTAGAGCCGCGCCCACCTCCCTCCTGCCTTACGAAGGCTTCAGGCCTCAGTTTCCCCATCGGTAGAGCAGGCAAAGGAGGGCACCATCACAGCCCGAGGGGGAGGTGATTGGAGTCGACCCCATGGCGCTGGGAGCCCAGCACAACATGGCCCCCGTCTCCAGACCCCCGAGCTCGTCTCTGGGACACCCCACCCCTCCCCTCCGGGCCCCTCTGCCCCCAGCCACGTTGTAGGGCAGAGGCTCCTCAGATGGGGTGCTTGGACCAGGAGCGTCGCCTGGGAGCCTGTCAGCTGACGCAGGTCCTCGCCCGTACCCCAGACCCCCCGCAGCAATCTGGACACACGTGGGAACCCCTGATGTAGCCCGGGGAGAGAGCCCTGCAGCCTCAGAGAAGGGACTGGGGTCCCCATGCTGTCCCTGGGGTGGGCAGGGGCAGGGCTACGTTCTGGTTGCTCCTACTTACTGTTCCCCACTGAGGATACACGTGGAGTGGGGGGTGGAGGGCAGGTTTGCAGCAGCTTCTCTGAGCAGGTGAGGTACTCTCTGGCCTTCTGAAGGTGTCCCCGGGGGAGAGAGAGCCCCCCCATCGGGAAGGTCAGGTGCTACCCCTCCCTCGAGATCGTGTGGAAGGACCCTTGCAGGGACTGGACAGTCTGACACTTAGGGCCACTGTCCTGACGTCTCACCAAGGAGGAACCCCGTGCTCTCCCACGCTGCCCGTCACACCACCCTTGGCATGTTTTCAGGGTTGTTTCCTAGCCTATCCCCCCGTGACACGGGTGCTGCTTCCAGAGAACATGCCGGGTCTTGCTCCATTCCTCGTGGCTTACTACTACGTATCCCCCCAACAACTGTTTATCGGGGGCCTGGGGGGTGCCAGGCCCGTAGCTCTGGCGGGGATGGAGAGGGATGGGCAGCCCTGACCTCTGCGATCCAGAGTGAGTGTGGATTCAGAGAATGACCCTGAGTGCGAGGGGCCCTGAGGAGCCTGGCCTCACAAGGTGCTGGTGTAAGTGGGTAAGACCCAGGCCCAGGGCCCTGTCCCCCACCTGCCGACCTGTCCACCTGCCCACCTCCCTGCAGGCAGGAAGCCTCAGGCCAACTCTCTGCCAGAGGCCCCAGCCCCTGTGCACCCCCTGTGCCAGCCTCTGCACTCACTACCCCTGACTCCTGGGGTGACCCCTGACCCTGCTGTGCAGTGGCCTAATGAGCAGAACGTCCTGTCCCACAGCACGTGTGTGTGTCACACACACACTCATGAGTGCATGGTCCTCGCTGGACAGTCCTCCTCACTGCTCCCAACTCGCCCACAAAGTCCCACTACCTACAGTGAGCGAAGGAACATGCTGGGTGGGAGAAGGGGAGGGTTCATGGTGAGGAGGGAGCAGGTGGGGGTGGGAGGAGCACCCAGGCCAGGGAGGGGTGGAGGCCAGGGCAAGGGAGAGGAGGGGGCGGGGGCGGGGTGGGGAGGAAGAGGAGCAGGCCAGGGGAAGGGACAGGACATTGTCAGCTGCCTGGAGAGATCAATTAACTGATAAATATTTGATTAGAACCTCCACTAACTCACCTCTTCCCAGTGTCCCCACACCTTCCCTCCTCCAAGGCCCTTCTATCTGCTCCTTGTCACCCTATCCTCACCCCATGCCCCCAGCACCCTCTTCCCTGGGTCCCCTGGGGACTGAGTGACAGCCACCACTCCCAGTACAGCGGCCCCCGGAGCTGGAGCCCAGAGCTGGAGCCCGGAGCCCAGGCTGTCGGGAACCTGCAGGACACAGGTGGGATGCCACAGCAGGGTGTCGGGCTGAAGGGCCGCGGGGGGTGCAGGAGGCAGCTGTGAGACGGCCACCCAGGGCCCTTTACCATGTGGCAACAAATCAGCACATCTGAGCACACAGCGCTCTCTACTTTGCACACTAACTCATTTAATCCCCCTCCGATCCCCAAGGTCACAGTATCGCCCATTTCACAGCTGGTAAGACCGAGGCACAGACGGCCTGGCTCTCAGGCCTGCACCCCTGCTCCTGCATGCACAGCTCTGCCCCTTCACAGGCGGGTCCTGGGGGACGGGATGGGAGGTTTCACAGCCCGGGGACACAGTTTAGAGCCTGGGATACACAAGGAGGGCTCCCTCTGAGCCACGGGGTGGCCCTGGGTGACCATTCGTCCTCTTTGAACAAAGTCGTCCATCTGCAAGAGGTTATCACGGGGCCCAGACAGAGGAAGCGCAGAATAAAAGCTAGCCAGCGTGGTCTGGTGGGTCCCGGGGTTGTCATGGTTGTCTCACCACTCCTGCCACCCACGCTGGAGGGGACTGTGGTCACGTGAGGGGCCCTCACCCTGGATGCACATCCCACGCCTGGACCCCTCCCCAGGGCAGCTGAGCATATTTACAACCAAACTCTCCCATGACATTCTGCTGTGTGGCCCGGGCTGAGGGCCCCTGGACCAGACCCGGAGGGAAGAGCAGAGGGTGTCGGGTGCACCGAGGGCGTGATGCGCCTGACATGGAGAGGCCAGCACGGCCGGCGCAGTCACGTTCCTGTCCTTCCTTCTTCCTCGGTCCGCTGGGGCCAGAGTGGAAGAGGCTTGGGCTCTGCGGCATGAGCGAGCATAGTCCTCCTGCCAGGCTGGGGCCTCGTCTCAGAGCAGCTTGTGAACGTGTCTGGCTCCCCAGGGGCCTGGAAATCCCCAGAGCCTGAGGGTGACTCGCTCACTCTCGCTCCCACATCCTTGCACTCAGCAGAGCACTTTGCTGCACCCAGAAGAGCCTCCATGTGTATTGGATGGGTGGGTGTGTGGACGGAGGGATGAATGGACAGACTAAAGGACAAATAGGCAGATGAATGGATGGATGGATAGAAGATGGATGGATGGATGGATGGGTAGATGGATGGACAGATGGAAGGATGGATGGATGGATGGATGGATGGGTGGATGGATGGATGGATGGAAGGATGGATGGGTGGATGGATGGGTGGATGGATGGATGGATGGATGGATGGAAGGATGGGTGGATGGACATATGGAAGGATGGATGGATGGATGGAAGGATGGGTGGATGGACATATGGAAGGATGGATGGATGGATGGAAGGATGGGTGGGTGGAAGGATGGGTAGATAAATGGATGGATGGATGGGTGGATGGACAGATGGAAGGATGGATGGGTGGATGGATGGATGGAAGGATGGATGGAAGGATGGATGGATGGATGGATGGGGTGGATGGATGGATGGAAGGATGGATGGATGGATGGATGGATGGATGGACATATGGAAGGAGGAGTGGATGGATGGATGGATGGATGGATGGATGGATGGATGGACATATGGAAGGAGGGGTGGATGGATGGATGGAAGGATGGATGGAAGGATGGACGGATGGATGGATGGATGGATGGAAGGATGGATGGGTGGATGGATGGATGGATGGATGGAAGGATGGATGGGTGGATGGATGGATGGATGGAAGGATGGATGGATGGATGGATGGATGGATGGATGGATGGAAGGATGGGTGGGTGGAAGGATGGATGGATGGATGGAAGGATGGGTGGATGGACATATGGAAGGATGGATGGATGGATGGATGGATGGATGGATGGATGGAAGGATGGGTGGGTGGAAGGATGGGTAGATAAATGGATGGATGGATGGGTGGATGGACAGATGGAAGGATGGATGGGTGGATGGATGGATGGAAGGATGGATGGAAGGATGGATGGATGGATGGATGGGTGGATGGATGGATGGAAGGATGGATGGATGGATGGATGGATGGAAGGATGGATGGGTGGATGGACAGATGGAAGGATGGATGGGTGGATGGATGGATGGAAGGATGGATGGAAGGATGGATGGATGGATGGATGGGTGGATGGATGGATGGAAGGATGGATGGATGGATGGATGGATGGACATATGGAAGGAGGGGTGGATGGATGGATGGAAGGATGGATGGATGGATGGATGGATGGACATACGGAAGGAGGGGTGGATGGATGGGTAGACAGGTGAAGGGATGAGTAGATAGTCATTATACCACTTTCTCTACAAACTTCTTCCCCTCTCCCATTGTTACATTTTCCCGATAGAACTGGTCAGATCCAGCTCTGCCCACTGTACTCCATGGCTCACACTGTTGGAGAAAAACCACAAAATCATCCTGAATGATTCACTTGAGATCACTAACCACCGACCAAAGCAGTTTCCATTTCCTGTTTTCCGCAGAAAACAAGAGCGGAACGTCCGCGCTCACCTGCTGGCCCGCTGGCCTCCTACCCCAGAGCCCAGCCCTTCTCACCAACGCATGCTCACAGCGCTGGCGATTCGCTGCAACATCTCCCAGGACAGGAGCAGGACAACCTCCTGGACTGTCGTCCCCTGAGGCTACAACCCAGCTAACTATTTCCCTAGGGAGCAAAGTCTCTGGAATGAGCTGCTAGATCTGCACCCCCAATTCTTCTACTCCCACTCCTTAGCCCCACTCCAAACTGGCCCCATTCCCTGAAACCACCTTCGTCAAGGGTCCCACGTCTGCCACACTGAAATCCTCACCGGACCTGGTCCCTCAGCAGCACTGACTCCTCTCTCTAGACTTTCCTCGCTCGGTTTGGTTGCAGCACGCGCTGTGGGTTCTGCTTCCATGGAAGTTCCTTCTGCATCTGGGTTACTGTTTCCTCACATCTCCCCAACCTGCAAACGTTGGAGGCCCCCCGAAACCCGGTCTTTGGGCCCTCTCTTACGTGGCTCATTACCTCAAGGTTCTTAGCCTCAATTTTAAAGTAGCACCGTACGTTGGCCACCCCCAACGGCTGCCAGCTGTCTGCACACCTAATCCATCATTCGAGCTTGACCTACTCCTGAAGGGACTCCTGCTCCCCTCCGTTGTCCTCATCAAATCCGCCTCTCGTGAGGTCACCCACTGCCCACAGGTCGGTGCTCAGCCCTACACCTGGAGGGTGATACCTCTCCTTCCGTCCACTCCAAACAATCGAGCAGGGAGCCCCGTCAGCTCCACTTTCAACATGTACCCAGGACCCAACCGTCTCTGCCAACTCGCTGCTCCCACCTAGGTCTGCCCCCCCCCCCGCCCCGTGATTTCCCCCAGTCTTCCTGCTTCTGCTCCTGCCCCAACGACCTGTCCTCTCCAAGTAAAATCCAGACACTTGGAGGGGACTGTCCCTGCATGACCTGGATGGATGGGTGGATGGACGGAGGGATGGATGGATGGATGGATGGACGGACGGACCCCCTACCACTGGGGCCTCCCTGAATGTTCTATGCTGAGCACAAGTGTCTCTGCTGCCCCTCGAATGTCCAGTTCTGGCCTCGAGGAATTTGCACTGACCGTTCCTTCTGCAGGGACACTGCTCCCCTCATACCCCACGGCAGTCTCTCTTCCTTCAGTGTCACCTTCTCAGGGAGGCCCTTTAAAATTGGGGTGCCCCCACTCTGCACTCCCCACCCCCCGATGCGGCTCTGCTCTTCTCCATCTCAGTCCCCACGTGGCTACGTGCAGTCTGCCACCTGCCCCACAGCATCATGTCCAGGCACAGTCTGCCTGTCGTTGAATCTCCAGCCCCCAGAGCGTGACGACACGCAGTAGGACCGCGAAAGGTGTGCACCTAGTGGAGGAGTGAACGTGTTGTGACAGTGGTCACCAAGAGCGCTCTGTGCGCCCCGTGTGCCCCCGCACGGCGTCCCCACAACGAGCCCAGAGGCAGGACTCGGCAGGAAACTGCGGACTGCTCGCTCCATGCCCGCTGCTCTGCGCCCCTTTATCTCATGTTTGGTCACAGACCATGCAGGGCAGGTATGTCCCTCGTGATCTTTACGGGGGGGAAACAGAGGCACAGATAGACATGTCTGCTTGGGGACCCAGGGCGGGTGCGCACACAGACCCGTCCCATCCCACGTCCTCCACTGCACACGTGCCAACGGCAGAGGCAGGGGTGCGGAGGGCGGAGGCCCGCGGCCCCTTCCAGCCCCTCTGGCTCTCGAGAGCCGACGGGGAGCATCTCTTTCCAACTCCAAGTTCGGTGGCCTCGCCCTGGCAGCTTGAAGTCGGCCAGAGTGGGGCTATTTACACCCCGAGGGTGGGCGGGTGCTGCCCGGCAGGCCCCGTCGAGCTGCTGCTAGAGCCAGCGCACCACCACCTGACTCCCTCAGCTCTCCACAGGTGACCGCTGGGGCTGCCCCTGGGTGCTGACGGTGGCGGGGGGGGACCCAATACCGAACGGGACTCTGTGCAAAGAACTAAGTTGGGCCCAGGCGACATTTACAGAGTCGCTCCCGCACCCGCACTTATGGACGGGTAGGGTGCGGTCTGCAGCTGGTCCGGCAGGAGCCAGCCACTCCCAGACGCGGTGATGGAGGCTGGAAGGCGAGTTCCAGAAAGATCCACGTTCACGCATCTGGCAAAGGGGAACCAAGGAGGGCAGGCTGGCGGTGCGCACAGCTGGCCTTGAGGGTGCGCCTGGGGCTCTGCGTGGATCCCACCAGCGAGCGCGCCCCCCCTCTCCCCCAGAGGTGACTGGCGCGGACTGCACCCCCTGCCCTCCAGTGTCGGTGTTGGGGGAAGAGCGAGTCTGGGGTCTTTATTCCCTAGCTCCCTCCCCGGAGGCTGTCGCTGGCTCTGGAGGGACTGGACCGCCCCTGGAGGGGGCCCACCCAGGACCCTCCCTCCTTCCCAGATCCACTCGCTGCTTCCTCTTCACCCCTTCTGGAGGCGGTGGCAGCTGGGTCACCGGTCCCTGGCAGGCCCCTCCGCCCACCCTCCAGGCACTCCTGAAAATAGTCTCCCTGTAAATAAACTCACCTGGAATGACCCCAGGGAGCGAGGCAGCCTGAGTTCCCAGGTCCCTCGGCCAGTGTGTCCCCGTCCTGCCAGGGTGAGGGGCCCCCGTGTGTGCGCAGTGATGGGCCGGCGGGACGCCTGGGGAACGGGGTCGCTGGGGGGAGGCGGAGGGGGCAGGGGCAGCTGACGGAAGCCCGCCTGGACCCTCCCGGCCTGCCCAGTCCCTCCGGCTCCTCCTGCTCGTGGTCCCTCCAGGACAATCAGGCTAATTGCCTCTTGGCCTCCTCACCCCCAGGAAGGAGGGCGGCGCAGGCCCCAGGGCCCGCGGGCCAGGCTGCGGTGGGGAGGCTGGCGGCAAAGGCTGGGCAACGAGCCATTTCTTCACCTCTGGGCAAGGCCGGCTTCCAGACGGGGCGGAGGAGGGGCAGGGCGGCCTGACCCGGGCACGGACCCAATCCCCAGGATGTGCTCCGGCCGCCCCCCAACCCGCATCACGCCCACCTGCCCTGGGGTGTCGGACCCTCACCCCCTCAGCCCCGCCCCGCACACTGATACCTCCCGTCACCAGCGCCTGCTGAGCTCTGCCGCCTGGCACGGGGAACACCGGGAACACCGGGGGAACAGGCTGGGGTCTGCCCAGGGCCGGCGGTGAGCAGGGCCTCCCCTTGGTGCCTGCAGACTGGGTGACCTCCGGTGACCTGAGTTGGGGGTCACAGGCTGCATTTCACAGAGGGGACCCTGAGGCCACAGGCCACGTGGCGAGTGAGCAGGAGGTCTGAGGCCCTTGCAGCATGGAGGGGGTCATTGTACGGACGCCGTAGGGGGCAGTGGGGAGAGGCGCCCGGGACGGGGTCTTGGAGATGCCGCTGCTCATGCTCCCCGTGGTCAGAACCACGAGGGATGGACAGATGTCAACTTCCCAAGCCCGGGCCACGGCCTGCTCATCCAGAGGCAGGGCCAGGAGAGTGAGAGGGCTGGGTTCCAGAAGACACCTGTCCAGGGGGCCCTTTGTGAGCGTTCCTGGCAGCTCTCCCCCAAACCTGCACAGAATCAGTGTGGGAAGGGGCAGGGGCTGACCTGGGGGTGACCTCTGGCAGGCAGGAGGTGTGGGGCCTCCCGTGACAGCTGAGCCAGGGGACCTCGTGGCGCTGACCTCCCAGCCTGGAGGGAGCCCCCCTCGCCCCCCACCCCAGGCGCACACACCTGCACGGGAGGCAGTGGCTCTCCTCTCTGACTGTAGGCGACACCCAGCCTGGCCCACAGGGCAAACGGGGGCTCTCATCTCTCTGCCTCCCCGACAGGCGCCCCCACTGGGTTCTGCTCACTACCAACGTGAAGCCTCTTTTGGTCTTGGAAGAGAAAGCTCTTCCACTCACTGAGCTGCAATCTGCCTTCTGGAAACTTCCACCCAGCACCAGGCTCAGCCTCTGAGCCTGCACAGTCGCGGTCCAGGGACTCCCTCTCCCATTGCCGAGCCTCCGGGGAGCGAAAAACCCAACACGGCTGCACCCGTGGTGGTTCCCTTCTCACAGGTGAGGAAACACGGGAACGGCTCTGTTTGGATCTGAATCCAGGCCGGAGTTCCCAATCGTCCCCCCCTCCGGCTTCTGCACCTTCCCCTTCTCAGTGCAGGGGGCCTGGCGGACACCCACCTGCGGTGCAGGAGGCTCCCTCTGGCTGGGCCTGCCCAGGGCGGCTGGCTTGGGGGCCACGGGAGAGAGTGTCCCGGAGCGAGGGGACCACGCAAGGGAGAGCTGGGGCAGCGCCGTGGGAGAGCGTCCCGACGCTCAGGGCGACAGGAGGGAAAGGGGGCAAGGCTGGGAGAGACACAATCCTACCCGAGGGGATGGTCCTTTCTTTTTCTTTTTTCAATGTGCCAAACGTAGCAAAGTGAAGTTTTGGGGGAAAAAGAAGATTAAATCATGAAGCGGCATGGAGTCGGGGCCGGGCACACGGTGGTATCAAGGGAACAGGCCGGGTGCCCACCGACGCCCATCCCGGGCGAGCCCAGGTGCCAGGGGTCCGCTCTGTTCCTGTGCATGGCTCTTGGTTCGGGGGAAGGCGTCTTGCCCTGATTCAAGGCACACTGGGCAGGACTATCATGGGTTTTCTGGAAGTTTCCAAGGATGGTGGAGCCTGGCCCTGCTCCCGGGGGACCCGTGACGACAGGGATCCCAGAAAGAGACCTTGGAGTACGTTCCACCCACTCGGCTGAGGACACCCGCACTGGGGAGGCTGACTCGCCCAAAGTCACCCTGGTGGGTGTGCGGGCGGGGCTGGTGTCCGCGCATCTCCTCCAGCAGGGGGTACGAGCAATGGTGTGCGCGGACTCGATCGCGGAACGTGCACAGAGCGCCCAGCTGGTGCCCCCTTCTAGCGCCAGCGAGCGCCACTGAGCACCAGTGTGAGCGCGGACCTGTCTCCGGAAGCGGACACCCCTGCCGAGGCCCCCTGGGCATTAACTAAATTTGAAATGCATGATGTGATTTTCAGGGGCAGCCAATTAGCCTCTCCATGGCGCTTGGCTCGGGTTCACGTTCGAATTTCCTGGGCGGCTGGCTGAGAGCAGGGGCTGGGCCTTGGGGTGGCTCGTGACTCACCGGGGGCTCCCCCTGCGAGGGCAGTGGGGGGCACCGACACAGAAATAAACGGTCCCAACAGTTTTCGAGGTCCTGCCACCGTCCCGGGGAGGGAGAGAGGGCTGCTCTGGGGTTCAGCCGGGGTCACTGGCGTGGGAGGCAGGGGGTGGGCAGCCGCAGTGCTCGGCTTTCTCCCTCACCACGTACTCAGTTGCTTCGTCAGCCCAGAAACAGGCCGTCCTCATGGCTTATGGGCTCCTAACCCCACGTTTTGGGAGGAGAGCATCCTTGCCAGATGGGAACAGGGGTGCCCCAAACTAGCCCAGGCTCCCTGGGGGGAAAGCCAGGTCCTAGCAGTGGGAAGGGGAGCCTCCATCTCCATCTGAGACCCTTCCTGGTCCCCTTGTACCCCGCATGGCAGAGACTCGTCTCCTGGATGCTCTCATGCCTCCCTCCCGAGGTTCTGGGAGATGCTGCAGCGGGGAGCGGGGTGGGGGCGTCCCTGCCGGCCAGCACCTTGAGGCCAGAGACTCTGGGGTGCCGCGGGAGATGCCCGTGCCAGCCCAGGGCAGAGCCGGGCTGCTATCACAGTACAGGCAGCTGGGGTGGGCAGGGGAGGCTCTAGCACCTGAGGCTCAGCGGTGCGGCTGGGGCGGAGCTCCAGGCCAGGAGGCCCCGAGGGCAAGGGCTCCTCCCGAGTCCCCAGCTCCCTGACACCACTCGGGCACACAGCAGGGGCTCAGGAAGTGCCCTGTAGAGCGGATGATCTGAGGAGTGACGGCCACCAGCCGGCCCGTGTTAAGCAGGAAGGGCGCCTCCTCTCAGGTAAGGGCCGAGCCCTCCGTGCCCGTGGCCGAGCCCGGCCGACTCCAGGACGCTGCCTGACCCGCGTGCACGGCTGCCCCAGGGGAGTAGAGGGCGGTGTGCCCTCGCCCACGGCCTGGAGGACGGTCAGAAGCCCCGCGGGCCGCTCCCTGTGCCAGGGCCTCCGTCCCTCCCAGAAGTCGTTCCAAGCAAGGGAGCCACCAGCCCCAGGGTCCCGTGCCCCTGCTAAGAGCCTGCCTCTGAGCCTGGCGCTCCCCTCCGGTGTGCGCGGGGCGCCCACGGTGCCAGGCTGATGTGGGCTCTGCACAAGGCTGGGCAGGGGGTGCAGCGCCGTTGGGGGAGGGCAGCGGTGGGGGGAGGCTGGAAGGAAGCAGGGAGCCTGCTGGGAGGGAGGGAAGCTGAATCCATCTAAGCGACGGCTCCCCCCGCCCTCCACCCCCGCCCCCTCCAATCCACTCCGTCCCCTGGCAGCCACTTTAATATCCTTTATTAATTAGGGCTGTCAGACGGCGCGTCACCCTCCGTATTACTGCATTCAGGGGCCGTTTGGCTGAGGTCCCTCCTCATTCCCTCCTTCCTGCGCCGTGAGGGGCCTGGTGCCCAGGCTGCCCCGACGCCCCATGTCTGCTCCCACTCCCGGGACCGAGAGGGACTTCAGGAGACATTCAGGCAGAGCCGCTGCAGAGGGGCAGCACCCTGAGTCTCTGGCCACTGCCCTGGGCCACGAGGGGCAGGCCTGGTGGGGTTCCTGCCGGCCCTGCCACCTGCCATCCGCCAGAATCTTGGGTCTCCCCCTGCTTTGTGTCTCCTTTCCTTCTGCCCACAGCCGCTCATTTCCCAGTTGGGCCTCCAGCCTCTTCCTCTTTGGCACTTTGGAGGCTGCGGGTGGGCGACGGCCGGGTGGGCAGTGGGGTAACCTGCAAGGTCTGAGCCCGGAGCCCTGCCTCCAAACACACGGAACACATGAGGCTTACACGGGGGCCCAGCCTGGGTTCCCAGCAAGCCCTCAGCACGAGGGCCAGCCCCCTCTGGGGCGTCCTGGGCACCCTGCCTCTCCACTGAGGTGGTGCAGGGCTGGGGAGGCTGGAGACACTTGTCCTAGTCTCCCTGCCACGGTCAGGTTTCTGCACCCACACCACGAAAACTGGTGGTGCTGGCCCAGAGCTGATGCAGTGCCTGAGCAAGACGTGCCTGTGCCGGCCTGGTGCCTACAAGGCAGCGAGCTCCCTGCACTGTGCATGCTCTGTGTGTGCCCTGCGTGCTCCATGCATGCTGTGTGTGTGTGCCTTGCATGCTCTGTGTATGCCCTGCATGCTCTGTGCATGGTCCATGTGTGCTGTATGCACTGTGTGTGCTCCATGTGTGTGCTCTGTATGCTCCGTGTGTGTCCTGTATGCTCCGTGCATGCCCTGTGTGCTCTGTGCATGCTCCATGTGTGGTGTATGCACTGTGTGTGCTCTATGTGTGCCCTATGTGCTCTTTGTGTGTTCCATGTGTGCTATATGCACTGTGCATGCTCCACGTGTGCCCTGTATGCTCTGTGCATGCCCTACATGCTGTGTGTGCTCCATGCGTGCCCTGTATGCTCTGTGCATGCCCTGTGTGCTCTGTCCGTGCTCCATGTGTGCCCTGTGTGGACTGTATGCTCCATGCATGCTCTGTGCGTGCCCTATATGCTCTTTGTGTGTGCCCCATGTGTGCCCTGTGCGTGCTCTGTGTATGCCTTGGATGTTCCCTATTCTGTGGGTGCTTTTCACAGGCTCCATGTGTGCTGTGTGTGTTCCACGTGTGCTCTGCACCTGTTGTGTGTGCTCGGTGCGGGCTCCATGTGCGCTGTGAGTATCCCAGGCTTGCCCTACATGTTGTCTGGGGGAAAGAACTCGAAACATCCGTGATCTTGGATGGACCAATACCCCACCACCTTACCATCTCGCAGCTGAACTGCTGGCACTGCCCCCATCCACAAATGCGGCTGCAAGCCCAGGCCCCGAGCATTCCCCGAGAACTTGGCCACCGCCACCAGAAACCATGGGTTCCTCCCAGAGTGCTGCAGGCACACCAGTGTGTGATCCCTGTGCTCACCCCAACCCCAACACTAGGGTGGTGAGCATACCGGCCCTGAGGCTGGTTACTCCACACAGTAGGAAAGAAGCCACAGGTAGGATTTTGTAGTTTTCTCTCTTTTGGTAAGTGTATTTTAATAAAAGTTGTTTCCCTTGTGAGCCTACGTGCTGTTCATTTAAGACCATTTTCTGTGATGGGGTCCTAGTGCCTCGCCAGATGTGACGGGGGACAAGAAGGAACAAGAAGCCATAAGGACCTCTGGCATGGATGGACCCCTGGGGCCAAGACATGCACCCTCCCACCCCCTAGAATGGAGCTGGCCACTTGGCCAGAGCCCACTGCCCCTCAGTCCAGACTCGGCCCCAATGTGCTCCACTGAAAAGCCCCAGGCGAGGGGATGGATTTTTGCACGATTAAGCCATAATTCCCTCCAAACCCACTGCATACAAATCATAAATAATGTGGCTCTGTAAATCCCCTTCTCCCATCAGCTGCACCTCCACCAGGCTCCCCTCCTGTCTGGGGAAATCAGCCAGGAGCCGTCTGGCTGATGGGGCTTGGAAAGCACGGGGCAGGGGTGGGGGGGGCGGTAGTGGTTGGTAGGAAGCAGGTTCACCCTAGACTGTCAATCAGGCCGGAACGAAACACCACCAGCCAGTCGCAGCTCCCGGGTCCACAATGCAGGAGGGCACGCCGTTGGGGGGACAAGCGCTGCCCAGGGCGGGGTGGGGGTAGCAAGGAGCTGAGAGGCTGGCCCGATAAACAGCATCCTCACGCTGTTTACAGACGCCCTGGGGATCTGAACCAGCAGCTCTGTGTACGCACGTGTGTGCACGCCAGGAAGAACCGGCAGCAGGCACCAGGTGGCTCCCCCGTGGGCACAGGGGGGCTCCTGTGGTCAGCAGGAGACAGCGTGCGGGGCCAGGCCGCCAGGGAGGCCAGGGCGGGTGGTGGCGGAACTGGGGAATACCCCTTGGCGGAGCTGCCCCCTTCAGTCCCCAGGAGCACCTGGGTGAGCAGGTGCAGCCCGGCTCCCCGCAGGCAGCGGGAAGGTCCCCGTGCGGCTCTCAGCTGCTGCTCATGGCCCCCCTCTGCGAGCGGCAGAAAGGGGTGCGGGAGACGGACGACTTCAAGATTGGGAGAAGGGCACCCCTGGCTCTGCCAGGCACTGGGAAAGCAAACCCTGGTGGGCGCAGGGACCCTCTTCAGGCCGTGCAGAGGCAGTGGGATAAGCAACTGCTGGAAGCTGGGGTGCAGGCCCCAAGGAAGTGCTGTGTCCCAGGGGTGATCCATCACTGGCTTCTCCCCAATTCACAGCTGAGCACAGTGGAGGAGCGCCCGAAGCCTGTCCTGGAAGCGTTCAAACACCTCCTCCAGGAAGCCTTCCCATGGCTCGGCTCCTCCTCCGTCTTGCCCAGGCCCTCTGAGACACTCCTGTGAGTTTATAATCTGGGGGAGCACGTGTGGCAGGTTCGTGTGCACACGCGAGTGGGTGGGCAGACATCAGGCTCCTCCTCAGTGGGGTGGAGACGACGCTGTCTGGGCCGAGGCTCCTGCCCAGGGCCTCTCGAGGACGGGCTCCGGGCCAGCTGGCAAGCTGACCCCAGCAGGAGCGCCGCCGGGAGCCCCCCCTGGTGTTAGCCCCCGCCCCCCGCCACTTCCCCCAGGGCCTGGGGCGGCTGGCTGTGCAGGTCTAGGGAGAGCCCTCTGCAGCCTCAGCGGCATCCCTGGGTCTGCTCCCTGCATATTCATTAAGGAATATTAGCATTATTAATGGCCCGTGGTCTTCCTGGAGCAAGTGAAACAGGATATTAAGCGCAGTGCCCGGATATCAGGTGGGTGGGTGGGCGGGGGTGCGGACAGTGGGGGGGGGGGTGGGCAGGACCCACCCCTAGGTGCAGCCTGGGGTCTGTGCCCGGTGGCCCGGGGTCCTGGCACCCCCCTCCCTCCCACCTGCCCTTCTCCTACTTTCCCAGAGCTCTGGGAAGCCACACTCAAATGAAAATTCGCAAAATGTAATTAGGAAGGTAAATTTCTCGGCAACAAAGATTACGTAATACGCCGCGCAGTCCAACACCCGCCGGGGACCTGGTTTGAGAACCGTGGGTTTAGCCGCCGCCGGGTGGGGTGTAACTCCCCCTACCCCCGTGGCCTTCCTTCCCTGGGGACTTTGGGGAGTTGGGGGTCGGTGCGTCCCTGGGATGGGGGGTCTCACTGGGGTCACGCCTGGTCGCGTGTGGCCACACACAGCAGGGCCCCGAGTGGGGTGGGCGGGGCAGCGGCGTCGCACGGCCCTGGAGCAGCGAGAAATGCAGGCTCTCAGCCCCCCTGAGCCGCCGACTCGACTCGGAACCCGGGACTCAGGACAACCTCCGCTACAGATCCCAGACCCCAGATGTGGCTCGAGGGGCCCCTCCGCCTCTGCTGCTGCCCTGGTCGCGCTTGAGCCCAACCTGCTGGGCCTGGGACCCCAGCTGGGGTCTGCTGGCCGGGGCTGGTGCTTGCGGAGCGGGGAGGCGCTTCCGTGCCAGGCCCAAGTGGCCTGGACCCGGGATGAGTCCTCTGCTCTGCTGGGGGCACTGTGTCCTCTAGAGACTCAAGGCCTGGGCCCTGGTGACCAGGAGATGGGGAGGGGGTGCTCCCACCCACTGGGCCTGGGCAGACACCTGCTTATTAGCAGCATCAGGGGACAGCAGCTGTGGGTGGTCTGGGCCAGGCGCCCAGGGCAAGAACACAGGGTGGGGGGCTTGCTGCTGAGCCCCAGGCAGCCCCCTTGGCACCGGGGGCAGAGCTCCAGGAGGCAGCAGGGATTCCGTCCGATTCAGGAGGGACCTGAGTGTCGTCTCCTGAGAATTATGTGGGTGTGACCCCACCTGACCCTGCAGCCAGTGTGTGTGTGTGGGGGCTCGGCACACCCAGGTGAGGAAACGAGGCCCCACGAGTCCGGGGTCCCTGAGGTCATGGGTGCACTAGTGGCACCACCTGGCCTGCCACCAGGTCCTGCAGGGGCAGCACCTCCCATCACCTGTTTGCACCTCTGAGCACCTGTTCCGCCCACAGCCCCAGGACAGGGCTGCCCAGTGCAGCTCACCTGTGCTCCCTCAACAGCATGAGACCCACGAGGAAGGACAGGTGAAGGGGCGGGGCTCCCCGGGAGGCGAGCTGGGTGGTGGTGGGGACCCTGAGGAAGGCCTCACCTCCCCTCCCCGTCTCCCAGCTGGAGGACCATCTTGACCCCCGGGGTCAGCCCGCCACACCCTTGAGCTGGCAGGTGGCTGGAGCCAGGATGGAGGAGGAGACTTTGGGAACTGGACACGACCTCCACTCTGGGCCAGGCGGTGGCCGGAGCATGGGGAGGAAAGAGGGCGGGCCTGGCCGGGAGGGGAGTGGGCCCGGCGCTGAGAAGAAGCCCCCAGGCCACCGGAGTCCTGGGGGCAGGGGTGGGGTGGGGGGAGCGCAGCCTGCTCGGAGGAGCCCGGCCCATCCTGACCACCCGGGGGGGCCGAGCCTGCCAGGCAGCAGGACACGGGGAGCATGCGGGGCAGCGGGCGGAAGGCGGCACCCACGGCGCCAGCCCCTGCGGACGGCGCTCACAGCCAGGGCCCGCACCTGCGGTTGGGACGGCGGTTCAGTGTGTACGTGAGTGTGGCCCACCCGACGCGTGTGTCCTCAAGCAGGTTGTCCCAGCGGGGGCCAGGCAGAGGTCCTTGGGGGCTGGGGTCCCAGCCCTGCCAGTCGTCCCCGGGGGCCTGAGGCCGCCCCTGCCAGCTGCCCCAGGTCAGGGTCACTCTCCTCACAGCCCTGAACCTCCGTGTGCACAATTCTCTAAGGGACTTTAGCTGGGGACCCGGGATGGCCCTGAGGGGCCTGAGCCCTGCTCACCCAGCCACGGGCCTCCACCAGCCTTCTAACGGGGACCCAGCCTCCCCTTGGGGTCCCTGGAGGGGCCACATGTTCCGTCCCGAATGCCCGGGGCTGGGCCGCAGGGGGGCGCTCTCCCCACGCATGCACCACACGCGTGCCCGCGGCCTCGGTGGTACCCACACCTGCCACAGGTACTCACACCTGCCATGCGCTCGCCCGGCCTCCCTGGGGCATTTCCCCCCGGGCCCCAGCCCCCCAGCCCGGCGCAGGGCTCCTCGGCCTCGCCACTACCCGCGTCCCCTGCCGCAGGGCCGCCCTGGCCGGAGGACGCCTAACACCGTCCCTGCGCCCTGCCCACAAGACGCCACCCAGCTGTGACAACCGAACGTGTGACACTGGCCACACGTCCCCGGGCAGGGGGCAAAAGCACCCTCCGCCGAGCACCTGTGACCCAGCGAGCCCGCGGGCGCCCCCTCCACGGACACGCCTCGGCGGGACTGTGCACGCAGCGGCCACCCACACGCTGGCGGCGCGTCCCCCGTCCACGCGCCCCGCCGCTCGGCCCCAAGGTCCCTGCCGCTGGCACCCGGCCCAGGGCGCGGGGTGGGGGGCAGGCCGGCTTGTCTTCCCGGCTGGCGCCCGGCTCATGGAAGAGGCGAGCGTGGATCTAATCTTCAGCTGATTAAATGTCCCTCATTAATGAGTTTCTTTAATTAATGAAGTTTTTGGGTCTGCTCCACTTGCTTTATTCCAGCCACACTCTGCCTCCTCAGCACAAAGCGGGGCCATTTCCTCCCGGGTAATGAGGGAGCCGGGCCGTTCCTGCCGACGCTGCACTTTGCTGATTGCGCCTGTCAACCCGGAGCTGACAACTCCATCTTAAGCGTCCCTTCCCCGGGAGCCACGTGCACGTGCGAGCTTGCACACGGACGGCGCCCCCGGGCACAGCTGGGCACACACGGCTTCACGTCGCCTGGTGCGTGCAGGGCGCCCTGCACACGTGCGTCACACTCACACCCAGGTGGCACGTGCGCACGTGCAGCCGGCTCTCACGGGGGCACGCTCATTCCCGGGCTTGTGCACACCCACACACGTCGCACCGCGTCCGGCTTCCGTGCGCCTCACGCACACCTCACCCACGTGCACGTGCGCAGACACACGTGCACAGCTCTCGCGGTCCCGTTCCGGGCGCGCTCACACCCACACCCACCTTCGTGTCTCCCGTGCGTGGTGCGCACGCACTTGAACCCAAACCGCAGGAAGTAGATGTGAGGCTGACCCTGCTGGCCCGCCGCGGAAGAAGGCTGGCCGGGGTGCTCGGCACGCGGGGTGACCACGTCCCCAGGTCCACCTGTTGCCCAAGTGACCCTGCCGTGGCTGCCGCCTGGCCCTGGCAGCCGCCTGCCCCACTACGACCAGGCGCCAGCTCTGGGCTCTGGGGCCTAGAAGGATGATTTACTTCCTTTCATTGGCTCATGAAAAGCTCCCTGAATTAAAAACATCTATCTTCTCCTGCTGACGAGGCCGCTGGACTCCACGCCCACGAGGCTGCGCGGTCAGGGGCTACTGCTCCACAGCCAGGAGCGGGGTCGGGCTGCCCTTCGGATTCCCTCATGGCTGGGACAGGGCAGGACACCTCGTTAGGGCCAGGACGAGGCCCTGACAACCGGGGGGAAAGCAGCAACCTCCCCAGGGGCAGAAACGGGACCAGGCGCCAGCCCGGAGGGGCTGTGGCCAGGGCAGGACGGGGCAGTCTGCAGGGATGACGCCCGAGCCACAGTCACACCCACCGCCCGTGTCTGGCCACCATGTCTCACTGACTCATCGATCCAGGTGGACAAGCGGGTGTCACTATCCCCATGTCGCCAACAAGGACGCTGAGTAAGGCTCCCCTGGTTCCCCCGCTGGCAAGTGACAGGGCGGGCTCTGAGCGCAGCTCCACCAGGATCCCCAGCACACTCCACGTCCCGTGGCCGGCCAGGTTCCTCCAGCAGGGGGCCGCCCCGGAGGGTCCTGGGCCCCCGAGAGGGCGCCGATGCTTCGTCCCCTCTTCCACAACCTTTCCGCCCATTACCTTAGGAGGCTCCCAGCACACCTGAGAGGCACGTCTCTCCCTCCCAGATGGGGAAAGAGGCTCGGTGTCACACATGGCAGAGCCTGTTGCGTCCGCGCCCAGGGCCCTTCCCGTCCTGCCACCCTGAGGCCCAGGCGCTGGCCCTGGAAGGGGAGGCCCGAGCGGTGCATCTCCGGGGAGCCCTAGAGCCAGGGTGCTGCCCACCGGCCAGCACGGTGCCAGCACGTTTACCTACATCGGCTGGGAAGCTCGCACTGGCCCTCGGAGGCCACATCACCGGCCTCGTTTTTGCAGATGGAGAAACTGAGGCTCACAGAGGCAGGCTGAGGTTCCACAGCTCAGAGGCATGGTGTGAGAGAAGACGCCAGCCCTCCCAAAGCCCAGGCCCCTTCCCCCGGACCAGCACTCCCCAAGTCATGTGCTACGGAACTCCAGGCTCCTGGAACATTCTAGAGGAGACCCCGGAAGTTCCAGCGGGAAGAGACGTGTTTAACCTGCCGGCTCCTCCGACCCAGAATTCTTTCTCTGCCCAAGGCCTACCCGGAGCAGGGGTCTTCAGGAACCACAGACACACACCACGTGGGGCAGAGCTGGGGGTGCTGCCCCCCTCGAAGGGACAGCTGGCAAGGGGTCCCCCGAGGCAGTGCTGACTGAGGCCAGGAGGTCGGGGGGAGGGACCGCAGCAGTGATGGAAGGGCCCTGGGGGGGCTCAGGTCCCGGACACTGTCTGGGGGGGCAGCGCTGTCCTTGGGGGTGGGGGGCCCAGGGTGCAGCGGGGTGGCTCAAATCAGCCGTGAATACCGGCGGGAACGGGGAGCCTGGCAAGACGGGAGGAGACAGTGCGTCCCCAGAATAGTGACCGGGACAGGCCGGGGCGCTTGGGGGGCGAGAAAGACGCTGTCCGTTCGTAACGAGCAAGGATGGGTGGGCCTTGGCGCCTTCTCCTCGTCTAAGTGGGATCAGTCGAAACCAAACCAAACCACCTGAACCAACCAGAACGCTGGGGCCGCCACGGGTTCCCTGGAGAGGCGAGCCGCGGAGGCCACAGGCCGGGCACGAGGCCGCGGACCCGCTGGGGGCCGGAAGGGGGCCTCCGGGCAGCGGATCCTCCGCCCGCAGCTGCGTCACAAGCAGCCAGGCCTGGGTTTCTCCTCTTACAGCCACTCAGAGAGGTGAGCCCGGGGCCTGAGGTCACACAGCAAGTCAGCGGCGAGGGTCAGGAGGGAAGCGGTGGGGCTGCGCTCGCTGAACCCCAAACACGGCGGCCCCGGACCCACGGGCCTGGCAGAGTTCACAGGGGGGCACCCGGGGGCAGAGTTCGCACCCGTGGGAGGAGAAGGAGGCAAAACGCTGGTGCGCTTCTCATTTCCGGTGCTGTTCAGATACCGTGTGGGTCGGGGAACGACACGTGGCAGCTCTCAGCCGCAGCCGCGGGGAACGCACAGCCTCGCGGTAAACCAGACGACGGGTCTGCCACAGGGGCGCTTTCCCTGAACCAGACCCCCGCGCACCTCGTTCGTCCTTTCTCCCCGAGTGGGTGGCAGATGGGCCCCTCCCGGCCCCCTCTCTCCATCATTGCCCCCACGAAGGGCCAGACACCCGGGGGAGCCGCGAGGGCCGGGCCGCGGGTGGCGGGTGATAGTCGCACCGGCCGGGGCGGTGGAAGGGTCCGAATGTGGTTCATCACATCGGAGATCACACTGGAAAATCAATTTTTAATTGAATGTGCTCTTTGAACGGGCCCTGTTGCCCATGGCTGAACACTAATGGAATTTCCATTCTACGCTGCCCCTTCTCTGTGGACGCCCCCCCCACCCTGACCACAGCAGGGCTGACCAGGCCTGGGGACCACTCGGGGCAGCAGCCTGACCGCGGGGGCCTCCTGAGGGTGAGGTGGCCACGTGCGGGTGGGGAGGCCGTGGCGGGTTTGGGGCGCCAGGGGCTCTTGTGAAGCTGGGGGGCAGGTGGGGCTCCCACGGGGTCTCCTATGTCCTTGCAAAGCGGCAGGGCTGAGGATGGGGTTGGGAGACCCAGTGAGCGCTGCCCCTCCTGCACCCTGGCACCCCTGCACCAGGCCCCTCCCAGCGCCCCACGGAGTCCAATCTGGGGGTCAAGCAGACCAAGGGGACAGACCCGGGGCGGTGTGGGGGCACAGGGGAGACCCGGGGCACAGGGCTCTGCGTCCCTTCTGTCAGGGCCCAAGGAGCGGAGGTAGATGTGACCCGGGGTCGTGGGTCACTGCTTGCATCGTGGAGAGCCCCACACCTGTGAGGAGGGACCAGTGTCGACCTGCGCTGGCTCCGCTTGCTGGGCTCCAACCTGCACAGACCACCCAGGGGTCACCCCGGCCCGTGGGTGCAGCTTGGGGTCACCCAGGACTCTGGCCTTGAACCGTGCTGTCCTGGGGGCTCCTACGAATCACGTCTGCGGTGTCTCTTGTGCCCTCCCCCAGTGACCTTCCCCCCGGTCTCCGCTCAAGGACAGCCCGTGGGGAGGCTGGACCACAGGCATCCCCGAGACGGGGCTCCTGGCTGGCTCACCCCCGAGGAGGGACAGCAGGCTCCCTGCGGCTCATTCTGCCAGTGACAACCCCTGCGGAGGAGGATGGCTGAGTGACGGCCTGGCGTTGGCTGGGAGGCGCCGAGCGCGGCTCCCTGGACAGGAGGGCCCCGTGGGGGAGGACTCGGGCTGAGCTCGCAGGTGGATGCAGGCCGGCCCTTCCTCCTCAGCCAGGCCAGGGCCCGAGCCTGCTGCACCCAAGGGGCAGGGGTGCGGCTGTCCCCGCCTCCGGGCTGTTACCAGGCTCTGAGGCCGATGCCCGTGAGCCCACCTGCATTCTCAGCTGGCTCCTGCGTGGGGTCAGGTGAGTCCAGAAGAACCCCTTGGGGTGGGTTCTCAGCAGAACATCACTGAGCAGCGCCCGGAGCCCTTCGGTGCGGTCCTGTCCCAGTAAAGTGGGGGAGGCTCATAGACAGCGGGGCACGGGTTGGGGGCACGGATCGTGTCTGCCAGCCTCTGAGCGCGGGCGGATGTGCGGGGCCCCAGCAGAGACTGCACGTCTCACCCTGCAGCTCCATCCGTCTCCCCTGGGGGCTGGCCTGAGCTTTTGCATTTCTTTCTTTCTTTTTTTTTTTTTTAGCTTTTGCATTTCAAACTGGCCCCCCGCTGCCGTCCACCATGCACTGGGGGTTCTCAAACGCCTGCTGCTGCTGCAGTCACCTCAGAAGTGTTAAAAAAAACACCACTGCCCGCGTCCCACCCCTGGAGGGTCTGAGCGCTGGCTCGGCAACAGCTGGAGGTGGCCTCGTGGGCATGGACTCCAGGGAGCTCTCAGAGCCAGCCCCCTGCTGCCCTGCCTCCTGCAAGCAGGGCCCGGCCACCCCCTGGGCAGAGCCTTGCCTCCCCGGAGCCTGCAGAGGCCTCTCCTGTGCACTGTCAGCAGCACCCTGACCCCCCACAACTAGATGCCAGTGGCACCCCCGAATTGTGGCCGTCTCGGCTCCCATGGACACATGTCCTCTGGGGGCACCATCGGGAGGCCTGTGAGCTGTTGTTTCCCCTTGGTACCTGGGTCCACTGCCCTGGGGACCCCGTGCTAACGCAGAGCATCAAACCCAGTCTGGGGACGCTCAGTGACTCAGCACTCAACGCACTGCTGGACTTGAACTCAGGGTCCAGGGCCTGGTCCCCAGTTGGTGTTAGGGTCAGGCTTAGCCCCTGCTCTTCCCTTCCTTGAGTCGTTCTGGTTCAAACTGGGGCCCTGGAAGGTGGTGAGGGGCTTCCGGTCCCAGGTGTTTGCAGAGCAGACGGGCATGCCTCGTGCTCACCTGGGGGACAGCACAGGGGTCTCCTGGCCCCTAGCCCACCTCCCACCGGCGTGTAGTTGCCAGCCTCCCTGGCCGTGAGGGGCAGCAATCCCAGCAGCGGCCCACAGCACAGGCTGGCTGCACACCGGGTGCCCTTCTCACCTCCCCCCTCCCCCTGGGGCTGGCACGTGTGTGGCAGCGTCTGGCGCCGTGCTGGGCCAGTTCCGGACGTGGAGAGGGCCAAGTGCAGCTGCCGTGCCCGAGCCCTAGTGCCTCCCGGTGAAGGTCTGCGGCCCCTCTGGTTCCCGGGGGCAGTCCTGGTCCCTGCCTGAGCCCGGGAGAGCTTGTTCTAAAGAGTTATTTATTTGAGAAAAAGGGAGAGAGAGAGAGGAAGAGCCTCACTGTGCACGGGTGGGGTGAGGGGCAGAGGGAGAGAGGGAATCCCAAGCTGACTCTGTGCTGAGCTTGGAGCCCGACGTGGGGCTCGATCCCAGGACCCTGAGGTCATGACCTTGGCCCAACCCCAGAGTCGGACGCTCCACCGACTGTATCACTTCCCCCTTCCCAGCCCTAGTTTCAGTAAAGCACGATCAACACGTCCTGCGGCCAGATCCTCTGCTCCGACCTTACAGGGAAAACCAGAAAACCAGCGCCCAAGGGAGAGGCCTCGCCCCCAGCGGGGTCACCCAGGCCCAGCTCCCAGCAGTGGGTGCCCTCCCACCGTCTGACTGTGGACATGGGTGCTGCGCCCGTCCTGCCTCAACAGAGCACCCGGACACGTCTCCACCCTCAGAGACAGGAAGGCCCGTGTCCCCAGGAGCTGTGCTCACAGATGGGGTGGGGGGCGGTGGCAGCGGCGGGGGCCGTGGCTTTGGTGGAACCAGTGGGGTGCACGGGGATCCGGGGCCGCACGGGGCAGGGCAGCGCGGGGCCTTCCAGAGGCAGGAGGAAATCGGTACAGTACCGACTTCCGCAGACGTCTTAGGTGAATCCGCTACCCCGTCCAGACCACGTCGGCCTGTGTAGCCCATTGTACGGAGGGGAGGCCGAGGCGCACAGAGAATGAGCAACTTGGGAACTGCAGAGCTGTGATTCGAACTCAAAGCGTGGGAGTGGCTACGTGAGGCTGGCCCCCAACCTGGGTGTCCCGGGGGCCACTTGTGCTCTGTGCCCAGCGGGGAGGGAGGCTGGCAAGACCCCCAAGGGGCCACCAGCCAGCCCCCTGTCCCCAGCCCTGGCTGTGACCCGGCGGGGTCCCCACCTGCCACCCCAGGTGTGTGTGTGCAGGCCGGGCCCTGGGCCAGGCACCTGCGTCCAGGACACCAGGCGGTGGCTGGTGCTGAGCTGACAAGTACTTCGATCCGGCTCCTCTTCTCATGCTAATGATCGTCAACGTGAAGCAGAGGCTGCGAAAATTACTTCCTGAAAAAGGAATCGACTGATCCCCATCATTTCTCAAGGAATCACTGACCTGTGAATATTTCATTACCCAAAATGCCGCGCCGTCCATACAAAGCAGCCGCCGCTGCGGCGGGGGCCCGGGAGCTGGGCCGGGGCCGGGGTGGACACGGCCCCTGGGTGCCCGTGGCCGGGGAGGCGGCAGGGAGCGTGGCAGGTGCTTGCGCTTCCAGGCTGTGACCCAGATCCTCTTCCCCACCGGGGACCCCAGGCACGTCCGAGGCTCGGGCCGGGATGGCGGCCTAGGGCGGGAGGCCAGGGTGACACCCTGTTCTCAGTCTGGGGAGCGGCTGCCCTCGCACCTCGCCCTGTGCGCCCTGAGTTTCCGGCTGACACGTCCTGAACTTGCCAGCCCCAGGGTCCCTCTGGAGCCTCGCAACGGCCGCACTTGGAAGTTCTTTCCAGGTCTCGGGCTGGTCTGGGTCTAGATGTTTCTAGAAGCCAGTGCGGCCCTGTGCTCTGCTGCTGTGGCCTGGGGCATGGGAGCCTCAGACCGGCCAACCCGAACCTGCTCCCTGTGACACGGAGACAAGCGTGGGGCCCGGGAGGGGAGGAGGCGTGGGCCCCACAGTCCGGCTGCGGCTCAGGCCCCGGCCCTGGCTCTCAGCGGCCCAGTCCGCAGGCGACCCCGCCTCCCTGGGCCATCGCTGCCCGGGCCCCGGGCGAGGCCAACAACCCGAGCCAGGCGCGCCACGCACAGGCGGTCACAGCGACGTCTACCCGCAGCACCGACGTGGGTACAGCGTCGGCCAGCCGGGAGCGGTTATTAGTGGAAGACTCCGTCCCGGGAGCTCAGGCCTGGGATCTAGGACCGTCCCCATGGGTGCCCCACGTGGGCCGGGCCAGGGCACAGCCACACTGACCTCTCTCCAGAAGGCAGGAGAGGCCAAGACCACCCCCTTGGCATAACTGGCTCCTGTCCATTCCGCTCGTAGGACCATGGCGGGTGGAGAGGGGACAGTCGGGGGCTTCCTCTAGGAGTGTAAGGCGCTGGAAAACAATTTATGGAAAAAACACTAACAATACCCGCGCCCCCGTGCTGCCATGAGCTTTGAGGGGGCGTGAGGCCCCAATGTCCAGCCAGCAGCCACCCATCGATGACAGGGCACCTTTAAGTTTAAGAACCAAAAGAGACCTTCCAGGGCCTTGAGGGTCCCGCAGTCCCTGGAGAGAGACCTCAGCCGGCTGCCAGGGCATGTCACGGCTCCGTTATTATTGCTGGGGTTACGCTGGGGGTGGTGTTTCCAAATTAGCAGATGCAGGGAAGGCGGTGGAAGCATCCATCTGGGGATTAGTAGAGCATGGGAGGCAGCCTCACGGCTCCTCCCAGGCACCGTCCAGCTGCGGGGAGCCGGCCCGCTGGGAGGGGGGAGCAGGTGGGCTCAGGTCTGGCCCGGCTCCCCACGCCCCACTGGGCAGCTACAACGAGGCCTCCCCCTGCCCCTCACCTCACTTGCTCAGCATGAAGACGGAGGTGCCATCCCGGGGGAGGGAGAGGGCTCGGCGGGCCAGGGCGGGGGCTGCAGGCAGGCGTGCGAGGCTCTGGGCAGGAAGTGTGACGGCGGGGGGGGGGGGGGCTTCGGTGGAAATGTCCTCCTGCAGGACCAGCCTCTTTCCTCGCCAGCCAGGACAGCACCCCTGCACCCCAGGGTGGCCTGAGCGCTTGCTTGAGGCTTCGCCCGCCCTCCTGGGCCACCCAACCCCAGCTCCCCCTCTGCCCCGGGATGTCCAGTGGGGCTGGGCTGCTGGCAAAGGGGCCTGCAGCTCCCTGAGGGAGGCCAGTCCTGCAGGGTGAACGGGGTGGCACGGCTGCCACCGTATTAGCATCCCGCAGGCCGAGGGCAAGTGAACGAGGGCAGCCAGCTACCCCCCCCCCCCCCGGAAGGGCAGGATTACAAGCGGACCCTTCCTGCCCGTATAAGGGATCCACGTTACGAGCCCGGGGCAAGGAGGGCGCCAAGGGAAGCTGCTGTCCCCTGGGGGAGGGATGGCCAGGGCCAGGCCTGTGGGGCGGGACAGGAAAGTCTGAGGTCCGGTGGGAAGCAGCAGGTGGCAGCCGACCTGCTGGGCAAGAACTTGGGAGCAGAAGCCACACCCGGGGAGACTGAGGCTCGGGGTCTGTGCAGCGTCCAGGGCGGCTCTGTTGGGGCAGGGCACGGGCTCGGATCAAGGGAGAGAACAGGGCTGTCGGCCCTGCACATCTGGACGTGGAGAACCCGGCAGGTGGGGGCACAGGTGGGGGGTGTGGGAGAGGGAGGAGCCAGCAGGAGGGCTGCCAGAGAGAGGAAGCGGGGGTGGGGGGGCAGGTGGGAGTAGTGGGGGCGGCTCCTTCCGTTTGGGCCTTGCGGGGCCAATCCCCAAGTCTCCATCTTCACTCCCATGTTCCCAGCCCGAATGGCAGCTCCTGGGGTGACTCAGTGGCACTCCTGTGCCTCGTGCCTGCTGCTCAAGCCCCGTGCCCACCCCCACGGCCACGAGGGCTCCTCGTCTCTGCAGCCCAGGGCCACCACTGAATTTGGGACAGACGGCCACCTCTCGGGGCAGGGCCAGGCCTGAGGTAGCAGAGGCTGACCTCCTGCGTCCTCACGTCCCCATCGTTTCCCCCCACCCCGGGCGGCCTCCCCAGCCAGCCCCCACCTTCCAGAGCCCAGGTGAGGGCAGCACAGGGTCGAAGGGACTCACTGCCAGCCAGGCGGATGCTGACGTGCACGGCCTTGGGCATCGGTCCCCCTCTCGGAGCCTCTGTCCCCATCTGCACGGTGGGGAGAGTGAGGGCTCTCTCCTCCTGCACCCCCCCCTCGCGAGACCTGTCCCTGCAAAGTGCCTGCTCTCTGCCCGCCACCCCACTGCTCCCCTGCTCCCCCAGCAGGGCCACCACTCAAGGCCACGCTTGTCCCTCTGCTCGGCTGGGCACCAGGACACTCAGAACAATAGTCTTGACGGGGGCGGGCATCAATCACGACACAGGCATCCAAACTCGACCTCACACTCCGCCCCCCCACAAGTGCCACTCCCCCAACACAGACGAGGAATCTGGGGTGCAGGTGCGTGGGCGGCAGAGACAGCACCTGCCTCGGCCTGCCCGCTCGCTCGGCCTGCCCTGGGACACTGGTGGGGACACGGAGACGGACAGGACATGCCACCCCCCCACCCCCATGGGGCAGGCGGTCAGGGAAGGCTGGTGGGCGGCCGGGGCGGGGAGGGGGGATGACTGGGAGACATGGGAGCTGGGGGAGGGTCTTCTGGGCAGAGAGCACAGGCGCTGGGAGGGGGAGGGGAAGGAGGGATAGAGGAGATTCACGGAGCCCACCCACGGGCTGCACCCACCTCCAGAGGGGCTGACACTGTCCCGACCCACCAGCCCCCAAATCTGGGGCAGCTTCCCCCAAACAGCTGGCGGGCCACAGCTGGCCTCAGCCGGGAGTTCGGGGGTGCCCACGGGGTTGGGGGTGGCAGGCCATGGGACCGTGGGGACCCCAGACCCAGAGGGCTGTGTCCCTGCAGGGTCCCCAGTGGGCAGCAGAGACCCCCCGGCCCCCCCAGCTCAACCGCACTGGAGCCCGGAGGAGGTGGATGTGCTTCAGCAAACACAGACGCTCCCTCAGATAAATCACAGCACCGCACCAGCCGCTGGGCAGGGAGAGGGAGCGGGGGCGACAGCCACAGGGCCAGGGGGCGGCCCCCACCGCGGTGCAGGGGCCGGGGCAGGGAGGGCACCTTCCAGCCGGGCCGGGGCCACCCCCACCCAGGGACGGGGGCGCTCCTTCTGCTGCACACAAGGCAGGGGCCGGGGGCGCTCCCCGCAGGCCAGCCCCGGGCAGGGAGGGGCAGGGGGACACCCCCCTGGGACACGGCACAGGGAAGGAAGGGGAAGGCCCAGCGAGAGCACCAAGCAGAGGTGAGGCAGGGAGAGCTGCAGGGGGAGTGTGAGAGATGACGGAAGGGGCCAGAGCCCGCAGGCAGAGTGGGGTGCTGGGTGACCCCGGGGCTCGCCCCCATCCAGTCCGTGTGGAGGGGAACAGAGCCTGGCTTCCCGCCGCGGCCCGTTCCTTATGTGGCGCTTTCCCTGCCGTCACTCTGCAGCCCTGGGCAGGCGGACTGACGGATGTCCCCGGCCCTTTTCCGGGTGTGTTGGGGGTGGGGGCTGGGGGGCTTCCAGGCAGCCCGCTCCACCCCTACGCACAGCGCAGGGAGGGGTGTCTGCCTGCCGGGAGGGTCACTTCTCCTCCTGTCCCCGCTCCTGTTCCTGCCTTGCCCCAGTCCCAGCTATGACTACCCTCGGCCCCAGAGTCCCCCCCACGTGCAAAACATGGGCGCCCCAGACCCCGGAGCAGCCCGGGGTGCCGAGTCAGGCACGGTGGGCTAGAGAAGGACCAGGAGCAGGACCCAGCGTCACCCCGTTTCCCGGCTCCCGATTCTAGCTCCGATGTGCCAAGGGTTCGGTCAGGGGGGCCAAGTGCGGGGCCTTCCAGGATGTGTCCAAGGACCCTCACACCGACTGGAAGAGCTTCCAAATTCCCGCAGCTGGGAAATGCGGTCTCCGCGAGAAGCCCATTTTGGTGCCGGTGGGGGTGGGTCTGAGCTCCGCGGATGCTGCGCTGGGGCAACAGGACGCAGGTGGCTGGAGCGGACGGGGCGTCGGGCATCTGTGGGCCTGCGGTCGGCATGACGGAGCCCAGGGAGGCAGGGGGGCGCCCAGCGACGCCCAGCGCTCGCCCTCACAGTCCGTACTGCGCAGACACAGGAGACAGCAGGACCCGCTGCCTGTGGGGCCCCAACCCCACCCCCAGCGCCTGGGACCACCCCCCCTCCCTGTCTGGGCAGCTTCTGCCCACGTGGGACCGTGGAGCTTGCCTGCACCTGCTGCCGCAGCCCCGTGCTCCCCCACCGCACCCCTGCCCCTCGGGAGCACCCGCAGGCGGGGCCTGATCCTGGGCCGCCCGCCCCGTGTGGGACCGCGGGACCGTGGGCTTCACCCTGGGCTTCACCCTCCAACGACAACCGCAGCAGAGCCCGGCTGGCTCTCTCCGGCCCCCGCGGCCGCCAGGGAGATGGAGTCACAGCAAAGCGATGGTGGATAAGGCCCCTCCGCTGCCTGGAACGTCTTGATGACTTCGCGTCTCCTCTCACTCTTTGGAAAAAATGCACACGCAGGCCCCGCTGGTCGCACCCCGGCCCCGCCTCCCGCACGGCCTCGCACACTTGGCTCCAGACATCCTGCGGACACGGCGAACTCCCCGCCTCAGCGCCTTCGCACACGCCCTTCCCTGCGCCTGTAATGCTGTTCCCCGTCGCCTCTGCATGGGCAGCTACTGCCAGTCCTTCCGCCTAAACACCACCCCTGGGATGTCCCCACTGCCTGAAGTCGGTGCCACCGTTGCCCTCCCTCCACCTCCGGACCCTGTTTTTGTAGCACGGACGCCAACCCATGAACGTTTCCTCCGTTTCTCTGCCTGGTGTCCCGGAGCGCCGGGCGACTGCAAGACGGGGCCTGGGGCCTGTGTGAAAGGACTCCAGCCTGGGGGGGCGGGTCTAGGGGGCAGGGGACGGGAGAGGGCACTGCGGCGTCCAGAGCAGGGGCCTGCTGCCTCTTCAGAGTCGCTGCGGGGCCAGCACACGGGGCTGAGGCCAGCTCCAAGCTGTTGGCACCTGCCCCACCAGCCTGTCCTCGCTCTGCCGAGGCTGTGGGCGGGGGGCTGGGGGGGCTTCCTGCTGCTCAGCGGGCGGGGGGCAGGGCTGCCCCTGCATCCCCCGGGCATGAGCCCGTGTGGCCCGTATTCGCGCAGGTGACCCGTGCACAGGTGCACACAGGTACTCACGCACTGGGCGCCCCCCCCGCCCTCCCAGGCCCGGAGGTTCGTGTTCCTCAGCCCCCCTGCCCCACGCTGTGGCCCCTAGTGCAGCGGCCTGGACTCGGGAGTTAGCAGAAGGGGAGGCTGCTGCCGTGTGAGGCTCCTGGAGGCCCAGGCTCGGGGCGGCGGCGGGTGTGACACGCAGGGCACTCAGGGGGTAGCAGCCAGAGCTGGGGCATCAGGAACGAGCAGCAGATGGGTGCCCTGTGGTTCCTGCCCTCTCCCAGGGCTCTCGGCCTTGCTAAGGTTTCATTCTGCCACACGTACCCACAAAGTGGGGGTGTGGCTGCTACAAAGTAGCTCAGGACCCGCCCTATGCCCCCCCCACCGACCCCCCAAGCCCTGCCGGTTCCCCCAGCACCACCGGGCCCCTCAGCACCATCCCCTCTCTGTCTCCGGCACCCCCAACTTGGCAGAGGAGCCGGCGCTGCCCACTCTCAGGCAGGAGGCGGATAGGCCAGGAGGTCCAGGGCAGCGGGCTCCCAGCTCCATCAGACGGACACCTCGGAGCGAAGCCAGCATGAAATATTCATGCAGTAAATGGTGCAATTTTGTCTGCATTCAGCCAACTTCATGTATATTTCAGAGTATTATGAAATGATAATGTTGTACAACAGAGGCGGCGAGACCAGGAGGGCCAGCGCGTGGGGGCAGGGAGGTGCTCGGGGCAAGGACGGGGGGCTGGGGGGCAAGGACACCCCTAGACCCCCGGTCACTGTGGAGCACGAGCACGAGGAGACGACGGTCTGAGCAGGGCGAGGAAGGGAAGGGGTGGGGGACGCGCCGCCCCCCGGTGGGGGGTGGTGAGGGCTGGTGGGCGCGCTGTGGGCACCCCCGGAGGGGGGAGATGGCCCGCCCCCTGGGCAGAGGCTCCCCAGGCCCCCTCCGGCCCCGAGGGCTCCCCGCCCATGCCTTGCCCGCCCTGAGCCACAGAGTTTGGGTTTCAGGCCAAGGCCCTGCTGCCGATTCAGCACCGCCTGCCTCCTGGGCACAGAGCAGCCGGCGCCTCGGGGGGATTTCAAGCTGCTTCTACCCTTTGGCCCAGACGCAGCCCCTCCCCGGCCCCTCTGGGTTTGCACCCGGTGGGGGGCCTCCCGCTGTCAGAGCCGGGCCTTGCTCTCCTCCGGCCACGGGTCCGATCTGGCTGCTGCGCTGGGGACGGGCCCACGCGGGGCCCTGTGTGTGTCTCAGGAGGAGGGGACGCCTGCCTGGCCTGCTCTGAGCCGAGCGCGGGGCCGCAAGACCCCCGGTGACCGGAGAACCTGCTCCCTGGCCTCCGACGCCCAGGTGTCCCCTGAGCCAGGGCGCGGGCACCGAGGCCCATGGCCGCCACCCCGGGGCCTCCATTCTTACTCCACCCGGACCACCGGCCTGGCCTCTCTGGGCCCCACCCCGTCCGCGAGGCTCCTGGCTCCAAGGGACAGGGACCCCCCCACGTCCTGCCTCCGCAGGTGAGGCCCTGCTCTGAGCTGGCTGGCGTGGAGACCGGGTCTCCGTGGCCCTGTCTCCTGACACTTTCCTGCTTCTGGAGTCACCAGGACCAGGGGTCAACAAACTGGCCCACGGGGCAACTCTGGCCCACCGCGTGCTCTGGCCCACCGCGTGATTGTGTAAATAAGCCTTTATCGGAACCTGGCCCCACCGGCTCCCTCCCACACCGTGCGGCAGCATCACGCTCAGCGGCAGAGCCACGCGGCTGCGACAGGGGCCATGTGGCGTGCGACACTTAACCTATGCGGGGACTTTTCTGTCCCCTGAGCGAGCCGGGAGGACCGGGGTGCTCTAGGCCGACCGGAGTCCTCCGGCTTCTGTGGACCGGGACCGGCCCGTTGGCAGGATTCTGGGAGCGCAGGGCGCGCGGCGGGAGCGGGGACTCTGTGCCCTTGGCTGGCGGCGTCTGCCTCCGCTCTGGTCACTGGGCGAGAATGAATCGCATCTCCGGCAAACCACAGAGCCACACTGTCTGCTGCGCAGTGTCCTCCGCCGGGTGTGGGCCAGGGAGGTGGGGGGGGGGCTGGGAGCACCTCCCCTCCCCTTCCCTCTCTCCATCTCCTCTCCAGTCCTGATGGGTTCTCACGCTCTCGGCCCCCAGCCCACACCCCCAGTCCACGTGCCGTCACGTTCTCTCTGTTTCTGGCTTGGCCACTGGGCACCGGGCACCGACCAGTCTGCAGCTGGCCCTTGCGGCTTGAAAGTCGCTGACTCCTGGCCGAGAGCCTGTCCGCTGGCCCTAGGCCGACAGCCGTCCCTCCCCTCTGCCACCAAGCCTGCTCCTTCTCCTTTCCAGGCGCTGAGATGCCACCAAATGCCTGCTGGCTGTCCACTCTCCAGCTCCACAAACACGGACTACGGCGTTTCTCCCCGTGAGAGCCAGAGGAGCACCTGCACCGGGCCCCACTAAGAATGCGGATGCCTGGCCCCGCGCGGCCTGATGAAGCCAACCCAACAGCTGGTGCCACTTAATGATGTCCCTGAGGGGCTCGGTGCAGTGAAGTTTGAGGGCCCGGGTAGATGAGGCTGTGCCAGGGCCAGGACTCCCCAAGCCCCGAGGAGCTCCATGCACGGGGCCCCAAGACGCCTGCTCCCCAGCCCTGGGAAAGCCGCCTCTGGGGGGGCATAGGCGGGGGCTGGGCAGTCCCTCCGGGGCAGTCGTCACCGGTCACCACCCCTAGAGGCCGAGGGGAGCCGTATTCCGCCCAGCTTGGTCCACTCTGGCCTTAAGGACAAGGACACCCCAGCCCCTGGCTGCCCAGCCCCAGCCGGCTGTCACCATCACTGGGGATGATGATAATCCCACGACGGAGCCGTGGTACGGGGGATGGACGATCGATCGCAGACGGGCTGGGCTGAATCATGTCGCCTCATAAACGCGCGCATTCGAATCCCAGCCCCTCCCACCTCGGAAAGCGGCTGTATTTGCAGAAAGATGGTCTTTAAGGAGGCAGTTAGGTTAAGCGGAGAGGGATGAGCAGCCCTGAGCCCGCACGGCTGTGTCCTCGTAAGAGGAGCCGTGCAGAGGGCCGAGCAGGTGAGGCCATGGGCGAAGGCGGCGGGCTCCAAGCCCAGGTGAGAGGCCTCGGAAGAAGCAGCGCTTCCCACACCTGGATCTCGGCCTTCCAGCCTCCGGGGACTGGGAGTCGATAACCGTGCGCTGTCTACGCGGCCCGTCTGTGGCCGCCACCAGCCCAGCCCCGCAGGGTGTGTTGTGTCGGCACCTAGGCCTCCTCTAGGGTAGGACGCGGCGACGACGACTACGATGTGCCCAAGTGGGGCCATGGGGAGGGGAGGGAGTTAAAAGAGGCAGGGCCTGGGGCCCTGGGCACACGTGTGCCGTCACGATTAGGGCGCTGCTCCTGCTTGCCTGGGCCCCCAGCACCTCGCCCGGAGGGGTGCTCTCCTGCAGCCCCGGGTGGAGGCGTGGGGCCTCTGTTCTCTCCAGGAGAGATGAAAACGTAAATGCATAGAAGCCCCCGGGGGCTACACCGTGGGGAGGGGGTGCACTTCCAGTAAAGGCCCGGCCACAGGCACTGCACACGGGACTACTTAGCTTGGGTGGAAGGGGCCTGGCCCCCGGCCACGCAGCAGCGTTCCTGACCTAGGGCCCCTGAGTCCTTCTCCGGCTCCCGGAGACGGGCCCCCAGGTGTCGTCTAACTGTGATGGTCGAAGGCTTCTCCACTCCGTGCACGGCCGTGGGCCTGGCATGTTTGCATGATCCCAGTGGGGGGGGGGGCACCAGGAAAGAGCGGGAACGTGGGCAGGTGCACAGAAGGGGCAGTGGCCGGGGCTGCTGAGAGCGTGCACAGGGCCGGGATCCCAGGGAGGGGCGTCTGGGCACGAGGACGACGGGGAGGGAGCCGGCTGTGCCCAGAGGGCGGACCACGGACGGAGACGCGCTTCCGGCCCTGGGGTCTGGCCCACAGCTGTCCCGCTGCTCAGGCTCCGCAGCACCACTGTCACAGAGAGAAGACGCCCAGGAAGCAGAGGGCAGCCCCGGGGAGAAGGAACCACATGGCACCCAGCCCTGCACGCCCCTCTGGACAGGCCTGCGGGACGGGCGGGGGTCTCCCCTCGTCAGCGCAGGGGAATCAGCCTGGCCCCCCAGTCGCCGTGGCTTACGGTGCGCTGACCTGCGTTCTGAGTCCATGCGCGGGGTGGGGCAAAGGAAGGGACAGCAGGGGAGTGGGGTGGAAAGTCCCGGAGACCCCACTTGAGCACCTGCTGTGTACTGGGCACTCTGGCAGCCGGGTGCCAGGACTGACGGGTGACCTCCCTGCTGGGCCAGGTGGGCCGTGGGAGCCCCGGGTGCAGAACCTGGGCAGTGCTGCAGGGACTGGGCCAGCAGACCTGGGTGCGCCACGGCTGCCCTCCTCGCCTGCTCCACAGGTGTGACAACGATGACTGCCCAGCCCTAGCTCCCCGGAACGACACCCCTGCCAGCCCACCCACACCACTGAGGCCCGGAAAGCAGCCAGCAGCGGCTCCCAGAGCCCTCCCTCTGGCTTTCCCCTCAGTCTTGAAGCAAAATTGCTTCGGGACAGTATCAGCCTTGTTTCAGCTGAACCCAGGGAACTGGCCGCAGGGAGGCGGAGAAGCTGGGCCGGGTGTGCCGACCCCGGCGTGGTGGCAGGGGCTGTGCATCCCGGTCAGAGAGGGTCCCAGGAGGGAAGCCGTGGGACACGGCCCCTGCTGCACCCCAGGCCCTTGGGCCCGGTCAGGCCAAGGACAACACCTCTTCTAACACGGCCACGGCCACGTCCCCCAGTGTCCACACTCTCTGCCATCCTGACATCCCCGGACGGCAGCAGGGAGCCCAGGACTCCGGGAACATGTGCACGGGATGTGCTTTGGGCACGACGGGAGGGAGGACTGGGCTGGGGGCAAGGCCGGGTGCTGGCTGGTTTCAGGGAGGGACAGAGAGGATGGGGAGGGTGGTGAGCTGTGGGAGGAGAGGGGAGGGAGGGGCAGGGCCGGACAGCCAGGCGGGGTGGCCAGCCGTCCCAGAGTCAGCACAGGGGGCCCTACCCCTTCCACTCGCCGCAGGGCACTTGTCCCTGGGGACAGAGCCCCAGCCAGCTGCCGCTGAGACAGGTGGGCCTTGGGGTGGACCGAGGGTGCCCAGCCCTGACCAAACTGCCACTGGCATCACGGCAAAGGGCAGTGCACCCGTGCCACCACACCCCAGAACTGGGGGGACCCTCTGCCCCTCACCACCGGGGTCTGAGGTTCATCTGAATCTGAAAACATCGCGGCAGGGGCTGGGGTGTGGGTCTGGGGTGCGGGTCGGGAAGGACGGGGATCCGGGGCAGAGGCACAGGGCACCCACCACGTGCAAGGGCCAGCAGCCCAGAACTGCCAGACGGTGGCCCCAACGGACAGCAGGGTTGGGGGTGTCAGAGTGCTCCCCTGGGGCTCCACGTGCCTCAGTCTGGGGGGGCTGAGATCCCCCGGCCCCTCCCACTCTCTGCCCCGGGAGCTTGGATACTGGGATGGGACGAGCTGGGGGGTGGAGAGCTGAGCTGCGCTAATGGAGGGAAAGACAGGTGCCAGGGCTGAGGTCCAGGGGAGAGGGCCTCCCCCGCTGCCCCGCCCCCACCCCCATGAGGAAGGGACTGGGGAGGGAGGTGGTGGCCTGGATGCTGCCCCTGCATCTCCTCCCTTCCCCTCCGCAGGGCAGACAAGCCCTCCCGGGGAGGGGGCCTGGAGCTCACGCACAGCCCCCCAGAGAGCCGCCTGGGCTGCTGTGTGGGGACTGCTGGGTCTCATTCCCACGTGGCCCCGATCCTGGGTCCCTGGGGGCCACAGGAAGCCGGGGCAGGATGGGTGAGGTGGGACCCAGGGCATGAGGGAGGCGTGGGCAGTGCTGGAGTCTGCTGGTCACTGTCATAAGGCACCCGGGGCGGGCCGAGCCTCCCAGGGCACACGCACCTCCATGTGCCACCGGGCACCACCCCGCGGCGGCCTTCTGGCCTCAAGTCCCCTGTGGGACCAGGTGGGGTAGATGAGACATGCCCTGCCCTCCAGGACTAGGAGCCCCACTGCCCCGGTCGGTGCACCTGACAGTGATGGGCGACAGGCATCCACGTCCACCAGGGCACACCCAGGCATGCACGTGTGCACGCCCACAGCCCCCCACACCCAAGGTGGTGAGGAGGGTGCCCAAGGTTGGTCACCATTGCCACCTCCACTGAGGAGAAGAACCGACAGGAACGGCTCCATGACCACGTGAGGGTCCCCGTGCCATGAGAGGCTGGAGAGCCCACCTGGTCCTGGGGCTCCCCCGGCCTGGAGAGGGCAGGTGGCGGCCCACAGCTGATTGCCCAGGCCTGTGCCTCAGGTGAGCATCCAGCTCTGGCCCTGGGGAGCTCGGCCCTGATCCGAGGCCTGGGGGACGTGGCACATCTCCAGGTCGGGAGGGGAGAGCCAGGCGAGGCGGGTGGCCGGGGTCACGGCTGGCCCCATGGACGCCCGAATCGGTGCAGAGGCCTGAGCATGTGAGCACGGATCCGAGTGGGACAGGCCCTCAGGCTTGCAGGGTGGGGTCTCGGCTGCCCCGGACGGCCACGGCCCCAGGTCTGCATCCGGGTGTCCCTGGGGTGGGGGGCAGTCGCCACACACTGCTCTCCTGCTGCCTTGTGCGCCCCCCGGAGCCGGGCCCCCCAGACCCTGGCCAGACGAGCCTCACAGCACAACGGGAGACCCACAGACCCATCAGGCGGGTGGGAGTTGAGACCCGCTCACCCCCATTCATCCTCTTCTAAGAGACCCCTCTCGGCCCAGGCCCTGAACTTCCGTCTGGCCTCGCCCTCCAGCGACTTTGAGCTCACTCGGGCCCTCCTGAAGATCACCTGAAGCTGCCGCAGGGTGGAGCACGCAGCCCAGCTATCACAGGGTCACCGGGCCAGGGGCGCTCCGGAAGGCTCCCTGGAGGAGGGGGCCCCGCCGGGCCCTTGGCGGATGTCTAGGAGCCAGCAGAGGAGGGGTCAAGTCAGGCGTGAGTAGAAATCAAGTCACGGAGGCCAGACAGATGTCGGCCCAGAGAGCCCAGAGAGCAGGGTCAGGTTGGGGGAGGGAGGGACGCCGAGGAGCCCCAAGAAGCTCCTTCGCTGCCAACACACCCCACAGACCTGGAAGGAGGCCGGGGAACACGGTGTGGCTCTGGCACGCACCCGGATCCCGTCTCCTCTCTGCAGACCAGCCCGCTCCAGAGCGCGGTGCGACCTGACCCCTTTGGGACGCGGGTCCTTTTGCGCCACAATACGCCTCTGGGGCACGTGGGGGTCAAGGGGCTTTCTCCCCGAAGCGAGAGCTTTGCTCCCACAGCCCCGGCATCAGTCAGGGTCCCCCCCTTCCAGTGTGGCCCCCCGACCCCTCCCAACCCTGCACACACGCGTGGGGACCACGGCCTCCTGCGGGGCGCCCAGTGGCCAGGGCGTCGAGGCTGACCAGGCCGTCGCCACAGCAGGCCCTTGGGGGCGGGGGCGGAGACGGGGAGATGGTTGGGGACCAGGCGGATCAGAAAGTAACCCCCAGCCCCCACCCCCCGCCAGCTGCCTGTGCTGAGAAGTGGGGGCGCCGCTCGTGCTCCCTGCAACCTCGGGTGGGTCCCCTTAGACCGGCTGCACGGTCCCAGCCTCACCTCCGGAGCCGGGCGTAATGGGGGCGTTAGGACAGAATCGAATTTCCCTTTAATCACAACGGCCCACAGATACTGTTTAATCTGTAATCCGGGAGTTACCGTGGTTCCCCTCTTGCACACACGTGTTCCTGGCCGCACGCACGCGGGGGGTGGGGGGGGTGGGCGCCGCCACGGGACTCGTTCGCCCTCCGCCCGGGGAGGCCCAGCCCCACCTCCGGCCAGGCCCACACGCGCACACAGGCCGTCCGTGTGGCCGTCACATGTCACACGGCTCACACATGCATGAACTGTCCTAATAGGCAGACGGGAGCATAATTTTTCCTCTGATTACATATTCAGCACTTCTGAGAAAATGAGATTTTAGTAATTCAATTGGACTGAGAAGCAGGGCTATAATAAAATGAAATTTGTAACAATCGTGCAGTTAAATTAGTTAAATGGAGAGGAAGAAGCTGTGGAAAATTGACCCCTTGATCTCCTAAGGACTAATCAGACATTTGAACTAAGTTGTGCTAACAAAGCCCTGGGGTGTTGCGGGCGGAGGCCTGGGGTCTGCAGGGTGTGCAGGGGGACAGACAGCCGGGCGGGCGGGGAGCCGCGGGCCCCGAGAACCCATGTGAGCGGCGCTGGCGGCAGGCGGGAGCAGGGAACCGGGAGGATGCAGGTGGCGGAATGGAAAAACCCTGCAGCACACTTTCTGCATCTGGCAGTTCTCAAACCCTAGTGTTTCCAGCACCCCCCCGGGGCCACCTGGAGCGGGATGAGGTTGCCAGGGGGACCAGGGATCATGCGGGAGAGCACGCAGCGACGTTCCCGAGCAAGCGCAGGCATGGCGGGGGCTGTCTGGGGGAGACAGGGTGACAGCTGGGGACTGAAGTTTCGGCATCCCCAGGCCACCTCCCACCCCCAAACGGAGAGGCTCCAGCTGTGGGAGAGAAAAGCAACCTTCTGTGTGGCCTGCGGGTGGCGGTGGGGGGGCCTCCGTCCCCACCCCGCACCTCCCCTGCCTGAGGTCCCCCCTCCCCGGTCCAGCCCCTCCTCAGATCGGGTGCGCCACGGGGACGAGGTGTCCAGGAGCTGGCTTTGCGAAATACAGACTTGCACAGCCTGGCACCGAGCTCCCGCCAGACGCAGCAGCCCTGGGGTCTTTCTAGAGGAAAGAGGCCGCCTGGCTCAGCCCTCTGGGACCCTCGGCGTCTGGGGTGTCCAGATGGGGTGTCGGCACCAAGCGCCGGGGAAGACCCAGATCCCAGAAACAGGGGTTTGCGCCCGGCCCGTGGGCTGGGGTGCGCCTCTGGGAGGGGTGCGGAGAGGCCGGAGGGCATCCTGCACGCCCCCTTTCCGACTCGGAGCTGGGCCCTCTGATTTCAGGGAGCCCACATCCAGGAGAACATCGTTCTGGGAAGACCCGGCCAAGGTAACAGGTCCCCCTTCCCCAGAGCTTGACAGCCAGAGGGCAGGACTTGAAAGACACAAAGGTGACCCGCCAGCCTGGCCGCAGGGACTAAGGTTCCAACCTGTCGGGGGCGGGAACCCCCAGAGGAAGGCCGGCCCCCCACGGCCAGCCTGTGCCTGCCTGCTTTTCCCGCCTGGCTGATGTGAAACCCGTGTAGAAACCCCTGCAGACGGGGGGCCCCGGGGTGTCCGGGCACCCGCCAGGGGCCCGCAGAGGCAGTGCCCGTCTCCCCACCCTTGGCTGCTCTGTGCCCAGGTGCTCCGGGCAGCTCCTGGCCAGATGGTGTCCAGACGAGCCTGCTGCAGCCCACCCTGCCCACCCGCAGGGAGCCTTCGCCCAAGTCCGCCCCTTTTGCTGAGCCCTGCAGACAGGCGGGGGCCCGCTCTGAGGGCGGGTGGGACCTGCCCCCGGCCCTGAGCATGTTCTCGAGTGTCAGCAGAAGCAGCTTCCCCCTCCCCTGTGCTGGCCGGGCCCACCCTGGGCAGGGGAAATCAATAAGGAAGCCTGGACGTGTCGGTGTCAGAATTCTTCTCCGTCTGGTCCTGGGGAGGGAAAGGTCGGGAAGACAGACGGCCAGTTAATGCTCAGGGGCCGGGCAGGTCCCCCCGGCAGGGGCTGCAGGTAGGGAGGCCCCGGGGCAGGCTGGCGAAGCCTCGCCTAGGGGGTTGTGGGGACACAGGACAGCTCAGGGCATCAGGACTCCGCGGGGGCGGCCCCGGGCCGAACACATTCCAGGGCTGTTCCTTCGGATGCTCGAGCCCCCCTCCCGCCCCCACGCAGGTGCCGCCCACAGAGAGAAGCAGGAGGGCTGTGGGGCCTCTCGGGGGAGGACGAGGGTACCCTCCACCTGGTCCGACACCCCCACCCTCTGTAGTTTGGGGGTGAGGGTCTCCATTCCTGGCAGTGGGGAGGTGCTCTGGGTGCCTCTGGGAACGGCCACCTCTGCCCATGAAAGTGGCACCTCTGGTGGCCTGTGGGGCAGGGGACGCAGCCAAGACAACAGGCTCTCTGGGCTACGGACAGGGGTGGGCCCGGGCGGCCCTTCTGGAGCCTCACCTGGGTGGGGGCCTGGAGCAGTGGGGCTGGGGGCGGGGGGCTGGGCAGGCCCTGAGCTGTCCTGTCCCTCCGCTCCCCGCACCAGCACCCCTGCCCCAACCCCGGGGACCCAGCATCCCACTCATCCCCCACTCCTGGTGCCAGCAACAAGGCGAGCGCCATCTGCTCAGGAGAGACCAGGGCCACACCCCGGTCTTCCCAGTGGAGAGCCAAGTGCTGCAGACCCAGGCCCTGGGGTGACACGGCCGGGGCGGGAGGGGGCGGCCGGGGGCGGCACGGACGGCGCCCACCCCCTCATCGCCAACCCTCCGGGCGGGCTCCCCCCTCCCAGGCTGCGGCGAGCCACTCAAATATTTATCCTTGTTTCATTTTCCAAAAGGGGAACAAAGAGAAAGCAATGGAGAGAGGAGGAGAAAAAAAAATCCAAGTTTCTCATTTGAAAGTTAATTAGTCTAATTAGGTCTAATTAAGAGCCCCCAACACAATGCAGCTCGCAAATGAACTGCCAACTCCTCATTTCCTTTGGTTCTCATTTCAGAGGGAGCCGGGAAGCCTGGAAGGGGCGGCACGGTGGGGTCCCCTCCCTCCGGGGGGCACAGGGCCTGGTGGGGAGCGCAGCCCGCAGGCCCATTCCTCCACAGAGGGCCTCCTTGGGGGGTAGGGGTAGGGGAGGGACTCGCGCCCGTTGCCACCCCGTCCCACCCCGTCCTCTCCGTGGGCTCCCTGGGCATCACCCGCCCTCCGGTCTGACTTTAGGCTTTACCCGGGGGCAGCCCTCCCCCCCCCGCCCGGCCCCGCTCCCCGGTTCTTCGGGCTTCCATGACTTAGGTGAGGGCAGGCAGTTGTGAGGGGCTGAGTCCCGGTTTGGGGGCCTGCCGCCCAGGCTGGGAAGGAGTGACCCGCAGGCCCTGGGTTTACAGAGTCCCAGGTTGCCTACGCACTTCGCAGGGCCCCGTACCCTGCGTGCCCAGAGCTGTGGCGGGGACCCAGGCACGACGGGCTACCACCCCGCAAGGCCTCTCCCGCCCCCGCCCCCGCCTGCCCCGTTCCTCCCAGGGCACTGGCCGAGCAAGCCCTGACCCCAGAAAAGACACAGGAGACGCGGCTCCACAAGCCCCCAGGGCCGGGCCTGCCTCCCTGCATTGCTTTTGCTTTCTTACTTGGCCTTGCATTCTTCATCTTTATTTTTTAATTTTTATTTATTTTTTTATATATACACATACATTTTATAGAAGTTCGATTTGCATTCCTGAGGGCTCCCACCCCGGCACAGCCCCTGGGAGGACGGCGGCCGCCGCAGGCCCACAGTGGGGGCAGCGCTCAGGTCACGGCGGGGGGTGGGGGGGTGTCCAGGGCAGGTGTCAGGGGAGCCCACTACGGGGTGCTGACAGCCCGGGGCTGCAGACCCAGCAACGCAGCAGCAGAACGGCTAGAGGGGCTGATTTCTGAACCAAGATCAAAAGAATTAAGTAGGCTTTGCCCTGAGCCACAGATGAAGGGGGGGGGGTCCTTGAGCCACCCAGGGGGAGCAGATCTGTGGGGGGGGGGAGTGAAGGGGCTTCAGGAGGACCCTGAGCGAGGCCACAGCTTGGAGGACAGTGATGCCAACCACCCAGGCCCCGAGAGCGTGCGCCCCATGGGGCACGCGGACTTGGAGGGAAGCCCCACCCTGCCGGCCGGGGCTGCCCCGAGAATCACAAGCAAGGGAAGCCCCCAAGGAGCTTCCCAGGTGAGGACAGTTCTGCTTGCAGTGGGTCGTACAGCTCGCCCTTATGGGGGGCCAACATCACCACCCGCAAATTAGACTCAAAAACACAGTTCAAAAACAGTAAGGGGCAGAGCCTGGAGTCCTTGCCCCCGGGGAGATGCCCTCAAAAAGCGGACCACGTGGGAACCAAGGGAGCCCCGGGGGGAGCAGGGCGCTCTGTGCGCAGTGCCCCGGGGCCAGCGGCCTGTCTCCCCAAGAGGGGCACGCCGCCCCCGTCTTCCTAGTCTCTCCGTGCCTTAGTTTTTCTTTCCTGTAAAATGGGCTGATCGCCTCTGTCCTGGGCTGTGCCGAGCCAGGCATGAGGCTGGGGAAATCCTCCTGCCACCAGCTCTTTGGGGTCTCCTTCAGGGCCCCCCTCCAGGGCGGTGCTGATCTGGAGGGGTGTGGGTGTCCCAGCACCACACTGTGCTCCAGGGTCTGGCAGGGATGCATGGCCCCCTTGCAGCCTCCCCGTGGGTCACAGGGCCCCTCCTCGTCCATCGCAGGCCAGAGTCCTCTGACCTCCCACCCTGTCCCGCGCTGGCATCCTTGCTCCTCACCGCAAGCCTGCACGCAGCCTGGCAACTGCAGAGGGCGAGCCCGTTGGTGGGTGCCCCGTCCTCCTTGGGCACTTGTGTGGTCTCCTGCCTGGATTTCTGGCTCTGGCTTCTCCAAGTGAGCCTCGCCCAGGGTCCCGGCCAACCTTCACCCACAGTGGAGCTGGAGGTGCCTGGAGGTGGGGGGGCCTCGGGAAGCTGCCTCTCTCGACTCTTGGCACCTCGTAGGGTCTCTCCAGGAGCAGCACAGAGCCTGAAAGATTCTAGCAATTTCCAAAGAGGAGGGAGGGAGAAGATGCAGAGATGCCAGCTCTCCGGCTAAAGAGGTGGGGGTCCCTGGCTGGATGCACGCCACGGGGCTGGGTGGCGGGCGGGTCACTAGGGCTGGTGTCAGTGCTGTATTTACAGGAGCTGGAAGGCAGCAGAGCTGCCATGAGAGATTCAGGTGCCCCGGAGGCTCTGGGCACACGAGCCCACTGTGACATCTCCCCGAGGGGCCCCTGACCGCTCTGACCCCCAGCTCCTTAGGCACCCGGTGCCCACTGGGCCCACTGAGAGGCTGCGCTGGGTGAGAAACGTCTGGCCGGGCCTCGCATGTACACTTTCAATTCTGAATTAAAATAAATCCCATCATCAACTTGTGAATAGCACAATTACACTCCATTTGCTCAAGCATGGGCTTAAATTGTTAATTTGCTAAATGGAAATATTTAAGATAAACTACACACGTTGTGACCTTATTTTAGCAAGTCCCATCCCGGATTTAATATATCTGCGGCTTTTTAAAGAGGCCGGTGCCCGCCGGGGCTGACCCCATCCCCAGCCTGGGACTGGCCACTTTGGCTGCACCAGGCCATGATCCACCCCCCGCACTGGACACAATGGAAGGAGGCACAGATAATGCACGGACCGGGGATGGCCAAGTGCCAGGGTCACTGAGCCTGTGACCGGCAGGCTCAGCCTGCTCCCATTTGCCCACCATGCGCACTGCAGCAGGAGGCGGAGGCCAGGCACGCTCAAGGAGGCCGACTTCAGGACAACGGAGGGCTCTGCAGGAGGCTCTGGGGACCTGGACAGGGAGGGTGGCCCGGCAAGGGACAGCCATGGCCCCCTCTGCCAGCCTGTGTGCATGGCTCATCCTCCCCGCTTGCCCCATCCTAATGCCCACCTGGGCCATGGGCCCCCCGGGCGGTGGAGTGTTGGTGCACACATCGGGGTGGATGTACCAGCCTGGAGAGCCACTCACTGTCCACTCTACTTCGTACACAGTTCTTAGCCATGTGCGGCCGTGTCGGACGTGCAGCCGTAAGTACACTCGGGCCAGGCCACTCCTGCAAACCCCCGCATCAGATGTGCACATGCCCTGGCCAGGTTGGCTCCTGCACCCCAGAGACCCCCGAAATGGCCACACAGCCCCCTGCCCTGCAGCAGCCAAGGGTCTGCTGCATGGTGCTAGGACCGCGGGAGTCCATCGGGGGTGTGGGCCTGAGGAGCTGGGCGCTGCACCAGGGCTGGAGGAGCGGTGGCCGGCCGGCCCTCAGACCTCGGGGACCAGGCACCCGTTCAGTGGGAGGCCAGTGGAGGGTGGTCCGAGGGTCACACCTGCAGACGCAGAAACCCGCTGCCTCTGGGTCTACAAGCCCTTGAGGGCAGAGCCCACAGCCTCAGGCTGCAGAAGCTGTGGTGGCCAGACACGAAGGGCCCCCCCGTGCATGATTCTGTTAACGTGCAATGTCCAGAAGAGAGAACTCCACAGAGACAGGGCCGCTGGCAGTCGGCCAGGGGCTGGGGCCGGGGCAGGAGGAGCCGCTGCTTGATGCCCACGGGGCGAAAATGTCCTGGAACTGGGCACTAGTGATGGTTGCAAAACTGTGAGTGTTCCAAAACCACGGATGGGGCTGTGCTTCACAAGGGTGTATTTTATGATGTGAACTACACCCCAGTAAAAAAGGGGGCCACAGGTGGGAACCACACGGTCCGGACAGAAGAAACGGTTGGATGGTGCAGGAGGCGGGCCAAGCTTGCTGGCATCTAGAACATTCTTGCTCCTCGAGCCTCAGAGTCCCCCAGGGGCTGTGAGGGAAGGCCCCTTCCCATCTCCGTCGCCTGTGGCCACTCAGCCACTTCCCTGCCAATGGGGCATGTGGCCGGGCACAGATTGGGTGCCCGGCTGGTTGGACAGGGCAGGCCACTGGCTCCGAGATGACCAGTGGACGGAGGGCAGGGTCTCAATCGTGTGGGTTTCCTGGGCATCTGCCACGTGCCAGGCACTGTCGTACGTGCAGACGAACCCGCAGAGCGAACACAAGGCACAAGGAGCCCCTCCCCTTGTAGAGGACCGCGAATAAACCGGTAAAATGTGTGATGTTGTCAGATATCCGTAAATGCTGTGGACAAAAATATAGCAGGGGAAGGCGGAGAGACGGGCGGCAGGGGGAAGGTGGAGACGTCGGGGGTGGCTTAGTAACAGTCCAGAAAGGTCTCAAGAGAGTGAGCAAAGTCTTGAAGGAAATGAGAGAGCACGACGGGCAGGTGTCGGGGGGCCGGCACTCCTGGTGGAAGACAGAGCAAGGGCAGAGGCCAGGAGGCTGGAGCTGCCTGGCCAGAAGCGCGCGTCCGCCTGCGGGATAGGCAGGCACACCCCAGCCCGGCTCGGGGCGCCCCCGCGGGTCAGCCTGTTTTTCCCACCAGGTCCCGTGCCCAGAATCACCCGACCCCCTCATCTGCGAGGCCTTCCCAGGCGGCACCCAAGTGAGCTTTCCCTACCTGTGACCTGCTCGCCCCTCTGTCAGGTGCTCCGGCTCCCGTCACCCTCCACGCAGGAGGCTCTCACAGCAGGCCCCGAGCCCCTGGCCAGATGTCTGGCAGCGGCTGGGGACGCTGGGGACGCTGGGGCTACTGCCTCTCTGGAACGAGGCAGCAGGTGGTCCCATCTACCTTGCAAATAAGCTCTGGAGCACGTCCGACGGCAGGATTCGGGAGGGCCGCCGGGGCAGCAGCCGGGCTCAGACCAGATGTTGCCGGAGAACAGGAGGTGAAGGTGTTAAGCTTCCAAAAGGGTTTAGCCAGATGTTCACAGCCGTCTGGGGCAGCCTCCGCGGGGCTGGCTGGCTGGGCCGGAAAGGAGGCCAGAGGAGGGAGCAGGACCCAAGGGTCCTCTGCGGGGACGTCAGCCTAGCCTGGTGCCCGCGGGAGGAGGAAGGCCTTTCTCCACCCACGAGCCAGGCCTGGAACTTACAAGTGCAGAGTGCACGAGGCCAGGGTCAGGGTCAGGGTCAGGGCCGGGGTCAGGGCCACCAGAACGGCCCACCCACCATGCATCCGCACCAGCCTCAAGCCAGAAACCATCACCGACGCCACAGGGACCCACCTCCTCCACGGCCCATGTGCACGCGGGACATCAGAATCTTCCTCGCTCGGCCCATCCGTCATATCCCTACCCAGCCCCGCAGCCTCCGTTCCCTTCCCCGTAGACCTGAGCACACCGCTGCCCTGCTCAAGCCTTTCCGTAGCTCCCTCTTGCTTACTGAGAAAAGTCCAAGTTTCTCAGCCAAGACCCCTGAACGCTCTTAACTGCCAGTCTGTCCCCGACGCCCCAGGAAGCTGGCACTGAACCCCCGGCCTCTGTGTCTCTCCTCTCGGATGGTCCAGGTCCACCGCCGACACCCAAGGCAGAGCCCAGCTGCTCCGAGCCGCCTGCGCGGATGCCCCCACACCCTCCCCCTGGCCGCAACCAGCCTCGTTCCTTCCAGACCCGCGCTGCCCAGGGCAGCAGCCACCGGCCGCACGTGGCCTCCGAGCCTCCGAAAGGCGGCTGGGTCTGACGCGCGACGGGCCGTGAGTGAAGAACAGAGTGGCTTTCAGAGATTCAGCATGAAACAAGGACGCCAGATACCTCGGTCACGTTTAGATTGATTAGATGTTACAATGGGCACGTTCTGGGCTGCGGGAAAGACAAGGATGTCATTAAAATGAATTTTATCTGTTTCTTCGCACTTCGGTAAAGGCGGCCCCTAGAAAACTCCGCACCCCATGTGGCCGTTATTCTTCCGTGGACGGCGCTGCTCTGGGTCAGGGGTCGGCAAACTTTTCCTGTAAAACTGCAAACTCCTCCAGCAAATATTTTGAGCTGTGCGGGCCATATGGTCCGTGTCGCCACCGTTCAACTCTGCTGTTGCGCGTGAAAGCTGCCGCAGACGGCACGTCAACAAACGAGCGTGGCCGCGTTCCAACAGAACTTTTTTTTTTTTTTTTTTTTTAATAAAAACAGACAGTGGGATGGATCTGGCCCAGTGGTCTCTGCCGTAAATCGCCGGTTTCCAGACTTTTGAAGAGGAAGACTTACTAGAATGTTACTTTTTTTTTTTTAAAAGGGAGAAAGGGGGAGATGGGTTCCAATCGCCAAGCTCTTATTTTACCAAATACAGACGTCAAAACAAAACAAAAACAAAAACCCAGCAGGTATCACGGTAACTTAACTCAAACGGACATTTTAT